>NC_091080.1:7515000-10015000 GCF_032405125.1 Capricornis sumatraensis | reverse complement strand
CAAACACATACTCTAAACTGTAACTATGTGAATTAGTGAATGTTCTAATTAATTTTATTGTGGTAAACAAGTCATAATGCATGCATATATCACATTTTCATTTTAAATACCTTGCAAATGCTCTTTGTCAATTTTATCTGAATAAAGCTTGAAAAAAAAAAAGGAAAGTTTTTAAGTGCCAATGGAAAAGACCTGGGTAAAGTACATCGTTGTGCAGTCATTATCAACTATTCATTTTTCTGTCACTTTCTCCATGATAACTTCCTTTCCCTCTTTCCTCTTGGTCCTGGTTGAATGTCTCTCTCTGTCTCTTTGTGAATCACAGACAGCTACCTACTTAAAGCCTTATTTCTTTCACTCTGTCTGTGAGCATTTTCTGCTAATGGATTGAGCATTCTATCCATTACATCCACAATGTTCCATGTTGTTTAGGGAAATAAACAAACACATAAGAAACAAATACATAAACATATATATAAGAAACTAAAAATGCTACATGGCATTTTTGAGGGTTAATTATATCTCAGTAGCAAAATTAGCACAGAGATAGCCTCTGCTGTATATATACTATAGTATATATACTATAGTATATATGTTGTATGCGTACACACAACAGATTTTTGAGAAGGTACATAACATTGTGTGTATACTAAAATAATCTCTTCATGGAGACACACATATTGGTTATACTAACAGTTAAGAACTATGAGCTCCTGATATTTGACTATTTCCTTCAGAATAATCTGTTCCTTTAGAAAGTGTGTTTTTTGGCCATATATAGGAAAAACCTTATAAGATTTATAAAAATCCATTGAAATTGCAAAAATGTCATTAATGTTCTTAGGTTTTTTCACTGCCATTGCAAAATTTCCTTATGTGAAGATATTTTTAGATGGCTCTAAAGTCTAAAAAATGCCTCTCTTTTTCACGGTAGTGTTTGTAAGACATCATGATAGTTTAGGAAAAGATGTCATGGTGGATAAAAAGCTACAGAGAATTCTTATTTTAGATAAAAGTGTTAAAAGTCTATCTCTAGTATATTTTATCAGTTCAGCCAAACTCTTCTGGAGTTGTAGCTTATGAGCAACAATATCGCAGAAAAAATCATAGTTTGAAATATGATAATGTCCAATCAAAATAGGGTGTCACTAGACTGCTATGAATAAGCCATCTCACTCCATATGGCAGAAATTTATTACCGTATCTAAATACTTATTTGATCTAAAATAGACATATTTTATTTGATCTACTTGTATAATATGAAAAAGAAAAAAAAAAAAAAAAAAAAAAAACAACTGAGCCCATTAAAGTAAGACCAAAAATGGAATTCACTGACTCTATTTCTCCCATAAATTGCTTGGTCAAATAACAAATTATGAAAATATTTCTTGGGGGAATTGACAACTCAAATAAAAGTTTAAGCAAGAACATATAATAACTTTTCTATTTTAGGATTCTAAAAAATTAGAAACTGGCACTAAAAATTTTGATGTATTTCTCTCTACTTCAATCCCCATCCCTATACTTCCTTTTTTATATCACATCCTTCTCATGCATCCACAAATACAGCAAATGTCATTGTAAAAATGCAATGTTATCAATGACAGTGTGTAGTAGGCTAATACTACAGCCAAGTTCTTACATCCTGACCATTTCATCCTTGTCACTGAAATACTTAAGTAGAAACATGGCATAACAATGGTAGATTTGAGTGTATGTCCAAGGCAGAGAAGAGAGAGATAGATATGGGGCATATAACCACATTTGTAAAAAGTAATGTTCAGTAATCCAATAAGTACAAAGGTCTCTGCTAAATACAGAGGCAGTGACCTTTCAACCTCCCTGGACATCTCTGTCTCTAGAAATGTGCCATGTGCCAGGCAGTAACGTCACTCTAAACTTAGCACATCATTCTTCCTTTCTAGCCTTCCTATTCCCCTATATAAGACAGAGACTTCAACTAGATTTCCTATAATGTCTTTTCCAGATGATACAACCTGTCTACATAAGATGTGACTCTACTGCTGTGTAAATCAATCCCAGTACTGGAAAAGATTTGGGAAAAAAAAAGAGTTACTTTATGTTGAAATCAGAAACTGTACTGTACTTGTAGACTGTTTTAACGTTAAATAGTGGTTTCATGAAGCCATCTAAGTGGTAGGAAATTCAGAAGACCAAATACGTTAAAACATAGTCCTTTTATGTGACTCATAATTCAAAGTCAGAATACATAGACTCCTCATCGAAGTGAATATACAAATGTAGTAGCTCTCTAGTAAGTAAAACTTAAATAAAAAGTTACTAGCAAATAAAAAAAAAACATTATGAGTCACCTAAATAATAGTAAGATGTAAATGATTGAATTAGCAACTGTTAATGAGGATGTGGAACAAGTAAGGGTTTTACAATTTATCATTGGATAAGAATTGTCTGTATACTTTCTAAAACTCTAAACTGTGTCTAATACCGTAGAACATATAATAATATATTTCCTATGGTTCAAAAATGGAATATGACAACCAAAAGACTTATACAAAAATGTTTTTCATTGAATTAACTGTAATAATATAAAACTGAAGGCAATCCCCAGATTTTCAACACTTTAGATAAGGAATTGACAAACATCCTTAAAGTGTTAAATAGAGTATATATTAGAATTTATAGTCCATAAACCTGGGGGAACAGGCAACTTTGGCCTTGGAATACAGAATGAAGCAGGGCAAAGGCTAACAGAGTTTTGCCAAGAAAACACAATGGTCACAGCAAACACTGTCTTCCAACAACACAAGAGAAGACTTTACACATGGACATCACCAGATGGTCAACACCGAAATCAGATTGATTGTATTCTTTGCAGCCAAAGATGGAGAAGCTCTATAGAGTCAGCAAAAATGAGACCAGGAGGTGACTCTGGCTCAGATCATGAACTCCTTATTATCAAATTCAGACTCAAATTGAAGAAAGTAGGGAAAACTGCTAGACCATTCAGGTATGACCTAAATCAAATCCCTTATGATTATACAGTGGAAGTGAGAAATAGATTTAAGGGACTAGATCTGATAGAGTGCCTGATGAACTATAGCTGGAGGTTCATGACATTGTACAGGAAACAGGGATCAAGACCATCCCCATGGAAAAGAAATGCAAAAAAAGCAAAATGTCTGTCTGGGGAGGCCTTACAAACAGCTGTGAAAAGAAGATAAGTGAAAAGCAAAGGAGAAAAGGAAAGATATAAGCAACTGAATGCAGAGTTCCAAAGAATAGCAAGGAGAGATAAGAAAGCCTTCCTGAAGGATCAATGCAAATAAATAGAGGAAAACAACAGAATGGGAAAGACAAGAGATCTCTTCAAGAAAATTAGGAATACCAAGGGAACATTTCATGCAAAGATGGCCTCAATAAAGGACAGAAATGGTATGGACCTAACAGAAGAAGAAAACATTAAGAACAGATGGCAATACACAGAACTGTACAAAAAAGATCTTCACTACCAAGATAATCATGACAGTGTGATCACTCACCTAGAGCCAGACATCCTGCAATATGAAGTCAAGTGGGCCTTAGAAAGCATCATTATGAACAAAGCTAGAGGAGGTGACAGAATTCCAGTTGTGCTACACTCAATATGCCAGCAAGTTTGGAAAACTCAGCAGTGGCTACAGGACTGGAAAAGGTCAGTTTTCATTCCAATCCCAAAGAAAGGCAATGCCAAAGAATGCTCAAACTACCACACAATTGCACTCATCTCACATGCTAGTAAAATAATGCTCAAAATTTTCCAAGCCAGGCTTCAGTAATATGTGACCTGTGAACTTCCAGATATTCAAGGTGGTTTTAGAAAAGGCAGAGAAACCAGAGATCAAATTGCCAACATATGCTGGATCATTGAAAAAGCAAGAGAGTTCCAGAAAAAATATCTATTTCTGCTTTATTGACTATGTCAAAGCCTTTGACTGTGTGGATCACAATAAATTGTGGAAAATTCTGAAAGAGATGGGAATACCAGACCACGTGACCTGCCTCTTGAGAAACTTATATGTAGGTCAGGAAGCACCAGTTAGAACTGGACATGGAACAACAGACTGGTTCCAAATAGGAAAAGGAGTTCGTCAAGGCTGTATATTGTCACCCTGCTTATTTAACATATGCACAGTACAGCATGAGAAACACAGGGCTGGAAGCAGCACAAGCTGGAATCAAGATTGCCGGGAGAAATATCAATAACCTCAGATATGCAGATGACACCACCCTTATGGCAGAAAGTGAAGAGGAATCTAAAAACCTCTTGATGAAAGTGAAAGAGGAAAGTGAAAAAATGGGCTTAAAGATCTACATTCAGAACTACTAAGATCATGGCATCCGGTTCCATCACTTCATGGGAAATAGATGGGGAAACAGTGGAAACAACATCAAACTTTACTTTTTTGGGCTCCAAAATCACTGCAGATGGTGATTGCAGCCATGAAATTAAAAGATGCTTACTCCTTGGAGGGAAAGTTATGACCAAACTAGATAATATATTCAAAAGCAGAGACATTATTTTGCCAACAAAAGTCCGTCTTGTCAAGGCTATGGTTTTTCCAGTGTCTATGTATGGATGTGAGAGTTGGACTGTGAAGAAAGCTGAGTGCTGAAGAATTAATGCTTTTGTACTGTTGTGTTGGAGAAGACTCTTGAGAGTCCCTTAGACTCTAAAGAGATCCAACCAGTCCATTCTAAAGGAGATCAGTCCTGGGTGTTCTTTGGAAGGAATGATGCTAAAGCTGAAACTACAGTAATTTGGCCACCTCATGCAAAGTGTTGACTCATTGGAAAAGACCCTGATGCTGGGAGGGATTAGGGGCAGGAGGAGAAGGGGATGATAGATGATGAGATGGCTGGATGGCATCATCAACTCGATGGACGTGAGTTTGGTTGAACTCTGGGAGTTGGTGATGGACAGGGAGGCCTGGCGTACTGCGATTCATGGGGTCGCTAAAAGTTGGACACGACTGAGTGACTGAACTGAACTGAACTAAACATTGTCACAATCCTCAGATTTTTCCTTTATCACAAAAGCAACTATGAAAATACACAGATAAATGGTATATCCATCTCCAATGAAACTTTAGAGGTCAATATACTGACCCCGTCTCTAATTTAGATAAATTACTGTATGATGAGTTTATACCTGGGAAAACTACACAACGAGTGTGAATTGTGTAAAAGAAGTCAAAAATAAAGCTGTGAAAACTGTATGTTCTTTATTACTGTATACTTCAAAAGTATCCAAACTGAGTATCATGTGTGCCTATTAAGTCTCCTCAATCCTGTCTGACTCTGTTCAACCCTATAGACTGTAGCCTGCCAGGATCTTCTGTACGTTGGATTCTCCAGTCAAGTACACTGGAGTGGGTTGTTTTGCCCTCCTCCAAGGGATCTTCCTGACTCAAGGATTGAACCTGTGTCTCTTTTATCTCCCCTCTTGGTAGCTGCATTCTTATCCAGTTGAGTCACCTGGGAAAAGCCTGAAGTATTATATTTGGTATCAATTTGTGATGGATGTGGGGGGACAATTTCTGAGATGTTAGTAATGTTTTCTCTTTGTTTTTGTACTGGAAGCAGAATTTCTTCATTACTAAGCCATACATTTATAGAAGAAATTTTCTAAATATGTATTGTACTCTTAAAAAAGAGTTTTACTTAAAGCATATTCACTATCAGAGTACTAATTTTTTTAATATGATAGTTTCTTATACAAAATAAGTATTGATTATATATTTGTGAAACTGATGTAGTGCACACATTCATATCTTAGTAAACAATTAATCTTTATATAACTAGAAGTACTCCTTTCTTGTAGAACAACACTGTCTATAGCCACCCCCTGGCTCTCCTAGTCATCCTTCCAGCAGCCATGAGACTTAATGAAATTTGGTACCTGATCATGCAGTGAACTCTGTATCACAGCACTCCAGATTTGAGGAAAATAAAACCATGTTCTGAGAAAGTTATCTTCTGAGTAGGTAGTTGCCTAGCCAGGATTTTACTGTCACCATGAGTGAGTGAGTGAAGTAGTTCAGTCATGTCCAGCTCTTTGTGACCCCATGGACTGTAGCCTACCATTCTCCTCCATCCATGGGATTTTCCAGGCAAGAGTACTGGAGTGGATTGTCATTTCCTTCTCCAGAGGACCTACCTGACCCAGTGTTCGAACCCAGGTCTTCTGCATTGTATGCAGATGCTTTAACATCTGAGCCACGAGGGAAGTCCAAAATGGCCACAAGGAAATCCTGAAATTTTTTCTCACTTGGTCTTATCCAATGCATACATTTTCTCCTTGACAAATGCTTTTCAGTTATCGCATATCTCCATTTTTTGGAAACACAAATCCCACTGGGAGATATTTTAGGTTACCCAGCTTGTATTAATAATGTAGCTACCCAAAGCCAGGTTGAAATTGTTGGGTGGGAGTAGATTGAAAGAAGGTTATCCTGTGTGGTCTTGAGGAGCAGCACTGACAAAAAGCTAATACCAGGTCTGGTTGATTAAAATGTAACCCAAGGGATATTTTTTATCCCAGAAAATAGCATTAATTTTTCCCTCAGGAAAAATTAATTAGGACGGGAATAGAATTAGGTGACCAAGGATTTTGCTACACACATCCACAGTGTGCCAGAAAATAAAAAGATAATGGTCGCAAAGTCTTTTGTAAGACAGAGATATCAGTTTCTTGATTTTAACTGGTGGAACATTATTGACAATTAGTTATGTGACTTAAGCTTTGCCTCAGCTGTGTCTCCACAGGAGGACAGTTGGTATTTGAGGATTGAGGTGGTCACACCAAGAATGGCAGTGACATACAAAAATACATAATAAAGTATCCCTATTATTTTCCCAAAACCAAAAACACAGTCATTACATGAAATTTAGTTTGATGAGTTTCCTAGCTTTAGAGAAGAAAAGGTAGGTTAAAAGCTAGAAAAAAATAAAAGAAATAATCAGAGAAGTAACTCCAAAAATCTGTGTCATTGTTAAATCCCAAATGAGAATTCAGATGAAACAAGAAAAATTAGGTATGATCAGTATTTCTAATTTTAATCCATTTAGCAGATATTGTCAATTTATTGTCATTTTCCTAAAAACTGACAATACTGAGCAAACTCATATACAATATTTCAATTTGCACATCTTCTTGGTGGGCATATCTATTCAATCCTTTGCCTAAATTTTATTATTATTATTTGTTTTTTTATTATTGATGAGAGCATTTCATAAAGTTTGGATACAAGTTCTTTTTCAGATGTGTAGATATTCTTTTCAAATATTTTATTCACTTTTCAGATGTATATTAATATGTATAATAAATATATAATGCAAATATATAAAATAAATATATATATATAAAATAATTACCCCTAAAATATTATCTTATTTATATATCCACACTGCTGCAGTTATCTCTTGCTGCCTAAACAGTATTCCAAAACCACATGACTTAAATAGCTTCCTGTGTAGCTTAGTCGGTAAACATTTCCCTGCAATGCCAGAGACCTGGAATCAATTCCTGGGTTGGGAAGTTCCCCTGGAGAAGGAAAGGTCACCCCACTCCAGTATTATTGCCTGGAGAATTCCATGGACAGAGGAGCTTGACAGGCTACATATGGGCTCACAAGAGTTGGACATGACTTAGCAGTATCTTTCTTTAATATATTTTAAATTTTTTAATATAAATTTATTTATTTTAATTGGAGGTTAATTACTTTACAATATTGTATTGGTTTTGCCATACCTTAACATGTATCTGCCACAGGTATACACGTGTTCTCCATCCTGAACCACCCTCCCTCCTCCATTCTCGTATCATCCCTCTGGGTCGTCTCAGTGCACCAGCCCCAAGCATCCAGTATCATGCATTGAACCTGGACTGGTGACTCATTTCATATATGATATTATACATGTTTCAATGCCATTCTCCCAAATCATCCCACCTTCTCCCTCTCCCACAGAGTCCAAAAGACTGTTCTATACATCTGTATCTCTTTTGCTGTCTCGTGTACAGGGTTATTGTTACCATCTTTCTAATTTCCATATATATGCATTAGTATACTGTATTGTGTTTTTCTTTCTGGCTTATTTCACTCTGTATAATAGGTTCCAGTTTCATCCACCTCATTAGAACTGATTCAAATGTATTCTTTTTAATGGCTGAGTAGTACTTAAATAGAATCACTGATTCATTATTTTGTTCATCCTCATGTTGACTGAGGTCACATGAAATATTCAGTGGAAGGATAGGCTAGGTTATAAGGTAACTCACATCTGTCACTGGATGAGAATGGCTGGACAGATGAGTTCATATTCTCCTCTTCCGCCTTTAAGCAATCTCAGAATCTGTCACAACGTATTCTCAGATGGTTAGATGGACTTCCTACCTGGTATCACATGGCTTTAAGATATTGTCTTTAAAGGCTTAATGCAGGATTGACTCACAGGTGTTCCCCTGGAGGCCCAATGGGTGACTCCATGTTTCTACTGCAGGCACACTTCCTTCCCTGGTTGGGAAATAAGATCCCACATATTGTGTAGTGCAGAGTGGGCAGAGGGGAGAAACACAAAACTGACTTACATTATTTCTGCCAATATCTGTTGGGTAAAGCAGCTACTGCTACTGCTGCTAAGCCTCTTCAGTCGTGTCCAACTCTGTGCGACCCCATAGACGGTAGCCCACCAGGCTCCCACGTCCCTGGGATTCTCTAGGCAAGAACACTGGAGTGGGTTGCCATTTCCTTCTCCAATGCATGAAAGTGAGAAGTGAAAGTGAAGTCGCTCAGTCGTATCTGACTCTTAGCAACCCCATGGACTGCAGCCTACCAGGCTCCTCCACCCATGGGATTTTCCAGGCAAGAGTACTGGAGTGGGGTGCCATTGCCTTCTCCGAAAGCAGCTAACGTGTAGCAAATATTCAGAGAGGATAAATAGATAATGTATCTATAAGAAATATGTGTGAAAAATGACAGTTATCTTTAATCTACCCAAACTGTCATTTTCCCATTGTAGAACTCTGTAATTTCTAATTCCAGATAGATTTATTAATAGCTTTAATTCTTTAATTAGATCTGTCAGAGCTTGTGTATAATCTTTTTCAATTTTGTTGTGCATATACTTACACAAAATCCCTGACTGAAGCAGTACATCTACAGCACACATAAAAATTAAGAGTGATTGGTAATTAACCTCCAATTAAAATAATAAATTTAAATTACAAAAAAAGAATAATTGGCATTTAAATCATTCAGGTTACTGTGAAAGGAAGATTAGTTCAGAGACCTCAGGAAGTACCCTTATCACACCAGATACAGAGAGGTTAGAGTGAGTTTTAGGAGTACAGAGAATTTCATTGCTCTCTGTTGAGAAGGATTTGGGGAAGACCATAAAGTGAAAATTTTGATATATATTTTCTCAAGAACTAATATGCATATTTGCAAGCAAATTATTTTAAGAAATAAAGCAGAACTCTACTGATGTAGAAAACTCTTCTCCATGCGTAATTATTTTAAAGTAGTCATTTTTGCACATATGAGCTATTGTGGTTTAGTTGCTAAGTCATGTCTGACTCTTGCAGTCCCATGGACTATAGCCTGCCAGGCTCCTGTCAATGGGATTCTCCAGGCAAGAATACTGGAGTGGGTTGCCATTTCCCTCTCCCGGGGATCTTCCCAACCCAGGAATCTTACCCAGGTCTCCTGTATTGCAGGCAAATTCTTTACCAACTGAGCTGTCAGGGAAACACATGCATATCCAAAGAAAAATCCCAAAATAGGTATATTTCTTTTCTTTGTATATCGTTCTCCACTTTAATAGACAGAAGTACTGAGTGAACAATATTTTAAAAGCACTACCTACCCAAATCATTTTATCAAGGGGTTTAGAAAATAGAAAATAAGCATGCTCTTATTCTTGAGGCCTTAAATGTAGTAAAGAGATTCTTACATGAATAAAATAAGCATAATTCAGAGAAGGGTGCACTGCTTAGAGAATATGAAGAAGTTACAAAGTTAATTCTTGGACATGTGGTTGGAGGATGGGAATAAAATGTTCTCTGATGATGAAGTCTGCTTGAAAGGCAGCACTAACAGAATGACATGGCATCATTATTCTAAATAGCCAAAGAGTAGAAATAACCAAATGTTCATCCAGCTGAGGACAGGATCAATAAACTGTGTTATATCCATCCATATAATGAAATATTATTATGCTAACTAATGAAACAGATTTCTGACACAAGCACAATGTGGCTGATATTATATTTACTTAAATATTTTACTGAAGCAAATATGCTGCTGTTGCCACTAAGTTGCTTCACACGTGTCTGACTCTGTCCGACTGCATAGATGGCAGCCCACCAGGCTCCTCTGTCCCTGGGATTCTCCATGCAAGAATTCTGGAGTGGGTTGCCAGTTCCTTCTCCAATGCACACATGCATGCTAAGTCACTTCAGTTATGTCTGACTCTGTGTGACCCCATAGATGGCAGCCCACCAGGCTCCTCCATCCACATGACTCCCCAGGCAAGAATGCTGGAGTGGGTTGCCATTTCCCTTTCCATGAAGCAAATATAGTATAGTATTTCACTAAAGAAAAGAAGCCTGAAAGGAAAAAAAAAATTTTTTTCATTGCATGCTTCTGTTTATATTCAAAACCAAGAATTTGAAACCACATAGACTCAGAACGTAGATTAAAGGTTTCAGGGGTGGGGGAGGTTTCAGAGAGGGAGCAAGTGCTAATAAGTACAGTTTTCTTATGAGACTGGTGAACATTTTCTGAATGCAGATGCTGGTGATAACTGAACAACCTTGAAAATATAATGAAAACAAAACAAACAGAAAAACTGCATACATTAGAAGGGCGAATTTTATGGTGTATGTATTACATGTTAATATTAAGGAAAATACAGTTGAAATAGAATTTAATTCCTAAATGAGTTATGAATGAAGGATAAAGTTTCAAAAACACAATGAACAATCCAAAAGCTTTGAAAATGATTGAGAGAGATCTTTTTGAGTTTCATTAGGTTTCCTCTGTAACTACAGAAGAAGGAGATAGTTTCAGGGTAACTGTAATACAATCCTACAAACAATTTACAGTATCCTTCTTACCATAGCACAATTGAGTGACAACAATGAAGCACAAAAACTCACCTTTTGCCAAGCTGTTTCTGAGTTCACAACAGAATATATAGAAGCAGGGAAATAATTAATAAAAGTGTATGAGCATTAACTTTAGGGATTTAAGTCCCAGTGTACCTGGTGAAATAAAAAGCTATCTGCCTATTGTTCAGCTACTCAAGACCTCATTTCAAGTAGATTTCCAGATCCTAACTTAAAGAACATAAGATAATATACTTAACTTTTAGAGAAAAAAAATTATAAGTGAAGCATTTTATGCCAGCTTACCTATTAAAACCTCTATTTAATGACAAGAAATAATATTTTCTTTTCAGAATAAGGAGGATCTGACTAAACTTACTGATATCCATGATATAACAATTTATTATTTACTTTATTTACTCTTAGTTCATAAAGTGAAAGAAAGTGAAGTCACTCAGTTGTGTCTGACTCTTTGCGACCCCATGGACTCTAACCTACCAGGGTCTTCTGTCCATGGGATTTTCCAGGCAATAGTCTTGGAGTGGATTGCCATTTCCTTCTCCAAGGGATCTTCCCAAACCAGGGATGGAACACAGGTCTCCCACATTGTAGACAGATGCTTTACCATCTGAGCCACCAGGGAAGTCCAAAGGAAAGCCTTTAATCCTTTCATCATTGGGCAAGTGTATACAGAAATTTAAGGTATGTTTTGTTTTATTGAAAAATTCGTGTGGGTACCAAAATGTTGTTGCTGAACAATACGATGCCGGGATTCTTGGCCTCCGGAGGAGAAGAATTCAATCCAGGGCCATAGACAAGGCTTGATCACTCAGAGCTTTTGTGTAGTAAAGTTTTATTAAAGTATAAAGGAGACAGAGAAAGTTTCTGACATAGGCATCAGAAGGGGGCAGAAAGAGTACCCCCCTGTTAGTCTTCAGTTGAATGTTATATAGTCACTAGCAGTCTGTTAATGAAAGAAAGGAATGTCTTAAAACTCAGAATGGCACCATGCCCCTCACCCATAAGATGCATTTTGGAATAATTTTGGCACCAGATGATTCATCCCAGGCCATAAAACGATTGACTTGAATCTTGTAGAAGGGCAGATCACCATACAAATAGTTTCATTTACATAGATTAGGGGAACAATATCTGAATATAACATACTGGTTTATCAAGTAGGTTCTGAGCCATTAGGCAGAACTGACTTGAAAACAGAATCTGGGGTAAATGCATAGTACATAAACATAGCTTAAGACAAACGTTTCCATAAGAAAAATGCATTGGTTAACTCAAGGTTTGAGAACAGTTAACTTCAGGTGAAACCAGGTGTCATTATGACAACACAGTATTTTAAGAGAAACCTTCGTTTAAATTTGTATAGAGAAGGAAAAAGTATACCGCTAGTTTGTTTCCTCCTGGCGCTTAAGGGAGATAAAAATGTCTGACACTTGCAGCCTATTTTCTCCATTTGGAGACCCCTGGCCTTCCTTCCTGTTACCCTTTCAGTACCACAATAAAAATAAAAACGGACAAATTCATCTGCATGTGAACCATGAGCATGTATACTTAAGTAGGTCTAAGGAAAAAGTTCAGCCACTCAGTCATGTCTGACTCTTTGCAAATCCATAGACTGCAGCACGCCAGACCTCCTTGTCCATCACCAACTCCTAGAGTTTACCCAAACGCATGTCCATTGAGTTGGTGATGCCATCCAACCATCTCATCCTCTGTTGTCCCCTTCTCCTCCTGTCTTCAATCTTTCCCAGCACCAGAGTCTTTTCAAATGAGTCAACTCTTCACATCAGGTGGCCAAAGTATTGGAGTTTCAGCTTCAACATCAGTCCTTCCAATGAACACCCAGGACTGATCTCTTTTAGGATGGACTGGTTGGATCTCCTTGCAGTCCAAGGGGCTCTCAAATGTCTTCTCCAACACCACAGTACAAAAGCATCAATTTTTTGGTGCTCAGCTTTCTTTATAGCCCAAATGTCACATTGGTACATGACTAATGGAAAAATCATAGCTTTGACTAGATGGACCTTTGTTGGCCAAGATACTGGTGGACAAATTTGGCAAGAACAAGTCAATCTCCTTCAGTGTCTGTGCTCTGCAGTTCTTTGTCTTCTGTATCTCTATGGATTCTGAATCTCTTCTGCTGGCAGTGATGGCCTATGACTGGGTTAAGACCATCAGCAGCCCCTTGCTCTTTGTGGTCAGCATGTACAGCGGGGTGAGCTCCCTGCTCATGGCTGGGGTTTACCTGGTGGAAATGATAGATTCATACATTAGCATTCCACTTATGTTTCTGTGGGTAAAATGAAAGTAACTATTTCTTATGTGATTTACCTCCACTTTTCCTCCTTTCCTGCTCTGATATACAGGTCAATGGATTGGCATTATTCCTGCTTTTTTGATTCATTGAACTGACTACCATTTCAGGAGTCCTTGTCTCTTATTGTTATACTACTCTTTCAGTCTTGAAGATCCACTCTGTTGAGGGGAGGTTCAAAACTTTCTCCCCCTGCACCTCCCATCTAACTGCAGTGGCAATTTTCCAAGGAACTCTGCTTTTTATGTATTTCAGGCCGAGTTAATCCTAATTCTCTAGATCAAGAAAAGATGACCTCATTGTTTTACAGTCTTGTGACTCCAATGTTAAACTCTCTGATTTACAGTCTAAGGAACAAATATGTGAAACAGGCTCTGGAAAAAGTGAAACTTAAAAGATGGGGTTAAATATATATATATTTCACACACACAAACACATTTTTGGTTTTGTATTTATTGAATTATATTTCATCATACAAGAGAACCAAAAATTCCCCAAAAAGTGAAACTTAAAAGATGGGGTTAAATGTATATATTTCACACACACAAACACATTTTTGGTTTGTATTTTTTGAATTATATTTCATCATACAAGAGAACCAAAAATTCTCCAATGCTTAAAATGTTATAAATGAGCATTTGCTATATAGCCCAAATTTTAGAAATGTTACAGTCTCCAAATACAGCATGCTCATATGTATCAAAAATGTATATATAGTACCTCCTCTTTGTTGAAAATTTTCCTGAATTTTCTAACTTGATCAAATTTCATTGGTTTATTCTTTCATTCAAACAACGTTTCAATTTACCTGAAGATTTGTTATGTGCTTCCTGAGAGATTTTTGAGCATTATTTATATTTAGTGGGACATACTGTACCATCTGTACTAATGAATATAAACTAGTGTCACCAACAAGCATTAATTAACTAAGTAGGTAAGTAATTCAGTAGAAGCCCAACAATCATGAAATAAAATATTGAGTGTTATGAATCCAAAGCAAAATCTAAAACTAGTATGTCTTGGATAGATATATTCAGTCGTAAATCTAAAATTTATTCAAGTTGGTAAATGAAAAAATATTAGTCAGGGAATCTGATAATTAAATGAGCTATGAGGTGGACAAGCTCATGTATTATAGAAGTAAAGAAGTCTGGTTCACCACAACATGAAAGAACAATGAAGTCATTACTCTAAGTGAAGAAAGTCAGACAGTGAAATATAACTACTGTATTATCTCACGTGCATGTTGAATACAAAAGGGATTAATTTATAGAAATACAGAGTAGATTAATTGTTTCCAAGGTCTGGTATGTGAAAGAAGTTTGAAATATTTGTCAAAGTGTACAACTTTTCTATTGTATGATGAGTAAGTTCTGGGACTCTAATGTATACTATGACTTTAGTTAACAATTCTGTAATTTAAACTTTAAATTTTCTAGAAAATTAGATCTTAACTGTCCTCATTATAGCTGCACTCCAAATGGTAGCTATGTGAATTAATGAATGTGTTAACTAATTTTATGTAGTGATCATGTCACAATGTGTTCTCAGTCACTTCAGTCATGTCCAACTCTTTGAAACCTCATGGACTGAGGTCCATCAGGCTCCTCTGTCCATGGAGATTCTCTAGGCAAAATACTGGAATGGGTTGCAATGCCCTTCCCCAGGGGATCTTTCAGACCCAGAAATTGAAACCATGTCTCTTATGTTTCCTGTATTGGCAGGTGAGACCTTTACCACTTGTGCCATCTGGAATGCCCAGTCATAATGCATACATGTGTCCAATCTTCACCTTGTACATCTTACACATGATAATTGTCAATTTTGTCTGAATAAATCTTAAAAAAAGGAAGGAAAGAAAATTTAGGGGACAGTGGAAAAGACCTTGATAAAGTACATCATTGGACTATCATTATCAGTTATCAATATTTTTATCACTTTCTCCATGAAAATTTCTTTATCTTCTTTCCTCTTCTTGACCCTTGTTGAATGTCCTCTTTATCCCTTTGTCATTTACATACAACCATCTACTTAAAGCATTATTTTATTTCACCTTGTTTGTGAGAAATCAACTCCATTATCCAAAAAAATCTCCATGTTTTCCACATCACAATGGAGGAGTAAATAAATACATAATAAACTGAAAACATTTTTTAGTATTAATTTTATTTCAGTGGCAAAATCAACTGTCCATGGAGGGATAACAATTATCCAAGAGGGATAACATCTATTCTCTCTCTCTCTCTCTCTCTCTCTCTCTCTCTCTCTCTCTCTCTCTCTATATATATATATATATATATATATATATATATATATATATATATATATATTTATTTATTTATTTATTTATTTACATTATAGCATATAAATTATATGCATACACTCAACAGATTGTTTAGAAGATACATAAAGTGGTGTGAATACTAATATAATGGATTGATAAAGACATTCATGTTATTTACACTAGGAGTAAAGAGCTATAGTTCTTGATATTCGACTATTTTATTTCCTTTTTTCCCCTTCTTTATTGAAGGATAGAGCATTAACTTTGTTCCTTGTGAAATTGTGAATTTGACAATATATTTGAAAAATCTCTTAAGACAGAAAGGCATTCTTAATTATTCGTTAAAATTGTAAAAGTTAAAGTCCACTGAAGTTCTTAGGTTTTCTCACTGCCATTGTAAAATACCATTATGAGAAAATATCTTAGAATGGCAGTAAAGCCTAAAAAATGCCTCTGTTACACAGGGTGGTATTTGTGAAACATTATGACATGTTAGGAAAATGTTATAATTTTTATTTTAGATAAAAGTTTTTTTTTTTTTTTTTCAAAGTCACTTCAGTTTATTTTACTACACAATACTGTATTGGTTTTGTCATACATTGACATGAATCCACCATGGGTGTACATGAGTTCCCAGTCCTGAAGCCCCCTTTCACCTCCCACCCCATATCATGTCTCTGGATCATCCCCGTGCACCAGCCCCAAGCCTCCTGTATCCTGTATCGAACATAGATTGGCACTTCGTTTCTTACATGATAGTACACATACTTCAGTGTCATTCTCCCAAATCATCCCACCCTCTCCCTCTCCCTCAGAGTCCAAAAGTCTGTTCTATACATCTGTGTCTCTTTTGCTGTCTCTCATACAGGGTTATCATTACCATCTTTCTAAATTCCATATATATGTGTTAGTATACTGTATTGGTGTTTTTCTTTCTGGCTTACTTCACTCTGTATAATCAGCTCCAGTTTCATCCATCTCATTAGAACTGATTCAAATGTATTATTTTTAATGGCTGAGTAATACTCCATTGTGTATATGTACCACAGCTCAGATGAATAGATAAAAGTTTTAAAAGTCTAACTCTAGCATATTTCATTAATACACCTAAATTATTTTGGAATTGTTGCTTATAGGCAACAGTATGGCAGAAAGCCTCTGAAAAATTAATAAAGTCCAATCAAAATAGGATGTCATCATGCTGCCATGAATAACACATTTCCATCTATATAACAGAAATTTATTACTGCATCTAAAGAATTATTTGATCTAAGTATTGACCCATTTTATCAGATCTACTTGTGTCATATAAAAAAGAAAAAAGAAATTCATCCCATTAAATGGAAGACCAAAAATAGAATTGACGATTCCACTTCTCCCAGAAATTGTATGGTTAAGTAACAAAATATGGAAATATATTTTAAATAATTTATAACTCAAAAGTTTGAACAAGAATGTATAATGCTCTTCTATTAGGATTCTGCAAAATAAGAAACCTGCACTAAATATTTTGGTGTATTCTAGTCCATCTACATCAGCTCTCATGTCTATATTCCCCTTCTTAATACGTCTACCTCACATTTTTTATCATACCCATAACAATGACAGGTAGCAATATTGTATAAATGTAACATTATCAATGACAGTGCAGTAGGCTAAAACTACAGGCAAGTCCCGTATCTTGACCCCTTCTCCTTGACACTTAAATACTTGAGTAGAAATATGGCATAACAATAGTAGATAATGGATTTCCCTGTAGCTCAGATGGTAAACAATCTCCTGCCTCCCAGGCCGGAGACTCGAGTTTGGTCCCTGGGTCAGGAAGATGCCCTGGAGAAGGAAATGGCAATCCATTCCAGTACTCTTGCCTGGAGAATCCCAAGGACAGAGGAATCTCATGGGTTACAGTCTGTGGGATCGCAAAGAGCCGGACACGACTGAGTGACTTTCTCTCTCTCTCTCTAATCGTAGATATCACTGTATGTTTAAGGCAGAGAATATATGGGTAATAGATTGTATAGCTACACTCATAAAAAATAATATTCAATAATCCAGTAAGTATAAAGTTCTGTGATAAACACAAAATCAGCAACTTTCAACCTTCTTGGAGATCTCTGGCTTTAGACATGTATTATGCACCAGGTAGCAATGCCACTCTAAACTTAGAATTATTCCTTTCTGACCCTCAGATTTCCTTATGTAAGACAGAGACTTCAACTAGAATACCTTCAAGTTCCTTTCCAGGTGATACAATCTGTCTCTATAAAATATGACCCTCCTGCTGTGTAAATCCATCCCATTATTGGAAAAGATTTGAAAACTGTTTAAAAAAATACAGGGAGCTACTTCATCTTCAAAATAGTAATTGGGCTTTATGTGTTGGCTGTTTTAATCTTAAATAGAGGTGACATGAAGCCATCTAGATAGGATGAGATTCAGAAGACCAAATACTTTCAAACATAACTTTTGTGTGACCTGTTATTCCAATTCAGGAATCTAATGGACTGCTCATAGGAGAGGATATTTACATTTATTAGCCCTCCAGTAAGCAAACCATATGTAAAAAGTTGCTGTTTTTGTTCTGTTGCTAAGTTGTGCTGACACTTTGCCACCCCATGGACTGCAGCAGGAACTTTTCTTCCTCTCTGTTCCCATGGAGGGAAACCATGGTTCCCTATCCCTCACTCTCCAAGAATTGGCCCAATTTCATGCCCATTGAACCAGTGATTCTATCCAACCATCTCATCCTCTGCCACCCTCTTTTCCTTTTGGCCTCAATCTTTCCCAGCACCAGGGTCTTTTTCAATGAATTGACTATTCTCATCAGGTGGCCAAACTATTGGAGCTTCAGCTTCAGTATCAGTCCTTCCAATGAATATTCAGGGTTGATTTCATTTAGGATGGACTTGTTGGATCTCCTTGCTATCCAAGGGACTCTAGGGAGTATTCTCCAGCACCACAATTTGAAAGCATCAATAACCTCACATATGCAGAGGATGACTCTAATGGCAGAAAGTGAAGAGGAACTAAAGTGTTTCTTAATGGGTGAAAGAAGAGAGTGAAAAAGCTTACTTAAAACTCAACATTAAAGAAAACTAAGACCGTGGCATCCAGTTCCATTACTACATGGCAAATATATTTGTCACTGTTCTCAAGCTTCCCCTGTATCATAAAAACAATCATGAAAATATATAAATAAATAATTGGTGTGTCCAGTTCCAGTGAAACTTTATAGATCAAGTATACTGACTGCTCCTCTAGATTAGATAACTGTATATAAGTTTGCACCTAGGAAAACTAAATAACTATTAGGATGAATACACTATCTCGACATACAGAAGTATAGAGAAATTTCATATACCAAAAAAATTGAATGAAATAAGTTTCACATAAAAATGTAAAAGCTATATGATTTTACTACTATATAACTCAAAATATCCAAATTAAAGGAGCATACTGGACATCAATTTGTGATGGATATGGAGGTGATTTCTGAGATCTTAATAATGCTTTTGCCTTTTTCTGAGAAAAGGGATATTTTCATGCCTGACGTTTATTTTCAGTATCCTTTAGTAGATAAAGTTTTCTTCATAAAGCATACTCTAAAAATGTTTCCACAAAGTATTTTCACTGTCAAATTGTTAAAATCTAACAGTATCTTGTGCAAAAGAAGTGTGCATTATATATTTTTGATATTGATGTGGTGCATAAGTTCTTGGAACATCTCAATGTATCTTTACATTACCCGAAGTTATGCCCTGCTTGTAGAACAACCCTGTCTTTATGCCCTTACTAACTCCTGTAGTCATTCTCCCTGCGGCAGGGAGACATACTGAACTTTGGTACCCTATAGTGCAGTGAACCCTGTATCACAATATTCCATGTTTGAGGAACAGACAACTATGTTCTGTAAAAATAATGTCAGGGTAGACATTTGCTTACAGAATTTTACTGTCAGCAGGGGCACCAGAAAAACCCCAAATATAGATTATTTTTATCTTAATTGTATCTAAGGAAGACATTTTCTTCTTAAGACATGCTTTTAATTATTTTAAGATATCTATTTTTAATGAAACATAAATCTCATTGGGTGATATTTTGTTATCCAACTTAAAATAATAAATGTAGGTACTCAAACATACTGCATGATTCTGTTTATGTGCAAGGAAAAGAACACGAAACCACATGGAATCAAAAATAGATTAATGGTTTCCAGGGCTCAGGAAGGGAGGAAGAGGCAGTGATAGCTAATAACTATGAGTTTTTTATTGAACTGATGAAAAAGTTCTGGAAGTAGATAGTGATGATGACTGAACAACCTGGAAAATATATTAAAAACCAAAGAACTGTACTTATTAAAATGATGAATTTTGTGATTCAGGGATTACATTTCAATATGAAAAAAATACAACCAAAGTGCAGTAATATTCTTAAATGAGGTATAGAGGGAGAATGTTTCAAAAACACAGAGGAACTGGAAATGATGAAGGGGGTGAACTTTTTGAGTTCCCTTAAGTTTCCTCTTTGACTAGAGAAGGAGATAGTTTCAGGGTAATTGTGAAACACACCATATAAACAGCCTGCAGTGTCCTTTCTACAACAGATCAATTTGGTGACAAGAGTGAAGCATAAAAACTCAACATTTGGCAAGTTGTTTGTGAATTCACAGGGGAATATAGAGAAGTAGGAAAGTATTTAATGGAGTGTTTTAATAACACCAGCAGCGGCTGCTGCTGCAGCTGCTGCTGCTTTTAAGTCACTTTAGCCATGTCCGACTCTGTGCGACCCCATAGACAGAAGCCCACCAGCCTCCTCTGTCCCTGGGATCTTCCAGGCAAGAATACTGGAATGGGTTGTCATTTCTTTCTCCAATGCATGCATGCATGCTAAGTCGCTTCAGTCGTGTCCAACTCAATGCAACCCTATGGACAGCAGCCCACCAGGATCCTCTGTCCACGGGATTCTCTAGCAAGAATACCAGAGTAGGTTGTCATGTCCTTCCTCAAATAACACCAGCATCTAAGTGCAATAGCTTCTGTGATTTAAGTCATATTGTACCTAGTAAAATAAAAAGTCCTCTACCTATTGTTCAGCTACGTAAGATGTGTTCATCTCAGGTAGGTTTCCAGATTCTAACTTAAAGAATATAGGAGAAAATACTTAGGTTTTTGAGGACAAAATGTAAATGAAGGCTTCTATGCTTGCTTACTTATAAAACCTGTATTTAATGACTAGAAATAATCTTTTTTCTCAGAATCTCAGATTCTCAGAAGAATGTGTCTGAATAGGTTGATATCCACAATATAGCATTTTATTTATTTTATTTGTTACTGGGTCACAAAAAAGCCTTTATTTCTTTTATTTTTGGGCAAATGTACACGTGAATTTAAGGTATATTTTGTTTTATTTTATTGAAGGAATACTGCAGATATCACAACGAAAATAAAAACATGTACAACTTCATCTCCTTGTAAGCCATATGTCATGTTTATTTTGACCTGAAGGGGAAAATCTCTTGAGAAATCTGTACGCAGGTCAGGAAGCAACAGTTAGAACTGGACATGAAACAGACTGGTTCCAAATAGGAAAAGGGGTACGTCAAGGCTGTATATTGTCACCCTGCTTATTTAACTTATATGCAAAGTACATCATGAGAAATATTGGACTGGAATCAAGATTGCCAGGAGAAATATCAATAACCTCAGATATGCAGATGAAACTACCCTTATGGCAGAAAGTGAAGAGGGACAAAAAAGCCTCTTGATGAAAGTGAAACTGGAGAGTGAGAAAGTTGGCCTAAAGCTCAATATTCAAAAAACAAAGATCATGGCATCCGGTCCCATCACTTCATGGGAAATAGATGGGGAAACAGGGGAAACGGTGTCAGACTTCATTATTTTGGGCTCCAAAATCACTGCAGATGATGATTGCAGCCATGAAATTAAAAGATGCTTACTCCTTGGCAGAATAGTTATGACCAACCTAGATAGTATATTCAAAAGCAGAGACATTACTTTGCCAACTAAGGTCCGTCTAGTCAAGGCTATGGTTTTTCCTGTGGTCATGCATGGATGTGACAGTTGGACTGTGAAGAAGGCTGAGAGCCGAAGAATTGATGTTTTTGAACTGTGGTGTTGGAGAAGACTCTTGAGAGTCCCTTGGACTGCAAGGAGATTCAACCAGTCCATTCTGAAGGAGATCAACCCTGGGATTTCCTTGGAAGGAATGATGCTAAAGCTGAAACTCCAGTACTTTGGCCACCTCATATGAAGAGTTGACTCATTGGAAAAGGCTCTGATGCTGGAAAGGTTTGAGGGCAGGAGGAGAAGGGGACGACAAGGGTGAGATGGCTGAATGGCACCACTGACTTGATGGATGTGAGTCTGAGTGAGGTCCAGGAGTTGGCGATGGACAGGGAGGCCTGGAGTGCTGCGATTCGTGGGGTCGCAGAGTCAGACACGACTGAGCGACTTAACTGAACTGAACTGAACTGACCTGAGGAGGTGGGGTGGGGTGGGGAAATGCGTTAAATGCATTCTATTCTTGTATACATTAAAATATAAACACATGCTCAAACATAAATGCACACATATAGTATAGATAGAGGTCTATGTGTTTTAAAAGCATGTACTATCCTTCATCTCCTTTCTATTTTATAATGTAAAAAACGTTTAAAATATGAATTATTTGAAATGTATATGGTACATTCCATTGTCTTCACTCCCTTTTAGCCTTTTTCTTTCATTGGTCAAAAAAGTTATCTTTGACAACAACCATGCTACAAAGAGATAATGAGCAATGTGAAAGAGAAATAATAATTTCTAGAATAGAAGAAGCAATAATTTTCTTACTTCATATCTCACCAAATACAAGATAAACTAAAACAGGTAACAAAATCATTTTTTATTATTACTAATTAGTGATATACTAACTACTTCTGGAACTAAGACAAAGATTCTGCAACCAATCACATTTTTTGAGAAAAATGAATTGTAATCACTTTCTGTATCCAACTGAATATATTCAAGCATAGGAAATGTTTAGTCTTATGTCTTAGAGTATGCTCTCCGCAACAGTAGTGTCTCTTCCATATGGTTTTGAACTGGTGAAAAAAATGTAAATTCATTAAGATCTACACCCTGACATTAATATATATATATATATATATATATATATATATATATATATATATTAAGGCTCAGAGAAGAGCTTGTAGAAAGAAACACACTTTATAAATGACATCTAGATTTACATCAAATTTTCTCAAAGGTCTTTTTCGAATTATTTTAATTACTGCAGAATAGACAGGTATGCCTCTTTGAAGAGAGTGTGCATGGGTAGAATATTCTTGATTTTAAAAAGATTATTACAGAAAAAAGATGTTCTGCCTTATGATATTTTACAGATGTGCAGAAGTGTTACCACATGCAAGTGTCATTGTCTTCATCATATTCTCAGAAGTTTATGCAAGAATAAAGAAGAATGGATAGAGGGAATTGTTCCTCCCTGACTGAATTCATTTTCCTGGGAATTACTGATAACACTGAGAACAAAGGGATCCTATTTACAATGTTTCTCCTTATTTATCTCATCAATCTTCTGGCAAATCTTGAAATGATAATCCTGATTAGGATGGATCCCCAGCTGCACACACCTATGTACTTTTTCCTCAGCCACCTCTCCTTCTGTGGCCTCTGCAATTCCACAGCAATTGGGCTGAAGACGCTGATGGAAACATTTATAAAGAACAAAACTGTCCCCTTCTATAGCTGTGCTCTGTAATTCTTGGTCTTCTGTATGTTTTCAGATTCTGAATCTCTACTGCTGGCAGTGATGGCCTATGACTGGTACAAGGCCATCAGCAGCCCCTTGCTCTATGCAGTCAGTATATTCAGAGGGTGTGCTGCCTGCACATGGCTGGGGTTTACCTGGTGGAGATAACAGTTTCTCAGATACACACAGCATTAACTTTCCATTTATGCTTCTGTGGGTCAAATGTGATTAACCATTTTTTCTGTATTTTACATTGGCTTTTATTTATTTATTTATTTATTTTTCTTTTCCTGTCCTGCTTAGATACACAGGTCAATGAGTTAATGATATTCACTGCTTTGGGTTTTATTGAACTGAGTACTATTTTAGGAGTTGTTGCTCATATATTTTAATATAAATTTATTTATTTTAATTGAAGGTTAATTACTTTACAATATTGTATTGGTTTTGCCATACATCAACATGAATCAGCAACAGGTATACACGTGTTCCCTATCCTGAACCACCCTCCCTCCTCCCTCCCCATACCATCCCTTTGTGCCGGCCCAGTGCACCAGCCCCAAGCATCCAGTATCATGCATTGAACCTGGACTGGTGATTCATTTCAGATATGATATTACACATGTTTTAATACCATTCTCCCAAATCATCCCAATCTTCCACTCTCCCACAAAGTCCAAAAGCCTGTTCTATACATCTGTGTCTCTTTTGCTGTCTTGTATGCAGGGTTATCATTACCGTCTTTCTAAATTCCATATATATACGTTAGTATACTGAATTAGTGTTTTTCTTTCTGGCTTACTTTACTCTGTATAACAGGCTCCAGTTTCACCCACCTGATTAGAAGTGATTCAAATGCATTCTTTTTAATGGCTGAGTAATACTCCATTGTGTATATATACCACAGCTTTCTTATCCATTCTCTGCTGATGGACATCTAGGTTGCTTCCATGTCCTGGCTATTATAAACAGTGCTGTGACGAACATTGGGGTACACATGTCTCTTTCAATTCTGGTTTTCTTGGTGTGTATGCCAAGTATTGGGATTTCTGGGTCATAAGGCAGTTCTATTTTCAGTTTTTTAAGAATTCTCCATCCTGTTCTCCATAGTGGCTGTACTAGTTTGCATTCCCATCAATAATGTAAGAGTGTTCCATTTTCTCCACACCCTCTCCAGCATTTATTGCTTGTAGACTTTTGGATCACAGCCATTCTGACTGGCGTGAAATGGTACCTCATTATGATTTTGATTTGCATTTGTCTGATACTGAGTGATGTTGAGCATTTTTTCATGTGTTTGTTAGCCATCTGTATGTCTTCTTTGGGAAATATCTATTTAGCTCTTTGGCCCATTGTTTGATTGGGTCGTCTATTTTTTTGGAATTGAGCTGCAGGTGTTGCTTGTATATTTTTGAGATTAGTTGTTTGTCAGCTGCTTCATTTGCTATTATTTTCTCCCATTCCAAAGGCTCTCTTTTCACCTTGCTTATAGTTTCCCTTGTTGTGCAGAAGCTTTAAAGTTTAATTAGGTATCATTTTTTATTTTTGCTTTTATCCCACGTGGAAGGTCAGGAATGGCAGCAGTAAGGAGATATCCCTCGTCCAAGGTAAGGAGCAGCAGCTGTGCTTTCCTGGAGCAGCCGTGAAGAGATACCTCACGCCCAAGGTAAGAGAAACCCAAGTAAGATGGTAGGCGTTGCAAGAGGGCATCAGAGGGCAGACACACTGAAACAATACTAAGAGAAAACTAGTCAATCTAACCACACTAGGACCACAGACTTGTCTGACTCAATCAAACCAAGCCATGCCTGTGCGGCAACCCAGACAGGCGCATCATGGTGGAGAGGTCTGACAGAATGTGGTCCACTAGAGAAGGGAATGGCAAGCCACTTCAGTATTCTTGGCTTGAGGACCCCATGAACAGTATGAAAAGGCAAAATAATAGGATACCGAAAGAGGAGCTTCCCAGGTCATTAGGCGCCCAATACACTATTGGAGATAGTGGAGAAATAACTCCAGAAAAAATGAAGGAATGGAGCCAAAGCAAAAACAATACTCAGCTGTGCACATGATTGGTGATAGAAGCAAGATCCGATGCTGTAAAGAGGAATATTACATAGGAACCTGGAATGTCAGGTCCATGAATCAAGGCAAATTGGAAGTGGTCAAACAAGAGGTGGCAAGGGTGAACGTCGACATTCTAGGAATCAGAAAACTAAAATGGACTGAAATGGGTGAATTTAACTCAGATGACCATTATATCTACTGCTGTGGGCAGGAATCCCTCAGAAGAAATGGAGTAGCCATTGTTGTCAACAAAAGGGTCAGAAATGCAGTACTTGGATGCAATCTTAAAAATGAAAGAATGATCTCTGTTTGTTTCCAAGGCACACCATTCAATATCACGGTAATCCAAGTCTATGCCCCAATGAGTAACGCTGAAGAAACTGAAGTTGAATGGTTTTATGAAGACCTCAAAGACCTTTTAGAACTAACACTCAAAAAAGATATCCTTTTCATTATTGGGGACTGGAATGCAAAAGTAGGAAGTCAAGAAACACGTGGAGTAACAGGCAAATTTGGCCTTGGAGTACGGAATGAAGCAGGGCAAAGGCTAATAGAATTTTGCCAAGAAAATACACTGGTCATAGCAAACACCCTCTTCCAACAACACAAGAGAAGACTCTACACATGGACATCACTAGATGGTCAACACCAAAATCAGATTGATTATATTCTTTGCAGCCAAAGATGGAGAAGCTCTATACAGTCAACAAGAACAAGACCAGCAGCTGACTGTGGCTCAGATCATGAACTCCTTATTGCCAAATTCAGACTCAAATTGAAGAAAGTATGGAAAACCGCTAGACCATTCAGGTATGACCTAAATCAAATCCCTTATGATTATACAGTGGAAGTGAGAAATAGATTTAAAGGCCTAGATCTGATAGATAGAGTGCCTGATGAACTATGGAATGAGGTTTGTGACATTGTACAAGAACAGGGATCAAGACTATCCCCCCAAAAAGCAAAATGGCTGTGTGGGGAGGCCTTACAACTAGCTGTGAAAAAAGAGAGAGGAAAAGCAAAGAGGAAAAGGAAACATATAAGCATCTGAGTGCAGAGTTCCAAAGGATAGCAAGAAGAGATAAGAAAGCCTTCTTCAGTGATCAATGCAAAGAAATAGAGGAAAAGAACAGAATGGGAAAGACTAGAGATCTCTTTAAGAAAATTAGAGATACCAAGGGAACATTTCATGCAAAGATGGGCTCGATAAAGGACAGACATGGTATCGACCTAACAGAAGCAGAAGATATTAAGAAGAGGTGGCAAGAATACATAGAAGAACTGTACAAAAAGATCTTCACGACCCAGATAATCGTGATGATGTGATCACTTATCTAGAGCCAAACATCTTGGAATGTGAAGTCAAGTTGTCCTTAGAAAGCATCTCTATGAACAAAGCTAGTGGAGATGATGGAATTCCAGTGGAGCTCTTTCAAATCCTGAAAAATGATGCTATGAAAGTGCTGTACTCAATATGCCAGCAAATTTGGATAACTCAACAATGGCCACAGGACTGGAAAATGTTAGTTTTCGTCCCAATCCCAAAGAAAGACAATGCCAAAAAATGCTCAAACTACCGCACAATTACACTCATCTCACATGCTAGTAAAGTAATGCTCAAAATTCTCCAAGCCAGGCTTCAGCAATACGTGAACCGTGAACTCCCTGATGTTCAAGCTGGTTTTAGAAAAGGCAGAGGAACCAGAAATCAAACTGCCAACATCCGCTGGATCATGGAAAAAGCAAGAGAGTTCCAGAAAAAACATCTATTTCTGCTTTATTGACTATGCCATAGCCTTTGACTGTGTGGATCACAATAAACTGTGGAAAATTCTGAGAGAGATGGGAATACCAGACCACTTGACCTGCCTCTTAAGAAATCTGTATGCAGGTCAGGAAGCAACAGTTAGAAGTGGACATGGAACAACAGACTGTTTCCAAATAGGAAAAGGAGTACGTCAAGGCTTATATTGTCACCCTCTTTGTTTAACTGTTATGCAGAGTACATCATGAGAATTGCTGGACTGGAAGAAACACAAGCTGGAATCAAGATTGCCGGGAGAAATATCAATAACCTCAGATATGCAGATGACACCACCGTTGTGGAAGAAGTAAAGAGGAGCTAAAAAGCCTCTTGATGACAGTGAAAGAGGAGAGCGTAAAAGTTGGCTTAAAGCTCAACATTCAGAAAATGAAGATCATGGCATCCGGTCCCATCACTTCATGGGAAATAGATGGGGAAACAGTAGAAACCATGTCATACTTTATATTGGGGGGCTCGAAAAGCACTGCAGATGGTGATTGCAGCCATGAAATTAAAAGACGCTTACTCCTTGGAAGAAACGTTATAACCAACCTAGACAGAATATTCAAAAGCAGAGACATTACTTTGCCAACTAAGCTCCGTCTAGTCAAGGCGATGGTTTTTCCTTTGGTCATGTATGGATGTGACAGTTGGACTGTGAAGAATGCTGAGCGCTGAAGAATTGATGCTTTTGAACTGTGGTGTTGGAGAAGACTCTTGAGAGTCCCTTGGACTGCAAGGAGACCCAACCAGTCCATTGAGAAGGAGATGATCCCTGGGATTTCTTTGGAAGGAATGATGATAAAGCTGAAGCTCCAGTCCTTTGGCCACCTCATGCGAAGAGTTGACTTATTGGAAATGACTGTGATGCTGGGAGGGATTGGGGGCAGGAGGAGAAGGGGATGATCAAGGATGAGATGGCTGGATGGCATCATGTGCTTGATGAACGTGAGTCTGAGTGAACTCCGGGAGTTGGTGATGGACAGGGAGGCCTGGTGTGCTGTGATTCATGGGTCGCAAAGAGTCGGACACGACTGAGTGACTGAACTGAACTGAACTGAATTTCCAATATTCTGGGAGGTGGATCATAGAGAATTCTGCTGTGATTTACATTGGAGAGTGTTTTTCCTATGTTCTCCTCTAGGAGTTTTATAGTTTCTGGTCTTACATTTAGATCTTTAATCCATTTTGAGTTTATTTTTGTGTATGGTGTTAAAAAGTGTTCTAGTTTCATTATTTTATAAGTGGTTGGCCAGTTTTCCCAGCATCACTCGTTAAAGACATTGTCTTTCATCCATTGTATATTCTTGCCTCCTTTGTGGAATATAAGGTCTCAATAGGTGTGTGGATTTATCTCTGGGCTTTTTATTTTCTTCCATTGATCTTTATTTCTGTCTTTGTGCCAGTACCATACAGTCTTGATGACTGTGGCTCTGTAGTAGAGCCTGAAGTCAGGCAGGTTGATTCCTCCAGTTCCATTCTTCTTTCTCAAGATTGCTTTGACTATTTGAGTTTTTTTGTATTTTCATACAAATTGTGAAATTATTTTTTCTAGCTCTGAAAAATACCATTGGTAGCTCGATAGGGATTACATTGAATCTATGATTGCTTTGGGTAGTATACTCATTTTCCCTATATTGATTCTTCTGATCCATGAGCATGGTATATTTCTCCATCTATTAGAGTCCTCTTTGATCTTTCACCACTGTTTTATAGTTTTCTATATATAGGTCTTTAGTTTATTTAGGTAGATATATTCCTAAATATTTTATTTTTTTCGTTGCAATGATGAATGGAATTGTTTCCTTAATTTCTCTATTTTCTCATTAGTAGTGTATAGGAATGCAAAGGATTTCTGTGTGTTGATTTTATATCCTGCAACTTTGCTGTAATCATTGATTAGCTCTAGTCATTTTCTGGTAAAGTCTTTAGGGTTTTCCATGTAGAGGATCATGTCATCTGCAAACAGTGAGAGTTTTACTTCTTCTTTTTCCATTTGGATTCCTTTTATTTATTTTTCTACTCTGATTGCTGTGGCCAAAACTTTCAAAACTATGTTTAATAGTAGTGGTTAAACTAGGCACTTTTGTCTTATTCCTGACTTTAGGTGAAATTTTTTCAATTTTCACCACTGAGGATAATGTTTGCTGTTGGTTTGTCATGCATCACTTTTATTATGTTGAGGTATGTTCCTTCTATTCCTGCTTTCTGGAGTTTTTTTTTTTTTTTTATCATAAATGGATGTTGAATTTTGTCAAAGACTTTCTCTGCCTCTATTGAGATAATCATATGGCTTTTATTTTTCAATTTATTAATATGGTGTATTACACTGATTGATTTGTGGATATTGAAGAATCCTTGCATCCCTGGGATAAAGCCTATTTGGTCATCGTGTATGATTTTTTTTCATGTGTTGTTGGATTCTGATTGCTAGAATTTTGTTAAGGATTTTTGCATCTATGATCATCAGTGATATTGGCCTAGAGTTTTCTTTTTTTGTGGCATCTTTGTCAGGTTTTGGTATTAGGGTGATGGTGGCCTCATATAATGAATTTGGAAGTTTACCTTCCTCTGCAATTTTCTGGAAGATTTTGAGTAGGATAGGTGTTAGCTCTTCTCTAAATTTTTGGTAGAATTCAGCTGTGAAGCCGTCTGGACCTGGGCTTTTGTTTGCTGGAACATTTCTTCTTCTTCTTTTTTTTTTTTTTTTTTTTGCTCTGCAAACTATTTTTATTTTGTTTTATTTTTTAATCTTTTATTATTATTATTTTATTTATTTATTTATTTATTTTTAATTTTAAAATCTTTAATTCTTACATGTGTTACCAAACATGAACCCCCCTCCCACCTCCCTCCCCATAACATCTCTGTGGGTCATCCCCATGCACCAGCCCCAAGCATGCTGTATCCTGCGTCAGACATACTGGTGATTCAATTCTTACATGATAGTATACATGATAGAATGCCATTCTCCCAAATCATCCCACCCTCTCCCTCTCCCTCTGAGTCCAAAAGTCCATTATACACAGCTGTGTCTTTTTTCCTGTCTTGCATACAGGGTCGTCATTGCCATCTTTCTAAATTCCATATATATGTGTTAGTATACTGTATTGGTGTTTTTCTTTCTGGCTTACTTCACTCTGTATAATCGGCTCCAGTTTCATCCATCTCATCAGAACTGATTCAAATGAATTCTTTTTAACGGCTGAGTAATACTCCATTGTGTATATGTACCACAGCTTTCTTATCCATTCATCTGCTGATGGACATCTAGGTTGTTTCCATGTCCTGGCTATTATAAACAGTGCTGTGATGAACATTGGGGTACATGTGTCTCTTTCAATTCTGGTTTCCTCGGTGTGTATGCCCAGCAGTGGGATTGCTGGGTCATAAGGTAGTTCTATTTGCAATTTTTTAAGGAATCTCCACACTGTTCTCCATAGTGGCTGTACTAGTTTGCATTCCCACCAACAGTGTAGGAGGGTTCCCTTTTCTCCACACCCTCTCCAGCATTTATTGCTTGCAGATTTTTGGATCACAGCCATTCTGACTGGTGTGAAGTGGTACCTCATTGTGGTTTTGATTTGCATTTCTCTGATAATGAGTGATGTTGAGCATCTTTTCATGTGTTTGTTAGCCATCCGTATGTCTTCTTTGGAGAAATGTCTATTTTGTTCTTTGGCCCATTTTTTGATTGGGTCGTTTATTTTTCTGGAATTGAGCTGCATAAGTTGCTTGTATATTTTTGAGATTAGTTGTTTGTCAGTTGCTTCATTTGCTATTGTTTTCTCCCATTCAGAAGGCTGTCTTTTCAACTTGCTTATATTTTCCTTTGTTGTGCAGAAGCTTTTAATTTTAATTAGATCCCATTTGTTTATTTTTGCTTTTATTTCCAGAATTCTGGGAGGTGGATCATAGAGGATCCTGCTGTGATTTATGTCGGAGAGTGTTTTGCCTATGTTCTCCTCTAGGAGTTTTATAGTTTCTGGTCTTACATTTAGATCTTTAATCCATTTTGAGTTTATTTTTGTGTGCGGTGTTAGAAAGTGATCTAGTTTCATTCTTTTACAAGTGGTTGACCAGTTTTCCCAGCACCACTTGTTAAAGAGATTGTCTTTACTCCATGTATATTCTTGCCTCCTTTGTCAAAGATAAGGTGTCCATATGTGTGTGGATGTATCTCTTGGCTTTCTATTTTGTTCCATTGATCTATATGTCTGTCTTTGCGCCAGTACCATACTGTCTTGATGACTGTGGCTTTGTAGTAGAGCCTGAAGTCAGGCAAGTTGATTCCTCCAGTTCCATTCTTCTTTCTCAAGATTGCTTTGGCAATTCGAAGTTTTTTGTATTTCCATACAAATCTTGAAATTATTTGTTCTAGTTCTGTGAAAAATATGGCTGGTAGCTTGATAGGGATTGCATTGAATTTGTAAATTGCTTTGGGTAGTATACTCATTTTCACTATATTGATTCTTCCGATCCATGAACATGGTATATTTCTCCATCTATTAGTGTCCTCTTTGATTTCTTTCATCAGTGTTTTATAGTTTTCTATATATAGGTCTTTAGTTTCTTTGGGTAGATATATTCCTAAGTATTTTATTCTTTTTGTTGCAATGGTGAATGGAATTGTTTCCTTAATTTCTTTTTCTACTTTCTCATTATTAGTGTATAGGAATGCAAGGGATTTCTGTGTGTTAATTTTATATCCTGCAACTTTACTATATTCATTGATGAGCTCTAGTAATTTTCTGGTGGAGTCTTTAGGGTTTTCCATGTAGAGGATCATGTCATCTGCAAACAGTGAGAGTTTTACTTCTTCTTTTCCAATTTGGATTCCTTTTATTTCTTTTTCTGCTCTGATTGCTGTGGCCAAAACTTCCAGAACTATGTTGAATAGTAGCGGTGAAAGTGGACACCCTTGTCTTGTTCCTGACTTTAGGGGAAATGCTTTCAATTTTTCACCATTGAGGATAATGTTTGCTGTAGGTTTGTCATATATAGCTTTTATTATGTTGAGGTATGTTCTTTCTATTCCCGCTTTCTGTTGAGTTTTTATCATAAATGGATGTTGAATTTTGTCAAAGGCCTTCTCTGCATCTATTGAGATAATCATATGGTTTTTATTTTTCAGTTTGTTAATGTGGTGAATTACATTGATTGATTTGTGGATATTGAAGAATCCTTGCATCCCTGGGATAAAGCCCACTTGGTCATGGTGTATGATCTTTTTAATGTGTTGTTGGATTCTGATTGCTAAATTTTGTTGAGGAATTTTGCATCTATGTTCATCAGTGATATTGGCCTGTAGTTTTCTTTTTTTGTGGCATCTTTGTCAGGTTTTGGTATTAGGGTGATGGTGGCCTCATATAATGAATTTGGAAGTTTACCTTCCTCTGCAATTTTCTGGAAGATTTTGAGTAGGATAGATGTTAGCTCTTCTCTAAATTTGGTAGAATTCAGCTGTGAAGCCGTCTGGACCTGGGCTTTTGTTTGCTGGAACATTTCTGATTGCAGTTTCAATTTCCATGCTTGTGATAGATCTGTTAAGATTTTCTATTTCTTCCTGGTTCAGTTTTGGAAAGTTGTACTTTTCTAAGAATTTGTCCATTTCTTCCACATTGTCCATTTTATTGGCATATAATTGCTGATAGTAGTCTCTTACGATCCTTTGTATTTCTGTGTTGTCTGTTGTGATCTCTGCATTTTCATTTCTAATTTTATTGATTTGATTTTTTCTCCCTTTGTTTCTTGATGAGTCTGGCTAATGGTTTGTCGATTTTATTTATACTTTCAAAGAACCAGCTTTTGACTTTATTGATTTCTGCCATGTCTCTTTCATTTATTTTGCATTTATTTCTGCCCTAATTTTTAATATTTCTTTCCTTCTATTAACCCTGGTGTTGTTCATTTCTTCCTTTTATAGTTGCTTTAGGTGTAGAGTTAGGTTATTTATTTGACTTTTTTCTTGTTTCTTGAGGTATGCTTGTATTGCTATGAACTTTCCCCTTAGCACTGCTTTTACAGTGTCCCACAGGTTTTGGGTTGTTGTGTTTTCATTTTCATTAACTTCTATGCATATTTTGATTTCTGTTTTGATTTCTTCTGTGATTTGTTGGTTATTCAGCAGCTTGTGTTTCAGCCTCCATATGTTGGAATTTTTAATAATTTTTCTCCTGTAATTGAGATCTAATTTTACTGCATTGTGGTCAGAAAAGATGCTTGGAATGATTTCAATTTTTAAAAAATTTACCAAGGCTAGATTTATGGCCCAGAATGTGATCTATTCTGGAGAAGTTTCCTTGTGTGCTTGAGAAAAAGGCAAAATTCATTGTTTTGGGGTGAAATGTCCTATGGATATCAATTAGGTCTAACTGGTCTATTGTATCATTTAAAGTTTTTGTTTCCTTAGTAATTTTCTGTTTAGTTGATCTATCCATAGGTGTGAGTGGGGTATTAAAGTCCCCACTATTATTGTGTTATTGTTAAGTTCCCCTTTCATACTTGTTAGAATTTGTCTTACATATTGTGGTGCTCCTCTATTGGGTGTATATATATTTATAATTGTTATATCTTCTTCTTGAAGATAGCTTCCTTTGATCATTATGTAGTGCCAGGGTCCAGCCCCAGTGGATCCAGGGTAATTTGAAGGGTGGACAGTGCCAGTGCCTAGGAAAGAACTATTTAATTACAGATATAAAGAGAGATTAAAAAAGGATAGTGTAGTGGGAAAATTTAGTGGAGAAAAGGAGACTGAATAGCTCGGTTTATGTGGAAAACCAATAAAACTCCAAGACAAGGAGTTTGCACCACCTATGTAAGCCACAGGCGTCTTCCCAGGCTCCCAAAGGAATGGAGACACAAAGGCCTCCCCAGTCAGATCTTAGAAGCCCTGGAAAAATTACTAGGCTTGACAAGCCTTCATGCTCCAGATGGGAATTCAGCCAGAAGGTGAGAGAAAAAATGACATAAGGAGACCAGTCTTTCCAGGAACTGATCTGTTTATTTATTTTTCAGGTCCGCTTATATACTTTTTGTTACACATAGAGATAAAATACAAAGTCACGTGGGGTCAGCAGACCTGACCTTTATCAAAATCAGGTGCTTTATACAAATGTATACAAAGGTCTTAGGGGCTTTACATCATCTTCTGGCCATGAGGCCTGCTAACATTTTATGACCCTTTCTTTCTGATAACTGTCAGTCAACCAGAAAACTCATTTTTTCCAGGGGTGATTTTTCTAAAACCCAGGCGCCACCCTCCAAAAGCACCAGATAAAGTTTCATTCCTATACAGTGAAGGTGCAGTGGGTTATAATTAAGAAAATATATTACTTAGCCTAAGGTTTAACATGATTAATATTAAGGTTAATACTTATATCTCCTATATGCTAGTTATATTTATTAATGTGTATAAGGGCAGGGGCTTTAGAGACTTAGCAGCAAATATTTGCCCAACAAATGAAAACCCTTCACCAGTATAATTTCTAATCAAGCCACTATACTATACTAATAATTTTCTAACTTCTCAAAATAATCTGTATTTAGAAAGTTAAAGCATCTCGTGCCTCTCATGGTTGGGAGACTATGAACAATGACATGTGACTGGACGAACCTGTCAGGTAGGCTAGAGAACTTTCAGAGGAGTTTGAGAACTGAAACACTCTTGTCACACCCAGGAATTTTATTAACTGGAGCTCTAAGTTAACTCCTCAGAGAGGTGTGGTGGGGTACAGCCCCCTTAATGTCAGAAGTGTAAGTAAGATTACAAAACAGTAAGGCAGGCAGACTCTGGTTTTGGGGGGTAGATGCTTGAGAATTTCCAGGGGGACCCCTGAGGCTTGATCCTGCCTTTGCATATGCCAAGTCTCCTTTCTCCTGACATTTGCACGGGGGGGATTCCTCACACTGGCTCCTGGCAATGTAGTGTCCTTTGTCTCTTTTCACAGCCTTTGTTTAAAAGTCTATTTTATCTGATATGAGTATTGCTACTCCTGCTTTCTTTTGGTCTCTATTTGCGTGGAATAACTTTTTCCAGCCCTTCACTTTCAGTCTGTACGTGGCCCCTGTTTTGAGGTGGGTCTCTTGTAGACAACACATATAAGGGTCTTATTTTTGTATCCATTCAGCCAGTCTTTGTCTTTTGGTTGGGGCATTCAACCCATTTATATTTAAGGTAATTATTGATAAGTATGATCCCGTTGCCATTTACTTTATTGCTTCAGGCTTGAGTTTATACACCCTTTTCATACTTCCTGTCTAGAGAAGATCCTTTAGCATTTGTTGGAGAGCTGGTTTGGTGGTGCTGAATTCTCTCATCTTTTGCTTGTCTATAAAGCTTTTGATTTCTCCTTCATATTTGAATGAGATTCTTGCTGGATACAGTAATCTGGGCTTAGGTTATTTTCTTTCATCACTTTAAGTATGTCTTGCCATTCCCTCCTGGCCTGAAGAGTTTCTATTGAAAGATCAGCTGTTATCCTTATGGAAATCCCCTTGTGTGTTATTTGTTGTTTTTTCCTTGTTGCTTTTAATATTTGTTCTTTGTGTTTGATCTTTGTTAATTTGATTAATATGTGTCTTGGGGTGTTTCACCTCGGGTTTATCCTGTTTTGGACTCTCTGGGTTTCTTGGACTTGGGTGATTGTTTCCTTCCCCATTTTAGGGAAGTTTTCCACTAATATCTCCTCAAGGATTTTCTCATGGTCTTTCTTTTTGTCTTCTTCTTCTGGGACTCCTATACTTCAAATGTTGGGGTGTTTAACACTGTACTGGATGTCTTTGAGACTGTCCTCATTTCTTTTCATTTGTTTTTCTTTTTTCCTCTCTGATTCATTTATTTCTACCATTCTATCTTCTAATTCACTAATCCTATCTTCTGCCTCTCTTATTCTACTATTTGTTGCCTCCAGAGTGTTTTTAATCTCATTTATTGCATTATTCAGTATATATTGACTGTTTTTTATTTCTTATAGGTCCCTGTTAAACCTTTCTTTCATCTTCTCAATCCTTGTCTCCAGGCTATTTATCTGTGATTCCATTTTGATTTCAAGATTTTGGATCATTTTCACTATCATTACTTGGAATACTTTATCAGGTAGATTCCCTATCTCCTCCTCTTTTCTTTGGTTTGGTGGGCATTTATCCTGTTCCTTTACCTGCTGGGGATTTCTCTGTCTCTTCATCTTGTTCATATTGCTGAGCTTGGGGTGGCCTTTCTGTATTCTGGCAGTTTGTGGAGTTCTCTTTATTGTGGAGTTTCCTTGCTGTGGGTGGGGTTGTACAGGTGGCTTGTCAAGGTTTCTTGGTTAGGGAAGCTTGTGTCGGTGTTCTGGTGGGTGGAGCTGGATTTTTTCTCTCTGGAGTGCAATGAAGTGTTCAGTAATGAGTTATGAGATGTAAATGATTTTGGAGTAACTTCGGGCAGTCTGTGTATTGGAGCTCAGGGCTGTGTTCCTGGGTTGCTGGAGAATTTGCATGGTATGTCTTGCTTTGGAACTTGTTGGCCCTTGGTTGGTGCTTGGATTCAGTGTAGGTATGGAGGCGATTGATGAGCTCCTGTCGAGTAATGTTCCCTGGAGTCAGGAGTTCTCTGGTGTTCTCAGGGTTTGGACTTAAGCCTCCTGCTTATTTTTATAGTAGCCTTAAGACTTCTCCTTCTATACAGCACCATTGATAAGACATCTCCTTTCGAAGACAATGGGCTGCTTTTTCTGGGTGCCTGATATCCTCTGCCGATATTCAGGAGTTTTTTGGAATTTATTCAGCGTTTAAAAGTTCTTTTGTTGAATTTGTGGAGGAGAAAGTGGTCTCCCCGTCCTATTCCTCTGCTATCTTCTGCTTTTATTTCACTCTTGAAGATCCACTTTGCTGAGGGGAGAGTCAAAGCTTTTACCACCTGCACCTTCCACTTAACCTCAGTGTCAATTTTCCAGGGAGCTGTAATCTTTATGTATTTCAGGCCAAATTCATCCTACTTTCTTGATGAAGACAAAATGATGTTTGTTTTACACTTTTGTAATTCCCCTGCTAAATTCTCTGGTATTTAGCCTGTGGAAAAAGAATGTAAAAGAGGCTTTAGTAAAATTGAAAGCTAAACTTTATTTTTAAATATTTGAATTATGCATATGTGCACACAACCACACACATATAGTAACTGTGTAATTAAAATTAGATGGTATGACACATGGAGGAGGAAGTGGCAACCCACTCCAGTATTCTTGCCTGGAGAATCCCTATAAAGAGAAGAGCCTTGTGGGCTACAATCAATGGGGTCACAGAATCAGACATGACTGAGTGACTAAGCACAGCTTCACTGTTAAGAAATATTACAGGTTTCCTCAGATATCATGCTTAGTATCTGGGCTGCGTTTATATAAGGCACTTACCGTTTTGGAAAAACCTTTTGACTTTTCAGTTATGCTAATTTTTGATTCAATTGTCATTCAAACATTATTTCAGTCTCACTCAAACATTATGCAGTGTCTTAAAGGTTTTGTCTTAAATTAAATCAAAGATTTGCTGAGTGATCTTTCAGAACTCGGTTTATATATATATATATTATAGTACATCTTATAGATTATATACTAATGAATTTAAGCTGATACTAGTAGTAGGCATTAATGACCTAAGCAGTTTAGTAATAAATGAACCACAAAATGATCATGGGATAAACAATTTGAGGACATTTGTGAGACAGTCCATGGGGTTGCTAAAAGTCGGACATGACTGAGAACTTCACCTTCAATTTTCACTTTCATGCATTGGAGAAGGAAATGGCAACCCATTACAGTGTTCTTGCCTGGAGAATCCCAGGGACAGGGTAGCCTAGTGGGATGCCGTCTATGGGGGTCTCACAGGGTTGGAAACGACTGAAGCGATTTAGCAGCAGCAGTGAAATATGACATGTTAGGAAACGTTCTCATTGTGGAAAAAGTTACAAACAAAAAATTATTATTTTATATAAAAGATGTATAGGTTTCTATTCCTGCCATATTTTATCAATTCACTGAACTCTTTTGGAACTGTTGCTCATAAAAGGCATCCTAACAGAAAATCCTATCAGAAAATTAAAGTCTAAGACAAACAAGGCATCAGTGGATTGGCAGGTATTGTGCAGTATATATACATGTAATCTAGTTAATTTGTCTCCATTCAAATGTCAGATGTATATTACAGCATCTAAAGACTAATTTGACCTACATATTGCTCCATTTTATTGGATCTAATAAATATGATATAAAAAAAGAAAAAAATTAAGCCCATTAAATGGAAGTCAAAAATAATATTGCAGTAGACAATATCTAATTAAAATAGGCTTCCTCGTCTGGAATTTGGATAACTTAAAGAAGAACTGAGTGCTTTATAGGAAATTCACAATTCAAATCAAAGTTGTGGCAATGGCATGGAGATACTCTTCTGTTCCACGAAAATTCTTGAAATTCTACAAAAATAGGGAACAACATATCAAAAGATTCTGATGTATTTTAGGCTGTCTACTTCAGTTCTCATCACTTACTTTCCTTCTTCTTTCCATAGCACAACCCTTTTACACATCACCAATGACTGATGGAAAATATCTGTAATGTCAGTTTTACTTCTCATTTTTCATTTCTAATTTTATTGACTTGAGTCTTCTCTTTTCTTCTCTTGATGAGTCTGGCTGAAAGTTTATCAACTCCATATTCTCAAAGAATCAGATTTTAGTTTCACTGACCTTTGTTATTATTTTCTTTATATTTTTAATTTATTTATTCTCTGATATTTATGTTTTGGTTCCATCTGTTAACTTTAGGTTTCACTTATTATTTCCCTAATTGCTTTAGGTGTAATGTAACTTTGCTTATTTGTGATTTTTCCTGTTTCCTGAGGTAAGATTGTATTGCAATAAGCTTCCTTCTTAGAACTGTTTTTGCTGAGCACTGCTGGGAGCCAGCACGAGGAATCCCGCCCATGACAAAGGTCATGAGGAAGAGGCTTGACAGGCAAAGGCAAGTCAGGTCTCAAGGGGTCCTCTGCCTGAGCATCTACCCCAAAACCAAAATCTGTCTGTTTACTGTTTGCCATACTATACTCTTCAGACATTACGGGGTGGGGGGGGAGGGGGCTATTCCCTACCACCTTTCTCTAAAGAAAATTAACTTAGAGCTCTAGTTAATAAGTCTCCTGGGCATAAAAGGAGTGTCTCAGCTCAAAACCCTCTGATAGCTTTCTAACTTGCCTGACAGGACTGTCCGGATTTTTGCATCTGCACATGTGATTTTTTACAGCCTCCCAACTGGAAGAGGCACAGAAAGCTTAAAAAATTCTAGGAAAAATCATTAGAATAAGACTGATTAAGGGTTTCATTGTTAAGCCAATACTTGCTGTCAAGTTTTCATATCTTTTGTTTGTTGATATAGTTGGTATATATAAAAAATAAGTAGCAACATAGATCTTTGAGTTAAGTACTTTCTTTGTTATAACCCACTTCACATTTGTTCTACAGGGATGTAACTTTATTTAGTCCTTTGAGGATGATGCAGATTAAAGAAAAACACTTCAGGGAAAATGAGATTAACATTCATTAAGGAAGAGAGCCATAAAGTGTTAACAGGCCTCTTGGCCATAATCACCTGAGACCTTTTGTATACAGAAAGATATGCAGAAAGAAAGCCTGGTATAGGTAAGGGTCAGGACTGCTGCCCTTGCATGACTCTGCATCTGCCATTGTGTAAAAGTTAGGGTATATAAGCACCTTTTGGAAATAAAGTTATGCAGTTTTTGCACAAGCTTGGCTCCCCCGTGTCAACTCTCTCCCCCTCTCCCTCCCTCTCTTTTTCAGGCTGATCCCTTGGAACACAGAGGCTCGCCATGTGCCCGGGCTTCTAAGTCCCACATGAGAGGAAGCCCAAGGTGGGGCACCCTCTGCTATTCAAGCGGGAGCCTGTGGCCTACGTAGAAGGTTCAAGCTTCTTGTCTTGAGACTTTATTAGCTTTCCGTGTAAACCAAGGAATATCAGCCTCTTTTCTCCTCTATTTTTTTTTTTTTGCTACATTATTCTTCTCTAATCTCTCTTTAAATTTCTAAGTAATCTCTCTTTAATTGCCAACTCCGTCCCTGCTTCGAATTCCCTGGATTCACCATGGCTGGACCCTGGCAGAGCACCTTAGGTTTTGGATTGTCATATTTTGTTGTCATTTTTCTCTAGGTATTTCTTTTATTTCCTCTTCGCTTTCTTCAGTGATATATATGTCATACATATATATATATATATATGATTTTCAAACATTTTACCTCAATCTTTGAATATACATGCATATATATGTTCAAAAGCTTGCTTCTCTGATTTATTTTTGCACACTGCTCCACTTATCTCTTACTGCATAAACTGCATTTCATAACTAGATAACTTAAGTGAATGACCTGACCATACGTGCTCTGTCATGCCTGACTCTTTGCAACCCCATGGATGGTAAGGCTCCTCCGCCCAAGAAACTTTTCAGGCAAGAACACTGGAGTGGGTTGTCATTTTCTACTCCAGGGGCTTTTCAGCCCAAGAAAATTTTCAGGCAAGAACACTGGAGTGGGTTGTCATTTTCTACTTCAGGGGCTTTTCTCGACCTAGGGGTCGAACTCACATCTCCTGCTAGACAGTCAAATTCTTTTCTGCTGAGCCACCTGGGAAACACTTGAATATGCATGCATTTATATATATTCAAAAACTTGTTTCTGATTCATTTTTGCACACTGTTCTAGTTATCTCTTCCTACAAAAACTGTATTTCAAAACCAAATAACTTCAGAGAATGATCACTGACTCCTTATTTTGTTCTTTCTCATGTTTACTGAGGTTGCATGAAATATTCAGTGGAAAGGTGGGCTAGGTTGCAAGTTCTTTAATAATTGAGAGTAGATGAGAATTTCTACAAAGATAGACCCAAATTCTCCCCTTTCAGTTCATGTAATATCAGAATGTGCCACAGTATAAAATAAGATGGGTAGTTGGAATTTCTATATGGTAATTCATGGCTTTCACACACTATCTTGTTCAAGACAAGACCCAGAAATGACTTATGATAATTTTGCTAATTTTGTTTGTCAAAACAGATGAAGTATGGCAAAAATTCAAAGAAGGATGAATATGCAATGCATGCAATACAGATGAACCTTGAAAATATTTCAGTGAAGACAAGAAGGCTGATGAAAAGAATAACAACACAGAAACAAAAAAAAAAGCATGTTGCATAATTCTGTTTAAAAGGAAGCCAAGAATTGGAAGCACAAAGAATCAGAAAGTAAATTAGTAGTTATAACTGCCAGGGCTCAGGGAGGAAGAAAGGGAAAGCGACAGCTAATACATATGGATTTCTTATCATAGTAATGAAAATGCTGTGGAAGTAAATACTGATGATAACCTAAGAACCTTGAAAACACAGTGAAAAACAAACAACTCTATAGATTAGAAAGGTGAATTTTATGATGTACTCATTAAATTTCAGTAAAAAGGAAAACATGAAACAAGTGTGGTAATATCCTTAAATGAGATGTGAAGGAGACTCTAAAACACTATGAACAAATCTAAGGAAATGGAAATAATGGGGGGAGGATCTTTTTGAGTTTCAGTAGGTTTACTCTTTAACTAAAGAAGGACAAAATCATTTCAGGATAACTGTGAAGCACATCATACAAAAAAATTTTGCAGTTTTCTTTTTACCATAGATCAATTTGATGATAGCAGGAAGGCATGAAAACTGAGCTTGTGCTAAGTAGCTTCTGAATTCTCAGGGGAACTACAGAAGCAGAAATATAATTAATGAAATGTTTGCATAACATCAAAGCAGAGGGTCAGTAGCACAGGGATTTAAATCCCAGTGTACCTGGTAAAATAAGAGGTCACCTGCTTATTGTTAACTAGTCAAGACCTGCTCATCTCAGGTAGGTTTCCAGTTCCTAACTTAAAGAATATAGAAGAAAATACTTAACGTTTTGAAAAAACAAATTGTAAATGAACCATTTTGTGCCAGCTTACTCATTAAAATCTGAAATCAATGCTAGAAATATTTCGATTTCAGAATCACAAGAATCTGAAATTGTTAATATCCACAATGCAACTGTTTATTTGTTTTATTTTGTTCTTTATTCACAGGAAATATTTACTCTTTTTTATCTTTGGAAAAATGTATACATGAATTTAAAGCATATTTTGTTTAATTAAAATAGAGTAGGTAACACAATAAAGATAAAAACATGTAAAATTCATCTCCATGAGAACCGCATGCCATGTTTCTTAGTTCTGAGGGAAAAAAGTTCATTGCTTACATTCTATTCTTATAAACATTAATACATATACACATACATATATATTACAAAAGGAAAAGTCTATGCATTTTAGAAACATTATTGTCCGTCATCTTGTTTCCAATTTAGTAACTAACAGGCCATTTAACATATAAAATGATGTGAATTATACAATAAATATGGAGTTTTCTCTTCCCTTTAGCTCTTTTTTCCCACTCATTAAGAGATTCACCTTTTGACGACTAACACTACACAAAGAGGTAATGAGCATTTTGGGAAAGCAAGAATAAATTTCTAGAACACCAGGTCAATAATACTTAATTCATGTCTCAGCAAATACTGAACATAACATAAACTAAAATAAGTAATATAATTACTTTTTTTTTTTTTTTTAATTTCTAGCCATTGGTATGCTCTCTGTTTCTGGAACTAAGTCAAATTCTCTAAAAGCAATCATACTTGTTTGAGAAACATAAAAATTATTATTAATTTTTGTATCTAAGTGACTATTTTCAGCCCTCATAAATGCTCAGTCCTATGTCTTACTGTCTGGTCTCTCTAACACTGGTGTCTCTTCTAGGTTTTTCTCAAGATGTAAAGAGTTAAATTTTTCTAAATCTACTCTCTGGGATGAAGAAACTAACACTCAGAGAAGAGCTTGTAGAAAGTAACAGACCTCATGAATGACGTCTAAATTTACATCAAATTTCTCAAAAGTCTTTCTCAGATATTTTTTTCATTATTGCAGAATAGACAGTTATGCCTCTTTAAAAAATGTGTGCATGACTGAATAATTTTTTAACTATTAAAAGACACTTACAGAAAAGTATATTCTGTCTTATGACATTTTGGAGATGCCAAAAAGTGTTCCACATGCAAGTGTCCTTTTTTTTTTTTTTTTTTTTTTAATAATTTTCTCAAAAGTTTACATCAGAACTAAGAAGAATGGATACAGGGAATTGCTCCTCCATGACTGAATTCATTTTCTTGGGAATTACTGATAATGCTGTGAACAAAGTGATCCTATTTACCATATTTCTCTTTGTTTATCTCATTACTCTTCTGGCAAATCTTGGAATGATAACCCTGATCAGAATGGATCCCCAGCTGCACACACCGATGTACTTTTTCCTCAGCTGCCTCTCCTTCAGTTGCCTTAGCATTTCCACAGCAGTTGGCCCCAAGATGCTGGTGGATCTATTTACTAAGAACAAATCAATTCCTTTCTATGGCTGTGCTCTGCAATTATTGGTGCTCTATTTCCAGGAGAAATATCAATAACCTCAGATATGCAGATGACACCATCCTTATGGCAGGAAGTGAAGAGGAACTAAAAAGCCTCTTGACGAAAGTGAAAGAGGAGAGTGAAAAAGTTGGCTTAAAACTCAACATTCAGAAAATGAAGATCATGGCACCTGGTCCCATCACTTCATGGGAAATAGATGGAGAAACAGTGGAAACAATGTCAGACTTTATTTTTGGGGGCTCCAAAATCAGTGCAGATTGTCATTTCAGCCATGAAATTGAAAGACGCTTACTCCTTGGAAGGAAAGTTATGACCAAACTAGACAGCATATTAAAAAGCAGAGACATTACTTTGCCGACTAAGGTCCGTCTAGTCAAGACTATGGTTTTTCCAGTAGTCATGTATGGATGTGAGAGTTGGACTGTGAAGAAGGCTGAGCACCAAAGAATTGATGCTTTTGAACTGTGGTGTTGGAGAAGACTCTTGAGAGTCCCTTGGACTGCAAGGAGACCCCACCAGTCCATTCTGAAGGAGATCAGCCCTGGGATTACTTTGGAAGGAATGATGCTAAAGCTGAAACTCCAATACTTTGGCCACCTCATGAGAAGAGTTGACTCATTGGAAAAGCCTCTGATGCTAGGAGGGATTGAGGGCAGGAGGAGAAGGGGACGACAGAGGATGAGATGACTGGATGGCATCACTGACTCGATGGACACGTGAGTCTGAGTGAACTCCGGGAGTTGGTGATCAACAGGGAGGCCTGGTGTGCTGCGATTCATGGGGTCGCAAAGATTTGGACACGACTGAGCGACTGAACGTAACTGAACTGAACTGATACCTTTATAGATCGTGACTGTCTCCTGATGGCAGTGATGGCTTATGACTGGTACAAGGCCGTCAGCAGCCCCTTGCTCTATGCAGTCAGCATGTCAGCAGAGTGTGCTCCCTGCTCATGGCTGGGGTTTATCTGGTGGGAATAGCAGATGCTCTGATACATATGACATTAACATTCCACTTATGTTTCTGTGGGTCAAATGAAATTAATTACTTTTTTTGTGATTTGCTCCTCTCCTATTGCTATCTTGCCCAGGTACACAGGTCAATGAGTTACTGATATTTACTGCTTTTGGCTTCATTGAACTGAGTACAATTTCAGTTCTTGTCTCATATATTATCCTATCGGTCTTGAAGATTTACTCTGCCAAAGGGGGGTTAAAAGCTTTCTTTACCTGCACCTCTCACCTAAGTTCTACAGCAATTTTCAAGGGAATAGTGATCTTCATGTATTTCAGGCAAAGTTTTTCCTACTCTAGATGAAGACAAAATGACCTCTTTGTTTCATACCCTTGTGATTCCCATGTTAAACCTTCTGATTTATAGCCTAAGGAATAAGGATGTGAAACAAACCCTGAAAAAATTGAAGAATAAATGATTTTGAAAATTTATATTTTGTATATGTGCACACATGTACATCCATACTTATGTGGTGACTGATGATTTATTAAAATTAAATGGTAGGTTACATGAGAAACATAATTTCTGTTTGAAATATATTGCTATTTCCCCCACCTGTCATGCTTCTATATATTTCCAGAACTTGTACATGGCATTAGGTTCCAGGAAATTTTTTTCTGACTTTTACAATATGTTAGTTTTTGTTCAGTTTTTAGTCAAACACTATTTAAATCCAAAAAAGGATTTAATTTTTAGATGAAAAAAATAGCAGGAAGAGGATTTGACAGTTACTCTGACCTTGAAGTGTATGAGTCCATGCCTGTTAGAAGAAGTCATATTGGTTACAACATGGAAGAACCATGAGGGGCATATGCTAATTGAAATAATTCATACAGAGGAAGACAAGTACTGTATGGTCTCATATACAAGCAGAATCCAATTGGTCAAACACATAGAAATAGAGAATAGATTGGCTGTTGCTACAGGCTGAAAGATGGGAGCAATGGGTGATGTTGGTCAAAGTTTACAGACTTTCTGGTGCTCGATGAATAAGTTCTGGGTGTCTAATGTGCACTGTGACTCTAGTTAACAGTTGTGTATTGTAAGACTGAAATTTGCAGAACAAGTAGACATTAAGGGTTTTCATGGTATGCACACTCAAAGTGATAGCTATGTAAATTGATGAATGTGTTAACTAACTTTATTGTAGTAATTATTTCAGAATGTAACATATATTAAATATTCATGCCCTGTACCATATACATGTTATTTGTCAATTTTATCTGAATACAGCTAAAACACACACAGACACACAGACACACAGTAAAAAAAAGGTAAGAGACAGTGGACAGAATCATGGTAAAGTACATAATTGTGCTTCATTTTCAACTATCAATTCTTCTGTGACTCTCTGCACACCAATTTCCTTCCTTTTTTCCTTATTCTTAGCTCTGGTTAGCTTGTGGTTCACACACACACACAAAAAAAAAAACCCTATTTAAAAGATTATATCATCCTGTTGATCAGAGATTTTTGCTAAAGAATGAGCATTGCATTATGTAAACAAAGCACTACATGTTGCTTGGAAGGTCAAATAAACAAATATGTAATAAACTAAAAATAGAAGACAATACTTTTTCACTGCTAATTATATGTCAATACAATTGTATGTCAATTATAGTCAATAAAAAATTGGGCATCCCTGGTGGCTCAAGATGGTAAAGCGTGTGCCTGCAATGCGGGAGACATGGGTACAATCCCTGGGTCGGGAAGATCCCCTGGAAAAGGAAATGGCAACCCACTCCAATATTCTTGCCTGGAAAATTCCATAGACTGGTGGGCTACAGTCCATGGGGTCGCAAAGAGTCAGACATGACTGAACGACTTCACTTTCACTTTCCTTAATAAAAATTAAATGAAGTTTTGATTAGTAGCTTAAAAATGTATATCAGGATACAGTTAACATATTGAACACATATATACAAGTTTGTTTGGAAGGTACATAAAATGGTTGTGGACATTAAGATAATATACTATAAAGACATGCTTATTAACTTCACTAGAAAGAATAAGCTCTAAGCTCTTGCTATTTGACTGTTTCATCTACCTTTGATCTGGCTTCCTGAAGGCTAAAACACTAAATTAGTTTGTTTAGAAAGCGAGGATGTGACAATGTATTTTAATTACCATAACGTACTGAAAGGGACTGATATTTATCCATTACAGTTATAAATAAATACATTTATATTTTAAAAATTGTAAAATTAAAAGCCTCTGATGGTCCTTTAGCTGCCATTGTAAAATGTCCTTATGTGACAATATTTCAGAACGGAAAAATAAAGCCTACATATTTCCTCTGTTGTTCAAGGTGGTATTAGTAAAACACTATGACATGTTAAGAAAAACTCTAAAATTCCTGCATAATATAAAAGACTTAAATGTGTGCTCCTGGCATACTTTATCAATTCACTGAAACTTCTTATGACTGGTTGCAACGACAAGGCAGCAACATGACAGCAAACATGTTCAAAAATATAGCTAATCAAAATGGGTGTCAATGGATTATCATTAATTCAGAGATTAATAAACATGGATCTAATTAATCCATCTTCATATATATTTTCAGTTTTACATCAGTATCTAAAGACTGATTCAATATGAATACTAGTTCATTTTATTGTGTCTAGATCATGAATTCCTTATTACCAATTCAGACTTAAATTGAAGAAAGTAGGGAAAACCGCTAGACTATTCAGGTATGACCTAAATCAAATTCCTTATGATTATACAGTGGAAGTGAGAAATAGATTTCAGGGCCTAGATCTGATAGATAGAGTGCATGATGAACTTTGGCTGGAGGTTCATGACATTGTACAGGAAACAGGGATCAAGACCATCCCATGGAAAAGAAATGCAAAAAAGCAAAATGGCTGTCTGGGGAGGCCTTACAAATAGCTGAGAAAAGAAGAGAGGTGAAAAGCAAAATAGAAAAGGATAGATATAAGCATCTAAATGCAGAGTTCCAAAGAATAGCAAGGAGAGATAAGAAAACCATCTTCAGTGATCAATGTAAAGAAATAGAGGAAAAGAAACAGAATGGGAAAGACTAGAGATCTCTTCAAGAAAATTAGAGATACCAAGGGAATATTTCATGCAAAGATGGGCTCAATAAAGGACAGAATGGTATGGACCTAACAGAAGCAGAAGATATTAAGAAGAGGTGGCAAGAATACATAGAAGAACTGTACAAAAAAGATCTTCACGACCCAGATAATCATGATGATGTGATCACTCATCTAGAGCCAGACATCTGGGAATATGAAGTCAAGTTGTCCTTAGAAAGCATCACTATGAACAAAGCTAGTGGAGGTGATGGAATTCCAGTGGAGCTCTTTCAAATCCTGAAAGATGATGTTGTGAAAGTGCTGCACTCAATATGCCAGCAAATTTGGAAAACTCAGCTGTGGCCACAGGACTGGAAAAGGTCAATTTTCATTCCAATCCCAAAGAAAGGCAATGCCAAAGAATGGTCAAACTACTACACAATTGCACTCATCTCACATGCTAGCAAAGTAATGCTCAAAATTCTCCAAGCCAGGCTTCAGCAATACATGAACCATGAACTCCCTGATGTTCAAGCGGGTTTTAGAAAAGGCAGAGGAAACAGAGATCAAATTGCCACCATCCGCTGGATCATCAGAAAAGCAAAAGTTCCAGAAAAACATCTATTTCTGCTTTATTGGTTATGCCAAAGCCTTTGACTGTGTGGATCCCAATAAACTGTGGAAAATTCTGAAAGAGACGGGAATACCAAACCACCTGACATGCCTCTTGAGAAATCTGTATGCAGGTCAGGAAGCAACAGTTAGAAGTGGACATGGAACAACAGACTGGTTCCAAATAGGAAAAGGAGAACGTCCAGGCTGTATATTGTCACCCTGCTTATTTAACTTATATGCAGAATACATCATGAGAAAGGCTGGACTGGAAGAAGCACAAGCTGGAATCAAGATTGCCGGGAGAAATATCAATAACCTCAGATATGCAGATGACACCACCCTTATGGCAGAATTGAAGAGGAGCTAAAAATCCTCTTGATGAAAGTGAAAGAGGAGAGCGAAAAAAGTTGGCGTAAAGCTCAGCATTCAGAAAACGAAGATCATGGCATCCGGTCCCATCACTTCATGGGAAATAGATGGGGAAACAGTAGAAACAGTGTCAGACTTTATTTTGGGGGCTCTAAAATCGCTGCAGATGGTCATTGCAGCCATGAAATTAAAAGACGTTTACTCCTTGGAAGAAAAGTTATGACCAACCGAGATAGTATATTCAAAAGCAGAGACATTACTCTGCCGAGTAAGGACCATCTAGTCAAGGCTATGGTTTTTCCAGTAGTCATGTATGGATGTGAGAGTTGGACTGTGAAGAAGGCTGAGCACCGAAGAATTGATGCTTTTGAACTGTGGTGTTGGAGAAGACTCTTGAGAGTCCCTTAGACTGCAAGGAGATCCAACCAGTCCATTCTGAAGGACATCAATTCTGGGATTTCTTTGGAAAGAATGATGTTAAATCTGACACTCCAGTACTTTGGCCACCTCATGAAAAGATTTGACTCACTGGAAAAGACTCTGATGCTGGGAGGGATTGGGAGCAGGAGGAGAAGGGGACGACCGAGGATGAGATGGCTGGATGGCATCATGGACTCCATGGACATGAATCTGAGTGAACTCCGGGAGTTGGTGATGGACAGGGAGACCTGGTGTGCTGCGATTCATGGGGTCGCAAAGAGTAGGACACGACTGAGTGACTGCCCTGAACTGAAGTGAGTAATATGTGAAGATGAGATAATTTTAAGCCCATTAAACTTACTTTCAGAAAAAGAACTGATTCAGTTGATTGTAGGTTTCCTTTCCTTGAATTGAAAAAATTAATGGGAAATTATTGAAATTTTTAAAGATAATTTCTAATTCAGATAGGAATTTGGGGAAAATGATTCTTCTTTCCTGATATTAATCTGAAAAAAAAGGAACAATATAACACAAAATTTATTCTAGCCTGTCATCTTCAGTATTCTTCATTCTTTATCATTTTAATGTCTTCATAATATATTTTCCTCATACATGCACCAATGACTCATGGAAAATATCATTGTGCAAATGCAATTTATCAATGACAAATGTAATGCTTTAATATTATGGTCAAATTCTTATATCTTGACCTCTTTTTTCATCTTTGCCACTGAAATACTTTAGAATAAGCATGGCAATCACTGATTCAATGGCATGAGTTTGAGCAAGCTCCAGGAGTTGGTGATGGACAGGGAAGCCTGGCATGCTTCAGTCCATGGGGTTGCACGGAGTCAGCTGTGACTGAGTAACTGAACTGAACTGAAACATAGCAAGGCAATGTTAGATTTGGCAAATGTCTAATGCAGAGAAAAGACACACTCATACTTGTTATAGGCTGTGCAAGTAAACTACTTATAAATAGAACAGCAGTAATGTTCATGATACCAGTATGTAAAAGTATCTGGGTTAAAGCTCGGGGCAGAAATCTTTAGCTTCCCTGGATGGCTTTCTCTTTAGTTAGAACCATGCTATGAACTAGGCAGGAACACTGCTCTAAATACCACAGTGTTGCTTTCTATTCTGCAGATCACCCTGTGTAGAAGACGGATTTAAGCTAGATTACCTCTAAGTTTCTTTTCAGGTAATATTATCTGCCTCTAAAAGATAAAACTTTACTGTTATATTGTACAGTAAATATATTTTACTCATATTACTGTAAATCCATCCATATCATTGGAAACAATATGAAACAAATAAAAAAATCACTTCACATTTAATCAAATAATTGATCTGAACATATAGGTTGGTTATCTTAGCTGGTAAAAAATCCACTTGCAGTGCAGGAGACCCTAGTTAGATTTCTGGGTCAGGAAGATCCCATGGAGAAGGAAATGGCAACCCACTCCAGTACTCTTGCCTGGAAAATCCCATGGACAGAGAGAAGCCTGGTAGACTACAATCCATGGAATCGTAAAGACTCAGACACAACTGAGCGACTTCACTTACCAGTGAGCCATTATCTCAGTTAATATTAAAGAAAGAAAAATCTCAATTGCTATCTTTTAAATGAAAGAGAAAGTTATCAAGTATTGGTATATAGGAAAATAAGAAACAAACACAAGGTAATGTTTAGAATTGACTATATTTGCAATGATTGATATTGGCTCTTTGTATCTATGACATGTACTGGAACTTTATTCTAAACAGAATTTTAGTAGTAGTCATCATAAAGATCTGAATGTTAGGTTATATTTATTCCATTAATTTATTTAAGTTAACTGCTTATTTACCCATTTATTAAAAGCAAACAAACAAACATAACACTATGTCAAGTCATCAGGAATGTTTACTTTACTTTATGTTGCTGTCAAGAAAGAATTCTGCAAACACACTTTTCAGAGTCTGGAAACACAGTAATGAGATCTACAAGGTTTTTCCTCAGATCCTTTTCCCTAACATTATATATCCCTTCAGTGTACATGATGTGTTGTATGTTATGTACCTCAAATACCATAAGACTGAAACAACATTTTAAAATGAAAATTTCAGCAAGTTGTTTGTCATCAATGACTTATCACACAAAGTTTAAACAAGAAGAAATATATTTTATTTGTTGTCCTTGTTGCTCAGTGGCTAAGTCGTGTTTGGAACCCCAAGAAGTACAGCATGCCAGGATCCTCTGTCCTCTACTATCTTTTAGAGTTTGCTCAAATCCATGTCTGTTTAGTGAATGATACTGTCTAACCATGTCATCCTTTGTCATTGCCTTCTCCTTCTGCTTACAATCTTTCCCAGCACCAGTGTTTTTTACAATGAGTCAGTTCTTTGCATCAAGTTGGCAAAGTATTGAAGCCTCAGCTTCAGCATCAGTCTGAATGAATATTCATAGTTGATTTCCTTTAGTGTTAACTGTTTTGATCTCCTTGCTATCCAAGGGACTCCCAAGAGTATTTTCCAACCACAGTTCAAAAGAACTCAGCCTTCTTTATGGTCTAACTCTCACATCCATACATGACAACTTGAAAATCCATAGCTTAGACTACACAGGTCTTTATCAACAAAGTGATGTCTCTGCTTTCTAATACTTTGTCCAGGTTTGTCATCACTTTCCTTCCAAAGAAAAAGCATCTCTTTATTTCATGGCTGCAGTCACTGTCCCCAGTGATTTTGGAGCCCTGGAAAATAAAATCTGTCATTGCTTCCACTTTATCTCCTTCTATTTGTCATGAAGGTCAGTTTACATTCCAATCCCAAAGAAGGGCAATGCCAGAGAATGTTCAAATTGCCACACAACTGCACTTATTTCACATGCTAGCAAGGTGATGTTAAAAATTTTTCACCTAGGTTTCATCAGTACATGAACAGAGTGTCCAGATGTACAAGCTAGATTTAGAATATGCAGGGGAATCAGAAATTGAATTCCCAACATCTGATTCATCACAGGAAAAGCTAGAGAATTTCAGAAAAAAACAAAAAACAAAAAACATAGACTTCTGGTTAAATGACTACAGTAAAGCCTTTGACTGTGTGGAGCACAACAAACTGTGGAAAATTCTTAAAGAGATGGAAATAGCAGATCACCTTACCTGCCTCCTGAGAAATTTGTATGCAGATCAAGAAGCAACAGTTAGAGCCAGACATAGAACAATGGATTGGTTCGAAATTGGGAAAGGAGTGTGTCAAGGCTGTATATTGTCACCACACTTATTTAACTTATATGCAGAGTACATCATGTGAAATGCTGGGATGGATAAATCATAATCTGAAATCGAGATTGCTGGCAAAAATATCAACAACCTCGAAGATGCAGATGATATCACCTTAATGGCAGAAAGTAACGAGGAACTAAAGAGCCTCTTGATGAAGGTGAAAGAAGAGGGTGAAAAAAAAAAAAAAGCTGAAAAATCAACATTCAAAAAACTAAGATCATAGCAGATGGGAGAGAAAATGGAAACTGACAGATTTTATTTTATTGGGTCTCAAAACCACTGTGGATGGTGACTGCTGTCATGAAATTAAAAGATAGTTGCCCCTTGAAAGAAAAACTATGACAATCTTAGAGTATTGAAAAGCAGCAACATCACTTTTCCAACAAAGGTCTATGTAGTCAAAATATGGCTTTTCCATGTAATGTACAGAGGTTAGAATTGTACCATAAAGAAGGCTTAGTCCAAAGAATGGATATTTTTGAACTGTGGTGCTGGAAAAGACTCTTGAAAGTTCCTTGAACAGTGAGGAGATCAAACCAGTCAATCCTAAAAGAAATCAACCCTGAATATTCATTGGAAAGACTGATGCTGAAGCTGAAGCTCCAATATGTTGGTTACCTAATCCAAAGGGCCAAATATCTGGAACCTTGAATTTGGGAACTGAAGGCAGGAGGAAAAGGGTGCAACAGAGAATGAGATGGCATTGCTGACTCAATAGACATGATTTTGAGAAAACTCTGGGAGAGGATGACAGACAGGGAAGCCTGGTGTGCTGCAGTCTATGGGGCTTCAAAGAGTTAGACATAACTTAGTGAGTGAACAACAAAATTTGCCATGAAACGTTGGGATCAGATGCCATGATCTTAGTGTTTTGAATGTTGAGTTGTAAGCCAGCTTTTTCATTCTCTTCTTTCACCTTCATTAAGAAGCTCTTTAGTTCCTCTTCACTTTCTGCCATCAGAGTGGTATCATCTGCACAATTAAGGTTGTTGATATTTCTCCTGGAAATTTTGATTCCAGCTAGTGATTCATCCAGCCCAGTATTTCTTATGCTGTATTCTGCATATAAGTTAAATAAACAGGATGACAATATACAGCCTTGTCATATACCTTTCCCAATTTTGAACCAGTCATTTGTTCTATGTCTGGTTCTAACTGTTGGTTCTGGACTCACATGCAGTTTTCTCAACAGAAAGGTAGAGTGATCTGGTTCTCCCATCTGTTAAAGAAAGTAAACAAATAGTCTTGTTTAGGCTTCAGAGACAAAGCAGAGCAGGCCTGTGACCTTTCTTCTAACCCTCTTGGCACTGCCCTCACTGGGAGTGACTGGGATTGACTGCTGTGAGTGCAAGACTGGCAGCATCATAGATAAGGTGGGGGAGGAATCCTGAGATAGCTGAGCCCTTGGAGGGGGACTTGTCAACCAAGCCCCGGGATTTGCCATATTCCAAGTTTTCCATGGAAAAGCCAACGACATTATCTTGAAACCAGGCTTGCAATTTGGTCCCAGATTGATGGATATATCCATTTGAATCTGTCCTGGGATTATAAATCAAAACCAGAACAGTCTTTGAAGTCTCGCCCACAGAGCAGAGTGGAGATACTGCCTGGGACCTTTTCCCAGTTGGGACTCCAGATGTCCATGACATGGGACTTCCCAGCGCTGTTTAAGTCTGGATGTTGGTCAAAACCCAATTTGGTGATGTATTCTCTGCTCTATTAATGTTAGTATTCTGGAAGTAAGCTATATAATTCTTTAATAAATATCTGCATTATGTATTTGTGTATAATGAGTGGCTTACTTTGTTAACAAATCCTTTGACCCTGAGACGAAAGTGAAAACTTTTGGCAAAACACCATCACTTCTAAGATTTTTTCCACAGACTTTTGTGATCCACACAGTCAAAGATGGCAGCACAGCCAGTGAAGCGGAAGCAGATATTTTTTTGGAAATTCTCTTGCTTTCTCCATGACCCACCTATTTTCATTCTTTTTTTTTTTTTAATTTAAATTTATTTATTTTAATTGAAGGCTAATTATTTACAATATTGTATTGCTTTTGTCATACATCAACAAGAATCCGCCACGGGTGTACATGTGTTCCCAATCCTAAACCCCCCTCCCACCTCCCTCCCAATACCATCCCTCTGGATCATCCCAGTGCACCAGCCCCAAGCATCCTGTATCCTGCATCGAACCGAGACTGGTGTTTATTTTCTTATATTATATTATATATGTTTCAATGCCATTCTCCCAAATCATCCCACGCTCTTCCTTTCCCACAAAGTCCAAAAGACTGTTCTATACATCTGTGTCTCTTTTGCTGTCTTGCATACAGGGTTATCATTCCCATCTTTCTAAATTCCATATATATGAGTTAGTATACTGTATTGGTGTTTTTCTTTCTGGCTTACTTCACTCTGTATAATCAGCTCCAGTTTCATCCACCTCATTAGAACTGATTCAAATGCATTGTTTTTAATGGCTGAATAATACTCCATTGTGTATATGTACCACTGCTTTCTTATCCATTCATCTGTTGATGGACATCTAGGTTGCTTCCATGTCCTGGCTATTATAAACAGTGCTGCAATGAACACTTCAGTACATGTGTCTCTTTCAGTTCTGGTTTCCTTGGTGTGTATGCCCAGCAGTGGGATTGCTGGGTCATAAGGCAGTTCTATTTGCAGTTTTTTAAGGAATCTCCACACTGTTGTCCATAGTGGCTGTACTAATTTGCATTCCCACCAACAGTGTAAGAGGTTTCCCTTTTCTCTACACCCTCTCCAGCCTTTATTGCTTGTAGACTTTTGGATCACAGCCATTCTGTCTGGTGTGAAATGGTACCTTATTATGGTTTTGATTTGCATTTCTCTGACAATGAGTGATGTTAAGCTTCTTTTCATGTGTTTGTTAGCCATCTGTATGTCTTCTTTGGGAAATGTCTATTTAGTTCTTTGGCCCATTTTTTGATTGGGTCGTCTATTTTTCTGGAGTTGAGCTGCATAAGTTGCTTGTATATTTTTGAGATTAGTTGTTTGTCAGTTGCTTCATTTGCTATTATTTTCTCCCATTCCGAAGGCTCTCTTTTCACCTTGCTCATAGTTTCTGTTGTTGTGCAGAAGCTTTTGATTTTAATTAGGTCCCATTTGTTTATTTTTGTTTTTGTTTCCAGTATTCTGGGAGGTGGGTCATAGAGGACCCTGCTGTGATTTATGTCACAGAGTGTTTTGCCTATGTTCTCCTCTAGGAATTTTATAGTTTCTAGTCTTATGTTTAGACCTTTAATACATTTTCAGTTTATTTTTGTGTATGGTGTTAGAAAGTATTCTAGTTTCATTCTTTTACAAGTGGTTGACCAGTTTTCCCAGTACCACTTGTTAAAGACATTGTCTTTATTCCATTGTATATTCTTGCCTCCTTTGTGGAAGATAAGGTCTCCATAGGTATGTGGATTTATCTCTGGGCTATTTTGTTCCATTGATCTATATTTCTGTCTTTGTGCCAGTACCATACTGTCTTGATGACTGTGGCTTTGTAGTAGAGCCTGAAGTCAGGCAGGTTGATTCCTCCAGTTCATTCTTCTTTCTCAAGTTTGCTTTGGCTATTCGAGGTTTTTTGTATTTCCATACAAATTGTGAAATCATTTGTTCTAACTCTGTGAAAAATACTGCTGGTAGCTTGATAGGGATTGCATTGAATCTATAGATTGCTTTGGGTAGTATAATCATGTTCACTATATTGATTCTTCTGATCCATGAACATGGTAATAATCTCCGTGTATTAGTGTCCTCTTTGATTTATTTCCCCAGTGTTTTATAGTTTTCTATATGTAGGTCTTTAGTTTCTTTCAGTAGATATATTCCTAAGTTTTTTTTTTTTTTCATTGCAATGGTGAATGGAATTGTTTCCTTAATTTCTTTTTCTGTTTTCTCATTATTAGTGTATAGGAATGCAAGGGATTTCTGTGTGTTGATTTTATATCCAGCAACTTTAATATATTCATTGATTAGCTCTAGTAATTTTCTAGTGGAGTCTTTAGGGTTTTCTATGTAGATGATCATGTCATCTGCAAACAGTGAGAGTTTTACTTCTTCTTTTCCAATTTGGATTCCTTTTATTTCTTTTTCTGGTTTGATTGCTGTGGCCAAAACCTATTTTCTTTCATAATCTTAAATAATGGATTTTTTTCTCAGTATATTTTATATATCAGTACCTCTTAAATATTGTCCAAACCCCTTCCACATTCTATGTACTTTGTTAAAAACCTATTAAAGATCATCATGCCTATTAAAAATAAGTTTATTTGTGTTATGTAAAATTGGATTATCTGGCCATCATTCGCATTTAAGATGCTGAGGTTTTAGTCACTCAGTAGTGTCTGACTTTTGCTGAGCCTATGGAGTGTAGCCCACGAGGTTCTTCTGCCCATGTAATTCTCCAGGTGAAAATACTGGATTTCCTTCTTCAGGAGATCTTTCTAACCAGGGATTGAACCCTTGTCTCCTTCATGGCAGATGGATTTTTTTTTTTTTTTTTTTTACCATCTACCCACTGTATGTTTAAGGAAAAAAAGGTAAACTTTACTTTGTTCCTTCAACTATTTATCTAATGACACTGTATCAATACCTTTACAGATGATAAGGAAACCAGGAATTTTTGCATTTGTTTCTGTTTATTTTTGTTTTAACATAATGATTAAGATATGAGAGAGGTGAGTATTTAATCTGGATTTTTTTTTTTTTAAAGTGGGGTACAGTTGCTTTGCAATGTTATGTTAGCTCTGCTGTGCAATGGAACAAATCAGCCATATGTGTGCATATGTCCTTTCCCTCTCACCCTACATTTTGGCACCACACCCCTCTAGGTCACCACAAGGCACCACATTGAGCTCCCTGTGGTGTACAGCAGGCTCCCACACACTATCTGTTTTACATCAGTTCAGTTCAGTTCAGTCACTCAGTCATGTCCGACTCTTTTTGACCCCTTGGATCACAGTATGCCAGGCCTCCCTGTCCATCACCAACTCCCGGAGTTCACTCAAACTCATGTCCATCGAGTTGGTGATAACATCCAGCCATCTCATCCTCTGTGGTCCCCTTCTCCTCCTGCCCCCAGTCCCTCCCATGATCAGGGTCTTTTGCAATGAGTCAACTCTTTGCATGAGGTGGCCAAAGCATTGGAGTTTCAGCTTTAGCATCAGCCCTTCCAAAGAACACCCAGGACTGATCTCCTGTAGGATGGACTGGTTGGATTTCCTTGCAGTGCAAGGGACTCTCAAGAGTCTTCTCTAACACCACAGTTCAAAAGCATCAATTCTTTGGTGCCCAGCTTTCTTCACAGTCCAAATCTCACATCCGTACATGACCACTGGAAAAACCATAGCCTTGACTAGACGGATCTTTGTTGGCAAAGTAATGTCTCTGCTTTTGAAAATGCTGTGTAGGTTGGTCATAATTTTCCTTCCAAGGAGTAAGCATCTTTTAATTTCATGGCTGCAATTACCATCTGCAGTGATTTTGGAGCCCAAAAAAATAAAGTCTGACACTGTTTCCCCATCTATTTCCATGAAGTGATGGGACTAGATGCCATGACCTTAGTTTTCTGAATGTTGAGTTTTAAGCCAACATTTTCACTCTCCTCTTTCACTTTCAGCAAGCATATAGAGCTTCATAACTCCCTCAGGGACAAGCCCTGAAAAGAGATGACATCATTTAGAGCACCAGGTCATTGAGTGGCATCTTCAGCATCCATCTTTGTCTACTTCAGAGGCAGGTCAACCAATGTTTGAGATCTCACTTCACATCCCAGCATCATATCATTTTTGGATGTCTTTGCCCTTAGGACGGTTTTTTTCCAGACCCTGCATTCATTCATTGTCCAAGCTGCCCAGAGGTTACTTCACAGTGATCTATGTTGCGCACGCCATTCCCAAATCAGTCCAAATGCTTGAAACTACCCTAATGATGTAATTCCCTGGTTGCACCTTGCCAAGAAATGATTTGGCTAATAAATCCCAGAGTACTTTTCTTATGTAATTCTCTGGTCCTGTCCCAAGGGCCATAGTTGAAATAGCACATTTAGCTGCAAAGGAAACAGTGTCTATCTTTTGTGATGAACTCATACACTTAAGACATTTCCTGTTCCATATTTAGGACAAAATACTTGATTCTCATGACCTGCAAGCTACAATTCCATTCTACCCCACTGAAAGCCAGCATTGTCCACACCTTACCTTCACAATGATCTGTATTGGCAAAATTCTACTTTTTAATTTATACTTTATATTGGGTTAGAGTTGATTAACAATTTTGTCTTAGTTTCAGTTGTACAGAAAAGTGATTTGTAATACAAATCCATGTATATATTCTTTTTCAGATTATTATCCCATATAGGTTATTACAGAGTCTTGAGTTCCCTATACTGTAGGGTAAGACCTTGTTGATTATCTACTTTATACATAGTAGTGTGTTTATGTTGATTCCAACCTTCTAACTTATTCCCTCCTCTGAAAAAACTACTGTTAAAGATAGTTTCCACTGCAATAAATGCAACTCTGATGCAATTTATTATACAGCATACATTTTCACTACTGAAGGCTTTCTTCTCTCTTGCTAGTTCACCCTCTCTCTGACTACTCAACCTCAACTTTGAGTTTAGTTCTTTGTTTATATTGTCCAGTCCTATTTTTTTTCCTCTGAGTCATTTGTCAGCCTCTCATCAAGGTATCATCCCAACAATTGTAGGCTTCATTTACCGTCTCTGACTCCCATTGCATGGCCTCCTTCAGGAACCGTGTGTAATGAGATTGTAACTTAAGTTAGTTATTTTCTCTCAGTTCCTTCGTTCTACTCTGCAATTGGTATCCCCAAAAATAAGCATAACCAGGGATGGTAGTTAGGTCATATACAGAATGATAGAGGCCATGAGCTCATACTGGTGAAAAGTTAGCAGAGTTTGTTGAATCAAAACTGTAACAGCTCTCATTGATTTGATAAGTATGTGTCTCTTTCTTCAGAGGCAGCAAATTTAACTTAGCTTGAAAACCTCTCTGAAGTAAAGTCGCTTAGTTGTATCCGACTCTTTGTGACCAAATGGACTGTAGCCTATCAGGCTACAGGGTCTATGGGATTTTCCAGGCAAGAATACTGAAGTGGGTTGTTATTTCCTTCTCCAGGGGATCTTTCCAATCCAGGGATCGAACCCGGGTTTCCCACATTGTAGGCAGATGCTTTACCATCTGAGCTACCAAAAATAAGCTAAGACCTGGAGAAGCAGTTTAAACAACATTGTGTCTATATGAACACTCAACTTACAATAACTGTCACCATCAACAAATCACTTCCTCCCTGGGCTTCATTTTCCACTGGTCAAACGAGAGTTATGAATGTAATAATCACTATTGAACATTCCAGCTACCACGTGCTATATCTATGTCAATATGCTTCTATCAATAATTTCTATTTGGGATGATTTAAAAAGTATAACAGAGGGATGGGGCTCTCTCTCTCTCTCTCTCTATATATATATATATATATATATATATATATATATATATACCAATGGATGGAAAAAATTACATCTCCAGTCCAATGGGTTACAGGAGGCCCAATCTCATAAATCAAACCCAATTAACTGACCTATGCAGAATTTTGACTTTAAGAGACATTTTGTTAAAAGGGATATTTATATAAGTTGATTTTCAGCTTTTTTGCATCATCAGGGAATCAGATATTCTACACAATGCACAGGATTGAAAAGGCCAACAACAAATAAGTATTGTCTAAGATGTAGAAGGTTTTCCCTGGTGACTTATATGGTAAAGAATCTGTCTTCAACAGACCCGGGTTCATTCCCTGTGTTGGGAAGTTGTCCTGGAGAAGGGAATGTTACTCCACTCTAGTATCCTTGCCTGGAGAATTCCATGGACAGAGCATCCTGGTGGGCTACAACCCATAGAATCAAAAAGAGTTGGACACGTCTCAGCAGCTAACACAAGATGTGGAAAACACAGATGATTCACACTGAAAAGTCATAGTGGCTGTGTGAATTGATATACTTTATAGAAAACCATATGAATATTTACTAATTCAAATTTTATTTTGAAATTTTAAATAGATAGTTACCTATACAGTATTATTTTTAGGGACATCATTGACATCAAGGAAGTTTGTTTAGATACAGATTATTTATTTCAATTGTTTGTCTCCAAAGTCTTGCATTTTACATTCTATCTTCAGTCTCTCCTTCTATGCCCTCACGATTCAAAAAGGTATTCTCGGGAAGCAATTTACGTTATTCAATTATCAGTAGTGCACTGCAATCCATGTTACAGATTTAGGGAGAATTAGTCATCATGACCTGGAAGGGCAGTCAGGTTTGTGAAGATAAGATGGGGTTCTGTAGCCTGAGGAAACATGGTATTCTTAGAGAAAGAGAAGCATCTGAGAAAAATAAGTCTGGAAATAAATCAGGTTATGGTAACAATGATTAACTTCCTTCCGTCCAAATACACAACAGAGAAAAAGAGAATGGAAATAAATTCTTAATGACCACAAATATATCATCATCTTATACATACATGCTGAAATACTTTTAGCAATTGCATAGGGTTTTTGAGATTTTTCTTGTCAATATCTGCCACAGAAGTACATTTGGAAAAAAACAAACAAACAAACAAAAAAAGAAGTACATTTGGTATTTTCATATTGAGGTCATCACATAAAGAAGAGAATACATTAAGGAAAAGCATTAATAATTGTAACAAAAATCTATTTTCTGAAAACTATTAATTTAATTGAATTTTGTCTGCAGGATATTCTAGCTTTATAGACACCAAGGGGAAATACTATAACAGTAAACAGTATGAAGACATAAAAATAACTGAAAATCATTTGTTTTGTATTTACTCCAAGTTAGAGCTCAGACAAAATATGAAAGTTACTGGGTTACTGGAATGCATAAACTTGTACATCTTTTCTTGTTTGCTCACATTTTACATTTATACATCTGTGACAATTAAATTAACTGCATTAAGACTGAAGTTTTAGAGGTAATGTACATGATTATAGTACATTTGGGAAGAATATTCATCACCTATAGGTGTCTAAAGAACAAATATCAACCTGTGCTCAAAGGTATACAGCAATGACTCACATGTGTGATAAAATATTACAACAGATGGATAATGCAGAGACCACCTCCTCAAAACTGTTAGGTTGTACAATGTCAAGGGACACCACTGTCTTTACTTACTATTCCTTCCTGAAACTGCAACGAAGTGGTCCCCCACATCACGTTCTCTTCACCCCAACATTGATTATGTTCGAGTCCATGTGATGTAACTAAAACAGACGCCCTCCCAGTGTGACAGCTCTTCCTAGTTGCTCCTCTGCTCTCGGTCACTGCTGGACTGCTCCTTGGTTTAGAAATGGGACTTGTATGATCCATCAGTTCTCCCAGAAATCTACGATCCATATGTCATTGTTTTGTGAGTTTTCAGGTGTCACTTTAACATAAACAAGCCGTAACATCTGAGAGACTATTTAGAGTTAATTTTAAGACAAATGTGTTTCATTGTGCTGTATTCAGGAATCTATTTTTGAGGTATTTCTATGGAAGTAAAGAAACAATGTCTACAGAATTGAAGAATATTATTCCTTCTGGGCTTCAATTTCTGTTTCATATTATGAGGCTATTATGTCAGGACATATGTGATAATATGTCAAATCTATAATAACATGCAGTGAAAATTGGATAATAAAATGAGTATAAGTGAAAAAGCAAAAATTGCAAGTTTTAAGTTATTTTAATAATCTTTGCTTCTAAACATCATTTATAGAATTTATTAATTTATTTTTAGGATTTTAATTCCATTTATTTATTTATTGGCCTGCCATGTGGTATGTGGGATCTTAACCCACACCCGGGGCGCCAACTGGAACCCTCAACTTCTGTGGTGGAAGTACAGAGTCTTAATCACTGGACCCTCAGGGAAGTTCCCACATAGAATTTATTATAAGAAATATCTGACTTTGATAAACTATGTTGTTGTTGTGCAGTTGTTAAGTCATGTCTAACTCTTTGTGACACTATGGACTGCAGCATGCCAGGCTTCCCTGTCCTCCACCATCTCCTGGAGTCTGCTCAAACTCATGTCCATTGAATCGGTGATGCCAGCCAACCATCTCGTCCTCTGTGGTCCCCTTCTCCTCCTGCCTTCAATCTTTCCCAGAATCAGGGTCATTTCCAATAAGCCATCTGTTCCCATTAGGTGGCCAAAATGTTGGAGCTTCAACCTCAGCATTAGCCCTTCCAATGAATATTCAGGACTGATTTCCTTTAGGATTGACTGGTTGATTTCCTTGTTATCCAAAGGGCTCTCAAGAGTCTTCTCAAACACCACAGTTCAAAAGCATCAATTCTTTGATGCTCAGCTTTTCTTTAAGGTCCAACTCTCACATACATAACTATTGGAAAAAACATAGCTTTGTCTATACTGACCTTTGTCAGCAAAGTGATGTCTCTGCTTTTAATATTCTGCCTAGGTTGGCCATATCTTTTCTCCCAAGAAAACAGTGTCTTTTAATTGCATGGCTGCAGTCACCCCCTGCAGTGATTTTGTAGCCTAAGAAAATAAAGTATGTCACTGTCTCCATTGTTCCTCCATCTATTTCCCATGAAATTATGGGATTATATGCGATGATCTTAGTGTTTTGAATGTTGTGTTGTAAACCAGCTTATTCCCTTTGCTCTTTAAACTTCATTAAAAGGCCCTTTAGTTCCCCTCACTTTCTGCCATAAGGGTGGTGTCATCTGCATATCTGAGGTTGTTTATATTTCTCCCAGCAATCTTGATTCCAGCTTGTGCTTCATCCAGTCCAGCATTTCACATGATGTACTCTGTATATAAGTTTAATAAGCAGAGTGATACATATAGCTTTGGCGTAACTCTTTTTTCAATTTTGAAATAGCCCGTTGCTCTATGTTTGGTTCTAGCTGTTGCTTCTTGAGATGCATACAGGTTTCCTTGGAGGCAGGTAATACGGTATGGTATTCCCGTCTCTTTAAGAATTTTCCACAGTTTGCTGTGATCCACACAATATGAAAATGCAGAAAGATGGTAAAATATATATATTTAATTTTCTCACATCACAAGTTTTATGGTATTAATAATTGAATATACACTGAGTGGTGTTATGTGTATATATATATATATATGTATATGTATAAGTCATTACATAATTTACTGTAACATAATTTTTATTTAAAAATTAAAAGCCAAGTGGTATAGAAAACAAAATCTAATTATCCATAGGTAGTATATATATATATGTTCAGATATTTGCTGTTTTTACAAATATGTGTTTATAGGGATGCTTGTGTTTCTGTGTAACTATCTAAGGGTGAATGGTTTTGCATTTGCTTTGAAATTTATCAAATGAAAATAAAGTGCCTGTATAGGGATTTGTGAACTGGATATAAAGAATACTTGTTCATTGATATCATTTAACTGTAATTTTTATTCCATTCACAATAAATTTACTTGTATGAAATGCCAGATGATAAACTACATTATGATGTTTGTTAATTATTCCCAAGAGACTAAGGGTTCACCATCAAGGGACCAGACACAGAGATGATTATATAATCTAGGTCAAGCAGGAGATAATGCTGAATCCTCCTACAGAAAAAACTGCATGCAACAAACAAGTCAGGAGCTCTGGGACAGGCACTGATATCTTTGTTGTTTCTCTGATATATATTTGAGATTTCCTTAGGATTTTAATCCTTTTATGAGAGAAAGCATGTGATATAAACAAAGGAAGATATGAAATATACACAAAATTTCATTTTACTTACTTTTTCCAATGTTTATTTTCCAATTTGCTCAGTTGCTGAGTCATGTCTGACTCTGTAATCAGATGGACTGTAGCACACCAGGATTCCCAGCCTTTCATTCTCGCCTCGAGTTTGTTGAAATTCATTTGCACAAAATTGTGTTGGTGATGCTATCTAACCATTTCATCCTCTGCTGCACCTTTATAGTTTTTTTTCCTAAATATTTCCCAGCATCAGGGTCTTTTCCAATGAGTCAGGTTTTTTCCCAGTGAGTTGGCTCTTTGCATCAGGTGGCCAAAGTATTGGAGCTTCAGCTTCAGCCCTTCCAGCAAATATTCAGGATTGATTTCCTTTAGGATTAACTTGTTTGACCTCATTGCAGTCCAAGGGACTCTCAAGAGCCTTCTCCAACACCATACTTTGAAAATATCAATTCTTCAGATATACACAGATAAATATACATAGTCCAACTCTTTTGTGATCCCATGGACTGTAGCCTGCCAGGCTTCTCTGTCCATGGGATTTCCCAGGCAAGAATACTGGAGCGAGTCACCATTTCCTCCTGGGGGAGTCTGCCTGACCCAGGGATCAAACTCATGTCTTCTGCATCTCCTGCACTGGCAGGGAGATTCTATATCTCAGAGCCACCTGGGAAGCCCTACGTTCAACTCCACTTTTCTTATACTCTCACAGAATGTAAGAGGACGGGTATGATGTTGTATATCACTCAGTTGGTTTGGGTAAAGAATAACAAGGGGATATGAAATTCAATTGCCCCCCTAAGACAAGTGACTCCTAAATCAAGGATGACTGGTCTCAGAGATATTCAAGAGAAATATGGATCAATTAAAAGAATGAAACTATCAAAATTTTTGGAGAATTGGATGGGGACACCATTCATGCATGATTGTCTCTGGGACTGTGACCATATGAATATTTGTATCATGTGTCTTACATAACTGACCTTGTGTTAAATATATCATGTTGAGAAGAGAAGACTTGGTCAGAAGGATCCACACAGTAAACCACACTGTCCTTCTTGCCTCTCTGTCATCTGTGCTATCAGCATCTCTACAACTGGGTCCAAGAAGTTCTTCATGATTCATCTCCCCTATGGAGCAGCAGCTCTCAGAGGCAAGAATATCAGCCCTGGAATATAATTGCCTCTCCACTCTAACATTTCATACATAGGCACCCTTCCACCCTCTTATCCTGAAGCTATCACCTTTCTGCTCCAGTGGGTCTTCAGAAACTGTCTATATCTCATATACTAAAGTTGAACAGACCTGAGAGTTTAATGGGGAAATGAGTTCTTGTTATGTTCAGAAACTTGCCATAGCTCTTCCTGCTCCACAGTCATGGAAGATGAAGAAATTGCAAAGCAATATATTCATTATCCACAGCATTCATTAACTATACTTCTCTATTACAGGATATGACACATCCATGCATCATCAAAACAAAACGAAGAGGAGATCTTGTCAGAAGACTTGGGTTATCTGGACCAACTAAATGTGAGAATCTTGGCTTCAATCTGAGAAAACAAATTTCTTAATATTAGATTGAAGTAGCAAAAATGATCATAAATTCTATACAAATTGATGTGGAAATAGCCTGATTTAGCTTAGATGAATTTGTGCTGCAAACACTACAGTGGTTTACAAATGTATCATTATTATTATCATTTTATCAGTTATATCCAGTTGGAAATATTTCCCAAAGGGTCAATTTAACTTCAAGGCATCTTAGCATTATTTATCTCTTCTTTTAATTACTGAAATATAGAAACAAATAGCAATTTAGCAATTAATACAGTAAGATGATATTAACCCTTCACTTCCATTTCCTTTTTCATAAATAGGAATTTCCCTGTGTGAGGGACGACTGCTGAGGACTGCACTGTGTTTACTGACTTCATATCCTTAGGACTTTCTGGTAGACAAGATGTGCAGCAGGGGCTGTTTGTGCTCTTCCTGCTGATTTACTACATAACTGTGGTTGCCAGTGTCGGGATGGTCCTGCTGATCAAGAGGGACCCCAGACTGCACACACCCATGTATTATTTCCTGAGCAATCTGTCCCTCTGTGACATCTGCTGTTCTTCTACTATCTCTCCCAAGATGCTGGCTGATTTCTTATCTGAGCAAAAAAGGATTCCGTATGATGTATATGCCATCCAGATGTACTTTTTTGGAGCCTTTGCAGATGTGGAATGTCTCATGTTGGCTGTCATGGCTTATGACCGTTATGAGGCCATTTGCAATCCACTTCTTTATACAATTACCATGTCCAGGGAAATCTGTACCTAGCTTGTGGTTATTGCCTACATTGTAGGCTTGGTTGATTTGGCAATCCACACGTGTTGTACATTTCAGTTGTCACTCTGCAATTCCAATATCACCAATAATTTTTTCTGTGACATCCCACCCTTACTAGCCCTCTCATACTCAGATACATCCATCAATGAGATAATGCTGTTCATATCCAGTAGGTGTGTTGTGGGGACAAGCATTATCACTGTCCTCCTCTCCTACAGCTACATCATAGCAACCATCCTTAGGATGAACTCAGCAGAGGCAAGACACAAAGCGTTCTCTACATGTGCCTCACACTTAACTGCTGTGGCTATATTTCATGGTACACTCCTGTTCATGTATTTCAGACCCAGCTCCAGTTATTCCATGGACACAGACAAAACAGCCTCTGTCTTTTACACAGTCATCATCCCCATGTTAAACCCACTGAACTATAGCTTAAGGAATAAGCATGTTAAAGTTGCCCTAAAAAAAACAATCAACATTAAATTATGTTCTGGGTGATACAATACTGTAAACCTTAACTATTTAAAGATTCTAAGAGAAGAAGCGCAGGTACTTTTACATAGATTCTTGTAGTCTTACTAGTACAGTTTCTGAATATTTTCCACTACTTACACTTTCACCTAAATCAGTTTAGGGAACAGTCATTACACTAAACTCTCCAAACTAAGGAAGAGTAGTAATAGGATCACTCTAGTGGTTCAGACGGTAGAGCATCTATCTGCAATGCAGAAGACCCAGGTTCGATCCCTGGGTTGGGAAGATCCCCTGGAGAAGGAAATGGCAGCCCACTCCAGTATTCTTGCATGGAAAATCTCGGAACCTGGTAGGTTACCTTCCATGGGGTCGCAAAGAGTCGGACACGACTGAGCGACTTCACTTTCACTTTTCTGTTTTGCAGAGAGGGTTTATTACACCTCTCTTTTCTTTTCTTAGAGAAGTCTCAGTGAGATGTCATGCACAGAGAAACTCCAACCCATGTCAATTTGACTTACCTTCCTAAAGACTCCTATTTATTTATTTATTTTTAATAATAGGCTTAATGAACTTGCTGAGTCAGATGGGAGTGTTAGTGGGTCAAATTAGGTTTGTTTATATCTTTTTCATGTATTTGTTCCACCCTAACAAAGTTCCATCATAACATTTAGAAACAAACAATTTGTAAGACTGAATGAGAAATTTCTCTCCCTAGACTAAATATTCCATAAAAGTTTGGTCCTTCCGGTCTAGTTCACTGTTGTCTACCATTTATAATGCTTAGCCTTGGAATGCAATTCAAAAGTATTTATTGAATTGATGAATGAATTAGCCTGAAAAACTAATAGAAAATTGAACCTTTGTAAATTTATTAAAAAAGCAATAATAACCATTTCCTTAATTTCATTCTAGTCTGTTCACTTTACCTGAAATCCATCTGCACTGTTCTCTTTTGCCTTAGGCAAAAATGAGAATCTGGGACAAGAGTTATTTGATGTAAAAATTGGCCCAGTTTTTCTTCATTCTGCCTCACTTATTATCACCAAACATCCCCTGATTTTCCAGAATTCATTGGAGAGGACATTGTTAATGAAAACTATTGCCAGCCACATCAGTAAACAAAGGAGGATGCAGTCATGAAGCTGTCATAATACAGCTGCCTGGTCAGTGAGCCCTGAGAGGATTAAAGATGAGAAAGCACAGAATAGGCTTTCTCAAGATAGGCTGGCCCCAGATAGCTAAATTCAGTTCTGTTCAGTTCAGTTCAGTCTCTTAGTCATGTCCAACTCTTTGCAACCTCATGGACTGCAGCACACCAGGCCTCCCTGTCCATAACCAACTCCTGGAGCTTACTCAAACTCATGCCCATTGAATCGGTGATGCCATCCAACCATCTCATCCTCTGTTATCCCCTTCTTCTCCTGCCTTCAATCTTTCCCAGCATCAGGGTATTTTCCAATGAGTCTGTTCTTTCCAACAGCTACCCAAAGTATTGGAGTTTCAGCTTCAGCATCAGTCCTTCCAATGAATATTCAGGCCTGATTTTCTTTAGGATGGACTGATTGGATCTCCTTGCTGTCCAAGGGACTCTCAAGATAGCTAAGGTGCATATCAAAGGAACAACGTCAGTGAGCCCAAACTGTTGCACCTTCCCATACATAGGAAAAGTGCTAAATTCTTTAGTTTATCTGGTTTTCTTTTATTAACAATAGTTTTTTGGTGTTCTGATTATTTGATCTTTTGTTGCAAATCTTCTATCTCTCCTGGCTCCCCCTTGTCTCTTCAGAACTCGCCTCTGCAAAACAGTTTCTTAGCACTGTCTGAGATGCTGTGTCCCAGGCTTGAAGTCCTCAGAATGTCTGCCAAATAAAATATAATTCTCAATTTTAACTTTCTGCATTTTTTTCCAGTGGACAATTTCATCTCTCCAGTGGGTTCATAGCACTACACTAGTTAAAATTTTAAAAAAAGAAAAAAGAAAGTGAATGCCCTGTTGATATAATTTAAGTTGTAAAAGAAGGGCTATTTATAAAAATAGATTCCCCTGGTTGGGGGTGGGCTGGGGAGAAAGAAGCAGTAGTTATGTTAGCATTTCATGTGTAATGATTTATGCCATCTCTCTACATAACTATGAAATAAATTGGAATAATAATAATTTTAAAGTTCTGTTCTCCTGATATCCAATTAGCAATTATTCTAGCTGTAAACATAAAACACAATTTCAGCTTCTTGGAAATATTTTTTTAATTAAAATATAGTTGATTGACAAAGTTGTATTAGTTACAGGTGTACAGAAAAGTGATTCATATCCCCTTTTTTATATGTTTGCTGTAATTTAATCACTAAGTCACATGTGACTCTTGTTACCCCCATAGACCATAGCCATGCTTCTTTGTCCATGGTATTTCCCGGCAAGTATACTGGAATGGGCTGCCATTTCCTTCTTCAGGGAATCTTTCTGACCCAAGTATTAAACCAGTGTCTCCTGCTAAGCCTATATATATATATATATATATATACACACACACACATATATACATATGTATATATATATTTTTTTATATATGTATATATATATTTATATATACTGGTGACTAAGAAGGTAAAGAATCTGCTTGCCAATGCAGGAAAAAACAATTAATTTAGCACACATTTGCATTCCTAACACCATTTTCTGCTGTTTAAGACAAAGCATTTTGTTCTTATCACCCTCAGGCTGTCATTTCCTTCTTCCCCATTGGAAGCTTGCATTTGCCAAGGCCTATGTCACCACTGATCTGCATAGACAGAACCCTCTCTGTAGTGGAGTTTCCACTGCCATGGGTGAGCTGGGCTGGCTTTATAGACAGTGCACCATCCACTGTACGAGGCTCCCCTCTACCCCATCTGGAGTAATGGGGACACACTGACTGCTCCTCCAACTTATCTGTAAAGCAAACACAGAAAGTTTTCTCTATATTTCTTTAAGTGTCTTCACATAAATAATCTGGCCACTCTCTTACCTGCAAATTGTAAGAAGTTGTATGAATTTCTCATTATCTTACAATTATATTGTGCTTCATTTTACTGTGTGTGTGTGCTCTCTCAGTTGCGTCTCATTCTTCGTTATCCCATGGACTGTAACACACAAGGCTCCTCTATCCATTGGATTATCCAAGCAAGGATCCTGGAGTGGGTTGCCATTTTCTCCTCCAAAGGATCTCCCCAACCCCTGTCTACTCTGACTCCTGTATCAGCAAGTGGACTCTTTACCACTGAGTCACCAAGGAAGCCCATACACACACACACACACACACACACACACACACACACAAACACACACACACACACACACACAGACAACATTGCTCTAAATTTCATTCCAATCCTTCTATCATGCCGTGAAATTTTCAATCTCCACTCAGTTTCTTTTTTTTTTTTCCCTGTTTTGTCTCTCGTTCATTATTCTCTGTTTGACAAATTCTTCATAAGGAGTTCCATTTATCCTCCCTTTCTCTGATTTATATCCAGAACACCAGCTGGCACACATACATAGATTAAACGTCTGTAATGAGTTAGGATTATCAGCTCAATTATGACCTCGGATGGCCAAAATTCTACTTGAACATGATGCACAAATAACACATATTGCAGTCAACTCCATTCATCATTGACTTTCTCATGCGGTAAAATGAAATATCTGCTGTCATATCCATAAACAAGAAATGTCACAGCCATCCATGATTTCTGGCCTCCAAATGTAAATGAGGGCTCCCAAAACAGAACCAGCAGACCCTGCCACCCTCACAGGTGTTTGCTGAGAGCTCAGGGAATGCAAGCAGCAGCCATCTGTCACATTGGCCATGACTTAAGGTGAGCGAGGATTTAAGGATATAATCAATCAGGAGACAGAATTTGGACCCAGATAACAAGCTCCAGGAGTTGGAGATGGACAGGGAAGCCTGGCGCACTGCAGTCCATGGGGTCTGGACAGGACTAAGTGACTGAACTGAACTCAGCTAAAGTGTATATGAAAGGAATGAACTCAGTGAGCCCAGAGGCTGGCATCTTTCCATATGTAGAAGAAAAATAAACTCCTTGACTTGATATCTGATTTTCTCCACCTCACAATAATCTCAGATGTTCCAATTCCCTGTCCCCTTTGTTGCAAATTTGTGTATAGCCTGAGTGCCCCTCCTGCCTCCTTGGAGTGATTTTCTCATGACTACTGAGATGCTGCCTCCTGGTCTCAGAGTCTTTAATATTCCCATCAAGTAAAATCTTTACTTTCAGGTTGTGACTATATTATTTTTTAGTTGACAATGTTTACTTAAAGACCTTATAGTTCTCAATTCTTGTATGGGTATTTTTGGCTTAATTTCAGTTCACCACTGTCCTGTCACATAGAACTTCTATTAATTGATAAATTGCTTTGAACAGGTCAAATCAGATAGCAACTATCATCTTCCAGTTTTATGTATAACAATCTACCATTTTGAAAGTCATAATATATTTTTTGCTCGAGATGTTCTTAAGATATAGAAAAATACATTACATCATTTCCTTTGTGTGTACTCGACTCCTCAGTAGAACTCTAGTGGTTCAGATAAGTTTTCCAATTGGGATTTGAATATCAGAGTGTGTGATCCTGAGATCTGAGATTAGAAAGCTAATCTCAAAAGCTTCAAAGCAATATGTAAAAGATCTTGCATTACCCTAAGGAACTGCAGCCTTTCTAAGGAAGGCACAGATTTCTTCTATGAACACAGAAGACCAGCCCAAATGGGTTGCAAAAATTAGACAATGGATAAGTTTTTCTTTTTAAATCTTTAAGTCCTAAAATTGATTTTTCCAGTGAAAAATGAACTAATACTGACAACAGTGTAGTAAGAACGTGAATAAAAAATATAATAATCTGGTAAGTGTTCTTACCTTCAGTTCAGTTCAGTTCAGTCACTCAGTCGTGTCCAAATCTTTGCTACCCCATGAATCGCAGCATGCCAGGCCTCCCTCTCCATCACCATCTCCTGGAGTTTACTCAGACTCACGTCCTTCGAGTCGGTGATGCCATCCAGCCATCTCATCCTCTGTCGTTCCTTTCTCCTCCTGCCCTCAATCCCTCCCAGCATCACAGTCTTTTCCAATGAGTCAATTCTTTGCAAGAAGTGGCCAAAGTACTGGAGTTTCAGCTTTAGCATCATTCCTTCCAAAGAACACCCAGGGCTGATCTTCTTCAGAATGGACTAATTGCATCTCCTTGCAGTCCAAGGGACTCTCAAGAGTCTTCTCCAGCACCACAGTTCAAAAGCATCAATTCTTCGGCACTCAGCTTTCTTCACAGTCCAACTCTCACATCCATACATGACTACTGGAAAAACCATAGCCTTGACTAGACGGACCTTTGTTGGCAAAGTAATGTCTCTGCTTTTCAATATAGTATCTAGTTTGGTCATAACTTTTCTTCCAAGGAGTAAGCGTTTTTTAATTTCATTGCTGCAATCACCATCTGCAGTCCTAAGCTATTAGAACTTGATGGGATTTTAAGTGCTTATCTTACCGTTTTGTTTTGTTTTACTAACAACTCAGTCATGTCCAACTCTTTGAGACCCCATGGACTATAACCTGCCAAGCTCCTCAGTCGATGGGTTTGGCCAGGCAAGAATACTGGAGTGAGTTCCTATTTCCTTCTCCAGGGGATCTTCCCAACTTAGAGATCGAACCAAGGTCTCCTGTATGCAGGCAGACTTTTCTTCTCTGAGGCACTATGGAACTTCACTTATTTCACACATAGTAACTGATGTTTTGAGGAACATACTTAGGGTAATACAGGTTTTAAATTCTGAAAATATATCTAACAAAAACAACAGCAGAAACAAAAAGCTAACATTGGACAGATGATAGTGTTAAAGAATCTGCCTGCCAATGCAGGAGACATGGGTTTGATCTCTGGGATCATGAAGATGCCCTAGAGAAGGAAATGGCAACCCACTCCAGTATTCATGCCTGGGAAACTGCAAGGACAGAGAAGTCTGGTGGGCTACAGTCCACAGGATCACAAAAGAGTAGGACAAGACTTTGCAACTAAACACAACAACAGCAAACCTTAAAAAAAAAACCTCACCATACTGGACTCTGATTAGGAATCAGAATTAAACACTGTGCTTATTATATATTATTTATTTTTGAAGAATAAATGGAGTTATATATCAATTAATGAACTGATTTATATATTATATTATTTGTCCTATCTTATGGTAATGCATTGATACCAACAACTGTGAATACACAAGTAAAAGGATTCAGGCAGATAAGAGGGCTGACTTTAAGGGAGAAGGAAAAAAAAATGTTTTAAAAAATAATGATATTACTTAGCCATTAAAAATAATGAAATAATGCCATGTGCAGCAGCATAGATGGACCTAGAGAGTGTCATACTGAGTGAAGTTTCAGACAGAGAAGGAGAAATACCATATGTCATCCTTTATATGTGGAAGCAACCTAGATGTCCATCAGCAGATGAATGGATAAGAAAGATGTGGTACATATATACAATGGAATATTACTCAGCCATTAAAAAGAATATATTTGAATCAGTTCTAATGAGGTGGATGAAACTGGAGCCTATTATAAAGAGTGAAGTGAGCCCAAAAGAAAAACACCAATTCAGTATATTAATGCATATGTATGGTTTCACTTTTCACTTTCATGCATTGGAGAAGGAAATGGCAACCCACTCCAGTGTTCTTGCCTGTAGAATCCCAGGGACAGGGGAGCCGGGTGGGCTGCCGTCTATGGGATCGCACAGAGTCAAACATGACTGGTGACTTAGCAGCAGCAGCAGCATGGAATTTATTATTTATTTATTTATTTATTTATTTATTTATTTATTTTTAGCATGGAATTTAGAAAGATGGTAATGATAACTCTGTATGTGAGACAGAAAAAAAGACACAGATGTGTAGAACAGTCTTTTGGACTCTGTGGGAGAGGGTAAGGGTGGGATGATACGGGAGAATGGCATTGAAACATGTAAATTATCACAAGAGAAATGAATCCCCTGTCCAGGTTCAATGCATGAGACAGGGTGCTCGGGGCTGGTGCCCTGGGATGACCCAGAGGGATGGTATGGGGAGGGAAGTGGGAGGGGGGTTCAGGATGGGGAACACATGTACATCCGTGGCAGATTCATGTCAATGTATGGCCAAACCAATACAATATTGCAAAGTAAAAAAGAAAAAAAAAAAAAAAGCAGAATCTAAAACGAGTTGACACCAATGAACTTATAAAAACAGAAACAGACTTACAGACTCAGAGAGTGAACTTGTGGTTACCAGTGGAAAAGAGTAGGGGAAGGAGAATGGAATCTGGGGGTGAGCATGCACACATTGCTGTAGTAAAAATGGATAATCAGCAAGGACCTACTGTATAGCACAGGGAAATCTGTGCAATGTTATGTAGCTTCTTGAATGGGATGAGTTTGAGGGGGAATCAATACATGCATGTGTATGGCTGAGTCCTTCACTGTTCACCTAAAACTACCACAACATGGTTTGTCAATCAGATCTACCTCAATACAAAATAAAAGCTTAAAGAAATTAAAATAAAAGGAAAAAAGAAAAAGTGACTAAGGACTTCCCTTTGACCACATTGAGTTTTGGGAATGTAGTTATATAGTAACTATATTATCTATAGTAATCTTCCAAGCTCCACCATTTCTAACATTTTAATTTCTGGGAATGTAGAGTTTACTGAAGAATGTCCAGTGTACAGAATGTCCAAACTCTGGACCTGTTCTTTGATTGCAAAACTATGCAGTCCTGGACTATTCATTGAGCTGAAATCATCAGTTCCTTCTCAATAAAACTGAGAGATGATCAGCACTGTTTAAAGAACTGTGAGACTTAAATTAGATGAGAAACTTTACTTTGAAAATTATAAGATGCAAATGTATTAATGTCAGATACACACATTTACCCAGAATTTGCCTAATCTACCTAGAAACAGAACAGATGCAGAAAAATAGGTGTTGAGCAATGCAGAATCTACAATTATTATTGTATCTGTAGTTCATTTGCTGTATCCAAAAAATAGCTTCACAGATTGTTGTGTTGTGCTTATTAACTCTAAATGTATACACAGTTTTAATAACACATTTAGTTTTGTTAAGAACTTGGAACAAATTGAAGATAGGACACAAGGTTAAGATTTTGGTAATGTGCTTAGATTATGTTCTGAGACAGAGAATATGAGATGACAATGAAAATGTATTCAAATCTGAAGTTATTTAAATACTGAGTTTGTAGGAGCCATGAATAATTTAAATTGTTAAAGAAAAATATATATGTGTATATAACATATTCACACATATTTAACTTATCTTTAACTTTTATAGGCAGGAGCAGTGAGGTATAGGGAGGCCTGACACGCTGCAGTCCCTGGAGTCCTAAAGAATCAGACACTATTTAATCACTGAACAACAATAACAATGCACATAGCATGTACAGGGATTAAAAAATTTTACTTACTGCTTTCAATATGTAACATGTTATGAAATGTACCCAACATAATTCAAAGAACCACAATATTGTAAATCAGGAATTCACTAATAAACTGACAAATAGATGTAAAGCTAGATTTTTACCATCAGCAGAGAGAGAAATCAATTATCTCTATCCTAGGCAAAATGTGCCTGTCTATAGACAAGTGTCACTTGCATTGCTATGGGTTATCTACAATTTATAGAGCTGTGGACTAAAGCAATGACAAGGAAGTGCAGAGATAACATAGAGAGGTGGGTAGGTGAGCATTTATAACATCTTTTATCATTTTAATCAAAGGGGCCATCCAATATTCCTGAATATTATTATTGTATTGTCTAGATTAATAAATATGCAAGCATTTGGATTTCTCTAGTTGTATTTCATAGTTTGCATTTCAGATAACGTAAAGTAGATATATGGAATTACTCAAAATTACTATGTTGCCAACTTTAGAATAGTGAATGAACAAGATGGTGAAGATATTGAGCCTAAAAGGAAATTTAACACAATTTGATGAGGAAGACACTGTCCTTTTCATTTTATATATGGGATACATATACATATACAATCTAAGGTGAGGAAGCTGACATTCTGTGATTACTTGGCCTGCCGAAGACTTTATAACTGCTAAATGGCAGAGTTAGGATTTAGTTACTTACATAACTAATTCTGAATCTTACCTCCTTCTATTTCATCAGTGGATTTTAAGACATTTTAACTAGTTTCTTTAGTTCTCAGAGGAAAATTCTCAGCTCAAGGTGAGAAATAAATAACTTCTACTCCTCTACATGTATTAGGCTTAAACTGAAACAGAAATGTATCTATTTGCTATTAAATAAAAGAGAGGCTAGTTACTGTTTGCTATGTATCCATGTAACTAACCTCAATCACTTGATGTTGGTGACAGATGAGAGAGTTGATGAAATTAAGAAATTCAGCATTCACCCACTGGTTTGATGGTGTCTCATTTAATGGGGAAAAAATAATATATATATATATAGCTTTAAGAAATAGAAGTATAAACTATCAATTCAATTAAATAAACTGTCTCAGGGAATTCCCTGGTCATCCAGTGGTTAGGATTTTGTGCTTTCAGTATAAGGTAGATGGGTTCCATTGCTCATAGGGAACTAAGGTCCTGCAAGCTACATGTCTTTGCCAAACATTAAAAAAAAAAAAAAAAAGTAATTAACTAATTTAAAAAAAAAAAAACACCACAGTATTTCAGTTGAAAAGCTATGCTTATACTAAACTTACTTTACTTATGACTAAGCGTTATGAGAGTGCCCAAGTGGATTTAGAATTACTATTCTAATTACTTTATTTTCCTTTGTAGCTACTCTTCAGGTTATTATCAACATCCCCATCGATACCCTGCTGAAATTCCAACCTCCAGGAATCCTGCAGAGAATGGAGGTGGAGAACAGCACTGTGAAGACATAGTTCTTTCTCTTGGGATTCAGTGACCACCCAGAACTGCAGAGTGTTCTTTTTGCTATTTTTCTGTCATCTACTCTTACCCTGATGGGGAACCTTGTGATGATTTTATTAATCACAGCCAGTCCACCTTTGCACACCCCTATGTACTTTTTTCTCCGCATCTTGTCTTTTGTAGATGCCTGCTACTCTTCAGTCATTGCCCCCAAATTACTTGTGGACTTAGTTTCTGATAAGAAGACCATTTCTTACAATGGCTATGCTGCACAGTTATATTTCTTCTGCTGTTTGGTGGACACAGAGTCTTTTCTCTTGACTGTCATGGCTTATGACTAGTACATAGCCATCTGCAACCCCCTGCTTTACACCGTTTTTATGTACAAGAGGATTTGCTGCTAGCTTGCAATTGTAACACTTTCAGGGGCACCATGAGCTCAGTGATTCACACCACTATTACCTTTTACCTGTCTTTCCACTCCAGTGATATTAACCATTTCTTTTGTGATACCTCCCCTCTCTTCCCTCTGTCCTGCACTGACACTTACATCCATGACATTGTGCTGGTGGTCTTCACTAATTTAGTGGAAGTTCTCTGCCTTTCGACAGTTCTCCTCTATTATATCCTCCTCATAGCAGCCATTCTTAAAACAGGTTCTGCCGAAGGAAGAAGAAAAGGATTCTCCACTTGTGTGTCCCATCTGACCATGATCTCTCTCTACCGTGGCACCCTGATCTTCATTTATTTGTGCCCTGGCACCGGCCATTCAATGGCTATTGATAAAGTGATCTCTGTGTTCTATACATCGATTATACCTATGCTGAACCCCCTGATTTACAGTCTAAGTAACAAAGATGTGAAAAATGCCTTCAGGAAAATGATTAGCAGGAAATTTCTTTCTTAAGAAAAGAAGAAACTGAGGCTGACAACTTTTCTACTCTGTTTCTTGACCTTTAGTTTTAACTAATGGAAAAGTCAGTTTAATATGGGGGTTCCCTAATTCTACAGGCAATAAAGCCATAACCACAAAATTGGGCCATAGGCTAATGTTAGAGCCAAGTCCTGTTACATATGTCTAACTCTTTATCATTTTAAGGTTGATTTTTTTTTTTCATACTCATTCATTGGTAAAAATTTAAATTAGATCCTTTATGGAATATAATTTGCTAATATTTTAATGAAATATATAATTCACCTGGAACTTGAAAATTAAATATGCAAGTATCATTTAAACCAGTCATTCTGCTTCTAGCAATTGAACCTGCAAAAGTTTACCACTTTCAAAATATTCATTGCATCAGAGCTTATAATCAGTTCAATTTAATTGTGTATAATCATTTGTTTGGCTGTGTACTACTCTTTGCAACCGAATGAACCACAGCATGCCAGGCTTCTCTGTCCATCACCAACTCCCTGAGCTTACTGAAACTCGTGTCCATCGAGACGTTGATGCCATCCAACCATATCATTCTCTGATGTCCCCTTCTCCTCCTACCTACAATCTTTCCCAGCATCAGGGACAAGCTATTCAAAATAATCTAAATATCTACCAATAGGAAATAGGCTAAATGAAATAAATAAATTTGAACTTTCATATTTTTTCCTCAGGAGTAGATTTACCCTTCATATAATATTCTATATTTCATATTGTTACACTTTGTCTCTCATTGTGTTATTACAATTATACTCACTATTGGATAAGCTTTTGATTATATATTGCAGCACTCTTTTGTGAAAATTTACAAATTAAATTCACTGAGATTCTTTGTAATTAATTTGATTTCCATGGCAGTATGTGTAGATGGTAAAGGCTTCTCTGAGGCTTAGTGATAAAGAACCCGCTTGCCAAATGCAAGAGACACAGGCTTGATCTCTGGGTCAGAAAGATCCCTTGGAGGAGGAAATGGCAACCTATTCCAGTATTCTTACCTGGGAAATATAATGATAGTATTCAGGAATATTTCAATGTTTAATGATAAATTGTAACAGATGTTTAAAAAGAGTCACCTACCCACTTCTCTTAATGATGTCTGCATTCTCTTGTCATTGCACTAGTCTACAGCTTTGTAAATTGTAAATAACCCAGAGAAACACACATGATACTTGTTTATAGATAGATACACTTTTTTTCCACCAGCATACAGACAACTGATTTGCTCTGTAGTGGAAAGGCAGTTTTGTATCTATTATCAGGTTATTTGTGAATTCCTGATTTATAATATTGTGATTCTTTGAATTATCTTTTGTAACATTTATAGCATCTTAATGAATGAAATAAGTAAAATCTTTTACATGTGCACATTTTAGATAAGTATAAAGTCCATTTGTAGATATATAGTGAAAGTGAAAGGCACTCAGTCATGTCTGACTCTTTGTGACCCCATGGACTATATAATCCATGGAAATCTCCAGGCTAGCCTTTCCCTTCTCCAGGGATTGAACCCAGATCTCCTGCATTATAGGCAGATTCTTTATCAGCTGAGCCACCAGGGAAGCCCATATATATATATATATATATATATATAGTCATATATAGTGTGTGCATGTGTGTGTATATATATAGCATCTATAATTCTTCCTTAACAACCTACATCACACAGCTCCTATAAGTTTAGAATTTGCATAATGTCAGATTTGAATAATTTTCATTTTCATTTTATATACTCTATCTCAGATTATGATCTAACCACATTACCAAAATCTTATCCTCCTGTTTTTTCTCAATTTGTTCTAGATTTTTAATAAAACTGAATGCCTTTTAAAACTTTTCATACATTTAGAATTAATAGGCATAATGCAACTATTTACCAAGCTATTCTTTGGGTATAGAATATGAGCTATGGATACAATAATGATTGTGGATTCTGGATTAGTTAATGTCTATTTTTCTACATTTGTTCTGTTAGCTAAATTAACAGCTTCCCAGGTCACTAGAGTAGTAAAGAATCTGTCTGCCAATGCAGATGAAAGAGATAAATTAGAGTAAATGTTAAAATCTGCATTGGATACATTGCCATCTTATAATTTCCAAAGTGCTCTATCATCTAATTTAATTCTCACAGCTCTTTAAAAGATGTTGACCACCTCTACTGAAAAGGAATTGATGATTTCAAGCCAGTTAACACTCAAGGATTGCATAACTTTGCAATCAAAGAGTTAGGGCCAGAGTTTGGACATTCTGGATCACTGGGCATGCTTCAGTAAATACTACCTCCCCAGAAATGGAAATGTTAAGACAGTGGTACTTAAAAGATAAGCATAACCAAGACAGTTATTCCCCTAAACTCAATGTGCTGAATTGGATGTAGGGATATTAGCTTAAAGCTAGCATAAATCTTGATCTAGAGTTTGTGCTCCAACAGGTTTACATCTTTTGATGCAATAGCAGAGAAGATGTGCTGTGGTGGTTGAAATCATGGATAATAAATTCAATGTGCCTGGCTCTTCCACTTCATATTTGTATGACTTTAGCAAAATTTCAACAACTATATAATTTCATTTTTGGATATATAAATTACATATTATAGTGACACTTGTCTACAGGGTAATGATGAGGATTAAATGAACTAATACGTGCATTTTCAACAGTATTTTTCACACAGCAAATATTCAATGTGTGATGTGTATGTGCTTAGTGTGTCAAACTCTTTGCAACTCCATGGATTGTAGCCCATGAAGCTCCTCTGTCCATGGAATTTTCCAGGCAATAGTGCTGGAGTGGGTTGCCATTTCCTCCTCCATGGGATCTTTCCAACCCAGGGATCAAACACAAATTTCTTCTGCCCCCTGCATTGACAGGTGGATGCTTTTCCACTGTGCCACCTTGGAAGCTAATATTATTAAGCTATTGAGACATTTGAATTTCTCGAGAAATTAATACTTATTATTTTATTATCAACCAGGATTCCTTTTTCCTCTAAGCAAAGGGTTAAGCAAAGAAGGAAAGCATCACTAATCTACTAGTTAATTCATTGGGATTATCCTTTTATGAAATACAGATGGCTTCCTCCTTAGAAAATATTAACTCTCCTTGAATGATAGCCCATCTCTTTTGTTCTGCAAATATACAGACAAGACTGTCTATTGACTAAGGAGTGGAGCAATTGCCACTCTCTGAAGGCAAAGAAAAGATACAGTTATATCTTTTCTGAGCTATTCTTTCATTTGTAATAATGAAAAATGACTATTCAATGGTGAAAGTGAAAGCGAAGTCTTGTCTGACACTTTGAGACCCTATGGACTGTAGCCTACCAGGCTCCAACGTCCATAGGATTCTCCAGGCAAGAGTACTGGAGTGGGTTGCCATTTCCTTCTCCAGGGGATCTTCCCGAACCAGGGATCAACCCGGGGTCTTCTGCATTGTAGGCGAAGACATCAAATAAACAGACTCATCTTTAGGGACAATGTTTAAATAAGATTGAGACCTTGACCACGAGAAATAAACACTTTTTTGCTGAGGTTGTTTCTCTACTAAACCTCGTATTTCTCTTCACAGATGTACAGAATCTGAAGAGAACAATTTATATAGAGAACATTAAGCATAATAATATTTCAAATTTATTACACAATTCAAGTCTGAAAGAACATTTCAATATTCAAAAAATAAATATAAAAGCTAAATAGAACAAATGGAAAGGGAAAAGAATACAGGAAATCAAAAACAGACTCCATCTAGGAGCCAACTACTATCTTTCCATGTACTTGTCAGGTGAGCATAAAAACAGGATTTTTGGAAGAGTTAAAATCATCTATTCCTGCATGAATTTCTCTTTATTGATACTAGTCACTACTTAATTTTTTTTTTCTACTCCCTTACAAACATTCTTCCAACCCCACCCCAGTACTGTTACTTGGGTGTTGATAATTGATGGCATCAATGCAATACTGTAAGGGAAGATGGATAATATAATAAACAGATTGAGTCAGCCTTAATGGATAAGGCTTTAAAAAGACATGATTTAAAAAGAAATAATAGGTAATTAGAACAGTGTTGGAGAAGGCAATGGCAACCCACTTCAGTACTCTTGCCTGGAAAATCCCATGGATGGAGGAGCCTGGTTGGCTGCAGTCCATGGGGTTCAAAAGAGTCGGGTACAACTGAGCAACTTCACTTTCACTTTTCACTTTCATGCATTGGAGAAGGAAATGGCAACCCGCTCCAGCATTCTTGCCTGTAGAATCCCAGGGACGGGGGAGCCTGGTGGGCTGCAATCTATGGGGTCATACAGAGTCAGACACGACTGAAGCGACTTAGCAACAGCAGCAGCAGCATCAGAACAGTGTTAACATTTAAATTCTTAATCAGAGTCCAATATAGTGAGACTTGTTTTAATATCATGTGTCAAATGTTTTGACTTTTTTGCTGCTATTATTTTTGTTAGATGTATCTTTATCATTTAAAACTTATGTTACTCTGGGAATATTTATTCTCAAACACTCAGTTTCTACATGTGGAATAAATGATTATGAACTTAAAATAACGTAAAATCCCATCAAGTTCTAATACCCTGGGATTAAGGTAAGAATACTTACCAGATCACTATATTTTTCATTCACCTTCTCTCTATACTGTGTCAGCAGTGGTTCATTTTTCACAGGAAAAGTCCATTTTGATACTTAAAGAGAAAAATTGACCTACTGAAATATTTTTTTAATAATCTGATTTGAATGACCTTCTGTGTTCATAGAAGAAATTTGTGCTTCCCTCAGGAAGACTGCTGTTCCCTAGGATAATTCAAGACCTTTTACATTTATCTGAGGCTTTATATTTATCTGAGGCTTTTTATATTTATTTTGAAGCTTTTATATTTTGAGTCTAATTTTCTGATTTCACATCAGATCCCAGGAACACACACTGATACCCCATTCCCAGTGGGAATATTTACCTGCGTAATTACAGTCCTACTGAAAAATTGTTTAAATACAAAATTATGTGATGTCATATGTTTTTCTACACGTTAAGAATGTCTCAGGGAAACATATTATTATATTGTGGCTCAAAAATTGTATGCTATTATATGTAAAATTGCTTTATATATTTGCTATCTAATTTTCTTTAACCTGTTCAAAGCAATTTATCAAACAATTAACAGGCTATATTAGGATGGTGGAATAAACTGGTATAGCCTTACATTGGTGCAGTGATGCTCCAGTCAAAGCTGTGATGGCATATTTGAGGAGGAAAAGCAGGAAGAGAAAGACTCTGAGTTCAGGAGCTTCTGATGATTCAGTGACAATGTACTCTCCCACAGGAGTGCTTTCTATCATGTGTCAGGTCTGGGAAACCAAATGGCAAATTTTGTGTTTCTTCTGAAAAAAAAAAAAAAATAATAAGGGAGAAAACATGTTTATATTAACTTCAGAAAATTATAGGCCTCAAACACTGTCTTTATTTATTTATTTTTTTGGCTTTATTTTTTATTTTTATTGAACACTCTTCAAAATGCAATCATCAAATAATTCAAAATGTTCAATGTCTCAGTGGATCCCACTGACTAAAATATTAAAATTCAAGTATAAGCAGAAATCAATGTAATTTCAAACTTTAATTTATCAAAATAAATTAAGCTGATGAATTCAATTAGATATTTTGTTGGACCTTAAAACATAATCAGTGATCTAAATTACAGCCTGATTGAGATCAACTCTTTCTTTGGGAAATGTAAGTCTGCCAAAGTAGGGTGATAGATTTTATGATCTTATATAATCCATGCTAATTGTTTTATTCAGTTATCAGTAACATAAATTTGCAGTAGGTGAAGATTTGTACAATTCCCGATGGGGAGTATGATCCATCTCTTTGAAATTAGTGGCTCATAAAGACAGTTACATTTGGAATTGTGCAGAATATACAAAAGATAATTTCAATATATGCTGAAGATCATCATCATTTTTACCTATCAAATTAACAAAGGGATTTAATTAACTACAATAGTAGTGGTCAGTGTCAATAAGGACTGAGAAAGATGTAACTCTGCTATACATTTTTCAGGAAAGGCACTGGTAATATATTTCCCAAATCTTAGCCTTGAAAACCATAAAAGCTGTATGATTTTTTAATGAGATTTTTTTTTTCTTGACAGTGAAAGTGGGTCTTCCCTTTGTGTCCATTTCTTTGTGACCCCATGGGCTGTAGCCTGCCAGGCTCCTCTGTACATGGAATTTGAATTCTCCAGGCAAGAATATAGGGGTGTGTAGCCATTCCTTTCTCCAGGAGATCTTCCCAACCCAGAGATCAAACTCAGGTCTCACACATTGCAGGTGGACTTATTCTTTGTTAGTTATTAAAATAAATAAGTACATTTTGATAAAATTGAGGAAAAAAAACTATCTCCAAAGCTACAATGTAACATTGCTTAGAATTCTAACTATAGAGAAAGTTAACAGTAAAAAAATAGAGTTTTTTTTTAAAAAACTATGGAGCATCATATCTTGGGTAGAAAATTATCATGTTATTTAAAATTATGATTTTGGCTTTTAAAAATATGGTTAATTAAAAAATAAAGATATAAAATTGCAATGTAGTGTATATATGCAGATGTAAGTGAAGATGTATATGTAGAGGTATGAATGCACACATATATCATATGTTATCACTCTCATTTGGCTACAACCCAAAAAAGATAACTCCTTTATCCATGTTAAGAAAGGCAAGTAAAACTTCCCCAATGTCTTTAAGTAATACAGTGCAGTTTCTATATGAGTAGGATCTACCATTCGGACAATTTCCTGAGGAAAAAATGACAATCGAGCAGTTTTATTCTCTGTCTTCCTTCCTAGCAGCAGGAGAATTATACATGCTTTCATATATACAGTAATGACATTGAGTCAAGTACTGAAAATCTTGGTATCCAGTATACCTGGTATATTCTCCATGCATGCATGCCAAGTAACTCAGTTGTGTCCCACTCTTTGAGACTGCATGGACTGTGGCCCGTCAGGCTCCTCTGTCCATGGGATTCTCCAGGCAAGAATACTGGAGTGGGTTGCCATGCCATCCTCTAGGGTATCTTCCAGATCCTGTGATTGAACCCAAGTGTTTTACTTCTCTTGCACTGGCAGGTGGGTTCTTTACCACTAGTGCCACCTGGGAAGTACATATTCTCTATATCTTGAACTAATTTCCTTAAAATTGAAAATTCTCCAATTCTTTAAATTGAAAACATATCACTTTCCTGAAGTCATACTCTTTTATTGCCTGACCAAATGATAAATCAAAGCAAAACAAAACAAAAACAAACTGTAGCAACGAGTGATTTGCCTACTTCAGGGTTAAAACAGAAAAATTAACTTGAAAATTTTCCTTCCTTAAATTTTAGACTAATAAGAGGAAGATAATCCATGATAAACTCATAGCTTCATCATTTTATGCTCTCTTTATTCTTAGTAATATTTCTTGTTCTAAAGTCTCCTTTGTTTTATATCAATATATTCATGCATGAGATGCTTTCTGCCATTGTATATTTAACTCAATACATTATCATAATTGAGATTTCCTTAGAAAGCAGTTTAAGTCACTCATTTTAGAGGCACATGAGTTTAAAAAATAAGTAACATGTATACCTGTGGCAGATTCATGTTGATGTATGGCAAAACCAATACAATATTGTAATTAACCTCCAATTAAAATAAAAATATATATATATATTAAAAATAAAATAAAAAATGAGTAACATCAATGTAAATTGTACTCTACAGCAACTATAGGAGTTATCAAAAACGAACTGAAATCTAAAGGTAAATAACCGAAGAGTATGGATTTTTACATCAGTATTTATTGAAGAGCATCAATGCCTGTAGTGTTGCCATATTAAACAATCTTTTTGATTATGCCACACACTAACTTTTTAATCATGATCAGAGGATTTAAGTAATATGTATTTCCATTTTTTCAGAATAAGAATAAAGGAATTGTGTCTCTGAATTAATCAAAAAAAATTAGTCATCCTTTGTCAGGATAGAGAAGAAACATGAAAATGTATGCCCTGAAAATGGATTATTTATTACTGATTTGAGTCAAGGCTAATATAACATATCTGCTACTTTCCACTGATATTCTAGTTAACGTAAATACTAAGTAAGCAATGATTTGTAGAAGAATATATTTTATTTATGAATATATAAAATAATGTTGGTTATTGCTACATATCAAAATGTTAACCAGAAAAAAAGTTATTTATATAATTCATCCTTGTAAGTTTGAAATCATATAAGCATTTGAAATTCCCTGATTGAACAGTTTTCAAGTTTTTACTTCATTCTCATGAAAATAGAATCATTTCTCTTAATATTTTCTCAGAAGATTTGTAATTTCATTCAGACACAAAGATTATAGAACAGAAAACAGATGTGTAAGTAATTCTAGCAAAACTGATGAGGCAACAGATGAAAGAAAATATAAATATGTTTGCTAATTTCAAATTAGATATACGTGCCTCTGAGGGTGAAAGTGAAAGTTGCTCAGTCATATCCAACTCTTTGTGACCCCATGGACCACTGTTCGTGGAATTCTCCAGGCCAGAATACTGGCGAGGGTAGCCTTTCCCTTCTCCAGTGGATCTTCCCAACCCAGGAATTGAACCTGGATTTCCTGCTTTGCAGGTGGATTCTTTACCAACTGAGCTATCGAGGAAGCCCCTAAATATTACATTGCTTAGAGGAAAATGTAATCCTCCCTGATATACACAACCATATAGATTATATTATTTCCATGTTTAGATTATACTTAAAAATTAGAGCTATATTAAAGCAATGTTCAAGTCCCAGGAAAGCTATTAGTTCCCAATTTCTACAGTAAATCTACTCAATTGTTTTATGGAGACTTTCTAGACAGTCCTGGTAAGGAGAACTAAAATACAGGCTTGATCAAACTGTCATGTGAAGTAATTATACATGTATAACGATTGGTAAGTATAGACAGGCAACAAAAAACATACAACACGTATAAAGTATCTTTGTTTTTGTTCTCAATATTTCAAGAAGTAAGCTAATTTTCTTAAGCCTCTTGCAAATTCTTTCATTCTCTATACTGAAACTTTCTTCCGAAATGTTAGAATTGTAGCTACAATGTATGCAAAATTTCATTTCTTTAAGCACCTAGCAAGATACCTTGTAGGCATAGGACATAAAATAATAGCTTAAATATGTTTAAATCATTGACTCTTGACCATTATGTTTTTTCCGTTCAGTTCAGTTCAGTCACTCAGTGATGTCCAATTCTTTACGACCCCATGAAATGCAGCACACCAGGCCTCCCTGTCCATCACCAACTCCCGGAGTTTACTCAAACTCATGTCCATTGAGTCGATGATGCCATCCAGCCATCTCATCCTCTGTTGTGCCCTTCTCCTCCTGCCCCCAAATCCCTCCCAGCATCAGGGTCCTTTCCAATGGGTCAACTTTTTGCATGAGGTGGCCAAAGTATTGAGGTTTCAGCTTCAGCATCCGTTCTTCCAGTGAACGCCTCAGACTGATCTCCTTTAGAATGGACTGGTTGGATCTCCTTGCAGTCCAAGGAACTCTCAAGAGTTTTCTCAACACCACAGTTCAAAAGCATCAATTATTTGGCATTCACCCTTCTTCACAGTCCAATTCTCACTTTCAAGTAAAACTTATGTTATTCTCTTTTGTTTCTCTTTAAAAATCTGTCTATCCTTTAAGGCCAAGTAAAAGATGCATGATAGCCACAAGTGATTTTGGACAGTCCTTTCCCACCAACTGTATTATGATATTAACTAATACTACTGGCTTGGGAGGTTCCTGAAAGTAAAACTATATCTTTCCCTGTCATTTATTCACCAAATTTAAAGTATAAAATTGGTCGTTTAAGACTAGTTGTTTGTCATCAGGAAAAAAGGAATAACATAACTAGAGTTTGCTGCACATATACAATATGTTTGATATACCATCTATATTATTTTGTTCTATATACCACTTTATGAACAAAATCATATAAAATTGGTTTTGTAGATAATGACTGAGTCAGGTTAATCCATCTTCTCTAACTTATTTAGTCAGAACCAGGTATAGCCTACTGATCTAAAACTCTTATTTTTTCCATTGTGGTTTTTGTTTTTCAAATCAAAAGTTATTTTTTTAAGTGAATTTTGACACATAATTCATTCAAAATCAAAAAAAGTGTTCTTTAATAACCAAAGTAAATATTTAGCAGTTACATGCCTTCAATGTGAAAACAATTTTCTTTTCATTAGTTTGCTGACTGTGTCCTTGACATCCTTATTTCTCAGACTGTAGATCAGGGGATTCAGCATGAGGATGACCACCGTGTTAAACACAGACACCACTTTGACTGTGTGCCTGGAGGTTGTGGAGTTGGGCACAGAGTATAGGAAGAGGATGGCACTGGGGAAGATGCTGATGGAGGCCAGGTGGGAGGCACAGGTGGAGAAGGCTTTGCAACAGCCACCAGCTGATTGCATCTTCAAGGTGGTGACAACAATGAACATGCAAGACGTGAGAATGACAAGCAATGTGATCATCTCATTAAAGGTGGCAACAGTGAAAAGAAGCCCCTGGATGAGATAGAATCAGAATAAGAGAGAGAAATCAAGAAAGAAAGCTCACAGAAGTGATTGATTGTGTTGAAACCGCGAAAAGATAATTTGACAGCAGAACACGTGAGAGTCAAGGAACATGCTACTCTCCATGCACATGACACAACCACTAACATGCCACAGTGTCTCTGGGACATGATGACTGTGTAGAGTAGAGGTTTGCAAATAGCCACGAAGTGGTCATAGGCCATCACAGCAAATAAAATTAATTCAGTCACCACAAAGGTACAAACGAGAAAGAATTACACCATATATCCCCAAAATGAAATAGTTCTGTCTTCTACAAGTAGGTTCACCAGTATCTTGGGAGCAATGATGGAAGAATAGCAGAAATCCACAAAGGATAGGTGGCTGAAAAAACAGCACATGGGAGTGTGCAGTTTGGGGTTAACTTTGATGATGACCACCATCCCAAGGTTCCCTGCTATGTTGAAGTTGTAGATGGCCAGAAATACCAGGAAGAGGGGGGCTTGCAGTTCTGGGTAGTCTGAGAAACTCAAGAGAGTGAATGTGGCCCCAACAGTTATATTTCTCTTGGTCAGAGACATGCTTCCTGATGGACAGATATGAACATCTGTCTTGGAAATAATATATTAGGAGAGTGACTGACACATAAATAATGCTTACCTGTGCCCTGTACAGAGGGGATATGAAATGAGACAAAATGAATCTGTGTTATAATCCTGATAGGGGTTCATCATCCAAGCAAAAATAGTTACAGCTTCAGAAAATAATTACTTGTTACTTTGTTCCCTCAAAAACGTAAAGCTTAATTCTTTTCTAGTTCTGAAATATAATTTTAATGACATAGAAATGTTATAATTATAAGTCAAGCAATTTTTTGTAACATGCAATCAAATCCTCAAGTGTGACATTCTAATACTGCACTCCATGAATTCTGCAAAATGAAAAAAATTAAGCTTATATAGTTATTAATAAAAATGAAAACACTTGAATAACTTCTATAATCAGAAATAAGTTTTACATAAAATATCTGCATATTTGTGATGTAAACAAATATTAGTCTGTGTGGTAAGTAATAACAACTTACTTAATGTTGTTTAATTGGTAAGTCATGTAGGACTCTGCGGCCCCATGGACTGCAGCTCACCAGACTCCTCTCTCCATGGAATTTCCAGACAAGAATACTAGAGTGGGTTGCCATTTCCTTCTTCAGGGGATCTTCCTCTCCCAGGGATCAAATTCATGTCATCTGCACTGGCAGGTGGATCCTTTATCATTAAGCCACCAGGAAACCTGTACTTACTTATGCTCATATTTTAAATATCTGATTAGCACTTTAATCATCATCCCTCTTTTTTGACTGAAAAGGCCAGCTAGCAAATTAAACAATGATTTACAGCTTTAAGAAAATAATACCTATTGAGTAGCCTTTCTTTACCTGTGAGCAACAGAAACTTGAAGAAGCTATAACTTGCCTAGTGACATACAGGCATTGATGCTCAACTGCAGCTAGAGCCCATGTTCAATTCCCAGTGACACACTCATTTCCACAGCAGGCTGTGATTCACATTACAGACTGAGATATGGGCATTTCTATTCTGTAAGCGTCACATTTCCCCCCTCATTTTGCCAATTTTTTTTTTGGGGGGCCACTTTAAAGACAAAATCCATGCTGTAAAGTTGTAAAAGTTAGTCCAATATTTATGTGTGGGCTGCAGAGATCTTCTTATCTGTATAAAGATGGAACATAAAGAATGGATGTCAGGGAAAGCCCTTTTTAGACATAAATGTGATTAAAAGTCCTAAATATTGACACTTGTCTAGATGATTCTCTCTTTCTTAGTCACCTAGAATACTCAAATTGTCAGAAGCATGAATGAAAATTGAGATTCTCCACACTTTGATGACACATAAAATAAAGGAGCTCTTAATATAGAAAAAAAAAAAAAATGAATGGGATTTCTTAAACTGGAACACAGATAGGAAACCCAGTTACATTTGAGCCTAAGTAGATAATGAATTATTGCTATAAATGCATCCTAAGTATTCTATGGAGGTTTTCATACTAAACATTCATTGATTATCAGAAGTTCAAATTAAATTTACCATTGTTTGTTAAATCTGTTAACCTTATATCTAGAAGAATTTAGATTGATATAGTGAAGAGTACATTCCACTTGGAACTTCCTTGTTTTAGAACAATAGGGTCTTGCCTGCCAGAAATTCCGTCCATCAAATAATGAAGACTTCTTGCTCAGACTAATATATCTGGTAAGGTCATCTCTGTTTCCACATCCCTAGAACCAACTGGCTCTAGATGTTTCAGCATTAAAGTTAGAGGTCCCACGTAGCAGGACTCTTGAAGGTCTTGTATGTTCAGATATTCAAGGATTTAAGGATCAGTCTTTCCAAATCAGTTCTCACTACTATAAAATTCTTTACTAGTGACCTTTCTCAGAGTTTCTCAAACTCAGCATTATTGATATTATGTGCTAATTTATTCTTTTTATGAGTACCTATACTGTTCAAAGTACCACATATAACAGCATCTCTGGCCTTTATGACAGCATCACCCTCCTCCTGGTCTCTCCACTGTGGCTATAAAAAGATCTCCAGGTATTGTCACATGTACACTTGGGAGCGGGGAGAAGGTGCATAATTGCCTGTAATTGAGAACTACTGTCTTCTTTCTTTTATTCTGGTGGCTTTTCATTTTTCTTCTATCTGACTTAAAACTATTTTTTTATCTCCCAAATGACGTTATCATATGGATTAGACAATTTAGCTTTTCTTTGGATCTGGGAAGAATGGTCTAAAATCTTCTTTCTTATGATTTCTTCCTAATTTCTTTTTTATTTTGCTTTTATGAGCTGACATATTTCCCCCCCTGCTCTAAAATCTTATTTAGAGCTAGTCTTATTGATTCTATTTCTCCGGAAGCTTCATTTCATTCTTTCAGTTCAGTTTTATGTAAATACTTCCCTATTGTCTGAAAAGTCACAGAAACACAGAGTAACGTACCTGAAAACTCTCAGGCCCCTCTGTCCCTCCCCTCTCAGGAAACATTTGTCCAGGAGACTATGAAGAAGCTCAGTTACACCAAGGTCCCTCTACAAAGCTCTCTAGAAAGTATGGCCTTTCTGTTCTAAAAACATGTTGGCAGTGGCTTAAACTTTCCTTAAAATATTTTTTTCTCATAAAGAATTGACAAGCCTAAGATATATTCTAGATCACCTTACACAGTAAAGAATATCCTATTTTCACAAACCTACACACAAACCTGCAGGTGGGAAGGGCAGCCTCCCCTCCAGCCTCTGAACAGTCACTGGTTTGGAGGAGAGAACACTCATGTCGCTGCTACTCCCTGTGTCAACAAGACCCCAGAGAAAACTCCCTGCCTTGTTCTTTGGAGGCCACAGAACAAGCAATTAGAATCAATGACTGTTTTCTGATGAAATTATGATTTCTTGAAAAACAAACAGCAGCTTTAGAAACATTTTATACAACAATTGATCAAAAGTGTCAATGTATTCTCTCCATGCTCCATGATCACTGAGGTAGAATCCAAACCATTTTGTATAGTAACAAGAGACAGCAAAAGTTATGATTACTAATCAGTAAATATACTTTTAGTATATTTTTTTATTCATTTAATTTTTTCTAAACTTACTGAAGTAAAATTGATAAGCAAAATTTTATATATTTCAGGTATACACCTTAATGTTCTGATAAATAAATAAATATAAATATATATTATATATATTTAATCTGGCATGAGCAAATGCACATGCAATTGAGTTATTTTTTGTAGTTTGAATATTGAATATGATCAACATTGATGGAAAAATATTTACAAGGAACTCTGCAACTTATTCCCATTAATTGTAATATTTAATTTTGTGTGTGGTTTATAAATGTCATCTCCTCACCCTCATGAGGATTATTATATCCAACTAGAAGAATAATATAGTTCTGTTCATGTATTAATATGACAGTTGCTGATAGAAAATAGTATATATTATAATCTTGTAGAACATCACTGGGTGTCGCAGAGAAAACTTTGTACTTTGAATGTTAAATAATATTACTCAAGTCTCCTGCATTGCAGGCAGATTTTTTACTATCCCATAGCGATGGAAAGACTTAAGATGGCAATATCACAGAATGCATCTTCAATCTGAAATGAAGATCCAATATGACTTGATCATTCAGAGCTTTTGTGTCATAAAGTTTTATTAAAATATAAAAGAGATAGAGAAAGATGCTGACATAGACTTCATACAGGGGCAGTAAGAGTACCCTCTGCTGGTCTTTAGCTAGATGTTATTACAGACACTGCTGCTACTGCTGCTAAGTTGCTTCAGTCGTGTCCAATTCTGTGCAATCCCATAGACAGAAGCCCAACAAATTCCTCCATCCCTGTGATTCTCCAGGCAAGAATACTGGAGTGGGTTGCCATTTCCTTGTCCAGTGCATGAAAGTGAAAATTGAAAGTGAAGTCGCTCAGTCGTGTCTGACTCTGAGCGACCCCATGGACTGCAGCCTACCAGGCTCCTCCATCCATGGGATTTTCCAGGCAAGAGTACTTGAGTGAGGTGCCACACTAGCAGTCTGCTAAGGAAAGAAAGGCAGTGTCTCAGAGAATGGCACCAGGCCCCTCACCCACAACATGCATTGAGATAACATTGGCAGCAGGTGAGTCATCCCGGGCCATAAAATGATTGATATGAATCTTGAAGAACAGCAGATTTCCAGGAAAATATATCATTTCATTAACATAGAGGAGAAAAAATTATGAGTAAGACATACTGGTTTGTCAAGTTGGTTCTGAGACTTTAGGGGGAACCGACCTGAAGACAGAGTCTAGCGGAAATACATAGTATATTAATATAGCTTAAGACAAACATTTCCTTACAAAAAAAAAAAAAAAAAAAAGCATTGCTTAGCTTAAGGTTTGAGAAAAGTTAAGTTTAGGTAGAGCCAGGAGTCATCATGGCAACACAGAATTTTCAGAGAAACATCCTTTAAAATTTATATCTAGAAGGGGAAAAAATGTAACACTAGTTTGTTTCCTCCAGCTGCTTAAGAGACAGGGAAAAAACATCTGACACTTGCAGCCTAATCCCTCTGTCTGGAAACCCCTGGTCTTCCTGCCTGTTACCCTCTTGGGGCCTTCAGGAACCAATACAGAAGCTGACCCTAACATACACGTGGAGTGACAAGGGACTCCAAAGAGCCAAAACAATCAGGTGAGTCTGCAGTTCTAAGGTCCTCAGGTGTGCTGTGCTAAGTCACTTCAGTCACGTCTGACTGTCAGAGCCCGCCAGGCTCCTCTGTCCTTGGGGATTTTCAGGCAAGAATACTAGAGTGGGTTGTCATGCCCTCCTCCAGGGGATCTTCCCAACCCAGGGATTGGAATCCTGCATTAGCAGGTAGGTTCTTTATCACTAGCACCACCTGGGGCAAAAGTACCTAAACGGAGATCAGGGAAACCCAGTTAGGAGAAGTGACTCAGAGGAAAGGAAGTGAGGGAAGGAGACTCTTAGTCACACTCAGAGAAGCCCGGCAGGTAGTTCTGCAGGTGGAAGAGGGGAGGAAGCAGACTGAAGCTGCATAGAAGATTAAAGAGGGAACTAAAGCAGGGGTCCCCAACCTCGAGGATCTAATGCCTGAGGATCTGAGGTGGAGCTGATGAAGTCATACTAGAAATGAGTGTTCAGTCACTCAGCCATGTCCAGCCCTTTGTAGCCCACCAGGTTTCTCAGTCCGTTGAATTCTTCAGGCAAGAATATTGAAGTGGACTGTCATTTCCTTCTCAGGAGATCTTCCCAACCCAGGGATTGAACCTGGGTCTCCCGCACTGCAGGCAGACTCTTTACCAACGGAGCCACCAGAAAACAGAAATAGAAATAGAGTGCACAATAAGTGGACTGCACTTGTAACATCCAAAAACCTTCCCCCACCCCAGTCTGTCAAAAAGCTGTCTTCCAAAAAAACTCCTGAGGTCACGGAAGGAACTTTAAGTGTACTCATCTGTCCCAGGTTGCTGGTTTAGGGACATGCTGAAGCAGGGCTGTCCCAAGAGGTAGGATCTCCCTTGCATGGGGTCCTCAACAGACCTCCGATAGCCTTGGTGATGAAGGGAGATATTTGTTTCATTTTTTTTTTTTTTAATATCCTTGTGGGGTAAACTTTTAAAACTTAGCAATTCTCTTACAGTCTACATAATAAAATGTTTTCTTTCTTTTCTGATCTGTGAAGTACCAACTGTGACAATCACTGTTCTGATATACCTCATAGTGTTGCTGACACTATGGATATAAATATGTGAAATTGAACTTGTTCAATAAAAATGATGATGCATCTGCCCTGTGCCCAGCACTTTCCAAGGGTTGGGGAGTACAATGAAAATACACCATAAGATGCACAGCTGGTAGGCATATTCTTTAAAAAAGCTTTTTACATTCCCACCAATAGTTTATTCTCAATGTCAACACTTGTCAATTAATGACCATGCTGGGTAGGAAGCTCATTAAAAACCCAGAAGCCAGGCTTCCTGGAAGGATATCCCATTCTCCCTTGGACAGTCCTCCACCCTCTCTGGCTCTCAGTTTCCTCATCTGCAAAATCATGGACAATTGACTATAATTCATCCCTGGAACCCAAGCCTATTGAGGGGGAGGGGAAATATTACTCCAAGGCCTGGATGAGAGACCAGATTGAAAGAAAAATATGCCATTGCTGGTTTTCAGTCAAACATACAGATACAATGAAGGGAGAAGCCCCTGGTCCTGTGGGATTTGCCTAGGGGTCTAGTCTGAAAATTCTTATACATCAGGAGATGGCTCAGAGCTGGATTTCCACCAACAAGAACATCCATGCAAAGGACAAGCCTGCAGAGCTCTGTGCCCCTCAGCCACAGGAAGAGACTGTCTCCTGACAGCCAGCAGCATTTACAAGTGATCTCCTAAGACCTTCACCAAACTACAGGGAAACCTCTGGGTTTTCTGTTTCCCTCACTTTTCTGATTCTTTAAAAAAAAAAAAGAAAAAAGGCACAATTCTTCATAGAATGCCACAATGGAAAGAAAATAAGCCTTCAATTTTTAGACCTCAATTTGCAAAAAACTTGGAGCTGTTTTTTTTTTTTTTTTAATTAAAGCACCACATAATATAAAATTTTTACACGTTCTAATTATTCAGTTCCAAAACACCAAGCTTATTTCACAGGGTCCCCATAGAAAGGCCCCCCTCTCAGCAGGACAGCCACAGATTCCATGAAAGGCAGCAAGGTGCCTTCCTCCCTTCTTTTCTGCCTGGTTGGCCACTAGGTTTTTAAATCCGTGCACTCTACTAAGTTTTTAGGGTGCAATTTGTGGATCCTTCCGTTTTCCATCCCAGCAGGTGGTCAAGGGCCCGCTGGGCTGCAAAGTGCCAGAAAGCAGGACTGGGCCAGCCAGCCAGAGCAAGGGTTATGAAGTCCCCGCAGGTGAAATCACCAGGCAGAATAAATACCTTGGACTTCCAGCAGGCACTAGGCTGCTTGGGAAAACTGCACAGGTCTGAGCTTTATGAGAAGGGGTAAAGTGGTAAAGGCCTTGATCCCAAAGACCAGGCCTTTCCGCCACCACCAGGTTAGGGGGCTCCAAGACTGTGCCAACAGAGAGGGCAGAAAATGTGGTTCCCTGCTCCACCAAGTCCCAGTTCTCTTATCTGCGGTCGGCACCCCTCCACTCCACTCACTGGATGTTGATTAATGGGGACCCAAGAGTGCACAAAATGGGTGTTCCCAGCTGCAATGGAGACCCCTGAGGGCACAACTGGGACCCCCCCACCCCAGATGTACCACCTGGTTCGCTCTGCCCCCAACGCACTCTGGGTGCACCAGACCCACCCCGACGCGCTCCTCGTGCACCCCGCTCCCACACCCACTTCCAGGAAAGGCCCGCGGTCCTCACTACTGTTGCCAGGTGAAATACAAGGACAAGCAAATCCAGCCCACAGAGACAATCCAAGTTTTTTATCAGCTGATCTGTCTATGATTCAGGAGTAAAACTATGACTACAGAAAGGAAAGATGTCCTGACTAGGATGGCCATGATATTCTATAGAACCAGACAAAATTGGTTATAAGGAAAATTCTTTTTTTCATGGAAACGGTAAAGCTGGTTCTTTTTCATATGCAATTAAAAACAATTAGCTTGTTACAAAGGCCTGCCTAGGGCAACGCTTAAAGTTAACCTTTGCCACAGAATTCAACAACTTCACTGGTGGGTCAGACTGTAAAGCACCTGCCTACAATGCCACAGACCTAAGAACAATCCCTGGGTTGGGAAGATCTCCTGGAAAGGGAATGGCAACCCACTCCAGTATTCTTGCTGCTACCCCTCTGCCTCCCCCTCCAAAAAAACAAAAAAGCAGCTCAAAGAAATATTTTAAATCTCAGGTGGAAAACTAGAAGATCCCTTGTCTGTCTGTATGGATTTATGTATGTCTCAGTGTGAGTCTTCTGTTTTTTGATAATATTGCTCAAGTTCTGAGTTCTTATTTAAATGGTCTCAAGAAAAGGAAGCCCTTACAAATCAAACAGTTGGAAATACAAGAAAACATTGGCCTAAATGAATTTCAGATTCACATGAACTGGGAAGTAGTCAATATTAAATATCTTTTTTTCACTACTCTACTAGAGACATGTCTAAGAGTCATTAACATTAAGCACAAAATTTTCATAGTGCCTAGGTTTATTATAAGGTAAAAATTACTATATTGTTATATCTGTCACAAGCTTGTCAACAAGAAAGTACCTCTAAACAACAACAACAAAAACTAAAAAATGTAAATGTGATATGAGGTTTTAGATACACTATTGACAATAATTATACTCTAAAATATCTGTCTATAATAGTCTCAATTGAAGGCAGAGGAGAAGGGGACGACAGAGGATAAGATGGTTGGATGGCATCACTGACTTGATGGGCATGAGTTTGAGCAAGCCCCTGGAGTTGGTGATGGACAGGGAAGCCTGGCATCCTGCAGTTCATGGGGTCACAAAGAGTCAGACACGACTGAGCAACAGAACTGAACTGAACTGAACTTACAATAGTTTCTCCAGATTTTGGTTACCTTTGTTTCTATCGTTGTGCTAAACTAAGTGATGACAGTGTATTGAATAGCTAGGTCATTTCCAAATAAATTAAGGTTCTGAAACATTCACTACTTGAAAGGAACTACCTCTTACACGTAACAAATGAGATTTTTGACTATCCATGAATAGTGTCTGGTGCCATCCTGACATGTTCAGTGTAAGAAAGCAATTTTTTTTTTTTTTTGTATTATCACTGATACATATGTTCACCAATCTATAGAATGCCAATATAAAACTCAGTTCTTGGTTGCTTAAGGGAAATGTATGACTTGTTATTAAAGAAGGTATGAGGAATGAAATCACATTTTATGAAGGAAAACAAAGTAGTTCTGTCTTACAGGTGGTAGTTAGTTTTAGGATGGGAGAACCAAAGGAATGGGTACAGAACAGGATAAGGAAGTTTAATGGAAAGTGGACCCACAGAAAATAGTTTTGTGCCTAGTACAAGTTTTTTTGAGATGTTGAACTGCCTTTGCTAATGGATTTTAAGTTTCTTTACCTCTTAAATGATCTGTTCTTGTTTTACCTTTGAAATCTTTTGTTAACTTTGGCTAAGTGGAGAAGTATTATTTCACGGTGACTTATGTGATCCTACCTGACTGTTATAAACCCTTTTGATATATATATGAACAAGCCTGTCTAAATAATTGACTTCTAGATAACTTTGGGATGCTTCAGAGGGCCCCTGAGACCTCCCAAAGAGAGATATTAAACAACCTGAGTTCATTTGGCATGTTAAACTACATGGAAAGTGCTGTCAGAAAAAGTGATGAATCTTCCCAAGTTATATTATATGATGAATGTTACTGTAAGGTATAGTTTGAGCTGAAGCAGAAAAGAAGGAGAGAGAGATGGCATTTGTAGCTGGGCAGGGGATGATAAGTCCCAGATAGATACAACCAGCCTGGAGGCTCAGGGCCGGACCTAAAGTTTGGTTTCATTTTCTCAAAAGTTAGATGGTTCAACAAGGGCCTTTGAGACTGTTGTTTTCTTTTCTAGGCTCCAAGACTCCTTCAGTTATTTTTATGGGTATCCTAGAAATTATGTGACATCCATGAAAATCTAACACGTCCTGATAAAATGCTGTCAGTTATAAACCTAGTTATCATATTCAAGTGTTTCAAGTCACAGCAGTGACCAGACTACTTTGTCAATTACTATCTAATCAGGTTTTAAACATTCCTTCTATGGTTTCACACCAATGCCTTTGCAAAAATACTGTTACTTCAAATTATATGTGGAAAAGACTTTTCTAAGCTTCAGTTCAGTTCAGTTCAGTTCAGTCGCTCAGTCGTGTCCAACTCTTTGCGACTGCATGAATCGCAGCACGCCAGACCTCCCTGTCCATCACCAACTCCCAGAGTTCACTCAGACTCACGTCCATCGAGTCAGTGATGCCATCCAGCCAACTCATCCTTGGTCGTCCCCTTCTCCTCCTGCCCCCAATTCCTCCCAGCATCAAAGTCTTTTCCAATGAGTCAATTCTTCTCAAGAGGTGGCCAAAGGACTGGAGTTTCAGCTTTAGCATCATTCCGTCCAAAGAAATCCCAAGGTTGATCTCCTTCAGAATGGACTGGCTGGATCTCCTTGCAGTCCAAGGGACTCTCAAGAGTCTTCTCCAACACCACAGTTCAAAAGCATCAATTCTTCAGAACTCAGCCTTCTTCACAGTCCAACTCTCACATCCATACATGACTACTGGAAAAACCATAGCCTTGACTAGACAGACCTTAGTCGGCAAAGTAATGTCTCTGCTTTTGAATATGCTGTCTAGGTTGGTCATAACTTTTCTTCCAAGGAGTAAGCGTCTTTTAATTTCATGACTGCAGTCACCATCTGCAGTGACTTTGGAGCCCCCAAAAATAAAGTCTGACACTGTTTCCACTGTTTCCCCATCTATTTCCCATGGAGTAATGAGACTGGATGCCATGATCTTCGTTTTCTGAATGTTGAGCTTTAAGCCAACTTTTTCACTCTTTTCTTTTACTTTCACCAAGAGTCTTTTTAGTTCCTCTTCACTTTCTGCCATAAGGGTGGTGTCATCTGCATATTTGAGGTTGTTGATATTTCTCCCAGCAATCTTGATTCTAGCTTGTGTTTCTTCCAGTCCAGCATTTCTCATGATGTACTCTGCATATAAGTTAAATAAGCAGGGTGACAATATACAACATTGACGTACTTTTCCTATTTGGAAGCAGTCTGTTGTTCCATGTCCAGTTCTAACTGTTCCTTCCTGCCCTGCATACAGATTTCTAAGCTTACCCATTAACAATTTTATTTGTTTGTTTGTTACCTGGTAAGCTGGTACCAGACTGAAATTTAGTCTCTCTAGGTTAAGAGAGCAAAGTTTCCTTAGAATGCAGCTTTTGATCACAGATGATAAATTTCTTTACCTTTCAATGATTTATATTTGTTTCTATCAGCTGTTTTTTTTTTTTTTTTTTAACTTCTTTAAAGAAAATAAGCATTATTTAAGATTATGGTACATGTAGGATGGACCAAGCTTTCCCCACTCCTGCAAATTCCCTTACGCCCTCAGATTCTTCTCATGGAACCAAGTTCTCACTTATCTCCAGAGGTATAATCCAATCTTTTTATCAGCTTATCAGCTCCTCATATCAGAGTCAATTTTAGCATGAGTTGGTCTATAATTTAGGTATGAAGCTATGACTACATAAAGGAAAGATGACTTTTTGATGCAGGATGGCCGTGATATTCCTTGGACTTCAGACACAGTTGGTTAAAATAAACCTTTTTTTTTTTTTTTTTCCCCTTGGAAACTGCAAAGCCAGTTCTTTTAGCATATACAATTGAAAACATCTAGGTCTTTAGGTCAGGTTTCATTCCAGTCCCAAAGAAAGGCAATGACAAAGCATGTTCAAACTACTGCACAATTTGACTCATCTCATATGTTAGTAAAGTAATGCTCAAAATTCTCCAAGCCAGGCTTCAGCAATATGTCAACCGTGAACTTCCAGATGCTCAAGATGGATTTAGAAGAGGCAGAGGAACCAGAGATCATATTGCCTCTTCTCTCACCTGTGAAGCTGCAAAATAACCAATGCGTTTTTAAAAGCTTCTGCTAACCGAGGAGAACAGAACTCAAAACAGCTGGAAGGACTGAGATAAGGCATCAAAACCAGTCTTTGATCTTAAAACCACTGGAGATTTCCCGGGAAATTAACCTCTAAAACTCCCTTTTATGGGAAGACAAGGGAAGCAGAAATCAAATGGTTTGCCTACAGGGAAAGGAGTACGTCAAGGCTGTATATTGTCACCCTGATTATTTAACATATGCAGAACACATCATGAGAAATTCTGGGTTGGATGAAGCACAAGCTGGAATCAAGATTACCAGGAGAAATATAAATAACTTCATTTATGCAGATGACACCACCCTTATCCTAATGGCAGAAAGTGAAGAAGAACTAAAGAGCCTCTGAAAGAAACTGAAAAGAGGAGAGTGAAAAAGTTAGCTTAAAACAACATTCAGAAAACTAAGATCATGGCATATGGTCCCATCACTTCATGGCAAATAGATGGGGAAACAGTGGAAACAGTGGCTGACTTTATTTTGGGGGGCTCCAAAATCACCTCAGATGGTGACTGCAGCCATGAAATCAAAAGACACTTGCTTCTTGGAAGAAAAGTTATGATCAACCTAGAGAGCTTATTAAAAAGCAGCATTACCTTGCCAACAAAGGTCTGTCTAGTCAAAGTATGTATTTCTAGTAGTCATGTATGGATATGAGAGTTGGGCTATAAAGAAAGCTGAACACCAAAGAATTGATGCTTTCAAACTGTGGTGTTGGAGAAGACTCTTGAGAGTCCCTTGGACTGCAAGGAGATCAAACCAGTCTGTCCTAAAGGAAATCAGTCTTGAATATTGATTGGAAGGACTGATACTGAAGCTGAAACTTCAATACTTTGGCCACCTGATGTGAAGAAGTGATTCATTGGAAAAGACCATGATGATGAGAAAGATTGGAGGCAGAAGGATAAGGGGAAAACAGAGGATGCGATGGTTGGTTGGCATCACCAACTCAATGGACATGAGTTTGAGTAAACTCCAGGAGTTGGTGATGGACAGGGAGGCCTGGTGTGCTGCAGTCCATGAGGTTGCAAAGAGCTGAACACAGCTGAGCAACTGAACTGAAGGGGGGCGGGGGGGATCTCTCAGCACTGCAGGTCATGGGTTCTAGGTGTTAAGGTTCAGAGAAACCTGCCAGTAAAGTACCAGGGAATAAACACCACATAGAGAGGCCACAAGCAGGACAATCTACATGCATGTTGAAAATGCCTGGGCAAAATCAGCTTAAATGCTTTGTTTTTAATGCTTTGAAAGAGGGCTGGGAAAGAAGAGCTGGGTAAAGAAAACAAAGTAGCTAGATTAAAATTTCTTTCATGTAATGAGATAGGCAAAATATAGCTAAAAATATGTCTAAGTGTAAGTCTTGAGGAATAGAGCTCTCTTTATTAAATAAGAAGTAACTTTTAATTAGACTAATCTTCCTCCTTTGGTTTCAAATAGTCCTGATACTGGTCTTAAGATGCTAATTGTCTATACCTTTCATGTATCTTATGATCATAATTTTAACTTTTTAAAGCATCAAGCAGGCTATATATATATATATATATATATATATATATATATATATATATATATATATATACACACACACACACACACACACACACACACATATATATGTGTATATATATAATAGATGTCATGTCAAGCTTTCCCATCATTTATCAACTTTCATTAAACTTTTCTTAAATGGTACTATTGGCATAAGAACACTGAAAAAACACTGAGATGATGTTCCTGATTATTCTTTTAATCTCTGGCCATGTTTTGCCACTCTTATCTTTAGTGTAGATTTATGGATGTTCATAACACCCTTGCTTAACAACTGTCATAGGAAGGGAATTCTGTTCACTCATCTCAAATATCCTGTTCACTTCCCATCAGTCAGGTTCTAGGCCATGTCCCAGCCCCTCCCAGAGCAGCTGTCCTTCTCTCCCGACCACATTAGTGCATGTTCACGCAACTTCCTCTTAAATTTCTGCAACACTTTCTTTAGTGTCACTGAAAATTTGAAACTTAGCACCTGACATTGTCATATATATATAATATATGTTGACATATATATATGCATACACACAATGCAGTCTGTGAGATATATGTAAAATATACTATATAAAAATTATATAGAGTCCTTTGAGATAAAGAATGCCATTGGTTTCAGATGACCTGGTGTATTTTTTCTTGTCCTCTACTTATATGATATTCATCTGAAATCCAATTATTATTATTATAACTGCAAGAAATAGAATGCCCGGAGCCAGTGTGAGGAATCCCGCCCATGGCAAAGGTCATGAGGAAGGATGTCCGACAAAACACAAAGGCGTGATCTGGCTTCAGGGGTTCCCCCTGGGTTTTCCTGAACATATACCCCCAAAAACCAGAGTCTGCCTGCTTTATTGTACTGTGTTTTCCACTCTTCTGACATTCTCTGGAAAAAGTTAACTCAGGGCTTCAGTTAACAGTCTCCTGTATATAAAAAGAAGGTTTTGATTTAAACCCCTTTGATAGCTTCCTAATTTACCTAACCAGTCTGCCCGGACTTTTTAAAACTTGTGAATTGTTTTCAGCCCCCAACTGCGAGAGGCATGAAGCTTAAAGCATCTTAAAGATACAGAGGCTTTTCTAAAAAGCTAAAAATTATATTGGTGACAGGTTTCACTGTTGAGTCAATGACTGCTGCCAGGCCTCCGTATCCTTTATCTTTTAGGCACCTGAAGGATATTAATCAATGTAATTGGGATATAGAAAAAGGAATATAGTAGTTTTTGATGTTAGCAATACTAGGCTTTTGAGTTAATTAATTAAATTTTCTCTTTGTTATAAATCACTGTACTCCACTTTCTTGTTATAAAATGTATCCTTGCTATGTAAGAATGTAACTGTATTTAGTGCTTTCTGACAGTGGCACCAGACTTTGGGAAGAGCAACACTGTTAAGGCAAATAAGTCTTCTGGTTAACAAACCCTTATCAGAAAAGGGCCATAAAATGTTAATTGGCCTTCTGGCCAGAAGATGATGTAAATCACCTAAGACTTGTGTATACAACTAAGTATGCAGAGAAGAAGCGTGGTCTCAATAAGAGTCAGGGCTGCTGACGCTGCATAATTTTGTATTACCCATTGATCTCTATGTACAATCAAAAGTATAAAAGGCATTTTTGGACAACAAAGGATGGACCAGTTTCTCGGACTAGTCTCTTGAACTAGTTTCTTGGAAATCTGGCTCCCCCCATGTCTCTCTCTCTTTCTTTCTCCCTCTCCCTCCCTCTCCTTTTCAGGCTGAATTCCCATCTGGAGCGGGGAGGCTCACCACATCTACTTACTTGCCCTGACTTCTAAGATCCGTGAGAGAGGAAGCCTAAGGTGGGGCACCCTCTGCTATTCAAACTGGCGCCAGTTGCCCAAAGTAGATGGTACAAATCTCTTGTCCTGAGGTCGTATTAGCTTTCCCCGTAAACCAAGTTATTCAGCATCTTTCCTCCACTAAATTTTCCTACTACACTATTCTTTCCTAATCTCTCTTTTATATTTCAAAATAAATAAGTTTTTCCTCACCACACTGTCCCCACTTCAAATTACCCTTGATCCACTGGGGCTGGACCCTGGCAATAGAGGAAAAAGATCTTACCTTCTGGAGTTCTCATGTCAGTACTTTTATCCACCTTCCCTGGTCTCTTGCTCCCTTGATCTCTCCTCTCTCTTTCATCTCGAACTTTTTATTCTTTTCATAGATTTTTTTCTAAAATATTTTATCTTAATCTTTTTTTTTTTTTTTTTGAAGTGTGTTCCATCACTTCCATTCTTTACTGTATAATCTTTTTCAGAAGACCAAGTACACACTCACATCCTCTGTGTTTAGGTGTTGTTTGACTGGGCTGTCTCTGTATTTGACTCACATTTTCATATTCCACAATATTACCACATGCCAGGAGAGGCAACAATTTTCCAGTCTGCTTCTCACTTTGACACATGTCACACTAAAATGAAGCAAAAGGAAGGGTCGCAGACAGACCATTGAATGCTTTAAGATGCTGGCCTTTTAGAATTACATTTTACGTTTTCCAAAGGGGAGCCCATGCATCAGAGCTCTGGCCAGTCATTTGGCTCCTTCTGTGGGACGCAAAGAGGCACAGGCTGGGAAAATCAGATCTGATTTAATGAATCTGATTTAATCTGATTTAATTCAAGGTGGCCACCACTCTGAATAAACCGCTTCCTGTTGTTGAAAATAACTATACTAACCAAAGCAATCTACAGATTTGATGCAATTTGTATCAAATTACAAATGACGTTTCTCATAGAGCTAGAACAAAACATTTTACAATGTGTATGGAAATACAAAATACCCTGAAGAGCCAAAACAATCTTGAGAAAGAAGAGCAGGAGCTGACAATATCAGGCTCCCTGACTTCAGATTATACCACAAGCTATAGTAATCCAAACAATGGTACTGGCTCAAAAATCGAAATATATTTTATAGATCAATGCGACAGGATAGGAAGTCCAGAGAGAAACCCACGCACCTGTGGTCAATTAATCTAAGACAAAGGAAGCAAGACTATACAATGGAGAAAAGACAGCCTCCTCAATAAGCAGTGCTGAGAAAAATGGACGACTACATGTATAAGAATGAAGTCAGAACACTCCCTAACACCATCCACAAAAATAAACTCAAAATGGATCAAATACCAAAATGTAAGGATAGACATTATAAAACTCTTAAATGAGAACATAGGCAGAACACTCTCTGCCACAAATTATAGCAATATCTTTTTTGACCCACCTCATTAGAGTAATGAAAATAAAAACAAAAATAAGCACATGGAACCTCATTAAACTTAAAAGCTTTTGTACAGCACAGGATATCAAAAACAAGACAGAAGACAACCCACAGAATGGGGAACAATATTTGCAAATGATGCAACTGACAGGAGATTAACCTCCAAATTATTCAAGCTTTCCAGGAGTAATATACATATGTACAAGTTGGACCATAAAGAAGGCTGAGCACTGAAGAACTGATGTTTTCAAACTGTGGTGCTGGAGAAGACTCTTGAGAGTCCCTTGGACAGCAAGCAGAACAAACCAGTCAATCTTAAAAGAAATCAACCCTGAATATTCATTGGAAAGACTGATGCTGAAGCTCCAATACTTTGGCCACTTGTTGAAAATAATCAATTTATTGTAAAAGACCCTGATGCTGCGAAAGACTGAGGGCCAGAATGAAGGGGATGACAGAGAATGAGATTATTAGATGGCGTGTTCGATTCAATGGACGTGAGTTTAAGCAAACTCCGGGAGATGGTGAAGGACAGGGAAGCAAGGAGTGTTGCAGTCGATGGGGTTGGAAAGAGCTAGACATGACTGAGCAACGAAACAACATGTAGAGATTCACAAAGAAATGTGACAGTAAGGGGTGACTACAACTGGGAGTTGATATCAGTCAGTTCAGTTCAGTAGCTCAGTCGTCTGACTCTTTGCGACTCCATGGACTGCAGCACGCCAGGCTTCCCTGTCCATCACCAACTCTTGGAACTTATCCAAACTCATGTCCATCGAGTCAGTAATGGCAACTAACTACCTCATCTGTCATCCCCTTTTCCTCCCGCCTTCAATCTTTCCCAGCATCAGGGTATTTTCCAGTTAGTCAGTTCTTCAAATCAGATGGCCAAAGTATTGGAGTTTCAGCTTCAGCATCAGTCCTTCCAATGAATTTTTAGGACTGATTTCCTTTAAAATTGATTTGTTGGATCTCTTTGCAGTTCAAGGAACTCTCAAGAGTCTTCTCCAACACCCTAGTACAAAAGCATCAATACTTTGGTGTTCAGTTTTCTTTTTAGTCCAGCTCTCATACATACATGACCACTGGAAAAACCAGAGCTTTGACCAGACGGACCTTTGTCAGCTAAATAATGTCTCTGCTTTCTAATATGCTATCGAGGTTGGTAATTTTTTTTTTTTTCCTCCAAGGAGGAAGCATCTTTTAATTTTAAGGCTGCAGTCACCATATGCAGAGATCTAGGAGCCCAGAAAAATAAAGTATCTTATTGTTTCCATTGTTTCTCCATCTATTTGCAGTGAAGTGATGAGACCAGATGCCATGATCTTAATTTTCTGAATGTTGAGTTTTAAGTCAACTTTTTCACTCTCCTCTTTCACTTTCATTAAGAGTCTCTAGTTTTTCTTCACTTTCTGCCATAAGGGTGGTGTCATATGCATATCTGAGATTATTGATATTTTCCCAGCAATCTTGATTCCAGCTTGTGCTTCATCCAGCCCAGCATTTTGCATAATGTGCTCTGCATATAAGTTAAATACACAAGGTGATAATATACAGCCTTGCTGTATTCCTTTCCCGATTTTGAACCAATCTGTTCTTCTACGTCCAGTTATTGCTTCTTGAACAACCCAGAATTTTGCATGATATGCTCTGCATATAAGTTAAATAAACAGGGTGACAGTATGTAGCCTTGATGTACTCCTTTCTAGATTTGGGACCAGTCTATTGTTCCACGGCCAGTTATTGTTACTTGACCTGCATACAAATTTGTTAGATGCAGATCTGGTGATCTGGTATTTCCATCTCTTTCAGAATTTTCCAGAGGGTTTTTTTTTTTTTTTTTAATCCACACAGTCAAACGCTTTAGTGTAGTCAGTAAAGCAAAATAGATGTTTTTCTGGAATTCTCTTGCTTTTTCAATGATCCACTAAATGTTGGCAATTTGATTTCTAGTTCCTCTGCTTTTTCTAAATCCATCTTGAAAACCTGGAAGTTCAAGGTTCACATACTATTGAAACCTGGCTTAGAAAATGTTGAGCATTACTTTGCTAGCGTGTGAGATGAGTACAATTGTGAGGTGGTTCAAACATGTTTTGACTTTGCTTTTCTTTGGGATTGGAATGAAAACGGACCTTTTCCAGTCCTGTGGCCACTGTTGAGTTTTCCAAATTTGCTGACATGTTGAGTGCAGCACTGTAATAACATCATATTTTAAGATTTCAAATAGCTCAATTGGAATTTCATCACCTCCACTAGCTTTGTTCATAGTGATGCTGCCTAAGGCCATGACTTCACATTTGAGGATGTCTGGCTCTAGAGGAGTAATTACACCTTTGTGGTTATCCGGGTCATGAAGATCTTTTTTGTACAGTTCTTCTGTGTATTCTTGCCACCTCTTCTTAATATCTTCTGCTTCTGTTAGGTCCATACCATTTCTGTCCTTTATTGTGCCCATCTTTGCATGAAATGTTCCTTTGGTATCTCATTTTCTTGAAGAGATCTCTAGTCTTTCCTATTCTATTGTTTTCCTCTATTTCTTTGTACTGATCACTGAGGAAGACTTTCTTATCTCTCCTTGCTATTCTTTGGAACTCGGTACTGAGGCAGGTATATTTTTCCTTTATTCCTTTGCCTTTAGCTTCTCTTCTTTTCTCAGCTATTTGTAAGCCCTCCTCAGAAAACCATTTTGCCTTTTTGCATTTCTTTTTCTTGGGGATGGTCTTGATCATTGTCTCCTGTACAATATCATGAACCCCCTCAGGCACTCTCTCGGATCTAATCACTTAAATCTATTTGTCACTTCTACTGTATCATCATAAGGGATTTGATTTAGGTCATACCTGAATGGCTGCAGAGAATGTAATCAATCTGATTTCAGTATTGACCATCTGGTGATGTCCATGTGTAGAGTCTTGTCTTGTGTAGGTGGAAGAGTGTGTTTGCTATGACCAGTGGATTCCCTTGGCAAAACTCTGTTAGCCTTTGCCCTGCTTCGTTTTGGACTCCAAGGCCAAATTTCCCTGTTACTCCAAGTATCTCATTACTTCCTATTTTTTCATTCTAGTCCCCTACAATGAAAAGGACATCTTTTTTGGGTGTCAGTTCCAGAAGGTCTTGTAGGTCTTCATATAATGTTCAACGTCAGCTTCTTCAGCATTAATGGAATTGCTGGGAGTTGATATACTACTTAATACATGATAGGGAATAGGAGAAAAAAGGCATCTTCTAAATAACAGGTGACTTGGGCGAGGCACTTATGGGAGAACAAATAACATTTAGGAAGGATAAATGGTACCTTAGGAGGATATATGGAAGTTATGGGAGTTTTGTGATAATGTCTATTTGTCTGGTGCTTTCTCCAAAAAAAAGTCTCCTAAGACGTTTTCCAAAAAGCAAAGCGAAAATAGATAGATTGGTAGATAGGTAAATATAAGGTGAAAAGTCTTAGGCAAATCTTATTTATCCAGAGGAACTTTCTCTAATTTTAACACTGTCTCCAAAAGTAAATCAAAAGTCAATTAAAACTAACTCAAATTCATTACTTTCTATAGTTGAATGATACACAGCTTCTTTATCTATTCATTTGTTTATGGACATCTAGGTTACTTCCATGTCCTAGCTACTGTAAGTAGTGCTGCAATGAACACTGGGGTACATGCGTCTTTTTGGAATTTGCTGTATGATGCAGGGAACCCAAACTTGGTGCATTGTGACAACCTAGAGGGGTGGAATGGAGAGGGAGGTTCAAGAGGGAGGGGGCATACGCATACCTATGGCCAATTCAAGTCAATGTTTGGCAGAAATCATCACAATATTGTAAAGCAATTATACTCTAATTAAAAATTAAGGTTATAAAAGTTAATTCATTTAAAAGTCAAAAACTTAGACAAATCTTATTTCTACATGAGGAAAGGCCTATGAATCTGTGTTTAAAGATACATATAGTAAGTTTTATGCCACTATTAACAATTATAACACTACAAATATTGACAGAAGCCATAACAGCAGTATCTAAATCATTAGGAAGTGATAAAAACTGGAAAATACAAAAATGCTATCAATCAACACCACTAAATATTAATGACAAGTCGACTAGTTTGGGTGCTGTTTAAATAGCTGGTATTAGAGTTCAGTCTGAGTTAGTAAAGGACATTCCTGGTGGCTAAAATGGTAAAAACAAAAACAAAAACAAAAAACAAAAACAAAAACAAACAACAACAACAACAACAACAACAAAGAAATCCACCTGCAATTGCCTGGAGAATTCCATGAACAGAAGAACATGGTGGGCTATAGTCCATGGGGCACACAGAGTCAGACACAATTGAGTGAAGAACACTATCACTTAGAATATGGAAAACTCAACAGTGCTGATGTTTAAATCTGCTAAAAAGTAACTTAGATGCAGAGAAACATCACTTAAAATGGTATATAAATTTTCATCATGCACACATAATACAAAAATATTTTCCTTTAATAAAGATTTTCTCATCATGTTTAATGGGAAACAACAAAATGTCATGGAAACGGTCCATTAGAGAATCTTTTCCTATTTATCTTTTTAAATCATGTATTTTTCCTTTCAAATCTGTATATCTTGTTCTTCTGTTTACAAAAGTAGATCATCACACACATTTGACCCATCTGTAGATCCTCAAGAAGACACACTAAAGGCATCAGATGCAACTGAGCATCAACTGAAAGAAAAGGAAGGAATTATATCCTCTACCTAAAATACTTGGGTTCACTAAGATTAGTAAAAGGACAAGCAAACAAACAAAAAACTTGAGACTTTTCCTAGTACTCTGATAAATGAAATATATCTATAGACACAACACAAAATAATAATCAATATTATAATTTTATAATCTGCTTATGGTCCCATGTGGGGCTGAGTATCAGAGCTCTTGGTTTTCTAATTCTTCATTCATGTACTCATGTAATTGAGTGAATTGATGAATACTCATGTATTCATGCAAAGTTTCTGTGACAAGCACTGGAATTACAAGATGACGGTGACCCCATCCATCCTGAAAAATGATATACCCTAAACTGGAAAAACAGACAAACAGGCAATTTCCATACAGAGTCACAAATACTAAGATATAAAAGATGGCAAAAGGAACACCCAGGAGGGGAAGCCAGCTTTGCACCAATAGGGCCAGCTTTTTGGTGGAGGTGATATGTATGTAGCTACCTGAAGGACAGGAAAAAGTACAAGAGATAGAGGGGAGAAGCATATACAGAGACCGGAGGTGAGCAAGCCAATCTGTGGGATCCTACACAGTCTGGCTGGTTAGATGCAGAGCTAAGCAGCAGAGTAAGGTGGTAAAGAGATAAGGCCAACTACTTTGGCAGGACCCAAATTGATGTGGGTGTTTGGGGCATGAGGGTAAAAGATAAACTGGTGACCTATCTAGTGACAGAGAACATTTAAAGCCACCTACCAAGTGATAGCTACACAAACATGACTGCTTCAGTCTGGGTTTCCTAGCCTTAACCACTACCAGACTCTTGAGAAGTTGATGAGCACCACGTTTTCTGAGAATAGTGTCAGGGTGTAGGAAGATAGCTCCACAGGGGTGGAGGAAGTAGAAGGATACAGCTAGAAATAAAAAGAAATACACAGACCTTCAGAGACTGTTTTTTAAGCTACAGTACATGATGTTTTCACTATGACTGCTCATGCTTTCACATTTTTCATTATCTATGTATATAAAAAAATGTAACATAGCATCTGTTGTCCAAACAATGGAAAGAGATGCCATTTATTGTTCACACTGTCTTTCAGAAATTGAGTAAATTTAATTCATACATTTTGGCAACATACCTTCTCTTAGTTCCCTAGCTGTACTCCTGACCAACTCCTGCCACATCTGAAATAAGTCAAATACTTATCTTTAAGATAAATAAGTTATATGTTTATAACTTATAAAATGTGACTTTTTTTTTGTTCCCATCCTTTTAATTTATTTTTTATTTATTTTTTTTCCTTTTTTTTTATTAAATTTTAAAATCTTTAATTCTTACATGTGTTCCCAAACATGAAACCCCCTCCCACCTCCCTCCCCATAACATCTCTGTGGGTGATCCCCATGCACCAGCCCCAAGCATGCTGTATCCTGCGTCAGACATAGACTGGCGATTTTAAAGAATACTTTTAGAGACTAGACCTAACCTGAAGATTACTGCAGTAGAAAAAAAAAAAAAATCACATAAATAAAAGAAAATGAATTCCTACTTATTCTGCTTATAGATAACAGAAAACATATATATGGAATGCTATTTAGATTAATCTGATAAAATGTACAATAAATATCAGTCTATCAAGTACACATAATTTCAGAGAATTAGGGAATGACCCATAATCCTTGGAACGACCCACAAGATTACTATCTTCTCCCCTAAAATCTCTGGACCAAATATGTACTTCTGAGACTTTATTTTGATTTCTAGGTGAGGATCCTGTTCAAATGGAGGAAGTAGTTTGAGTCGAATGTTAATAAGGAGGACACATCAGTGATTTTCTTTAAACTGTCCATTTAAAGAAAACACAGAAAGGTGAGAAAATTATACACAAGGAAACAATGTGCCAGCAAGATTTAATTCTGAAGATGTTTAGCGTGAAGGATTCTCTCATCAATGTTAGTTTTGGACTATGTCCCATAGAATGGAAAAGTGCCACGGAGGTCACTGAAGGGTTGAGGAACAGAGAAGTCACAGCTGCAGGGGCTCTAGCCACTCTTTAGCTAAACGATTCTATACTTGTCTCCATTTTATATAACATGGTTCTATGCAGAAGGTTTTTTTTTTTTTTTTTTAGAAGAAAGGTTGTTTTCTTTGAAGAAAAAATCTTATGTAAGGTATGAGACTCATTGATTTACTCAAAGTTCCTAATTCTACAAAAGAAGTAACAAAGCCAATGGCATTCTTACTGAGTCCTGTGCCAGCTATTTCCTCAGGTAAAGAAAAAACAGATAGATTTTTGACTATAACATAGGCAAAATGAATATCTAAATCCTTCTTATATAATTAAACAATGCTTGTGGCATGAAATGACTTTCTAACTAAATTATGTGCTTTAAATGCATAAGTAAGAATAAATCAATAGCAAACTTATATTTGTAGCAGTTGATATAGTTAATTAAGAAAGGATAAATATATTAAAAAAAAAAAAAAGACAGGGAACTTGAACGGGAAAATCTTTATTTGAATCAAGCAGGCCAAAACTGAAGAGATTTGTCCTTAAAACCTGGCTAACTAAAATCAGTCAACAATGAATTATTCACATTTTGGGTTTTTTAGGAAAAAATTTAAAACATGCAACAGATCTCTCTTTACTGTTTAGCATACTTCTATCCAAGCTCTCTTCATTAGTTAGTTTATACAAAAAGCATGAGTGTAATCTCAATTATAATCTAAATCTGGTCAGAAATTACAGTTGAACTTCATTTCTTCAGCCTGAAGTTTCAAGGGGAGGACTTATGCTCCTACCCTCCGTATGAGAAGAGAGGAGATTAATCTAATGTGTGCGTTTGGGAGAAGGAACGAACAAGTGCTTACCTGGTTCCAAATCTCTTCTTTGAAAACATGTTATGTGCCCACAGCACCGTGAACGTGGGTATGCGGTAGGCAGCCTGTGTCTAGGAGGGGGTCAAGCATTTGCTTCCTCACCTTAGGCCTGCATGGGGAAGTGTCTGACTTGGAATGAAGTGTTCAGAGGCCCACTGTGACTGCACAGCTAAAGCATGTCCTCCAGTTTCATGGCTCGCAAGTAGCAAAACCCAACATAGCCTCAGTGCTGTCAAAGAAACTTTAGATTGCTCTTCTATTATGGCAAGAAGTCAAATGAGAAAACAGGTTGAGACTGCATTGCTGGGGTCCTGCCTCGGTGGACCCAGGGAATTTGAAGGGAAGATGGCGTAGGTGAGGATAAAGCTTATGTATTTAGAAATATAAAGAGAGATTAAGAAGAAATAGTGTAGTAGGAAAATTTAGTGAAGAAAAGAGGCTGAATAACTTGATTTATGTGGAAAACCAATAAAGTTCCAAGACAAAGAATTTGCACCATCTACGTTAGGCCACCAGCGTCCTCTTGAATAGCAGGCAGTGCCCCGCCTTGGGCTCCCTCTTGCATGGATCTGAAAAGCCAGGGCAAGTAAGTATACATGGCGAGCCTCCATGCCCCAGATGGAATTTCAGCCAGAAAATAGAGTAAAGACGTGGGGGAAACCAGTCCAGTGACTGGCCCCTCCTCTATTGTCCAGAAAGGCCTTTTTTACCTTTTTTGTACATAGAGATCAATGGGTAACATAAAATTATGCAGCATCAGCAGCCCTGATTCTTATCAAAACCAGCCTTTCTTTCTGCATACCTAGTTGTATACACGAGTTTTAGGTGATTTACATCATCTTCTGGTCAGAAGGCCAATTAAAATTTTACGACTCTTTTCTGATAAGGATTTATCAACCAGAAGACTTATTTGTGTTAAAAATGTTGTTCTTCCCAAAGTCTGGTGCCACTCTCAGAAAGCACTAAATAAAGTTACATTCTTACATAGCAAGGATACAATAATTTATAACAATGAAAAGGAATACAGTGATTTATAACAAAGAAAAGTAATTAAATCAAAAGTCTAGTGTTGCTAACATCAAAACTCCTATATTCCTTTTTTCTATATCCCAATTACATTGATTAATATCCTTCAGATGCCTAAAAGATAATGAATATGGAGGCCTGGCAACAGTCACTGACTCAACAGTGAAAACCCATCACCAATATGATTTTTAGCTCTTTAGATAAAGCTGTGTTTCTTTAAGATGCTTTAAGCTTTGGGCCTCTTGCAGTTGAGGGGCTGTAAACAATTCACAAGTTATAAAAAGTCCTCGGGAACCTGTCAGGAAAGTTAGAGAGCCATCAAAGGAGTCTGAGCTGATGCAGGAGACTGAAGCCCTGAATTAACTTTTTTCCAGAGAATGTCAGAAGAGTGAATAGCACAGTAATAAAGCAGGCAGACTCTGGTTTTTGGGGGTAGATGTTCAGGGAAACTCAGGGGGAACCCCTGAAGCTGGATCATGCCTTTGTGTTTTATCAGGCTTCCTTCCTCATGACCTTTGTCACAGGCTGGATTCCTCACACAGGCTCCCAGCAGTGCATTTAACAAGGGCTACTTTTCTCTGCATCACCAACATCACAAAAACACCATCAAAATGATAAACCCATGTGCACTGACTGAAATGGATTTTTTAACCACAATGATTACACAGTGAAAGGTGGTTGTAATTTTAATACTTCCTATCATTGCTATCTTAGATACCATTCATCCAGATGATGTCAAAATAGAGATAAAGAGAGGTTCATTTATAATTTTTAAATGTTTGCATTAACTACAAATTTAGAATCATTCTACAACTGCTCAGCAAGTTAGTTTTTAGAAATTTAAATCCAAATTCTATAAGTAAAATAGCAATTAAACATGTACTCTTGTACAAAAAAAAAAAGATGTTAAACTAAAATCAGAAATTAATCTTTTGATTTAGTATTACAAGTTTGTTTAATTCATAAAAAGGATTTATCTAGGATTCTTTCAAATACAAATACATCCATATGTGGTTAGTGTTTACATGCCAGTGATTCACTTATGCTTGCTGCTGCTAAATCACTTCAGTCATGTCTGACTCTGTGCGACCCCATAGACGGTAGCCCCCCAGGCTCCCCCGTCCCTGGGGTTCTCCAGGCAAGAGTACTGGAGTGGGTTGCCATTGCCTTCTCACTTATGCTTAGGGCTAGATAAAGTGCAGTGGATGTAGCAAAGCTCAGAAATTATTATGAACCACTGCCAACGTGAAATCAATTAGAAAGTAAGTCAAACATCTTAAAGTATACTTTCAGTTACTAGGCAATAAAATTTCATTTCTAAAGTAGAATTTCAATGTAGCTTTTCAAGAAATTTAAAAACAAGTATCTCTTAAAAACAAGAGATCTAGGACAAACAAAAAAAATCATTAAATGTCTCCTTCATTAGCCGAGTTAATGACAGCTTTTATTTAGTGTGCATAAGTCAAATGAACAACTCAGAAGTTCACCAAATTAAAAACAGGATCATTCTTATCAGAAATCTGAAACCCAATGAACAAAAGTTAATATAACTAACCTCGGTCAAGTAAGTTTCCATGCTGTTATTCAAAGGGCATGGAATTGAGGTAGAAAACCCTACGTTTGCTCTTGGAGTAAGATTTCTGTTGAGCACTAAAGGGTTATTGAAATTTCCAACACGAAGGGGCTCCAGGACTGGCCTCATGCTAAGAGTGCTGAGTAAAGATCTGTTCTGCTCTTTCTCCACTTCAAGTTTGGTGCGGATCACTGCCAGCCTCTCATGAGTCCTGGGGAAGATGGAAAACACCAGTTTCATTCATGTTTCCCTAAATTATCTACATTTTAAAAGTTGACATATAGCAATTGGAATTCTCAATAAACTGTTTGAACACTGAAAATATAGAGCAGACCTACTGTAAACAATGATAGCTGTAACCTTGTTCTAAAGAAGTACACATGTGTCTAGGGCCTCTCAACTCACAATTGGGAGAGGAGAGAAAAGGCATCAGAGAGAAAGGGAGGTTGGCCTCACAGTGACACTTGTTGCCCTCTCGGACACACCTGCCTCCAGGAAACAGTTCAGGGATGAAGAAACACCCCATCCCACAAAGCCACTTTCAAGCATTTGCTTTCACCACCCTTGTATACAGGTTTCACTCATGATCTCAGAGAAATTAAACTTTTGGCTCTGAGGTATCACCTAGAGCCACAATCTCAAGGGAAAACGAAAAAGTCAAAGGGTGAGGCTGAAAAGAGCTAAAACAGCCCCAGGAACAATTAGAAGTATTCCCTGCTTTTCCAAAATGCACTTCATGTTACTTCACTTCTATGAAGGGCCTATGTTAGTACCTGTTTTTGATGATAACAACAACAAAAAAAAAAAATCTGAAGACAATTTCTGGTCTCATTTAAAAAGCCAAAACTCTAAAGAGTGTTCAGTGTACGTTTTACAGTGAGAGGCATCACACTCCCCAAAGCAGGGAGACTGGATCCACTGAGCTCCTTCCCCAGAAGCCACACCACACATCTCAGCATCAAGTTGCCACAGCCTTAAACCCTGTCTGGGAGCACCTGTGCTTCACTTGTGCGTATTCATTTATGTATTGACTAGCAGAATGTGTTCTCAGGTACCTGCTTCTTTGCTTCATGCTGCTTTGGCTTATGAAAGGTTTCCTAGGAGTGCTCTGCTTTCAAATGGCGGGGAAACCTGGACTAGGCACTGTAGGTGGGATCTGCCCTTTACATCCTCCAGACCCTTCAGTCAGGTCACTATATTACTTTTAGCCACTTTGTGATTTATCCTGCCTTTAACCCATGTGTTCATTTCCCCCTATTTCATAAGTACGTCTTTACATAGCGTGGAAAAACTTGATACAGTTCTAATAGTTTGTCTTAAGGCGTCCCCTTAGCAGTGATCATCTAGTTAGCTTTCACTTCCTACTAATCTCATGTACCCCACTCTATAAAAATTAGGCTTTAGAGACAAATTAATGAACTAATTTTAGTTTCTGTGATTCTGTGTTTTGACTTACTTGTCTAGTGTATCTTCCAGTGACTTTCTAACTTCACATTCTACTAGGTAGAGTTGCTTATATTTTTCCAACTCTGCTTTATTAGAATCTTCTTGCAAACTTTTCATTTTGGAGAGTTCAGATTCCAAGTCTTTAATTATGATTTTCATCTGTTGAGAACCAGCTTGTGTCTAAGGCATACTAAAAAAGATAACATTTTTAAAATAATCATTAACCTGGAAAATTATACTTGTTCCCTTTAGTTTTGAGTCAGTGATTTAGAGAGCGATTTCAAAGGTTAAAAGAAAAAAAAAAGCATAAGTTTAAAACAATTATCATTAATGTGGAGTGAATTAAGTCTGAATTATAAAATTAAAGTGGAATCACTGTTGTAGTAGTACTTATATAATCTGACAATTATATAAAAAGAATAAGAGGATCAACTTAAAATTTTAAAAATTGAGCAAGACAACTTAAGAATAATTCAAGAGGATCATACCAGTTTTAAACCACAATATGTTCTTTTCTTCCTAATGATCGTATTTTTTTACCAATTGGTCTTATAAGTAAAAGAATTATCTAGTGATAATCATTCTGAAAGATCAATTTAGTGATAACTGTGATGGAAACTGAAATATTTAAAGGGAAAACAAGTGCTCCCCTTCCTTCCAGAAATCTACAAAACTAACTGCTCTGAGGGAGGTAGAGGAAACACATAAGCTGTATACATCCAAAATGTAATGTACAGTGAAGGTAAATTCAAGCACATGACAGACCAACGAATTAACCTGCAAAAATAGGTTGACTTCTTTTCATTTCTCTACGAGATCCTGTCTCACTCTTTCTTCAATCTCCTGTTGATACTGTTCTACTTGACTGTGTTCTATCATATTCATTTCTATATGACTTCTGAGGTTCACTACTTTTTGCTCCAACTTCTTTTTATTCTTCTTTAGTTTTTTGTATTTCTTTTGCATTAGATTCATAGATAATAACTCCTGTTGAAAAACTTGATTTTTTTGCATCCTTGTGCTGACATTTTGAAGATGCAGTTTCCAGCTCTGCTGGAAAATCATCAGTCTTCAAGAATAAAAAGATACAGTTTGCTAATGAAGAAAGTGGACAGAGCACAGCCTAACTCAAACCCAGGACCAAATAAATACGATGGTATCTGGATTATAGAATGTAGGACCAGGGATTACTCAGATAATCAAGAAAGAAGTTCAAACCACCAAGAGTCACAAAATATATTATTTACTGTCATCTTTGTCACACAACAGTTGCACTTGATTTTACACTCTTTTATTGTTCTACAATAATATTTTTCTTTCTTCTTAAAATGACTACAAGTCACCTCTTAGTAGAATATCTCTTACACCTACCCCCATCTTAATGTCCCAGGATTTTAAAGACGTTTGAGGGATACTGTATTGAGTTGTCTAGGGCGAAGTTAATAACTCCCTCCCAAAAGAAGTCTGTGAGAATAAGACTCTAATAAATCTTGTAAATATGGATTCTAATCCCATAAGCCTTTTTCTGAAGTACAAAGAATTTTTGCTAATTTGAATTGCATTCCAAAGAGAATTATTTGCAAAGTTAAATAAATCCCATTTCCTAACAGGTTACAGAGATGATCCACACATTTTTCTGGACAGCAACAACAAAAAATGCCTCCTTCTTGTAATCCTTTGTTGCTGTCCATTTACATAAGACAAGTGCTGTGCATATCAATAAATATTCCTTGTTACACCAATGTATACTTAGCCAAGATTCACCCTCATGGAAGAAATGTCAACAGTGTAAAATTAGGGGCTAAACTATTCCTCAGAGACTAGGTAACAAGCACTGAAAAGGCTCAAAGAGCTGGACAGTCACGAAAGCTCCATGAAGGAAGAGAGACTGGGGGCCAGGTCTGAAATAATGGAGGACTACCCAAGAAGAAAAGAAACTGTAAAGACCGAAAGGACAGTCTGAGCAAGGGCTAAGAAAAGGTTAAATCAGCCAGCTAACTTTGAGGATAAGATCCAACCACAGGGAAATAAAAATATGTGCACACAGAATCATGGAAATCAGTGTTCACAAGAGCATTATTAATAATACCAAAGAAGAAACAACCCAAAGCTCCATCAATTTATGATGGATACATGGCTTAGCTTACTGTTGACAATCAACAGAAATGGAAGAACTGATACTTGTTATCACAGGGATGAATTGTGAAAATATGACGTCAAATGAGAACAGCTAATTGCAAAGGATCATACTGCATGATTCCATTTATATAAAATACCAAGGACAGGAATGTCTACGGAGACAGATATTAGACTGGGGGTTGCCTGTGGCTGAGAGAGACTGGAGGCCATGGTTGGCGGCTAAGGGATGCAGGGTGTCTTTTAGTGGGTGATGGAAATGCCCTAAAATTGACTGTAGTCACCGGTTACACCTCGCTAGACTAAGAGATACTGAACTACACAATTTGAGTGGGTAGCTTTTTTAAAAAATCCAATGGCAGGATTCAGATAATCTTCTTAATTCTCTAGTTTGGATGTACATATTCTACAGCATCTGAGTACCTCCATGCTTTTACAATATACTTAAAATGAAAAGGAAAGAAGGCAATGCCTAAACTTCAACTGGTTTTTATAATACCCTTTCTGTAAAGTCATTCTTAAAATCCATGAAATAAATATATACAGAACTCTACAGCCATTCACAAAAGGAAAGATGAGAAATGATAATTTTCTGAACGTTCTATTCAACTAATATTATCCTCTGATTTTAATCTGGCTTGCCTCATCATGGTAATACAGCTATCACTTAAAAAAGTGTTGTTTCAAAGAAAAAAGGGCTCTCAACTTTTGTGAATAATGAGGCGCCATTCTCAACTTTCTTAAGGGTAAATAATATAAGAAAAAATTAATATAATGCAAATGGCAGGATGAAAGTCAGAGTTTAAGGAACAAGTGCATTATAAAGGTAAGAAAATTATAGTAAGTTACTTGTAACAAAATACAGAAGAAAGCTGACCATGAAAGTGAGTGTCCTAAAACACTTTATCCTACATATTACCTGTTAACACGTTCAATTTCATACATACCTGACTTGTGATTTGACATAGTTGTAGTAGTTTACAACAGTTCTTCAAATCCTGTGCCTCAGCTTCTAACATAGCACAATAACATGGCATGACTTTCAGTGAAGCCTCTGACATAGACTGCTTTTTTACAGTGTCATCCAGTTCTTGTTGAAGTTGTCTCACAACTGCCTAATAAGATACTGTCGCTGAGTTTATCAAATCACTTTACTATTATGTTATGTTAATAATAGATAACTCCAACATTGGGACTTTGAAAACTATCACCACAGACAGCAACTCACCTTAATTTTCCTCCTCACTGAATCTGGTTACAGACACAGAAGGGAGTCACCCTTCAGCCTTCCTGATATTAAGTTACTCAGACAAAGAATGTGGCCCCAGTGTCCATGCCCTGTCCCTCCCAATAAATCTGCAGAGCTTCATCACCTCACCTCGAAAAAGAAGTGAATGTGCAGGTGGGAATAGTGATGGAAAATTCCACACTGTGGAAACAGTGCGGAAACATTTTCCTTTCCTTTTTTATTAGAAGCTTTGATTAACTCAGAGATCTTCACATATTTCAACCAGTGCTCAGATCTTTCCAATCGATTCCTACCTCAGCAGAAAAATGAGGCCATTCCCTTGTGGATTATCTATTTTATATCTAGTAGTGTGTCTATATTAATCCCAAACCCTTAATTTATCCCTCCTCCCCATCTTTGCCCTTGGCTAACCACTCCACTCAATATTCTGTAGTCACCTACCTGGGAAAAGGAACTGAAAAAATAATGGATATATGTGTACAAATGACTGAATGACCTTGTTGTACATCTGAAACTAACACAAAACTGTAAATCAGCCATATTGGTTTACATATTGATTGATTGTACACTTTTGAGGCTCAAGAGGGAAGGTGGGATTTCTCTCGAAATGCTGCAGTGGAATAGGGCCTCATCAATTTTTGAGGGGAGAATCTCCTAGGTTTTCTCGAGTTGCGACAGGAAACTTGAGGTTCCTCTTGAGTTTCAACGAGGACCACAGGGACCAGCTCATGTTGCCTCACCAAAGTCAAGTCTCCATTCGAGGTGTGAGAGGTGTCTCACGATTCCTCTCCAGTCGGTGCAGGGGCATAGTGCCTCATCTCAAGTTGAGGCTGGAACCTTAGGGTTCCTCTCCATTGCTGACATGGATCTCGGGGTTCTTATGGAGTTTAAACAGGGGAGTGAGGCCTCGTCTCATGTGGAGACATGGAACTCCGCTTCCCTCTGGAGGTGGAAAAGGGGTGACAGGCTTCCTATCGAGTTAACATAGGGATCGGGGGCTTTTTCTCGAGGTGCCACGGGGCTGTCACACCTCTCTTCGTGTTTTGAATCAATCCTCTGGGTTGGGAAGACCCCCTGGAGAAGGAAATAGCAATCCACTCCAGTATTCTTGCCTGGAAAATCCCATGGACAGAGGAGCCTGGATGGCTACAGACCATGGGGACACAAAGAATCAGACACGACTGAGCGACTTCATTTCACTTCACTTCACTTCAGGGTTATAGTCGAATCAGTGCAGGGAAATCAGGCTTATCTGGTGTGGATGGGGAAATCGGGGTCTTTTCTAATTGAGGCACGAATCCCAGAGAGGCACTCAAGTTTCAAGATGAGACCAGCCTCCTCTTGAGGGGAGATGGCAATGTTAGGATTCCTTCCCCAATGAAGCAGGGAAATCAACCCTCATCTTGAATTGAGGAGGGGGAAAATGCGGCTCTTCTTGAGTTGTGGCATGAAACTTGGTGTTCCTCTAGAGTGGGGATGGGTATCTCCGGGAACTTCCTGAGTTGCATCAAGGGTGTCAAGTACCCTTTCATGTTTCAAGAGGCAACGTGGGATTTCTCTCGAGACACTGCTCTGGAAAAGGGACGCATCACACGTTGAGGGGAGAATCTCATCATTTTTCTCGAGTTGTGGCAGGAAGCTTGGTGTTCCTCTCGAGTTGTGAAGGGGACCTCAGGGACATGCTCGTATTGCCTCTGAGAAGTCAGGCCTCTTTTTGGGTTGTGAGGGGCATGTCGGGATTCCTCTCGATTTGCTGCTGTCAAATGGGCCATGTCTAGAGTTCAGTCGGGAAACTCAATGTTTTTCTCCAGCAGCGACAGGGATCTCGGACTTTCTATCAAGGTTCAACTAGGGAGTCAGGCCTCGTCTGGTGTTGAGGCATGGAACTCTGCATTTCTCTTGAGTTTTCAAAGGCGTGTTAGGCCTCTGGTGGAATTCAGGCGGGGAATTTGGTCTTTTTCAAGAGGATCAGACAGGGAAACAGGCCTCCCATCATGTTGTGAAGGGATATGCAGTGTTCCATTGAAGCCAGTGCAGTGGAATCAGGACTTATCTCGAGCTGAGGGGGAACTCGGTGTCCTTTACCCTTGCAGCAATATCCATGGAGTTCCACTCGATATTCAGTAGGTAGGATAGGCCTCCTCTTGTGGTGCGAGGGGAAGTTGGGATTCCTCTTGAGTTGAAGTAGGGAATGGGCCCTCATCTCCAGATGATGTGGGAAACACTGGGCTCTTCTCGATCTGTGGTGGGAAACTCAGCATTCATCTCAAGTGGTGACAGGGATTTCTGAGTCCCTTTGCATTGCATGAAGGGAGTCAAGTCTCATCTTGAGTTTTGAGAGGGAAGTCAGGATTCCTCTCGAGGTGCTGCAGGAGAAAATGGCCTCATCTCACGATGACAGAGGAATCTCATTGTTTGTCACGAGTTGAGGTGGGAGGCTTGGTATTCCTCTCCAGGTACTACGGGAAACTCATGGAGCCTCTCGTGTTGCCTCAGAGATGTCAAGTCTCCATTCGAGTTGCTAGGGGGAGTGCAGGATTGCTCTGGAGTCACGGCTCGGGAATCAGGCTTCAATTAGCATTGAAGACGGAATCTCACGGTGTTTCTCGAGTTGTGGCCAGAAGTTTGGGTTTTCTCCAGTTGTGACGAGGACATGAGGGAGCCTCTCATGTTATCGCTGGGAAGTCAGGAATCACTTTCAGTTGTTAGGGGCCTCTCAGGATTCCTCTTGACTTGGTTCAGGGGACTAGGGGCTCATCTTGAGTTGAGGCGGGAAACTCAGTGTTCCTCTCCAGCTCTGACAGAAATCCCGGGGTTCCTATGGGGATTTCAGTGGGGAGTCAGATGTCATCTCATACTGATGCATGGAACTCTGCTTCCTGCTAGAGGTGTAAAAGGGGTGTCAAGCATCCTGTTGAGTTGGGGTTGGGATCTGGAGCTATTTCTAGAGGTGCCACAGAGCTCTCAGTCCTCCCTTCATTTTGTGAGTTGATACCTGGGGTAATAGTCGAGTCAGTACAGGGGTATCATGCTTATTTAGATGGATAGGGAAATCAGGGCCTTTTCAAATTGTGGCCCAACCCCTGGAGATCCTCTTGAGTTTCAAGGTGAGACTGGACACCCCTTGAGGTGGGACGGGAACATCAGGATTCCTTTCCTGATGAAGCAGGGGAATGTACCCTCATCTCGAGATGAGGAGGGGAAAATGGGACTCTTCCTGAGTTTTCACAGAATACTTGGTGTTCTTCTTGAGTGGAGATGGGTATGTTGGGGAAATTCTTGAATTGCATAAAGGGTGTCAAGGACCCTTTTGAGGCTCAAGATTGAAGGTGGGATTTCTCTCGAGATGCTGCAGCAGAAAGGGGCCTCATCTTGCATTGAGGGGAGAATCTCCTAGTTTTCCTTGAGTTGCAGCAGAAAACATGGGGTTCCCCTCGAGTTGTGATGGGGACCTCAGGGAAATACTCGTGTTGCCTCAGGAAGTCAAGCCTCTATGCGAGTTGCGAGGGGCCTCTCAGGATTCCTCTTCAGTTGGTGCAGGGTCCTAGGTCCTCATCTTGAGTTGAGGCCAGAACCTCAGGATTCTGCTCCAGTGCTGACACGGATCTCGGGGTTCCTATGGAGTTTCAACAGGGGAGTCAGGTCACGTCTCATTTGGAGACATGGAACTCTGCTTTCCTCTTGAGGTGTAAAAGGTGTGTCACATTTAATGTCGAGGTGACATAGGGATCTGGGACTTTCTCTCAAGGTGCCACAGGGCTGTCACATGTCCTATTGCATTTTGAGTCGATACTTGGGGTTACAGTTGAGTCAGTGCAGGGCAATCAGGCTTATCTGGAGTGGATGGGGACAATGGAGTCTTTTCGAATTGAGGCACAACTCCCGGGGATGTGCTCGAGTTTCAAGGTGAGATCAGCCTCCCTTTGAGGTTCGACAGGAACCTCGGGATTCCTTTACCAACGAAGCAGGGACATCAACCCTCATCTTGAGTTGAGGAGGGGAAAACGGGGGTCTTCATGAGTTGTGGTGTGAAACTCAGTGTTCCTCCCGAGTGGGGATGGGTATCTCTGGGAACTTCCTGAGTTGCATAAAGGGTGTAAAGTACACTTTCAAGTTTCAAGTGGGAACCTGGTATTTTTCTCAAGACACTGCTCAGGAAGAGGGTATCATCTCACATTGAGGGGAGAATCAACTGGTTTTCTCGAGGTGTGTGGGGTAGGGGTTCCTCTTGAGTTGTAACGGGGACCTCAGCGACCTACTTGTCTCGCCTCAAAGAAGTCAGGTCTCTTTAAGAGTTGTGAGCAGCATGTCGGGATTCCTCTGGAGTTGCCGCCAGGGAATAGGGCCATGTCTAGAGTTTTGTTGGTCAACTCAGTGTTCCTGTCCGGCAGCTACAGGGATCTCAGGCTTCCTTTAAAGGTTCAAGAATGGAGTCAGGCCTCATCCAGTGTCAGGGAATGGAACTCTACTTTCCTCTCGAGTTGTCCAAGGGGTGTCTGGCTTCCTGAAGAGTGCAGGCTGGTAATCGTGGATTTTTCAAGAGGATCAGCAGGGGGTCAGGCCTCCCATTATGTTGTAAGGCGATCGTCGGTGCTGCATGGGAGCCGGTGCAGGGGAATCAGGACTTATTTCAAATTGAGGGGGAACTCAGTGTCCTTTTTCCTTGCAGCAGGATCCGCCAGGATACACTCGAGATTTAATAAGTGAAACAGGCCTCCTCTGGTGGTGTGAGAGGAAGTTGGGATTCCTCTTGAGTTGAAGCAGGGAATGGGCCCTCATCTCCACATGAGGTGGGAATCACAGGGCTCTTCTTGAGTTGTGCTGGGAAACTCGGTTTTCCTCTCGAGGTGTGACAGGGATTTCTGGGCCAACTTTAGTTGCATGAAGGGAGTCAAGCCTCCTCTCGAGTTTGGAGAGGACATTCGGTATTGCTTTCTAGGCGCTGCAGGAACAAAGGGCCTCAAGTTGCGTGGACGGGGGAATATCCTGGTTGTCCTTGAATTGTGGCCAGAGGCTTGGGATTCCTGACCAGGTACCGCGGGGAACTCAGGAAGCCTCTCGTGCTATCTCAGGGAAGTCAAGTCTCCATCCAAGTTGTGAGAGGCCTCTCAGGATTCCTCTCCAGTTGGTGCAGGGTCCTAGGTCCTCATCTTGAGTTTAGGCCAGAACCTCAGGGTTCCTCTCCAGTGCTGACATGGATTTCAGGGTTCCTATGAAGTTTCAACAAGGGAGTCAGGTCGCATCTCATGTGGAGACACGGAACCAAGCTTTCCTCTCCAGCTGTAAAAGTAGTGTCAGGCTTCCTGTTGAGGTGACATAGGGAATTGTGGCTTTCTCTCCAGGTGCCACAGGGCTGTCAAGCCTCCCATCGTGTTTTGAGTCGATATGCAGTATGACATCGAGTCAGTGCAGGGGAATCAGGTTTATCTGGAGTGGATTGAAACATTGGTGCTTTTTGAATTGGGGCACGACTCCTGGAGTTCCTCTCGAGTTTCAAGTTGAGACCGCCTTCTCCTGAGGTACAACATGAATGCCGGAATTCCTTTCTTGACAAAGCAGGGAAATGGACCCTCAATTCAAGATGAAGAGAGAAAAAATGGGAATCTTCTTGAGTTGTGGCGGGACACACGGTGTTCCTCTCGAGTGGAGATGGGTATGTCGGGGAACTTCTTAAGTTGCAGAAAGGGTGTCAAGGACCCTTTCGAGGCTAAAGAGGGAAGGTGGGATTCCTCTCGAGATACTGCTCTGGAGAAGGGCCTCATCTCACATTGAGGGGAAAATCTGTTTTTTCAGCAGCTGTGATGGGAAGCTTGGGGTTCCTCTCGAGTTGCGACGGGTACCTCAGGGACCCGCTTGTGTTGCATCCGAGAAGTCAGGTCTCTTTCCGAGTTGCGAGCGGCATGTCAGGATTCCTCTCCAGTTGCTGCCGGGGAAGAGGGTCGTGTCTAGAGTTCTGTAGGTCAACTCAGTATTCCTCTCCAGCGACGACAGGGATCTTGGGCTTCCTCTCAAGGTTTAACAAAGGAGTCAGGCCTCGTCTGGTGTCAGGGCATGGAACTCTGCATTACTCTCAAGTTATCTAAGGGTTTTCAGGCCTCCTGTCAAGTTCAGGCGGTGAATCGGGGCATTTCAAGAGAATCAGCAGGGGAGTCAGGCCTCCCATGATGTTGAGAGGGGATCCTTTGTGTTCCATTGGAACCTCTGCAGGGGAATCAGGACTTATATCGAGTTGAGTGGGAACTCGGTGACCTTTTTCCCTGCAGCAGGATCCACGGGGTTCCACTCGAGATTCAATAGGTCAGACAGGCCTCCCCTGGTGGTGTGAGGGGAATTTTGGATTCCTCTTGAGTTGAAGCTAGGAATGGGCCCTCATCTCGATGAGGTGGGAAACACGGGGCTCTTCTCGAGTTGTGGTGGGAAATTCTAGTTTCCTCTTGAGATGTCGTGGGGATCTCTGGACATCCTTTACTTCAATGAAGGGAGTCAAGCTTCATCTCGAGTTTGGAGAGGGCACTAGGGATTACTCTCTAGGTGCTGCAGGAACAAATGGCCCCATGTTGCATGGACGGAGGAGTCTCCTGGTTTTTCTTGAGTTGTGGTGGGAGGCTTTGGATTCCTCTCCAGGTACCCTGGAGAACTCAGGGAGCCTCTCATGTTTCCTCAGGGAAGTCAAGTCTCTATTCGAGTTGCGAGGGTGTTCGTGGGATTTGTGTGGAGTCACAGCAGGGGAATCAGGCCTCAATTCACATTGAAGGGGGAATCTTAACATATTTCTCGAGTTGCGGCAGGACATTTGGGTTCACTCGCGTTGCGACAGGGACCTGAGGGAGCCTCTCATCTTGTCTCTGGGAAGTCAGGAATCCTTTTGAGTTGTGAGGGGCCTCTTGGGATTTCTCTCAAGTTGGTCCAGGGGATGAGGGCCTCATCTTGAGTTGAGAGGGGAAACTCAGTGTTGCTCTCCAGTTCTGACATGGATTGGGGTTCTTATGGAGATTCCTCTGGGAAGTCAGCCATCATGTCGTGTGGAGACATGGAACTCCACTTTCCTCTAGAGGTGTAAAAGGGGTGTCAGGTTTCCTGTCGACTTGGCATAGGGATCTGGGATTTTCGCTCCAGTTGACACAGGGCTGTCACACCTCCCTTTGTGGTTTGAGTCGATCCTCTGGGTGACAGTCAAGTCAGTGAAGGGGAATCAGGCTGATCTGATGTGAATGGGGACATCGGGGTCTTTTCAAATTGATATTCGACTGCGAGGATGCACTTGAGTTTTCAGGTGTGAACAGCCTCTGCTTGAGGTGCAACGGAAATGTCGGGTTCCTTTCCCAACGAAGCAGGGAAATCAACCCTCATGTCCAGTAGAGGAGCGGGAACCTGCGGCTCTTCTGGAGTTGTGGCATGAACCTTAGTGTTCCTCTCAGGTGGAGACCGGTATCTCGGGGAATTTGCTGAGTTGCAGAAAGGGTGTCAAGAACCCTTTTGCGTTTCAAGAGAGAACGTGGAATTCCTCTTGAGACACTGCTCTGGAAAAGGGCCTCGTCTCACTTTGAGGGGAGAATCTCGTGGTTTTTCTGGAATTGCGGTGGGAAGCTTGGTGTTCTTCTCAAGTTGTCACGCAGAGCTCAGGGACCCGCTTGCATTGCCTCCGGGAATTCAGGTCATTTTCTGAGTTGTGAGGGGCACATCTGGTTTGCTCTCGAGTCGCTGCCGGCAAATAGGGCCGAGTATAGAGTTCAGTCGGTGAACTCAGAGGTTTTGTGTGGTGGCGACAGGGACCTTGGTCTTCCTCTCCAGGTTCAGCTAGGTAGTCAGGCCTAGTCTGGTGTCAAGGCATGGAACTCGGATTTCCTCTCAAGTTGTCAAAGGGATGTCATGCCTCCTGTCGAGTTCAGGTGGGGAATCGGGGCTTTTTGAAGAGGATCGGTAGGAGACTCAGGCCTCCCATCATGTTGTGAGGGGATCCTCAGTGTCACATTGGAGCTGGTGCAGGGGAATCAGTATTTATGTCGAGTTGAGGGGAAACTCAGTGTCCTTTCTCCCTGCAGCAAGAGCTGCAGGATTCCACTCGAGATTCAATATGTGAGACAGGCCTTCCCTGGTGGTGTGATGGGAAGCTGGGATTCCTCTTGAGTTGAAGTCAGGAATGGGCCCTCCTCTCCAAATGAGGTGGGAAACACGGGGCACTTCTCGAGTTGTGGCGGGAAACTCAGGTTTCCTCTCAAGGTGTGACAGCGATCTCAGGGCCCCCTTGCATTGTATGAAGGGAGTCAAGCCTCCTCTTGAATTTGGAGAGGGCACTTGGGATTGCTCTCTAGGCACTGCAGAAACATAGGGCCACATGTTGCAAGGCCGGGGGAGTCTCATGTTTTTTCTCGAGTTGTGGTGGGAGGCTTGGGATTCCTCTGCAGATACCCTTGGGAACTCAGGGAGCCTCTTGTGTTGCCTCAGGGAAGTCAAGTCTCCATTCGAATTGCGAGGGGGAGTGCGGGATTTCTCTGGAGTTTTGACAGGGAAATCAGGCCTCAATTCACAAGGAAGGGGCAATCTCAATGTATTTCTCCAGTTGCAGCAGGATGTTTGGGTCCCTCAAGTTGCAACGGGAACCTGAGGGAGCCTCTCATCTTGTCTCTGTCAAGTTAGGAATCCTTTCGAGTTGTGAGGGGCCTCCCAGGATTGCTCTCGAGTTAGTCCAGGGGTCTAGGGCCTCATCTCGATTTGAGGCGGGAAACTCAGGGTTCATCTTCAGTTCTGACTTGGATCTCAGGGTTCCTATGGAGATTCCCCGGAGGAGTCAGCCATCATCTCGTGTTGAGGAATGGAACCCCACTTCCCTCTTGAGGTGTAAAAGGGGTGTCAGGCGTCCTGTCTAGGCGATGTAGGGATCTGGAGCTATTGCTTGAGGTCCCACGGTGCTCTCAGTCCTCCCTTCGTGTTGCGAAGTGGTACTCGGGGTACCATTTGAGTCATGGCATGGGAATCGGGCCTTATCTCAAGTGGATGGGAACATCGGGGTCTTTTGGAATTGTCGCATGAACCCTGAAGTTCTCTCGAGTTTCAAGGTGAGAATGACCTCCACTTGCGTTGCAATGGGAACGTTTGGATTCCTTTCCTCGATGAAGCAGGGGAATGGACCCCCATCTCAAGATGAGGAGGGAAAAACGGGGCTCATCTTGAATGGTGGTGGGACACCTGATGTTCCTCTCCAGTTGAGACGGGTATGTTGGGACACCTTTTGAGTTTCATAAAGGGTGTCAAGGACTCTTTCGAGGCTCAAGAGGGAAAGTGGGATTTCTCTTGAGACGTTGCAGCGGAAAAGGGCCTCATCTCGCATTGAGGGGAGAATATACTGGTTGTACTTGAGTTGGGGCAGGAAACTTGGGATTCCTCTAGAGTTGCGACCGGGACCTCAGGGACCCGATCATGTTGTCTCAGGAAAGTCCATTCTCCATGCGAGTTGCCAGGGGCCTCTCGGAATTCCTCTCCAGTCGGTGGAGGGGTCCGGGCCTAATCTCCAGTTTAGGTCAGAACCTCAGGTTTCCACTGCAGTGCTGACATGGATCTAGGGGTTCCTATGGAGTTTAAACAGGGTGTCAGGCCTTGTCTCGTGTGGAGACATGAAACTGCAGTTTCCTCTCGAGGTGTAAAAGCGGTGTCAGACTTCCTGTCGACTTGACATAGGAATCTAGGGTTTTCGCTCGAGTTTCCACAGGGCTGTCACACCTTCCTTCATGTTTGGATTCTACACTCGGGGTGACAGTCGAGTCAGTGCAGGGGAATCAGGCTGATCTGGCGTGAATGGGGACATTGGGTTTCTTTCAAATTGATATTCGACTATGGGGATGCACTCGAGTTTTCAGGTGAGGCCGGCCTCCACTTGAGGTGTGACGGAAACGTGGGGATTCCTTTCTCAACGAGGCAGGGTAATCGACCCTCATCTCGAGTTGAAGAGGGGGAACACGTGGCTCTTCTGGAGTTGTGGCATGAACCTCGGTGTTCCTCTCAAGTGGGGATGGGTATCTCAGGGAATTTGTTGAGCTGCAGAAAGGGTGTCAAGTACCCTTTCACGTTTCATGGGGGAATGTGGAAATCCTCTCGAGACACTGCTCTGGAAAAGAGCCTCATCTCGCATTGAGGGGAGGATCTCGTGGCTTTCCTGGAGTTGCAGCGGGAAGCTTGGGGTTCCTCTATAGTTGTGACGCAGACCTCAGGGACCCGCTTGCATTGCCTCTGAGAATTCAGGTCATTTTCCGAGTTACGAGGGGAACTTCTGGTTTGCTCTCGAGTCGCTGCTGACAAATAGGGCCAAGTATAAAGTTCAGTCGGTGAACTCACTTTTTCCTGTCCGGCAGCGACAGGGACCTCGGTCTTCCTCTTCAGGTTCAACTAGGGATTCAGGCCTCCTCTGGTGTCGAGGCATGGAACTCGGCTTTCCTCTCGAGTTGTCAAAGGAGTGTCAGGCCTCCTGTCAAGTTCAGGTGGGGAATCGGGGCTTTTTCAAGAGTATCAGTAGGAGAGTCAGGCCTCCCTCATGTTGTGAAGGGATTCTCCATGTCTCATTGGAGCTGGTGCAGGGGAATCAGGACTTATTTCAAGTTGAGGGGGAACTCGATGCCTTTTGTCCTTGTAGCAGGAGCCACAGGGATCAAATCGAGATTCAATAGGTGGGACAGGCTTTCCCTGGTGGTGCAACGGGAAGTTGGGATTCCTTTTGAGTTGAAGCTGGGAATGGGCCCTCATCTCCAGATGAGGTGGGAAACACGGGGTTCTTCTCAAGTTGTGGCGGGAAACTTGGGTTTCCTCCCGATTTGTGATGGGGAACATTGGGTCCCCTTGCGTTGGATGAAGGGAGTCAAGCCTCCTGTCAAGTTTCGAGAGGGCACTCAGAATTGTTCTCTAGGCGCTGCAGGAACAACGGGCCTAATGTTGCACGGACGAGGGAATCTCTTGGTTATTCTCGACTTGTGTTGGGAGGCTTGGGATTCCTCTGCAGGTACCCTAGGGAACTCAGGGAGCCTCTCATGTTGCCTCAGGGATTTCAAGTCTCCATTCCAGTTTAGAGGAGGGGCGTGGGATTGCTCTGAAATCTCGGCAGGGGAATCAGGCCTCAATTCTCATGGAAGGGGTGATCTCAAGGTCTTTCTCACGTGCAGCAGGAAGTTTGGGTTCACTCAAGTTGTGACGGGGACCTGAGGGAGCCTCTAATCTTGTCTCTGGCAACTCAGGAATCCTTTCGAGTTGTGAGGGGCCTCTTGAGTTTGCTCTCGAATTGAGACAGGAGATGAGGGTCTCCTCTCGAGAAGAGGCTGGTAAATCAGGGTTCCTCTCCAGTTCTGACTTTGATCTTGGTGTTCCTGTGAGGATTCCCATGGGCAGTCAGCCATCATCTCGTGTTGAGGCACGGAACTCCGCTTCCCTCTTGAGGAGTCAAAGGGGTGTCAGGCCTCTTGTTGATTTGAGGTAGGGTTCTGGGTCTATTTCTAGAGGTGTGACAGGGCTCTCAGTCCTCCCTTCGTGTTGTGAAGTGATACTCGGGGTTCCATTCGAGCCGTGGCAGGGGTATCAGGCCTTATCTCGAGTGGATGGGGACATCAGGGTCTTTTGGAATTGTGGCACGACCCCTGGAGTTCATCTCGAGTTTCATGGTGAGACCGGCCTCCTCTTGAGGTGTGGCATGAATGTCGGGATTCCTTTCCCGATGAAGCAGGGGAATGGACCCCCATCTTGAGATGAGGAGGGGAAAAGGGGCTCTTATTGAGTGGTGGCGGGATACTCAGTGTTCCTCTCCAGTGGAGATGGGTATTTTGAGGAAATTCTTGAGTGGAATAAAGGGTGTCAGGGACCCTTTTAAGGCTCAAGAATGAATTTGGGATTTCTCTCAAGCCACTGCAGCAGAAAAGTGCCTCATCACACGTTGAGGGGAGAATCTCCTGTTTTTTCTTGATTTGCAGCAGGAAACTCGGAGTTCCTCTCGAGTTGTGACGGGGACCTCAGGGACCCACTCGTGTTGCCACAGGAAAGTCAAGTCTCCATGCGAGTTGCCAGGGGGCTCTCGGGATTCCTCTCCAGTTGGTGCAGGGGCCTAGGGCCTCATCTCGAGTTGAGGCGGAACCTCAGGCTTCCTCTCCAGTGCTGACATGGATCTCGGGTTTCCTGTGGAGTTTCAACAGGGAAGTCAGGCCTCGTCTAGTGTGGAGACATGGAACTGTAGTTTCCTCTTGAGGTGTAAAAGTGGTGTCAGGCTTTCTGTTGATTTGACATAGGGATCTGGGGCTTTCTCTCAAGGTGCCACAGGGTTGTCACACCTCCCTTCATGTTTTGAGTCAATCCTCTGGGTGACAGTCGAGTCAGTGCAGAGGAATCAGGCTGATCTGGAGTGGATGGGGACATCCAGTTCTTTTCGAATGGAGGCTTGACTCGTGGAGACGCACTTGAGTTTTCAGGTGAGATCAGCCTCCTCTGAAGGGGTGAAGGAAACGTCGGGATTCTTTTCCTGATGAAGCACGGAATTGACCCTCATCTCGTGTTGAGGTGGGTGAACACGTGGCTCTTCTTGAGTTGTGGCATGAACTTCAGTGTTCCTCTCGTGTGGGGAAGGGTATCTCGGGAATTGCTTAGTTTCAGAAAGGGTGTCAAGAATCATTTTGCCTTTCAAGAGAGAACGTGGGATTCCTCTTGAGACACTGTTCTGGAAAAGATTCTCATCTCGCGTCAAGGGGAGAATCTCGTGGTCTTTCTCTAGTTGCAGCGGGAAGCTTGGAGTTCCTCTCGAGTTGTGACGCAGACCTCAGGGACCTGCTCGTGTTGCCTTCGAGAAGTCACGTCTCTTTCCCAGTTGCAAGCAGCATGTCTGGATTGGTCTCGAGTTCCTGACGCGTCTAGACTTTTGTCATCAACTCAGCTTTCCTGTCAGGCGGCGACAGGGATCTCGGGCTTCCTCTCAAGGCTCAACTAGGGATTCAGGCCTCCTCTGGTGTCAAGTCATGGAACTCGGCTTTCCTCTCGAGTTGTCAAAGGGGTGTCAGGCCTCCTGTCGAGTTCAGGTGGGGAATTGGGGCTTTTTCAAGACCATCCACAGGGGAGTCAGGCCTCCTATCATGTTGTGAGGGGATCCTCAGTGTCGCATTGGAGCCAGTGTAGGGGAATCAGGACTTATCTTGAGGTGAGGAAGAACTCAATGTCCTTTCTCCTTGCAGCAGGAGCCGCGGGGTTTCATTCGAGATTCAATAGGCGGGACAGGCCTCCCCTGGTGGTGGGACAGGCCTCCCCTGGTGGTGGGATGGGAAGTTGGGATTCCTCTGGAGTTGAAGCCGGGAATGGGCCCTCATCTCCAGATTAGGTGGGAAACATGGGCCTCTTCTCCAGTTGTGGTGGGAAACTCGGGTTTTCTCAAGAGGTGTGACGGGGATCTCTGTGCCCCCTTTCATTTCATGAAGGGAATCAAGCCTCCTGTCGAGTTTGGAGAGGTCACTCGGGATTGCTCTCTAGGCGCTGCAGGAACATTGGACCACATGCCACAAGGACGGGGGAATTGCCTGGTTTTTCTCAAGTTTCAGTGAGAGGCTTGGGATTCCTCTGCAGGTACACCTGGGAACTCAGGGAGCCTCTCATGTTGCCTCAGGGAATTCAAGTCTCCATTCGAGTTGAGTGGGGGGAGCACGGGATTGCTTTGGATTCTTGACAGGGAAATTGGGCCTCAATTCTCATGTAAGGGGTGATCTCAATGTATTTCTCCAGTTGTGGCAGGAAGTTTAGGTCCCTCAAGTTGCAACAGGGACCTGAGGAAGCCTCTCATCTTGCCTCTGGCAAGTCATGAATCGTTTTGAGTTCTGCGGGGCCTCTCAGGATTGCTCTTGGGTTGATCCAGGGGACTAGGGCCTCATCTTGAGTTGAAGTGGGAAACTCAGTGTTCCTCTTCAGTTCTGACTTGGATCTCAGGGTTCCTATGGAGATTCCCCAGGGGAATCAGCCATGGTGTTGAGGAATGGATCTCTGCTTCCCTCTCGAGGTGTAAAAGGGGTGTCAGGCCTCCTGTCTATGTGAAGTAGGGATCTGCGGCTATTTCTAGAGGTGCCACGGTTCTCTCAGTCCTCCCTTCGTGTTGTGAGGTGATACTCGGGGTACTATTCGAGTCGTGGCATGGGAATCAGGCCTTATCTCAAGTGGATGGGGACATCGTGGTCTTTTGGAATTGTGGCATGAACCTTGGAGTTCTCTCGAGTTTCAAGGTGAGAACAGCCTCCTCTTGAGTTGCGACGGGAACGTCGGGATTCCTTTCCCGACAAAGCAGGGGAATGGAAACCCATGAGAGATGAGGAGGGGAAAACGGGCTCTTCTTGAGTGGTGGTGGGACAATCGGTGTTTCTCTCCAGTTGAGATGGGTATGTCAGGGCACTTTTTGTGTTGCATAAAGGGTATCAAAGACCATTTCGAAGCTCAAGAGGGAAGGTGAGATTTCTCTTGAGATGCTGCAGCAGAAAAGGGCCTCATCACTCATTGAGGGAAGAATCTCCTGGTTTTTCTCGAGTTGAGGCAGGAAACTTGTGATTCCCCTAGAGTTATGACCAGGACCTCAGGGACACACTCGTGTTGTCTCAGGAAAGTCAAGTTTCAATGCAAGTTGCCAGGGACCTCTCGGTATTCCTTTCCAGTCCGTGCAGGGGTCTAGGGCCTCTTCTCGTGTTGAGGCCAGAACCTCAGGCTTCCTCTGCAGTGCCAACATGGATCTCGGAGTTCCTATGGAGTTTCAACAAGGGAGTCAGGCCTTGTCTCGTGTGGAAACATGGAACTCCAGTTTCCTCTCGAGGTGTAAAAGTGGTGTCAGGCTTCCTGTCTACTTAACATAGGGATCTGGGGCATCCACTCCAGGTTTCACCGGGCTGTCACACCTCCCTTCGTGTTTTGAGTTGATACTCGGGGTGACAGTCGAGTCAGTGCAGGGGAATCAGGCTGATCTGGAGTGGATAGGGAGATCGGGGTTTTTTTCCAATTGATATTCGACTTCAGGCATGCATTCGAGTTTTCATGTGAGACTGGCCTTCTCTTGAGGTGAGATGGAAGCATCAGGATTCCTTTCCTGACAAAGCAGGGGAATCGAACCTCATCTCCAGTTGAGGAAGGGGAACATGTGGCTCTTCTTGGGTTGTGGCGTGAACCTTGATGTTCCTCTCAAGTGGGGAAGGTTATCTTGGAGAACTTACTGAGTTGCAGAAAGGGCATCAAGAGGGAACAAGGGATTTAAGAGGGAACGTGGGATTCCTTACTACACACTGCTCTGGAATAGGGCCTCATCTCACATTAAGGGAAGAATCTCCTGGTTTTTCTTGAGTTGCAGTGGGAAACTTGGGGTTCCTCTCGAGTTGTGACAGGGACCTCAGGGACTGGCTCACATTGCCTCCAAGAAGTTAGGTCTCCTTCCTATTTGAGAGTGCCACGTTGGGAATGCTCTCGAGTCATTGCCTGTGAATAGGGCCGTGTCTACAGTTCAGTCGGTGAACTCAGGGTTTCTGTCCTGGGGTGACAGTGATCTCAGGCATCCTCTCAAGGTTCAGCTAGGGAGTCAGGCCTCGTCTGGTGTCGAGGCTTGGAACTCGGCTTTTCTCTCAAGTTGTCAAAAGGGTGTCAGGCCTCCTGTCGAGTTCAAGGGGGGGGGGGTCGGGTGTTTTTCAAGAGGATCAGCAGGGGAGTCAGGCCTCCCATCATGTTGTGAGGGGATCCTCGGTGTCGCATTGGAGCCAGTGCAGGGGAATGAGGACTTATCTCGAGTTGGAGGGGAACTCGGTGTCCTTTCTCTTTGTAACAGGATCTGCAGGGTTCCACTTGAGATTCAATAAGTGAGAAAGGCCTCCCCTCTTGGTGCAAGGGGAAGCTGGAATTCCTCTTAAGTTGAAGCCATTAATGGGCCCTGTTCTTCAGATGCAGTGGCAAACATGGGGCTCTTCTCGAATTGTGGCTGAAACCTTGGGTTTCCCCTTGAGGTGTGACGGGGACTTCTGGGCCTGCTTGCATTGCAAGAAGGGAGTCAAGCCTCCTCTAAAGTTTGGAGAGGGCACTCGGGATTTCGCTCTAGGCACGGCAGGAACAAGGCCCTCATATCGCGAGGGCGGGGTGATCTAATGGTTTTTCTCGAGTTGCAGCGAGAGGGTCGGATTCCTCTGCTGCTACCCCTGGGAATTCAGGGAGCCTCTCCTGTTGCCTCAGGGAAGTCAAGTCTCCATTCGAGTTTCCAGGGGGAGTGAAGAAGTGCTCTGGAGTCTCAGCAGGGAAATCAGGTCTCAATTACCATGGAAGGGGCGATCTCAAAGTTTTTGTTGAGTTGCGGCAGGAAGTTTTGGTTCCCTCGAGTTGCAACAGGGACCTACGGGAGCCTCTCATCTTGTCTCTGGCAAGTCAAGCATCCTTTCGTGTCGTGAGGGGCATCTCGGGATTCCTCTCGAGTTGGTTCAGGGTACTAGGGCCTCATCCCGAGTTGAGGCCAGAGCCTCAGGCTTCCTCTTCAGTGATGAGGAGGGGAATATGGGGCTCTTCTTGAGTGGTGGTGGGACGCTTGGTGCGCCTCTCCAGTGGAGATGGGCATGTCGGGGAAATTCTTGAGTTGTATAAAGGGTTTAAAGGACCCTTTCGAGGCTCAAGAGGAAAGGTGGGATTACTCTTGAGACGCTGCAGTGGAAAACGGACTCATCTCGCATTGAGGGGATAATCTCCTGGTTTTTCTTGAGTTGCAGCAGGAAACTTGGGCTTTCTCTCGTGTTGAGGGGAATGCAGGGACCTGCTAATATTGTGTCAGGAAAGTCATGTTTCCATGTGAGTTGCAAGGGGCTTCTCAGGATTCCTCTCCAGTCGGTGCTGGGAGCTAGGGCTTTATCTTGAGCTGAGGCCAAAACCTCAGGCTTCCTCTCCAGTGCTGACTTGGATCTCGGGGTTCCTATGAAAATTCAGCAGGGGAGTCAGGCCTCATCTTGGATTTAGTCATGGAACTCCGCTTTCTGCTTGAGGCGTAACAGGGGTATCAGGCTTCCTGTCGATTTGACATAGGGATCTGGGGCTTTCTCTCAAGGTGTCACAGGGCTGTCAAACCCCCCTTTGAATTGATCCTCAGGGTGACAGTCGAGTTAGTGCAGGGGAATCAGGCTGATCTGGAGTGGATGGGCCCAATTGGGTCTTTTCTATTGGAGGCTTGACTGCTGGGGATAAAGTCGAGTTTTCAGGTGAGACCAGCCTCCTCTTGATGTGCAACAGTAACATCGGGATTCCTTTCCCGATGAAGCTGGGGAATCGACCCTCATCTCGAGTTAAGAAGGGGGAACACGCGGCTCTTCTTGAATTGTGGTGTGGATCTCAGTGTTTCTCTCTAGTGGGGACAGGCATCTCGGGGAACTTGCTGAGTTGCAGAAAGGGTGTCAAGTACCCTTTCACATTTCCAGAGGGAACGTTGGTTTCCTCTCGAGACACTGCTCTGGAAAAGGGCTTCATCTCCGTTGAGGGCAGAATCTCGTGTTTTTTCTCAATTTGTGGCGGGAAGCTTGGGGTTCCTCTCGAGTTGCAACAGGGACCTCAAGTCACCCATTCACGTTACCTCCAAGAAGTCAGGTCTATTTCCAAGTTGCAAGAGCCACGTTGGAATTCTCTCGAGTACCTTCCTGTGAACAGGGCCATGTCTAGAGTTCAGTCAGTCAACTCAGCATTCCTGTCTGGTGGCGACAGAGATGTTGGGTTTCCTCGCAAGGTTCAACTAGGGAGTCAGGCCTCGTCTGTTGTCGAGGCATGGAATTTGGCTTTCTTCCTGAGTTTTCAAAGGAATGTCAGGCCTCCTGTTGAATTCAGACAGGGAATCGGGGCTTTTTCAAGAGGATCAGTAGGTGAATCAAGCCTCCTATCCTATTGTGAGGCGATCCTTGGTGTCGCATTGGAGCCGGTGCAGGGGAATCAGGACTTATCTAGAGTTGAGGGGGACCTTGGTGTCCTTTCTCCTTGCAGCAAGAGCCGCAGGGTTCCACTTGAGATTCAATAGGTGAAACAGGCCTCCTCTGGTGGAGGGCAAGTTTGGATTTCTCTTGCGATGAAGCCCGGAATGGGCCTTCATCTCCAGATGAGGTGGGACACACGGGGCTCTTCTTGAGTTGTGGTGGGAAACTAGGGTTTCCTCTCTAGGTGTGATGGGGATTTCAGGTCCCCTTGCATTGCATGAAGGGAGTCAAGCCTCCTGTTGAGTTTGGAGAAGGCACTCTGGATTGCTCTCTTGGTTCTGCAGGAACAAAAGCCTCATGTTGTGAGGACAGGGGAGTCTCCTGGTTTTTCTTGAGTTCCAGCAGGAGGCTTGGGATTCCTCTGCAGGTACCCTGGGGAACTCAGGGAGCCTCTCGTGTTGCCTCAGGGAAGTCAAGTCTCCATTCCAGTTGCGGGGGTTGGGGGGTGGGATTGCTCTGGAGTCTGGGCAGGGGAATCAGGCCTCAATTCGCATGGAATGGGCAATCTCAAGATGTTTCTCGGGTTGCGGCAGGAAGTTTGGGTTCCCTCGGGTTGCGATGGTGACCTGAAGGACCCGTTCACGTTTCCTCTGAGAAGTCAGTTCTCTTTCTGAGTTGCTAGGGGCATGTCGGGAAAGTTCTTTAATCGTTGCCAGAGAGTATGGCCCTGTTTAGAGTTCAGTCGGTCAACTCAGCTTTCCTGTCCTTCAGTGACAGGGATCTCGGACTTCCTCTCAAGGTTCAACTAGGGAGTCAGGCCTTATCTGCTTTCGAGACATGGAACTCGAATTTCCTCTTGAGTAGTTAAAAGGTTGTCAGGCCTCCAGTCGAGTTCAGGCGGGAACTTGAGGCTTTTTAAGAGGATCAACAGGGGAGTCAGGCCTCCCATTATGTTGTGAGGGTACTGGGGTCCAGCCCCGGCAGGATCCAGGGTTATTCGAAGCGTGATGGGATCGCCAACTGAGAGAGACATATAATGAGATAAGGAAAGAATTTTGCAGTTAAGAAAATAAAGGAGAATAAGAGGCTGACATTCCTTGGTTTACACAGAAAGCAAATAAAACCCCACCACGGGACTTGCACTGTTCATGTAGGCCATGGGCACCCTCTCGAACCACAAAAGGTACCCAACTTTGGCCACCTTCTCAAGTGAGTCTTAGAAGCCTATGCAGAGAAGTGAACTCAGCGGGCCCATGCACTTGAGGGATTCAGCCTGTAAAGAAAGAAGAGGAAGGGACAACACAGGGAGACCAAACTTCAATGAGCAAGGCCCACAACTTTATTATCCAAAGGAGCTTATATACCTTAAGCTGTACATAGAAAATAATGGAAGATGCATAGTCATGCAGGGTCAGCAGTCCTGATCCTCATCGAGACCAGGTGTTCTTTCTACATTACTTACTATATACAAAGATCTCAGGTGATTAACATCATCTTCTGGCCAGGAGGACTGCTAACATTTTATGACCCTTTCTGATGATGATTATTCAACCAGAAAACTTATTTTCTCTAAAGATTATTTTTCTAAAGTCAGGCACCACTCTACAAAAGCACTAGATAAGGTTTCATTCCTATAGGGTAAGGGTGTAAAGGGCTATAGCATGGAAAGAACTTATTAACTCAAGGCCTAATGTGGTTAAATCAAAGGATACTACTTATTTTTTCTCACATACCAGCTATATTAATAATATATTTTCAGGGACACAATGGGTAAGGGATATGGAAACTTAGCAACAAATATTGTCTCAACAATGAAACCCTCCACCAGTGCTATTCCACTAATTTCTTAACTCCCTGAAAGGCTCTATATTTTTAGAATGTTTTAGGCTTCTTGTGCCTCTCTTTACAGCTTGTTGGGAAGCTGTAAACAATCACATGCATAGCTGCAGGAGCCTGGCCAAACCTGTCAGGCAGACTAGAAAGCCATCAGGGGAGTTTGGATTGGAACACTCTATTATGAACAGGAGACTTATTAACTAAAGCTCTAAGTAGATTTTCTTTAGAGAAAGGTGGTTGGGGATAGCCCCCTGTTAATGTCAGAGGTGTTGGTGAGAGGCATGAGATAGTAAAACAGACAGATTCTGATTTTGGGGTAGATGCTCAAGCAGGTCCAGGGGGGTCCCTTGAGTCCTGATTTGCCTTTGCCCATCAGGTCTCTTCCTCATGACCTTTGCCATGGGTGGGAATCTCCCATGCTGGCTCCCGGCATCTCCTTTTTTATTTCTTAAAACAACCTGATATAGTTCAGTCGCGAGCTTCTGAATGCTCTGCCAAAGAATTATAACAATGCAACGAAGAATAATTATGAGAAGCAGAATTAGAACACCCACAGCAGCATAACTAAAAATAGTATACAGAATGTTTTTTCCTGAAGTAAAGTTAGAGTATGGAAAAAGTCACTTGCTACTCCTGCGGCAGTAAAATCTTATCGGGAGTGTTCCATGGTCATTATTTAATTATGAAGTTTCCTTAAATCCAGACGAATGTCAGAACTGTTCCAAACACCTGAACTATGATTTTTAATTTTCTCCCAATTATAATCTGTCTCGTTTACTTTCAGGGGTGTTACACATATCCACTGGTAGTAGGCGTGACAGGACAATGCCTGCTTTATTTTAAAGCCTATAATTCAGTCCCAATATGCATTATTGCTTCTTCTATGGTGTCTACCCTCATTTCTAATTTCCTGTCTATATCTTCCTGTGTTGCCAGCACTAAAGAAACATTTTTAGACACAGTATCAACATATTGAGCAGTTTGTACTTGTTGAGTCAATGATGTTGCTGCCACAGTAACAGAATTAATTGTAGTTATTAAAGCTGATATTCCCAAGATAAGTAAGCCCACAAACCTTCATGATCACATTAAATCTTGCAGTTGTTGTAACATAGCAAGACCATAGTTATCATACCAATAAGTGGTTACAGTCACAGGCACCATAAGATAGGGTGGACGTTGCAACATCACAAAAGAACAAACATTATATTGAGGGGTCAAACAAGATGAAAGTATACATTGTTTACAAGACACTACATTGGGTCCACCTGAATAATTCATGTGTATATTAAGTCTTTCAGAGTCATTAGTGAAGAGAAAAACATAGGGAGAGGGTAGACATGCTAAAATAGAGTAAATAGAATCATTATCTGGGCAGGTTAAAGTAATAGGAGCAGTGGTGGCATGGCTCTCCAAATTTCTGGCTGCCAAAATGTTCTGCTTTTAGTTGTATAGGACAACATAGGAGGAACAAATTGATTATGATGACATCTACTGGCGGTTAATGACCACTGCTCATCTGGTTTCTCTGATGTCAGTTATGTCAGGTTCTGCTGCACTTTCCATGCCGGTGGGGGAAATGGAGGTAGAAGAGTCCCCTTCCTCTTTTGTGGTCGAGGCAATGGAGGGACCAGGTGCCTGGGGGGCTGTGACATGATGAATCAGCCTGTCTGGGATCCAAATAGGAGAATCTGTGTCCTGTGGAAAAAGTACAAGCACACCCTTGACCGCTGGTTAACATCGGGTCAGGATCCCTCCATTGTCCGGAGAGGAGATCCTTCCATTTTATTAATGGCTTTGTATTTTGTTGTTCTGGACACCAATGATGAAACATTGCAGTGGTTCTGGACGAATTAGCATTTAGGTTATTTATTACAAAGAAAGCATGTTGCAAGATCTGATGGGGGGAACTATATTTGAATTCTCCTTCCTGTAATTTCTGCATTGGTGTTTTTAATGTCTGATGTGCTCTTTCCACTATGGCTTGTTCCTGTATTAGTATAAGGAATGCCTGTGTTATCTTTTATTTGAAACTTTGTACAAAATTCTTAGAAAGACTTAGAAGTCTAAGTAGGGGTATTATTAGTTTTCAAATATTTTGGCAAGCCCAAATATGAAAAACAAGTAAAGAGAATGTTGTACAACATCTTCATATGCTTCTCCTGTGCGAGCAGTTGCAATGATGACATGAGAAAAAGTATCTACAGTTACATGAACAAAAGACAATTTTCCAAATGAGAAGACATGAGTTACATCCATCTGCCAAAGTGCATTAGGTTTGAGACCACGAGGGTTATCTCCCATAAGGAAATTATTTATAAAAGTGGGACAGTGTGAGCAGGAACAAACAATTTCTTGACCAGATTCTTGGGGAATCTGAAATTGATATCTTAATGCAATAGCATTTTGATGATGAAGTCAGTGAGAGGCTCGGGTTTCTTTGAAAGCAGAGACCACTGTAACCTTAGTAAATCTGCCAGATCATTTAAGGAATTTAAAGGTCCAGGCAGTCCAGAATGAGCTCGAATGTGGCCAAAAAAGAATGATTGGTGTCATTTCCAAATTTGTTGCTGCAATTTAGTTAACAAGTGAAAGATAGTAGTTTTGTTCTCAGGCAAAATCACAGTCTCAATATGTGGAAACAGCTTGACCACATACTGGGAGTCAGAGTAAAGGTTAAATTACTCCTCTGCAAACATAACAAAAACCTCTATAACAGCTGTAAGTTCAGCTCTTTGAGCTGAAGTTTCCTGTGTTTGTAAAACCTTATGCTGATTTCTTGTAACTATAGGAGCTCTGCCATTGACCGACCCATCAGTAAAGGTCATTTGAGCATCTGGAATAAGAAATTTTTTGCACATTACAGGGAAAATAACTGGGTGTTTAGATACAAAATTTTACAAAACATGTGAAGTTAAATGATGCAGAATTTGACCAAAATAATTTCCTATAGCAATCTGCCAATTTTCATCAAACATTAGAAGAGCATTATGCTGTTCTTTGTTGTATGGAATTACAATTTCTGATGGCTCTTTAACAAATAATTCAATGTTCTGCTTTCTTCCCTTTAATATCAGAGTAACTATCAACCCTGGATAAGAAGCCACTACATTTTTAGCTTGAGCGGGAAGATGGACCCACTCTAGCCCATTTTGCCATAAAACCCCCATAGGTGAAGTACGGGTAGCCAGGCAAAGGAATTGCCAGGCAGCTGCCAATTCAATTATTTTTACATCACTATCAGATAAAGCCTTTTCTACTTTGCACAGTGCCTCCTGAAACTCAACAGTTAAATGCCATTTTGTAGTTGGATCAGGATCCCCATGCAGAATGTTAAAAAGAGGCTTCAGCTCAGCAGTGGTTAATTTTAAATAGGCCTTATCCAATTAATATCACCTAAAAGTTTTAGATCATCATTTAGAGCAACAGGATGATCCTTTCTCAATTGTAGTGGGGCATGAGTCACGGTTTCTGAATTTATAACCCTTCCTAGATAAGTTATGGGTGAGTTGGTTTGAATTTTCTCCAGGGCAATTTTTAAGCCTCTAGCTGACAATGCCTGAGTCAAATCTTGGAGGACAGTTTGCAAATGAGCTCTATCTGGATGAGCTATTAAAATATCATCCATGTAGTGAATCATATACACTTGTTCATATTTAGCCCTAATATCCTCTAAAGCAACATTGACAAATTTTCGACATAAGGTAGGGCTATTTTTCATTCCCTGAGGTAACACTTTCCATTGAAACCTCAAATAAGGTTGTTTAAAATTTTCTGATGGCAGACTAAAGGCAAATCGCTTTTTATCTTCAGCACTTAAGAGAATGGTGAAGAAAAATCAGTCTTCTAAATCAATTACAATTATATTATATCCCCCTGGAATGGCTACTGGGGAAGGGAGCCCAGGTTGTAAGGCCCCCATGTCTTCCATAGTGGCATTAATAACTCTCAAATCTTGTAAAAGTTGCCACTTGCCAGATTTTTTTCTTAATGACAAAAATGGGAGTGTTCCAGTGGATATATTGGAAGGCTCAATATATCTCAATTTTAGTTATTCAAAGATGAAAGTTCTAGCTGCCAGTAGTGTTTCTTTAGGCAGAGGCCATTATTCTACCCACACCGGATTTTGTGATTTCCATGTAATGGGATCGGCAGCAAAAACAATGGCCTCCATTATAAATTTGGATACCCCAACCCAGTACATTGTTGTCGAGGAGTTGGGCAAATCTGCTCAATTATTCCTGTCTGTTGTTTATCTCATCCTTTTGATGGATCATAGCCCATATGGAGCTTTTGGGAAGTCACTTTGTCATCAGGGCTAGAAAGTAGCACTCCCATTTGAGATAGCACATCCCTCCCCCATAGGTAAAGGGGACCAAAGGAACTACATAAATTTGGAAAGTTCCACATTTATCATCAAAATTCCAATCTAACATTTTTGCACTCTTAACTACTGCGGGGGCTCTCCCTAATCCCACCAACTCATTTTCAGTAGTATGTGTTGGCCAGGAGCTAGACCAGTCTTTCCAAGCAACGCAACAAACATCTGCTCCTGTGTCTAATAGCCCCACAATAGATTTGGCACTGACCAGAATATTTTTCATAGGGAGTTTCTGAGTAATTTCTATTATCCAAAAAACCATATCACTGGACCCAAATCCTTTGGGGCCCCTAGCTTGAGAAATCAAGGTTTTTCCTGTCTGATAATAAAGTAAAAGAAAAAGTTGTGCTATTCTTTGACCTTTAGTAATTTGCACAGTTTTAACAGGCATCAAGATTAAAACTTACTACATCAGGCACCACCAAAATTCCTTGAAAAGAAAGCGAGCTACACCCTAGCACAAGTCCTACAATGTCCTCAGGCTGGGGGCCAGCCACTCCCATTGGAATCAGAGTAACTGGCACATCAGGAGTAAATATTGTTGTGGTAGTGGAACTGAGGTCCAGTCCTGAGCTACCTGGGTTTGATTGGCACAGCTTGTTGTCCCTGCTTGACAGGACATTGCCAACAAAAATGCCCCATTTAGCCATAAGAGAAACCTTTTTTATTTGTAGAAATCTTTTTATTACGATTATTTTTCTTTTTTCTTTTCTTTTCTTTTTTTTTTTGGGGGGGGGTGTGAAGTCCCCCTGAGGGGGGTTTCTCCAAGGAGCAGGCTCTGTATATTGTGTATGTGTCTGCTTTAAAAGCTCCTTAAAACAAACAAAACAAAACAACAACAACAACAACAACTTCTTTATTTTTTTCAGCTTTAGGCAATGCTTTGGGAGGCTTTGGAGGCAAAGTGGGAAACTCCTGGGACCTGAGAGATGCAAGCAGAGGTGTTGGTGGTCACCTTAAATCAAAAAGTGGTGGATAAATTTTTAAAGGTTTTCATAGAGGGGGAGGGGGCTCACAAGGTTGCCCAGCCACAGTGTCCTGTAAGCCCTCTCTTTCCTCGGGAGGTAGAACACAGTCTCCCTCCTTTTCTCTGTCAGTGGTAGAAAATATGATCTGCACAGATGGTGGAGACCCACCACGATCCACTGCTGTAGCCTCCCCCATAGGCTATCAAACAGCCTCATGATGGGGGTCCAGGAAATTTGTAATCATATTTCACAGAGCAAAAGCACCTACAGTAACCTTTTTTGGCCCATGTAAATTATAATAAGTTTTTAGCTGTTTTCCTACCTTTTCCCAAGTATCTAAATTAACAGTGTCCTCTTCTGTAAACCAAGGACATTGTTTTATACAAATGTAAAAAAGGATTGAACACTAGCCTATTTAACTTTAATTCCTCTTTTGTTTAACAGTTACAAAATTACTTCTATAAAGAGTTGTTGTTCTTTTGACTCATTGTTACCCATGTCAGAGATTTGTGTCTTGGAAAGAAAGATTCAACCCTTTAACACTGAATTCTTATCTTATATTGCAAGATTCAACACTTCAACACTGAATTATTGTCTTATATTGCAAGATTCAATACTTCAACACTTCCCACTACTACTCACTATACCTATCTTATGCAGGGGGTCGGTGACACACTGAGTGGGGTCCTAGCTGTCCAGAAACTGCACAGTGGGGGAGAACTACCTTTGGATAGCCTGTGCCAGGCGCCACTTACCGGGATCCAGCCCCAGCAGGATCCAGGTTTATCCAAAGTGTGACGGCGTCGGCAACTAAGAGAGATAGATAAAGAGATAAGGAAATAATTTTGCAGTTAAGAAAATAGAGGAGAGAAAGAGGCTGTATTCCCTGGTTTAGGGAGAAAGCCAATAAAGCCACAGCAAGGGACTTGCACTGTTCATGTAGGCCACAGGTGCCCTCTCGAATCGTGGAAGGTGCCAAGACTCACCTTCAAGTGAGTCTTAGAAGGCCGAGCAGAGAAGTGAACTCAGAGGGCACCTGTATTCCAGGGAGTCAGCCTGAAAAGAAAGAAAAGGAAGGAAGAATGACATGGGGAGACCAAGCTTCAGTGAGCAAAGCCCGCAACTTTATTTTCCAAAGGAGCTTATATACCTTAAGCTGTACATAGAAAATAATGGAACATGCATAGTCATGCAGGGTCAGCAGTCCTGATCCTCATCGAGACCAGGTGTTCTTTCTACATTTCTTCTGATAAAAAAAGGGTCTCAGGTGATTTACATCATCTTCTACCCAGGAGGACTGCTAACATTTTATGACCCTTTCTGACGATGATTATTCAACCAGAAAACTTATTTTCTCCAAAGATGATTTTTCTAAAGTCAGGCACCACTCTACAAAAGCACTAGTTAAGGTTGTATTACTAAAGGGTAAGGGTGTAGTGGGCTGTAGCATGGAAAGAACTTATTAACTCAAGGCCTAATGTTGTTAAATCAAAAGGTACTACATATTTTCCCCACATACCGGCTATATTAATAATATATTTTCAGGGACACAATGGGGAAAGGATATGGAAACTTAGCAACAAATATTGTCTCAACAATGAAACCCTCCACCAGTGCTATTCCACTAATTTCTTAACTCCCTGAAAGGCTCTATATTTTTAGAATGTTTTAGGCTTCCTATGCCTCTCACAGTTGGGAAGCTGTAAACAATCACATGCGTAGCTGCAGGAGTCTGGACAAGCCTGTCAGGCAGACTAGAAACCCATCAGGGGGATTTGGATTGGAACACTCTATTATGACCAGGAGACTTATTAACTAAAGCTCTAAGTAGATTTTCTTTAGAGAAAGGTGGTTGGAGATAGCCCCCCATTAATGTCAGAGGTGTTGTTGAGAGGCATGAAATAGTAAAACAGACAGATTCTGGTTTGGGGGTAGATGCTCAAGCAGGTCCAGGGGGTCCCTTGAGTCCAGATTTGCCTTTGCCCATCAGGTCTCTTCCTCATGACCTTTGCTATGGGTGGGATCTCCCGTGCTGCCTCTCAGCATGAGGGGATCCTCAGTGTCACATTGGAGCCGGTTCAGGGGAATCAGGACTTATCTTGAGTTGAGGGGGAACTCAGTTTCCTTTCTCTTTGCAGCAGGAACAGTGGGATTGCATTCGAGATTCAATAGGTGAGACAGGCCTCCCCTAGTGGTGTGAGGGGAAGTTGGGCTTCCTCTTGAGTTGAAGCAAGGAATGGTTTCTCATCTCCAGATAAGCTGGGAAACGAGGAGCTCTTCTCAAGTTGTGGCGGGAAACTCACACGGGTTTCCTCTGGAAGTGTGATGGGGATCTCTGGCCCCCCTGAGTTGCATGAAAGGAGTCAAGCCTCCTCTCGAGTTTGGAGAGGGCACTGAGGATTGCTCTCTAGGCGCTGCATGAACAAAGAGCCTCATGTTGTGAGGACAGGGTAGTCTCTTGGTTTTTCTCGAGTTGCAGTGGGACGCTTGGGATTCATCTGCAGGTACCCCGGGTAAGTCAGGGAGCCTCTTGTGTTGCCTCAGGGAAGTCAAGTCTCCATTCGAGTTGCGAGGGGGAGTGCGGGATTGCTCTGGAGTCTCGTCAGGGGAATCAGACTTCAATTCGCATGGAAGAGGTGATCTCAAGGTGTTTTTTGAGTTGTCGCAGGACTTTTGGGTTCGCTCGAGTTGCGACAGGACCCTGAGGGAGCTTCATACCTTGTCTCTGGCAAGTCAGGATGCTTTCCAGTTGTAAGGGGCCTCTCAGGATTCCTATTGAGTTGGGGCAGGGGACTAGGGCCTCATTTCAAGTTGAGGTGGGAAACTCAGGGTTCCTCTCCAGTTCTGATTTGGATCTCGGGGTTCCTATGGAGATTTCCCTGGGGTGTTAGCAGTTGTCTCGTGTTGAGGCATGAAACTCCGCTTCCAGTTTGAGGTGCAAAAGGGATGTCAGGCCTAATGTCATGTTGAGGTAGGGATCTGTGGCTGTTTCTAGAGGCGTCACGGGGCTCTCAGTTCTCCCTTTGTGTTGTTTGGTGATACTCAGTCTTTCATTCGAGTCGTGACAGGGGAATCAGGCCGTGTCTCGAGTGTATGTGGACATCAGGGTCTTTTGGAATTGTGGCACGTCCCCTGGAGTTCCTCTCGAGGTTCATGGTGAGACTGGCCTCCTCTTGAGGTGCAAAGGGAACGTCGGGATTCCTTTCCTGATGAAGCAGGTGTATGGACCCCCATTTCGAGATGAGGAGGGGAAAACGGGGCTCTTCTTGAGTGGTGGTGTGACACTCGGTGTTCCTCTCCATTGGAGACAGGTATGTTGGGGAACTTCTTGTGTTGCAGAAAGAGTGTCAAGGAGCCTTTTGAGGCTCAAGAGGGAAGGTGGGATTTCTCTCAAGATGTCACAGTGGAAAAGGGCCTCATTGAGTGTTTAGGGAAGAATCTCTTGGTTTTTCTTGAGATGCGGCAGGAAACTTGGGGTTCCTCTTGAGTTCCAATGAGGAACTCAGGGACCCGCTCATGTTTTCTTAGGAAAGTCAAGTCTCCATGTGAGTTGCAAGGGGCCTCGTGGGATTCCTCTCCAGTCGGTGAAGGGGCCTAAGGCCTCATTTTGAGTTGAGGCTGGAACCTCAGGGTTCCTCTCCAGTGCTGACATGGATCTCGGGGTGCCTATGGAGTTTCAACAGGGGAGTCCACTCTCATCTCATGTGGAGACATGAAACTCTGCTTTCCTCTTGAGGTGTAAATGCGGGATCAGGCTTCCTGTCGAGGTGACATAGGGATCTGGGGCTTTCTCTCGGGGTGCCGCAGGGCTGTCAAACCTCTCTTCGTGTTTTGAGTCGATCCTCAGAGTTATAGTTGCGTCAGTGCAGGGTAATCAGGATGATCTGGAGTGGATTGGGACATTGTGGTCTTTTTGAATTAATCCCGGGGATGTGCTCAAGTTTTCAGGTGAGACTGGCCTCCTCTTGATGTGTGATGGAAACGTCAGCATTCCTTTCCAAACAAAGCAGGGGAATCAACCCTCATATCAAGTTGAGGAGGCAGAACACGCAGCTCTTCTTGAGTTGTGGCATGAACCTCAGTGTTCCTCTCAAGTGGGGATGGATATCTTGGGGAATTGCTGAGTTTCAGAAATGGTGTCAAGTACTCTTTCGCGTTTCAAGAGGGAACGTGAGATACCTCTTGAGACACTGTTCTGGAAAAGGGCCTCATCTGGTGTTGAGGGGTGAATCTCGTGGTTTTTCTCAAGTTGCAGTGGGAAGCTTGGGGTTTCTCTCGAGTTGGAACGGGGACCTCAGGGTCCCACTCGCGTTGCCTCTGAGAAGTCAGGTCTCTTCCATAGTTGCGAGGGGCACGTTGTAATTGTTCTTGAGTCACTGCCAGTGAATAGGACTATGTCTAGCATTTGATCGGTCAACTCAGCCTTCCTGTCCAGCAGCGACAGGGATCTCAGGCTTCCTCTCAAGGTTCAACTACGGAGTCAGGCTTCGTCTGGTGTTGAGGCACAGAACTCACTTTCCTCTCGAGTTGTCAGAGGGGTGCCAGGCCTCCTGTCATGTTCAAGCGGGGAATGGGGACTTTTTCAATAGAATCTGCAGGGGAGTCAGGCTTCCCATCATGTTGAGAGGGTATCCTCGGTGTCACATTGGAGCCGGTGCAGGGGAATCAGGACTTATATCAAGTTGAGGGGGAATTCGGTGTCCTTTCTCCTTGCAGCAGGAGCCGGGGGGTTCCACTCGAGATTCAATAGGTGAGAAAGGCATCCCCTGGTGGTGCGAGGGGAAGTTGGGATTCCTCTTGAGTTGAAGCTGGGAATGGGCCTTCATCTCCAGATGAGGTGGGAAGCATGGGGCTCTTCTCGAGTTGTGGCTATAAACTCGGGTTTCCTTTCGAGGTGTGATGGGGATTTCTGGACCCCCTTGCGTTGCATGAACGGAGTCAAGCCTCCTCTTGAGTTTGGAGAGGGCACTCAGGATTGCTCTTCTAGGCACTGCAGGAACAATGGGCCTCATGTTGCGAGGACGGGGGCATCTGCTGGTTTTTCTCGAGATGCGGCGGGAGGCTTGGGATTCCTCTCCAGGTACCCCAACGAATTCAGGGAGCCTCTCGTGTTGCCTCAGGGAAGTCAAGTCTCCATTCGAGTTGCGAGGGGGAGTGCGGGATTGCTCTGGAGTGTCGGCCTGGGAATCAGGCCTCAATTTCCATGGAAGGGGCGATCTCAAGGTATTTCTCGAGTTGTGGCAGGATGTTTGGGTACCCTCGAGATGTGATGGGGACCTGAGGGAGCCTCTCATCTTGTCTCTGGCAATTGAGGTATCCTTTCATGTTGTGAGGGGCCTCTCGGTATTCCTCTCGAGTTGCTAAAGGGGACTAGGGTTTCATCTCGAGTTGAGGCAGGAAATTCAGGGTTCCTCTCTGGTTCTGACTTGGATCTCAGGGTTCCTATGGAGATTTCCCTGTGGAGTTAGCCATCATTTCATGTTGAGGCATGGAAATCCACTTCCCTCTAGAGGTGTAAAACGGGTGTCAGGCCTCCTGTTGTGTTGAGGTAGGGTTCTGGGACTATTTCTAGAGGGGCCACGGGGCTCTCAGACTTCCCTTCATGTTGTGAGTTGATCCTCGGGGTTCCATTCGAGTCGTGGCAGGGGAATCAGGCATTATCTCACGTGGTTGGGGACATCCGTGTCTTTTGGAATTGTGGCATGACCCCTGGAATTCCTCTCAAGTTTCAAGGTGAGACTGGCCTCCTCTTGAGGTGTGACACGAACGTCCAGATTCCTTACCCAATGAAGCAGAGGAATGGACCCCCATATCAAGGTAAGGAGAAAACGTGGGTCTTCTTGAGTCGGGGCGGGACACTTGGTGTTCCTCTCCAGTTGAGACGGGTATGTCGGGGAACTTCTTGAGTTGCATCAAGGGTGTCAAGGACCCATTTGAGGCTCAAGAACGAAGGTGGAATTTCTCTCGAGCCACTACATCATAAAAGGGCCTCATAGTGCATTGAGGCGAGAATCTCCTGGATTTTCTTGAGTTGAGGCATGAAATTTGGAGTTCCTCTCGAGTTGTGATGGGGACCTCAGGGACCCACTCATGTTGCCTCCAAGAAGTCAGGTCTCTTTCAGAGTTGTGAGGGGCACGTTGGGATTGCTCTTGAGTCGCTGCCAGCAAATAGGGCTGTGTCTAGAATTCAGTCCATCAACTCAGCCTTCCAGCAGCAACAGGAATCTTGGGCTTCCTCTCAAGGTTCACCTAGGGAGTCAGGCCTCGTGTGGTATTGAGGCATGGAACTCAGCTTTCCTCTCGAGTTATCAAAGGGGTGCCAGGGCTCCTGTCGAGTTCAGGTGAGGAAATGGGGCTTTTTCAATAGGATCTGCAGGGGAATCAGGCTTCCCATCATGTTGAGAGGGGATCCTTGGTGTCGCATTGGAGCCGGCCAGTGCGGGGAAATCAGTACTTATATCGAGTTGAGGGGGAATTTGGTGTCCTTTCTCCTTGCAGCAGGAGCAGCGGGGTTGCACTCGAGATTCAATAGGTGAGACAGGCCTCCCCTGGTGGTGTGAGGGGAAGTTGGGATTCCTCTTGAGTTGAAGCCGGGAATGAGCCCTCATCTCCAGATGAGGTGGGAAACACGGGGCTCTTCTCAAGTTGTGGCGGGAAACTCTGTTTTCCTTTTGAGGTGTGGCAGGGATCTCTGGACCCCCTTGCATTGCATGAAGGGAGTCAAGCCTCCTCTCGAGTTTGAAGAGGGCACTCGAGATTGCTCTCTAGGCACTGCAGGAAAAATGAGCCTCATGTTGAGAGGATGGGGGAGTCTCATGGTTTTTCTCGAGTTGTGGCAGGAGGCTTGGGATTCCTCTGAAGGTACCCTGATGAATTCAGGGAGCATCTCGTGTTGCTTCAGGGAAGTCAAGTCTCCATCAGAGTTGTGAGGGAGTCCACGGGATTACTCTGGATTCTCGGCAGGGGAATCAGGCCTCAATTTCCATGGAAGGCACGATCTCAAGCTGTAGCTTGAGTGTGGCAGGATGTTTGGGTTCCCTCTAGATGTGATGGGGACCTGAGGGAGCCTCTCATCTTGTCTCTGTCAATTGAGGTATCCTTTCGTGATGTGAGGGGCCTCTCGGGATTCCTCTAGAGTTGGTTCAGGGAACTAGGGCCCTATCTCCAGTTGAAGTGGGTAACTCAGGGTTCCTCTCTGGTTCTGACTTGGATCTCGGGGTTCCTATGGAGATTTCCCTGCAGAGTCAGCCGTCGTCTCGGGTTGTGGCATGTAACTCTTATTCCCTCTCGAGGTGTAAAAGAGGTGTCATGCCTCCTGTTGTGTTGAGGTAGGGATCTGGGGCTACTTTTAGACATGCCACGGGGCTCTCAGTCCTTCCTTCGTGTTGTGAGATGACACTCGGGGTTCCATTCGAGTCATGGCAGCAGAATCAGGCCTTATTTTGAGTGGATATGGACATTGGGGTCTTTTGGAATTGTGGCATGACCCATGGAGTTCCTCTGGAGTTTAAAGGTGAGACTGGTCTCCTGAGGTGTGACATGAACATCGGGATTCCTTTCTTGATGAAGCAGAGGAATGGACCCCCATCTCGAGAGGAGGAGGGGAAAATGGGGTTCTTCTTGAGTGGTGGCGGGACACTTGGTGTTCCTCTGCAGTGGAGACGGGTATTTCAGGGAACTTCTTGAGTTGCATAAAGGGAGTCAAGGACCCTTTCAAGGCTCAAGAGTGACGGTGGAATTTCTTTTGAGATGCTGCAGCGAAAAAGGGCCTATCACGTGTTGAGGGGAGAATCTCCTGGTTTTTCTCAAGTTGCGGCAGGAAACTTGGGGTTCCTCTCTAGTTACAACGGGGACCTCAGGGACCTGCTCTTGTTGCCTCACGAAAGTCAAGTCTCCATGTGGGTTGCCAGGGGCCTCTCGGGATTCCTCTCCGGTCGGTTCAGGGGCCTAGTGCCTCATCTCGAATTGAGGCCATAACCACATGCTTCCTCTCCGGTGCTGACATGCAATTTGGGGTTCCTATGGAGTTTCAACAGGAGAGTAACGCCTCATCTCGTGTGGAGACATGGGACTCTGCTTTCCTCTCGAGGTGTAAAAGCGGTGTCAGGCTTCCTGTCGACTTGACATAGGGATCTGGGGCTTTCTCTTGAGGTGTCACAGGGCTGTCACATCTCCCTTCAGGTTTTGAGTCGACACTTGGGGTGACAGTCGAGTCAGTGCAGGGAAATCAGGCTGATCTGGAGTGGATGGGAACATCCAGGCCTTTTTGAATTGATGCTCGACTCCCGGGGATGTGCTTGAGTTTTCAGGTGAGCCCAGTCTCCTCTTGACATGCCACGGAAAAGTCAGTATTCCTTTCCCAACGAAGCTGAGAAATCAACCCTCATCTCGAATTGAGGAGGGGGAATTTGTGGCTCTTTTGGAGTTGTGCTGGGAACCTCAGTGTTCCTCTCGAGTGGGGATGGGTATCTTGGGGAAATTGGTGAGTTGCAGAAACTGTGTCAAGAACCCTTTTGCGTTTCAAGAGGGAACGTGAGATACGTCTCGAGACACTGCTCTGGAAAAGGGCCTCATCTTGCATTGAAGGGAGAATCTCGTGGTTTTTCTCGAGTTGCAGCGGGAAGGTTGGGGTTCCTCTCGAGTTGTGACCGGGACCTCAGGGGCCCACTCGTGTTGCCTCAGGAAAGTCACGTCTCCATGCAAGTTGTAAAGGGCCTCTCAGTATTCCTCTCCAGTCTGTGCAGGGGTCTAGGGCCTCATCTCGAGTTGAGCCTGGAACCTCATGCTTCCTCTCCAGTGCTGACACGGATTTCATGGTTCCTCTGGAGTTTCAACAGGGGAGTCAGGCCTTGTCTCGTGTGGAGACACGGAACTCCACTTTCCTCTCACGTGTAAATGCAGTGTCAGGCTTCCTGTTGACTTGACATAGGGATCTGGGGCTTTCTCTCGAGGTGCCACACTGCTGTCACACCTCCCTTCTTGTTTTGAGTTGACACTCAGGGTGACAGTCGAGTTGACACTGGGGGTGACAGCGGGGGAATCAAGCTGATCTGTAGTGGATTGGGACATTGGGCTCTTTTGGAATTGAGGCTCGACTCCCGGGGATGCGCTAGAGTTTTCAGGTGAGACCGTCCTCCTCTTGACGTGCGACGGAAACATCGGGATTCCTTTCCCAATGAAGCAGGGGAATCAACCCTCAACTCAAGTTGAATAGGGGGAACATGCAGCTCTTCTTCGGTTGTGGTGTGAACCTCGGTGTTCCTCTCAAGTGGGAATGGGTATCTTGGGGAACTTACTGAGTTGCAGAAAGGATGTCAAGTACCCTTTCACATTTCAAGAGGAAACGTGGGTTTCCTCTCGCAACACTGCTCTGGAAAAGGGCCTCATCTTGCATTGAGGGGAGAATCTCGTGGTTTTTCTCGAGTTGTGGAGAGAAGCTTGGGTTTCCTCTCAAGTTCTGTTGGGGAAGGCCTCCTGTCAAGTTCAGGCGTGGAATTGGTGCTTTTTCAAGAGGATCAGCAGGGCAGGCAAGCCTCCCATCATGTTGTGAGGGGATTGTCTGTGTTGCATTGGACCCAGTGTAGGGGAATCAGGATTTATCTCGAGTTGAGGGGGAACACGGTGTCCTTTCTCCTTGCAGCTGGAGCCGTGGGGTTCCACTCGAGATTCAATAGATGATACATGTCCAGTTATAACTGTTATTTCCTGACCTGCATATAGGTTTCTCAAGAGGCAAGTCAGGTGGTCTGGTGTTCCCATCTCTTGAACCATTTCCCACAGTTTATTGTGATCTACACAGTTAAAGGCTTTGGCATAGTCAATAAAGCAGAAATAGATGTTTTTCTGGAACTCTCTTGCTTTTTCCATGATACAGCAGATGTTGGAAATTTGATTTCTGGTTCCTCTGCCTTTTCTAAACCAGCTTCAATATCTGGAAATTCATGGTTCACGTCTTGCTGAAGCCTTGCTTGGTGAATTTTGAGCATTACTTTACTAGTATGTGAGATGAGTCCAATTGCGAAGTAGTTTGAGCCTTCTTTGGCATTGTTTTTCTTTGGGATTGGAATGAAAACTAACCTTTTCCAGTCTTGTGGCCACTCCTGAGTTTTCCAAATTGGCTGGCATATTGAGTGCAGCACTTTCAGAGCATCATCTTTCAGGATTTGATACGGCCCTACTGGAAATCCATCACCTCCACTAGTTTGTTTGTAGTGATGCTAAGGCCCACTTGACTTCACATTCAAGGATTTCAGGCTCTAGGTGAGTGATCACACCATCGTGATTTTCTGAGTCCTGAAGATCCTTTTGGTCCACTTTTTCCTGGATATTCTTGCCACCTCTTTTTAATATCTTCTGCTTCTGTTAGGTCCATAGCATTTCTGTCTTTATTGAGCCCATCTATGCATGAAGTGTTCCCTTGCTATCATCAATTTTCTTGAAGAGATCTCTAGTCTTTCACACTCTGTTGTTTTCCCCTGTTTCTTTGAACTGATCCCTCAGGAAGTCTTTCTTATCTCTCCTTGCTATTATTTTGAACTCTGCCTTCAGATGCTTATATCTTTGCTTTTATCCTTTGCTTTTCTCTTCTCTTCCTTTCACAGCTATTTATAAGGCCTCCTCAGATAGCCATTTTGCTTTTTTTGCATTTCTTTTTCTTGGGGAAGGTCTTGATTACTGTTCTTGTACAATGCCATGAACCTCCTTCTGTAATTAATCAGGCACTCTCTCAGATCTAGCCCCTTAAATCTATTCCTCACTTCCACTGTAAAATCATCAGGGATTTGATTTAGGTAATACCTGAATGGCCTAGTGGTTTTTCCTACTGTCTTCAATTTAAGTCTAAATTTGGCAATACAGAGTTCATGATCTGAGCCACAGTCAGCTCCCTGTCTTGTTTTTACTGACTGCGTAGTGCTTCTCCATCTTTGGCTGTGAAAAATATAATCAGTCTGATTGCAATGTTGACCATCTGGTGATGTCCGTGTGTAGAGTCTTCTCTTGTGATGTTGAAAGAAGGGGTGTTCTATGACCAGTGCATTCTCTTGGCAAAACTCTATTATTTGTCCTGCTTCATTCCATACTCCAAGGCCCAATTTGCCTGTTAGTGCAGGTGTTTCTTGATTTCCTACTTTTGCGTTCCAGTCCCCTAGTATGAAAAGGACACTTTTTTGGGTGTTAGTTCTAAAAGGTCTTGAAAGACTTCATAGAACCGTTCAACATCAACGTCTTCAGCGTTCCTTGTTGGGGCATAGGCTTGGATTACTGTGACATTGAACGGTTTGCCTTGGAAACAGAGATCATTCTGTCATTTTTGATATTGGCATCCAAGTACTGCATTTCAGATTATTTTGTTGACCATGATGGTTACTCCATTTCTTCTAAGGGATTCCTGCCCACAATAGCAGAAATAATGGTCATCTGAAGTAAATTCACCCATCTCAGTCCATTTGAGTTTACTGATTCCTTAAATGTTGATGTTCACTCTTGCCATCTCCTGTTTTACCACTTCCAATTTGCCATGATTCATGGACCTAACATTCCAGTTTCCTATGCAATATTGCTCTTTACAGCATTGGACATTGCTTGCTTCACCAGTCACATCCACAACTGGGTATTGTTTGTGCTTTGGCTCCATCCCTTCAGTCTTTCTGGAGTCATTTCTTCACTGACCTCCAGTAGCATATTGAGCACTTATCGACCTGGGAGTTCCTCTTTCAGTATCCTATCATTTGGCCTTTTTCATATTGTTCATGGGGTTCTCAAGGCAAGGATACTGCAGCGGTTTTCCATTCCCTTCTCAAGTAGACCACATTCTGTTAGCCCTCTCCATCAGACCCATCCAACGTTGATGGCCCCTCACAGCATTCCCTAGTTTCATTGAGTTAGACAAGGTTGTGGTCCATGTGATCAGATTGGCTAGGTTTCTGTGATTATGGTCTCAGTGTCTCTGCCCTCTGAGGCCGTCTCACCACACCTACCATCTTACTTGGGTTTCTCTTACCTTGGTTGTGGGGTATCTATTCATGGCTGCTCCAGCAAAGTGCAGCCACTGATCTTTACCTTGGATGAGGGGTATCTCATCAGGGCCGCCCCTCCTGACATTGACCATGGAGTAGCTCCTCTCGGCCCTCCTGCACCCTCACACAACCTTTAGTGGTGTTGAAAATACAAATCTGACTGTGTCAACCACAAGTAAAGTGAAGTCACTCAGTCGTGTTCAACTCTTTGTGACTTCATGGACTGGAGCCAACCAGGCTCCTCCATCCATGGGATTTTCTAGGTAAGAGTACTGGAGTGGGTTGCCATTTCCTTCTCCAGGGGATCTTCCTGTCCCAGGGATCAAACCAGGGTCCCACACTGTGGGAAGACGCTTTACCATCTGAGCCACCAGGAAATCAAGCTTTCACAAGTCAAAAAGATAGAAAACTGAACATAAGGGACGAATTGCAAGTGATGTATCTGATAAGCGGTTCATGTGTAAAATGGACTAAGAACAAACCGCACTCAAGTCTCCAAGAAAAAACACACCACCCTTGTCCCATCCCCCAACACCAACTCCAATCTAAACCCTTTATCTCACTCCAACTTATCTCTAAAACCTAACCCTATGCTAACAATATCCATGTGGATTCAAAGGCATCCATCCATCCACAGAAGAGATAGAGAGAAACAGAAAAAGGAAGACAGAGACTGAATTTTGAAAGGAAAAGAAAGACATGTCTAGAGAGAGACACTGAACAAAAGAGAGGAAATGAGTAGATTTTACAGACTTTTTCATAAATCTGTCTGGAAGTTGGAAGCAATGACAGTGCCTATCCACCTCAGAAGGGGGAAAATGATCCAAGGTTATGAGAGTAAAAGAAGAATGCAAGGAGCCATTATAGGGGCAATCACCCACAGAAGCTGAGATAAGGCACTTGAACTAGAATCTCAATGGGAAAACAGGACCAGAAAGTTGAGTCCCCTTTGAAACAAGAGAAGATGACCTTCGTGTCTTCCTTTCAGTCCTCCACTGGTGGGGGCAGGGTCCCAAAATAGGCAGGAAGGGGAGTGCCTTTTCCTAGGTCCCAGAGCTCATCCAGGTCAGTTTCTGCCCCATTCTGTGCTAGGTCAGCCCTGTATTGAATCCTACCTTTAAGAAGTCCTAGTGCACAAGCTCCATGTGATACCAGCCCCTGGTTGAAAGGCATGTCGTTGTTGTAGGCTGACAAACCTAGGCAGTAGATGGGAGAATGACCCCCCACTCTACAGATGGAGAGACTGGGGAAACCCTGAGGGGCATATGGTTGTCTAGGCCACATCACAGATGAGAAGAAGAAACCTGTCTGAAAGAGCTATGTCCTCAGAGCAAAGGCCCTGGCTGCACCCAGGCCTGCCAAAGCTCTGGGGTGGGAAGTGTGGGTGTCACTGTGCCTGCACATGACCTAAGGGGGTGAGTGAAGAGACAGAAACCCAGAGGTTCACTTGGGGAGCTTTGTGTAAGGGACTTTGGCAATGAACCCAGGAAATGATGTCACTTCCTGGCAACAGAACCCAACAGAACCTGGAACCTAGATCTCCAGGCATCACAGTGGAGAGGAGCCACCAGCCAGTTTGCATGCTGCTAAGATGTTTTGCTGTTGGCCCCTTCCCAGAGGCCAGGGCCTCGGGAGAGCTCACAGGCAGAATGTGAGGGAACGTGGTCTACGCTGGCTCAGGAACTCCCTCCCCGAGAGGCCTCTGGCCCTTTGCCAGAAGGAACAGAAAGGTAACATGGGAGCCCCAGGCTGGGCCAGGTCCTCTATCCCATCCTTCCCACGTAACCCTGAGTCCTTTCCCTGTGTGTGTGGATGGGGGTTTCTCAGGGTATGTCTGACTCAAGCAAGCCCCGGTGGATGTGGGTCAGAAGTCTGTGGGCTGGGTGTGTCCACACTCCAGGGGTGAGCAGGTTGTGCAGGATGGGGAGAACCCAGGCAGCACCGGCTGCCCAGGAAGGCCCCACACCCTCAGGGGCATCTCCTTCATCCAGGGTGCATACCTGAGCAGACACATGTTTCTGCTGGCAGCAGAAGATCGAGTGGGCAGAAAAAGCAGCCATACTGGTCAGGCCCAGCTCAGGAAACTCCAAGCAGGGCTGGCTGACAGTCAGTGTCATTTCAGAGCTTCCCACTGGATGTGGCCAATGAGGGGTGCACCACATTCACCTCCCCAAGGGAGGGGTAGGACCACCACCCCCCTGCCCATCAGGCCCAGTGCAGTCTCCAGGTGAATGTGCCCATGGAGGGATCAAGTCAAGTGGGAATGAAGAGGAAATAGGGAAGGCCTGCTCTGCAGACACCACCCAGGACATAGCCTGGGGCCCAGTCTCAGGCTGCCATGGAGCTCAGCACACCCGGCTCTGAACCAGAGCCCAAGAACCCCTGCCTCTGAGGCAGCAGGAGGACCTGGAGCCCAGCACAGCAGAGCATAGATGTGAGGAGGTTGGGGCTGTGCCTATGAGTGTGTGGGGAGGGGGTGCTGAGCTACATATGGAGGAGCCCCCCAGAGCTGGATCTGGGCCTGGAACAAAGGTTGGCCTCACAACACCCATCTTTCACACTGCAGTCAGAGTGCATCCTACGCTGGCTTTTCTTTGGTATTCTCTGTGAAGCTTTCTGTCCCCGTATACACACATCAAAATGCTGGCGATGGGTAAACTCTCACAGCTCTAGCACTGGGCCCGATTACAACCAGACTTCACTTCCAAGTCCTGTCCCTACAGCCTTGGTTGCTACAGGTGCAGGACTCAGCAATCCACTGAGGGGAGATCAAGACCTGAGACTTCCCTTCCCAAAGACACTGGGCCAGCTGGGTACTGGCCAACACATTGGGCATACTGGACATCTGTGCCTGCAGGACCCCTAGCCACAGGCACCAATGTCCCACCCCCACAGAGAGAACATCCACCTCCACCTGCCCCTGTTACCTGCTCAGGATTTGGCAGGAGAACCCGAGTCAGGGGATGAGTCACCACCTCTGCAGGGAGAGCCTGCCCTGGCTCCTGCCCAAGGCCCAGATGCCCACGATTACTGACCCGCCCCTGCAGCGAGAACAGCCCCTGCCCTGGACAGAGACCTGGAAGCCTTTCTGGAAACACCTCGTCCAGGGGAGTGGTTGACTTTGCAGCCTCCATCCCTGTCTGATTCCCGTGGATGCCATCAACTCGCTCCCTACCCAGAGCAGATTGAATGCCCTTCCCCTGAGCTTATTTCCATCTGGTTTGTGTGTATCTTTCTTGTGATGTTTTATTTTATTTTTTTAAGGCTTTATGTATTTTTTTGCCTGTTAAGTTTTTGTTAATAAACTTTAATTGATGCAATTTGAGAATATTAACACATTCACAATGCTGTGTAACCATCACCACTGTCTCCACTCAGAACCTCTCATTCTATCCCCCCACTTCCCAGCAAAGCCTAGATTCATGTCAAGCACTCCCCATTCCTCCCTCCCCCACCTGACTACATTTCGTCTTCTTCTTTCTCCATTTCTTCCCATTCCTTGGGTGTCCGCAATCAATGTCAATCACTGAAATGATAGAAACATGGATTTTTTTTTTTTCTGACAGAAAAGGAAAGTTATAGTCACTTAGTCTTGTTAGACTCTTTGCATCCCCATTGTTTTTACAATTCATGGAATTATCTAGGCCAGAATACTGGATTGGGTAACTTTTCCATTCCCCAGGGAATTTTTCTGACTGTCCACATATTTTAAGACTAAACTTGAGAATTATTGTTTTTATTTCATTTGAAGTAGCCTTTGGGTAACTGAAAGGATAGTGTAGGTACTTTCAAGATGTAATCTGAAAAACGAAGCCCTTTCGTTAAATGTGGTCAGAACCTCCAGGTAGGCATTGATGTTGTAAATGTGACATCTCAGCCAGAATGGAGATGTGGAGCTTTTCTTGTTCCACAAACAAATTCACAGAAGAAGCCAAAAGATAGAGTTGGAAAGCCAACGACACCAACGACCAATAAGTGTTCCCCATTGGACAAAGCTAGGGAAAGCCCAACATCTTATGGCCCAAAAACCCTCTTGGAAATGAATGTTCAGGAAGGAAGAAAAGAAACATGTGAGGGTGGGCAGGCCATGCCCATGGCCAGTGTAGTTTTGAGATGGCCTGACCTCTCAGATGAAGACACACGCCAGTGTAAACCCTTTTGCAGACAGCAGCGATGGTCATCACCATGTAAGTGTTTAGTCTGGTACCAAGATGCCCTGGGTACCACACAAGGGACCAGACCTGGGTCTCTTCCTCTGCCCCACATCACTCCCTCAGGAAGGCGGCTCAGGTGCTTTCAGGACCTGCCTGCCTGTCTGGCTCAGACATGAGCTGCAACCACCTCCAGTGTAGACTCTATCTTATCTTCTCTATGCACCTTGAACCTTCACACAGTGGGCCTTCAGAACCTCAAGAAACTCACCCCAGCCACACTATAGCTATAAGCCTCCCCTGGCATCCAAACGCCTATGGGGTCACTTTGGCCCAAGCCCTAGTTCTGGTCCCCTGGAGCCTACTTCAGCTTTTACAGTGTGAATAATCAGGTCCTTTATACATAGATTCCCAGCTGTCAGATCCGAGCTTTGGATTCACAGTCAGCTCTGTCCCTCCTATGGTAGGTAGGTGGGCCACCATGCAGGCAAAGGAGCACATGAGCTGAGTTTCAAGGGAAGCATTGAAAGGAGAGTGGTGGATACAACTTGTTGCAAACTGAGGGAGAGTCTCTGTGCATCTCAGAAAAGGAATCTGGTGTGCAAGTGCAGAGGACAGCCACGATGGTGCAAAGGAAGGAGAGGTTCTCAGGGGGCAAAGGCTCTTGGTCTCTCCTTTAGCAGCTCCAGGGATAGCCTGTGAACATTGGACAGCCAATGTGGTCACATGAGCATGACTCTAAATGCCTCAGAAAGCAAGAGAAAGGGAGCAGGTTGTGGGAGTACCCGGAGGGTGTGGTGGGGTGGGTAAAGGTAGGGGCCCTTCTTCTCTTCAGTGCAAACTGCTTTTGTGAGTCTCCTAGCTGTCAGGCAGCAGTTACCAGGTCAGGTCCACACAGCACCCAGTGTGGGCTGGGTGCCTTAGTCACAGTCACAAGGACAAGCCCCACCATGTGACTTCTCTGAGTTCTGACAGCAGGAACTGGGGGGTTTGTCTGGGTGCACATTTCCTTGCTATAGCTGAGTTACCCCTTTCTTAGAGCCCTAGTTTTGTCCTCTAGAATAAGGACATCGATTGCTACCTTAGCAAGTTGCTACCTTAATCCTGTGAAGACTCTTTAGGGCAATCTACAATTAGTAGTTGGTCTTAAGAGATATTGGGCTTCCCTGATACCTCTGCTGGTGAAGAATCCTCCTGCATTGCAGGAGGACCCTGTTTGATTCCTGGGTCAGGAATCCTGATCCGCTGCAGAAGGGTCAGTCTACCCAGTCCAATATTCTTGGGCCTCCTTTGTGGCTCAGCCAGTAAAGAATCAGCCTGCAATGCGGGAGACCTGGGTTCAAAACCTGGGTTTGGAAGATACCCTGGAGAAGGGTTAGTCTGCCCACTCCAGTATTCTTGCCTGCAGAATACCATGGATCATATAGTCTATGGGGTTGCAAAGAGTCGGACAAGACTGAAGGATTTTTCCCTTCTCTTTCAAGAGATAACACCAGAATCCAGATTAGACTGGAGTCTCCCAGTGTTATCTGGCCTTTCTTCCCTGAAGCTAGCCAAAACCCACACACTTTCATTTGCAGGGTTTCCACTTAGCCCGCTGGACAGAAAACACAGCGTGGTTCAAACAAGCTCCCAGATAAGCAGGAGAACTCACAAGCAGACAGCTTCCCTCAGGTCTCAGGTGGAGCTCTGGGACCAGAGCAGGATCCGGTGCTCTCAATGCCTGGGTTCAGCAGCGCACTCATTCTCAATTTGCACCTCTGCCCTGATGGGAGCAGAAAGGTTACCAATCGCCTCAGGCTGACCTCATGCCCCTCCCACTGTTATAGACTGCCCTCACCAGCCCTGCCCCATCCAGTAGAACCAGAGATCCTCTTCCCCTTGATTGCAGCCTGAGTCCTGTCCCTGGGCCCCAATTGGTTACTACCCCAGTCCTGAGCCCATTACGGTAGCCAGAGAGGATGGAACACACTGATAGGACAGATTTAGGTCATGTAACCATACTCTCCAGGACACCTGTGAGCATCTCACCATATGTCAGAGGTGGAGACAATGTGATGCCTCAAGAGCAGAGCTGAGAATCCAGTCACTGTATCCTTGTGCTCAGTTTCCTGGAATGAGCTTGCACATCGTCTCTACACAGTGCTTTGTTCACTACAGACAAATATTCGTGACACACCTCTTCCCTTCCCAAGTGCAGGTTCACACAACCATGTGCAAGGGAGCAAGGCTTCCTGTTTGAAGATAGGTTTGGAGATCCCACTCCTAGCATCTAGGCTTCTTCTGTGTGTCGTGGTAGAATAATTGATTCAGTCAAAAAATACCCACGAGTACCACTACATGCTGCTCTGTGTTTCCAGGATTCTTGCCTGTTCTGAGTAGAGGACATGTCCCAGGGGCCCCTCAAATGGAGTGAATTTTGTCCAAGGAAGCGCCTGAGACACTGAATCCCTGAATCACGTTGCTGTACACCTTTAATAAACAAATATTTAAAAAACATAATACCTCAATTAAAAATAAAGGTATTCAATCATCAAAAATCGTTGTAAAATTAGTTGAGTTTTCCTTTTAAGTGTTGGTTCTTAGTATGTGTCTTAATTGCCTAGGTGGTGGTTTCCAAGGCAGGGATCCAACTTACTTTCCCAATGGGTGCAAAACAGCCCCAATGTGCATTCTCTTTTCATTTACATACTCAGTTCATTTCATTTCAGCTCAGTTGCTCAATCGTATCTGACTCTCTGCGACTGCATGAATCGCAGCACGCCCGGCCTCCCTGTCCATCACCAACACCTGGAGATCAGTCCGACTCATGTTCATTGAGTCAATAATGACATCCATCCGTCTCATCCTCTGTCGTTCCCTTCTCCTCCTGCCCCCAATCCCTCCCAGCATCAGAGACTTTCCCAATGAGTCAACTCTTCACATGAGGTGGCCAAAGTACTGGAGTTTGACCTTTAGCATCATTCCTTCCAAAGAAATCCCAGGGCTGTTCTCTTTCAGAATGGAATTGTTGAATCTCAATGCAGTCCAAGGGACTCCCAAGAGCCTTCTCCAGCACCACTCTTCCAAAGCATCAATTCTTTGGCACTCAGGTTTTTTCACAGTCCAACTCTCTCATCCATACATGACAACTGGAAAAACCATAGCCTTGACTAGATGAAAGTTTGCTGAAAAAATAATTAATGTCTCTGCTTTTGAATATGCTATCTAGGTTGGTCATATATTTCCTTCCAAAGAGTAAGCATCTTTTAATTTCATGGCTGCAATCACCATCTGTGGTGATTTTGGAGCCCCCCAAAATAAAATCTGACACTGTTTCCTCTGTTTCCCCATCTATTTCCCATGAAGTGATGGGACTGGATGCCATGACCTTAGTTTTCTGAATGTTGAGCCTTAAACCAATATTTTCACTCTCCTCTTTCACTTTCATCAAGAGGCTCTTTAGTTCCTCTTCACTTTCTGCCATAGGGATGTTGTCATCTGCATATCTGAGGTTATTGATATTTCTCCTGGCAATCTTGATTCCAGCTTGTGCTTCATCCAGCCCATCGTTTCTCATGATGTACTCTGCATATAATTTAAAGAAGCAGGGGGACAATATACAGCCTTGAGGTGCCCCTTTCCCTATTTGGAACCAGTCTGTTTCATGTCCAGTTATAACTGTTGCTTCCTGACCTGCATATAGGCTTCTCAACAGGCAGGTCAGGTGGTCTGGTAGTCCCATCTCTTGAGGTATTTCTCACAGTTTATTGTGATCTACACAGTTAAAGGCTTTGGCATAGTCAATAAGTCAGAAATAGATGTTTTTTTCTGGAACTCTCTTGCTTTTTTGATGATCCAGCATATGTTGGAAATTTGATTTCTGGTTCCTCTGCATTTTCTAAAACCAGCTTGAATATTCGGAAGTTCACGGTTCACATCTTGCTTGGAGAATTTCGAGCAAAACTTTACTAGGGTGTGAGATGAGTCCAATTGCACAGTAGTTTTATCCTTCCTTGGCATTGTCTTTCTTTGGGATTGGAATCAAAACTGACATTTTCCAGTCCTGTGGGCACTGCTGAGTTTTCCAAATTGGCTGGCATATTGAGTGCAGCACTTTCACAGCATAATCTTTCAGGATTTGATACGGCCCTACTGTACACCCATCATATCGACTAGTTTGTTTGTAGTGATGCTAAGGCCCACTTGACTTCACATTCCAGAATGTCAGGCTCTAGGTGAGTGATCACATCATCGTGATTGTCTGAGTCCTGAAGATATTTTTGTTACAGTTTTTCTGTGTATCCTTGCCACCTCTTCTTAATGTCTTCTGCTTCTGTTAGGTCCATAGCATTTCTGTCTTTATCGAGCCCATCTTTGCATGAAATGTTCCCTTGCTATCACTACTTTTCTTGAAGTGATCTCTAGTCTTTCCTATTCTGTTGTTTTCCTCTATGACTTTGCATTGGTCACTGAGGAAGGCTTTCTTTTCTCTTCTTTCTATTCTTTGGAACTTTGCATTCAGGTGCTTGTATCTTTCCTTTTCTCCTTTGCTTTTCGCTTCTCTTCTTTTCACAGCTACTTGTAAGGCCTCCCCAGACAGCCATTTTGCTTTTTTGCATTTCTTTTTCATGGGGATGGTCTTGATCCCTGTCTCCTGTATAATGCCATGAACCTCCATCCATAGTTCATCAGGGGCAGTGGCAGTGAATGCCAGGTTGTGACGGCACAGGAATGGCCAAAAGGAAGTAACCCATGTCCGAGGTCAGGGTCAGCGACTGGGAGGAGGAACCCCACATCTAAGGAGCGGTGGCTGTGTGGGCACAGAAGGCCTAGAGGAGCCATCCCACATTGAAGGTCAGGAAGGGTGGTGGTGACGAGATACCCCTCATCCAATGTAAGGAGCAGTGGCTGTGCTTTATTGAAGCAGCCGTGAAGAGATACCCCACACCCAAAGTAAGAGAAACCCAGGTAAGATGGTAGGTGTTGCAAGAGGGCATCAGAGGGCAGACACACTGAAACCATACCCACAGAAAACTAGTCAATCTCATCACACTAGGACCATAGCCTTGTTTAAATCAATGAAACTAAGCCATGTCTGTGGGGCAACCCAAGATGGGTGGGTCATGGTGGAGAGGTCTGACAGAATGTGGTCCACTGGAGAAGGGAATGGAAAAACCACTTCAGTATTCTAGCCTTGAGAACCCCATGAACAGTATGAAAAGGCAAAGTGATAGGATACTGAAAGAGAAACTCCCCAGGTCATTAGGTGCCCAATATGCTACTGGAGATCAGTGGAGAAATAACTCCAGAAAGAATGAACGGATGGAGCCAAATCAAGAACAATACCCAGCTGTGGATGTGACTGGTGATAGAAGCAAGGTCCAATGCTGTAAAAAGCAATATTTTATAGGAACCTGGAATGTCAGGTCTATGAATCAAGGCAAATTGGAAGTGGTCAAACAAGAGATGCCAAAAGTGAATGTTGACATTCTAGGAATCAGCAAACTAAAATGGACTGGAATCGTTGAATTTCACTCAGATGACCATTGTATCTACTACTGTGGGCAGGAATCCCTCAGAAGAAATGGAGTAGGCATCATGGTCAACAAAACAGTCCGAAATGCAGTACTTGTATGCAGTCTCAAAAATCACAAAATGATCTGTTCATTTCCAAGGGAAACCATTCAATATCACAGTTATCCAAGTCTATGCCCCAACCAGTAACGCTGAAGAAGCTGAAGTTGAATGGTTCTATGAAGAACTACAAGGCCTTTTAGAACTAACACCCAAAAAAGATGTCCTTTTCATTATGGGGGACTGGAGTGCAAGAGTAGGAAGTCAAGAAACACCTGGAGTAACAGGCAAATTTGGCATTGGAATGCAGAATGAAGCTTGGCAAAGACTAATAGAGTTTTGCCAAGAAAATGCACTGGTCATAGCAAAGACCCTCTTCCAACAACACAAGAGAAGACTCCACATGGACATCACACTGGAATCAGATTGATTATATTCTTTTGCAGCCAAAGATGGAGAAGCTCTATACAGTCAACAAAAACAAGAAAGGGAGCTGACTGTGGCTCAGATTGTGAACTTATTACCAAATTCAGACTTAAACTGAAGAAAGTAGGGAAAACCGCTAGACCGTTCAGGTATGACCTAAATCAAATCCCTTATGATTATACAGTGGACGTGAGAAATAGACTAAAGGGCCTAGATCTGATAGATAGAGTGCCTGATGAACTATGCAATGATGTTCGTGACATTGTACTGGAGGCCGGGATCAAGACCATCCCCATGGAAAATCCACGGTCCAGCCCCTGTGGATCCAGGGAATTCAAAGAGGAGATGGTGTCAGCAAGGAGAGACTTATTTATTTAAAGATATAAAGAGAGATTAGGAAAGAATAGTGTAGTGGAGAAAATAGAGGAGAAAACAGGCTGTATTCCTTGGTTTACATATAAAGCCAATAAAACCCCAAGACAAGGAACTTGCACCATCTACGTAGGCCACAGGTGCCCGCTTGAATAGTGGAGGGTGCCCCACATTGGGCTTCCTCTTGTGTGGGTTTTAGAAGCCTAGGCAATTATGTAGACATGGCGAGCCTCTATGCTCCAGATGGGAATTCAGCCTGAAAAGGCAGAATAAGAAAGGAATGACATTGGGGAGCCAAGCGTTGGTGCAAGACCCACAACTTTATTTTCTAAGGCAGCTTATATACCCCAAGTTGTACATAAAGAAACAATGGAATATGCAGAGTTATGCAGGGGCAACAGTCCTGACCCTTTTTGATGCCAGGCTTTCTTTTTGCATACCCTCCTGTATGCAAAAGGTCTCAGGTGGTTTACATTATCTTCTGGCAAAGATGCCCGTTAACATTTTAATGGTTCTTTTCCTAGATAAATGTCTATCAAGAAAACTCATTTTCTCTTGAATTGTTTTTTCTTTAATCTGCATCACCCTCAAAGTACTAAATAAAGTTACATTCCTGTAGAACAAAGGTGCAGTGGGTTACAACAAAACAAGTACTTAACTCAAAGATCTAATGTTGCTAATGCCAGGACTACTACCTGTTTTTTTTTTTTTTTCTACATACCAACTATATCTACAAATAAAAGACTGAAAACTTGGCAGCAAGTATTGGCTCAACAACGAAACCCTTAATCAGTTCTATTCTAATGTATTTGACTCCTCAGAAGCCCCTACATTCCTAGGAGGTTTTAAGCTTCCTGTGCCTCTCGCAGTTGGGAGGCTGTAAATAATCACATGTGTAGCTGTAAGAGTCCAGATAAACCAGTCAGGCAGGCTAGAAAGCCATCAGAGGAGTTTTTGGATTGAAGCACTCTTATTACGCCCAGGAGACTTAATATTTAAAAGCTTTAAATTAACTGTTTTCCAGAAATGAGTGGTGAGGGGATAGCTCCCTGTTAATGTCAGAAGAGTAGTTGGAAAGCATAACACAGGAAAGCAGGCAGACTCTGGTTTTGGGGGTAGATGCTCGAGAAAGACCATGGGGATGCCTGAGGCCTGATCCTGCCTTTCCGTTTGTCAGGCCCTCTTCCTCATGACCTTTGCCATGGGCAGGATTCCCCATGCTGGCTCCAGGCAGGAAAAGAAATGCAAAAAAGAAAAATGGCTGTCTGGGGAAGCCTTACAAATAGCTGTGAAAAGAAGAGAGGCTAAAAACAAAGGAGAAAAGGAAAGATAGATACAAGCGTCTGAATACAGAGTTCCAAAGAATAGCAAGAAGAGATAAGAAAGACTTCTTCAACGATCAATGTAAAGAAATAGAGGAAAAGAACAGAATGGGAAAGACTAGAGATCACTTCAGGAAAATTAGAGATACCAAAGGAACATTTCAGGCAAAGATGGTCTCGATAAAGGACAGAAATGGTATGTACCTAACAGAAGCAGAAGATATTAAGAAGAAGTGGCAAGAATACATAGAACTACACAAAAAAGATCTTCACAACCCAGATAATCACGATGGTGTGATCACTCATCTAGAGCCAGACATCCTGGAATGTGAAGTCAAGTAGGCCTTAGAAAACATCACTACGAACAAAGCTAGTGGAGGTGATGGAATTCTAATGGAGCTATTTCAAATCCTGAAAGATGATGCTGTGAATGTGCTGCACTCAATATGCCAGCCAATTTGGAAAACTCAGCAGTGGCTGCAGGACTGGAAAACGTCAGTTTTCATTCCAATCCTAAAGAAAGGCAATGCCAAAGAATGCTCAAACTACTGCACAATTGCACTCATCTCACATGCTAGTAAAGTAATGGTCAAAATGCTCCAAGCCAGGCTTCAGCAAGCCGTCAACTGTGAGCTTCCTGATGTTCAGGCTGGTTTTAGAAAGGGCAGAATAACCAAAGATCAAATTGCAAACATCCGCTGGATCATGGAAAAATCAAGAGAGTTCCAGTAAAACATCTTTTTCTGCTTTATTGACTATGCCAAAGCCTTTGACTGTGTGGATCACAATAAACTGTGGAAAGTTCTGAAAGAGATGGGAATGCCAGACTTTCTGACCTGCCTCTTGAGAAATCTGCATGCAGGTCAGGAAGGAACAGTTAGAACTGGACATGGAACAACAGACTGGTTCCAAATAGGAAAAGGAGTACGTCAAGGCAGTATATTGTCACCCTGCTTATTTAACTTATATGCAGAGTACATCATGAGAAACGCTGGACTGGAAGAAACACAAGCTGAAACCAAGATTCCCGGGAGAAATATCAAAAACCTCAGATATGAAGATGACACCACCCTTATGGCAGAAAGTGAAGAGGAACTAAAAAGCCTCTTGATGAAAGTGAAAGAGGAGAGCGAAAAAGTTGGCTAAAAGCTCAACATTCAGAAAACGAAGATCATGGCATCCGATCCCATCACTTCATGGGAAATAGATGGGGAAACAGTGGAAACAGTGTCAGATTTTATTTTGGGGGGCTCCATAATGACTGCAGATAGTGATTGCACTCATAAAATTAAAAGATGCATACTCCTTGGTAGAAAAGTTATGAGCAACCTAGATAGCATATTCAAAAGCAGAGACATTACTTTGCTAACTAAGGTCTGTCTAATCAAGGCTATGGTTTTTCCAGTGGTTATGTATGGATGTGAGAGTGGACTCTGAAGAAGGCTGAGCACCGAAGAATCGATGCTTTTGAACTGTGGTGTTCGAGAAGACTCTTGAGAGTCCCCTGGACTGCAAGGAGATCCAACCAATCCATTCTGAAGGAGATCAGCCCTGGTATTTCTTTGGAAGGAATGATGTTTAAGCTGAAACTCCAGTACTTTGGCCACCTCATGAGAAGAATTGACTCATTGGAAAAGACTCTGATGCTGGGAGGTATTGGCGGTAGGAGGAGAAGGGGATGACAGAGGATGAGATGGCCGGATAGCATCACTGATTTGATGGATGTGAGTCTGAGTGAACTCCGGAAGTTGGTGATGGATAGGGAGGCCTGGTGTGGTGTGAATCATGGGGTGGCAAAGAGTCAAACACGACTGAGTGACTGAACTGAACTTGTTGGTGTGGGTTTATCTTTCCACTTGTCCTGCTTTTTGTTTGTTTGCTTGTTTGTTTGTTTGTTTGTTTGTTTGTTTTTATGGTGAGTTTGTTTGTGCCAGTGGAAGAACTCAGGATTTCCCTTTTGGCTGTGGTGTCACACTTACAACAGCAGTGCCTACCCAACTTTGCCAAGAAGGCTTCATTTTGCAAAGGACATCTCCAAACCACCTGCACTGCCCTTTCTGATACCAAAATGCTATTTCAAATGAATTAAAAAGCAAGAGTACCCTAGTCCAATCTCAAATTATGTGGGCTATCAGAAAAAGCCACTTTCTCCATGTGTTCCTTGGTAGGTGTTTATTGGAGCCATCCAGGATATGGCAAGAAACAGAGAAAGAGGAGGATTATGGGTTGTCAACAACCTCATATATCCAGATTATATCACTGCAATAGCAGAAGGCAGAGAGGAACTAAAAAGTCTCTTGATGAAGGTGAAAGAGGAGAGTGAAAAAACTGGCTTAAAACTCAACATTCAAAAAACTGAGATCATGTCATCTGGTCCCATCTCTTTCTGTCAAATGGATGGGGAGAAGTTGGATCAGTGACAGATTTTATTTTCTTGGTGTCCAGAATCACTGTGGACGATGACTGCAGCCACGTAATTTAAATATACTTGCTTCTTGCAAGTAAAACTATAACAAACCTAGATAATGTATTAAAAAGCAGATACACCACTTTGCCAACAATTGTCCATATAGCAAAGCTATAGTTTTTCCAGTAGTCATACTATATGGAGGTGATAGTTGGACCATAAAAAAAGGTTGAGTGCCGAAGAACTGATGCTTTCAAATTATTCTGGAGAAGACTCTTGAGTGTTTCAAGCAGATCAAACCAGTCTGTGCTAAAGGAAATCAGTCTTGAATATTCACTGGAGGGGCTGATGCTGGATCTGATGCACCGATGCTGGATCTGATGCACCAATACTTTGCCCGCCTGATGCGAAGAGCCAGCTCATTGGAAACGACCCAGATGCTGGGAACGATTGAAGGCAAAAGGAGACGACAGGGCCAGAGGATGAGATGGTAAGGTAGCATTCCTGACTCAATGGATATGAATTTGAGCAAACTGCAGGAGACAGTGGAGGACAGAGGAGCTTGGCTTGCTGCAGTTCACAGGGTTGCAAAGAGTCAAATACTACTCAGTGACCGAACAACAGCAACGAGTCATTATCGTGGCTCTTAAAATATGCTTAAGTTTTAGGCTTTAATGTATTTTTTGTCTTAAATTGCATTAAGTAGTGTGCAATTGCCTGTATGTTAAAGATTACAACTGTTTGGATATTCTAAACTGACTGATAATAATTTTTATTAATCTCAAAATATTTTAGTATTGACCTTGGTATTTTTATTTTTAACAATACTAATCATATTAGGTGTTGCAAAACATGTTTCAATAAACTAATATTTACAAGTATTTATCTCTATGCTATGAGAAAATATCAAGCATGGCAATATTTTAATTTGAAAACAAGCTAAGAAGTATATTTTAGATGTGCTACAGATAATTTGTATTCTTTTAAAGCCATGAAAATAAAATTTTTAAAAATTCTGATTTTGACATATTTAAAATATGAATATATTAATGTGTTTTCACACACTTCCATCTTAGGTGTTTCTTTTTATATAATTTTTCAATCACTTTTACATTCTATGCATATTGTCTGCCCATAGCACATGTTTAGTAAAGATCTTTGCACCGGTGAAAAAGTGAATAATTCAGTGCCTTTGAGGATCAGGGAGGCAAACTCTCTTCTATGCCACTAGTGAAAATAGACATTTTTATAACTTGATCTAAGGCATGTGAAGAAAAAATAATGACAGCATGTTCATAATTATAAGGGATTTTGTCTCTCATCAGGCCCACCCTCCCTGTCCCTGTCTCATTCAACTCCCTGGAATGGAAGGTCCTTGTCACTGATAATTTCCTTTCCTTACACACGTGTTTCTGTCTCTGAATTGTGCAGGGTTTCATACCACAAGACAACCCTGAGTCTGTAATGGACCCCAGAGCACGCATTTCCTCCCAACCAGCCCCTTAAAACCAGCTCCAGCTATAAAATAAGACTTGTTAACATATTACCTGAATATAAATAATAAACTAGTGAACAAAACAAAAAAAGAAAGACTCATAGATACAGAGAACAAACTAGTGGGAAGAGGGAAGAGGGAGGGGCAGCATAAGACTGGGAGATTAGGAGGTACAAAATTTTGTTCAAGCTACAAGGAAATATTGTACAGCACAGGGAATATAACCAATGTTTTATAATAACTATAAACAGAGTGCATGCTCAGTCACCTCTGACTCAGCGACCTTATGAACCATAAGCCGCCAGGATCCTCTGTCCATGGGATTCTCCAGGCAAGAATACTGAAGTGGGTTGCTGTTTACTCCTTCTGGGGATCATACCGACCCAAGGATGGAACTTGCATCTCCTGCATCTAATGCATTGAAGGGGCTTCTTTATCCATTGAGCCATTGGAAAAGGTCCCATAAATGGAGTATATACTTTTAAAATTGTGAATCACTGTCTCACAGGTTTTATTGTATATCATCTATACTTCAATAAAAAAAAGATTTTAAATGAAAATATTTAAAAAATAATATAGAAAGTACAGAGGAAAACATAGGGGAGCTTCCAGAAAAGGAAAGCTCTCTGCTGCTCAGTTAAGTTCAGTTAATTTCACTTGCTCAGTTTTGTCCGACTCTTTGCGACCCCATGGACTGCAGCACTCCAGGCCTCCCTGTCCATCACCAACTCCCAAAGTTTACTCAAACCCATGTCCATCGAGTCAGTGATACCATACAGCCATCTCATCATCTGCCGTCCCCTTCTTCTCCCACCTTCACTCTTTTCCAGCATCAAGATCTTTTCCAATGAGTCAGTTTTTTGCATCAACTGGCCAAAGTATTTGAGTTTCAGCTTCAGCATCGGTCCTCCCAATGAATATTTAGGACTGATTTCCATTAGGATGGACTGGTTGGATCTCCTTGCTGTCCAAAGGACTCTCAAGAATCTTCTCCATCACCACAGTTCAAATGAATAAATTCTTTGGTGCTCAGCCTTCTTTATAGTCCAGCTCTTACATCCATACATGACTACTGGAAAAATCATAGCTTATACTAGACGGACCTTTGTTGGCAAAGTAATGTCTCTGCTTTTCAATATGCTGTTTAGATTTCTCATAGCTTTTCTTCGAAAGAGCAAGCAGCTTTTAATTTCATGGCTGCAGTCACCATCTGCAGTGATTTTGGAACCTAAGAAAATATAAAGTCTTTCATTTTTTCCATTGTTTATCCTAGTATTTGCTGTGAAGTGATGGGACCAGATGTCATGATCCTAGTTTTCTGAATGTTGAGTTTTAAGCCAGCTTTTTCACTCTCCTCTCTCACTTTCAACAAGAGGCTCTTTACTTACTCTTCATTTTCTGCCAAAACGGTGGTGTCATCTGTCATCTGTGTGTCTTTGGTTATTGATACTTCTCCCAGCAATCTTGATTCTGTGCTGCTATTTAAGAAAGAAATATCCTGGACAAGAGCCCCACAGCCTCTCCTCTGATGCCGTGGTGCCAATAGGGAGACCTCTTTTCCTTCAGACGTGGCCACATGCAGGCATTTGTCCCAAAGGCACTGTGATGCCCCCTCAGTCATCCTGAGGGCGGGGGGGGGGGGAATCTCTTGACCATAGGGAAGAATGGCCTGCAAGTAAGTGGACAGGTTGGTCTGGAGCCCTACACGCGGAAGAAAGGGCGGGTTCTTGCGCCTCCTGCCGGCCATATGATGGCAAAGCCGGACACTTGGAACAGCATTTGGAGTGGGAGATGTCCCCCATCCTCCCCCACCCCGTTTGTCCAGGATTGATGAAATTACTAAATGTATCAATGTTCCAACCTGTCTGCTGATGACACTGGCGATGCCCTGCTCCCATCATGCCTGCTTTCCTGCTGGACATGTGTCTCAACCTTGGAACCACAGCCTAGAGAACAAGAGTCATCAATTTTTTACCACCTGAAAAAAATCCCCTCTATTCCATCCCTAGAAAAGAGCTGAGCGTTTCCACCCTCAGATTCTCCACTGGCTCATTAACCTGATTATAGAAATGGCCATCGGATGCATGAAATGGTGCTCATCATCACTAACCAGCAGTTCAGTTCAGTCCCTCAGTAGAGTCCGACTCTTTGCAACCTCATGAATCGCAGCATGCCAGGCCTCCCTGTCCATCACCAACACCCGGAGTTCACTCAAACTCACATCCATCCAGTTGGTGATGCCATGCAGCCATCTCATCCTCTGTGGTTCCCTTTTCCTCCTGCCCCCAAACCCTCCCAGCATCACAGTCTTTTCCAATGAGTCAACACTTTGCATGAGGTGGCCAGGGAAATGCAAATCAAAACCCTACTGACAGATCACCTTACACCTCTTACAATAGCTGTCATAAAAACGATCAGAAATAAATGCTAGCAATAATGTTCTGCAAAGGGAACCCTCTTGCAGTGTTGGTAGAAATGTAAATTGTTGCAATTGCTATGGAAAACAGTCTGAATATTCCTCAAAATATTAAAAACATAGTTCAGTTCAGTTGCTCAGTTGTGTCTGACTCTTTGTGACCCCATGGACTGCAGCACGCCAGGCTTCCCTGTCCATCACCAATTCCTGGAGCTTGCTCCAACTCATGTCTATCAAGTCAGTGATCCCTTCCAACATCTCATCCTCTGTAGTCCCCTTCTCCTCCCACCTTCAATCTTTCCCAGCATCAAGGACTTTTCCAGTGAGTCAGTTCTTCACATCAAGTGACCAAAATATTGGAGCTTGAGCTTCAGCATCAGTCTTTCCAGTGAATATTCAGGACTGACTTCCTTTACAGTTGACTGGTTTTATCTCCTTGCAGTCCAAGCGGCACTCAAGAGTCTTCTCCAACACCAAATTCAAAAGCATCAGTTCTTCAGCACTCAGCCTTCTTTATAGTCCAACTCTTACATCCATACATGGTTACTGGAAAAACCACAGCTTTGACTAGATGGACCTTTGTTGGCAAAGTAATGTCTCTGCTTTTTAATATGCCATCTAGGTTGGTCATAACTTTTCTTCCAAGGAGCAAGCATCTTTTAATTCCATGGCTGCAGTCAATATTTTCAGTGATTTTGAAGCCCAAGAAAATAAAGTCTATCACTGTTTACATTGTTTCTCCATTTGTTTGCCATGAAGTGATAGGACCAATTGCAATGATCTTAGTTTTCTGAATGTTGAGTTGTTTTAAGCCAGCTTTTCCATTCTCCCCTTCCACTTTCATCAAGAGGCTCTTTAGTTCTTCTTCACTGTCTATCATAAGGTGATATCATCTGTAGATGTGAGGTTATCGATATGTCTCCCTGCAATCTTGATTCCAGCTTGTGTTTCATCCAGCCTGGCGCTTCACATGATGTACTGCATATATATGGGGAAGGAAATGGCAACCCACTCCAGTATCCTTGCCTGGAACATCTCATGGACAGAGGTAGGCTGCAGTCCACGGGGTTGCAAAGAATTGGGCATGACTGAGTGAGAGAATCAATAAACTCACAAACACAGATTACACCACCCTTATGGCAGAAAATGAAGAGGAACTAAAAAGCCTCTTGATGAAAGTGAAAGAGGAGAGTGAAAAAGTTGGCTTAAAGCTCAACATTCAGAAAATGAAGATCATGGCATCCGGTCCCATCACTTCATGGGAAAAAGATGGAGAAACAGTGGAAATGGTGTCAGACTTTATTATTTGGGGCTCCAAAATGACTGCAGATGGTGACTGCAGCCATGAAATTAAAAGATGTTTACTCCTTAGAAGAAAAGTTACGACCAACCTTGATAGCATATTCAAAAGCAGAGACATTACTTTGCCAACTAGGGTCTGTCTAGTCAAGGCTATGGTTTTTTCTGTGGTCATGTATGGATATGAGAGTTGGACTGTGAAGAAGGCTGAGCACTGAAGAATTGATGCTTTTGAACTGTGGTTTTGGAGAAGACTACTGAGAGTCCCCTGGACTGCAAGGAGATCCAGCCAGTCCATTCTGAAGGAGATCAGCCCTGGGATTTCTTTGGAAGGAATGATGCTCAAGCTGAAACTCCAGTACTTTGGCCACCTCATGCGAAGTGTTGACTCATTGGAAAAGACTTCAATGCGGGGAGGGATTGGGGGCAAGAGGAGAAGGGGACCACAGAGGATGAGATGGCTGGATGGCACCACTGACTCGATGGACATGAGTCTGGGTGAACTCTGGGAGTTGGTGGTGGACAATGAGGCCTGGCGTGCTGTGATTCATGGGGTCGCAAAGAGTTGGACACGACTGAGCGACTGAACTGAACTGAGTGACTAACACTTATATACACTTACTCTGCATATAAGTTATGTAAGCAGGGTGACAATATACAGCGTAGCCATACTCCTTTCCCAATTTGGAGCTGTCTCTTTTTCCATGTCCAGTTCTAACTGTTGCTTCTTGAACAGCATACAGATTTCTCAGGAGGCACGTGATGTGGTCTTGTATTTCCATCTCTAAGAATTTTCCACATGCATGCATGCTCACTCTCTTGATTGTATCCAACTCTTTGTGACTCATGGACTAAGCCTGTTAGCATCTCCTGTCCATGGGATTCTCCAGGCAAGAATATTGGCATAGGTTGCCACTTCCTCCTCCAGGGGAATCTTCCCAACTCAGGGACTGAACCTACATCTCCTGCATCTCCTGCACTCACAGGCGAATTCTTTATCACTGATCCAGCTGGGAAGCCCCTTAAACCAGTCGCTATCTCTTGGGGGTCTCAGTTTCCCATTTCTACACAGAGTATTTGGACACAGAATTGCAGAAGCACATGCATGGGTGGGTATATTCTCAGGCTCCATCAACACTGAATGGTTGCTGGTGTGTGTGGGCTCAGGCAACACAGGTGCACAGGCCACCTAATGTGGGCTGATACAGGTGGATCTGTAGCAGGAGTGGCCAGGACTCCTGCCGTGGTCCTAGCTGAAACAAGTGTTCATGGGCAGGCCCCAGGACAGTGAGTGCATCTGAAACCCACCTCCTTGCACAAACACGCACCCTGGACCAAGGGCTCTTTTCTGCTCAGAAGCTGAACTTTTTGCAGTGCTCCCACATGCAGCCTCTTAAGTACCTCACATTCTCTGGATTCCAGAGGACAAACATAATTTTACATGCAAGTAGTTCTCGGTGAGGCAACGGGAGTGGAAGTGACATTTACCCATGTACAGGCTCATTTCCCCCTTAGGACTAAGTGGAATAGACCCAACCAATGCAACAAGAGTTGCAGTCACATGTTGAATATGGCGCATCCACACATTGAAGGCTGCTGGTTCAGTTCATTTATGTTCAGTCTCAGTCGTGTCCGACTCTTTGTGATCCCATGAATCACAGCATGCCAGGCCTCCCTGTCCATCACCAACTCCCAGAGTTTACCCAAAGTCTGGGATTATTGATAATAATCATGGCTTTAAATCTGTCTTATCTCCTGGTAGGACTTATCATACCTCTCACTGGACCTGGCTTCCCCCCCACCCCACCCCACTCAGAGCTTTCCTAGGTATTCTTGATCATTTTTCTATGTGAAACTTAGAATCAGTTTATCCTGGAAATCCGTCTGAATGGTTGTTAATAAGGATTGCATTAGATGTTAGACTAATGAGAAGTGACATTTATATGACATTCAATCTGATCATTAAGAACATTGTGTATCTTCACAATGACCCAAATACTTGCATATGTGTAGTTTCCTCCAGACGGTGTTGAAGTTTCCTTTATGTTCCCTCTGTAAATATTGGGTATCTGCACTGCAGATGCACCATGAACACAGCAGACATGATTTCCTGCCCTTGGAATTTTGCCTGCCTGAGATCATGAAGAGATTCCCTAATGTCATCTACCCGTTTTTCTTACCTTTCCGCTTAGATTCACTATTCACTTGAAACTGACTTTTTTATTTTATTCCATTTAGATGGGTAGTTAATTAAGAAGCATTTACTTAAAATCTACTTCCCTGTTCTCCGGCACTGAGTCAGTGAGTGAATGAATGAAAGTCACTTAGTTGTATCTGACTCTTTTCAACCACATGGACTGTATAGTCCATGGAATTCTCCAGGCCAGAATACTAGAGTGGGTAGCCTATCCCTTCTCTAGTGGATATTCCCAGGCTATGAATCAAACTGGGGTCTCCTGCATTGCATACAGATTCTTTACCATCTGAGCTATCAGGGAAGTTGCTCTTACTAGTAGAGTAATAAAGCAAATATTCATACATGGGTAGAACCAGATATATCTCTAAGACAGAATCAACTTTATTTTTCTTCAATTCATGTTTGGAGTTAGTGGAAAAGGAAGGAGCCAAGAGTGGAATCATTGTTTGGGCCTGAGAAACCAGAAGCAGTGACAACTATAGGGGTGGGCACCTGGAGGAACAGAGTAGAGGCAGAAAATCATGGCTGTGGACCTTGCTGATACAGGCATCTCTCTGACTTCATAATGAAGATGGGAGTTAGGCAGGTAGAGATGAAAGTGCCAAGTTGTATCTCTGAGCACCATTCCCTTTACAAAATTAGTTCTATGAAACGAAAACTGTATTAAGACCCTCCATGTAGTCAAAAAATCTGTGTATACTTTACAGTCAGCCCTCTATAACCTTGATTTCACTTCTTTGGATACAAAAACCACACGGCATGCCATAGTATGTTTTTCTTGGAGAAAATCCAGTTGTAACTGGACCTGTGCAGTTCAAATCTGTGTTCTTTGAGGGGTAACTGATTATGTTACACAGTTTGTTTTTCCTTTGACCTCTGATGAACTTTTGGGGTGCATCTCCCTTTTGGCTATTGTAAATGGTGCTGGTATGAATATTCATGTAGAAGCATCTGTTGGAGTATATACTAGCAACGTTTTTGGGTTTAGACCTAGGAATAGTATTGTCAGGTCATATGGTAATTTTAACTTTTTGAGGAATCTGTGAACTCTTTTCCACAGTGGTCACATTATCTTCCACTCTCCCTAGCAAGATACAGGGCTCCAGTGTCTCCCCATGCTCCCACCGCTTGTTAATCCTATGCACTCTTGTTATATTCTGTTGTTTCTGATATTTACATTGAAGCTATCTTAGATGTGAGGTGGTTTCTCATTGTGGTTTTAAATTCCATTTCTCGAATGTAAAGAAAACTGAGTGCAGATGAATTGATGCTTTTGAACTATGGTGTTGGAGAAGACTCTTGAGAGTCCCTTGGACTGCAAGGAGATCCAACCAGTCCATTCTGAATGAGATCAGCCCTAGGACTTCTTTGGAGGGAATGATGCTGAAGCTGTAACTCCAGTACTTTGGCCACCTCATGCGAAGAGTTGACTCATTGGAAGACTCTGATGCTGGGAGGGATTGGGGGCAGGAGAAGAAGGGGACGACAGAGGATGAGATGGCTGAATGGCATTACTGACTCAATGGACGTGAGTCTGAGTGAACTCTGGGAGATGATGATGAACAGGGAGGCCTGGTGTGCTGCGATTCATGCGGTCACAGAGAGTCGGACACGACTGACTGACTGAACTGAACTGAACTGAATGACAAATCATGTTAAGAATCTTTTAATGTGGTTAGTATGATCTACATGCAAGAAAATTTAATTTACTGGTATAGTTTTATGATTTCTGACATAAATACAACCAGGTACAGCCACCACAGTCAAGATACAGAATGTTTCCATCACCCCAAATCTTCTCTTGTCCTTTTCCCAACCAGTCTCATCAATGCCAGGCAGTCAATGATCTGCAAGTCTCCAGAGATTAGATCTATTTTCTAGGGTTTCATGAAAATCAGATCATGTGTTTTCATTTCTGTCTGACTTCATTTTTTTTTGTCATAATATGCTTTCTGTTGTTGCTTTTTGTTTGTTTTTAAATTTCCTTAACTCATTTCTAATAATCTTCAGGTTTCCAGAAAAGGAAATATCCCTACTTTTTATAACATTTATCAAAAATATATGTATGCTATTTTTTTATGCTGTCTGTGGCATTAGTATCTTTTAATGATTTTTTTTTTTTTTAATTTGGCTGTTCTGTGTCTCAGTTGTGGTCTGTAAGATATAGTTCCCTGACTAGGAATTGAATCTGAGCTCCCTGATTTTCGAGTGCAGAACTGTAGCACCAGGACCACCAGGGAATTCTGAATATTTATATTTTTATTTGGTATCTCTTTTCTTTCTTTTTTATTAAATGTGTTATCGTCAAGTTACAATGCTACATTTCTATCTGCTGTACAATAAAGTGAATCATTTATATGTATACTTATGTCCATGCCCCTTGAGCCTCCCTCTGACTCCCTCATTCCTCCTCTTGAGATCGATGCAGAGCACTAAGGTGAGCTCCATAGGCTACACAGCCGTTTTCCACTAGCTATTTGTTTTACACATGGTAGTGCATATATGTCAATGCTTGTCTCTCCGTTTGTCCCCTCCTCTCCTTCCCCTGCTGTGTCCACAAGTTCTTTCTCTATATCTGTGTCTCTGTTTGAGCTCTGCATTTAAGTTTATCACTACCCTTTTTCTATATATGCTGTGCTTAGTTGCTCAATCCTGTTCATACTGTAGTCTGCAAGGCTCCTCTGGCAATGGACTGTATCCTGCCAGGCTCCTCTGCCAAAGGGAATTCTCCACACAAGTATACTAGAGTGGGTTGCCATGCTATTCTCTAGGGTATCTTCCCAAACCAGGGATCAAACTCAGCTTTCTCACATTACAGGCAGATTCTTTACCATCTGAGCCACAAGGGCAACCCAAAAATAGTGGAATGGGCAGCCTATCCTTTCTCAGGGTATCTTCCCAACCCAGGAATTGAACTGGGGTCTTCTGCCTTATAGGAGGATTCTCTACCAGCTGAGTGACTGTTGCAGACACCAGTACTCAGGAAACCAAGCACCACACTCAGAGAGTTGGAGGATTCAGGTTTCTTATACCAGCGGGCCCAGTGGAGTTAACACTCCAAGCTGAGTCCTGAACAAAGGCATTACAGGGTTTGTACAGACAGACTGTAGTGGGCAACTCTAATGGTTAATAGGCTGGTTTAAACTAAGGGGTTTCACGAGTGCAATAACAGTGGTCAAGACTGGGAGGGGGATGGCTGGCCTGAACAAGCATGATGGAGCAAGTTTGCAGGGACTTGGCAATTGCAAAGAGCAGGACAAGGGAGAGTGAGACAAACTCCAATTCCTAGTATTGCATGTCCCCAGTTTCTGAGACTATGTGACCTACATGATATAGACTTTGCAAGGGGGCAGCTGAGTTACAGAGGCAGAAGGTGAAGGAGGTTATGTAAATTTTTAACTTTTCTTCTTCTTTCCCCCATCTTGATGCTTCTATCACTTGCTATAGAAAGATCATCTCATGTTTTTGGTACAATATTCAGAGCTCTGCATCATTTAGGGGACTATATTGAAATATTAACATTTATAGCTTTATGGATTCAATCCAAGAGGTTAGGAACTGGCTACTTGCATTGAGCATACAAGGGCCAAACAAGAGCACCCAATGAACATGAAGAGAGGACCGGTTAAAGGGGGAATGCCGGGAGCCAGCATGAGGAACTCTGCCCATGGCAAAGGTCATGAGGAAGAAGGCTTTGGCATATGCAAAGGTGGGATCGAGCCTCAGGAGACCCCTTGTTCCCAAGCATCTACCCCCCAAAACCAGAGTCTGCCTACTTTACTGTTTCATGCTCTCACCTACACCTCTAACTTTATGGGGGGCTGTTTCCCACTGGTTCTCTCAGAGAAGGAATAAACGTGCAGCTCCAAGTCAATAAAAATCCCTGGGTGTGACAAGGGTGTTTCAGGTCAAACCTCTCTGCTGGCAGACTAGTTTGTGCGACAGGATTATCCATACTCCTGTCACTATGCATGTGACTGTTTACTACCTCTCAACCATAAACAGCACAGAGAGTTCGGAGTATTTTGAAAATCTTAATTAGCATAGGGCTTTTCTCATTGTTGAGTCAATGATTGCCGCCAGGCCTCCATATCCTTAGGCACCTGGGAATATATTAATGTATTTGGAATATAGAAAAGGAAATATAGTAGTTTTTGATGTTAGCAATATTAGATTTTTTGAGTTAATGAATTTTCTCTTTTGTTATAGATCACTGTACTTTGTTATAAATCACTGTGTCCTTGCTATGTAAAAATGTAACTTTATCACTATCTTAAGACTAAATAGATCTTAAGGGGAACATTGGTGAAGGGTTTTTATTTGTTGGGCTGATGTTTGCTGCTAAATCTCCATATTCCCTGCCCTTATAATGAATATAACTAGCATATAGGAGAAATAAGTATTAACCTATAGAATTAATCAAGTTAACCTTAGGTTAAACAAATTCCTTTCTTAGTTATAACCCACTACACCCTCACCCTATAGGAATGAAACTTTATCTGGTACTTTCAGAGGCTGGCGCCTGGTTTAAGCAAAAAAACACCCTTGGAAAAAATAAGTTTTCTGGTTAACTGACCATTATCAGAAAGAGAGGATCATAAAATGTCAGCAGGCCTCATGGCCAGAAGATGATGTAAAACCCCTAAGATCTTTATGTATACTTTTATATGAAGTACCTGATTTTGACAAGGGTCGGGTCTGCTGACCCCCTTGTGACTCTATATTTATCCCTATATATAACAAAAAGTATATAAGCAAACCTGAAAAATAAAGAAATAAGATCAGTTTCTGGAAAGACCGATTCCCCCATGTCATTCTTTTTTTCCCCTTCTGGCTGAATTCCCATCTGGATCGTGGGTACTCACCAAGCCTGCTAATTTTGCCTGGGCTTCTAAGATCAGACCGGGGAGGCCTCAGTGCCTCCTCTCCTTCAGGAGAATGGAAAGACGCCTGTGGCCTACATAGGTGGTGATGGGTGTTCCACGTAAACCAAGTTGTTCAGCCTCTTTTTATCCGCTAATTTTCCTACTACACTATTCTTTTCTAATCTCTCTATATATCTGAAATTAAATGTTTTTTTCCTAGGACGCTGATTCCATCTCCCCTTCGAATTACCCTGGATCCATCGGGGCTGGACCCCAGCAAGTGGTGCCCGAACAGGGAAGGGGGAAGTCACGATGTCTAGCTCCAGATATTGGTCCATTTACCCCAGGAATTAGCTAGTTTCTCTCTCCTTTATATGATTTGTTCCCCTAGGTGTTGGGCCATGTCCCTGGCTATTTCTGATAGGTTTACATAAAAGCAGCATTCTTCTTTCAAGAATAGGCAGAGTCCTCCCTTTTCAGCTGTCGGTAGGTCTCAGTTGAGTTCAGTTCAGTTCAGTCACTCAGTCTGTCTGACTCTTTGCGACCACATGAATCACAGCACGTCAGAACTCCCTGACCATCACCAACTCCCGGAGTTTACTCAAACTCATATCCATCAAGTTGGTGATGCCATCCAGCCATCTCATCCTCTGTCATCCCCTTCTCCCCCTGCCCACAAACCCTCCAAGCATCAGGGTCTTTTCCAGTGAGTCAACTCTTTGCATGAGGTGGCCAAAGTATTAGAGTTTCAGTTTTAGCATCAGTCTTTCCAATAAGCATCCAGGACTAATCTCCTTTAGGATGGACTGGTTGGACATCCTTACAGTCGAAGAGACTCTCAAGAGTCTTTTCCAACACCACAGTTCAAAAGCATCAACTCTTCAGCATTCAGCTTTCTTCATAGTCCAACTCCCACATCCATAAATGACCACTGGGGGAAAAAAAAAAAAAAACAACAACAACATAGCCTTGACTAGATGGACCTTTGTTGGCAAAGTAATGTCTCTGCTTTTGAATATGCTATCTAGATTGGTCATAAATTTTCTTCCAAGGAGAAAGCATCTTTTAATTTCGTGGATACAATCACCATCTGCAGTGATTTTGGAGCCCCAAAAAATAAAGTCTGACACTGTTTCCTCTGTTGCCCCATCTATTTGCTATGAAGTGATGGGACCAGATGTCATTTTCTTCATTTTCTGAATGTTGAGATTTAAGCCAACATTTCCACTCCCCTCTTTCACTTTCATCAAGAGGCTCTTTAGTTCCTCTACATTTTCTGCTATAAGGGTGGTGTCATCTGCATATCTGAGGTTATTGATATTTCTCCCGGCAATCTTGATTCCAGCTTGTGCTTCTTCCAGCCCAGCATTTCTCATGATGTACTCTACATATAAGTTAAATAAGCAGGGTGGCAATATACAGCCTTGATGTACTCCTTTTCCTATTTGGAACCAGTCTGTGTTCCATGTTCAGTTCTAACTGTTGCTTCCAGACCTGCATATAGGTTTCTCAAGAGGCAGGTCAGGTGGTCTCTTATTCCCATCTCTTGAACAGTTTTCCACAGTTTATTGTGATCCACACAGTCAAATGTTTGGCATAGTCAATAAAGCAGAAATAGATATTTTTCTGGAACTCTCTTGATTTTTCAATGATTCAGCAGATGTTGGCAATTTGATCTCTGGTCTCTCTGCCTTTTCAAAAACCAGATGGAATATCTGGAAGTTCAGGGTTCATGGCTTGCTGAAGCCTGGCTTGGAGAATTTGAGCATTACTTTACTAGCATGTGAGATGAGTGTAATCGTGCAGTAGTTTGAGCATTTGTTGGCATTGTCTTTCTTTGGGATTGGAATGAAAACTGACAATTTCCAGTCTTGTGGGCACTGCTGAGTTTTCCAAATGAGCTGGCCTACTGAGTGCAGAATTTTCACAGCATCATTTTTCAGGATTTGAAATAGCTCCACTGGAATCCCATCACCTCCACTAGCTTTGTTCATAGGGATGCTTTCTAAGGCCCACTTGACTTCACATTCCAGAACGTCTGGCTCTAGGTGAGTCATCACACCATCATGATTATCTGGATCTTGAAGATCTTTTTGGTACTGTTCTTCTGTGTATTCTTGCCACCTCTTCTTAATATCTTCTGCTTATTTTAGGTCCATACTATTTTTCCACTATTTATTGAGTCCATCTTTGCTTGAAATGTTCCCTTGGTATCTCTAATTTTCTTCCTGAATGAAATCAATAAACATAATCATTTGTTAGTTGAGAACCTCTCTTGAGGTGTGCTATGTGAAGTAAATAAAAGTCTGTAAATAGTTCAACTAATATGTTCATATACATCTGTTACAACAGCCAACTAACTTAGAAACAAAAGAATTTTGCAGCATTTTTTCAAAAAAAAGTTTGTGCCAAAATCTGAAACAGCATTTATTGTTTGAGGTTCTGAAAAAGGATAAATTAAAAATTCTTGGGTTCATTTGTTTAAGAAGCATAGATTGTGTTTTCTCTAATTGTTTGGATATTCAAGATGTATCATATTTCAAATCTATTACTATTGTTTTGTCTTCAGATGTTTTAGAGCTGGAATGACTGCTGCTTGCTTTCTAGTGCATAAAATATAATTAAGTAAGAGGGTTATGAGCTTAACAACTCTGTTGTTCCCTTCTCCTCCTGCCCCCAATCCCTCCCAGCATCAGAGTCTTGTCTAATGAGTCATCTCTTCGTATAAGGTAGCCAAAGTACTGGAGTTTCAGCTTTAGCCTCATTCCTTCCAAACAAATTCCCAGGACGATCTCCTTCAGAATGGACTGGTTGGATCCCTTTGCAGCCCAACGGACTCTCAAGAGTTTTTTTCCTACACCACAGCTCTAAAGCATCAATTCTTCGGTGCTCAGTTTTCTTCACAGTCCAACTCTCACATCCATACATGACCACTGTAAAAACCATAGCCTTGACTAGACGGACTTTGTTGGCAAAGTAATGTCTCTGCTTTTGAATACGCTATCTAGGTTGGTCATAACTTTCCTCCAAGGAGTAAACGTCTTTTAATTTCATGGCTGCAGTCACCATCTGCAATGATTTTGAAACACAGAAAATAAAGTCTGACACTGTTTCCACTGTTTCCCCATCTATTTCCTATAGGGCCCTCCAATTTTGTAAAACCACCTCAGCTAGTGAGTCTAGTTGTTCCTGTAAGGCCACTTAAGATTTGGCCACTCTCTCAATGTTGTCTGTGAATTATCTGCATAGTGTATGTTAAAAGGTCGTTGATGAAGCAATTTTTCCTATCCCCATACCTATCCCCGCCATAATTCCCAGACCAGCTAGTAGGGGTATAAACTGGATGACTCTTTTTGAATGTGTATGTGCTGCCAGAGGTATAATAAGAGTCTGGTTGTTAGAAACAATATTAATCTGAGGAGTGAGGAAGGCTAAGGTCCAGATACCAATCCAATTGACTGGTAGACATGAGTAAGCATCTGTCCCACAAAGAAAGACACGGCCTCGATGGGGGAGGCACCATCCATTACAGCAAGGGACACTGAAAGACTGCATAGCAACCTGTATGTAGCAGATAACTGAGCACTGGCAAAAGGTTTCCTCCCCGTCTTTGGGTTGTCATGGTTGTAGCAACTGAGCCTGTCGTAAAGGGGGATCAGCCATACTGTGGAGCAGTTTAGTTAGTAGGGAGAATCAATCATAAGAAACATCTAATAAGAATGAAGCTTCCCATTACAATGAGATAGCAGTAGCTGCAGCTTCTGACCGATATCCTGGGTGTCCCAGGGTGCGACTGAAGCTAGTCCTGTAGCAAAGAGCAGAGCAGTAATGCCAATCAGGGATAGAGGCCAGGGTTGACAATGAAAATCCACTGCAATTTTGATAGTCGGATCTTCAAGCTTCCACCATGCATTGACCAGCCAGTTGCCAGAATGTGGCTGGAGCAAGGCTGAAGAATCCTCAAGCATCTGCCATGCATGGACTTGTCAGCTTCTGGAGAGACTAGAGCAGGGCTTAGTGTCCTTAGTGAGTGAGGCCCATTTTTTTGGAACCAGACTCCCCTTGAGGGGGTCTTGGGGTCCCGAACTGCTTTCCAGGTGTCCTCATCACAGGAAGCCCCTGCCTTCTTGACTGTGGTGTGGTGGATCCGAGGGGTGACGCCTATAACTTTAACAGCTGTAGGGATCACCAGGATGACTGTGTGAGGGCCTGTCCAAACTGGCTGAAGTGGGGTGTTTGTTTTTGTTTTTCTAATCTTTAACTCATACCTCATCTCCTGGCTGATAGGGGTGAGTCCAGTTACCCAGTAGAATGGGTGTCCTTTCTTAGGTTTCTGGGGTGATATGGCAGAAGACTTTCCCAGGGATTTGAGGTATCGGGACATTTCCAGGTCAGCTAGTTGTTGGTGATCTCCCTTGAGCATTTTTATCACTGGGATTGGTCTCCCATGTAAGGTCTCAAAGGAAGAATAGCCTGAGGACCTTAGGGTGCATTTACAGAGGGAGATGAGAGTGCACAGAATGATAAGGCAGCTTTTTCTAGCATTGTCTGTGTGTTGGCTGGGGAATATTCTTCTTGTACTACTACATGAAGAAACAAACTCAACAAGAAAGTTAAAGATATTTGGCCTAAAGATGAATAGATGTAGGAAAGCTGCTGAGGGGCTAGCCAGGAGAACCAGGTACAGACCTCGGTTTATGACATTCGTGTTTCTCTAGGTATGAGAAGATGCAAGAATTTGGACTCGTAAAAATCTTTACCTGAAAACATCTGACTCTCTGAAAGCCTGTTTTTCTGGGTTTTCCCAGAGCATAGAGTGCCTTATATTTTGTTTCCACCCTGAACTCCTTTTAAGGGGTTGTTGAAGGTCAGCATCTTTTAGTGATCATGACTTAATCTTTGTAGAGGGAGCTGGCAAAGGGCAACTTCGAGTCAGCAGGGGCCCTTCATAGTCATATTTGACCATGTTTTGGGGGGCATTTCATGGCCATTGTGTCCACAGTGCTGGGAATCCTCATTCCCAGTGTAACAAAGATTCCATCGACAGGCCACTTAATGTGTTGCCACTAGACCAGGCCTTGTAAGTAGCAACAGTCTCTGGACAATATCTGTCTTACTAACCTCTTGGTGCAGGAAAATATTTCCTCTTGTTGCTTCTTTCCCATATCTTGAGTTACATTATTACAATTATAGATCTCATATGGAACCACATATCAGCATTTTATCACAGGCTCAGTCACACATTTGGTAACATAAGAAATAATCTTCTGAAGCAAGCTAGAAAATGATATCATTAGCAGTTATTATTAAGGTCACAAGCAAGAAATCAAGTCAAGAACTTTCATTGGGTATAGCTGGACATACCCCAGGCCATCTGTCTCAGTTAAATGATTATAGCCAGAGAAGGCAATGGCACCCCACTCCAATACTCTTGCCTGGAAAATCTCATGGGTGGAGAAGCCTGGTAGGCTATAGTCCATGGGGTCGCTTACAGTCGGACACAACTGTGCAACTTCACTTTCACTTTTCACTTTCATGCATTGGAGAAGGAAATGGCGATCCACTCCAGTGTTCGTGCCTGGAGAATCCCAGGGACAGGGGAGCCTGGTGGGCTGCCGTCTACGGGGTCGCACAGAGTCAGACACGACTGAAGTGACTTAACAGCAGCAGCAGCAGCCAAGTGTTAATCTCCTGGTTTTACATCATGGAGCATCTGACTTTTATCCAAAGACTGATTACTGAGATAAGCTTTAGAAACAATCTTAAGAGTGTCATTTTTAAGATCTTAAATAAGCGTTTTAACAATATAACATAACAAGGAACTATCTCAGAAGTGAATCTTAGTAAGCATAGACCCTAAATAACAAAATTAGAACTTAATATTTAGTGAAACATGATTTTGTTTTGTTAGAGGAATTATGCTGATTGAAACCGCCCACCCTGGCCAGGCACCATAGTAACCATTTGCATGAGTTGTTTTATGACAGGAGATTCTGATAAGGAATATAGAACTAATAAGCCACCACCAACCGGAAGAGTTCAGGAAAGGTCTAAAGGGGACACTGCGTGTCCGTCCACTTCCCAGAATCCCTCTCACTAACATCCATCTTGTCTGAGCAATGTGTGAGACACCAGGAAAGACTGAATTAGAATGATTGATCAAAGACCACCTGGAAACTAATCCCATCAGCATAAAACCTGACATTGCAGAGCAGTTCTCCTGGTTTCCCTTACCCTACTGCTCTCCACTCGGGTGCCCTTTCCCAATAAAATCTCTTGCCTTGTCAGCACATGTGTCCCCTTGGACAATTCATTTCTGAGTATTAGACAAGAGCCCAGTTTTGGGCTCTGGAATGGGTTCGCCTTCCTGCAACAAATGGTGACCCTGGCAGGACTCTTCTTCACTGAGACTGACATCCTGACCACTCGGGGTACTCAGGGGCCAGATTGCCTGCCAATGGACCAGACCCAGTGGCCGCAACTGGGACACTTTTGTCCCTGGTCTCCTCCTGACACGGACAACTGGCCAGAGTGCCCCAACCAGTAAGGAACAGGAGACTTTATTGACCTCTCTCCCCTTCCCTCTCTCTTTCCTCTCCTTGACCCTTTCTATCCTTCCCTGTTTTTCTAGTCTCCTGGTCCTGGACACAGGAATCTGGTCGAAGGGCCCTCAGCCTGAGCTGAGAATTGGAGACTGATCATCTCCTCTTAGCAGATAACTCAAATTCTGGTTCTGGTTTCTGGTTGGGCCGATTTCGAGTCCTCCCTTCTCTGGAGGCCCAGGGAAAAGTCCCATAATGCCTGGGTATCTGTAAGTGGCAGGAGATGTCTGTAAGGCCACCTTTTTTTTTTTTTTTTCTTTTTCCTTTTTTTCTCCCCTCACTTTTACACCTTTTGTTTCTTTGCGCTCCTTCTCTCTCAACCTGGCCTCTTTTCCTCTCTATGAAGACTCAAGTTATTTCCATTTACTCTGTCTGTCGATACTTGGACCTGAAGTTCTGGGTCTTTGCAAGAGATTTTCTGAGAGGCTACACTCTCTGCTCCCCATCAATTGTGCTTTCTGTTCTTGAGGAGAAAATCAGGCGTTAGAAGCCCTTCATTGGGTGCCCTGTTTCTATAAATTCGGCCATTTAATTGAGTATTTGACTGAGTGCTTCCACATGGAAGTGATTGATGGGGTTCAGTATAGTTGCACCTGGTCTTGGGTGAAAATTAACACCCTAGACACATCTTTAGGGGTTAATTCACCTTTTAGGACCAGTCCTACAGCACCGTTGATTGTGCTTACTACTGAACATTTTCTTTCGCGCATATACAATCAGGCAATTTGGGACAGGAAAGAGCTTACAATCTCTCTAGAGTCAGATATAGGGGCATCCAACCCAATACTTGTCCCCCGGGAACAAGATATAAACTATACTGTCACTAAAATGTGAAACAAGCCTAACTTCCCTTTAGACACCCCACTGGGAGGGATACCAACTGGAAGAGCTAAAAAAGAAAAAAAAAAAAAAAACAAAACTTATCAAATACTATTCTCAATACTGGCCTACTTACTCCCTGGAAAGAGTGGAAAAAATGGCCCCAGTAGGGATCACTTGGATCCAACACCATTTAACAGTTCAGTCTATTTTGCAAATGCGAGTGTAAATACAAAGAGGTTCCCTATGTTCAGGCCTTTATGGCCCTCTACCAGGACTCTGGGGAAAAGGGAAAATATAAGCTTGAGGACTTTAATAAATGCTCTTCCAAAATCCTTTTAGCAAGGACTGAAACAGAAGATCCCCTTGACCTTCTCTTGACCTCCTCCACTTCAGCAGAGAAGTCACAGGGAAAGGAGGGTAAAACACACCTGACAGTCACGAGCTTGGACGCAGAAGTCAGGAGGCTAGGCCCGGGAGTCACGAGCTTGGACCCGGAAGTCACAAGGCTGGGCCCGAAAGTCATGGGATCTGAAGGGAAGTCACTCATCATCGCCTTGGCTCCTCCTCCATATGCCCCCTCCCACATGGGGTTACGATCAGGAAGTAAGCTTTGTCCTCCACAGAAGGAAAGGTCATCCTCAGACAAAATCTGCTTCCTAAGAGAGGTACCAGACGGGGAGGGGGAACTATGCACGTTCATGTTCTGTTCTCTATCCAAGACATTACCCAATGCAAGGAACAATTGGGCTCATATTCCAAGAACCCCCCAAAATTTAAGGATGAATTTGAGCGTCTTAGCCTTAACTTCTCCCTCACTTGGAGGGATATAATGGTCATCCTCACCCTGTGCTGTAATGATGAGGAAAAAGCTCAAACTCTAGATCGGGCTAGAAAAGTGTCTGATGAGAGACAGCAGGTAGATGTCAGTCTGGCCTCTGCAGAAGAGGCAATCCCCTCTACAGAGCCAAACTGGGATCCTAATACAAGGACAGGAAAAGAATCCTTAAGACACCTCATTACTTGCCTACTACAGGGAATGACCCAGGATGTCCAAAAGATTGTTAATTATAAGATAAAATGGTTACACAGGAAGAAAATGAAAATCCAGCTCTTTTTTTTGGACAGACTCACAGAAGCTTTTAAAAACTTTACCGAGACAGTAAAGGAAGAAATATAAGATATAAGGAGAAAATTACAAAAACTAGCAAAAGGACCAGAGACCCCAATTTCCGATTTGGTGAAGGAGGCAAATATGGTGTTTTTAAACAGGGACCAGGAGGAGGAAGCAAAAAGGGAGAAAAGGGAAGCCTGAAAAGATAGGAGAACAGAGAGGCAGACCCAGGCCTTGGCCCAACAACAGGCTAAAATTGTGGCTTTGATTCATCCTGCCACTATGTGAGAGTCTGGGGAAAAACAATGAAGGAAAAAGGATCTTAACAATCCACCATGGCTGAGACACACCCAGTTGCCTACTGCAAAGAGGATGGGCATTTGAAAAGGAAGTGCCCATATCACCCTAATGGAAGGCATATGGAGACCCCTAAATCTTCTCCCTCTGTATTAGTCCTGGGTGACCTAGATTGATGGTGCTCAGTGGCTCGAGAACCCCCTGTGAATGGTGAGGTCTAGATCACTCCTCTCGACCCTTGGGTGACTCTACAAATGAAAGGTAAGGATGTGAACTTTCTTTTAGACACGGGGGTTGCCTTCTCTGTTCTTCCTTTCCAATTAAGACCTTTAGACTCCCAGACTAAAACGGTGATAGGGGTTGATGGAAAACCCCAAAGCCGAAATTTTACTAAGCCCCTCCATTGTAAGGTGGGCAATTGGCAAGGAACCCACTCCTTCTTATATATCCCTGGTTGCCCTGCTCCCCTACTGGGGACAGACCTTCTTTGCCACTTCCAGACCAGAGTGATTTGGGGAAAGCTAGAAGTCAATAATTTCCTTTGCCTAGTGTCTGAATATTTACAGTCAAATGTAGAAAAGGAGGAGTCTGTCCCTTTCTTAGATGAGGTCAATCCCCAGTTGTGGGATGTCTCCAGGCCTGGTCTAGCCATAAATGTTCCACCGGTAAAGTTTCTTCTGAAGCCAAATGCTCTCTATCGCTGGAAAAGACAATATCACTTAAAACCAGAAGCTCTTGAAGGTCTTAGACCATTAGTTAACAAATACCAAGATACTGGAATTCTAATCACCTGTGAGTCTCCCTGCAATACTCCAGTCTTGCCTGTTAAAAAACCAGATGGATCTTATCAATTTGTCCAGGATCTAAGAGCTGTTAATGAAGCTGTGGTTCCCATCCACCTCATAGTCCCAAATCCATATACCCTCCTATCCCAAGTCCCCTGAAATGCTAAGTACTCCTCAGTCTTGGATCTTAAAGATGCCTTCTTTTGCATTCCTCTCCATCCTGAATTCCAAAAACTCTTTGCTTTTGAGTGGCGGGACTTGGAAAAAAGAGAGGCCATACAACTCTGCTGGACTCGACTACAACAAGGGTTTAGGGACAGCCCTCATATTTTTGGGACTTTCTTGGGGAGAGAACTAAGGGAATTAACTTTAACAAACAGCAGTCTAATACAATATGTGGATGACTTACTCATAGCTAATCCAGATTTTCCCACCTCTGAAAGGGACACTATTAAAACTCTAAATTTCCTGTATGAAAAGGGCTATCGAGTATCCCCAAAGAAAGCTCAGATTAACTTAACTCAAGCAACATACCTTGGATTTATAATTATGGAAGGAAAAAGAATGCTCGACCCCCAGAAGAAACCCCTTATCTTAAATACCCCATACCCCAAAACAAACAAACAAACAAACAAAAAAAAAACAGCTTAAGGGATTTTTAGAAATGGCTGGGTTTTGCAGGATCTGGATTCCTAATTATGGCAATCTGTCTTGAACCCTATATGAAAAGTTAAGTGGGAAAGAGGACGAGCCACTTGACCTGCAAGGTGGCCTTTAATGACCTAAGTCTATTACTACAGCTCCAGCTTTAGGCCTCCCAAACCTGGAAAAGCCTTTCAAGCTTTGTGTTTCTGAAAGGATAGGTACTGCTCTTGGGATGTTAGGACAAATGATGGGGCCTGTATTACAACCCGTGGCTTATCTCTTGAATCAACTAGATGAGGTGGCCAGAGTGTGGTCCACTTGACTCCGGGCAGTAGCGGCCACCACTGTTATGGTTAAGGAGGCATCTAAACTGACCCTGGGTCAGCCCACCACATTGTATATGCCTCACCAGGTGCAAGCAGTCTTGGAAACTAAAGGGGATAGGTGGATGACAGGGGGAAGGATCACCCAATATCAAGCCCTCCTCCTTCACACTCCAGAAATAGAGTTGAGGGTCTGTCAGACTTTAAATCCAGTCACCTTACTGCCAGATCCCCCTACTTCCCCTTTGGATCACCAATGCATGCAAATGATAGACGAGTTATACTCTTCTTGTCCGAACCTATCAGAGACACCTTTATCTGACCCAGAGGAAAAATGGTACACAGATGGCAGTAGTTTTGTAGAAAAGGGAGAGAGGAAAGCAGGATATGCTGTAATGAGCCTAGAAGAAACTAAGGAAAGTGGGTCTCTTCCCCCAGACACCTCAGCCCAGAAAGCTGAACTTTTTGCCCTGACAATAGCTTTGGAATTAGGGGAAGGAGAGGGGATTAATGTGTATATGGACTCTAAGTATGGTTTTCTCATCCTGCACGCCCATGCAGCAATTTGAAAGGAAAAAGGGATGCTCAGTGCTTGAAGCTCTTGTATTAAACACAAAGAGCTCATTCCCAGGCTCCTGGAGGCAGTCAAACTTCCTGCAAGATTAGCTGTCATCCATTGTAAAGGTCACCAGAAGGGGCAAGAAGTGGAGGCCCAGGGAAATAGAAAAGCTGATCAGGAAGCAAAACGAGCTTCTAGGGAAGCTACCCCTGTCACTGCTATCTGCCCCATTTTTCCCAAGGAAACCCTGACTCCAGATTATACCCCAGAGGAACATTCCTGATATGCTGAGCAGGGCTAGGAGATTGGGTCGCATGGGTGGTTTCAGACAGATCAGTCTCAAATAATACTCCCTCACTCTCAGGTATGGAAAATTATTAACTCCTTACATAAAAGTACCCATTTTGGAAGAGATAATCTGGAAATCTTACTCAAGCATATTCTCTACCATCCCCAGTTGGCTAAGGTTGTTAGATAGGTCATATAGAATTGTGATATCTATCTAAGAAATAATCCAAAAACCATACCCTTGCCACCTCCTCTATTTAAACCTGTCCAACATCATGGATTATACCCAGGAGAGGACTGGCAGGTGGGTTTTACAGCCATGGCAAAAACCCAAGGGTTTTCTTGTTTGCTAATCTTTATTGACACATTCACAAGATGGATTGAAGCATTCCCTACTAAGACAGAGAGAGCCACAGAAGTCTGTAAAGCTCTGCTGAAGGAGATGGCACCTAAGTTTAGGTTGCCTCGATCACTTCAGAGTGACAATGGGCCCTCATTTACAGCCATGATATCCCAGAACCTGGCCGTATGCCTAGGCATAAAATACCACCTCCAATCATCTTGAAGGCCTCAAGATTCGGGAAAGGTAGAGAGAGCCAACCAGACTCTTAAAAGGGCTCTGGCTAAGCTATGTCAAGAAACACATAATAAGTGGATCCCTCCTCACGAGGGTACAGACAACCCTCAAACGGCCACTATTATTAAGCCCTTATGAAATGATGTATGGACGTCCATTCCTAACTTGTGATTTGTTTTTTGATAAGGATGCCAATACTCTCTTAAAACATATAATTGACCTGGGAAGGTTTCAACAAGAGCTCCAACGATATGGTGAACAGGTCCTCCCTGGTCTACCACAAGAAAACTTGAAAAATCCCCAGGTAGATCTGGGGGATCAAGTATTAGTAAAGACCTGGCCAAAAAAAAAAAAAAAAAAAAAAGGGATCCCTAGCCAGCTGTCCAAGAAATGGACAGGACCATATGAGGTTGTCCTAGTGACTTCAACTCCTATAAAAGTGAAGGGTCTATCTGCCTGGGTCCACAATTCTAGAATAAAACCCTATGGCCTACAGGAAGGGGAGATGGGGACTGAGACTCCAAAACCAGAGGACAACTATTCCTGTTATCCTATTGAAGACCTCAGACTCTTGTTCAGGCGGAACCCCATCAACTCTCCCTCAGATAAGTAAAAATGCATCATATGATGTTCTACCTCTTTCTAATCATGTCTCCCTGCATGGTTATTAATCTCTCCCTAAACGAGGCATATACACTTGCAAACCACACTGCTTCTCGACTCAACCTAACCAGCCCCTGCTGGATCTGCATTAGTTGAAGATTAGATTGACAGAAGTTGGGGGTATGTCCAACCTATCCCAGGGTATCAATGGCCCACTCTTCCAGCTGAGCTGCATGCTGTTACTCAGCGCACCCCATCTGGTCATGATATGGCCTTTTGGGAAAAAAGGGGGAAAAACTTCATGCCTTTTTATCAGCAACAACTGTCTATATTTACTCCCTTGATAACATCTGCAATCCCACCTGAGCCCTTATTTTCTTTCTTGACTAACATTTCCAAGTGACCTTCCGTATCTGTCTAAAAAGTGATTCCCTGACAGGGATGTCAGTGGGAAATCTAGGCAACTCACAGTGTGTGGTGACTTTCACTGTTGAAACTGATGGAAAAAAATGGGACCTAGAAATTTCAGTCGGGTATTACGATTTAGCCCAAAGTCTGGGAACTAGAGATTCTGGCAGAACTGACACACTATACCTATCCCAAAACATGAGGCTCTCCTCGAATACTATTAACCAGTCTCGAAAATCCATGTTCTATTCTGGATGACCAAAAAACCATACCCAGTCATCCTGGTTTTTAAATAGGACAGGCAACTCTGACCCCTGTTATTCCCTTGTAGGTGTACCCATCCCTGAAAACCTAACCCTATGGTGGGAGCCTAAATGAGATACTCTCTACCTTGAGGACAGAACCCAGGATGTCTCACAACACTTGAATCCCTTCCTAAATGTCCTCACTGCTTCCGGTTTTTCAGCAAGTGGAGTGACAGTTTCCTTACAGCTACTAAGAGACTGCCCCTGTTCCATTATGCCACGTTCCAGTTGTAAGGCTGATGGTAATCCTGTTCCTCTTTGGCAAACCCATTTTGGTGTCCAGCTTAAACCCAGTCATGGTGTCTATTTCATATGTGGGGATAAAGCTTATTTATCCCTACCACCTTTTTGGTCAGGAACTTGCTCCCTAGGGTATGTTACACCTCACATAGATCTGGCCTGGAGTAATACCTCCTTGCCTTTACTAGTATATACCAATCAGAGGATATGTCGTGCGGTAATACTTACCCCTCTTTTTTTGGCATTAGGACTGACCACCAGTTTGACAGGAGCTGCCATGGGGGGAACTTCTTTATATAAATTTCAGCAGCTTTCTACTGACATTGCTGTATCCATAGAAAAAAGTGGTGAGGACGCTCCAATGCCTACAATCCCAGTTAGACTCCCTAGCCGCAATGGTCCTACAAAATCGTTGGGCCCTATATTTACTGACTGCAGGACAGGGGTGCACTTGTCTCTATCTAAAAGAAGAATGCTGTTTTTATTACAACAAGTATGGGCAGGTCCAAGAAGATATCAAGGGGCTTTTGGAACAGGCCACAAAGATCCGGGATTTGAGTTCAACAAGTGAATGGAGTTCTCTTTCTTTCCCTTCTTGGCTCCTACCATTCATGGGTCCAGTGATAACTATCTTATTAGGCCTCCTATTTGGCCCCTGTATACTCCAACTCCTTACGAAGTTTATTTCCAGCAGACTCCAGCAGTTTCAAACTAAATTGCTGTAACTACAAGGGTGGAAGCTGGTTTCAGATGTGGAACACCCCAAATTAGATCAGGTATAGAGAGACTTTTGCTCTGCTATGTAGGCCTACGTCCATGCACAGCAGGAAGAAGTTACAGTAGAAAGACACCTCTGCCCCAATTCCCAAGAAGTATCTTGAGTATGCAGTCTCTCCGAGGGGAGTTGTTAGGGGAAGCACACTGATTGAAACCACCACCCTGGCCAGGTACCATGGTAACCATTTGCATGGGTTGTTTTATGACAGGAGATCCTGATAAGGAATATGGAACTAATAAGCCACCACCAACTGGAAGAGTTCAGGAAAGATCTAAAGGAGACACTGCATGTCTGTCCACTTCCCAAAATCCCTCTCGCTAGCATCCATCTTGGCTGAGTGATGTGTGCACCACCAGGAAAGACTCTGAATTAGAAAGATTGGTCAAAGACCACCCAGAATCTAATCTCATCACCATAAAATCCGACATTGCAAGCCATGCAGCAGAGCAGTTCTCCTGGTTTCCCTTACTCTACTGCTCTCCACCTGGGTGCCCTTTCCCAATAAAATCTCTTGCTTTGTTAGCACATGTGTCTCCTTGGACAATTCATTTCCGAGTGTTAGACAAAAGCCCAGTTTCGGGCCCTGAAGGGGGTCCTCCTTCCTGCAACAGTTTCTTTTTGTAGAACTCATTGTGAGGGCATTAACACAGTAGCCAGGTAAGGCTTTAATCCATTAAATAAAAATGAGGTCTGTCAGGGAGCTGGGAAAAGTCAAGTAGCCATCTTGAAATTCCCATCACCCTGGCTTTTTGATTTTTCGCTATTGTTTATTTATTTTTAATTTCCAGATGTAAGAGCAGACTATCACCATGTATTAAAGACATCAGTGAAAAGTTGTTGAATCACGATGCCTGGAGTCTTGGCCCCCAGAGAAGAATTCAATCTGGGGCCAGAGACAAGGCTTGATCACTCAGAGGTTTTGTGTAATAAAGTTTTATTAAAGTATAAAGGTGATAGAGAAAGCTTCTGACATAGGCATCAGAAGGGGGCAGAAAGAGTGTCCCCCTGCTAGTCTTCAGCTGTATGTTATATAGTCACTAACAGTCTGTTAATGAAAGAAAGGAAAATCTTAAAACTCAGAATGGCACCAGGCCCCTCACTCATAATATGCATTTTGTGATAATCTTGGCACCAAATGGTTCATTCTGGGCAATAAAATGATTAACTTGAATCTTGAAGAAGGGCAGATCACCATACAAATAGTTTCATTTACATAGATTAGAGGAACAATATCTGAGTATAACATACTAGTTTGTCAAGCAGGTTCTGAGCCAAAAGGCTGAACCGACTTGAAGACAGAGTTTGGGGTAAATGTATAGTATATTAGCATAGCTTAAGTTAAACATTTCCATAAGAAAAAAGCATTGGTTAACTTCAGGTGAAACCAGGTGTCACTATGGCAACACAGAATTTTAAGAGAAACCTCCTTTTAAATTTGTACAGAGAAGGAAATAAATATCGCTAGTGGAAATAAATATCGCTAGTTTGTTTCCTCCTGCCGCTTAAGAGAGATGAAAATGTCTGACACTTGCAGGCTTTTTCCTACGTTTGGAGACCCCTGCCATTCCTGCCTGTTACACTCTTATTCCCCTCTTTTCTTTTAAGAGAATTATGTTGCCTAGGGAAAAGGGGCAACCTTGTTCCATAACTGCTTCTGAGCTGAGAAGGGGTGTTGTCCCTAAATTGGCAAGGGGACATGTTCTCCTAATCCTCATATTGAGGATATCTGATCCAGGGGCCCCAAAGACTAACTGGAGGAAGTTGCAGCAGTAGCAGGAGTTTGAGCAATGATTTGTAACTTAAAAGCTTTCATGCGGCTAGAAACAAATCCAGTTATGCAATTACAGATGGAGGGAGCAAACAGTAAAAACAAAACAATCAGAATTATTGCAATTAAAATAGTTGTCCACCATGGGGAACTAGTTAACGTCTCTCAAAGTGAGGCAATTGAGGCTTCAGGAGTATCCATGGCCCCAGCCATCTTGTTCATGTGTTTAGTAAAATGAGTAACATTTATGCTCATATCAGGTATATATGTACAGCATTGGGTATAAATAATAGCACACCTTCCTCCTTGCGCAGCTGTCAGAATATTTAAAGCCAATCTGTTTTGTAAAACCACCTTTCTAATTTTTGCTTGTTCAGCATTAAGAACTGAAATAGCCTTTTGAGAATCTTGTAATGCCTGTTGAGTAAAATTAGTCAAAGCATGCACTCGTAGTATAACATCTGTAGTTCCGAAAGAGGGAACAAAACTGCAGCCAAATAATCATAGCAGTGAAATACAGACCTTGCCCACCGAGTTTTTTTTTTTTTTTTTCTTTTCTTCCCACCGAGTTTTAAGGTGGAGTAAATTAGCAGGCTTTTCTGGAAGCTCTGAAAATATAAAGCTGTGAGTAAAGGCTAGACCTAGGGTGCATCCCCCTATCCAACCAGGGGGAAGCCATGCTCATTGGTAAGAGCCACATATCCAATAAGTCCCATTTGGAGCAAGCCAGCATAACTGAGATATCCAGCCCCAATTAGTGCCTGGCCAGACAAATGGGGACCTGAACTGGTGTTGGAAGCATGGGAATGATTACGTTGCCTATTTCCTGACGCAAAAATCCCAGTTGTTTTCAATCATTGTAATTAAGTTGTTGGCTAACTTTTGGGGATGGCTCTGTTTGTTCCCAGAATATAGGGGCAGTAGATATTAAACATCCTTTTTCAGGAGTTAGCCATATAACCTCATCCCATATTTGATAATCATCAGATAAAAAAGCATTAGATCTAGACCTATTTGCCTTATGTGTAGCAAAATAGTCATTGAACAGAGACAATGTATAATCAAAATTAAAAGTCACATTATGGCCATAGTTAAAGTACAAAGTGTTGCACCAGTCCATTTTAGGGTTGGTAGATGTCATCAGATGAAGAAGAGGCATCATATGTGATTCTTGTCGAAGGTATTCACAGAGTTGGAGAAAGTCTTTCCTTGAAGTGGAGATGTCCACCAGGGGAAGCCTTCCACTGATGAAGAGGGGAGTGTTCCATAGACCCAGCAGTTAGACTGACTGTGGAATGCAGCGGAGGAGTGAGCCCAGGACAGGAAGGCATTGTCTTGAGGATCAAATGGCAGACTCAGGATATTTGGAATCAGCAGAAGTAAGCTAACGTAGGTTATCAGGCCCATCTGAAAAGAACAAAGTCAGAGTAAAGACATAAAAAAGTCAGAAAGTAAAGACAAAAAAAAAAAAAAAGAATATGTCACTTAGTTTTGGTCAGGGTACCACCTCTTAACTCGAGTGTGATGTACCCACGAATCAATTCCTGGCATTTTGACAGCTGTGGGAGAAGAAAGAATAACCTGGTAAGGGCCTTCCCAGAGGGGCTCGAGGGCTGGGCCCCTAGATCCCAAAGTTTTTATGAGGACCTCAGTTTCTGGCTCAAATAGAGGCTTGCTTGACTCAGAGGCAGGGTCAGGAGTTGTCTCCCAGAGTTCTGTTAGTGCCTGTTGAAAAGCTGAGAGCTGAGTTACATAACTAGTTAATTCCAAGGCTTCAGGGTCTATAGCAGTGTCTGTGCATAAGAAAGGCCTTCCATAAATACATTCAAAGGGGGACAGTCCCTCCTTTTTTGGGGCAGTTCGAGCCCTTATTAAAGCTATGGGTAGGACTTTAATCCAATTGTCCTGTGTCTTTTGACTTAATTTGCACAAATGTCTTTTGATAATGTCATTAGTTTTTTCAACCTTTCCTGAGGATTGGGGGTCTCCAGGAACAGTGTAAGTGATATTCTCTTCCTAGAGCTTCAGATACCCCCTCAGTTACAGCAGCTTTAATGGTGGAGCCATTGTCACTCTGAAGGCTCCATGGCAGCCGAAACCTGGGGATAATTTCATGGATTAAAATCTTTATAACCTCCTTAGCCTGTTCACTATGACAGGGAAAATCCTCAATCCATCCAGTAAAAGTATCTACCCAAACTTGTAAGCAAGTATATCCATTAGCTTTTGGCATATGAGTGAAATCAATTTTCCAGTCCTCTCCAGGATAATTCCCACTTCATGTAATCCAGATTTTGCTAGATTTTCAGTCTTTTGGTTATTTTTCTGACAAATCTCATACCTTTTGATAATATTTTTTTTAAAGCTCTCATTACATTTTTACCTTCAAACAAACGAGAAGCCATTTGGCAAGAACTCTCTGCACCCAAATGAAAACTCTGATATAAACCCTTAAGAATTTTCCATTCAGCATTTTCAGGAATTATTAATCGTCCATCCTCAGACTGTAACCATCATTTATCAGTAATCTTTGCTCCTCTTTTTTCATATCTTTCTAACTCTTCTTCAGTATATTGTGTTTTTTCCTGTTCCACAGGACCTGTCCAGATCAAAGGTGTCTGGAGTGAAGGGGTTTCCTAAAGTGCCACTTTTCTGGCTTGACAGTCAGCCAGCTGATTATCTTTGGCTATTTTACTCCCATCCCTGCTGTGCCCTTTGCAATGCATAACAACTACTTCTTTAGGATAATATATAGCAGTTAAATATATAAGTGTCTGCCTGCAATTCGGGAGACCCAGGTTCGATTCCTGGGTCGGGAAGATCCCCTGGAGAAGGAAATGGCAGTCCACTCCAGCACTCTTGCATGGAAAATCCCATGGATGGAGGAGTCTGATATGCTACTGTCCATGGGGTCGCAGAGTCGGACAAGACTGAGCGACTTCACTATAGCAGTTAAAGGTCTCTCGATCTCTCTGAAATGCTTAATAGGTTCTCCTGTTGCCCTTTTAAACTGTCTTTCTTTCCATATTGCAGCATGAGCATGAAAAGTCAAATAAACATGCTTAGAATCCCTGTAGATATTGACCCGCTGCCCTTTGCTTAACTCTAGAGCTCGGGTCAGAGCTACAAGCTCCACTAACTGAGCACTGGTTCCCTGGGGGAGAGATTTTGCTTCCAAAACCTGTTCAGCAGTCACCACGGCATATCCTGCTTTACGCATTCCATCCCGAACAAAAGAACTACCATCTGTAAATAGTTCTGTGTCAGGATTGTCTAATGGGGCATCCATTAGATCTTTCCAAGCTGCATAGTTTAAAGTTAGAAATTGGGGACAATGGTGATCGAGTATTTCATTTTCCCTCTCAGGAATGAAAGTGGCCGGATTTAAATTTCCACAAAGTTTAAGCTTAGTTACTGGTGCTTCTAACAACAATGACTGATATTTAAGAAGCCCACTGTCTGTCATCCAAATATTAACCTTAGAATTTAAGATTCCAATCACATCATGAGAAGTCAGTACAGTAAGGTTTCATCCATTAATTATTTTTAAAGCTTCAGGTGCTAATAAAGCCACTGCCTCAATTACTCTTAGGCAGTGGAGCCACCCACGTGAAATTACATCTAATTCTCTGCTTAGATAAGCAATAGGTTGCTAGTGAGGCCCTCGAAGTTGTGTCAAAACTCCCAAGGCCATACCTTTCCTTTCAGTGACAAACAAATTAAATTCTGACCCTGTGGGCAAGCTCAGAGCTGGAGCTTGCAGAAGAGCAGTCTGAAAAACCTTAAAAGCATTTTGAGTTTCTGGAGACCAAACCAGTTTGTCAGTTTGGACCTGCTGAGTTTCTGCTATAAGTTTATATAAAGGCTGGGCAAGTTCCCCATAACCTGGAATCCAAATGCGACAGTAACCTGTGATTCCCAAAAATCCTCTCAATTGTCTTAAAGTCATAGGTAGGGGATGATTTAGTATGGGTTTAATTCTCTCAGGGCCTTTGTCCTTAGTGCCTTCTGATATGATTAGGCCCAGATATCTAACTGATTGTTCACAAAGCTGAGCCTTTTCTCTTGATGCCTTGTAACCACGGCCTGCCAGAAAGTTTAAGAAATCTTCTTAGGCTCATGAACAAGCTTCTTCTGTTTCAGCACAGAGCAAAATATCATCTACATATTGTAACACCACTGCTTCAGAGCTATTAAAGTTTTGTAGATCCCATGACAAACTGTCCAAATAATTGAGGACTGTCACGAAATCCCTGGGGCAAAACTGGCCAGGTTAACTGAGAAGTTGGCTGCATAGGGTCTTCAAAGGCAAATAGAAATTGACTTTCTTCACCAAAGGCACTGAGTGGAAGGGATCTTTTAAATCAATTACTGAGAAATATTTGGCTCGTTCAGGAATTTCAGACAATAGAGTACAAGGATTAGGCACCACGGAGTGTAAAGGAACTACAGCCTCATTTATTATACGTAAATCTTGAACTAGTCTCCATTTACCATTTGATTTCTTTACACTCAAAATAGGAGTGTTGCAAGGACTGTTACAGGGAATTTATAGTCCCTGCTCCTTTAAATTTTCGATGATGGGTTTTAACCCTTCCTTAAGGGCTTCCCTGGTGGTGCAGAGGTTAAAGCGTCTGCCTGCAATGTGGGAGACCTGGGTTCGATCCCTGGGTCGGGAAGATCCCCTGGAGAAGGAAATGGCAACCTACTCTAGTATTCTTGCCTGGAGAATCCCATGGATGGAGGAGCTTGGTAGGCTACAGTCCATGGGTTGCAAAGAGTCGGACACGACTGAGCAACTTCACTTTAACCTCAGGTTTCAGTGGATACTGCTTCTTATGTGGAAATAAATGTGAGTCTTTGAGCTTGACAACTACAGGAATAGCATTTTGTGCTCGACTCAGATTTTCCATCAGCCCATGCTCTAGGATTTACATTTTGTTCAACTAAAGGGAGAGAAAGGAAGAGCTCCATATTCATGAAAACAGAGGCATGGACCTTGCTCAGTATATCCCTCCCCAAAAGGGGTGAGGGAGATTCTGACACGATCAGAAACTCATGTGAAAATAGCATAGAATCCCAGTTGCAAAATAAAGAATAACTGAAATAATACCTTTTGGCTTGTCCAGATAATCCCATTATGGAAGCATATCGGGAAGAAAGTGAGCCAGGGGCTTCAGTAAGCACAGAGTAAGTTGCCCCAGTATCTAAAAGGAAATCGATGTGTTGGCCCACTACAATTATTTATACCCAGAGTTCCTCAGGTGTAATTAGGATGGAAGCTTGTGTGGGGACCTCTGGTCACCTTCATTCCTGATTGTCTTGAGAGTCCAACCCTGGAGGCCTACGCTTCTGAGTGCAGTCTCTCTTCCAGTGTGGTCCTTTGCAGACCAGACATGGAGCCAGGGGTGGCTTAGATGCCTGAGGCAATACCGCTTGAGGTGCCCCTCCTTTCCACAGTAATAGCAAGCCCATCCCTTTTCACTAGGGTCCCTCTGGGCATCTTAAGTTTTCATAGCCATTGCAAAGGCTTTCACCTTTTCCTTTGTCTTTTTTTGCCTTTCTTTCTTTTCCTCATATTCCCTACCATAATAGACTGTCTAAGCCAGTTGTAACAGAGTATCTAAAGACTGATTTGGTCCACATGCCCATCTTAATAGCTTACGGCGGATATCTGGAGCCGACTGAGTGAGAAATTTATCCTTTAAGATCACTTTTCTCTTGTTCCTTACAGAACCAGTCTAATTGTAAAACACTGTTATACTTAAGAGACCCTCTAACTGGCCACAGTTCGCTGTCCTCCAGTGGATACCATGGCCATGCATTATCACATAGGAAGACTGGATGTGCCTTCTTTAAGACCTGGGGATCAAATACATCCCAGTTTTTCAGGATACAGTTCAAAGGAGTGAGGCTAGGATTGTTAGCTCCTATCTGTAAGAGAGAAAAAAACAGACCAGCACCATTTTTCTACCGGAGGCGTCCCTCCCTGCTCTAGATGGGGGTGTAGACAAACTTTACACCAAAAGTGTTTCCTTCCTGGTCGGACTTAGTCTGTCCCTTACCAACGCAGGTGCCGTCCTCAACCCTCCCGGTTCTACCACTGAGATGGGGTGGAGATGTACCAGGGGTAGACCTGATAGCATCTCTACCTGACATCCAGCTCTTTACCTTTAACCTTGCTTGCCTCTGATGCCACCCGGGGTTCAACCAGAGTAACCTTCTTGAATTCCTCCTAAGCTAAGATCGCTGGGGGAAACATTCATCACCTGAGTGCCTGTGCACAACCCTGAGCATATTCCTGACCACAATAAGACCAATATGAACATAAAGCTGAGATGTTCTTTTCAAGCATTGCCACACCAGTATAAGAGCCTCCTCTGGCCCACTAAGAGCCTTTTTACCAAAGGAAAAAAACAAACAAACAAACAAACAAAAATTACAGTCCCAATCTGAGTAACCTTTAACCTCACAGATGTTCTTGGAGCTAGAGCTCCATCTAGCTTCTGAACTTCCAATTCCTAGCGTGACCAGGCGCTTTCTTGACTACCAATCCAAGTTTGGGACCTAAACCACAGTACACAGTAACAATAAAGATCACAAGTCCCTTTAAAGTCTATGATCCAATAAATTCGGTTAGTACTTCTAATTCCAAAGGAGTTATGAAATAGTCGAAGAGACCGAAATATTTGACCGAGAAAGGAGAGTTTGGTCCACACGCTTTGCCCATTTCTGGTCTGTTCTCGAAGGAGACATTGGGTATCTCTTGGCATTGGCAGGTCGGTATAAACCTCCGACAGGTTTCTGCCGTGAGCTGTATGAGATCACCATGGAACCACACAGCAGGGCTCCTCACTTGCTTCGTGCAAGACATGTCATTCATTCACACAAGCACACCATAGAGTTAGTAAAGCACAGCAGAAAAGGTGTTCACTAAGAGAACAAAGAACTAGAGCTCCAATCATCCTTACCTTGTCCTGAAGGATCCTGGATGAGCCCCCAAGATGAAAGGTTGTTGTTGAATTACCATGCCAGGATTCTTGGCCCCCAGAGGAGAATAATTCAATCCGGTGCCAGAGACAAGGCTTGATTGCTCAGAGCTTTTGTGAAATAAAGTTTTATTAAAATATAAAAGAGATAGAGAAAGCTTCTAACATAGGCATCAGAAGAGGCCAGAAAGAGTGCCCCCCCTGCTAGTCTTCAGCTGGATGTTATATAGTCACTAGCAGTCTGTTAATGAAAGAAAGGAATGTCTTAAAATTCAGAATGGCACCAGGCCCTTCACCCATAAGATGCATTTTGTGATAATCTTGGCACCAAATAGTTCATCCTGGGCCATAAAATGATTAACTTGAATCTTGAAGAAGGGCAGATCACCATACAAATAGTTTCATTTACATAGATTAGACGAACAATACCTGAACATAATGTATTGGTTTGTCAAGTAGGATCTGGGCCAAAGGGCTGAACCAACTTGAAGACAGAGTTTGGAATAAATGTATAGTACATCAGCATAGCTTAAGATAAACATAAGAAAAATACATTGGTTGACTTCAGGTGGAACCAGGTGTCCCTATGGCAACACAGAATTTTAAGAGAAACCTCCTTTTAAATTTGTACAGAGAAGGAAAAAAATATCACTAGTTTGTTTCCTCCTTCCGCTTAAGAGAGATAAAAATGTCTGACACTTGGAGGCTATTTCCTCCGTTCGGAGACCCCTGGTCTTCCTGCCTGTTACCCTCTCATCACGATAGCAAAAGTCAAACATTTTTTTTTTTTTTTGTAGAAGCATAATGAGCTTTGTCTACATGTACCCTAATCTTAAATAATGTTTATTTACTTTACCAAAATAACAAAAATATTTTAGAAACAAACAAAAATCACTTAAAGGCAAAGAAATTTATAGTCTGTTATTGAAAGCTACATTTTAAGAAAACTTTGTTCTCTAAACAGAGAGAAGACCAAATTCCAGTCTGGTACTAGCTTGGTGTTAATAACAAACTTTGTTTATGTGTTTAATCTTAGAAAGTATTTTCCATAAATCTTGAAGAACTAGCAGTATTCTTCTAAAGAAGGCATGTTTAAAATCTGTATCTTTTGCAATTGACAAAGAAACATGATAACTAGAATTATAATTGACCATATTTTATCAGGGCATATCAGATCTATATGAATTTCACATAATTTTAGGATATTTATATTAGTAACATCAGCCATACAGTATAACTTGAAAATATTTTTTCCCCATCACATTAACATTACTTCCCATGTAATTTAACATGTCCAATGAACCCAGGTATTTAATAGCTCTTTCAGATGTCTCAGGGGCCCTCTGAAGCCTCCCAAAGTTAGTTAGAAGTTTAGTTATTTAGGAAGTTTTGTCATAAATATCAAAAGTGTTTATAATATTCAGTCAGGTAGGATCATATGTTATTGTGAAATAATAATTATTTACTTAGCCAAAGTTAATAAAATATTTCAAAGGTGAATAAAGAACAGATCACTTAAGAGAAAAAAAAAATTAAATCTACTATTAAAAGCAGTTCAACCTCTGAAGAAAGTGTGTCCTCTTAACAGAAAGAAAGGCAAAATTTAAGTTTTTGCACCAGCTTACTTTAAACTCATTAAGGTAAATGTAATTAAATTTATTTTAAACTTAGTCAGTCCTAACCATGCACAAAACTTTTTTCAGGGTCAACCGTCAACAAAGCTTTTAATCACTTTCTGTAACAGCCACCTGTAAGTCAGACCTACTTTATTTTCCCTTTATGAAATGTAATTTTATTTTTTATATCTTCTTTATTAAAAATATGCATCCTACTTCCTTATTAGATTAGCAAACAAACATCAATACCACATATTTAATAATTGAATATTTTCCAGGTCATGTGAATCTGAAATTTAGTTATTTTTTTCTTGAATTTAGAATCATTTGATATGTAAGCACTTACTGTGCTTTAGGCCAATTAAATTAGAACTCACTTACAACTTCAACAATATCATCAGAAAAAAAGACATATATTGAGACATACATAAATCCAGACAGACAGACTGACAGTGATCTTATAGTTTCCTGTTTGAGATTTAAAATATCTCTTTTACAACCCCCCCCTTTTTTTTTCTTCCCTTGAAGTTCTAATTTGCCCAAGCCTGAGGTCTCAGGCAAAGGTGACTGTGTATTCCAAGGACATGGAAAGGGTTAACTTCAAGCTTTTCCCTTGACAGGTCTTTTTAACAAGCTAGTTGTTTTTAATTGGATATGCAGAAATAACTATTTTTGTAGTTTCCAAAAAGAAAAATTTATCTCACTCCAAAAATCAGCAATCAGCAGTCAAGCATTCACAGTCATTCAGAGGCTATCATGATGCCTCCCTTCTTCCAAGTCCCCAGGTTTCCTTAACTTGCTACTTTCCTGGGAGGTCCAAGGAGGTTATCAGTCACAGAGCCTCCCTTCTCCCAAGTCCCCAGTTCTCCCTATCTGATGCTCCCTTCCTGGGGGCCCAAGGAAGTGATCAGTCTCCTCGTCTACCTGTTGGAGTAGGTTCCTGCCTAGGGACTGGCCCCAGAGCCTTATCTTATCCTGTGGCCATTCCTAGTGAGTTGGTCCGTCCCTCCAATGAGTACAGTTGGGGCTCGGTCATCTGGAGTGTCAGAACAGCTGTCAGAAAGAGAAAGCAGGATACCGTCAGGTTTTGCTCCTCCTTATTCATCTCCAGGTTCCTTCATTCCAGGCCGGCCGAGCCACCAGTCCGGCAGCTCAGACTCCCACCTGGTTGGAATCTCGCTGAGGCCTCCAGACATATTACAGAAACCAGTACTCGGAAAACCAAGCACCACATTCAGAGAGTTGAACTCAGATTTACTACACTGGCGGGCCCAGAGGAGTTAATATTCCAAGCTCTGAGTCCCAAACAAAGAGATTTCAGGGTTTTTACAAAAAGACTGTAGTGGGCAACACTAGCTGTTAATATGCTGGTTTAAACTAAGGGGATTCGCATGGGTAAGAACAGTGGTCAAGATAGGGAGGGGGATGCCTGGCCTGGACAGGCATGATGAAGCAGGTTTGCAGGGACTGGGCAATTGGAAACAGCAAGAAAAGGGTGAGTGAGATAAACTCCAGTTCCTAGTATTGAAAGTACCAAATTTATGAGACTATGCACCTACATGATCTAGACTTTGCAAGGGGCCAGCTGAGTTACAGAGGCAGAAAGACAAGGTGGTTATGTAAAATTTTAAATTTTTCTCTTCACTACAATGGAAGCCCATATATGCATTTATACACTTATATGGTAATATACAATATTTAGTGTTTTTTTTTTTTTTCTCTGTCTCATTTCACTGTTTGACTGACTGTTTGTCCATCCACATCTCTACAAAAGACCCACTTTCTTTCCTTTAATGGCTATGTAACATTACACTTATTGCCAAATTCAGAGTTAAATTGAAGAAAGTGTAGAACACCACTAAACCATTCAGTATGACCTAAATCAAATCACTTATGATTATACAGTGTAAATAAGAAATAGAATTAAGGACCTAGATCTGATAGACAGAGTGCCTGATGAACTATGGATGGAGGTTCATGACACTGTAGAGGAGACAGGGATCAAGACCATCCCCAAGAAAAAGAATTGCAAAAAAGAAAAATGGTTGTCTGAGGAGGCCTGACAAATAGCTGTGAAAAGAAGAGAAGAGAAAAGCAAAGGAGAAAAGAAAATATATAGCCGTCTGAATGCAGAGTTCCAAAGAATAGCAAGGATTGATAAGGAAGCCTTCCTCAGTGATCAATGCAAAGAAATAGAGGAAAACAAAAAAATGGGAAAGACTAGAGATCTCTACAAGAAAATCAGAGATATTAGGGGAACATTTCATGCAAAGGTGGGTTCAATGAAGGACATAAATGGTATGGACCTGACAGAAGCAGAAGATATTAAGAAGAGGTGGCAAGAATACAGAAAAGAACTGTACCAAAAAGATCTTCATGACCCAGATAATCACGATGCTGTGATCACTCACCTAGAGCTAGACATCCTGGAATGTGAAGTCAAGTGGGGCTTAGAAAGCATCACTATGAACAAGCTAGTGGAAGTGATGGAATTCCATCTGAGCTATTTCAAATCCTAAAATATGATGCTGTGAAAGTGCTGCACTCAATATGCCAGCCAATTTGGAAAACTCAGCAGTGATCACACGACTGGAAAACATCAGTTTTCATTAGAATCCCAAAAAAAGGCAAGGCCCATGAATGGTCAACCTACTGCAGAAATGCTCTCATCTCACATGCTAGTAAAGTAATACTCAAAATTCTCCATGCCAGGCTTCTGCAGTATGTAAACCATGAACTTCCAACTATTCAAGCTGGTTTTAGAAAAGGCAGAGGAACCAGAGATCAAATCTCCAACATCCTCTGGATCATGGAAAAAGCAAGAGAAATCCAGAAAAAAAAAACATCTATTTCTGCTTTATTGACTATGCCAAAGCCTTTGACTGTGTGGATCACAATAAACTGTGGAAAATTCTGAGAGAGATGGGAATACCAGACCACCTGACCTGCCTCTTGAGAAACCTGTATACAGGTCAGGAAGCAACAGTTAGAACTGGACATGGAATAACAGACTGATTCCAAATAGGTAAATGAGAACGTCAAGGCTGTATATTGTCACTCTGCTTATTTAACTTATATGCAAAGTACATCATGAGAAAGACTGGGCTGAAAGAGGCACAAGCTATAATCAAGATTGCTGGGAGAAATATAAATAACCTTAGATATGCAAAAGACACTACCCTTATGGCAGAAAGTGAAAAAGAACTAAAGAGCCTCTCGATTAAATTGAAAGAGGAGAGTGAGAAAGTTGGCTTAAATCTCAACATTCAGAAAACTAAGATATGGCATCTGGTCCCATCACGTCTTGGCAAACAGATGGGGGAACTGTGGAAACAGGGTCAGACTTTATTGGGCTCCAAAATGACTGCAGATGGTGACTGCTGCCATGAAACTGAAAGATACTTACTCCTTGGAAGCAAAGTTATAACCAACCTAGACAGCATATTAAAAAGCAGAGACACTAATTTTCCATCAAATGTCCGTCCTGTCAAGGTTATGGTTTTTCCAGTAGTCATATATGGATGTGAGAGTTGGAGTTAAAGAAAGCTGAGCGCCTAAGAATTGATGCTTTTGAAATATGGTGTTGGAGAAGACTCTTAAGAGTCCCTTGGACTGCAAGGAGATCCACACAGTCTATCCTAAAGGAGATCAGTCCTGAGTGTTCATTAGAAGGACTGATGTTGAAGCTGAAACTCCAATACTTCGGCCACCTGATGCGAAGAGCTGACTCAGTGGAAAAGACCCTGATGCTGCGAAAAATTGAGGGCATGAGGAGAAGGGGTCGACGGAGGATGTGATGGTTGGATGACATCACCGACTCAATGGACACGAGTTTGGGTAAGCTCCGGGAGTTGGTGATGGACAGGGAGGCCTGGTGTGCTGCACTTCATGGGGTAAAAAAGAGTTGGACATGACTGAGCTACTGAACTAAACTGAATGTTACACTGTATATATGTAGCACTTTTCCTTATCCATTTCTCTCTTGATGGAGATTAGATTGATTTCATGTCTTAGTTATTGTAAACAGGGCTGCAGTGAATATGAACGTGCATATGTCTTTCTGAATTATGGTAGTCTCAACATACCCAGTGAGACTGCTGGATTATATGGTAGTTCTATTTTCCGTTTTTAAGGAACCTGCATACTGCCCTCCGTAGTAGGTATATCAGTTTACATTCCCACCAACAGTGCAAGAGGGGTCTCTTCTCTACATCCTCTCCAGCACTGTTTGTAGATTTTTTGATGATGGGCATTGTCATCGATGTAAAGTAATACCACATTTGCAGTTACAACTGAGCGACTGAACTGAACTGAACTGAATTGAACTGAATGGTGAAAGAATAGTGAGTGATGTTAAGATTCTATTGTGTTTGGTATTCCATCCTATGACTTACTTATACAATAATAAGTAAATTTGAATACATTCTGATTGACCCCTTGTTCTATACAAAGCAATATGCTTAGACCAATGCATATTGACAGGTATCCATCCTAAATGACACTTTCAATTCCCGACCCCATGATCTGCTTATCATCTATGTAGCTTTGTCTTTCCAAGAATGTCACAACTGGGTCCAGAGCTCCTCTTCCCATTGATTCCAGCACGAGTCCCAGCCCTGAGACCCCATTGGTCACTGCCCCCATCCCGAGTCCATCACGGTGGCCAGGGTGAATGGAACACATCAATTGGACAGATCCAGGTGGTGTAACCATACTCTCCAGGACACCTGTGAGCAGCTCACCCTGTGTCAGGGGTGGAGAGAGTGTGATGCCCCAAGAGCGGGGCTGAGAATTCAGTCACTGTTTCCATGTGCTCAGTGTCCTGGGATGTGCCTGTGCATCCTCTCTACATACCACTTTGTCCTCTGCAGACAACATATTCATGACACATGTCTTCCCTTCCCAAGCCATGTTTGAAGCACCCACATTCAAGGAAGCAAGGCCTCCTGTTTGAAGATAGGTTTGAAGATCCCTTCCTAGCATCTAGATTTTTTTTTTCCCTCGTATTATATTTAGTCAAAAACACCCATGAGCACCACCACATCCTGCTTTGTGTTTTCAGGATTATTAGCTTTTCTGAATAGAAGACATGGCCAAGGGGCCTCCCAAAGGGAGTGAATTTTGTCCAAGCAAGCACTTGAGACACTGAATCACTGAATCACTTTGGTGTACACCTTAAACTAACACATTGCTGTAAATCAGCAAAACCCCAATTAAAAAAATATTCCTTTATCAAAAATTGTTCTAAAATTTGTAAAGTTTTTCTTTCTAGTATTGGTTCTTGGTGCGTGTCTGATAGGTTTGGTGGTGTTTTGTGAAATAGATATCCAACTTACTTTCCTGTACCTGTACCAAATTATCCAAGTGGGACGATTCCTTTCTCATATAAATGTCCTTTCTCAATTTACATATTAAGAAGCTCTTGAAAAATCCCAAGTACCAAGAACGTCAGGTCTTTGGTAATTTGTGGAGCACCCCAGAGGCAGGTTTCCTTTTCTGTGTCTTCTCCTCGCATTTGGCCATTGCCAGTTTCTATTATACAGAAGTGCCCTCAGAGGATTCTCTGTAGTGAACCATGCATGTTTCTATGAGGACAGGGAATGTGAGCACGGAGGGGCTGAGTCCATAGTACGACTGACCATGCTCAGCAACCCCAACATTAGGTCTGACTGACAGTTCCTAAGGCAAGGTCTGTGTTTCTTCTTCTTGGTGTCTGGTTGTGCACAATAATGGTGGTAGTTTGGGACTTGGGTCTCTGGGTCCAGAGATGTAGAGTCATTTTTTTAAAAAAATATAGCTAATTTTCAATGTTGCTAGTCCTTGTGTCATTCTGACACTCAGACACCTGTGTTTTAATAGACTTCCAGCTCCTGAGAGCACTTTGCCGGGTGGAGACATAGAGAACTCTGGGAGCAGCAGCATATCACACTGGAGCCTGAAGCAGAGAGAAGGTTCTTGCCAGGAAGGCTCCATCCCTGCTGTGGGGGGTCCAGATTTATCACCTCTGATTGTGCAGCCCCCAGGCCCTTGGTGCAGGCCCCACTCTGATATTTGGAGAGGAGGTGGCTTCTCTCCCTGACACAAAACTAGTATTTTTTGTCCTGGTCCTCGTCCAGTCCCATTTGGCTCCCAGGCTGTATCCTGGACCCTCACCCACAGGATCAGGTGAGCCCAGTTCTAGAGGAGTTTCATTCAAGGAGAGACACCTGGTGATATTCCATCCTGCGGGTCCTAAATAAGCATTTCCTTGAAGTTTCCCAACCCTGGGAGGAGATACTGAGTCTGTGTCTATTTTACAGTTGAATATGTTGCGCCTCAGACCATTGTGTGATTTGTCCTGGGTCACTCTGCAGGTCAGCGGGTGAGCTGGGATTTGAACCCAGACTCTATGTCTTGGAAAGAGTCCGTGACTGTACAGGTGTTTCTTCTTGGTTAAATTTATTGCAGGTATTTTTTGATGCATTTGTACATGGGACTGTTCTCTCTCTGATGGTTCATATCCTGCTATCTTGCTGATATTAATTTTAATAGTTTCTACTTGGTGAAGTTTTAAGTGTTTCATATAAACCCTGTCATAATCGAATAGTGACAGTGTTACTTATTCTGTTCCATTGGTGATGCATTTTATTTCCTTTTCTTGCCTAGTTACTTTGAGTAGGACACTTCCACTACTATGTTGAACAAAATTGGTAAGAGTGTGCATCCTTGTACTATTCGTGATCTTTTAAGAAAATATTTCACCTTTTTTCCAACTGAGTCGGATGTTAGCTGTGGGCTTGTGTTATATACACTTTAGAATGTTCCTTGTACAACCACTGTTTTGAGAGATTGTATCCAAATTGATGTTACACTTTGTCAAAAGCTTTTTCTGCATTATTGAGAAGATCACATGATTTTCTTCTTAATTTTGTTCATATTGTGTATCACATTGATTGATATGAAGATAATAAATCATCCTTACAGGCATAGGATAAATTCCATTTGATCATACTGCATGATTCTTTTAATGTATTCTTCATGCTAATATTCTTTTGAAGATTTGTACATCAATGTACACCAAGGTTCTCTGGTGGTTCAGGTAGTAAATAATCTGCCTGCAATGTGAGAGACCTGGATTTAACCCCTGGATCAGGGAGATCCCCTCGAGGAAGGGATGGCTACCCACTCCAGTATTTTTGCCTGGAAAATTCTATGGACTGAGGACCTGGTGGGCTACAATCCATGGGTCACAAATAACTGGACATGAGTGAGTGACTCACACTTAACTAGGGTTCTTCTTGGCATTCTTAATATCTAAATTTAAGATTTTATCTCAGTGAAACAGTACAGTCAAAGCCAAAAATGTCAAAAGTCAAAGAGTCAGTAGAAGTAAAGGACAATCAGGCATAACAGATGAAATCAACATGGTGTCCAAACAACTTACTTTTCCTGAGAATTTAGATCTTCAGAGGAATTCTCATTAAACTGAATTGAAAATGCAACCTTTAGTTTAAAATATAAATCATTTTTGGTATTATGATTCTGTGATGAGACTGAGATTTTTATAATTTATGTATAATATATTAAGCAATACTGTGTAGCTATTAAAATCATATTTTCAAAACCTTTAATGGTATTTATAAGCAATAGTATATAGTGGAAAAGTAGCTAGGAATGGAAGATGATCACATATAGCTTCACATGACAGTACAGATGTGTTGAATGATAGTTTTTGGATTGTATTTATTTATTTTTAATTGAAGAATAATTGCTTTATAATGCTTGGTTGGTTTTCCTCATACAACAACATGAATCAGCCATAAGTATATGATCCACTTTTTGGTGAGCCTGCCTCCCGCTTCCTTCCATCCCACCCTCTGGGTCATCACAGAGCATCATGCTGGGCTCCCTATGTTATATAGCAACTTCCCACTATTTAGTTATTTTACATATGGTAGTGGCTATGTTGCAATGCTGCTGCTGCTGCTAAATCACTTGTCATGTCCGACTCTGTGCAACTCCATAGATGGCAGCCCACCAGGCTCCCCTGTCCCTGGGATTCTCCAGGCAAGAACACTGGAGTGGGTTGCCATTTACTTCTCCAATGCCTGAAAGTGAAAAGTGAAAGTGAAGTCGCTCAGTCGTGTCTGAATCTTAGCGACCCCATGGACTGCAGCCTACCAGGCTCCTCCATCCATGGGATTTTCCAGGCAAGAGTACTGGAGTGGGTTGCCATTGCCTTCTCTAATGTTTCAATGGTACTCTCTCAAATCGTCCCACCCTCACATTCTCCAGATGAGTTCACAAGTCCTTCCTCTACATCTGTGTATATATTTCTCCCCTTCAAATATTCACCGGTACCATATTTCAAGATTTCATGTGTATGCATTAATATACTATATTTGTTTTTCTCTTTCTGACTTACTTCACTCTTTATCACATGGCCTAGGTTCATCCACCTAACTAAACTGACTCGTATTCTTTTTTTTTTTCCTTTTCATGGCTGAGTAAAAGTCCATTGTGTATATGTTCCACTACTTCTTTATCCACTATTCTACTGATGGACATTAGGTTTCTTCCATGCCCTGGCTATTTTAAATAGTGCTTCAGTGGACGTTGGGGTCCTTGTGTCTTTTTAGAGTTATGGTTTTCTCAGGGTATATGCCCAGTAGGGGATTGTTGGGTCATATGTTAGCTTTATTCCTATTGTTTCAAGAAACTTGCATTCTCTTATCCATAGTGGCTGTATCCATTTACATGTCTACCAACAGTGCAAGAGGATTCCCTTTCTTCCATATCTTGTCCAGCATTTATTATTTGTTGAATTGTTGATGATGGCCATTCTGACTGGTGTGGGGTGATACCTCATGTAGTTTTGATTTGCATTTCCATAACAATGAGCGATACTGAGCATCGTCTCATGTGTTTGGTGGCCTTCTTAATGTCTTCTTTGGAGAAATGTGTTCAAGTCTTCTGCTCATTTTTTAATTGGTTGTCTTTTTCCTGATATTAGGCTGTATGATCTACTTGTGTACTTTGCAGATAATCCTTTGTCAGTTGCTTCATTTGCAATCATTTTCTCCCATTCTGAGGGCTATGTTTTCATTTTGTTTATAGTCTTATTTGCTGTTTAAATAGTTTGAAGTTTCTCTAGATTCCATTTTTAATTTTTTTTTTAATATATTTAAGTCACTCTAGGAGATGGGTCAACAAGGATCTTGCTATGATGAATGCCAATGGGTGTTCTGTTTTTGTTTTACTCTAAGAATTTTATAGTTTCTAGCCTTACATCTGGTCTTTAATCCATTTTGAATTTCCTTTTGTGTATAGTGTTACGAAGTCTTCTAATTTCATTCTTTTACATGTATTTGTCCCATTTCCCAGCACCAGTTATGGAAGAGGCTCTCTTTCTGTTGTTTTTCCATTGTACATTCTTGCTCTCCTTGTCTAAGAAAAGGTGCCTATAGGAGTGTGGGTTTATCTCTCAGCTTTTTATCTTGGTCCTTTGCTCTATGTTTCTGTTTTTCTGCCTGTACCATAGTGTCTTGATGACTCTGGCTTGGTAGTAGAGTCTGAAGTCAGAAAGGTTGATTCCTCCAGTACCACGTTTCTTTCCAAGATTGCTATAGTATAGCCGTTCTGGGTCTGTTTTTCCCCATATAAATTGCAAAATATTACTCCTAGTTCTTTAAAAATGACGTCATTTGTTGTTTGATAGGGATGAATTGAACCTACAGATTGCTTTGGTTAGTGTAGTCATTTTCACAGTGTTGATTTCTTCCAATTCAAGAACATGTCCTGTCTTTCTATCTGCTTGTTTCATCTTTGACATCTTTCATCATAGAGTCTAACTTTCCACATCTACATGTTTTGTCTGTTTAGGCAGGTTTATTCCTGGTTATGCTAGTCTTCTCATTGCAGTGGGAAATTGCACTGTTTCATTATTTTCTCTGATTTTCTTGTTGTGCTATAGAAATGCAAAGCATTTTTGTGTATGAATTTTGTTTCCTGTGCTTTACTAAATTCACTGATTAGCTCTAGTAATATTCTGGTTCTATCTTTAGGGTTTTCTGTGAATAAACAGCTCATCTGCAATCAGTGAGAGAGCTACTTCTTGTTTTCCAATAGGCATTATTTTTCTTTGCTGATTGCTATGTCTGTGACTTACAAAACTATACTGAATAATAGGAATGAACATGGGCACCATGGTCTCAATCCTGATCTTAGAGGAAATGCTTAAATTGTGACACCATTGAGAATAATGTTTGCTGAGAGATTTTCCTATATGATCTTTATTATGTTGAGGCAGGTATCATCTATGCCCATTTACAAGGCGTTTTAAAATCATAAACTGGTGTTTAATTTTCTTAAACTTTTTCTGCATCTATCGATTATCATATGGTTTCTATCTCTCAATTTGTTCATATAGTGTATCACATTGATTGATTTACATATAGTGAAGAATCTTTGCATCTCTGGAATAAACCCCACTTGAACTTGGTGTACAATCCTTTTAATGTCTCTGTGTCCCCCCCCACACACACACACACAGGATTTTTGCATTTATGTTCATCAGTGATATCAGCCTGTAATTTTCTTTTCTGTGTGACATTTCTGCTTCATTTTAGTTCATGGTGATGGGGCCTCACAAAATGAGCTGGGGATGTCCCTCCCTCCATGTTTCTGGAAACGTTTGATCAGGATAGGGACTGGCACATCTCCATCATTTGAAAGCATTCACCTGTGAAGTCCTGGGCTTTTGTTTGTTGGAGACTTTTGATCACAGTTAGTAGTGCATGTGATTGATCTGTTCAGAGTTTGTGATTGGTGAATGATTTATTCATATTTATTCATATTTTGTATTTCTTCCTGGTTCAATCTTAGAAGATTGCACTTTTCTAAGAATTTGTCCATTTTTGCAGGTTGTCCAATTTATTGGCATACAGTTATTTCCAATTGTCTCTTATGATCCTTTCTTTTTCTGTGTTGTCTGTAGTAATGTCTCCTTTTTCATTTTGAATTGATTTGAGTCTTCTCCTTATTGTTCTTAATGAATCTGGCTAATGATTTATGTATTTTGTTCATCTTCTCCAAGACTTATCTGATTTTTTATTGATCTTTGCTAGTGTTTCCTTCATTTATTTTTCACTTATTTCTGCTGGGATCTTTATAATTTCTTTCCTCTGCTAACTTTGGAAGATTTGTGACTCTTTTTCTTCCTTTTCTAGGTTATTTATGTGTAATATTAGGTTGTTTATTTGATGTTCTTTTCATGTCTTGAGGTAAGTTTCTTGTATTGCTATAAAATTCCTTCATAGCATTGTTTTTACTACATCACATAGGTTTTTGGTTGACATTTTTTCTTTGCCATTTGTTTCTAGGTGTTTTTGAATTTCCTCTTTCATTTCTTCAGTGATCTGTTTGATTTCTCCATGTGTTTGTGTTTTTACATTTTTTTTTTCTTTAAATGGTCCCTAATCACGTAGCATTTTGATCTGAAAAGATGTTTGGTATGATTTCAATTTTCCTAAATTAACCAAGGTTTTATTTGTGACCCAAAATATGCTCCATTCCAGAGAGTATTTCATGTGCACTTAAAAAGAAAACTATATTCTTATGTTTGGTGATGGAATATGCTAAAGTTATCAATGAAGTCTATCTAATCTAATGTGTGATTCACGGCCTGTTTCTATATTAATTATCTGTGTGGATGATCTGTCCATTGGTATTAGTGGGGTGTTAAAATCCCCTAGTATTATTATTATTATTATTATTATTTTTACTGTCAATTTCCCTTGAATGGTTAGTTGTATTTTTCTTAGGTGTTTATGTGAGCCTACGTTGGATGCATACGTATTTATAATTTCAATATCTTCTTCCTGGATTTATCTATCATTATCTAGTGTCCTTCCTTGTCTCTAGTAATAATCTTTATTTAAAAGTCTGTTTTATCTGATATGAGAATTGCTGCTGCAGTTATTTGTAAAATTTCCATTTGCATGGCATATCTTGTTCCAGGCCCTCACTTTTAGTCTCTATTTGTCCCTAAGTCTGAAGTGCATATATTATCGACAGCATTTATATGAATCTTGCTTTTGATTCCATTCAACCAATCTGTATTTTGGTTGGAGCATTTAATCAATTTATGTTTGTTAATTATTTATATGCATGAAATTATTATTATTTACTTTACTGTTCTGGATTTTTTTTTTTCAGGTCTATTCATTCCCTTCTATTTCCTGCTTAGAGAACATCCTTTACCAAATGGGAAGTACGGGAAGGATATAAACCAACATTTTCAGGGTATGGACCCGATAGCTTAATTAGCTGACCTTACTATTAGAATTGGGGGTAATTGGGAGCACGAAGAGTTTTGGGTTCTTAGGAGTAGGTTCCATTCCTATAATTCCAGGAATAAGAGGGCTTAAACCTCTATTATTTACTCTATCAAAGTAACTCTTTTGTCAGACATATTTCTTATGTTTATGGGGGGATGCTTGATAGGAGGATGGGTAGTGAGACATGTCATATACATACGGCTAGTGATAGGGGTAGGAAATTTTTCATAGTAGATGTATTAGTTGGTCATAGCAGAATCAGGAGTAGGATGCTCGGATTCATAGGAAAGTGATTGTGAATAGTAATGATTTAATGGTGAAGTTGATTGTGTAAAGTTCTGATATGTATGGGCTGTGGAATGCCCCTAGAAATAGGGTTGTTGTGAAGATATTCATTATAATGATGTTAGCATATTCTGCTATAAAAAAATAAGGCGAATGGTCCTGCTGCATATTCTACGTTGAAGCCTGAGACTAGTTCTGATTCCCCTTCAGTAAGGTCGAATGGTGCTCGGTTTGTCTCTGCTAATGTTGAAATAAATCATACTATTGCTAAAGGTCATGCTGGGAAGATTAATCATACCTGTTCTTGTGTAATGATTAATGTGGAGAGAGTGAAGGATCCGCTCATTTAAAGTACTGATAGTAAGATGATTGCTAGTGTTACTTCATATGAGATTGTTTGTGCCACTGCCCGTGGGGCTCCAATTAATACATATTTTGAGTTGGAGGCTCAGCCTGATCAGAGGATTGAGTATATGGCTAGGCTTGATATGGCTAGTATAAATAGAACTCCTAAGTTTATGGTGATGAGGTGATAGGGTATGGGTAGGGGGATTGATATGGTTAGGGCTAGGCGTAAGGCTAGGATGGGGGCCAGAATGAATATTGAGATTGAGGATGTGGTAGGTTGTAGTGGCTCTTTAATAAAAAGTTTGATTGCATCAGCAATAGGTTGGAGTAGGCCGTATGGACCTACAACATTTGGGCCCTTTTGGAACTGTGTGTAGCCAGGACTTTTTGTTCTACTAGTGTAAGGAATGCTACAGCTAGGAGAATGGGAATAATTAGTATTAGGATATTAGTTATAAACATTTTATTAAAGAGAGGATTTGAATCTCTGAACATAAAGGTTTAAGTTTTATGCAATTACCGAGCTCTGCCATCTTAACTAGGCCCTTTTCTAGGGCGGGGTTTGTTTGTGAAATTAATTAAGATAAGGTCATTAATTGATTTAAGGTGCTTATTTGAAGTTGGCCTTGTTTTTCTTGTCCTTTCGTGCTGGGAGAAATAGATAATAGATAGAAACCGACCTGGATTACTCAGGTCTGAACTCAGATCATGTAGGATTTTAATCGTTGAACAAACGAACCTTTGATAGCAATTGCACCATCAGGGTGTCCTGATCCAACATCGAGGTTGTAAACCCTATTATCAATAAGGACTCTCGAATAGGATTGCACTGTTATTCCTAGGGTAACTTGTTCCATTGATCAAATTTTTGGATCAAAAAGCAATAGAATGGCTTGACTTGTAGGTCTAGTCTTCAGAATTGTTCAGAGGATTCTTTATTCTCCGAGGTCACCTCAACCAAAACTGCTAGTACATAAGGAGTGTTGTTATCCCTTAATGGTTGAGTTTATTTTCTTTGGACTAGTTAGTTAAAGCTCCATAGGGTCTTCTCGTCTTCTTTGTCTACTCCCGCCTCTCCACGGGAAGGTCAATTTCACTAATTGGAAGTAAGAGACAGTAAAACCCTTGTGTGGCCACTCATACAAGTCCTTATTTAGAGACTAAATGATTATGCTATGTTTGTACGATCAGGATACCATGGCCATTTAATGTTTGTCACTGGACAGGAGGTGCCTCCAATACTGGAAATGCTGGAAGTGATGTTTTTGGTAAACAGGCGGGGTTTGTGTTTGCCGAGTTCCTTTTACTTCGTTTAATCTTTCCTAAGGTGCATTTCTGTGTTGGATTAACAGTATAGCTAATAAATTATTTATTGTTGGGTTATTTTTATTTACTGATAATAGTCAGGGTATTATCAGATACTGACTTAAGCTTATGCAAAGAGAAAATGTTTTTTGTTACTCATATTAACATTATTGCTTCTATTTTGTAATAGATTAGTCCAGTATTAGAGCTAGGAGTAGTTGTTTGTTGTTGGGATTAGTGTTGCTTTTGTTGTTGAGCTTTAACGCTTTCTTAATTGATGGCTGCTTTTAGGCCTACTATGGTTTTGTTAAATCGTACTCTCTAGTCAAGGTTGTATCTGTTTCTAAAAGGCTGTACCTTTTTGGACTAACTTTTAAAGATACAATGAGGTTTATTTGGATTTTTGGTATCTTTAAAGCTGAACTGAAATTCATTTTCTGGACAACCAGCTATCACCAGGCTCGTTAGGCATATCACCTCAACTTACAAATCTTCTCACTATTTTGCCACATAGATGAGTTGGTTCTTAATATACTGTTCATAAGTAGTGCATCTGGTTTCGGGCTACTTAGCTAAAATTCGTTTTGTTAAGTTTTAACTAGTTAATTTATTATGCAAAAGGTACAAGGGGTAATCTTTGCTTTTTTTGTACTTTATTTATTTATTTATTTTTTCTTTCATCGTTCCCTTGTGGTACTTTCTCTATAGTGCCGTGTTTAGAATTTCTATCTCCTATACTTTAAATTGGAGGGTGAATGTATTATTTTATTTTGGTTATTTAGTTAAAATGGGATTTTGGGGCTAGGTTCAGTTCAAGATATTCATAAAGTGTGAAATCTTCTAGGTGTAAACTAGATGCTTTACTTAAGCTATATCTTGATTTGTCCAAGCACACTTTCCAGTATGCTTACCTTGTTACAACTTATCTCCTTTCATATGGTTGGTGCGTGTAAATAGATTTGAGTGCATTGTGATTATTTGAGGAGGGTGATGGGCGGTGTGTTCATGCTTCATGGCCTAATTCAACTAAGCATTCTATTCTTAGTTTACTACTAAATCTTCCTTTGGTCATTAGTTTCATAATGACTTTCATGTTGGGTTTTCTTATGATAGAAAATGTAGCCCATTTCTTCCCACTCCATAGGTTACACCTTGACCTAACGTTTTTATGTGCTATGATTATGCTTACTTTTGTGACTTTTTAGGGTTTGCTGAAGATGGCCGTATATAGACTGTATTAGCAAGGATTGGTGAGGTCTATCAGACTTTATCAATTATAGAACAGGGTCCTCTAGAAAGGTATAAAGCACCGCCAAGTCCTTTGAGTTTTAGGCCATTGCCAGTAGTACTCTGGTGAAAAATTTTTTTGTGTAATTGTTTGTTTTTAGGGCTGAGCATAGTGGGATATCTAATCCCAATTTGGTTCTTAGCTATAGTGTGTCAGCTATTATAGAGTTACTTTTGTCGTTTATTTTTTATTGTAATTATGACTTTTTGCAGTTTAATTAAAATTTAACTATATTTGGTGTCGTGCTTAAATATGTTTTACGCCGTATTCCCGTTAGCTTGGGTTAATCGTATGACCGCAGTGGCTGGCACCAGAGTTACCAACCCTAGTCAATATAACTTAGTCAAACTTTCGTTTATGGCTTAATTTTTGTCACTGCTGTCTCCCGTGGGGGTGTGGTTAAGCAATGTGTCATGAGCTACAGGTGTGTGCTTGATACCCACTCCTCTTAGTCTTGTTGACCCAGAGGGCATTCTCACTGGGATGTGGATGCTTGTATGTGTAAGTTTATTGAAAGTTAACAGGAAGGCTGGGACCAAACCTATGTGTTTATGGAGTTGATGTACTCATCTAGGCAGTTTCAGTGCCTTGCTTTGGTTTTAAGCTACATTAACTATACGGCATGGGGAAGACCCAGGCACTTTATACTTACTTTGGTTGGAGTGATAATTTGAGTAGTGAAAATGTGATAAGTTTAAATAAGTATCTAGGGGCAAGCGTGTTAAAAATGGTGGTAGGTATTTAAGGGGAAAAAGAGAAACCGGGGGGAAATGGTAGGTAATGTGCCATATTAATATTATATGTCCTGTGACCGTTGACTGTGATGCTCATGCTTACCATTATGGTGGTGCTCAAGGTACAGTTAAGTCCAGCTACAATACATGCTCCGGGTCAGGGCCTCAGATGGCCATATCTGAGTCCAAGCATCCCCAAAAATTAAAAAATACCAAATGTATGACAGTACAGTTATGTGTGAGCATGGGCTGATTAGTCACTAATCCATTGACATGTCTTATTTAAGGGGAAAGAGTGGGTGATTTTAGGTGAGATGGCCCTGAAGAAAGGACCAGATGCCTGATAAAATTCATTAAGTAGCGACTCCCACAATTAATGGGCCCAGAGTGAGAAGAGGGATCCTTGCCAAGTGGGTTGCTGGTTTCACGTGGCATGGTCGTTAAGCTCATGATCTAGCAGACGGGATATGCATGTTGATGAGGATGGATTTGACTTACATGTGCTATGTATGATAAATACTAAATGTGTCAGGTACTATCAATAGATGTTATGTACTTGCTTATATGCATGAGGTAAATCAATTAATGTACTATATACCTATTATGTCCATGCTACATTAATATTCATGTCCCTGCTTATATGCTTGGGGTATGTCATGTAATGTACTATATACGTGTCATATTTTTGTTACATTAATGTTATATATGTGCTTCATCTCGGGTATATTTTATGTAGTATGTGTATGAGGTGATAAGCATGTACTATTGGTTGTGGTGTGGGGTTGTGAAGTGAGAAGTTTGTGTTGGGTTTTTAGAAGTTTTAGTAAATTTAATACTAGGGAGGCTCTTAATGTTTATAGAGCTATATTGATAATGTCATCAGGGAATAGTTTAAGTGGAACTTCAGCTTTGGGTGTTGATAGTGGGGCTATAGCTTCTTCCTTGAGTCTTAGGGAGGTTAGTTGTTCTCCTTCTCTGGTTTACAAGACCAGTATATTTGGTATACTGCAAAGACATCTTCATTTTAAGAGGTTGTTTTCGATGGTGCTAGCCACTGGTATTAGTACTAGAATAAGGAGAAAGTATATAATAGATGCTAATTGTCCGATAATTATATATGGGTATTCAACTGGTTGCCCTCCAATTCATGTGAGTGTTAATAGGTCTGCCACTAAGATTCAGAATAGACATTGGCTAATTGGTCAGAATATTATGCTTCATTATTTAGATGTGTGGAGTATAGGTATAAGGACTAGAATTAGGATTGAGAGTACAAAGGCTAGGAATCCTCCTAGTTTGTTGGGAATTGATCGTAGAATTGCGTATGTGAATAGGAAATATCATTCAGGCTTGATATGAGGGGGCGTGTTGAGTGGGTTTGCAGGGGTATAGTTATCTGGGTCTCCTAGTAGTTCGACTGTGAATAATACTAGAAGTTTTAGGGTTAGGACTAGTAATAGAATGCCTAGAATGTATTTGATGGTATAATAGGGGTGGAATGGGATCTTGTCTGTGTCTGACGAGATTCCTGTAGGATTGTTGGATCCTGTTTCGTGGAGAAAGAGTAGGTGGACTATGGCGAGTGCTGCAATGATAAATGGAAGGATAAAGTGGAAGGCGAAGAATTGGGTAAGGGTTGCTTTGTCTACTGAGAACCCCCCTCAGATTCATTGGACTAGACTTGTGCCAATGTATGGGATTGCTGAGAGGAGGCTGGTGATGACTGTTGCTCCTCAGAATGATATTTGTCCTCATGGTAGGACGTATCCTATAAATGCTGTGGCTATCATTGCAAATAGAAGAATTACTCCAATGTTCCATGTTTCTAGGAAGGTATATGATCCGTAGTACAGGCCTTGTCCTACGTGCATGAATAGGCAGATAAAAAATATTGATGCTCTGTTCGCGTGTATATATCACATAATTCAGCCATAATTAACATCTCGACAGATGTGGGTGATGGAGGAGAATGCTGTCATTGTATCAGATGTGTATTATATATCTAGGAATAGACTTGTTAGGATTTGTAGAATTAGACAGATGCCTAAAAGGGAGCCAAAGTTTCATCATAATGAGATGTTTGATGGGGCTGGGAGATCAATGAATGCATTATTTACAATTTTTATTAATGGATGAGACTTTCGAATGTTGGTCATTAGTGTTCTTGTAGTTGAATGACAATGATGGTTTTTCATATCATTAGTCGTGGTTAGATTCCATGCGAGAATAATGATAACATACATTGTATTTATTTTGAGTATTATTTTTGTGATTGGTTTTGTAGAGTTTTCTTCAAAACCTTCACATATTTATGGGAGATTAGGTTTAATTGTGAGTGGTGGAGTTGGTTGTGGTATTGCATTAAATTTTGGTGGATCTTTTTTAGGTCTAATAGTTTTCTTAATTTATTTGGGTGGTATAATTGTGGTTTTTGGTTATACAATGGCTATGGCTACCAAGCAGTATCCTGAGATTTGGGTTTCTAGTAAGACTGTTCTAGGGGCTTTTATTACTGGCTTGTTGATAGAGTTTCTGATGGTTTACTATGTGTTGAAGGATAAGGAAGTGGAGATTGTATTTAAATTTAATGGTTTGGGGGATTGGATTATTTATGATACAGGGGATTCTGGGTTTTTTACTGAGGAAGCTATAGGAATTGTGGCTTTGTATAGTTATAGTACTTGATTAGTTACTGTGACTTGTTGGTCCTTGTTAGTTGGTGTTGTCCTTATTATGGAGATTACTCATAAAAATTAAATAGGATTATACTTATAAGGATTGTGACTAGAAAAAAGAGGAAATATAGTTTGATTAGGCCTTTTTGGTTTGTAACCATGGTGGATGCTTTTACTTGGATTAGTGAGATTGTCTTTGGTAAAATATTTTCTAGTCAGATTAGGTCTAGAAGAGAGGATGCTGATTTTTGGCTTATTGTTAGGTTTATATAGGGAGTTAGGCGGTGTATAATTGTGGGGTAACATCCTAATTGGTTGGAAAATTTAAAGGTATTTGACGGGTAATTAAATTTTCGGTTAAAAGTTATGTTGCCGATTTCTAGTGCTAGGATGAACCCTAAGATTGTAACTACTAGGGCTATAAATTTTAGGTAGTGGGGTATGGTTATTTGAGGAATTCATGTTGGAGGAATGTTGTTGGAGATAATAAATCCTGTGAGAAAGCTTCCAATTAGTAAACGTTTGATTGAGTTAATTAGGAAGGGGTTGTTTTCATTAATGATAATTAGGGTTGGGAATCGGGATTGTCCTAGGAGTGCAAAGAAAATGATACGAGTACTGTAGATGGCTGTGAAAGATGTGGCGATTAGTGTTAATAAAAGGGCTCAGACGTTGGTATATGACATGTTGGCGGATTCGATAATTAGGTCTTTAGAGTAAAATCCGGTGAGGAAGGGCATTCCTGTTAGTGCGAGACTGCCAATAATGAGGGCTGTTGTGGTGAATGGTATTGCTTTGAATAGGCCTCCTATTTTTTGAATGTCTTGTTCGTTGTTTAGGCTGTGAATAATAGAGCCAGAGCCTATGAAGAGTATGGCTTTGATGAAACCATGTGTGCAGATATGTAGGAATGCTAGGTAGGGCTGGTTGATGCTGATTGTTACTATTATGAGGCCTAGCTGGCTGGATGTTGAGAAATCAATAATTTCTTTAAATATCATTTTGGGTGAGGGCACATATTGCTGTAAGTAGTGTGGTGATGGCTCCTAGACATAGTATAATAGATTGGGCAAATTTGTTGCTTTCTGTTAATGGGTAGAAGCGAATTAGTAGAGAAATGTCTACCACTACTATTGTGCTTGAGTGGAGTAGTGCTGAGATGGGTGTTGGGCCTTCTATTGCAGAGGGTAGTCATGGATATAGGCCGAATTGTGCAGATTTTCTGGTTGCAGCTAATACTAGGCCTATGAAGGGTAGGTTAGAGTTGTCTGGTTTTAGTATAAAAATTTGTTGGAGGTCTCAGGTATTAAGCTTAGTTAAGAATCATGCTATTGCTAGGATGAATCCAATGTCACCAATGCGGTTATACAAAATTGCTTGTAGGGCTGCTATGTTTGCATCAGCTCATCCATATCATCATCCAATGAGTAAAAATGATATAATTTCAACTCCTTCTCAGCCAATGAAGAGTTGAAAGAGGTTGTTTACAGTAACAAGGATAAGTATTGTGGTGTAAAATAGAAGTAGATATTTGAAGAATTGATTGATGTTTGGGTCTGAGTGTATATATCATAATGAGAATTCTATGATGGATCATGTAACAAACAGTGCTACTGGGACAAATATCATTGAGAAGTAGTCCATTTTGAAGCTGAGTGATAGTTTGAGGGTTTGGATTGTCAATCAGTGTCAGTTTGAAATGATTATTTCTTGGCCTGTGTTAATAAACATTATTGTGGGGATTATGCTGGTGATGAAGGCACATGAGATGGTTGTTTTTACATATAGTGGATAATTGTAAGTTTTTTAGGTGTCAGAGCTTGTTATTATGATGGGTACTGTTAGTAGGAATAGAGTAGTTAGTGTGAAGGAAGATAATATGTTTATTAATTTTATTTGGAGTTACATCATTTTTTTGGTTCCTAAGACCAACGCATTCCTTTAAAAGCTTGAAAAAGCCATGTTGTTAGACATGGGGACATAGAATTAGCAGTTCCTGCATACTTTTTCAGTAAATAAGAAGATAGTGGGCTTCTTATTAGATTTGCAATCTAATGTTTTTCTTTTTAAACTATACTTACAGTATAGGTACCCTAGAATAATTTTTGGGTTTAGGGCTAGAAGTAGCAGGGGTAGGATGTGTAATGATATAAGTGCCTTTTCTCGTGTGAAGGAAGGTGAAATATTATTGATATGGTGGGTATATTTTCCTCATTGTCTTGTAATTACTATATAAAGAGAGTATAGGGTGGTAATTACTATATTTAATCCTATTAAAGTAATTTTAATGTTGGATCATGAAAAGGTTGATATTACTACAAACAGTTCTCCAATTAGGTTAATTGTTGGGGGTAGAGCTAGGTTAGTTAAGCTTGCTAGGAGTCATCAGGTGGCCAATAGTGGGAGGAGTGTTTGTAGACCGTGGGCTAAAATTATTGTTCGAATGTGAATTCATTCATAGTTGGAGTTTGCTAAACAGAAGAGTATGGAGGATGTAAGGCCATGGGCAATTATTAGGGCAGTGGCTCCTATATAGCTTCAGGGTGTTTGAATGAGAATGGCTACGATAACAAGTTCTATATGATTGACAGAGGAATATGCAATGAGCGATTTTAGATCCATTTGATGGAGGCAAATTGAGCTCTCATAATTATGCCTCATAGGGATAATATGATGAAGAGGTACGCTATAAAATGGGTTACTGGGTTTAGGAGTAGTATAATTCGTAGTATGCCATATCCGCCTAGTTTTAGTAGGACTTCTGCAAGGACTATGGAGCCTGCAATAGGGGCCTCTACATGGGCTTTGGGCAGTCAAAGGTGGAGACCATATAGTGGTATTTTTACTATGAAAGCTATTATACATGCTAGTCATATGAAGACATTTGATAAGGAATTTGGTATTGGTTGTACTCAATATTGAAGGATTAGGAAGTTTAAGGATCCTACTGTATTTTGAATGTAAACTAGCACTACTAGTAGGAACAGGGATCCTGCTAGTGTATAGAATAGGAAGTAGAGGCCGGCATTTAGGCATTCTGTTTGGTTTCCTCATCGGGTGATGATAATGAGTGTTGGGACTAGTGTTGCTTCAAATAAAATATAAAAGAAGATTAATTCTATGGCAGTAAAGGTTATAATTAGGAATAGTTGTAATACAATTAGTATAGTGATAAATATTTTTTTTTTCGGGTTAAGTTTTCTTTTGATAGGTTGTGTTGACTAGCTATTGATATCAGGGGGAGTAGTCATATGGTTAGAATTAGTAGAGGCATGGATAAAGAGTCAGAGAAAAAGACTGGTGAGAAGTTAAGGCTATTATCGCTAAATTGATTTATAAGGAGTAGACTTGTGAGGCTGATTGGCAGGCTATGTGTCATAGAATTAATCCAGATTATAATCAGTTCAGTTCAGTTCAGTCACTCAGTCGTGTCCAACTCTTTGCGATCCCATGAATCGCAGCACACCAGGCCTTCCTGTTCATCACCATCTCCCGGTTCACTTAGACTCACGTCCATCGAGTCAGTGATGCCATCCAGCCACCCCAACCTTGGTCGTCCACTTCTCCTCCTGCCCCCAGTCCCTCCCAGCATCAGAGTCCTTTCCAATGAGTCAACTCTTCTCATGAGGTGGTCAAAGTACTGGAGTTTCAGCTTCAGCATCATTCCTTCCAAAGAATGGACTGGTTGGATTTCCTTGCAGTCCCAGGGACTCTCAAGAGTCTTCTCCAACACCACAGTTCAAAAGCATCAATTCTTCGGCACTCAGCCTTCTTCATAGTCCAACTCTCACATCCATATGTGACCACAGGAAAAACCATAGCCTTGACTAGATGGACATTAGTTGGCAAAGTAATGTCTCTGCTTTTGAATATACTGTCTAGGTTGGTCATAACCTTTCTCTCCAAGGAGTAAGCGTCTTTTACTTTCATGGCTGCAATCACCATCTGCAGTGATTTTGGAGCACCAAAAATTAAAGTCTGACACTGTTTCCACTGTATCCCCATCTATTTCCCATGAAGTGATGGGACCGGACGCCATGATGTTTTTTCATAATCAGGTCAGGGGTATGAGTATTATTGTGGGAACAATATATTTTATTATGGTAGTAGGTTAAGGTTTTGCATGTAGTCAGAACCGTATGTATCCCTACCATTACTAGTAGGGATAGCTCTAGTGCTGCTTCACAGGCCCTGAAAACTAGTAAGATGATGGACATTATGCTGGCTAGGGTGAAATGAGAGTTTAGGATTATTAGGGTAGCTATAATAAATAAGGACAGTATTATTTCTTCTAGACATAAAAGGGATGATATTAGGTGAGATCGATACATCAGTAATCCTGCAAGAGATACTGTGAATGCTATTGTAATGTTTATATAAACAAGAGACATTTGGTAATTATGAGTTTGATCATAATCTGATGAGTTGAAGTATTTATTTTGCTTTAAACTAAATACCATATTCGGTTCATTCTAGTCCCTTTTGAGTTCACTCATAGGCTAGGCTTACGGCTAGTAGGAAAATTAGGAACAGGGCCATGGTGAGTATTGTATTTAGGTTGGTTGTTTGTGAGGCTCATGGTAGTGGTAGAAGTAGTGCAATTTCTAGGTCAAATAAAAGGAATGTAATGGCTACCAGAAAAAAAAAAAATTATGGAGAAAGGAAGGCGGGCTGATCCTATGGGATCAAATCCACATTTGGGCTTGTTTTTTCTGAATATGCGTTCAGTTGAGGGAGTCAGAATGTGATAGTGACAAGTATCATGGCTGGTGTAAGATTGGTTGGGAGAGCTAGTATTAGGTTTAATATTCTTTTTCAGATTAGACCGAAAATAAATGATTTGAAGTCAGTTGTACTAATTAACACTAAAAAAAATGAACCTCATCAATAGATAGAAACAAAGAGGAAAAGTCACACTACGTCTACGAAATGTCAATATCAGGCAGCAGCTTCAAAACTGAAGTGGTGGTTAGAGGTAAAGTGAAATTTTAGTTGGTGAAAGAAGCAAATGATTAGGAAAGTAGATCTGATAATGACATGTAGGCAGTGGAAGCCTGTGGCTACGAAGAAGGTTGAACCATAAATTACATCTGAGATGGTGAAGGGTGCTTCATAGTACTCTGAGGCTTGTAATAATGTAAAATATACCTAGTGCAATAGTAATAAATAGGGCTTGTAATATGTGCTTGTGATTCCCTTCTATGAGGCTATGGTGGGCTCAGGTAATGGAGACTCCTGAGGCTAGAAGGACGGAGGTATTGAGTAGTGGGACTTCTAGGGGGTTAAGTGGGTGAATACCTGTCGGGGTTCAGCAGCCACCTAGTTCAGGTGTAGGGACAAGGCTTGAGTGGTAGAATGCTCAGGAAAATCCGGTAAAGAATAGGACTTCGGAAATGATAAAGAGGATTATTCTGTAGCGAAGGCCTTTTTGAATGGTTGGGATATGATGTCCTTGGAAAGTACTTTCTCAGATAATGTCTCATCATCATTGATATATTGTGAATATGTTTGTTGTTAAGCCGAGCATTAGCAAGACTGTTGAGTTGAAGTGGAATCATATAATTAAAAGGGCAGATAGTGCTCCTGTAAGGGGTCAGGGGCTTGGGTTTACTATGTGGTAGGCATGAGTTTGGTGTGTCATTATGTGTTGTCATGCAGGTATAGGCTAACTAAGAGGGTAAATACGTAGGCTTGAATTATAGCTACTGCAAATTCGAGAATTGTTAACAGAACTAAAATGATAAATGTAATGACAGCTGTGTTAGTGCTAATACTTATTAGTGTGAGTGTGGCTCCTCCAATTAGATTAATTAATAGGTGTCCTGCAGTGATATTTGCTGTTAATCGTATGTCAAGGGCCACTGGTTGGATGAAGAGGCTAATAGTTTCAATAATAACTAGTATTGGGATTAGTGGGGTTGGTGTTCCTTGTGGTAAGAAATGGGCAAGTGATGCTTTAGTTTTGTTGTGAAAGCCTGTAATTACAGCCCCTGCTCATAGAGGGATGGCCATAACTAAGTTTATTGATAGCTGCATGGTTGGTGTAAATGAGTGAGGTAGCAGGCCTAATAGGTTTGCTGACCCAATAAATAGAATTAGGGATGTTAGCATTAATGTCCATGATTGTCCTTTGGAGTTGTGAATACTCATTATTTGTTTCGATGCAAGTTGAAGCATTCTTTGTTGGAGGGAGATGAGGCAGTTGTTTATTAGTTGATTTGACATTGGGAATAGTAAACTGGGAAATAGAACAATGAGAGTAACGAGGGGGAGACCCAGTATTTTAGGGGTAATGAAAGAGGCAAATAGATTTTCATTCATTTTGTTTCTCAAGGGGTGTTTTGTTTTGATATTTTCATTGATGTTAATTCTGGGTTATAATAAAAATTGTGTTTTCAAATTTTTAGTTGAAAAATAATGAAAAGGACTAGAAATGTTGATAGGATTATTGTAAGTCATGTTGACATGTCTAGTTGTAGCATATCATCAAGGAGAGCACTGTACTCTCAGTCTTTAACTTAAAAGGTTAACGCTGGTATAGCTTCTTGGTAATTTTATAGTATTGATGCAGATCATTTTTCAAAGTGTTTTAGTGGGACTAGTTCAAGAACAATTGGTATGAAGCTGTGATTTGATCTGCAAATCTCTGAACATTGGCCATAGTTTAAGCCTGGTTGGGTCGATATAAGAATTGTCTGGTTTAGACAGCCTGGGATTGCATCTGTTTTTAATCCCAGGGAAGGCACAGCTCATGAGTGTAATACATCTTCGGAGGAAATTAACATTCGAATTGTTATTTCTATAGGCAATGTAACTCGGTTATCTACTGCCAGTAGTCGTAGTTCTCCTGGTTTTAGTTCCGATGTTGGGATTATGTAGGAATTGAAGCTCAAGTCTTCATAGTCTGTGTATTCATAGCTTCAGTATCATTGATGTCCTATAGTTTTTATTGTAAGAGATGTGTTATTAATCTCATCTATTATGTATAGAATTCATAAGGATGGAAAGGCAATTAGAATCAGAATAATAGCTGGTAGAATGATTCAGATTGTTTCTACTTCTTGTGCATCTATTGTGCTTGCGTGAGTTAATTTTGTTGTCAGTATCACTGAAATAATATAAAATACTAGTGAGCTGATTAAAAAGATGATTAGTGTGTGATCGTGAAAATGTAGTAGTTCTTCTATAATGGGTGATGTTGTATCTCGAAATCCTAGTTGTATGGGATACACCATATGAGATATACGGGGCTTTCACTCGTAACTTAAACTTGACAAAGTTATATAATGTTTTACTAACATCTCATTAATTGAGAGAGACATAGTGGCCATGGTGTTGGCTTGAAATCAATAACAGGGGGTTCGATTCCTTCCTTTCTTATTTTAGGTTAACATATGTAGTTTCTTCAGATGTATGATATTGTGGAGGGCATCCGTTTAATCACTCTAAATTTGTTGTGCTTAGGTCCACAGTTAGGACTTCTCGTTTAGATGCAAATGCTTCTCAGATAATAAAAATTATTAGTATAATTACTGTTAGTGATATGAATGAGCCTATGGATGAAATAGTGTTTCACATTGTGTACACGTTTGGATAATCAGAGTATCGTCGTGGTATGCCAGATAGCCCTAAGAAATGTTGTGGGAAGAAAGTTATGTTTACACCTACAAATATAATTGCAAAGTGGATTTTGGCTCATGTAGTATTAAGAGTGTAACCTGAGAATAGTGGGAATCAGTGTACGAATCCCCCTGTAATAGTAAAGACAGCTCCTATTGATAGTACATAGTGGAAATGTGCGACTACATAGTATGTATTGTAAAGAACAATATCAAGAGAAGGATTGGCTAAAACAATTCCAGTTAGGCCTCCGACTGTAAAAAGAAAGATAAAATCCAGGGCTCATATTATAGCGGGAGATCATTTGATATTACCTCCGTGAAGTGTAGCTAGTCAGCTGAAGACTTTCACTCCAGTTGGGATAGCAATGATCATGGCGGCTGATGTGAAGTAGGCCTGTGTGTCGACATCCATTCTGACTGTAAATATATGATGGGCTCATACGATGAATCTTAAAAGCGCAATTGATATTATAGCTCAAACTATTCCCATATACCCAAATGGTTCTTTTTTCCTTGAATAATAGGTCACGATATGAGAAATGATTCCAAACCCGGGTAGAATAAGAATATATACTTCGGGGTGTCCGAAGAATCAGAATAGGTGTTGATATAGAATAGGGTCTCCTCCTCCTGCTGGGTTGAAGAGGGTTGTGTTTAGATTTCGGTCTGTTAGCAATATTGTGATACCAGCCGCTAATACGGGAAGTGAAGAAGTAGTAGTACAGCAGTAATTAGTATGGATCACATACTGTGATATTGCAGGGGAGTTTATATTAATAATTGTTGTAATAAAGTTAATAGCCCCTAAGATTGAGGAAACACCTGCCAGGTGTAAAGAAAAGATGGTTACATCTACTGAGGCTCCTGCATGGGCCAAGTTGCCTGCCAGAGGGGGGTATACGGTTCAGCCTGTTCCTGCTCCAGCTTCGACTATAGAGGATACTAGAAGTAGTAGGGAAGAGGGAGGGAGAAGTAAGAAACTCATGTTGTTTATTCAGGGAAATGGTATATCAGGAGCGCCAATTATTAGGGGGTCTAGTCAGTTGCTGAATCCTCCAATTATGATCAGTATTACTATAAAGAAAATTATTATGAATGCATGTGCAGTTACAACTACATTGTAAATTTGGTCATCTCCGAGTAGGGTTCTGGGCTGACTTAGTTCAGCGTGAATTAGCAGGCTTAGAGCAGTTCCTACTATACCAGCTCAGGCACCAAATAGTAGGTATAAGGTACCAATATCTTTATGATTGGTTGAGAATAATCAACCATTAATGAACATGGGTAAAATGGCTGAGTAAAGCACTAGACTGTAAATCTAAGGACAGAGGTTTAATTCCTCTTTTTACCAGGCCCTGTGGTGAATTTACACGTTGAATTGCAAATTCAGAGAAACAGCTTTAATTCTGCCGGGGCTTCTCCCACCTTTTTTTTTTTCTCACGGCGGGAGAAGTAGATTGAAACCAGTTCTTTAGGGTGTTTAGCTGTTAACTAAAATTTCGTGGGAGTAGAGCCCACCAATCTAGTAAGGACTTAGCTTAATTAAAGTTGTTGATTTGCATTCAATTCATGTAAGATGTGATCTTGCAGTCCTTAACTGGAATTAAGTAAATTATACTTGCTTAGGGCTTTGAAGGCTCTTGGTCTGTTTAACCTAAATTCCTTTTCTAGTACTGATAGAATTGGTGTGAGTGGTAGTAGTATACTAGATAGTACAATTATTGTTGGCAAGAGGGTTATTTATTTTGTGGTGGAGAATTGTCATATAATTTTTATATTATTTGTGGAGGGTAATGTTGTTAGTGCAGTGGAGTATGTGAGTCATATGCAGAAGTATAGGTTTAGTAGTACTGTGATTGCTATGAGAGGGGGTAGGATAATGTTGTCGTTTTTTGTCACTTCTTGAATTCATTTTGGTATAAATCCTGATAGTAGGGGGAGTCCTCCTGTTGATAGGAGGGTGATGAGGATTAGAACTGTTATAATGGGTGCTTTGTGTGATAGTGATAGAGTGGTTGTGATTGAGTTAGCTATGATTAGTGTGAATATAGTTGAGGTTGTAATTATGTAAACAACTAGATTTAGAAGTATTATAGTGAGGTTATACAATAAAACTGCTGTTATTCAGCCTATATGGACAATTGATGTGTAGGCTATGATTTTTTGTAGTTGGGTTTGGTTTAGCCCTCCTCTGCCTGCAATTATAATTGACAGAATTGATAGGGCTAGAGTTAGATTTAGGTTGATAGATGGAGAGATCTGGTAGAGTACAGATATAGGTGCTAGTTTTTGTAATGTAAGTAGGATTAGGCTGGAAGATAGGGAGATGCCTTGTGTTACTTCTGGGACTCAGAAGTGGAATGGAGCCATTCCTAGTTTTATAGTGAGGGCTATTTTTATGAATATAGAGGCTATTGGGTGGAATAATTTTATTACATTCACCGGCTGTAAATTGTTGTAAAGCTCCTTTTGTGATGCTGTATTCCTGAACTTTTGCTTGTTTGTAAAATTACTGAGTTCTTTGAATCTGAGTGAGATCTTAGCTGGCCACAGTAATCATGCTGGTAGGATTTTCCCTTTCATAAATTCAAATATATCATGATTACACCCTTTTGGCCTTCAGTGTTTCCTCTGAAAGATCAGCTGTAAAACTTATGTGGATTCCCTTGTTATTTGTTGATTTTCCCTTCCTGCTTTGAATATTTTTCCTTTTTCTAAATTTTTCTTAGTTTGATTAATATGTGTTTTGGCATGTTTCTCTTTGGTTTACCCTGTATTGGACTCTCTATGCTTCTTGGACCTGTGTGTTTCCTTCACCAAGAAAGGGAAATATTCAACCATTGTTTCTTCAAGTGAGTTTTTATCTCTCTCTCCCTTCTCCTTGAATCCCTATAATGGGAATGTGATTATGCTTGATATTATCCACCAAATGCATTAAGCTGTCCTCAAATTTTTGTCTCATTTTTCCTTTCTGGTGTTGAAATTGGGTGATTTCCACTACTATGTATTTCAGCTTACTGATGTGTCCTTCTGAATCATCTAATCTATTGATGCTTCTGCTGTATTTTTCATGTCAGTTATTTTATTCTTCAATTATAATCAGTTCCTTTTTATACTTATTGCCTCTTTGTGGAGGTTGTCACTTCATTCTTTCCTTCTTCCCCTAAGATGAGTAAATACCTTTTATTTACTTATGTCATGGGTTCACTGCATCTTGTTGTATCATTGGCTTTCTCTAGTTTTCTAGAGTGAGGGCTGCACTCTAGTTCTTGTGTGTGGGCTTCCCATGGTTCTGTCTTCTCTTGTTGTGGAGCACAGGCTCTAGGATGCATGAGTTCAATAGCTGTAACACGCAGGTTTAGTTGCCCCACTGCCTGAGATCTTAGTTTCCAGGGCAAAGGTTGAACACTTGTCCCCTACATTGTCAGGAAAATATTAACCAATGATCCAGCAGGGAAGACCCAGTAAATATTTCTATGAGCATTACTTTGCACTCATTTGACATAGATTATCAATCTCCATCTTGTTTAGTTCTTTTTCTGAGGTTATGTCTTGCCTGTTTACTTGCAATGTATTCTTTGTCTACTCATTTTGCCTATCTTTTTGTTTCTATGCATTAATATTAGGCAGATGAACTATGTTTACATGTTGAATGAGAATACTTATGGAGAATGTCTCCTGTGTGGCCCAGAAGAATAGTTCCTCCAGGTCAGCAGAGACAGGAAATCCAGGGTGTCTCCTATGTAGTCTGAGTGTGGTGTCCTGTTGGATGTACCAACGTTGCTTTGGGCAGGCTGGTGGGTCTGGTTGACCACCACTGCAGCTGAATGTGAACCCCACCTCAACAATTACAGATGTGCTTCTGGCTGGGGCTGACATGAAGTGGCAACAACCTTGAGAGGATGCAAGTTATGGCTGAGGCCCGCACCATGTGTGGAAGGGAAAGAAGCTCTTGTGTAGGAATCCAGACCCTCGGTGCAGGGGGAGCCACTTTGGAGGAGGTTTGTAGGGATGACAGGGTTGGATATGTGTGTTTCACAGGGAACAGAGAGACATAGTAGGGCAAGCAGTGCTAGCAAGGTAAATGGGGAATGTCAGAAATGTCTCCTGCTGGCACTGGGCCAGCTAGTTACAGGGAGGATTTTTTTTTAAAGTGTCGATAAGTGATTTCATCTCTAGAGAAAGTTCCAAAAAATCCTTGCCCCTTTGGCACTTCTTCTAAAATTAGTCCATAATTCTGCTTCCCATATGATGCATGCACTTTTCAGGCTGCTTTCTCTGAGCTGACATTCAGCATCAGTAAGTTTGGCACAAACCTTTTAATCCTGGGGTCTTGACTTATCACAACTCTCTCACAGACATAGCTCTGCTGGTTTCAAATCCAGATATTGTGGGGGCTCATCTTCCTGATTCAGGTTGCCAGGGCTCAGGTGCTCAAAATGTCCTCTCCAGGAAAGAAACCAAGTTTGTAAGTCCCCTCCTGCTTCTGGGTCACCCATCACCAGTATGTGTGCTGGTTAGACTACAACTCTGCCCTTCCGTGCATCTCCATGTGGTTTTATCTTTACATCCTTAGTTGTGAAAGAGTTACTCTGCTAATTTTCAGGTTGACATCTACGTTTTCTGTGTGAGGAAACTCTAAGAATAGACTAAGTGTCTCAAAAATTGCTGTTTCAATTTCTTTGGAAGATCTCTCCTTGTGTAAGTCAGTGGTACTCAAAATGTAATCACTGGACCAGCAGTGATGGTCCAAACAATCACTTCCCATCACCTGGGAAGTGGTTAAAAATGGAGATTCTCAATTTCCACGCTGATCTACTGTATCAGAGACTTTGAATCATTCCTCCAAGCCTTACATGTGCTCAACACTAAATCAACCTGAATCACATCTCCCCCAAGGTTCTGTGATCTCCATGCCCCTTAGTTTAACCAGGTACTGTTTTGAAATGTTTAGGAATTTTAGGAATTTGGGGGGGGGGCATATTTCACCACTCTCACTTGGAGTACACGAAGGAATGTATAGTAAGTTGGACACAATACTTCTCTCTCATTGCTGTAGCCATGCATTCCAGGAAACAGACTCACTCAGAGGGTCAATGCAGATAGTGGACTGCAGTTTATTACACGGGAGGTCCCAAGGCAGAGTTTCCTCTTGGCCAAGGACCCTGACCAGTTTTTTGTGAAAACCTTATTACACTTAAATGTACATGCCCAAACCCACCTCCCCAAATTTCCTTAAACAAGTCTGAAAAAAGGAAAATAAAGATATAGTCAATGTTAACCCATGATTCATATGCTCTAAGGCTAGGTAGTTAAAACTTGATAATTATCAATAGGCCTGTGGTCATACTCCAATAAGCATAGTAGAGTTTATAATTCTATTTGTTTACACAGATAATTAAGGTATTCTTTTAGGCAATGGAGAGTCTAGGTACAAGCCCTTGGGCTCTTTTGTCTGGGGATTCTGGTTTTCTATTTGATATGTCGTTACCATAGACACTAGGCATATAGTTTGAAATCCACAGTATGGCCCAAGATGGAGTCCTACTTTTAAGATAGAGCCTCTTCTGTCTGTTTGCTCCTTCACTGTCAACCATTGTGAGATTTCTTAGTACATGAAATAAAAATAAAGGAAAATTTAATGGGATAGAAAATCCACAGCAGGTTGTAAAGGTGCAAATGCTGCATTAAGATCAAGGTCCTGCACAAGGTTCATGGGAGTCAGTCAGTTCAGTCAGTTCAGTTGCTCAGTCGTGTCCGACTCTTTGTGACCCCATGAATTGCAGCACGACAGGCCTCCCTGCCCATCACCAACTCCCAGAGTTCTCTCAAAGTCACAGTCATTGAGTCGGTGATGCCATTCAGCCATCTCATCCTCTGTCATCCCCTTCTCCTCCTGCCCCCAATCCCTCCCAGCATCAGAATCTTTTCAAATGAGTCAACTCTTTGCATGAGGTGGCCAAGGTACTGGAGTTTCAGGTTTAGCATCATTCCTTCCAAAGAACACCCAGGACTGATCTCCTTTAGAATGGACTGATGGGAGTACAGGATGTACGAATATTTTGTAAACTTCATGGAAAAGAAAGAATGATGGAGCAAAGTAGCACAGGGCTTCTGCAACCACTACTACTCAGCTGTATGCCTTCCTGCAGGTGTGACCACCACTGGACCATGGGAAGTGTGCTTCACAACTTGAACTGTGCCACTCCCCAGTAGGCTGGCCTCTGATCTTTTGAGGACCACCACCTTCTGCGTCTTCTAGAACTGGCCACGTTTTCTCCTTTGGCCTTCATCTCCTCTGCCTTCATCTGCTCCTCTTTTGTGGGGTTGCCACTATCTTGTGGTCTGTGCTGAACCAAGGAAGACACACCTATACCTTACCTGCCTCAATTGGCCACCTGATGACAGTTCTTCTTCTCATGACTGTAACTCTGGCCCTGATGGGAGGGAGCTATGTGGACTCACCACTAAGGTACTCTCTTTTACCTAAGGAACAAATCAGTTTTAATCATGCCTTTTAGGTGGCTGGATTTACCAAACAGATTTACAGGAATCCCAGTTAAATTTGAAATTGGAAAAACAATGAAAACATTTCCTTTTTTAATAGAAGTCCACAGTGGAAACAGTGTCAAACTTTATTTTGGGGGGGCTCCAAAATCACTGCAGATAGTGACTGTAGCCAGGAAATTAAAAGACACTTACTCCTTGGAAGAAAATTTATGACCAACCTAGATAGCATATTGAAAAGCAAAGACATTACTTTGCCAACAAAGATCCTTCTAGTCAAGGCTATGGTTTTTCCAGTAGTCATGTATGGATGTGAGAGTTGGACTGTGAAGAAAGCTGAGTGCCAAAGAATTGATGGTTTTGAACTATGGTGTTGGAGAAGACTCTTGAGAGTCCCTTGGACTGCAAGAAAATCCAACCAGTCCATTCTGAAGGAGATCAGCCCTGGGATTTCTTTGGAAGGAATGATGCTGAAGCTGAAATCCCAGTACTTTGGCCACCTCATGAGAAGAGTTGACTCATTGGAAAAGACTGATGCTTGGAGGGATTGGGGGCAGGAGGAGAAGGGGACGACCGAGGATGAGATGGCTGGATGGCATCACTGACTCGATGGACATGAGTCTGAGTGAACTCTGAGAGTTAGTGATGGACAGGGAGGCCTGGCATGCTGTGATTCATGGGTTGCAAAGATTCAGACACGACTGAGCAACTGAACTGAACTGAGCTGATCACCTGAAATGCTTTGGATGTACTTTTTCTAAAAAAATTATTCATTGAAAATCAAATTTAACTAGTTGTCTTGTATTTTACTTGACAGGCTTACTCCCAAGGAAAAGGGGTTCCAATTTCAACTGCCCATTCTGGGAGTGGCACTTTGTCTTAGAAAGGAAAATATTTAGTCATCAACAAAAGGTCAGATTTATCTGCATGCCAGCCATGAGTTGTGACTTATTGATCACATAATGAAATGATATTTTTTGTATACTGGATTAAAATATACCTTGAAAATTAATTTCATCTGCTTTTTTTTTTCCATGAGGCCTTGAGCTCCCAGACCCAAAAGAGACTCACCAAGGGTGTAGAAATGGTGACAGGTGCTGATTGGAAATCTTTATGAGATGGTGTTGCTGCTGGCTGTGTCCTGGGTCTCATGGGTAGTCCAGGCTCTTCTGGAGAGTGGTCTGGGGCAATGACCAGGCTTAGCATTCTTCCAGGTAAAACTGGAGATTTGCCAGAGGCTCATCCCCTGGAGAAGTTAATGGAAACCCACTCTAGGTGTCTTGCCTAGAGAAATCAATGGGAAGAAGAGCTTGTTGGGTTACAATCCATGGGGTCAGACATGACTGAGATACTAACACTACCACCACCATCATCATAGAGGGTCATTGGCCCTTGCCCAAGTCCAACAGGTCCAACTCTGCTAATCCCCTGGCACCCTTATTCTACTTTGTTTTTGCAGTTAACTTATCTGGATATCTCACAGTGGAATCATGGATTATTTGTCCTTTTCTGTCTGGATTGTTTCACTTGGCATAGTGACTTCAAACTTTACTCACGTTGCAAAACATGTCAGAATTTCCTTAGTTGTTAGTCATAACACATAGACTCACCATCATGTACGATCAGGGAAGTATAAATTAAAATCATGATATATCTCACCACACCTATTAGGACTGCTAAACTACAAATATAAGATAATACTAATTTCTGGAGGGTGAGCAGCATCAGGAACCATTCCTCATTGCTGATAGGACGCATGTACAGCCACCATGAGAGACAGTCTGGCAGTTTTCCCCAAAGCTCAACAAGAGTCACCTTGGGATCCAGGAATCGTGCTTTCAGTATTTAGACAATCGCTCTGAAAATCGATGTCCAGTGCAAACAAGGATGCAGTGATGTGCAGCAGTTCTATTCATAATGGCTACAAACTTGAAATCACGATATCCTTTGGTAGATGAATGTGTAAGCATATTGGTGTACACAAATGTCAAGGGGACCAGAACAAGCCACCCCAAATTATTTCTGTTTGACCTTTGAGCTATTTTGGTCTGATTAGTTTAAAATTATAATTTTTTTAAAGCTGAGTAAAGGTTTCCCTTTTATTTATTTATTTATTTTAAGATTTATTCATTTCTTTATGGCCCTGCTGTGTCTTCGTTGCTTTGAGAGGGCTTTCTCTAATTGTGGAGAGCTGGTCCTACTCTTGTTGCAGATCATGCACCCTAGGTGTGCAGGCTTCAGTAGTTGTGGTGCATGCATTTAATAGCTGTGGGTCCCTGGCTCTAGGACACTGGCTCAGTAGTTGTGGTGCATGAGCTCAGCTTCTCTGAGGCATATGCAATGATCCTGAGTCAGGGATAGAACCTGTGTCTACTGCATTAGCAGGCAGATTCTTAACAGCAAGATCACCAGGGAAGACTGAGGTTGCCCTACTGTGAGGTACCTTTACAATTATTAGGGAAATCTCCACTTGTAAGGGTCTCCTTCCTTGAACCTAGTAGAGGGATAATTACATCTCAAGGAAGGGACTCTTATTAGTGAAGAAGTCTGGACTTAAATCTGCACATGATCATCTGTTTGTTTACTGTGCTTTGAATGATAAGCTGCCATAAATGATCTCTGCCTTTCCTGCAATGTCTTTCTTCTGTTTTTGTCTGAAGATGGTATTAAAGGTGAAGCCTTCAGTCATTTCAGGGAGTGACTCAGTTTTCCTTGGCATCTCCTCTCTATGTAAGAGGTATATATGTTATTAAAGTTCTGTTTTTCTCCTGAAAATTTGTGTTGAGTGATGGAGAAAGAGGGCTCAAGCAAGAACCTGGAAGGACAGAGGAAAATTTATTTTCCTCCTATAGACATGCAAAGGAATAATACTCAACAGTGGAAAGGAATGAAATATCAACCCTTGAGAGGCAGGGATAAATCTTAATGCCTATGGCCAAGTGAAAGAATCCAGTGGAAGAAGCTGCACCCAGTATGACCCATTGTGAAATTCTTGGAAAGGCAAAGCTACATAGATGATAAGTAGATCATGGGGTGGGGAATTGGAACTGACAGTTTAGGATGGATATCTGTCACTATGCATTTGTCTAAGTGTATCGATTTGTATAGTGCAAGGGGTCAGTCAGAAACTATTCAAATTTACTTATTAATTGTATAAGTAACTTATAGGATGGAATACCAAATACAGCAGAATCAACATCACTCACTATTCGATCACTATTAGATAAATGCAAATCAAAACTGCAAATGAGGTATTACTTTACATCATTCACAATGCCCATCATCAAAAAATCTACAAACAATGCTGGAGAAGATGTAGAGGAAAGAGACCCCTCTTGCACTGTTGGTGGGAATGTAAACTGATATAGCCACTATGGAGGGCAGATATGCAGGTTCCTTAAAAAACTGAAAATAGAACTACAATACCACTCAGCAATCCCACTGGTTTAGCTGAGACTACCATAATTCAAAAGGACATATGCACACTCATGTTCATTGCAGCCCCATTTACAAAAACTAGGACATGGAATCATCCTAAATATCCATCAACAGAAAAATGGATAATGAAAATGGCTGCATATATACAGTGCAATATCATGTAGCCATTAAAGGAATGAAAGTGGGTCCTTTGTAGAGATGTGGATGGACTGCCAGTCATACAGTAAAATGAGCCAGAAAAACAAAACCAGATATTGGATATTAACATACACACACACACACACACACACACACACACACACACAAATGGGCTTTCATGGTAAATCAGCTGGTAAAGAATTCTCCTGTAATGCAGGAGACCCAGGTTCAGGTCCTGGGTTGGCAAGATCCCATAAGAATGGATAGGCTACCTTCTCCAGTAAGCTTCTTATGGAGAAAACAAACAGAACAGGCTCTGTCTTGAAATCAGGACTCTATCTTGGGTTGGACTGTGGACTTTGAGCTATATGCCCAGTTATCGATGGAAATGACATACCAACTGGAAAAACAGGCCCCTGGCAGGAAGAGCCCCAGGGCGCATTTCTAGACTCTCAGACACCTAAAAGAATACCCTTATTATCTATGTAGCCATATAGAATCATGCATTCTATTATGCTTATTGGGTATGACCACAAGCCTATGGATAGTTGTCCACTGTTAAGTACCTAGGCTTAAGGCATATGAATCATGGGTTAACTTTGATTGTGTCTTTCTTTTCCTTTGTTCAGACTCATTTCAGGGAATTTGCGGAGGCGGAATTGGGCAAGTACACTTAGGTTATATGAGGTTTTACAAAAACTGGTCAGGGTCCTTGGCTAAAAGGGGATTCTACCTTGGGCCTGACGGTGTAATAAACTGTACTCCACTATCTACATTGTCCTTCGGAGTGAGTTGGTTTCCCAGAACATGTGCTACAACACCTGAGCATCTCTTGTGGCTCAGACGATAAAGAATCTGCCTGCAATATCAGAAACCCGAGTTTGATCCCTGGTTTGGGAAGATACCCTGGAGAAGAGCATGGCCACCCACTCTAGTATACTTGTGGAGAATCCTCTTTGCCAGAGGAGCCTGGCAAGATACAGTCCATTGCCAGAGGAGCCTTGCAGGCTACAGTATGAACAGGATTGAGCAATTAAGCACAGCGTATATAGAAAATGGAACTGATGAATTTGCCTGCAGAGCTCAAACAGAGGCATAGATATAGAAAATGAACTTGTGGACATAGCAGGTTAAGAAGAGGGGACAAACTGAGAGACTAGCATTGACATATATACACTACCATGTGTAAAACAAATAGCTAGTGGAAAGCGGCTGTATAGCATACAGAGCTCAGCTTGGTGCTCTGCACTGACCTCAAGAGAAGGCTCAAAGGGGAGTGGACATATGTATACATATAAATGGTTCACTTTATTGTACAGCAGATAGTAATGTAACATTGTAAAATGATGATAACACAATGTATTAAAAAAGAAAAAAAAAGAAAGAACAAATAAAAATATGAATATCCAGGAATCCCCTGGTGGTCCTGGTGCTACAATACTGCACTCCCAAATCAGGGAGCCCAGACTCGATTCCTAGTCAGGGAACTATATCCCACAGACCACAACTGAGACAGAGCAGCCAAAGTTAAGCCAAAGTTAACTTTATCTAAAATCTTGAGCTTACCAATGTGTTTTTCTCATGGAAATGTCTTCCTTAGACTATGTTAATGTGTTAAAAATGCATACATACATACATACATACATATATATATATGTATATATATATATATATATATATATATATATATATATATATATATATATATATATATATATATATTTGTAAATCTGCCTTTCTTCAAGATTCTTGTCACCTGTTTTATAGCCGGGCATGACTCACCTTGTTCCAATGCTGTCTCAAAATAAATGTTGTAGGTGAGGTGCCTGGTCCAACTCTCTCAGTTGAAGAATTGCTTTTCTCTAATGAGGATTTGCTAATAGGGATATAACTCCTTGCTAGAGACTAGCGGGCACCTCTTCTGCCCCCTTCTGAGCTCTATCTCAGAAGCTTTCTCTATCTCTTTTATACTTTCTGGGAAGACAAAAATGAGGCAGTGCTTGTAGAATCCCTAGTTGAGTTAATGGCAGCTGTGTATTCCTGATGTTATCACCAGAGCATCAGCTGTCACTCCAGCCTTGCTCCTCTCATTCCTCTGTCTGCTTCCACTGCTCCCCATGCTGCTGGCAGAACTTCCTTGCAGCCTCAGCTGCAGTTCTGCCCACTGATTGGGTCTCCTCACCCATGTACCCTGTCCTCCTGGGTCAGGACAGGTTTTCAGGTGGTGCTCTTGGGTAACATTCAAGTTGTGAAGACTGGGCTGAGATAGTCTACAGGTGAAGCTGAATAATGGTGATATCTTCTGAGGTAGAAAAAAAAATAACCTATTATTTTCTTTTTCTCTCATAAATTATAAAGGACTTTTAGCACCTACTACTGCTGGACTCCAAGGAAATTGGAGGACAGATAACAAATGAAGCCAAGTTATCTGATAAAAGATGAGATCAGATAACAAATGAACATATCTGAGAAATCACCCATCATGCTTAGTTTGATGACTTGCTTTGTGGACACACATCATAACTTTATATTGCATATATGTAGGAGTCATTTTCTGTAAGAAAAGTTGTTTATAAGAAGGAATTACATGTATCATTATGATTTTATCAAAGGAATACAACTTTCTGGAGAAGGGCGTACAGTTTCTACAAGGGCTATCCCAAGAAACCCTCACTGCATGTGGTACAGAAGTCTCAACAGGACCCATACTGCTCTCTTTGTGGCCCTTGGCCAACTAACTTGGGGTTGACTGGGAGACTCATCAGCCTAGAGATGAGGAAGCATCCTTCAGTGGCCATGTGGCTATACAAAGGCTAGTGTGGTTGGATAGTTCCTCATATCCATGCCCAAGATAAAAGTGGAGGTGGTCAGGCACTCAGCTGACCTCTGCTCTTGTACCCTTGGCTGCTCTCCATCTCTCCCTTTTTCATATTATTCATATTTAGGCAAAACCCTGTGGCTACGTCTGTGTGTATGTGTGTATCTGAGTGGCTAAGAGGGACAATGAAAATAACTTGTGTTATCAATAGATAGGCATGTATTACACCTATTTTAGCTTTTTTCTTTTCAAATGTCTTATTAAAAATTTCCTGGTTACAAGGTATAGTTTAAAATATATACTTTGATATTCTTATCAAAAATTTCAATCTGCTTTTTGAATCAAAATCAAATAATATGATTTTGATATTATCAAAAAATGAAAAAAATTGATATTATCAAAATAATAATACAGGTGTTGTTACCAAGAACATAATTATTTTTTAAAAGCATAAACTTTATTTGCAGTTCTTTTTGTTAAGATAAAAAGACAGTCAAAATATTAGTTTATTTTTTGATCTTAAGACTTGAAACATATAGTTTTTATTACACTAAAATGTACAAACATTAAAATACAAATTCCTTCAAACTGGTAATCATCCATAGTTGACTTTATCTAACAAAAGAGATTGAACATCAACTAAATAAAAGTATCATCATGTATAAAATAAAACTAGAAAATATTTCTTTGCATTAAAGATCATTTTTAGAATGATACTTAATGAGCATGGCAAGGACTATACATTTCATCACATTTATCAATACCTCATGTCAAGGCATGTATGCAATGAATGGTAAAATAGAAGAAAAAAATCAGTAAAATTGCAGTGTTCTTAAATGTCTAAATTGTCTGCCTTCATTTTAAATTCATTTAAATGAAAAAAAAAGTTATTAATCAATTTCAGTTCTGATATTCCAATCAATGAACATCAAAAGCTTTATTTAAAAAGAACAATCCATACACTGCTGATGGAAGTGTTAAATGGTGCAATCAATTTGAGAAACAGTCTGGTAGCTTCTTTTTTTAATTTTTATTTTATTATTATTATTATTTTTTTTTACTTTACAATATTTTATTGGTTTTGCCATACAGCAACATGAATCCACCGTGAGTGTACACGTGTTCCCAATCCTGAAGCCCTCTCCTACCTCCCTCCCCAGAGGGACTGGCAATTTCTTACACAGTAAAACATATGACTTCTGTAATCCGAGTGAAGTCCATAACACATTTATACAAGAATATACATAACAGCCAAAATCTGTAAATAGTCCAGAAGTCCAAAAGATAATGGATATAATATTTATAAACTAGAATACTACTCAGCAACAGAAATCAATGAACTGCTGATAAAAGAGGGTCTTAAAAACATTAAGACAGGTGAAAGAAAACAGAAACAAAAGGTCCGTACTGTATAAGCTCAATTATATTACGTTTGAGAACAGGTGAGATCTATCTACTTTTTTTTTTTTTTTTTTTTTAGTTAGAACATTGGTTGCCTGAGGTGACTGGGGATTGATTAGGCAGGGGCACAAGAGAACTTTCTGGAGTGATGATAACTTTTTAATTCCAGATATGGGTTAAATTACACAGGTGTAGTCATTTGTCAAAACTCATCGAATGTAATATTTAAGATTTGTGTGTTTCACTGTTTGCCAATCTTACCTTAAGTATCAAACACACACAGATAAATATTGGCCTCCAAAATACCCATGCTGAAATGTTTATGGGTAAAGTATTCTAGCTAATTCCACAACTTGTTTTAAAGTAAGAGTTTTTCTTGGGCATCCCTGGTAGTACAGTGGTTAAGAATCCACCTGCCAGTGCAGGGGACATGGGTTTGATTCCTGCTACGGGAAGATCCCACATGTCACGGGGAAGCTAAGCCCGGGCACCACAAACTACTGAGCCTAATCTCTAAGACCTAGAGCAGCAACTACTGAGTTCATGTTCTGCAGCTACTGTAGCCTGGTGGGTTAAGCTAACCAACTCAGCATGCTTAAAATTCATTTTCATTATTGTTTCTAATTTTAGACATTGGATTTTAAATGTTGATTTAGTTTTGTTTTTTAAATTCATAAAGCATTCATACGGTCCCAAAGTCAAAGCTACAGAGAAAAGTAAAGTATTCTTAGGGAAACACAGCTTCCCTGTATGTTTCCTCTACCCTCTTCTCTCCATTCCCTATTGGAAATCCATTAATTTTGGGGGGTTTACCTTTCGTTTTTAAAAAGTACAAGCAATTTTTTTTACATACATACATACATACATATATATATATATATATATATATATATATATATATATATATATATATATATATATACACACATACAACCCCCTTTTAAAGATAATGAGTACAATTTTTCTATTTTTCCTTAATAAGATATCTTGGTGATCATGCCATAGCTCTATATAGAGATAGCACTCATTCCTTTTTTTTTTTTTTTTAATACTTCCATGTATTTATTTTCTTTTGGCTATGCTGGGTCTTCATTGCTCCTTAGCCCTTTCTCTAGTTGTGGAGAGCTGGGGGCTTATCTTTAGTTGTGGTGTGAAGACTTCTTGTTGCGGCAGCTTCTCTTGTGATGCACGGGCTTCAGTGGCCATGGCCCCAGGCTCTAGGGTGCAGGCTGTATAGTTATGGTGCACGAGCTTAGTTTCTCCATGGCCTGTGAGATCGTCCCAGATCAGGGACCTGCCAATTGTCTCCTGCCAATCCTCCATTGCCAGGTGGATTCTTTATCACTGAGCCAACCCCGAAGCCCAGCAGTAATTTCTTTTTAAACAAAATTTTTATACTCCTCTTAAAGGTTACTTTCTATTTAGACTTATTACAAAATGTTAGCTATATATTTCCTGAGTTGTATGATGATATATCCTTGTAGTCTTATCTTATGTCCAGTAGTTTGTCTTTCCCACTTCCCCACCCCTGTATTGCCCCCTCCACTGGTAACCACTCGTTTGTTCTCTTTTATCTGTGAATCTTATTGTTATTTTCACTAGTTTATTTTTTTTTAGATTACATGTATAAATCATGTCATATAGTGTTTTTGTCTTTCTCTCTCTGATTTATTTCATTTAGCATAATGCCTTTCAAGTCTATCCATGTTGCTGCAGATGGCAAAATTTCATTCTTTTTTTTAATGACTGAGTAGTATTCCACTGTATATATACCACAGCTGCTTTATCCATTCATCTGTTGATGGGCATTTGGGTTACTTTCATATCTTGGCAATTGTGAACAAGGCAGCTGTGAACACTGAGGTGTGTGTACCTCTTCAAAAACACCACTAAGGGTTTCTTTGAGCACCTATTCCTTTTTAGAGTCTATTTTTGCAGTTTGTCAAGGAATAGTAAATCCATATCTAATTTTGCTAGTATTGCCAAAGTCACCTCCATATAGAATTTACCAATTTGCATTCCCAACAGCTGTGTGTAGGAGTGTGCCCATTTCACCCTCAACTTCACCAACAGAACTCATTAAGCTTTGGAATGTTTGCCAATAACTCGTAAAGGGAGAAATTATACCTCAAATGTCATTATTTAAAATTAACTTTTAATTTTAGAATAGTTTAGTTAGTTAGTTAGTTCAGTTGTTCAGTCGTGTCCAGCTCTTTGCGACCCCATGAATTGCAGCACGCCAGGCCTCCTTGTCTATCATCAGCTTCCGGGGTTCACTCAGACTCACGTCCTTCGAGTCAGAGATATCATCCAGTCATCTCATCCTCTGTCGTCCCCTTCTCCTCCTGCCCCCAATCCCTCCCAGCATCAAAGTCTTTTCCAATGAGTCAACTCTTCACATGAGGTGGCCAAAGTACTGGAGTTTCAGCTTCAGCATCATTCCTTCCAAAGTAATGCCAGGGCTGATCTCCTTCAGAATGGACTGGTTGGATCTCCTTCCAGTCCAAGGGACTCTCAAGAGTCTTCTCCAACACCACAGTTCAAAAGTATAAGTAGTTTAAGATTTGCCAAAAATTTACAAATATAGTATAGAGAGTTTTTATATACCACATAACAAAATTTCCATACATTAATATGGCACACTTGTCACGACTAATGAACAAATATTAATGTAGTCCTCTTACTCAGGTTTCCTTAGTTTTTACTTGATGTCCTCTTTCTGTTCCTGGAGCCCATGTAGGATGCTACGTTCCATTTAGTCTTCATGTCTCCTTTGTTTCCTCTTGACTGTGACAGTTTCTCAGTCTTTCTTTCTTTTGATGACCTGGACTGTTTTGAAGAGTACCAGTCAGATATTTTGTGGAACAGTCCTCATTTGGCATGTGTCTCCTGTTTTTCCTTGTGATTAGATTGCAGTTCTGGGTTTGGGGTAAGACTGCAGAAATGAAGTGCTGTTCTCATGACATCGTGTCAATGGTACATTGTGGGCCTGACTTAGCACTGCTGGTGTGGACCTTAATCTCCTGGCTCAGGGAGTGTTTGCCAGGTTTATTCCCTGTTAAGATATTCTCTTTCCCCCTTTTCGTACTGTGCGTTTTGGAAGGAAGTCACTGTGCACAGCTCACACTTAAACTCACCTCTTTAAGAGCAGAGTATTTACAGAAATTATTCAGAATTCTTCTGCATGGGAGATTTATCTCTTCTCTCTAATCTGTTTACTTAAATCATATCAGTATGTACTCATGGGTATTTGTCTCATATTTTAGGCCATAATTCAATACTGCTTTCATTTTGTTACCTAAATTGTTCTAGCTTTGGTCTTCAGGAGCTCTTGCAGTTGGCTCCTGTATCCTTTGGACACATGACCCATAATTGTTTTGTTTTGTTTTTAAATTTTCAGCACTAAGTGACTTTCTGGCACTACAGGATGCTCCAGGCTCATCTTATGTACTTCCTGCTTCAGTCCTAGAATCAGCCATTTCTTCAAGTAACTCTCTGGATCCTTTGATTGTAGAGTGTGTACTAGAACTGTAAAAGTGTGATCTGGGTGCTATGTGTGTTCTGGTGCTATGGTGTCATCTCTTTCAGCTAGAGGAGCAAGGAAATATGTGTATGTATAATATCCCCAGGATATGCACAGCTCACCACCTATATCTGTATCAAGTGGTACCTGAGTTCATGCTGATGCCTCTAACTGTAATCCATTACCACGTGGATCATCCTGCCTTCCCTCCTTGCTATCTGTAAACTTTCATTCCAACAGTGAGAAACCTGGCTTCTACCATCTGCCACCCACCTAGCCCACTGTTCCTGTTCAGTTCCCACCCACACATATGGGCGCTTCAGAATTACAAACCCATTCCCCCGTGTGCCCGGGGCACGTGCACCGTTCCTTTCACCTTCAGTCTTACAGACCACATTTCCAAAGCAACTTCAGTCAGCAACTTTTGCCCCCAGCCCCTTCAGGGAGGTTGTGTCATACGTTTGTGAAACAGTTAGAGCCCCTTTTCACAGTCTGCATTCCTTCCTGAGATCCCTTGACCATCTAAATGACTTTTTAACAGTTTGTGTATGTTGTTTCACTCTCCATGCCATGAAATCCTATTGGTTTTGACAAAAGCATTGCATCATTATCTATAATTACATAATAGTTTCACTTCCCTGAAAAGTCCCTCTACTTACTCAACCTTCGCCATCCCAAATCTCTGGCAACCACTGATCTGTTTACCATCTTTGCAGAGTTTGCCTTTTCCAGAATGGCATGAATGGATTGTTGTAAATGGATTTATATAGCAGCAGTGAGCACACCTCTCTCTGTGCCACCTTTTCCATATATTTATTATCTGTATTTGTGTACATATTATATGCTTTATTCTGTCCCCCCAAAATCTTTGTTTATCCATGGGCTATATACCATTATGTCATACATAATGTCACTCTATAAGTCTTGATATTTACTTTCCCACTCTGTCCTTCTTCAAGAGTGTTTTAGATATTCTTGACCCTTTGTTATTTTTATAAAAATGTTGGTATTGTCAAGTTCCACAAACATTTTTTTCTGGAGTTTTGATTGTGAGAGCATTGACTCTACAGATGAATTTGGGGAGATGTGATGTATTTATAATAATAAATCTTTAACTCATGTGCAGGTGCACATCTCTGTTTATTTGGATTGCCTCTAATAATTTTCAATGAAGTTTTAGAATGTTCTCCACAGAAATTCTGTATATCTTTTATCAGATTTACTCATAGGCAGTTGTAACATTATGAAAAATTGTAAAACAGAAAAGTAGACTGAAGAATATATGGAACTCACACATACCTGTCATTCTGTTTCTTTTGTATTTTCTATATACATGATTATATTATCTATCAGTAATGATGGCTTTGTTTTTCTGTTTCCAGTGCTATCACTCTATTTTTCCTTCTCTTACTGTGTTTGTTATGATAGCTATTGCAAAGAAAAAACTTCAACTTTATATGCTAGATTATCATATTGCTATCATCAGATCAAGGTTCCATCTGCATTTAAATTACTGAAAGGTGTTTTAATGACGAATGAAAATGAAATTTTATTGGCTGCCTTTTCTGCTTCTGTTGAGTTGATCATATATTTCTCCCCTGTTCTGTTAATGCGACAGGTTGTGTTGATTGATTTTTAAAATGAAAAACCAATTCCTGGTATTAAACCTCAACAGTGATAGGATGGGTCAGAGCTATCCATGGTAAAAACTTGGGGAGACGGGGGAAATCATTCTATTCTTATGTAAACTTCCAAAAGATAGGAAAAAAAAAAAAAAAGGAAACATTCCCTGATTAATTTTGCACAAATACTAAAACTTTGCAAGGATAGTGTAAAAGAATAAACAAAAAAATTTAATCAACGCAAATTATTGTAGAGACAAACCCTCAGCAAACAGAATGTAGCAACACATAAAAAGCAATAAATTTTACCATAGCTCACCATATTAAGCTCTGACTTCTTCCCCTAATTGTTCTCTATCTTGGCCCATTGTTTGCTTGGTCAAATCACTTGTTTTAATATGTAATCACATTGTTTATCCATTCACTTCTTTTGGTCTGTCTCCCCCTAGGAGTTTTTTAGAATTATATTTTAATGAAGGAAATAACTTAAATATTTGTTGTTTGTAAACTGGTGCTCTTGGTAAAGTGCTCTTCTGTTTCTCTTTTGGATATTAAGAAGAAACATGGCGGCTGTCCTCTCACATTGAAACGGCCATTTTGAAAAATCACGGACAATCTAAAACATGCTGTGAAACCGATGCAGTAAAATGTTGCAAGTAAAATCATTATTTTGTAAATGACAGACATACCAATAGAATGCTTAGTTCTTTGCTGACTCCATAGTTGAAACCTGAAGATTACCACTGCTGGGTTGAGTTCTGGGGGCAGCACATGGCTGGATTGACCAGGGGTATTGGAGTGCAAGCATGAAACCAAGGACACCGAGTCCAAGGGACTAAGGAAATAATGTTGTTAGAAAGCAATGCTGGGACCTCCCTGGTGGTCCAGTGGTTAAGGCTTCAGCTTCCAGTGCAGAGGGTGTGGGTTTGATCCCTGGTCAAGAAGCTAAGATCCCATGTGCCCTGAGGCACAAAAACTAAAACAGAAAACAGAAGCAGCATTGAAACATGTTCGATATATATATATATATATATAATCATTTAAAAAAAAAGGACTGCTGGGGAGCATAGACCTGAGCCTGGATGCTAGGGACGTCGGAGAGGAGGAAAGAGTGGAGAGTGTGAGTACTAGTCATGACTAGCCATGATAATTGGGTTTGCCTTAATGTTGTGGTTGGTTCAGGGAATGAATAATAATGTTGCATAATGGGAAGAGACCAAAGGACCACTCTCGTTGGGTGCTGGTGCTTGCTTTGAGATGGTTTAGCTTTAAGGAAGGCCAGGAAATGACAAGCCAAGTTTGAAGCAATACTAAGATATGGGTAATTATTTTTCTTGATTAGCATACATACCATAAAGAACTGAGGTTTGAAAAGAATCATTTATTTCAGTTTCTAAAGTAGGGCTTTCCTGATAGCTCATTTGGTAAAGAATCAGCTTGCAATGCAGGAGACCCTGGTTTGATTCCTGGGTCTGAAAGATCTGCTGGAGAAGGGAGAAGCTACCCACTCTGGTATTCTTGGGCTTCCCTTGTGGTTCAGCTGGCAAAGAATCCACATGCAATGTAGGACACCTGGGTATGATCCCTGGGTTGGGAAGATCCCCCGTGGCAGGGAAAGGCTACCCACTCCAGTATTCTGGCCTAGAGAATTCCATGGACTAAATATAGTTCATGGAGTTGCAAAGAGTCAGACATGACTGAGCGACTGTCACTTTCACTTTCAAAGCTGAATAGAACAAGGATCACCTTGTTAAAAGGTGATCAAAGGATCACAAAGTTAAAAGGTTAAAGCAAGGATACCCAAAGTGTGAGCACAGGGGGTTCTTTAAGACTTCACATGGAGGTTTTGAAGCAAGCATTAAGAAAAGTGTATTTTTGATAAGGCTTAATAATTTTATAAATATTAAATTTTGTCAGCTACCAAAATAACTGAATGATTAATGTAAATCAAAACAAGATGATGACTTTATAAAAATTAAAACAAGATTTTTCTAAATACTAAACTGGATGAATAATGTAACATATCTGCTAGTTTTCATGTAGTTGAATTAATCCTAGTAGAATAAAATACTTAAGATATGAATGGGGAAGAGGGAAGGAGAAAATATATTTTTGAAACTTTTAAAGTATGTATTTGAAAAAGTAATTAGGTTTTAGAAGGACTCTAATTTTATCATTTATACATATCTTTGGGCTTCCCTAGTAGCTCAGCAATAGAGTCCACTTGCAATGCAGGAGATGTGGGTTCAATCCTTGCATTGGGAAGATCCCCTAGAGCAGGGCATGGCAGCCCACTCTAGTATTCTTGCCTGGAGAATCTCATGGACACAGGAGCCTGGTGGGGTACAGTAAATATGGTCAGAAAGAGTCCTACAGGACTGAAGCGACTGAGCATGCACACACACATACATACTTGTATTGGTTTTAGTGTCTTTATAAAAAAATATATTATATATCTGTATTGTTTATTACATCTTTTTAAGTTTTTCCTATAAGATGCCTAAAGTACTTTGTGGAATGAAAAAGGTTGTAAATAAATAAAAATAAATGCTTTTCTTTTCTATTCAACAAGAAAGTGTTTAAAGCTGATGAAATACCTTTTAGCAACTGAAAAAAAGAAAAAGTTTGGTAACCAAAGGGAACTGGATAAATTCTGTTCTTATCATGTGAAGACTGCCTTCTTTCATGTCTGTACCCAGGACCCACATGGCAGTCAGTGGCACTACAAAGACCTGGAGCTCTGCTTTGATAACTGTGTGACCTACTTTCTTCAGTGTCTCAAGACAGAACACCTTGAGCACTATTTCATTCTTGATGTCAGTCTCTTCTCTCGAGACAAAATTGACAAGCTAAGTAAATAATTTCTGTCAAAGAAAATTGAACATGAGAAAAACAATGGATTTCCAGTTTTTCATGAATTTTGAAATTTTATTTTTAAGAAGAATCCAAGAATTAGAGTGACATTATAATAATTGATATGTATCACAACAGTGATTAACTAAAATGCATATAATTATTCAGCCATCAGTTTGTCTTCACAAGTCTAATCAATATAAAAGGGTGGATTATCCTAGAAAAGAGATTATTTAATAGAAGCAAAGGAGTATTTAAGGATTTCCCTGGTGGTCCAATGGTTTAGAATCTACCTGCCAATGCAGAGGACAAGAGTTTGATCTTTGCTCTGAGAAGATCCCACATGTCCTGGGGCAACTCACCACGTGTCACAACTACTGAGCCTGAGCTCTGAAGCCTGCAAGTCGCAACTACTGAGCCCATGTGCTACAGTACCCCCTAGAGCCTGTGTTGCATAACAAGATAAGTCACTACAGTGAAAAGACCTCAAACTATTAAAGAATAGCTATCATTCTCTGCAACTCAGGAAGACCCAGCCATAAATAAATAAATGAGTAAATCTTTTAAAAACAAAGTATTTAAAATATAAAAGCTTCATCAGAGTGGGGTGAAAAGAAGGGCGAAATACAGATTCCTTCAATTAAATCCATCAAGCACTTACTGAACAGCACTCCTCACCTAGCACAAATGTATGGAAAGTTTCAAAAGACAATGTTAGAAATGATCATTGCCTCTATGAATGGGTAGATTTTGTTGAACATACAAATATATTTGGAAGCAGTGTCCTGTCCTATGTGATAGGATAGATAAGAAGGAAATGAAAAAATCGGTTCTGCATGTCTTGGGAAATTGATTATCTTTTATAGAAAAATATAGGATACTTTACTACATGGCTAAATATAAAACATAACTTATTTTCTTTTGCTTTCAGTAATACTCTTATATGTATTTCTGAGAAAGCAATAATACACATATGGTACAAAACTCAATGAGTATGAAAATGTTACACTCTCTCCTCTGTACTCGGGAAGAATTCAACTTGAGGGACCTGCTGCTTGTTAACTTTTTTCTATCCATGTATTTTGCACATTTTCTTATTGGCTGTTTTATTGTTTTCTCATCCTCATTTTATTTTGTTGTCATTCTCATGTAATGAATAACTTCTGTGTGGATTGTCTATATCATTTTTTGTGTTTTTTCATGACTGATGTTTTAAAATTTACTTTTTGAACTTGTCAGTGTTTATGCTTATGTGCAATTTTATGTATCTTTTAACAACCTAATGTGTTTGAACATACTAATAATTGGACATTTGGAGGAGAGTTTCAGTGATAAATAAATAGATAATAGTGTGATAAATAGAAAATCGGGGAAAAAAAATCCAAGCTACTTTTAACTCCAGGAAAAATTGTATGCAGGAAAAGAAAATTAATCATAGTCTAGTTTGAGAATATTGCTCAGCTGTATTTATAAAGTCAAAGTAATATTGTAACTATTGGCTATTAATTGTATCAGAATTATGATAAGTTATATGAAGAAGATAGGATAACAATCTGAGTGCTTATGCGTAACAATGATGGTGGAGTTGGGCTATATTAGTTTTCTACTGCTGCATTAAACTTACCATGAAATTAGTGGCTTAAACAATACACATTTATTATCTCACCATTTCTCTGGGACAGGATTCTTGGATTACCGGAATCCAGCCCCAGTGGGATCCAGGGGATCCAAAGCATGGACGGCGAGGCGAGAGAAATATATAGATATAGAGAGAGATAAGGAAAGAATTTGCAGTTAAGATAATAGAGGAGAGAAAGAGGCTGATATACCTTGGTTTATACAGAAAGCCAATAAAGTCTCAGACAAGAAACGTGCTCTGTTCACATGGGCCACAGGCACCCTCTTGAATAGCAGAAGGTGCCCCCACCTTGGGCACCTTTTAGAGTGGGTCTTAGATGCCCAGGCAAAAAAGTGAACGCAGAGAGCCTCTTCGCTCCAAGGGATCAGCCTGAAAAAGAGAGGGAGGGAGAGGGAGAAAGAGAGAAAGAATTGACACGGGGGAGGCCAAGCTTGTGCAAAAACCCCATAAATTTATTTTCAAAAGGTGCTTATATACCCTAAGTTTTACATTATGGAAGATGCAGAGCCATGCAGGGGCAGCAGTCCTGAACCTTATCAATACCAGGCTTTCTTTCTGCATACCTTTCTGAATGCAAAAGTTCTCAGGTGATTTACATTATCTTCTGGCCAGGAGGCCTGTTAACATTTTATGGCTTTTTTCCTTGATAAATGTTAATCAACCAAAAAGCACATTTTCCCTTGAAGTGTTTTTTCTTTAATCTGCATCACCCTCAAAGTACTAAATAAAATTACATACTTATAGAACAAAGGTGCAGTGGGTTATAGCAAAGGAAGTACTTAACTCAAAGATCTAATGTTGCTACTTGTTTTTTCTATATACCAACTATATTAATTAATGCACTCCCGGGGTACACAACAAATAAAGGATATGAAAACTTGGCAGCAAGTATTGGATCAACAATGAAACCCATAACCAGTTCTATTCTAATGATTTTTAACTCCTCAAAAGGCTCTACATTCCTAGAATGTTTTAAGCTTCCTGTGCCTCTCAAGGTTGGGAGGCTGAAACAATCATATGTGTAGTTGAAAAAGTCCAGATAAACCTGTCAGGCAAGTTAGAAAGCAATCAGAGGGGTTTGAATTGAAACACTCCAATACTCCCAGGAAACTTATCAACTAGAGCTCTAAGTTAATTTTCTTCAGAGAAAGGTGGTCAGGGACAGCCCCCCATTAATGTCAGAGATGTTGGTGAGAGACATGAAATAATGAAACAGACAGATTCTGGTTTTGGGGTAGATGCTCGAGCAGAGGACCCCTTGAGACCTGATCTGCCTTGGCCGCCAGGTGTCTCCACATGATCTTGTCATGGGTGGAATCTCCCATGCTGGCTCCCAGCATCTCCCCCTTTTTTACTTCTTAAGACAGCCAGATGTAGTTCAGTTGCGAGCTTCTGAGTGCTCTGCCAAAGAATTCTGACAAAGCAAGGAAGAGTAATTATGAGAAGTAAAATTAGAGCTCCTACAGCAGCATAGCTAAAGGCAGTAGACAGAATGTTTTTTCCTGAAATAAAGTTAGAGAATGTATGAACAAAGTCATTGGCAACTCCTGCGGCAGTAAACTCTAATCCGGAGTGTTCCATGGTCGTTATTTGATTATGAAGTTTCCCTAAGTCCAGGCCAATGTCGGAACTGTTCCAGACACCTGGAATATTATTTTTAATTTTTTACCAATTATAATCTGTCTTGTTCACTTTCAGGGGTGTTACACATATCCACTGGTAGTCAGCATGACAGGACAATGCCATCTTTACCTTTAAAGCCTGCAATTCAGTCCCAATATGTATCATTGCTTTTTCTAGGGCATCTACCCTCATTTCTAGTTTCCTGTCTATAACTTCCTCTGTTGCCAGTGCTAAAGAAACATTTTTAGACATAGTATCAACATATAGGGCAGTATGCATTTGTTGAGTCAATGATATTGCTGCCACAGTAACAGAATTAATTGCAGTTATTAAAGCTGATATTCCCAAAATAAGCAAGCCCACAAACCATCATAATCGCATTAAATCTTGTAGTTGTTGCAGCATAGCAAGACCATAATTATACTACCAATAAGTGGTTACAGTCACAGGCACCATAATATAGGGTGACGTTGCAACACCACAAAAGAACAAAGAGTATATTGAGAGGTCAAACAAGATGAGAGTATACATTGTTCACAAGACACTACATTAGGTCCACCTGAATAATTCATTTGTATATTAAGTCTTCCGGAGTCATTAGTGAAAAGAAAAACATAGGGAGAGGGTAGACAAGCTAAAATAGAGTAAATAGAATCATTTTCTGGCCGGGTTAAAGTAATAGGGACTGTAGTGGCAAGGGCTCTCCAAATTTCAGGCTGCCAAAAGGTTGTACCCTTAGCCGTATAAGACAGCATAGGGGGAACAAATTGATTATGATGCCATCTAGTGGCGGCTAATGGCCAAGGAACTGAATATTCTTTCCAATTGTCCAATCTATTGATAAAATCATCATTGGACATTGGGTCCTGACCTGGATTTGGGTTGCTCCAGGACTGAATTGTATAATTTCCTCCTCCCGGTATTCTGTAATCAATTCTTGAGTTATAAGTACAAGATTTCCAAATCGGATACCCTAAACGAACATCTATAGTTTTCCATATGACATCTGAGGGAGCAACATTGTCATAATTTGGATATTCTGGTGGAGCTTTGAATAACAAGGATTTATAGGATTTATAGGGTCAAGGACCCCGGGCATATGAGCTTGTAATATCCAGACTGACCAATCCCCTTTAAATGCAAATTTTGAGGCTGCGGAATCTGTCAGAGCTGCTTTTTTAGAGGCTCCAACACATCATTTTTTGATGGAAGTAAGCAAACGGGAAGATCACCTGTTAGTCCCCTAATGGTATAATTGAAATTAATAGAGTATTGGTCTTTTACATAGGAAGTATAAGATCCTCCCAGAAGGCGAAGTTGGTCTATATTAACCCTTATAGGGCCACTACTCCACGTGACTACTTGAAAAGTTGGAGGACCAGGGAAATATGCCCAATAATTTTCTGGAGTGAGGGAGAAGACACCTACCTGGCAAGATAGTAGGGCAAGCATAGTAATAAACACTTTCTCAGGGGAGGTTTAGGATCCCTCTAGAGAAGCTATCCCCTGTGCCTGGTGACAGAGTGCCTTAATCTGTCCCCAGGTAGGTATGGAGGCTTGTTGAGTTGCCTGAGCTGGGCATCCTGGTGGTCTCCTGCTGGGTAAAGGATTAGGGGGAGCAATATCTCATATATGGAGTTGTGACATCTGTCTGGTGGGTGGATCCACTCCCTGTTCATCCGGGATTTCTGATGTCAGTCGTCCCAAGGTCAGCAGGATTTCACGTATTGGCAGAGGGAGTGGAGGTAGAGGAGGTCCCTTCTTTTTTTGAGGTCACGGTAGTGGAGGAATCAGGTTTCTGGGGAGCTGCGACATGACGAATCAGCCTGTCCAGAACCCAAATCAGAGAATCTGCATCCTGTGGAAAAACACAAGCATATCCTTGGCCGCTAGCTAACAATGGATAAGGACCCTTCCATTGTCTGGAGAGGAAGTCCTTCCATTTCACCAGCGGCTTTGCATTCTGTTGCTCTGGACACCAATGACGAAGCATTGCAATGGTTTCAGACGAATCAACATTCAAGTTATTTATTACAAAGAGAGTATGTTGTAAAATCTGATAGGGGGAACTATACTTAAATTGCCCTTCCTTTAATTTTTGAATTTGTATTTTTAATGTGTGGTATGCTCTTTCTACTATAGCTAGTCCCTGGGGATTACAGGGGATGCCTGTGTTATGTTTTATTTGAAACTTTTTACAAAATTCCTGGAAAGATGTAGAAGTGTAAGCAGGGGCATTATCAGTTTTTAAACTATTTGGCAGACCCAGGTATGAAAAACAAGTAAAGAGATGTTGTATTAAATCTTTATATTCCTCTCCTGTGCAAGCAGTTGCAATAATGACATGAGAAAAAGTATCTACAGTTATATGAACAAAAGACAATTTTCCAAATGAGGAGCCATGAGTTACATCCATCTGCCAGAATGCATTAGGTGTGAAACCACGAGGGTTAACTCCCATAGGCAAACTATTTATAGTAGTGGGACAGTGTGAGCAGGAACAAACAATCTCTCAAGCAGATTTTCGAGGAATCTGAAATTGATATCTTAATGTAGTAGCATTTGGATGATGAAGTGAGTGAGAAGCTCAGGATTCTTCAAAAACAGAAGCCACTGTAACCCTGGTTAGTGAATCTGCCAAATCATTTAAACTATTTAAAGGTCCAAGCAGTCCAGAATGAGCTCTAATGTGGCCAATAAAAAATGCACAGTTTTGCTTCAAATTTGTTGCTGCAATTTAGTTAGCAAGTAAAAGATAGTAGTTTTGTTTTCATGCAGAACTGCAGTCTCAATGTGTGGAAACAGCCTGACCACATACTGAGAGTCATAGTAAAGGTTGAAGTTCTCCTCTGCAAACATAACAAAAGCCTCTATAACCACTGTGAGTTTAGCGCTTTGAGCTGAAGTTTCCTGTGTCTGCAGAACCTTATGCTGATTTGTTGTAACTATAGAAGATTTGCCATTAGCCGACCTGTCAGTAAAGGCCATTTGAGCATCGGGAATAGGAAATGGTTTGCACCTAACAGGAAAAGTAACTGGGTGTCTAGATATAAAATTGAACAAAGCATGTGAGGGTAAATGATGCAGAATTTGACCACAATAGTTTCCTATAGCAATTTGCCAAATTTCATCAAACATTAGAAGAGCATCAAGCTGTTCCATATTATACGGAATTACAATTTCTGATGGATCTTTACCAAATAATTCAATGCTCTGCTCCTTTCCTTTTAATATCAAAGTAGTTATCAACCCTGGATAATAAGCCACTACCTTTTTAGCTTGAGAGGGAAGATGGACCCACTCTAGGGGGCCATATTACCATAAAACTCCAGTAGTTGTGGTTGGGGTAGCCAGGCAAAGGAATTGCCAGGTAGCTGCTAATACAATTCTTTTTACATAACTATCTAATAAAGCTTTTTCTACTTGCCAAGGGCCTCCTGAGCCTCAGTAGTTAATTGCCTTTTTGAAGTTGGATCAAGATCCCGACCCAAAATGTTAAAAAGTGGCTTTAGGTCAGCAGTGGTTAGTTAAAGGTAAGGCCTTATCCAATTAATATCACCTAAAAGTTTTTGATAACCATTCAAAATAACAAGATGGTCCTTTCTTAATTGTGGTGGGGCATGAGTCAGTTTCTTACTTTATAATCCTTCCTAAATAAGTTACAGGCTGATTGGTTTGAATTTTCTCCAGGGCGATGTTTAAGCCTCTGGCTGACAATGCCTGAGTCAAATCTTAGAGAACGGTTTGTAAATAAGCTCTATCTGGATGAGCTATTAAAATATCATCCATGTAGTGAATCATATATACTTGTTCATATCTAGAATGAAGATCATGGCATCCGGTCCCATCACTTCATGGGAAATAGATGGGGAAACAGTAAAAACAGTTCAGACTTTTACTTTCTGGGGGTCCAAAATCACTGCAGATGGTGATTGCAGCTATAAAATTAAAAGATGCTTACTCCTTGGAAGATAAGTTATGACCAACCTAGATAGCATATTCAAAAGCAGAGACATTACTTTGCCAACTAAGGTCCGTCTAGTCAAGGCTATGGTTTCTCCTGTGGTCATGTATGGATGTGAGAGTTGGACTGTGAAAAAGGCTGAGCGCTGAAGAATTGATGCTTTTGAACTGTGGTGTTGGAGAAGACTCTTGAGAGTCCCTTGAACTGCAAGGAGATCCAACCAGTCCATTCTGAAGGAGATCAGCCCTGGGATTTCTTTGGAAGGAATGATGCTAAAGCTGAAGGTCCAGTACTTTGGCCACCTCATGCAAAGAGTTGACTCACTGGAAAATGCTCTGATGCTGGGAGGGATTGGGGGCAGGAGGAGAAGGGAACGACCGAGGTTGAGATGGCTGGATGGCATCACGGACTGGATGCACGTGAGTCTGAGTGAACTCCTGGAGATGGTGATGGAGAGGGAGGCCTGGCGTGCTGCGATTCATGGGGTCGCAAAGAGTTGGACAAGACTGAACTGAACTGAACTGAGGGCTATTTTTCATCCCCTGGGGTAACACTTTCCATTGAAACCTCAAATAAGTCTGTTTAAGATTTTCTGTTGGCAGGCTAAAGGCTAATCACTTTTTATCCTCAGCACTTAAGGGAATGGTGAAAAAAATAGTCTTGTAAATAAATCACAATTATATTAGATTTCTCTGGAATGGCTACTGGGGAAGGGAGCTCAGGCTGAAAGGCCCCCATGTCTTCCATGGTGGCATTAATAGCTCTCAAATCCTGTAAAAGTCGCCACCTGTCAGATTTTTTTCTTAATGACAAAAATAGGCGTGTTCCAGGGGCTATTGGAGGGCTCAGTATATCCCAATTGTAGTTGTTCAAAGATTAACGCTTTAGCTGCCAGCAATTTTTCCTTAGGCAGAAGCCATTGTTCCACCCACACCGGATCTTGAGATTTCCATATAATGAGGTCGGCAGCAAAAACAATGGCCTCCATTATAAATTTTGATACCACAATCCAGTTCGTAACTGTCGAGAAGTTGGGCAAATTTGCTCAATTATTCCTGTCTGTTGTTTACCTGATCCTTTTGATGGATCATAGTGCATCTGGAGCATTTGGGAGTTCACTTTGTCATCAGGGCTGAAAAGTAGCACTCCCATTTGAGACAGCACATCCCTACCCCATAGGGTAAAGGGGAGCGAAGGAAATACATAGGGTTGGAAATTTCCACAGATATCCTCAAACTACCAATCTAACATTTTTGCACTCTTAACTACTGTGGAGGCTCTCCCTAATCCCACCAACTCATTTTAAGTAGTATGTGTTGGCCAGGAGCTGGGACAGTCTTTCCCAGAAATGCAAGAGACATCTGCTCCTGTGTCTAATAACCCCACAATAGGCTTGCCACTGACCAGGATGGTTTTCTTTTCTTTTTTTTTTTTTTTTTCAGGATGGTTTTCATAGGGTGTTTCTGAGTAATTTCTGTTATCCAAAAAACATATCACTAGACCCAAATCCTTTCTCCTGCTTTTCAGTTTGAGTAGCTGTGTGCCCTATGGCAGTGTGGTAAAGCAAAATAAAAAGTTGAGCTATTCTTTGTCCCTTATGAATTTGTATAGTTTTAGTTGAGGGTGAAATTATTTTCTGAATTTCTCCTGTATAATTTGAGTCAATCACTCCAGGGATATTTGTTAGACCTTGCATAGATAAGGAACTTCTGCCTAATATAATTCCCACCAAGCCTGTCGGTAATGGACCTTTAACCCCTGTAGGGATTTTTATAGTGGGGCTATCTGGTTTTAATATTGTTGAGGTTGTGGAACTGAGGTCCAGTCCTGCACTGCCTGGCGTTGCTCTGACGAGTTCTGCTATTGGACAAAGGGTATGAATGGGTTCAGTGTCATTGCCCAAGTTGTAGTCAGGGCCTGGGGCTGGCCCCTCAACCCATTTCAAGACTGCTGGTCAGGAACTAGAAAAGTTATATTTTTATGAAATCTTGACCTGCAGTCCTTTACCCAGTGATATTCCTTCTGACAACGAGGGCAAGGAGACCTAGGGAGATTAGTAGACACATCCGGGAAATGGGACAGACACAGCCGGGGAGGCAGAATTTGGTGGAAAAAAAAAAAAAAAAAACAGCTGTTTTTTGAGGGCAGGTGCAAATAATGTGTCTCTCTTTGCCACAGGAAAAGCAAGTTTTAGACAAGCTAGTATTTCGGCCTTGGTTACTGGAATAACTCTGTGGTGGGTTATTCCTGTTTGTAAAAAAAGGATTGAACTGTCTGTTGATAAGAATTCCCTTTTATGGCTGCTCCTCTGGTAATGCCCTGCAGCATTCCTGGCCCTACATCTGCACATTGCCTGATGAAATCTCCTATTTGCCCAGAATTTTTTCATAGGACGTAAAATGGCCTGGTAGATAGAGTTAGCATTTTCAAATTCCAGTTGTCTTATCAGTATTCCAGCTGCCTCAAGATTGGAAATTACTCTGTGAACTGCCTCTGTAAGTCGTGATATAAAGTCCTCATGTGGCTCTTCTGGTTTTTGTTTAATATTTGAAAAGGAAGAGGTTGATTCTTTCCCTTCAGGCAACAATCGCCAAGCCGCGAGGGTGCATGCGGTTATTTGGTCTAGAGTAATTTTGTCTAATCCCATCTGGTCTCTAAGTGCTCCAAATTCATTAGTCCCTGTCAACATACTTTTTACAATATATTTTGAACTGTATTTTTGGTTGGGATCAGCCTGTTTTGGGGCAATGTCATCATATTCAGCTCTCCAAAGTACATATTGCCCTCCAGAGAGGCAAGCTTTAGCGACTGTCTTCTAGTCACAGGGTGACATCCATCTGGCCCCTAAGGCCTCTACCAATTGTATAGTGTATGGGGCTTAAGGCCCATATGAAGCACAAGTTTGTTTGAGTTCTTTAACAATTTTCATTGGAACGGGGTCCCAGTAGGGGGCTCTTCCTCCACCGCTTTCATCAAATATTATGGGAAAACAAACCTCAAAGTAGGGATCAAATTCATCCCCGGGGCTAGAGAGAACCCTTCTCCTGGGAACTTCTAGTGGAGGCCCCTCACCCGTATAGGGCGGGGGTGGTGGGGTGGCAGGGGGGGACCAAAGCATCCCATGTCTTTCTTTTCGTACTCTGGAGATCTTTTAACTGTTTGATGTTTAAATTTTATGGATGGTCTAATTGGGGATGTTTCCCTTAAGCTCCTGGGAGCGGATGGCCTGACTGGGGATGTTTCTCTTAAACTTCTGGGAGCATCTTAATCTAAGAGAGGCCAGTCCTAGTCAGAATTCTATCGAGCTGCTGTTTCCTCAAAATCTTCCTCATCCTGAGGGGAAAGCTGATCTTTCTTCTCATCTCTATCTTCTACAGGCTCATTGGCAGTCATAGCAGCTAGCATTTCATTTAACTGCCAATAAGTAGGTATTGCTTATTTTTCCTCATCTTACTCTTTTACATGTATCTTTTTTTTCTTCACTTTCATCTTTAACATGTACCTTTTCAGATTCAGGAGCAGGGTCTAAAGCATCTCTAATCATATTTCATAAGGAAAAGGCATCAGTAGGCACCTTTTCCAGACCATAATGAGTATAATAAGTTTTTAGCTGTATTCCTACTTTTTTCCCAATTATCTAAGTTAACTGTCCTCTTCTGGAAACCAAGGACGTTGCTCTTGTACAAATGTAAAAAAGGAATGAATATTGGTTTTCTTAACATTAATTCCTCTTTTATTTAACAATTGCAAAATTACTCCTAAAAAAGCTGTCTTTCTTTTGAATCACTGTTATCCATGTCAGAGATTTAAGTCTTGTAAAGAAAGTTTTGTTTCAACTCTTTAACATTTCCGACTCCTTACTCTACCTGTCTTATACAGGGGGGTCCGCGAAACCCTGAGTGGGGTCCTAGCCGTCCCAAAAAATGAGCACTGGGGGAGACCTACCTTTGAATAGCCTGTTCCGGGTGCCACTTACTGGGGTCCAGCCTGGGTTGGATACAGGGTATCCAAAGTGTGGACAGCGAGGCGGGAGAGATATATAGATATAGAGAGAGATAAGGAAAGAATGTGCAGTTAAGAGAATAAAGGAGAGAAAGAGGCTGATATTCCTTGGTTTACACAGAAAGCCAATAATGTCTCAGACAAGAGACTTGCTCTGTTCACGTGGGCCACAGGCACCCTCTCAAATAGTGGAAGGTCCCCCACCTTGGGCACTTTCTCAAGTGGGTCTTAGAAGCCCAGGCAAATGTGAATTCAGAGAGCCTCTTGACCCAAGGGATCAGCCTGAAAAAGAGAGGGAGGGAGAGGGAGACAGAGAGAGAGAAAGAAATAATTGACACGGGGGAGGCCAAGCCTGTGCAAAAACCTCATAACTTTATGTTCAAAAGGTGCTTATATACCCTAAGTTTTACATAATGGAAGGTACAGAGTCATGTAGGGGCAGCAATCCTGAACATTATCGATACCAGGCTTTCTTTCTGCATACCTTCCCAAATACAAAAGTTCTCAGTGATTTACATTATCTTCTGGCCAGGAGGCCTGTTAACATTTTATGGTTTTATTCCTTGATAAATATTAATCAACCAAAAAACTCATTTTCCCTTGAAGTGTTTTTTCTTAAATCTGCCTCACCCTCAAAGTACTAAATAAAGTTTAGTTTATGACAAAGAAAGTACATAACTCAAAGATCTAATGTTGCTGCTTGTTTTTTTTTTTTTTTCTATATACCAACTATATTAATTAATGCATTCCTGGGTACACAGCAAATAAAGGATATGAAAACTTGGCAGCAAGTATTGGCTTAAAAATGAAACCTTTAACCAGTTCTGTTGCAATGATTTTTAACTCCTCAAAAGGCTCTACATACCTAGAATGTTTTAAGCTTCCTGTCCCTCTCAAGGTTGCGAGGCTGTAAACAATCATATGTGTAGTTGAAAAAGTCTGGATAGATCTGTCAAGCAAGTTAGAAAGCTATCAGAAGGGTTTCAATTGAAACACTCCAATTACTCCTAGGAGACTTATTAATCAAAACTAGGTTGATTTTCTTCAAAGAAAGGTGGTCGAGGATAGCCCCCTGTTAATGTCAGAGGAGTTGGTGAAAGTCATAAAATAGTAACACAGACAGACTCTGGTTTTTGGGGCAGATGCTTGAGCAGTTCCAGGGGATCCCTCAAGTCCTGATCTGCCTTGCACGTCAGGTCTCTCCGCATGACATTGTCATGGGTGGGATCTCCCGTGCTGGCTCCCAGCAAGGAGATTTTACCCTCAATGTGACATGAGGCCCTTTTCCAGAACAGTGTCTCAGAAAGAATACCAGGTTCCCTCTTGAAAAGCTAAAGTCTACTTGACACCCTATATGCAACTCAGGAAGTCCCCCGAGATACCCGTCCCCACTCAGGAGGAACACCGAATATCACGCCACAACTCAAGAAGACCCAAGTTTTCCCCCTCAACAACTGGAGATGAGGGTCAATTCCCCTGCTTCGTGGGGAAAGGAATCCCGACGTTCCCGTCTCTCCTGAAGTGGAGGCCAGTCTCACCCTGAAACACGAGCTCATCCCTGAGAGTTGTGCCTCAATTTGAAAATATCCCAGTGTTCCCATCCACTCCAGATAAGGCTAATTCCCCTGCACTCACTCGACTTTCACCCCAAGTATCAACTCAAAACATGATTAGAGTTGTGACAGCCCTATGGCACCTCGAGAGAAAGCCACTGATCCCTAAGTCAACTCGACAGGAAGCCTGACACGACTTTTACAGCTTGAGAGGAAAGCAGACTTCCATGACTCCACAGGAGACAAGGCCTGACTAGCCTGTTGAACCTCCTTAGGAATACCGAGATCCAAGTCAGCACTGGAAAGGAACCCTGAGGTTCCAAACTCAACTCAAGATGAGGACCTAGGCCCCTGCACTGACTGGAGAGGAACCCCAAGAGGCCCCTCGTAACTCGAATGAGGACTTGACTTTTCTAAGGCAACACGAGTGGGTCCCTGAGGTCCCTGTCATAACTCAAGAGGAACCCCACTTTTCCTGCCTCAACTCGAGAAAAACCAGGAGATTCTCCCCTCAAAGTGAGATGAGGCCCTTTTCCATTGCAGCGTCTTGACAGAAATCCCACCTTCCCTATTGAGACTCAAAAGGCTCCTTGACACTCTTTCTGCAACTCAAGAAGTTCCCCAACATACCAGTCTCCATGCAAGAGGACAACGAGTGTACCACCACAACTCAGAAGAGAGCCGATTTGCCCTTCTCATCTCGAGATGAGGGTCCATTCCCCTACTTCATTGGGAATGGAATCCCAATGTTCCCGTCACACCTCAAGAGGAAGCCAGTCTCCCCTTGAAACTCGAGAGAAACTCCAGACATCGTGGCACAATTTGAAAAGACCCTGATGTCCCCATCCACTTATCAGAAAATAAGGACTGATTCCCCTGCCACGACTCCAAAGGAAACCTGGGTATCAACTCACAACATGAAGGGAAGACTGAGAGCCCCACAGCACCTCTAGAAATAGCCCCAGATCACTATCTCAATTGGACAGGAGGCCTAACAACCCTTTTACACCTCGAGAGAGAAGCGGAGTTCCATGCCTCAACATGAGATGACAGCTGACTTCCCATGGGGATCTACATAAGAATCCCGAGATCCATGTCAAAACTGGAGAGCAACCCTGAGGTTCCCGCCTCAACTCGAGATGAGGCCCTCATCCCCTGCATCAACTTGACAGGAATCTCGAGAGGCCCCTCACAACTTGAAAGGATTCCTGACTTCCCAGAGACAAGATGAGAGGCTCCCTCAGGTCCCCGTTGCAACTCGAGTGAACCCAAACGTCCTGCCGCAACTCGAGAAATAAGTTGAGATTCCCCCTTCCATGTGAATTGAGACCTGATTCCCCTGCTGTGACCCGAGAGCAATCTCGCACTCCCCCTCACAACTTGAATGGAGACGTGACTTCCCTTAGGTAACACAAGAGGCTCCTTAAGTTCCCCAGGGTACCTGGAGAGGAATCCCAACCCTCCCATTGCAACTTGAGAAAAACTAGGTGAGTCCCCCGTCCATGTGACTTGAGGCCATTTGTTCCTCCAGCATCTAGAGAGCAATCCCGAGTGCCCTCTCAAAACTGGAGATGAGGCTTGACTCCCTTCATGCAAGTAAAGGGGGCCCAGAGATTCCAGTCACATCTCGAGAGGAAACCCGAGTTTCCCGCCACAACTCGAGAAGAGCCCTGTGTTTCCCACCTCATGTGGAGATGAGGGCCCATTCCCTGCTTCAACTCAAGAGGAATCCCAACTTCCCCTTGGACCTCCAGAGGAGGCCTGTCTCACTTATTGAATTTCGGGTGGAACCCCACAGATCCTGCTGCAGGGGAGAAGGACACCGAGTTCCCACTCAGCTCAAGTTAAGTCCTGATTCTCCTGCAGTGGCTCCAATGGAACATTGAGGATGCCCTCACAACATTATGGGAGGCCTGACTTCCCTGCTGATACTCTTGAAAAAGCCCCGATTCCCCACCTGAATTCTACAGAAGGCCTGACACTCCTTTGACAACTTGAGAGGGAAGCAGAGTTCCATGCCCCGACACCAGACGAGGAATGACTCCCTTGTTGAACCTTAAGAGGAAGCCTGAGATCCCTGTCGCTGCCAGACAGGAACACTGAGTTGATCAACAGAACTCTAGACACGGCCCTATTCCCCGGTGGAGACTAGAGAAGAATCCCAACGTGCTCCTCACAACTCAGAAAGAGACTGATTTTGGGGGGCAACACAAGCGGGTCCCTGAGGTCCCTGTGGCAACTCGACAGGAATCCCAAGCTTCCCACTGCAACTCGAGAAAAACCAGGAGATTTTCCCCTCAACGCGAGATGAGGCCCTTTTCCAGAGCAGTGTCTCGGGAGGAATACTAGGTTCCCTCTTGAAATGCAAAAATGTACTTGACACCTTTTATGCAACTCAGGAGTCCCCTGAGATACCCGTCCCCACTCGAGAGGAACACCAAGTTTCACACCACAACTCAAGAAGACCCACGTTTCCCCCCTCCTCAACTGGAGATGAAGATCAATAACCCTGCTTCGTGGCGAAAGGAATCCCAGCATTCCTCTCACTCTTCAAGAGGAGGTCGGTCTCACCTTGAAACTCGAGTGCATCCCCGGGAATTGTGGCTCAATTCGAAAAGACCCCGATGTCCCCATTCACTCCAGATAAGCCTGATTCCCCTGCACTGATTCAACTGTCACCCCGAGTATTGACTCAAAACGCAATGGGACTTGGGACAGCCCTGTGGCATCTCGAGAGAAAGCCCCAGATCCCTATGTCAACTCGATAGGAAACCTGACACCCCTTTTACACCTCAAGAGGAAAGTGAAGTTCCATGTCTCCACACGAGACGCAGCCTGACTCCCTTCTTGAAACTACATAGGAACCAAGAGATCCATGTCAGCACTGTAAAGGAATGGTGAGGTTCTGGCCTCAGTGTGGAGATGAGGCTCTAGGTCCCTGTACAGACTGGAGAGGAATCCCAAGAGGCCCCTCGCAACTCGCATGGAGACTTGAATTTCCTGAGGCAACTCAAGCGGATCCTGAGGTCCCTGTTGTAACTCGAGAGGAACCCCGACTTTCTTGCTGCAACTCGAGAAAAACCAGGAGATTCTCCCCTCAACGTGAGATGAGGCCCTTTTCTGCTGCAGCAATTCGAGAGAAATCCTACCTCCCCTTTGAGCCTCAAAAGTGTCCTTGACATCCTCAATGCAACTCAAGGAGTTCCCCTACATACCCTTCTCCACTTGAGAGGAACACCGAGGGTCCCACCACAACTCAAGAAGAGCCCCGTTTTTCCCTCCTCATCTCGAGATGAGGGTCCATTACCATGCTTCTTCTGGAAAGGAATCCCGGCATTACTGTCACACCTCAAGATGAAGTAGTCTCACCTTGAAACTCGAGATGAACTCCAGGGGTCATGCCACAATTCAAGACATGATGTCCCAATCAACTCCAGATAAACCTGATTCCCGTGCACTGACTTGACAGTTTGAGGATCGACTCAAAACACGATGGGAGGTGTGACAACCCTGTGGCACCTGGAGAGAAAGCCACAGATCTCTATGTCAACTTGACAGGAAAGCTGACACTTCTACAGCTCGAGAGAAAAGCGGACTTGCATGTCTACACATGAGATGAGGCCTCACTCCCCTGTTGAAACTCCATAGGAACCCCAAGATTGATGTCAGCACTGGAAAGGAACCATGAGGATCCGGACTCAACTCGAGATGAGGACCTAGGCCCCTGCACCGACTGGAGAGGAATCCCAAGAGGCCACTCACAAATTGAATGGAAACTTGACTTTTCTAAGGCAACACGGGCGGGTCCCTGAGGTCCCTATCAAAACTCGAGAAGAACCCCAAGTTTCCTGCCGCAACTAGAGAAAAACCAGGAGATTCTCCCCTCAACATGAGATGAGGCCCTTTGCAACTGCAGCGTCTCAAGAGAAATCCCACCTTCCCTCTTGAGCCTCGTAAAGCTTCTTGACACCCTTGAGGCAACTCAAGAAGTTCCCCTACATACCCATCTCCACTCGAAAGGAACACTGAGTGTCCCGCCACAACTCAAGAAGAACCCCGGTTTTCCCTCCTCATCTTGAGATGAGGGACCATTTCCCTGCTTCTTTGGGAAAGGAATCCCGGTGTTCCTGTCGCACCTCAAGAGGAGGCGGTCTCAACTTGAAACTCGAGAGGAACTCTAGAGGTTGTGCCACCATTCCAAAAGACCCCGATATCCCAATCCACTCCAGATAAACCTGATTCCCCTGCACTGACTCGACTGTCACCCTAAGTATTGACTCAAAACATGATAGGAGGTGTGACAGCCCTGTAGCACCTCGAAAGAAAGCCACAGATCCTATGTAATCTTGACAGGAAGCCTGACAGTACTTTTACAGTTCAAGAGGTGCTGGGAGCCAGTATGGGAGATCCCACCCATGACAAGGTCATGCGGAGAGACCTGATGGACAAGCCGGATCAGGACTCGAGTGATCTCCTGGAACTGCTCAAGCATCTGCCCCCAAAACCAGAGTCTGTCTGTCTTACTATTTTATGACTTTCACCAACTCTCTGACATTGACATGGGGCTATCGTCAACCACCTTTCTCTGAAGAAATTCAACTTAGAGCTTTGGTTAATAAGTCTCCTAGGCATAATAAGAGTGTTTCCATCTAAAACCCCTCTGATGGCTTTCTGGCCTGCCTGACAAGTTTATCCAAACTTTTTCAACTATGCATGTGATTGTTTACAGCCTCCCAACTGCAAGAGGAACAGGAAGCTTAAAACATTCTAGGAATGTAGAGCCTTTTGAGGAGTTAAAAATCATTAGAATAAAACTGGTTAAGGGTTTCATTGTTGAGCCAATACTTGCTGCCAAGTTTTCATATCTTTTATTTGTTGATATAATTGGTATATAGAAAAAAACAGGGAGTAGCCCTGGCATTAGCAACATTAGATCTTTGAGTTAAGTACTTTCTTTGTTGTAACCCACTGCACCTTTGTTCTATAAGAATGCAACTTTATTTAGTACTTTGAGGGTGATGCAGATTAAAGAAAAAAATCACTTCAAGTGAAAATGAGTTTTTTGGTTGATTAACATTTATCAAGTAGAAAAGCCATAAAATGTTAACAGGCCTCCTGGCCAGAAGATAATGTAAATCACCTGAGACCTTTTGTATATGGAAAGGTATGCAGAAAGAAAGCCTAGTATTGATAAGGGTCAGGACTGCTGCCCCTTTATGACTCTGCATCTTCCATTATGTAAAATTTAGGCTATATAAGCTCCTTTTGAAAATAAAGTTATGGGGCTTGCACAAGCTTGGCCTCCCCATATCATACTTTCTTTCTCTCTTTATCTCTTTTTCAGGCTAATTCCCTGGAATGCAGAGCCCCTCTTAGTTCACTTTCGTGCCTGGGCTTCTAAGACCCACTCGAGAAGGTGCCTGAGGTGGGGCACCTTCTGCTATTCAAGAGGGCGCCTGCATCCTACATGAATAGAGCAAGTCTCTTGTCTGACCCTTCATTGGCTTTCTGCCTTAACCAAGGAATATCAGGCTCTTTTGTCTCCTGTCTTCTCTTAACTGCAAATTCTTTCCTTATCTCCCTCTGTGTCTATATATCTCTCTTGCCTCACCATCCACACTTCGTATACCCTGGATCCAACCAGGACTGGACCCTGGTAAATGGCACCTGGAACAGGCTATTCGAAGGTAGGTCTCCCCCGGTGCTCAGTTTTGGGGACGGCTAGGACCAGACTAGGGTGTTGCGGCCCCCCCCCCCATATAAGATAGGGTAGGTGTGGGAAGTGTTAAAGGGTTGAAATGATACCTGCTTTCTAAGGGTTGAAATGAAACCTGCTTTCTAAGGATTGAAAGAAACCTTCTTTCTAAGTGTTGAAAAGAAACCCCCTTTACAAAGGTAGAAAAGAAACCTTCTTTACAAGACAGAAATCTTTCTTTCTCTATAGAAATCTCTGACATGTTAACAGTGACTCAAAAGAACAACTCTTTACAGGAATAATCTTGCAATTGGTAATCAAAAGAAGAATTAAGGTTTAAAAAGCTAGTGTTTAATTCTTTTTTACAGTTGTACAAGAACAATGTCCTTTGTTTCCAGAAAAGGGCACTATTAATTCAGATACTTGAGAAAAGGTAGGGAAACAGCTAAAAAGTTATTGTACTTTGCATGGGCCTATAAATGCTTTTGCTCTGTGGAATATGATTAGAAATGTCCTGGACCCCTGTCATGAGGCTGTTAGATAGCCTAAGGGAGAGGCTATAGCTGTGGATGGTAGTGGGTCTCCACCATCTACGCAGATCATATTTTCTGCCATTGATGAAGAAAAAGAGGGAGACTGTGCTCTACCCTCCTAGGAAGGAGAGGGCTTACAGGACGCTGTGGCTGGGCGCCCTGGTGAGCTCCTCCCCCTCTACTCAAACCTTTAAAAATTTATCCACCACTTTTTGATTTAAGGTGAGCATCGCCACCTCTGCTTGTACCTCCCAGGGCCCAGGAATTTCCCCACTTTACCTCCAACGCATCCCAGAGCATTGCCTAAAGCTGAAAAAGATAAGAGATTTTTTTTTTTAAACGAAGGAGCTTGTAAAGCAGACACATACACAATATACAGAGCCTGCTCCTTGCAGAAAACCCCCTCAGGGGAGCCTCACCCAAAGAAAAGAAAATGAGAGAGAGAGGGAGAAAGAAAAAGAAAAAAGAAAAAAAAAAGAAAAAAAAATCATAATAAAAAAAAAGATTCTACACATAAAAAAAAAAAATGTTTCTCTTATGGCCAAATGGGGCATTTTTGCCTGCAATGTCCTGTCAAACAGGGACAACAACCCGTGCCAATCAACCATAGGTAGCTCAGGACTGGTCCTCAGTTCCACCATTGCAACATCATTAACTCTGACATGTTGGTTACTCTGATTCCAAAGGGAGTGGCTGGCCCCTGCCTGAGGACATTGTAGGACTTTTGCTAGGGAGTAGCTCTCTTTCTTTTCAAGCAATTTCAGTGGGGCCTGGTGTAATAAATTCTGATTATACTGGGGAAACTAAAGTTTTGATCTTGTCACCTGCTAAAACTGTGCAAATTAATAAAGGTTAAAGAATAACACAGCTTTTGCCTTTACCTTATTATCACACAGGAAAAACCTTGACTTCTCAAGATAGGGTCCCAGGAGATTTTGATCCAGTAATATAGCTTTTTGGGTGCAGGAAATTAGAGCTTCTATGCCTTTAAAAGATCCTTTAATTAAAGGAAATAAAATGTCAGGGCTGTTAGATACTAGAGCAGACATCTCTTAGATTGCTGGAAAAGACTGGCCCAGCTCCTGGCCAACACATACGACTGAAAATGAGTTGGTGGGATTAAGGCGAGCCCCTGCAGTAGTTAAGAGTGCATAAATATTAGATTGGCAGTTTGAGGATACCTTTGGAACTTTCCAAACTTATGTAGTTCCTTTGCTCCCTTTTACCCTAAGGGGAGGGACGTGCTGTCTCAAATGGGAATGCTACCTTTTAGCCCTGATGATAAAGAGACCTCCCAAATGCTCCATCTGGGCTATGGCCCATCAAAAGGGTTAGGTAAACAACAGACAGGAATAATTGAGCCAATTTGCCCAACTCCTCGACAGCTACATACTGGACTGGAGTATACAAATTTATAATGGAGGCCATTGTTTTTTTCTGCTGATCCCATTACATGGAAATCTCAAGAACCAGTAACAATGGTCTCTGCCTAAGGAAGAATTAGTGGCAGCTAAAACATTAATCTTTGAACAACTACAATTGGGATATATTGAGCATTCCAGTAGTCCCTGGAACACTCCTATTTTTGTCATTAAGAAAAAATCTGGCAAGTGGCAACTTTTACAAGATTTGAGAGCAATTAATACCACCATGGAAGACATGGGGGCTTTTCATCTTGGGCTCCCTTCCCCAGTAGCCATTCCAGAGGGATATAATGTAATTGTGATTGATTTACCAGACTGTTTTTTTTTTTAACCATTCCTTTAAATGCTGAAGATAAAAAGTGATTTGCCTTTAGTCTGCCATCAGAAAATCTTAAACAGTCTTATTTAAGGTTTCAGTGGAAAGTGTTACCCAGAGGATAAAAACAGCCCTACTTTATGTCAGAAATTTGTCAATGCCGCTTTAGAGGATATTAGGACTAAATATGAACAAGTACATATGATTCATTACATAGTTGATATTTTAATAACTCATCCAGATAGAGCTCATTTGCAAACTGTCCTCCAAGATTTGACTCAGGCATTGTCAGCTAGAGGCTTAAAAATTGCCCCTGAGAAATTTCAAACCAACCCACCCATAACTTATTTAGGAAGGGTTATAAATTCAGAAACAGTGACTCATGCCCCACCACAATTAAGAATGGACCATCTTGTTACTTTGAATGGTTATCAAAAACTTTTAGGTGATATTAATTGGATAAGGCTTTATCTTAAACTAACCACTGCTGAGTTAAAGCCTCTCTTTAACATCTGCATGGGGACCCCGATCCAACTTAAAAAAGACAATTACCTGCTGAGGCTCAGGAGGCCGTAGGCAAAGTAGAGAAGGCTTTATCTGATAGTTATGTAAAAAGAATTGAATTGGCAGCTGCCTGGCAAAACCTTTGTCTGGCTACACCCACTGCACCTACGGGAGTTTTATGGCAATACGGCCCCCTAGAGTGGGTCCATCTTCCTGCTCAAACTAAAAAAGTAGTGCCTTCTTATCCAGGGTTGATTGCTACTTTGATATTAAAAGGAAGGAAGCAGAGCATTGAATTATTTGGTAAAGAGCCATCAGAAATTGTAATTCCATATAATAAAGATCAGCTTGATGCTCTTCTAATGTTTGATGAAATTAGGCAGATTGCTATAAGAAACTATTGTGGTCAAATTCTGCATCATTTACCCTCACATGCTTTGTTCAATTTTATATCTAGACACCCAGTTACTTTTCCTGTTAGGTGCAAACCATTTCCTATTCCCGATGCTCAAATGGCCTTTACTGACAGGTCGGCTAATGGCAAATCTTCTATAGTTATAACAAATCAGCATAACGTTCTGGAGACAGAAGAAACTTCAGCTCAAAGAGCTGAACTCACAGTGGTTATAGAGGCTTTTGTTATGTTTGCAGAGGAGGAGTTCAACCTTTACTATGACTCTCAGTATGTGGTCAGGCTGTTTCCGCACATTGAGACTGCAGTTCTGCCCGAAAATAAAACTACTATCTTTCACTTGCTAACTAAATTGCTGAAGCAAATTTGGAAATGTAACTGAGCATTTTTTATTGGCCACATTTAAGCTCATTTCGGATTGCCTGGACCTTTAAATGCTTTGGCAGATTCACTAACCAGGGCTACAGTAGCCTCTGTTTTTGAAGAAGCCCGAGCCTCTCACTAACTTCATCATCCAAATGCTACTACATTAAGATATCAATTTCAGATTCCTCGAGAATCTGCTCAGGAGATTGTTCATTTTTGTTCACACTGTCCCACTACTATAAATAGTTTGCCTCTTGGTCTCAGACCTAATATACTTTGACAGATGGATGTAACTCATGTCTCTTCACTTGGAAAATTGGCTTTTGTTCATGTAACTGTAGATACTTTCTTCTTACAGGAGAAGCATTTAAAGGTGTGGTACAACGTCTGTTTACTTGTTTTTTCATATTAAGGTGTGCCAAAAGCTTTGAAAACTGATTATGCCCCTGCTTACACTTCTAAGCCTTTCCAGGAATTTTGTTCAAAGTTTCAAATAAAACATAACACAGGCATCCTTTGTAATCCACAGGGACAAGCCATTGTGGAAAGAGCACACCAAACATTAAAAATACAAATTCAAAAATTAAAGGAAGGGGAATTTAAGTATAATTCCCCCCCAATCAGATTTTACAACATGCTATCTTTGTAATAAATAATTTAAATGCTGATTCATCCAGAAACACTGCAATGCTTCATCATTGGTGTCCAGAACAACTAAACGCAAGCCGTTGGTGAAATGGAAGGACTTCCTCTCCGGACAATGGAGGGGTCCTGACCCATTGTTAACCAGCGGCCGAGGGTGTGCTTGTATTTTTCCACAGGAAGCAAATTCTCCGATTTGTATCCCGGACAGACTGAATCGTCATGTCACAGCTCCCCAGTCACCTGATTCCTCCATTACCTCGACCACAAAAGAGGAAGGGGGTTCTTCTACCTCCACTTACCCTGCCAGCGCGGAAAGTCCAGCAGAACCCAAGACAACTGATATCGGAGATCCCAGATGAGCAGCGGCCATTAACCGCCACGAGATGGCATCATAATCAATTTGTTCCTCCTATGCTGTCCTATACAACCAAAAACAAAACTTTTGGCAGCCAGAAATTTGGAGATTCCTTGCCACCACTGCTCCAATTACTTTTACTCGCCCAGAAAATAATTCTATTTACTCTATTTTAGCTTTTCTACCCTCTCCTTATGTGTTTTCTTTTCACTAATGACTCTGGAAGTCTTAATATATGAATGAATTATTTAGATGGACCTAATGTGGTGTCTTGTGAACAATGTATGCTCTCATCTTGTTTGACCCCTCAATATAATGTTTGTTCTTTTGTGGTGTTGCAATGTCCACTCTATCTTATGGTGCCTGTGACTGTAACCTCTTATTGGTATGATAATTATGGTCTTGCTGTGCTGCAACAAATACAAGATTTAATGTGATCACGACGGTTTGTGGGCATACTTATTTTGGGAATATCAGCTTTAATAACTGTAATTGCTCCTTTTACTGTGGCAGCGATATCATTAATTCAACAAGCGCATACTGCGCAATAAGCTGATACTATGTCTAAAAATGTTTCTTTAACGCTGGCAACACAGGAAATTATAGACAGGAAACTAGAAATGAGGGTAGATGCCCTAAAAGAAGCAATAATACATATTGGGACTGAATTGCAGGCTTTAAAGGTAAAGATGGCATTGTCCTGTCATGCTGACTACCAGTGGATATGTGTAACAACCCTGAAAGTGAACAAGACAGATTATAATTGGGAAAAAGTTAAAAATCATATTCCAGGTGTCTGGAACAGTTCTGGCATTGGCCTGGACTTAGGGAAACTTCTTAATCAAATAACGACCATGGAACACTCCGGATTAGATTTTACTGCCGCAGGAGTAGCAAATGTATTTTTTCATACATTTTCTAACTTTATTTCAGGAAGAAACATTCTGGCTACTGTCTTTAGCTATGCTGCTGTGGGAGCTCTAATTCTTCTTCTCATAATTATTCTTCCTTGCATTGTTAGAATTCTTTGGCAGAAAATTCAGAAGCTCACAACTGAATTGAATCTGGGTATCTTAAGAAATAAAAAAAGGTGGAGACGCAGGGAGCCAGCATTGGAGATCCCACTCATGACAAGGTCATGTGGCAAGACCTGATGGAAAAGGTGGATCAGGACTCGAGGGATCCCCTGGAACTGCTGAAGCATCTACCCAAAAACCAGTCTGTCTGTCTTACTATTTTCTGACTTTCACCAACTCTTCTGACATTAACGAGAGGCTATCCCCGACCACCTTTCTCTGAAGAAAATCAACTTAGAGCTTGGGTTAATAAGTCTCCCGGGCATAATAAGAGTGTTTCAACCTGAAAACCACTCTGATGGCTTTCTAGCATGCCTGACAAGTTTATCCGGAATTTTTCAACTGCAAGTGTGAAAGTTCCAGCCTCCCAACCATGAGTGGCACCAGAAGCATAAAACATTCTAGAAATGTAGAGCCTTTTGAGGAGTTAAAGCTCATTAGAATAGAACTGGTTAAGGGTTTCATTGTTGAGCCAATACATGCTGCCATGTTTTCATATGTTTTATTTGTTGATATAGTTGGTATATAGAAAAAAAAAAAAAACAGGGAGTAGCCCTGGCAGTAGCAAAATTAGATCTTTGAGTTAAGTACTTTCTTTGTTGTAACCCACTGCCCCTTTGTTCTATAGGAATGTAACTTTATTTAGTACTTAGAGGGTGATGCAGATTACATTTAAAAAAAAAAAAACTTCAAGGGAAAATGAATTTTTTGGTTGATTAACATATTTCAAGTAAAAAAGCCATAAAAATGTTAACAGGCCTCCTGGCCAGAAGATAATGTAAATCACCTGAGACCTTTTGTATATGGAAAGGTATGCAGAAAGAAAGCCTGGTATTGATAAGGGTCAGGACTGCTGCCCTTGCATGACTCTGCATCTTCCATTATGTAAAACTTAGGGTATATAAGCTCCTTTTGAAAGTAAAGTTACGGGTCTGGCACAAGCTTGGCCTCCCCATGTCATACTTTCTTTCTCTCTTTATCTCTTTTTCAGGCTAATTCCCTGGAATGCAGGGTCCCTCTTAGTTCACTTTCATACCTGGGCTTCTAAGACCCACTCGAGAAGGTGCTCAAGGTGGGGCACCTTCTGCTATTTGAGAGGGCACCTGCGGCCTAAGTGAACAGAGCAAGTCTCTTGTCTGACTCTTTATTGGCTTTCTGTGAAAATCAAGGAATATCAGGCTCTTTTCTCTCCTGTCTTCTCTTTACTGCAAATTCTTCACTTATCACTCACTATATCTATATATCTCTCTCTCCTCGCTGTCCATGCTTTGGATACACTGGAAACAACCGGTGCTGGTCCCTGGTACAGAGGAAAGCTGACTTCCATGTCTACACATGAGACGACGCCTGACTCCCCTGTGGAAACTCCATAGAAACCCCAAGATCCAAGTCAGCACTGGAGAGGAACCCTGAGGTTGTGGACTCAGCTCCAGATGAGGACCTAGGCCCCTGCACTGAAGGAGAGGAATGCCGAGAAGCCCTCTCAACTCGCATAGAGACTTGACTTTCCTGAGGCAACAAGAGCGGGTCCCTGAGGTCCTTGTGGTAACTCGAGAGAAACCCCAAAGTTCCTACTGCAACTCGAGATAAACCAGATCATTCTACCCTCAATGCGAGATGAGGCCCTTTTCCACTGCAGCATCACAAGAGAAATACTACATTCCCCCCTGAGACTAGCAGGGTCCTTGACACCCTTGATGCAACTCAAGAAGTTCCCTGACATAACCGTCTCCACTCGAGAGAAACACCGAGTGTCCCACCACAACTCTAGAAGAGCCCCGTTTTTTCCTCATCATCTCAAGATGAGGGTCCATTTCCCTGCTTCATCGGGAAAGGAATCCCAGTGTTCCTGTTGCAACTCAAGAGGAGGTGGTCTCAACTTGAAATTCGATAAGAACTCCAGGGGTAGTACCAAAATTCCAAAACACCCCAATATCCCAATCCACTCCAGATAAACCTGATTCCCCTGCAGTGACTCGACTGTCACCCCGAGTATCAACTCAAAACATTATGGTAGTTGTGACTGCCCAGTGGCACCTAGAGAGAAAGCCACAGATCCTTATGTCAACTTGACAGGAAGCCTAACACTACATTTACAGCTCAAGAGGAAAGTGTACTTCCATCTCTCCACACGAGATGAGGCCTGACTCACCTGTTGAATCTTATAGGAACCCCAAGATCTATGTCAGCACTGGAGAAGAAACCTGTGTTTCCAGCCTACACTCGAGATGAGGACCTAGCCCCCTGAACCAGATGGAGAGGAATTGTGAGAGGCCCCTGGCAACTCGCATGGAGACTTGACTTTTCTGAGGCAACACATGCAGATCCCTGAGGTCCCTGTCATAACTCAAGAGGAACTCCAAGGTTCCTACTTCAACTTGAGAAAAACCAGGAGATTCTCCCCTCAATGTGAGATGAGGCCTTTTTCTGCTGCAGCGTCTCGAGAGAAATTCCACCTTCCCTCTTGAGCCTTGAAAGGATACATGACATCCTTGAGGCAACATAAAGAATTTCCCTGACATACCCGTTTCCACTCAAGAGGAACACCGAGTGTCCCACCACAACTCAGGAAGAGCCCTGGTTTTACCTCCTCATCTCGAGATGAGGGTCAATTTCACTGCTTTGTCGGGAAAGGAATCCCAGCTTTCCCATCGCACCTCAAGAGGAGGTGGTCTCAACTTGAAATTTGAGAGGAAATCCAGGAGTCATGCCACCATTTCAAAAGACCCCGATTTCCCAATTGACTCCAGATACAACTGATTCCACTGCACAGCCTTGACTGTCACCCCAAGTATCAACTCAAAACACGATGCGAGTTGTGACAGCTCTGTGGCACCTTGAAGAAAGCCAAAAATCCTTATGTCAACGTGACAGGAAACCTGACACTACTTTTGCAGCTTGGGAGGAAAGTGGACTTGCATTTCTCCACACGAGACGATGCCAGGCTCCCCTGTTGAATCTCCATAGGTGCCAGGAGCCAGCAGGGGGATTGCACCCATGACACGGTCATGTGGAAGAGACCTGATGAGCAAGGTGGATCAGGATTCGAGGGAGCCCCTGGCCTTGCTCGAGCATCTACCCCAAAACTGGACTCTGTCAGTCTTACTATTTTTTGCCTTTCACCAACTCTTCTGACATTAACAGAGGGATCTCTCAGACCATCTTTCTCTGGAGTCAATCAGTTTAGCATTCTAGCCAATAAGTCTCCTGGACATGAAAGGAATATTTCAATTCAAGCCTCCTCTGTTGGCAATCTAGCTTGCCTGACAGGTTTATGCAGACTCTCGCAGTTACACATGTTATTATTCACAGCCTCCAAACTGTGAGAGGCATGGGAAGTCTAAAACATTCTAAAAATATAGAGCCTTATGAAGAGTTAAAAGCTATTAGGGTAGTGCTGGTGTAGGATTTCATTGTTGAGCCAATGCTTGCTAACAAGTTCCCATATCTCTTATCCACTGTGCACCTGGGAGTGCAATAGTTAATGTAGTTGGAATTTAAGAAAAGCAAGCATAAAAACTATTCAGAAAGCAGGAAGAGAAGGAACATAACTCAACATAATAAAAGCTATATATGACAAACCCACAGCAAACATTATCCTCAATGGTGAAAAATTGAAGGCATTTCCCCTAAAGTCAGGAACAAGACAAGGGTGCCCACATTCACCGCTACTATTCAACATAGTTCTGAAATTTTTGGACACAGCAATCCGAGCAGAAAAAGAAATAAAAGGAATCCAAATTGGAAAAGAAGAAATAAAACTCCGACTGTTTTCAGATGGCATGATCCTCCACATGGGAAACAATAAAGACTCCACCAGAAAATTACTAGAGCTAATCAATGAATATAGTAAAGTTGCAGGATATAAAATCAACACACAGAAATCCCTTGCATTCCTATACACTAATAATGAGAAAGTAGAAAAGAAATTTAGGAAATAATTCCATTCACCATTGCAACGAAAATAATAAAATACTTAGGAACGTATATACCTAAAGAAACTAAAGACCCCTATATAGAAAACTATAAAACACTGATGAAAGAAATCAAAGAGGACACTAATAGATGGAGAAATATACCATGTTCATGGATCAGAAGAATCAATATAGTTAAAATGAGTACACTACCCAAAGCAATCTACAGATTCAAGGCAATCCCTATCAAGCTACCAGCAGTATGTTTCACAGAACTAGAACAAATAATTTCAATATTTGTACAGAAATACAAAAAACCTCAAATAGCCAAAGCAATCTTGAGAAAGAAGAATGGAACTGGAGGAATAAACTTGCCTGATTTCAGGCTCTACTACAAAATCACAGTCATCAAGACAGTATGGTACTGGCACAAAGGAAGAAATATAGATCAATGGAACAAAATAGAAAGCCCAGAGATAAATCCGCACACATATGAACACCTTATTTTCGACAAAGGAGGCAAGAATATACAATGGAGTAAAGACAATCTCTTTAACAAGTGGTGATAGGAAAACTGGTCAACCACTTGTAAAAGAATGAAACTAAATCACTTTCTAACACCACACACAAGAATAAACTCAAAATGGATTAAAGATCTAAATGTAAGACCAGAAACTACAAAATTCCTAGAGGAGAACATAGGAAAAAGACTCTCCGACATAAATCACAGCAGGATCCTCTATGATCCACCTCCCAGAATACTGAAAATAAAAGCAAAAATAAACAAATTGGATCTAATTAAAATTAAAAGCTTCTGCACAACAAAGGAAACTATAAGCAAGGTGAAAAGACAACCTTTTGAATGGGAGAAAATAATAGCCAATGAAACAACTGACAAACAACTGATCTCAAAAATATACAAGCAACTTATGCAGCTCAATTCCAGAAAAATAAATGACCCAATCAAAAAGTGGACAAAATAACTAAATAGACATTTCTCCAAAGAAGACATACGGATGGCTAACAAACACATGAAAAGATGCTCAACGTCACTCATTATTAGAGAAATGCAAATCAAGACCTCAATGAGGTACCACTTCACACCAATCAGATTGGCTGCGATCCAAAAATCTGCAAGCAATAAATGCTGGAGAGGGTGTGGAGAAAAGGGAACCCTCTTACACTGTTGGTGGGACTGTGAAATAATACAGCCACTAAGGAGAACAGTGTGGAGATTCCTTAAAAAATTGCAAATAGAACTGCCTTGTGACCCAGCAATCCCACTGCTGGGCATACACAACGAGGAAACCAGGATAGAAAGAGACACAAGTACCCCAATGTTCATCGCAGCACTGTTTATAATAGCCAGGACATGGAAACAACCTAGATGTCCATCAGCAGATGAATGGATAAGAAAGCTGTGGTGCATATACACAATGGAGTATTACTCAGCCATTAAAAAGAATACATTTGAATCAGTTCTGATGAGATGGATTAAACTGGAGCTGATTATACAGAGTGAAGTAAGCCAGAAAGAAAAACACCAATACAGTATACTAACACATATATATGGAATTTAGAAAGATGGTAATGATGACCCTGTATGCAAGACAGCAAAAGAGACATAGATGTGTAGAGTGGACTTTTGGACTCTGAGGGAGAGGGAGAGGGTGGGATGATTTGGGAGAATGTCATTGAAACATGTATACTATCATGTAAGAAATGAATCACCAGTCTATGTTCGATGCAGGATACAGGATGCTTGGGGCTGGTGCACGGGGATGATCCAGAGAGATTATTTGGGGTGGGAGGTGGGAGGGGGTTTCATGTTTGGGAACTCATGTACACCCATGGTGGATTCATGTCAATGTATGGCAAAATGAATACAGTATTGTAAAGTAAAATAAACTATAAAAAAAAAGAAAGAAAGAAAAGAAAAACAAGCATTAGCCTTGGAATTAACCATATCAGACCTTTGAGCTAATTGGTTCTTTCTTTGTTGTAACTCACTGCACCTTTTCTCCGTGAGAAATGTAACTCTGTTTAATACTTTTCGAGGCTGACATAGATTAAAAATATAAAGAAAATCATTTCAAGGGAAAATAAGCTTTCTGGTTGAGCAGCCTTTATCAATTGAGGGTCATAAAGTGTTCACAGGACTCCAAGGTCAGAAGATAATGTACACAACATTGTTTAAGGGAATGGTATGCAGGAAAAAATCCTAGTTTTGATAAAGACAAAACATATGTAGTGTTTGGGCTGACTCTGTATGACTTTGCATCTTTCATTTCCCTCTATATAGAGTCAAGTATAAAAGTTTCCCTGAAAAATAAAGTCATGGGACTCACCCACCAAAGCTTGGTCACCCCGTGTCTGTCTGTCGGTCTTTCTTTCTTTCTTTCTCTCTCTCTCTTACTCTGTTTTTCAGGCTGATCCCTTGGAGCAAAGAGGCTTTCTGCGTTCACTTGGGCTTCTAAGACCTGAACAGGAAGGCACTCTTAGTCTTCATTCCCTCGGGAGACCAGGAGGGCACCAGCGGCCTCCATGAACAGAGCAAGTCCCTTGTCTTGGGGCTTTACTGGCTTTCTGTATAAAACAAGTAATATCAGCCTCTGTCTCTCTTCTATTTTTTATCTATAACATTCATTCTTTATCTCTCTCTAAATCTCTTTGCTGACTCCGTCTCTTCCTAGGGCACCCCTGGATAATGTGGGGGCTGGACCCAGGACATCGGAACCCCAAGATCCATGTCAGCAATTTAAGGAACACTGAGGTTCTGGCCTCAACTTGAGATGAGGACCTAGGCCACTGCATCAACTGGAGAGGAATCCCAAGAGGCCCCTCTCAGCTCGCATGGAGACTTGACTTTCCTGAGGCAACACGAGTGGGTCCCTGTGGTCCCCGTCATAACTTGAGAGGAACCCAAGGTTCCTGCCACAACTCAAGATAAACAAGGAGATTCTCCCCTCATTGCGAGAAGAGGCCCTTTTCAACTGCAGCATCTTGATAGAAATCCCACATTCCCTCTTGAGTCTCAAAAGGGTCCTTGAAATCCTTGATGCAACTGGAGAAGTTCCCCAATATACCCGTCTTCACTCGAGAAGAACAACAAGTATCCCGTCACAACTCAAGAAAGCCCCATTTTTCCCTCTTCATCTCAAGATGAAGTTCCATTTCCCTGCTTCGTTGGGAAAGGAATCCCGGCATTCTGGTCACACCTAGTGAGGAGGCGGTCTCAACTTGAAACTCAAGAGGAACTCCAGAGGTCGTGCCTCAATTCAAAAAACCCCAATGTTGATTTCCACTCCAGATAAACCTGATTCCCCTGCAGTGACTCTAACTCACCCCGAGTATCGACTCAAAACACGATGGGAGTTGTGACTGCCCTGTACACAAAAAGCCACAGATCCCTATGTCAACCCAACAGGAAGCCTAATAATACTTTTACAGCTTGAGAGGAAGCGGACTTCCATGTCCCCACAAGAGAAGAGGCCTGAACCCCTTTGAAACTCCATAGGTACCCCGAGATCCATGTCCACACTGGAGAGGGAGATTGAGGTTCCAGCCTCAACTCAAGATGAGGACCTAGGCCCCAGCACTGACTGGGGAGGAACTTGAGAGGACCCTTGCAACTCGCATGGAGACTTGACTTTCCTGAGGCAACCCTGAGGTCCCGTCGTAACTCAAGAGGAACCCCAAGTTTCCTGCCGCAACTCGAAAAAAAACCAGCAGATTCTCCCCTCAACGCTAGATGAGGCCCTTTTATGCTGCAGCATCTCGAGAGAAATCCCAGCTTTCCTATTGAGCTTTGCAAGGGTCCTTGACATCCCTGATACAACTCAAGAAGTTCCCTGACATACCCATCTGCATTCGAGAAGAACACCAATTGTCCCGCCTCAACTCAAGAAGAGTCTCGTATTTGCCTGTTCATCTCAAGATGAAGGTCCATTTTCCTGCTTCGTCTGGAAAGGAATCCCGGCATTCCTGTTGCACCTCAAGAGGAGGAGGTCATGACTTGAAACTCGAGAGGAACACCAGGGGTCATGCCACAATTTAAAAAGACCGTGATGTCCCAATCCACTCCAGATACATCTGATTCCCCTGCACTGACTCGACTGTCATCCCAAGTATCGACTCAAAACATGATGGCAGGTGTGAGAGCCCTGTGGCACCTCGAGAGAAAGCCACAGATCCCTATGCTTACTTGACAGGAAGCCTGACACTGCTTTTCCAGCTCGAGAGGAAAGCGGACTTGCATGTCTTGACAAGAGACAAGGCCTGACTCCCCTGTTGAAACTCCATAGGAACCCCAAGATCTATGTCTTCAATGGAATGTGCCAGGCTCTAAACCCTGCAGGATCCTGGGGAATCTGAAGGAGAAAACGGTGTCAGCAGATGAATGAATGAATGAATGAATGAGAGAGGGATAGAGGAAAGAAAGAGGCTGATATTCCTTGGTTTACATAGAAAGCCAATAAAACCCCGATACAAGGACTTTGCACTGTTCACACAGGCCACAGGTGTCCTTCCGGTCTCCCAAGAAAGTGAAGATGCATAATGTCTTCCCATTCATGTCTTAGAAAGCCGGGCAAATAAGTGAAGGCAGGGAACCTCTATGCCCTAAGGGATCAGCCTGAGCAAGAGAGTAAGAGAGAGAAAGAAAAGAAAGAAAGAAAAAGAAAAAAAAAAAAAAGAGAGACAGAGAGAGACACGGAGTGACCAAGCTTCTTCGAGTGAGGCCCCTCACTATTATTTTCAAAGGGTCTTTTATACCTTTATTTGTACAGAGAGGGAAATGAAACATGCAGTCATACAGAATCAGCCCAAACATTACATCTGTTTTGTCTTTATCTAAACCAGGATTTTTTTTTTTTTCCTGGAAACCTGTCCCATAGACAATATTGTGCACATTATCTTCCGACCTTGGAGGCCTGTGGACATTTTATGACTCTCTTTTGATAAAGGCTGCTCAACCAGAAAACTTATTTTTCCTTGAAATGTTTTTTCTTTATATTACTAATCTATGTCAGCCTCAGAAAGTATTAAACAAGTTACATATATCACGGATCAAAGGTGCAGTGAATTACAAGAAAGAAACAATTAGCTCAAAAGTCTGATGTGGTTATTTTCAAGGCTACACTTGTTTTTATTGCATTCCAACTATGTTAACTAATGCACTCCAAGGTTCACAGTGGATAAGAGATATGGGAATTTAGCAAGAAGCAGTGGCCCAATAATAGAAATTCTACACCAGCACTACTCTAATAAATTTTAACCCTTTGAAAGGCTCTATGTTTAAGGCTTTCCGAGCCTCTCACAGTTGGGAGGCTGTGAACAATCATATGCATAGCTGCAGGAGTTTGGATAAACCTGCCAAGCAAGCTAGAATGTAAACAGAGGGCATTTGAATTGAAATATTCCTCTCATGTCCAGGAGACATATTAGCTAGAGCCCTAATTTGATTTTCTTCAGAGAAAGTTTTTCGGGGATACCCCCCTGTTAATGTCAGAGGAGGTGGTGAAAATCATGAAATAGGAAAACAGGATGATTATGGTTTTGTGGTAGATTCTCAAATAGGGGTGTCCCTTGAGGTCTGATCTCGCCTTTGCCCATCAGCCTTCTTCCTCATGACCTTTGCCGTGGGCGGGATTCCACACGCTGTTTCCCGGCAGGAGAGGAACCCTGAGGTTCCGGCCTCAACTCCAGATGAGTACCTAGGACCTGGCACTTACTGGAGAGGAATCTCGAGAGACCCCTTGCAACTTGCATGGAGACTTGACTTTCCTGAGGCAATATGAGCGGGTCCCTGAGGTCCCTGTCGTAACTCGAGAGGATCCCCAACTTTCCTGCTGCTGTCGGGGTCCAGCCCCATTGGATCCAGGGAATTCGAAGCAGGGACAGAGTCAGCGATTAAAGAGAGATTAATTAGAATTTTAAAGAGAGATTAGAAGAGAATAATGCAGTGAAAAAATAGAGGAAAAAAGAGACTGATATTCCTTGGTTTACACGGAAAGCTAATAAAGTCTCAAGACAAGAAAATTACACCATCTACATTAGGCCACAGGTGCCCGCTTGAATATGGGAGGGTGCCCTGCCTTGGGCTCCCTCTCGCGTGGGTCTTAGAAGCCCAGACAAATAAGTAGACACGGATGAGCCTATGTCTTCCAAGGCATCAACCTGAAAAACAGAGGAAGAGTGAAGGAGAAAAAGAGAGACAATTGACACTTAGGAGGCCAAACTTGTGCTAAGAAACCCATAACTATATTTTCAAAAGAGGCCTATATACCATAAATTTTACTGAATGGAAGATACAGAGTCATGCAGGGGCAGCTGTCCTGAGCCTTATCGATACCAGGCTTTATTTCTGCATATCTCTGTGTATCCAAAGGTATCAGGTGACTTACATTATCTTCTGGCCATGAGGCCTATTAACACTTTATGGCTCTCTTCTTTAATGAATGTTAATCTCATTTTCCCTGAAGTGTTTTTCTTTAATCTGCATCACCCTTAAAGCATGAAAGTTACATCCCTATAGAACAAAGGGTACAGTGGGTTATAACAAAGAAATTACTTAACTCAAAGATCTATGTTGCTCCTTGTTTTTTTTTTTCTATAACAACTATATTAATTTACGAACTCCCGGGTACACAACAAAACAAGGATATGAAAACTTGACAATAAGTATCAGCTCCACAATGGAACCCTTAATCAGTTCTATTCTAATGATTTTTTCCTAGAATTTTTTTAAGCTTTCTGTGCCTCTTGCAGTTGGGAGGCTGTAAACAATCACATACACAGTTGCAAAAATCCAGACAGACCTGGCAGGCAAGTTAGAAAGCTATCAGAGGGGTTTGAGTTGAGACATTCCTTTTATGCCCAGGAGACTTATAACTAGAGTTATAAGTTAACTTTTTCCAGAGAAAGGTGGTGGGGAATAGCCCCCCTGTAATGTCAGAAGAATAGGTGGAAGCATAATGCAGTAAGGCTGGCAGACTCTGGTTGTGGGGGTAGATGTTCAAGAAATTCCCGGGGGACCCCTGAGGCCTGGTCCTGCCTTTGCATTTTGTCAGGTCCCTTTCCTCATGAACTTTGCCACAGGCAAGATTCCCCATGCTGTCTCCTGGCATGCCACAACTCAAGAAAAACTGGGAGATTCTCCTCTCAACGTGAGATGAGGCCCTTTTCCACTGCGGCATATTGAGAGAAATCCCACCTTCCCTCTTGAGCCTCAAAAGGGTCCTTGACACCCTTAAGGCAACTCAAGAAGTTCCCCGACATATCCGTATCCACTCAAGAGGAACATCGAGTGTCCTGCCACAACTCAAGAAGAGCCCCGGTTTTCCCTCCTCATCCAGAGATGAGGGTCCAATTCCCTGCTTCATCGGGAAAGGAATCCCGGCATTACTGTCACACCTCAAGAGGAGGAAGTCTCAAATTAAAACTCGAGAGTAACTCCAGGGGTTGTGCCACAATTCCAAAAGACCTGATGTCCCAACCCACTCCAGATACACCTGATACCCCTGCACTGACTTGACTGTCCCCCTGAGTATCCACTCACAACACGAAGGCACATGTGACAGTCCTGTGGCACCTGGAGAGAAAGCAACAGATCCCTATGTCAACTCGACAGGAAGCCTGACACTACTTTTACAGTTCGAGAGGAAAGTGGACTTCCATGTCTTCACACAAGATGAGGCCTGACTGCCCTTTGAAACTCCATAGGAACCCTGAGATCCATGTCAGCCCTGGAGATGAACCCTGAGGTTCCGGCCTCAACTCCAGATGAGGACCTAGGGCCCGGCACTGACTGGAGAGAAATCCCAAGAAGCCCCTTGCAATGCACATGGAGATTGGAATTTCCTGAGGCAACACGAGCGGGTCCCTGCGTTCCCAATGTAACTAGAGAGGAACTCTATGTTTCCTGCCACTGCTGGGGTCCAGCCCCGTTGGACCCAGGGAATTCGAAGCGGGGACAAATTCGGCGATTAAAGAGAGATTAATTAGAAATTTAAAGGAAGATTAGAAGAGAATAATACAGTGAAAAAATAGAGGAGAAAAGAAACTGGTATTCCTTGGTTTAGATGGAAGGCTAATAAAGTCTCAAGACAAGAAACTTGTGCTGTCTACATTAGGGCACAGGCGCCTGCTTGAATAGTGGAAGGTGCCCCACCTTGGGCTCCCTCTTGCATGAGTGTTAGAAGCCCTGGCAAATAAGTAGACACATTGAGCCTCAGTGATCCAAGGGATCAGCCTGAAAAAGAGAGGGAGGGAGAGGGAGAAAGAAAGAGAGAGTTGACACAGGGTAGCCCAAGCTTGCACAAAAAAACCCATAAATTTATTTTCAAAAGGTGCTTATATACACTAAGTTTTACAAAATGGAAGATACAGAGTCATGCAGGGGCAGCTGCCCTGTCCTTTATCAATACAAGGCTTTCTTTCTGCATATCTCTTTGTATACCAAACGTCTCAGGTGATTTATATTATCTTCTGTCCAAGAGGCCTGTTAACACTTTATGTGTCTTCCTTAATGAATATTAAACTCATTTTCCCTGAAGTGTTTTTCTTTAATCAACATCACCCTTAAAGCAATAAAATTTACATCCCTATAGAACAAAGGTGCAGTGGATTATAACAAAGAAATTACTTAACTCAAAGATCTATGTTGTTCCTTGTTTTTTCTATATACCAACTATATTAACTAATGCAATCCCAGGTACACAACAAATAAAGGATATGAAAACTTGACAATAAGTATCAGCTCCACAATGGAACCCTTAATCAGTTCTATTCTAATGATTTTTCCTAGAATTTTTAAAGCTTTTTGTGCCTCTCGCAGTTGGGAGGCTGTAAACAATCACATGCACAGTTGCAAAAATCCAGAGAGACCTGTCAGGCAAGTTAGAAAGCTATCAGAGGGGTTTGAGCTGAGACATTCATTTTATGCCCAGGAGACATATTAACTAGAGTTCTCAGTTAACATTTTCTAGCGAAAGATGGTCAGGAATACCCTGCTGTACAGTTAGAAGAATAGGTGGAAGCATAATGCAGTAAGGCAGGCAGACTCTGGTTGTGGGGGTAGATGCTTGAGAAATTCCAGGGGGACCCCTGAGGCCTGATCCTGCCTTTATGTTTTGTCAGGTTAGTTTCCTCATGACATTTGTCATGGGCGGGATTCCCCATGCTGTCTTCCAGCATGCCGCAACTCGAGAAAATGCAGGAGATTCTCCCCTCAATGTGAGAAGAGGCCCGTTTCCACTGTGCCATCTCGAGAGAAATCCCACTTTCCCTTTTGAGCCTTGAAGAGTCCTTGACACCCTTAATGCAACACAAGAAGTTCCCTGACATGCCCGTCTCCACTCGAGAGGGACACTAAGTGTCCCGCCACAACTCAAGAAGAGTCCCGTTTTTCCCTGCTCATCTCGAGATGAGGGTCCATTTGTCTGCTTCGTCAGGAAAGAATCCTGGTGTTCCCATGGTAGTTCAAGAGGAGGCGGTCTCAACGTGAAACTCAAGAGGAACTCCAGGGGTTGTGCCACAATTCCAAAAGACCCCGATGTCCCAATCCACTTCAGATACACTTGATTCCCTTGCACTGACTCGATTGTCACCCCGAGGATCGACTCCAAACACGATGGCAGGTGTGACAACCCTGTGGCACCTCGAGAGAAAGCCACAGATCACTATGTCAATCCAAAAGAAAGCTTGAAACTACTTTTACAGCTCGAGATGAAAGAGGACTTCCATGTCTCCACAGGAGATGAGGCCCGATTCCCCTGTTGAACCTCCATAGGAACCCCTAGATCCATGTCAGCACTGGAGAGGAACCTGAGGTCCTGGCCTCACCACCAGAAGAGGACCTAGGCCTGAGCACAAACTGGAGAGGAATCCCAAGAGGCCCCTCTCAACTCGCATGGAGACTTGACTTTCCTGAGGCCACATGTGTGGGTCCCTGAGATACCCATTGTAACTTGAGAGGAACTCTAAGTATCCTGCCACAACCCGAGAAAAACCAGTAGATTCTCTCCTCAGAGCGAGATGAGGCCCTTTTCCCCTGCAGCGTCTTGAGAGAAATCCCACCTTGCCTCTTGGGCCTCAAAAAGGTCCTTATTCCCTTGATGCCACTCAAGAGTTCCCCTACATACCCGTCTCCACTCGAGAGGAACACCGAGTGTCCTGCCACAACTCAAAAGAGCCCTGTTTTTCCCTCCTTATCTCGAGATGAAGGTCCATTTCCCTGCTGCATCAGGAAAGGAATCCCTGTGTTCCCGTCTCACCTCAAGAGGAGGCAGTCTCAACGTGAACCTCGAGAGGAACTCCAGGGGTCGTGCCACCATTCCAAAAGACCCTGATGTCCCAATCCACTCCATATAAACCTGATTCCCCTGTACTGACTAGACTTTCACCCCAAATATCAACTCAAAACACAATGAAAGATGTGACAGCCCTGTGGCATCACGAGAGAAAGCCACAGATCCCTATATCAATTAGACAGGAAGCCTGACACTACTTTTACAGGTCGAGAGGAAAGCTTACTTGCATATCTCCACATGACACGAGGCCTGACTCCCCTGTTGAAATTCCATAGGAACACCGAGATCAATGTCAGCACTGGAGAGGAACCCTGAGGTTCCAGCTGCAACTACTGATGAGGACCTAGGACTGGGCATTGACTGGAAAGGAATCCCGAGAGGCCTTCACAACTTTCATGGAGACTTGACTTTCCTGAGGCAACATGAGCGGTTCCCTGAGGTCCCTGTTTTAATTTGAGAGGAACCCCAAGTTTCCTGCTGCCCCTTGAGAAAAACCAGAAGATTCTACCCTGGTTAGAATAGAGGAGAGAAAGAGGCTGTATTCTTTGGTTTACATAGAAAGCCAATAAAACCTCAGACAAGAGGCTTACACAGTCTATTTAAGGCCACAGGGGCCCGCTTGAATAGGGGAGGTCGCCGCACCTTGGACTCCCTCTCGCATGGGTCTTAGAAGCCCAGGCAAATAAGTAGACATGATGAGCCTCTATGCTCCAGATGGGAATCAGCCAGAAAATAGGGTAAGAAAGTAAAAGTAGACATGGGGGAAGCCAGGTTTCCGAGAAACAGGTTTGTCTTTTATTTTCCAGGAAAGATTTTATACTTTTTTTGTTCATAGAGATCAATGGATAATACAAAGTCCTGCAGGGTCAGCAGCCCTGACCCTTATCAAGACCAGGCTTTCTCTCTGCGTACCTAGCTGTATACACAGGTCTTAGGTGATTTACATCATCTTCTGGCCAGGAGGCCTATTAGCATTTTATGGCCCTTTTCTGATAAGGGTCCATCAACCAGAAAACTTATGTGCCCTAAAAGTGTTGTTCTTACTAAAGTCTGGTGCCACTTTCAGAAAGCAATAATTAAGGTTACATTCTTACATACCAAGGACACAATAATTTATAATAAGGAATGAGGAGTACAGTGATTTATAACAAAGAGAAAATTCATTACCTCAAAAGTCTATTATTGCTAACATCAAAATTACTATATTCTTTTTTATACATCCAAATTACATTGATTAATATCCTTCAGGTGCCTAAAAGACAAAAGATATGGAGGCCTGGCGGCAGTCAATAACTCAACAATGAAAATCCCCCAGCAATATAATTCTTAGCTCTTTAAAAAAGGCTCTGTATCTTTAAGATGTTTTAAGCTTTGTGCCTCTCACAGGTGGGGGGCTGTAAACAATCACATGCATAGTTGTAAAGATCCAGGTAAGGCAATTTAGAGAGCCATCAGAGGGGTTTGAGCTGAAACACTTCTTTTATATGCAGGAGACTGTTGACTGGAGCTCTAAGTTAACTTTTTCCAGAGAAAGGTGGTCGGGGATAGCCCCTGTTAATGTCAAAAACGTCAGTGAAAGTCATCAAATAATAAGACAGACAGATTCTGGTTTTGGGGTAGAGGCTTGAGAAGGCCCAGGGTGGTTTCCTTGAGGCCTGATCTCTCCTTTGCCTATCAGTCCTCTTCCTCATACCCTTTGCCATGTATGGGATTCCCCATGCTGGCTCCCGGCATCTCCCCCATTTTTATTTTTTAAAACAGCCCAATGTAGTTCAGTCGCGAGCTTCTGAATGCTCTGCTGAAGAATCCTGACAATACGAGGAAGAATGATTATGAGAAGCAAAAGGAGAGCACCCACAGCGGCAAAGCCAAAAATAGTAGTCAGAATGTTTTTCCGAGAAATAAAGTTAGCGGCTGTAAAATCTCATCGAGAGTGTTCCATGGACTGTATCTGATTATGACATTTCCCTAAATCTAAACTAATATCTGAACTATTCCAAACACCTAAAATATGATTTTTCAACATATTGGGCAGTTTGCACTTGTTTAGTCAATGACATTGCTGCCAAAGTAAGAGTAACAATAACAGTAACAGTAATAATAACAGTAACAATAACAGTAGTAATTGTTGTTATTAAAGCTGAATTCCCTACGAATAGTAAGCCCACAAACCATCGTGAACACATTAAATCTTGTAGTTGTTTTAACACAGCAAGACCATAATTATCATACCAATAAGTGGTTATAGTTACAGGCACCATAATATAGGGTGGACGTTTTAGCACCACAAAAGAACAAACATTATACTGAGGGGTCAAAGATGATGAAAGTATACATTGTTCACAAAACACCATATTAGGTCCACCTGAATAATTAATATATATATTAAGTCTTCCAGAATCATTAGTGAAAAGAAAAACATAAGGAGAGGGCAGACAAGCCAAAACATAATAAGTTGAATTATTTTCTGGTCGGAGTTCATGCTGCAGCAGCCCCATCAGTCTTGCTGGGATCTCGATGTTTATCTTGCCTCTCCTGCCAGCGAGCGCCCAGGTGCCACCCTCGCCCACTCGCTAAACCAGCCTCGGGCCCAGCGGTGGCCAAGTTAGTGCAGATGGATGCTGGTGGGGCCACCGGCTCTGAGCGCAGCGCACTGGGTCCTGGCAGCTGGGCTGGCCCCACCCACGGCTCCTGGCCCGCGGCTGTTCTGTGCAGCGGTGGTGGCAGGTGGTGGCAGGGGCATAGGAGTGCCCTTTCTCTTTTTTGTGGTTTTGACAGTGGAGGAACCAAGTGCCTGGGGCACTGTGACAAGGTGAATCAGTCTGTCCAGGATCCAAATTGGTGAATCTGCATCCTTTGGAAAAATACAAACACATCCTCAACCGCTAGTTAATAATTGATCAGGACCCTTCCATTGTCCTTCCACTTTGCCAACGGCTTTGGATTTTGTTGCTCCAGACACCAATGGTGAAGCATTGCAGTTGTTCCGGATGAATCAGCATTTTAATTATTTATTACGAAGAGAGTATGTTGCAAGTTTTGATGGGGAGAACTATACTTAAATTCCCCGTCTTTTAATTTTTAAATTTTTATTTTTAATGTTTGATGTGCTATTTCTACAATAGTTTGTCCCTGTGGATTATAAGGGATGCCTGTGTTATCTTTTATTTGAAAAATACTGGAAAGACTTAGAAGTATAAGCAGGAGCATTATCAGTTTTTAAAGCCTTTGGCAGACCCGAATATGAAAAACAAGTAAAGAGATGTTGTATTACATCTTTATACACCTCTCCTGTGTGAGCAGTGGCAATAATGACATGAGAAAAAGTATCTACAATTACATGGACAAAAGACAAATTTTCAAATGAGGAGATGCGAGTTACATCCATCTGCCAGAGCACATTAGGTCTGAGACTGTGAGGGTTAACTCCTATAGGTAAACAATTTATAGTAGTGAGACAGTGTGAGCAGGAACACAAAATCTCTCGAGCAGACTCTCAAGGAATCTGAAATTGATATCTTAATGCAGTAGCATTTTGATGATGAAGGAAGTGGCAGGCTCGGGCTTCTTCAAAATCAGAGAACACTGTAACACTGATTAATGAATCTGCCAATTTTCATGAAACATTAAAAGAACATCAAGTTTTTCTCTGTTATATGGAATTACAATGTTTGATGACTCTTTACTAAACAATTTAATACTCTGCTTTCTCCCTTTAATATCAACATAGCTATCAACTCTGGATAAGAAGCCATTACTTTTTTAGCTTGAGCGAGAAGATGGACCCACTCTAGGGGGCCGTTTTGCCATAAAGCCAATTTGTTTTTTTTTGTCTGGCTACCCCAATTACACCTACCGGGGTTTTATGACAAAGGGATTGTCAAGCAGTTGTCAATTTAATTTTTTAATTTTTAAAATATATGTTTTAACAACATAAATTTTGGGATATGTTAATTTAGGTCTAATGTTTAGTTTAGGTCTCTGTATAAATTTAAATAATAAATGCATAACCTCCTTATCTCAAATGCAAAATGTATTTATATATGTATTTATATATGACAATAAGTATAAACTTATTGACATATAATATATATAAATCAATGTACTTGAATTAATCTTTATAATTAACGTATTAATTAATGTATATTACAGCAATACAACATGTGCATAACTAATACCAACACAAATCAATGTACTGTAATAATACATGTCAAACACACAAATATAATCATACAGTATATATAACATATATCATCACAGCACACAAGTCTTTACCAATTAATATTAGCCACATACACATTATATTATTACAATATATATATTATGTATATGATATATTTATACAGTATATATAATATGCATATATAGTATATGTATTAATTTATATACAAATTAATTAAGTATAGATTAATAAATAGAATTAGGTATACCTTTATTATATTTTATTTATGCCTATACCTAATTAGGCAAATATATTTATATTTCGTATTTATAACAATTTATGAAGTATTGGTATTTGTACCACCTATTGATAACTAAGAAATTGAGAAAACCCTTCTACGAGCAACTCCTAATTGAGACAACACGTCCCTCCCCCATAGGGTAAAGGGGAGCGTAGTAACTACATAGGGTTGGAAAGTTCCACAGGTATCCTCAAACTGCCAATCTAACATTTTTGCACTTTTAGCTACTGTGGGGACTTGAGGGCAAATGAAACAAAATTTGACCCCTGAAATCTATCAGGGCAACTTGCCAATCATCACTATTTTGTAAAAGACTTGCAGTTGATCCTCATTGAATGGAATTAATATATTTGCTACTTCTTTTCCAAAAAGTTCAACACTTCTTTTTCTTCCTTTTATAATTAATTGTGCCACCAAGCTGGGATAAGATAAAACTATTTTTCTTGGGGTCACTGGTAGAAGGAACCAGTGGGCCTTTTTGTCACAAGCATCCTGAAGGTGTATGTTTTGTGGCAAGAATAATTTAATCTCATCTTTTGGTAATATTAATCCTAATTAACTGATCATTTAAAGCCTCGTCCACTTTAACAAGAGACGACTCTGTCTCATTAGTCAACTTTCTCTTAGAACTGGGATTAGGATTGTTTTTTAAGCAATCAAACAAAAGGTTTTAAATCTGCAGTAGCCAGTTTTAAATGTGGGTGTATCCAATTAATATCTCCTAATAATTTCTGGAAATCACTTAAAGTTAGTAAACAATCTCTCTGCAGCTTCAAAGGGGCATTATAAGTTTTCAAATCTTTTGACAGATCTAAATATGAGAAGCAAGTAAAGAGGTGTTGCACAACACCTTTATAAATTTCTCCAGTTATACTTCCATTACCTAAATCTGGTCTATAGCTCTTTAGATGACAAGCAACCATCTAATCTTTGCTTGAATACCTCCAGCAACGGGGAACTCACTACTCTCCAAGGTTCTAAACTCTCCCTCACCTTTAATTCTGCAGCACTCCCACTCTGCATACCACTTTCTCTAATCCCACCAACCCATTTTCAGTAGTATGCATTGTCCAGGAGCTGGCCAGTCTCCCAGCAATGCAAGAGACATCTGTTCCAGTGTCTAACAGCCGTGACATTTTATATCCTTGAATTAAAAGATCTTTTAAAGGCCTAGAAGCAGTAATTTCCTGCACCCAAAAAGCTAGATCACTAGATCCAAATCCTCTGGGGCCCCTAGCTTGTGAAGTCAAGGTTTTTCTTGTCTGATAATAAGATAAAAGCAAAAGCTGTGTTATGTTTTTTACCTTTATTAATTTGCACAGTTTTAGTAGGCGGCGAGATTAAAACTTTGATTTCCTCAGTATAATCAGAATCTACTACACCAGGCACCACCAAAATTCCTTGAAAAGAAAGCAAGCTACACCCTAGTACAAGTGCAGAATGTCCTCAGTCAGGGGGCCAGCCACTCACATTGGAATCAGAGAAACTGGCATGTCAGGGGTTAATATTGCTACGGTGGTGGAGCTAAGGTCCAGTTCTAAGCTACCTGGGGTTGATTGGCATGGCTTATTGTCTCTGTTTAGCAGGACATTGACAGCAAAGGCTGCCCCATTTGGCCACAAGAGAAACATTTTTTATCTGTAGAATCTTTTTTATTATGATTATTTTTCTTTCTTTTTTTTTTTTATCCTTTTCTCTTTTTTTTTTTTTTGGCTCGGGTGAGGGCCCCCCTGAGGGGATTTTCTCCGAGGAGTATGCTCTGCATATTGTGCACGGGTCCACTTTCAAAGTTACTTTGTTCAAAACTTTTTTTTATCATTTTAAGCCTTAGGCAATGCTCTGGGAGGTTTTGGAGGCAAAGTGGGGAATTCCTAAGCCCTGGGGAGGTGCAAGCAGGGGTGGCGGTGGGGTGGTCGCCTTAAATCAGAAAGTGGTGGATAAATTTTTAAAGGTTTGTGTAGAGGGAGAAGGGGCTCGCCAGGGCTCCTGGCCGCAGCGTCCTGTAAACCCTCTCCTTCCTCGGGAGGTAGAGCACAGTCTCCCTTCTTTTCTTCATCAGTGGCTGAAAATATGATGTGTGTAGAAGGTAGAGACCCACTACCATTCACCGCTATAGCCTCTCCCATAGGCTATCTAACAGCCTCATGAAGGGGGTCCAGAACATTTCTAATCATATTCCACAGAGCAAAAGCATAATAAGTTTTTAGCTGTTTCCCTACCAAGTATCTAAAAAAGAATTGAAAACTAGCCTTTTTAACTTTAATTTGTATTTTGTTTAACAGTTGTAACATTACTTCTATAAAGAGTTGTCGTTATTTTGACTCATTGTTAAACGTGTCAGAGATTTGTATAGAGAAAGATTTAAGTCTTGTAAAGAAGGCTTCATTTCAACCTTTGTAAAGGAGGTTTCTTTTCAACCCTTGGAAAGCAGATTTCTTTCAACCCTTAGAAAGCAGGTTTTTTTCAATCCTTAGAGAGGTTTGTTTCAACCCTTAGAAAGCAGGTTTGTTTCAACCCTTAGAAAGCAAGTTTCACTTCAACCCTTCAACTGGGTTTCTTTCAACCCTTCAACTGGGTCTCTTTCAACCCAAAACTTCCCACCCCTCTTTCCCTACTTATCTTATGCAGGGGGGTCTGTGACGCCCTGAGTGATGTCTTAGCTGTCCCAAAAACTGCGCCCTGGGGGAGACCTATCCTTGAATAGCATGTTCCAGGCACAGCTTCTCTGGGGCTAGCCACAGTGGATCCAGGGTAATTCGAAGTGGGGACGGCATGGTGAGAGAGATACATAGATTTAGAGAGAGATAAGGAAAGAGTTTGCAGTTAAGAAAATAGAGGAGAGAAAGAGGCTGTATTCCTTGGTTTACATAGAAAGCCAATAAAACCTCATACAAGGGACTAACACCATCCACATAAGGCCACAGGCACCCACTTGAAGAGCGGAGGGCGCCCTGCCTTGGGCTCCCTCTTGCATGGCTCTTAGAAGCCCAGGCAAATAAGTAGACATGATGAGCCTCTATGCTCCAGATGGGAATCAGCCAGAAAATAGAGTAAGAAAAAAAAAGAAGACATGGGGGAAGCCAGTTTCCGAGAAACTGGTCCGTCCTTTATTTTCCAAGAAAGATTTTATACTTTTTTTGTACATAGAGATCAATGGATAATACAAAGTCCTGCAGGGTCAGCAGCCCTGACCCTTATCAAGACCAGGCTTTCTCTCTGCATACCTAGCTGTATATACAGGTCTTAGGTGATTTACATCATCTTCTGGCCAGGAGGCCTATTAGCATTTTATGGCCCTTTTCTGATAAGGGTCCATCAACCAGAAAACTTATGTGCCCTAAAAGTGTTGTTCTTACTAAAGTCTGGTGCCACTTTCAGAAAGCAATAATTAAGGTTACATTCTAACATACCAAGGACACAACAATTTATAACAAGGAACGAGGAATACAGTGATTTATAACAAAGAGAAAATTCATTACCTCAAAAGTCTATTATTGCTAACATCAAAATTACTATATTCTTTTTTATACATCTCAAATACATTGATTAATATCCTTCAGGTGCCTAAAAGACAAAAGATATGGAGGCCTGGCGGCAGTCATTAACTCAACAATGAAAATCCCCCAGCAATATAATTCTTAGCTCTTTAAAAAAGGCTCTGTATCTTTAAGATGTTTTAAGCTTTGTGCCTCTCGCAGGTGGGGGGCTGTAAACAATCACATGCATAGTTGTAAAAATCCGGGGTAAGGCAATTTAGAGAGCCATCAGAGGGGTTTGAGCTAAAATACTCCTTTTATATGCAGGAGACTGTTAACTGGAGCTCTAAGTTAACTTTTTCCAAAGAAAGGTGGTCAGGGATAGCCCCTGTTAATGTCAGAATCTTTGTTGAAAGTTATAAAATAATAAAATGACAGATTCTGGTTTGGGGGTAGAGGCTTGAGAAGGCCCAGGGGGTTTCCTGGAGGCCTGATCTCGCCTTTGCCTATCAGTCCTCTTCCTCATGACCTTTGCCACGGGTGGGATTATCCATGCTGGCTCCTGGCAGACAGGAAGCCTGACACTAATTTTACAGCTCGAGAGGATAGTGGACTTGCATGTCACCACAGGATACGAGGCCTGACTCCCCTGTTCAAGCTCCATAGGAACCCCAAGATCCATGTCAGCACTGGAGAGGACCTCTGAGTTTCCGGCCTCAACTCAAGATGAGGACCTAAGACCCAGCCGCGACTGGAGAGGAATCCTGACAGGCCCCTAGAAACTCGCATGGAGACTTGACTTTCCTGAGGCAACAGGAGCAGGTCCCTTAGCTCCCAGTCATAACTTGAGAGGAACACCAAGTTTCATGCCACAACTCAAGAAAACCAAGGAGATTCTCCATTCAACGCGAGATGAGGCCCTTTTGCACTGTGGCATCCGGAGAGAAATCCCACCTCCCCTCTTGAGCCTCAAAAGGGTCCTTGACACCCTTGATGTAACTCAAGAATTTCTGCGACATAACCGTCTCCATTTGAGAGGAACACCGAGTGTTCGGCCACAACACAAGAAGAACCTGGTTTTACCCTTCTCTTCTTGAGATGAGGGTGCATTCCCTGCTTCATCAGGAAAGAAATCCTGGCATTCCCGTCGCACCTCAACAGGAGGCGGCCTCAACATGAAACTCGAGAGGAACTTCTGGGGTCGTGCCACAATTCAAAAAGATGCCAATATTCCAGTCCATTCCAAATACACCTGATTCCTGTTCACTGACTTGACTGTAACCCTGAGTATCGACTCAAACCATGATGGCAGGTGTGAATACCATGTGTCACCTCGAGAGAAAGACACAGAGCTTGTTGTCAACTCAACCTGAAGACTGAAACTACTTTTACAGCTCGAGAGGAAAGGGGACTTCCATGTCTCCACACGAGACGAGGCCTGACTCCCCTGTTGAAACTGCATAGGAACCCTGAGACCCAAGTCAGCACTGGAGAGGAACACTGAGGATCCAGTCTCAACTTGAAATGAGGCCCTAGACCCCTGCACCGACTGGAGAGGCCCCTCACAACTCACATGGAGACTTGACTTTCCTGAGGCAACACGATCCATTCCCTGAAGTACCCATTGTAATTCCAGAGTAACCCCATGTTTCCTGCCACAACTCGAGAAAAACCAGGAGATTATTCCCTCAACACGAGATGAGGCCCTTTTCTGCTTCAGAGTCTCAAGAGAAGTCCCACTTTCCCTCTAGAGCCTCGAAAGTGTCCTTGACACCCTTGGTGCAACTCAAGAAGTTCCCCGACATACCCGTCTCCACTCGAGAGGAACACCGATTGTCCACCGACACTCAAGAAGAGCCCCTTTTTTCCCTCCTCATCCCTACATTAGGGTCTAATGGGAGCCAGCATGAGAGATTTCATCCATGACAAACGTCTGAGGAAGAGGCCTGACAGGAATAGGCGAGTCAGGAGTTGAGGGTCCTTCTGGACCCTCTCGAGCATCTACCCCAAAACCGGAATCTGCCTGTCCTGCTATTTTTCACCAACTCCTCTGTTACCCACGGGGAGCTGTCCCCGACCACTTTTTTCTCTGAATAAAATTAACTTAGGTTTCTAGTTAATAAGTGCCAAGTGCATGTAATTGGACTGTTTCAATTCAAATCTCTCTGATAGCTTTCTAACTTGCCTGAGAGATTTATCCAGACTTTTTCAACTATACATGCGATTGTTTACAGCCTCCCAACTGCGAATGGCACAGAAAGCTTAAAACACTCTAGGAATGTAGAGCCTTTTGAGGAGTTAAACATCATTAGAATATAACTGGTTAAGGGTTTCATTGTTGAGCCAATACTTGCTGCCAAGTTTTCATACCTTTTATTTGTTAATAAAGTTGGTATATAGAAAAAAACAGGTAGCATGATTAACATTCATCAAGAAAATAGCCATAAAATGTTAACAGTCCTCTTGGCCAGAAGATAACATAAATCACCTGTGACCTTTTGCACGCAGAAAAGTATGCAGAAAGAACACCTGGCATTAAAAAGGATCAGGACAGCTGCCCCTGCATGACTTTGCATCTTCCATTATGTAAAACTTAGGGTATATAAGTTCCTTTTGAAAATAAAGTTACAGGTCTTGCACAAGCTTGGCCTCCCTGTGTCATAATTTCTTTCTCTCTTTACTTCTTTTTCAGTCTGATACCGTGGGGTGCAGAGGTCCTCCATGTTCCCTTCTGTCCTAGGCTTCTAACACCCACACGAGAGGGAGCACAAGGCGGGGCACTCTCAGCTATTCAAGCAGGCGCCTGAGCCTACGAGAATGGTATAAGTCCCTTGTCTTGGGACTTTATTGGCTTTCTGTTTAAACCAAGGAATATCAGCCTTTTTTTCTCTCCTCTATTCTCTTAACTGCAAATTCTTCCCTTAATATTCTCTATATCTATATACCTCTCTCATCACGCTGCCCATGCTTTGGATGTCCTGGATCCAACCAGGGCTGGACCCTGGAGAGGGTCCATTTCCCTTCTTCGTCGGGAAAGGAATACGGACATACCTGAACAACTCAAGAAAAGGTGGTCTCAACTTGAAACTCGAGAGGAACTCCAGGGATCCTGCCACAATTCAAAAAGAACCCCATATCCAAATCCACTCCAGATAAACCTGATTCCCCTGCACTGACTCTACTCTCACCCCAAGTATCGACTCAACACACAATGGGAGGTGTGACAGACCTGTGGAACCTCAAAAGAAAGTCACAGATCCCTATGCCAACTCGACAGGAAGCCTGAAACTAATTTTATGGCTCAAGAGGAAAACGAACTTCCATGTCTCCAGACGAGAGGAGGACTAACAGCCCTGTTGAAACTCCATAGAAACAAGATCCATGTCAGCACTGGAGATCACGGCATCAACTCGAGATGAGGACTAAGGACCCTGAATTGACTGGAGAGGAATCCCGAGAGGCCACTCACAACTCGCATGGAGACTTGACTTTCCTGAGGCAACACAAGTGGGTCCCTGAGATCCCCATTGTAACTTGAGATGAACACCGAGTTTTCTACCACAACTCGAGAAAAACAGGGAGATTCTCACCTCAACACGAATGAGTCCTTTTTCCACTGCAACATCTTGAGAGAAATCCACCTCCCTCTTAAGCCTCGAAAGGGTCCTTCACACCCATGATGCACTGAAAAATTTCCCTGACATACCCGTCTCCACTGGAAAGGAACACCAACTGTCCGCCAACACTCAAGAAGAGGCCTGTTTTTCCCTCCTCATTTCTTCATGAGGGTCTGCCAGGAGCCAGCACGGGAGATCCCACCCATGACAAAGGTCTGAGGAAGAGGCCTGACAGGCAAAGGCGAGTCAGGAGTTCAGGGACCCTCTGGACCTGCTCGAGCATCTACCCCAAAACCAGAATCTGCCTGTCCTGCTATTTTTCACCAACTCCTCTGTTACCGAGGGGGGCTGTCCCTGACCACTTTTTTCTCTGAATAAAATTAACTTAGGTTTCTAGTTAATAAGTGTCCTGGGCATGTAATTGGAGTGTTTCAATTCAAATCTCTCTGGTAGCTTTCTAACTTGCCTGAGAGATTTATCTGGACTTTTTCAACTATACATGTGATTGTTTACAGCCTCTGAACTGCGAGTGGCACAGGAAGCTTAAAACATTCTAGGAATGTAAAGCCTTTCAAGGAGCTAAAATTCAATAGACTAGAACTGGTTATGGGTTTCATTGTTGAGCCAATACTTGCTGCCAAGTTTTCATATCTTTCTTTTGTTGATATAGTTGGTATATAGGAAAAACAGGTAGCAGCCCTGGCATCAGCAACATTAGCTCTTTGAGTTAAGGCCTTTGTTGTAAGCCACTGCACGTTTGTTCTATAGGAATGTAACTTTATTTAGTACTCTGAGAGTGATGGAGATTAAAGAAAAAAACACTTTAAGCAAAAATGAGTTTTCTGGTTGATTAACATTCATCAAGGAAAAGAGCCATTAAATGATAACAGGTCTCTAGGCCAGAAGATCACGTAAATTACCTTAGACATTTTGCATATGGAAAAGTATGTAGAATGAAATCCTAGTATCGATAAGGGTCAGGACTACTGCCCCTGCATGACTCTGCATCTTCCATTATGTAAAACTTATGGTATAAATTATCCTTTTGAAAATAAAGTTACAGGACTTGCACAAGTGTGGCCTCCCAGTGTCATACTTTCTTTCTCTCTTTACTTCTTTTTCAGGCTGATACCGTGGGGTGCAGGGGTCCTCCATGTTCACTTCTCTGCCCAGGCTTCTAAGACCCATGTTAGAGGGAGCCCAAGGTGGGGCACCCTTTGATATTCAAGCGGGCGCATGTGGCCTATGTGAATGGTGTAAGGCCCTTGTCTTGGGACTTTATTGGCTTTCTGTGTAAACCAAGGAATATCAGCCTCTTTTCTCTCCTCTATTCTTTTAACTGCAAATTCTTCCCTTATCACTCTCTATATCTATATATCTCTATCACTTCACTGTCAATGCTCCGGATACCCTGGATCCAACTGGAGCTGAACACTGGAGAGGGTCTATTTCCCTGCTTCCTTGGGAAAGAAATACAAACATACCAGGTGCAACTCATGGGAAGGCGGTCTCAACTTGAAACTCTAGGAATTCCAGGGATCCTGCCACAATTCAAAAAGACCCCCATGTCTCAATCCACTCTAGATAAACTTGATTCCCCTGCACTGACTCGACTGTCACACCGAGTATCTACTCAAAACACAATGGGAGGTTTGACAGCCCTGTGGCACCTCTAGAGAAAGACACAGATCCCTATGTCAACTCGACAGGAAGCCTGAAACTAATTTTACAGCTCGAGAGGAAAGTGGACTTCCATGACTCCTGAGGAGACGAGGACTAACAGCCCTATTGAAACTCCATAGAAACACCGAGATCCATGTCAGCACTGGAGAAGAACCCTGAGGTTCTGGCATCAACTCGAGATGAGTACTTAGGACCCTGAACTGACTGGAGAGGATCGCAAGAGGCCCCTCACAACTCGCATGGAAACTTGACTTTCCTGTGGCAACACGAGCGGGTCCCTGAGGTCCCATTTGTAACTTGAGAGGAACACCAATTTCCTACCGCAACTTGAGAAAAACAGGGAGATTCTCACCTCAACGCGAATGAGGGCATTTTCCGCTGCAGTATCTCGAGAGAAATCCCAACTCCCTCTTAAGCCTTGAAAGGGTCCTTCACATCCTTGATGCAACTAAAGAAGTTCCCCGACATACCCATCTCCACTCGAGAGGAACACCGAGGGTCCTGCCACAAGTCAAGAAGAGCCCCGTTTTTCCTTCCTCAGCTCGAGATGAGGGTCCATTTCCCTGCTTCATCGGGAAAGGAATCCTGGTGTTCCTGTCACTTCAAGAGGAGGCAGTCTCAAATTGAAATTCGAGAGGAACTCCAGTGTTGTTCCACAATTCAAAAATACTCTGATGGCCTAATCCACTCCAGATAAATCTGATTCCCTGAACTGACTAGACTGTCACCCCGACTATCGACTCAAAACAAGATAGGAAGTGTGAAAGCCCTGTGGCACCTCGAGAGAAAGTGAGAGATCCTTAGGTCAACTCGACAGGAAACCTGAAACTACTTTTACAGCTCAAGAGGAAAGTGGACTTCCATGTCTCCAAACGAGACGAAGTCTGAATCCCCTGTTGAAACTCCATAGGAACACCGAGATCCAAGTCAGCACTGGAGAGGAACATTGAGGATCCGGCCTCTAATTGACATGAGGCCTTGGGCCCCAGCATTGACTAGAGAGGAATCCCGAGAGGCCCCTCGCAACTCCCATGGAGACTTGACATTCCTGAGGCAACATGATCTGGTCCCTAAGGTCCCCATTTTAACTCGAGAGGAAGCCCATTTCCTGCCGCAACTCAATAAAAACCAGGATATTCTCCTCTCAGCGCGAGATGAGGCCCTTTTCCACTGCAGAGTCTCGAGAAAAATTCCACCTTCCCTCTTGAGCCTCTAAAGGGTCTTTGACACCCTTGATGCAACTCAAGAAGTTCCCTGACATACCCATCTCCACTCGAGAGAAACACCAAGTGTCCATCAACGCTCAAGGATAGCCCCATTTTTCCCTCCTCATCTCTACATGAGGGTCTTCCGGGAGCCACCACGGGAGATCCCACCCATGACAAAGGTCATAAGGAAGAGGCCAGACAGGCAAAGGTGAGTCAGGAGTTGAGGGACCCTCTGGACCTGCTCGAGCATCTACCCCAAAACCGGTATCTGCCTCTCCTGCTATTTTCCACCAAGTCATCTGTTACCCAAGGGGAGCTGTCCCCGACCTCCTTTCTCTGAAGAAAATTAACTTAGGGCTCTAGTTTATAAGTCTCCTAGGCATGTAATTGGAGTATTTCAATTCAAACACCTCTGATAGATTTCTAACTTGCCTGAGAGATTTATTCGGACTTTTTCAAATGCCCATATGATTGCTTACAGCCTCCCAACAGCGACTGGCACAGGAAGCGTAAAACATTTTAGGAATGTAGAGCCTTTCGAGGAGTTAAAATTCAATAGAATAGAACTGGTTATGGGTTTCATTGTTGAGCCAATACTTGCTGCCAAGTTTTCATATTTTTTATTTGTTGATATAGTTGGTATATAGAAAATCAGATAGGAGCCCTGGCTTCAGCAGCATTAGATCTTTGAGTTAAGTACTTTGTTATAACCCACTGCATGTTTGTTCTAAAGGAATGAAACTTTATTTAGTACTTTGAGGATAATGCAGATTAAAGAAAAGACAGGTCAAGGGAAAACAAATTTTCTGGTTGATTAACATTCATCAAGAAAAGAGCCATAAAATTTTAACAGGCCTTTTGGCCAGAAGATAATGTAAGTCACGAGACCTTTTTGCATATGGAAAAGTATGCAGAAAGAAAGCCTGGTATCAGTAAGGGTCAGGACTGTTGCCCCTGCATGACTCTGCATCTTCCATTATATAAACCTAGTGTATATAAGCTCCTTTTAAAAATAAAGTTACAGATCTTGCACAAGCTTGGCCTCCCTGTGTCATACTTTCTTTCTCTCTTTACTTATTTTTGCCTGATACCGTGGGGTGCAGAGTTCCTTCGTGTTCACTTCTCTGCCTGGGCTTCTAAGACCCACGTGAGAGGGATCAAAGGTGGGGCATTCTTCACTCTTCAAGGGGACGCCTGTAGCCTCTGTGAATGGTGTAAGACCCTTGTCTTGGTACTTTATTGGCTTTCTGTGTAAACCAAGGAATATCAGCCTCTTTTCTCTCCTCTATTCTCTTAACTGCAAATTCTTCCCTTAAACTCTCTGTATCTACATACCTCTCTCGCTTCACCGTCCACGCTTCAGATATCCTGGATCCAACTGGGGCTGGACCCCAGTAAGGGTCCATTTCCCTGGTTGGTTTTGAAAGGAATATGGACATACCCCATGCAGCTTAAGAGGATACGGTCTCAACTTGAAACTCGAGAGGAACTCCAGGGATCCTGCCACAATTCAAAAAGACCCCAATGTCCAATCCACTCCAGATAGACCTGATTCCCCTGCACTGACTCGACTGTCACCCTGAGTATCAACTCAAAACACTATGGAAAGTGTGATAGCCCTGTGGCACCTCGAGAGAAAGCCACACATCCCTATGTAACTAGACAGGAAACATAACACTACTTTTACAGCTCAAGAGGAAATCAGATTCCATGTCTTGACATGAGACAAGGTTTGAATTCCCTGTTGAAACTCCCTAGGAAACCAGAGATCCCTGTCAGCACTGGAAACGAAACCTGAGGTTCCAGCCTCACTCCAGATGAGGACCTAGGACCCAGCAACGACAGGAGAGGAATCCCGAGAGGCCCATTTCAACTCGCATGGAGACTTAAGTTTCCTGAGGAAACATGAACGCGTCCCTGAGGTCCCCATCGTAATTTGAGAGGAACCCAAGTTTCCTGTCGAAACTCAAGAAGAAAACAGGAAATTCACCCATCAATGAGAGATGAGGCCCTTTTCCACTGCAGCATCTTAAGAGAAATCCCATCTTCCCTCTTGAGCCTGAAAGTGTCCTTGACACCCTTGATGCAACTCAAGAAGTTCCCAGACATACCCATCTCCACTCGAGAGGAACACACTGTCTCCCGCCACAACTCAAGAAAAGGCATATATTTTCATCCTCATCTCTAGATGAGGGTCAATTTCCATGCTTCATTGGGAAACAAATTCCAGCGTACTCATCACACTTCAAGTGGAGGCTGTCTCAACTTGAAACTCGAGAGGAACTCCAGGGGTCATGAAACAATTCAATAAGACCCCGATGACCCAATCCACGTCAGATAAACCTGATTCCCCTGCACTGACTCGATTGTCACTCCACGTATCAATTCAAAATAAAATGGGAAGTGTGACAGCCCTCTAGCACCTCGAGAGTAAGTCACAGATCCCTATGTCAATTCGACAGGAAACCTGGCACTACTTTTACAACTCATGAGGAAAGTGGACTTCCATGTCTCCATACAAGACGAAGCCTAACTCCCCTTTTGAAACTCCATAGGAACCCCGAGATCCAAGTCAGCACTGGAGAGGAACCCTTTTGATTTGGCCTCAACTACAGATGAGGCACTAGGTCCCTGCACTGACTGGAGAGGAATCCTTAAAGGCTCCTCGCAACTCACATGGAGACTTGACCTTCCTGAGGTGACAAGATCCAGTACCTAAGGTACCCGTTATAACTCGAGAGGAACCCCGTATTCCCTGCCCCAACTTGAGAAAAACCAAGAGATTATCTCTTCAACACAAGATGAGGCCCTTTTCCACTGCAGTGTCTTGAGTGAAATTCCACCTTCCCTCTTGAGCCTCGAAAGGGTCCTAGACACCCTTTATGAAATTCAAGAAGTTTCCTGACATTCACATCTCCACTCAAGAGGAACACCAAGTGTCCGCTAACACTCAAGAAGAGCCCCCTTTTCCCCTCCTCATCTCTACATGAGGGTCTGCCGGGAGGCAGCATGGAATATCCCACCCATGACAAAGGTCTGAGGAAGAGGTCTGACAGGCAAAGGCGAGTCAGGAGTTCAGGGACCTTCTGGACCTGCTCGAGCACCTACCCCAAAACCGGAATCTGCCTGTCCTGCTATTTTTCACCAACTCCTCTGTTACAAATCAGGGGGGAGGGGTGTGTTCCCAACCACTTTTCTCTGAAGAAACTTAACTTAGGGCTCTAGTTTATAAGTCCCCTGGGCATGTAATTGGAGTGTTTCAATTCAAACACCTCTGATAGCTTTCTAACTTGCCTGAGAGATTTATCCAGACTTTTTCATCTATGCATGTGATTGTTTACAGGCCCCCAACCGCGAGTGGCACAGGAAGCTTAAAATATTCTAGGAATGTAGAGCCTTTCAAGGTGTTAAATTTCAATAGAATAAAACTGGTTAAGGGTTTCATTGTTGAGCCAATACTTGCTGCCAAGTTTTCATACCTTTTATTTGCTGATATAGTTGGTACATAGAAAAAACAGGTAGTAGCCCTGACATCAGCAACATTAGATCTTTGAGTTAAGTACTTTGCTGTAACCCACTGCACGTTTGTTCTATAGGAATGTAATTTTATTTAGTACTTTGAGGATAATGCAGATTAAAGAAAAAACACTTCAAGAAAAATGAGTTCTTTTTTTTTGTTGTTGTTGTTATTTAACATTCATCAAGGAAAAGAGCCATAAAATATTAACAGCCTTCTAGGCCAGAAGATCATGTAAATCAACTTAGATATTTTGCATATGGAAAAGTATGCAGAAAGAAAGCATGGTATCGATAAGGGTCAGGACTGCTGCCCCTGCATGACTCTGCATCTTCCATTATGTAAAACTTAGGGTATATAAGTTCTTTTTGAAAATAAAGGTACAGGACTTGCACAAGTGTGGCCTCCCTGTGTCATACTTTCTTTCTCTCTACTTCTTTTTCAGGCTGATACTATGGGGTGCAGGTGTCCTCCGTGTTCACTTCTTTGCCTGGGCTTCTAAGACCCACGTTAGAGGGAGCCAACAGCGGGGCACCCTCCGATATTCAGGTGGGCACCTGTGGCCTACATGAATGGTGTAAGTCCCTTGTCGTGGGATTTTATTGGCTTTTTGTGTAAACCAAGGAATGTCAGCCTCTTTTATCTCCTCTATTCTCTTAACTACAAATTCGTCCCTTATCATTTTCTATATCTTTATATCTCTCTCGCCTCGCCAACTGGCTTCAGATACCCTGGATGCAACAGGGGCTGGACCCCAGTAAGGGTCCATTTTCCTGCTTCATAGGGAAAGGAATACGTGTGTACCCAGCACAGCTCATGAAAAGGCGGTCTCATCTTGAAACTTGAGAGGAACTCCAGGGGTCATGCCAAAATTCAAAAAGACCCTGATGTTCCAATCCACTCCAGATAAACTTGATTCCCCTGCCATGCCTCAACTGCCATCCTGAGTATTGACTCTAAACACGATGGCAGGTGTGACAGTTCTGTGGCACCCCGAGAGAAAGCCACAGATTCCTATGTCAAATCTACAGGAAGTTTGACACGACTTTTACAACTCGAGAGGAAGGCAGACTTCCATGTCTCCACACGAGACGAGGTCTGACACTCCTATTGAAACACCATAGGAACCCTGAGAACCATGTCAGCACGGGAGAATAACACTGAGGTTCCTGCCTCAACTTGAGATGAGTTCCTAGGACACTGCAACACCTGGAGAAGAATCTGCAAAGGCCCTTCCCAACTTGCGTGGAGACTTAACTTTTCAGGGCAACACGAGCTGGTTCCTTTGGTCCCCACTGTAACTTGAGAGGAATCCCGCGTTTCCTGCCATAACTCCTGAAAAAGATTTTCCCTCAACGCGAGATGAGGCCCTTTTCTGCTGCCACGTCTCGAGAGAAATCGATATTCCCTCTTGAGCTGTGAAAGTGACCTTGACACCCTCGGTGCAACTCAAGAAGTTCCCCGACATAACCGTCTCCATTCGAGAGGAACATCGAGGGTCTCACCACAACTCAAGAAGAGCCCCGTTATTCCGTCTTCATCTCAAGATGAGGGTCGATTTCCCTGCTTCATCAGGAAAGGAATCCCAGTGTTTCAGTCGCACATAAAGAGGAGGCAGTCTCAGCTAGTAATTCAAGAGGAACTCCAGGGGTCATGCCACAATTCCAAAAGACTCCGATGTCCCGATTTACTCCAAATAAACCCGATTCTCCTGCTCTGACTCGACTGTCACCCTGAGTATCAACTCAAAACACGATGGCAGGTGTGACATCCTTGTGGCACCTCGAGAAAAAGCCACAGATCCCTATGTCAACTCGATAGGAAGACTTATACAAGTTTTACAGCTTGAGAGGAAAGCAGATGTCCATGTCTCCACACGAGATGAGCCTTGACTCCCCTGTGGAAACTCCATAGGACCCCCCGAGATCCAAGTCTGAACTGGAGAGGAACCCTGAGGCTCCGGCCTCAACTCCAGATGAGGACCTAGGACCCGGCACTGGCTGGAGAGGAATCCTGAGAGGACCCTCTAAACTCGCATGGAGACTTGACTTTCCTGAGGCAACACGAGCGAGTCCCTGACGTCCCTGTCATAACTTGAGAGGAACTCCAAGGTTCCTGCTGCAACTCGAGAAAAACCAGAAAATTCTCCCCTCAACACGAGATCAGGCCCTTTTCCGCTGCAGCATCCTGAGAGAAATTCCACCTTCCCTCTTGAGCTGCAAAATGGTCCGTGACACCCTTGATCCAGCTCAAGAAATTCCCCGACCTCCCCATCTCCATTCGAGAGGAACACGGAGTGTTCTCCCACAACTCAAGAAGAGCCCCATTTTTCACTACTCATCTAAAGATGAGGATCCATTTCCTCACTTCATCGGGAAAGGAATCCTGGCATTCCCGTCGCACCTCAAGAGGATGCGGTCTCAACTTGAAACTCGAATGGAACTCCAGGGGTCGTCCCACAATTCTAAAATACTTTGATGTCCCAATCCACTCCTGATACACCTGATTCCCCTGCACTGACTAGACTGTCACCCTGAGTATTGACTCAAAACACAATGGCAGGTGTGACAGCCCTGTGGCACCTTGAGAGAAAGCCACAGATCCCTATGCCAACTCGACCACACTCCCTTTCCTGCCTATTTTGTGACCCTGCCCCCCCTCCAATGAAAGACTGAAAGGGAATCTGGAAGGTCACCTTCTCTTATTTAAAAGAGGACCCAAATTTTTGGTCCTCTTTTTCCATTGAGATCCTGGTTCAAGTGCCCCATCTCGGCTTCTGTGGGTGGCTGAGCCTATAGTGACTCCCTGCATTCTTCTCTTTTACTCTCATAAGCTTGGGTCCTTTTCCCACTTCTGCAATGAATGGGCACTGTCATTGCTTCTAACTTCCAGATAGATTTATGAAAAGTTCTGTAAAATCTACTCATTTCCTCTCTTTTGTTCAGTGTCTCTCTCTAGACATGTCTTTCTTTTCCTTTCGAAATTCAGTCTCTGTCTTCCTTTTTCTCTTTATCTCTGTCTCTCCTGTGGATGGAAGGATGTCTTCGAATGCACATGGATATTGTTAGCTAGGGTTAGGTTTTAGGGATAGGTTAGAGTGAGATAAAGTGTTTAGGTTGGAGTTTGTGTTGGGGGATGGGACAAGGGTGGTGTGTTTTTTCTTGGAGACTTGAGTGCTGTTTGTTTTTAGTCTATTTTACATAGGAACCGCTTATCAGATACATGACTTGCCAGTTGTCTCTTATGTTCACTTTACTATCTTTTTGATTTGTGAAAGCTTGATTCCCTGGTGGCTCAGAAGGTAAAGCGTTTGTCCTCAATGTGGGACCCTGGTTTGATCCCTGGGACAGGAAGATCCCCTGGAGAAGGAAATGGCAACCCAGTCCAATACTCTTGCCTAGAAAATTCCATGGATGAAGGAGCCTGATGGGCTACAGTCCATGGAGTCACAAAAGGTCAGACACGACTGAGCGACTTCACTTTACTTGTGGTTGGCACACAAATTTGTAGTTTCAACACCACTAAAAGTTGTGTGCAGGTGCAGGAGGGCAGAGAGGAGTTACTCCACGTTCAAGGTCAGGAGGGGCGTCCTTGATGAGATACCCCTTGCCCAAGGTAAGGAGCAGTGGCTGCACTTTGCTGTAGCAGCTGTGAATAGATACCCCACGACCAAGGTAAGAGTAACCCAAGTAAGACAGTAGGTGTTGTGAGACGGCATCAGAGGGCAGACACACTGAGACCATAATCACAGACCACTAGTCAATCTTATCACATGGAACACAGCCTTGTCTAACTCAATGAAACTAGGCCATGCCGTGAGGGGCCAACCAAGGCAGATGGGTCATGATGGACAAGGCTGACAGAATGTGGTCCACTGGAGAAGGGAATGGCAGACCATTCAGTATTCTTGCCTTGAGAACCCCATGAACCGTATGAAAAGGCAAAATGATAGGATACTGAAAGAGGAACTTCCAGGTCGGTAAGTGCCCAATATACTACTGAAGATCAGTGGAGAAATAACCCCAGAAATACTGAAGGGATGGACCCAAAGCAAACGCAAAACCCCATTGTGCATGTGACTGGTGAAACAAGTAAGGTCCAATGCTGTTAAGAGCAACATTACATAGGAACCTGGAATGTTAAGTTCATGAATCAAGGCAAATCGGAAGTGGTCAAACAGGGGATGGCAAGAGTGAACATTGACATTCTAGGAATCAGCGAACTAAAATTGACTGGGATGAGTGAATTTAACTCAGATGACCATTATATCTACTACTGTCGGCAGGAATCCCTTAGCAGAAATGGGGTAGCCATCATGGTCAACAAAATAATCTGAAATGCAGTACTTGGATGCCCTCTCAAAATCTACAGGATGATCTCTGTTTCTTTCCAAGGCAAACCACTCAATATCAGGTAATCCAAGCCTGTGCCCCAACCAGTAATATGGAAGAAGTTGACGTTGAACTGTTCTATGAAGACTTTCAAGAACTTTTCGAACTAACACCCAATAAAGTTGTCCTTTTCATTCTAGGGGACTGGAACGCAAAAGTAGGAAGTCAAGAAACACCTGGAATAATAGACAAATTTGGCCTTGGAGTACGGAATGAAGCAGGGCAAATAATATAATTTTGCCAAGAGAACACACTGGTAATAGCGAACACCCTCTTCCAACAACACAAGAGAAGACTCTACACATGGACATTATCAGATGGTCAACACTGAAATCAGACTGATTGTATTCTTCGCAGCCAAAGGTAGAGAAGCTCCACACAGTGTAAAAAACAAGACAGGGAGCTGACTGGCTCAGATCATGAACTTCTTATTGCTAAATTGAGACTTAAATTGAAGAAAGTAGGACAATCCACGAGACAATTCAGGTATGACCTAAATCAAATCCCTGATGATTTTATAGTGGAAGTGAGAAATAGATTTAATGGATTAGACTTGATAGAGTGCCTGATGAACTATGGGTGGAGGTTCATGACATGGTATAGGAACAGGGATCAGGACCATCCCCAAGAAAAAGAAATGCAAAAAAGCAAAATGACTGTCTGAGAAGGCCTTACAAATAGCTGTGAACTGAAGAGAAAAGAAAAGCAAAGGAGAAAAGGAAAGATATAAGCATCTGAACGCATCGTTCCAAAGAATAGCAAGGAGAGGTAAGAAAGCCTTCAGGAGCAAACAATGCAAAGAAATAGAGGAAAACAACAGAGTGGAAAAGACCAGAGATCTCGTCAAGAAAATTAGAGACACCAAGGGATCATTTCATGCAAAGATAGGCTCGATAAAGACAGAAACGGTATAGATCTAACAGAAGCAGACAATATTAAGAAGTGGCAAGAATCCACGGAAGAACTGTCCCAGAAGGATCTTCACGACACAGATAATCACGATGGTGTGATCAATCACCTAGTATCAGACATCCTGGAATGTGAAGTCAAGTGGGCCTTAGCATCACTGCGAAGAAACTAGTTAAGCTGATGGATTTCCAGTGAAGCTATTTCAAATCCTGAAAGATGATGCTGTGAAAGTGCTGCACTCAATATGCCAGCAAATTTGGAAAACTCAGCAGTGGCCACAGGACTAGAAAAGGTTGGTTTTCGTTCCAAGGCCAAAAATTGCTCAAGCTACCACATAGTTGCACTCATCTCACACGCTAATAAAGTAATGCTCAAAATTCTCCAAGCGAGGCTTCAGCAATACATGAACCATTAACTTCCAGATATTCAAGCTGGTTTTAGAAAAGGCAGAGGAACCAGAGACCAAATTGCCAAATCATTGAAAAAACAAGAGAGTTCTAGAAAAACATCTATTTCTGATTTATTGACTATGCCAAAGCCTTTGACTGTGTGGATCACAATAAAGTTTTGGAAATTTTTCAAGAGATGGGAATACCAGACTGCCTGACCTGCCTCTTGAGAAAATATATACAGGTGATGAAGCAAAAGTTAGAACTTGACATGGAACAACAGACTGGTTCCAAATAAGGAAAGGAGTACATCAAGGCTGTATAACGTCACCCTGCTTATTTAACTTATATGCAGAGTACATCACGAGAAACTCTGGGCTGGAAGAATCACACGTTGGAATCAAGATTGCCATGAGAAACATCAATAACCACAGATATGCAGACGACAACACCCTTATGGCAGAAAGTGAAGAGGAACTAAAGAGCCTTTGATGAAAGTGAAAGAGGAGAGTGAAAACATTGGCTTCAAGCTCAACATTCAGAAAACTAAGATCAAGGCATCTGTCTCATCATGTCACGTCAAATAGATGGGGAATTGTGGAAAGAGTGCCAGACATTATTTTGACGGGGCTCCAAAATCTCTGCAGATGGTGATTGCAGTCATGAAATTAAAAACAAAACAAAAAAAAAAAAAACACTTACTCCTTGGGAGGAAGGTTATGACCAACCTAGATAGCATATTCAAAAGCAGAGACATTAATTGCTTTGCCAAGAAAGTTCCATCTAGTCAAGACTATGGTTTTCCCAGTTGTCATGTATTGATGTGAGACTTGAACTGTGAAGAAAGCTGAGTGCCGAAGAATAGATGCTTTTGAACTGTGGTGTTGTAGAGGACTCTTGAGAGTCCCTTGGACTGCAAGGAGATCCAACCAGTCCATTCTGAAGGAGGGCAGCCCTGGGATTTCTTTGGAAGGAATGATGCTAAGGTTGAAACTCCAGTACTTTGGCCACCTCATGCGAAGAGTTGACTCATTGGAAAAGACTCTGATGCTGGCAGGGATTTGGGGCAGGAGGAGAAGGGGACAACAGAGGATAAAATGGCTGGAAGGCATCACAGACTTGATGGACGTGAGTCTGAGTGGACTCTGGGAGTTGGTGATGGACAGGGAGGCCTGGCGTGCTGTGATTCATGGGGTCGCAAAGAGTCAAACACGACTGAGCAACTGAACTGAACTGAACTGAACTGAACATGTAAAGAAAGAGAGGAGGCCCATTGGGGCTATTTTGCACCCATTGGAAAGTAAGTTGGATCTCTGTGTCACAAAACAACACCATAGCAATTAAGACACATAAGAAGAACCAACAATTGAAAGGAAAACTTTACAAATTTTATAGCAATTTTTGATGAGTGAAAACCTTACTTTATAATCGAGGTATTATGCATTTTTAAAGATTTGTTAGTTTAAGGGGTACAGCAACGTGATTGAGGGATTCAGTGTCCCAGGGGCTTCTTTGGACAAAATTCACTCCATTTGAGGGGCCCTTGGAACATATCCTCTACTCAGAACAGGCAAGAATCCTGAAAACACAGAGCAGCATGTTGTGGTGCTAGTGGGTATTTTTTCACTGAATCACTTATTCCACCGTGACACACAGAAGAAGCCTAGATGCTAGGAGGGGGATCTCCAATCCTATCTTCAAACAGGAGCCTTTGCTCCCCTGAATAGAGTTGAGTGAAACTACGCTTGGGAAGGGAAGAGATGTGTCCTGAATATTTTGTTTGCAGAGAATAAAGTGCTGCATAGAGACGTTGTGCAAGCTCGTCCCAGGACACGGAGCACAAGGACACAGTGACCTGATTATCAGCCCTGCTCTTGGGACATTGCACTGTCTCCACCCCTGACATATAGTGAGGCCCTCACTGGTGTCCTGGAGAATATGGTCACACGACCAGAATCTGTCCAATCTGTGTGTTCAATCCTCCCTGGCTACCGTGATGGTCTCAGGACTTGGGCAGTGACCAATCAGGGTCCAGGGCCAGGATTCAGGCTGTAATCAAGGGGAAGAGGAGCTCTGATTCTGCTGGAAGGGGCGGGGTTTGTGAGGTCAGTCTACAGCAGTGAGAGGAGCATGAGGTCAACCTGGGGTGATTGGTGACTTTTCTGCTCCCATCAGGGCAGAGGCACTGGCTTGAGAATGAGGGCGCTGCTGAGCCCAGGTTTTGAGAGCACTGGCTCCTGCTGTGGTCCCGAAGCTCCACCTGAGACCAGAGGGAAGACGTCTGCCTGTGAGTCCTCCTGCTTATCAGTGAGCTTGTGGAACCACACTGGTTTTTCTGTCCAGCGGCCTAAGTGGAAACCCTGCAAATGAAAGTGTGTGAGTTTTGGCCTGCTTCAGGGAAGAAACCACAGATGACACTGGGAGACTCCAGTCTAATCTGGATTCAGGGCATATCTCTTGAAAGTGAAGGGACAAGCCATTCAGTCGTGTCCAACTCTTTGCAACCACATAGACTATAGGATCCATGGAATTCTGCAGGCAAGAATACTGGAGTGGGCAGCCTTTCCCTTCTCCAGGGGATCTTCCAAACCCCGGGGTTGAACCAGGGTCTCTGCATGCAATCAGATTCTTTACTGGCTGAGCCACAAAGAGGTCAAAGAATATTCGACTGGGTAGCCTGACCCTTCTGCAGCAGATCTAGATTTTCTGACCCAGGAATGAAACTGGGCTCTCCTGCAATGCAGGAGGATGCTTCACCAGCTGAGGTATCATGTAAGCCCAATATCTCTTAAGACCAGCTACTAATTGTAGGATTGCCCTAAAGAGTCTTCACAGGATTAAGGTAGCAACATGCTAAGTTAGCAATCGATGTCCTTATTCTAGAGGACAAAACTGGGGCTCTAAGAAGGGGGTAACTCAGCTATAGCAAGGAAGTAACTCAGTTATAGCAAGGAAGTGTGTACCCAGACAAACCCTGCAGTTCCTGTGTTAGAACTCAGGGAGGCCACATGGTGAAGCTTGTCCGTGTGACAGGGGCAAAGACACACAGCCCACACTGGGTGCTGCAGGGACTTGATTTGGTAACTGCCGTCTGGCAGCTTGGAGACTCACAACATCAGTTTTCACTGAAGAAAGGAATGGAACCTCCCTTCATCCACCCCATCACACCCTCTGGGTCCTCCCACACCATGCTCCCTTTCTCTTGATTTCTGAGGAAATTATAGTTATGCTCATGTGACCACATTGGCTGTCCATTGTTCACAGGCTACCATTGGAGCTGCTAAAGGAGAAGGCCATGAGCCTTTGGCTCTGAGTATCTCTCTTTCCTTTGCACCATCGAGGCCCTCCTCCACACTTGTACACCAGAGGCCTTTTCTGAGACGCACAGGGACCATCCCTCAGTTTGCAACAAGTTGTATCCTCTGCTGTCCTTTCAATGCCTCCCTTGAAACTCAGCTCATGTGCCCCTTTGCCTGCATGGTGGCCCAGCTGGCTGCCATGGGAGATACAGAGCTGACTGTGAATCCAAAGCTCAGATCTGACAGCTGGGAATCTGTGTATAAAGAACCTGGCTATTCACACTGTAAAGGCTGAAGTAGGCTCCAGGGGACCAGAACTAGGGCTTGGGCCAAAGTGACTCCAGAGGCGTTTGGATGCCAGGGGAGGCTTCTGGCTCTAGTGGGAATGGGGCGAGTTTCTAGAAGTTCTGAGGGCCTACTGTGTGGAGGTTCACGGTTCATAGAGAAGAGAAGTTGAAGTCTACCCTGGAGGTGGTCGCAGCTCATGGCTGAATCAGCTGCCTTCCTGAGGGTGGGATGTGGGGCAGAGGAAGAGACCCAGGTCTGCTCCCTCGTGTGGTACCCGGGGCATGTTGACACCAGACTAAACACTCACACGGTGATGACCATCGCTGCTGTCAGCAAAGGGTTTACACTGGCATGTGTCTTCATCTGAGAGGTAAAGGCGTCTCGAAACTACACTGGCCATAGGCATGGCCTGTCCATCCTCACATGTTTCTTCTCTTCCTTACTGAACATTCATTTCCAAGAGCGTTTTTGGGTCATAGGATGTTGGCTCTTCTCAATGAGGAACGCTTTTTGGTCGTTGGCGGTGTTCATTTTCCAGCTCTCTCTTTTGGCTTCTTCTGTGAATTTTTGTGTGGAACAGGAAGAGCTCCACATCTCCCTCCTGGCTGAGATGTCACATTTACAACAGCAATGCCCACCTGGAGGTTTAGATCACATTTGCCGAAAGGGCTTCATTTTGCAGATGACATCCTGAAAGTACCTACACTGTCCTTTCAGTTACCCAAAGTCTACTTCAAATGAAATAAAAACAAGAATTCTCAAGTTTAGTCTTACAATATGTAGAGAGTCAGAAAAATCCCCTGGGAAATGGAAAAGTTACCTACTCCAGTATTCTGGCCTAGATAACTCCATGGATTGTAAAAACCATGAGACTGCAGAGAGTCTAACAAGACTAAGCACCTATAACTTTCCCTTTCTGTCAGAAAAAAAAAATCCATGTTTCTATCATTTCAGGGATTGGCATTGATTGAGGCCATCCAAAGAAGGGGAAGAAATGAAGAAAGAAAAAGACTAAATGTTGTCAGGTGGCAGAGGGAGGAATGGGGTGTGCTTGACATGAATCCATGCTTTTCTTGGAAGTGCAGGGATAGAATGAGAAGGTGCAAATGTAGACATTACTGATGGTTACACAGCATTGTGAACACTTTAATATTCCCAGATTGCATCAATTAAAGTAAAATTTATTAATAAAAACTTAAGAGAAAAAAATACATAAAGCCATAAACAAATAAAACATCACAAGAAAGCTACACACAAACCAGATGAAAATAAGCTCAGGGGAAGGGCAGTCAATCTTCCCTGGGTGAGGAGCAGGTTGATGGCATCCAGGGGAAGCAAGCAGGGATGGAGGCTGCAAAGCCAACAGCTCCCCTGGATGAGATGTTTCTAGAAAGGGTTCTGGGTCTCTGTCCAGAGTAGGGGCCCATTCTCCCTGCGGAGGTGGGTCAGTCATTGTGGGCATCTGGGTCTTGGGCAGAAGCCAGGGCAGGCTCTCCTGACAGAGGTGGTGACTCATCCCCTGACTCGGGTTCTCCTGCCAAAGCCCGAGTAGGTACAGGTGCAGGTGGACATGGATGTTCTTGCTGAGGGGGTGGGACATCGGTGCCTGCAGCTGGGGGTCTTGCAGGCACAGAGGTCCGATACACCCAGTGTGCCGGCCAGTACCCAGCTGGCCCGGTGTCTATGGAAAAGGAAGTCTCACGTCTCGATCTCACCTCAGTGGATCCCTGGATCCTGCAACTAAAGAACCCACTGCTGTAGGGACAGGATTTGGAAGTGGAGTCTGGTTGTGATTAGAGGCCAGTGCTAGAGCTGTGAGAGAAGAGAAGGTCACCCATCGCCAGCATTTTGATGTGTGTATACAGAGACAGAAAGCTTCCCAAAGAATCACAAAGAATACCCAGCATAGGATACACTCTGACTGCATTGGGAAAGATGGTGGTGTGAGGCCAGGCTTTGTTCCAGGCCCAGACCCAGCTCTGGGGGACTCCTCCTTATGTAGCTCAGCACCACCTCCCCACACACTCACATGCACAGCCCAAGCTTCCTCACCTCTGTGCTCTGCTGTGCTGGGCTCCAGGTCCTTCTGCTTCCTCAGAGGCAGGTGTTCTCGGGGATCAGGGTCAGAGCCAGGTTTGCTGAGCTCCATGGCAGCCTGAGACTGGGCCCCGGGGTGTGTCCTAGGTGGTGTGTGTGGAGCAGGCCTTCCCTGCTTCCTCTTCATTCCCAGTTGGGCTGATCCCTCCATGGGCACGCCTACCTGGAGCATGCACTGGGCCTCACAGGAAGGTGGATGGTAATCCGACGCCTCCCTCGGGGAGGTGAACGGGGTCCCCCCTCATCAGCTACATCGACCGGGAAGCTCTGAAATGACACTGACCATCAACCAGCCCTGCCTGGAGTTCACTGAGTTGGGCCTGACCACTATGGCGGCTGCTTCTGCCCGTTTGAAATTCTGCTGTCAGCAGAAGTATGTGTCTCAGGTACCCACCTGGGACAAAGGAGACGCCCCTGAGGGTGTGGGGTCTACCTGGTCAGCTGGTGCTGCCTGGACTCTCCCCATCCCGTCCAGCCTGCTTTCCCCTGGGGTGTGGACATACCCAACCCACAGACCTCTGAGCCACATCCGCAGGAGCTTGCTTAAGGTAGAGATACCCGCAGGAAACTCCCATCCACACACACAGGGAAAGGACTCAGAGTTACCCAGGTGGAATGGGAGAGGGGACCTGGCCCAGGATGGAGCTCCTGTGTTGCCTTTCTGTTCCTTCGGGCAAAGGGCCAGAGGCCTCTCGGGGGGGTCGTGAGGCAGCACCGACTGTGTTCCCACACACTCTGCCTGTGAGCTCTCCCGAGGCCCCGGCCTCTGGTAAGGGGCAAGCAGCAAAACATCCTGGCTGCCCACAAACTGGCTAGGGGCTCCTCTCTGCTGTGAGGCCCGGAGATCCAGTTTCCGTGTTCTGTTGGGTTCTGTTGCCAGGAAGTGAAGTCATTTCATGGGTTCCTTGCCGAGGTCCCTTTAACAATGTTCCCCAAGTGAACCTCTGGGTTTCTGTCTGTTCATCACCCCCTTAGGCCATGTGCAGGCACAGTGACACTCACACCACTCACCCCACAGCTTTGGCAGGCCTGGGTGCATCCAGGGCCTGAGCTCTGAAGACACAGCTCTTTCAGACAGGCTCCTTCTTCTCATCTGTGATGTGGCTCTTGACAAGCCATATGCCTCTCAAGGTTTCCGTAGTCTCTCCACCTGCAGAGTGGGGTCAATCTCTCATCGACTGCCTTGGTTTGTCAGCCTACAACATCTATATACCTTTCAACCTGGGGCTGGTATCACATGGAGCTTGTGCCATGGGACTTCCCAAAGGCAAGATTCAATACATGGCTGACAGAGCACAGATAGGTGAAGAAACAGGCCTAAATGGGCTCTGAGACCTAGGAAAAGGTCAGGAAAAGTGTCAGGAACTCTGACAGTTCTTTTACAGCTTGAGAGGAAAGCAGACTTCCAGGTCTCCACAAGAGACTAGGCCTGACTCCCCTGTTGAAACTCCATAGGAACCCCGAGATCAATGTCAGCACTGGAGAGGAACACTAAGGTTCTGGCCTCAACTTGAGATGAGGACATAGGCCCCTGCACCGACTGGAGAGGAATCCCGAGATGCCTCTCGCAACTCACATGGAGACTAGATTTTCCTGAGGGAACACTAGAGGGTCCCTGAGGTCCGTGTCATAATTCGAATGGAACCCCAAGTTTCCTGCCACAACTAGAGAAAAACCATGAGATTCTTCCCTCAACGTGACATGAGGCCCTTTTCCACTGTGGCATCTCAAGAGAAATAACATCTTCCCTCTTGAGCCTCAAAAGGGTCCTTGAAACCCTTGATGCAACTCAAGAAGGTCCCTGACAAACCTGTCTCCACTCAAGAGGAACAGCAAGTGTCCCAACACAACTCAAGAAGAGCCCCGTTTTCCCCTCCTCATCTCTAGATGAAGGTCCATTTCCCTTCTTCTTCAGTAAAGGAATCCCGGCAATCCCACACACCTCAAGAATAGGCGGTCTAAACTTGAAACTCGAGAGGAACTCCAGGGGTCGTACCACAATTCAAAAAGATCCCGATCTCCTAATCCACTCCAGATACACCTGATTCCCCTGCACTGACAGGACTGTCACCCCTAGTATCAACACAAAATAAGATGGCAGCTGTGACAGCTCTGTGGCACCTCGAGAGAAAGCCATCGATCCCTATATCAACTCTACAGGAAGCCTGACACTACTTTTACAGCTCAAGAGGAAAGTGGACTTGCATGTCTCCACACGAGAAGAGGCCTGACTCCCCTGTTGAAATTCCATAGGAACCCCGAGATCCATGTCAGTACTGGAGAGGAATCCTGAGGTTCCTGCCTCAAATCCAGATGAGGCCCTAGGCCCCTGCACTGACTGGAGAAGAATCTTGAGAGGCCCCTCACAACTCGCATAGAGACTTCATTTTCCTGAGGCAACATGGGCGGGTCCCTGAGGTTCCCATTGTAAGTTGAGATGAACCCCAAGTTTACTGCCGCAACTCGAGAAAAACCAGGAGAGTCTCCCCTCCACGCAAGATGAGGCCCTTTTCCATTGCAGCATCTCAAGAGAAATCCCACCTTCCCTCCTGAGCCTCGCAAGGGTCCTTCACACCTTTGATTCAACTCAAGAAGTACGCCAACATACCTGTCTTCACCTGAGAGTAACACCGAGTGTCCCCCCACATCTCAAGAAGAGTTCCATATTTCTCTTCTCATCTCGAGATGTGGGTCCATTTCCCAGCTTCATCAAGAAAGGAATCCTGGCATTCCAGTCACACCTCAAGTGTAGGTGGTCTCAACTTGAATCTCAAGAGGAACTCCAGAGGTCGCGCCACAATTCAAAAAGACCACAATATCCCAATCCACTCCATGTACACCTGATTCCGCTGCAATGACTTGACTGTCACCCAGAGTATCGACTCAAAATACGATGGCAGGTGTGACAGCCCTGAGGCACCTCAAGAGAAAGCCCCTGATTCTTATGTCAACTAGATAGGAAGCCTGTCACTACTGTTACAGCTCGAGAGAAAAGCGGACTTGTATGTCTCACACCCTCTTTTGATAAAGGCTGCTCAACCAGAAAACTTATTTTCCCTTGAAATGTATTTTCTTTATATTTCTAATCTATGCCAGCTTCAGAAAGTATTAAACAGAGTTAAATTTCTTATGGAGCAAAGGTGCAGTGAGTTACAACAACGAATGAAGCAATTAGCTCAAATGTCTGATGTGGTTAATTTCAAGGCTACACTTGTTTTTCTTACATTCCAACTATGTTAACTAATGCACTCCCAGGTGCACAGTGGATAAGAGATATAGAAACTTAGTGGCAAGGATTGGATCAGCAATGAAATCCTACAACAGCAGTATTATAATAGCTTTAAACTCTTTGAAACTCTCCATATTTTTAGACTGTTTTAGGTTTACCGTGCCTCTCATGGTTGGGAGGCTGTGAATAATCACATGCATAGCTGCAAGACCCTGAATAAACATGCCAAGGAAGCTAGAATGCTAACAGGGGGATTTTATTTGAAATATTTCTTTCAGGTCCAGGAAACTTACTAGCTAGAACGCTAAGTTGATTTTCTTCAGAGAAAGGTGGTCGGGGAAAGCCCCTTGTTAATGTCAGAAGAGATGGTGAAAGGCATAAAATAGTAAGACAGACAGATTCTGGTTTTAGGGTAGACGCTCGAGCAGGTCTAGGGGGTCCCTTGAGTCGTGAAGCCTTGCTTATAAGGTCTCCTCCACAAGACCTTGTCATAGGTGGAATCCCCCGTGCCAGCTCCCAGAACGAGAGGAACTCCAGGGTTCGTGCCACAATTCCAAAAGTCCCCGATGTCCCAATCCACTAAAGATAAACATAATTCCCCTGCACTGACTCGATTGTCACCCTGAGTATCGACTCAAAACTCGAAGGCAGGTGTGACAGCCTTGTGGCTCCACGAGAGAAAGCCGCAGATCACTAAGTCAACTAAACATAAAGCCTAACACTACTGTTACAGCTCGAGAGGAAAGAGGACTTGCATATCTCCACACGAGATGAGGACTGACTCCCCTGTGGATGCCCCAGAGGAACCCCAAGATCCATGTTGGCCCTGGAGTGGAACCCTGAGGTTCCGGCCTCAACTTCAGATGAAGACTTGGCCCTGGCACCGACTGGAGAGGAATCCTGAGAGGCCTCTTACAACTGGTATGGAGACTTGACTTTCCTGAGGGAACATGAGTGGGTCCCTGAGGTCCCCATCATAACTCGAGAGGAACCCCAAGTTTCCAGCTGCAACTCGAGAAAAACCAGAAGATTATCACCTCAACACGAGATGAGGCCCTTTTCTGCTGCAGCATCTCGAGAGATATCCCACCTTCCCTCTTGAGCGTTGGAAGGGTCCTTGACACCCGTAACACAACCTAAGAAGTTCTCCAACATACCTGGCTCCAGTTGAGAGGAACACTGAGTGTCCCGAACAACTTAAGAAGAGCCCCTTTTGCCCCTCCTCATCTCGAGATGGGGGTCCATTTCCCTGCTTCGTCATGAAAGGAATCCCGGCATTCCCGTCATACCTCAAGAGGAAGTGGTCTCAACTTGAAACTAGAGAGGATCTCCAGGGGTCGTGCCACAATTCAAAAAGATTCCAATGTCCCAATCTACTCCAGATACACCTGATTCCCCTGCACTGACTGGACTGTCACCCCTGGTAGCTACTCAAAACACGATGGCAGGTGTGACAGCCCTCTGGCACATAGAGAGAAAGCCACAGATCCCTATGTCAACAGACAGGAAGCCTGACACTACTTTTCCAGTTCAAGAGAAACCGGACTTGCATGTCTCCAAATGAGACGAGGCCTGACTCCCCTGTTGAAACTCCCTAGGAACTCCGAGAGCCTTTTCAGCAGTGGAGAGGAACCCTGAGGTTCCAGCCTCAGCTCGAGATGAGGACCAAGTCCCTGGCACCGACTGTAGAGGAATCCCGAGTGGCCCCTCACAACTCGCATGGAGACTTGACTTTGCTGAGGCGACAAAAGCAGCTCCCTGACGTCCCCATCTTAACTTGAGAGGATCCCCAAGATTCCTGCCGCAACTCGAGAAAAACCAGGAGATTCTCCCCTCAATGCGAGATGAGGCCCTTTTCTGCTGCAGCGTCCTGAGAGAAATCCCACCTTCCCTCTTGAGCCTCGAAAGGGTCTTGACATTCGTGATGCAACTCAAGAAGTTCCCCGACATACCAGTCTCCACTGGAGAGGAACACTTAATGTCCCGCCACAACTCAAGAAGAGCCCCGTTTTCCCCTCCTCATCTAGAGATGAGGGTCCATTTCCTTGCTTCATCGGGAAAGGAATCCCTGCATTCCCATCACACCTCAAGAGGAGATGGTCTCAACTTGAAACTCGAGAGGAACTTCAGGTGTCGTGCCACAATTCCAAAACACCCCAATGTCCCAATCCATTCCAGATACACCTGATTCCCCTGCACTGACTCAACTGTCACTCTGAGTATTGACTCAAAACACGATGGCAGGTGTGACAGCCCTGTGGCACTGGAGAGAAAGCCACAGATCCCTATGTCAACACGACAGGAACCCTGACACTACTCTTATAGCTCGTGAGGAATGCAGAATTGCATGTCTCCACAACAGACGAGTCTGACTAACCTGTTGAATCTCCCTAGGAACCCCGAGATCCATGTCAGCACTGGATAGGAACCCTGAGGTTCCGGCCTCAATTCCAGATGAGAACCTCGGGCCTGGCACCAATTGGAGAGGAATCCCGAGTAGCTCCTCACAATTCACATGGAGACTTGAGTTTCCTGAGGCAACATGAGCGGCTCCCTGAGATCTCCATCATAATCCGAGAAGAACTCCAAGTTTCCTGCAGCAACTTGAGAAAAACGAGGAGATTCTACCGTAAATGCGAGATGAGGCTCTTTTGCACTGTGGAGTCTTGAGAGAAATCCTACCTTTCCTCTTGAGCCTCGAAAGGGTCCTTGACACCCTTGAAGCAACTCAAGAAGTTCCCCGACATACCCGTTTCCACTCGACTGTACTGGCATAACTCCAGAAGAGCCCCGTTTTACACTCCTCATCTCGAGATGAGGGTCCATTTCCCTGCTTCGTTGGGAAAGGAATCCTGGCATTCCCATCACACATCAAGAGGAGGCGATCTCGACTTGAAACTGAAGAAGATCTCAGGGTCCATGTTACAAGATTCCAGCCTTTGGTTGGTTCAGGGTATCCAAAGCGTGGACGGTGAGGCCAGAGGGGTATATAGAAATAGATATATAGACTTAGAGTTGTAGAGAGAGCTAAGAAAACCGTTAAAAAATTAGAGAAGAGTAACAGGCTGATATTCCTTGGTTTACACAAAAGGTAAAAAAGTCTCAAGACAAGAGACTTGCTCTGTTTATGTAGGCCACAGGCGCCTGCTTGAACCGGAGTGTGCCCCGCCTTGGGATCCCTCTCATGTGGGTCTTAGAAGCCCACACAGAAAAGCGAAGATAGAGAGCCTCTGTGTTCCAAGGGATCAGCCTGAAAAAGAGAGGGAGTGAGAGGGAGAAAGAGAGAAAGAATTGATATGAGGGAGGCCAATCTTGTGCAAAAACCCCATAACTTTATTTTCAAAAGGTGCTTATATACCCTAATGAAGTGAAGTCACTCAGGCGTGTCTGACTCTTTAATGGAAGCTGCAGAGCCATGCAGGGGCAGCAGTGTTGACCCTTATCAGTATCAGGCTTCCTTTCTGCATACCTTTTCATATAAAAATGTTCTCCAGTGATTTACATTATCTTCTGGCCAGGAAGCCTCTTAATATTTTATGACATTTTTCCTTGATAAATGTTAATCAACCAAAAAACTCATTTTCCCTTGAAGGGTTTTTCTTTAATCTGCATCACCCTCAAATAAATAAATAAAGTTAAATCCTTTAGAACAAAGGTGCAGTGGGTTACAACAAAAAAAAGTACTTAACTCAAAGATCTAATGTTGTTACTTGTTTTTGCTATATATCAACTATATTAATAAATGCACTCCCAGGAACACAACAAATGAATGATATGAAAACTTGGCAGAAAGTATTGGCTCAACAATGAAACCCTTCAGTCAATCAGTCAGTTCAGCCACTCAGTTGTGTCCTAATCTTTGCGACTGCATGAATCACAGCACACCAGGCCTCCTTATCCATCATCAACACCCAGAGTTCACCAAGACTCATGTCCATGGAGTCAGTGATGCCATCCAGCCATCTCATTCTCTGTTGTCCCCTTCTCCTCCTGCCCCCAATCCCTCCCAGCATCAGAGTCTCGTCCAATGAATCCACTCTTCGCTTGAAGTGGCCAAAGTACTGGAGTTTTAGGTTTAGAATCATTCCTTCGAAAGAAATCCCAGGGCTGATCTCCTTCAGAATGGACTGGTGAGATCTCCTTGCAGTCCAAGGGACTCTCAAGAGTCTTCTCCAACATCACAGTTCAAAAGCATCAATACTTTGGCGCTCAGCCTTCTTCACAGTCCAACTCTCACATCCATACATGACCACAGGAAAAACCATAACCTTGACTAGACGGACCTTAGTCGGCAAAGTAATGTCTCTGCTTTTGAATATGCTATCTAGGTTGGTTATAACTTTTCTCCCAAGGAGTAAGCATCTTTTAATTTCATGGCTGCAATAACCATCTGCAGTAATTTTGGAGCCCCCCAAAATAAAGTCTGACACTGTTTCCACTGTTTCCCCATCTATTTCCCATGAAGTGGTGGGACCGGATGCCATGATCTTTGTTTTGTGAATGTTGAGCTTTAAGCCAACTTTTTCACTCTCCTCCTTCACTTTCATCAAGAGGCTTTTTAGTTCCTCTTCACTTTCAGCCATAAGGGTGGTGTCATCTGCATATCTGAGGTTATTTATATTTCTCCCAGCAATCTTGATCCCAGCTTGTGTTTCTTCCAGTCCAGCGTTTCTTATGATGTACTCCACATATAAGTTAAATAAGCAGGGTGACAATATACAGCCTTGACGTACTCCTTTTCCTATTTGAAACCAGTCTGTTTTTCCATATCTAGTTCTAACTGTTGCTTCCTGACCTGCATACAGATTTCTCTAGAGGCAAGTCAGGTGGTCTAGTATTCCCCTCTCTTTCAGGATTTTCCATAGTTTATTGTGATCCACACAGTCAAAGGCCTTGGCATAGTCAATAAAACAGAAATAGATGTTTTTCTGGAACTCTCTTGCTTTTTCCATAATCCAGCAGATGTTGCCGATTTGATCTCTGGTTCCTCTGCCTTTTCTAAAACCAGATTGAACATCAGGAAGTTCAAAGTTCACGTATTGCTGAAGCCTGGCTTGGAGAATTTTGAGCATGACTTTACTAGCATGTGAGACGAGTGCAATTGTGTGGTACTTTGAGCATTCTTTGATATTGCCTTTCTTTGGAATTGGAATGAAAACTGAACTTTTCCAATCCTGTGGCCACTGTTAACTTTTTCAAATTTGCTGACATATTGAGTGAAGCACTTTCACAGCATAATCTTTCAGGATTTGAAACAGCTCAACTAGAATTCAACCACCTCCACTAGCTTTGTTCATAGTGATGCTTGACTTCACATTCCAGGATGTCTTGTTCTAGATGAGTGATCACACCATCATGATTATCTGGGTCGTGAAGATCTTTTTTGTAAAGTTCTTCTGTGTATTTTTGCCACTTCTTCTTAATATCTTCTGCTTCTGTTAGGTCCAGACCATTTCTGTCCTTTATCGAGCCCATCTTTGCACGAAATATTCCCTTGGTATCTCTAATTTTCTTGAAGAGATCTCTAGTCTTTCCCATTCTGTTGTTTTTGTCTGTTTCTTTACATTGATCGCTGAAGAAGGCTTTCTTATCTCTTCTTGCTATTCTCTGGAACTTTGCATTCAGATGCTTATATCTTTCCTTTTCACCTCTCTTCTTTTCACAGCTATTTGTAAGGCCTCCCCAGACAGCCATTTTGCTTTTTTGCATTTCTTTTCCATCGGGATGGTCTTGATCCCTGTCGCCTGTACAGTTTCATGAACCTCATTCCATAGTTTATCAGGCACTCTCTATCAGATCTAGGCCTTTAAATCTGTTTCTCATTTCCACTGTATAATCATAAAGGATTTGATTTAGGTCATACCTTAATGATCTAGCGGTTTTCCCTACTTTCTTCAATTTGAGTCTGGATTTGGTAATAAGGAGTTCAACCAGTTATATTCTAATGATTTTTAGCTTCTCAAAAGGCTATACATTCCTAGAATTTTTAAGCTTCCTGTGCCTCTCTCGGTTGGGCGGCTATAAACAATCATATGTGTAGTTGTTAAAGTCTTGATAAACATGTCAGACAAGTTAGAAACCTATCACATGGGTCTGAATTGAAACACTCCAATGAGGCCCAGGAAGCTTGTTAACTAGAGCTCTAAGTTAATTTTCTTTAGAGAAAGGTGGTCAGGGCTGGGCTTTCGTTAATGTCAGAGGTGTTGGTTTGAGACATGAAATAATAAAACAGACAGATTCTGGTTTCGGGGTGGATGCTTGGGCAGAGGACCTCTTGAGACCTGACCCACCTTGCCCTGTCAGGCTGTTCCATATGAGGTTGTAATGGGTGGGAATCCCGTTCTGGCTCCTGGCATCGTGTCACAGTTCTAAAAGACCCCAATGTCCAAATAAACTCCAGATAAACCTGATTCCCCTGCACTTATTCGAGGGTCACCCCAAGGATTGACTCAAAACACGATGGCAGGTGTGACAGCCCTGTGGCACCTCGAGACACAGATCCCTATGGCAACTCGACAGAAGCATGACAGTACTTATCCATCTTAAGAGGATAGCAGACTTGCATGTCTCCACATGAGACGAGGCCTGACTCCCCTGTAGAAACTCCATAGGAACCCCGAGCTCCCTGTCAGCAATGGAGAGGAAACCTGAAGTTCCAACCTCAAATCCAGCTGAGTACCTAGGCCCCGACACTGACTGGAGGGGAATCCCGAGAGGGCCCTCACAACTCATATGGAGACTGGACTTTCCTGAGGCAACACAAGTGGGTCCCTGAGGTCCCTGTCATAACTCAAGAGGAATCCCAAGTTTCCTGCCGCAAGTCAAGAAAAAACAGGAGATTCTTCCCTCAACGCTAGATGAGGCCCTCTTCTGCAGTGGCGTCTCAAGAGAAATCCCACCGTCACTCTTGAGCCTTGAAAAGGTCTGGAAATCCTTGATGCAACTCAAGAATTTCCCCAACATACCAGTCTCCCCTCAAGAGGAACACCATGTGTCCTGCAACAACAGAAGAAGAGCCCTGTTTTTCCGTCTGCACCTCGAGATGAGTGTCCATTTCCCTGCTTCATTGGGAAAGGAATCCCAGCGTTCCCCTCACACCTCAAGAGGAGATGGTCTCAACTTGAAACTTGAGAGGAAGTTTCCTGGGGTCCAGACCTGGTGGATTGAGGGTAAATCGAAGTGAGGATGGAGTTGGTGTCTAGAGGAAAATTGTTTAATTAAAGATATGGAGAGAGATTAAGGAAGAATAATGTAGGAAAATTAGTGGAGAAAAGAGGCTGAATATCTTGGTTTACTAGGAGAACCAATAAAACTCCAGGACAAGGGGTTTGTACCACCTACGTAGGCCAAAGGTGTCTTCCCATCTCCAGGAGGAGCAGAGACACAAAGTTCCTCCCCATTCAGATTTTAGAAGCCCAGGTAAAATTATTAGGCTTTGCAAGCTTCCATTCTCCAAATGGGAATTCTGCCAGAAAAGAAGAGAATGAGAAAACATCATACAGGGGAAACCAGTCTTTCCAGGAACACATCCTGTTTCTTTATTTTCCATGGCCGTTTTTATACTTTAAGTCACACATAGAGATAAATGGGAAATACAAAGTCATGTGGGGTCAGCAGTCCTGACGCTTATAGAAACTACACTTTCTTTCTCCATTCCTTCCTACATACATAGTTCTCAGGTGATTTACATCATCTTCTGGTCAAGAGGCCTGCTAACATTTTATGACCCTTTCTGATGATGATTAGTCAACTAGAAAACTTATTTTCTCCAACGGTGATTTTTCTTAAGTCAGGCACCACCCTCCAAAGGCACCAGATAATGTTGCATTCCTACAGATCAAAGGTGCAGTGGGCTAAAATCAAGAAAATAATTTACTTAGCCTAAGTTCTATCGTGATTAATATCAAGGTTAATACTTATTTCTCCTATATGCTAGTTATATCAATTGGTGTGTATAAGGGGCAAGAGATATGGAGGCTTAGCAGGAAATATTGGCTCAACAATGAAACCGTCCACCGGTATAATTTCTAACTAACTCGCTAATACTATACTAATAATTTTCTAACCTCTCAAAAGAATCTGTATTTAGAACGTTTATAGCATCTCGTGCCTCTCACGATTGGGAGTCTCAACCACAATCACATGTGGCCGGACAAACCTATCAGGCAGGCTAGAGAGCTATCAGAGGAGCTTGTGGACAGAAACACTCTTGTTATACCCAGAAGATTTATTAACTGAAGCTCTAAGTTAGCTCCTTTTCAGAGAGAAATGGTGGGGGATAGCCCCCTGTTATGTCAGAAGTGTAGTTGAAAGCATAGTGCGGTAAGGTAGGCAGACTCTGGTTTTGTGGGTAGATGCTCGAGAATGTCCAGGGGGACCCCCGAGGCCTGATCCCGCCTTTGCATATGTCAGGCCTCCTTCCTCATGACCTTTGCCATGGGCATGATTCCTCACACTGGCTCCCTCCATCTTCCCCTTTTTTGTTTCTTAAAACAGCCAGATGCAGTTAAGTCACGAGCTTCTGAATGCTCTGCCAAAGGATCCTGACAATACAAGGAAGAATGATTATGAGAAGCAAGATTAGAGCACCCACAGTAGTATAACTGAAAATAGTAGACAGAATGTTCTTTCCAGAAATGAAGTTAGAGAAAGCTTGGAAAAAGTCATTAGCGGCTTCAGCAGCAGTAAAATCCAATCAAGAGTGTTCCATGGTCTGTATCTGATTATGAAGTTTCCCTAAATCCAGGCCAATATCAGAGCTGTTCCAAACACCTGAAATATGATTTTTAATTTTTTCCATTCATAATCTGTCTCATTTACTTTCAAGTATGTAACACATATCCACCAGTAGTCAGCATGACGAGAGCCATTTTTACTTTTAGGGCTTGCAGTTCCATCCCAATATGCATTATTGCCTCTTCTAAGGCATCTACCCTCATCTCTAACTTCCTATCTATAGCTTTTTGTGTTGCCAGTGTTAAATATGAACTTGTTGAGTCAATATTATTGCTGCCACAGTAACAGAAGTGATTGTGGCTATTAAAGCTGATATCCTTAAAGTAAGTAAGCCCACAAATTGCCATTGTCACAACAAATCCTGTAGTTGTTGTAACACAGCAAGACTATAATTATCATACCAATGAGTAGTTACACTTACAGGTACATGAGATAGGGTGAACATTTCAACACTACAAAAGAACAAACATTGTACTGAGAGGTTAAACAAGATGAAAGCATACATTGTTCACAAGTCACTACATTGGGTTCACCTGAATAATTCACTTGTATATTAAGTTTTCCAGAATCGTTAGCAAAGAGAAAAACATAAGGAGAAGGTAAACAAGCTCAAATAAAGTAAATAGAATTATTTTTTTTTTCTCCTCCCGGTATTCTGTAATCAATCCTTGAATTATAAGTACAAGATTTCTAAATCGGATACCCTGAATGATCATCTATAGTGTTCCATATGACATCTGAGGGAGCAACTGAGGAGGTCCCGAGGCAAAAGCCTGTGGAACTGCTGGAGTTTACACTGCAGCAGCTCTGTCAGTTCCGCCGGGATCTCAATGTTTATCTTGCCTCTCCTGCCAGTGGGCCCCCAGGTGCCACCCTTGCCCCCTCGCTAAACCAGCCTTGGGCCCAGTGGCTGCCAAGTGAGTGCAGACGGACGCTAGTGGGGCCACTAGCTGCGAGGTCGGCACACTAGAACCTGGCAGCCAGACTGGCCCCGCCCGTGGCTCTTGGCACATGGCCGTTGCATGCGGTGGTGGTGGTAGGGGCAAAGGAGTTCCCTTCCTCTTTTGTAATTGAAGCCATGGGTGAACCGGATGTCTGGGGGGACTGCGACATGGCAAATCAGTCTGCCCAGGATCCAAATTGGTGAATCTGCGTCCTGTGGAAAAATACAAGCACATCCTCAACCGCTAGTTAACAATGAGTCAAGACCTTTTCATTGTCTGGAGAGGAAGTCCTTCCACTTTACCAATGGCTTTACATTTTGTTGGTGCGGACACCAATGACAAAGCATTGCAGTGGTTCCAGATGAATCAGCATTTAGGTTATTTATTACAAAGAGAGCATGTTGCAAGATTTAATGGGGGGAGCTATACTTAAATTCTGCTTCTTTTAATTTTTTAATTTGTATTTTTATTGTCTGATGTGCTATTTCCACTATGGCTTGTCCCTGTGGATTATAGGGGATGCCTGTGTTATGTTTTATTTGAAATTTTATACAAAATTATTGGAAAGACTTAGAAATGTAAGCAGGAGCATTATCAGTTTTTAAAGCTTTTGGCAGACTCAAATATGATAAACAAGTAAAGAGATTTTCTACTACATCCTTATAAGAAGCTTTTCCATTAGCTGACCCATCAGTAAAAGCTATTAGAGTATCTGGAATAGGGAACTGTTTGCATCTAACAGGAAAAATGACTGGGTGTCTAGATGTAAAATTTAACAAGACACGTGAGGGGCAAATAATGCAAAATTTGACCAAAATAATTTCCTATAGCAAACTGCCAATTTTCTTTAAACATTAAAAGAGCATCAACCTGTTCCTTATTATATGGAATTGCAATTTCTCTTGGCTTTTTACCAAACAATTCAATGATCTGCTTTCTTCCTTTTAATATCAATGTAGCTATCAAGCCTGGATAAGAAGCCACTACATTTTTTTAGCTTGAGCGGGAAGATGGACCCATTCTAGGGGGCTGTTTTGCAATAAAACTTCTGTAGGTACAGTAGGGAATGCTAGGCAAAGAAATTGTCAGTTTGCTGCTAAATAAATTCTTTTTGCACAGCTATCAGATAAGGCTTTTTCTACTTTGCCTAGGGCTTCCTGAGCCTCAGTACTCAATTGTCTTTTTGAATTTGGATCTGGATCCCCGACCAGAATGTTAAAAAGAGGCTTTAATTTGGCAGTGGTTAATTTTAAATAGGTCCTAATCCAATTAATATCACCTAAAAGTTTTTGATAATCATTTAAAGTAACAAGATGATGTTTTCTTAACTGTAGCCAGGCATGAGTCACGGTTTCTGAATTTATAACCCTTCCTAAGTAAGTTATGGGTGGGTTAGTTTTAATTTTCTCTGGGGCAAGTTTTAAGCCTCTAGCTGACAATACCTGAGTAAAATCTTGGAGGACAGTTTGTAAATAAGCTCTATGTGGATGAGCTATTAAAATATCATCCACATAGTGAATTATATATACTTGTTCATATTTAGCTCTAATATTTTATAAAGTGGCATTGACAAATTTTTGATATAAGGTAGGATTATTTTTTAATTCCTGAGGTGACAGTTCCCATTGAAACCTTAAATAAGGCTGTTTAAGATTTTCTGATGGCAGAATAAAGGCAAATCACTTATATCCACAGCACTTAAAGAAATGGTGAAAAAACAATCTTGTAAATCAATTGCAATTGTATTATATCCCTCTGGAACGGCTACTGGAGAAGGGAGCCCATGTTGTAAGGCCCTCATATTCTCCTTGGTGGCATTCAGTCAGTTCAGTTCAGTTCAGTTCAATCCCTCAGTCGTGTCCGACTCTTTGCGACCCCATGAATCGCAGCACCCCAGGCCTCCCTGTCCATCACCATCTCCCGGAGTTCACTCAGATTCACGTCCATTGAGTCCGTGATGGCATCCAGCCATCTCATCCTCGGTCATCCCCTTCTCCTCCTGCCCCCAATCTCTCCCAGCATCAGAGTCATTTCCAATGAGTCAACACATCGCATGAGGTGGGCAAAGTACTGGAGCTTCAGCTTTAGCATCATTCCTTCCAAAGAAATTTCAGGGTTGATCTCCTCCAGAATGGACTGGTTGGATCTCCTTGCAGTCCAAGGGAAACTAAAGAGTCTTCTCTAAAACCACAGTTCAAATGCACCAATTCTTCAGCTCTCAGCCTTCTTCACAGTCCAACTCTCACATCCATACATGACCACAGGAAAAACCATAGCCTTGACTAGACGGACCTTAGTTGGCAAAGTAATGTTCCTGCTTTTGAATATACTATCTAGGTTGGTCATAACTTAGACGCTAGGAGTAAGCGTATTTTAATTTCATGGCTGCAGGCACCATCTGCAGTGATTTTGGAGCCCCCCAAAAATAAAGCCTGACACTGATGCTACTGTTTCCCCATCTATTTCCCATGAAGTGATGGGACCAGATGCCATGATCTTCGTTTTCTGAGTATTGAGCTTTAAGCCAACTTTTTCACTCTCCTCTTTCACTTTCATGAAGAGGCTTTTTAGCTCTTCACTTTCTGCCATAAGGGTGGTGTCATATGCATATCTGAGGTTATTGATATTTCTCCCAGCAATCTTGATTCCAGCTTGTGTTTCTTCCAGTCCATTGATTGCTCTAAAATCCTGTAAAAGTAGTCATTTACCTGATTTTTTTCTGAATAACAAAAATAGGAGTGTTCCAGGGGCTATTGGAGGGCTCAATATGTTCCAATTCCAGTTGTTTGGAAATTAACGTTTTAGCTGCCAGTAATTTTTATTTAGGCAGAGGCCATTTTTCCACTCACATTGGGTCTTGAGATTTCCATGTAATGGGGTCAGCAGCAAAAACAATGGCCTCCATTATAAATTTGGATACCCCAATCCAGAACATAGCTGTCGAGGAGTTGGGCAAATTGGCTCGATTATTCCTGTCTGTTGCTCACCCAATCCTTTTGATGGATCATAGCCCATTTGCAGCATTTGAGAGGTGACTTTTTCATCGGGGCTATAAAGTCACACTCCCATTTGAGACAGTACGTCGCTCCTCCACAGGGTAAAGGGGAGTGAAGGAACTACATACGGTTAGAAAGTTCCACGAGTATCATCAAATTTCCAATCTAATATTTTTGCACTCTTAGCTACTGTGGGGGCTCTTCCTAATCCCACCAACTCATTTTCAGTAGTATATGTGAGCCAGGAGCAGGTCCGGTTTTTTCCTGAAATACAAGAAATATCTGCTCCTGTGTCTAATAATCCCACAATAGATTTACCACTGACCAGAATAGTTTCCATAGGGCGTTTCTGAGTAATTTCTGTTACCCAAAAAATCATGTCACTAGACCCAAATCCTTTGTCTTGCCTTTCATTCTCAGTAGCTGTATGCCCAATTGCAGTGTGGTAAGGCAAAAGTAAAAGTTGATCTATTCTTTGTCCCTAATGTATTTATAAAGTTTTAATTGGGGGTGAAATCATTATCTGAATTTCTCCTGTATAGTCTGAATCAATTACTCCAGGGACAATTGTGAAACCTTGCATGGCTAAAGAGCTTCTGCCTAATATAATTCCCACCAAACCTGCCGGTAATGGACCTTTAACCCCTGTAGGGATTTTAATAGTGTGGCTAACTGGTGTTAATATTGTTGAGGTGGTGGAACTGAGGTCCAATACTGAGCTACCTGAGGTTGATTGGCACGGCTTGTTGTCTCTGTTTAGCAGGACATTGCTGGCAATATTGCCTATATGGTCATAAGAGAAACATTTTTTTTATTTGTAAAATCCTTCTTATTATGATCATTTTTCTTTCTTCTCTCTCTCTCTCTCTTTTTTTTTTTTTTTTTTTGCTTAGGTGAGGCCCCCCTGAGGGGGTTTTCTGCAAGGTGCAGGCTCTGTTTTGAAAGCTTCTTTGTTAAAAAAAAAATCTCTTTATCTTTTTCAGCCTTAGGCAATGCTCTGGGAGGATTTGGAGGTAATGTGGGGTGGCACAAGCAGAGGTGGTGGTGGGGTGGTCGCCTTAAATCAGAAAGTGGCGGATAAATTTTTAAAGGTTTGTGTAGAGGGGGAGGGGCCCCTCCAGGGCGCCCAGCCTCAGCATCCTGTAAGCCATCTCCTTCCTCGGGAGGTAGAGCACAGTCTCCCTCTTTTTCTTCGTCAATGGCAGAAAATATGATCTGCATAGAAGGTGGAGACCCACCACCATCCACATCTATAGCCTCTCCCATAGGCTATCTAACAGCCTCATGATGGGGGTCCAGAACATTTCTTATCATATTCCACAGAGCAAAAGCATCTACAAGCCCATGCAAAGTATAATAAGTTTTCATAGCTTCACCCAAGTATCTAAATTAACAGTACCCTTTTCTGGAAACAACGGACATTGTTCTTACATGAATATAAAAAGGGATTGAATATTGGCTTTCTTAACTTTAATTCTGTTCGGTCACCACTTGCTGGGGTCCAGCCACGGTGGATCCAGGGTTATTTGAAGCGGGGACAGAGTCAGAATCTAGAGGAAAATTGTATAATTAAAGATATGGAGAGACATTAGGGAAGAATAGTATAGTATGAAAATTTGTGGAGAAAAGAGGCTGAATAACTTGGTTTATGGGGAAAACCAATAAAACTATGGGACAAGGGGTTTGCACCGCCTACGGAGACACAAAGTGCCTCCACGTTCAGATCTTAGAAGCCCAGGAAAAATTAGTAGGCTCAGCGAGATTCCACCCTCCAGATGGGAATTCAGCCAGAAAAGAATAGAGCAAGAAAACACGACATGGGGGAAATCAGTCTTTCCAGGAACTGGTCCTGTTTCTTTATTTTCCATGGCCACTTTTATACTTTAAGTAATACATAGAGATAAATGGGAAATACAAAGTCACACGGGGTTAGCATTCCTGACCCTTATTGAAACAACACTTTCTTTCTACATTTCTTCTGATATACAAAGTTCTCAGGTGATTTACATCATCTTCTGGCCAAGAGGCCTTCTAACATTTTGTGACCCTTTCTAATGATGATTAGTCAACCAGAAAACATATTTTCTCCAAAGATGATTTTTCTTAAGTCAGGCACCACCCTCTGAAGGAACCAGATAAAGTTGCATTCCTACAGGGCCAAGGAGCAGTGGGCTATAATCAAGAAAAGAATTTACTTAGCCTAAGGTTTAACGTGATTAATATCAAGGTTAATACTTATTTCTCTATATGGTAGTTATATCAATTGGTGTGTGTAAGGGGCTAGGGATATGAAGGCTTAGCAGCAAATATTGGCTCAACAATGAAACCCTCCACTGGTATAATTTCTAACTAACTTGCTAATACTATACTAACAATTTTCTAACTTCTCAAAAGAATCTGTATTTAGCAAGTTTATAGCATCCCATGGGTCTCATGGTTGGGTGGCTGTGAACAAGCACATGTGGCTGGAAAAACCTGTCAGGCAGCCTACAGAGCCATCAGAGGAGCTTGTGGAAGGAAACACTCTTGTTACGGCCAAGAGACTTTATAACTAAAGCTCTAAGTTAGCTCCAGTTCAGAGAGAGGTGGTGGGGTATAGCCCTCTGTAATGTCAGAAGTGTAGATGAAAGCATAATGCAGTAAAGTAGGTAGACTCTAGTTTTGGGGGTAGATGCTCGAGAATGTCCCAGGGGATCCCTGAAGTCTGATCCTGCCTTTGCGTATGACAGGCCTCCTTCCTCGTGATATTTGCCACAAGCGGGATTCCACACGCTGGCGCCCGGCAAAACTCCAGGGGCCGTGCCACAATTTCAAAAGACACTTCTGTCTCAATCCACTCCAGATACACATTATTCCCTTGCACTGACTCGACTGTCACCCCGAGTATCGACTGGAAACGATGGCAGGTGTGACAATCCTGTGGAAGCTCGATAGAAAACCACAGATCCTTAGGTCAACTCCACAGGAATAGTGACACTACTTTTACAGCTTGAAAGGAAAGTGGACTTGCATGTCTCCACATTAGACGAGGCCTGAATCCCCTGTTGAAACTCCATAGGAATCCTGAGATCATTAAGCAATTGAGAGAAGCCCTGAGGTTCCACCCTCAACTCCGGATGAGGACCTAGATCCCGACACCAACTGGAGAGGAATACCGAGAAGCCCTTCACAACTTGCATGGATACTTGACCTTATTGAGGCAACACAAGCAGCTCCCTGTGGTCCCAGTCGTAACTCGAGAGGAACCCCAAGTTTACTGCCACAACTCGAGTAATGCAGGAGATTCTCCCCTCAACTTGAGATGAGGCCTTTTTCTGCTGTGGCATCTTGAGAGATATCCCACCTTCCTTCTTGAGAATTGACAGGGTCCTTGACACAACTGATGTAACTCAAGAAGTTCCCTGACATACCCATCTCCACTCGGGAGAAACAAAAAGGGCCCTGCCACAACTCAAGAAGAGCCCCGTTTTTTCCTCCTCATCTTGAGATGAGGTTTCATTTCCCTGCTTCATCGGGAAGGGAATCCCAGCGATCCTGTCTCACCCCAAAAGAAGGCGGTCTCAACTTGATACTCTAGAGGAACTCCAAGCACTGTTCCACAATTCCAAATGTCCCCGATGTCCCAGGCCATTCCAGATACAACTGATCCTCCTGAACTGACTCGAATGTCACCACGAGTATCGACTCAAAATATGATGGCAGGTGTAACAGCCTTGTGCACATCGAGAGAAAGCCATAAATACCTATGTCAACTTGACAGGAAACCTGATACTACCTTTACAGCTCGAGACGACAGCAGACTTGCATGTCTCTACATGAGACAAGGCCTAACTACCCTGTTGAAACACCATAGGAACCCCGAGATCCATGTCAGCACTGGAGAGGAACCCTGAGGTCCTGGCCTCAAATCCAGATGAGGACCTCGGCCCCAGCATCAAGTGGAGAGGAATCCCGAGAAGCCCCTTGCAACTCACATGGAGACTTGAGTTTCCTCACGCAACACGAGTGGGTCCCTGAGGTCCCTGTTATAACTCGAGAGGAACCCCAAGTTTCCTGCCACAACTCAAGAAATACCAGGAGATTCTCCCCTCAACACGAGATGAGGCCCTTTTCTGCTGCAGCATCTCCAGAGAAATCTCACCTTCCTCTTGAGCCTCTGAAGGGTCCTTGACACCTTTGATGCAGCTCAAAAAGTTCCCGACAAACCCATTTTCACTCAAGAGGAGCACCGAGGGTCCCGCCACAACTCAAAAAGAGCCCCGGTTTTCCCTCCTCATCTCGATATGAGGGCCCATTTTCCTGTTTCTTCGGGTAAGAAATCTCCACGTTCCCATCACACCTCAAGATGAGGCTGTCTCAACTTGAAACTCAAGAGGAACTCCACGGGCTGTACCACAATTTCTAAAGGCCCCGATGCCCCAATCCACTCGAGATACAACTGATTCCCCTGCACTGACTCGACTGTCACCCCGAATATTGACTCAAAACCCGATGGCATGTGTGACAGCCCAGTGGCACCTCAAGAGGAAGCCACAGATCCCTATGTCAACTCGAAAGGAAGCCTGACACTACTTTCACAGCTTGAGAGGAAAGCAGACTTACATGTCTCCACACAAGATGAGGCCTGACTCCTTGTTGAAACTCCATAGGAATCCCGAGATCCGTCTCAGCACTGGAGAGGAATCCTGAGGTTCCAACCTAAACTCCAGATTAAGACCTCGACCCCAGCATCGACTGGAGAGGAATCCTGAGATGCCCCTCGCAACTCGCATGGAGACTTGATTTTCCTGAGGCAACACGAGGGGATCCCTTAATTCCCCACCGTTACTTGATAGGAACCCCAATTATCCTGCCACAACTCAAGAAAAAATATTTGATTCTCCCCTCAATGTGAGATGAGTCCATTTTCTAATGGGGACTCAGGAGAGAAATCCCACCTTCCCTCTTGAGTCTCAGAAGGGCCCTTGACACCCTGGATGCAACTCAAGAAGTTCCCTGACATACCAGTCTCCACTTGAGAGGGACACCGAGTGTCCCACAACAACTCAAGAAGAGCCCCGGGGCGGTCCTAAGTTGGCGGATGAATAGGGACGTGGAGACCACTCTCTCCCTCACAAATTCATCAAAAGAACATTTCAATGGTGAGTAAATTCCAGAAAACAACTTCTGAATACTGGTAGAGGTCATCAGGCACCCAGAAAAGCAGATCATTGTCTTCAAAAACAGGTAGGAAATAATGTAAAAGACGAAAAAAGAGACAAAAAAGTTAGGTAGGGAGCTCTGTCCCAGGCAGGGATCTCTTCCCGGGAAGGGAGTCTTAAAAAGAGAAAAGTTCCCAAACACCAAGAAACACTCTCACTGCCAAGTCTGTGGTGAGACATGGAAGCCCAGAGGGCAACATAACAGGGAAGAAAATAAATAAATAATTTAAACCTACAGATTACGAGGCCAACAGAAACTCCCCCAGTGGAGAAGCAGCACATACGCCTGCATCCACCACTAGCAAGTGGGGGCTGGGCAGGGAGGCACAGGCTGCAGTGATTTTTAAGGATTGGGTTGGAATGTCCTGAGTGTAACCAGAGCAAAATAACTTGGGCTAGCATACCAGACTGTGGGATAGCTACCACACGAAAAGCTCTAACATAAGACACTGCCAGGACCGCGCATAGAACAAAGGATGGAACAGAAATAGCCAGCTGCAAACCATCCCCCTCTGGTGACAGGCAGCCAGAGCTGTAAGGGCTGGAAGGGGGCAATCACAGCTTCAGAGAGACATTACCTACCAAACTGCATGCAAGCTTCTTTGCCAAGACTTCTTGGGTTTCTAGACAGTCACCATCCTCCTGAGAAAGGGCACCAGTGATACACCCAGAAACTGAGTAGCAGAGACATGAAAGGTGATAAGTCGCAGTGACTGGGCTCCCTAAACACCTGAGCTACTCGGACCTGGGAAGGGCACAAAACACAGGCCCAACCGAGTCTGTGCCTCAGGGCTACCTGAGAGCCTAGGCTGAGTGGCATAGACTGGGGAGGTGCATGCAGCCTAGGGCCGGCCTTAGACAGTTCCTGGCGGAGCAACATAGAGTCTGAGCAGTGTGCGCCATGAGCAGGGGCAGGCATAGCATGGCTGAGACACTGTGAGCACATGCCGTGTTATTTGTTTGCAGCATCCCTCCCTCCCCACAGCGCGACTGAACAAGCGAGCCTTAAAAAAGAAAAAAAAAAACTATCCACCACTGCCTTCCTTGTGTCAGGGAAGAAATCAGACCCTGAAGAGACAAGCAAACAGAAGAAGCCAAACAGAGGGAACCACCTTGGAAGTGACCCCACACTGCCCACAGCACCAGAAAGTCCCAGATATATCTTTACTATTTTTATGATCATTCTCTTTTTTTTTTTTTGTAGATGTTGTTGTTTGATTGTGTTTTCTTCTTTTCTTTTTCTTCCTTTTTTTTTTTTTTTTACTTTTAAAGTTTTAAGTCCTCTATTTCTCCTTTAACTTTTATATTTATAACCTACATGCCGGGGTCCAGCCCCAAAGGATCCAGTGTGATTTGAAGGGGAGACAGGTGAGCAAAAACTTATTTATATAGAAATATAAAAAGAGATTAGAAAGAAATAGTACAGTAGGGAAATTGAGTGGAGAAAAGAGGCTCAATAACTTGGTTTACAGTGGAAAGCACATAAAATCTCAGAACAAGAGATTTGCACAAGCTACGTTGGGCCACCAGTGCCCGTTTGAATATCGGAGAGTGCCCCGCCTTGGGCTCTCTCTCTCACGGAACTTAAAAGCCAGGACAATTAAGTAGACTTGGCGAGCCTCCTCGTTCCAGATGGGAATTCAGCCAGAAAAGGAGAGGGAGGGAGAGTGAGAAAGAGACACGGGGGGAGCCAGATTTCCAAGAAACTAGGTTGAGAGACTAGTCCGAGAAACTGGCCCATCGTTTATAGTTCAGAAGGCTTTTTATACTTTTGATAGTACATGGAGATCAATAGGTAACACAAAGTTATGCAGCGTTAGCAGCCCAGACTCTTATCAACACCAGGCTTTTCTTGTATACACGTCTTAGGCGATTTAAATCATCTTCCGGCCAGAGGGCCAATTAATATTTTACAGCCCTTTTCTGATAAGGGTTTGTCAACCATATGACTTATTTGTGTTGTTCTTCTCAGTCTGGTGCCCCTCTCAGAAAGCACTAAATAAAGTTACAATTTTAAATAGCAAAGATACAGCAATTTATAACAAGTAAAAGGAGTACAGTGGTTTATAACAAAAGAAGAGTAATTAACTCAAAAGTCTAGTGTTGCTAATATCAAAACTACTATATATTTTTTTTTCCATATCCCAATTACATTGATTAATATCCTCCCAGGTGCCTAAAAGATAAAGAATATGGAGGCCTGGAAGCAATCATTGAGTCAACAGTGAAATCTGTCACCAATATGATTTTTAGCTCTTTAGAAAAGGCTGTGTATGTTTAAGATGTTTTAAGCTTTGTGCCTCTCACAGTTGGGGGGCTTTAAACAATTCACAAACTGTAAAAAGTCCAGGGGAACCTCTTAGGCAAGTTAGAGAGTTATCAGATGGGGTTTGAACTGAAACATTCCTTTCAAATGCAGAAGACTGAAGCTCTGAGTTAACTTTTTCCAGAGAGTGTCAGAAGAGCGGAAAAGCACAGTGCAATAAGGCAGGCAGATTCTGGGTTGTTGTTGTTGTTGTTTTTTTTTTTGTTTGTTTTTTTTTTTTTTTGGTGGGTAGGTGCTCAGAGAAACTCATGGGGAACCCCTGAGGCCTGACTCGCATTACCCATCAGGCCTCTCCACATGACCTTATCATGGGTGGGATGTCCTGTGCTGGCTCCCGGCATCTCCCCCTTTTTTATTTTTTAAAACAGTCAGGTGCAGTTCAGTTGCAAGATTCCGAATGCTCTGCCGAAGAATCCTGACAATACAAGGAAGAATGATTATGAGGAGCAATATCATAGCACCTATAGCAACATAACTAGAAACAGTAGACAGAATAGTCTTTTCCGAAATGAAGTTAGAAAAGGTGTGGAAAAAGTCATTGGCTTCTCCTGCGGTGGTAAAATCTAATTGGGAGTGTTCCAAGGTCTGAATCTGATTATGAAGTTTCTCTAAGTCTAAACTAACACCTGAGCTGTTCCAAACACTTAAAATATGATTTTAGATTATTTCCCATTCAAAATCTGTCTTATTTACTTTCAGGGATGTAACACATATCCACCGGTAGTTGGCATGACATGAAATAGCCATTTTTACTTTCAGACTCTGTAATTCAGTCCCAATAAGCATTATTGCTTCTTCTAGGGCATCAACCCTCATTTCTAGTTTCCCATCTATAACTTCCTGTGTTGCCAGCATTAAAGAAACATTTTTGGACACAGTATCAACATATAGGGCAGTATGCATTGTTGAGTCAATGATATTGCTTCTACAGTAACAGAAGTAATTGCAGTTATCAAAGCTGATATTCCAAAAAAAGTAAGCATACAAACCATTGTGTCCACATTAAATCTTGTAGCTGTTGCAGCACAGCAAGGCCATGGTTATCATACCAATACGTGGTTACAGTTACAGGTACCATGAGATAGGGTGGACGTTTTAAAACCATAAAAGAGCAAACATTATATTGAGGAGTTAAACAAGATGAAAGCATACATTCTTCACAAGACACTACATTGGGTCCACCTGTATAATTTAATCATATGTTAAGTCTTCCAGAGTCATTAGTGAAAAGAAAAACATAAGGAAAGGGTAGACAAGCTAAAATAGAGTAAATAGAGTTATTTTCTGGTTGGGTTAAATAGGGGCAATAGCGGCAAGGGCTTTCCAAATTTCTGGCTGCCAAAAAGTTTTACCTTTAGCCGTATAAGACAGCATAGGTGGAACAAATTGATTATGATGCCATCTAGTGGAGACTAATGGCCAAGGAACTGAATATTATTTCCAATTGTCCAATCTATTGATAAAGTCATCGTTGGACACAGGGTCCTGACCTGGATTTGGGTTGCTGCATTCCTGAATTATACAATTTCTTCCTCCCAATATTCTGTAATCGATTATTGAATTTTAAGTACAAGATTTTCAATTTGGATATCCTGAATGATCATCTATAATTTTCCATATGATATCTGAGGGAGCAACATCATCACAATTTGGATATTCTGGTAGAGCTTTGAGAGACAAGGACTTATAGGGCTCAAATCACAAGCATACGAGCTTGTAATCTCCAAACAGACCGATCCCCTTTAGATGCAAATTTAGAGGTTGGGGAATCTGTCATAACTGCCTTTTTAGAGGCTGCAACACATCCTTTCTTGGTAATGAAGTTTCCTGTATGGCCAGAAGGAAAGTTAAAGCCAACAGGAAAATAATCTGCAAGTCCCTTAAAGGTATAATTGAAATTAATAGGGTATTGGTCTTTTATATAGGAAGTATAAGATCCTTCCAAAAGGCAAGGTTGGTCTGTATTAACCCGTATGGGGTCACTGTTCAAAGTAACAACTTGGAAAGTTTGAGGATCCAAGAGGGTTAACTCCCAAAGGGAAAGCATTCATGGTAGTAGGACAATGTAAACAAGAATGAACAATCTCTCAGGCAGATTCTCGAGGAATTTGAAACTGGTATCTTAAGGCAGTGGCATTCTGATGATGAAGTGAGTGAGAAGCTTGGGCTTTTTCAAAAACAGAAACTACTGAAATTCTGGTGAGCGAATCTGCCAAATAATTAAGAACACTTAAAGGGCCAGGCAGACCGGAATGAGCCCGAATGTGGCTGACAAAAATGGTCGATTTCTTTCCCAAATTTGCTGCTGTAATCTAGTTGACAAATGAAAGATAGCAGTTTTGTTTTTGGGCAGAACTGCAGTCTCAATATGTGGAAACAGCCTGACCACATACTGAGAGTCAGAGTAAAGGTTAAATTCTTCCTCTGCAAACACAACAAAAGCCTCTATAACAGCTGTGATTTCAGCTCTTTGAGCTGAAGTGTCTTGTGTTTCCAAAACTTTCTGATGATCTCTTGTGACTATGGAGGTTTTACCGTTGGCTGACCCATCAGTGAAGTCTATTTGAGCATTTGGAATAGGGAACTGTTTACATCTAACAGGAAAAATAACTGGATGTTTGGAAATAAAATTTAGCAAAACATGAAAGGCTAAATGATGCAAAATTTAGCCACAATAATTCCCTATTGCAATCTGCCAGTCTTCATCAAACATTAAAAAAGCATCAAGCTGCTCCTTATTATAGGAAATTACAATCTCTGATGTCTCTTCACCAAACAATTCAATGCTCCGTTTCCTTCCTTTTAGCATTAATGTGGCAATTTAACTGGGATAAGAAGCCATGACTGTTTTAGCTTGGGTGGGAAGATGGACCATGAATCAAGGCAAATTGGAAGTGGTCAAACAAGAGATGGCAAGGGTGAACGTCGACATTCTAGGAATCAGCGATCTAAAATGGACTGGAATGGCTGAATTTAACTCAGATGACCATTATATCTACTACTGCAGGCAGGAATCTCTCAGAAGAAATGGAGTAGCCATCATGGTCAACAAAAGATTCCAAAATGCAGTACTTGGATGCAATCTCAAAAACGACAGAATGATCTCTGTTCATCTCCAAGATAAACCATTAAATATCACAGTTATCCAAGTCTATGCCCCAACCAGTAACGCTGAAGAAGCTGAAGTTGAACGGTTTTATGAAGACCTACAAGACCTTTTAGAGCTAACACCCAAAAAAGATGTCCTTTTTATTATAGGGGACTGGAATGCAAAAGTAGGAAGTCAAGAAACACCTAAAGTAACAGGCAAATTTGGCCTTGGAATGTGGAATGAAGCAGGACAAAGACTAATAGAGTTTTGCCAAGAAAATGCACTGGTCATAGCAAACACACTCTTCCAACAACACAAGAGAAGACTCTACACATGGACATCACCAGATGGTCAACACTGAAATCAGATTGATTGTATTATCTGCAGCCAAAGATGGAGAAGCTGTATACAGTCAATAAAAACAAGACCAGGATCTGACTGTGGCTCAGATCATGAACTCCTTATTGCCAAATTCAGATTTAAATTGAAGAAAGTAGGGAAAACCGCTAGACCATTCAGGTATGACCTAAATCAAATCCCTTATGATTATACAGTGGAAGTGAGAAATAGATTTAAGAGCCTAGATCTGATAGATAGAGTGCCTGATGAACTATGGAATGAGGTTCGTGACATTGTGTGGGAGACAGGGATCAAGACCATCCCCATGGAAAAGAAATGCAAAGAAGCAAAATGGCTGTGTGGGGAGGCCTTACAAATAGCTGTGAAAAGGAGAGAGGCAAAAAGCAAAGGAGAAAAGGAAAGATATAAGCATCTGAATGCAGAGTTCCAAAGAATAGCAAGAAGAGATAAGAAAGCCTTCTTTAACGATCAATGCAAAGAAATCGAGGAAAACAACAGAATGGGAAAGACTAGAGATCTCTTCAAGAAAATTAGAGATACCAAGGGAACATTTCATGCAAAGATGGGCTCAATAAAGGACAGAAATGGTATGGATTTAACAGAAGCAGAAGATATTAAGAAGAGGTGGCAAGAATACACGGAAGAACTGTACAAAAAAAGATCTTCATGACCCAGATAATCAGGATGATGTGGTCACTCATCTAGAGCCACACATCCTGGAATGTGAAGTCAAGTGGGCCTTAGAAACCATCACTATGAACAAAGCTAGTGGAGATGATGGAATTCCAGTTGAGCTATTTCAAATCCTGAAAGAAGATGCTGTGAAACTGCTGCACTCAATATGCCAACAAATTTGGAAAACTCAGGAGTGGCCACAGGACTGGAAAAGGTCAGTTTTCATTCCAATCCCAAAGAAAGGCAATGCCAAAGAATGCTCAAACTACTGCACAATTGCACTCATCTCACATGCTAGTAAAGTAATGCTCAACATTCTCTATGGCAGGCTTCAGCAATACATGAACTGTGAACTTCCTGATGTTCAAGCTGGTTTTAGGAAAGGCAGAGGAACCAGAGATCAAATTGCCAACATCTGCTGGATCATGGAAAAAGCAAGAGAGCTCCAGAAAAAATATATATTTCTGTTTTATTGACTATGTCAAAGCCTTTGACTGTGTGAATCACAATAAACCGTGGAAAATTCTGAAAGAGATGGGAATACCAGACCACCTAACCTGCCTCTTGAGAGATCTGTATACAGGTCAGGAAGTGACGGTTAGAACTGGACATGGAACAACAGACTGGTTCCAAATAGGAAAAGGTGTTTGTCAAGGCTGTATATTGTCACCCTTCTTATTTAACTTATTTGAAGTGTACATCATGAGAAACTCTGGACTGGAAGAAACACAAGCTGGAATCAAGATTGCTGGGAGAAATATAAATAACCTCAGATATGCAGATGACATCACCCTTATGGCATAAAGTGAAGAGGAGCTAAAAAGCCTCTTGATGAAAGTGAAGGAGGAGAGTGAAAAAGTTGGCTTAAAGCTCAACATTCACAAAACAAAGATCATAGCATCTTGTCCCATCACTTCATGGGAAATAGATGGGGAAACAGTGTCAGACTTTATTTTTAGGGGCTCCAAAATCACTGCAGATGGTGATTGCAGCCATGAAATTAAAAGATGCTTACTCCTTGGAAGAAAATTTACGACCAACCTAGATAGCATATTCAAAAGCAGTGACATTACTTTGCCGACTAAGGTCAATCTAGTCAAGGCTCTGTTTTTTCCTGTGGTCATTTATGGATGTGAGAGTTGGACTGTGAAGAAGGCTGAGTGCGGAAAAATTGATGCTTTTGAACTGTGGTGTTGGAGAAGACTCTTGAGGTTCCCTTGAACTGCAAGGATATTCAACCAGTCCATTCTGAAGGAGATCAACCCTGGGATTTCTTTGGAGGGAATGATGCTGTAGCTGAAACTCCAGTACTTTGGCCACCTCATGCGAAGTGTTGACTCATTGAAAAAGACTCTGATGCTGGGATGGATTGGGGGCAATAGGAGAAGGGGACGACCAAGGATGGGATGGCTGGATGGCATCATGGACTCGATGGACGTGAGTCTGAGTGAACTCCGGGAGATGGTGATGGACAAGGAGGCCTGGTGTGCTGTAATTCATGGGGTTCCAAAGAGTCGGACACGACTGAGTGACTGAACTGAACTGGGAAGATGGATCCATTCTAAAGGGCCGCCTTGCCACAGAACACCCGTAGGTGCTGTTGGAGTAGCTAGACAAAGGAACTGCAAAGTCATCGTCAAATATATTATTTTTACATAACTATTTGATAAGGCTGCTTCTACTTTGCCTAGGGCTTCCTGAGCCTCAGCTGTTAATTGTGTTTTATAAGTTGGAACCGGGATCCAGATGTAAAATGTTAAAAAGAGGTTTCAATTCGGCAGTGGTTACTTTTAAATATGGTCTAATCCAATTAATATCACCTAAGAGTTTTTGATAATCATTTAAAGTAATAAGATGGTCTTTTCTCAATTGCAACGGGTCATGAGTCACTGTTTCTGAATTTATGACTCTTCCTAAGTTATGGGCGGATTGATTTGAAATGTTTCTGAGGCAATTTTTAGACTTCTGTCTGTCAAAGCCTGGGTCAAATCTTGGAGGACAGTTTGCAAATGAGCTCTATTATGATGAGCTATTAAAATATCATCCATACAGTGAATCATATACACCTGTTCATATTTAATCATAGTATCTTCTAGAGTGGCATTAACAAATTTCTGGCATAGAATGGGGCTATTTTTCATTCCCTGAGGCAGAACCTTCCACTGAATCCGTAAGTAAGGTTGTTTAAGATTTTGAGATGGTAGACTAAAGGCAAATCACTTGTTATCCTCAGCATTTAAAGAAATGGTGAAAAAACAATCTTGTAAATCAATCACAATTATATTGTATCCCTCTGGAACGGCTACTGGGGAAGGGACCCCAGGTTGTAAGGCTCCCATGTCCTCCATGGTGGCATTAATTGCTCTCAAATCCGGCAAAACTCGCCATTTATCAGGTTTTTTTCTGAATAATAAAAATAGGAGTGTTCCAGGGGCTATTGGAAGGCTCAATATGTCCCAATTTTATTTGTTCAAAGATTAATGCTTTAGCTGCCAGTAATTTTTCCTTAGGCAGAGGCCATTGTTCCACCCACACGGGATCTTGAGATTTCCATGTAATGGGGTCGGCAGCAAAAACAATGGCCTCCATTATAAATTTGGGTAGCCCAACCCAGTACAAAACTGTCGAGGAGTTGGGCAAATTGGCTCAGTTATTCCTGTCTGCTGTTTATCTAATCCTTTTGATGGATCATAGTCCATTTGCAGCATCTGAGAGGTCACTTTGTCATCAGGGCTAAAAAGTAGCACTCCCATTTAAGACAGTATGTTCCTCCCCCACAGTATAAAGGGGAGTGAAGGAATGACATAAGGTTGGAAAGTTCCACAGGTATCCTCAAATTGCCAATCTAAAATTTTTGCACTTTTAGCTACTGTGGGGGCTCTTCCTATCCCCACCAATTCATTTTCAGTAGTATGTGTGGGCCAGGAGCTGGGCTAGTCTTTTCCTGAAATGCAAGAAACATCTGCTCCTGTGTCTAATAACCCCACAATAGATTTGCTATTAACCAGAATAGTTTTCATAGGACGTTTCTGAGTAATTTCTGTTATCCAAAAAAACCTTATCACTAGACCCAAATTCTTTCTCATGCCTTTCACTCTGAGTAGCTGTGTGTCCTGGCAGTGTGGTAAGGCAAAAGTAAAAGTTGTGCTATTCTTTTTCCCTGATGTATTTGGAAAGTTTTAGTTGGGGGTGAAATCATTATCTGGATTTCTCCTGTATAATCTGAGTCAATTACTCCAGAGATAATTGTGAGACCTTGCCTAGCTAAGGAACGTCTGCCTAATGTAATTCCCACTAAACCTGTCGGTAATGGGCCTTTAATTCCTGTAGGGATTTTTATAGTGGGGCTATCTGCTGTTAATATTGTTGAGGTGGTGGAACTGAGGTCCAGTCCTGCGTTTCCTGGGGTTGCTCTGGTGAGTTCTGTGACAGGACCAAGGGAATGAGTGGGTTCAGTGGGGCTGCCCCAATTGTTGTCGAGGCCTGGGGCTGGCCACTCAATCCGTTTCCTGACAGCTGGTCAGGGCCCAAAGGAGTTCCACTTCTATGGAATCTTGACCTGCAGTCTCTTGTCCAGTGATATTCTCTTTGACAGCGAGGACAGAGAGACCTAGCAGGTGTGGGCGGGGGGAGAGAGGTCTGCAAAGCAGATACAGTCAGAGGGGCAGAATTAGGTGGATAAGAACCGGCTGTTCTTTGAGGGCAGATACAGGAAATGTGTCCCTCTTGGCCACAGGAAAAAAAAAAAAAAGCAAACAAGTTTTAGGGAAGCTATTTCTACCTTGGTTACTGAAGTTGTTCTGCGCTGGGTTATTTTTATTTGTAAAGAAGGATTGTACTGCCTGCTGATAAGAACTTCCTTTCAGTGCTGCGGATATGGCAAGCCCTGCATCACTGAGGGTCTTATGTCTGCACATTGCCTGATATAATCTTTTAAATTTCCAGTTTTCTTTGTGGGACCTAAAATAGCCTGGCAGGTAGAGTTAGCATTTTCAAATGCCAGTTGTTTTGTCACTATATTAGCCTCCTCGGAATTATAAATTACTCTGTTTACCACCTCTGCGAGCCATGAGAGAAAATCCTCATATGGCTCTTCAGGTTTTTGTTTGATATTAGAGAAGGAGAAGGAGGTTGACACATTTCCTTCAGGCAATGATCACCAAGCTGCAGTAGCACAGGCGGCTACTTGTTGAAGGGTCATTTTATCTAGTTTCATTTGTTCTGGAAGTAAAGCATATTCAATATCCCCTACCAACATATTTTTTACAATATGTCTTGAACCATATATTAGGTTGCTGTCAGCCTGTTTTTGGGCTAGGTCCTCATATTCAGTTCTCCAAAGTATGACTTGTCCTCCAGATAAGCAAGCTTTAGCAACTGCTTTCCAATCATAAGATGTCATCCATTTGGCTGCTAAAATTTCTAATAATTGTAAAGCGTATGGGGCCATGGGCCCATATGAAGCACAAGCATGTTTTAATTCTTTTATCATTTTCATTTGAATGGGTTCCCATTGGATGGCTCCTGCCCTTTCCCCTAGTCTGCTATAAAATATTACAGGAAAGCAAGCTTCCAGGTGGGGATCAAAGTCATCTTTGGGGCTAGAAAGGACCCTTCTCCTGGGAACTTCTAATGGGGGCCCTTCACAGCTCTAAGGAGGGGGGGGGGCAGAATAGGGCCAGAATATGCCCTATTTTTGTCTTCATATTCCGAAGATCTTTTAACTGTTTGATGTTTAGATCTTACGGATGTATTAACTGAAGATGTCTCCCTTAAGCTCCTAGGGGCATATGGTCTGATAGGAGACATTTCGCTTGAGCTTCTGAGAGTAGAAGGCCTAATTGGGGAAATTTCTCTTCAATTTCTAGGATCGGTTGGTCTGATAGGGGATGTTTCCCTTAAACTCCTCAGAGCATCTTTATTTAATAAAGGCCAATCCTCCTTAGAATGATATTGAGTTACTTTTTCTTCGAAATCTTCCTCATCTAAAAACTGATCTTTTTTTCTCATCTCTATCTTCTGCCTTTTCCTGAGCAGTCATTGCAGCTAGCATTTCATTCAACTGCCGATAGCTAGGTATAGCCTCCTTTTCCTCGCTCTCCTCCTTGATAGATACCTTTTTCTCTGCACTTTCCTCTTTGAGATGTACTTTTTCAGATTCAGGGGCAGTGTCTAGAGCATCCCTAATTATATTCCATAAGGAAAAGGCGTCAGTAGGCACCTTTTCTGAGCCATGTTCAGCATGGTAAGTGTTTGTTTCCCTACGCTCTCCCAAGTATCTAAGTTAACAGTGCCCTCTTCTGGAAACCAAGGACACTGTTCTTTTACAAAAAAAAAAAAAAAAAAAAATGAATATTGGATTTCTTAACTTTAATTCCTCCTTTAGTTAGCAACTGCAAGATTACTCCTATGAAAAGCTGTCTTTCTTTTGATTCACTGTTACCCATGTCAGAAAATTAAGTCTTATAGAAAAGTTTGCCTTGTCAAGGGTTTTACCTTTGAAAGGGGGGTTTTCTTTGGCAAGGAGGGTTTTCTTTTCAACCCTAAGATAGCAGGTTTCTTTCAACCTCTAGAAAACTAAGTTTCTCTTAAACCCTTCAACACTTCCCACTGCTACTCATCCTGCCTATCCTACAGGGGGGTCTGCAGCACCCTGAGTGGGGTCCTATCTATCCCGAACACTCAACACTGGGGGAACAACAGGACTGATGACCTTAGTTGTCTTGAGCAATAGGGCTGATGACTCTACTTGCTCCAAGGAGGTGGCAATAGGGCTGATGATCCTAATTGCTCAGGGAACCTACCTTCAAATAGCCTCTTCTGGGTGCCACCTGCTGGGGTCCAGCCCCGGTAGATCCAGTGTGATTCGAAGGGGAGATGGATAGGTGGACAAAAACTTGTTTATATAAAAATATAAAAAAAGATTAGGAAAAAATAGTATAGTAGGATAATTAAGTGGAGAAAAGAGGCTCAATAACTTGGTTTATGGGGAAAGCCAATAAAATCTCAGAACAAGAGATTTGCACCATCTAAGATGGGCGCCCGGCGCCCGTTTGAATATTGGAGAGTGCCCCACCTTGGGCTCTCTCTCTCATGGAACTTAAAAGCCGGGACAAGTAAGTAGACTTGGTGAGCCTCCTCGTTTCAGATTGGAATTCAGCCAGAAAAGGAGAGGGAGGGAGAGTGAGAAAGAGACACAGGGGAAGCCAGATTTCCAAGAGACTAGGTCGAGAGACTAGTCCGAGAAACTAGTCCATCATTTATTGTTCAGAAGGCTTTTTATACTTTTGATAGTACATGGAGATCAATGGGTAACACAAAGTTATGCAGCGTTAGCAGCCCAGACTCTTGTAAAAACCTGGTTTTTCTCTCTGCATACCTAGTTGTATACACAAGTCTTAAGTGATTTACGTCATCTTCTGGTCAGAGGACCAATTAACATTTCACAGACCTCTTCTGATAAGGGTTTGTCAACCATAAAACTTAGTTGTGTTGTTCTTCTCAAAGTCTGGTGCCACTCTCAGAAAGCACTAAATAAAGTTACATTTTTACATAGCAAAGATGCAGCAATTTATAACAGGTAAAAGGAGTACAGTGATTTATAACAAAATGAAAGTAATTAACTCAAAAGTCTAGTGTTGCTAACATCAAAACTACTATATACCTTTTTCCATATCCCAATTACAATGGTTAATATCCTCCCAGGTGCCTAAAAGATAAAGAATATGGAGGCCTGGAAGCAATCATTGAGTCAACAGTGAAATCTGTCACCAATATGATTTCTAGCTCTTTAGAAAAGGCTCTGTGTGTTTAAGATGTATTAAGCTTTGTGTCTCTCACAGTTGGGGGGCTTTAAACAATTGACAAGCTGTAAAAAGTCCTGGGGAATCTGTTAGGGAAGTTAGAGAGTTATCAGATGGGGTTTGAACTGAAACATTCCTTTCAAATTCAGGAGACTGAAGCCTTGAGTTAACTTTTTCCAGAGAGAGTCGGAAGAGTGGAAAAGCACGTACAATAAGGCGGGCAGATTCTGTTTTTTTTTTTTTTTTTTTTTTTTTGAGGGGGGTAGATGCTCAGGCAAAATCAGGGGAAACCCCTGAGGCCTGACTTGCCTTGCCCATCAGGCCTCTCCGCATGACCTTGTCATGAATGGGATCTCCCATGCTGGCTCCTGACACCTACTATTACTTTAAAAAAAAAAAAAAAGACCCTAGTTTTAAAGCAAACACCGTATTTTTTGTGTGGTTGTTGTTGTTGCTTTTTAATAATTCTTGTGACTTTTTTTTTCTTCTTCTTCTTTTCTTTAATATTGTATTTTTGAAAATCCAACCTCTACTCTGGATTTTTAATCTTTGCTTTTTGGTATTTGTTGTCAACTTTGTACATTTAAAAACCCAATCTTCAGTACCCAATTTTACCTGAGAGCGAGATTACTGGCTTGACCACTCTCTCCTCCTTTGGACTCTCCTTTTTCTCCACCAGGTTTTCTCTGTCTCCTCCATCCCCCTTCTCTTCTCTACCCAACTCTGTGAATCTCTGTGTGTTCCAGACGATGGAGAACACATAGGGAACTGGTTACTGGCTGGATCTGTCTCTCTCCTTTTCATTTCCCTCTTTTATCCTCCTGGCCACCTTCTGTCTACTTCCTCCCTCTCCTCTTCCCTGTATAATTCCATGAACATCTCTGAGCGGTCCAGATTGTCGAACGCACATAAGGAAGTGATTACTGGCTAGCTTGCTCTCTCCTCTTTTGATCCCACCTCATCTCATTCCAGTCACCTCTAACTACCCCCCCCCCTCTTTTCTTCTCCATGTAACTTAGTGAACCTCTCTGGATGTCCCTTAACGTGGAGAAACTTTTCATTTTTAACCTAGATGCTCTATCATCAGTGCTGTATAGATGGAGAAGTCTTGAGGCTACTGTAAAGGCCAAACTGAAAACCAGAAGCAAGAGGCTTATGTACAAATCCTGAGAACATCAGAGAACTCCTGAATCCAGTGAACATTAATCGATAGGAACTCATCAAATGTCTTCATACCTACACTGAAACCAAGCAACACCCAAGGGCCAACAAGTTCCAGAGCAAGACACATGACACAAATTCTGAGCAACACAGGAACACACCCCTGAGTTTCAATATACAGGCAGCTCAAAGTTACTCCAAAACCATTGACATCTCATAACTCATTACTGGACACTTCATTGCACTTCAGAGAGAAGGAATCCAGCTCCACCCACCAGAACTCCGATACAAGCTTCCTTAACCAAGAAACCTTGACAAGCCACTGATAAAACCCCACCCACAGCGAGGAAACTCCATAATAAGAGAACTCCACAAATTCCCAGAATACAGAAAGGCCACCCAAACGCAGCAATATAACCAAAATGAAGAGACAGAGGAATACCCAGCAGGTAAAGGAAAAGGAGAAATGCCCACCAAACCAAACAAAAGAGGAAGAGATAGAGAATCTACCTGAGAAAGAATTCTGAATATTGATAGAGAAAATGATCCAAAATCTTGAAATCAAAATGGAATCACAGATAAATAGCCTGGAGACAAGGATTGAGAAGATGCAAGAAAGGTTTAACAAGGACCTAGAAAAAAAAAAAAAGTCAATATATAATGAATAATGCAATAAATTAGATAACACTCTGGAGGCAACAAATAGTAGAATAATGGAGGCAGAAGATAGGATTAGATAAATAGAAGATATAATGTTAAAAATAAATGTATCAGAAAGGAAAAAAAAAAGAAAAACGGATTAAAAGAAATGAGGACAATCTCAGAGACCTCCAGGACAACATGAAATGCTCCAACATTCGAATTATATGAGTCCAAGAAGAAGAAGACAAAAAGAAAGACCATGATGAAATACTTGAGGAGATAATAGTTGAAAACTTCCCTAAAATGGGGAAGGAAATAATCACCCAAGTCCAAGAAACTGAGAGAATTCCAAACAGGATAAACCCAAGGTGAAACACCCCGAGACACATACTAATCAAATTAACAAAGATCAAACACAAAGAACAAATAGTAAAAGCACTAAGGGAAAAACAACAAATAACACACAAGGGGATTCCCATAAGGATAACAGCTGATCTTTCAATAGAAACTCTTCAGGCCAGGAGGGAATGGCAAGACATACTTAAAGTGATGAAAGAAAATGACCTACAGCCCAGATTACTGTACCCAGCAAGGATCTCATTCAAATATGAAGGAGAAATCAAAAGCTTTACAGACAAGCAAAGGCTGAGAGAATTCAGCACCATCAAACCAGCTTTCCAACAAATGCTAAAGGATATTCTCTAGACAGGAAACACAAAAAGGGGGTATAAATTCGAATGCAAAATAATAAAGTAAATGTCAATGGGATCATACTTATCAATAATTACCTTAAACGTAAATGAATTGAATGCCCCAACCAAAAGACAAAAATTGGTTGAATGGATACAAAAACAAGACCCCTATATATGTTGCCTACAAGAGACCCACCTCAAAACAAGGGACACATGCAGACTGAAAGTGAAGGGCTGGAAAAAGATATTCCATGCAAATAGAGACCAAAAGAAAGTAGGAGTAGCAATACTCATATCTGATAAAATAGACTTTAAAACAAAGGCTGTGAAAAGAGACAAAGAAGGCCACTACATAATGATCAAAGGATCAATCCAAGAAGAAGATATAACAATTATAAATATATATGCACCCAACATAGGAGCACCGCAATATCTAAGACAAATGCTAACAAGTATGAAAGGGGAAATTAATAATAACACAATCATAGTGAGAGACTTTAATACCCCACTCAATCTTATGGACAGAGCAACTAAACAGAAAATAAACAAAGAAACACAAACTTTAAATGATACAATAGACCAGTTAGACCTAATTGATATCTATAGGACATTTTACCCCAAAACAATGAATTTCACCTTTTTCTCAAGTGCTCACAGAAACTTCACCAGGATAGATTACATCCTGGGCCATAAATCTAACCTTGAGAAATTCAAAAAAACTGAAATCATTCCAAGCATCTTTTCTGACCACAATGCATTAAGATTAGATCTCAATTACAGGAGAAAAACTATTAAAAAATCCAACATATGGAGGCTGAACAACACGCTTCTGAATAACCAACAAATCACAGAAGAAATCAAAAAAGAAATCATAATATGCATAGAAAATGAAAACAAACAACAACAACAAAAAACCTGTGGGACACTATAAAAGCAGTGCTAAGAGGAAAGTTCATAGCAATACAGGCATACCTCAAGAAACAAGAAAAAAGTCAAATAAATAACCTAACTCTACACCTAAAGCAACTAGAAAATGAAGAATTGGAGAACCCTAGAGTTAGTAGAAGGAAAGAAATCTTAGAAATTAGGGCAGAAATAAATGCAAGAGAAACAAAAGAGACCATAGTAAAAATCAACAAAGCCAAAAGCTGGTTCTTTGAAAGGATAAATAAAATTGACAAACCATTAGCCAGACTCATCAAGAAACAAAGAGAGAAAAATCAAATCAATAAAATTAGAAATGAAAATTCATAGATCACAACAGACAACATAAAAATACAAAGGATCATAAGAGACTACTATCAGCAATTATATGCTAATAAAAAGGACAACGTGCACGAAATGGACAAATTCTTAGAAAAGTACAACTTTCCAAAAGTGAACCAGGAATAAATAGAAAATCTTAACAGACCCATCACAAGCACAGACCTGTAATCAGAAACCTCACAGCAAACAAAAGCCCAGGTCCAGACGGCTTCACAGCTGAATTTTACCAAAAATTTAGAGAAGAGCTAACACCTCTCCTACTCAAACTCTTCCAGAAAATTACAGAGGAAGGTAACCTTCCAAACTCATTCTATGAGGCCACCGTCACCCTAATACCAAAACCTGACAAAGATGCCACACAAAAAAGACAACTACAGACCAATAACACTGATGAACATAGATGCAAAAATCCTTAACAAAATACTAGCAATCAGAATCCAACAACACAATAAAAAGATCATACACCATTACCAAGTGGGCTTTATCCCAGGGATGCAAGGATTCTTCAATATCCACAAATCAATCAATGTAATTCACAACATTAACAAACTGAAAAATAAAAGACATATAATTATCTCAATAGATGCAGAGAAGGCCTTTGACAAAAATCAACATCCATTTATGATAAAAACTCTCCAGAAAGCAGGAATAGAAGGAACATACCTCAACATAATAAAAGCTATATATGATAAGTGAAATTGAAGTCACTCAGTCATGTCTGACTCTTTGTGACCCCATGACCTGTAGCCTAGCAGGCTTCTTGGTCCATGGGATTTTTCAGGCAAGAATACTGGAGTGGGTTACCATTTCCTTCTCCAGGAGATCTTCCCAACCCAGGGATTGAACCCGTGTCTCCACCGTTGTAGGCAGACGCTTTATCGTCTGAGCCACCAGGGATGTATATATGATAAACCCACAGAAAACATTATCCTCAATGGTGAAAAATTGAAAGCATTTCCACTAAAGTCAGGAATAAGACAAGGGAGCCCACTTTCACTGCTACTATTCAACATAGTTCTGGAAGTTTTGGCCATAGCCATCAGAGCAGAAAAAGAAATAAAAGGAATCCAAATTGGAAAAGAAGAAGTAAAACTCTCACTGTTTGCAGATGACAAGATCCTATACATAGAAAACCCTAAAGACTCCACCAGAAAATTACTAGAGCTAATCAATGAATATAGTAAAGTTGCAGGATATAAAATCAACACACAGAAATATCTTGCATTCCTATACACTAATAATGAGAAATTAGAAAAAGAAATTAAGGAAACAATTCCATTCCTCATTGCAAAGAAAATAATAAAATACTTAGGAATATATCTACCTTAAGAAACTAAAGACCTATATATAGAAAACTATAAAACACTGATGAAAGAAATCAAAGAGGACACTAATAGATGGAGAAATATACCATGTTCATGGATCAGAAGAATCATATTGTGAAAATGAGTATACAACCCAAAGCAATCTACAGATTCAATGCAATCCCTATCAAGCTACAAGTGGTATTTTCCACAGAGCTAGAACAAATAATTTCACAATTTGTATGGAAATACAAAAAACCTTGAATAGCCAAAGCAATCTTGAGAAAGAAGAATGGAACTGAAGGAATCAACCTGCCTGACGTCAGGGTCTACTACAAAACCACAGTCATCAAGACAGTATGGTACTGGCACAAAGGCAGAAATATAGATCAATGGAACAAAATAGAAAGCCCAGAGATAAATCCACACACCTATGGACACCTTATCTTTGACAAAGGAGGCAAGAATATACAATGGAGTAAAGACAATCTCTTTAACAAGTGGTGCTGGGAAAACTGGTCAACCATTTGTAAAAGAATGAAACTATATCACTTTTTAACACCATACACAAAAATAAACTCAAAATGGATTAAAGATCTAAATGTAAGACCAGAAACTATAAAACTCCTAAGGGAGACCATAGGCAAAACACTTTCCGTCATAAATTACAGAAGGATCCTCTAAAATGCACCTCCCAGAATACTGGAAATACAAGCAAAAATAAACAAATAGGATCTAATTAAAATTAAGCTTCTGCACCACAAAGGAAGCTATAAGCAAGGTGAAAAGACAGACTTCTGAATCGGAGAAAATAATAACAAATGAAACAACTGACAAACAACTAAGCTCAAAAATATACAAGCGCCTTATGCAGCTCAATTCCAGAACAATAAACGACCCAATCAAAAAATGAGCCAAAGAACTAAATAGACATTTCTCCAAAGAAGACATACAGATGGCTAACAAACACATGAAAAGATGCTCACCATCACTCATTATCAGAGAAATGCACATCAAAACCACAATGAGGTACCATTTCACATCAGTCTGAACAGAATGTAAGACTCTACAGGAGGCGGAGAGGGTGGGATGATTTGGGAGAATGGCACTGAAACATGTATACCATCATGTAAGAAATGAATCACCACTCTATGCTCGATACAGGATACAGGATGATTGGGGCTGGTGCACAGGGATGATCTAGATAGATTATATGGGGTGGAAGGTGGGAGGGGGGTTCAGGATTGGGGACTCATGTACACCCATGGTGGATTCATGTCAATGTATAGCAAAACCAATACAGTATTGTAAAGCAAAATAAAGAAGAAAAAAAAAAAAAGAAGAGCCCCATTTTTCCCTCTTCATCTCGAGGTGAGGGTCCATTGCCCTGTTTTGTCAGGAAAGGAATCCCAGTGTTCCTGTCACACCTCAGGACGAGGCAGTCTCAACTTGAAACTCGAGAGGAACTCCAAGGGTTTTGTCACAATTGAAAAAGACACCGACGTCCCAATCCATTCCAGAGAAACCTGATTCCCATGCACCGACTCGTTGTCACCTCTACTATGGATTCCAAACACGATGGCAGGTGTGAGCCCTGTGGCACGTCGAGAGAAAGCCAACGATCCCTATGTCAACTAGACAGGAGCCTGACACTACTTTGAAAACTCTAGAGGAAAGTGGACTTGCATGTCTCCACAGGAGACAGGCCTGACTCCCCTGTTGAAACTTCATAGGAATCCCAGATCCATGTCAGCACTGGCGAGGAACACTGAGGTTGTGGCTTCAGCTCCAGATGAGGACTTAGGACCCAGCACCGAGAGGAAAGGAATCCCGAGAGGCCCCTCGCAACTCGCATGGAGACGGAATTTCCTGAGGCCACACGAGCGGGTCCCTGAGGTCCCCATCGTAACTCAAGAGGAACCCCAAGTTTCCTGCCACAACTCGAGAAAAATCAGGAGATTCTCCCTTCAACGCAGGAAGAGGCCCTTTGCTGCTGCGGCCTCTCAAGATAAATCCCACCTTCCTTCTTGAGCATCAAAACGGCCCTTGACACCCTTGATGCAACTCAAGAAGTTTCCCGACATACATGTCTCCACGTGAGAGGAACACTGAGGGTCCTGCTACAACTGGAGAAGAGCCTTGTTTTTCCCTCCTCCTCTTGAGATGAGGGTCCCTTTCCCTGCTTCGCCGGGAAAGAAATCCCAGCATTCCTGTCGCACCTCAAGAGGATGTGGTATCAACTTGAAAGTCGAGAGAAATTTCAGGGGTTGTGCCACCATTCCAAAAAAAGCCGATGTCCCAGTCCACTCTAGATACACCTGATTCCCCTGCACTGACTCGACTGTCAACACGGGGATTGACTCATAACACTGTGGCACGTGTAACATCCCTGTGGCACCTTGAGAGAAAGGCATAGATCCCTATGTCAACTCGACATGAAGCCTGACACTACTGTTACAGCTCAGGAGGAAAGCGGAATTGCATGTCTTCACACGAGATGACGACTGACTCCCCTGTGGAAACTCCAGAGGAACCCGAGATCCATGTCAGCACTGGAGAGAAATACTGAGGATGTGGCCTCAGCTGCAGATGAGGACCTCGGCCCCAGCACCGACTGGAGAGAAATCCCGAGAGGCTCATTGCAATTCGCATGGAGACTGGACTTTCTTGAGGCAATCAGGCGGGTACCTGATATCCCCGTCATAACTCATGAGAAACCCAAAGTTTCCTGCCACGACTCGAAGAAAACCAGGAGATTCTCCACTCAACGCGTGATGAGGCCCTTTTCCACTGTGGTGTCTCAAGAGAAATCCCACCTTTTCTCTTGAGCCTCGGAAGGGTACTTGACAACGTTGATGCAACTCAAAAAGTTCCCCGACATACTCAACTCCACTCGAGAGGAACACTGAGGGTCCCACCACAACTCAAGAAGAGCCCCGTTTTTCCCTCCTCATCTCGAGATGAGGGTCCATTACCCTGCTTCTTCAGGAAAGGAATCCTGGCATTCCCGTCGCACCTCAAGAGGAGGCGGTCTTAACCTGAAACTAGAGAGAAACTCCAGGGGTCGTGCCACAATTCAAAAAGACACTGATGTTCCAGTCCACTCCAGAAAAACCTGATTCCCCTGTACTACATCATCTCTAAACACGATGTCAGGTGTGACATCCCATTTGCACCTAGGGAGAAAGCCAAAATCCCTATGTCAACTCGACAGGAAGCCTGACACTTCTTTGGAAGCTTGAGAGAAAAGCGGTCTTGCATGTCTCGATACGAGACGAGGCCCGACTCACCTATTGAAACTCCATAGAAACCCAAGGTCAATGTTTGCACTCGAGAGGAACCCTGAGATTCTGGCCTCAAGTCCAGATGCAGACTGCAGCCCAGGTAATGACTGGAGATTAATCCCGAGATGCTCCTCACAACTCACATGGAGACTTGACTTTACTGAGGCAACACAAGCGGGCCCCTGAAGTCCCCCCTCGTAACTCAAGAGGAACTCCAAGTTTCCTGCAGCAACTCGAGATAAACTGGGAGATTCTCCCCTCAATGGGAGATGGGGCCCTTTTCCACTGTGGCATCTCGAGAGAAATCCCACCTTCCCTCTTGAGCCTCAGAAGGGTCCTTAACACCCTGGATGCAACTCAAGAAATTCCCCAATGCCAGGGTCCAGCCCCAGCTGACCTAGGGAATTCGAATTGGGGACGGAGTCAGTGTCTGTGAAAGGACTATTTAATTGGAAATATAAGAGTGATTAGGAAAAAATAGTGTAGTAGGAAAATTTAGTGGAAAAAAGAGGCTGAATAACTTGGTTTATGCAGAAAACTAATAAAACCTCAAGACAAGAGGTTTGCACCATCTACATTAGTCCACCAGTGCCCGCTTAAATAGTGGAGGGTACCCCGCCTTGGGCTCCCTTTAGCTTGGGTCTTTGAAGCCAGGGCAAATAAGTAGACGTGGTGAGTCTCCATGCTCCAGATGGGAATTCAGCCTGAAAATGATGGGGGGGGGGCAAGAAAGAGAGAGAGGAAGTTGACACAGCAGGAGCCAGATTTCCAAGACATCAGTTTGAGAAGCTGGTCTGAGAAACCGGTCCATCCTTCATTATCTGGAAAAGCTTTTTATAATTTTGGTTGTACATAGAGATCAATGGATAATACAAAATTATGCAACATCAGTAGCCCTGACTCTTATCGAGACCAGGCTTTTACTCAGCATACCTAGCTGTATACACAAGTCTTATGTGATTTCCATCATCTTCTGGCCAGAAGGCCAATTAACATTTTATGGCCCTTTTCTGATAAGGGTCTGTCAACCAGAAGACTTATTTGCCTTAATAGTATTGTTCTTCCCAAAGTCTGGTGTCACTCTCAGAAAGCACTAAATAAAGTTACATTCTTTCATGGTAAGGACTCAACAATTTACAACAAAAAAAGAGGAGTACAGTGATTTAGAACAAAGAGAAAATTCATTAACTCAAAAAAGTCTAGTGTTGCTAACATCAAAAACTGCCATATTCCTTTTACTATATCCCAATTAAATTCATCAATATCCTTCAGGTGCCTAAAAGATAAAGAATATGGAGGCCTGGCAGCAGTCATTGATCAACAGTGAAAACCCTCTACCAATATAATTCTTTGTTTTTAGAAAAGGCTCTGTATTTTTAAGATGCTTTAAGCTTCACGCCTCTCGTGGTTGGGGGGCTGTAAACAATCGTAAATTGTAAAAGTCCGGGGAAGCTGTCAGGCAAGTTAGAAAGCCATCAGCGGGATTTGAGCTGAAACATTCCTTTCTAATGCAGACCAGTTGGAGCTCTAAGTTAACTTTTTCCAGAGAAAGGTGGTCGGGGATACCCCCCTGTAAGGTCAGAAGAGTATAGTATAGCATACAGTAAACAGACAGATTATGGTTTGGGGGTGGATGTTCAGGCAGAAGACCCCTTGAGACCTGACTCTCCATGCCAGTCAGGTATCTCCACATGACCTTGTCATGGGTGGGATCTCCCATATGGGCACCCAGAACCCTGACACAACCATCTCCATTCAAGAGGAACACCGAGGATCCCACCATAATACAAGAAGAGCCCCATTTTTCACTACTCATCTCAAAATGAGGTTCCATTGCCCTGCTTCGATGGGAAAGGTTTCCCAGCGTTCCCTTTGCACCTCAAAAGGAGGCGATCTCAACTTGTAACTTGAGAGGAACTCCAGGGACGTGCCACAATTCCAAAGACCCCGATGTCCCAATCCACTCCAGAGAAACTTAATTCCCCTGCACTGACTTGAATGTCACCCAGATTATCGACTCCAAACACATAGGCAGGTGTGACAGCCCTGTGGCACCTCGAGAGGAATACACCAATCCCTGTGTCAACTTGACAGAAAGCCTGACACTACTGTTACAGCTCTAGAGGAAAGCGGAGTTGCATGTCTCCACAGGAGATGAGGCTTGACTCCCCTTTCGAAACTCCATAGGATTCCCGAGATCCATGTGAGTACTGGAGAGGAACCCTGAGGTTCCAGCCTCAACTACAGATGAGGACCTCGGCCTCAGCAGCGACTAGAGAGGAATCCCGAGAGGACCCTTGCAACTCTCCTGGAATCTTGACTTTCCTTTGAAAACACGAGCGGGTCCCTGAGGTCCTCGTCGTAACTTGAGAGGAAACCCAAGTTTCCTGCAGCAGCTCGAGAAAAACCAGGAGATTCTCCCCTCAAAGTGAGATGGGGCCCTTTTCCGTGGTGGCATCATGAGAGAAATACCACCTTCCCTCTAGAGCCTCAGAAGGGTCCATGACATCCTGGATGCAACTCAAGAAGTTCCCAGACATACACGACTCCACTTGAGAGGAACACCAAGGGTCCCGCCACAACTCAAGAAGAGCCCTGTTTTTCCCTTCTCATCTTGAGATGAGAGTCCCTTAACCTGCTTCTTAAGAAAAATAATCCCAGCATTCTCATCGCACCTCAAAAGGAGGAGGTCTCAACTTGAAACTAGAGAGAAACTCCAGGGGTCGTGCCAAAATTCCAAAAGACACTGATGTCTCAATCCACTCCAGAGATTCCTGAGTCCCCTGCGCTAACTCAACTGTCACTCCAAGTGTCGACTCAAAACACGATGTCAGGTGTGAGAGCCCTTTTGCACCTAGAGAGAAAGCCAAAATCCCTATGTCAACTCAACAGGAAGCCTGGCACTACTTTGGCTGGATGAGAGAAAAGTGGACTTGCATGTCTCCACATGAGACCAGGCCTGACTCACCTGTCGAAACTCCATAGGAATCCCGAGATCCATGTCTGCACTCGAGAGGAACCCTGACATTCCGGCCTCAAGTCCAGATGAGGACTGCAGCACGGGTACCGACTGGAGATAAATCCCGAGATACTCCTTGCAACACGCATGGAGACTTGATTTTCCTGAGACAACAAGAGCAGGTCCCTGAAGTCCCTGCCGTAACTAGGGAGGAACCCCAAGTTTCCTGCAGCAAAATGAAATAAACCAGGATATTATCCATTCAATGCGAAATGGGGCCCTTTACCACTGTGGCACCTCGAGAGAAATCCCACCTTCCCTTTGAGACTTGATAGGGTCCTTGACACCCTTGATGAAACTCAAGAAGTTCCATGACATACCCGTCTCCACTCAAGAGGAACTCCGAGGGTCCAGCCACAACTCAAGAAGAGCCCCGTTTTTCCCTCCTCATCTCAAGATGAGGGTCCATTTCCCTGCTTCGTTGGGAAAGGAATCCTGGCGTTCCCATCAGACCTCATGAAGAGGCGATCTCAACTTGAAAGTTGAGAGGAACACTGGTGGTCGTACCACAATTCCAAAAGACCCCGATGTCCCAATCCACTCCAGAGAAACCTTATTCATCTGCACTGACTCGACTGTCATCCCGAGTATTGACTCCAAACACGATGACAGGTGTGACAGTCCTGTGGCACCTCAAGAGAAAGCCATTGATCCCTATGTCAACTCGACAGGAAGCCTGACACTACTGTTACAGCTCAAGAGGAAAGTGGACTTGCATGTTTTCACCCAAGACGTGGCCTGACTTCCCTGTGGAAACTCCATATGAACTCCGAGATCCATGTCAGCACTGGAGAGGAACCCTGAGGTTCCGGCCTCAAATCCAGATGAGGACCTCAGAGCCGGCACCAAATGGAGAGGAATCTAGAAAGGCCCCTGCAACTCGCATGGAGACTTGACTTTCCTGAGGCAATACGAGCAGGTCCCTGAGATCCCTATCATAAGTCAACAGGAACCCCAAGTTTCCTGCTGCAACTCGTGAAAAAACAGGAGATTCTCCCCTCAACACGAGCTGAGGCCCTTTTACACTGCGGCATCTTGAGAGAAATCTCACTTCCCTCTTGAGCCTCAGAAGAATCCTTAACACCCTGGATGCAACTCAAGAAATTCCCCAATTTCGGGGTCCAGCCCCAGTGGATCCAGGGAATTTGATCTGGGAATGGAGTCAGTGTCTGTGAAAGGACTATTTAATTGGAAATATAAGAGTGATTAGGAAAAAAATAGTGTAGTAGGAAAATTTAGTGGAAAAAAGAGGCTGAATAACTTGCATTACATGGAAAACTAATAAAGCTCAAAACAAGAGGTTTGCACCATCTACATTAGTCCACCAGTGCCCTCTTAAATAGTGGAGGGTGCCCCACCTTTGGCTCCCTCTTGGTGGGTCTTTAAAGCCAGGGCAAATAAGTAGACGTGGTGAGCCTCCGCACTCCATATGGGAATTCAGCCTCAAAATCAGAGTAAGGGGAAGGGAGAAAGAGAGAGAGGAAGTTTACACAGCAGGAGCCAGATTTCCAAGAAACCAGTTCGAGAAGCTGCTCTGAGAAACTGGTCCATCCTTCATTGTCCGGAAAAGCTTTTTATAATTTTGGTTGTACATAGAGATCAATGGATAATACAAAATTATGCAGCATCAGCAGCCCTGACTCTTATTGAGACCAGGCTTATACTCTGCATACCTAGCTGTATACACAAGTCTTATGTGATTTCCATCATCTTCTGGCCAGAAGGCCAATTTACATTTTATGGCCCTTTTCTGATACGGGTCTATCAACCGGAAGACTTATTTGCCTTAATAGTATTGTTCTTCCCAAAGTCTGGTGTCACTCTCAGAAAGCACTAAATAAAATTACATTATTTCATGGCAAGGACTCAACAATTTATAACAAAAAAGAGAAGTACAGTGATTTAGAACAAAGAAAATTCATTAACTCAAAAAGTCTAGTGTTGCTAACATCAAAAACTACTATATTCCTTTTTCTATATCCCAATTAAATTTATCAATATCCTTCAGGTGCCTAAAAGATAAAGAATATGGAGGCCTGGAAGCAGTCATTGACTCAACAGTGAAAACCCTCTACTAATGTAATTCACAGCTTTTTAGAAAAGGCTCTGTATCTTTAAGATGCTATAAGCTTCATGCCTCTCGCGGTTGGGGGGACTGTAAACAATCGTAAATTGTAAAAGTCCGGGGAAGCTGTCAGGCAAGTTAGAGAGCCATCAGCGGGATTTGAGCTGAAACATTCCTTTCTAATGCAGGAGACCGGTTGGAGCTCTAAGTTAACTTTTTTCCAGAGAAAGGTGGTCGGGGATATCCCCCTGTAATGTCAGAAAAGTATAGTATAGCAGACAGTAGACAGACAGATTTTGGTTTTGGGGTAGATGCTCAGGCAGAGGACCCCTTGAGACCTGACTCACCTTGCCTGTCAGGTCTCTTCACATGACCTTGTCATGGGTAGGATCTCCTGTTCAAGCTCCTGGCATCTCCCCCTTTTTTATTTCTTAAGACAGCCAGATGTAGTTCAGTTGTGAGCTTCTGAATGCTCTGTTGAAGAATTCTGACAATACAAGGAAGAATAATTATGAGAAGCAGAATCACAGCAGCTACAGCAGCATAGCTAAAACTACTAGACAGAATGTTCTTTCCAGAAATAAAGTTAGAGAAGTGTGGGAAAATGCATTAGCTGCTCCTGCAGCAGTGAAATCTAATCAGGCACATACGATGGTCTGAATCTGATTATGAAGTTTCCCTAAATCTAAACCAATATCTGAGCTATTCCAGACACCTGAAATATGATTTTTAAATTTTTCCCAGTCATAATCTGTCTCGTTTACTTTCAGGGATATAACACATATCCACCAGTAGTCCACATGACAAGACAATGCCAATTTCACTCTTAAAGCATGTAATTCAGTCCCAGTATGCATTATGGCCTCTTCTACGGCATCTACACTCATTTCTAATTTCCTGTCTATAGCTTCCTGTGTTGCCAGCATTAAAGAGACATTTTTAGACATAGTATCCACATATTGGGCAGTATGTACTTCTTGAGTAAATGATATTAACGCCACAGTAAAATAAGCAATTGCAGCTATTAAAGTTGATATTCCTAAGGTAAGTAAGCCCACAAATCATCATGTTCGCATTAAATCTTGCAGTTGGTGTAGCACAGCAAGACCATAATTATCATATCAATAAATAGTTACAGTTACAGGCATCATAAGATAGGTTGACACCACAAAAGAACAAACATTATATTGAGGAGTTAAACAAGATGAAAGTATGCATTGTTGGGAAGTCATTACATTAGGTCCACCTGAATGATTCATTCGTATATTAAGTCTTCTGTAGTCATTAGTGAAAAGAAAAACATAAGGAGAGGGTAGACAAGCTAAAATAGAGTAAGTAGTGTCATTATCTGGGTGAGTTAAAGTAACAGGGGCAGTAGCAGCAAGAGCTCTCCAAATTTCTGGCTCCCACAAGGTTCTATTTTTAGTTGTATAGGACAACATAGGGGGAACAAATTGACTATGATGCCGTCTAGTGGCGGTTAGTGGCCAAGGAACCGGATATTCTTTCCAATTGTCCAATCTATTGATGAAGTCATCGTTGAACCTGACCTGGATTTGGGTTGCTCCAGTCCTGAATTGTATAATTTCCTCCTCCCGGTATTCTGTAATCAATTCTTGAAATATAAGTACAAGATTTCCAAGTTGGATACCCTAAATGCTCATCTATAGTTTTCCATATGACACCTGGGGGAGCAACATTGTCACAGTCTGAATATTTTGGTGGAGCTTTGAGAAACAAGGATTCATAGCGGTCAAGGACCCCAGGCACATGAACTTGTAATATCCAAACTGACCGATCCCCTTTAAATGCAAATTTTGAGGTTGGGAAGTCTGTCAGAACTACTATTTTAGAGGTGCAACACATCCTTTCTTGGTAATAAAGTTTCCTGTATGACCAGAAAGAAAATTAAAGCAATCAGGAAAATCATCTGTTAGTCCCCTAAAGGTATAATTGAAATTAATAGGGTATTGGTCTTTGACATAGGAAGTATAAGATCCTCCCAGAAGGTGAGATTGGTCTGTCTTGACCCTTATAGGATTACTATTCCACGTGACTACTTGAAAAGTTGAGGACCAGGGAAATACGCCCAACAATTTGCTGGAGTGGGAGAGGAGGTGGTTACCTGGCAAGATAGTAAAGCAAGCATGGCAATAAACACGTTTTCAGGGGAGATTGAAGATCCCTGCAAAGAAGCTATCCCCTGTGCCTGGTGACAGAGCGCTTTAATCTCTCCCCAGATTAAGGTGGCTATGGAGGCTAGTTGAGTTGCCTGAGCTGGGCGTCCTGGTGGTCTCTTGCAAGGCAAAGGATTAGGGGAAACAATATCTTTTATACAAAGTTGTGACGTTTGTCTGGTGGGTGGGTCCATTCGCTGTTCATCCGGGGTCTCCGATGTCAGTCGTCTTGAGGTCAGCGGCACTTCCCATACTGGTGGAGGGAGTGGAGGTAGGGGAGGCTTCTTCCTTTCAGGGATCGCGGCAGCAGAGGAATCCAGTATCAAGGGAGCTGAGACATGGTGAATCAGTCTGTCTGGGACCCAAATTGGAGAGTCTGTGTCCTGTGGAAAAATACAAGCTTATCCTCAACCGCTGGTTAACAATGGGTCGGGACCTTTCCATTGTCCAGAGATCAGGTCCCTCCATTTTACTAGTGGCTTTGCATTTGATTGCTCTGGCAACTAATGGCGAAGCATTGCAGTGTTTCCAGATGAATCAGCATTTAAGTTATTTATTACAAAGAGAGCATGTTGCAAAATCTGATGGGGAGAACTATATTTATATTATCCTTCTTTTAGTTTTTGAATATGGATTTTCAGTGTTTGATGTGCTCTTTCCACAATGGCTTGTCCCTGCAGATTATAAAGGATGCTGGTGTTATGTTTAATTTGAAACTTTGTACAAAATTGCTGAAAAGGTTTAGAAGTGTAAGCAGGGGCATTATCAGTTTTTAAAGCTTTTGGCAAGCCCAGATATGAAAAACAAGTAAAGAGATGTTGTATTACATCTTTAACTGCTTCCCTTGTACGAGCAGTTGCAATAATAACATGAGAAAAGGTATCAACAGTTACATGAACAAAAGACAATTTTCCAAATGAAGAGACATGAGTTACATCCGTTTGCCAGAGTGCATTAGGTTTGAGACCGCGAGGGTTAACTCCTATAGGCAGGCTATTCATGGTAGCAGGGTAATGTAAACAAGAAGGAACAATCTCTCAGGCAGATTCTCGAGGAATTTGAAACTCATATCTTAAGGCAGTGGCATTCTGATGATGAAGTGAGTGAGAAGCTCGAGCTTCTTTGAAAACAGAAGCCACTGAAATTCTGGTGAGAGAATCTGCTAAATCACTAAGATCATTTAAAGGGCCAGGCAGACCGGAATGGGCCCGAATGTACCCAATAAAAATGGTCGATTTATTTCCCAAATTTACTGCTGTAATCTAGTTGACAATTGAAAGATAGCAGTTTTGTTTTTGGGTCAAACTGCAGTCTCAATGTGTGGAAACAGCCTGACCACATACTGAGAGTCAGAGTAAAGGTTAAATTCCTCCTCTGCAAACACAACAAAAGCCTCTATAACAGCTGTGATTTCAGCTCTTTGAGCTGAAGTGTCTTGTGTTTCCAAAACTTTCTGATGATTTCTTGTGACTATGGAGGCTTTACCATTTCCTGACCCATCAGTAAAGTCTATCTGAGCATCTGGAATAGGAGACTGTTTGCATCTAACAGGAAAAATGACTGGATGCTTATACATAAAATTTAACAAAATATGTGAGGGTAAATGATGCAAGATTTGACCACAATAATTTCCTATAGCAATCTGCCAATCATCATCAAACATTAGAAGAGCATCAAGCTGTTCCTTATATGGAATTACAATCTCTGATGACTCTTTACCGAACAATCCAATGCTCCGTTTCCTTCCCTTTAGTATTAATGTGGCAATTAAACTGGGATAAGAAGCCACGACTTTTTTAACTTGGAAGCGAAGATGGATCCACTCTAGAGGATCACTTTGCCACAGGACTTCCGTAGGCGCTGTTGGAGTAGCTAGACAAAGGAACTGCCAGGTTACCATCAAATCAATTCTTTTTACATAACTATTCAATAAGTCTGCTTCTACTTTGCGTAGGGCTTCCCAAGCCTCAGCAATTAATTGTCTTTTAGAAGTTGGATCGGGATCCCTGCACAAAATGTTAAGATTAGGTTTCCATTTGGCAGTGGTAAATTTTAAATAGGGTCTAATCCAATTAATATCACCTAAGAGTTTTTGATAATCACTTAAAATAATAAGATGGTCTTCTCTAAATTGCAGCGGAGCATGAGTCTTTATGACTCTTCTTAAGTAGGTTATGGGCAGATTGATTTGAATTTTTTCTGGGGCAATTTTTAGACCTCTGTCTGTCAATGCCTGGGTCAAATCTTGGAGGACAGTTTGTAAATGAGCTCTATCAGGATGATCTATTTAAATATCATCCATGTACTGAATCATATATACCTGTTCATATTTAATCCTAGTATCTTCTAGAGTGGCATTAACAAATTTCTGGCATAGGGCGGGGCTATTTTTCATTCCCTGAGGCAAAACCTTCCACTGAAACCGTAAGTAAGGCTGTTTAAGATTTTCTGATGGCAGGCTAAAGGCAAATAGCTTTTTGTCCTCAGCATTTAAAGGAATGGTGAAAAAATAGTCTTGTAAATCAATTACAATTATATTATATCCCTCTGGAACGGTACTGGAGAAGGAAGCCCAGGTTGAAAGGCCCCCATGTACTCCATGTTGGCATTAATTGCTCTTAAATCCTGTAAAAGCCACCATTTGCCAGATTTTTTTCTTAATAACAAAAATAGGAGTGTTCCAGGGGCTATTGGAGGGCTCAATATGTCCCAATTGTAGTTGTTCAAAGATTAACGTTTTAGCTGCCAGTAATTTTCCTTTAGGAAGAGGCCATTGTTCCACCCACACCAGATCTTGAGATTTCCATGTAATGAGGTCGGCAGCAAAAACAATGACCCCCATTATAAATTTGGGTATCCCAAACCAGTACGTAACTGTCAAGGAGTTGGGCAAATTGGCTCAATTATTCCTGTCTGTTGTTTACCCAAACCTTTTGATGAGAGGTCACTTTATCATCAGGGCTAAAAAGTGGTACTCCCATTTGAGATAGTACGTCCCTCCCCCACAGGGTAAAGGGGAGCGAAGGGACTACATATGGCTGACAATTTCCACAAGTATCCTCAAATTGCCAATCTAAAATTTTTGCACTGTTAGCTACTGCGGGAGCTCTTCCTAACCCTACCAACTCATTTTCAGTTGTATATGTTGGCCAGGAGCTGGGCCAGTCTTTCCCAGAGATGCAAGAGACATATGCTCCTGTGTCTAATAGCCCTACGATAGACTTGCCACTGACGAGAATAGTTTTCTTAGGGCGTTTCTGAGTAATTTCTGTTACCCAAAAAATCATATCACTAGACCCAAATCCTTTATCCTACCTTTCATTTTGTGTAGCTGTATGCCCATTTGCAGTGTGGTAAGACAAAAGTAAAAGTTGGGCTATTCTCTGTCCCTGATGTATTTGGAAAGTTTTAGTTGGGGGTGAAATCATTATCTGAATTTCTCCTATATAATCTGAGTCAGTTACTCCAGGGATAATGGTAAGACCTTGCATAGCTAAGGAACTTCTGCCTAGTATAATTCCTTCTAAACCTGTCGGTAATGGGCCTTTAACTCCTGTAGGGACTTTTATAGAGGGGCTATCTGGTGTTAATATTGTTGAGGTGGTGGAACTGAGGTCCAGTCCTGTGCTGTCTGGGGTTGCTCTGATGAGTTCTGCGATGGGACGAAGGGAATGAATGGGTTCAGTGAGGCTGCCCCAATTGTTGTCAGGGCCTGGGGCTGGCTACTCAATCCGTTTCCTGATTGCTGGTCAGGCCCCCAAAAGTTTCCATTTCTGTGGAATCTCGATCTGCAGTCTTTTAGCCAATGATATCTTTTTTGGCAGAAAGGACATAGAGATTTTGGGAGGGAAAATTTTGCGGAGTGGACACAGCCAGAGGGGCGGAATTTGGCTGATAGGAGCTGGCTGTTTTTTGAGGACAGGAGTGGAAGACGTGTCCCTCTTGGCCACAGGAAAAACATGTTTTAGGGAAGCTATTTCTACCTTGGTTACTGAAGTTGCTCTGCGCTGGGTTATTTTTATTTGTAAAGAAGGATTGTACTGCTTGCTGATAAGAATTTCCTTCCATTGCAGCGGCTATGGCAACACCCTGCATCATTGAGGGTCTTATATCTGCACATTGCCTGATATAATCTTTCAAAGTATAATCTTTTATGGTACGTAAAATAGCCTGGCAGGTAGAGTTAGCATTTTCAAATGCAGTTGTTTTGTCACTATATTAGCTGCCTCGGAATTAGAAATTACTCTGTTTACCACCTCTGCGAGCCATGAGAGAAAATCTTCATATGGCTCTTCAGGTTTTTGTTTGATATTAGAGAAGGAGGAGGTTGTTGATTCGTTTCCTTCAAGCAATGATCGCCAAGCCACAGTAGCACAGGTGGCTACTTGTTGAAGGGTCATTTTATCTAGTTTAATTAGTTCTGGAAGTAAGGCATATTCATTATTCCTATCAACATATTTTTTACAATATATCTTGGACCATAAATTAGGTTGCTATCAGCCTGTTTTTGGGCTAGGTCCTCATATTCAGTTCTCCAAAGTATGAATTGTCCTCCAGATAAACAAGCTTTAGCAACGGCTTTCCAATCATAGGGTGTCATCCATCTGGCTGCTAAAATTTCTAAATTGTAAAGTGTATGGGGCTGTAGGCCCATACGAAGCACAAGCATGTTTTAATTCTTTTATCATTTTCATTTGAATGGGTTCCCATTGGATGGCTCCTGCCCCTTCCCCTCACCTACTATCAAATATTACAGGAAAGAAAGCTTCCAGGTGGGGATGAAAGTCATCTTTGGGGCTAGAAAGGACCCTTCTCCGGGGAACTCCTAGTGCAGGCCCTTCACTCCTACGGGGGGGGGGGAGTGTGTGTGTGTGAGGAGGGCCAGAATATGCCATATCTTTTTATTCATATTCCAAAGAGCTTTTAACTGTTTGATGTTTATATATTATGGATGTTTTAACTGGACATGTCTCCCTTAAGCTCCTATGGGTGTATGACCTAATAGGAGACATTTCTCCTGAGCTCCTGAGAGCAGAAGGCTAATTGGGGAAGTGTCTCTTGAATTTCTAGGAGCGGTTGGTCTGATAGGGGATGTTTCCCTTAAACTCCTCAGAGCAGATGGTCTCATTGGGGTAGTTTCTTTTAAACTCCTTAGAGCATCTTTATTTAACAAAGGCCAATCCTCATCAGAGTGATATTGAGTTATTTTTTCTTCCAAATTCTCATCTGAGGGCTGGTTTCTAATCTCATCCCTATTATTTATCTTTTCCTAGGCAGTCATTTCAGCTATCATTTCATGTAACTGCCATTAATTAGGTAAAGCCTCTTTTCCCTCCTTTTCCTCTTTTATAGTTACACTTTTTTCTTCACTTTCTTCTGTAATATGTACCTTTTCAGAATCGGGAGCAGGATCTAAATCGTCTCTATTTACTATAAAATAAAGGCATCTGTAGGCACTTTTTCTGAGCCATGTTCAGTATGGTAAGATTTTAGTTGTTTTCCTCTCTCTCCCAGGTATCTAAGTTGACAGTGCCCTCCTCTGGAAACCAAGGACACTGTTCTTGTACAAATGAAAAAAAAAAAAAAAAAAGAGTGAATGTTAGTTTTATTAACCTTAATTCCTCTTTTACTTAACAACTGCAAGAATACTCCTATAAAAGGCTGTCTTTCTTTTCACTCACTGTTACCCATGTCGGAAAATTAAGATTTAGTAAAGAAGCTTTAGTTTCTTCCTTGTCAAAGTTTTACCTTTGTCAAGAGGGGTTTCTTACAACCCGTAGAAAGTTTGCCTTGTCAAGATTTTTACCCCTGCCAAGGGGGGTTTCTTTCAACCCGTCTACCCTTCACTAAGGGGGGGGGGGGTTTCTTTCAACCCTTAAACATTTCCCACTCCTTCTAACTCTACTTATCTTATGCAGAAAGATCCTGGGAACCCGAGTGGAGTCCTATCCGTCTTGAATTACTGAGAAATTCTGAGACCTACCTTCGAATAACGAATTCCAGGCGCCATTTGCCAGAGTCCAGCTCCAAGGATCCAGGGAATTAGAAGCGGGGATGGAGTAGCAGTCTGGGAAAGGCATATTAAATTAGAAATATAAGAGAGATTAGGAAAAAATAGTGTACTAGGAAAATTTAGTGGATAAAAGAGGTTGAATAACTTGGTTTACATGGAAAAATAATGAAACCTCAGGACAAGAGGTTTGCACCATGTACGTTAGGCCACGGGCGCCTGCTTGAATAGCAGAGGGTGCCCCGCCTTGGGCTCCCTCTCACGTGGGTCTTAGAAGCCAGGACAAGTAAGTAGACGTGGTGAGCCTCTGCACTTCACATGGGAATTCAGACAGAAACGGAGAGGGAGGGAGAGGGATAAAGAGAGAGACGAAGTCGACACGGGGGAAGCCAGATTTCCAATTAAGCAGTTCAAGAAGCTGGTCTTAGAAACTGGTCCATCCTTTATTGTCCAGAAAAGCTTTTTATACTTTTGGTTGTACATAGAGATCAATGGATAATACAAAATTATGCAGCGTCAGTAGCCCTGACTCTTATCGAGACCAGGCTTTTACTCTGCATACCTAGCTGTATACACAAGTTTTAGTTGATTTCCATCATCTTCCGGCCAGAAGGCTAATTAACATTTTATGGCCCTTGTCTGATAAGGGTCTGTCAGCCAGAAAACTTATTTGTCTTAATAGTGTTGTTCTTCCCAAAGTCTGGTGCCACTCTCAGAAAGCACTAAAGTTACATTCTTACATAGCAAGGACACAACAATTTATAACAAAGAAAGAGGAGTACAGAGATTTAGAACAAAGAGAAAATTCATTAACTCAAAAAGTCTAGTATTGCTAACATCAAAAACTACTATATTCCTTTGTCTATATCCCAATTACATTGACTAATAGTATCTTTCAGGTGCCTAAAAGATAAAGAATATGGAGGCCTGGCAGCAGTCATTGACTCAACAGTGAAAACCCTCTAGCAATATAATTCTTAGCTTTTCTGAAAAAGCTCTGTTTCTTTAAGATGCTTTAAGCTTCGTGCCTCTCACGGTTAGGGGGCTGTAACAATCACAAGTTGTAAAAGTCCAGGGAACCTGTCAGACAAGTTAGAGAGCCAACAGAGGGATTTGAGCTGATACATTCATTTCATATACAGGAGATCAGTTGGAGTTCTAAGTTAACTTTTTCCAGAGAAAGGTGGTCGGGGATAGCCCCCTGTAATGTCAGAAGAGTATAGTATAGCAGACAGTAGACAGACAGATTTTGGTTTCAGGGTAGATGCTCAGGCAGAGGACCCCTTGAGACCTGACATGCCTTGCACATCAGGTCTCTCCGTATGAACTTGTTATGGGTGGGATCTCCCATGCTGGCTCCCAGCACCCCAACATAACCGTCCCCACTCGAGAGGAACACTGAGCGTCCCACCACAACTCAAGAAGAGCCTCGGTTTTCCCTCCTCTTCTCGAGATGAGGGTCCAATTCCCTGTTTCAATGGGAAAGGAATCCCAGTGTTCCCGTCACATCTCAAGAGAAGGCGTTTTCAACTTGAAAGTAGAGAGGAACGCCAGGGGTCGTGCTATCATTCTAAACAACCCTGATGTTTCAATCCACTCCAGATACATCTGATTATCCTGCACTGACTCGACTGTCACCCCAAGTATTGACTCCAAACATGACGGCAGGAGTGACAGCCTTGTGGCACCTTGAAAGAAAGCCACAGATCCCTAGGTCAACTCGAGAGGAAGCCTGACACTGCTTTTCCAGCTCAAGAGTAAAGCAGACTTGCATATCTCCACCCGAGATGAGGCCTGACTCCACTGTGGAAACTCTGTAGGAACCCCGAGATCCATGTCAGTACTGGACAGGAAACCAGAGGTTCCGGCCTCAAATCCCTATGAGGACCTCGGCCCCAGCACCGACTGGAGAGGAATCCTGAGAGGCCCCGCACAACAGGCATGGAGAATGAACTTTCCTGAGGCATCCACGAGCGCATCGCTGAGGTCCAAATCATAAGTCGAGAGGAACCCCATGTTTCCTGCCGCAACTCGAGAAAAACCAAGAGATTCTCCCCTCAACGCTAGATGGGGCCCTTTTCCACTGCGGCAACTTGAGAGAAATCCCATCTTCCCTCTTGAGCCTCAGAAAGGTACTTGACCTCCTAGATGCAACTCTTGAAGTTCCAGGACATACCATCTCCTTTCAAGTGGAACACCCAGGGTCCCGCCACAACTCAAGAAGAGTCCCAGTTTTCCCTTCTCATCTCAAGATGAAGGTCCATTTCCCCTGCTTCATCTAGAAAGGAATCCCGGCCATCCTGTAGCACTTCAAGGGTTGGTGGTTTCAATTTGAAACTCGTGAGGAACACCAGGGATCGTGCAACCATTCCAAAAGACCCTGATGTCTTGATGCACTCCAGAGAAAATAGATTCAACAGCATTGACTCGACTGTCACCTGGAGTATCAACTCCAGACACAATGGCAGGTGTGAGAGCCCTGTGGCACTCTAGAGAAAGCCACCGATCCCTATGTCAACTTGACAGGAAGCCTAAAAATACTTTGACAGATCAAGAGGAAAGCAGACTTGCATGTCTCCACGCAAAAAGAGGCCTGATTCCCCTTTTGGAACTCCATAGGAAACACGAGATCCATGTCAGCACTGGAGAGAAACCCTGAGGTTTTTGCCACAGATCCAGATGAGGACCTTGGCCCCTGCAACGACTGGAAAGGAATCCCGAGAGGCCCCTCGCAACTCAGTTGAGACTTGACTTTCCTGAGGCAACACAAGCGGGTCCCTGACATCCCCGTTGTAACTCGAGAGGAACCTCAAGTTTGCTGTTGCAACTCAAAAGAAAAACCCCAGGAGATTCTCCCCTCAATGCGAGATGAGGCCCTTGTCCGCTGCGGCATCTCGAGAGAAATCCCACTTACCCTCTTGAGCCTTGAAAGGGTCCTTGACACACTGGATGAAACTCCAGAATTTCCCCAACATACCTGTCTCCACTCGAGAGGAACACTGAGTTTCCTGACACAACTCAAGAAGAGCCCCATTTTTCCCTCCTCATCTTGAGATGAGGGTCCATTTCCTTGCTTCGTTGGGAAAGGAATACCAGCATTGCTGAAGCACCTCAAGAGGAGGCACTCTCAAATTGAAAGTTGAGAGAAATGTCAGGTGTTGGGCCACCATTCCAAAAGACGCCAATGTCCCAATCCACTCCAGATACACCTGATTATCCTGCACTGACTAGACTGTCACCCCGAGTATCACTCAAAACATGATGATGACACATGTGACAGCCCTGTGCATCTCGAAAGAAAGCCACAGATCCCTATGTCAACTCGACAGGAAAACTGACACTACTGTACAGCTGGAAAGGAAAGTGGAATTGCATGTCTCCACACGAGACAAAGCCTGACTCCCTTGTTGAAAGTAAATAGGAATCCCAAGATCATGTCAGCACTGGAGAGGAACGCTCAGCTTCCAGCCTGAGCTGCAGATGAGGACCTAGGAGCCGGCACCAACTTGAGAAGAATCCTCGAATGGAGACTGGACTTTCCTGAGGCAACACTAGCAGGTCCCTGAGGTCCCTTTTGTAACTCCAGAGGAACCCCGTATTTCCTGCCACAACTCGAGAAAAACCAAGAGATTCTCCCCTCAATGCGAGATGAGGACATTTTCCACGGTGAAATATTGAGAGAAATCTAACCTTCACTCTTTAGACTTGAAAGGGTCCATGACACCCTGGATGCAACTTCAGTTCCCCAACATACCTGTCTTGACTCGAGAGGAACACCGAGGGTTCAGCCACAAATCAAGAAGAGCCCTGTTTTTCCCTCCTCATCTCTACATGAGGGTCCAATGCCCCGATTTCTCAGGAAACGTATCCCGGCATTCCCGATGCACCTCAAGAGGAGGGGGTCTCCACTTGAAAATCGAGAGTAACTCCAGGGGTGGTGGCACCATTCCAAAATACCCCGATATCCAAATCCATTCTATATACACCAGATTCCCCTGCACTGACTCGACTGTGGCCTTGAGTATCGACTCACAAGGTGATGGCATGTGTGACAATCTTGTGCACCTCGAGAGAAAGACACAGATTCCTTAGTCAACTGGACAGGAAGCCTGACAGTGCTGTTACATCTTGAGAGGAAAGCGGATTTGCTAGTCTTCACACAAGACAGGGTTGATTACACGTTGAAACTCCATCAGAACCCCAAGATCTTTGTCAGCACTAGAGAGGAAACCTGAGGTTCCCGCCTCAGCTCCAGATGAGGACTTAAGACCCGGCACTGACTGGAGAGGAATCCCGAGAGGCCCATCGCAACTCGCCTGGAGACTGAACTTTCCTGACGCAACACGAGCGGGTCCCTGAGGTCAACATCATAACTCGAGAGGAAGACAAAGTTTCCTGCCGCAACCCGAGAAAAACCAGGAGATTCTCCCCTTAATGCGAGATGAGGCCCTTTCCTGCTGCAGTGTCTCGAGAGAAATCCCACCTTCCCTCTTGAGCCTCGAAAGGGTGCTTGGAACCCTGGATGGAAGTCAAGAAGTTCCCCGACATAAACGTCTCCACTCAAAAAGAACACAAAGGGTCCCAACACAACTTAAGAAGAGCCCCGTTTTTCCCTCCTCATCTCAAGATGAGGGTCCATTTCCCTGCTTCGTTGGGAAAGGGATCCCGGAGTTCCCATAGCACCTCTAGTGGAGGTGGTCTCACCTTGAAATTCGAGAGGAAGTCCAGGGATCGTGCCACCATTCCAAAAGGCCCCGATGTCCCAACCCACTCCAGATTCACAGGATTCCCCTGCACTGACTACTCTGTCACACCGAGTATTGACTCAAAACACGATGGCACGTGTGACAGCATTGTGACACCTCGAGACAAAGCCACAAATTCCTATGTCAACACGGCAGAAGCCAGACACTACTGTTACAGCTTGGAAGGAAAGCGAACTTGGATGTCTCCACAAGAGACTAGGCCTGACTCCCCTGTTGAAACTCCATAGGAACCTCAAGATCTATGTCAGCATTTCAGAGGAACCCTGAGGTTAAGCCCTCAGATATAAATGAGGACCTAAGTACGGCACTGACTGGAGAGGAATCCCGAGAGGCCCCTTGCAACTCACAGTGAGACTGGGCTTTCCTGATGCCACATGAGTGGGTCCCTGAGGTCCCTGTCATAACTCGAGAGGAATCCCAAGTTTCCTGCCACAACACAAGAACAACCAGGAGATTTTCTCCTCAACGCGAGATGAGGCCTTTTCCGCTTTGGTGCCTCGAGAGAAATCCCACCTTCCCTCTTGAGCCTTGAAAGGGTCATTGACACCCTTGAGGCAACTCAAGAAGTTCCCCAATATACCCGTCTCCACTCTAGAGAAACACCAAGGTTCCCACCACAACTCAAGAGCCCCGTTTTCCCCTCCTCATCTCGAGATGAGGGTCCCTTTCCCTGCCTCGTCAGAAAAGGAATCCCAGCATTCCTGTCGCACCTCAAGAGGAAGCGCTTTCAAGTTGAAAATCGAGAGGACCTCCAGGGATCCTGCCATCTTTCCAAAAGACCCTGATGTCCTAGTCCACTCTAGATACACTGCACTGACTCGACTGTTACCCCGAGTATCGACTCACAACACGATGGCAGGTGTGACACCCCTGTTGCACCTCGAGAAAAAAACACAGATCCCTATGTCAACTCGACAGGAAGCCTGACACTATTGTTACAGCTTGAGAGGAAAGCGAACTTGCATATCTCCACATGAGACAAGGCCTGACTCCCCTGTGGAAACTTCATAGGAACCCCGAGATCCATGTCAGCACTTGCCAGGAGTCAGCACAAGAGATCCCACCCATGACAAGTTCATGCGGAGAGGCCTGATGGGCATGGCGTTTCAGGCCTCAGGGGTTCCCCTTGGAATTTCCTGAGCATCCACCCCCAAAAACCAGAGTCTGGCTGGTGCACTGTGTTATGCTTTCCACCTACTCTTCTGACATTAACAGGGGGCTGTCCCCTCACCACCTTTTTCTGGAAAAATTAATTTAGAGCTTTTAGATAATAAGTCCCTTGGGCATAATAAGACTGTTTCAACCCAAAAACACCTCTGATGGCTTTCTAGCTTGCCTGCCGGTCTTACAGCTGTGCATGTGATTGTCTGCAGCCTCCTGACTACGAGAGGCACAGGAAGCTTAAAACTTCCTAGGAATGTAGGGGCTTCAAAGGAGTCAAATCATTAGAATAGGACTGATTGAAGGTTTCATTTGTTGAACCAATACTTGATGCCAAATTTTCATAACTTTTATTTTTTAGATATAGTTGGTATATAGAAAAAACAGGTAGTAGACCTGGTATTAGCAACATTAGATCTTTGAGTTAAGTACTTTCTTTGTTATAACCCACTGCACGTTTGTTCTATAGGAATGTAACTTTATTTAGTACTTAGAGGGTGATGCAGGGTAAAGAAAAAACACTTCTAGGGAAAAAGTTTTCTGGTTAATAGACATTTATTTAGGAAGAGAGCCATAACAATGTTAACAGGCCTCTTGGCCAGAAGATAATGTAAACTACATGAGACCTATTGTATATGGGAAGATATGCAAAAAGAAAGCCTGGTCTCAATGAGGGTCAGGACTGCTGCCCCTGCATAACCCTGCATATTCCATTGTTTCTTTATTTACAACTTTAGGTATATAAGTTGATTTTGAAAATAAAGTAGTGAGTCTTGCACAGATACAGGGCTCCCCCATGTCCTTCTTTTATCTCCATTTCCAGCTAAATTCCCATCTGGAGCGTGGAGGCTTTCCAAGTCTAATTATTTGCCCCAGCTTCTAACATCCACGTGAGAGGAAGCTCAAGGTGGGGCACCGTCCTCTATTCAAGTGGGCATTGGTGGCCTGACGTAGATGGTGCAAACCTCGTCTCAAGGTTTTATTAATTTTCTGCATAGACCAATTTTTTCAGCCACTTTTCTCCACTAATTTTTCTATTACACTATTCCTTCTTAATCTCTTTATATTTCTAATTAAATAGTCCTTTTCCTGACTCCGACTCCGTCCACGCTTCAAATTCCCTGGATGCACTTGAGAGGAAGCAGGAGGTTGTGGCCTCAGCTCCAGATGAGGACATAGGACCCCGCACCAACTGGAGAGGAATCCTGAAAAGCCTCTCGCAACTCGCCAGGAGACTTGACTTTCCTTAGGCCACAAGAGCGGGTCTCTGAAGTCCCCTTCATAACTCGAGAGGAATCACAAGTTTCTGCTGCTACTCGAGAAAAAACAAGAGATCCACCCTTCAATGCGAGATGAAGCCCTTTTCCGTTGTGGCATCTCGAGAGAAATCCCAACTTCCCTCTTGAGCCTCAAAAGGGTCTTTGACACCCTTGATGCAACTCAAGAAGTACACCGACATACCCGTCCCCACTCGAGAGGAACCACGAGGGTCCTGCCACAACTCAAGAAGAACCCTGTTTTCCCTCCTCATCTCGAAATGAGGGTTCCTTTCCCTGCTTCATCGAGAAAGGAATCCCGGCATTCCCGTCACACTTAAAGAGGAGGTGCTCTCAGGAACTCCAGGGGACATGCCAACATTCCAAAAGACCAGGTGTCCCAGTTCACTCCAGATACACCTGATTACCCTGCACAGACTCGACTGTCACTCTGAGTATCGATTCACAAAATGAGGGCATGTGTGACAGCCCTGTGGCATGTCAAGAGAAAGCAACAAATCCCTATGTCAACTCGACAGGAAGACTAACACTACTGTTACAGCTAGAAAGGAAAGCGACACGCATGTCTGCACAAGAGATGAGTCCTAACTCCCCTAGGGAAACTACATAGGAACCCTGATCCATGTCAGCCCTGGATAGGAACTCTGAGGTTGCAGTCTCAACTCCAGATGAGGACCTAGGACCCGGCATCAACTGGAGAGGAATCCCGAGAGGCCCTTTGCAACTCGCATGGAGACTGGACTTTCCTGAAGCCACACGAGCAGGTCCTTGAGTTCCCCATTGTAACTCAAGAGGAACCCCAAGTTTCCTGCTGCAACACGAGAAAAAACAGAAGATTCTTCCCTCAACACGAGATGAGGCCCTTTTCCGCTGCGGCGTCTCGAGAGACATCCCATCTTCCCTCTTGAGCCTCGAAAGGGCCATTGACACCCTTGATGCAACTCAGGAAGTTCCCCAACATACCTAACTTGGCTGGAAAGGGAAAACTGAGGATCCCGCAATACCTCAAGAAGAGCCCCGTTTTTCCCTCCTCATGTTGAGATGAGGGTCCCTTTCCCTGCTTCGTTGGGAAAGGAATCCCAGAATTCCCGTTGTACCTCAAGAGGAGGTGCTCTCAACTTGAAAGTTGAGAGGAACTCCAGGGGTCGTGCTACCATTGCAAAAGAACCCAATGACCGACTCCACTCCAGATACACCTGATTCCTCTGCACTGACTGGACTGTCACATCGAGTATCGACTCACAACATGATGGCACATGTAACAGCCCGGTGGCACCTCGAGAGATAACGACAGAACCCTATCTAAACTCGAGAGTAAGCCTGACACTACTGTTACATTTCGGAAGGAAAGTAGACTTACATGTCTCCATACGAGATGAGGCCTGACTCCCCTGAGGAAACTCCAGAGGATTCCCTAGATCCATGTCAGCACTGTAGAGGAAACTTGAGGTTGCAGCCTCAAATCCAGATGATGACTTTGGCCATGGCAGCAACTGCAGAGAAATCCCAAGAGCCCCTCACAATTCACATGGAGACTGGAGTTTCCTGAGGCAACACGAATAGGTCCCTGACGCCCCCATCATAACTCAAGAGGAACCCCAAGTTTCCAGCCACAACTCGAGAAACACCAGGAGATTCTCCCCTCAACGCATCATGAGGCCCTTTTCCGCTGTGGCATTTTGAGAGAAATCAAACCTTCCCTCTTGAGCCTCAAAAGGGTCCTTGGCAACTTTGAGGCCACTCAAGAAGTTCCCCGACATACCCGTTTTCACTCAAGAGGAAGACCGAGGTTCACGCCACAACTCAAGAAGAGCCCCGGTTTTCCCTCCTAATCTCGAAATGAGGGTCCACTTCCCTGCTTCGTCGGGAAAGGAATCCAGGCGTTCCCATCACACCTCAAGAGGAAGCAGTCTCAAGTTGACACTCGAGAGGAACTGCAGGGTCGTGTCACCATTCCAAAAGACCCCGATGTCCCAATCCACTCCAGATACACCTGACTCCCCAGCACTGACTCGACGGTCACCCTGAGGATCGACTCAAAACACCATGGCAGGTGTGTCGGTTCTGTGGCACCTCGAGAAAAAGCCACTGATCCCTATGTCAGCTCGACAGGAAGCCTGACACCTCTTTTCCAGCTCAAGAGGAGAGCGGACTTGCATGTCTCCACACGAAACGAGGACTGACTCCCCTGTGGAAACTACAGAGGAACGGGGAAATTCATGTCAGCACAGGAAAAGAAACCTGAGGGTCCAGCCTCAACTTCAGGTGAGGAACTAAGCTCCGGCAGTGACTGCAAAGGAATCCCGAGAGGCCCCTCACAACTCGCATGGAGACTTGGCTTTCCTGATGCCAACAAGTGCGTCACTGAGGTCCCCCTCGTAACTCGGGAGGAACCCCAAGTTTCCAGCCGCAACTCGAGGAAAACCAGGAGATTCTCCCCTCACCAAGAGATGAGGTCCTTTTATGCTGTGGCATTTCGAGAGAAATCCCATCTTCCCTCTTGAGCCTCGAAAGGGTCCTTGACACCCTTGAGGCAACTCAAGAAGTTCCCCGACATACACGTCTCTACTCCAGAGGAACACCGATGGTCCCAACACAACTCAAGAAGAGCCCCGGTTTTCCCTCCTCATCTCGAGATGAGGGTCCATTTCCCTGCTTCATCAGGAAAGAAATCAAAGCCTTCCAGTCTCACCTCAAGAGGAGGCGGTCTCAACTTGACACTCGAGAGGAACTCCAGTGGTCGTGCCACCATTCCAAGAGACCCCGATGTCCCAATCGACTCCAGATACAACTGACTCCCCTGCACTGACTCGACGGTCACCCTGAGGATCAATTCAAAACACGATGGCATGTGTGACAGCCCTGTAGCACATCCAGAGAAAGCCACCGATCCCTATGTCAACTCGACAGGAAGCCTGACACTGCTTTTCCGGCTCTAGAGGAGAGTGGACTTGCATGTCTCCACACAAGACGAGGCCTGACTCCCCTGCGGAAACTCCAGATGATCCCTGAGATCCATGTCAGCACTGGAGAGGAACTCTGAGCTTCCGGCGTCAACTCCAGATGAGGACCTCGGCCCCGGCAACATCTGGAGAGGAATCCTGAGAGGGCCCTAGCAACTCGCAAGAGACTGGACATTCCTGAGGCCACAGGAGTGTGTCCCTGAGGCCCCCGTCTTAACTCGAGAGGAATCCCAAGTTTCCTGGCGCAATTCAAGAAAAACCAGTAGATATTCCTCTCAATGGGAGATGAGGCCCTTTTCCACTGTGGCATCTCGAGAGAAATCCCACCTTCACTCCTGAGCCTCGAAAGGGTCCTTGACACCCTTGAGGCAACTCAAGAAATTCCCCGACATACCTGTCTCCACTCGACAGGAACACCGATGATCCAGCCACAACTCAAGAAGAGTCCTGTTTTTCCCTCCTCATCTCGAGATGAAGGTCCATTTCCCTGCTTCCTTGGGAAAGGAATCCCAGCATTCCCATGGAACCTGAAGAGGAAGTGGTCTCAACTTGAAGTTCCAGTGGAACTTCAGAAGTTCCACCATTCCAAAAGATCTCGATGTCCCAATCCACTACAGATACACCTGACTCCCCTGCACTGACTTGACAGTCACCCCAAGGATCGACTCAAAAAAACCATGGCAGGTGTGACAGCCCTGTGGCAACTTGAGAAAAAGCCACCAATTCCTATGTCAACTCGACAAGAAGCTTGACACTGCTTTTCCAGCTCGATATGAGAGCGGGCTTGCATGTCTCCACACGAGACAAGGCCTGACTCCTCTGTGGAAACTCCAGAATAACGCCGAGATCCATGTCAACACACGAGAGGAATCCTGAGGTTCCGGCCTCTACTCCAGATGAGGACTTCAGCCCTGGCAGCGACTGCAGAGGTATCTGGAGAGGCCCCTCGCAAATCTCATGGAGACTGGACTTTCCTGAGGCAACACGAGCGGGTCACTGAGGTCCCTGTCGTAACTCGAGAGGAACCCCACATTTGCTGCCGCAACTATAGAAAAACCAGGAGTTTCTCCCCTCAACGTGAGAAAAGGCCCTTTTCTGCTGTGGCATCTCAAGAGAAATCCAACCTTCCCTCTTGAGCCTCAAAAACGTCCTTGACACCCTTGAGCCAACTCAGTAAGTACCCCGACATCCCCGTCTCCACTCGAGAGGAACACTGAGGGTCCTGCCGCAAATCAAGTAGAGCGCCACTTTTCCCTCCTCATCTCTACGTGAGTGTCCATTTCCCTGCTTCGTCGGGAAAGGAATCCTGGCACTCCCATCAAACCTCAAGAGGAGGCAGTCTCAACTTGAAGCTCCAGTGGAACTCCAGATGTCGTTCCACCATTCCAAAAGATCCTGATGTCCCAGTCCACTCCAGATACACCTGACTCCCCTTCACTGACTCGACAGTTACCCCGAGGATCAACTCAAAACACCATGGCTGATGTGACAGCCCTGTGGCACCATGAGAAAAAGCCACTGATCCCTATGTCAACTCGACAGAAAGACTGACAATGCTTTTCCAGCTCGAGAGAATAGCAGACTTGCATGTCTACACATGAGACGAGGCCTGACTCCCCTGTGGAAACTCCAGAGAGACCCCAAGAACCATGTCAACAAAGGAGCGGAACCCTGAGGTTCTGGCCTTAACTCCAGATGAGGACCTCGGCCCCGGTAGTGACTGCAGAGGAATCCCGAGAGGCCCCTCACAACTCACATGGAGATTGGACTTTCCTGAGGCCAAACAGGTGGGTCCCTGAGGTCCCAGTTGTAACTCAAGAGGAACCCCCAGTTTTCTGCCGCAACTCGAGAAAATCCAGGAGTTATCCCGTCAACATGAGATCACGCCCTTTTCCACTGCAGTGTCTCGAGAGAAATCCCACCTTCCCTCTTGAGACTTGAAAGGGTCCTTGACACCCTTGAGGCAACTCAAATGTTCCACGACATACCCGTCTCCACTTGACAGGAACACCGAGGGTCCCGCCACAACTCAAGAAGAGCCCCGGGTTTCCCTCCTCATCTCGAGATGAAGGTCCATTTTCCTGCTTCTTCGGGAAAGGAATCCCGGTGTTACCGTGGCACCTCAAGAGGAGGCGGTCTCAACTGGACACTCGGGAGGAACTCCAGGGATCGTGCCACCATTCCAAAAGACCCCGATGTCCCAATCCACTCCAGATACAACTGACAATGCCAGGCACAGGGGTTTCCTGAGGCTTGATCACGCCTTTGCGTATGCCAAGCCTCCTTCCACATAACCTTTGCCCTGGGCGGCATTCCTCACGCTGGCTCCTGGCATCTCCCCATTTGTTTTTTTTTTTTTTTTTTTAATAATCAGGTGCAGCTCAGTCAAGAGCTTCTGGATGTTCTGCCAAAGAATCCTGGCAATAAAAGGAAGAATGATTATAAGAAGTAAGATTAGAGCACCAACAGCACTCCAAGTCAATAAAAAATTCCTGGGCATGACGAGAGTGTTTCAACTTATGGACTCCTCTGAAGGTTATCTAGCCCACCTGTATAGGTTTGTCCAGCCACATGTGATTGTTTACAGCCTCTCAACCTGAGAGGCAGGAGATGTTTTAGACTTACTAAAGGCAAATTCTTTTGGGAAGTTAGAAATTATTAGTATAGTGGGTTGGTTAGGAATTATATTGGTGAAGGGTTTTTCATTTTTTGTGTCAATATTTGCTGTTAATTCCCTGCCCTGGATGTGACAAGGGTATCTCAGGTCAAACCTCTCTGCTGACAAACTAGCTTGTGTGACAGGATTATCCATACTCCTGCCACTATGCACATGATTGTTTACTACCGCTCAACCATAAACAGCACAGAGAGTTTGGAGTATTTTGAAAGTCTGTTAGCATAGGGCTTTTCTCATTGTTGAGTCAATGATTGCCACCAGGCCTCTATATCCTTAGGCACCTGGGAATATATTAATCAATGTATTTGGAATGTAGAAATGGAAATATAGTAGTTTTTAAGGTTAACAATACTAGATTTTTTGAGTTAATGAATTTTATCTTTTGTAATACATCACTGTACTTTGTTATAAATCACTGTGTACTTGCTATGTAAAAATGTAACTTTATCACTATCTTAAGACTAAATAGATCTTAAGGGGAACATTGATGAAAGGATTTTCATTTGTTGGGCTAATGTTTGCTGCTAAATCTCCATATTCCCTGTCCTTATAATGAATATAACTAACATATAGAAGAAATAAGTATTAACCTTTAAGCATATAGGAGAAATAAGTATTAACCTTTAAGATTAATCATGTTAACCTTGGGTTAAATAAATTCCTTTCTTGATTGTAACTAACTACATTATCACCCTATAGGAATGCAACTTTATTTGGAGGGTGATGCCTGGTTTAAGAAAAAACACCCTTGGAAGAAATAAGTTTTTTGGATATCAGAAAGAAAGGATCATAAAATATCAGCAGGTCTAATGGCCAGAAGATGATGTAAAACCCCTAAGATTTTATTTTTTTTATACATTTATGTGAAGCACCTGATTTTGATAAAGGTCAGGACTGCTGACCTCTGCATGACTCTGTATTCATCCTTATGTATAACAAAAGGTATATAAGCAAACCTAAAAATAAAGAAATGGGATCAGTTTCTGGAAAGACTGATTCCCCCATGTCGTTCTTTCTTGCTCCCCATTTTTCTGGCTGAATTCCCATCTGGAGCATGGGTGCTCGCCATGTCTACTTACTTGTCCTGGCTTTCAAGCCCACACAAGAAGGATCCCAAGGAGGGGCACATTCCGATATTCAAGTGGCACCGGTGGCCCAACGTAGATGGTGCAAATTCCTTGTCCTGGAATTTTATTGGAATCCCACGTAAACCAATTTATTCAGCCTCTTTTTCTCTCCTACTATTTTCTGGCCGAATACCCATCTGGTGCATGGGTACCCACCAAGCTTGCTAATTTTGCCTGGACTTCTAAGATCGGACTGAGGGGGCCTCAGTGCCTCCTCTCCTTCAGGAGAATGGGAAGACGCCTGTGACCTATGTAGGTGGTGATTGGTATTCCAGGTAAACCAAGTTATTCAACCTCTTTTGCTCTGCTAATTTTCTAATCCCTCTCTATCTGTAATTAAATAAGTTATTTCCAAGGACACCAACACTGGCCCCACCTTTGAATCACCCTAGATCCACCGGTGCTGGACGCTGGGATGTCTCCCCTGCACTGACTCAGTGGTCACCCTAGGGATCGACTCAAAACAGGATGGCGGGTGTGACACCCTGTGGCACCTCGAGAGAAAACCACCGATTCCTATGCCAATTCGAAAGGAAGCCTGACACTATATTCCAGCTCAAGAGGAGAGCGGATTTGCATGTCTCCACATGAGACGAGGCCTGATTCTCCTGTGGAATCTCAAGAGGAACCTAGAGATCCATGTCAGTGCTGGCGAGGAACCCTGAGGTTCCGGCCTTAACTCTAGATGAGCCCGGCAGCAACTGGAGAAGAATCCTGAGAAGCACTCGCGACTCGCTTGGAGAATGGACTTTCCTGAGGCCACAAGAGCGGGTCGCTGAGGTCACCATCATAACTCGAGAGGAACCCCAAGTTTCTTGCCGCAACTCATGAAAAACCAGGAGATTCACCCCTCAGCGCGAGATGAGACCCTTTTCTGCTGTGGCGTTCCAAAGAAATCCCATCTTCACTCTTGACCCTCACAGGGTCCTTGACACCCTGGATGTAACTTACGAATTTCCCCGAAATACCCGTCTCCCCTCTAGAGGAACACCGAGGGTCCCCACACAACTCAAGAAGACCCCAGTTTTTCCTTCCTCATCTCAAGATGAAAGTCCATTTCCCTGCTTTGTCGGGAAAGGAATCCTAGCCTTCCTGTGGCACTGAAAGAAGAGGCGGTCACAACTTGAAATACGAGAGGATGCCAGGGGTCTTGTCACAATTCCAAAAGACCCCGACTGCCGGAAGCCAGCACGGGAAATCCCACCCTGGACAAGGTCATGCTGAGAGACCTGACGAGGCAAAGTGAGTCAGGACTTGAGGGGTCCTCTGCCTGAGCATCTACCCTGAAACCAAAATCTGTCTGTTTACTGTCTGCTATGCTATAATCTTCTGACATTACAGGGGGCTTTACCCAACCACATTTCTCTGGAAAAAGTTAACTTAGAGCTCCAACTGGTCTCCTGCATATGAAAGAAGTGTCTCAGCTCAAATCCCTCTGATGGCTCTCTAACTTGCCTGACAGGATACCCCAGACTTTTAAAACTTGTGATACAGCCCCCCAACTGTGAGAGGCATGCAGCTTCATGCATCTTACAGATATAGAGCCTTTCCTAAAAAGATAGAAATTATGTTGGTGATGGGTTCCATTGTTGAGTCAATGACTGCTGCCAGGCCTCCATATTCTTAATCTTTTAGGCACCTGAAAGATATTAATCAATGTAATTGGGATATAGAAAAAGGAATAAAGTTGTTTAAATGTTAGCAACACTAGACTTTGGAGTTAATGAATTTTCTCTTTATTATAAATCACTGTACTCCTCTTTCTTTGTTATAAATAGTTGTGTCCTTGCTATGTAAGAACATAACTTTATTTAGTGCTTTCTGAGAATGGCACCAGACTTTGGGAAGAACAACACTATTAAGGCAAAGAAGTTTTCTGGTTGACAGGCCCTTATCAGAAAAGGGCCATAAAATGTTGATTGGCCTTCTGGTTAGAAGATGATGTAAATCACCTAAGACTTGTGTATACAGCTGGGTATGCAGAGAGAAAGCCTGGTCTAGAAAAGAGTCAGGGCTGCTGACGCTGCATAATTTTGTATTATCCATTGATCTTTATGTACAACCAAAAGGATAAAAAACCTTTCTGGACAATAAAAGCTTGGCCAATCACTGGAAAGACTGGTTTCTCCTGTGTCGACTCTCTCTCTCTTTCTCCCTCTCCCTCCCTCTACTTTTCAGGCTGAATTCGCATATGGGGCGAGGAGGCACACCATGTCTACTCACTTGCCCTGGCTTCTAAGACCCATGTGAGAGAGACCCTTAGGCAGGGAACCCTCCACTATGCAAGCGGGGGCTGGTGGTCTATGTAGATGGTACAAACCTCTTGTCTCGGGGTTTATTAACTCTCCGTGTTACCCAAGTTATTCAGCCCCTTCTCTCCACTAATTTTCCTACCATACTGTTCTATCATATTTATATTCCTAATTGAATAATCTTTTATAAGACACCAACTCTGTCTCCCTTCGAATTCCCTGGATCCACCAGAGCTGGACCCCAGCACCCGATGTCCCAAACCACTCCAAATACACCTGATTCCCCTGCACTGACTCGACGTTCAAACCGAGGATCGACTCATAACACGATGGAAGGTGGGACAGCCCTGCAGCACCTCGAGAGAAAGCCACCGATCCCTATGTCCACTCGACAGGAAGCCTCACAATGCTTTGACAGCTCGAAAGGAAAGTGGACTTGCATGTTTCCACATGAGAAAAGGCCTGAGTCCCCTGTGGAATCTGCAGAGGAACCCTGAGATTCTTGTTAGCATTGGAGAGGAACCCTGAGTTTCCAGCCTCAAATCCACATGAGGACCTCAGCCTTGGCAACGACTGGAGAGAAATCCCGAGAGGCCCCTCGCAACTCTCAAGAGACTGGACTTTCCTGAGGCAACACGAGCGGGTCCCTGAGGTCTCCATTGTAACTCAAGAGGGATCCCATGTTTCCTGCCTCAACTAGAGAAAAACAAGGAGATTCTTCCCTCAATGTGAGATGAGGTCCTTTTCCACTGTGGCGTCTCAAGAGAAATCTCACCAACCCGCTTGAACCACGAAAGGGTCCTTGAAAGCCTTGAGGAAACTCAAGACGTTCCCAGACATACCCGTCTCCACTCGAGAGGAACACTGAGGGTCCTGCCACAACTCAAGAAGAGAGCCGGTTTTCCCTCCTCATCTTGAGATGAGGCCCATTTCCCTGCTTCGTTGGGAAAGGAATGTCGGCATTCCCGTTACACCTCAAGTGGAGGTGGTCTCAAATAGACATGCGTGAGAAACTCTAGGGGTCGTGCCACCATTCCAAAAAAACCCAGATGTCCCAATCTACTACAGATACCCCTGAAACCCCTGCAATGACTCCGTGGTCACTGCAAGGATTGACTCAAAACATGATGACATGTGTGACAGCCCTGTGGTACCTCAAGAGAAAGCCACCGATCACTATGTCAACTCGACAGGAAACCAGACACTGCGTTGACAGCTCAAGAAGAAGGCGGACTTGCATGTCTTCACACGAGATGAGGCCTGACTCCCCTGTGGAAACTCCAGAGGAATCCCAAGATCCATGTAAGGACTGGAGAGGAATCCTGAGGTTCTGGCCTCAAATCCAGATGAGGACCTCGGCCCAGGCAGCGACTGGAGAGGAATCCCGAGGGGCCCCTCCCAAATCGCATGGAGACTGGACTTTCTTGAGCGCATCGCTGAGGTCCCTGTCATAATTCTAGAGGAACCCCAAGTTTACTGCTGCAACTCGAGAAAAACCAGGAGATTCTCCCCTCAACGTGAGATGAGGCCCTTTTCCACTGTGGTGTCTCGAGAGAAGTTCCACCTTCCCTCTGGAGCATCCAAAGGGTCGCTGACACCCATGAGGCAACTGAAGAAGTTCCCGGAATTAACTGTTTCCACATACCTTCCATACCGAGGGTACCGCCACAACTAAAGAAGAGCCCTGGATTTCTTTCCTCATCTCGAGATGTGGATCCATTTCCTTCCTTCATCGGGAAAGGATCCTGGACTTTCTGTCACACCTCAAGAGGAGGCCGTTTCAACTTGAACCACGAGAGGAACTCCAGGGGTCGTGCCTCCATTCCAAAGGACCCCGATGTCCAAATCCACTGCAGATACACTTGACTCCCGTGCACTGACTCGACAGTCACCCCGAGGATTGACTCAAAACATGATGGGAGGTGTGACAACCCTGTGGCACCTCAAGAGAAAGCCACCAATCCCTATGTCAACTCGACAGGAAGCTTGACACTGCTTTTCCAGCTCGAGAGGAAAGCAGACTCGCATGTCTCCACAGGAGACGAGATCTTACTCCCCTATAGAACCTCCAGAGGAACCCAGAGATCCTTGTGAGCATTGGAGAGGAACCCTGAGGTATGAGCCTCATATCCACATGAGGACCTTGGACCCGGCTGAGACTGGACAGGAATCCCGAGAGGCCCCTCGAAACTCACATGGAGACTGGACTTTCCTGAGGCAACACAAGTGGTCAGTGAAGTCCCCATCTTAAATTGAGAGGAACCCCAAGTTTCCTGTCGCAACTCGAGAAAAATCAGGGTATTCTCCCTTCAACGTGAGATGAGGCCCTTTTCCACTTTAGTGTTTTGAGAAATATCCAACCTTACCTTTGAGCCTCGAAAGAATCCTTGACACCCTTGAGGCAACTCAACAATTTCCCCAACATACCCGTCAACACTCGAGAGGAACACCGAGGGTCCTGCCACAACTCAAGAAGAGCCCCGGGTTTCCTTCCTCATCTTGAGATGAGGTTCCATTTCCCTACTTCGTCGGGAAAGGAATGCCGGCATTCCTGTCACACCCTAAGTGGAGACGGTCTCAACTTGACATTCGAGAGAAACTCCCGGGGTCGTGCCACCATCCCGAAGATGCTGATATCACAATCCACTCCAGATACACCTGACTCCCCGCACTGACTCGACAGTCACCCCGAGGATCGATTCAAAACATCATGTCAGATGTGACTGCCCTGTACCACATCGAGAGAAAGCCACCGATCCCTATGTCAACCAGACAGGATGCCTCAAACTGCTTTGATAGCTCGAGTGGAAAGCGGACTTGCATGTCTCCATGTGAGACGAGGCCTGACTCCACTGTGGAAACTCCAGAGGAACCCTGAGATCCATGTCAGCACTGGAGAGGAACTCTGAGGTTCCGGCATCAACTCCAGATGAGGACCTCGGCCCCAGCAATGACTGGATAGGAATCCCGAGAGGTCCCTCGCAACTCGAATGGAAACTAGACTTTCCTTAGGCCACATGAGCGGGTCCCTGAGGTCCCCGTCGTAACTCAAGAGGAGCCCCACATTTCCTGCCTCAACTCGAGAAAAACCAGGAGATCTTCCCCTCAACGCGAAGTGAGTCCCTTTTCCGCTGCAGCATCTTGAGCATACTCCCACGTCCCTTTTGAGCCTCAAAAGGGTCCCTGAGACGTTGGATGCAACTCAAAGAGTTCCCCGGCATACCAGTCTCCACTCAAGAAGAACTCCGAGGGTCCCACCAAAACTCAAGAAGAGCCCCGTTTTTCCCTCCTCATCTCGAGATGAGGGTCCATTTCCCTGCTTCACTGGGATAGGAATCCTGGCCTTCCAGTGGCACCTCAAGAGGAGGCCATCTCAAATTGAAAGTCTAGAGGAATGCCAGGGATTTTGCCACCATTCCAAAAGACCCCAATTGCCGGGATCCAGCCCAGGAGATCCCACCCATGACAAATTCTTGTGGAGAAACCTAGACGGGGCAAGGCGAGTCAGGTCTCAAGGGGTACTCTGCCTGAGCATCTACCCCGATATCAAAATCTGTCTGTTTACTGTCTGCTATAGTATATTCTTCTGACATTACAGGCGCTATCCTCAACCTCCATTCTCTGGAAAAAGTTAACTTAAAGCTCCAACTGGTCTCCTGCATATGAAAGGAGTGGCTCAGCTCAAATCCCTCTGATGGCTCTCTACCTTGTCTGACAGATTCCCCCGGACGTTTACAACTTGTGAATTGTTTACAGCCCCCCCAACCATGAAAGGCGTGCTGCTTAAAGCATCTTAAAGATATAGAGCCTTTCCTAAAAATCTAGAAATTACATTGGGTATGGTTTTCACTGTTGAGTCAATGACTATGGCAAAGCCTCCATATTCTTTATCTTTTAGGCACCTGAAGGATATTAATCAATGTAATTGGGATATAGAAAAAGGAATAAAGTTGTTTTAATGTTAGCAACACTAGACTTTTGAGTTAATGAATTTTCTCTTTGTTTTAAATCACTTTACTCCACTTTCCTTGTTATAAATGCTTGTGTCCTTGCTATGTAAGAATGTAACTTTTTTTAGTGCTTTCTGAGAGTGGCACCAGACTTTGGGAAGAACAACACTATTAAGGCAAAGAAGTTTTCTGGATGACAGACTGTTATCAGAAAAGGGCCATAAAATGTTAATAGACCTTCTGGCCAGGAGATGATGTAAATCACCTAAGACTTGTGTATACAACTAAGTATGCAGAGAGAAAGCCTGGTCTAGATAAGAGTCAGGGCTGCTGAGGCTGCATAATTTTGTATTATCCATTGATCTCTATGTACAACAAAAGTATAAAGAGCTCTTCAGGACAATAAAATTTGGTCCCGTCACTGGTAAGACTGGTTTCCCCTGTGTCGACTCTCTCTCTCTCTCTTTCTCCCTCTCCCTCCCTCTCCTTTTCAGGCTGAATTTCCATCTGGGGCATGGAGGCTCACCATGTCTACTTACTTGCCCTGGCTTCTAAGACCATGTGACAGGGTGCCCAAGGCAGGGCACACTTCGCTATTCAAGTGTGCACTGGTGGCTTATGTAGATTGTGCAAACATCTTGTCTCGGGTTTTTATTAGCTCTCCGTGTATCCCAAAGTATTCAGCCTTTTTTCCCCACTAATTTTCCTACTATACTATTCTATCCTAATCTTTATATTTCTAATTAAATAATGTTTTCTAAGACGCCAACTCCGTCTCCCCTTTGAATTCCCTGGATCAACCGGGGCTGGAACCTGGCAAGTGGCTCCTGGAACAGGCTATTTGAAGGTAGGTCTCAGAAGTGCTCAGTAATTCAGGATGGATAGCATGCCACTCAGGTTCCTAGCACTCCCCTGCATAAGATAAGTACCGTTAGAAGGAGTGGGAAGTGTTTAAGGATTGAAAGAAACCGAAGGGTTGAAAGAAACCCCTCCTTAGTGAAGGGTGGACAGGTTGAAAGAAACCCCCCTTGGCAAGAGTAGAAACCATGACAAGGCAGACTTTCTACGGGTTGAAGGAAACCCCCTTTGACAAGGATAAAAACCTTGACAAGGCAGTCATTTACTGGTTGAAAAGAAACCCCCCCCTTGGCTAAGTTAAAACCTTGACAAGGCAGACATTTCTATAAATTTTAATTTTCTGACATGCGTAACAATGAGTTAAAAGACTGACAACCCTTTATAGAACTAATTTTGCAACTGTTAAACAAAAGAGAAATTAAAGTTAAAAAGGTTAGTGTTCAACTCTTTTTTTTAAATTTGTATAAGAGCAATGTCCTTGGTTTCCAGAAAATGGCACTGTTAATTTAGATACTTGGGTGAAGCTAGCAAAAGAGCTAAAAACTTATTATACTTTTCATGGGATTGTAAATGATTTTGCTCTGTGGAATATGATTAGAAATGTTCTAGACTCCCGTCATGAAGCTGTTAGATAGCTTATGGGAGAGACTATAGTGGTGGATGGTAGTGGATCTCCACATTCTGAGAAAATCATATTTTCTGCAATTGATGAAGAAAAGGAGGGATACTGTGCTCTACCTCCTGAGGAAGGAGAGGGTTTACAGAATGCTGTGGCTGGGCACCCTGGCGAGCCCCCTCCCCCTCTATGCAAACCTTTAAAAATTTATCCAAAGACTCCCAGAACATTGCTTAAGGTTGAAAAATATAAGGAAATATTTTTAAACAAAGGAGCTTTTAAAACAGAGCCTGCTCCTTGCATAAAACCCCCTCAGGGGGTCCTAACCCAAGCCAAAAAAAAAAAAAAAAGAGAGAGAGAGAGAGAGAAGAAAAAAGAAAGAAAAATAATTGTAATTAAAGAGATTCTACAAATAAAAAACGTTTCTCTTATGGCCAAAAAGAACAGTATTGCCGGCAATGCCCTGCTAAGCAGAGACAACAAGCCACGTCAATCAACTTGCCCTGGCTTCTAAGACCCACGTGACAGGGCGCCCAAGGCGGGGCACACTCTGTTATTCAAGTGGACGCTGGTGGATTACGTAGATGGTGCAAACATCTTGTCTCGGGTTTTTATTAGCTCTGTGTAACCCAAGGTATTCAGCCTCTTTTCTCCACTAATTTTCCTACTATACTATTCTATCCTGATCTTTATATTTCTAATTAAATAATGTTTTCTAAGACACCAACTCCATCTCCCCTTCAAATTCCCTGGATCAACCAGGGCTGGAATCTGGCAAGTGGCTCCCAGAACAGGCTATTCAAAGGTAGGCCTCAGAAGTAGCTTAGGACTGGACCTCAGCTCCACCACCCCAACAATATTAACCCCTGATGTGCCGGTTACTCCGATTCCAATGGGAGTGGCTGACCCCCTGCTTGAGGGCACTGTAGGACTTGTGCTAGGGCATAGCTTGCTTTATTTTCAAGGAATTTTGGTGGTGTCTGGTGTAGTATATTCTGGTCATACTGAAAAATTAAAGTTTTGATCTCGCCACCTACTAAAACTGTTCAAATTAATAAAGATTAAAGAATAACACAGCTTTTGCTTTTACCTTATTACACAAGCAAAACCTTGACTTCTCAAGCTAGGGGCCCCAGAAGATCTGGATCTAGTGATCTAGCTTTTTCCTTGCAGGGAATTACAGCTTCTAGGCCCTTAAAAGATCTTTTAATTCAAGGATATAAAATGTCAGGGCTGTGAGACACTAGAACAGACGACTGGCCCAGGTCCTGGCCAACACATACTACTGAAAATGAGTTGGTGGGATTAGAGAAAGTGATAGGCAGGTTGGGAATGCTGCAGAGGAAAAAGTAAGGGAGAGTTTAAAACCTTGGCGAGTAGTGAGTTCCCCGTTGCTGGAGGTATTCAAGCAAAGATTAGATGGTTGCTTGTCATCTAAAAAGCTATAGACCAGATTTGGGTTATGGAAGGATAACTGGAGAAGCTTATAAAGATATTGTGCAGCACCTTTTTATTTGGTTCTCATATTTAGGTCTGCCAAAAATTTCGAAAACTGATAATGTCCCTTTGAAGCTGCAGAGAGATTGTTTACTAACTTAAAATGATTTCCAAAAATTATTAGGGAATATTAATTGGATACTCTGACATTTAAAACTGAATACTGAAGATTTAAAGCCTTTTGTTTGATTGCTTAAAACACAGTCCTAATCCCAGTTCTAAGAGAAAGTTAACTAATGAGACAGTGGGGTCTTGTTAAAGTGGATGAGGCTTTAAATGATCAGTTAATTAGGATTAATATTACCAAAAGATGAGATTAAATTATTTTTGCCACAAAATATACACCTACAGGATGCTTGTGACAAGAAGGCCCACTGGTTCCATCTACCAATGACCCCAAGAAAAATAATTTTATCTTATCCCAGCTTGGTGGCACAATTAAATTTAAAACGAAGAAAAAGAAGTGTGGAACTTTTTAGAAAAGAAGTAGCAAATATATTAATTCCATTCAGTGAGGATCAACTGCAAGCCTTTTACAAAATAGTGATGATTGGCAAGTTGCCCTGATAGCTTCAGAGGTCAAATTTTGTTTCATTTGCCCTTAAGCCCCCACAGTAGTTAAAAATGCAAAAATATTAAATTGGTAGTTTGAGGATACCTGTGAAACTTTCCTAACTCTATGTAGATCCTTCACTCCCCTTTACCCTATGGGGGAGGAACGTGCTGTCTCAAATAGGAGTTGCTCAGAAAAGGAATTTCTCAATTTCTTAGTTATCAATAGGCGGTGCAGTTAACAATACTTTATATATTGTTATAAATACATAATATAAATATATTGGCCTAATTACAGTTTGCCTAATTAGGTATGGGTATAAATAAAATATAATAAATATATATCTAATTCTATTTATAAATTTATGCGTAATTAATTCATATATAAATTAATATGGATCATGGAAAAAGCAAGACAGTTCCAGAAAAACATCTATTTCTGCTTTATTGACTATGCCAGAGACTTTGACTCGGTGGATCACAATAAACTGTGGAAAATTATGAAAGAGATGGGAATAACAGACCACCTAACCTGCCTTTTGAGAAATCTGTATGCAGGTCAGGAAGCAACAGTAAAAACTGGACATGGAACAACAGACTGGTTCCAAATAGGAAAAGGAGTACGTCACGGCTGTATATTGTCACCCTGCTTATTTAACTTATATGCAGAGTACATCATGAGAAACGCTGGACTGGAAGAATCACAAGCTGGAATCAAGATTGCCAGGAGAAATATCAATAACCTCAGATATGCAGATGACACCACCCTTATGGCTGAAAGTGAAGAGGAGCTAAAAAGGCTCTTGATGAAAGTGAAAGAGGAGAGTGAAAATGTTGGCTTAAACCTCAACATTCAGAAAACGAAGATCATGGTAACTGGTCCCATCACTTCACGGGAAACAGATGGGGAAACAGTGGAAACAGTGTCAGACTTTATTTTGGGGGGCTGAAAAATCACTGCAGATGGTGACTGCAGCCATGAAATTAAAAGACGCTTACTCTTGGGAAGAAAAGTTATGACCAACCTAGATAGTATATTCAAAAGCAGAGACATTACTTTGCCGACTAACATCCGTCTAGTCAACGCTGTGGTTTTTCCAGTAGTCATGTATGGATGTGAGAGTTTGACTGTGAAGAAGGCTGAGCGCCAAAGAATTGATGCTTTTGAACTGTGGTGTGGGGAAAAACTCTTGAAAGTCCCTTGGACTGCAAGAAAATCCAACCAGTCCATTCTGAAGGAGATCAACCATGGGATTTCTTTGGAAGGAGTGATGCTAAAGCTGAAACACCATTATTTTGGCCACATCATGAGAAGAGTTGACTCATTGGAAAAGACTCTGATGCTGGGAGGGATTGGGGGCAGGAGGAGATGGAGACGACTGAGGATGAGATGGCTGGATGGCATCACGGACTCAATGGACATGAGTCTGAGTGAACTTCGGGAGATGGTGATGAACAGGGAGGCCTGGTGTGCTGCAATTCATGGGGTCACAGAGTCGGACACGACTGATCGACTCAAGTGAACTGAACTGATATAATAAATAAATAAATAAATATATATATATATATATTGCAGCAATATAATATGTATATGGCTGATATTGATTGGTATAGATTGGTGTGCTGTGATAACATATATTATATAAACTATATATTTGGTGGTGCAGAGGTTAAAGCATCTGCCTGCATTGTGGGAGACCTGGATTCGATCCCTGGGTTGGGATGATCCCCAGGAGAAGGAAATGGCAACCTACTCTAGTATTCTTGCCTGGAGAATCCCATGGATAGAGGAGCTTGGTAGGCTACAGTCCATGGGTCGCAAAGAGTTGGACACGACTGAGCGACTTCACTTCAGTTTCACTGTATAATTATACTGTGTGTGTGACATATATTATTACAGTGCATTGGTTTGTGTTGGTTGGTGTTAGTTGTGTGCATGTTGTATTGCTGCAATATATATCAATTAATATTTAATTATAAAGATTAATTCAAGTACATTGATTCATATATATGTCAATAAGTTTAGACTTATTGCCATATGTAAATACATATAGTTCCCCCCATCAGATTTTACAGCGTGCTCTCTTTGTAATAGATAATTTAAGTGCTGATTCATCTGGAACAACAAAATGCAAAGCCGTTGGTAAAGTGGAAGGACCTTCTCTAGGGACAATGGAAAGGTACCGACCCATTGTTAACTGGCAGTCGAGGATGTGCTTGTATTTTTTCCACAGGATACAGATTTGCTAATTTGGATCCCGGACAGGCTGATTCGTCATGTCACAGTACCCCAGGTACCTGGTTCCTACACTGCCATGAACACAAAGAACAAGAAGAGAATTCCTCTGCCAAAGCTGCCACAGAAAACAGCCACGCACCAGGAGCTGCGGGCGGGGCCGGCCTCACTGATGGGACTCAGTGCGCTGTGCCAGCCGGCAGGAGAGGCAAGATAAACATCGAGATCCCGGCGGGACTGACAGAGATGCTGCAGCGCGAACTCTGACCAGAAAATAATTCTACTTATTCTGTTTTGGCTTGTGTACCCTCTCCTTATGTTTTTTTTGTTTTTTTCACCAGTGATTCTGGAAAACTTAATGTACAAATGGACCTAATGTAGTGTCTTGTGAACAATGTATGCTTTCATTTTGCTTAACTCCTCAATATAATGTTTGTTCTTTTCTGGTGTTAAAACGTCCACCCTATCTTATGGTGCCTGTAACTGTAACTGCTTATTGGTATGATAATTATGGTCTTCCTGTGTTAAAACAACAACAAAATTTAATGCGATCAAGACGAATGGTGGGCTTACTAATCTTAAGGAATTCAGCTTTAATAACAACAATTACTACTGTTACTGCTACTGTTACTGTCACTATTACTGTTACTGTTAGCTTGGCAGCAATATCCTTGGCTCAACAAGTGATACTGCCCAATATGTTGAAAAATCTTATTTTAGGTGTTTGGAACAGCTCAGATGTTGGTTTAAATTTCGGGAAACTTCATAATCAGATACAGACCATGGAACACTCCCAATTGGATTTTACTGCCGCAGGAGCAGCTAATGACTTTTTTCCACACCTTCTCTAACTTTATTTTGGGGAAGAACATTCTGTCTACTATTTTCGGCTATGCCACTGTGGGTGCTCACCTTTTGATTCTCATAATCATTTTTCCTTGTATTGTCAGGATTCTTCGACAAAACATTCAGAGGCTCACAACTGAACTACGTGTGGCTCTTTAAGAAATAAAAAAAAGGGGGAGATGCCGGGAGCCAGCATGGGAGATCCCACCCATGACAAGGTCATGCGGAGAGACCTGATGGGGCAAGGTGAGTCAGGTCTCAAGGGGTCTTCTGCCTGAGCATCTACCCCGAAACCAAAATCTGTCTGTTTACTGTCTGCTATACTATACTCTTCTGACATTACCAGGGGGTATCCCCAACCACCTTTCTCTGGAAAAATGTAACTTAGAGCTCAAACTGGTCTCCTGCATATGAAAGGAGAGACACAGCTCAAATTCCTCTGATGGCTCTCTACCTTGCCTGATGGGTTCCTCCAAACTTTTACAACTTGTGAATTGTTTACATCCGCCCAACCACGAGAGGCATGCAGCTTAAAACATTTTAAAGATATAGAGCCTTTTCTAAAAAGCTAGAAATTATATTGGTGATGGGTTTCACTGCTGAGCCAATGACTGCTGCAAGGCCTCCATATTCTTTACTTCTTAGGCACCTGAAGGATATTAATCAATGTAATTGGGATATAGAAAAAGGAATACAGTAGTTTTAATGTTAGCAGCACTACTTTTGAGTTAATGAATTTTCTCTTTGTTATAAATCACTTTACTCCACTTTCCTTGTTATAAATGGTTGTGTCCTTGCTATGTAAGAATGTAACTTTATTTAGTGCTTTCTGAGAATGGCACCAGACTTTGGGAAGAACAACACTATTAAGGCAAAGAAGTTTTCTGGATGACAGACCCTTATCAGAAAAGGGCCGTAAAATGTTAATTGGCCTTCTGGCCAGAAAATGAGGTAAATCACCTAAGACTTGTGTAATCAGCTGGGTATGCAGAGAGAAAGCTTGGTCTCGATAAGAGTCAGGGCTGCTGACACTGCATAATTTTGTATTTTCCATTGATCTTTATGTACAACCAAAAGGATAAAAAGCCTTTCCAGACAATAAAAGATGGGCCAGTTACTGGAAAGACTGATTTCTCCTGTGTCAACTCTCTCTCTCTCTCTTTCTCCCTCTCCCTCCCTCTCGTTTTCAGGCTGAATTTGCATATGGGGCGTGGAGGCTCACCATGTCTACTTACTTGCCCTGGCTTCTAAAACTCAAACGAGAGGGAACACGAGGAGGGGCACCCACCAATATTCAAGAGAGTGCTGGTGGTCTATGTAGATGGTGCAAACCTCTTGTCTCAGGGTTTATTAGCTCTCTGCATTACCCAAGATATTCAGCCCGTTTTCTCCACTAATTTCCCTACCATACTATTCTATCCTAATCTTTATATTTCTAATTAAATAATCTTTTCTAGATGCCAACTCTGTCTCCACTTTGAATTCCCTTGATCCACTGGGGCTGGACCCCAGCAACTGATGTCCCAATCCACTCCAGATACACCTGATTCCCCAGTATTGACTCGACTGTCACCCTGAGTATCGACTCATAACACAATGACAGGTATGACAACCCTGTGGCATCTCTAGAGAAAGACACATATCCCTAGGTCAACTTGACAGGAAGCCTGACACTATAGTTACAGCTTGAGAGGAAAGCGAACTTGCATGTCTCCAAAAGAGCCAAGGCCTAACTACCTGGTTGAAACTCCAGGGGAACCCCGAGGTCCATGTCAGCATTGGGGAGGAACCCTGAAGTTCCAGCTTGAACTCCAGATGAAACCTGGCCCTGGCAGTGACTGGAGAAGAATACCAACAAGCCCCTCGCAACTGGCCTGGAGACTGGACTTTTCTGAGGCAAGACGAGGAGGTCCCTGAGGTCCCCGTCATAACTCGAGAGGAACCCTAAGTTTATTGCTGCAACTCTACAAAAAAAAAAAAGAAGGAGATTCTCCCCTCAAAGCAGGATGAAGCCCTTTTCTGCTGCAACATCTCGAGAGCAATCCCACTTTCCCTCTTGAGCCTCAAAATGGTCCTTGATACCCTTTAGGCAACTCAAGAATTTCCCCAACATACCCGTCTCCATTCGAGAGGAACTCAAGCGTCCCACCACAACTCAGGAAGAGCCCCGGTTTTCTCTCCTCATTTCAAGATATGGGTCCATTTCCCTGCTTCATCACGAAAGAAATTCTGTTGTTCCCCGTCACAGCTCAAGAGGAGGCGATCTCAACTTGACACTTGAGAGGAACTCCAGTGGTCGTGCCACCATTCCAAAAGACCTCTATGTCCCAATCCACAACAGATACACCTGGCTCACCTGCACTGACTCGATGGTCACCCTGAGGATCCACACAAAACAGGAGGGCATGTGTGACAACCCTGTAGCACCTCGAAGAATGCCACCGATCCAAATGTCAACTCGACAGGTAGTCTGACACTGCTTTTCCAGCTGGAGAGGAGAGCGGGCTTTCATGTCTCCACATGAGATGAGGGCTGACTTCCCTGTGGAAACTCCAGAGGAACGCCAAGATCTGTGTCAGCACTGGAGAGGAAACTTGTGATTCCAGCCTCAACTCCAGATGAGGACCTCAGCCCCGGAAGCGACTGGAGAGGAATCACGAGAGGCCCCTCGGAACTCTCAAGAGACCGGACTTCCCTGAGTCAACGCGAGTGGGTCACTGAGCTCCCCGCCGTAACTTGAGAGGAACCCCAGTTTCCTGCCGCAACTTGAGAAAAACCAGGAGATTCTCCCCTCAATGCGAGATGAGACCCTTTTCCGCTGTGGCATCTCAAGGGAAATCTCATCTTTCCTCTTGAGCCTCGAAAGTTTCCTTGACACCATTGAGACAACTCAAGAAGTTCCACAACATAGCAGTCTCCACTCGAGAGGAACACCGAGTGTGCCACGCAACTCAAGAAGAGCCCGTTTTCCCTCCTTATCTCAAGATAAGTGTCCATTTCCCTGCTTCGTCGGGAATGGAATCCTGGCGTTCCTGTCGCACTTCAGGAGTAGGCGGTCTCAACTTGAACCTCAAGAGAAACTCCAGGGGTCCTGCCACCATTCCAAAGGACCCCGATATCCCAATGCATTCTAGATACACCTGATTCCCCTGAACTGATTCGACGGTCACCCTGAGCATTGTCTCAAAACACGATGGTAGGTATGAGAGCCCTGTGGCACCTAGATAGAAAGTCACTGATCCCTATGTCAATTCGACAGGAAACCTGACACTGCTTTTCGAGCTCGAGTGGAGAGCCCACTTGCATGTCTCCTCATGAGATAAGGCCTAACTCCCCTATGGAAACTCCAGAGGAACCCCGAGATCCATGTCAGTACTGCAGAGGAAACCTGAGTTACCGGCCTCAAATCCACATGAGGACTGCGGCGTTGGCAATGACTGGATGGGAATCCCAAGATGCCCCTTGCAACTCGCATGGAGACAGGACTTTCCTGAGCCAACACTAGCGGGTACCTGAGGTCCACATCTTAACTCGGGAGGAACCCCAAGTTTCCTGCCAGAAGTGGAGAAAAACCATGAGGTTCTCCTTCAACATGAGATGAGGGCCTTTCCCGCTGAGGTGTCTCAGGAGAAATGCCACCCTCCCTCTTGAGCCTCGAAAGGACCCTTGACACCCTTGAGGCAAATCAAGAAGTTCCCGACTTACCCATCTCCACTAGAGAGGAACACCAAGGTTCCGCCACAACTCAAGAAGTGCACCTGTTTTCGCTCCTCATCTCAAGATGAGGGACCATTTCCCTGCTTCGTCAGGAAAGGAATCACTGCGTTCCAAAAGCACCTGAAGTGGAGGCTGTCTCAACATGAACCTCGAGAGAAACACCAGGAGTTGAGCGATATTCCAAAAGACCCTGATGTGTCAATCCAGTCCAGATACAACTGACTCACTTGCACTGACTCGACGGTCACACTGAGGATCGACTCAAAACACAATGGCAGGCGTGACAGCTCTGTGGCATCTCAAGAAAAAGCCACTGATCACTATGTCAACTCAACAGGAAGCCTGACACTGCTTTTCCAGCTTGAGAGGAAAGCGGACTTGCATGTCTCCAAACGAGATGAGGCCTGACTCTCCTGTGGATACTCCAAATGAACCCCGAGATCCATGTCAGCACTGGAGAGGAAACCTGAGGTTCCAGCCTTAACTCCAGATGAGGACCTCAGCCAGAGCAGCGACTGGAGAGGAATCCTGATGGATCTATCTCAACTCGCAAGGAGACTGGACTTTTCTGAGGCAACACGAGTGGGTCCCTGAGGTCCCTGTCGTAACTTGGGAGGAACCCCAAGTTTCCTGCTGCAACTCGAGGAAAACCAGGAGATTCTCCCCTCAACGCGAGATGTCGCCCTTTTCCGCTGCGACGTCTCAAAAGAAATCTCCCCTTCCCTCTTGAGCCTCAAAAAATGCCTTGACACCCTTGAGGCAACTCAGAAGTTCCCTGACATACTCGTCTCCTTTAGAGAGGAACACCAATGGTCCCGCCAAACTCAAGAAGAGCCCTGGTATTCCCTCCTCATCTCGAGATGAGGGTCCATTTCCTGCTTCGTTGGGAAAGGAATTCCAACGTTTCCATCGAAATTCAAGAGGGGGTGGTCTCAACTTGAACATTGAGAAGAACTCCAGGGTTTGTGCCACCATTCCAAGAGACCCTGATATCACAATCTACTCCAGATAAACCTGACTCCCCTGCACTGACTCAATGGTCACAGAGAGGATTGACTGAAAATTCGATGCAGATGTGACAGCCCTGTGGCACCTCGAGAGAAAGACACCGCTCCCTATGTCAACCTGACAGGAAGCCTGACACTGCTTTTCCAACTCGAGAGGAGTGTGGACTTGCATGTCTCCCCATGAGACTAGGCCTGAATCCCCTGTGGAAACTCCAGAGTTACGCTGACATCCGTGTCAGCACTGGAGAGGAATCCTGAGGTTCCGGCCTCAACTCTAGATGAGGACCGTGACCCTTAAAGAGACTGGAAAGGAATCCTGAGCAGCCTCTTGAAACTTGCATGGAGACTAAACTTTCCTGAGGCCATACGAGAGGGTCTGTGAGGTCCCCATCATAACTTGAGAGCAACCCCAAGTTTCCTGCTGCAACTCAACAAAAACCAGGAGATTCTCCCCTCAATGCGAGATGAGGCCCTTTTCCACTGCACTGTCTTGAGAGAAATCCCACCTCCCCTCTTGAGCCTGGAAATGGTTCTTGACACCCTTGAGGCAACTCAAGCAGTTCCCCGACATAATCGTCTCCACTTGAGAGGAACACCAAGCGTTCCACCACAACTGAAGAAGAGCCCCAGTTTTCCCTCCTTATCTCCAGAAAGGGTCCATTTCCCTGCTTCATCGAGAAGGGAATCCTGGCGTTCCCATCTCACCTCAAGAGGAGGCGGTCTCAACTTGACCCTCCAGAAAAACTCCAGGGATTGTGCCACCAATCCAAAAGACCCCGATGTCCTAATCCAGTCCAGATACACCTGACTCCCCTGCACTGACTTAACTGTCACCCTGAGTATCGACTCAAAACGATGTCAGGTGTGACAGCCCTGTGGCAACTCGAGAGAAAGCCACTGATCCTTATGTCAAGTCGACAGGAAGCCTGACACTGCTTTTCCCTCTCGAGAGGACAGCGGACTTGCATGCCTCCACATGAGACGAGGCCTGACTACGCTGTGGAAACTCCAGAGGATGCACGATATCCATGTCAGCACTGGAGAGGAACCCTGAATTTCCGGTCTCAACTCAGGATGAGAACTGCGGCCCCAACAGCGACTGGAGTGGAATCACGAGAGGCCCCTTGCAACTCGTATGGAGACTGGACTTTCTTGAGGCCAAACTAGCGGGTCTCTGAGGTCCCCATCGAAACTCGAGAGGAACCCCAATTTTGCTGCTGCAACTCGAGAAAAACCAGGAGATTCTCCCCTCAATGCGATATGACATCTTTTTCCTCTGCAGCGTCTCAAGAGAAATACCACCTTCCCTCTTGAGCATCGAAAGGATCCTTGACACCCTTGAGGCAACTCAAGAAGCCACACAACATAGCCATCTCCACTCTAGAGTAACATCAAGAATCCCACACAACTCAAGAAGAGCCCCAGTTTTCCCTCCTGATCTCAAGATGAGGGTCCATTTCCCTGCTTCGTTGGAAAGGAATCCCAGCATTCCCGTCACACCTCAAGAGGAGATGGTCTCAACTTGAACCTCGAGAGAAACTTCAGGGGTCGTGCCACCATTTCAAAAGATCCTGATATCCCAATGCACTCCAGATACACCTGACTCCCTTGTGCTGATTCGACGGTCACACTGAGGATCGACTCAAAACACGATGGCAGCTGTACCAGTCTTGTGGCACCTCGAGAGAAAGCCACCAATCCATATGTCAACTCGACAGGAAGCCTAACACTGCTCTTCCAGCTCGAGAGGTGAGTGGACTTGGATGTCTCCACATGAGACGAGGCCTGACTTCCCTGTGGAAACTCCAGAGGAACCCTGAGATCCATGTCAGTACTGGAGAGGAAATCTGAGTTTCCAGCCTCAAATCCAGATGAGGACCACGGCCTTGGCAGCGACTAGAGAGTAATCCCTAGAGGCCCCTCACAATTCGCATGGAGACAGGACTTTCCTGAGCCAACACGACTGGGTCCCTAAGGTCCCCAAGGTAAGTTGAGAGAAACCCCAAGTTTCCTGCCGCAACTCGAGAAAAACCAGGAGATTCTCCCCTCAATGCGAGATCAGTTTTTTTTTTTTTTTTCTGCTGTGGCGTCTCAGGAGAAATCCCACCTGCCTGGGTCCAGCCCCGGTTGATCCAGGGAAATTTGAAGGGTGAACGGTGTATGTGAGGAAAGCTTATTTATTTAGAAATATAAGATTAGGGTAGGAAGAAATAGTATAGTAGGAAAATTTAGTGCAGAAAAGAGGCTGAATATCTTGGTTTACAGGGAAAGCCAATAAAATCTCAGGACATGAGATTTGCACCATCTACGTTGGGCCACCGGCACTCATTTGAATATCGGAGAGTGCCCTGTTTGGGCTCTCTCTCTCACAGAACTTGAAAGCCGGGGCATGTAAGTAGACGTGGCAAGCCTCCTCGCTCCAGATGGAAATTCAGCCAGAAAACAGAATAAAAACACGGGGGAAACCAGTCCAGTGACTGGTGCATCCCCTATTGTTCAGAAGGCCTTTTATACATTTTTGGACATAGAAATCAATGGATAATATAAAAGTATGCAATGTAAGCAGTCCTGACTCTTATCAAGACCAGGCTTTCTCTCTGCATTCCTAGGTGTATACATAAGTCTTAGGTGATTTACATCATCTTATGGCCAGAGGAGCCAATTAACTTTTTACAGTCCCTTTTCTGATAAGGGTTTGTCAACCAGAAGACTTATTTATGTTGTTCTTCCTAATTTCTAGTGCCACTCTCAGAAAGCACTAAATAAAGTTACATTCTTACATAGCAAGGACACAATAATTTATAACAATGAAAGAAGTACAGTGATTTATAACAAAGAGAAATTAGTTAACTCAAAAACTTAGTGTTGCTAACATCAAAACTACTATATTCCTATTTCTATATTTCAATTGCATTGATTAATATCCTTCAGGTGTCTAAAAGATAAAGAATATGGAGGTCTGGCAGCAGTCATTTACTCAACAGTGAAAATCCGTCACCAATATAATTTTTAGCTCATTAGAAAAGGCTCTGTATCTTTAAGATGCTTTAAGCTTTGTGCCTCTCGCGGTTGGGGAGCTGTAAGCAATTCACAAACTGTAAAAAGTCCGGGGGAACCTGTCAGGCAAGTTAGAGAGTCATCAGAGGGGTTTGAGCTGATGCAGAGCTGATGCAAATTATATATATATATTTTTTTTTTTTTTCAAGAGAATGTCAGATGAGTCAAAAGCACAGTAATAAAGCAGGCAGACTCTAGTTTTGGGCGGGTAGAGGTTCAGGAAAACTCAGGGGGAACCCCAGAAGATGGATCACGCCTTTGCGTTTTGTCGGGCTTCCTTCCTCATGACCTTTGCCATTGGCGGGATTCCTCACGCTGACTCCCAGGACCCACTGTCCCTCTAGAGTCTCGAAAGTGTCCTTGACACCCTTGAGGCAACTCAAGAAATTCCCCGACATACCCGTCTCCATTCGAGAGAAACACCGAGGGTCCCACCACAACTCAAGAAGAGCCCCGGTTTCCCCTCCTTATCTTCAGAGGAGGGTCCATGTCCCTGCTTCGTCGGGAAAGGGATCACTGCGTTCCTGTCACACCTCAAGAGGAGGCGGTCTCAACTTGAACCTCGAGAGAAACTCCAGGGGTTGTGCGACATTTCCAAAAGACCCCGATGTCCCAATGCACACCAGATATGCCTGACTTTCCTGCACTGACTCGATGGTCACCACGAAGATCGAAGCAAAACACAATGGCAGGTGTGACAGCCCTGTGGCACCTCAAGAGAAAACCAACGATCCCTATGTGAACTCGACAGGAAGCCTGACACTGCTTTTCCAGCTCAAGAGGAGAGTGGACTTGCATGTCTCCCCATGAGACTAGGCCTGAATCCCCTGTGGAAACTCCAGAGTTACGCCAAGATCCATGTCAGCACTGGAGAGGAACCCTGAAGTTCGGGCCACAACTCTAGTGAGCACTGCAGCCCGGGAAGTGACTGGAGAGGAATCCCGAGCAGCCCCTCACAACTCCCATGGAGACTGAACATTCCTGAGGCCACACGAGGGGGTCTGTAAGGTCCCCATCGTAACTTGAGAAAAACCCCAAGTTTCCTTCCGCAACTCGAGGAAAATCAGAAGATTCTCCCGTCAAAGAGAGTTGAGGCCCTTTTCCGCTGTGGTGTCAAGAAATATATCCAACCTTCCCTCTTGAGCCTCGAAAGGGTCCTTCACACACTTGAGGCAACTCAAGAAGTTCCCCAACATACCGTCTCCTTTCGAGAGGAACACCAATGGTCCCGCCACAACTCAAGAAGAGCCCCGGTTTTTCCTCCTCATCTCGAGTTGAGGGTCTGTTTCCCTGCTTCTTCAGGAAAGGAATCCCGACGTTTCCATCACATCTCAAGAGGAGGCCGTCTCAACTTCAACATTGAGAGGAACTCCAGGGGTCGTGCTACCATTCCAAGAGACCCCGATGTCCCAATCCATTCCAAATATAACACTCTCCCCTACCCTGACTCAACGGTCACCCCAAGGATCGACTCAAAACTCGATGACAGGTGTGACAGCCCTGTGGCACCTCGAGAGAAAGCCACCGATCCCTATGTCAAAGAGACAGGAACCCTGACACTGTTTTTCCAGCTCGAGAGCAGAGCGGACTAACATGTCTCCCCATGAGACTAGGACTGAATCCCCTGTGGAAACTCCAGAGTTATGCCGAGATCCATGTCAGCACTAGAGAGGAACCCTGACATTCCGGCCTCAACTCCAGATGAGGACCACGGCCCGGGAAATGACTGGAGAGTAATCCCGAGCAGACTCTCACAACACGCATAGAGACTGAACTTTCCTGAGGCCACATGAACAGTCTGTGAGGTTCCTGTCATAATTTAAGAGGAACCCCAAGTTTCCTGCTGCAACTCGAGAAAAACCAGGAGATTCTCGCCTCAACACGAGATGAGGTCCTTTTGGGATGAGGCATCTCGAGAGAAATCCAATCTTGCCTCTTGAGCCTCGAAAGGGTCCTTGACACCCTTGAGATAACTCAAGCAGTTCCCCGACATACCCATCTCCACTTGAGAGGAACACCGAGGGTCCCGCCACAACTCAAGAAGAGCCCCGGTTTTCTCTCCTCACCTCGAGATGAGTGTCCATTTCCCTGCTTCGTCGGGAAAGGGATCCCTGTGTTCCAAAAGCACCTAAAGAGGAGGTGGTCTAATTTGACACTCGAGAGGAACTCCAGGGGTCATCCCACAATTACAAAAGCCCCTGCTGTCCCAATGCACTCCAGATACTCCTGACTCCCCTGCACTGACTCGACGGTCTCCCCGAGGATCAATGCAAAACACGATGGCAGGTGTGACAGCCCTGTGGCACCTCGAGAGAAAGCCACTGATACCTATGTCAACCGGACAGGAATTCTGACACTGCTTTTCCAGCTTGAGAGAAGAGCGGACTTGCAGGTCTCACACAAGAAGAGGACTGACTGCCCTGTGGAAACTCCAGAGGAACCCCGAGATACATGTCAGCAGTGGAGAGGAAACCTGAGATTCCAGTCTCAACTCCAGATGAGGACCTTGGCCCCGGCAGTGACTGGAGAAAAACCCTGAGCCATCCCTCACAACTGGCATGGAGACTGGACTTTCTTATGCCCCTACAAGCGGGTCCCTGAAGTCCCCGTCATAACTCGAGAGGAACTCCAAGTTTGCTGCCGCAACTCAAGAAAAACCAGGAGATTCTCCCCTCAACGTGAGATGAGGCCCTTTTCCGCTGTGCCGTCTTGAGAGAAATCCCACCTTCCCTCTTTAGCTTCGAAAGGGTCCTTGACAACCTTGACACAACTCAAGAAGTACCCCAAAATACCCGTCTTCACTAGAGAGGGATGCCGGGGGTCCCGCCACTACTCAAGAAGAGCCCTGGGTTTTCCTCCTCATCTGGAGAGGAGGGTCAATTTCCCTGATTCGTTGGGAAAGAAATCCCGGCATTCCCGTCGAACCTCAAGAGAACGTGGTCTAAACCTGACACTTGAGAGAAACTCCAGGTTTCTTGCCACCATTTCAAAAGCACCCGATGTCCCAATGCACTGCAGATACACCTGACTCCCTTGCACTGACTCGACGGTCACCCCAAGCATCGACTCAAAACATGAATGCAGGTGACAGACCTGTAGAAACTCATGAGAAAGCCTCAGATCCCTATGTCAACACGACAGGAAGCCTGACACTGGTTCTCCAGCTCGAGAGGAGAGCGGACTTGCATGTCTCCACCCGAGACGAGGCCTGACTCCCCTGTGGAAACTCCTAAGGAACCCTGAGATCTGTGTCGGCACTGGAGAGGAAGCTTGAGTTTCCGGCCTCAAATCCAGACGAGGACTTCGGCCCCAGCAGTGACTGCGGAGGAATCCCAAGAAGCCCCTCGCAACTGGCATGGAGACTCGACTTTCCTGAGGCCCCTCGAGTGGGTCCTGAGGTCAAGGTCGTAACTCGAGAGGAACCCCAAGTTTGCTGCCGAAACTCGAGAAAAACCTGGAGACTTTCCCCTCAACGTGAGATGAGCCCCTTTCCCGCTGAGGCGTCCCAAGAGAAATCCCACCTTCCCTCTTGAGCCTCGAAAGGGAGAAGTTCCCCAACATACCCGTCTACACTCCAGAGTTACACCGAGGGTCCCACCACAACTCAAGAAGACCCCCGGTTTTCCCTCCTCATCCCAAGAGGAGAGTCCAAATCCCTGCTTCATCAGGAACGGAATGCCGACGTTCCTGTAGCACCTCAAGAGAAGGCGGTCTCAACTTCTTGACACTCGAGAGGAACTCCAGGAGTCATGCCACCATTTCAAAAGACCCTGATGTCCCAATGCTCTCCAGATACAGCTGACTCCCCTGCACTGACTCGAAGGTTACCCCGAGGATCGACTCAAAACATGATGGCAGGTGTGACAGCCCTGTGGCACTTCGAGAGAAAGCCTTTGATCCCTATGTCAACTGGACAGGTAGCCTGACACTACTTTTCCAGCTAGAGAGGAGAGTGGATTTGCATGCCTCCACATGAGACGAGGACTGACTCCACTGTGGAAACCCCAGAGGAACCCCGAGATCCATGTCAGCACTGGAGAGGAACCCTGAGGTTCCGGCCTCAACTACAGATGAGGACCTCGGCCCCAGCAGCGACTACAAAGGTATCACAAGAGGCCCCTGGCAACACGCATGGAGACTGGACTTTCCTGAGTCCCCTCGAGTGGGTCCCTGAGGTCAAGGTCATAATTCAAGAGGAACCCCAAGTTTGCTGCCGAAACTGGAGAAAAACCTGGAGACTTTCCCCTCAACGCGAGATGAGCCCCTTTTCTGCTGAGGCGTCTCGAGAGAAATCCCACATTCCCTCTTGAGCCTCAAAAGGGTCCTTGACACCCTTGATTCAAGTCATGAATTTCCCCAACATACCCGTCTCCATTCGAGAGGAACACCGAGTGTCTCGCTACAGCTCAGGAGGAACCCCGATTTTCCCTCCTTATCCCTAGAGGAGGGTTCATTTCCCTGCTTCGTCGAGAAAGGAATACCAGCGTTCCCGTCGCACCTCAAGAGGAAGCAGTCTCAACTTGACACTCGAGAGGACCATGGGTGGTGTCACCATTTCAAAAGTTGCCGATGTCCCAATGCACTCCAGATACACCTGACTCCCCTGCTCTGACTTGACGGTCTCCCCGAGGATCGACTCAAAACACAATGACAGGAGTGACACCCCAGTGGCACCTCGAGAGAAAGCCACCGACCCTTATGTCAACCTGACAGGAAGTCTGACACTACTTTTCCAGCCTGAGAGGACAGCGGACTTGCATGCCTCCACACGAGACGAGGCCTGACTCCCCTGTGGAAACTCCAGAGGAACCCCGAGATACATGTTGGCAGTGGAGAGGAAACCTGAGCTTCCGACAACTCCAGATGAGGACCTCGGCCCCAGCAGTGACTGCAGAAAAATCCCGAGTGGCCCCTCACAACTCGCATGGAGACTGAACTTTCTTGTGCCCCTACGAGCGGGTCACTGAGGTCCCCATCGTAACTCGAGAGGAACTCCAAGTTTGCTGCCACAACTCGAGAAAAACCAGGAGATTCTCCCCTCAATGCGAGATGAGGCCCTTTTTTGCTGCGCTGTCTTGAGAGAAATCCCACCTTCCCTCTTTAGCTTCGAAAGGGTCCTTGACAACCTTGACACAACTCAAGAAGTACTCCAAAATATCCGTCTCCACTCGAGAGGTACACCAGGGGTCCTGCCACTACTCAAGAAGAGCCCTGGGTTTTCCTCCTCATCTGGAGAGGAGGGTCAATTTCCCTGATTCGTTGGGAAAGAAATCCTGGCGTTCCTGTCGAACTTCAAGAGAACGTGGTCTAAACCTGACACTCGAGAGGAACTCCAGGTTTCTTGCCACCATTTCAAAAGCACCTGATGTCCCAATGCACTGCAGATACACCTGACTCCCCTGCACTGACTCGACGGTCACCCCAAGCATCGACTCAAAACATGAATGCAGGTGTGACAGCCCTTGGGAAACTCATGAGAAAGCCTCAGATCCCTATGTCAACCCGACAGGAAGCCTGAAACTGGCTTTCCACCTCGACAGAAGAGTGGTCTTGCACGTCTCCACGTGACACCAGGCCTGACTCCCCTGTGGAAACTCCTGAGGAACCCTGAGATTCGTGTTGGCACTGGAGAGGAACCCTGAGTTTCCGGCCTCAAACCCAAACAAGGACTTCGGCCCTGGCAGTGACTGTAGAGGAATCCCGAGAGGCCCCTCGCACCTGGCATGGAGAATCGACTTTCTTAAGGCCCCAAGAGCTGGTCCCTGAGGTCCCCATCGTCACGGGAGAGGAATTCGAAGGTTGCTGCTGCAACTGGAGAAAACCCAGGAGATTATCCCCTCAACGCCAGCTGATGCCATCTTCCACTACAGTGTCTCGAGAGAAATCCCACTTTCCCTCTTGAGCCCCGAAAAGGTCCTTGACACCCTTGAGGCAACCCAAGAAGTTCCCCGACATACCAGTCTCCACTCGAGTGTAACACCGAGATTCCCACCTCAACCCAAGAAGAGACCCGGTTTTCTCTCCTCATTCCAAGAGAAGGGTCCATTTCCCTGCTTCGTTGGGAAAGGAATCCCGGTGTTCACGTCGCACCTCAAGAGGAGGCGGTCTCAATCTGACACTCGAGAGAAACTGCAGGGGTCATGCCACCATTTCAAAATACCCCGATGTCCCAATGTATTCTAGATACAGCTGACTCCCCTGCACTGGCTCGACGGTCACCCCGAGGATCGACTCAAAATGCGATGGCAAGTGTGACTGCCCTGTGTCACCTCGAGAGAAAGGCTTTGATCCCTATGTCAACCGGACAGGTAGCCTGACATTACTCTTCCAGCTTGAGAGGAGAGCACACTTGCATGCCTTCACACAAGACGAGACCTGACTCCCCTGTGAAAACTCCAGAGGAACCCCAAGATCCTTGTCGGCACTGGAGTGGAACTCTGAGTTTCCGGCCTCAAATTCAGATGAGGACCTCGGACCCAGCAGTGACACGAAGAAATCCTGAGAGGACCCTGACAACTCGCATGGAGACTGGACTTTCCTGAGGCCCCAAGAGTGGGTCCCTGAGGTCCCTGTCATAACTCGAGAGGAACCCCAAGTTTGCTGCCGAACTCGAGAAAAACCTGGAGATTCTCCTTTCAACGAGAGATGAGTCCCTTTTCCACTGCAGTGTCTCGAGTGAAATCCCACCTTCCCTCTTGAGCGTTGAAAGGGTTCTTGACACACTTGAGGCAACTCCGGAAGTTCCCCCACATAGCAATCTCTGCTCGAGAGTAACACTGAGGGTCCCGCCACAACTCAAGAAGAGCTCCGGTTTTCCCTCCTCCTTCCGAGAGGATTTCTCTTACTTTCACGGAAGAACTGTACAAAAAAGTTCTCCACGACCCAGATAATCATGATGATGTGATCACTAATCTAGAATCAGACATCTTGGAAGGTAAAGTCAAGTGGGCCTTAGAAAGAATCACTACGATCAAAGTTAGTGGAGGTGATGGGATTCCAGTTGAGCTGTTTCAAAACCTGAAAGATGATGCTGTGAAAGTGCTGCACTCAATATGTCAGCAAAATTTGAGAACTCAGCAGTGGCCACAGGACTGGAAAAGGTCAATTTTCATTCCAATTCCAAAGAAAGGCAATGCCAGAGAATGCTCAAATTACCCCACAATTCCACTCATCTCATATGCTAGTAAAGTGATGCTCAAAGTCCTCCAAGCCAGACTTCAGCAATACGTGAACTGTGAACTCCCTGATGTTCAAGCTGGTTTTAGAAAAGGCAGAGGAACCAGAGATCAAATTGCCAACATCCTCTGGATCATGGAAAAAGCAAGAGAGTTTCAGAAAAAACATCTATTTTGCTTTATTGACTATGCCAAAGCCTTTGACTGTGTGGAACACAATAAACTGTGGAAACTTCTGAAAGAGATGGGAATACCAGACCACCTAACCTGCCTTTTGAGAAATCTGTATGCAGGTAAGGAAGTAACAGTAAGAACTGGACATAGAACAACAGACTGGTTCCAAATATTAAAAGGAGTACGTCAAGGCTGTATATTGTCACTCTGCTTTTTTAACTTCTATGCAAAGTACATCATGAGAAACGTTGGACTGGAAGAAACACAAGCTGAAATCAAGATTGCCGGAAGAAATATCAATAACCTCAGATATGCAGATGACACCACCCTTATGGCAGAAAGTGAAGAGGAGCTAAAAAGGCTCTTGATGAAAGTGAAAGAGGAGAATAAAAAAGTTGGCTTAAAGCTCAATATTCAGAAAACCAAGATCATGGCATCCAGTCCCATCACTTCATGGGAAATTGATGGGGAAACATTGGAAACAGTGTCAGACTTTATTTTTTTTGGGCTCCAAAATCACTGCAGATGGTGACTGCAGCCATGAAATTAAAAGATGCTTACTCCTTGGAAGAAAAGTTGTGACCAACCTAGAGTTTATATTCAAAAACAGAGTCATTATTTGCCCACTAAGGTTCCTCAAATCAAGGCTATGGTTTTTCCTGCGGTCATATATGGATGTGAGAATTAGACTGTGAAGAAGGCTGAGCATCGAAGTATTGATGCTTTTGAACTGGTGTGTTGGAGAAGACTCTTGAGAGTCCCGTGTACTGCAAGGAGATCTAACCAGTTCATTCTGAAGGAGATCAACCCTGGGATTTCTTTGGAAGGAATGATGCTAGGGCTGAAGCTCCAGTACTTTGGCTACCTCATGAGAACAGTTGACACATTGGAAAAGACTTCGACGCTGGGAGAGATTGGGGGCAGGAGGAGAAGGGGATGACCGAGGATGAGATGGCTGGATGGCATCACAAACTCGATGGACGTGAGTCTGAGTGAACTCCAGGAGATGGTGATGGACAGGGAGTCCTGGCATGCTGCGATTCATGGGGTCGCAAATAGTCAAAGACGACTGAGTGACTGAACTGACTGACCTGAGAGGAGCGTCCATTTCCCTGCTTCGTCAGGAAAGGAATCACAGCATTCCCATCGCACTTCAAGAGGAGGCAGTCTCAACTTGACACTCGAGAGGAACTCCAGGGTCGTGCACCATTTCAAAAGACTCAGATGTCCAATGCACTCCAGATACACCTGACTCCCCTGCAACTGGCTCGACGGTCACCCTGAGGACCAACTCAAAACACGATGGCATGTGTGACAGCCCTGTGGCACCTCGAGAGAAAGGCACTGTTCTCTATGTCAACCCGACAGGAAGCCTGACATTGCTATTCCATCTTGATAGGAGAGCGGACATGCATGTCTCCACACGAGTCAAGGCCTGACTCCCCTGTGGAAACCCCAGAGGAACCCCAGGATCCATGTAGGCATGAGAGAGGAATCCTGAGATTCCGTCATCAACTCCAGATGAGGACCTTGGATCCGGCAGTGACAGCATAGGTATCCCAAGAAGCCCCTCGCACCTAACGTGGAGACTAGACTTTCCTGAGGCCCCCACGAGTCGGTCCCTGAGGTCCCCATCGTAACTCGAGAGGGAAATCAAGTTTATTGCCATAACTCGAGAAAAACCATCAGATTTTCCACTCAACGCGACATGAGGCCTTTTTCCACTGTGGCGTCTTGAGAGAAGTTCCACATTCCCTCTTGAGCCTCGAAAGGGTCCTTGACACCCTTGAGGCAACTCAGTAAGTTCCCTGACATATCCGTATCCACGTGAGAGGAACACCGAACGTCCCGCCACAAATGAAGAAGAGCCCCAGTTTCCCCTGCTCCTCCCAAGAGGAGAGTTCGTTTCCCTGCTTCATCGGGGAAAGGAATCCCAGCATTCTCGTCACACCTCAAGAGGAGTTGCTTTCAACTTTACACACGACAGGAATTCCAGGGGAAGTGCCAACATTTCAAAAGACCCTGATGTCCCAGTGCACTTCAGATAAACCTGACTCCCCTGCAACTGGCTGGACGGTCACCCGAGGACCGACTCAAAACATGATAGCAGGTGTAACAGGCCTGTGGAACATACTGAATGCCACCGATGCCTATATCAACCCTACAGGAAGACTGACACTGCTTTTCCAGCTCGAAAGGAGAGTAGACGTGCATATCTCCACACGAGACGAGGACTGACTCCCCTGTGGAAACCACAGAGGAACCCCGAGATACATGTCGGCATGGGAGAGGAACCCGGAATTTCCGGTCTCAACTCCAGATGAGGACCTCGGCCCCGGCAGCGACTGCAGAGGAATCCTGAGAAGCTCCTCGCACCTCGCATGGAGACTGGACGTTCCTGAGGCCCCCACGAGCGGGTCCCTGAGGTCCTCATCATAACTCTGGAGGGACACAAGTTTGGTGCCCCAACTCAAGAAAAACCAGGAGATTCCCCCCTCAATGCGAGATGAGGCCCTTTTCCACTGTGGCATCTCAAGTGAAATCCCACCTTCCTTCTTGAGCCTCGAAAGGGTCCTTGACACCCTTGAGGCAACTCAAGGAGTACCACGACAACCTGTCTGCACTCGAGAGGAACACTGAGGGCCCTGCCACAACTCAAGAAGAGCCCTGGTTCTCCCTCCTCACCTCGAGAGGAGGGACCGTTTCCCTGCTTCGTCGGGGAGGGAATCCCGGCATTCCCGTCACACCTCAAGATGAGGCAGTCTCCATTTGACGCTCAAGAGGAACTCCAGATGTCGTGCCATCATTTCAAAAGACCTCTGATGTGCAGGGCACTCCAGACACACCTGACTCCCCTGCACTGACTCGAATGTCACCCCAAGGACTGACTCAAAACGCGACGACAGGTGTGACAGCCCTGTGGCACCTCGAGAGAAAGCCACCGATCAATATGGTCAACCCGACAGGAAGACTGACACTTTTTTTCTGGCTCGAAAGGTGAGCAGACTTGCATGACTCCACACGAGATGAGGCCTGACTCACCTGTGGATGACCCAGAGGAACCCCGAGATCCATGTCGGCCTTGGAGAAGAAACCTGAGCTTCTGGCCTCAACTCTAGATGAGAACCTCAGCCCCGGCAGCGACTGCAGAGGAATCCCAAGGGGCCCGTCACGACTCGCGTGGAGACTGGACCTCCCTGAGGCCCCACCAGCGGATCCCTGAGGTCCCCGTCTTAACTCGAGAGGAACCCCACCTCAACTCGACAAAAACCAGAATATTTTCCCCTCAAGGTGAGCTGAGGCCCTTTTCTGCTGCAGTGTCTCGAGAGAAATCCCACCTTCCCTCCTGAGCCCCACAAGTTTCCTTCACACGCTTGAGGCAACTCAAGAAGATCCCTGACATTCCAGTCTCCACTCAAGAGGAACACCGAGTGCCAGAAGCCAGCGTGAGGAATTCCACCCGTGACAAGTTCATGCCGCAGAGACTTGATGGCAAGGTGAGTCAAATCTCAGGGTATCCCCCTGGTATTTCCCAGGCATGTACCTCAAATCCAAAAAATCTGCCAGCCTTTGTACTGTGCTTTTTCACTTTTCTAACACTCTCTGGAAAAAGTCAAGCCAGGGCTTTAGTCTTCTGAATTTGAAAGGGATATTTCAGCTCAAACCCCCTCTGATAACTTTCTAGCTTGCCTAACGTGTTCCCTGGGACCTCTTACAGCTTGTAAATTGCTTACAGCCCCCCAACTGTGAGAGGCACAAAGCTTAAAAGCATCTTAAAGATACAGAGCAAAGCTTAAAAACATCTTAAAAGTACAGAGCCTTTTGTAAAAAGCTAAAAATCATACTGGTGATGGGTTTGCACTGTTGAATCAATGATTGCCACCAGGCCTCCATATTCTTTATCTTTTAGGCATCTGGGAGGATGTCAATCAATGTAATTGGGTTATGGAAAAAGATATATAGTAGTTTTGATGTTAGCAACCCTAGACTTTTGAGTTAATTACTTTTCTTTTGTTATAAATCACTGTACTCCTTTTACTTGTTATAAATTTCTGTATCTTTGCTGTGTAAGAATGCAACTTTATTTAGAGTTTTTCTGAGAACGGCACCAGGCTTTTGAATGATCAACACAAATAAGCCTTCTGATTGACAAACCTTATGAGAAAAGGACTGCAAAATGTTAATTGACCCTTTTGGCCAGAAGATGATGTAAATTACCTAAGATTTGTGTATACAACTAGGTATGCAGAGAGAAAAGCCTGGTTTTGATAAGAATCTGGGATGCTAACCTCTGCATAACTTTGTGTTACCCATTGATCTCCATGTATTATCATAAGTGTAAAAAGCCTTCTGAACAATAAAGGATGGACCAGTTTCTCGGACTAGTCTCTTGGCCTAGTTTCTTGGGAATCTGGCTCCCCCCGTGTCTCACTCTCTCTCTCTCTTTTTCTCCCTCTCCCTCACTCTCCTCTTTACTCTAATTTCAGGCTGAATCCCTACCTGGAGAGGGGCGGCTCACCAAGTGTACTTACTTGTCCTGGCTTCTAAGACCTGCGAGAAAGGGAGCCTAAGGTGGGGCACCCTTTGATATTCAAGTGGGCACCGGTGGCCCAACGTAGATGGTGCAAATCTTTTGTCCTGAGATTTTATTGGTCTTCCCCATAAGCCAAGTTATTCAGCCTCCTTTTTCCACTTAATTTTCCTACTACACTATTTCTTCTAAATCTCCTTTATATTTCTATATAAATAAGATTTTCCCTCGCCTATCCGACTCTCCTTCAAATCACCCTGGTTCCACCAGGGCTCGACCCCGGCCACCGAGGGTCCCACCACAATTCAAGAAGAGCCCTGATTTCCCCTCCTCCTCCCCAGAGGAGGGTCCGTTTCCCTGCTTCATCGGGGAAAAGAATCCTGGTGTCCCCGATGCACATCAAGAGGAGGTGGTCTCAACTTGAAACTCGAGAGGAACTCCAGGGGTCGTGCCACCATTTCAAAAGACCCCAATGTTTCAATACACTCCACATACACCTGATTCTCCTGCAACTGTCTCGACAGTCACCCCGAGGAACGAATCAAAGCACGATGGCGGGTGTGACAGCCCTGTTGCACCTCGAGAGAATGCCACTGATGACTATGTCAACCAAACAGGAAGCCTGACACTGCTTTTCCAGCTCGAGAGGAGAGCGGATATGCATGTCTGCACATGAGACAAGGCCTGACTCCCCTGTGAAAACCCCAGAGGAACCCCAAAATCTATGTTGGCACAGAAGAGAAACTCGGAGGCTCCGGGGTCAACTCCAAGTTAGGACCTCGGCCACGGAAGCAACTGCAGAGGAATCCCGAGAGTCCCTTCGCACATCGCATGGAGACTGAACATTCCTGAGGTCCCCAAGAGCAGGTCCCTGAGGTCTCCATCGTAACTCAAGAGAAACCCCAAATTTGCTGCAGCAAATCGAGAGAAACCAGGAGTTTCTCCCCTCAATGCCAGATGAGGCCCTTTTCCGCTACGGCATCTCTAGAGAAATCCCACCTTCACTCTTGAGCCTCGAAAGGGTCCTTGAAAGCCTTGAGGCAACTCCAGAAGTTCCCCGACATACCCGTTTCCACTCGAGAGGAACACAGAGGGTCCAGCCATAACTCAAGAAGAGCCGTGGTTTCCCCTTCTACTCCCAAGAGGAGGGTCCGTTTCCCTGCTTGTTCAGGGAAAGGAATCCCAGCATTCTCTTTGCAACTCAAGACGGGGCAGACTCAACTTGACACTCAAGAGGAACTCCAGGGGTCGTGCCACCATTTCAAAAGACCCCAATATTCCAATGCACTCCAGATACACCAGACTCCCCTGCAAATGACTCGAAGGTCATCCCGAGGACCGACTCAAAATACGATGGTGGCTGTGACAGCCCTGTTACACCTCGAGAGAAAGACAGCTATCCCTATTTCAACCTGACAGGAAGCCTGATACTGCTTTTCCAGCTCAAGATGAGAGCGGACTTCATGGCTCCACACGAGTTAAGGCCCTGACTCCCCTTTGGAAACCCCAGAGGAACCCCGAGATCCCTGTTGGCCCTGGAGTGGAAACCTGAGTTTCCGACCTCAACTCCAGATGAGGACCTCAGCCCCGACAGCGACTGCAGAGGATTCCCGACGGGCTCCACGTGAGTCGTGTGGAGACTGGACCTCCCTGTGGCGCCATGAGTGAGTCTCTGAGTTCTCAGTCGAAACTCGAGAGGAAACCCGCAGCAACTCGAGAAAAACCAGAAGGTTCTTCCCTCAATGCGAGCTGAGCCCTTTTTCCACTGCAGCATCTCGAGAGAAATCCCACCTTCCCTCCTGTACCCCAAAAGGGTCCTCAACACCCTTGAAGCAACTCAAGAAATTCCCCGACATCCCAGTATGCACTCAAGAGGAACACGTTACATCCCTCCACAACTCAAGAAAAGCCCCAGTTCTCCCTCTTCATCCCGAGAGGAGGGTCCTTTCCCCTGCTTCGTTGGTGAGGGAATCCCGGCATTCCCGTCACACCTCAAAAGGAGGCGGTCTCCACTTGATGCACGAGAGCAACTCCAGGGGTCGTGCCACCATTTCAAAAGGCCCCCGATGTCCCAGTGCACTCCAGACACACCTGACTCCCCTGCAATGACTCGTCGGTCACCCAGAAGACTGACTCAAAACGCGAATGCAGGTGTGACAGCCCTGTGGCGCCTCCAGAGAAAGACACCGATCCCTATGGTCAACTAGACAGGAAGCCTGACACTGCTTTTCTGGCTGCAGAGGAGAGTGGACTTGCAAGGCTCCACACGAGACTAGGCCCTGACTCCAATGTGGACGCCCCAGAGGAACCTCAACATCCACGTTGGCCCTGGAGAGGAACCCTGAGTTTCCGGCCTCAATGCAAGATGAGGACCTCAGCCCCAGCAGTGACTGCAGAGGAATCCCGAGGGTCCCCTGGTGACTCGCGTGGAGACTGGATATCTCTGAAGCCCAAAGAGCAGATCCCTGATGTCCCTATCGTAACTCAACAGGAACCCCGCCACAACTCGAGAAAACCCAGGATTTCCCCTCAAAGCGAGCTGAGGCCCTTTTCCACTGTGGCGTCTCGAGAGAAATCACACCTTACCTCCTGAGCCCTGAAAGTGTCCTGACACCATTGAGGCAAATCAAGACGTTCCCAGACATGCTCGTCTGCACTCTAGAGGAAAACCGAGGGGCCGCCAGAACTCAATAAAAGCTCCGGTTCTCCCTCCTCATCCCGAGAGGAGGGTCCGTTTCCCTGCTTCCTCAGGGAGGGAATCCCGGTGTACCCTCCACTTGATGCTCGAGAAAAATTCCAGGGGTCGTGCCACTATTTCAAAGGACCCCTGATGTCCCAGTGCACTCCAGACACAACTGACGAGATTCCGGCAGTGACTACAGAAGAATCCTGATGCACCCTTCGGGAGTCGCCTGGAGCCTGGACCTCCCTGTGGCCCCATGAGTGCGTCCCTGAAGTCCTCGTCATACCACGAGAGGAACCCCGCCTCAAATCGAGAAAAACCAGGAGGTTCTTCCCTCAATTCGAGCTGAGGCCCTTTTCAACTGCAGTGTCTTGAGGAATATCACACCTTCCCTCTTGGACCTCGAAAGGGACTTTTACACGCTTGCTGCAGCTCAAGAAGTTCCCCAACATACACGTCTCCACTCGAGAGGAACACTGAGTGTCTCGGCACAACTCAAAAGGAGCCCCGTTGTCCCCTCCTCAGTTTGAGATGAGGGTTCATTTTCCTGCTTCATCAGAAAAGGATTCCCGGCGTTCCCGACGCATCTCAGGAGGAGGTGCCTCAACAGGAAAGACCAGAGGAACTCCAGGGTTCGAGCCACCGTTCCAAAAGACCCCCAAATGTCTCAATCCACTCCAGATGAACCTTATTTCCCTGCACTGCCTCGACTGTCACCCCAAGTATCGAATCACACCACGGTGGCATGTGCTACAGCCCTGTGGCACCTCGAGGGAAAGACACAGATCCCTGTGTCAACTCAATGGAAAGCCTGACACTGCTGCTACAGCTCGGGAGGAAAGCAGAGGTGCATGTCTCCACTCGAGCCAAGGCCTGACTCCCCTGCGGAGGCTCCAGAGGAACCCCAAATCCTTGTCAGCACTAGAAAGGAAATCTCAGGTTCTGGCATCAGGTCCAGACGAGGACTTAGGACCCGGCACCGACTAGAGAGGAATCCCGAGAGGCCCCTTGCAACTCGCATGAAGATTGGCCTTTCCTGAGGCCAAAAGAGCGGGTCCCTGATGTCCCCATCATAACTGGAGAGGGACCTGAAGCATCTTTAGAAAAAACAGGATATTCTCCCCTCCAGGCGAGATGAGGCCCTTTTCCACTGTGGTGTCTAGAGGGAAATCACACATTCCCTCTTGGACCTCGAAAGGGTCCTTCCCCCCCTTGCTGCAACTCAAGAAGTTCCCAAACATACACATCTCCAATCGAGAGGAACACCAAGGGTCCCAGTACAATTCAAGAGGAACTCCGTTGTCCCCTCCTCAGCTCGAGATGACAGTTCTTTCCCTGCTTCGTCGGTAAAGGATTCCCGTCGAATCTCAAGAGGAGGCACTCTCAACATTAAAGTCGAGAGGAACTTCAGGGGTCGTGCAACCATTCCAAAAGACCTCCAAATGTCTGAGTCCACTCCTATGAACCTGATTTCCCTGCACTGCCTCGACTGTCACCCCGAGTATCGACTCACACCACAGTGACACGTATGACAACCCTGAAGCACCTAGAAGGAAAGACACACATCCCAGTGTCAACTAAACGGGAAGCCTGACAATGCTGCTACAGTTCGGGAGGAAAGCAGACGTTCATGTCTCCACTCGAGCCAAGGCCTGACTCCCCTGTGGAGACTCCAGAGGTACCCCAAGATCCATGTCATCACTGGAGAGGAAACCTCAGGTTCCGGTCTCAGCTCCAGAAGGGGACTTAGGACCCGGCACCGACTGGAGAGGAAACCTGAGAGGCCCCTTGCAACTCGCCTGGAGACTGGCCTTTCCTGAGGCCACATGATCAGGTCCCTGAGGTTCCCGTCCTAACTCAAGAGAGACCTGCCGCAACTCGAGAAAAACCAGGATATTCTCCCCGCCAGGCGAGATGAGGCCCTTTCCTTCTGCAGCGTCTCGAGGGAAATCATAACTTCTCTTTTGGATCTTGAAAGGGTCCTTCCCAATCTTGCTGCAACTCAAGAAGTTCCCCAACATACACATCTCCACTCGAGAGGAACACCGAAGGTCCCACCACAACTCAAGAGGAGCCCCGTTGTCCCCTCCTCACCTCAAGATGAAGATTCCTTTCCCTGTTTCGTCGGGAAAGGATTCCCCGCGTTCCCATCTCATCTCAAGAGGAGGCGCAGCTGAGTTCAGTTCAGTCGCTCAGTCGTGTCCGACTCTTTGCGACCCCATGAATCACAGCACGCCAGGCCTCTTTGTTCATCACCATAACCCGGATTTCACTCAGACTCAGGTCCATTGAGTCCATGATCCCATCCAGCCATCTCATCCTCTATCGTTTCCTTCTTCTCCTGCCCCCAATCCCCCCCAGTAATAGGGTCTTTTCCAATGAGTCAACTCTTCACATGAGGTGGCCAAAGTACTGGAGTTTCAGCTTTAGCATCATTCCTTCCAAAGAAATCCCAGGGCTGATCTCCTTCAGAATGGACTGGTTGGATTTCCTTACAGTCCATGGGACTCTCAAGAGTCTTCTCCAACACCACAGTTCAAAAGCATCAATTCTTCAGCGCTCAGCTTTCTTCACAGTCCAACTCTCACATCCATACATGAACACAGGAAAAACAATAGCCTTGATTCGACAGACCTTAGTCGGCAATGTAATGTCTCTGCTTTTGAATATGCTATCTAGGTTGGTCATAACTTTTCTTCTAAGGAGTAAGCATCTTTTAATTTCATGGCTGCAGTCACAATTTGCAGTGATTTTGGAGCCCCAAAAAATATTCTGACACTGTTTCCCCATCTATTTCCCATGAAGCGATGGGACAGGATGCCATGATCTTCGTTTTCTGAATGTTGAGATTTACACCAACTATTTCGCTCTCATCTTTCACTTTCATCAAGAGCCTTTTTAGCTCCTCTTCACTTTCTGCCATAAGGGTGGTGTCACCTGCATATCTGAGGTTATTGATATTTATCCCGGCAATCTTGATTCCAGCTTGTGTTTCTTCCAGTTCAACGTTTCTCATGATGTACTCTGCATATAAGTTAAATAAGCAGGGTGACAATATACAGCCTTGACGTACTCTTTTTCCTATTTCGAACGAGTCTGCTGTTCCATGTCCAGTTCTAACTGCTGGTTCCTGACCTGCATACAGATTTCTCAAAAGGCAGGTTAGGTGGTCTGGTATTCCCATCTCTTTCAGAAGTTTCCGCAGTTTATTTTGTTCCACACAGTCAAATGCTTTGACATAGTCAATAAAGCAGAAATAGAATTTTTCTGGAACTCTCTTGATTTTTTCCATGATCCAGCGGATGTTGGCAATTTGATCTCTGGTTCCTCTGCATTTTCTAAAACCAGCTTGAACGTCAGGGAGTTCACGGTTCACGTATTGCTGAAGCCTGGCTTGGAGAATTTTGAGCATTACTTTACTAGCATGTGAGATGAGTGTAATTGTGCGGTAGTTTGGGCGTTCTTTGGCATTGCCTTCCTTTGGGATTGGAATGAAAACTGACCTTTTCCATTCCTGTGGCCACTGCTGAGTTTTCCAAATTTGTTGGCATATTGAGTGCAGCACTTTCACAGCATCATCTTTCAGGATTTGAAACAGCTCAATTGGAATTCTATCACCTCCACTAGCTTTGTTTGTAGTGATTCTTTCTAAGGCCCACTTGACTTCACATTCCAAGATGTCTGGTTCTAGATTAGTGATCATATCATCATGACTATCTGGTCGTGAAGATCTTTTTTGTGCAGTTCTTCCGTGTATTCTTGCCACCTCTTCTTAATATCTTCTGCTTCTGTTATGTCCAGACCATTTCTGTCCTTTATCGAGACCATCTTTGCATGAAATGTTCCCTTGGTATCTCTAATTTCCTTGAAGAGATCTCTCGTCTTTCCCATTCTGTTGTTTTCCTCTATTTCTTTGCACTGATCACTGAAGAAGTCTTTCTTATCTCTTCTTGCTATTCTTTGGAACTCTGTATTTAGATGCTTATATCTTTACTGTTCTCCATGGCTTTTCGGCTCTCTTCTCTTCACAGCTATTTGTAAGGCCACCCCAGACAGCCATTTTGCTTCTTTGCATTTCTTTTCCATGGGGATACTCTCCCCACCCCTCCAGTGGTATTTTATTTTATTTTTATTTTTTAATTTTTTTTACATGTGATCCCAAACATGAACCCCCCTCCCACCTCCCTCCCCATAACATCCCTCTGGGTCATCCCCGTGCACCAGCCCCAATCATGCTGTATCCTGCATCGGACATAGACTGGTGATTCGATTCTTACATGATAGTATACATGTTTCAATGACATTCTCCCAAATCATCCCATCCTCTCCCTCTCCCTCTGAGTCCAAAAGTCCGCTATACACATCTGTGTATTTTTTGCTGTCTTGCATAGAGGGTCATCATTGCCATGTTTCTAAATTCCATATATATGTGTTAGTATACTGTATTGGTGTTTTTCTTTCTGGCTTATTTCACTCTGTATAATCGGCTCCAGTTTCATCCATCTCAACAGAACTGATTCAAATGTATTCTTTTTAATGGCTGAGTAATATTCCATTGTGTATATGTACCACAGCTTTCTTATCCATTCATCTACTGATGGACTTCCAGGTTGGTTCCATATCCTGGCTATTATAAACAGTGTTGCTATGAACATTAGGGTACATGTGTCTCTTTTAATTTTGGTTTTCTCGGTGTGTATGCCCAGAAGTGGGATTGCTGGGTCATATGGCAGTTCTATTTGCAATTTTTTAAGGAATCTCCACACTGTTCTCCATAGTGGCTGTACTAGTTTGCATTCCTACCAATAATGTAGGAGGGTTCCCTTTTCTCCACACCCTCTCCAGCATTTATTGCTTACAGATTTTTGGATCGCAGACATTCTGACTGGTGTGAAGTGGTAGCTCATTGTTGTTTTGATTTGCATTTCTCTAATAATGAGTGATGTTGAGCATCTTCTCATGTGTTTGTTAGCCATCTGTATGTCTTCTTTGGAGAAATGTCTATTTAATTCTTTGGCCCATTTTTTGATTGGGTCGTTTATTGTTCTGGAATTGAGTTCCATAAGTTGCTTGTCTATTTTTGAGATTAGTTGTTTGTCAGTTGTTTCATTTACTATTATTTTCTCCCATTCATAAGGCTGTCTTTTCACCTTGCTTATAGTTTCCTTTGTTGTGCAGAAGCTTTTAATTTTAATTAGATCCCATTTGTTTATTTTTGCTTTTATTTCCAGAATTCTGGGAGGTGGATCATAGACGATCCTGCTGTGATTTATGTCAGAGAGTGTTTTGCCTATGTTCTCCTCTAGGAGTTTTATAGTTTCTGGTCTTACATTGAGATCTTTAATCCATTTTGAGTTTATTTTCGTGTGTGGTGTTAGAAAGTGATCTAGTTTCATTCTTTTACAAGTGGTTGACTAGTTTTCCCAGCACCAATTGTTAAAGAGATTGTCTTTACTCCATTGTATATTCTTGCCTCCTTTGTCAAAGATAAGGTGTTCATAGGTGTGCGAATTTATCTCTGGGCTTTCTATTTTGTTCCATTGATCTATATGTCTGTCTTTGTGCCAGTACCATACTGTCTTGATGACTGTGGCTCTGTAGTAGAGCCTGAAGTCAGGCAAGTTGATTCTTCCAGTTCCATTCTTCTTTCTCAAGATTGCTTTGGCTATTCGAGGTTTTTTGTATTTCCATACAAATCTTGAAATTATTTGTTCTGGTTCTGTGAATAATATCGCTGGTAGCTTGATAGAGATTACATTGAATTTGTAAATTGCTTTGGGTAGTATACTCATTTTCACTCTATTGATTCTTCCGATCCATGAACATGGTATATTTCGCCATCTATTAGTGTCCTCTTTGATTTCTTTCATCAGTGTTTTATAGTTTTCTTTATATAGGTCTTTAGTTTCTTTAGGTAGATATATTCCTAAGTATTTTATTCTTTCCGTTGCAATGGTGAATGGAATTGTTTCCTTAATTTCTTTTCCTACTTTCTCATTATTAGTGTATAGGAATTCAAAGGATTTCTGTGTGTTGATTTTATATCCTGCAACTTTACTATATTCATTGATTAGCTCTAGTAATTTTCTGGCGGAGTCTTTAGGGTTTTCTATGTAGAGGATTATGTCATCTGCAAACAGGGAGAGTTTTACTTCTTCTTTTCCAATTTGGATTCCTTTTATTTCTTTTTCTGCTCTGATTGCTGTGGCCAAAACTTCCAGAACTATGTTGAATAGTAGCGGTGAAAGTGGGCACCCTTGTCTTGTTCCTGACTTTAGGGCAAATGCCTTCAATTTTTCACCATTGAGGATAATGTTTGCTGTGGGTTTGTCATATATAGCTTTTATTATGTTGAGGTATGTTCCTTCTATTCCTGCTTTCTGGAGAGTTTTTATGATAAATGGATGTTGAATTTTGTCAAAGGCCTTCTCTGCATCTATTGAGATAATCATATGGCTTTTGTCAATTTGTTAATGTGGTGAATTACATTGATTGATTTGCAGATGTTGAAGAATCCTTGCATCCCTGGGATAAAGCCCACTTGGTCATGGTGTATGATCTTTTTAATGTGTTGTTGGATTCTCATTGCTAGAATTTTATTGAGGATTTTTACATCTATGTTCATCAGTGATATTGGCCTGTAGTTTTCCTTTTTTGTAGTATCTTTTTTAGGTTTTGGTATTAGGGTGATGGTGGCCTCATAGAATGAGGTTGGAAGTTTACCTTCCTCTGCAATTTTCTGGAAGAGTTTGAGTAGAACAGGTGTTAGCTCTTCTCTAAATTTTTGGTAGAATTCCGTCTGGACCTAGGCTTTTGTTTGCTGGAAGATTTCTCATTATAGTTTCAATTTCCGTGCCTGTGATGGGTCTGTTAAAATTTTCTATTTCTTCCCAGTTCAGTTTTGGAAAATTGTACTTTTCTAAGAATTTGTCCATTTCTTCCACGTTGTCCCTTTTATTGGCATATAATTGCTGATAGTAGTTTCTTATTATCCTTTGTATTTCTGTGTTGTCTGTTGTGATCTCTCCATTTTCATTTCTAATTTTATTGATTTGATTTTTCTCTCTTTGCTTCTGGAAGAGTCTGGCTAATGGTTTTTCAATTTTATTTATCCTTTCAAAGAACCAGCTTTTGGCTTTGTTGATTTTTGCTATGGTCTCTTTTGTTTCTTTTGCATTTATTTTCTGCCCTAATTTTTACGATTTCTTTCCTTCTACTAACTCTGGGGTTCTCCAATTCTGCCTTTTCTAGTTGCTTTAGGTGTAGAGTTAGGTTATTTATTTGACTTTTTTCTTGTTTCTTGAGGTATGCCTGTATTGCTATGAACTTTCCTCTTAGCACTGCTTTTATAGTGTCCCACAGGTTTTGGGTTGTTGTGTTTTCATTTTCATTAGTTTCTATGCATATTTTGATTTCTTTTTTGATTTCTTCTGTGATTTGTTGGTTATTCAGAAGTGTGTTGTTCAACCTCCATATGTTGGAATTTTTAATAGTTTTTCTTCTGTAATTGAGATCTAATCTTAATGCATTATGGTCAGAAAAAATGGTTGGAATGATTTCGATTTTTTAAAATTTATCAAGGTTAGATTTATTTATGGCCCAGGATGTGATCTATCCTGGAGTAGGTTCCATGAGCACTTGAGAAAAAGGTGAAATTCATTGTTTGGGGGTGAAATATCCTATAGATATCAATTAGGTCTAACTGGTCTAATGTATCATTTAGAGTTTGCGTTTCTTTGTTAATTTTCTGTTTAGTTGTTCTGTCCATAGATGTGAGTGGGGTATTAAAGTCTCCCACTATTATTGTGTTATTGTTAATTTCCCCTTTCATACTTGTTAACATTTGTCTTACATATTGTGGTGCTCCTATATTGGGTGCATATATATTTATAATTGTTATATCTTCTTCTTGGATTGATCCTTTGATCATTATGTAGTGGCCTTCTTTATCTCTTTTCACAGCCTTTGTTTTAAAGTCTATTTCATTGGATATGAGTATTGCCACTCCTGCTTTCTTTTGGTCTCTATTTGCGTGGAATATCGTTTTCTAGCCCCTCACTTTCAGTCTGTATGCATCCCTTGTTTTGAGGTGGGTCTCTTGTAAGCAGCATATAGAGGGGTCTTGTTTTTGTATCCATTCAGCCAATCTTTGTCTTTTGGTTGGGGCATTCAACCCATTTACGTTCAAGGTAATTATTGATAAGTATGACCCATTACCATTTACTTTATTGTTTTGGGTTCGGGTTTATACTCCTTTTTGTGTTTCCTATCTAGAGAATATCTTTTAGAATTTGTTGGAGAGCTGGTTTGGTGGTGCTGAATTCTCTCAGCTTTTGCTTGTCTGTAAAGCTTTTGATTTCTCCTTCATATCTGAATGAGATCCTTGCTGAGTACAGTAATCTGGGCTGTAGGTTATTTTCTTTCATCACTTTAAGTATGTCTTGCCATTCCCTCCTGGCCTGAAGAGTTGCTATTGAAAGATCAGCTGTTATCCTTATGGGAATCCCCTTGTGTGTTATTTGTTGTTTTCCCCTTGCTGCTTTTAATATTTGTTCTTTGTGTTTGATCTTTGTTAATTTGATTAATATGTGTCTTGGGGTGTTTCGCCTTGGGTTTATCCTATTTGGAACTGCGTTTCTTGGACTTGGGTGATTATTTCCTTCCCCATTTTAGGGAAGTTTTCAACTATTATCTCCTCAAGGATTTTCTCATGGTCTTTCTTTTTGTCTTCTTCTTCTGGGACTCCTATAATTTGAATGTTGGAGCATTTCATATTGTCCTGGAGGTCTGTGAGATTGTCCTCATTTCTTTTAATTCGTTTTTCTTTTTTCCTCTCTGAGTCATTTATTTCTACCATTCTATCTTCTATTTCACTAATCCTATCTTCTGCCTCCTTTATTCTACTATTTGGTGCCTCCAGAGTGTTTCTGATCTCATTTATTGCATTATTCATTATATATTGACTCTTTTTTATTTCTTCTAGGTCCTTGTTAAGCCTTTCTTGCATCTTCTCAGTCCTTGTCTCTAGGCTATTTATCTGTGATTCCATTTTGATTTCAAGATTTTGGATCATTTTCACTATCAATATTCAGAATTCTTTCTCAGGTAGATTCCCTATCTCTTCCTCTTTTGTTTGGTTTGGTGGGCATTTCTCCTGTTCCTTAACCTGCTGAGTATTCCTCTGTCTCTTCATCTTGGTTATATTGCTGCGTTTGGGATAGCCTTTTAATATTCTGGTAATTTGTGGAGTTCTCTTTATTATGGAGCTTCCTCACTGTGGGTGGGGTTTTATCAGTGGCTTATCAAGGTTTCCTGGTTAGGGAGGCTTGTGTTGGAGTTCTGGTGGGTAGAGCTGGGTTTCTTCTCTCTGGAGTGCAGTGGAGTGACCAGTAATGGGTTATGAGAAGTCAAAGGTTTTGGAGTAGCTTTGAGCTGCCTGTATATTGAAGCTCAGGGGTGGGGAGCACAGTATTTTTAAACTGGGGCTGCACTAGAACCCAGCAGCCTCCTCCCGCATCTCGCCATGGGGATACTCTAGATCCCTGTCTCCTGCACAATGTCAAGAACCTCTGTCCATAGTTCATCAGGCACTCTATCTATCAGACCTCGGCCCTTATATCTATTTCTCACTTTCACTGTATAATCATAAGGGATTTGATTTAGGTCATACCTGAATGGTCTAGCGGTTTTCCCTACTTTCTTTAATTTAAGTCTGAATTTGGTAATAAGGAGTTCATGATCTGAGCCACAGTCAGCTCCTGGTCTTGTTTTTGTTGACTGTATAGAGCTTCTCCATCTTTGGCTGCATAGAATATAATCAATCTTATTTCAGTGTTGACCATCTGGTGATGTCCATGTGTAGAGTCTTCTCTTGTGTTGTTGGAGGAGGGTGTTTGCTATACCAGTGCATTTTCTTGGCAAAACTCTATTAATCTTAGCCTAGCTTCATTCTGCATTCCAAGGCCAAATTTGCCTGTTACTCCAGGTGTTTCTTGACTTCCTACTTTTGCATTCCAGTCCTCTATAATGAGAAGGACATCTTTTTGGGGTGTTAGCTCTAAAAGATCTTGTAGGTCTTCATAAAACTGTTCAACTTCAGCTTTTTCAGCATTACTGCTTGGACATTGACTTGGATAACTGTGATATTGAATGGTTTGCCTTGGAGAGGAACAGAGATCATTCTGTCATTTTTGAGATTGCATCCAAGTACTGCATTTCCAACTCTTTTCTTGACCATGATGGCTACTCCATTTCTTCTGAGGGATTTCTGCCCACAGTAGTTGATATAATTGTCATCTGATTTAAATTCACCCATTCCAGTCCATTTTAGTTCGCTGATTCCTACATTCACCCTTGCCATCTCTTGTTTGACCACTTCCAATTTGCCTTGATTCATGGACCTGACATTCCAGGTTCCTATGCAATATTGCTCTTTACAGCATCGGATCTTGCTTCTATCACCAGTCACATCCACAACTGGGTATTCTTCTTGCTTTGGCTCCATCCCTTCGTTCTTTCTGTAGTTATTTCTCCTCTGATCTCGAGTAGCATATAGGGCACCTAATGACCTGGGGAGTTCCTCTTTTGGTATCCTATCATATTGCTTTTTCATACTGTTCATGGGGTTCTCAAGGCAAGAATACTAAAATGGCTTGTCATTCCTTTCTCCAGTGGACCATGTTCTTTCAGACCTCTCCACTATGATCCGCCCATCTTGGGTTGCTCCGCAGGCATGGCTTGGTTTAATTGAGTTAGACAATGCTGTGGTTCTAGTGTGATTAGACTGACTGGCTTTCTGTGAGTATGGTTTCAGTGTGTCTGCCCTTTGATGCCCTCTTGAAACACCTACTATCTTACTTGGATTTCTCATACCTTAGACGTGGGGATATCTATTCATGGCTGCTCCGGCAAGCACAGAAGCTGCTCATTGCCTTGAATGAGGGGTATGTCCTTATCGCCATTGTTCCTACCTTCAACGTGGGAAAGCACCTCCTGTGTATGCTCAGCCACTGATCCTAGGGTTGCTGCTCCCGGCTGCGGGCCATGGCCTCGGGCGTTGGTGGCTCAGCTGTCAACAGGAAAGTCGAGAGGAACTCCACGGGTTTTGCCATCATTACAAAAGACCACCAAAAGTCTCAGTCCACTCCAGATAAACCTGATTTCCCTGCACTGCCTGGACTGGCACACCTAGTATCGACTCTCACCACGGTGGCAAGTGTGACAGCCCTGTTGCACCTCGAGGTAAAGCCACAGATCCCTGTGTCAACTCGATGGGAAGCCTGACACTGCTGCTACAGCTCGGGAGGAAAGCAGACGTGGATGTCTCTACTCGAGAAGAGGACTGACTCCCTTGTGGAGACTCCAGAGAAACCCCAAAATCCATGTCAGCACTGGAGAGGAAACCTCAGGTTCTGGCCTCAGCTCCAGCCAGAGACTTAGGACCCGATACCGACTGGAGAGGAATCCCGAGAGGCCCCTCGCAACTCGCATGGAGACTGGCCTTTCCTGAGGCCACATGATCAGGTCCCTGAGGTCCCCGTCCTAACTCAAGAGAGACCTGCCACAACTCGAGAAAAACCAGGATATTCTCCCCTCCAGGCGAGATGAGGCCCTTTTCAGCTGTGACGTCTCGAGGGAAGTCAAACCTTCCTTCTTGGACCTCGAAAGAGTCTTCACACCCTTGCTGCAACTCAAGAAGTTCCCTGACATACCCGTCTCCACTCGAGAGGAACAGGGAGGGTCCCGCCAAAACTCAAGAGGAGCCCCGTTGTCCCCTCCTTGGCTCGAGATGAAGGTTCCTTTCCCTGCTTCATTGGGAAAGGATTCCCAGTGTTCCTGTCGCATCTTAGGAGGAGTCACTCTCAACAGGACAGTCGAGAGGAACACCAGAGGTCGTGCCAACAATCCAAAACCCCCCAAATATCTCATTCCACTGCAGATGAAACTGATTTCCCTGCACTGCCTCCACTGCCACCCCGAGTATCGACTCACACCACGGTGGCACGTGTGAGAGCCCTGTGGTAAAGCCTCGAGGGAAAGCCACAGGTTTCTGTGTCAACGCAATGGGAAGCCTGACACTGCTGCTACAGCTCGGGAGGAAAGCCAAGGTTCATGTCTCCACTCGAGACGAGGACTGACTCCCCTGTGGAGACTCCAGAGGAACCCCACGATCCATGTCAGCACTGGAGAGGAAACCTCAGTTTCCAGCCTCGACTCCAGCCGAGGTCTTAGGACCTGGCACCAACTGGAGAGGAATCCCCAGAGGCCTCTCGCAACTCACATGGAGTCTGGCCTTTCCTGAGGCCACACGAGTGTGTCCCTGACTTCCCCATCGTAACTTGAGATTAACCTTCTGCATCTCGATAAAAAACAGGAGATTCTTCCCTCCAGGCGAGATGAAGCCTTTTTCCGCTGCTGTGTCTCGATGGAAATCAGACCTTCCCTCTTGGACCTCGAAAGGTTCCTTCACACCCTTGCTGCAACTCAAGAAGTTCCCCGACACCCCTGTTTCCACTCGAGAGGAACACCGAGGGTCCTGCCACAACTCAAGAGGAGCCCCGTTGTCCCCTCATCAGCTCAAGATGAGGGCTCCTTTCCCTGCTTCATCGGGTGCTGTGGGCCAGCGTGTGGAATTCCACCCGTGACAAGGTCATGTGGAATGAAGACTGACAAAATGCAAGGACATAATCAGACTTCAGGGGTTCCCCCTGAAATTTCCTGGGCATCCACCCTCAAGACCAGAGTCTGCCTGCTCTACTCTGTTATGCTTTCCACCTACTCTTCTGTCATTAACAGGGGGTTGTCCCCTCACCACCTTTTTCTGGAAAAAAAATCGAGCTTTTAAATAATAAATCTCCTGAGCATAATATGAATGTTTCAGTCCAAAAACCCCTCTGATGGCTTCCTAGCCTGCCTGCAGGACTCGTACAGCTGAGCAACTGATTGTTTACAGTCTCACAAACTCGAGAGGCACAGGAAGCTTAGAAAATCCTAAGAATGCAGCGCTTCCGAGGTGTCAAGTTCATGAAAATAAAACTGATTAAGCGTTTCATTGTTGAGTCAATACTTTCTGCCAAATTTTCATATCCTTTATTTTAAGATATAGTTGGCATATTAAAAAATATGTAGCAGACCTGGTATTAGCAACTTTAGAACTTTGATTTAAGTACCTTCTTTGTTATAACCCACTGCACTTTTGTTCTATAAAGATGTAATTTAGTGCTTGAAAGAGATGCAGATTAAAGAAAAACACTTAAGGGAAAAGAAATTAACATTCATTAAGGATGAGAGCCAAAAAGTGTTAGCAAGCCTCTTTGCCGGAAGAGAATGTAAATCACCTGAGACCTTTTGTATACAAAAAAGATATACAGAAAGAGTCTGGGCTGCCAGCGCTATAGAATTTTATATTTTCCATTGATCTCTATGTATAATCAAAAGTATAAAAGGCCTTGAAGGACAATAGAGGGGGGGCCAGTAACTGGAAGGGCTGGTTTCCCCCGTATCTTCTCTTTACTTTAGTTTCAGGCTGAATTCCCATCTGGGGCGTGGAGGCTCACCATGTCTATTTACTTGTCCCGGCTTCTAAGATCCATAAGAGAGAGAGCACAAGGCGGGGCATGCTCCAATATCCAAATGGCCGCCAGCAGCCTAAAGTAGATGGTGCAAGTTCCTTGTCTGGAACTATATTGGTTTTCCACATAACCAATATAATCAGCCTCTTTTTCCACTTAATTTTCCTACTACAATATTTCTTCCTAATCTAATGTTATATTAATTAATAAATAAGTTTTTCCCTCGCCAATGCCATTCTCGCTTCGAATTCCCTGGATGCACCGGGTCTGGACTTTGACAGTCAGGAAAGAATTCCCTGTGTTCCCATCACATCTCAGGAAGAGGCGCTCTCAACAGGAAAGTCTAGAGGAACTCCAGGGGTCGAGCTACCATTCCAAAAGACCATCAAATGTCTCAGTTCACTCCAGATGAACCTGATTTACCTGCATTTTAATCTGCATCTCCTTAAAGCTCCTCGTCTGTCACCCCGAGTATCAACTAACACCATGGTGGCACGTGTGACAGCCCTGTGGCACCACGAAGAAAAGCCACAGATCCCTGTGTCAACTCGATGGGAAGCCTGACACTGCTGCTACAGCTTGGGAGGAAAGCAGACGTGGATGTCTCCACTCGAGACGAGGCCTGACTCCCCTGTGGAGACTCCATAGGAACGCCAAGATTCATGTCAGCACTGGAGAGGAAACATCAGGTTCCGGCCTGTCCAGACAGGCACTTAGTACACGGCACCAACTGGAGAGGAATCCTGAGAAGCCCCTCGCAACTCACATGGAGACTGGCTTTTCCTGAGGCCACACAATAGGGTCCCTGAGGTCCCCGTCATAACTCGAGAAGGACCTGCCATAACTCGAGAAAATCAAGAAGATTTTCCCCACCAGGCGAGATGAGGCACTTCTTTGCTGTAGTGTCTCGAGGGAAATCACACCTTCCCTCTTGAACCTCGAAAGGGTCCTTCACACCCTTGCCACAACTCAAGAATTTCCCCGAGATACCCATTTTCACTCGAGAGGAACAACGAGGGTCCTGCCACAAATCTAGAGGAGCCCCGTTGTCCCCTCCTCAGATCGAGATGAGGGTTCCTTTCACCATGAAGCGACAGGAAAGCTGGGAATCCTTTCATGTCGAATCTCAAGAGGAGGTGCTCTTAACAGGAAAGACAAGAAGAACTCCAGGGGTCGTGCCAACATTCCGAAAGACCCCCAAATGTCTCAGCCAACTCCAGATAAACCAGATTTCCCTGCACTGCCTCGACTTTCATGGCAAGTATCGACTCACACCACGGTGGCACCTCTGACAGTCCATTGGCACCTCGAGAGAAAGACAGAAATCCCTGTGTGAACTCGATGGGAAGACTGAAACTGCTGCTATAGCTTGGGAGGTAAGCGGAGGTGCATGTCTCCACTCGTGAAGAGGCCTGACTCCCGTATGGAGTCTCCTCAGGAACACCACGATCCATGTGAGCACTGGAGAGGGAAACCTCAGGTTCCATGCTCAGCTCCAGATGAGGAATTAGGACCGGGAACCGACTGGAGAGGAATCCCGAGAGGCCCTTCGCAACTCACATGGAGACTGGCCTTTGCTGAGGCCACAGAAGCAGGTCCCTGAGGTCCCCATCTTAACTAGAGAGGGACCTGCCTCAACTAGAGAAAAATCAGGAGATTCTCACCTCCTGCCGAGATGAGGTCCTTTTCAGCTTCGGCATCTCAGGGAAATCACAAATTACCTCTTGAACCTCAAAAGGGTCCTTCAAACCCTTACCTCAACTCAAGAAATTCCCTGACATACCCGTCTCCACTCTGGAGGAACACTGAGGGCCCCACCGCAACACAAAGGAACCCCGTTGTTCCTTCCTTAGCTCGAGATGAGGGTTCCCTTACCTGCTTCGTCGGGAAAGGATTCCCGGTGTTCCTGTCACATCTCAAGAGGAGGCGCTCTCGACAGGAAAGTCCAGAGGAACACCAGGGGTCGTGCCACCACTCCGAAAGACACCCGAATATTTCAGTCCATTCCAGATGAACGTAAATTCCCTGCACTACCTCGACTGTCATCCCGAATATCGACTCATATCAATGGCACTTGTAACAGCCCTGTCAAACCTAAAGAGAAAGACACAGATCACTGTACCAAATTGGCAGGAGCCAGACAGTGCTGCAACAGCTCAGGAGGAGAGCGGGCATGCATGTCTCCACTCGAGATGAGACCTGATTCCCCTGTGGAAACTCCAGAGGAACCCCAAGATCCATGTCAACACCGGAGAGGAAATCTCGGGTTTTGGCCTCAGTTAAAGACCAGGACTTGGGACCCGTCAACGATTGGAAAGGAATTCTGACAGGCCCGTCACAACTCGCATGGAGACTGGACTTTCCTGGGGCCACAAGAGCGGGTTCCTGAGGTAACAATCGTAACTCGAGAGGCACCTGCTGCAACTCGAGAAAAACAGGAGATTTGGCCTCCAGGCGAGAAAAGGCCATTTTTCACTGAGGTGTCTTGAAGGAAATCACAACTTCCCACTTGGACTTCGAAAGAGTCCTTCACACCATTGCTGCACCTCAAGAAGTTCCCCGACATAACCATCCCCCTCGAGAGGAACAGACAGAGTCCATTCACAACTAAAGAGGATCCCGGTAATTCCATCCTCAGCTCGAGATGAGGGTTCCTTTCCCTGTTCTTCAGGAAAGGACTCCCGGCGTTCCGGTCGCATCTAAAGAGGAGGCACTCTCAACAGGAAATGCTAGAAAACTCAAAGGGTAGTGCCACCATACAAAACGTCTGCCAAAAGACCCAGTAGACTCGAGAGGAACCTGATTTCCCTGACCTGCCTCGACTTTCACGCCGAGTATCGACAGACACCACGGTGGCACGTGTGAAAGCCCTGTGGGAAGGCCTCGAGGGAAGCCACAGATCCCTGCATCAACGCAACAGGAAGCCTGAAACTGCTGCTACAGCTCGGGAGGAAAGCGGACATGCATGTCCCCCCTCGAGACGAGGACTAACTCCCCTGTGGAGACTCGAGAAGTATCCAAAGAACCCTGTAAGCACTGGAGAGGAATCCTCAGGTTTTGCCCCGAATCCACAGAAGGTCTTAGGCAACGACATCGACTGGAGAGCAACACCGAGAGGCCTCATAGCAACTCGCGTGGGGACTGGCCTTTTCTGAGGCAACCAGAACAGGTCCCTGAGGTCCCCAGCGCAACTCGACAGCACCTGCTGCAAATTGAGAAAATCCAGGAGGTTCTCCCCTCCAGGAGAGATGAGGCTCATTTCTGCTGAGGTGTCTCGAGGCTAATCACACCTAACCTCTGGAACTTCGAAAGGGTCATTCACGCCCTTGCTGCAACTAAAGAATTTTCCCGACATACCCGTCTCCACTCGAGAGGAAGTACGAGGGTCCCGTCCACATCCAGAGGAGTCCCGCTCCCGCCTCGTAGCTCGAGATGAGGGGTCCTTTCCCTGCTTCATCAGGAAAGAATTCCCGGCATTCCTGACGCATCTCAAGACGAGGCGCTCTCAACAGGAAAGGCGAGAGGAACTCCAGGGTCATGCCACCATTCCAAGAGACCCCCAGATGTTTCAGTCCATCCCAGAGGAATCTGTTTGCCCTGAACTGCCTCGACTTTCACTCTGAGGATCGACTCAAGCCACGGTGGCACGTGGGACAGCCCTGTGGGAAAGCCTTTTGGATTAGCCTCGATGGAAAAACACAGATACCTATATCCAGAAGACGGGAAGCGTGACACTGCTGCTACAGCACGGGAGGAAAGCAGACGTGCATGCCCCCACTCGAGACGAGGACTGACTCCCCTGTGGAGACACCAGAAGTACCCCAAGATCCACTTGAGCACTGGAGAGATATCCTCAGGTTCGGGCCCCAACTCCACACAAGGTCTTAGGCCCGGCATCGACTGGAGAGGAATCCCTAGAGGCCCCCTTGCAACTCGCAAGGGGACTGTCTTTTCCTGAGGCCACCAGAGCGGGTCCCTGAGGTCCCCGTTGTAACTCGAGAGCACCCTTTGCAATTCGAGAAAATCTAGAAGCTTCTGCCCTCCAGGCGAGATGAGGCCCATTTTAGCTGAGGCGTCTCGAGGCTAACCACACCTAACCTCTGGAACTTCAAAAGGTTCCTTCACACCCTTGCTGCAACTCAAGAGATTCCCTGACATACCCGTCTCCACTAGAGGGGATGCCCGAGGGTCCCGCCCACATCCAGAGGACCCCGTTTCTGCCTTGTAGCTCGAGATGAGGGATCCTTTCCCTGCATCGTCGGAAAAGAATTTCCAGCGTTCTAATCAAATCTCAAGAGGAGGCACTCTCAACAGAAAAGGCGAGAAGAATTCCAGGGTCGTGCCACCATTCCAAGATTCCCCCAGATGTCTCAGACCATTCCAGAGGAACCTACTTTCCCTGCACTGTGTCGACTTACTCGCCGATAATCAACTCACGCCACGGTGGCACGTGGGACAGTCCTTTGGAAAAGCATCCTGGGAAAGCCTCGAGGGAAAGCCACAGATCCCTTGATCCATTCGACAGGAAGCGTGACACTGCTGCTACAGCTCGGGAGGAGAACGCACGTGCATGCCCCGACTCGAGACGAGGACCGACTCCCCTGTGGAGACTCCAGAAGTACCCCAAGATCCATGTAGTCATTGGAGAGGAATCCTCAGGTTCAGGCCCCGACTCCAACAAGGTCTTCGGCGCCGGCATTGACTAGAGAGGATATCCGAGAGACCCCCAAGCAACTCCCATGGGGACTTACTTATCCAGAGGCCACCAGAGCGGGTGCCTGAGGTCCCCATCGTAACTCGAGAGCATCTGCCACAACTCGAGAAAATCCAAGAGTTTCTCCCTTCCTCACGAGATGAGGCCGATTTCCGCTGAGATGTCTCGAGGGTAATCACACCTACCCTCTGGAACTTCGAAAGGGTCCTTCACACCCTTACTGCAAATCAAGAAGTTATCCGACATACCCGTCTCCACTCGAGAGGAAGCACGAGGGTCCCGCCCACATCCAGAGGAGCCCAGGATCCACCTCGTAGCTGGAGATGAGGAATCCTAACCCTGCTTCATCGCGATAGAGTTCCTGGCATTCCAGTCGCAACTCGAGAGGAGGCAAGCTCAACAGGAAAACGGAGAGGAGCTCCAGGGTCGTGGCACCATTAAAAGAGTCCTCCAGATATCTCAGTCCATTCCAGAGGACCTCTTTGCCCTTGCACCGCCTCAACTTTCACGCCGAGGATCGACTCACACCATGGTGGCACGTGGGACAGCCCTGTGGAAAGCCTCATGGGACAGCCTCGAGGGAAAGCCACATATTCCTTGATCCACGCGATGGGAAGCGTAACACTTCAGCGACTGCTAGGGAGGAAAGTGCAAGTGCATGGCCCCATTCGAAACGATGACTGACTCCCCTGTAGAGACTCCTGAAGTACCCCAAGATCCAGAGCAGCACTGGAGATGATTCCTCAGGTTTCGGCCCGACTCCACACAAGGTCTAAGGCCCCAAAATCGATTGGAGAGAAATCGCAAGTGGCACCAAGCAACTCCCATGCGCAATGGCCTTACCTGAGGCCACCAGAGCATGTCCCTGAGGTACCCGTCGTAACTCGAGAGAGCCTGCAACAACGCGAGAAAATCCAGGAGGTTCTCCCATCCAGGAGACATGGGGCACATTTCAGCTGAGGCATCTCGAGGCTAATCACACCTAACCTCTGGAACTTCGAAAGGTCCCTCACACCCTTGCTGCAACTCAAGAAGTTCCCCAACATACCCGTCTCCACTCGAGAGGAAGCACGTGGGTCCCGCGCACAACCAGAGGAGCCCCATTTCCGCCCAGTAGTTCGAGATGAGGGATCCTTTCCCTGCTTTGACGGAAACGAATTCCCGGCGTTCCCGTCGCATCTCAAGAGGAGGAGTTCTGAACAGGAAAGGCGAGAGGAACTCCAGGGTCGTGCCACCAGTCAAAGAGTCCCCCAGATGTCTCAGTTCATTCCAGAGGAACCTGTTTTCCCTGCACTGCCTCGACTTCCACCCCGAGGATCGACACACCACTGTGGCACGTGGGAGAGCACCGGGGGAAAGCCCAGTGGAAAAGCCCCATGGGAAAGCCTCAAGGGAAAGCCACACATCCCTTGATCCTCGCGACGAGAAGCATGACACTGATGGGACAGCACGGGCGGAAAGCGCACGTGCATGCCCCATTCGAGACGAGGACTGACTCCCCTGTGGAGACGCAAGAAGTACGCCAGGATCCATGTCAGCACTGGAAAGGAATCCCCAGGTTCCGGCCCTGATTCCAAAGAATGACTTAGGCCCAGTCATGGACGGGAGAGGAATACCGAGAGGCCTCCTAGCAACTCATAGGTGGACTGGCCTTTCCTGAGGCCACCAGAGCGGGTCCCTGAGGTCCCCGTCGTAACTCGAGAGCACCTGCCGTAACTCGAAAAAATCCAGGAGGTTCTCCCCTCCAGGCGAGATGAGGCCCATTTCCGCTGAGGCGTCTCAGGGTAATCACACCTAAACTCTGGAACGTCGAAAGGGTCCTTCACACCCTTGCTGCAAATAAAGAAGTTCCCCGACATACCCATCTGCACTCGAGAGAAAGCACGAGGGTTCCGCTCACATGCAGAGGAGCCCCGGTTCCGCCTGGTCATTCGAGATTAGGGATCCTTTCCCTGCTTCTTCGGGAAAGAATTCCCTGCATTCTGGTCACATCTCAAGAGGAGGTGCTCTCAACAGGAAAGGCGAGAGGAACACCAGGATCGTGCCACTATTCCAAGATTCCCCCAGATGTCTCAGTCCATTCCAGAGGAAACTGTTTTCCCTGAACTGGCTCGTCTTTCAAGGCGAGGATCGACTCACACCACGGTGGCCCGTGGGACAGCCCTGTGGGAAAGACTCGTGGGAAAGCATCGAGGTAAAGCCACAGATCCCTTGATCCCTGTGACGGGAAGCGTTACACTGCTGCTACAGCTTCGGAGAAAAGCGCACGTGCATGCCCCCACTCGAGACGAAGACTGACTCACCTGGGGGGAGTCCAGAGGTAACCCAAGATCCATGTCAGCACTGGAGAGGAATCCTCAGGTTCCAGCCCCGACTCCACACAAGGTCTTAGGCCCTGGCCTCGACTGGAGAGTAATCCCGAGAGGCCCCAAAGCAACTCGCATGGGGCTGGCCTTTCCTGAGGCCACCAGAGCGGGTCCCTGAGGTCCCCGTCGTAACACGAGAGCACCTGCCGCAACTCGAGAAAATCCAGGAAGTTCTCCCCTCCAGGCGAGATGAGGCCCATTTCCGCTGAGGCGTCTCGAGGCTAATCACACCAAACGTCTGGAACTTCCAAATGGTCCTTCACACCATTGTTGCAACTCAAGAAGTTCCCCGACAAACCTGTCTCCACTCGAGAGGAAGCACGAGGTTCCCGCCCACATCCAGAGGAGCCCCGTTTCCGCCTCTCGTAGCTCCAGATGAGGGATCATTCCCTACTTGGTCGGGAAGAACTTCCAGCGTTCCCGTCGCATCTCAAGAGGAGGCGCTCTCAACAGGAAAGGCGAGAGGAACTTCAGGTTGGTGCCACCATTCCAAGAGTCCCCCAGAGGTCTCAGTCATTTTGAGAGGAACCTGTTTTCCCTGCACTGCCTTGACATTCACGCCGAGGATCGACTCACACCACGATGGCACGTGGGACATCCCGGTGGGAAAGCCTCATGGGAAAGCCTCGAGGGAAAGCAACAGATCCCTTGATCCACGCGACGGGAAGCGTGACACTGCTGCTACAGCTTGGGAGGAAAGTGCACGTGCAAGCCCCCAATAGAGACGAGGACTGACTCCACTGGGGAGACTCCAGAAGTACCCCAAGATCCATGTCGGCACTGGAGAGGAATCCTCAGGTTCCGGCCCCGACTCCACACAAGGTCTTAGGCCCCAGAATCGATGGGAGAGAAATCCGGAGAGGCCCCCTAGCAACTCGCTCGGGGACTGGACTTTCCTGAAAAAACCAGTGCGGGTCCCTGAGGTCCGCTTCTTAACTCGAGAACACCTGCCACAACTCGAGATTATCCAGGAGGTTCTCCCCTTCAGGCGAGATGAGGCCCAATTCCGCGGAGGCGTCTCGAAGCTAATCATTTTTAACCGCTAGAACTTTGAAAGGGTCCATCACACCCCTGCTGCAACTCAAGAAGTTCTCCAACATACCTGTCTACTATCGATAGGAAGCATGAGGGTCCCACCTATATCCAGAGAAGCCCCGTTTCCGCCTAGTTTCTCGAGATGGGGGATCTTTTCCCGGCTGTGCCGGGAAAATTCCCAGCGTTCCCGTCACATATCAATAGGAGGCGCTATCAATAGGAAAGGCGAGAGGAACTCCAGGGTCGTGCCAGCATTCCAAGAGTCCCCCAGATGTCTCAGTCCATTCCAGAGGAAACTCTTTTCCCTGCAGTGGTCGTCTTTCATGCCAAGGATCGACTCACACCATGGTGGCACGTGGGACACCCCTGTGGGAAACCCTCGAGGGAAAGCCACAGATCCCTTGATCCACGTGACGGGAAGTGTGACACTGTTGCTACAGCTCGGGAGGAAAGCGCACCTGCACGCCCCCACTCAAGACGAGGGCTAACTTTCCTGGGGAGACTCCAGAAGTACCCCAAGATCCATATCAGCACTGAAGAGGATTCCTGAGGTTCCGGCCCCGACTCCATACAAGGTCTTAGGCCCTGGTATCGACGAGAGCGGAATCCCGAGAGGCTCCCTAGCAACCCGCATGGGGACTGGCATTTCCTGAGGAAACCAGTGCGGGTTCCGAGGTCCCCGTCGTAACTCGAGAACACATGCCGCAACTCGAGAAAATCCAGGAAGTTCTCCCCTCCAGGCTAGATGAGGCCCATTTCTGCTTAGGCGTTTCGAGGCTAATCACACCTAACCTCTGGAACTTCGAAATGGTCCTTCACACCCTTGCTGCAACTCAAGAAGTTGCCCGACAGACCTTTCTCCACTCGAGAGGAAGCACGAGGGTCCGGCCCACATCCAGAGGAGCCCCGTTTCCGCCTCATAGCTCGAGATGAGGGATCCTTTCCCTGCTTCGTCGGGAAAGAATTCCCGGGGTTCCCATAGTATCTCAAGAGGAGGCGCTCTCAACAGGAAAGGCAAGGGGAACTCCAGGGTCGTGTCAACATTCCAAGAGTCCTCCAGATGTCTCATTCCATTCCAGAGGAACCGTTTTTCCCTGCACTGGCTCGTCTTTCACGGCGAGGATCAACTCACACCATGGTGGCACGTGGAACAGCCATTTGGGAAAGCCTCGTGTGAAAGCCTCGAGGGAAAGCCACAGATCCCTTGGTCCACCTACGGGAAGCGTGACACTGCTGCTACAGCTCGGGAGAAAAGCACACGTGCATGCTGTCATTCGAGACGAGACCTGACTCCCCTGGGGAGACTCCAGAAGTAACACAAGATCCATGTCAGCACTGGGGAGGAGTCCTCAGTTTCCGGACGCGAATCCACATAAGGTCTTAGGCCCCGGCATCGATGGGAGAGGAATCCCGAGAGGCCCCATAGAAACTCGCATGGGGACTGTCCTTTCCTGTGGCCACCAGAGCGGGTCCCTGAGGTCCCCGTTGTAACTCGAGAACACCTGCCGCAACTCGAGAAAATACAGGAGGTTCTCCCCTCCAGGCGAGATGAGGCCCATTTCCAGTGAGGCGTCTCGAGGCTAATTACACATAAAATCTGGATCTTCGAAAGGGTCATTCACACCCTTGCAGCAACTTAAGAAGTTCCCCGACATACCCGTCTCCACTCGAGAGGAAGCACGAGGGTCCCGCCCACATCCAGAGGAGCCCCGTTTCCGCCTCGTAGTTCGAGATGAGGGATCGTTTCCCTGCTTCATCGGGAAAGAATTCCCGGTGTTCCTGTCCCATCTCAAGAGGAGGCGCTCTCAACTGGAAAGGCGAGAGGAACTTCAGGGTCGTGCCACCATTCCAAGAGTCCTCCAGATGTCTCATTCCATTCCAGAGGAACCGTTTTTCTCTGCACTGGCCCGTCTTTCACGGCGAGGATCAACTCACACCACGGTGGCACGTGGGACAGCCGTGTGGGAAAGCCTCGTGGGAAAGCCTCGAGGGAAAGCCACAGATTCCATGATCCACCTTACGGGAAGCATGACACTGCTGCTACAGCTCGGGAGGAAAGCACACGTGCATGCCCCCACTCGAGACAAGGCCTGACTCTCCTGGGGAAACTCCAGAAGAAACCAAAGATCCATGTCAGCACTGGAGAGGAGTCCTCTGGTTCCGACCGTGACTCCACACAAAGTCTTAGCCACCGGCATCGATGGGAGAGGAATACCGAGAGGCCCCAGAGCAACTCGCATGGCGACTGGCCTTTTCTGAGGCCACCAGTTTTGGTTCCTGAGGTCCCCGTCGTAACTCGAGAACCCCTGCAGCAACTGGAGAAAATCCAGGAATTTCTCCCCTCCAGGTGACATGAGGCCCATTTCCGCTGAGGCGTCTCGAGGCTAATCACACATAACCTCTGGAACTTCGAAAGGGTCCTTCACACCCTTGCTGCAACTCAAGAATTGCCCCGACTTATGCATCTCCACTCGAGGGGATGCACGTGGGTCCCGCCCACATCCAGAGGAGCCACGTTTCCGCCTCGTAGCTCGAAATGAGGGATCCTTTCCCTGCTTCCTCTTGAAAGAATTTCCGGCGTTCCCGTCGCATCTCAAGAGGAGGCACTCTCAACAGGAAAGACGAGAGGAACTCCAGGGTCGTGCCACCATTTGAAAACTCCCAGAGATGTCTCAGTCCATTCCAGAGGAACCTGTCTTCGCTGCACTGGCTCATCTTTTACGCCGAGGATCGACTCACACCATGGTGGCACGTGGGACACCCCTGTGGTAAAGCCTCTTGGGAAAGCCTCGAGGGAAAGCCACAGATCCCTTGATCCACGTGACGGAAAGTGTGACACTGTTGCTACAGCTCGGGAGGAAAGCGCACGTGCATGCCCCCCCTCAAGACGAGGACTGACTCTCCTGGGGAGACTCCTGAAGTACCCCAAGATCCATATCAGCAATGGAGAGGAAACCTGAGGTTCCAGCCCCGACTCCACACAAGGTCTAAGGCCCTGGCATCGACGGGAGAGGAATCCTGAGAGGCCCCCTAGCAACTCCCATGGGGACTGGCATTTCCTGAGGAAACCAGTGCGGGTTTCGATGTCCCCATTGTAACTCGAGAACACCTGCCGCAACTTGAGAAAATCCAGGAAGTTCTCCCCTCCAGGCGAGATGAGGGCCATTTCCGCTGAGGCGTCTCGAGGCTAATCACACCTAACCTCTGGAACTTCGAAAGGGGCCTTCACACCCTTGCTACAACTCACGAAGTTCCCCGACATACCCGTCTCCACTCGAGAGGAAGCACGAGGGTCCCGCCCACATCCAGATGAGCCCCGTTTCCGCCTCGTAGCTCGAGATGAGGGATCCTTTCCCTGCTTCATCTGGAAAGAATTCCTGGCGTTCCCGTCGCATATCAAGAGGAGGCGCTCTCAACAGGAAAGGCGAGAGGAACTCCAGGGTCGTGCCACCATTCCAAGAGTCCTCCAGATGTCACATTCCATTCCATTCCAGAGAAACCGTTTTTCCCTGCACTGGCTCATCTTTCATGGCGAGGATCAACTCACACCACTGTGACACTTGGGACAACCGTGTGGAAAAGTCTCGTGGGAAAGCCTCGAGGGAAAGCCACAGATCCCTTGGTCCACCTGACGGGAAGCGTGACAGTGCTGCTACAGCTCGGGAGGAAAGCACACGTGCATGCCCCCATTCGAGATGAGACCTGACTCCCCTGGGGAGACTCCAGAAATAACCCAAGATCCATGTCAGCACTGGAGAGGAGTCCTCTGGTCCCGGCCGCGACTCCACACAAGGTCTTAGGCCCCAGCATCGATGGGAGAGGAATCCCGAGAGGCTCCCTAGCAACTCGCATGGGGACTGTCCTTTCCTGAGGCCACCAGAGCTTGTCCCTGAGGTCCCAGTCGTAACTCGAGAACAGCTACTGCAACTCGAGAAAATCCAGGAGATTCTCCCCTCCAGGCGAGATGAGGCCCATTTCCGCTGAGGCGTCTTGAGGCTAATCACGCATAAACTCTGGATCTTCGAAATTGTCCTTCACACCCTTGCTGCAACTCAGGAAGTTCCCCAACTTACCCGTCTCCACTCGAGAGGAAGCACGAGGATCCCGCCCACATCCAGAAGAGCCCCGTTTCCGCCTCGTAGCTCGAGATGAGGGATCCTTTCCCTGCTTCATCAGGAAATAATTCCCGGGGTTCCTGTCGCATCTCAAGAGGAGGTGCTCTCAACAGGAAAGGCGAGAGGATTTCCAGCGTTGCACCACCATTCCAAGAGTCCCCCAGATGTCTCAGTCCATTCCAGAGGAACCTCTTTTCCCTGCACTGGCTCGTCTTTCACGTCACGGATCGACTCACACCACGGTGGCACGTGGGACTGTGCCGGGAGCTAGTGTGAGGAAATCCCGCCCATGACAAAGTCATGAGGAAGGAAGCTGACATACGCAAGGTGTGCTCAGACTTCAGGGACCCCTCTGGAAATTCCTAAGCATTTACCCCAAGAAAAATCTGCCCGCTTTTGTGCTCTGCTTTTCCACTTTTCTGATATCCTCTGGAAAAACGTCAATTCAGGGTTTTAGTCTTCTGCATTTGAAAGGGATGTTTCAGTTAAACCCCTCTGATAGCTCTCTAGCCTGCCTAACAGGTTCCCCAGACCTCTTACAGCTTGTGAATTGCTTACAGCCTCCCAACCGCAAGAGGCACAAAGCTTTAAAGCATCTTAAAGATACAGAGCCTTTTCTAAATGTTCAAAATTATATTGGTAGAGGGTTTTCACTGTTGACTCAAGGATTGCTGCCAGACCTCCATATTCTTTTAGGCACCTGGAAAGATGTTAATGTAAGCAGGATGTAGGAAAAGATACATAGTAGTTTTGATGTTAGCAACACTAGTCTTTGGGTTAATTGCTTCTCTTTTGCTGTAAATCACTGCACTCCCTCTACTTGTTATAAGTTGCTGTATCCTTGCTGTGTAAGAATGTAACTTTATTTAGTGCTTTCTGAGAGTGGCACCAGACCTTGGGAAGATCAACACAAATAAGTCTTGTGGTTGACAAACCCTTATCAGAAAAAAGGCTATAATATGTTAATTGGCCCTTTTGGCTGGAAGATGATGTAAATTACCTAAGACTTGTGTATACAATTAGGTATGCAGAGAGAAAAGCCTGGTTTTGATAAGAGTCTGGACTGCTAATGCTGCATAACTTTGTGTTACCCATTGATCTCCATGTTTTATCAAAAGTATAAAAGGCCTTCTGAACAATAAAGGATGGGACCAGATTCTCGGGCCAGTTTCTCGGACTAGTCTCCGCCTGGTTTCTTGGGAATCTGGCTCTCCCCATCTCTCTCTCTCTCTCTCTTTTTCTCTCCCTTTTCTTCCTTCTGCTCTTTACTTTAATTTCAGTCTGAATTTCCATCTGGGGCGCGGCGGCTCGCCAGGTCTACTTATTTGCCCTGGTTATTAAGACCCTCGTGAAAGGGAGCTTAAGGCGAGGCACCCTTAGATAATCAAGCGGGCGCCGGTGGCACAACGTAGATGGTGCAAATTCCTTGTCTGGAATTTTATTGGTCTTCCGCGTAAACCAAGCTATTCAGCCCTCTTTCTCCACTTAATCTTCCTACTGCACTATAGTTTCTTAATCTAATCTTATATTAATAAATAAACAATCTTTCCACGCCAACGCCGTCCACCCTTCAAATTCCCTGGATCCACCGGGGTTGGACCCCGGCAAGTGGAGCCCGGAACAGGCTATTCGAAGGTAGGTTCCTCGGAGCAAAAGCTCCCCCCAGAGCACTCTCTGTTGCTCCCCCCGGAGCACTCTCTGTTGCTCCCCCCGGAGTGACTTAATCACTCCCCCCGGAGTACTTTCTGGTACTCCCCCAGTGTTGAGTGTTTGGGACGGCTAGGACCCCACTCAGGGTGCCGCAGACCCCCCTGTAGGATAGACAGGGTGAGGAGGAGTGGGAAGTGTTCAAGGGTTTAAGAGAAACCTGGTGCTCTAGAGGTTGAAAGAAACCTGCTATCTTAGGGTTGAAAACAAAACCCCCCTTGGCTAAGGTAAAACCTTTTTGTCAAGGCAGACTTTTCTATAACTCTTAATTTTCTGACATGGGTAACAATGACTCAAAACAATTACAACTCTTTATATAAGTAATTTTATAACTGTTAAACAAAAGACAAATTAAAGATAAAAAGGTTAGTGTTACAAGAGCAATGTCCTTGGTTTCCAAAAAAGGGATTTTAGATACTTGGGTGAACCTAGGAAAACAGCTAAAAACTTACTACACTTTGCATGGGCCTGTAAATGCTTTTGCTCTGTAAAATATGATTACAAATGTTCTGGACCCCCGTCATGAGGCTGTTATATAACCTATGGGAGAGGCTATAGCGGTAAATGGTAGTGGGTCTCCACCTTCTACGCAGATCATATTTTCTGCCATTGGCAAACAAAAGGAGGGAGACTGTACTCTTCCTCCCGAGGAAAGAGGGTGCTTACAGGACGCAGCGGCTGAGCGCCCTGGAGAGCCCCCTCCCCCTCTACACAAACCAAACCTTTAAAAAAGGTATCTTATTTAAGGCGACCACTGCAACCTCTGCTTGCGCCTCCCCAGGGCTTAAGAACTCCCCACTTTATATCCAAAGCCTCCCAGAACATTGCTTAAGTTTGAAAAGGATAGTTAAAATATTTTTGAGCAAAATAACTTTTTTTTTCCTTTTTTTAATTAAATTTTAAAATCTTTAATTCTTACATGTGTTCCCAAACATGAAACCCCCTCCCACCTCCCTCCCCATAACATCTCTGTGGGTGATCCCCATGCACCAGCCCCAAGCATGCTGTATCCTGCGTCAGACATAGACTGGCGATTCAATTCTTACATGATAGTATACATTATAGAATGCCATTCTCCCAAATCATCCCACCCTCTCCCTCTCCCTCTGAGTCCAAAAGTCCGTTATACACATCTGTGTCTTTTTTCCTGTCTTGCATACAGGGTCGTCATTGCCATCTTTCTAAATTCCATATATATGTGTTAGTATACTGTATTGGTGTTTTTCTTTCTGGCTTACTTCACTCTGTATAATCGGCTCCAGTTTCATCCATCTCATCAGAACTGATTCAAATGAATTCTTTTTAACGGCTGAGTAATACTCCATTGTGTACATGTACCAAAGCTTTCTTATCCATTCATCTGCTGATGGACATCTAGGTTGTTTCCATGTCCTGGCTATTATAAACAGTGCTGCGATGAACATTGGGGTACATGTGTCTCTTGGTGGGAATGCAAACTAGTACAGCCACTATGGAGAACAGTGTGGAGATTCCTTAAAAAATTGCAAATAGATCTACCTTATGACCCAGCAATCCCACTCCTGGGCATACACACCGAGGAAACCAGAATTGAAAGAGACGCAAAAGAACTTTTAAAACAGAGCTTGCTCCTTGCATAAAATCCCCTCAGGAGGGGCCTCACCTAAGGGAAAAAAAAAAAAAAAGGAAGAAAAACAGAAAAAAAGAAACAAAAATATTCGTAATAAAAAGGATTTTACAAATGCAAAATGTTTCTCTTGAGGCCAAATATAACATTTTTTGCCAAAATGTTCTGCTAAACAGAGACAACAAGCCGTACCAAACAACCCCAGGTAGCTCAGGCCTAGACCTCAGTTCCACCACCTCAATAATATTAACTCCCAACTCAGATTCCAATGGGAGTGGCTAGTCGCCTGCCTGAGGACATTGTATGACTTGTGCTGGGGCATAGCTTGCTTTCTTTTCAAGAAATTTCGGTAGTGTCTTGTGTAGTAAATTCTGATTATATTGGAAAAATTGAAGTTTTGATCTCGCCACCTGCTAAAACTGTGCAATTAATAAAACATAAAAAAATAGCACAGCTTTTGCTTTTACTTTAACCAGACAAAAAAAGCCCCAGAGGATCTAGATCTAGCCTTTTGGGTGCAAAATATTGCAGCTTCTAGGCCTTTAAAATATTTTTTAATTCAAGGATATAAAATGTCATGGCTCTTAGACAATAGACAAGACGTTTCTTACATTGCTGAGAGACTAGTCCACCTCCTGGCCAACACATACTACTGAAAAGGAGTTGGTGGAATTAGAAAAAGTGGTATGCAGGATGGAAATGTTGTAAAAAAAGAGGTGAGAGACAGTTTAAAACCTTGGTGAGTAGTGAGCTCCCCGTTGCTGGAAGTATTCAAGCAAAGATTAAATGGTTACTTGTCACCTAAAAGGCTATAGACCAGATTTGGGTTATAAAAAGATCATCGGAAAAGCTTATAAAGATATTGTGTAACACCTCTTTTCTTGCTTCTTATATTTAGGTCTGCCAAAAGTTTTAAAACTGATAATGTCCATTTAAAGCTACTGAGAGATTGTTTACTAACTTTAAATGATTTCCAAAAATTATTAGGTGATATTAATTGGATATGCCCACATTTAAAACTGACTTCTGTAGATTTAAAGCCTTTTGTTTGATTGCTTAAAAAAAACAATCCTAATCCCAGTTCTAAGAAAAGGTTGACTAGTGAGACAGAGTTGGCTTTTGTTAAAGTAAATGAGGCTTTAAATGATCAGTTAATTAAGATTAATATTACCAAAAGAGGGGATGAAATTGTTCTTGCCACAAAACGGGATGCTTGTGACAAGAAGGCCCATTGGTTCCATCTAATGACCCCCCAAGAAAAATAGTTTTATCTTATCCCAACTTGGTGGCACGATTAATTAAAAAAAAAAAGGTGTGGAACTTTTTGGATAAGAGGTAGCAAATATAGTAATTCCATTCAATAAGGATCAACTGCAATTCTTTTACAAAAATAGTGATGATTTGGCAAGTTGCTCTGATAGATTTCAGGAGTCATATTTTGTTTTATTTGCCCTCAAGCCCCCACAGTAGTTAAAATTGCAAAAATTTTAGATTGGCAATTTGAGGATACCTGTGAACTTTCCAACCTTATGTTGTTCCTTAGCTCCCCCTTACCCTGTGGGGGAGGGACGTGCTATCTCAAATGAGAGTGTTACTTTTTAGCCCTGATGATAAAGTGACCTCTCAGATGTTGCAGATGGGCTATGATCCATCAAAAGGTGTGGGTGGAAGAATGGCCTCTGCCTAAGGAAAAATTACTGACATATTAATTAAAAAGATTAATTCAAGTATACTGATTTATTAAATTGTTTAGTAAAGAGCCATCAAAACTTGTAATTCCATATAACAGAAAACAACTTGATGCTTTTCAAATGTTTGATGATGATTGGCAGATTGCTATAAAAAATTATTGTGGTCAAATCTTGCATCATCTACCCTCACATGCTTTGTTAATTCAAAAATTAAAAAAGGAGAATTTAAGTATAGTTTTCCCCCATCAGATTTTACAACATGCTCTTTCTGTAGTAAATTAAATGCTGATTTGTCTGGAACAGTAAAATAAAAAGCCATTAGTAAAGTGAAAAGATCTCCTCCAGATGACAAAAAGATCCTGACCCAAATTTAACTGCTGGTCGAGGAAGTGTTTATATTTTTTTCCACAGGGTGCAGATTCGTCAATTTGGATCCTGGACAGACTGATTCACCACAAAAGAAAAAGGGAATTTCTCTGCCGCCACTGCCTCGGGAAACAGCCACGCACCAAAAGCTGCGGGCGGGGCCAGCCTGACTGACAAAACCCAGTGCACCGCACTCGCAGCCCCGTAACAGCTCCCGCCAGCAGGAGAGGCAAAATAAACATCAAGATCCGGGCGGGACTAACAGCTGCTGCAGCGCAAACTCCAACCAGAAAATGACTCTATTTACTCTATTTTGGCTTGTCTATCCTCTCCTTATGTTTTTCTTTAAACCAGTGATTCCAGAAAAACTTAACATACCTAATGTAGTGACTTGTGAACCATGGATGCATTCATCTTGTTTAACTCCTCAAAATAATTTCTGCTCTTTTGTGGTTTTAAAGATGTCCTGTAACTGTAACAACTTATTGATATGATAATTATGTTCTTGCTGTGTTACAAATGTTATTGTTACTATGGCAGCAATCATTGACTCAACAAGTGTAAATGCCCAATATGTTAAAAAATCAAGTTTTAGGTGTTTTGGAACAGCTCAGATATTAGTTTAGACTTAGGGAAACTTCATAATCAGATTCAGACCTTGGAACACTCCCGATTAGATTTTACCACTGCAGGAGAAGCCAATGACTTTTTCCACACTTTCTCTAACTTCATTTCTGGAAAGACTATTCTGTCTACTGTTTATAATCTTGCTCCTTGTAATCATTCTTCCCTGTATTGTCTAGATTCTTCAGCAGAGCGTTTGGAATCTCGCGACCGAACTGCACCTGATTTAACAAATAAATAATTAATTAATTAAAATTAAAAAGGGTGAGATGCCGGGAGCCAGTGTGAGGAATCCCGCCCGTGACAAGGTCATGAGGAAGGAAGCTGACATACGCAAGGCATGCTCAGACTTCAGGGACCCCTCTGGAAATTCCTAAGCATTTACCCCAAGAAAAATCTGCCGGCTTTTGTGCTCTGCTTTCCCCTTTTCTGATATTCTTTGGAAAAATGTCAATTCAGGGTTTTAGTCTTCTGCATTTGAAAGGGATGTTTCAGTTAAACCCCTCTGATAGCTCTCTAGCCTGCCTAACAAGTTCCCCAGACCTCTTACAGCTTATGAATTGCTTACAGCCCCCCAACCGCGAGAGGCACAAAGCTTAAAAGCATCTTAAAGATACAGAGCCTTTTCTAAAGAGTTCAAAATTATATTGGTAGAGGGTTTTCACTGTTTACTCAAGGATTGCTGCCAGACCTCCATATTCTTTTAGGCACCTGGAAAGATGTTAATGTAAGCAGGATGTAGAAAAAGATACATAGTAGTTTTGATGTTAGCAACACTAGACTTTTGGGTTAATTGCTTCTCTTTTGCTGTAAATCACTGCACTCCCTCTACTTGTTATAAGTTGCTGTATCCTTGCTGTGTAAGAATGTAACTTTATTTAGTGCTTTCTGAGAGTGGCACCAGACCTTGGGAAGATCAACACAAATAAGCCTTGTGGTTGACAAACCCTTATCAGAAAAAAGGCTATAAAATGTTAATTGGCCCTTTTGGCTGGAAGATGATGTAAATTACCTAAGACTTGTGTATACAATTAGGTATGCAGAGAGAAAAGCCTGGTTTTGATAAGAGTCTGGACTGCTAACGCTGCATAACTTTGTGTTACCCATTGATCTCCATGTTTTATCAAAAGTATAAAAGGCCTTCTGAACAATAAAGGATGGGACCAGATTCTCGGACCAGTTTCTTGGACTAGTCTCGGCCTGGTTTCTTGGGAATGTGGCTCCCCTCGTGCCTCTCTCTCTCTCTCTTTTTCTCTCCCTTTTCTTCCCTCTGTTCTTTACTTTAATTTCAGGCTGAATTTCGATCTGGAGCGCGGAGGCTTACCAGGTCTACTTATTTGCCCGGGTTATTAAGACACACGTGAAAGGGAGCTTAAGGCGAAGCACCCTTAGATATACAAGCGGGTGCCGGTGGCCGAACGTAGATGGTGCAAATTCCTTGTCTGGAATTTTGTTGGTCTTCCGCGTAAACCAAGCTATTCAGCCCTCTTTCTCCACTTAATCTTCTTACTGAAATATAGTTTCGTAATCTAATCTTATATTAATAAATAAACAAGTCTTTCCAAGCCAATGCCATCTACCCTTCGAATTCCCAGGATCCACCGGGGATGGACCCCGGCAGGACAGCCCTGTGGGAAAGCCTCGTGTTAAAGCCTCGAGGGAAAGCCACAGATCCCTTGGTCCAACTGACAGAAAGCATGACACAGCTGCTACAGCTCGGGAGGAAAGGGCACGTGCATGCCCCCACTCGAGATGAGGCCTGACTCCCCTGGGGAGGCTCCAGAAGTACCCCAAGATCCATGTCAGCACCGGAGAGGAGTCCTCAGGTTCTAGCCGCGACTCCACACAAGGTCTTAGGCCCCGGCATCGATGGGAGAGGAATCCCGAGAGGAACCCTAGCAACTCGCATGGGGACTGGCCTTTCCTGAGGCCACCAGTGTGGGTTCCTGAGGTCCCCGTCGTAACTCGAGAACACCTGCAGCAACTAGAGAAAACTAAGGAAGTTCTTCCCTTCAGGCGAGATGAGGCCCATTTCCGATGAGGCGTCTCGAGGCTAATCACAGCTAACCTCTGGAACTTCGAAAGGGTCTTTCACACCCTTGCTGCAACTCAAGAAGTTCCCCGACATACCCGTCTCCACTGGAGAGGAAGCAAGACGGTACAGCCCACAAACAGAGGAGCTCCGTTTCCGCCTTGGAGCATGAGAAGAGGGATGCTTTTTCTGCTTCGTCGGGAAAGAATTCCCGGCGTTCCCGTCGCATCTCAAGAGGAAGCGCCCGCAACAGGAAAGGCGAGAGGAACTCCAGGGTCGTGCCACCATTCCAAGAGTCCCCTATATTTCTAAGTCCATTCCAGAGGAATCTCTTTTCCCTGCAATGGCTCGTCTTCCATGCCGAGGATCGACTCACACCACCGTGGCACGTGGGACAGCACTGTGGGAAAGCCTCGTGGTAAAGCCTCGAGGAAAAGCCACAGATCCCTTGGTCCACCAGATAGGAAGCGTGACACTGCTGCTACAGGCCGGGAGGAAAGTGCACGTGCATGCCTCCACTTGAGACGAGGCCTGACTTCCCTGGGGAGACTCCAGAAATAACACAAGATCCATGTCAGCAACGGAGAGGAGTTCTCAGGTTTCGGCCGCGACTCCACACAAGGTCTCAGGTCCCGGCATCGACGGGAGAGGACCCATTGAGGCCCCATAGCAACTGGCATGGGGACTGGACTTTCCTGAGAACCAGACCTGGTCGCTGAGGTCCCCGTCGTAACTCGAGAACACCTACCATAACTCGAGAAAATCCAGGAAGTTCTACCCTCCAGGCGAGATGAGGCACATTTCCCTGAGGCATCTCGAGGCTAATCACACATAACATCTGGAACTTCGAAAGAGTCCTTCACACCCTGGTTGCAACTCAAGGAGTTCCCCGACATACCCGACTCCACTCGAGAAGAAGCACGAGGGTCCCACCCACATCCAGAGGAGCACCGTTTCTGCCTCGTAGCTCGAGATGAGGGATCCTTTACCTGCTTAGTCGGAAAAGAATTCCCGGGGTTTCCGTCGCATCTCAAGAAGAGGCGCTCTCAACAGGAAAGGTCAGAGGAACTCCTGGGTCGTCACACCATTCCAAGAGTCCTTCAGATGTCTCATTCCATTCCAGAGGAACCGTTTTCCCTGCACTGGCTCGTCATCTACGCCAAGGATCGACTCACACCACAGTGGCACGTGGGACAGCCCTGTGGGAAAGCCTCATGGGAAAGACTCGAGGGAAAGCCACAGATCCCTGGTCCACCTGACGGGAAGCGTGAAAATGCTGCTACAGCTCGGGAGGAAAGCGCACATGCATGCCCCCACTCGAGTCGAGGCCTGACTCCCCTGGGGAGACTCCAGAAGTAACCCAAGATCCATGTCAGCACCGGAGAGGAATCCTCAGGTTCCCGCCGCGACTCCACACAAGGTCTTAGGCCCCGGCATCGATGGGAGAGGAATCTTGAGAGGCCCACTAGCAACTCGCATGGGGACTGGCCTTTCCTGAGGCCACCAGGTAGTGTTCCTGATGTCCCCGTTGTAACTCGAGAACACCTGCCGCAACTCGAGAAAATCCAGGAAGTTCTCCCCTCCAGGCGAGATGAGGTCCATTTCGGCTGAGGCGTCTCGAGGCTAAGCACACCTAAACTGTGGAACCTCGAAAGGGTCCTTCACACCCTTGCTGCAAATCAAGAAGTTTCCTGACATACCCAACTCCACTCGAGAGGAAGCACGAGGGTCCCGCCCACATCTAGTGGAGCCCCGTTTCCGCCTCGTACCTCGAGATGAGGCATCGTTTCCCTGCATCGTCGTGAATGAATTCCTGGCATTCCCGTCGCATCTCAAGAGGAGGCGCTCTCAACAGGAAAGGCAAGGGGAACTCCAGGGTCGTGCCACCATTCCAAGAGTCCTCCAGATGTCTCATTCCAATCCAGAGAAACCGTTTTTCCCTGGACTGGCTCGTCTTTCACGGCGAGGATCGACTCTCAACACGGTGGCACGTGGGACAGCCGTGTGGGAAAGCCTCGTGGAAAAGCCTAGAAGGAAAACCCCAGATCCCTTGGTCCACCTGACGGGAAGTGTGACACTGCTGCTACAGCTTGGGAGGAAAGCACACGTGCATGCCCCCACTGGAGACGAGGCCTGATCCCCTGGGGAGATGCCAGAGGTAACCCAAGATCCATGTCAGCACCTGAGAGCAGTCCTCAGTTTCCGGCTGCAACTAAACACATGGACTTATGCCCCGGAATCAATGGGAGAGGAATCCCGAGAGGCCCCCTTGCAACTTGCATGGGGACTGGCCTTTCCTGAGGCCACCAGTGCGGGTTCCTGAGGTCCCTCTCTCATCTCGAGAACATCTGCCGCAACTGGAGAAAATCCAGGAAGTTCTCCCCTCCAGGCGAGATGAGGCCCATTTCCGCTGAGGCGTCTCAAGGCTAATCACACCTAAACTCTGGAAAATCGAAAGGGTCTTTGACATCCTTGCTGAAACTCAAGAGGTTTCCCAACATAACCGGCTCTACTCGAGAGGAAGCACGAGGGTCCCGCGCACATACAGAGAAGCCCCATTTCCGCCTCGTAGCTAGAGATGAGGTATCGTTTCCCTGCTTCGTCGGGAAAGAATTCCCTGCGTGCCTGTCGCATTTCAAGAGGAGGCGGTCTCAACAGGAAAGGTGGGAGGAACTCCAGGGTCGTGCCACATTCCAAGAGTCACCCAGATATCTCAGTCCATTACAGAGGAACCTCTTTTCCCTGCACTGGGTCATCTTTCACGCCGAGGATCGATTCACACCACGGTGGCACGTGGGACAGCCCTGTGGGAAAGCTTCGTGGGAAAGACTCGAGGGAAAGCCACAGATCCCTTGATCCACGTGACGGGAAGCGTGACACTGCTGCTACAGCTCGGGAGGAAAGTGCATGTGCATGCCCCCACTCAAGCAGAGGCCTGACTCCCCTGGGGACACTCTAGAAGTACCCCAAAATCCATATAGGCACTGGAGAGGAATCCTCAGGTTACGGCCCCGACTCCTCACAAGGTCTTAGGCCCGGCATCTACGGGAGAGGAATCCCGAGAGGACCCCTAGCAACTCGCCTGGGGACTCTCCTTTCCTGAGGCCACCAGAGCGGGTCCCTGTGGTCCCGGTCGTAACTCGAGAAAACCTGCTGCAACTCGAAAAATCCAGGAAGTTTTCCCCTCCAGGAGAGATGAGGCCCATTTTCGCTGAGGCGTCTCGAGGCTAATCACACATAACCTCTGGAACTTCAAGGGTCCTTCACACCCTTGCTGCAACTCAAGAAGTTCCCCGACATACGCGTCTTCACTGGAGAGGAAACACGAGGGTCCCGCCCACATCCAGAGGAACCTCGTTTCAGCCTCGTAGCTCGAGATGAGGGATCCTTTCCCTGCTTCATCGGGAAAGAATTCCCGGCGTTCCCGTCGCATCTCAAGAGGAGGCAGTCTCAATAGGAAAGACGAGAGGAACTCCAGGGTCGTGCCAGCATTCCAAGAGTCCCCCAGATGTCTCAGTCCATTCCAAAGGAACCTACGTTTCCTGCACTGGCTCGTCTTTCACGCCGAGTATCGACTCACACCATGGTGGCACGTGGGACAGCCCTGTGGGAAAGCCTCCTGGGAAAGCCTCAAGGGAAAGCCACAGATCCCTTGGTGCACCTGACGGGAAGCATGACACTGCTGCTACAACTCCGGAGGAAAGCACACGTGCATGACCCCACACAAGACGAGGACTGACTCCCCTGGGGAGACTCCAGAAGCACCGCAAGATCCATGTCAGCACTGGAGAGGAATTCTCAAGTTCCAACCCCAACTCCACAAAAGGTCTTAGGCCCCGGCATCGACGGGAGAGGAATCGCGAGAAGCCCCCTAACAAGTCGCATGGGTATTGACCTTTCCTGAGGCCACCAGAGTGGGTCCCTGAAGTCCCCATCATAACTCGAGAACACCTGCCCCAACTGGAGAAAATACAGGAAGTTCTCAGTTCCAGGCGAGATGAGGCCCATTTCCGCTGAGGCGTCTCGAAGCTAATCACACATGCCCTGTTGAACTTCGAAAGGATCGTTCATACCCTTGCTGCAAATCAAGAAGTTCGACAACATACCCGTCTCCACTCGAGGGGAAGCAAGACGGTCCCGCCCACATCCAGAGGAGCCCCGTTTCCGCCTCAAGCTCGAGAAGAGGGATCCTTTCCCTGCTTCGTCGGGAAAGAATTGCCGGTGTTCCCGTCGCATCTCAAGAGGAGGCACTCTCAACAGGAAAGGCGAAAGGTAATCCAGGGTCATGCCACCATTCCAGGAGTCCCCAAGATTTATCAGTCCATTCCTGAGGAACCTTTTTTCCCTGCACTGCCTCGACTTTCACGATGAGGATCGACTCTCACCGGGGTGGTATGTGAGACAGCACTTTGGGAAACCTCGTGGGAAAGCCTCGAGGGAAAGCCACAGATCCCTTGATTCAGTTGATGGGAAGTGTGACACTGTGGCTACAGCTCGGGAGGAAAGCACACGTGCATGCCCCCACTGGAGACGAAGACTGACTCCCCTGGGGAGACTCCGGAAGTACCCCAAGATCCATGTCAGCATTGGAGAGGATTACTCAGGTTCCGGCCCCGACTCCACACAAGGCCTTAGGGCCCAGCATCGATGGGAGTGAAATCTCCAGAGGCCCCCTAGTAACTCGCATGGGGACTGGCCTTTCTTGAGGCCACCAGAGCCGGTCCCTGAGGTCCCCGAGGTAACTCGAGAACACCTGCCGCAACTCAAGAAAATCCAGGAATTTCGCCCCTCCAGGCGAGATGAGGCCCATTTCCAATGAGGCATCTCGAGGCTAATCACACCTAACCTCTGAACTTCGAAAGGGTTCTTCACACCCTTGCTGCAACTCAAGAAGTTCCCGGACATACCCATCTCCACTCTAGAGAAAGCAAGACGGTACCACCCACATCAAGAGGATCCCCGTTTCCGCCTCATAGCTCGAGATGAGGGATCCTTTCCCTGCTTCATCAGGAAAGAGTTCCCGGCGTTCCCGACGCATCTTAGGAGGAGGCATTCTCAACAGGAAATGCGAGAGGGACTCCAGGGTCTTGCCACCATTCCAAGAGTCCCCCAGATGTCTCAGTCCATTCCACCGGAACCTGTTTTCACTGCACTGCCTCGACTTTCACGTCGAGGGTGGACTCACACCAAGGTGGCACGTGGGACAGCCCTGTGGGAAAGCGTCGTGGGAAAGCCTCGAGGGAAAGCCACAGATCCCTTGATCCACCTGATGGGATGCATGACACTGCTGCCAGAGCTCGAAAGGAAAGCGCACGTGCATGCCCCCACTCAAGACGAGGACGGACTCCCCTGGAGAGACTCCAGACGTTCCCCAAGATGCATATCAGCACCGAAGAGGAATCCTCAGATTAGGGCTCCTACTAAAAACAAGGTCTTAGGCCCAGGAATCGAAGGGAGAGGCATCCCAAGAGGCACCCTAGCAACTCGCATGGGGACTGGCCTTTCCTTAGGCCACCAGAGCGCGTCCCTGAGGTCCCCGTCGTACTCGAGAACACCTGCCGCAACTCGAGAAAATCCAGGAAGTTCGCCCATCCAGTCTAGATGAGGCCCATTTCCGCTGAAGCATCTCGAGGCTAATCACACATAACCTCTGGATTTTCGAAAGGGTCCTTCAAACCCTTGCTGCAACTCAGGAGTTCCCCGACATACCCATCTCCACTCGAGAGGAAGCACGAGTTTACCGCCCACATCCAGAGGAGCCCCGTTTCGCCGCGTAGCTCGAGATGACGGATCCTTTCCCTGCTTCGTCGGAAAAGAATTCGAGGCGTTCCCGTCGCATCTCAAGTGGAGGCGCTCTCAACAAGAAAGGCGAGAGGAACTCCATGGTCGTGCCACCATTCCTAGAGTCCCCCAGATGTCTCAGTCCATTCCAGAGGAACCATTATTCACTGCATTGGCTCGTCTTTTACGGCGACGATCAACTCACACCATGGTGGCACGTGGGACAGCCTTGTGGGAAAGCCTTGTGGGAAAGCCTCCAGGCAAAGCCACAGATCCCTTGATCCACGTGACGGGATGCTTGACACTGCTGCTACAGTTTGGGAGGAAAACAAACGTGCATGCCCCCACTCGAGAGATTGCCTGACGTCTCTGGGGAGACACCACATGTAACTCAAGATCCATGTTAGCACCGGAGAGGAATCCTCAGGTTCCGGCCCTGACTACACACAAGGTTTTTGGCCCCGGTATCGACGGGAGAGGAATACCGAGAGGCCCCCTAGCAACTCGCATGGGGACTGGCCTTTCCTGAGGCCACCAGAGCGGGATCCTGTGGTCCGCATCGTAACTCGAGAACACGTGCCGGAACTCGAGTAAATCCAGGAAGTTCTCCCGTCCAGGCGAGATGAGGCCCGTTTCCGCTGAGGTGTCTCGAGTCTAATAACACCTAACCTTTCGAAATTCCAAGGGGTCCTTCACAACTTGCTGCAACTGAAAAAGTTCCCCGACATACCCGTCTCTACACGAGGGGAAGCAAGAAGGTCCCGCCCACATCCAGAGGAGCCTCATTTCCGCCTCGTAGCTCGAGATGAGGGATCCTTTGCCGTTTTCTTCAGGAAAGAATTCCCGGCGTCCCCGTCGCATCTCAGGAGGAGGCGCTCTCAAAGGAAAGGCGAGAGGAACTCGAGGGTGGTACCATCATTCCATGAGTCCCCTAGATTTCTCAGTCCATTCCAGAAGAACCTGTTTTCCCCGCACTGCCTCGACTTTCATGCCGAGGATCAACTCACAACACGGTGGTACGTAGGTCAGCCCTGTGGGAAACCGCGTGGGAAAGCTTAGAGTGAAAGCCTCGAGGGAAAGCCACAAATCCCTTGATTCAGTTGACAGGAAGCGTGACACGGCTTCTACAGCTCGGGAGGAAAGCACACGTGCATGCCCCCACTCGAGACGAAGCCTGACTCCCCTGGGGAGACTCCAGAAGTACCCCAAGATCCATGTCAGCACCGGAGAGGAATCCTCAGGTTCCAGCCCTCACTCAACACAAGGTGTTAGGCCCCGGCATCGACGGGAGTGGAATCCCGATATGCCCCCTAGCAAGTCTCATGGGGACTGGCCTTTCCTGCGGCCACCAGAGCGGGTCCCTGATGTCCCTGTTGTAACTCGACAACAGCTGCCGCAACTCGAGAACCTCCAGGAAGTTCTCCCTTCCAGGCGAGATGTGGCTCATTTCTGCTGAGGCGTCTCGAGGCTAATCACACTTAACCTCTGTAACTTCGAAAGGGTCCTTCACACCCTTGCTGCAACTCAAGAAGTTCTCCCACATACCCGTCCCCACTCGAGAGGAAGCACGAGAGTCCCGCCAACATCCAGAGGAGCCCCGTTTCTGCCTCGTAGCGCGAGATGAGGGATCCTTTCCATGCTTCGTCGGGAAAGAATTCCTGGCGTTCCAGTCGCATCTCAAGAGGAGGCACTCTCAACAGGAAAGGCGAGAAGAACTCCAGGGTGGGACCACCATTTCAAGACTCCCCCAGATGTCTCAGTCCATTCCAGAGGAACCTCTTTGCCCTACAGTGCCTCGTTATTAACGCCGAGGATCGACTCACACCACGGTGGTACGTGAGACAGAACTGTGGGAAAGCCTCATTGGAAACAACAGATCCCTTGATCCACGAGACGGGAAGCGTGACACTGCTGCTACAGCTCGGGAGGAAAGCCCACGTGTATGTCCCCACTCGAGACGTGGACTGACTCCCCTGGAGAGACTCCAGAAGTACCCCAAGATCCATGTTAGCACCGGAGAGAAGTCCTCAGATTCCAGCACCGACTTCACACAAGGTCTTAAGCAAAGGCATCGATGGGACAGGAATACCGAGAAGCCCCCTGTCCACTCGCATGGGAACTGGCCATTCCTGAGGCCACCAGAGCGGGTCCCTGAGGTCCCCGTCGTAACTCAAGAACACCTTCCGCAACTCGAGAAAATCCAGGAGGTTCTCCCCTCCAGGCGAGATGAGGCATATGTCCGCTGAGGCATTTCGAGGCTAATCACACCTAACCTCTGTAACATCGAAAGGGTCCTTGACACCCTTGCTGCAATTCAAGAAGTTCCCCGACATACCCGCCTCCACTCAAGAGGAAGCACGTGGGTCCCACCCACATCCAGATGAGCCCCGATTCCAACTCGTAGCTCGAGATGAGGGATCCTCTCCCTGCTTCTACGGGAAAGTATTTCCAGCAATCCCCTCGCATTTCAGGAGGGGCGTTCTCAACAGGAAAGGCGAGAGGAACTCCAGGGTCTTGCCACCATTCCAAGAGTCCCCCAGATGTATCAGTCCATTCCAGAGGAACCTCTTTGCCCTGCACTGGCTCGACTTTCACCCCGAGGATCGCCTCACACCACGGTGGCACGTGGGACAGCCTTGTGGGAAAGCCTCGTGGGAAAGCCTTGAGGGAAAGACACAGATTCCTTGATCGACGTGACGCGAAACGTGACACTGCTGCTACAGCACGGGAGGAAAGCACACGTGCATGCTCCCACTGGAGACGAGGACTGAATCCCCTGGGGAGACTCCAGAAGTACCCCAAGATCCATATCAGCACCGGAGAGGAAACCTCAGGTTCCGGTCCTGAGTCAACACAAGGTTTTAGGCCCCGACATCGATGGGAGAGGAATCCCGAGAGGGTCCCTAGCAACTCTCATGGGAACTGGCCTTCCCTGGGCCACCAGAGCGGGTCCCTGTGGTCCCCGTGGTAATTCGAGAACACCTGCAGCAACGAGATAATATCCAGGAATTTCTCCCCTCCAGGCGAGATGAGGGCTATTTCCGCTGAGGCGTCTCGAGGCAAATCACACCTAACCTCTGGAACGTCGAAAGGGTCCTTCACACCCTTGCTGCAACTCAAGAAATTCCCCGCCATCCTCGTCTCAACTCGAGAGGAAGCACGAGTGTTCCGCCCACATCCAGAAGAGCCCCGTTTCCCCTCGTAGTTCGAGATGAGGGATCTTTTCCCTGCTGCGTCGGGAAAGAATTCCCAGCGTTCCCGTCGCATCTCAAGAGGAGGCGCTCTCAACAGGAAAGGTGAGAGGATCTCCAGGATCGTACCAACATTCCAAGAGTCCCAGAGATGTCTCAGTCCATTCCAAAGGAACCTGTATTCCCCGCACTGGCTCGTCTGCCACGCCCAGGATCGACTCACACCACGGTGGCACGTGGGACAGCCCTGTGGGAAAGCCTCCTGGGAAAGCCTCGAGGGAAACCACAGATCCCTTGATCCACGGGACGGGAAGCATGACACTACTGCTACAGCTCGGGAGGAAAGTGCACGTGCATGCCCCCACTCGAGACGAGGCCTGACTGACCAGGGGGGACTCAAGAAGTACCCCAAGATCCATGTCAGTACAGGAGAGGAATCCTCAGGTTCCGGCCCTGACTCCACACAATGTTTTAGGCCCCGTCATCGATGGGAGAGGAATCCCGAGAGGGCTCCTAGCATCTCGCCCATTGACTGGCCTTTCCTGCGGCCACCAGAGCGGGTCCATGAGGTTCCCGCCTTAAATCGGGAACACCTGCCGCAACTCGAGAAAATCCAGGAAGCTCTCCCCTCCAGGCGAGATGAGGCCTATTTCCGCTGAGGCGTCTCGAGGCTAATGACACCTAACCTCTGGAAATTCGAAAGGGTCCTTCACACCCTTGCTGCAACTCAAGAAGTTCCCCGCCATACCCGCCTCCACTCGAGAGGAAGCACGAGGGTCCCGCCCACATCCAGAGGAGCCCCGTTTCCCCCTCGTAGCTCGAGATGAGGGATCTTTTCCATGGTGCATCCGGAAAGAATTCTCAGCGTTCCGGTCGCATCTCAAGAGGAGGAGCTTGCAACAGGAAAGGCGAGAGGCACTCCAGGGTCGTGCCACCATTGCAAGATTCCCCCAGATGTCTCAGTTCATTCCAGAGAAACCTGTTTTCCCTGCATTGGCTGGTCATTCACGCCAAGGATCGACTCCCAGAATGGTGGCACGTGGGACAGCCCTGTGGGAAAGCCTCGTGGGAAAGCCTCGAGGGAAAGACACAGATCCCTTCATCCACGTGACGGGATGCGTGACACTGCTGCTACAGATCGGGAGGAAAGCGCACATGCATGCCCCCACTCGAGACGAGGCCTGACTCACCTGATGAGACTCCAGAATTACCCCAAGACGATGTCAGCACCAGAGAGGAAACCTCAGGTTCCGGCCCTGACTCCACACAAGGTTTTATGCCCCGGCATCGACGGGAGAGAAATCCTGAGAGGGCCCCTTGCAACTCGCATGGGGCTGGCCTTTCCTGAGGCCACCAGAGCGGGTCCCTGAGGTCCCCGTCGTAACTCGAGAACACCTGCCGCAACTCGAGAAAATCCAGGAAGTTCTACCCTCCTGGCGAGATGAGGCCTGTTTCCACTGAGGCGTCTCGAGGCTAATCACATCTAATCTCTGGATCTTCGAAAGGTTCCTTCACTCCCTTGCTGCAACTCAAGAAGTTCCCCGCCATACCCGCCTCCACTCGAGAGGTAAAACGATAGTCCCGCCCACATCCAGAGGAGCCCCGTTTCCACCTTGTAGCTTGAGATGAGGGATCTTTTCCCTGCTTCGTCAGGAAAGAATTCCCAGCGTTCCCATCACATCTCAAGAGGAGGCATTCTCAACCGGAAAGGCGAGAGGAACTTCAGGGTCATGCCACCATTCCAAGAGTCCCCCAGATGTCTCAGTCCATTCCAGAGGAACATGTTTTCCCTGCACTGGCTCGTCTTACAAGCCCAGGATCGACTCACACCATGGTGGTACGTGGGACAGACTTGTGTTAAAGCTTCCTGGGAAAGCCTCGAGGGAAAGCCCCAGATCACTTGATCCACGAGATGGGACGCGTGACATTGTTGCTACAGCTAGGGAGGAAAGCGCATGAGCATGCCCCCACTCGAGATCAGGACTGACTCCACTTGGGAGAATCCAGAAGTACCCCAAGATCGATGTCAGCACCGGAGAGGAATCCTCAGGTTCCGGCCCTGACTCCACACAAGGTTTTAGGCCCCAGCATCGAAGGGAGAGGAATCCCGAGAGGGCCCCAAGCAACTCGCATGGGGACTGGCCTTTCCTGAGGCCACCAGTGCGGGTCCCTGTAGTCTCCGTCGTAACTGGAGAACACTTGCCGCAACTCGAGAAAATCCAGGAGGTTCTCCCCTCCAGGCGGGATGAGGCCCAATTCCCCTGAGGTGTTTTGAGGCTAATCACATCTAAACTCTGGAACTTCGAAAAGGTCCTTCACACCCTTGCTGTGACTCAAGAAGTTCCCCGCAATACCCGCCGCCACTCGAGAGGAAGAACGAGGGTCCCGCCCACATCTAGAGGAGCCCCGTTTTTGCCTCGTAGCTCGAGATGAGGGATCCTTTCCCTCATTCGTCATGAAAGAATTCCCAGCGTTCCTGTCGCATCTCAAGAGGAGGCACTTTCAACAGGAAAGGTGAGAGGAACTCCAGGGTCGCGCCACCATTCCAAGAGTCCCTCACATGTCACAGTCCATTCCAGAGGAATCTCTTTTCCCTGCACTGGCTCGTCTTTCACGCCGAGGATCGACTCACACCACGGTGGCACGTGGGACAGCCCTGTGGGAAAGCTTCGTGGGAAAGCCTCAAGGGAAAGCCACAGATCCCTTGATCCACTCGATGGTAACCGTGACATTGCTGCTACAGATCGGCAGGAATGCACAAGTGCATGGCCCCACCCGATATGAGGACTGACTCCCCTGGGGAGACTCCAGAAGTACCCGAAGATCGATGTCAGCATTGGCGAATAATCCTCATGTTCCGGCCCCGACTCCACACAAGGTCTTACGCCCCGGCATCAACAGGCAGGAATCCCGAGAGGCCCCCTAGCAGCTCTCATGGTGACTGGCTTTTCCTGAGGCCACCAGATCGGGTCCGTGAGGTCCCCGTCATAACTCGAGAACACCTGCCGCAACTCGAGAAAATCCAGCAGGTTCTCCCATCCAGGCGAGATGAGACCCATTTCCGCTGAGGTATCTCGAGGCTAATCACACCTAACCTCTGGAACTTCGAAAGGTTGTATCACACCCTTGCTGCAACTCAAGAAGTTCACCGAAATACCCGTCTTCACTAGATAGGAATCAGGAGGTTCCCTCCCAGGTTCAGAGGAGCCCCGTTTCTGCCTCATAGCTCAACATAAGTGATCACTTCCCTGCTTCGCCGGGAAAGCATTCCTGGCGTTCCGGTCGCATCTCAAGAGGAGGCGCTCTCAACAGTAAACTTGAGAGGAACTCCACGGTCGTTCCACCATTCAAGGAGTCCCCCAGATGTCTCAGTCCATCCCAGAGGAAGCTCTTTTTCCTGCACTGTCTTGTCTTTCACGCCGGGGATCAACTCACACCATGGTGGCATGGGGGACAGCCCTGTGGGAAAGTCTCGTACCAAAGACTAGAGGGAAAGCCACAGATTCCTTGATCCACGTGAGTGGAATCGTAACACTGCTGCTACAGCTCGGGAGGAAAGCGCACGTGCTGCCCCCACTCGAGTCGATTACTGACTCCACTGAGGAGACTCCAGAAGTAGCCCAAAATCCATGTAAGCACCTGAGAGGAATCCTCAGATTCGGCCACGACTTCACACAAGGTCTTAGGTCTCGACATCGATGGGAAAGGAATCCCGAGAAGCCCCCTAGCAACGCGCATGGGGACTGGCCTTTCCTGGGGCCACCAGACCGGGACCCTGAGGTCACTGTCGTATCAGGAGAACACCTGCTGCAACTCGAGAAAATCCAGGAAGTTCTCCCCTCCAGGCGAGATGAGGCCCATTTCCGCGTAGGCGTCTCAAGGCTAATCACACCTTAAATCTGGAACGTCGAATGGGTCCTTCACACCCTTGCTGCAACTCAAGAAGTTCCCCGACACACCCGTCTCCACTCGAGAGGAAGCAAGAGGGTCCCGCCCACATCGAGAGGAGCCCCGTTTCCGCCTCATAGCTCGAGATGAGGGATCCTTTCCCTGCTTCGTCGGGAAAGAATTCCCGGCTGTCCCGTCGCATCTCAAGAGGAGGGGCTCTCAACAGGATAGGCGAGAGGAAATCCAGGGTCGTGCCACCGTTCCAAGAGTCCCCCAGAGGTCTCATTCCATTCCAGAGGAACCTGATTTCCCTGCACTGGCTCCTCTTTCACGCCGAGGATCGACTCACACCACGGTGGCACGTGGGAAAACCCTGTGGGGAAGCCTCATGGGAAAGCCTCGAGTAAAGCCACAGATCCCTTGATCCAGGTACCGGGAAGCGTGACACTGCTGATATAGCTCGGAGAAAAGGGCACGTGCATGCCCCCACTCGAGACGAATACTGACTCCCCTTGGGAGACTCCAAAGTACCCCAAGGTACATGTCAGCAACGCAGAGGAATCCTCTCGTCCCTGCCCTGACTCCACACAAGGTCGTAGGCCCCGGCATCGACGGGAGAGGAATCCCGAGAGGGCCCCTTGCAATTCACATGAGGCCTGGCCTTTCCTGAGGCCACCAGAGCGGGTTCCTGATGTCCCCGTCGAAACTCGAGAACACCTGCCGCAACTCGAGAAAATCCAGGAAGTTCTCCCTTCCAGGCGAGTTGAGGCCCATTTCCCCTGAGGCATCTCGAGGCTAATCACACCTAACCTCTGGAACTTTGAAAGGGTCCTTCACACCCTTGCTGCAACTCAAGAAGTTCCCCGACATACCCGCCTCCACTCGACAGGAAGCACGATGTTCTCGCCCACATCGAGATGAGCCCCGTTTCCACCTTGTAGCTCGAGATGAGGGATCTTTTCCCTGCTTTGACGAGAAAGAATTCCCGGCCATCCCGTCACATCTCAAGAGGAGGCGCTCTCAGTAGGAAAGGAGAGAGGCACTCCAGGGTCGTGCCACCATTACAAGAGACCCCAGATGTCTCAGTCCATTCCAGAGGAAACTCTTTTCCCTGCACTGGCTTGTCTTTCATGCCGAGGATCGATTCACACCACGGTGGCACGTGGGACAGCCCTGTGGGAAAGCCTCGTGGGAAAGCCTCGAGCGAAAGCCACAGATCCCTTGATCCACATGACGAGAAGCATGAAACTGCTGCTATAGCTCGGGAGGAAAGCGCATGTGCATGCCCCCACTGGAGACGAGGACTGACTCCCCTGGGGGTACTCCAGAAGTACCCCAAGATCCATGTCAGCACCGGAGAGAATCCTCAGGTTACAGACCCGATTCCACACAAGGTCTAAGGCCATGGGATCGACGGGAGAGGAATCCCGAGAGAGACCCTAGCAACTCTCATGGCGAGTGACCTTTCCTGAGGCCACCAGAGCGGGTCCCTGTCGTCCCCGTTGTAACTAGAGAACACCTGCCACAACTCGAGGAAATCCAGGAAGTTCTCCCATCCAGGCGAGATGAGGCCCATTTCGGCTGAGGCATCTCGAGGCTAATCACACCAAACCTCTGGAATTTGGAAAGGGTCTTTCACATCTTTGCTGCAACTCAAGAAGTTTCCCGCCATACCCGTCTCCACTCGAGAGGAAGCACGAGGGTCCCGCCCACATCCAGAGGAGCCCCGTTTCTGCCTCGTAGCTCCAGATGAGGGATCCTTTCCCTTCTTCGTCGGGCAAGAATTTCCGGCTATCCCATCGCATCTCAAGAGGAGGTGCTCTCAACAGGTAAGGCGAGAGGAACACCAGGGTCGTGCCACCATTCCAAGAGTCCCCCAGATGTATGAGTCCACTGCCGAGAAAACTGTTTTCCCAGCCCTGGCTTTTCTTTCACGCCGAGGATGGACTCTCACCACGGTGGCCCGTGGGACAGCAGTGTGGGAAAGATTAGTGGGAAAGCCTCGAGGGAAAGCCACAGATCCCTTGAACCACGTGACGGGAAGAGTGACACTGCTGCTACAGCTCGGGAGGAAAGTGAACGAGCATGCCCCCACTCAAGACGAGGACTGACTCGACTGGGGAGACTCCAGAAGTATCCCCAAGATCCATATCAGCACTGAAGAGGAAATCTCAGGTTCCGGCCCTGACTCCAAACAAGGTCTTAGGCCCCAGGATCGACGGGAGAGGAATCCCGAGAGGCCCCCTTGCAACACGCATGGGGACAGGCCTTTCCTGCGGCCACCAGAGCGGGTCGATGAGGTTCCTGCCGTAAGTCGGGAACACCTGCCGCAAATCGAGAAAATCCAGGAAGCTCTCCCCTCCAGGCGAGATGAGGCCTATTTCCGCTGAGGCGTCTCGAGGCTAATCACATCTAACCTCTGGAAATTCGAAAGGGTCCTTCACACCCTTGCTGCAACTCAAGAAGTTCCCCGCCATACCCGCCTCCACTCGAGAGGAAGCACGAGGCTCCCGCCTACATCCAGAGGAGCCCCGTTTCCCCCTCGTAGCTCGAGATGAGGGATCTTTTCCATGCTGCGTCCGGAAAGATTTCCAACCGTTCCGGTCACATCTCAAGAGGAGGCGCTCTCAACAGGAAAGGCGAGAGGCACTCCAGGGTCGTGCCACCATTGCAAGATTCCCCCAGATGTCTCAGATCATTCCAGAGGAACCTGTTTTCCTTGCATTGGCTCGTCTTTCACGCCAAGGATCTACTCATAACACGGTGGCACGTGGGACGGCCCTGTGGGAAAGCCTCATTGGAAAGCCTCGAGGGAAAGACACAGATCCCTTGATCCACGTGACGCGAAACGTGACACTGCTGCTACAGCTCGGGAGGAAAGCACACGTGCATGCTCCCATTGGAGACGAGGACTGAATCCCCTGGGGAGACTCCAGAAGTACCCCAAGATCCATGTCAGCAACGGAAAGGAATTCTCAGGTTCCGGCCCCGACTCCAAACAAGTTCTAAGGCCCCGGGATAGACGGGAGAGGAATCACGAGAGACCCCCTAGCAACTCGCATGAGGACGGGCCTTTCCTGAGGCCACCAGACCAGGTCCCTGAGGTCCCCGTCGTAACTCGAGAACACCAGCCGCAATTCGAGAATACCCAGGAAGTTCTCCCCTACAGGGGAGATGAGGCCTATTTCCGCTGAGGCGTCTCGAGGCTAATCACACCTAAACTCTGGAATTTCGAAAGGGTCCTTCACACCCTTGCTGCAACTCAAGAAGTTACCCGCCATGCCTGCCTCCACTCGAGAGGAAGCACGAGGGTCCCGCCCACATCCAGAGGAGCCCCGTTTCTGCCTTGTAGATTGAGATGAGGGATCCTTTCCCTGCTTCGCCAGGAAAGCATTCCCAGCGTTTTCCTCGCATCTCAAGAGGAGGTGCTCTCAACAGGAAAGGCTAGAGAAACTCCACAGTCGTGCCACCATTCCAAGAGTCCCCCAGATGTCTCAGTCCATTTCAGAGGAACCTGTGTTCCCTGCACTGGCTCGTCTTTCACGCCGAGGATCGACTCACCACGGTGGCACGTGGACAGCCCTGTGGGAAAGTCTCGTGGGAAAGCCTCGAGCGAAAGCCAAAGATCCCTTGATCCACATGACGAGAAGCGTGACACTGCTGCTACAGCTCGGGAGGAAAGCGCACGTGCATGCCCCCACTCGAGACGAGGCCTGACTCACCTGGGGAAACTCCAGAAGTACCCCAAGATCCATGTCAGCACCGGAGAGGAATTCTCAGGTTCTGGCCCTGACTCCACACAAGGTTTCAGGCCCCGTCATCGATGGGAGAGGAATCCCGAGAGGGCCCCTAGCAACTCGGATGAGGACTGGCCTTTCCTGAGGCAACCAGAGCGGGTCCCTGAGGTCCCCGTCGTAACTGGAGAACACTTGCCTCAACTCGAGAACGTCCAGGAAGTTCTCCCCTCCAGGCGAGATGAGGTCTATTTCCGCTGAGGCATCTCGAGGATAATCACACCTAAACTTTGGAACTTCGAAAGGATCCTTCACACCCTTTCTGCAACTGAAGAAGTCCCCGCCATACGCGCCTCCACTCTAGAGTAAGCACGAGGGTCCCGCCCGCATCCAGAGGAGCCCCGTTTCCATCTTGTAGCTTGAGATGAGGGATCCTTTCCCTGCTTTGTCGGGAAAGAATTCCCAGTGTTCCTGTTGCATCTCAAGAGGAGGCGCTCTCAACAGCAAAGGCGAGAGGAACTCCAGCGTCGTGCCACCATTCCAATAGTCCCCCAGATGTCTCAGTCCATTCCAGAAGAACCTGTTTTCCCTGCACTGGCTCGTCTTTCATGCCGAGGATCGACTCACACCACGGTGGCACGTGGGACAGCCCTGTGGGAAAGCCTCGAGGGAAAGCCATAGATCCCTTGATCCACGTGACAGGAAGCGTGACACTGCTGCTACTGCTCGGGAGGAAAGCGCACGTGCATGCCCCCACTCGAGACGAGGGCTGACTCCCCTGCGGAGACTCCAGAAGTACCCCAATATCCATGTCACCACCGGAGAGGAATCCTCAGTTTCCGGCCCTGACTTCACACAAGTTCTTACGCCCCGGCATTGATGGGAGAGTGCCGGGAGCCAGTGTGGAGAATCCCGCCCGTGACAAGGTCATGAGGAAGGAAGCTGACATAGGCAAGTCGTGATCAGAGTCCAGGGACCCCTCTGGAAATTCCTAAGCATATACCCCACAAAAATCTGCCGGCTTTTGTACTCTGCTTTTCCACTTTACTGATATTCTCTGGAAAAATATCAATTCAGGGTTTTAGTCTTCTGCATTGTAAGGGATGTTTCAGTTAAACCCCTCTGATAGCTCTCTAGCCTGCCTAACAGATTCCCCAGTCCTCTTACAGCTTGTTACTTGCTTACAGTCCGCCTACCGGGGGAGGCACAAAGCTTAAAAGCATCTTAAAGATACAGAGCCTTTTCTAAAGATTTAAAAATTATATTGGTAGAGGGTTTTCACTGTTGACTCAAGGATTGCTGCCAGACCTCTATTTTCTTTGTCTTTTAGGCACCTGGAAGGATGTTAATGTAAGCAGGATGTAGAAAAAGATACATAGTAGTTTTGATGTTAGCAACACTAGACTTTTGAGTTAATTGCTTTTCTTTTGCTGTAAATCACTGCACTCCCTCTACTTGTTATAAGTTGCTATATCCTTGCTATGTAAGAATGTAACTTTATTTAGTGCTTTCTGAGAGTGGCACCAGACCTTGGGAAGATCAACACAAATAAGTCTTGTGGTTGACAAACCCTTATCAGAAAAAGGCTGTAAAATGTTAATTGGCCCTTTTGGCTGGAAGTTGATGTAAATTACCTAAGACTTGTGTATACAATTAGGTATGTAGAGAGAAAAGCCTGGTTTTGATAAGAGTCTGGACTGCTAATGCTGCATAACTTTGTGTTACCCATTGATCTCCATGTTTTATCAAAAGTATAAAAGGCCTTCTGAACAATAAAGGAGGGGACCAGATTCGCAGACCAGGTTCTCAGATTAGTCTCGGGTTGGTTTCTTGGGAATCTGTCTCCCCCCGCGTCTCTATCTCTTTTTCTCTCCCTTTTCCTCTCTCTGCTCTTTACTTTAATTTCAGGCTGAAATTCCATCTGGGGCGAGGAGGCTCGCCAGGTCTATGTATTTGCCCTGGCTGTTAAGACCCGCACGAAAGGGAGCTTGAGGCGAGGCACCGTTAGATATTCAAGCGGGCATCGGTGGCCCAACGTAGACGGTGCAAATTCTTTGTCTGGAATTTTATTGGTCTTCCGTGTAAACCAAGCTATTCAGCCCTCTTCCTCCACTTAACCTTCTTACTGCACTATAGTTTCTTAATCTGATCTTATATTAATAAATAAACAAGTCTTTCCACGCCAACGGCGTCCACCCTTCGAATTCCCAGGATCCACCGGGGCTGGACTCCTGCAGGAGAGGAATCCCGAGAGGGTCCCTAGCAACTCGCATGTGGACTGGCCTTTCCTGAGGCCACCAGGGCGGGTCCCTGAGGTCCCCATCAAAACTCGAGAACACCTGCCGCAACTCGAGAAAATCCAGGAAGTTCTCCCCTCCAGGTGAGATGAGGCTTATTTCCGCTGAGGTGTCTCAAAGCTAATCACACCTAACCTCTGGAAATTCGAAAGGGTCCTTCACACCGTTGCAGCAAATCAAGAAGATCCCAGCCATATCGGCCTCCATTCGAGAGGAATCGCGAGGGTCTCGGCCACATGTAGAGGAGCCCCGTTTCCGCCTCGTAGCTCGAGATGAGGGATCCTTTCCCTGCTGCGTCAGGAAAGAATTCCCAGCGTTCCCGTCCCATCTCAAGAGGAGGCGCTCTCAACAGGAAAGGCGAGAGGAACTCCAGGGTCATGTCACCATTCCAAGAGTCCCCCAGATGTCTCAGTCCATTCCAGAGGAACCTCTTTTCGCTGCACTGGCTTGTCTGTCACGCCGAGGATCGACTCACACCATGGTGGCACGTGGGACAGCCCTGTGGGAAAGCCTCGTGGGAGAGCCTCGAGGGAAAGCCACAGATCCCTTGATCCACGCGACGGTAAGCATGACATTGCTGCTAAAGCTCGGGAGGAAAGCGCACGTGCTTGCTCCCACTCGAGAGGAGGACTCACTCCCCTGGGGAGACCTCAGAAGTACCCCAAGATCGATTTCAGCACCAGAGAGGAATCCTCAGGTTCTGGCCCTGACTTCACACAAGGTTTTAGGCCCTAGCATCATCGGGAGAGGAATCCCGAGAGGGACCCTGACAACTCGCATGGGGACTGGCCTTTCCTGAAGCCACCAGAGCGGATACCTGTGGTCCCCGTCGAAACTCGAGAACCCCTGCCGCAACTCAAGAAAATCCAGGAAGTTTTCCCGTCCAGGCCAGATGAGGCCAATTTCCGCTGAGGCGTCTCAAGGCTAATCACACCTAAACTCTGGAACTTCGAAAGGGTCCTTCAAAATCTTGCTGCAACTCACGAAGTTCCTCGACATACCCGTCTCCACTCGAGTGGAAACACGCGGTCCCGCCCACATCCAGAGGAGCCCCGTTTCTGCCTGTAGCTCGAGATGAGGGATCCTTTCCCTGCTTCATCGGGAAATAATTCTCGGCGTTCCCGTCACATCTCAAGAGGAGGCGCTCTCAACAGGAAAGGCGAGAGGAACTCCAGGGTCGTGTCACCGTTCCAAGAGTCCAGCAGATGACTCAGTCCATTCCAGAGGAACCTGTTTTCCCTGCACTGGCTCGTCTGTCACGCCGAGGATCGACTCACACCATGGTGGCACGTGGGACAGCCCTGTGGGAAACCCTCGAGGGAAAGCCACAGGTCCCTTGATCCACGCGACATTGCTGCTACAGCTCGGGAGGAAAGCGCACGTGCATGGCCCCACTCGAGACGAGGATTGACTCCCCTGCGGAGACTCCAGAAGTATCCCAAGATCCATTTCAGCACTGGAGAGGAATCCTCATGTTCCGGCCCTGACTCCACACAAGGTTTTAGGCCCTGGCATCGATGGGAGAGGAATCCCCAGAAGGCCTCTAGCAACTCCCATGGGGACTGGCCTTTCCTGAGGCCACCAGAGCGTGTCCCTGAGGTCCCCGTCGTAACTTGAGAACACCTGCTGCAACTCGAGAAAATTCAGGGAGTTCTCCCCTCCAGGCGAGATGAGGCCCATTTCCGCTGAGATTCCGCGAGGCTAATCACACCTTGCCTCTGGAACTCCGAAAGGGTCTTTCACACCCTTTCTGCAAATCAAGAAATTCCCCGCCATACCCGCCTCCACTGGAGAGGAAGCACGAGGGTCCCTCTCACATCCAGAGGAGCAACGTTTCCCACTCTTAACTCGAGATAAGCGATCCATTCCTTGCTTTTAACGGGAAAGAATTCCCGGCGTTCCCGTCGCATTTCAAGTGGAGGCACTCTCAATAGGAAAGGTGAGAGGCACTCCAGGGTCATGCCACCATTCCAAGACTCCCCCAGGTGTCTCAGTCCATTCCATAGGAACCTGTTTTCCCTAAACTGGCTCGTCTTTCATGCCGAGGATCGACTCACACCACGGTGGCACGTGGGACAGCCCTGTGGAAAAGCATCGTGGGAAAGCCTCGAGGGAAAGGACAGATCCCTTGTTCCACGCAACAGAACGAGTGACATTTCTGCTACAGCACGGGAGGAAAGCGCACGTGCATGCACCTCCTCGAGACGAGGACTGACTCCCAGGTGAGACTCCAGAAGTACCCCAAGATCCATGTCAGCACTGGAGAGCAGTCCTCAGTTTCCGGACCTGACTCCACACAAGGTATTAGGCCCCATCATCGACGGGAGAGGAATACCCAGAGGCCCCCTAGCAACTCGCATGGGGACTGGCCTTTCCTGAGGCCACCAGAGCGGGTCCCTGAGGTCCCCACCGTAAGTCCAGAACACCTGTCGAAACTCGAGAAAAACCAGGAAGTTCTCCCCTCCAGGCGAGATGAGGCCTACTTCCACTGAGGCGTCTCGAGGCTAATCACTCCTAACCTCTGGAAATTCGAAAGGGTCCTTCACACCCTTGCTGCAACTCAAGGAGTTCCCTGCCATACCCGCCTCCACTCGAGAGGAATTCGGAGGTCCTGCCCACATCCAGAGGAGCCTCGTTTCCGCCTCGTATTTCGAGATGAGGGATCCTATCCCTGCTTCGTCGGGAAAGAATTCCCGGCCTTCCCCTCACATCACAAGAGGAGGTGCTCTCACAGGAAAGGCGAGCAGAACTCCAGGGTCGTGCCATCATTACAAGAGTCCCCCAGATGTCTCAGTCTATTCCAGAGGAACCACTTTTCCCTGCACTGGCTGATCTTTCACGCTGAGGATCGATTCACACCACAGTGGCAAGTGGGACAGCCCTGTGGAAAAGCATCGAGGGAAAGCCTCGAGCAAATCCACAGATCCCTTGATCCACTTGAGGGGAAGCGTGACACTGCTGCTACAGCACTGGAGGAAAGCACACGTTCATGCCCCCACTCGAGAAGAGGCCAGACTCCCTGGGGAGACTCCAGAAGTACCCCAAAATCCATGTCAGCACCGGAGAGGAATCCTCAGGTTCCTTCCCTGACTCCACACAAGGTTTTAGGCCCCGGCATCGATGGGAGAGGAATCCCGAGAGGTCCCATAGCAACTGGCATGGGGACTGGCCTTTCCTGAGGGAACCAAAGCAGGTCCCTGAGGTCCCCGTCGTAACTCGAGAACACCTGCTGCAACTCGAGAAAGTCCAGAAAGTTCTCCCCTTTGGCGAGATGAGGCCCATTTCTGCTGAGGCGCCTCTAGGCTAATCACACCTATCCTATGGAACTTTGAAAGGGTCCTTCATACCCTTGCTGCACCTCAAGAAGTTCCCCGCCCTACCTGCCTCCACTCGAGAGGAAGCACGAGGGTTCCGCCCACATCCAGAGGAGCACAGTTTCCCCCGCATAGCTCGAGATGAGGGATCCTTTCCCTGCTTTCAACGGGAAAGAATTCCCGGCGTTTCTATCGCATCTCAAGAGGAGGCACTCTCAATAGTAAAGGCAAGAGGCACTCCAGGGTCGTGCCACCATTCCAAGGGTTCCCCATATGTCTCAGTCCATTCCTGAGGAACCTCTTTCCCTGCACTGGCTCCTATTTCACGCCGAGGATCGACTCACAACACGGTGGCACGTGGGACAGCCCTGTGGGAAATCCTCTGGGGAAAGCCTCGAGGGACAGCCACAGATCCCTCTATCCACAGTACGTGAAGCGTGACATTGCTGCTATAGGACAGGAGGAAAGCACACGTGCATGCACCCACTGGAGACGAGGACTGACTCCCCTGGGGAGACTCAAGAAATACTCCAAAATTGATGTCAGCAACGGAGAGGAATCCTCAGGTTCCAGCCGTGACTACACACAAGGTCTTAGGCCCCAGCATCGACGGGAGAGGAATCCCGAGAGGCCCCCAAGCAACTCGCATGGGGAATGGCCTTTCCTGAGGTCACCAGAGCGGGTTTCTGAGATCCCCGTCGTAACTCGAGAACACCTGCTACAAGTCGAGAAAATCCAGGACGTTCTCCCTTCCAGGCGAGATGAGGCCCAATACCGCAGAGGTGTCGAGAGGCTAATCACACCTAACCTCTGGAACATCGAAGGGGCTTTTCACCCCGTTGCAGCAAATCAAGAAGTTCCACGCCATACCCGACTCCAGTCGAGAGGAAGAACAATGGTACCGCCCACATCCAGAGGAGCCCCATATCCCCCTCGTAGCTCGAGATGAGGGATCCTTTCCCTGCCTTCAACGGGAAAGAACTCCAGGCGTTCCCGTCTCATCTCAAGAGGAGGCAGGCTGATTTGGAAAGTTGACAGTCACTCCAGGGTCGTGCCACCATTCCAAGAGTACCCCAGAGGTCTCAGTACATTACAGAGGAACCTCTTTTTCCTGCACTGGCTCGTCTTTCATGCCGAGGATCGACTCAAAAAACGGTGGTACGTGGGACAGCCCGGTGGGAAAGCCTCGAGGGAAACCACAGATCCCTTGATCCAGGTGACGGGAAGCGTGACACTGCTGCTACAGCTCAGGAGGAGAGCACACGTGCATGCCACCACTCGAAACGAGGCCTGACTCGCCTGGGGAGACTCCAGAGATACCCCAAGATATATGTCAGCACCAGAAAGGAATCCCCAGGTTCCAGCCTTGACTCCACACAAGATCTTAGGCACCGGCATCGACGGGAGAGGAATCCCGAGAGGCCCCCTAGCAACTGGAATGGAGAATGGCCTTTCCTGAGGTCACCAGAGCGGGTCCCTGAGGTCCCCGTCGTAACTCAAGTACACCTGTCGCAACTCGAGAAAATCCCGGAAGTTCTCCCTTCCTGGCAAGATGAGGCCCATTTCACCTGAGGCGTCTCGATGCTAATCACACCTAACCTCTGGAACTTCAAAAGGATCTTTCACCACCTTAATGCAACTCAAGAAGTTCCCCGACATAACCGTCTCCACTCGAGAGGAAGCACGGTGGTCCCACCCACATCCACAGGAGCTCCGTTTCCCCCTCGAAGCTCGAGGTGAGGGATCCTTTCCCTGCTTTCAACGGGAAAGTATTCCCGGCGTTCCTGTCACATCTCAAGAGGAGGCACTCTCAACAGGAAAGGCGAGAGGAACTTCAGTGTCCTGCCACCATTCCAAGAGTCCCCCAGAGGTCTCAGTCCATTCCAGAGGATCCTCTTTTCCCTGCACCGGCTCGTGTTTCACGCCGAGGATCGACTCACACCACGGTGGTACGTGGGACAGCCCTGTGGGAAAGCCTCGTTGGAAAGCCTCAAGGGAAACCACAGATCCTTTGTTCCACGTGACGGGAAGTGTGACACTGCTGCTACAGCTGGGGAGTAAGGCACAGATGCATGCCCCCATTCGAGGTGAGGCCTGACTAACCTGCCCAGACTGCAGAAGTACCCCAAGATCCATGTCAGCACCGGAGAGGAATCCACAGGTTCTGGCCCTGACTCCACACAAGGTTTTGGTCACTGGCATCGATGGGAAAGTAATCACGAAAGGGCCCCTCGCAAGTTGATTGGCGACTGGCCTTTCCTGAGGCCACCAGAGCGGGTCCCTGAAGTCTCCGTCGTCACTCGAGAACCCCAGCCGCAACTCGAGAATATCCAGGAAGTTCTCCCCTCCAGACGAGATGAGGCCTATTTCCGATGAGATGTCTCGAGGCTAATCACACCTAACCTCTGGAACTTCGAAAGGGTTCTTGACACTCTTGCTGCAACTCAAGAAGTTCCCCGACATACCCGCCTCCACTCGAAAGGAAGCACGAGGGTCCCGCCCACATCCAGAGGAGCCCCGTTTCCCCCTCATAGCTCAAGATGGGTGTTCCTTTCCCTGCCTTCAACGGGAAAGATTTCCCAGCGTTCCCGTCTCATCTTAAGAGGAGGCGCTCTCATTAGCTAAGGCGAGAGGCACTCCAGGGTCCTGCCACCATTCCAAGAGGCCCCCAGATGTCTCAGTCCATTCCATAGGAACCTCTTTTCCCCGCACAGGCTCGTCTTTCATGCTGAGGATCGACTCACACCACAGTGGCACGAGGGACAGCCCTGTGGGAAAGCCTCGTGGGAAAGCCTCGAGGGAAAACACAGATCCCTTGATCCACGTGATGGTAAGCATGTAACTGCTGCTAAGCTCGGTAGGGAAGCGCACGTGCATGCCCCCACTCGAGACGAGGCCTGACTCCCCTTGTTAGACTCCATAACTACCGCAAGATACATGTCAGCACAGGAGAGGAATCCTCAGGTTTACGACACTGACTTCACACAAGGTTTAAATCCCCAGCATCGATGGGAGAGGAATCCTGAGAGGTCCCCTAGCAACTCGCATGGGAATTGACCTTTCCTGAGGCCACCAGAGCGGGTCCCTGAGGTCCCCCTCGTAACACGAGAATACCTGCCCCAACTCGAGAAAATCCAGGAAGTTCTCCCCTCCAGGCTAGATGATGCCTATTTCCGCTGAGGCGTCTCGAGGCTAATCACACCTAACCTCTGGAAATACGAAGGGGTTATTCACACCCTTACTGTAACTCAACAAGTTCCCCGCCATACCCGTCTCCACTCGAGTGGAAGCAAGATTGTCCTGCCGATATCCAGAGGAGCCCCGTTTCCCACTCGTAGCTCAAGATGAGTGATCCTTTCACTGCCTTCAACGGGAAAGAATTCCCGGTGTTCCCCTCCCATCTAAAGAGGAGGCACTCTCAATAGGAAAGGCGTGAGGCACTCCAGTGTCGTGCCACCATTCCAAGAGTCCCCCAGATGTCTCAGTCCATTCCAGAGGAACCTGTTTTCCCCACACTGGCTCGTTTTTCACGCCGAGGATCCAAACACACCACGGTAGACGTGGGACAGCCCTGTGGGAAAGCCTCATGGGAAAACCTCGAGGGAAACCACAGATCTCTTGATCCACATGACGGGAAGCGTGACTCTGCTGCTACAGCTCGGGAGGAGGGAGCACGTGCATGCCCCCACTCGAGACGAGGCCTGACTCACCTGGGCAGACTGCGGAAGTACCCCAAGATACATGTCAGCACCGGAGAGGAATCCTCAGGTTCCAGCCCTAACTCCACACAAGGTTTTGGGTACTGGCATCTATGGGAGAGGAACCCCGAAAGGGACCCTAACAACTCGCATGGGGACTGGCCTTTCCTGAGGCCACCTGAGCGGTCCCGGAGGTCCCCGACGAAACTCCAGAACACCTGCCACAATTCGAGAATATCCAGTAAGTTCTCCCCTACAGGCGAGATAAGGCCTATTTCCGCTGAGGCGTCTCGAGGCTAATCACACCTAACCTCTTCAACTTCGAAAGGGTCCTTCATACCCTTGCCTCAACTCATTAATTTCCCCACCATACCCGCCTCCACTCAAGAGGAAGCACGAGGGTCCCGCCCACATTCAGAGGAGCCCCGTTTCCCCGTCGTAGCTCAAGGTGAGGGATCCTTTCCCTGCCTTCAACAGGAAAGAATTCCCGGGGTTCCCATCGCATCTCAAGAGGAGGCACTCTCAACAGGAAAGGCGAGAGGAACTCCAGGGTCGTGCCACCATTCCAATAGTCCGCCAGATGTCTCAGTCCATTCCAGAGGAACCAGTTTTCCCCGCACTGGCTAGTCTTTCACGACGAGGATCGACTCACACCACAGTGGCACGTGGGACAGCCCTGTGGGAAAGCCTCGAGGAAAACCACAGATCCCTTGATCCACGTGACGAGAAGCGTGACACTGCCGCTACAGCTCGGGAGTAAGGAGCACGTGCATGCCCCCACTCCAGACAAGGCCTGACATCCCTGGGGAGACTCCAGAAGTACGCCAAGATCCATGTCAGCACCGGAGAGGAATCCTCAGGTTCCGGCCCTGACTCCACACAAGATTTTGGGCACTGGCATCGAAGGGAGAGGAGTCCCGAATGGGACCCTAGCACTCGCATGGGGACTGGACTTTCCTGAGGCCACCAGAGCGGATCCCTGAGATCCCCGTCGTAACTTGAGAACACCTGTCGCAACTCGAGAAAATCCAGGAAGTTCTCCCCTCCAGGTGAGCTGAGGCCTATTTCCGCTGAGGCATCTCGAGGCTAATCACACCTAACCTCTGGGAATTGGAAAGGGTCTTTCACACCCTTGATGCAACTCAAGAAGTTCCCTGCCATTCCCGCCTCCACTCGAGAATAAGCACTAGGGTCCTGCCCACATCCAGAGAAGCCCCGTTTCTGCCTCGTAGCTCGAGGTGAGGGTTCCTTTCCCTGCTTCGTCAGTAAAGATTTCCAGCGTTCCCGTCGCATCTCAACAGGAAAGGCGAGAGGAACTCTAGGGTCCTGCGACCATTCCAAGAGCCCCCAGCTGTCTCAGTCCATTCCAGAGGAACCTCTTTTCGCTGCACTGGCTCCTCTTTCAGGCCAAGGATCGACTCACATCACGGTGGCACGTGGGACATCCCTGTGGGAAATCCTCGCGGGAAAGTCTCGAGGGAAAGACACAGATCCCTTGATCCACGTGACGGGAAGGGTGACATTGGTGCTACAGCTCGGGAGGAAGGCACACGTGCATGCCCCCACTGGAGACGAGGCCTGACTCACCTGGGGAGACTCCAGAAGTACCCAAAGATACATGTAAGCACTGGAGAGGAATCCTCAAGTTCCGGCCCTGACCTCACACAAGGTTTTAGGGCCCGGCATCGATGGGAAAGGAATCCCGAAAGGGCCCCTAGCAACTCGCATGGGGACTGGCCTTTTCTGAGGCCACCAGAGCGGGTCCCTGAAGTCCCCGTCGTAACTCGAGAACACCTGCCGCAACTCGAGAAAATCCAGGAAGTTCTCCCCTCCAGGAGAGATGAAGCCTATTTCTGCTGAGGCGTCTGGAGACTAATGACACCTAACCTCTGGAACTTCGAAAGGGTCCTTCACACCCTTGCTGCAACTCAAGAAGTTCCCCGCCATACCCGCCTCCACTCGAAAGGAAGCACGAGGGTCCCGCCCACATCCAGAGGAGTCCCGTTTCCGCCTCGTAGATCGAAATGAGGGATTCTTTCCCTGCTTTCAACAGGAAAGAATTCCCGGCTTTCCCGTCGCATCTCAAGAGGAGGCACTCTCAACAAGAAAGTCAAGAAGAACTCCATGGTCGTACCACAATTCCAAGAGTCCCCCAGATGTCTCAGTCCATTCCAGAGGAAACTCTTTTCCCTGAACTGGCTCATCTTTCAGGCCATGGATCAAAACACACTACGGTGGCACGTGGGACAGCCCTGAGGGAAAGCCTCATGGGAAAGCTTCGAAGGAAAACCACAGATCCTTTGATCCACGCGACGGGAAGCGTGACTTCGCTGCTAAAGATCTGATAAACAGCGAACGTGCATGCCCCCTCTCGAGACGAGGACTGACTCCCCTTCGGAGGCTCCAGAAGTACCTCAAGATCCATGTCAGCACCGGAGAGGAATCCTCAGATTCAAGCCCCGACTCCACACAAGGTTTTAGGCCCCGGCATCGACGGGAGAGCAATCCTGAGAGGCCCGCTAGCAACTCGCATGAGGTCTGGCCTTTCCTGAGGCCACCAGAGCGGGTCCTTGTGGTCCCCCTCGTAACTCGAGAACACCTGACACAACTCGAGAAAATCGAGGAAGTACCCCCTCCAGGCAAGATGAGGCCTATTTCCGCTGAGGCGTCTCGAGGCTCATCAAACCTAACCTCTGGAAGTTCGAAAGGGTCCTTCACACTCTTGCTGCAACTCAAGGATTTCCCAGCCATACCGGCAACCACTCGAGAGGAAGCACGAGGGTCCCGCCCGCATCCAGAGGAGCCCCGATTCCGATTCGTAGCTCGAGGTGACGGATCTTTTCCCTGCTTCGTCAGGATAGAATTCCCAGCGTTCCGGTCGCGTCTCAAGAGTGTATCCTCTCAAAAGGATAGGCGAGAGGAACTGAAGGGTCATGCCACCATTCCGAGAGTCCCCAAGATGTCTCAGTCCATTCCAGAGGGACCTCTTTTACCCGCACGGGCTCCTCTTGCACGCCGAGGATCGACTCATACCACGGTGGCACGAGGGACAGCCCTTTGGAGAAGCCACGTGGGAAAGCCTCGAGGGTAACCACAGATCCCTTGATACACGTGACGGGAAGCGTGACACTGCTGCTACAGCTCGGGAGGAAAGCGCACGTGCATGCCCCACTTGAGACGAGGAGTGACTCCCCTGGTGAGACTCCAGAACTACCACAAAATCCATGTCAGCACCAGAGAGTAAACCTCAGGTTCCCTCCCTGACTCCACAAAAAGTTTTATGCCCCGGCATCGATGGATGGGAGAGGAATCCTGAGAGGGCCCCTAGCAACTGGCATGGGAACTGGCGTTTCCTGAAGCCACCAGAGCGAGTCCCTGAGGTCCCCGTCGTAATTCGAGAACACCTGCCGCAACTCGAGAAAATCCAGGAAGTTCTCCCTTCCAGGCGAGATGAGGCCCATTTCGGCTGAGGCGTCTCAAGGCTAATCACACCTAAACTCTGGAACTTAGAAAGGGTCCTTAACACCCTTGATGCAACTCAAGAAGTTCCCCACCATACCCGCCTACACTCGAGAGGAAGCAGGAGGGTCCCGCCCACATCCAGAGGATCCTCGTCTCTGCCTCGAGCTCGAGATGAGGGATCCTTTCCTCCTTAGTCGGGACAGAATTCCTGGCGTTCGCCTCGCATCTCAAGAGGAGGTGCTTTCAAGAGTAAAGGCGAAAGGAACTTCAGGGTCGTGACACCATTCCAAGAGTCCCCCAGATGTCTCAGTCCATTCCAGAGGAAACTCTTTTCCCTGCACTGGCTCGGCTTTCATGCCGAGGCTCGACTCACACCATGGTGGCACGTGGGACAGACCTGTGGGAAGGCCTCGTGGGAAAGCCTCGAGGGAAACCACATATCCCTTGATCCACGTGACGGGAAGCGTGACACTGCTGCTACAGTTCGGGTTGAAAGCACACGTGCATGCCCCCTCTTGAGACGAGGAGTGACTCCCGTGGTGAGACTCCATAACTATTACAAGATCCATGTCAGCACTGGAGAGGAATCCTAAGGTTCCGGCCCTAATTCCACACAAGGTTTTAGGCACCGGAATATATGGGAGAGGAATCCGGAGAGGGCCCCTAGCAAATTGCATGGGGAATGGCCTTTCCTGAGGCAACCAGAGCGGGTCCCTGAGGTCCCCGTCGTAACTCGAGAACACCTGCCGCAACTCGAGAATATCCAGGAAGTTCTCCCCTCCAGGCGAGATGAGGTCTATTTCCGCTGAGGCATTTCGAGGCTAATCACACCTAACCTCTGGAACTTCGAAGGGTACTTCACACCCTTGCTGCAACTCAAGAAGTTCCCCGCTATACCCGCCTCCACTCCAGAGGAAGCACGAGGGTCCCGCCCACATCCAGAGGAGCCCCGTTTCCACCTCGTAGATAGAGATGAGGGATCCTTTCCCTGCTTCCTCGGGAAAGCATTCCTGGCTATCACCTCGCATCTCAAGAGGAGGCGCTTAAACAGGAAAGACGATAGGAACTCCAAGGTCGTGCCACCATTCCAAGAGTCCACCAGATATCTAATTCCATTCCAGAGGAACCTGTTTTCCATTCACTGGCTCGTCTTTCACGCCCAGGATCGACTCACACCATGGTGGCACGTGGGACAGCCCTGTGGGAAAGCCTCGTGGGAATTCCTCGATGGAAACCAAAGATCAATTGATCCACGCGACGGGAAGTGTGACATTGGTGCTACAGCTCTGGAGGAAAGAGTACGTGCATGCCCCCACTCGAGACGAGGACTGAATCCCCTGGGGAAACTCCAGAAATACCCCAAGATCCAAGTCAGCACCAGGGAGGAATTCTCAGTTTCCGGCCCCGACTCCACACAAGGTTTTAGGCCCCGGCATCGATGGGAGAGGATCCCCAGAGGGCCCATAGCAACTCGCATGGGGACTGGCCTTTCCTGAGGCCACCAGAGTGGGTCCCTGAAGTCCCCGTCATAACTCGAGACACCTGCCGCAACTCGATAAAATCCAGGAAGTTCTCCCTTCCAGGCGAGATGAGGCCGATTTCCGATGAGGCGTCTGGAGACTAATGACACCTAACCTCTGGAACTTCGAAAGGTTCTTTCACACCCTTGCTGCAACTCAAGAAGTTCACCGCCATAACCGTGACCACTGGAGAAGAAGCACGATGGTCCCGCCCACATCCAGAGGAGCCCCGTTTCCCCCTCGTAGCTCGAGATGAGGGATCCTTTCCCTACTTTCAACGGGAAAGAATTCCTGGCGTTCCCGTCACATCTCAAAACGAGGCACTCTCAATAGGAAAGGCGAGAGGCGCTCCAGGGTCGTGCCACCATTCCAGAGTCCCCCAGTGGTCTCAGTCCATTCCAGAGGAACCTGTTTTCACTGAACTGGCTCGTCTTTCAGGCCGCGGATCGACTCACTCCACGGTGGCCGGTGGGACAGCCCTGTGGCAAAGCCTCGTGGGAAAGCCTCCAGGGAAACCACAGATCCGTTGATCCACGTAACGGGAAGCGTGACACTGCTGCTACAGCTCGGCAGGGAAGCACACGTGCATGCCCCCACTCGAGACATGGCCTGACTCCCCTGGGGAGACTCCAGAAGTACCCCAAATCCATGTCAGCACGGGAGAGCAAACCTCACGTTCCAGCCGTGACTCCACACAAGGTCTTCGGCCCTGGCATCAACGGGAGAGGAATCCCGAGAGGCCCCCTAGCAACTCGCTTAGAGAATGGCCTTTCCTAAGGTCACCAGAGTGGGTCCCTGAAGTCCCCGTCATAACTCGAGACACCTGCCGCAACTCGATAAAATCCAGGAAGTTCTCCCTTCCAGGCGAGATGAGGCCCATTTCTGCTGAGGGGTCTCGATGCTAATCACACCTAACTTCTGAAACTTCGAAAGGTTATTTGATCCTTGCTGCAAATCAAGAAGTTCCCCGCAATACCCGTCTCACTAGAGGGGAAGCACCATGGTCCCGCCCCCATCCAGAGGAGCCCCGTTTCCCCCACATAGCTCAAGATGAGGGATCCTTTCCCTGCTTCGTCAGGAAAGAATTCCCACCGTTTCCCTCGCATCTCAAGAGGAGGCGCTCTCAACAGGAAAGGCGAGAGGAACTCCAGGGTCGTGCCACCATTCCAAGAGTCCCCCAGATGTCTTAGTCCATTCTAGAGGAACCTCTTTTCCCTGCACTGGCTCGTCTTTCACGCCGAGGATCGACTCCCAGAATGGTGGCACGTGGAACAGCCCTGTGGGAAAGCCTCGTGGGATAGCCTCGAGGGAAACCACAGATCCCTTGATCCACGTAACGGGAAGCGTGACACTGCTGCTACAGCTCGGCAGGGAAGTGCACGTGCATGCCCCCACTCGAGAAGAGGTGTGACTCCCCTTGTGAGACTCCGGAACTACCACAAGATCCAAGTCAGCACCGGGGAGGAATCCTCAGGTACCGTCCCTGACTCCACACAAGGTTTTCGTCCCCGGGAATCGATGGGAGAGAAATCCTGAGAGAGCCCCTAGCAACTCGCATTGGGACTGGCCTTTGCTGAGGCCACCAGAGCGGGTTGCTGAGGTCCCCGTCGTGACTCGAGAACACCTGCCGCAACTCGAGAATATCCAGGAAGTTCTCCCCTCCAGGCGAGGTGAGGCCTATTTCCGCTGAGGCATTTAGAGGCTAATCATAAAACCTCTGGAACTTTGAAAGGGTCCTTCACACCCTTGATGCAACTCAAGAAGTTCCACCACACCCGCCTCCACTCCAGAGGAAGCACGAGGGTCCCGCCAACATCCAGAGGAGCCCCGTTTCCGCATCGTAGCTGGAGATGTGGGATCCTTTCCCTGCTTCGTCGGGAAAGAATTTCCGGCGTTACCTTCGCAGCTGAAGAGGAGGCGCTCTCAACAGGAAAGGCGAGAGGAACTCCAGGGTCGTTCCACCATTCCTAGAGTCCCACAGATGTCTCAGTCCATTACAGAGGAACATATTTTCCCTGCACTGGCTCGTCTTTAACACCGAGGATCCTCTCACACCACGGTGGCACGTGGGACAGCCCTGTGGAAAAGCCTAGTGTGAAAGCCTCGAGGGAAACCACATATCCCTTGATCCACGTGACGGGAAGCGTGACACTGCTGCTACAGCTTGGCAGGAAAGGGCAGGTGTATGCCCCCACTGGAGACGAGGCCTGACTCCCCTGGGGAGACTCCAGAAGTACCCCAAGATCCATGTCAGCACCGGAGAGGAATCCTCGGTTTCCGGCCCTGACTCCATACAAGGTCTTAGGCCCCGGCATCGACGGGAGAGGAATCCCGAGAAGCCCCCTAGCAATTCGCCTGTGGAATGACCTTTCCTGAGGGCACCAGAGTGGGTCCCTGAGATCCCCGTCGTAACTCGAGACACCTGCCGCAACACGAGAAAATCCAGGAAGTTCTCCCTTCCAGGCGAGAAGAGGTCCATTTCCACAGAGGCGTCTCGTGGCTAATCACACCTAACCTCTGGAACTTCGAAAGGGACTTTCACACCCTTGCTGCAACTCAAAAAGTTCCCCGCCATACCCGTCTCCTCTCGAGAGGAAGCACGATGGTCCCGCCCACCTCCAGAGGAGCCCCGTTTCCGCCTCGTAGTTCGAGATGAGGGATCCTTCCCCTGCCTTAAACGGGAAAGAAATCCCGGGATTCCCGTTTAATCTCAAGAGGAGGCACTCTCAATAGGAAAGACGAGAGGCACTCCAGGGTCGTGCCACCATTCTCAGAGTCCCCCAGATGTCTCAGTCCATTCCAGAGGAACTTCTTTTCCCTGCACTGGCTCGTCTTTCACGCCGAGGATTGACTCACACCACGGTGGCACATGGGACAGACCTGTGGGAAAGCCTCGTGGGAAAGCCTGGACGGAAAACCACAGATCCTTGATCCACGTGATGGGAAGCGTGACATTACTGCTACAGCTCCAGAAGAAAGCGCACGTTCATGCCCCCACTCGAGACGAGGCCTAACTCCCCTGGGGAGATTCCAGAAGTACCCCAAGATCCATATTAGAACTGGAGAGGAATTCTCAGGTTCCGGCCCCGACGACACACAAGGTATTAGGCCCCGGCATCGACTGGTGAGGATTCCCGAGAGGCCCCCTAGCAACTGGCATGAGGACTGGCCTTTCCTGAGGCAAGCAGAGCGGGTCCCTGAGGTCCCTGTCGTAACTCGAGAACACCTGCCGCAACTCGAGAAAATCCAGGAAGTCCTCCCCTCCAGGCGGGATGAGGCCTATTTCCCCTGAGGCGTCTCGAGGCTAATCACACCTAACCTCTGGAACTTCGAAACGGTCCTTCACACCCTTGCTGCAACTCAAGGAGTTACCGGCCATACCCGCCTCCACTCAAGAGGAAGCACGAGGGTCGCACCCACATCCAGAGGAGCCCCGGTTCCCCCTCGTAGCTCGAGATGAGGGACACTTTCCCTGCTTTCAATGGGCAAGAATTCCTGGCATTCCAGTCGCATCTCAAGTGGAGGCGCTTAAACAGGAAAGACGATAGGAACTCCATGGTCGTGCCACCATTCCAAGAGTCCACCAGATATCTCATTCCATTCCAGAGGAACCTGTTTTCCATTCACTGGCTCGTCTTTCACGCCCAGGATCGACTCACACCATGGTGGCACGTGGGACAGCCCTGTGGGAAAGCCTCGTGGGAATTCCTCGATGGAAACCACAGATCCCTTGATGCACGCGACGGGAAGGGTGACATTGGTGCTACAGCTCTGGAGGAAAGAGTACGTGCATGCCCCCACTCGAGACGAGGACTGAATCCCCTGGGGAGACTCCAGAAATACCCCAAGATCCAAGTCAGCACCAGGAAGGAATTCTCAGTTTCCGGCCCCGACTCCACACAAGGTTTTTGTCCCCGGTATCGACGGGAGAGGAATCCCGAGAGGCCCCCTAGCAACACGCATTGGGACTGGCCTTTCCTGAGGCCATCAGTGCGGGTCCCTGAGGTCCCCATCGTAACGCGAGAACACCTGCCGCAACTCGAGAAAATCCAGAAAGTTCTCCCCTCCAGGCGAGATGAGGCCTATTTCCGCAGAGGCGTCTCGAGGCTAATCACACCTAACCTAGGGAACTTTGAAAGGGTCCATCACACCCTTGCTGCAACTCCAGAAGTTCCCCGCCTTACCCGCCTCCACTCGAGAGGAAGCACGAGGGCCCCGCCCACATCCAGAGGAGCCCCGTTTCTGCCTCGTAGCTTGAGATTAGGGATCCTTTCCCTGCTTCGTCGGGAAAGAATTACGATCGTTCCCCTCGCATCTCATGAGGAGGCGCACTCAGCAGGAAAGGCGAGAGGAACTCCATGGTCGTACCACCATTCCAAGAGTCCCCTAGATGTCTCAGTCCATTCAAGAGGAACTACTTTTCCCTGCACTGGCTCGTTTTTCACGCCGAGGATGGACTCACACCATGGTGGCCCGTGGGACAGCCCAGTGGGAAATCCTAGTGTGAAAGCCTCCAGGGAAACCACAGATCCCTTGATCCACAAAACGGGAAGCGTGACACAGCTGCTACAGCTTGGGAGAAAGCGCACGTGCATGACCCCACTCGAGACGAGGCCTGACTCCCCTGGGGAGACTCCAGAATTACCCCAAGATCCATATCAGCACAGGAGAGGAATCCTCAGGTTCCGGCCTGACTCTACACAAGGTTTTTGGCAACGGTATCGAAGGGAGAGGAATCCCGAGATGCCCCCTAGTAACTCGCATGGGGACTGGCCTTTCCTGAGGCTTACAGGGCAGGTCCCTGAGGTCCCCGTCGTAACTTGAGAACACCTGACCCAGGTCGACAAATTCAGGAAGTTCTCCCTTCCAGGCGAGATGAGGCCTATCTCCGATCAGGTGCCTGGAGACTAATGACACCTAACCTCTGGAACTTCGACAGGGTCTTTCACACCCTTGCTGCAACTCAAGAGGTTCACCGTGAAACCCGTCTCCACTCGAGAGGAAGCACGATGATCCCGCCCACATCCAGAGTAGCCCCGTTTCCCCCTCGTAGCTCGAGATGAGGGATCCTTTCCATGCTTTCAATGGGAAAGAATTCACGGCGTTCCCATAGCATCTCAAGAGGAGGCACTTTCAACAGAATGGCGAGAGGAACTCCTTGGTCATGCCACCATTCCAAGAGTCCCCCAGATGTCTCAGTCCATTCCAGAGGCACCTCTTGTCCCTGCACTGGCTCACCTTTCACGCCGAGGATCGACTCACACCACGGTGGCACGTGGGACATCCCTGAGGGAAAGCCTAGAGGGAAAGCCTCGAGGGAAAACAACAGATCCTTTGTTCCATGGGACGGGAAGCGTGATATTGCTGCTACAGCCTGGAAGGAAAGCGCACGTACATGCCCCCATTCGAGACGAGGACTGACTCCCTTGGGGATACTCCAGAAGTCCCCCAGGATACATGTCAGCACCAGAGAGGTATCCTCACGTTCCTGCCCTGACTCCACACAAGGTTTTTGGCCCCGGTATCGACGGGAGAGGAATCACGAGAGGCCCCCTAGCAACTCGCATGGGGACTGGACTTTCCTGAGGCCACCAGGGCGGATTCATGAGGTCCCCGTCGTAACTCGAGAACACCTGCTGCAACTCGGGAAAATCAAGGAAGTTCTCCCTTCCAGGCGAGATGAGGCCCATTTCTGCTGAGGGGTCTCGATGCTAATCACACCTAACTTCTGAAACTTCCAAAGGTTATTTGATCCTTGCTGCAAATCAAGAAGTTCCCCGCAATACCCGTCTCACTAGAGGGGAAGCACCATGGTCCCGCCCCCATCCAGAGGAGCCCCGTTTCCCCCACATAGCTCAAGATGAGGGATCCTTTCCCTGCTTCGTCAGGAAAGAATTCCCACCGTTTCCCTCGCATCTCAAGAGGAGGCGCTCTCAACAGGAAAGGCGAGAGGAACTCCAGGGTCGTGCCACCATTCCAAGAGTCCCCCAGATGTCTTAGTCCATTCTAGAGGAACCTCTTTTCCCTGCACTGGCTCGTCTTTCACGCCGAGGATCGACTCCCAGAATGGTGGCACGTGGAACAGCCCTGTGGGAAAGCCTCGTGGGATAGCCTCGAGGGAAACCACAGATCCCTTGATCCACGTAACGGGAAGCGTGACACTGCTGCTACAGCTCGGCAGGGAAGTGCACGTGCATGCCCCCACTCGAGAAGAGGTGTGACTCCCCTTGTGAGACTCCGGAACTACCACAAGATCCAAGTCAGCACCGGGGAGGAATCCTCAGGTACCGTCCCTGACTCCACACAAGGTTTTCGTCCCCGGGAATCGATGGGAGAGAAATCCTGAGAGAGCCCCTAGCAACTCGCATTGGGACTGGCCTTTGCTGAGGCCACCAGAGCGGGTTGCTGAGGTCCCCGTCGTGACTCGAGAACACCTGCCGCAACTCGAGAATATCCAGGAAGTTCTCCCCTCCAGGCGAGGTGAGGCCTATTTCCGCTGAGGCATTTAGAGGCTAATCATAAAACCTCTGGAACTTTGAAAGGGTCCTTCACACCCTTGATGCAACTCAAGAAGTTCCACCACACCCGCCTCCACTCCAGAGGAAGCACGAGGGTCCCGCCAACATCCAGAGGAGCCCCGTTTCCGCATCGTAGCTGGAGATGTGGGATCCTTTCCCTGCTTCGTCGGGAAAGAATTTCCGACGTTACCTTCGCAGCTGAAGAGGAGGCGCTCTCAACAGGAAAGGCGAGAGGAACTCCAGGGTCGTTCCACCATTCCTAGAGTCCCACAGATGTCTCAGTCCATTACAGAGGAACATATTTTCCCTGCACTGGCTCGTCTTTAACACCGAGGATCCTCTCACACCACGGTGGCACGTGGGACAGCCCTGTGGAAAAGCCTAGTGTGAAAGCCTCGAGGGAAACCACATATCCCTTGATCCACGTGACGGGAAGCGTGACACTGCTGCTACAGCTTGGCAGGAAAGGGCAGGTGTATGCCCCCACTGGAGACGAGGCCTGACTCCCCTGGGGAGACTCCAGAAGTACCCCAAGATCCATGTCAGCACCGGAGAGGAATCCTCGGTTTCCGGCCCTGACTCCATACAAGGTCTTAGGCCCCGGCATCGACGGGAGAGGAATCCCGAGAAGCCCCCTAGCAATTCGCCTGTGGAATGACCTTTCCTGAGGGCACCAGAGTGGGTCCCTGAGATCCCCGTCGTAACTCGAGACACCTGCCGCAACACGAGAAAATCCAGGAAGTTCTCCCTTCCAGGCGAGAAGAGGTCCATTTCCACAGAGGCGTCTCGTGGCTAATCACACCTAACCTCTGGAACTTCGAAAGGGACTTTCACACCCTTGCTGCAACTCAAAAAGTTCCCCGCCATACCCGTCTCCTCTCGAGAGGAAGCACGATGGTCCCGCCCACCTCCAGAGGAGCCCCGTTTCCGCCTCGTAGTTCGAGATGAGGGATCCTTCCCCTGCCTTAAACGGGAAAGAAATCCCGGGATTCCCGTTTAATCTCAAGAGGAGGCACTCTCAATAGGAAAGACGAGAGGCACTCCAGGGTCGTGCCACCATTCTCAGAGTCCCCCAGATGTCTCAGTCCATTCCAGAGGAACTTCTTTTCCCTGCACTGGCTCGTCTTTCACGCCGAGGATTGACTCACACCACGGTGGCACATGGGACAGACCTGTGGGAAAGCCTCGTGGGAAAGCCTGGACGGAAAACCACAGATCCTTGATCCACGTGATGGGAAGCGTGACATTACTGCTACAGCTCCAGAAGAAAGCGCACGTTCATGCCCCCACTCGAGACGAGGCCTAACTCCCCTGGGGAGATTCCAGAAGTACCCCAAGATCCATATTAGAACTGGAGAGGAATTCTCAGGTTCCGGCCCCGACGACACACAAGGTATTAGGCCCCGGCATCGACTGGTGAGGATTCCCGAGAGGCCCCCTAGCAACTGGCATGAGGACTGGCCTTTCCTGAGGCAAGCAGAGCGGGTCCCTGAGGTCCCTGTCGTAACTCGAGAACACCTGCCGCAACTCGAGAAAATCCAGGAAGTCCTCCCCTCCAGGCGGGATGAGGCCTATTTCCCCTGAGGCGTCTCGAGGCTAATCACACCTAACCTCTGGAACTTCGAAACGGTCCTTCACACCCTTGCTGCAACTCAAGGAGTTACCGGCCATACCCGCCTCCACTCAAGAGGAAGCACGAGGGTCGCACCCACATCCAGAGGAGCCCCGGTTCCCCCTCGTAGCTCGAGATGAGGGACACTTTCCCTGCTTTCAATGGGCAAGAATTCCTGGCATTCCAGTCGCATCTCAAGTGGAGGCGCTTAAACAGGAAAGACGATAGGAACTCCATGGTCGTGCCACCATTCCAAGAGTCCACCAGATATCTCATTCCATTCCAGAGGAACCTGTTTTCCATTCACTGGCTCGTCTTTCACGCCCAGGATCGACTCACACCATGGTGGCACGTGGGACAGCCCTGTGGGAAAGCCTCGTGGGAATTCCTCGATGGAAACCACAGATCCCTTGATGCACGCGACGGGAAGGGTGACATTGGTGCTACAGCTCTGGAGGAAAGAGTACGTGCATGCCCCCACTCGAGACGAGGACTGAATCCCCTGGGGAGACTCCAGAAATACCCCAAGATCCAAGTCAGCACCAGGAAGGAATTCTCAGTTTCCGGCCCCGACTCCACACAAGGTTTTTGGCCCCGGTATCGACGGGAGAGGAATCCCGAGAGGCCCCCTAGCAACTCGCATTGGGACTGGCCTTTCCTGAGGCCACCAGTGCGGGTCCCTGAGGTCCCCATCGTAACGCGAGAACACCTGCCGCAACTCGAGAAAATCCAGAAAGTTCTCCCCTCCAGGCGAGATGAGGCCTATTTCCGCAGAGGCGTCTCGAGGCTAATCACACCTAACCTAGGGAACTTTGAAAGGGTCCATCACACCCTTGCTGCAACTCCAGAAGTTCCCCGCCTTACCCGCCTCCACTCGAGAGGAAGCACGAGGGCCCCGCCCACATCCAGAGGAGCCCCGTTTCTGCCTCATAGCTTGAGATTAGGGATCCTTTCCCTGCTTCGTCGGGAAAGAATTACGATCGTTCCCCTCGCATCTCATGAGGAGGCGCACTCAGCAGGAAAGGCGAGAGGAACTCCATGGTCGTACCACCATTCCAAGAGTCCCCTAGATGTCTCAGTCCATTCAAGAGGAACTACTTTTCCCTGCACTGGCTCGTTTTTCACGCCGAGGATCGACTCACAGCAAGGTGGCACGTGGGACAGCCCTGTGCGATAGCCTCGAGGGAAAGCCTCGAGGGAAAAGCACAAATCCTTCTTTCCACGTGACGGGAAGCGTCTCATTGATGCTACAGCCTGGAAGGAAAGCGCACGTGCATTCCCCAACTCGAGATGAGGCCTGACTCCCCTGGGGAGACTCCAGGAGTATCCCAAAATCCATGTCAGCACCGGAGAAGAATCCTCAGGTTCCAGCCCTGAATCTACACAAGGTTTTTGGCCCCGGTTTCGACGGAAGAGGAATCCCGAGAGGCCGCCTAGCAACTCGCATGGGGACTGGCCTTTCCTGAGGCCTACAGGGCAGGTCCCTGAAGTCCCCGTCGTAACTTGAGAACAGCTGACCCAGGTCGACAAATTCAGGAAGTTCTCCCTTCCAGGCGAGATGAGGCCTATCTCCGATGAGGCGCCTGGAGACTAACTACACCTAACCTGTGGAATTTCGAAAGGGTCTTTCACACCCTTGCTGCAACCTAAGAGGTTCACAGCCATACCCGTCTCCACTGGAGAGGAAGCACGATGATCTGCCCACATCCAGAGGAGCCCCATTTCCCCCTCGTAGCTCGAGATGAGGGATCCTTTCCCTGCTTTCAACGGGAAAGAATTCCCAGCGTTCCGCCGCATCTCATGAGGAGGAGCACTCTACAGGAAAGGCCAGAGGAACTCCATGATCGTACCACCATTCCAAGAGTTCCCCAGATGTCTCGTTCAATTATAGAGGAACCTCTTTTCCCTCTACTGGCTCAGCTTTCACGCCGAGGATTGACTCACAGCACGGTGGCACGTGGAACAGCCCTGTGGGATAGCCTCGAGGGAAAGCCTTGAGGGAAAACCACAGATCCTTTGTTCAACGCGACGGGAAGCGTGACATCGCTGCTACAGCCTGTAAGGAAAGCACACGTGCATGCCCCCACTCGAGACGAGGACTGACTCCCCTGGAGAGACTCCAGAAGTAGCCCAAAATCCATGTCAGCACCGGAGAGAAATCCTCAGGTCCGGCCCTGACTCCACACAAGGTTTTTGGCCCCAGTATGGGCGGGAGAGGAATCCCGAGAGGCCCCCTAGGAACTCGCATGGGGACTGGCCTTTTACTGAGGCCACCAGGGCGGGTCCCTGTGGTCCCCGTTGTAACTCTAGAACACCTGCCGCAACGCGAGAAAATCCAGGAAGTCTCCCTTTCAGGCGAGATGAGGCCTATTTCCGATGAGGCGTCAGAAAACAAATGACACCTAAACTCTGGATCTTCGAAAGGGTGTTTCACACCCTTGCTGCAACTCAAGAAGTTCACCGCCATACCCGTCTCCACTCGAGAGGAAGCACGATGGTCCCGCCCACATCCAGAGGAGCCCCGTTTCCCCCTCGTACCTCGACTTGAGGGTTCCTTTCCCTGCTTTCAACTGAAAAGAATTCCCGGCGCTCCCGTTGCATTTACGAGGAGGAACTGTCAACAGGAAAGGCGAGAGGAACTCCTGGTCGTACCACCATTCCAAGAGTCCCCCAGATGTCTCAGTCCATTCCAGCGGAACCTCTTTTCCCTGCACTGGCTCATCTTTCACGCCGAGGATTGATTCACACCACGGTGGCACGTGGGACAGCCCTGTGGTAAAGCCTCGAGGGAAAGCCTCGAGGGAAAACCACAGATTCTTTGTCCACACGATGGGAAGGGTGACATTGCTGTTACAGCCTGGAAGGAAAGCGCACGTGCATGCCCCCACTCGAGACGAGGCCTGACTCCCCTGGGGAGACTCCAGAAGTACCCCAAGATCCTTGTCAGCACCGGAGAGGAATCCTCAGATTCCGGCCCTGACTCCACACCAGGATTTTGGCCCCAGTATCGACGGGAGAGGTATACCTAGAGGCCCCCTAGCAACTGGCATGGGGACTGGCCTTTCCTGAGGGAACCAGGGCGGGTCCCTGAGGTCCCCGTTGTAACTCGAGAACAGGTCCCGCAACTCGAGAAAATCCAGGAAGTTCTCCCTTCCAGGCGAGATGAGGCCTATTTCCGATGAGGCGCCTGGAGACTAATGACACCTAACCTCTGGAACTTCGAAAGGGTCTTTCACACCCTTGTTGCAACTCAAGAAGTTCACCGCCATACCCGTCTCCCCTCGAGAGGAAGTCAATGGTCCCGCCTACATCAATAGGAGCCCCGTTTCCCCCTCATAGCTCGAGATGAGGTATCCTTTCCCTGCTTTCAAAGGGAAAGAATTCCCGGCATTCTCGTCCCATATCAAGAGGAGGCACTCTAAACAGGAAATGCGAGAGGAACTTCATGGTCGTACCACCATTCCAAGAGTCTCTCAGATGTCTCAGTCCATTCCAGAGGAAACTCTTATCAATCCACGGTCACATCTTTCAGGCCGAGGATCGACTCACACCACGGTGGCACGTGGGACAGCCCTGTGGGAAAGCCTCGAGGGAAAGCCTCGAGGGAAAACCACAGATCCTTTGATCCATCCAACCGGAAGCGTGACATTGCTGCTACAGACTGGAAGGAAAGCGCACGTGCATGCCCCCACTTGAGACGAGGCCTGACTCCCCTGGGAAGACTCCAGAAGTACCCCCAAGATCCATGTCAGCACCGGAGAGGAATCCTCAGGTTCGGCCCTGACTTCACACAAGGTTTTTGGCCCCAGTATCGACGGGAGAGGAATCCCGAGAGGCCCCCTAGCACCTCGCATGGGGACTGGCCTTTCCTGAGGCCAACAGCGCGGGTCCCTGAGGTCCCCGTCGTAACTCGAGAACACCTGCCGCAAAGCGAGACAATCCAGGAAGTTCTCCCTTCCAGGCGAGATGAGGCCTATTTCCGATGAAGCGCCTGGAGACTAATGACACCTAACCTCTGGAACTTCGAAAGAGTCTTTCACACACTTGCTGCAACTTAAGACGTTCACCGCCATACCCGTCTCCACTCGAGAGGAAGCACGATGGTCCCGCCCACATCCAGAGGAGCCCCGTATCCCCCTCGTAGCTTGAGATGAGGGATCCTTTCCCAGCTTTCAATGGGAAAGAATTCCTGGCGCTCCCGTCGCATTTCAAGAGGAGGAACTATCAACATGTAAGGCCATAGGAACTCCATGATCGTACCACCATTCCAAGAGTCCCCCAGATATCTCAGTCAATTTCAGAGAAACCTCTTTTCCCAGCATTGGCTAATCTTTCATGCCGAGGATCTATTCACACTTCGGTGGCAGGTGGGACAGCCTTGTGGGAAAACCTCGAGGGAAAGCCTCGAGGGTAAACCACAGAGCCTTTGTTCCCCGTGATGGTAAGCGTGACATTGCTGCTACAGCCTGGAAGGAAAGCGCACGTGCATGCCCCCACTCGAGACGAGGCCTGATTCCCCTGGGGAGACTCCAGAAATACCCCCAAGATCCATGTCAGCACCGGAGAGGAATCCTCAGGTTCTGGCCCTGACTGCACACAAGGTTTTTGGCCCCGGTATCGACGGGATAGGAATCCCGAGAGGCCCCCTAGCAACTCGCATGGAGACTGGCCTTTCCTGAGGCCACCTGGGCGGGTCCCTGAGTTCCCCGTCGTAACTCGAGAACACCTGCCGCAACTCGAGAAAATCCAGGAAGTTCTCCTTTCCAGGCGAGATGAGGCCTTTTTCGGATGAAGCTCCTGGAGAATAATGACACCTAACCTCTGGCACTTCCAAAGTGTCCTTCACTCCCTTACTGCAACTCAAGAAGTTCTCCCCCCATACCCATCTCCATTCGAGAGGAAGCACGAGGTTCCCGTCCACATCCAGTGGAACTCCGTTTCCACTTCAAAGCTCGAGATGAAGGATCCTTTCCCTGCCTTCCACGGGAAAGAATTCCCGGCGTTCCCGTCGCATCTCAAAAGGAGGCACGCTCAGTAGGACAGGCGAGAGGCACTCCAGGGTCGTGCCACCATTCCAAGAGTCCCCCAGATATTTCAGTTCATTCGAAAGGAACCTCTTTTATCTGCACCAGAGGAACCTCTTTTCCCTGCACTGGCTCATTTTTCACGCCGAGGACCGTCTAACACCACGGTGGCACGTGGGACAGCCTTGTGGTAAATCCTCGTGGAAAAGCCTCGAGGGAAACCACAGATCCCTTGATAAACGTGACGGGAAGCTTGACACTGCTGCTACAGCTCGGGAGGAAAGCACACGTGCATGCCCACAGTCGGGAGGAGGCCAAACTCCCCTGGGGAGACTCTAGAAGTTCCCCAAGATACATGTCAGCACTGGAGAGGAATCCTCATGTTCCAGCCTTGACTCCACACAAGGTCTTAGACCCCGGCATCGATGGGAGAGGAATCCTGAGAGGGCCCCTAGCAACTCGCATGGAGAATGGCCTTTCCTGAGGTCACCAGAGCCGGTCTCTGAGGTTCCCTTCGTAACTCGAGAACACCTGCCGCAACTCGAGAAAATCCACTAAGTTCTCACTTCCAGGCAAGATGAGGCCCATTTCCCCTGAGGCGTCTCGAGGGTAATCACACCTAACATCTGGAACTTCGAAGGGGTTTTTCACACCATTGCTGCAACTCAAGATATTCCCCGCCATACCCGTCTCCACTCGAAAGGAAGAACGATGGTCCCACCCACAGCCAGAGCAGCCGCGTTTCCTCCTCGTAGCTCGAGATGAGGGATCCTTTCCCTGCTACGTCAGGAAAAAATTCCCGGCGTTCCCCTCGCATCTCAAGTGGAGGCACGCTCAGTAGGAAAGGCAAGAGGCACTCCAGGGTCGTGCCACCATTCCAAGAGTCGCCCAGAAACCTCGGTCCATTCCAGTGGAACCTCTTTTCCCTGCACTGGCTCGTCTGTCACGCCGAGGGTCGACTCACACCACGGTGGCACGTGGGACAAGCGTGTGGGAAAGCCTCGTGGGAAAGCCTAGAGGGAAAACACAGATCCCTTGATAAACATGACGGGAAGCGTGACACTGCTGCTAAATCTCGGGAGGAAAGCGCACGTGCATGCCCCCACTCGAGACGAGGCCTGTCTCTCCTGGGGAGACTCCAGAAGTACGCCAAGATCCATGTCAGCACCGGAGAGGAATCCTCACGTTCCAACCCTGACCCACACAAGGTTTTAGGCACCGGCATTGATGGGACAGGAATCACGAGAGGGGCCCTTGCAATTCGCATGGGGACTGGCCTTTCCTGAGGCCACCAGAGCGGGTCCCTGAGGTGCCCATCGTAACTCGAGAACACCTGCCGCAACTCGAGAAAATCCGGGAAGTTCTCCACTCCATACGAGATGAGGACTATTTCCGTTGAGGCATCTGGAGGCTAATGACACCTAACCACTAAAACTTCGAAAGGATCCTTCACACCCTTGCTGCAACTCCAGGAGTTCCTCTCGATACCCGCCTCCACTCTAGAGGAAGCACGAGGGTCCCGCCCACATACAGAGGAGCCCCGTTTCCGCCTCAAGGCTGGAGATGTGGGATCCTTTCCCTGCTATGTCAGGAAAGAATTCCCAGCGTTTCCCTCACATCTCAAGAGGAGGCGCTCTAAATCCTTCCCAAGAGGAGGTGCTCTAAATAGGAAAGGCAAGAGGCACTTCAGGGTCGTGCCACCATTCCAAGAGTCCCCCAGATGTCACAGTCCATTCCAGAGGAAACTGTTTTCCCTACACAGGCTCGTCTTTCACATCAAGGATCGAGTCACACTGCGGTGGCAGTTGGGACAGCCCGGTGGGAAAGCCTCGTGGGAAAGCCTCAAGGGAAACCACAGATCCTTTGATCCATGCGACGGGAAGCGTGACACTGGTGCTACAACTCGGGAGGAAAGTGCACGTGCATGCCCCCACTCGAGACGAGGCCTGACTCACCTAGGGACACTCCAGAAGTACCCCGTGATCTATGTCAGCACCAGAGAGGAATCCTCAGGTTCTGGCCCTGACTCCACACAAGGTTTTAAGCCGCGGCATCGATGGGAGAGGTAACCTGAGAGGGCCCCTAGCAACTCTCAAGGGGTCTGGCCTTTCCTGAGGCCACCAGAGAGGGTCCCTGAAATCCCCCTCATAATAGAGAACACCTGCAACAATTTGAGAAAATCCAGGAGGTTCTTCCCTCCAGGCGAGGTGAGGCCCATTTCTGCTGAGGCGACTCGAGGCTAATCACACTAAAACCTCTCAAACTTCGAAAGAGTCTTTCACACCCTGGCTGCAACTCAAGAAGTTCCCTGCCATACCCGCCTCCACTCGAGAGAAGCTGGAGGTTCCCGCCCACATCCAGAGGAGCCCCGTTTCCCCTTCATAGCTCAAGGTGAGGGATTCTTTCCCTGCTTCGTTAGGAAAGAATTCCCGGCCTTCCCCTCGCATCTCAAGAGGAGGCGCTCTCCACAGCAAAGGAGAGAGGAACTCCAGGGTCGTTCCACCATTCCAAGAGTCCCCCAGATGTCTCAGTCCATTCCAGAGGAACCTCTGTTCTCTGCACCGGCTCGTATTTCTCGCAGGGGATCGAATTACACCACGGTGGCACGTGGGACATGTCTGTGGGAAAGCCTCGTGGGAAAGCCTCGAGCAAAGCCACAGACCCCTTGATCCACGTGACGGGAAGAGTCACAATGCTGCTACAGCTCGGGAGGAAAGCGCACGTGCATGCTCCCACTCGAGATGAGGCCTGACTCCCCTGGGGAGACTCCAGAAGTACCACAAATTCCATGTCAGCACCGGCGAGGAACCCTAAGGTTCCGGCCCTGACTCCACACAAGGTTTTAGGCCCCTGCATCGATGGGACAGGAAACACGAGAGGGGCCCTTGTAACTCGCACGAGGACTTGCCTTTCCTGAGGCCACAAGAGCGGATCCCTGAGGTGCCCGTCGTAACTCTAGAACACCTGCCGCAGCTCGAGAAAATTCAGGAAGTTATCCATTCCATACGAGATGATGCCTATTTCCGCTGAGGCATCTCGAGGCTAATCACACCTAACTTCTAGAACTTCGAAAGGATCCTTCACATCCTTGCTGCAACTCCAGGAGTTCCGCGCGATACCTGCCTCCATTCGAGAGGAAGCACGAGAATCGATCCCACATCCAGAGGAGCCCCGTTTCCGCCTCATGGCTCGAGATGAGGGATCCTTTCCCTGCTTTGCGGGAAAGAATTCCCGGCGTTTCCCTCGCATCTCAAGAGGAGGCGCTCTAAATAGGAAAGGTGAGAGGCACTCCAGGGTCGTGCCACCGTTCCAAGAGTCGCCCAGATGTCTCAGTCCATTCAAGAGGAACCTATTTTCCCTGCACACGCTCGTTTTTTACGCCAAGGATCGACTCACACCACGGTGTCAGGTGGGAGAGCCCTGTTCGAAAGCCTCGTGGGAAAGCCTCGAGGGAAAGACAAAGATCCCATGATCCTCGCAACGCGAAGCGTGACACTGCTGCTAGAGCTCGGGAGGAAAGTCCACGAGCATGCCCCCACTGGAGTCGAGGCCTGACTCACCTGGGGAGACTCCAGAAGTACCCTAAGATCCATGTCAGCACCGGGGAGGAATCCTCAGGTTCTGGCCCTGACTCCACACGTTTTTGGCCCCGGTATTGACGGGAGAGGAATCCCGAGAGGCCCCCTAGCAACTCGCATGGGGACTGGCCTTTCCTGAGGCCACCAGGGCGGGTCCCTGAGGTCCCCGTTGTAACTCGAGAACACCTGCCGCAACTCGAGAAAATCCAGGAAGTTCTCCCTTCCAGGCGAGAGGAGGCCTATTTCCGATGAGGCGCCTTGAGAATAATGACACCTAACCTGTGGAACTTCGAAAGGGTCTTTCAAACCCTTGCTGCAACTAAAGAAGTTCACCGCCATACCCGTCTCCACTCGAGAGGAAGCACGATGGTCCCGCCCACATGCAGAGGAGCCCCGTTTCCCCCTCGTAGCTCGAGATTAGGGATCCTTTCCCTGTTTTCAACGGGAAAGAATTCCCGGCGTTCCCGTCGCATCTCAAGAGGAGGCGCTCTCAACAGGAAAGGCGAGAGGAACTCCATGGTCGTATCACAATTCCAAGAGTCCCCCAGATGTCTCAGTCCATTCCAGAGGAACCTCTTTTCCCTGCACTGGCTCATCTTTCACGCGGAGGATCGACTCACACCACAGTGCCACGAGGGACAGCCCTGTGGGAAAGCTTCCACGGATGGCCTCGAGGGAAAACCACATATCCTTTGATCCACGCAACCAGAAGATGACATTGCTGCTACTGCATGGAAGGAAAGCCCACGTTCATGCCCCCACTCAAACGAGGCCTGACTCCACTGGGGAGACTCCAGAAGAATCCCAAGATCCATGTCAGCTACGGAGAGGAAACCTCAGGTTCTGGCCCTGACTCCACACAAGGTTTTAGGCCCCGGTATCGAGGGGAGAGGTATCCCGAAAGGCCCCCTAGCTACTCGAATGGGGACTGGACTTTCCTGAGGCCACCAGGGCGGGTCCCTGAAGTCCCCATCGTAACTCGAGAACTCCTACCGCAACTCGAGAAAATCCAGGAAGTTCTCCCTTCCAGGCGAGATGAGGCCTATTTCCGATGAGGGGCCAGGAGACTAGTGACATCTAACTTCTGGAACTTCGAAAGGGTCTTTCACACCCTTGCTGGAACTCAAGAAGTTCACCGCCATACCCGTCTTTACTCGAGAGGAAGCACGATGGTCCCGCCCACATCCAGAGGTGCCCCGTTTCCCCCTCGTAGCTTTAGATGAGGAATCCTTACCCTGCTTTCAACGGGAAAGAATTCCCGGCGTTCCCGTCGCATCTCAAGGGGAGGCGCTCTCAACAGGAATGGCGAGAGGGACTCCAGGGTCGTACCACCATTCCAAGAATCCCCCGGATGTCTCAGTTTATTCCAGAGGGACCTCTGTTCCCTGCACTGGCTCATCTTTCACGCCGAGGATCGACTCACACCACGGTGGCACGTGGGACAGCCCTGTAGGAAAGCCTCGAGGGAAAGCCTCAAGAGAAAACCACAGATCCTTTGTTCCACGCGACGGGAAGCGTGACACTGCTGCTACAGCCTGGAAGGAAAGCGCACGTGCATGCCCCCACTCGAGACGAGGCCTGACTCCCCTGGGGAGACTCCAGAAGTAGCCCAAAATCCATGTCAGCACTGGATAGGAATCCTCAGGTTCCGGCCCTGACTCCACACAAGGTTTTTGGCCCCGGTATCGACGGGAGAGGAATCCCGAGAGGCCACCTAGCAACTCGCATGGGGACTGGCCTTTCCTGACTCCACCAGGGCGGGTCCCTGATTTCCCCGTCGTAACTCGAGAACACCTGCTGCAACTCGAGAAAATCCGGGAAGTTCTCCTTTCCAGGCGAGATGAGGCCTATTTCCGATGAAGCTCCTGGAGACTAATGACACCTAACCTCTGGCACTTCCAAAGTGTCCTTCACACCCTTACTGCAACTCAAGAAGTTCCCCCCCCCATACCCGTCTCCACTCGAGAGGAAGCACGAGGTTCCCGTCCACATCCAGTGGAACTCCGATTCCACTTCAAAGCTCGAGATGAAGGATCCTTTCCCTGCCTTCCACGGGAAAGAATTCCCGGCGTTCCCGTCGCATCTCAAGAGGAGGCACGCTCAGTAGGAAAGGCGAGAGGCACTCCAGGGTCGTGCCACCATTCCAAGAGTCCCCCAGATATTTCAGTTCATTCGAAAGGAACCTCTTTTATCTGCACCAGAGGAACCTCTTTTCCCTGCACTGGCTCGTTTTTCACGCCGAGGACCGTCTAACACCACGGTGGCACGTGGGACAGCCTTGTGGTAAATCCTCGTGGAAAAGCCTCGAGGGAAACCACAGATCCCTTGATAAACGTGACGGGAAGCTTGACACTGCTGCTACAGCTCGGGAGGAAAGCACACGTGCATGCCCACAATCGAGACGAGGCCAAACTCCCCTGGGGAGACTCTAGAAGTTCCCCAAGATACATGTCAGCACTGGAGAGGAATCCTCATGTTCCAGCCTTGACTCCACACAAGGTCTTAGACCCCGGCATCGATGGGAGAGGAATCCTGAGAGGGCCCCTAGCAACTCGCATGGAGAATGGCCTTTCCTGAGGTCACCAGAGCCGGTCTCTGAGGTTCCCTTCGTAACTCGAGAACACCTGCCGCAACTCGAGAAAATCCACTAAGTTCTCCCTTGCAGGCGAGATGAGGCCCATTTCCCCTGAGGCGTCTCGAGGGTAATCACACCTAACATCTGGAACTTCGAAGGGGTTTTTCACACCATTGCTGCAACTCAAGATATTCCCCGCCATACCCGACTCCACTCGAAAGGAAGAACGATGGTCCCACCCACAGCCAGAGCAGCCGCGTTTCCTCCTCGTAGCTCGAGATGAGGGATCCTTTCCCTGCTTCGTCAGGAAAAAATTCCCGGCGTTCCCCTCGCATCTCAAGAGGAGGCACACTCAGTAGGAAAGGCAAGAGGCACTCCAGGGTCGTGCCACCATTCCAAGAGTCGCCCAGAAACCTCAGTCCATTCAGAGGAACCTCTTTGCCCTGCACTGGCTCGTCTTTCACGCCGAGGGTCGACTCACACCACGGTGGTACGTGGGACAACCGTGTGGGAAAGCCTCGTGGGAAAGCCTCGAGGGAAAACACAGATCCCTTGATAAACGTGACGGGAAGCGTGACACTGCTGCTAAATCTCGGGAGGAAAGCGCACGTGCATGCCCCCACTCGAGACGAGGCCTGTCTCTCCTGGGGAGACTCCAGAAGTACGCCAAGATCCATGTCAGCACCGGAGAGGAATCCTCACGTTCCAACCCTGACCCACACAAGGTTTTAGGCACCGGCATTGATGGGACAGGAATCACGAAAAGGGCCCTTGCAATTCGCATGGGGACTGGCCTTTCCTGAGGCCACCAGAGCGGGTCCCTGAGGTGCCCATCGTAACTCGAGAACACCTGCCGCAACTCGAGAAAATCCGGGAAGTTCTCCACTCCATACGAGATGAGGACTATTTCCGTTGAGGCATCTGGAGGCTAATGACACCTAACCACTAAAACTTCGAAAGGATCCTTCACACCCTTGCTGCAACTCCAGGAGTTCCTCTCGATACCCGCCTCCACTCTAGAGGAAGCACGAGGGTCCCGCCCACATACAGAGGAGCCCCGTTTCCGCCTCAAGGCTGGAGATGTGGGATCCTTTCCCTGCTATGTCGGGAAAGAATTCCCAGCGTTCCCCTCACATCTCAAGAGGAGGCGCTCTAAATCCTTCCCAAGAGGAGGTGCTCTAAATAGGAAAGGCAAGAGGCACTCCAGGGTCGTGCCACCATTCCAAGAGTCCCCCAGATGTCACAGTCCATTCCAGAGGAAACTGTTTTCCCTACACAGGCTCGTCTTTCACGTCAAGGATCGAGTCACACTGCGGTGGCAGTTGGGACAGCCCGGTGGGAAAGCCTCGTGGGAAAGCCTCAAGGGAAACCACAGATCCTTTGATCCACGCGACGGGAAGCGTGACACTGGTGCTACAGCTCGGGAGGAAAGTGCACGTGCATGCCCCCACTCGAGACGAGGCCTGACTCACCTAGGGACACTCCAGAAGTACCCCGTGATCTATGTCAGCACCAGGAGGAATCTTCAGGTTCCGGCCCTGACTCCACACAAGGTTTTAAGCCGCGGCATCGATGGGAGAGGTAACCTGAGAGGGCCCATAGCAACTCTCAAGGGGTCTGGCCTTTCCTGAAGCAACCATAGCGGGTCCCTGAAATCCCCCTCATAATACGAGAACACCTGCCACAATTCGAGAAAATCCAGGAGGTTCTTCCCTCCAGGCGAGGTGAGGCCCATTTCTGCTGAGGCGACTTGAGGCTAATCACACTAAAACCTCTCAAACTTCGAAAGAGTCTTTCACACCCTGGCTGCAACTCAAGAAGCTCCCTGCCATACCCGCCTCCACTCGAGAGGAGCTGGAGGTTTCCGCCCACATCCAGAGGAGCCCCGTTTCCCCTTCATAGCTCGAGGTGAGGGATTCTTTCCCTGCTTCGTTGGGAAAGAATTCTCGGCCTTCCCTTCGCATCTCAAGAGGAGGCGCTCTCAACAGGAAAGGAGAGAGGAACTCCAGGGTCGTTCCACCATTCCAAGAGTCCCCCAGATGTCTCAGTCCATTCCAGAGGAACCTCTGTTCCCTGCACCGGCTCGTATTTCTCGCCGAGGATCGAATCACACCACGGTGGCACGTGGGACATCTCTGTGGGAAAGCCTCGTGGGAAAGCATCGAGCAAAGCCACAGATCCCTTGATCCACGTGACGGAAAGAGTCACACTGCTGCTACAGCTCGGGAGGAAAGCGCACGTGCATGCTCCCACTCGAGACGAGGCCTGACTCCCCTGGGGAGACTACAGAAGTACCCCAAGATCCATGTCAGAACCGAAGAGGAATCCTAAGGTTCCGGCCCTGACTCCACACAAGGTTTTAGGCCCCGGCATCGATGGGACAGGAAACACGAGAGGGGCCCTTGTAACTCGCATGAGGACTGGTCTTTCCTGAGGCCACAAGAGCGGATCCCTGAGGTGCCCGTCGTAACTCTAGAACACCTGCCACAGCTCGAGAAAATTCAGGAAGTTATCCATTCCATACGAGATGATGCCTATTTCCGCTGAGGCATCTCGAGGCTAATCACACCTAACCTCTAGAACTTCGAAAGGATCCTTCACATCCTTGCTGCAACTCCAGGAGTTCAGCGCGATACCTGCCTCCATTCGAGAGGAAGCACGAGAATCGATCCCACATCCAGAGGAGCCCCGTTTCCGCCTCATGGCTCGAGATGAGGGATCCTTTCCCTGCTTTGCGGGAAAGAATTCCCGGCGTTTCCCTCGCATCTCAAGAGGAGGCGCTCTAAATAGGAAAGGTGAGAGGCACTCCAGGGTCGTGCCACTGTTCCAAGAGTCGCCCAGATGTCTCAGTCCATTCAAGAGGAACCTGTTTTCCCTGCACACGCTCGGTTTTCACGCCAAGGATCGACTCACACCACGGTGGCAGGTGGGAGAGCCCTGTTCGAAAGCCTCGTGGGAAAGCCTCGAGGGAAAGACAAAGATCCCATGATCCTCGCAACGCGAAGCGTGACACTGCTGCTAGAGCTCGGGAGGAAAGTCCACGAGCATGCCCCCACTGGAGTCGAGGCCTGACTCACCTGGGGAGACTCCAGAAGTACCCTAAGATCCATGTCAGCACCGGAGAGGAATCCTCAGTTTCTGGCCCTGACTCCACACGTTTTTAGCCCCGGTATCGACAGGAGAGGAATCCCGAGAGGCCCCCTAGCAACTCGCATGGGGACTGGCCTTTCCTGAGGCCACCAGGGCGGGTCCCTGAGGTCCCCGTTGTAACTCGAGAACACCTGCCGAAACTCGAGAAAATCCAGGAAGTTCTCCCTTCCAGGCGAGAGGAGGCCTATTTCCGATGAGGCGCCTTGAGAATAATGACACCTAACCTGTGGAACTTCGAAAGGGTCTTTCAAACCTTTGCTGCAACTCAAGAAGTTCACCGCCATACCCGTCTCCACTCGAGAGGAAGCACGATGGTCCGGCCCACATGCAGAGGAGCCCCGTAACCCCCTCGTAGCTCGAGATTAGGGATCCTTTCCCTGTTTTCAACGGGAAAGAATTCCCGGCGTTCCCGTCGCATCTCAAGAGGAGGCGCTCTCAACAGGAAAGGCGAGAGGAACTCCATGGTCGTACCACAATTCCAAGAGTCCCCCAGATGTCTCAGTCCATTCCAGAGGAACCTCTTTTCCCTGCACTGGCTCATCTTTCACGCGGAGGATCGACTCACACCACAGTGCCACGAGGGACAGCCCTGTGGGAAAGCTTCCAGGGATGGCCTCGAGGGAAAACCACATATCCTTTGATCCTCGCGACCGGAAGATGACATTGCTGCTACAGCCTGGAAGGAAAGCGCACGTGCATGCCCCTACTCGAGACGAGGCCTGACTCCCCTGGGGAGACTCCAGAAGTACGCGAAGATCCATGTCAGCCAATGAGAGGAATCCTCGGATCCGGCCCTGAATCCACACAAGGTTTTTCGCCCCGGTATCGACGGGAGAGGAATCCCGAGAGGCCCCCTAGCAACTCGCATGGGGACTGGCTTCTCCTGAGGCCACCAGGGCAGGTCCCTGAGGTCCCCGTCGTAACTCGAGAACACCTGCCGCAACTCGAAAAAATCCAGGAAGTTCTCCCTTCCAGGAGAGATGAAGCCTATTTCTGATGAGGCGTCTGGAGACTAATGACACCTAACCTCTGGAACTTCGAAAGGGTCTTTCACACCCTTGCTGCAACTCAAGAAGTTCACCACCATACCCGTCTCCACTCGAGAGGAAGCACGATGGTCCCGCCCACATCCAGAGGAGCCCCGTTTCCCCCTCGTAGCTCGAGATGAGGGATCCTTTCCCTGCTTTCAACGGGAAAGTATTCCCGGCGTTCCCGTCGCATCTCAAGAGGAGGCACTCTCAACAGGAAAGGTGAGAGGAACTCCATGGTCGTACCACCATTCCAAGAGTCCCCAAGATGACTCAGTCCATTCCAGTGGAACGTGTTTTCCCTGCACTGGCTCATCTTTCACGCCGAGGATCGACTCACACCACGGTGGCACGTGGGACAGCCCTGTGGGAAAGCCTTGAGGGAAAGCCTCGAGGGAAAACCACAGATCCTTTGATCCACGCGACAGGAAGCGTGACATTGCTGCTACAGCCTGGAAGGAAAGCGCACGTGCATGCCTCCTCACGAGACGAGGCCTGATTCCCCTGGGGAGACTCCAGAAGTACCCAAAGATCCATGTCAGACCTTGAGAGGAATCCTCGGTTCCGGCCCTGACTCCACACAAGGTTTTTGGCCCCGGTATCGACGGGAGAGGAATCCCGAGAGGCCCCCTAGCAACTCGCATGGGGACTGGCCTCTCCTGAGGCCACCAGGGCAGGTCCCTGAGGTCCCCGTCGTAACTCGAGAACACCTGCCTCAACTCTAGAATATCCAGGAAGTTCTCCCTTCCAGGCGAGATGAGGCCTATTTCCCATGAGGAGTCTGGAGACTAATGACACCTAACCTCTGGAACTTCGAAAGGGTCTTTCACACCCTTGCTGCAACTCAAGAAGTTCACCACCATATCCGTCTCCACTCGAGAGGAAGCACGATGGTCCCGCCCACATCCAGAGGAGCCCCGTTTCCCTCTCGTAGCTCGAGATAAGGGATCCTTTCCCTGCTTTCAACGGGAAAGAATTCCCCGCGTTCCCGTCGCATCTCAAGAGGAGGCACTCTCAAAAGGAAAGGCCAGAGGAACTCCATGGTCGTACCACCATTCCAAGTGTCCCCCAGATGTCTCAGTCCATTCCAGAGGAACCTCTTTGCCCTGCACTGGCTCATGATTTACGCCGAGGATCGACTCACACCACGGTGGCACTTGGGACAGCCCTGTGGGAAAGCCTCGAGGGAAAACCACAGATCCTTTGATCCTCGCCTCGGGAAGCCTGACATTGATGCTACAGCCTGGAAGGAAAGCGCACGTGCATGCCCCCAGTCGAAACGAGGCCTGACTCCCCTGAGGAGACTCCAGAAGTACCCAAAGATCCATGTCACACCCTGAGAGGAATCCTCGGTTCCGGCCCTGACTCCACACAAGGTTTTGGCCCTGGTATCGACGGGAGAGGAATCCCGAGAGGCCCCCTAGCAACTCGCATGGGGACTGGCCTTTCCTGAGGCCACCAGGGCGTGTCCCTGAGGTCCCTGTCGAAACTCGAGAACACCTGCTGCAACCCGAGAAATATCCAGGAAGTTCTCCCTTCCAGGCGAGATGAGGCCTGTTTCCGATGAGGCGTCTGGAGACTAATGACACCTAACCTCTGGCACTTCAAAAGGGTCTTTCACACCCTTGCTGCAACTCAAGAAGTTCACCGCCATACCCGTCTCCACTCGAGAGGAAGCACGATGGTCCCGCCCACATCCAGAGGAGCCCCGTTTCCCCCTCGTAGCTTGAGATGAGGGATCCTTTCCCTGCTTTCAACGGAAAGAATTCCCGGCGTTCCCGTCGCATCTCAAGAGGAGGCACTCTCAACAGGAAAGGCGAGAGGAACTCCATGGTCGTACCACCATTCCAAGAGTCCCCCAGATGTCTCAGTCCATTCCAGAGGAACCTCTTTGCCCTGCACTGGCTCATCTTTCACGCCGAGGATCGACTCACACCACGCTGGCACGTGGGACAGCCCTGTGGGAAAGCCTCGAGGGAAAACCACAGATCCTTTGATCCTCGCCATGGGAAGCCTGACATTGCTGCTACAGCCTGGAAGGAAAGTGCACGTGCATGCCCTCACTCGAGACGAGGCCTGACTCCCCTGGGGAGACTCCAGAAGTACCCGAAGATTCACGTCAACACCTGAGAGGAATCCTCGGTTCCGACCCTGACTCCACACAAGGTTTTTGGCCCAAGTATCGACGGAGAGGAATCCTGAGAGGCCCCCTAGCAACTCGCATGGGGACTGGCCTTTCCTGAGGCCACCAGGGCGGGTCCCTGAGGTCCCCGTCGTAACTTGAGAACACCTGCCGCAACTCGAGAAAATCCAGGAAGTTCTCCCTTCCAGGCGAGTTGAGGCCTATTTCCGATGAGGCGTCTGGAGACTAATGACACCTAACCTCTGGAACTTCGAAAGGGTCTTTCACACCCTTGCTGCAACTCAAGAAGTTCACCGCCATACCCGTCTCCACTCGAGAGGAAGCACGATGGTCCCGCCCACATCCAGAGGAGCCCCGTTTCCCCCTCGTAGCTCGAGATGAGGGATCCTGTCCCTGCTTTCAATGGGAAAGAATTCCCGGCGTTCCCGTCGCATCTCAAGAGGAGGCACTCTCAACAGGAAAGGCGAGAGGAACTCCATGGTCGTACCACCATTGCAAGAGTCCCCCAGATGTCTCAGTCCATTCCAGAGGAACTTCTTTGCCCTGCACTGGCTCATCTTTCACGCCGAGGATCGACTCACACCACGGTGGCACGTGGGACAGCCCTGTGGGAAAGCCTCGAGGGAAAGCCTCGAGGGAAAACCACAGATCCTTTGATCCTGGCGACGGGAAGCTAGACATTGCTGCTACAGCCTGGAAGGAAAGCGCACGTGCATGCCCCCACTCGAGACCAGGCCTGACTCCCCTGGGGAGACTCCAGAAGTACCCCAAGATCCATGTCAGCCCCTGAGAGGAATCCTCGGTTCCGGCCCTGACTCCACACAAGGTTTTTGGGCCCGTTATCGACGGAAGGGGAATCCCGAGAGGCCCCCTAGCAACTCGCATGGGGACTGGCCTTTCCTGAGGCCACCAGGGCGGGTCCCTGAGGTCCCCGTCGTAACTCGAGAACACCTGCCGCAACTCGAGAAAATCCAGGAAGTTCTCCCTTCCAGGCGAGATGAGGCCTATTTCCGATGAGGCGTCTGGAGACTAATGACACCTAACCTCTGGAACTTCGAAAGGGTCTTTCACACCCTTGCTGCAACTCAAGAAGTTCACCGCCATACCCGTCTCCACTCGAGAGGAAGCACGATGGTCCCGCCCACATCCAGAGGAGCCCCGTTTCCCCCTCGGAGCTCGAGATGAGGGATCCTTTCCCTGCTTTCAACGGGAAAGAATTCCCGGCGTTCCCGTCGCATATCAAGAGGAGGCACTCTCAACAGGAAAGGCGAGAGGAACTCAATGGTCGTACCACCATTCCAAGAGTCCCCCAGATGTCTCAGTCCATTCCAGAGGAAGCTCTTTGCCCTGCACTGGCTCATCTTTCACGCCGAGGATCGACTCACACCACGGTGGCACGTGGGACAGCCCTGTGGGAAAGCCTCGAGGGAAAGCCTCGAGGGAAAGCCACAGATCCTTTGATCCACGCCACGGGAAGCGTGACATTGCTGCTACAGCCTGGAAGGAAAGCGCACGTGCATGCCCCCACTCGAGACGAGGCCTGACTCCCCTGGGGAGACTCCAGAAGTACCCAAAGATCCATGTCTGCCCCTGAGAGGAATCCTCGTTTCCGGCCCTGATTCCACACAAGGTTTTTGGCCCCGGTATCGACGGGAGAGGAATCACGAGAGGCCCCCTAGCAACTCGCATGGGGACTGGCCTCTCCTGAGGCCACCAGGGCGGGTCCCTGAGGTCCCCGTCGTAACTCGAGAACACCTGCCGCAACTCGAGAAAATCAAGGAAGTTCTCCCTTCCAGGCGAGATGAGGCCTATTTCCGATGAGGCGTCTGGAGACTAATGACACCTAACCTCTGGAACTTCGAAAGGGTCTTTCACACCCTTGCTGCAACTCAAGAAGTTCACCGCCATACCCGTCTCCACTCGAGAGGAAGCACGATGGTCCCGCCCACATCCAGAGGAGCCCCGTTTCCCCCTCCGAGCTCGAGATGAGGGACCCTTTCCCTGCTTTCAACGGGAAAGAATTCCCGGCGTTCCCGTCGCATCTCAAGAGGAGGCACTCTCAACAGGAAAGGCGAGAGGAACTCCATGGTCGTACCACCATTCCAAGAGTCCCACAGATGTCTCAGTCCATTCCAGAGGAAGCTCTTTGCCCTGCACTGGCTCATCTTTCACGCCGAGGATCGACTCACACCACGGTGGCACGTGGGACAGCCCTGTGGGAAAGCCTCGAGGGAAAGCCTCGAGTGATAACCACAGATCCCTTGATCCACGCCACGGGAAGCGTGACATTGCTGCTACAGCCTGGAAGGAAAGCGCACGTGCATGCCCCGACCCGAGACGAGGCCTGACTCCCCTGGGGAGACTCCAGAAGTACCCAAAGATCCATGTCAGCCCCTGAGAGGAATCCTCGGTTCCGGCCCTGACTCCACACAAGGTTTTTGGCCCCGGTATCGACGGGAGAGGAATCCCGAGAGGCCCCCAAGCAACTCGCATACGAACTGGCCTCTCCTGAGGCCACCAGGGCGGGTCCCTGAGTTCCCCGTCGTAACTCGAGAACACCTGCCTCAACTCGAGAAAATCCAGGAAGTTCTCCCTTCCAGGCGAGATGAGGCCTATTTCCGATGAGGCGTCTGGAGACTAATGACACCTAACCTCTGGAACTTCGAAAGGGTCTTTCACACCCTTGCTGCAACTCAAGAAGTTCACCGCCATACCCGTCTCCACTCGAGAGGAAGCACGATGGTCCCGCCCACATCCAGAGGAGCCCCGTTTCCCCCTCGTAGCTTGAGATGAGGGATCCTTTCCCTGCTTTCAACGGAAAGAATTCCCGGCGTTCCCGTCGCATCTCAAGAGGAGGCACTCTCAACAGGAAAGGCGAGAGGAACTCCATGGTCGTACCACCATTCCAAGAGTCCCCCAGATGTCTCAGTCCATTCCAGAGGAACCTCTTTGCCCTGCACTGGCTCATCTTTCACGCCGAGGATCGACTCACACCACGGTGGCACGTGGGACAGCCCTGTGGGAAAGCCTCGAGGGAAAACCACAGATCCTTTGATCCTCGCCACGGGAAGCCTGACATTGCTGCTACAGCCTGGAAGGAAAGCGCACGTGCATGCCCCCACTCGAGACGAGGCCTGACTCCCCTGAGGAGACTCCAGAAGTACCCAAATATCCATGTCTGCCCCTGAGAGGAATCCTCGGTTCCGGCCCTGACTCCACACAAGGTTTTGGCCCTGGTATCGACGGGAGAGGAATCCCGAGAGGCCCCCTAGCAACTCGCATGGGGACTGGCCTTTCCTGAGGCCTCCAGGGCGTGTCCCTGAGGTCCCTGTCGAAACACGAGAACACCTGCTGCAACCCGAGAAAAATCCAGGAAGTTCTCCCTTCCAGGCGAGATGAGGCCTATTTCCGATGAGGCGTCTGGAGACTAATGACACCTAACCTCTGGAACTTCCAAAGGGTCTTTCACACCCTTGCTGCAACTCAAGAAGTTCACCGCCATACCCGTGACCACTGGAGAGGAAGCACGATGGTCCTGCCCACATTCAGAGGAGCCCCGTTTCCCCCTCGTAGCTCGAGATGTGGGATCCTTTCCCTGCTTTCAACGGGAAAGAATTCCCGGCTTTCCCCTCGCATCTCAAGAGGAGGCAATCTCAACAGGAAAGGCGAGAGGTACTCCATGGTCGTACCACCATTCCAAGAGTCCCCCAGATGTCTCAGTCCATTCCAGAGGAACCTCTTTGCCCTGCACTGGCTCATCTTTCACGCCGAGGATCGACTCACACCACGGTGGCGCGTGGGACAGCCCTGTGGGAAAGCCTCGAGGGAAAACCACAGATTATTTGATTCACGCGACGGGAAGCGTGACATTGCTGCTACAGCCTGGAAGGAAAGTGCACGTGCATGCCCTCACTCGAGACTAGGCCTGACTCCCCTGGGGAGACTCCAGAAGTACCCGAAGATTCACGTCAACACCTGAGAGGAATCCTCGGTTCCGACCCTGACTCCACACAAGGTTTTTGGCCCCAGTATCGACGGGAGAGGAATCCCGAGAGGCCCCCTAGCAACTCGCATGGGGACTGGCCTCTCCTGAGGCCACCAGGGCGGGTCCCTGAGGTCCCCGTCGTAACTCGAGAACACCTGCCGCAACTCGAGAAAATCCAGGAAGTTCTCCCTTCCAGGCGAGATGAGGCCTATTTCCGATGAGGCGTCGGGAGACTAATGACACCTAACCTCTGGAACTTCGAAAGGGTCTTTCACACCCTTGCTGCAACTCAAGAAGTTCACCGCCATACCCGTCTCCACTCGAGAGGAAGCACGATGGTCCCGCCCACATCCAGAGGAGCCCCGTTTCCCCCTCGTAGCTCGAGATGAGGGATCCTTTCCCTGCTTTCAACGGGAAAGAATTCCCGGCGTTCCCGTCGCATCTCAAGAGGAGGCACTCTCAACAGGAAAGGCGAGAGGAACTCCATGGTGATACCACCATTCCAAGAGTCCCCCAGATGTCTCAGTCCATTCCAGAGGAACCTCTTTGCCCTGCACTGGCTCATCTTTCACGCAGAGGATCGACTCACACGACGGTGGCACGTGGGACAGCCCTGTGGGAAAGCCTCGACGGAAAGCCTCGAGGGAAAACCACAGATCCTTTGATCCACGCGACGGGAAGCGTGACATTGCTGCTACAGCCTGGAAGGAAAGCGCACGTGCATGCCCCCACTCGAGAGGAGGCCTGACTCCCCTGGGGAGACTCCAGAAGTACCCAAAGATCCATGTCAGCCCCTGAGAGGAATCCTCGGTTCCGACCCTGACTCCACACAAGGTTTTTGGCCCCGGTATCGACGGGAGAGGAATCCCGAGAGGCCCCCTAGCAACTCGCATGGGGACTGGCCTCTCCTGAGGCCATCAGGGCGGGTCCCTGAGGTCCCCGTCGTAACTCGAGAACACCTGCCGCAACTCGAGAAAATCCAGGAAGTTCTCCCTTCCAGGCGAGATGAGGCCTATTTCCGATCAGGCGGCTGGAGACTAATGACACCTAACCTCTGGAACTTCGAAAGGGTCTTTCACACCCTTGCTGCAACTCAAGAAGTTCACCGCCATACCCGTCTCCACTCGAGAGGAAGCACGATGGTCCCGCCCACATCCAGAGGAGCCCCGTTTCCCCCTCGGAGCTCGAGATGAGGGATCCTTTCCCTGCTTTCAACGGGAAAGAATTCCCGGCGTTCCCGTCGCATCTCAAGAGGAGGCACTCTCAACAGGAAAGGCGAGAGGAACTCCATGGTCGTACCACCATTCCAAGAGTCCCCCAGATGTCTCAGTCCATTCCAGAGGAAGCTCTTTGCTTTGCACTGGCTCATCTTTCACGCCGAGGATCGACTCACACCACGGTGGCACGTGGGACAGCCCTGTGGGAAAGCCTTGAGGGAAAGCCTCGAGGGAAAACCACATATCCGTTGATCCAAGCGATGGGAAGCGTGACATTGCTGCTACAGCCAGGAAGGAAAGCACACGTGCATGCCCCCACTCGAGACGAGGTCTGATTCCCTGGGGAGACTCCAGAAGTACCCAAAGATCCATGTCAGCCCCTGAGAGGAACCCTCGTTTCCGGCCCTGACTCCACACAAGGTTTTTGGCCCCGGTATCGACGGGAGAGGAATCCCGAGAGGCCCCCTAGCACCTCGCATGGGGACTGGCCTCTCCTGAGGCCTCCAGGGCGGGTCCCTTAAGTCCCCGTCGTAACTCGAGAACACCTGCCGCAACTCGAGAAAATCAGGAAGTTCTCCCTTCCAGGCGAGATGAGGCCTATTTCCCATGAGGCGTCTGGAGACTAATGACACCTAACCTCTGGAACTTCGAAAGGGTCTTTCACACCCTTGCTGCAACTCAAGAAGTTCACCGCCATACCCGTCTCCACTCGAGAGGAAGCACGATGGTCCCGCCCACATCCAGAGGAGCCCCGTTTCCCCCTCGGAGCTCGAGATGAGGGATCCTTTCCCTGCTTTCAACGGGAAAGAATTCCCGGCGTTCCCGTCGCATCACAAGAGGAGGCACTCTCAACAGGAAAGGCGAGAGGAACTCCATGATCGTACCACCATTCCAAGAGTCCCTCAGATGTCTCAGTCCATAACAGAGGAACCTCTTTGCCCTGCACTGGCTCATCTTTCACGCCGAGGATCGACTCACACCACAGTGGCACGTGGGAAAGCCCTGTGGGAAAGCCCCGAGGGAAAGCCTCGAGGGAAAACCACAGATCCTTTGATCCACGCCACGGGAAGCGTGACATTGCTGCTACAGCCTGGAAGGAAAGCGCACGTGCATGCCCCCACTCCAGACGAGGCCTGACTCCCCTGGGCAGACTCCAGAAGTACCCAAAGATCCATGTCAGCCACTGAGAGGAATCCTCGGTTCCGACCCTGACTCCACAGAAGGATTTTGGCCCCGGTATCGACGGGAGAGGAATCCCGAGAGGCCCCCTAGCACCTCGCATGGGGACTGGCCTCTCCTGAGGCCACCAGGGCGGGTCCCTGAGGTCCCCGTCGTAACTCGAGAACACCTGCCGCAACTCGAGAAAATCCAGGAAGTTCTCCCTTCCAGGCGAGATGAGGCCTATTTCCGATGAGGTGTCTGGAGACTACTGACACCTAACCTCTGGAACTTCGAAAGGGTCTTTCACACCCTTGCTGCAACTCAAGAAGTTCACCGCCATACCCTTCTCCACTCGAGAGGAAGCACGATGGTCCCGCCCACATCCAGAGGAGCCCCGTTTCCCCCTCGGAGCTCGAGATGAGGGATCCTTTCCCTGCTTTCAACGGGAAAGAATTCCCGGCGTTCCCGTCGCATCTCAAGAGGAGGCACTCTCAACAGGAAAGGCGAGAGGAACTCCATGGTCGTACCACCATTCCAAGAGTCCCCCAGATGTCTCAGTCCATTCCAGAGGAACCTCTTTGCCCTGCACTGGCTCATCTTTCACGCCGAGGATCGACTCACACCACGGTAGCCCGTGGGACAGCCCTGTGGGAAAGCCTCGAGGGAAAGCCTCGAGGGAAAACCACAGATCCTTTGATCCACGCCCACGGGAAGCGAGACATTGCTGCTACAGCCTGGAGGGAAAGCACACGTGCATGCCCCCACTCGAGACGAGGCCTGACTCCCCTGGGGAGACTCCAGAAGTACCCACAGATCCATGTCAGCCCCTGGGAGGAATCCTCGTTTCCGGCCCTGACTTCACACAAGGTTTTTGGCCCCGGTATCGACGGGAGAGGAATCCCGAGAGGCCCCCTAGCAACTCGCATGGGGACTGGCCTCTCCTGTGGCCACCAGGGCGGGTCCCTGAGGTCCCCGTCGTAACTCGAGAACACCTGCCGCAACTCGAGAAAATCCAGGAAGTTCTCCCTTCCAGGCGAGATGAGGCCTATTTCCGATGAGGCGTCTGGAGACTAATGACACCTAACCTCTGGAACTTCGAAAGGGTCTTTCACACCCTTGCTGCAACTCAAGAAGTTCACCGCCATACCCGTCTCCACTCAAGAGGAAGCACGATGGTCCCGCCCACATCCAGAGAAGCCCCGTTTCCCCCTCGGAGCTCGAGATGAGGGATCCTTTCCCTGCTTTCAACGGGAAAGAATTCCCGGCGTTCCCGTCGCATCTCAAGAGGAGGCACTCTCAACAGGAAAGGCGAGAGGAACTCCATGGTCGTACCACCATTCCAAGAGTCCCCCAGATGTCTCAGTCCATTCCAGAGGAGCTCTTTGCTTTGCACTGGCTCATCTTTCACGCCGAGGATCGACTCACACCACGGTGGCACGTGGGACAGCCCTGTGGGAAAGCCTTGAGGGAAAGCCTCGAGGGAAAACCACATATCCGTTGATCCAAGCGACGGGAAGCGTGACATTGCTGCTACAGCCAGGAAGGAAAGTACACGTGCATGCCCCCACTCGAGACGATGTCTGATTCCCTGGGGAGACTCCAGAAGTACCCAAATATCCATGTCAGCCCCTGAGAGGAAACCTCGTTTCCGGCCCTGACTCCACACAAGGTTTTTGGCCCCAGTATCGACGGGAGAGGAATACCGAGAGGCCCCCTAGCACCTCGCATGGGGACTGGCCTCTCCTGAGGCCTCCAGGGCGGGTCCCTTAGGTCCCCGTCGTAACTCGAGAACACCTGCCGCAACTCGAGAAAATCCAGGAAGTTCTCCCTTCCAGGCGAGATGAGGCCTATTTCCCATGAGGCGTCTGGAGACTAATGACACCTAACCTCTGGAACTTCGAAAGGGTTATTCACACCCTTGCTGCAACTCAAGAAGTTCACCGCCATACCCGTCTCCACTTGAGAGGAAGCACGATGGTCCCGCCCACATCCAGAGGAGCCCCGTTTCCCCCTCGGAGCTCGAGATGAGGGAACCTTTCCCTGCTGTCAACGGGAAAGTATTCCCGGCGTTCCCGTCGCATCTCAAGAGGAGGCACTCTCAACAGGAAAGGCGAGAGGAACTCCATGGTCGTACCACCATTCCAAGAGTCCCCCAGATGTCTCAGTCCATTCCAGAGGAACCTCTTTGCCCTGCACTGGCTCATCATTCACGCCGAGGATCGACTCACACCACGGTGGCACGTGGGACAGCCCTGTGGGAAAGCCTCGAGGGAAAGCCTCGAGGGAAAACCACAGATCCTTTGATCCACGCCACGGGAAGCGTGACATTGCTGCTACAGCCTGGAAGGAAAGCGCACGTGCATGCCCCCACTCGAGACGAGGCCTGACTCCCCTGGGCAGACTCCAGAAGTACCCAAAGATCCATGTCAGACCCTGAGAGGAATCCAAGGTTCCGGCCCTGACTCCACACAAGGTTTTTGGCCCCGGTATCGACGGGAGAGGAATCCCGAGAGGCCCCCTAGCACCTCGCATGGGGACTGGCCTCTCCTGAGGCCACCAGGGCGGGTCCCTGAGGTCCCCGTCGTAATTCGAGAACACCTGCCGCAACTCGAGAAAATCCAGGAAGTTCTCCCTTCCAGGCGAGATGAGGCCTATTTCCGATGAGGTGTCTGGAGACTAATGACACCTAAACTCTGGAACTTCGAAAGGGTCTTTCACACCCTTGCTGCAACTCAAGAAGTTCACCGCCATACCCGTCTCCACTCGAGAGGAAGCACGATGGTCCCGCCCACATCCAGAGGAGCCCCGTTTCCCCCTCGGAGCAAGAGATGAGGGATCCTTTCCCTGCTTTCAACGGGAAAGAATTCCCGGCGTTCCCGTCGCATCTCAAGAGGAGGCACTCTCAAAAGGAAAGGCGAGAGGAACTCCATGGTCGTACCACCATTCCAAGAGTCCCCCAGATGTCTCAGTCCATTCCAGAGGAAACTCGTTGCCCTGCACTGGCTCATCTTTCACGCCGAGGATCGACTCACACCACGGTGGCACGTGGGACAGCCCTGTGGGAAAGCCTCGAGGGAAAGCCTCGAGGGAAAACCACAGATCCTTTGATCCACGCCACGGGAAGCGTGACATTGCTGCTACAGCCTGGAAGGAAAGCCCACGTGCATGCCCCCACTTGAGACGAGGCCTGACTCCCCTGGGCAGACTCCAGAAGTACCCAAAGATCCATGTCAGCCCCTGAGAGGAATCCTCGCTTCCGACCCTGACTCCACACAAGGTTTTTGGCCCCGGTATCGACGGGAGAGGAATCTCGAGAGGCCCCCTCGCACCTCGCATGGGGACTGGCCTCTCCTGAGGCCACCAGGGTGGGTCCCTGAGGTCCCCGTCGTAACTCGAGAAAACCTGCCGCAACTCGAGAAAATCCAGGAAGTTCTCCCTTCCAGGCGAGATGAGGCCTATTTCCCATGAGGCGTCTGGAGACTAATGACACCTAACCTCTGGAACTTCGAAAGGGTTATTCACACCCTTGCTGCAACTCAAGAAGTTCACCGCCATACCCGTCTCCACTTGAGAGGAAGCACGATGGTCCCGCCCACATCCAGAGGAGCCCCGTTTCCCCCTCGGAGCTCGAGATGAGGGAACCTTTCCCTGCTGTCAACGGGAAAGAATTCCCGGCGTTCCCGTCGCATCTCAAGAGGAGGCACTCTCAACAGGAAAGGCGAGAGGAACTCCATGGTCGTACCACCATTCCAAGAGTCCCCCAGATGTCTCAGTCCATTCCAGAGGAAACTCTTTGCCCTGCACTGGCTCATCTTTCACGCCGAGGATCGACTCACACCACGGTGGCACGTGGGACAGCCCTGTGGGAAAGCCTCGAGGGAAAGCCTCGAGGGAAAACCACAGATCCTTTGATCCACGCCACGGGAAGCGTGACATTGCTGCTACAGCCTGGAAGGAAAGCGCACGTGCATGCCCCCACTCGAGACGAGGCCTGACTCCCCTGGGCAGACTCCAGAAGTACCCAAAGATCCATGTCAGACCCTGAGAGGAATCCAAGGTTCCGGCCCTGACTCCACACAAGGTTTTTGGCCCCGGTATCGACGGGAGAGGAATCCCGAGAGGCCCCCTAGCACCTCGCATGGGGACTGGCCTCTCCTGAGGCCACCAGGGCGGGTCCCTGAGGTCCCCGTCGTAATTCGAGAACACCTGCCGCAACTCGAGAAAATCCAGGAAGTTCTCCCTTCCAGGCGAGATGAGGCCTATTTCCGATGAGGCGTCTCGAGACTAATGACACCTAAACTCTGGAACTTCGAAAGGGTCTTTCACACCCTTGCTGCAACTCAAGAAGTTCACCGCCATACCCGTCTCCACTCGAGAGGAAGCACGATGGTCCCGCCCACATCCAGAGGAGCCCCGTTTCCCCCTCGGAGCAAGAGATGAGGGATCCTTTCCCTGCTTTCAACGGGAAAGAATTCCCGGCGTTCCCGTCGCATCTCAAGAGGAGGCACTCTCAACAGGAAAGGCGAGAGGAACTCCATGGTCGTACCACCATTCCAAGAGTCCCCCAGATGTCTCAGTCCATTCCAGAGGAAACTCGTTGCCCTGCACTGGCTCATCTTTCACGCCGAGGATCGACTCACACCACGGTGGCACGTGGGACAGCCCTGTGGGAAAGCCTCGAGGGAAAGCCTCGAGGGAAAACCACAGATCCTTTGATCCACGCCACGGGAAGCGTGACATTGCTGCTACAGCCTGGAAGGAAAGCGCACGTGCATGCCCCCACTCGAGACGAGGCCTGACTCCCCTGGGGAGACTCCACAAGTACCCAAAGATCCATGTCAGCCCCTGAGAGGAATCCTCGGTTCCGGCCCTGACTCCACACAATGTTTTTGGCCCCGGTATCGACGGGAGAGGAATCCCGAGAGGCCCCCTAGCAACTCGCATGGGGACTGGCCTCTCCTGAGGCCACCAGGGCGGGTCCCTGAGGTCCCCGTCGTAACTCGAGAACACCTGCCGCAACTCGAGAAAATCCAGGAAGTTCTCCCTTCCAAGCGAGATGAGGCCTATTTCTGATGAGGCGTCTGGAGACTAATGACACCTAACCTCTGGAACGTCGAAAGGGTCTTTCACACCCTTGCTGCAAACTCAAGAAGTTCACCGCCATACCCGTCTCCACTCGAGAGGAAGCACGATGGTCCCGCCCACATCCAGAGGAGCCCCGTTTCCCCCTCGTAGCTCGAGATGAGGGATCCTTTCCCTGCTTTCAACGGGAAAGAATTCCCGGCGTTCCCGTCGCATCTCAAGAGGAGGCACTCTCAACAGGAAAGGTGAGCGGAACTCCCTGGTCGTACCACCATTCCAAGAGTCCCCCAGATGTCTCAGTCCATTCCAGAGGAACCTCTTTGCCCAGCACTGGCTCATCTTTCACGCCGAGGATCGACTCACACCACGGTGGCACGTGGGACAGCCCTGTGGGAAAGCCTCGAGGGAAAGCCTCGAGGGAAAACCACAGATCCTTTGATCCACGCCACGGGAAGCGTGACATTGCTGCTACAGCCTGGAAGGAAAGCGCACGTGCATGCCCCCACTCGAGACGAGGCCTGACTCCCCTGGGGAGACTCCACAAGTACCCAAAGATCCATGTCAGCCCCTGAGAGGAATCCTCGGTTCCGGCCCTGACTCCACACAAGGTTTTTGGCCCCGGTATCGACGGGAGAGGAATCCCGAGAGGCCCCCTAGCAACTCGCATGGGGACTGGCCTCTCCTGAGGCCACCAGGGCGGGTCCCTGAGGTCCCCGTCGTAACTCGAGAACACCTGCCGCAACTCGAGAAAATCCAGGAAGTTCTCCCTTTCAGGCGAGATGAGGCCTATTTCTGATGAGGCGTCTGGAGACTAATGACACCTAACCTCTGGAACTTCGAAAGGGTCTTTCACACCCTTGCTTCAACTCAAGAAGTTCACCGCCACACCCGTCTCCACTCGAGAGGAAACACGATGGTCCCGCCCACATCCAGAGGAGCCCCGTTTCCCCCTCGGAGCTCGAGATGAGGGATCCTTTCCCTGCTTTCAACGGGAAAGAATTCCCGGCGTTCCCGTCGCATCTCAAGAGGAGGCACTGTCAACAGGAAAGGTGAGCGGAACTCCATGGTCGTACCACCATTCCAAGAGTCCCCCAGATGTCTCAGTCCATTCCAGAGGAACCTCTTTGCCCTGCACTGGCTCATCTTTCACGCCGAGGATCGACTCACACCACGGTGGCACGTGGGACAGCCCTGTGGGAAAGCCTCGAGGGAAAGCTTCGAGGGAAAACCACAGATCCTTTGATCCACGCGACGGGAATCGTGACATTGCTGCTACAGCCTGGAAGGAAAGCGCACGTGCATGCCCCCACTCGAGACGAGGCCTGACTCCCCTGGGGAGACTCCAGAAGTACCCAAAGATCCATGTCAGCCCCTGAGAGGAATCCTCGGTTCCGGCCCTGACTCCACACAAGGTTTTTGGCCCAGGTATCGACGGGAGAGGAATCCTGAGGGGCCCCCTAGCAACTCGCATGGGGACTGGCCTCTCCTGAGGCCACCAGGGCGGGTCCCTGAGGTCCCCGTCGTAACTCGAGAACACCTGCCGCAACTCGAGAAAATCCAGGAAGTTCTCCCTTCCAGGCGAGATGAGGCCTATTTCCGATGAGGCGTCTCGAGACTAATGACACCTAACCTCTGGAACTTCGAAAGGGTCTTTCACACCCTTGCTGCAACTCAAGAAGTTCACCGCCATACCCGTCTCCACTCGAGAGGAAGCACGATGGTCCCGCCCACATCCAGAGGAGCCCCGTTTCCCCCTCGTAGCTCGAGATGAGGGATCCTTTCCCTGCTTTCAACGGGAAAGAATTCCCGGCGTTCCCGTCGCATCTCAAGAGGAGGCACTCTCAACAGGAAAGGCGAGAGGAACTCCATGGTCGTACCACCATTCCAAGAGTCCCCCAGATGTCTCAGTCCATTCCAGAGGAACCTCTTTGCCCTGCACTGGCTCATCTTTCACGCCGAGGATCGACTCACACCACGGTGGCACGTGGGACAGCCCTGTGGGAAAGCCTCGAGGGAAAGCCTCGAGGGAAAACCACAGATCCTTTGATCCACGCCACGGGAAGCGTGACATTGCTACTACAGCCTGGAAGGAAAGCGCACGTGCATGCCCCCACTCGAGACGAGGCCTGACTCCCCTGGGGAGACTCCAGAAGTACCCAAAGATCCATGTCAGACCCTGAGAGGAATCCTCGGTTCCGGCCCTGACTCCACACAAGGTTTTTGGCCCCGGTATCGACGGGAGAGGAATCCCGAAAGGCCCCCTAGCAACTCGCATGGGGACTGGCCTCTCCTGAGGCCACCAGGGCGGGTCCCTGAGGTCCCCGTCGTAACTCGAGAACAGCTGCCGCAACTCGAGAAAATCCAGGAAGTTCTCCCTTCCAGGCGAGATGAGGCCTATTTCCGATGAGGCGTCTGGAGACTAATGACACCTAACCTCTGGAACTTCGAAAGGGTCTTTCACACCCTTGCTGCAACTCAAGAAGTTCACCGCCATACCCGTCTCCACTCGAGAGGAAGCACGATGGTCCCCCCCACATCCAGAGGAGCCCCGTTTCCCCCTCGGAGCAAGAGATGAGGGATCCTTTCCCTGCTTTCAACGGGAAAGAATTCCCGGCATTCCCGTCGCATCTCAAGAGGAGGCACTCTCAACAGGAAAGGCGAGAGGAACTCCATGGTCGTACCACCATTCCAAGAGTCCCCCAGATGTCTCAGTCCATTCCAGAGGAACCTCTTTGCCCAGCACTGGCTCATCTTTCACGCCGAGGATCGACTCACACCACGGTGGCACGTGGGACAGCCCTGTGGGAAAGCCTCGAGGGAAAGCCTCGAGGGAAAACCACAGATCCTTTGATCCACGCCACGGGAAGCGTGACATTGCTGCTACAGCCTGGAAGGAAAGCGCACGTGCATGCCCCCACTCGAGACGAGGCCTGACTCCCCTGGGGAGACTCCACAAGTACCCAAAGATCCATGTCAGCCCCTGAGAGGAATCCTCGGTTCCGGCCCTGACTCCACACAAGGTTTTTGGCCCCGGTATCGACGGGAGAGGAATCCCGAAAGGCCCCCTAGCACCTTGCATGGGGACTGGCCTCTCCTGAGCCCACCAGGGCGGGTCCCTGAGGTCCCCGTCGTAACTCGAGAACACCTGCCGCAACTCGAGAAAATCCAGGAAGTTCTTCCTTCCAGGCGAGATGAAGCCTATTTCCGATGAGGCGTCTGGAGACTAATGACACCTAACCTCTGGAACTTCGAAAGGGTCTTTCACACCCTTGCTGCAACTCAAGAAGTTCACCGCCATACCCGTCTCCACTCGAGAGGAAGCACGATGGTCCCGCCCACATCCAGAGGAGCCCCGTTTCCCCCTCGGAGCTCGAGATGAGGGATCCTTTCCCTGCTTTCAACGGGAAAGAATTCCCGGCGTTCCCGTCGCATCTCAAGAGGAGGCACTCTCAACAGGAAAGGCGAGAGGAACTCCATGGTCGTACCACCATTCCAAGAGTCCCCCAGATGTCTCAGTCCATTCCAGAGGAACCTCTTTGCCCTGCACTGGCTCATCTTTCACGCCGAGGATCGACTCACACCACAGTGGCACGTGGGACAGCCCTGTGGGAAAGCCTCGAGGGAAAGCCTCGAGGGAAAACCACAGATCCTTTGATCCACGCCACGGGAAGCGTGACATTGCTGCTACAGCCTGGAAGGAAAGCGCACGTGCATGGCCCACTCGAGACGAGGCCTGACTCCCCTGGGCAGACTCCAGAAGTACCCAAAGATCCATGTCAGCCACTGAGAGGAATCCTCGGTTCCGACCCTGACTCCACACAAGGTTTTTGGCCCTGGTTTCGACGGGAGAGGAATCCCGAGAGGCCCCCTAGCACCTCACATGGGGACTGGCCTCTCCTGAGGCCACCAGGGCGGGTCCCTGAGGTCCCCGTCGTAACTCGAGAACACCTGCCGCAACTCGAGAAAATCCAGGAAGTTCTTCCTTCCAGGCGAGATGAGGCCTATTTCCGATGAGGTGTCTGGAGACTACTGACACCTAACCTCTGGAACTTCGAAAGGGTCTTTCACACCCTTGGTGCAACTCAAGAAGTTCACCGCCATACCCTTCTCCACTCGAGAGGAAGCACGAAGGTCCCGCCCACATCCAGAGGAGCCCCGTTTCCCCCTCGGAGCTCGAGATGAGGGATCCTTTCCCTGCTTTCAACGGGAAAGAATTCCCGGCGTTCCCGTCGCATCTCAAGAGGAGGCACTCTCAACAGGAAAGGCGAGAGGAACTCCATGGTCGTACCACCATTCCAAGAGTCCCCCAGATGTCTCAGTCCATTCCAGAGGAACCTCTTTGCCCTGCACTGGCTCATCTTTCACGCCGAGGATCGACTCACACCACGGTGGCACGTGGGACAGCCCTGTGGGAAAGCCTCGAGGGAAAGCCTCGAGGGAAAACCACAGATCCTTTGATCCACGCCACGGGAAGCGTGACATTGCTGCTACAGCCTGGAAGGAAAGCACACGTGCATGCCCCCACTCGAGACGAGGCCTGACTCCCCTGGGGAGACTCCACAAGTACCCAAAGATCCATGTCAGCCCCTGAGAGGAATCCTCGGTTCCGGCCCTGACTCCACCAAAGGGTTTTGGCCCCGGTATCGACGGGAGAGGAATCCCAAGAGGCCCCCTAGCAACTCGCATGGGGACTGGCCTCTCCTGAGGCCACCAGGGCGGGTCCCTGAGGTCCCCGTCGTAACTCCAGAACACCTGCCGCAACTCGAGAAAATCCAGGAAGTTCTCCCTTCCAGGCGAGATGAGGCCTATTTCCGATGAGGCGGCTGGAGACTAATGACACCTAACCTCTGGAACTTCGAAAGGGTCTTTCACACCCTTGCTGCAACTCAAGAAGTTCACCGCCATACCCGTCTCCACTCGAGAGGAAGCACGATGGTCCCGCCCACATCCAGAGGAGCCCCGTTTCCCCCTCGGAGCTCGAGATGAGGGATCCTTTCCCTGCTTTCAACGGGAAAGAATTCCCGGCGTTCCCGTCGCATCTCAAGAGGAGGCACTCTCAACAGGAAAGGCGAGAGGAACTCCATGGTCGTACCACCATTCCAAGAGTCCCCCAGATGTCTCAGTCCATTCCAGAGGAAGCTCTTTGCTTTGCACTGGCTCATCTTTCACGCCGAGGATCGACTCACACCACGGTGGCACGTGGGACAGCCCTGTGGGAAAGCCTTGAGGGAAAGCCTCGAGGGAAAACCACATATCCGTTGATCCAAGCGATGGGAAGCGTGACATTGCTGCTACAGCCAGGAAGGAAAGCACACGTGCATGCCCCCACTCGAGACGAGGTCTGATTCCCTGGGGAGACTCCAGAAGTACCCAAAGATCCATGTCAGCCCCTGAGAGGAACCCTCGTTTCCGGCCCTGACTCCACACAAGGTTTTTGGCCCCGGTATCGACGGGAGAGGAATCCCGAGAGGCCCCCTAGCACCTCGCATGGGGACTGGCCTCTCCTGAGGCCTCCAGGGCGGGTCCCTTAAGTCCCCGTCGTAACTCGAGAACACCTGCCGCAACTCGAGAAAATCAGGAAGTTCTCCCTTCCAGGCGAGATGAGGCCTATTTCCCATGAGGCGTCTGGAGACTAATGACACCTAACCTCTGGAACTTCGAAAGGGTCTTTCACACCCTTGCTGCAACTCAAGAAGTTCACCGCCATACCCGTCTCCACTCGAGAGGAAGCACGATGGTCCCGCCCACATCCAGAGGAGCCCCGTTTCCCCCTCGGAGCTCGAGATGAGGGATCCTTTCCCTGCTTTCAACGGGAAAGAATTCCCGGCGTTCCCGTCGCATCACAAGAGGAGGCACTCTCAACAGGAAAGGCGAGAGGAACTCCATGATCGTACCACCATTCCAAGAGTCCCCCAGATGTCTCAGTCCATAACAGAGGAACCTCTTTGCCCTGCACTGGCTCATCTTTCACGCCGAGGATCGACTCACACCACAGTGGCACGTGGGAAAGCCCTGTGGGAAAGCCCCGAGGGAAAGCCTCGAGGGAAAACCACAGATCCTTTGATCCACGCCACGGGAAGCGTGACATTGCTGCTACAGCCTGGAAGGAAAGCGCACGTGCATGCCCCCACTCGAGACGAGGCCTGACTCCCCTGGGCAGACTCCAGAAGTACCCAAAGATCCATGTCAGCCACTGAGAGGAATCCTCGGTTCCGACCCTGACTCCACAGAAGGTTTTTGGCCCCGGTATCGACGGGAGAGGAATCCCGAGAGGCCCCCTAGCACCTCGCATGGGGACTGGCCTCTCCTGAGGCCACCAGGGCGGGTCCCTGAGGTCCCCGTCGTAACTCGAGAACACCTGCCGCAACTCGAGAAAATCCAGGAAGTTCTCCCTTCCAGGCGAGATGAGGCCTATTTCCGATGAGGTGTCTGGAGACTACTGACACCTAACCTCTGGAACTTCGAAAGGGTCTTTCACACCCTTGCTGCAACTCAAGAAGTTCACCGCCATACCCTTCTCCACTCGAGAGGAAGCACGATGGTCCCGCCCACATCCAGAGGAGCCCCGTTTCCCCCTCGGAGCTCGAGATGAGGGATCCTTTCCCTGCTTTCAACGGGAAAGAATTCCCGGCGTTCCCGTCGCATCTCAAGAGGAGGCACTCTCAACAGGAAAGGCGAGAGGAACTCCATGGTCGTACCACCATTCCAAGAGTCCCCCAGATGTCTCAGTCCATTCCAGAGGAACCTCTTTGCCCTGCACTGGCTCATCTTTCACGCCGAGGATCGACTCACACCACGGTAGCCCGTGGGACAGCCCTGTGGGAAAGCCTCGAGGGAAAGCCTCGAGGGAAAACCACAGATCCTTTGATCCACGCCCACGGGAAGCGAGACATTGCTGCTACAGCCTGGAGGGAAAGCGCACGTGCATGCCCCCACTCGAGACGAGGCCTGACTCCCCTGGGGAGACTCCAGAAGTACCCACAGATCCATGTCAGCGCCTGGGAGGAATCCTCGTTTCCGGCCCTGACTTCACACAAGGTTTTTGGCCCCGGTATCGACGGGAGAGGAATCCCGAGAGGCCCCCTAGCAACTCGCATGGGGACTGGCCTCTCCTGTGGCCACCAGGGCGGGTCCCTGAGGTCCCCGTCGTAACTCGAGAACACCTGCCGCAACTCGAGAAAATCCAGGAAGTTCTCCCTTCCAGGCGAGATGAGGCCTATTTCCGATGAGGCGTCTGGAGACTAATGACACCTAACCTCTGGAACTTCGAAAGGGTCTTTCACACCCTTGCTGCAACTCAAGAAGTTCACCGCCATACCCGTCTCCACTCAAGAGGAAGCACGATGGTCCCGCCCACATCCAGAGGAGCCCCGTTTCCCCCTCGGAGCTCGAGATGAGGGATCCTTTCCCTGCTTTCAACGGGAAAGAATTCCCGGCGTTCCCGTCGCATCTCAAGAGGAGGCACTCTCAACAGGAAAGGCGAGAGGAACTCCATGGTCGTACCACCATTCCAAGAGTCCCCCAGATGTCTCAGTCCATTCCAGAGGAAGCTCTTTGCTTTGCACTGGCTCATCTTTCACGCCGAGGATCGACTCACACCACGGTGGCACGTGGGACAGCCCTGTGGGAAAGCCTTGAGGGAAAGCCTCGAGGGAAAACCACATATCCGTTGATCCAAGCGACGGGAAGCGTGACATTGCTGCTACAGCCAGGAAGGAAAGTACACGTGCATGCCCCCACTCGAGACGATGTCTGATTCCCTGGGGAGACTCCAGAAGTACCCAAATATCCATGTCAGCCCCTGAGAGGATACCTCGTTTCCGGCCCTGACTCCACACAAGGTTTTTGGCCCCAGTATCGACGGGAGAGGAATACCGAGAGGCCCCCTAGCACCTCGCATGGGGACTGGCCTCTCCTGAGGCCTCCAGGGCGGGTCCCTTAGGTCCCCGTCGTAACTCGAGAACACCTGCCGCAACTCGAGAAAATCCAGGAAGTTCTCCCTTCCAGGCGAGATGAGGCCTATTTCCCATGAGGCGTCTGGAGACTAATGACACCTAACCTCTGGAACTTCGAAAGGGTTATTCACACCCTTGCTGCAACTCAAGAAGTTCACCGCCATACCCGTCTCCACTTGAGAGGAAGCACGATGGTCCCGCCCACATCCAGAGGAGCCCCGTTTCCCCCTCGGAACTCGAGATGAGGGAACCTTTCCCTGCTGTCAACGGGAAAGTATTCCCGGCGTTCCCGTCGCATCTCAAGAGGAGGCACTCTCAACAGGAAAGGCGAGAGGAACTCCATGGTCGTACCACCATTCCAAGAGTCCCCCAGATGTCTCAGTCCATTCCAGAGGAACCTCTTTGCCCTGCACTGGCTCATCTTTCACGCCGAGGATCGACTCACACCACGGTGGCACGTGGGACAGCCCTGTGGGAAAGCCTCGAGGGAAAGCCTCGAGGGAAAACCACAGATCCTTTGATCCACGCCACGGGAAGCGTGACATTGCTGCTACAGCCTGGAAGGAAAGCGCACGTGCATGCCCCCACTCGAGACGAGGCCTGACTCCCCTGGGCAGACTCCAGAAGTACCCAAAGATCCATGTCAGACCCTGAGAGGAATCCAAGGTTCCGGCCCTGACTCCACACAAGGTTTTTGGCCCCGGTATCGACGGGAGAGGAATCCCGAGAGGCCCCCTAGCACCTCGCATGGGGACTGGCCTCTCCTGAGGCCACCAGGGCGGGTCCCTGAGGTCCCCGTCGTAATTCGAGAACACCTGCCGCAACTCGAGAAAATCCAGGAAGTTCTCCCTTCCAGGCGAGATGAGGCCTATTTCCGATGAGGTGTCTGGAGACTAATGACACCTAAACTCTGGAACTTCGAAAGGGTCTTTCACACCCTTGCTGCAACTCAAGAAGTTCACCGCCATACCCGTCTCCACTCGAGAGGAAGCACGATGGTCCCGCCCACATCCAGAGGAGCCCCGTTTCCCCCTCGGAGCAAGAGATGAGGGATCCTTTCCCTGCTTTCAACGGGAAAGAATTCCCGGCGTTCCCGTCGCATCTCAAGAGGAGGCACTCTCAACAGGAAAGGCGAGAGGAACTCCATGGTCGTACCACCATTCCAAGAGTCCCCCAGATGTCTCAGTCCATTCCAGAGGAAACTCGTTGCCCTGCACTGGCTCATCTTTCACGCCGAGGATCGACTCACACCACGGTGGCACGTGGGACAGCCCTGTGGGAAAGCCTCGAGGGAAAGCCTCGAGGGAAAACCACAGATCCTTTGATCCACGCCACGGGAAGCGTGACATTGCTGCTACAGCCTGGAAGGAAAGCCCACGTGCATGCCCCCACTTGAGACGAGGCCTGACTCCCCTGGGCAGACTCCAGAAGTACCCAAAGATCCATGTCAGCCCCTGAGAGGAATCCTCGCTTCCGACCCTGACTCCACACAAGGTTTTTGGCCCCGGTATCGACGGGAGAGGAATCTCGAGAGGCCCCCTCGCACCTCGCATGGGGACTGGCCTCTCCTGAGGCCACCAGGGTGGGTCCCTGAGGTCCCCGTCGTAACTCGAGAAAACCTGCCGCAACTCGAGAAAATCCAGGAAGTTCTCCCTTCCAGGCGAGATGAGGCCTATTTCCCATGAGGCGTCTGGAGACTAATGACACCTAACCTCTGGAACTTCGAAAGGGTTATTCACACCCTTGCTGCAACTCAAGAAGTTCACCGCCATACCCGTCTCCACTTGAGAGGAAGCAGGATGGTCCCGCCCACATCCAGAGGAGCCCCGTTTCCCCCTCGGAGCTCGAGATGAGGGAACCTTTCCCTGCTGTCAACGGGAAAGAATTCCCGGCGTTCCCGTCGCATCTCAAGAGGAGGCACTCTCAACAGGAAAGGCGAGAGGAACTCCATGGTCGTACCACCATTCCAAGAGTCCCCCAGATGTCTCAGTCCATTCCAGAGGAAACTCTTTGCCCTGCACTGGCTCATCTTTCACGCCGAGGATCGACTCACACCACGGTGGCACGTGGGACAGCCCTGTGGGAAAGCCTCGAGGGAAAGCCTCGAGGGAAAACCACAGATCCTTTGATCCACGCCACGGGAAGCGTGACATTGCTGCTACAGCCTGGAAGGAAAGCGCACGTGCATGCCCCCACTCGAGACGAGGCCTGACTCCCCTGGGCAGACTCCAGAAGTACCCAAAGATCCATGTCAGACCCTGAGAGGAATCCAAGGTTCCGGCCCTGACTCCACACAAGGTTTTTGGCCCCGGTATCGACGGGAGAGGAATCCCGAGAGGCCCCCTAGCACCTCGCATGGGGACTGGCCTCTCCTGAGGCCACCAGGGCGGGTCCCTGAGGTCCCCGTCGTAATTCGAGAACACCTGCCGCAACTCGAGAAAATCCAGGAAGTTCTCCCTTCCAGGCGAGATGAGGCCTATTTCCGATGAGGTGTCTGGAGACTAATGACACCTAAACTCTGGAACTTCGAAAGGGTCTTTCACACCCTTGCTGCAACTCAAGAAGTTCACCGCCATACCCGTCTCCACTCGAGAGGAAGCACGATGGTCCCGCCCACATCCAGAGGAGCCCCGTTTCCCCCTCGGAGCAAGAGATGAGGGATCCTTTCCCTGCTTTCAACGGGAAAGAATTCCCGGCGTTCCCGTCGCATCTCAAGAGGAGGCACTCTCAACAGGAAAGGCGAGAGGAACTCCATGGTCGTACCACCATTCCAAGAGTCCCCCAGATGTCTCAGTCCATTCCAGAGGAATCTCGTTGCCCTGCACTGGCTCATCTTTCACGCCGAGGATCGACTCACACCACGGTGGCACGTGGGACAGCCCTGTGGGAAAGCCTCGAGGGAAAGCCTCGAGGGAAAACCACAGATCCTTTGATCCACGCCACGGGAAGCGTGACATTGCTGCTACAGCCTGGAAGGAAAGCGCACGTGCATGCCCCCACTCGAGACGAGGCCTGACTCCCCTGGGGAGACTCCACAAGTACCCAAAGATCCATGTCAGCCCCTGAGAGGAATCCTCGGTTCCGGCCCTGACTCCACACAATGTTTTTGGCCCCGGTATCGACGGGAGAGGAATCCCGAGAGGCCCCCTAGCAACTCGCATGGGGACTGGCCTCTCCTGAGGCCACCAGGGCGGGTCCCTGAGGTCCCCGTCGTAACTCGAGAACACCTGCCGCAACTCGAGAAAATCCAGGAAGTTCTCCCTTCCAAGCGAGATGAGGCCTATTTCTGATGAGGCGTCTGGAGACTAATGACACCTAACCTCTGGAACGTCGAAAGGGTCTTTCACACCCTTGCTGCAAACTCAAGAAGTTCACCGCCATACCCGTCTCCACTCGAGAGGAAGCACGATGGTCCCGCCCACATCCAGAGGAGCCCCGTTTCCCCCTCGTAGCTCGAGATGAGGGATCCTTTCCCTGCTTTCAACGGGAAAGAATTCCCGGCGTTCCCGTCGCATCTCAAGAGGAGGCACTCTCAACAGGAAAGGTGAGCGGAACTCCCTGGTCGTACCACCATTCCAAGAGTCCCCCAGATGTCTCAGTCCATTCCAGAGGAACCTCTTTGCCCAGCACTGGCTCATCTTTCACGCCGAGGATCGACTCACACCACGGTGGCACGTGGGACAGCCCTGTGGGAAAGCCTCGAGGGAAAGCCTCGAGGGAAAACCACAGATCCTTTGATCCACGCCACGGGAAGCGTGACATTGCTGCTACAGCCTGGAAGGAAAGCGCACGTGCATGCCCCCACTCGAGACGAGGCCTGACTCCCCTGGGGAGACTCCACAAGTACCCAAAGATCCATGTCAGCCCCTGAGAGGAATCCTCGGTTCCGGCCCTGACTCCACACAAGGTTTTTGGCCCCGGTATCGACGGGAGAGGAATCCCGAGAGGCCCCCTAGCAACTCGCATGGGGACTGGCCTCTCCTGAGGCCACCAGGGCGGGTCCCTGAGGTCCCCGTCGTAACTCGAGAACACCTGCCGCAACTCGAGAAAATCCAGGAAGTTCTCCCTTCCAGGCGAGATGAGGCCGATTTCCGATGAGGCGTCTGGAGACTAATGACACCTAACCTCTGGAACTTCGAAAGGGTCTTTCACACCCTTGCTGCAACTCAAGAAGTTCACCGCCATACCCGTCTCCACTCGAGAGGAAGCACGATGGTCCCGCCCACATCCAGAGGAGCCCCGTTTCCCCCTCGGAGCAAGAGATGAGGGATCCTTTCCCTGCTTTCAACGGGAAAGAATTCCCGGCGTTCCCGTCGCATCTCAAGAGGAGGCACTCTCAACAGGAAAGGCGAGAGGAACTCCATGGTCGTACCACCATTCCAAGAGTCCCCCAGATGTCTCAGTCCATTTCAGAGGAACCTCTTTGCCTTGCACTGGCTCATATTTCACGCAGAGGTTTGACTCACACCACGGTGGCACGTGGGACAGCCCTGTGGGAAAGCCTCGAGGGAAAGCCTCGAGGGAAAACCACAGATCCTTTGATCCACGCGACGGGAAGCGTGACATTGCTGCTACAGCCTGGAAGGAAAGCGCACGTGCATGCCCCCACACGAGTCGAGGCCTGACTCCCCTGGGGAGACTCCAGAGGTACCCAAAGATCCATGTCAGCCCTTGAGAGGAATCCTCGGTTCCGGGCCTGAATCAACACAAGTATTTTGGCCCCGGTATCGACGGGAGAGGAATCCCGAGAGGCCCCCTAGCACCTCGCATGGGGAATGGCCTCTCCTGAGGCCACCAGGGCGGGTCCCTGAGGTCCCCGTCGTAACTGGAGAACACCTGGGCAACTCGAGAAAATCCAGGAAGTTCTCCTTTCCAGGCGAGATGAGGCCTATTTCCGATGAGGCGTCTGGAGACTAATGACACCTAACCTCTGGAACTTCGAAAGGGTCTTTCACACCCTTGCTGCAACTCAAGAAGTTCACCGCCATACCCGTCTCCACTCGAGAGGAAGCACGATGGTCCCGCCCACATCCAGAGGAGCCCCGTTTCCCCCTCGGAGCTCGAGATGAGGGATCCTTTCCCTGCTTTCAACGGGAAAGAATTCCCGGCGTTCCCGTCGCATCTCAAGAGGAGGCACTCTCAACAGGAAAGGCGAGAGGAACTCCATGGTCGTACCACCATTCCAAGAGTCCTCCAGATGTCTCAGTCCATTCCAGAGGAACCTCTTTGCCCTGCACTGGTTCATCTTTCACGCCGAGGATCGACTCACACCACGGTGGCACTTGGGTCAGCCCTGTGGGAAAGCCTCGAGGGAAAGCCTCGAGGGAAAACCACAGATCCTTTGATCCACGCGACGGGAAGCGTGACATTGCTGCTACAGCCTGGAAGGAAAGCGCACGTGCATGCCCCCACTCGAGACGAGGCCTGACTCCCCTGGGGAGACTCCAGAGGTACCCAAAGATCCATGTCAGCCCTTGAGAGGAATCCTCGGTTCCGGGCCTGAATCAACACAAGGATTTTTGCCCCGGTATCGACGGGAGAGGAATCCCGAGAGGCCCCCTAGCACCTCGCATGGGGACTGGCCTCTCCTGAGGCCACCAGGGCGGGTCCCTGAGGTCCCCGTCGTAACTCGAGAACACCTGCCGCAACTCGAGAAAATCCAGGAAGTTCTCCCTTCCAGGCGAGATGAGGCCTATTTCCGATGAGGCGTCTGGAGACTAATGACACCTAACCTCTGGAACTTCGAAAGGGTCTTTCACACCCTAGCTGCAACTCAAGAAGTTCACCGCCATACCCGTCTCCACTCGAGAGGAAGCACGATGGTCCCGCCCACATCCAGAGGAGCCCCGTTTCCCCATCGGAGCTCGAGATGAGGGATCCTTTCCCTGCTTTCAACGGGAAAGAATTCCCGGCGTTCCCGTCGCATCTCAAGAGGAGGCACTCTCAACAGGAAAGGCGAGAGGAACTCCATGGTCGTACCACCATTCCAAGAGTCCCCCAGATGTCTCAGTCCATTCCAGAGGAACCTCTTTGCCCTGCACTGGCTCATCTTTCACGCCGAGGATCGACTCACACCACGGTGGCACGTGGGACAGCCCTGTGGGAAAGCCTCGAGGGAAAGCCTCGAGGGAAAACCACAGATCCTTTGATCCACGCCACGGGAAGCGTGACATTGCTGCTACAGCCTGGAAGGAAAGCGCACGTGCATGCCCCCACTCGAGACGAGGCCTGACTCCCCTGGGGAGACTCCACAAGTACCCAAAGATCCATGTCAGCCCCTGAGAGGAATCCTCGGTTCCGGCCCTGACTCCACACAAGGTTTTTGGCCCCGGTATCGACGGGAGAGGAATCCCGAGAGGCCCCCTAGCAACTCGCATGGGGACTGGCCTCTCCTGAGGCCACCAGGGCGGGTCCCTGAGGTCCCCGTCGTAACTCGAGAACACCTGCCGCAACTCGAGAAAATCCAGGAAGTTCTCCCTTCCAGGCGAGATGAGGCCTATTTCCGATGAGGCGTCTGGAGACTAATGACACCTAACCTCTGGAACTTCGAAAGGGTCTTTCACACCCTTGCTGCAACTCAAGAAGTTCACCGCCATACCCGTCTCCACTCGAGAGGAAGCACGATGGTCCCGCCCACATCCAGAGGAGCCCCGTTTCCCCCTCGTAGCTCGAGATGAGGGATCCTTTCCCTGCTTTCAACGGGAAAGAATTCCCGGCGTTCCCGTCGCATCTCAAGAGGAGGCACTCTCAACAGGAAAGGCGAGAGGAACTCCATGGTCGTACCACCATTCCAAGAGTCCCCCAGATGTCTCAGTCCATTCCAGAGGAACCTCTTTGCCCAGCACTGGCTCATCTTTCACGCCGAGGATCGACTCACACCACGGTGGCACGTGGGACAGCCCTGTGGGAAAGCCTCGAGGGAAAGCCTCGAGGGAAAACCACAGATCCTTTGATCCACGCCACGGGAAGCGTGACATTGCTGCTACAGCCTGGAAGGAAAGCGCACGTGCATGCCCCCACTCGAGACGAGGCCTGACTCCCCTGGGGAGACTCCACAAGTACCCAAAGATCCATGTCAGCCCCTGAGAGGAATCCTCGGTTCCGGCCCTGACTCCACACAAGGTTTTTGGCCCCGGTATCGACGGGAGAGGAATCCCGAGAGGCCCCCTAGCAACTCGCATGGGGACTGGCCTCTCCTGAGGCCACCAGGGCGGGTCCCTGAGGTCCCCGTCGTAACTCGAGAACACCTGCCGCAACTCGAGAAAATCCAGGAAGTTCTCCCTTCCAGGCGAGATGAGGCCGATTTCCGATGAGGCGTCTGGAGACTAATGACACCTAACCTCTGGAACTTCGAAAGGGTCTTTCACACCCTTGCTGCAACTCAAGAAGTTCACCGCCATACCCGTCTCCACTCGAGAGGAAGCACGATGGTCCCGCCCACATCCAGAGGAGCCCCGTTTCCCCCTCGGAGCAAGAGATGAGGGATCCTTTCCCTGCTTTCAACGGGAAAGAATTCCCGGCGTTCCCGTCGCATCTCAAGAGGAGGCACTCTCAACAGGAAAGGCGAGAGGAACTCCATGGTCGTACCACCATTCCAAGAGTCCCCCAGATGTCTCAGTCCATTTCAGAGGAACCTCTTTGCCTTGCACTGGCTCATATTTCACGCAGAGGTTTGACTCACACCACGGTGGCACGTGGGACAGCCCTGTGGGAAAGCCTCGAGGGAAAGCCTCGAGGGAAAACCACAGATCCTTTGATCCACGCGACGGGAAGCGTGACATTGCTGCTACAGCCTGGAAGGAAAGCGCACGTGCATGCCCCCACACGAGTCGAGGCCTGACTCCCCTGGGGAGACTCCAGAGGTACCCAAAGATCCATGTCAGCCCTTGAGAGGAATCCTCGGTTCCGGGCCTGAATCAACACAAGTATTTTGGCCCCGGTATCGACGGGAGAGGAATCCCGAGAGGCCCCCTAGCACCTCGCATGGGGAATGGCCTCTCCTGAGGCCACCAGGGCGGGTCCCTGAGGTCCCCGTCGTAACTGGAGAACACCTGGGCAACTCGAGAAAATCCAGGAAGTTCTCCTTTCCAGGCGAGATGAGGCCTATTTCCGATGAGGCGTCTGGAGACTAATGACACCTAACCTCTGGAACTTCGAAAGGGTCTTTCACACCCTTGCTGCAACTCAAGAAGTTCACCGCCATACCCGTCTCCACTCGAGAGGAAGCACGATGGTCCCGCCCACATCCAGAGGAGCCCCGTTTCCCCCTCGGAGCTCGAGATGAGGGATCCTTTCCCTGCTTTCAACGGGAAAGAATTCCCGGCGTTCCCGTCGCATCTCAAGAGGAGGCACTCTCAACAGGAAAGGCGAGAGGAACTCCATGGTCGTACCACCATTCCAAGAGTCCTCCAGATGTCTCAGTCCATTCCAGAGGAACCTCTTTGCCCTGCACTGGTTCATCTTTCACGCCGAGGATCGACTCACACCACGGTGGCACTTGGGTCAGCCCTGTGGGAAAGCCTCGAGGGAAAGCCTCGAGGGAAAACCACAGATCCTTTGATCCACGCGACGGGAAGCGTGACATTGCTGCTACAGCCTGGAAGGAAAGCGCACGTGCATGCCCCCACTCGAGACGAGGCCTGACTCCCCTGGGGAGACTCCAGAGGTACCCAAAGATCCATGTCAGCCCTTGAGAGGAATCCTCGGTTCCGGGCCTGAATCAACACAAGGATTTTTGCCCCGGTATCGACGGGAGAGGAATCCCGAGAGGCCCCCTAGCACCTCGCATGGGGACTGGCCTCTCCTGAGGCCACCAGGGCGGGTCCCTGAGGTCCCCGTCGTAACTCGAGAACACCTGCCGCAACTCGAGAAAATCCAGGAAGTTCTCCCTTCCAGGCGAGATGAGGCCTATTTCCGATGAGGCGTCTGGAGACTAATGACACCTAACCTCTGGAACTTCGAAAGGGTCTTTCACACCCTAGCTGCAACTCAAGAAGTTCACCGCCATACCCGTCTCCACTCGAGAGGAAGCACGATGGTCCCGCCCACATCCAGAGGAGCCCCGTTTCCCCATCGGAGCTCGAGATGAGGGATCCTTTCCCTGCTTTCAACGGGAAAGAATTCCCGGCGTTCCCGTCGCATCTCAAGAGGAGGCACTCTCAACAGGAAAGGCGAGAGGAACTCCATGGTCGTACCACCATTCCAAGAGTCCCCCAGATGTCTCAGTCCATTCCAGAGGAACCTCTTTGCCCTGCACTGGCTCATCTTTCACGCCGAGGATCGACTCACACCACGGTGGCACGTGGGACAGCCCTGTGGGAAAGCCTCGAGGGAAAGCCTCGAGGGAAAACCACAGATCCTTTGATCCACGCCACGGGAAGCGTGACATTGCTGCTACAGCCTGGAAGGAAAGCGCACGTGCATGCCCCCACTCGAGACGAGGCCTGACTCCCCTGGGGAGACTCCACAAGTACCCAAAGATCCATGTCAGCCCCTGAGAGGAATCCTCGGTTCCGGCCCTGACTCCACACAAGGTTTTTGGCCCCGGTATCGACGGGAGAGGAATCCCGAGAGGCCCCCTAGCAACTCGCATGGGGACTGGCCTCTCCTGAGGCCACCAGGGCGGGTCCCTGAGGTCCCCGTCGTAACTCGAGAACACCTGCCGCAACTCGAGAAAATCCAGGAAGTTCTCCCTTCCAGGCGAGATGAGGCCTATTTCCGATGAGGCGTCTGGAGACTAATGACACCTAACCTCTGGAACTTCGAAAGGGTCTTTCACACCCTTGCTGCAACTCAAGAAGTTCACCGCCATACCCGTCTCCACTCGAGAGGAAGCACGATGGTCCCGCCCACATCCAGAGGAGCCCCGTTTCCCCCTCGTAGCTCGAGATGAGGGATCCTTTCCCTGCTTTCAACGGGAAAGAATTCCCGGCGTTCCCGTCGCATCTCAAGAGGAGGCACTCTCAACAGGAAAGGCGAGAGGAACTCCATGGTCGTACCACCATTCCAAGAGTCCCCCAGATGTCTCAGTCCATTTCAGAGGAACCTCTTTGCCTTGCACTGGCTCATCTTTCACGCAGAGGTTTGACTCACACCACGGTGGCACGTGGGACAGCCCTGTGGGAAAGCCTCGAGGGAAAGCCTCGAGGGAAAACCACAGATCCTTTGATCCACGCGACGGGAAGCGTGACATTGCTGCTACCGCCTGGAAGGAAAGCGCACGTGCATGCCCGCACACGAGACGAGGCCTGACTCCCCTGGGGAGACTCCACAGGTACCCAAAGATCCATGTCAGCCCTTGAGAGGAATCCTCGGTTCCGGGCCTGAATCAACACAAGGATTTTGGCCCCGGTATCGACGGGAGAGGAATTCCGAGAGGCCCCCTAGCACCTCGCATGGGGACTGGCCTCTCCTGAGGCCACCAGGGCGGGTCCCTGAGGTCCCCGTCGTAACTCGAGAACACCTGGGCAACTCGAGAAAATCCAGGAAGTTCTCCCTTCCAGGCGAGATGAGGCCTATTTCCGATGAGGCGTCTGGAGACTAATGACACCTTACCTCTGGAACTTCGAAAGGGTCTTTCACACCCTTGCTGCAACTCAAGAAGTTCACCGCCATACCCGTCTCCACTCGAGAGGAAGCACGATGGTCCCCCCCACATCCAGAGGAGCCCCGTTTCCCCCTCGGAGCTCGAGATGAAGGGATCCTTTCCCTGCGTTCAACGGGAAAGAATTCCCGGCGTTCCCGTCGCATCTCAAGAGGAGGCACTCTCAACAGGAAAGGCGAGAGGAACTCCATGGTCGTACCACCATTCCAAGAGTCCTCCAGATGTCTCAGTCCATTCCAGAGGAACCTCTTTGCCCTGCACTGGTTCATCTTTCACGCCGAGGATCGACTCACACCACGGTGGCACGTGGGACAGCCCTGTGGGAAAGCCTCGAGGGAAAGCCTCGAGGGAAAACCACAGATCCTTTGATCCACGCGACCGGAAGCGTGACATTGCTGCTACAGCCTGGAAGGAAAGCGCACGTGCATGCCCCCACTCGAGACGAGGCCTGACTCCCCTGGGGAGACTCCAGAGGTACCCAAAGATCCATGTCAGCCCTTGAGAGGAATCCTCGGTTCCGGGCCTGAATCAACACAAGGATTTTGGCCCCGGTATCGACGGGAGAGGAATCCCGAGAGGCCCCCTAGCACCTCGCATGGGGACTGGCCTCTCCTGAGGCCACCAGGGCGGGTCCCTGAGGTCCCCGTCGTAACTCGAGAACACCTGCGGCAAGTCGAGAAAATCCAGGAAGTTCTCCCTTCCAGGCGAGATGAGGCCTATTTCCGATGAGGCGTCTGAAGACTAATGACACCTAACCTCTGGAACTTCGAAAGGGTCTTTCACACCCTTGCTGCAACTCAAGAAGTTCACCGCCATACCCGTCTCCACTCGAGAGGAAGCACGATGGTCCCGCCCACATCAAGAGGAGCCCCGTTTCCCCCTCGGAGCTCGAGATGAGGGATCCTTTCCCTGCTTTCAACGGGAAAGAATTCCCGGCGTTCCTGTCGCATCTCAAGAGGAGGCACTCTCAACAGGAAAGGCGAGAGGAACTCCATGGTCGTACCACCATTCCAAGAGTCCCCCAGATGTCTCAGTCCATTCCAGAGGAAGCTCTTTGCCCTGCACTGGCTCATCTTTCACGCCGAGGATCGACTCACACCACGGTGGCACGTGGGACAGCCCTGTGGGAAAGCCTCGAGGGAAAGCCTCGATGGAAAACCACAGATCCTTTGATCCACGCGACGGGAAGCGTGACATTGCTGCTACAGCCTGGAAGGAAAGCGCACGTGCATGCCCCCACTCGAGACGAGGCCTGACTCCCCTGGGGAGACTCCAGAAGTACCCAAAGATCCATGTCAGCCCTTGAGAGGAATCCTCGGTTCCGGCCCTGATTCCACACAAGGTTTTTGGCCCCGGTATCGACGGGAGAGGAATCCCGAGAGGCACCCTAGCAACTCGCATGGGGACTGGCCTCTCCTGAGGCCACCAGGGCGGGTCCCTGAGGTCCCCGTCGTAACTCGAGAACACCTGCCGCAACTCGAGAAAATCCAGGAAGTTCTCCCTTCCAGGCGAGATGAGGCCTATTTCCGATGTGGCGTCTGGAGACTAATGACACCTAACCTCTGGAACTTCGAAAGGGTCTTTCACACCCTTGCTGCAACTCAAGAAGTTCACCGCCATACCCGTCTCCACTCGAGAGGAAGCACGATGGTCCCGCCCACATCCAGAGGAGCCCCGTTTCCCCCTCGGAGCTCGAGATGAGGGATCCTTTCCCTGCTTTCAACGGGAAAGAATTCCCGGAGTTCCCGTCGCATCTCAAGAGGAGGCACTCTCAATAGGAAAGGCGAGAGGAACTCCATGGTCGTACCACCATTCCAAGAGTCCTCCAGATGTCTCAGTCCATTCCAGAGGAACCTCTTTGCCCTGCACTGGCTCATCTTTCACGCCGAGGATCGACTCACACCACGGTGGCACTTGGGTCAGCCCTGTGGGAAAGCCTCGAGGGAAATCCTCGAGGGAAAACCACAGATCCTTTGATCCACGCGACGGGAAGCGTGACATTGCTGCTACAGCCTGGAAGGAAAGCGCACGTGCATGCCCCCACTCGAGACGAGGCCTGACTCCCCTGGGGAGACTCCAGAAGTACCCAAAGATCCATGTCAGCCCCTGAGGGAATCCTCGGTTCCGGCCATGATTCCACACAAGGTTTATGGCCCCAGTAACGACGGGAGAGGAATCCCAGCGGCCCCCTAGTAACTCGCATGGGGACTGGCCTCTCCTGAGGCCACCAGGGCGGGTCCCTGAGGTCCCCGTCGTAACTCGAGAACACCTGCCGCAACTCGAGAAAATCCAGGAAGTTCTCCCTTCCAGGCGAGATGAGGCCTATTTCCGATGAGGCATCTGGAGACTAATGACACCTAACCTCTGGAACTTCGAAAGGGTCTTTCACACCATTGCTGCAACTCAAGAAGTTCATCGCCATACCCGTCTCCACTCGAGAGGAAGCACGATGGTCCCGCCCACATCCAGAGGAGCCCCGTTTCCCCCTCGGAGCTCGAGATGAGGGATCCTTTCCCTGCTTTCAACGGGAAAGAATTCCTGGCGTTCCCGTCGCATCTCAAGAGGAGGCACTCACAACAGGAAAGGCGAGAGGAACTCCATGGTCGTACCACCATTCCAAGAGTCCTCCAGATGTCTCAGTCCATTCCAGAGGAACCTCTTTGCCCTGCACTGGCTCATCTTTCACGCCGAGGATCGACTCACACCACGGTGGCACTTGGGTCAGCCCTGTGGGAAAGCCTCGAGGGAAAGCCTCGAGGGAAAACCACAGATCCTTTGATCCACGCGATGGGAAGCGTGACATTGCTGCTACAGCCTGGAAGGAAAGCGCACGTGCATGCCCCCACTCGAGACGAGGCCTGACTCCCCTGGGGAGACTCCAGAAGTACCCAAAGATCCATGTCAGCCCCTGAGAGGAATCCTCGGTTCCGGCCCTGATTCCACACAAGGTTTTTGGCCCCAGTATCGACGGGAGAGGAATCCCAGAGGCCCCCTAGCAACTCGCATGGGGACTGGCCTCTCCTGAGGCCACCAGGGCGGGTCCCTGAGGTCCCCGTCGTAACTCGAGAACACCTGCCGCAACTCGAGAAAATCCAGGAAGTTCTCCCTTCCAGGCGAGATGAGGCCTATTTCCGATGAGGCGTCTGGAGACTAATGACACCTAACCTCTGGAACTTCGAAAGGGTCTTTCACACCCTTGCTGCAACTCAAGAAGTTCACCGCCATACCCGTCTCCACTCGAGAGGAAGCACGATGGTCCCGCCCACATCCAGAGTAGCCCCGTTTCCCCCTCGTAGCTCGAGATGAGGGATCCTTTCCCTGCTTTCAATGGGAAAGAATTCCCGGCGTTCCCGTCGCATCTCAAGAGGAGGCACTCTCAACAGGAAAGGCGAGAGGAACTCCATGGTCGTACCACCATTCCAAGAGTCCCCCAGATGTCTCAGTCCATTCCAGAGGAACCTCTTTGCCCTGCACTGGCTCATCTTTCACGCAGAGGTTTGACTCACACCACGGTGGCACGTGGGACAGCCCTGTGGGAAAGCATCGAGGGAAAGCCTCGAGGGAAAACCACAGATCCTTTGATCCACGCCACGGGAAGCGTGACATTGCTGCTACAGCCTGGAAGGAAAGCGCACGTGCATGCCCCCACTCGAGACGAGGCCTGACTCCCCTGGGGAGACTCCAGAAGTACCCAAAGATCCATGTCAGCCCTTGAGAGGAATCCTCGGTTCCGGGCCTGAATCCACACAAGGATTTTGGCCCCGGTATCAACGGGAGAGGAATCCCGAGAGGCCCCCTAGCACCTCGCATGGGGACTGGCCGCTCCTGAGGCCACCAGGGCGGGTCCCTGAGGTCTCCGTCGTAACTCTAGAACACCTGCCGCAACTCGAGAAAATCCAGGAAGTTCTCCCTTCCAGGCGAGATGAAGCCTATTTCCGATGAGGCGTCTGAAGACTAATGACACCTAACCTCTGGAACTTCGAAAGGGTCTTTCACACCCTTGCTTCAACTCAAGAAGTTCACCGCCATACCCGTCTCCACTCGAGAGGAAGCACGATGGTCCCGCCCACATCAAGAGGAGCCCCGTTTCCCCCTCGGAGCTCGAGATGAGGGATCCTTTCCCTGCTTTCAACGGGAAAGAATTCCCGGCGTTCCTGTCGCATCTCAAGAGGAGGCACTCTCAACAGGAAAGGCGAGAGGAACTCCATGGTCGTACCACCATTCCAAGAGTCCTCCAGATGTCTCAGTCCATTCCAGAGGAACCTCTTTGCCCTGCACTGGCTCATCTTTCACGCCGAGGATCGACTCACACCACGGTGGCACTTGGGTCAGCCCTGTGGGAAAGCCTCGAGTGAAAGCCTCGAGGGAAAACCACAGATCCTTTGATCCACGCGACGGGAAGCGTGACATTGCTGCTACAGCCTGGAAGGAAAGTGCACGTGCATGCCCCCACTCGAGACGAGGCCTGACTCCCCTGGGGAGACTCCAGAAGTACCCAAAGATCCATGTCAGCCCCTGAGAGGAATCCTCGGTTCCGGCCCTGATTCCACACAAGGTTTTTGGCCCCAGTAACGACGGGAGAGGAATCCCAGCGGCCCCCTAGCAACTCGCATGGGGACTGGCCTCTCCTGAGGCCACCAGGGCGGGTCCCTGAGGTCCCCGTCGTAACTCGAGAACACCTGCCGCAACTCGAGAAAATCCAGGAAGTTCTCCCTTCCAGGCGAGATGAGGCCTATTTCCGATGAGGCGTCTGGAGACTAATGACACCTAACCTCTGGAACTTCGAAAGGGTCTTTCACACCATTGCTGCAACTCAAGAAGTTCATCGCCATACCCGTCTCCACTCGAGAGGAAGCACGATGGTCCCGCCCACATCCAGAGGAGCCCCGTTTCCCCCTCGGAGCTCGAGATGAGGGATCCTTTCCCTGCTTTCAACGGGAAAGAATTCCCGGCGTTCCCGTCGCATCTCAAGAGGATGCACTCTCAACAGGAAAGGCGAGAGGAACTCCATGGTCGTACCACCATTCCAAGAGTCCTCCAGATGTCTCAGTCCATTCCAGAGGAACCTCTTTGCCCTGCACTGGCTCATCTTTCACGCCGAGGATCGACTCACACCACGGTGGCACTTGGGTCAGCCCTGTGGGAAAGCCTCGAGGGAAAGCCTCGAGGGAAAACCACAGATCCTTTGATCCACGCGACGGGAAGCGTGACATTGCTGCTACAGCCTGGAAGGAAAGCGCACGTGCATGCCCCCACTCGAGACGAGGCCTGACTCCCCTGGGGAGACTCCAGAAGTACCCAAAGATACATGTCAGCCCCTGAGAGGAATCCTCAGTTCCGGCCCTGATTCCACACAAGGTTTTTGGCCCCAGTATCGACGGGAGAGGAATCCCAGAGGCCCCCTAGCAACTCGCATGGGGACTGGCCTCTCCTGAGGCCACCAGGGCGGGTCCCTGAGGTCCCCGTCGTAACTCGAGAACACCTGCCGCAACTCGAGAAAATCCAGGAAGTTCTCCCTTCCAGGCGAGATGAGGCCTATTTCCGATGAGGCGTCTGGAGACTAATGACACCTAACCTCTGGAACTTCGAAAGGGTCTTTCACACCCTTGCTGCAACTCAAGAAGTTCACCGCCATACCCGTCTCCACTCGAGAGGAAGCACGATGGTCCCGCCCACATCCAGAGGAGCCCCGTTTCCCCCTCGAAGCTCGAGATGAGGGATTCTTTCCCTGCTTTCAATGGGAAAGATTTCCCGGCGTTCCCGTCGCATCTCAAGAGGAGGCACTCTCAACAGGAAAGGCGAGAGGAACTCCATGGTCGTACCACCATTCCAAGAGTCCCCCAGATGTCTCAGTCCATTCCAGAGGAACCTCTTTGCCCTACACTGGCTCATCTTTCACGCAGAGGTTTAACTCACACCACGGTGGCACGTGGGACAGCCCTGTGGGAAAGCCTCGAGGGAAAGCCTCGAGGGAAAATCACAGATCCTTTGATCCACGCCACGGGAAGCGTGACATTGCTGCTACAGCCTGGAAGGAAAGCGCACGTGCATGCCCCCACTCGAGACGAGGCCTGACTCCCCTGGGGAGACTCCAGAAGTACCCAAAGATCCATGTCAGCGCTTGAGAGGAATCCTCGGTTCCGGGCCTGAATCCACACAAGGATTTTGGCCCCGGTATCAACGGGAGAGGAATCCCGAGAGGCCCCCTAGCACCTCGCATGGGGACTGGCCGCTCCTGAGGCCACCAGGGCGGGTCCCTGAGGTCCCCGTCGTAACTCTAGAACACCTGCCGCAACTCGAGAAAATCCAGGAAGTTCTCCCTTCCATTCGAGATGAGGCCTATTTCCGATGAGGCGTCTGAAGACTAATGACACCTAACCTCTGGAACTTCGAAAGGGTCTTTCACACCCTTGCTGCAACTCAAGAAGTTCACCGCCATACCCGTCTCCACTCGAGAGGAAGCACGATGGTCCCGCCCACATCAAGAGGAGCCCCGTTTCCCCCTCGGAGCTCGAGATGAGGGATCCTTTCCCTGCTTTCAACGGGAAAGAATTCCCGGCGTTCCTGTCGCATCTCAAGAGGAGGCACTCTCAACAGGAAAGGCGAGAGGAACTCCATGGTCGTACCACCATTCCAAGAGTCCTCCAGATGTCTCAGTCCATTCCAGAGGAACCTCTTTGCCCTGCACTGGCTCATCTTTCACGCCGAGAATCGACTCACACCACGGTGGCACTTGGGTCAGCCCTGTGGGAAAGCCTCGAGGGAAAGCCTCGAGGGAAAACCACAGATTCTTTGATCCACGCGACGGGAAGCGTGACATTGCTGCTACAGCCTGGAAGGAAAGCGCACGTGCATGCCCCCACTCGAGACGAGGCCTGACTCCCCTGGGGAGACTCCAGAAGTACCCAAAGATCCATGTCAGCCCCTGAGAGGAATCCTCGGTTCCGGCCCTGATTCCACACAAGGTTTTTGGCCCCAGTAACGACGGGAGAGGAATCCCAGCGGCCCCCTAGCAACTCGCATGGGGACTGGCCTCTCCTGAGGCCATCAGGGCGGGTCCCTGAGGTCCCCGTCGTAACTCGAGAACACCTGCCGCAACTCGAGAAAATCCAGGAAGTTCTCCCTTCCAGGCGAGATGAGGCCTATTTCCGATGAGGCGTCTGGAGACTAATGACACCTAACCTCTGGAACTTCGAAAGGGTCTTTCACACCATTGCTGCAACTCAAGAAGTTCACCGCCATACCCGTCTCCACTCGAGAGGAAGCACGATGGTCCCGCCCACATCCAGAGGAGCCCCGTTTCCCCCTCGGAGCTCGAGATGAGGGATCCTTTCCCTGCTTTCAACGGGAAAGAATTCCCGGCGTTCCCGTCGCTTCTCAAGAGGAGGCACTCTCAACAGGAAAGGCGAGAGGAACTCCATGGTCGTACCACCATTCCAAGAGTCCCCCAGATGTCTCAGTCCATTCCAGAGGAACCTCTTTGCCCTGCACTGGCTCATCTTTCACGCAGAGGTTTGACTCACACCACGGTGGCACGTGGGACAGCCCTGTGGGAAAGCCTCGAGGGAAAGCCTCGAGGGAAAACCACAGATCCTTTGATCCACGCCACGGGAAGCGTGACATTGCTGCTACAGCCTGGAAGGAAAGCGCACGTGCATGCCCCCACTCGAGACGAGGCCTGACTCCCCTGGGGAGACTCCAGAAGTACCCAAAGATCCATGTCAGCCCCTGAGAGGAATCCAAGGTTCCGGCCCTGACTCCACACAAGGTTTTTGGCCCTGGTATCGACGGGAGAGGAATCCCGAGAGGACCCCTAGCAACTCGCATGGGGACTGGCCTCTCCTGAGGCCACCAGGGCGGGTCCCTGAGGTCCCCTTCGTAACTCGAGAACACCTGCCGCAACTCAAGAAAATCCAGGAAGTTCTCCCTTCCAGGCGAGATGAGGCCTATTTCCTATGAGGCGTCTGGAGACTAATGACACCTAACCTCTGGAACTTCGAAAGGGTCTTTCACACCCTTGCTGCAACTCAAGAAGTTCACCGCCATACCCGTCTCCACTCGAGAGGAAGCACGATGGTCCCGCCCACATCCAGAGGAGCCCCGTTTCCCCCTCGGAGCTCGAGATGAGGGATCCTTTCCCTGCTTTCAACGGGAAAGAATTCCCGGCGTTCCCGTCGCATCTCAAGAGGAGGCACTCTCAACAGGAAAGGCAAGAGGAACTCCATGGTCGTACCACCATTCCAAGAGTCCCCCAGATGTCTCAGTCCATTCCAGAGGAACCTCTTTGCCCTGCACTGGCTCATCTTTCACGCCGAGGATCGACTCACACCACGGTGGCACGTGGGACAGCCCTGTGGGAAAGCCTCGAGGGAAAGCCTCGAGGGAAAACCACAGATCCTTTGATCCACGCCACGGGAAGCGTGACATTGCTGCTACAGCCTGGAAGGAAAGCGCACGTGCATGCACCCACTCGAGACGAGGCCTGACTCCCCTGGGGAGACTCCAGAAGTACCCAAAGATCCATGTCAGCCCCTGAGAGGAATCCTCGGTTCCGGCCCTGACTCCACACAAGGTTTTTGGCCCCTGTATCGACGGGAGAAGAATCCCGAGAGGCCCCCTAGCAACTCGCATGGGGACTGGCCTCTCCTGAGGCCACCAGGGCGGGTCCCTGAGGTCCCCGTCGTAACTCGAGAACACCTGCCGCAACTCGAGAAAATCCAGGAAGTTCTCCCTTCCAGGCGAGATGAGGCCTATTTCCGATGAGGCGTCTGGAGACTAATGACACCTAACCTCTGGAACTTCGAAAGGGTCTTTCACACCCTTGCTGCAACTCAAGAAGTTCACCGCCATACCCGTATCCACTCGAGAGGAAGCACGATGGTCCCGCCCACATCCAGAGGAGCCCCGTTTCCCCCTCCGAGCTCGAGATGAGGGATCCTTTCCCTGCTTTCAACGGGAAAGAATTCCCGGTGTTCCCGTCGCATCTCAAGAGGAGGCACTCTCAACAGGAAAGGCGAGAGGAACTCCATGGTCGTACCACCATTCCAAGAGTCCCCCAGATGTCTCAGTCCATTCCAGAGGAACCTCTTTGCCCTGCACTGGCTCATCTTTCACGCCGAGGATCGATTCACACCACGGTGGCACTTGGGTCAGCCCTGTGGGAAAGCCTCGAGGGAAAGCCTCGAGGGAAAACCACAGATCCTTTGATCCACGCGATGGGAAGCGTGACATTGCTGCTACAGCCTGGAAGGAAAGCGCACGTGCATGCCCCCACTCGAGACGAGGCCTGACTCCCCTGGGGAGACTCCAGAAGGACCCAAAGATCCATGTCAGCCCCTGAGAGGAATCCTCGGTTCCGGCCCTGATTCCACACAAGGTTTTTGGCCCCAGTATCGACGGGAGAGGAATCCCAGAGGCCCCCTAGCAACTCGCATGGGGACTGGCCTGTCCTGAGGCCACCAGGGCGGGTCCCTGAGGTCCCCGTCGTAACTCGAGAACACCTGCCGCAACTCGAGAAAATCCAGGAAGTTCTCCCTTCCAGGCGAGATGAGGCCTTTTTCCGATGAGGCGTCTGGAGACTAATGACACCTAACCTCTGGAACTTCGAAAGGGTCTTTCACACCCTTGCTGCAACTCAAGAAGTTCACCGCCATACCCGTCTCCACTCGAGAGGAAGCACGATGGTCCCGCCCACATCCAGAGGAGCCCCGTTTCCCCCTCGGAGCTCGAGATGAGGGATCCTTTCCCTGCTTTCAACGGGAAAGAATTCCCGGCGTTCCCGTCTCTTCTCAAGAGGAGGCACTCTCAACAGGAAAGGCGAGAGGAACTCCATGGTCGTACCACCATTCCAAGAGTCCCCCAGATGTCTCAGTCCATTCCAGAGGAACCTCTTTGCCCTGCACTGGCTCATCTTTCACGCAGAGGTTTGACTCACACCACGGTGGCACGTGGGACAGCCCTGTGGGAAAGCCTCGAGGGAAAACCACAGATCCTTTGATCCACGCCACGGGAAGCGTGACATTGCTGCTACAGCCTGGAAGGAAAGCGCACGTGCATGCCCCCACTCGAGACGAGGCCTGACTCCCCTGGGGAGACTCCAGAAGTACCCAAAGATCCATGTCAGCCCCTGAGAGGAATCCAAGGTTCCGGCCCTGACTCCACACAAGGTTTTTGGCCCTGGTATCGACGGGAGAGGAATCCCGAGAGGACCCTTAGCAACTCGCATGGGGACTGGCCTCTCCTGAGGCCACCAGGGCGGGTCCCTGAGGTCCCCGTCGTAACTCGAGAACACCTGCCGCAACTCAAGAAAATCCAGGAAGTTCTCCCTTCCAGGCGAGATGAGGCCTATTTCCGATGAGGCGTCTGGAGACTAATGACACCTAACCTCTGGAACTTCGAAAGGGTCTTTCACACCCTTGCTGCAACTCAAGAAGTTCACCGCCATACCCGTCTCCACTCGAGAGGAAGCACGATGGTCCCGCCCACATCCAGAGGAGCCCCGTTTCCCCCTCGGAGCTCGAGATGAGGGATCCTTTCCCTGCTTTCAACGGGAAAGAATTCCCGGCGTTCCCGTCGCATCTCAAGAGGAGGCACTCTCAACAGGAAAGGCAAGAGGAACTCCATGGTCGTACCACCATTCCAAGAGTCCCCCAGATGTCTCAGTCCATTCCAGAGGAACCTCTTTGCCCTGCACTGGCTCATCTTTCACGCCGAGGATCGACTCACACCACGGTGGCACGTGGGACAGCCCTGTGGGAAAGCCTCGAGGGAAAGCCTCGAGGGAAAACCACAGATCCTTTGATCCACGCCACGGGAAGCGTGACATTGCTGCTACAGCCTGGAAGGAAAGCGCACGTGCATGCCCCCACTCGAGACGAGGCCTGACTCCCCTGGGGAGACTCCAGAAATACCCAAAGATCCATGTCAGCCCTTGAGAGGAATCCTCGGTTCCGGGCCTGAATCCACACAAGGATTTTGGCCCCGGTGTCAACGGGAGAGGAATCCCGAGAGGCCCCCTAGCACCTCGCATGGGGACTGGCCGCTCCTGAGGCCACCAGGGCGGGTCCCTGAGGTCCCCGTCATAACTCTAGAACACCTGCCGCAACTCGAGAAAATCCAGGAAGTTCTCCCTTCCAGGCGAGATGAGGCCTATTTCCGATGAGGCGTCTGGAGACTAATGACAACTAACCTCTGGAACTTAGAAAGGGTCTTTCACACCCTTGCTGCAACTCAAGAAGTTCATCGCCATACCCGTCTCCACTCGAGAGGAAGCACGATGGTCCCGCCCACATCCAGAGGAGCCCCGTTTCCCCCTCGGAGCTCGAGAGGAGGGATCCTTTCCCTGCTTTCAATGGGAAAGAATTCCCGGCGTTCCTGTCGCATCTCAAGAGGAGGCACTCTCAACAGGAAAGGCGAGAGGAACTCCATGGTCGTACCACCATTCCAAGAGTCCCCCAGATGTCTCAGTCCATTCCAGAGGAACCTCTTTGCCCTGCACTGGCTCATCTTTCACGCCGAGGATCGACTCACACCACGGTGGCACGTGGGACAGCCCTGTGGGAAAGCCTCTAGGGAAAACCACACATCATTTGATCCACGCGACGGGAAGCGTGACATTGCTGCTACAGCCTGGAAGGAAAGCGCACGTGCATGCCCCCACTCGAGACGAGGCCTGACTCCCCTGGGGAGACTCCAGAAGTACCCAAAGATCCATGTCAGCCCCTGAGAGGAATCCTCGGTTCCGGCCCTGATTCCACACAAGGTTTTTGGCCCCAGTATCGACGGGAGAGGAATCCCAGAGGCCCCCTAGCAACTCGCATGGGGACTGGCCTCTCCTGAGGCCACCAGGGCGGGTCCCTGAGGTCCCCGTCGTAACTCGAGAACACCTGCCGCAACTCGAGAAAATCCAGGAAGTTCTCCCTTCCAGGCGAGATGAGGCCTATTTCCGATGAGGCGTCTGGAGACTAATGACAACTAACCTCTGGAACTTAGAAAGGGTCTTTCACACCCTTGCTGCAACTCAAGAAGTTCATCGCCATACCCGTCTCCACTCGAGAGGAAGCACGATGGTCCCGCCCACATCCAGAGGAGCCCCGTTTCCCCCTCGTAGCTCGAGATGAGGGATCCTTTCCCTGCTTTCAACGGGAAAGAATTCCCGGCGTTCCCGTCGCATCTCAAGAGGAGGCACTCTCAACAGGAAAGGCGAGAGGAATTCCATGGTCGTACCACCATTGCAAGAGTCCCCCAGATGTCTCAGTCCATTCCAGAGGAACCTCTTTGCCCTGCACTGGCTCATCTTTCACGCAGAGGTTTGACTCACACCACGGTGGCACGTGGGACAGCCCTGTGGGAAAGCCTCGAGGGAAAGCCTCGAGGGAAAACCACAGATCCTTTGATCCACGCGATGGGAAGCGTGACATTGCTGCTACAGCCTGGAAGGAAAGCGCACGTGCATGCCCCCACTCGAGACGAGGCCTGACTCCCCTGGGGAGACTCCAGAAGTACCCAAAGATCCATGTCAGCCCCTGAGAGGAATCCTCGGTTCCGGCCCTGATTCCACACAAGGTTTTTGGCCCCAGTATCGACGGGAGAGGAATCCCAGAGGCCCCCTAGCAACTCGCATGGGGACAGGCCTCTCCTGAGGCCACCAGGGCGGGTCCCTGAGGTCCCCGTCTTAACTCGAGAACACCTGCCGCAACTCGAGAAAATCCAGGAAGTTCTCCCTTCCAGGCGAGATGAGGCCTATTTCCGATGAGGCGTCTGGAGACTAATGACACCTAACCTCTGGAACTTCGAAAGGGTCTTTCACACCCTTGCTGCAACTCAAGAAGTTCACCGCCATACCCGTCTCCACTCGAGAGGAAGCACGATGGTCCCGCCCACATCCAGAGGAGCCCCGTTTCCCCCTCGGAGCTCGAGATGAGGGATCCTTTCCCTGCTTTCAACGGGAAAGAATTCCCGGCGTTCCCGTCGCATCTCAAGAGGAGGCACTCTCAATAGGAAAGGCGAGAGGAACTCCATGGTCGTACCACCATTCCAAGAGTCCTCCAGATGTCTCAGTCCATTCCAGAGGAACCTCTTTGCCCTGCACTGGCTCATCTTTCACGCCGAGGATCGACTCACACCACGGTGGCACTTGGGTCAGCCCTGTGGGAAAGCCTCGAGGGAAATCCTCGAGGGAAAACCACAGATCCTTTGATCCACGCGACGGGAAGCGTGACATTGCTGCTACAGCCTGGAAGGAAAGCGCACGTGCATGCCCCCACTCGAGACGAGGCCTGACTCCCCTGGGGAGACTCCAGAAGTACCCAAAGATCCATGTCAGCCCCTGAGAGGAATCCTCGGTTCCGGCCCTGATTCCACACAAGGTTTTTGGCCCCAGTAACGACGGGAGAGGAATCCCAGCGGCCCCCTAGCAACTCGCATGGGGACTGGCCTCTCCTGAGGCCACCAGGGCGGGTCCCTGAGGTCCCCGTCGTAACTCGAGAACACCTGCCGCAACTCGAGAAAATCCAGGAAGTTCTCCCTTCCAGGCGAGATGAGGCCTATTTCCGATGAGGCATCTGGAGACTAATGACACCTAACCTCTGGAACTTCGAAAGGGTCTTTCACACCATTGCTGCAACTCAAGAAGTTCATCGCCATACCCGTCTCCACTCGAGAGGAAGCACGATGGTCCCGCCCACATCCAGAGGAGCCCCGTTTCCCCCTCGGAGCTCGAGATGAGGGATCCTTTCCCTGCTTTCAACGGGAAAGAATTCCTGGCGTTCCCGTCGCATCTCAAGAGGAGGCACTCTCAACAGGAAAGGCGAGAGGAACTCCATGGTCATACCACCATTCCAAGAGTCCTCCAGATGTCTCAGTCCATTCCAGAGGAACCTCTTTGCCCTGCACTGGCTCATCTTTCACGCCGAGGATCGACTCACACCACGGTGGCACTTGGGTCAGCCCTGTGGGAAAGCCTCGAGGGAAAGCCTCGAGGGAAAACCACAGATCCTTTGATCCACGCGATGGGAAGCGTGACATTGCTGCTACAGCCTGGAAGGAAAGCGCACGTGCATGCCCCCACTCGAGACGAGGCCTGACTCCCCTGGGGAGACTCCAGAAGTACCCAAAGATCCATGTCAGCCCCTGAGAGGAATCCTCGGTTCCGGCCCTGATTCCACACAAGGTTTTTGGCCCCAGGATCGACGGGAGAGGAATCCCAGAGGCCCCCTAGCAACTCGCATGGGGACTGGCCTCTCCTGAGGCCACCAGGGCGGGTCCCTGAGGTCCCCGTCGTAACTCGAGAACACCTGCCGCAACTCGAGAAAATCCAGGAAGTTCTCCCTTCCAGGCGAGATGAGGCCTATTTCTGATGAGGCGTCTGGAGACTAATGACACCTAACCTCTGGAACTTCGAAAGGGTCTTTCACACCCTTGCTGCAACTCAAGAAGTTCACCGCCATACCCGTCTCCACTCGAGAGGAAGCACGATGGTCCCGCCCACATCCAGAGGAGCCCCGTTTCCCCCTCGTAGCTCGAGATGAGGGATCCTTTCCCTGCTTTCAATGGGAAAGAATTCCCGGCATTCCCGTCGCAGCTCAAGAGGAGGCACTCTCAACAGGAAAGGCGAGAGGAACTCCATGGTCGTACCACCATTCCAAGAGTCCCCCAGATGTCTCAGTCCATTCCAGAGGAACCTCTTTGCCCTGCACTGGCTCATCTTTCACGCAGAGTTTTGACTCACACCACGGTGGCACGTGGGACAGCCCTGTGGGAAAGCATCGAGGGAAAGCCTCGAGGGAAAACCACAGATCCTTTGATCCACGCCACGGGAAGCGTGACATTGCTGCTACAGCCTGGAAGGAAAGCGCACGTGCATGCCCCCACTCGAGACGAGGCCTGACTCCCCTGGGGAGACTCCAGAAGTACCCAAAGATCCATGTCAGCCCTTGAGAGGAATCCTCGGTTCCGGGCCTGAATCCACACAAGGATTTTGGCCCCGGTATCAACGGGAGAGGAATCCCGAGTGGCCCCCTAGCACCTCGCATGGGGACTGGCCGCTCCTGAGGCCACCAGGGCGGGTCCCTGAGGTCCCCGTCGTAACTCTAGAACACCTGCCGCAACTCGAGAAAATCCAGGAAGTTCTCCCTTCCAGGCGAGATGAGGCCTATTTCCGATGAGGCGTCTGAAGACTAATGACACCTAACCTCTGGAACTTCGAAAGGGTCTTTCACACCATTGCTGCAACTCAAGAAGTTCATCGCCATACCCGTCTCCACTCGAGAGGAAGCACGATGGTCCCGCCCACATCCAGAGGAGCCCCGTTTCCCCCTCGGAGCTCGAGATGAGGGATCCTTTCCCTGCTTTCAACGGGAAAGAATTCCTGGCGTTCCCGTCGCATCTCAAGAGGAGGCACTCTCAACAGGAAAGGCGAGAGGAACTCCATGGTCATACCACCATTCCAAGAGTCCTCCAGATGTCTCAGTCCATTCCAGAGGAACCTCTTTGCCCTGCACTGGCTCATCTTTCACGCCGAGGATCGACTCACACCACGGTGGCACTTGGGTCAGCCCTGTGGGAAAGCCTCGAGGGAAAGCCTCGAGGGAAAACCACAGATCCTTTGATCCACGCGACGGGAAGCGTGACATTGCTGCTACAGCCTGGAAGGAAAGCGCACGTGCATGCCCCCACTCGAGACGAGGCCTGACTCCCCTGGGGAGACTCCAGAAGTACCCAAAGATACATGTCAGCCCCTGAGAGGAATCCTCAGTTCCGGCCCTGATTCCACACAAGGTTTTTGGCCCCAGTATCGACGGGAGAGGAATCCCAGAGGCCCCCTAGCAACTCGCATGGGGACTGGCCTCTCCTGAGGCCACCAGGGCGGGTCCCTGAGGTCCCCGTCGTAACTCGAGAACACCTGCCGCAACTCGAGAAAATCCAGGAAGTTCTCCCTTCCAGGCGAGATGAGGCCTATTTCCGATGAGGCGTCTGGAGACTAATGACACCTAACCTCTGGAACTTCGAAAGGGTCTTTCACACCCTTGCTGCAACTCAAGAAGTTCACCGCCATACCCGTCTCCACTCGAGAGGAAGCACGATGGTCCCGCCCACATCCAGAGGAGCCCCGTTTCCCCCTCGAAGCTCGAGATGAGGGATTCTTTCCCTGCTTTCAATGGGAAAGATTTCCCGGCGTTCCCGTCGCATCTCAAGAGGAGGCACTCTCAACAGGAAAGGCGAGAGGAACTCCATGGTCGTACCACCATTCCAAGAGTCCCCCAGATGTCTCAGTCCATTCCAGAGGAACCTCTTTGCCCTACACTGGCTCATCTTTCACGCAGAGGTTTAACTCACACCACGGTGGCACGTGGGACAGCCCTGTGGGAAAGCCTCGAGGGAAAGCCTCGAGGGAAAATCACAGATCCTTTGATCCACGCCACGGGAAGCGTGACATTGCTGCTACAGCCTGGAAGGAAAGCGCACGTGCATGCCCCCACTCGAGACGAGGCCTGACTCCCCTGGGGAGACTCCAGAAGTACCCAAAGATCCATGTCAGCGCTTGAGAGGAATCCTCGGTTCCGGGCCTGAATCCACACAAGGATTTTGGCCCCGGTATCAACGGGAGAGGAATCCCGAGAGGCCCCCTAGCACCTCGCATGGGGACTGGCCGCTCCTGAGGCCACCAGGGCGGGTCCCTGAGGTCCCCGTCGTAACTCTAGAACACCTGCCGCAACTCGAGAAAATCCAGGAAGTTCTCCCTTCCATTCGAGATGAGGCCTATTTCCGATGAGGCGTCTGAAGACTAATGACACCTAACCTCTGGAACTTCGAAAGGGTCTTTCACACCCTTGCTGCAACTCAAGAAGTTCACCGCCATACCCGTCTCCACTCGAGAGGAAGCACGATGGTCCCGCCCACATCAAGAGGAGCCCCGTTTCCCCCTCGGAGCTCGAGATGAGGGATCCTTTCCCTGCTTTCAACGGGAAAGAATTCCCGGCGTTCCTGTCGCATCTCAAGAGGAGGCACTCTCAACAGGAAAGGCGAGAGGAACTCCATGGTCGTACCACCATTCCAAGAGTCCTCCAGATGTCTCAGTCCATTCCAGAGGAACCTCTTTGCCCTGCACTGGCTCATCTTTCACGCCGAGAATCGACTCACACCACGGTGGCACTTGGGTCAGCCCTGTGGGAAAGCCTCGAGGGAAAGCCTCGAGGGAAAACCACAGATTCTTTGATCCACGCGACGGGAAGCGTGACATTGCTGCTACAGCCTGGAAGGAAAGCGCACGTGCATGCCCCCACTCGAGACGAGGCCTGACTCCCCTGGGGAGACTCCAGAAGTACCCAAAGATCCATGTCAGCCCCTGAGAGGAATCCTCGGTTCCGGCCCTGATTCCACACAAGGTTTTTGGCCCCAGTAACGACGGGAGAGGAATCCCAGCGGCCCCCTAGCAACTCGCATGGGGACTGGCCTCTCCTGAGGCCATCAGGGCGGGTCCCTGAGGTCCCCGTCGTAACTCGAGAACACCTGCCGCAACTCGAGAAAATCCAGGAAGTTCTCCCTTCCAGGCGAGATGAGGCCTATTTCCGATGAGGCGTCTGGAGACTAATGACACCTAACCTCTGGAACTTCGAAAGGGTCTTTCACACCATTGCTGCAACTCAAGAAGTTCACCGCCATACCCGTCTCCACTCGAGAGGAAGCACGATGGTCCCGCCCACATCCAGAGGAGCCCCGTTTCCCCCTCGGAGCTCGAGATGAGGGATCCTTTCCCTGCTTTCAACGGGAAAGAATTCCCGGCGTTCCCGTCGCTTCTCAAGAGGAGGCACTCTCAACAGGAAAGGCGAGAGGAACTCCATGGTCGTACCACCATTCCAAGAGTCCCCCAGATGTCTCAGTCCATTCCAGAGGAACCTCTTTGCCCTGCACTGGCTCATCTTTCACGCAGAGGTTTGACTCACACCACGGTGGCACGTGGGACAGCCCTGTGGGAAAGCCTCGAGGGAAAGCCTCGAGGGAAAACCACAGATCCTTTGATCCACGCCACGGGAAGCGTGACATTGCTGCTACAGCCTGGAAGGAAAGCGCACGTGCATGCCCCCACTCGAGACGAGGCCTGACTCCCCTGGGGAGACTCCAGAAGTACCCAAAGATCCATGTCAGCCCCTGAGAGGAATCCAAGGTTCCGGCCCTGACTCCACACAAGGTTTTTGGCCCTGGTATCGACGGGAGAGGAATCCCGAGAGGACCCCTAGCAACTCGCATGGGGACTGGCCTCTCCTGAGGCCACCAGGGCGGGTCCCTGAGGTCCCCTTCGTAACTCGAGAACACCTGCCGCAACTCAAGAAAATCCAGGAAGTTCTCCCTTCCAGGCGAGATGAGGCCTATTTCCTATGAGGCGTCTGGAGACTAATGACACCTAACCTCTGGAACTTCGAAAGGGTCTTTCACACCCTTGCTGCAACTCAAGAAGTTCACCGCCATACCCGTCTCCACTCGAGAGGAAGCACGATGGTCCCGCCCACATCCAGAGGAGCCCCGTTTCCCCCTCGGAGCTCGAGATGAGGGATCCTTTCCCTGCTTTCAACGGGAAAGAATTCCCGGCGTTCCCGTCGCATCTCAAGAGGAGGCACTCTCAACAGGAAAGGCAAGAGGAACTCCATGGTCGTACCACCATTCCAAGAGTCCCCCAGATGTCTCAGTCCATTCCAGAGGAACCTCTTTGCCCTGCACTGGCTCATCTTTCACGCCGAGGATCGACTCACACCACGGTGGCACGTGGGACAGCCCTGTGGGAAAGCCTCGAGGGAAAGCCTCGAGGGAAAACCACAGATCCTTTGATCCACGCCACGGGAAGCGTGACATTGCTGCTACAGCCTGGAAGGAAAGCGCACGTGCATGCACCCACTCGAGACGAGGCCTGACTCCCCTGGGGAGACTCCAGAAGTACCCAAAGATCCATGTCAGCCCCTGAGAGGAATCCTCGGTTCCGGCCCTGACTCCACACAAGGTTTTTGGCCCCTGTATCGACGGGAGAAGAATCCCGAGAGGCCCCCTAGCAACTCGCATGGGGACTGGCCTCTCCTGAGGCCACCAGGGCGGGTCCCTGAGGTCCCCGTCGTAACTCGAGAACACCTGCCGCAACTCGAGAAAATCCAGGAAGTTCTCCCTTCCAGGCGAGATGAGGCCTATTTCCGATGAGGCGTCTGGAGACTAATGACACCTAACCTCTGGAACTTCGAAAGGGTCTTTCACACCCTTGCTGCAACTCAAGAAGTTCACCGCCATACCCGTATCCACTCGAGAGGAAGCACGATGGTCCCGCCCACATCCAGAGGAGCCCCGTTTCCCCCTCCGAGCTCGAGATGAGGGATCCTTTCCCTGCTTTCAACGGGAAAGAATTCCCGGTGTTCCCGTCGCATCTCAAGAGGAGGCACTCTCAACAGGAAAGGCGAGAGGAACTCCATGGTCGTACCACCATTCCAAGAGTCCCCCAGATGTCTCAGTCCATTCCAGAGGAACCTCTTTGCCCTGCACTGGCTCATCTTTCACGCCGAGGATCGATTCACACCACGGTGGCACTTGGGTCAGCCCTGTGGGAAAGCCTCGAGGGAAAGCCTCGAGGGAAAACCACAGATCCTTTGATCCACGCGATGGGAAGCGTGACATTGCTGCTACAGCCTGGAAGGAAAGCGCACGTGCATGCCCCCACTCGAGACGAGGCCTGACTCCCCTGGGGAGACTCCAGAAGGACCCAAAGATCCATGTCAGCCCCTGAGAGGAATCCTCGGTTCCGGCCCTGATTCCACACAAGGTTTTTGGCCCCAGTATCGACGGGAGAGGAATCCCAGAGGCCCCCTAGCAACTCGCATGGGGACTGGCCTGTCCTGAGGCCACCAGGGCGGGTCCCTGAGGTCCCCGTCGTAACTCGAGAACACCTGCCGCAACTCGAGAAAATCCAGGAAGTTCTCCCTTCCAGGCGAGATGAGGCCTTTTTCCGATGAGGCGTCTGGAGACTAATGACACCTAACCTCTGGAACTTCGAAAGGGTCTTTCACACCCTTGCTGCAACTCAAGAAGTTCACCGCCATACCCGTCTCCACTCGAGAGGAAGCACGATGGTCCCGCCCACATCCAGAGGAGCCCCGTTTCCCCCTCGGAGCTCGAGATGAGGGATCCTTTCCCTGCTTTCAACGGGAAAGAATTCCCGGCGTTCCCGTCTCTTCTCAAGAGGAGGCACTCTCAACAGGAAAGGCGAGAGGAACTCCATGGTCGTACCACCATTCCAAGAGTCCCCCAGATGTCTCAGTCCATTCCAGAGGAACCTCTTTGCCCTGCACTGGCTCATCTTTCACGCAGAGGTTTGACTCACACCACGGTGGCACGTGGGACAGCCCTGTGGGAAAGCCTCGAGGGAAAACCACAGATCCTTTGATCCACGCCACGGGAAGCGTGACATTGCTGCTACAGCCTGGAAGGAAAGCGCACGTGCATGCCCCCACTCGAGACGAGGCCTGACTCCCCTGGGGAGACTCCAGAAGTACCCAAAGATCCATGTCAGCCCCTGAGAGGAATCCAAGGTTCCGGCCCTGACTCCACACAAGGTTTTTGGCCCTGGTATCGACGGGAGAGGAATCCCGAGAGGACCCTTAGCAACTCGCATGGGGACTGGCCTCTCCTGAGGCCACCAGGGCGGGTCCCTGAGGTCCCCGTCGTAACTCGAGAACACCTGCCGCAACTCAAGAAAATCCAGGAAGTTCTCCCTTCCAGGCGAGATGAGGCCTATTTCCGATGAGGCGTCTGGAGACTAATGACACCTAACCTCTGGAACTTCGAAAGGGTCTTTCACACCCTTGCTGCAACTCAAGAAGTTCACCGCCATACCCGTCTCCACTCGAGAGGAAGCACGATGGTCCCGCCCACATCCAGAGGAGCCCCGTTTCCCCCTCGGAGCTCGAGATGAGGGATCCTTTCCCTGCTTTCAACGGGAAAGAATTCCCGGCGTTCCCGTCGCATCTCAAGAGGAGGCACTCTCAACAGGAAAGGCAAGAGGAACTCCATGGTCGTACCACCATTCCAAGAGTCCCCCAGATGTCTCAGTCCATTCCAGAGGAACCTCTTTGCCCTGCACTGGCTCATCTTTCACGCCGAGGATCGACTCACACCACGGTGGCACGTGGGACAGCCCTGTGGGAAAGCCTCGAGGGAAAGCCTCGAGGGAAAACCACAGATCCTTTGATCCACGCCACGGGAAGCGTGACATTGCTGCTACAGCCTGGAAGGAAAGCGCACGTGCATGCCCCCACTCGAGACGAGGCCTGACTCCCCTGGGGAGACTCCAGAAATACCCAAAGATCCATGTCAGCCCTTGAGAGGAATCCTCGGTTCCGGGCCTGAATCCACACAAGGATTTTGGCCCCGGTGTCAACGGGAGAGGAATCCCGAGAGGCCCCCTAGCACCTCGCATGGGGACTGGCCGCTCCTGAGGCCACCAGGGCGGGTCCCTGAGGTCCCCGTCATAACTCTAGAACACCTGCCGCAACTCGAGAAAATCCAGGAAGTTCTCCCTTCCAGGCGAGATGAGGCCTATTTCCGATGAGGCGTCTGGAGACTAATGACAACTAACCTCTGGAACTTAGAAAGGGTCTTTCACACCCTTGCTGCAACTCAAGAAGTTCATCGCCATACCCGTCTCCACTCGAGAGGAAGCACGATGGTCCCGCCCACATCCAGAGGAGCCCCGTTTCCCCCTCGGAGCTCGAGAGGAGGGATCCTTTCCCTGCTTTCAATGGGAAAGAATTCCCGGCGTTCCTGTCGCATCTCAAGAGGAGGCACTCTCAACAGGAAAGGCGAGAGGAACTCCATGGTCGTACCACCATTCCAAGAGTCCCCCAGATGTCTCAGTCCATTCCAGAGGAACCTCTTTGCCCTGCACTGGCTCATCTTTCACGCCGAGGATCGACTCACACCACGGTGGCACGTGGGACAGCCCTGTGGGAAAGCCTCTAGGGAAAACCACACATCATTTGATCCACGCGACGGGAAGCGTGACATTGCTGCTACAGCCTGGAAGGAAAGCGCACGTGCATGCCCCCACTCGAGACGAGGCCTGACTCCCCTGGGGAGACTCCAGAAGTACCCAAAGATCCATGTCAGCCCCTGAGAGGAATCCTCGGTTCCGGCCCTGATTCCACACAAGGTTTTTGGCCCCAGTATCGACGGGAGAGGAATCCCAGAGGCCCCCTAGCAACTCGCATGGGGACTGGCCTCTCCTGAGGCCACCAGGGCGGGTCCCTGAGGTCCCCGTCGTAACTCGAGAACACCTGCCGCAACTCGAGAAAATCCAGGAAGTTCTCCCTTCCAGGCGAGATGAGGCCTATTTCCGATGAGGCGTCTGGAGACTAATGACAACTAACCTCTGGAACTTAGAAAGGGTCTTTCACACCCTTGCTGCAACTCAAGAAGTTCATCGCCATACCCGTCTCCACTCGAGAGGAAGCACGATGGTCCCGCCCACATCCAGAGGAGCCCCGTTTCCCCCTCGTAGCTCGAGATGAGGGATCCTTTCCCTGCTTTCAACGGGAAAGAATTCCCGGCGTTCCCGTCGCATCTCAAGAGGAGGCACTCTCAACAGGAAAGGCGAGAGGAATTCCATGGTCGTACCACCATTGCAAGAGTCCCCCAGATGTCTCAGTCCATTCCAGAGGAACCTCTTTGCCCTGCACTGGCTCATCTTTCACGCAGAGGTTTGACTCACACCACGGTGGCACGTGGGACAGCCCTGTGGGAAAGCCTCGAGGGAAAGCCTCGAGGGAAAACCACAGATCCTTTGATCCACGCGATGGGAAGCGTGACATTGCTGCTACAGCCTGGAAGGAAAGCGCACGTGCATGCCCCCACTCGAGACGAGGCCTGACTCCCCTGGGGAGACTCCAGAAGTACCCAAAGATCCATGTCAGCCCCTGAGAGGAATCCTCGGTTCCGGCCCTGATTCCACACAAGGTTTTTGGCCCCAGTATCGACGGGAGAGGAATCCCAGAGGCCCCCTAGCAACTCGCATGGGGACAGGCCTCTCCTGAGGCCACCAGGGCGGGTCCCTGAGGTCCCCGTCTTAACTCGAGAACACCTGCCGCAACTCGAGAAAATCCAGGAAGTTCTCCCTTCCAGGCGAGATGAGGCCTATTTCCGATGAGGCGTCTGGAGACTAATGACACCTAACCTCTGGAACTTCGAAAGGGTCTTTCACACCCTTGCTGCAACTCAAGAAGTTCACCGCCATACCCGTCTCCACTCGAGAGGAAGCACGATGGTCCCGCCCACATCCAGAGGAGCCCCGTTTCCCCCTCGGAGCTCGAGATGAGGGATCCTTTCCCTGCTTTCAACGGGAAAGAATTCCCGGCGTTCCCGTCGCATCTCAAGAGGAGGCACTCTCAATAGGAAAGGCGAGAGGAACTCCATGGTCGTACCACCATTCCAAGAGTCCTCCAGATGTCTCAGTCCATTCCAGAGGAACCTCTTTGCCCTGCACTGGCTCATCTTTCACGCCGAGGATCGACTCACACCACGGTGGCACTTGGGTCAGCCCTGTGGGAAAGCCTCGAGGGAAATCCTCGAGGGAAAACCACAGATCCTTTGATCCACGCGACGGGAAGCGTGACATTGCTGCTACAGCCTGGAAGGAAAGCGCACGTGCATGCCCCCACTCGAGACGAGGCCTGACTCCCCTGGGGAGACTCCAGAAGTACCCAAAGATCCATGTCAGCCCCTGAGAGGAATCCTCGGTTCCGGCCCTGATTCCACACAAGGTTTTTGGCCCCAGTAACGACGGGAGAGGAATCCCAGCGGCCCCCTAGCAACTCGCATGGGGACTGGCCTCTCCTGAGGCCACCAGGGCGGGTCCCTGAGGTCCCCGTCGTAACTCGAGAACACCTGCCGCAACTCGAGAAAATCCAGGAAGTTCTCCCTTCCAGGCGAGATGAGGCCTATTTCCGATGAGGCATCTGGAGACTAATGACACCTAACCTCTGGAACTTCGAAAGGGTCTTTCACACCATTGCTGCAACTCAAGAAGTTCATCGCCATACCCGTCTCCACTCGAGAGGAAGCACGATGGTCCCGCCCACATCCAGAGGAGCCCCGTTTCCCCCTCGGAGCTCGAGATGAGGGATCCTTTCCCTGCTTTCAACGGGAAAGAATTCCTGGCGTTCCCGTCGCATCTCAAGAGGAGGCACTCTCAACAGGAAAGGCGAGAGGAACTCCATGGTCATACCACCATTCCAAGAGTCCTCCAGATGTCTCAGTCCATTCCAGAGGAACCTCTTTGCCCTGCACTGGCTCATCTTTCACGCCGAGGATCGACTCACACCACGGTGGCACTTGGGTCAGCCCTGTGGGAAAGCCTCGAGGGAAAGCCTCGAGGGAAAACCACAGATCCTTTGATCCACGCGATGGGAAGCGTGACATTGCTGCTACAGCCTGGAAGGAAAGCGCACGTGCATGCCCCCACTCGAGACGAGGCCTGACTCCCCTGGGGAGACTCCAGAAGTACCCAAAGATCCATGTCAGCCCCTGAGAGGAATCCTCGGTTCCGGCCCTGATTCCACACAAGGTTTTTGGCCCCAGGATCGACGGGAGAGGAATCCCAGAGGCCCCCTAGCAACTCGCATGGGGACTGGCCTCTCCTGAGGCCACCAGGGCGGGTCCCTGAGGTCCCCGTCGTAACTCGAGAACACCTGCCGCAACTCGAGAAAATCCAGGAAGTTCTCCCTTCCAGGCGAGATGAGGCCTATTTCTGATGAGGCGTCTGGAGACTAATGACACCTAACCTCTGGAACTTCGAAAGGGTCTTTCACACCCTTGCTGCAACTCAAGAAGTTCACCGCCATACCCGTCTCCACTCGAGAGGAAGCACGATGGTCCCGCCCACATCCAGAGGAGCCCCGTTTCCCCCTCGTAGCTCGAGATGAGGGATCCTTTCCCTGCTTTCAATGGGAAAGAATTCCCGGCATTCCCGTCGCAGCTCAAGAGGAGGCACTCTCAACAGGAAAGGCGAGAGGAACTCCATGGTCGTACCACCATTCCAAGAGTCCCCCAGATGTCTCAGTCCATTCCAGAGGAACCTCTTTGCCCTGCACTGGCTCATCTTTCACGCAGAGTTTTGACTCACACCACGGTGGCACGTGGGACAGCCCTGTGGGAAAGCATCGAGGGAAAGCCTCGAGGGAAAACCACAGATCCTTTGATCCACGCCACGGGAAGCGTGACATTGCTGCTACAGCCTGGAAGGAAAGCGCACGTGCATGCCCCCACTCGAGACGAGGCCTGACTCCCCTGGGGAGACTCCAGAAGTACCCAAAGATCCATGTCAGCCCTTGAGAGGAATCCTCGGTTCCGGGCCTGAATCCACACAAGGATTTTGGCCCCGGTATCAACGGGAGAGGAATCCCGAGTGGCCCCCTAGCACCTCGCATGGGGACTGGCCGCTCCTGAGGCCACCAGGGCGGGTCCCTGAGGTCCCCGTCGTAACTCTAGAACACCTGCCGCAACTCGAGAAAATCCAGGAAGTTCTCCCTTCCAGGCGAGATGAGGCCTATTTCCGATGAGGCGTCTGAAGACTAATGACACCTAACCTCTGGAACTTCGAAAGGGTCTTTCACACCATTGCTGCAACTCAAGAAGTTCATCGCCATACCCGTCTCCACTCGAGAGGAAGCACGATGGTCCCGCCCACATCCAGAGGAGCCCCGTTTCCCCCTCGGAGCTCGAGATGAGGGATCCTTTCCCTGCTTTCAACGGGAAAGAATTCCTGGCGTTCCCGTCGCATCTCAAGAGGAGGCACTCTCAACAGGAAAGGCGAGAGGAACTCCATGGTCATACCACCATTCCAAGAGTCCTCCAGATGTCTCAGTCCATTCCAGAGGAACCTCTTTGCCCTGCACTGGCTCATCTTTCACGCCGAGGATCGACTCACACCACGGTGGCACTTGGGTCAGCCCTGTGGGAAAGCCTCGAGGGAAAGCCTCGAGGGAAAACCACAGATCCTTTGATCCACGCGATGGGAAGCGTGACATTGCTGCTACAGCCTGGAAGGAAAGCGCACGTGCATGCCCCCACTCGAGACGAGGCCTGACTCCCCTGGGGAGACTCCAGAAGTACCCAAAGATCCATGTCAGCCCCTGAGAGGAATCCTCGGTTCCGGCCCTGATTCCACACAAGGTTTTTGGCCCCAGGATCGACGGGAGAGGAATCCCAGAGGCCCCCTAGCAACTCGCATGGGGACTGGCCTCTCCTGAGGCCACCAGGGCGGGTCCCTGAGGTCCCCGTCGTAACTCGAGAACACCTGCCGCAACTCGAGAAAATCCAGGAAGTTCTCCCTTCCAGGCGAGATGAGGCCTATTTCTGATGAGGCGTCTGGAGACTAATGACACCTAACCTCTGGAACTTCGAAAGGGTCTTTCACACCCTTGCTGCAACTCAAGAAGTTCAACGCCATACCCGTCTCCACTCGAGAGGAAGCACGATGGTCCCGCCCACATCCAGAGGAGCCCCGTTTCCCCCTCGTAGCTCGAGATGAGGGATCCTTTCCCTGCTTTCAATGGGAAAGAATTCCCGGCATTCCCGTCGCATCTCAAGAGGAGGCACTCTCAACAGGAAAGGCGAGAGGAACTCCATGGTCGTACCACCATTCCAAGAGTCCCCCAGATGTCTCAGTCCATTCCAGAGGAACCTCTTTGCCCTGCACTGGCTCATCTTTCACGCAGAGTTTTGACTCACACCACGGTGGCACGTGGGACAGCCCTGTGGGAAAGCATCGAGGGAAAGCCTCGAGGGAAAACCACAGATCCTTTGATCCACGCCACGGGAAGCGTGACATTGCTGCTACAGCCTGGAAGGAAAGCGCACGTGCATGCCCCCACTCGAGACGAGGCCTGACTCCCCTGGGGAGACTCCAGAAGTACCCAAAGATCCATGTCAGCCCTTGAGAGGAATCCTCGGTTCCGGGCCTGAATCCACACAAGGATTTTGGCCCCGGTATCAACGGGAGAGGAATCCCGAGAGGCCCCCTAGCACCTCGCATGGGGACTGGCCGCTCCTGAGGCCACCAGGGCGGGTCCCTGAGGTCCCCGTCGTAACTCTAGAACACCTGCCGCAACTCGAGAAAATCCAGGAAGTTCTCCCTTCCAGGCGAGATGAGGCCTATTTCCGATGAGGCGTCTGAAGACTAATGACACCTAACCTCTGGAACTTCGAAAGGGTCTTTCACACCCTTGCTGCAACTCAAGAAGTTCACCGCCATACCCGTCTCCACTCGAGAGGAAGCACGATGGTCCCGCCCACATCAAGAGGAGCCCCGTTTCCCCCTCGGAGCTCGAGATGAGGGATCCTTTCCCTGCTTTCAACGGGAAAGAATTCCCGGCGTTCCTGTCGCATCTCAAGAGGAGGCACTCTCAACAGGAAAGGCGAGAGGAACTCCATGGTCGTACCACCATTCCAAGAGTCCTCCAGATGTCTCAGTCCATTCCAGAGGAACCTCTTTGCCCTGCACTGGCTCATCTTTCACGCCGAGGATCGACTCACACCACGGTGGCACTTGGGTCAGCCCTGTGGGAAAGCCTCGAGGGAAAGCCTCGAGGGAAAACCACAGATCCTTTGATCCACGCGACGGGAAGCGTGACATTGCTGCTACAGCCTGGAAGGAAAGCGCACGTGCATGCCCCCACTTGAGACGAGGCCTGACTCCCCTGGGGAGACTCCAGAAGTACCCAAAGATCCATGTCAGCCCCTGAGAGGAATCCTCGGTTCCGGCCCTGATTCCACACAAGGTTTTTGGCCCCAGTAACGACGGGAGAGGAATCCCAGCGGCCCCCTAGCAACTCGCATGGGGACTGGCCTCTCCTGAGGCCACCAGGGCGGGTCCCTGAGGTCCCCGTCGTAACTCGAGAACACCTGCCGCAACTCGAGAAAATCCAGGAAGTTCTCCCTTCCAGGCGAGATGAGGCCTATTTCCGATGAGGCGTCTGGAGACTAATGACACCTAACCTCTGGAACTTCGAAAGGGTCTTTCACACCATTGCTGCAACTCAAGAAGTTCATCGCCATACCCGTCTCCAATCGAGAGGAAGCACGATGGTCCCGCCCACATCCAGAGGAGCCCGGTTTCCCCCTCGGAGCTCGAGATGAGGTATCCTTTCCCTGCTTTCAACGGGAAAGAATTCCCGGCGTTCCCGTCGCATCTCAAGAGGAGGCACTCTCAACAGGAAAGGCGAGAGGAACTCCATGGTCGTACCACCATTCCAAGAGTCCTCCAGATGTCTCAGTCCATTCCAGAGGAACCTCTTTGCCCTGCACTGGCTCATCTTTCACGCCGAGGATCGACTCACACCACGGTGGCACTTGGGTCAGCCCTGTGGGAAAGCCTCGAGGGAAAGCCTCGAGGGAAAACCACAGATCCTTTGATCCACGCGATGGGAAGCGTGACATTGCTGCTACAGCCTGGAAGGAAAGCGCACGTGCATGCCCCCACTCGAGACGAGGCCTGACTCCCCTGGGGAGACTCCAGAAGTACCCAAAGATCCATGTCAGCCCCTGAGAGGAATCCTCGGTTCCGGCCCTGATTCCACACAAGGTTTTTGGCCCCAGTATCGACGGGAGAGGAATCCCAGAGGCCCCCTAGCAACTCGCATGGGGACTGGCCTCTCCTGAGGCCACCAGGGCGGGTCCCTGAGGTCCCCGTCGTAACTCGAGAACACCTGCCGCAACTCGAGAAAATCCAGGAAGTTCTCCCTTCCAGGCGAGATGAGGCCTATTTCCGATGAGGCGTCTGGAGACTAATGACACCTAACCTCTGGAACTTCGAAAGGGTCTTTCACACCCTTGCTGCAACTCAAGAAGTTCACCGCCATACCCGTCTCCACTCGAGAGGAAGCACGATGGTCCCGCCCACATCCAGAGGAGCCCCGTTTCCCCCTCGTAGCTCGAGATGACGGATCCTTTCCCTGCTTTCAATGGGAAAGATTTCCCGGCGTTCCCGTCGCATCTCAAGAGGAGGCACTCTCAACAGGAAAGGCGAGAGGAACTCCATGGTCGTACCACCATTCCAAGAGTCCCCCAGATGTCTCAGTCCATTCCAGAGGAACCTCTTTGCCCTACACTGGCTCATCTTTCACGCAGAGGTTTGACTCACACCACGGTGACACGTGGGACAGCCCTGTGGGAAAGCCTCGAGGGAAAGCCTCGAGGGAAAACCACAGATCCTTTGATCCACGCGACGGGAAGCGTGACATTGCTGCTACAGCCTGGAAGGAAAGCGCACGTGCATGCCCCCACTCGAGACGAGGCCTGACTCCCCTGGGGAGACTCCAGAAGTACCCAAAGATCCATGTCAGCGCTTGAGACGAATCCTCGGTTCCGGGCCTGAATCCACACAAGGATTTTGGCCCCGGTATCAACGGGAGAGGAATCCCGAGAGGCCCCCTAGCACCTCGCATGGGGACTGGCTGCTCCTGAGGCCACCAGGGCGGGTCCCTGAGGTCCCCGTCGTAACTCTAGAACACCTGCCGCAACTCGAGAAAATCCAGGAAGTTCTCCCTTCCAGGCGAGATGAGGCCTATTTCCGATGAGGCGTCTGAAGACTAATGACACCTAACCTCTGGAACTTCGAAAGGGTCTTTCACACCCTTGCTGCAACTCAAGAAGTTCACCGCCATACCCGTCACCACTCGAGAGGAAGCACGATGGTCCCGCCCACATCAAGAGGAGCCCCGTTTCCCCCTCGGAGCTCGAGATGAGGGATCCTTTCCCTGCTTTCAACGGGAAAGAATTCCCGGCGTTCCTGTCGCATCTCAAGAGGAGGCACTCTCAACAGGAAAGGCGAGAGGAACTCCATGGTCGTACCACCATTCCAAGAGTCCTCCAGATGTCTCAGTCCATTCCAGAGGAACCTCTTTGCCCTGCACTGGCTCATCTTTCACGCTGAGGATCGACTCACACCACGGTGGCACTTGGGTCAGCCCTGTGGGAAAGCCTCGAGGGAAAGCCTCGAGGGAAAACCACAGATCCTTTGATCCACGCGACGGGAAGCGTGACATTGCTGCTACAGCCTGGAAGGAAAGCGCACGTGCATGCCCCCACTCGAGACGAGGCCTGACTCCCCTGGGGAGACTCCAGAAGTACCCAAAGATCCATGTCAGCCCCTGAGAGGAATCCTCGGTTCCGGCCCTGATTCCACACAAGGTTTTTGGCCCCAGTAACGACGGGAGAGGAATCCCAGCGGCCCCCTAGCAACTCGCATGGGGACTGGCCTCTCCTGAGGCCACCAGGGCGGGTCCCTGAGGTCCCCGTCGTAACTCGAGAACACCTGCCGCAACTCGAGAAAATCCAGGAAGTTCTCCCTTCCAGGCGAGATGAGGCCTATTTCCGATGAGGCGTCTGGAGACTAATGACACCTAACCTCTGGAACTTCGAAAGGGTCTTTCACACCATTGCTGCAACTCAAGAAGTTCATCGCCATACCCGTCTCCACTCGAGAGGAAGCACGATGGTCCCGCCCACATCCAGAGGAGCCCCGTTTCCCCCTCGGAGCTGGAGATGAGGGATCCTTTCCCTGCTTTCAATGGGAAAGAATTCCCGGCGTTCCTGTCGCATCTCAAGAGGAGGCACTCTCAACAGGAAAGGCGAGAGGAACTCCATGGTCGTACCACCATTCCAAGAGTCCCCCAGATGTCTCAGTCCATTCCAGAGGAACCTCTTTGCCCTGCACTGGCTCATCTTTCACGCCGAGGATCGACTCACACCACGGTGGCACGTGGGACAGCCCTGTGGGAAAGCCTCGAGGGAAAGCCTCGAGGGAAAACCACAGATCCTTTGATCCACGCGACGGGAAGCATGACATTGCTGCTACAGCCTGGAAGGAAAGCGCACGTGCATGCCCCCACTCGAGACGAGGCCTGACTCCCCTGGGGAGACTCCAGAAGTACCCAAAGATCCATGTCAGCCCCTGAGAGGAATCCTAGGTTCCGGCCCTGACTCCACACAAGGTTTTTGGCCCCGGTATCGACGGGAGAGGAATCCCGAGAGGACCCCTAGCAACTCGCATGGGGACTGGCCTCTCCTGAGGCCACCAGGGCGGGTCCCTGAGGTCCCCGTGGTAACTCGAGAACACCTGCCGCAACTCGAGAAAATCCAGGAAGTTCTCCCTTCCAGGCGAGATGAGGCCTATTTCCGATGAGGCGTCTGGAGACTAATGACACCTAACCTCTGGAACTTCGAAAGGGTCTTTCACACCCTTGCTGCAACTCAAGAAGTTCACCGCCATACCCGTCTCCACTCGAGAGGAAGCACGATGGTCCCGCCCACATCCAGAGGAGCCCCGTTTCCCCCTCGGAGCTCGAGATGAGGGATCCTTTCCCTGCTTTCAACGGGAAAGAATTCCCGGCGTTCCCGTCGCTTCTCAAGAGGAGGCACTCTCAACAGGAAAGGCGAGAGGAACTCCATGGTCGTACCACCATTCCAAGAGTCCCCCAGATGTCTCAGTCCATTCCAGAGGAACCTCTTTGCCCTGCACTGGCTCATCTTTCACGCAGAGGATTGACTCACACCACGGTGGCACGTGGGACAGCCCTGTGGGAAAGCCTCGAGGGAAAGCCTCGAGGGAAAACCACAGATCCTTTGATCCACGCCACGGGAAGCGTGACATTGCTGCTACAGCCTGGAAGGAAAGCGCACGTGCATGCCCCCACTCGAGACGAGGCCTGACTCCCCTGGGGAGACTCCAGAAGTACCCAAAGATCCATGTCAGCCCTTGAGAGGAATCCAAGGTTCCGGCCCTGACTCCACACAAGGTTTTTGGCCCTGGTATCGACGGGAGAGGAATCCCGAGAGGACCCCTAGCAACTCGCATGGGGACTGGCCTCTCCTGAGGCCACCAGGGCGGGTCCCTGAGGTCCCCGTCGTAACTCGAGAACACCTGCCGCAACTCGAGAAAATCCAGGAAGTTCTCCCTTCCAGGCGAGATGAGGCCTATTTCCGATGAGGCGTCTGGAGACTAATGACACCTAACCTCTGGAACTTCGAAAGGGTCTTTCACACCCTTGCTGCAACTCAAGAAGTTCACCGCCATACCCGTCTCCACTCGAGAGGAAGCACGATGGTCCCGCCCACATCCAGAGGAGCCCCGTTTCCCCCTCGGAGCTCGAGATGAGGGATCCTTTCCCTGCTTTCAACGGGAAAGAATTCCCGGCGTTCCCGTCGCATCTCAAGAGGAGGCACTCTCAACAGGAAAGGCGAGAGGAACTCCATGGTCGTACCACCATTCCAAGAGTCCCCCAGATGTCTCAGTCCATTCCAGAGGAACCTCTTTGCCCTGCACTGGCTCATCTTTCACGCCGAGGATCGACTCACACCACGGTGGCACGTGGGACAGCCCTGTGGGAAAGCCTCGAGGGAAAGCCTCGAGGGAAAACCACAGATCCTTTGATCCACGCCACGGGAAGCGTGACATTGCTGCTACAGCCTGGAAGGAAAGCGCACGTGCATGCCCCCACTCGAGACGAGGCCTGACTCCCCTGGGGAGACTCCAGAAGTACCCAAAGATCCATGTCAGCCCCTGAGAGGAATCCTCGGTTCCGGCCCTGACTCCACACAAGGTTTTTGGCCCCTGTATCGACGGGAGAAGAATCCCGAGAGGCCCCCTAGCAACTCGCATGGGGACTGGCCTCTCCTGAGGCCACCAGGGCGGGTCCCTGAGGTCCCCGTCGTAACTCGAGAACACCTGCCGCAACTCGAGAAAATCCAGGAAGTTCTCCCTTCCAGGCGAGATGAGGCCTATTTCCGATGAGGCGTCTGGAGACTAATGACACCTAACCTCTGGAACTTCGACAGGGTCTTTCACACCCTTGCTGCAACTCAAGAAGTTCACCGACATACCCGTATCCACTCGAGAGGAAGCACGATGGTCCCGCCCACATCCAGAGGAGCCCCGTTTCCCCCTCCGAGCTCGAGATGAGGATCCTTTCCCTGCTTGCAACGGGAAAGAATTCCCGGTGTTCCCGTCGCATCTCAAGAGGAAGCACTCTCAACAGGAAAGGCGAGAGGAACTCCATGGTCGTACCACCATTCCAAGAGTCCCCCAGATGTCTCAGTCCATTCCAGAGGAACCTCTTTGCCCTGCACTGGCTCATCTTTCACGCCGAGGATCGACTCACACCACGGTGGCACTTGGGTCAGCCTTGTGGGAAAGCCTCGAGGGAAAGCCTCGAGGGAAAACCACAGATCCTTTGATCCACGCGATGGGAAGCGTGACATTGCTGCTACAGCCTGGAAGGAAAGCGCACGTGCATGCCCCCACTCGAGACGAGGCCTGACTCCCCTGGGGAGACTCCGGAAGGACCCAAAGATCCATGTCAGCCCCTGAGAGGAATCCTCGGTTCCGGCCCTGATTCCACACAAGGTTTTTGGCCCCAGTATCGACGGGAGAGGAATCCCAGAGGCCCCCTAGCAACTCGCATGGGGACTGGCCTCTCCTGAGGCCACCAGGGCGGGTCCCTGAGGTCCCCGTCGTAACTCGAGAACACCTGCCGCAACTCGAGAAAATCCAGGAAGTTCTCCCTTCCAGGCGAGATGAGGCCTATTTCCGATGAGGCGTCTGGAGACTAATGACACCTAACCTCTGGAACTTCGAAAGGGTCTTTCACACCCTTGCTGCAACTCAAGAAGTTCACCGCCATACCCGTCTCCACTCGAGAGGAAGCACGATGGTCCCGCCCACATCCAGAGGAGCCCCGTTTCCCCCTCGGAGCTCGAGATGAGGGATCCTTTCCCTGCTTTCAACGGGAAAGAATTCCCGGCGTTCCCGTCGCTTCTCAAGAGGAGGCACTCTCAACAGGAAAGACGAGAGGAACTCCATGGTCGTACCACCATTCCAAGAGTCCCCCAGATGTCTCAGTCCATTCCAGAGGAACCTCTTTGCCCTGCACTGGCTCATCTTTCACGCAGAGGTTTGACTCACACCACGGTGGCACGTGGGACAGCCCTGTGGGAAAGCCTCGAGGGAAAGCCTCGAGGGAAAACCACAGATCCTTTGATCCACGCCACGGGAAGCGTGACATTGCTGCTACAGCCTGGAAGGAAAGCGCACGTGCATGCCCCCACTCGAGACGAGGCCTGACTCCCCTGGGGAGACTCCAGAAGTACCCAAAGATCCATGTCAGCCCCTGAGAGGAATCCAAGGTTCCGGCCCTGACTCCACACAAGGTTTTTGGCCCTGGTATCGACGGGAGAGGAATCCCGAGAGGACCCCTAGCAACTCGCATGGGGACTGGCCTCTCCTGAGGCCACCAGGGCGGGTTCCTGAGGTCCCCGTCGTAACTCGAGAACACCTGCCGCAACTCAAGAAAATCCAGGAAGTTCTCCCTTCCAGGCGAGATGAGGCCTATTTCCGATGAGGCGTCTGGAGACTAATGACACCTAACCTCTGGAACTTCGAAAGGGTCTTTCACACCCTTGCTGCAACTCAAGAAGTTCACCGCCATACCCGTCTCCACTCGAGAGGAAGCACGATGGTCCCGCCCACATCCAGAGGAGCCCCGTTTCCCCCTCGGAGCTCGAGATGAGGGATCCTTTCCCTGCTTTCAACGGGAAAGAATTCCCGGCGTTCCCGTCGCATCTCAAGAGGAGGCACTCTCAACAGGAAAGGCAAGAGGAACTCCATGGTCGTACCACCATTGCAAGAGTCCCCCAGATGTCTCAGTCCATTCCAGAGGAACCTCTTTGCCCTGCACTGGCTCATCTTTCACGCAGAGTTTTGACTCACACCACGGTGGCACGTGGGACAGCCCTGTGGGAAAGCCTCGAGGGAAAGCCTCGAGGGAAAACCACAGATCCTTTGATCCACGCCACGGGAAGCGTGACATTGCTGCTACAGCCTGGAAGGAAAGCGCACGTGCATGCCCCCACTCGAGACGAGGCCTGACTCCCCTGGGGAGACTCCAGAAGTACCCAAAGATCCATGTCAGCCCTTGAGAGGAATCCTCGGTTCCGGGCCTGAATCCACACAAGGATTTTTGCCCCGGTGTCAACGGGAGAGGAATCCCGAGAGGCCCCCTAGCACCTCGCATGGGGACTGGCCTCTCCTGAGGCCACCAGGGCGGGTCCTTGAGGTCCCCGTCGTAACTCGAGAACACCTGCCGCAACTCGAGAAAATCCAGGAAGTTCTCCCTTCCAGGCGAGATGAGGCCTATTTCCGATGAGGCGTCTGAAGACTAATGACACCTAACCTCTGGAACTTCGAAAGGGTCTTTCACACCCTTGCTGCAACTCAAGAAGTTTACCGCCATACCCGTCTCCACTCGAGAGGAAGCACGATGGTCCCGCCCACATCAAGAGGAGCCCCGTTTCCCCCTCGGAGCTCGAGATGAGGGATCCTTTCCCTGCTTTCAACGGGAAAGAATTCCCGGCGTTCCTGTCGCATCTCAAGAGGAGGCACTCTCAACAGGAAAGGCGAGAGGAACTCCATGGTCGTACCACCATTCCAAGAGTCCCCCAGATGTCTCAGTCCATTCCAGAGGAACCTCTTTGCCCTGCACTGGCTCATCTTTCACGCCGAGGATCGACTCACACCACGGTGGCACGTGGGACAGCCCTGTGGGAAAGCCTCGAGGGAAAGCCTCGAGGGAAAACCACAGATCCTTTGATCCACGCGATGGGAAGCGTGACATTGCTGCTACAGCCTGGAAGGAAAGCGCACGTGCATGCCCCCACTCGAGACGAGGCTTGACTCCCCTGGGGAGACTCCAGAAGTACCCAAAGATCCATGTCAGCCCCTGAGAGGAATCCTAGGTTCCGGCCCTGACTCCACACAAGGTTTTTGGCCCCGGTATCGACGGGAGAGGAATCCCGAGAGGACCCCTAGCAACTCGCATGGGGACTGGCCTCTCCTGAGGCCACCAGGGCGGGTCCCTGAGGTCCCCGTGGTAACTCGAGAACACCTGCCGCAACTCGAGAAAATCCAGGAAGTTCTCCCTTCCAGGCGAGATGAGGCCTATTTCCGATGAGGCGTCTGGAGACTAATGACACCTAACCTCTGGAACTTCGAAAGGGTCTTTCACACCCTTGCTGCAACTCAAGAAGTTCACCGCCATACCCGTCTCCACTCGAGAGGAAGCACGATGGTCCCGCCCACATCCAGAGGAGCCCCGTTTCCCCCTCGGAGCTCGAGATGAGGGATCCTTTCCCTGCTTTCAACGGGAAAGAATTCCCGGCGTTCCCGTCGCTTCTCAAGAGGAGGCACTCTCAACAGGAAAGGCGAGAGGAACTCCATGGTCGTACCACCATTCCAAGAGTCCCCCAGATGTCTCAGTCCATTCCAGAGGAACCTCTTTGCCCTGCACTTTCTCATCTTTCACGCAGAGGTTTGACTCACACCACGGTGGCACGTGGGACAGCCCTGTGGGAAAGCCTCGAGGGAAAGCCTCGAGGGAAAACCACAGATCCTTTGATCCACGCCACGGGAAGCGTGACATTGCTGCTACAGCCTGGAAGGAAAGCGCACGTGCATGCCCCCACTCGAGACGGGGCCTGACTCCCCTGGGGAGACTCCAGAAGTACCCAAAGATCCATGTCAGCCCCTGAGAGGAATCCTCGGTTCCGGCCCTGACTCCACACAAGGTTTTTGGCCCCAGTATCGACGGGAGAGGAATCCCAGAGGCCCCCTAGCAACTCGCATGGGGACTGGCCTCTCCTGAGGCCACCAGGGCGGGTCCCTGAGGTCCCCGTCGTAACTCTAGAACACCTGCCGCAACTCGAGAAAATCCAGGAAGTTCTCCCTTCCAGGCGAGATGAGGCCTATTTCCGATGAGGCGTCTGAAGACTAATGACACCTAACCTCTGGAACTTCGAAAGGGTCTTTCACACCCTTGCTGCAACTCAAGAAGTTCACCGCCATACCCGTCTCCACTCGAGAGGAAGCACGATGGTCCCGCCCACATCAAGAGGAGCCCCGTTTCCCCCTCGTACCACGAGATGAGGGATCCTTTCCCTGCTTTCAACGGGAAAGAATTCCCGGCGTTCCTGTCGCATCTCAAGAGGAGGCACTCTCAAAAGGAAAGGCGAGAGGAACTCCATGGTCATACCACCATTCCAAGAGTCCTCCAGATGTCTCAGTCCATTCCAGAGGAACCTCTTTGCCCTGCACTGGCTCATCTTTCACGCCGAGGATCGACTCACACCACGGTGGCACTTGGGTCAGCCCTGTGGGAAAGCCTCGAGGGAAAGCCTCGAGGGAAAACCACAGATCCTTTGATCCACGCGATGGGAAGCGTGACATTGCTGCTACAGCCTGGAAGGAAAGCGCACGTGCATGCCCCCACTCGAGACGAGGCCTGACTCCCCTGGGGAGACTCCAGAAGTACCCAAAGATCCATGTCAGCCCCTGAGAGGAATCCTCGGTTCCGGCCCTGATTCCACACAAGGTTTTTGTCCCCAGTATCGACGGGAGAGGAATCCCAGAGGCCCCCTAGCAACTCGCATGGGGACTGGCCTCTCCTGAGGCCAACAGGGCGGGTCCCTGAGGTCCCCGTCGTAACTCGAGAACACCTGCCGCAACTCGAGAAAATCCAGGAAGTTCTCCCTTCCAGGCGAGATGAGGCCTATTTCCGATGAGGCGTCTGGAGACTAATGACACCTAACCTCTGGAACTTCGAAAGGGTCTTTCACACCCTTGCTGCAACTCAAGAAGTTCACCGCCATACCCGTCTCCACTCGAGAGGAAGCACGATGGTCCCGCCCACATCCAGAGGAGCCCCGTTTCCCCCTCGGAGCTCGAGATGAGGGATCCTTTCCCTGCTTTCAACGGGAAAGAATTCCCGGCGTTCCCGTCGCATCTCAAGAGGAGGCACTCTCAACAGGAAAGGCGAGAGGAACTCCATGGTCGTACCACCATTCCAAGAGTCCCCCAGATGTCTCAGTCCATTCCAGAGGAACCTCTTTGCCCTGCACTGGCTCATCTTTCACGCAGAGGTTTGACTCACACCACGGTGGCACGTGGGACAGCCCTGTGGGAAAGCCTCGAGGGAAAGCCTCGAGGGAAAACCACAGATCCTTTGATCCACGCCACGGGAAGCGTGACATTGCTGCTACAGCCTGGAAGGAAAGCGCACGTGCATGCCCCCACTCGAGACGAGGCCTGACTCCCCTGGGGAGACTCCAGAAGTACCCAAAGATCCATGTCAGCCCCTGAGAGGAATGCAAGGTTCCGGCCCTGACTCCACACAAGGTTTTTGGCCCCGGTATCGACGGGAGAGGAATCCCTAGAGGACCCCTAGCAACTCGCATGGGGACTGGCCTCTCCTGAGGCCACCAGGGCGGGTCCCTGAGGTCCCCGTCGTAACTCGAGAACACCTGCCGCAACTCAAGAAAATCCAGGAAGTTCTCCCTTCCAGGCGAGATGAGGCCTATTTCCGATGAGGCGTCTGGAGACTAACGACACCTATCCTCTGGAACTTCGAATGGGTCTTTCACACCCTTGCTGCAACTCAAGAAGTTCACCGCCATACCCGTCTCCACTCGAAAGGAAGCACGATGGTCCTGCCCACATCCAGAGGAGCCCCGTTTCCCCCTCGGAGCTCGAGATGAGGGATCCTTTCCCTGCTTTCAACGGGAAAGAATTCCCGGTGTTCCCGTCGCATCTCAAGAGGAGGCACTCTCAACAGGAAAGGCAAGAGGAACTCCATGGTCGTACCACCATTCCAAGAGTCCCCCAGATGTCTCAGTCCATTCCAGAGGAACCTCTTTGCCCTGCACTGGCTCATCTTTCACGCCGAGGATCGACTCACACCACGGTGGCACGTGGGACAGCCCTGTGGGAAAGCCTCGAGGGAAAGCCTCGAGGGAAAACCACAGATCCTTTGATCCACGCCACGGGAAGCGTGACATTGCTGCTACAGCCTGGAAGGAAAGCGCACGTGCATGCCCCCACTCGAGACGAGGCCTGACTCCCCTGGGGAGACTCCAGAAGTACCCAAAGATCCATGTCAGCCCCTGAGAGGAATCCTCGGTTCCGGCCCTGACTCCACACAAGGTTTTTGGCCCCTGTATCGACGGGAGAAGAATCCCGAGAGGCCCCCTAGCAACTCGCATGGGGACTGGCCTCTCCTGAGGCCACCAGGGCGGGTCCCTGAGGTCCCCGTCGTAACTCGAGAACACCTGCCGCAACTAGAGAAAATCCAGGAAGTTCTCCCTTCCAGGCGAGATGAGGCCTATTTCCGATGAGGCGTCTGGAGACTAATGACACCTAACCTCTGGAACTTCGAAAGGGTCTTTCACACCCTTGCTGCAACTCAAGAAGTTCACCGCCATACCCGTATCCACTCGAGAGGAAGCACGATGGTCCCGCCCACATCCAGAGGAGCCCCGTTTCTCCCTCCGAGCTCGAGATGAGGGATCCTTTCCCTGCTTTCAACGGGAAAGAATTCCCGGTGTTCCCGTCGCATCTCAAGAGGAGGCACTCTCAACAGGAAAGGCGAGAGGAACTCCATGGACGTACCACCATTCCAAGAGTCCCCCAGATGTCTCAGTCCATTCCAGAGGAACCTCTTTGCCCTGCACTGGCTCATCTTTCACGCCGAGGATCGACTCACACCACGGTGGCACTTGGGTCAGCCCTGTGGGAAAGCCTAGAGGGAAAGCCTCGAGGGAAAACCACAGATCCTTTGATCCACGCGATGGGAAGCGTGACATTGCTGCTACAGCCTGGAAGGAAAGCGCACGTGCATGCCCCCACTCGAGACGAGGCCTGACTCCCCTGGGGAGACTCCAGAAGTACCCAAAGATCCATGTCAGCCCCTGAGAGGAATCCTCGGTTCCGGCCCTGATTCCACACAAGGTTTTTGGCCCCAGTATCGACGGGAGAGGAATCCCAGAGGCCCCCTAGCAACTCGCATGGGGACTGGCCTCTCCTGAGGCCACCAGGGCGGGTCCCTGAGGTCCCCGTCGTAACTCGAGAACACCTGCCGCAACTCGAGAAAATCCAGGAAGTTCTCCCTTCCAGGCGAGATGAGGCCTATTTCCGATGAGGCGTCTGGAGACTAATGACACCTAACCTCTGGAACTTCGAAAGGGTCTTTCACACCCTTGATGCAACTCAAGAAGTTCACCGCCATACCCGTCTCCACTCGAGAGGAAGCACGATGGTCCCGCCCACATCCAGAGGAGCCCCGTTTCCCCCTCGTAGCTCGAGATGAGGGATCCTTTCCCTGCTTTCAACGGGAAAGAATTCCCGGCGTTCCCGTCGCATCTCAAGAGGAGGCACTCTCAACAGGAAAGGCGAGAGGAACTCCATGGTCGTACCACCATTGCAAGAGTCCCCCAGATGTCTCAGTCCATTCCAGAGGAACCTCTTTGCCCTGCACTGGCTCATCTTTCACGCCGAGGATCGACTCACACCACGGTGGCACTTGGGTCAGCCCTGTGGGAAAGCCTCGAGGGAAAGCCTCGAGGGAAAACCACAGATCCTTTGATCCACGCGATGGGAAGCGTGACATTGCTGCTACAGCCTGGAAGGAAAGCGCACGTGCATGCCCCCACTCGAGACGAGGCCTGACTCCCCTGGGGAGACTCCAGAAGTACCCAAAGATCCATGTCAGCCCCTGAGAGGAATCCTCGGTTCCGGCCCTGATTCCACACAAGGTTTTTGTCCCCAGTATCGACGGGAGAGGAATCCCAGAGGCCCCCTAGCAACTCGCATGGGGACTGGCCTCTCCTGAGGCCAACAGGGCGGGTCCCTGAGGTCCCCGTCGTAACTCGAGAACACCTGCCGCAACTCGAGAAAATCCAGGAAGTTCTCCCTTCCAGGCGAGATGAGGCCTATTTCCGATGAGGCGTCTGGAGACTAATGACACCTAACCTCTGGAACTTCGAAAGGGTCTTTCACACCCTTGCTGCAACTCAAGAAGTTCACCGCCATACCCGTCTCCACTCGAGAGGAAGCACGATGGTCCCGCCCACATCCAGAGGAGCCCCGTTTCCCCCTCGGAGCTCGAGATGAGGGATCCTTTCCCTGCTTTCAACGGGAAAGAATTCCCGGCGTTCCCGTCGCATCTCAAGAGGAGGCACTCTCAACAGGAAAGGCGAGAGGAACTCCATGGTCGTACCACCATTCCAAGAGTCCCCCAGATGTCTCAGTCCATTCCAGAGGAACCTCTTTGCCCTGCACTGGCTCATCTTTCACGCAGAGGTTTGACTCACACCACGGTGGCACGTGGGACAGCCCTGTGGGAAAGCCTCGAGGGAAAGCCTCGAGGGAAAACCACAGATCCTTTGATCCACGCCACGGGAAGCGTGACATTGCTGCTACAGCCTGGAAGGAAAGCGCACGTGCATGCCCCCACTCGAGACGAGGCCTGACTCCCCTGGGGAGACTCCAGAAGTACCCAAAGATCCATGTCAGCCCCTGAGAGGAATGCAAGGTTCCGGCCCTGACTCCACACAAGGTTTTTGGCCCCGGTATCGACGGGAGAGGAATCCCTAGAGGACCCCTAGCAACTCGCATGGGGACTGGCCTCTCCTGAGGCCACCAGGGCGGGTCCCTGAGGTCCCCGTCGTAACTCGAGAACACCTGCCGCAACTCAAGAAAATCCAGGAAGTTCTCCCTTCCAGGCGAGATGAGGCCTATTTCCGATGAGGCGTCTGGAGACTAACGACACCTATCCTCTGGAACTTCGAATGGGTCTTTCACACCCTTGCTGCAACTCAAGAAGTTCACCGCCATACCCGTCTCCACTCGAAAGGAAGCACGATGGTCCTGCCCACATCCAGAGGAGCCCCGTTTCCCCCTCGGAGCTCGAGATGAGGGATCCTTTCCCTGCTTTCAACGGGAAAGAATTCCCGGTGTTCCCGTCGCATCTCAAGAGGAGGCACTCTCAACAGGAAAGGCAAGAGGAACTCCATGGTCGTACCACCATTCCAAGAGTCCCCCAGATGTCTCAGTCCATTCCAGAGGAACCTCTTTGCCCTGCACTGGCTCATCTTTCACGCCGAGGATCGACTCACACCACGGTGGCACGTGGGACAGCCCTGTGGGAAAGCCTCGAGGGAAAGCCTCGAGGGAAAACCACAGATCCTTTGATCCACGCCACGGGAAGCGTGACATTGCTGCTACAGCCTGGAAGGAAAGCGCACGTGCATGCCCCCACTCGAGACGAGGCCTGACTCCCCTGGGGAGACTCCAGAAGTACCCAAAGATCCATGTCAGCCCCTGAGAGGAATCCTCGGTTCCGGCCCTGACTCCACACAAGGTTTTTGGCCCCTGTATCGACGGGAGAAGAATCCCGAGAGGCCCCCTAGCAACTCGCATGGGGACTGGCCTCTCCTGAGGCCACCAGGGCGGGTCCCTGAGGTCCCCGTCGTAACTCGAGAACACCTGCCGCAACTCGAGAAAATCCAGGAAGTTCTCCCTTCCAGGCGAGATGAGGCCTATTTCCGATGAGGCGTCTGGAGACTAATGACACCTAACCTCTGGAACTTCGAAAGGGTCTTTCACACCCTTGCTGCAACTCAAGAAGTTCACCGCCATACCCGTATCCACTCGAGAGGAAGCACGATGGTCCCGCCCACATCCAGAGGAGCCCCGTTTCTCCCTCCGAGCTCGAGATGAGGGATCCTTTCCCTGCTTTCAACGGGAAAGAATTCCCGGTGTTCCCGTCGCATCTCAAGAGGAGGCACTCTCAACAGGAAAGGCGAGAGGAACTCCATGGACGTACCACCATTCCAAGAGTCCCCCAGATGTCTCAGTCCATTCCAGAGGAACCTCTTTGCCCTGCACTGGCTCATCTTTCACGCCGAGGATCGACTCACACCACGGTGGCACTTGGGTCAGCCCTGTGGGAAAGCCTAGAGGGAAAGCCTCGAGGGAAAACCACAGATCCTTTGATCCACGCGATGGGAAGCGTGACATTGCTGCTACAGCCTGGAAGGAAAGCGCACGTGCATGCCCCCACTCGAGACGAGGCCTGACTCCCCTGGGGAGACTCCAGAAGTACCCAAAGATCCATGTCAGCCCCTGAGAGGAATCCTCGGTTCCGGCCCTGATTCCACACAAGGTTTTTGGCCCCAGTATCGACGGGAGAGGAATCCCAGAGGCCCCCTAGCAACTCGCATGGGGACTGGCCTCTCCTGAGGCCACCAGGGCGGGTCCCTGAGGTCCCCGTCGTAACTCGAGAACACCTGCCGCAACTCGAGAAAATCCAGGAAGTTCTCCCTTCCAGGCGAGATGAGGCCTATTTCCGATGAGGCGTCTGGAGACTAATGACACCTAACCTCTGGAACTTCGAAAGGGTCTTTCACACCCTTGATGCAACTCAAGAAGTTCACCGCCATACCCGTCTCCACTCGAGAGGAAGCACGATGGTCCCGCCCACATCCAGAGGAGCCCCGTTTCCCCCTCGTAGCTCGAGATGAGGGATCCTTTCCCTGCTTTCAACGGGAAAGAATTCCCGGCGTTCCCGTCGCATCTCAAGAGGAGGCACTCTCAACAGGAAAGGCGAGAGGAACTCCATGGTCGTACCACCATTGCAAGAGTCCCCCAGATGTCTCAGTCCATTCCAGAGGAACCTCTTTGCCCTGCACTGGCTCATCTTTCACGCAGAGGTTTGACTCACACCACGGTGGCACGTGGGACAGCCCTGTGGGAAAGCCTCGAGGGAAAGCCTCGAGGGAAAACCACAGATCCTTTGATCCACGCCACGGGAAGCGTGACATTGCTGCTACACCCTGGAAGGAAAGCGCACGTGCATGCCCCCACTCGAGACGAGGCCTGACTCCCCTGGGGAGACTCCAGAAGTACCCAAAGATCCATGTCAGCCCTTGAGAGGAATCCTCGGTTCCGGGCCTGAATCCACACAAGGATTTTGGCCCCGGTGTCAACGGGAGAGGAATCCCGAGAGGCCCCCTAGCACCTCGCATGGGGACTGGCCGCTCCTGAGGCCACCAGGGCGGGTCCCTGAGGTCCCCGTCGTAACTCTAGAACACCTGCCGCAACTCGAGAAAATCCAGGAAGTTCTCCCTTCCAGGCGAGATGAGGCCTATTTCCGATGAGGCGTCTGAAGACTAATGACACCTAACCTCTGGAACTTCGAAAGGGTCTTTCACACCCTTGCTGCAACTCAAGAAGTTCACCGCCATACCCGTCTCCACTCGAGAGGAAGCACGATGGTCCCGCCCACATCAAGAGGAGCCCCGTTTCCCCCTCGGAGCTCGAGATGAGGGATCCTTTCCCTGCTTTCAACGGGAAAGAATTCCCGGCGTTCCTGTCGCATCTCAAGAGGAGGCACTCTCAACAGGAAAGGCGAGAGGAACTCCATGGTCGTACCACCATTCCAAGAGTCCCCCAGATGTCTCAGTCCATTCCAGAGGAACCTCTTTGCCGTGCACTGGCTCATCTTTCACGCCGAGGATCGACTCACACCACGGTGGCACGTGGGACAGCCCTGTGGGAAAGCCTCGAGGGAAAGCCTCGAGGGAAAACCACAGATCCTTTGATCCACGCGATGGGAAGCGTGACATTGCTGCTACAGCCTGGAAGGAAAGCGCACGTGCATGCCCCCACTCGAGACGAGGCCTGACTCCCCTGGGGAGACTCCAGAAGTACCCAAAGATCCATGTCAGCCCCTGAGAGGAATGCAAGGTTCCGGCCCTGACTCCACACAAGGTTTTTGGCCCCGGTATCGACGGGAGAGGAATCCCGAGAGGACCCCTATCAACTCTCATGGGGACTGGCCTCTCCTGAGGCCACCAGGGCGGGTCCCTGAGGTCCCCGTCGTAACTCGAGAACGCCTGCCGAAACTCAAGAAAATCCAGGAAGTTCTCCCTTCCAGGCGAGATGAGGCCTATTTCCGATGAGGCGTCTGGAAACTAATGACACCTAACCTCTGGAACTTCGAAAGGGTCTTTCACACCCTTGCTGCAACTCAAGAAGTTCATCGCCATACCCGTCTCCACTCGAGAGGAAGCACGATGGTCCCGCCCACATCCAGAGGAGCCCCGTTTCCCCCTCGGAGCTCGAGATGAGGGATCCTTTCCCTGCTTTCAACGGGAAAGAATTCCCGGCGTTCCCGTCGCTTCTCAAGAGGAGGCACTCTCAACAGGAAAGGCGAGAGGAACTCCATGGTCGTACCACCATTCCAAGAGTCCCCCAGATGTCTCAGTCCATTCCAGAGGAACCTCTTTGCCCTGCACTGGCTCATCTTTCACGCAGAGGTTTGACTCACACCACGGTGGCACGTGGGACAGCCCTGTGGGAAAGCCTCGAGGGAAAGCCTCGAGGGAAAACCACAGATCCTTTGATCCACGCCACGGGAAGCGTGACATTGCTGTTACAGCCTGGAAGGAAAGCGCACGTGCATGCCCCCACTCGAGACGAGGCCTGACTCCCCTGGGGAGACTCCAGAAGTACCCAAAGATCCATGTCAGCCCCTGAGAGGAATCCAAGGTTCCGGCCCTGACTCCACACAAGGTTTTTGGCCCTGGTATCGACGGGAGAGGAATCCCGAGAGGACCCCTAGCAACTCGCATGGGGACTGGCCTCTCCTGAGGCCACCAGGGCGGGTCCCTGAGGTCCCCGTCGTAACTCGAGAACACCTGCCGCAACTCAAGAAAATCCAGGAAGTTCTCCCTTCCAGGCGAGATGAGGCCTATTTCCGATGAGGCGTCTGGAGACTAATGACACCTAACCTCTGGAACTTCGAAAGGGTCTTTCACACCCTTGCTGCAACTCAAGAAGTTCACCGCCATACCCGTCTCCACTCGAGAGGAAGCACGATGGTCCCGCCCACATCCAGAGGAGCCCCGTTTCCCCCTCGGAGCTCGAGATGAGGGATCCTTTCCCTGCTTTCAACGGGAAAGAATTCCCGGCGTTCCCGTCGCATCTCAAGAGGAGGCACTCTCAACAGGAAAGGCAAGAGGAACTCCATGGTCGTACCACCATTCCAAGAGTCCCCCAGATGTCTCAGTCCATTCCAGAGGAAGCTCTTTGCCCTGCACTGGCTCATCTTTCACGCCGAGGATCGACTCACACCACGGTGGCACGTGGGACAGCCCTGTGGGAAAGCCTCGAGGGAAAGCCTCGAGGGAAAACCACAGATCCTTTGATCCACGCCACGGGAAGCGTGACATTGCTGCTACAGCCTGGAAGGAAAGCGCACGTGCATGCCCCCACTCGAGACGAGGCCTGACTCCCCTGGGGAGACTCCAGAAGTACCCAAAATCCATGTCACCCCTGAGAGGAATCCTCGGATCCGGCCCTGACTCCACACAAGGTTTTTGGCCCCAGTATCGACGGGAGAGGAATCCCAGAGGCCCCCTAGCAACTCGCATGGGGACTGGCCTCTCCTGAGGCCACCAGGGCGGGTCCCTGAGGTCCCCGTCGTAACCCGAGAAAACCTGCCGCAACTCGAGAAAATCCAGGAAGTTCTCCCTTCCAGGCGAGATGAGGCCTATTTCCGATGAGGCGTCTGGAGACTAATGACACCTAACCTCTGGAACTTCGAAAGGGTCTTTCACACCCTTGCTGCAACTCAAGAAGTTCACCGCAATACCCGACTCCACTCGAGAGGAAGCACGATGGTCCCGCCCACATCAAGAGGAGCCCCGTTTCCCCCTCGGAGCTCGAGATGAGGGATCCTTTCCCTGCTTTCAACGGGAAAGAATTCCCGGCGTTCCTGTCGCATCTCAAGAGGAGGCACTCTCAACAGGAAAGGCGAGAGGAACTCCATGGTCGTACCACCATTCCAAGAGTCCCCCAGATGTCTCAGTCCATTCCAGAGGAACCTCTTTGCCCTGCACTGGCTCATCTTTCACGCCGAGGATCGACTCACACCACGGTGGCACGTGGGACAGCCCTGTGGGAAAGCCTCTAGGGAAAACCACACATCATTTGATCCACGCGACGGGAAGCGTGACATTGCTGCTACAGCCTGGAAGGAAAGCGCACGTGCATGCCCCCACTCGAGACGAGGCCTGACTCCCCTGGGGAGACTCCAGAAGTACCCAAAGATCCATGTCAGCCCCTGAGAGGAATCCTCGGTTCCGGCCCTGATTCCACACAAGGTTTTTGGCCCCAGTATCGACGGGAGAGGAATCCCAGAGGCCCCCTAGCAACTCGCATGGGGACTGGCCTCTCCTGAGGCCACCAGGGCGGGTCCCTGAGGTCCCCGTCGTAACTCGAGAACACCTGCCGCAACTCGAGAAAATCCAGGAAGTTCTCCCTTCCAGGCGAGATGAGGCCTATTTCCGATGAGGGGTCTGGAGACTAATGACAACTAACCTCTGGAACTTCGAAAGGGTCTTTCACACCCTTGCTGCAACTCAAGAAGTTCACCGCCATACCCGTCTCCACTCGAGAGGAAGCACGATGGTCCCGCCCACATCCAGAGGAGCCCCGTTTCCCCCTCGGAGCTCGAGATGAGGGATCCTTTCCCTGCTTTCAACGGGAAAGAATTCCCGGCGTTCCCGTCGCATCTCAAGAGGAGGCACTCTCAACAGGAAAGGCGAGAGGAACTCCATGGTCGTACCACCATTGCAAGAGTCCCCCAGATGTCTCAGTCCATTCCAGAGGAACCTCTTTGCCCTGCACTGGCTCATCTTTCACGCAGAGGTTTGACTCACACCACGGTGGCACGTGGGACAGCCCTGTGGGAAAGCCTCGAGGGAAAGCCTCGAGGGAAAACCACAGATCCTTTGATCCACGCCACGGGAAGCGTGACATTGCTGCTACAGCCTGGAAGGAAAGCGCACGTGCATGCCCCCACTCGAGACGAGGCCTGACTCCCCTGGGGAGACTCCAGAAATACCCAAAGATCCATGTCAGCCCCTGAGAGGAATCCTCGGTTCCGGCCCTGATTCCACACAAGGTTTTTGGCCCCAGTAACGACGGGAGAGGAATCCCAGCGGCCCCCTAGCAACTCGCATGGGGACTGGCCTCTCCTGAGGCCACCAGGGCGGGTCCCTGAGGTCCCCGTCGTAACTCGAGAACACCTGCCGCAACTCGAGAAAATCCAGGAAGTTCTCCCTTCCAGGCGAGATGAGGCCTATTTCCGATGAGGCGTCTGGAGACTAATGACACCTAACCTCTGGAACTTCGAAAGGGTCTTTCACACCATTGCTGCAACTCAAGAAGTTCATCGCCATACCCGTCTCCACTCGAGAGGAAGCACGATGGTCCCGCCCACATCCAGAGGAGCCCCGTTTCCCCCTCGGAGCTCGAGATGAGGGATCCTTTCCCTGCTTTCAACGGGAAAGAATTCCCGGCGTTCCCGTCGCATCTCAAGAGGAGGCACTCTCAACAGGAAAGGCGAGAGGAACTCCATGGTCGTACCACCATTCCAAGAGTCCTCCAGATGTCTCAGTCCATTCCAGAGGAACCTCTTTGCCCTGCACTGGCTCATCTTTCACGCCGAGGATCGACTCACACCACGGTGGCACTTGGGTCAGCCCTGTGGGAAAGCCTCGAGGGAAATCCTCGAGGGAAAACCACAGATCCTTTGATCCACGCGACGGGAAGCGTGACATTGCTGCTACAGCCTGGAAGGAAAGCGCACGTGCATGCCCCCACTCGAGACGAGGCCTGACTCCCCTGGGGAGACTCCAGAAGTACCCAAAGATCCATGTCAGCCCCTGAGAGGAATCCTCGGTTCCGGCCCTGATTCCACACAAGGTTTTTGGCCCCAGTAACGACGGGAGAGGAATCCCAGCGGCCCCCTAGCAACTCGCATGGGGACTGGCCTCTCCTGAGGCCACCAGGGCGGGTCCCTGAGGTCCCCGTCGTAACTCGAGAACACCTGCCGCAACTCGAGAAAATCCAGGAAGTTCTCCCTTCCAGGCGAGATGAGGCCTATTTCCGATGAGGCATCTGGAGACTAATGACACCTAACCTCTGGAACTTCGAAAGGGTCTTTCACACCATTGCTGCAACTCAAGAAGTTCATCGCCATACCCGTCTCCACTCGAGAGGAAGCACGATGGTCCCGCCCACATCCAGAGGAGCCCCGTTTCCCCCTCGGAGCTCGAGATGAGGGATCCTTTCCCTGCTTTCAACGGGAAAGAATTCCTGGCGTTCCCGTCGCATCTCAAGAGGAGGCACTCTCAACAGGAAAGGCGAGAGGAACTCCATGGTCATACCACCATTCCAAGAGTCCTCCAGATGTCTCAGTCCATTCCAGAGGAACCTCTTTGCCCTGCACTGGCTCATCTTTCACGCCGAGGATCGACTCACACCACGGTGGCACTTGGGTCAGCCCTGTGGGAAAGCCTCGAGGGAAAGCCTCGAGGGAAAACCACAGATCCTTTGATCCACGCGATGGGAAGCGTGACATTGCTGCTACAGCCTGGAAGGAAAGCGCACGTGCATGCCCCCACTCGAGACGAGGCCTGACTCCCCTGGGGAGACTCCAGAAGTACCCAAAGATCCATGTCAGCCCCTGAGAGGAATCCTCGGTTCCGGCCCTGATTCCACACAAGGTTTTTGGCCCCAGTATCGACGGGAGAGGAATCCCAGAGGCCCCCTAGCAACTCGCATGGGGACTGGCCTCTCCTGAGGCCACCAGGGCGGGTCCCTGAGGTCCCCGTCGTAACTCGAGAACACCTGCCGCAACTCGAGAAAATCCAGGAAGTTCTCCCTTCCAGGCGAGATGAGGCCTATTTCTGATGAGGCGTCTGGAGACTAATGACACCTAACCTCTGGAACTTCGAAAGGGTCTTTCACACCCTTGCTGCAACTCAAGAAGTTCACCGCCATACCCGTCTCCACTCGAGAGGAAGCACGATGGTCCCGCCCACATCCAGAGGAGCCCCGTTTCCCCCTCGTAGCTCGAGATGAGGGATCCTTTCCCAGCTTTCAATGGGAAAGAATTCCCGGCATTCCCGTCGCATCTCAAGAGGAGGCACTCTCAACAGGAAAGGCGAGAGGAACTCCATGGTCGTACCACCATTCCAAGAGTCCCCCAGATGTCTCAGTCCATTCCAGAGGAACCTCTTTGCCCTGCACTGGCTCATCTTTCACGCAGAGGTTTGACTCACACCACGGTGGCACGTGGGACAGCCCTGTGGGAAAGCATCGAGGGAAAGCCTCGAGGGAAAACCACAGATCCTTTGATCCACGCCACGGGAAGCGTGACATTGCTGCTACAGCCTGGAAGGAAAGCGCACGTGCATGCCCCCACTCGAGACGAGGCCTGACTCCCCTGGGGAGACTCCAGAAGTACCCAAAGATCCATGTCAGCCCTTGAGAGGAATCCTCGGTTCCGGGCCTGAATCCACACAAGGATTTTGGCCCCGGTATCAACGGGAGAGGAATCCCGAGAGGCCCCCTAGCACCTCGCATGGGGACTGGCCGCTCCTGAGGCCACCAGGGCGGGTCCCTGAGGTCCCCGTCGTAACTCTAGAACACCTGCCGCAACTCGAGAAAATCCAGGAAGTTCTCCCTTCCAGGCGAGATGAGGCCTATTTCCGATGAGGCGTCTGAAGACTAATGACACCTAACCTCTGGAACTTCGAAAGGGTCTTTCACACCCTTGCTGCAACTCAAGAAGTTCACCGCCATACCCGTCTCCACTCGAGAGGAAGCACGATGGTCCCGCCCACATCAAGAGGAGCCCCGTTTCCCCCTCGGAGCTCGAGATGAGGGATCCTTTCCCTGCTTTCAACGGGAAAGAATTCCCGGCGTTCCTGTCGCATCTCAAGAGGAGGCACTCTCAACAGGAAAGGCGAGAGGAACTCCATGGTCGTACCACCATTCCAAGAGTCCCCCAGATGTCTCAGTCCATTCCAGAGGAACCTCTTTGCCCTGCACTGGCTCATCTTTCACGCCGAGGATCGACTCACACCACGGTGGCACTTGGGTCAGCCCTGTGGGAAAGCCTCGAGGGAAAGCCTCGAGGGAAAACCACAGATCCTTTGATCCACGCGATGGGAAGCGTGACATTGCTGCAACAGCCTGGAAGGAAAGCGCACGTGCATGCCCCCACTCGAGACGAGGCCTGACTCCCCTGGGGAGACTCCAGAAGTACCCAAAGATCCATGTCAGCCCCTGAGAGGAATCCTCGGTTCCGGCCCTGATTCCACACAAGGTTTTTGGCCCCAGTATCGACGGGAGAGGAATCCCAGAGGCCCCCTAGCAACTCGCATGGGGACTGGCCTCTCCTGAGGCCACCAGGGCGGGTCCCTGAGGTCCCCGTCGTAACTCGAGAACACCTGCCGCAACTCGAGAAAATCCAGGATGTTCTCCCTTCCAGGCGAGATGAGGCCTATTTCCGATGAGGCGTCTGGAGACTAATGACACCTAACCTCTGGAACTTCGAAAGGGTCTTTCACACCCTTGCTGCAACTCAAGAAGTTCACCGCCATACCCGTCTCCACTCGAGAGGAAGCACGATGGTCCCGCCCACATCCAGAGGAGCCCCGTTTCCCCCTCGTAGCTCGAGATGACGGATCCTTTCCCTGCTTTCAATGGGAAAGATTTCCCGGCGTTCCCGTCGCATCTCAAGAGGAGGCACTCTCAACAGGAAAGGCGAGAGGAACTCCATGGTCGTACCACCATTCCAAGAGTCCCCCAGATGTCTCAGTCCATTCCAGAGGAACCTCTTTGCCCTACACTGGCTCATCTTTCACGCAGAGGTTTGACTCACACCACGGTGACACGTGGGACAGCCCTGTGGGAAAGCCTCGAGGGAAAGCCTCGAGGGAAAACCACAGATCCTTTGATCCACGCGACGGGAAGCGTGACATTGCTGCTACAGCCTGGAAGGAAAGCGCACGTGCATGCCCCCACTCGAGACGAGGCCTGACTCCCCTGGGGAGACTCCAGAAGTACCCAAAGATCCATGTCAGCGCTTGAGAGGAATCCTCGGTTCCGGGCCTGAATCCACACAAGGATTTTGGCCCCGGTATCAACGGGAGAGGAATCCCGAGAGGTCCCCTAGCACCTCGCATGGGGACTGGCTGCTCCTGAGGCCACCAGGGCGAGTCCCTGAGGTCCCCGTCGTAACTCTAGAACACCTGCCGCAACTCGAGAAAATCCAGGAAGTTCTCCCTTCCAGGCGAGATGAGGCCTATTTCCGATGAGGCGTCTGAAGACTAATGACACCTAACCTCTGGAACTTCGAAAGGGTCTTTCACACCCTTGCTGCAACTCAAGAAGTTCACCGCCATACCCGTCACCACTCGAGAGGAAGCACGATGGTCCCGCCCACATCAAGTGGAGCCCCGTTTCCCCCTCGGAGCTCGAGATGAGGGATCCTTTCCCTGCTTTCAACGGGAAAGAATTCCCGGCGTTCCTGTCGCATCTCAAGAGGAGGCACTCTCAACAGGAAAGGCGAGAGGAACTCCATGGTCGTACCACCATTCCAAGAGTCCTCCAGATGTCTCAGTCCATTCCAGAGGAACCTCTTTGCCCTGCACTGGCTCATCTTTCACGCCGAGGATCGACTCACACCACGGTGGCACTTGGGTCAGCCCTGTGGGAAAGCCTCGAGGAAAAGCCTCGAGGGAAAACCACAGATCCTTTGATCCACGCCACGGGAAGCGTGACATTGCTGCTACAGCCTGGAAGGAAAGCGCACGTGCATGCCCCAACTCGAGACGAGGCCTGACTCCCCTGGGGAGACTCCAGAAGTACCCAAAGATCCATGTCAGCCCCTGAGAGGAATCCTCGGTTCCGGCCCTGATTCCACACAAGGTTTTTGGCCCCAGTAACGACGGGAGAGGAATCCCAGCGGCCCCCTAGCAACTCGCATGGGGACTGGCCTCTCCTGAGGCCACCAGGGCGGGTCCCTGAGGTCCCCGTCGTAACTCGAGAACACCTGCCGCAACTCGAGAAAATCCAGGAAGTTCTCCCTTCCAGGCGAGATGAGGCCTATTTCCGATGAGGCGTCTGGAGACTAATGACACCTAACCTCTGGAACTTCGAAAGGGTCTTTCACACCATTGCTGCAACTCAAGAAGTTCATCGCCATACCCGTTTCCAATCGAGAGGAAGCACGATGGTCCCGCCCACATCCAGAGGAGCCCGGTTTCCCCCTCGGAGCTCGAGATGAGGTATCCTTTCCCTGCTTTCAACGGGAAAGAATTCTCGGCGTTCCCGTCGCATCTCAAGAGGAGGCACTCTCAACAGGAAAGGCGAGAGGAACTCCATGGTCGTACCACCATTCCAAGAGTCCTCCAGATGTCTCAGTCCATTCCAGAGGAACCTCTTTGCCCTGCACTGGCTCATCTTTCACGCCGAGGATCGACTCACACCACGGTGGCACTTGGGTCAGCCCTGTGGGAAAGCCTCGAGGGAAAGCCTCGAGGGAAAACCACAGATCCTTTGATCCACGCGATGGGAAGCGTGACATTGCTGCAACAGCCTGGAAGGAAAGCGCACGTGCATGCCCCCACTCGAGACGAGGCCTGACTCCCCTGGGGAGACTCCAGAAGTACCCAAAGATCCATGTCAGCCCCTGAGAGGAATCCTCGGTTCCGGCCCTGATTCCACACAAGGTTTTTGGCCCCAGTATCGACGGGAGAGGAATCCCAGAGGCCCCCTAGCAACTCGCATGGGGACTGGCCTCTCCTGAGGCCACCAGGGCGGGTCCCTGAGGTCCCCGTCGTAACTCGAGAACACCTGCCGCAACTCGAGAAAATCCAGGATGTTCTCCCTTCCAGGCGAGATGAGGCCTATTTCCGATGAGGCGTCTGGAGACTAATGACACCTAACCTCTGGAACTTCGAAAGGGTCTTTCACACCCTTGCTGCAACTCAAGAAGTTCACCGCCATACCCGTCTCCACTCGAGAGGAAGCACGATGGTCCCGCCCACATCCAGAGGAGCCCCGTTTCCCCCTCGTAGCTCGAGATGACGGATCCTTTCCCTGCTTTCAATGGGAAAGATTTCCCGGCGTTCCCGTCGCATCTCAAGAGGAGGCACTCTCAACAGGAAAGGCGAGAGGAACTCCATGGTCGTACCACCATTCCAAGAGTCCCCCAGATGTCTCAGTCCATTCCAGAGGAACCTCTTTGCCCTACACTGGCTCATCTTTCACGCAGAGGTTTGACTCACACCACGGTGACACGTGGGACAGCCCTGTGGGAAAGCCTCGAGGGAAAGCCTCGAGGGAAAACCACAGATCCTTTGATCCACGCGACGGGAAGCGTGACATTGCTGCTACAGCCTGGAAGGAAAGCGCACGTGCATGCCCCCACTCGAGACGAGGCCTGACTCCCCTGGGGAGACTCCAGAAGTACCCAAAGATCCATGTCAGCGCTTGAGAGGAATCCTCGGTTCCGGGCCTGAATCCACACAAGGATTTTGGCCCCGGTATCAACGGGAGAGGAATCCCGAGAGGCCCCCTAGCACCTCGCATGGGGACTGGCTGCTCCTGAGGCCACCAGGGCGAGTCCCTGAGGTCCCCGTCGTAACTCTAGAACACCTGCCGCAACTCGAGAAAATCCAGGAAGTTCTCCCTTCCAGGCGAGATGAGGCCTATTTCCGATGAGGCGTCTGAAGACTAATGACACCTAACCTCTGGAACTTCGAAAGGGTCTTTCACACCCTTGCTGCAACTCAAGAAGTTCACCGCCATACCCGTCTCCACTCGAGAGGAAGCACGATGGTCCCGCCCACATCCAGAGGAGCCCCGTTTCCCCCTCGGAGCTGGAGATGAGGGATCCTTTCCCTGCTTTCAATGGGAAAGAATTCCCGGCGTTCCTGTCGCATCTCAAGAGGAGGCACTCTCAACAGGAAAGGCGAGAGGAACTCCATGGTCGTACCACCATTCCAAGAGTCCCCCAGATGTCTCAGTCCATTCCAGAGGAACCTCTTTGCCCTGCACTGGCTCATCTTTCACGCCGAGGATCGACTCACACCACGGTGGCACGTGGGACAGCCCTGTGGGAAAGCCTCGAGGGAAAGCCTCGAGGGAAAACCACAGATCCTTTGATCCACGCGACGGGAAGCATGACATTGCTGCTACAGCCTGGAAGGAAAGCGCACGTGCAGGCCCCACTCGAGACGAGGCCTGACTCCCCTGGGGAGACTCCAGAAGTACCCAAAGATCCATGTCAGCCCCTGAGAGGAATCCTAGGTTCCGGCCCTGACTCCACACAAGGTTTTTGGCCCCGGTATCGACGGGAGAGGAATCCCGAGAGGACCCCTAGCAACTCGCATGGGGACTGGCCTCTCCTGAGGCCACCAGGGCGGGTCCCTGAGGTCCCCGTGGTAACTCGAGAACACCTGCCGCAACTCGAGAAAATCCAGGAAGTTCTCCCTTCCAGGCGAGATGAGGCCTATTTCCGATGAGGCGTCTGGAGACTAATGACACCTAACCTCTGGAACTTCGAAAGGGTCTTTCACACCCTTGCTGCAACTCAAGAAGTTCACCGCCATACCCGTCTCCACTCGAGAGGAAGCACGATGGTCCCGCCCACATCCAGAGGAGCCCCGTTTCCCCCTCGGAGCTCGAGATGAGGGATCCTTTCCCTGCTTTCAACGGGAAAGAATTCCCGGCGTTCCCGTCGCTTCTCAAGAGGAGGCACTCTCAACAGGAAAGGCGAGAGGAACTCCATGGTCGTACCACCATTCCAAGAGTCCCCCAGATGTCTCAGTCCATTCCAGAGGAACCTCTTTGCCCTGCACTGGCTCATCTTTCACGCAGAGGATTGACTCACACCACGGTGGCACGTGGGACAGCCCTGTGGGAAAGCCTCGAGGGAAAGCCTCGAGGGAAAACCACAGATCCTTTGATCCACGCCACGGGAAGCGTGACATTGCTGCTACAGCCTGGAAGGAAAGCGCACGTGCATGCCCCCACTCGAGACGAGGCCTGACTCCCCTGGGGAGACTCCAGAAGTACCCAAAGATCCATGTCAGCCCTTGAGAGGAATCCAAGGTTCCGGCCCTGACTCCACACAAGTTTTTTGGCCCTGGTATCGACGGGAGAGGGATCCCGAGAGGACCCCTAGCAACTCGCATGGGGACTGGCCTCTCCTGAGGCCACCAGGGCGGGTCCCTGAGGTCCCCGTCGTAACTCGAGAACACCTGCCGCAACTCAAGAAAATCCAGGAAGTTCTCCCTTCCAGGCGAGATGAGGCCTATTTCCGATGAGGCGTCTGGAGACTAATGACACCTAACCTCTGGAACTTCGAAAGGGTCTTTCACACCCTTGCTGCAACTCAAGAAGTTCACCGCCATACCCGTCTCCACTCGAGAGGAAGCACGATGGTCCCGCCCACATCCAGAGGAGCCCCGTTTCCCCCTCGGAGCTCGAGATGAGGGATCCTTTCCCTGCTTTCAACGGGAAAGAATTCCCGGCGTTCCCGTCGCATCTCAAGAGGAGGCACTCTCAACAGGAAAGGCAAGAGGAACTCCATGGTCGTACCACCATTCCAAGAGTCACCCAGATGTCTCAGTCCATTCCAGAGGAACCTCTTTGCCCTGCACTGGCTCATCTTTCACGCCGAGGATCGACTCACACCACGGTGGCACGTGGGACAGCCCTGTGGGAAAGCCTCGAGGGAAAGCCTCGAGGGAAAACCACAGATCCTTTGATCCACGCCACGGGAAGCGTGACATTGCTGCTACAGCCTGGAAGGAAAGCGCACGTGCATGCCCCCACTCGAGACGAGGCCTGACTCCCCTGGGGAGACTCCAGAAGTACCCAAAGATCCATGTCAGCCCCTGAGAGGAATCCTCGGTTCCGGCCCTGACTCCACACAAGGTTTTTGGCCCCTGTATCGACGGGAGAAGAATCCCGAGAGGCCCCCTAGCAACTCGCATGGGGACTGGCCTCTCCTGAGGCCACCAGGGCGGGTCCCTGAGGTCCCCGTCGTAACTCGAGAACACCTGCCGCAACTCGAGAAAATCCAGGAAGTTCTCCCTTCCAGGCGAGATGAGGCCTATTTCCGATGAGGCGTCTGGAGACTAATGACACCTAACCTCTGGAACTTCGAAAGGGTCTTTCACACCCTTGCTGCAACTCAAGAAGTTCACCGACATACCCGTATCCACTCGAGAGGAAGCACGATGGTCCCGCCCACATCCAGAGGAGCCCCGTTTCCCCCTCCGAGCTCGAGATGAGGGATCCTTTCCCTGCTTTCAACGGGAAAGAATTCCCGGTGTTCCCGTCGCATTTCAAGAGGAAGCACTCTCAACAGGAAAGGCGAGAGGAACTCCATGGTCGTACCACCATTCCAAGAGTCCCCCAGATGTCTCAGTCCATTCCAGAGGAACCTCTTTGCCCTGCACTGGCTCATCTTTCACGCAGAGGTTTGACTCACACCACGGTGGCACGTGGGACAGCCCTGTGGGAAAGCCTCGAGGGAAAGCCTCGAGGGAAAACCACAGATCCTTTGATCCACGCCACGGGAAGCGTGACATTGCTGCTACAGCCTGGAAGGAAAGCGCACGTGCATGCCCCCACTCGAGACGAGGCCTGACTCCCCTGGGGAGACTCCAGAAGTACCCAAAGATCCATGTCAGCCCCTGAGAGGAATCCAAGGTTCCGGCCCTGACTCCACACAAGGTTTTTGGCCCTGGTATCGACGGGAGAGGAATCCCGAGAGGACCCCTAGCAACTCGCATGGGGACTGGCCTCTCCTGAGGCCACCAGGGCGGGTTCCTGAGGTCCCCGTCGTAACTCGAGAACACCTGCCGCAACTCAAGAAAATCCAGGAAGTTCTCCCTTCCAGGCGAGATGAGGCCTATTTCCGATGAGGCGTCTGGAGACTAATGAAACCTAACCTCTGGAACTTCGAAAGGGTCTTTCACACCCTTGCTGCAACTCAAGAAGTTCACCGCCATACCCGTCTCCACTCGAGAGGAAGCACGATGGTCCCGCCCACATCCAGAGGAGCCCCGTTTCCCCCTCGGAGCTCGAGATGAGGGATCCTTTCCCTGCTTTCAACGGGAAAGAATTCCCGGCGTTCCCGTCGCATCTCAAGAGGAGGCACTCTCAACAGGAAAGGCAAGAGGAACTCCATGGTCGTACCACCATTGCAAGAGTCCCCCAGATGTCTCAGTCCATTCCAGAGGAACCTCTTTGCCCTGCACTGGCTCATCTTTCACGCAGAGTTTTGACTCACACCACGGTGGCACGTGGGACAGCCCTGTGGGAAAGCCTCGAGGGAAAGCCTCGAGGGAAAACCACAGATCCTTTGATCCACGCCACGGGAAGCGTGACATTGCTGCTACAGCCTGGAAGGAAAGCGCACGTGCATGCCCCCACTCGAGACGAGGCCTGACTCCCCTGGGGAGACTCCAGAAGTACCGAAAGATCCATGTCAGCCCTTGAGAGGAATCCTCGGTTCCGGGCCTGAATCCACACAAGGATTTTGGCCCCGGTGTCAACGGGAGAGGAATCCCGAGAGGCCCCCTAGCACCTCGCATGGGGACTGGCCTCTCCTGAGGCCACTAGGGCGGGTCCCTGAGGTCCCCGTCGTAACTCGAGAACACCTGCCGCAACTCGAGAAAATCCAGGAAGTTCTCCCTTCCAGGCGAGATGAGGCCTATTTCCGATGAGGCGTCTGAAGACTAATGACACCTAACCTCTGGAACTTCGAAAGGGTCTTTCACACCCTTGCTGCAACTCAAGAAGTTCACCGCCATACCCGTCTCCACTCGAGAGGAAGCACGATGGTCCCGCCCACATCAAGAGGAGCCCCGTTTCCCCCTCGGAGCTCGAGATGAGGGATCCTTTCCCTGCTTTCAACGGGAAAGAATTCCCGGCGTTCCTGTCGCATCTCAAGAGGAGGCACTCTCAACAGGAAAGGCGAGAGGAACTCCATGGTCGTACCACCATTCCAAGAGTCCCCCAGATGTCTCAGTCCATTCCAGAGGAACCTCTTTGCCCTGCACTGGCTCATCTTTCACGCCGAGGATCGACTCACACCACGGTGGCACGTGGGACAGCCCTGTGGGAAAGCCTCGAGGGAAAGCCTCGAGGGAAAACCACAGATCCTTTGATCCACGCGATGGGAAGCGTGACATTGCTGCTACAGCCTGGAAGGAAAGCGCACGTGCATGCCCCCACTCGAGACGAGGCTTGACTCCCCTGGGGAGACTCCAGAAGTACCCAAAGATCCATGTCAGCCCCTGAGAGGAATGCAAGGTTCCGGCCCTGACTCCACACAAGGTTTTTGGCCCCGGTATCGACGGGAGAGGAATCCCGAGAGGACCCCTAGCAACTTGCATGGGGACTGGTCTCTCCTGAGGCCACCAGGGCGGGTCCCTGAGGTCCCCGTCGTAACTCGAGAACACCTGCCGAAACTCAAGAAAATCCAGGAAGTTCTCCCTTCCAGGCGAGATGAGGCCTATTTCCGATGAGGCGTCTGGAGACTAATGACACCTAACCTCTGGAACTTCGAAAGGGTCTTTCACACCCTTGCTGCAACTCAAGAAGTTCATCGCCATACCCGTCTCCACTCGAGAGGAAGCACGATGGTCCCGCCCACATCCAGAGGAGCCCCGTTTCCCCCTCGGAGCTCGAGATGAGGGATCCTTTCCCTGCTTTCAATGGGAAAGAATTCCCGGCGTTCCTGTCGCATCTCAAGAGGAGGCACTCTCAACAGGAAAGGCGAGAGGAACTCCATGGTCGTACCACCATTCCAAGAGTCCCCCAGATGTCTCAGTCCATTCCAGAGGAACCTCTTTGCCCTGCACTGGCTCATCTTTCACGCCGAGGATCGACTCACACCACGGTGGCACGTGGGACAGCCCTGTGGGAAAGCCTCGAGGGAAAGCCTCGAGGGAAAACCACAGATCCTTTGATCCACGCCACGGGAAGCGTGACATTGCTGCTACAGCCTGGAAGGAAAGCGCACGTGCATGCCCCCACTCGAGACGAGGCCTGACTCCCCTGGGGAGACTCCAGAAGTACCCAAAGATCCATGTCAGCCCCTGAGAGGAATCCAAGGTTCCGGCCCTGACTCCACACAAGGTTTTTGGCCCTGGTATCGACGGGAGAGGAATCCCGAGAGGACCCCTAGCAACTCGCATGGGGACTGGCCTCTCCTGAGGCCACCAGGGCGGGTTCCTGAGGTCCCCGTCGTAACTCGAGAACACCTGCCGCAACTCAAGAAAATCCAGGAAGTTCTCCCTTCCAGGCGAGATGAGGCCTATTTCCGATGAGGCGTCTGGAGACTAATGAAACCTAACCTCTGGAACTTCGAAAGGGTCTTTCACACCCTTGCTGCAACTCAAGAAGTTCACCGCCATACCCGTCTCCACTCGAGAGGAAGCACGATGGTCCCGCCCACATCCAGAGGAGCCCCGTTTCCCCCTCGGAGCTCGAGATGAGGGATCCTTTCCCTGCTTTCAACGGGAAAGAATTCCCGGCGTTCCCGTCGCATCTCAAGAGGAGGCACTCTCAACAGGAAAGGCAAGAGGAACTCCATGGTCGTACCACCATTCCAAGAGTCCCCCAGATGTCTCAGTCCATTCCAGAGGAACCTCTTTGTCCTGCACTGGCTCATCTTTCACGCCGAGGATCGACTCACACCACGGTGGCACTTGGGTCAGCCCTGTGGGAAAGCCTCGAGGGAAAGCCTCGAGGGAAAACCACAGATCCTTTGATCCACGCGATGGGAAGCGTGACATTGCTGCTACAGCCTGGAAGGAAAGCGCACGTGCATGCCCCCACTCGAGACGAGGCCTGACTCCCCTGGGGAGACTCCAGAAGTACCCAAAGATCCATGTCAGCCCCTGAGAGGAATCCTCGGTTCCGGCCCTGATTCCACACAAGGTTTTTGGCCCCAGTATCGACGGGAGAGGAATCCCAGAGGCCCCCTAGCAACTCGCATGGGGACTGGCCTCTCCTGAGGCCACCAGGGCGGGTCCCTGAGGTCCCCGTCGTAACTCGAGAACACCTGCCGCAACTCGAGAAAATCCAGAAAGTTCTCCCTTCCAGGCGAGATGAGGCCTATTTCCGATGAGGGGTCTGGAGACTAATGACAATTAACCTCTGGAACTTCGAAAGGGTCTTTCACACCCTTGATGCAACTCAAGAAGTTCACCGCCATACCCGTCTCCACTCGAGAGGAAGCACGATGGTCCCGCCCACATCCAGAGGAGCCCCGTTTCCCCCTCGTAGCTCGAGATGAGGGATCCTTTCCCTGCTTTCAACGGGAAAGAATTCCCGGCGTTCCCGTCGCATCTCAAGAGGAGGCACTCTCAACAGGAAAGGCGAGAGGAACTCCATGGTCGTACCACCATTGCAAGAGTCCCCCAGATGTCTCAGTCCATTCCAGAGGAACCTCTTTGCCCTGCACTGGCTCATCTTTCACGCAGAGATTTGACTCACACCACGGTGGCACGTGGGACAGCCCTGTGGGAAAGCCTCGAGGGAAAGCCTCGAGGGAAAACCACAGATCCTTTGATCCACGCCACGGGAAGCGTGACATTGCTGCTACAGCCTGGAAGGAAAGCGCACGTGCATGCCCCCACTCGAGACGAGGCCTGACTCCCCTGGGGAGACTCCAGAAGTACCCAAAGATCCATGTCAGCCCTTGAGAGGAATCCTCGGTTCCGGGCCTGAATCCACACAAGGATTTTGGCCCCGGTGTCAACGGGAGAGGAATCCCGAGAGGCCCCCTAGCACCTCGCATGGGGACTGGCCGCTCCTGAGGCCACCAGGGCGGGTCCCTGAGGTCACCGTCGTAACTCTAGAACACCTGCCGCAACTCGAGAAAATCCAGGAAGTTCTCCCTTCCAGGCGAGATGAGGCCTATTTCCGATGAGGCGTCTGAAGACTAATGACACCTAACCTCTGGAACTTCGAAAGGGTCTTTCACACCCTTGCTGCAACTCAAGAAGTTCACCGCCATACCCGTCTCCACTCGAGAGGAAGCACGATGGTCCCGCCCACATCAAGAGGAGCCCCGTTTCCCCCTCGGAGCTCGAGATGAGGGATCCTTTCCCTGCTTTCAACGGGAAAGAATTCCCGGCGTTCCTGTCGCATCTCAAGAGGAGGCACTCTCAACAGGAAAGGCGAGAGGAACTCCATGGTCGTACCACCATTCCAAGAGTCCCCCAGATGTCTCAGTCCATTCCAGAGGAACCTCTTTGCCCTGCACTGGCTCATCTTTCACGCCGAGGATCGACTCACACCACGGTGGCACGTGGGACAGCCCTGTGGGAAAGCCTCGAGGGAAAGCCTCGAGGGAAAACCACAGATCCTTTGATCCACGCGATGGGAAGCGTGACATTGCTGCTACAGCCTGGAAGGAAAGCGCACGTGCATGCCCCCACTCGAGACGAGGCCTGACTCCCCTGGGGAGACTCCAGAAGTACCCAAAGATCCATGTCAGCCCCTGAGAGGAATCCTCGGTTCCGGCCCTGATTCCACACAAGGTTTTTGGCCCCAGTAACGACGGGAGAGGAATCCCAGCGGCCCCCTAGCAACTCGCATGGGGACTGGCCTCTCCTGAGGCCACCAGGGCGGGTCCCTGAGGTCCCCGTCGTAACTCGAGAACACCTGCCGCAACTCGAGAAAATCCAGGAAGTTCTCCCTTCCAGGCGAGATGAGGCCTATTTCCGATGAGGCGTCTGGAGACTAATGACACCTAACCTCTGGAACTTCGAAAGGGTCTTTCACACCATTGCTGCAACTCAAGAAGTTCATCGCTATACCCGTCTCCACTCGAGAGGAAGCACGATGGTCCCGCCCACATCCAGAGGAGCCCCGTTTCCCCCTCGGAGCTCGAGATGAGGGATCCTTTCCCTGCTTTCAACGGGAAAGAATTCCCGGCGTTCCCGTCGCTTCTCAAGAGGAGGCACTCTCAACAGGAAAGGCGAGAGGAACTCCATGGTCGTACCACCATTCCAAGAGTCCCCCAGATGTCTCAGTCCATTCCAGAGGAACCTCTTTGCCCTGCACTGGCTCATCTTTCACGCAGAGGTTTGACTCACACCACGGTGGCACGTGGGACAGCCCTGTGGGAAAGCCTCGAGGGAAAGCCTCGAGGGAAAACCACAGATCCTTTGATCCACGCCACGGGAAGCGTGACATTGATGCTACAGCATGGAAGGAAAGCGCACGTGCATGCCCCCACTCGAGACGAGGCCTGACTCCCCTGGGGAGACTCCAGAAGTACCCAAAATCCATGTCAGCCCCTGAGAGGAATCCTCGGTTCCGGCCCTGACTCCACACAAGGTTTTTGGCCCCTGTATCGACGGGAGAAGAATCCCGAGAGGCCCCCTAGCAACTCGCATGGGGACTGGCCTCTCCTGAGGCCACCAGGGCGGGTCCCTGAGGTCCCCGTCGTAACTCGAGAACACCTGCCGCAACTCGAGAAAATCCAGGAAGTTCTCCCTTCCAGGCGAGATGAGGCCTATTTCCGATGAGGCGTCTGGAGACTAATGACACCTAACCTCTGGAACTTCGAAAGGGTCTTTCACACCCTTGCTGCAACTCAAGAAGTTCACCGCCATACCCGTATCCACTCGAGAGGAAGCACGATGGTCCCGCCCACATCCAGAGGAGCCCCGTTTCCCCCTCCGAGCTCGAGATGAGGGATCCTTTCCCTGCTTTCAACGGGAAAGAATTCCCGGTGTTCCTGTCGCATCTCAAGAGGAGGCACTCTCAACAGGAAAGGCGAGAGGAACTCCATGGTCGTACCACCATTCCAAGAGTCCCCCAGATGTCTCAGTCCATTCCAGAGGAACCTCTTTGCCCTGCACTGGCTCATCTTTCACGCCGAGGATCGACTCACACCACGGTGGCACTTGGGTCAGCCCTGTGGGAAAGCCTCGAGGGAAAGCCTCGAGGGAAAACCACAGATCCTTTGCTCCACGCGATGGGAAGCGTGACATTGCTGCTACAGCCTGGAAGGAAAGCGCACGTGCATGCCCCCACTCGAGACGAGGCCTGACTCCCCTGGGGAGACTCCAGAAGTACCCAAAGATCCATGTCAGCCCCTGAGAGGAATCCTCGGTTCCGGCCCTGATTCCACACAAGGTTTTTGGCCCCAGTATCGACGGGAGAGGAATCCCAGAGGCCCCCTAGCAACTAGCATGGGGACTGGCCTCTCCTGAGGCCACCAGGGCGGGTCCCTGAGGTCCCCGTCGTAACTCGAGAACACCTGCCGCAACTCGAGAAAATCCAGGAAGTTCTCCCTTCCAAGCGAGATGAGGCCTATTTCCGATGAGGGGTCTGGAGACTAATGACAACTAACCTCTGGAACTTCGAAAGGGTCTTTCACACCCTTGATGCAACTCAAGAAGTTCACCGCCATACCCGTCTCCACTCGAGAGGAAGCACGATGGTCCCGCCCACATCCAGAGGAGCCCCGTTTCCCCCTCGTAGCTCGAGATGAGGGATCCTTTCCCTGCTTTCAACGGGAAAGAATTCCCGGCGTTCCCGTCGCATCTCAAGAGGAGGCACTCTCAACAGGAAAGGCGAGAGGAACTCCATGGTCGTACCACCATTGCAAGAGTCCCCCAGATGTCTCAGTCCATTCCAGAGGAACCTCTTTGCCCTGCACTGGCTCATCTTTCACGCAGAGGTTTGACTCACACCACGGTGGCACGTGGGACAGCCCTGTGGGAAAGCCTTGAGGGAAAGCCTCGAGGGAAAACCACAGATCCTTTGATCCACGCCACGGGAAGCGTGACATTGCTGCTACAGCCTGGAAGGAAAGCGCACGTGCATGCCCCCACTCGAGACGAGGCCTGACTCCCCTGGGGAGACTCCAGAAGTACCCAAAGATCCATGTCAGCCCTTGAGAGGAATCCTCGGTTCCGGGCCTGAATCCACACAAGGATTTTGGCCCCGGTGTCAACGGGAGAGGAATCCCGAGAGGCCCCCTAGCACCTCGCATGGGGACTGGCCGCTCCTGAGGCCACCAGGGCGGGTCCCTGAGGTCCCCGTCGTAACTCTAGAACACCTGCCGCAACTCGAGAAAATCCAGGAAGTTCTCCCTTCCAGGCGAGATGAGGCCTATTTCCGATGAGGCGTCTGAAGACTAATGACACCTAACCTCTGGAACTTCGAAAGGGTCTTTCACACACTTGCTGCAACTCAAGAAGTTCACCGCCATACCCGTCTCCACTCGAGAGGAAGCACGATGGTCCCGCCCACATCAAGAGGAGCCCCGTTTCCCCCTCGGAGCTCGAGATGAGGGATCCTTTCCCTGCTTTCAACGGGAAAGAATTCCCGGCGTTCCTGTCGCATCTCAAGAGGAGGCACTCTCAACAGGAAAGGCGAGAGTAACTCCATGGTCGTACCACCATTTCAAGAGTCCCCCAGATGTCTCAGTCCATTCCAGAGGAACCTCTTTGCCCTGCACTGGCTCATCTTTCACGCCAAGGATCGACTCACACCACGGTGGCACGTGGGACAGCCCTGTGGGAAAGCCTCGAGGGAAAGCCTCGAGGGAAAACCACAGATCCTTTGATCCACGCGATGGGAAGCGTGACATTGCTGCTACAGCCTGGAAGGAAAGCGCACGTGCATGCCCCCACTCGAGACGAGGCCTGACTCCCCTGGGGAGACTCCAGAAGTACCCAAAGATCCATGTCAGCCCCTGAGAGGAATGCAAGGTTCCGGCCCTGACTCCACACAAGGTTTTTGGCCCCGGTATCGACGGGAGAGGAATCCCGAGAGGACCCCTAGCAACTCGCATGGGGACTGGCCTCTCCTGAGGCCACCAGGGCGGGTCCCTGAGGTCCCCGTCGTAACTCGAGAACACCTGCCGAAACTCAAGAAAATCCAGGAAGTTCTCCCTTCCAGGCGAGATGAGGCCTATTTCCGATGAGGCGTCTGGAGACTAATGACACCTAACCTCTGGAACTTCGAAAGGGTCTTTCACACCCTTGCTGCAACTCAAGAAGTTCATCGCCATACCCGTTTCCACTCGAGAGGAAGCACGATGGTCCCGCCCACATCCAGAGGAGCCCCGTTTCCCCCTCGGAGCTCGAGATGAGGGATCCTTTCCCTGCTTTCAACGGGAAAGAATTCCCGGCGTTCCCGTCGCATCTCAAGAGGAGGCACTCTCAACAGGAAAGGCGAGAGGAACTCCATGGTCGTACCACCATTCCAAGAGTCCTCCAGATGTCTCAGTCCATTCCAGAGGAACCTCTTTGCCCTGCACTGGCTCATCTTTCACGCCGAGGATCGACTCACACCACGGTGGCACTTGGGTCAGCCCTGTGGGAAAGCCTCGAGGGAAAGCCTCGAGGGAAAACCACAGATCCTTTGATCCACGCGATGGGAAGCGTGACATTGCTGCTACAGCCTGGAAGGAAAGCGCACGTGCATGCCCCCACTCGAGACGAGGCCTGACTCCCCTGGGGAGTCTCCAGAAGTACCCAAAGATCCATGTCAGCCCCTGAGAGGAATCCTAGGTTCCGGCCCTGATTCCACACAAGGTTTTTGGCCCCAGTATCGACGGGAGAGGAATCCCAGAGGCCCCCTAGCAACTCGCATGGGGACTGGCCTCTCCTGAGGCCACCAGGGCGGGTCCCTGAGGTCCCCGTCGTAACTCGAGAAAACCTGCCGCAACTCGAGAAAATCCAGGAAGTTCTCCCTTCCAGGCGAGATGAGGCCTATTTCCGATGAGGCGTCTGGAGACTAATGACACCTAACCTCTGGAACTTCGAAAGGGTCTTTCACACCCTTGCTGCAACTCAAGAAGTTCACCGCAATACCCGTCTCCACTCGAGAGGAAGCACGATGGTCCCGCCCACATCAAGAGGAGCCCCGTTTCCCCCTCGGAGCTCGAGATGAGGGATCCTTTCCCTGCTTTCAACGGGAAAGAATTCCCGGCGTTCCTGTCGCATCTCAAGAGGAGGCACTCTCAACAGGAAAGGCGAGAGGAACTCCATGGTCGTACCACCATTCCAAGAGTCCCCCAGATGTCTCAGTCCATTCCAGAGGAACCTCTTTGCCCTGCACTGGCTCATCTTTCACGCCGAGGATCGACTCACACCACGGTGGCACGTGGGACAGCCCTGTGGGAAAGCCTCGAGGGAAAGCCTCGAGGGAAAACCACAGATCCTTTGATCCACGCGACGGGAAGCGTGACATTGCTGCTACAGCCTGGAAGGAAAGCGCACGTGCATGCCCCCACTCGAGACGATCCCTGACTCCCCTGGGGAGACTCCAGAAGTACCCAAAGATCCATGTCAGCCCCTGAGAGGAATCCTAGGTTCCGGCCCTGACTCCACACAAGGTTTTTGGCCCCGGTATCGACGGGAGAGGAATCCCGAGAGGACCCCTAGCAACTCGCATGGGGACTGGCCTCTCCTGAGGCCACCAGAGCGGGTTCCTGAGGTCCCCGTCGTAACTCGAGAACACCTGCCGCAACTCGAGAAAATCCAGGAAGTTCTCCCTTCCAGGCGAGATGAGGCCTATTTCCGATGAGGCGTCTGGAGACTAATGACACCTAACCTCTGGAACATCGAAAGGGTCTTTCACACCCTTGCTGCAACTCAAGAAGTTCACCGCCATACCCGTCTCCACTCGAGAGGAAGCACGATGGTCCCGCCCACATCCAGAATAGCCCCGTTTCCCCCTCGGAGCTCGAGATGAGGGATCCTTTCCCTGCTTTCAACGGGAAAGAATTCCCGGCGTTCCCGTCGCATCTCAAGAGGAGGCACTCTCAACAGGAAAGGCGAGAGGAACTCCATGGTCGTACCACCATTCCAAGAGTCCCCCAGATGTCTCAGTCCATTCCAGAGGAACCTCTTTGCCCTGCACTGGCTCATCTTTCACGCAGAGGTTTGACTCACACCACGGTGGCACGCGGGACAGCCCTGTGGGAAAGCCTCGAGGGAAAGCCTCGAGGGAAAACCACAGATCCTTTGATCCACGCCACGGGAAGCGTGACATTGCTGCTACAGCCTGGAAGGAAAGCGCACGTGCATGCCCCCACTCGAGACGAGGCCTGACTCCCCTGGGGAGACTCCAGAAGTACCCAAAGATCCATGTCAGCCCTTGAGAGGAATCCTCGGTTCCGGGCCTGAATCCACACAAGGATTTTGGCCCCGGTGTCAACGGGAGAGGAATCCCGAGAGGCCCCCTAGCACCTCGCATGGGGACTGGCCGCTCCTGAGGCCACCAGGGCGGGTCCCTGAGGTCCCCGTCGTAACTCTAGAACACCTGCCGCAACTCGAGAAAATCCAGGAAGTTCTCCCTTCCAGGCGAGATGAGGCCTATTTCCGATGAGGCGTCTGAAGACTAATGACACCTAACCTCTGGAACTTCGAAAGGGTCTTTCACACCCTTGCTGCAACTCAAGAAGTTCACCGCCATACCCGTCTCCACTCGAGAGGAAGCACGATGGTCCCGCCCACATCAAGAGGAGCCCCGTTTCCCCCTCGGAGCTCGAGATGAGGGATCCTTTCCCTGCTTTCAACGGGAAAGAATTCCCGGCGTTCCTGTCGCATCTCAAGAGGAGGCACTCTCAACAGGAAAGGCGAGAGGAACTCCATGGTCGTACCACAATTCCAAGAGTCCCCCAGATGTCTCAGTCCATTCCAGAGGAACCTCTTTGCCCTGCACTGGCTCATCTTTCACGCCAAGGATCGACTCACACCACGGTGGCACGTGGGACAGCCCTGTGGGAAAGCCTCGAGGGAAAGCCTCGAGGGAAAACCACAGATCCTTTGATCCACGCGATGGGAAGCGTGACATTGCTGCTACAGCCTGGAAGGAAAGCGCACGTGCATGCCCCCACTCGAGACGAGGCCTGACTCCCCTGGGGAGACTCCAGAAGTACCCAAAGATCCATGTCAGCCCCTGAGAGGAATGCAAGGTTCCGGCCCTGACTCCACACAAGGTTTTTGGCCCCGGTATCGACGGGAGAGGAATCCCGAGAGGACCCCTAGCAACTCGCATGGGGACTGGCCTCTCCTGAGGCCACCAGGGCGGGTCCCTGAGGTCCCCGTCGTAACTCGAGAACACCTGCCGAAACTCAAGAAAATCCAGGAAGTTCTCCCTTCCAGGCGAGATGAGGCCTATTTCCGATGAGGCGTCTGGAGACTAATGACACCTAACCTCTGGAACTTCGAAAGGGTCTTTCACACCCTTGCTGCAACTCAAGAAGTTCATCGCCATACCCGTTTCCACTCGAGAGGAAGCACGATGGTCCCGCCCACATCCAGAGGAGCCCCGTTTCCCCCTCGGAGCTCGAGATGAGGGATCCTTTCCCTGCTTTCAACGGGAAAGAATTCCCGGCGTTCCCGTCGCATCTCAAGTGGAGGCACTCTCAACAGGAAAGGCGAGAGGAACTCCATGGTCGTACCACCATTCCAAGAGTCCTCCAGATGTCTCAGTCCATTCCAGAGGAACCTCTTTGCCCTGCACTGGCTCATCTTTCACGCCGAGGATCGACTCACACCACGGTGGCACTTGGGTCAGCCCTGTGGGAAAGCCTCGAGGGAAAGCCTCGAGGGAAAACCACAGATCCTTTGATCCACGCGATGGGAAGCGTGACATTGCTGCTACAGCCTGGAAGGAAAGCGCACGTGCATGCCCCCACTCGAGACGAGGCCTGACTCCCCTGGGGAGTCTCCAGAAGTACCCAAAGATCCATGTCAGCCCCTGAGAGGAATCCTAGGTTTCGGCCCTGATTCCACACAAGGTTTTTGGCCCCAGTATCGACGGGAGAGGAATCCCAGAGGCCCCCTAGCAACTCGCATGGGGACTGGCCTCTCCTGAGGCCACCAGGGCGGGTCCCTGAGGTCCCCGTCGTAACTCGAGAAAACCTGCCGCAACTCGAGAAAATCCAGGAAGTTCTCCCTTCCAGGCGAGATGAGGCCTATTTCCGATGAGGCGTCTGGAGACTAATGACACCTAACCTCTGGAACTTCGAAAGGGTCTTTCACACCCTTGCTGCAACTCAAGAAGTTCACCGCAATACCCGTCTCCACTCGAGAGGAAGCACGATGGTCCCGCCCACATCCAGAGGAGCCCCGTTTCCCCCTCGGAGCTCGAGATGAGGGATCCTTTCCCTGCTTTCAACGGGAAAGAATTCCCGGCGTTCCTGTCACATCTCAAGAGGAGGCACTCTCAACAGGAAAGGCTAGAGGAACTCCATGGTCGTACCACCATTCCAAGAGTCCCCCAGATGTCTCAGTCCATTCCAGAGGAACCTCTTTGCCCTGCACTGGCTCATCTTTCACGCCGAGGATCGACTCACACCACGGTGGCACGTGGGACAGCCCTGTGGGAAAGCCTCGAGGGAAAGCCTCGAGGGAAAACCACAGATCCTTTGATCCACGCGACGGGAAGCGTGACATTGCTGCTACAGCCTGGAAGGAAAGCGCACGTGCATGCCCCCACTCGAGACGATCCCTGACTCCCCTGGGGAGACTCCAGAAGTACCCAAAGATCCATGTCAGCCCCTGAGAGGAATCCTAGGTTCCGGCCCTGACTTCACACAAGGTTTTTGGCCCCGGTATCGACGGGAGAGGAATCCCGAGAGGACCCCTAGCAACTCGCATGGGGACTGGCCTCTCCTGAGGCCACCAGAGCGGGTTCCTGAGGTCCCCGTCGTAACTCGAGAACACCTGCCGCAACTCGAGAAAATCCAGGAAGTTCTCCCTTCCAGGCGAGATGAGGCCTATTTCCGATGAGGCGTCTGGAGACTAATGACACCTAACCTCTGGAACTTCGAAAGGGTCTTTCACACCCTTGCTGCAACTCAAGAAGTTCACCGCCATACCCGTCTCCACTCGAGAGGAAGCACGATGGTCCCGCCCACATCCAGAATAGCCCCGTTTCCCCCTCGGAGCTCGAGATGAGGGATCCTTTCCCTGCTTTCAACGGGAAAGAATTCCCGGCGTTCCCGTCGCATCTCAAGAGGAGGCACTCTCAACAGGAAAGGCGAGAGGAACTCCATGGTCGTACCACCATTCCAAGAGTCCCCCAGATGTCTCAGTCCATTCCAGAGGAACCTCTTTGCCCTGCACTGGCTCATCTTTCACGCAGAGGTTTGACTCACACCACGGTGGCACGTGGGACAGCCCTGTGGGAAAGCCTCGAGGGAAAGCCTCGAGGGAAAACCACAGATCCTTTGATCCACGCCACGGGAAGCGTGACATTGCTGCTACAGCCTGGAAGGAAAGCGCACGTGCATGCCCCCACTCGAGACGAGGCCTGACTCCCCTGGGGAGACTCCAGAAGTACCCAAAGATCCATGTCAGCCCTTGAGAGGAATCCTCGGTTCCGGGCCTGAATCCACACAAGGATTTTGGCCCCGGTGTCAACGGGAGAGGAATCCCGAGAGGCCCCCTAGCACCTCGCATGGGGACTGGCCGCTCCTGAGGCCACCAGGGCGGGTCCCTGAGGTCCCCGTCGTAACTCTAGAACACCTGCCGCAACTCGAGAAAATCCAGGAAGTTCTCCCTTCCAGGCGAGATGAGGCCTATTTCCGATGAGGCGTCTGAAGACTAATGACACCTAACCTCTGGAACTTCGAAAGGGTCTTTCACACCCTTGCTGCAACTCAAGAAGTTCACCGCCATACCCGTCTCCACTCGAGAGGAAGCACGATGGTCCCGCCCACATCAAGAGGAGCCCCGTTTCCCCCTCGGAGCTCGAGATGAGGGATCCTTTCCCTGCTTTCAACGGGAAAGAATTCCCGGCGTTCCTGTCGCATCTCAAGAGGAGGCACTCTCAACAGGAAAGGCGAGAGGAACTCCATGGTCGTACCACCATTCCAAGAGTCCCCCAGATGTCTCAGTCCATTCCAGAGGAACCTCTTTGCCCTGCACTGGCTCATCTTTCACGCCAAGGATCGACTCACACCACGGTGGCACGTGGGACAGCCCTGTGGGAAAGCCTCGAGGGAAAGCCTCGAGGGAAAACCACAGATCCTTTGATCCACGCGATAGGAAGCGTGACATTGCTGCTACAGCCTGGAAGGAAAGCGCACGTGCATGCCCCCACTCGAGACGAGGCCTGACTCCCCTGGGGAGACTCCAGAAGTACCCAAAGATCCATGTCAGCCCCTGAGAGGAATGCAAGGTTCCGGCCCTGACTCCACACAAGGTTTTTGGCCCCGGTATCGACGGGAGAGGAATCCCGAGAGGACCCCTAGCAACTCGCATGGGGACTGGCCTCTCCTGAGGCCACCAGGGCGGGTCCCTGAGGTCCCCGTCGTAACTCGAGAACACCTGCCGAAACTCAAGAAAATCCAGGAAGTTCTCCCTTCCAGGCGAGATGAGGCCTATTTCCGATGAGGCGTCTGGAGACTAATGACACCTAACCTCTGGAACTTCGAAAGGGTCTTTCACACCCTTGCTGCAACTCAAGAAGTTCATCGCCATACCCGTTTCCACTCGAGAGGAAGCACGATGGTCCCGCCCACATCCAGAGGAGCCCCGTTTCCCCCTCGGAGCTCGAGATGAGGGATCCTTTCCCTGCTTTCAACGGGAAAGAATTCCCGGCGTTCCCGTCGCATCTCAAGAGGAGGCACTCTCAACAGGAAAGGCGAGAGGAACTCCATGGTCGTACCACCATTCCAAGAGTCCTCCAGATGTCTCAGTCCATTCCAGAGGAACCTCTTTGCCCTGCACTGGCTCATCTTTCACGCCGAGGATCGACTCACACCACGGTGGCACTTGGGTCAGCCCTGTGGGAAAGCCTCGAGGGAAAGCCTCGAGGGAAAACCACAGATCCTTTGATCCACGCGATGGGAAGCGTGACATTGCTGCTACAGCCTGGAAGGAAAGGGCACGTGCATGCCCCCACTCGAGACGAGGCCTGACTCCCCTGGGGAGTCTCCAGAAGTACCCAAAGATCCATGTCAGCCCCTGAGAGGAATCCTAGGTTCCGGCCCTGATTCCACACAAGGTTTTTGGCCCCAGTATCGACGGGAGAGGAATCCCAGAGGCCCCCTAGCAACTCGCATGGGGACTGGCCTCTCCTGAGGCCACCAGGGCGGGTCCCTGAGGTCCCCGTCGTAAGTCGAGAAAACCTGCCGCAACTCGAGAAAATCCAGGAAGTTCTCCCTTCCAGGCGAGATGAGGCCTATTTCCGATGAGGCGTCTGGAGACTAATGACACCTAACCTCTGGAACTTCGAAAGGGTCTTTCACACCCTTGCTGCAACTCAAGAAGTTCACCGCCATACCCGTCTCCACTCGAGAGGAAGCACGATGGTTCCGCCCACATCAAGAGGAGCCCCGTTTCCCCCTCGGAGCTCGAGATGAGGGATCCTTTCCCTGCTTTCAACGGGAAAGAATTCCCGGCGTTCCTGTCGCATCTCAAGAGGAGGCACTCTCAACAGGAAAGGCGAGAGGAACTCCATGGTCGTACCACCATTCCAAGAGTCCCCCAGATGTCTCAGTCCATTCCAGAGGAACCTCTTTGCCCTGCACTGGCTCATCTTTCACGCCGAGGATCGACTCACACCACGGTGGCACGTGGGACAGCCCTGTGGGAAAGCCTCGAGGGAAAGCCTCGAGGGAAAACCACAGATCCTTTGATCCACGCGACGGGAAGCGTGACATTGCTGCTACAGCCTGGAAGGAAAGCGCACGTGCATGCCCCCACTCGAGACGATCCCTGACTCCCCTGGGGAGACTCCAGAAGTACCCAAAGATCCATGTCAGCCCCTGAGAGGAACCCTAGGTTCCGGCCCTGACTCCACACAAGGTTTTTGGCCCCGGTATCGACGGGAGAGGAATCCCGAGAGGACCCCTAGCAACTCGCATGGGGACTGGCCTCTCCTGAGGCCACCAGAGCGGGTTCCTGAGGTCCCCGTCGTAACTCGAGAACACCTGCCGCAACTCGAGAAAATCCAGGAAGTTCTCCCTTCCAGGCGAGATGAGGCCTATTTCCGATGAGGCGTCTGGAGACTAATGACACCTAACCTCTGGAACTTCGAAAGGGTCTTTCACACCCTTGCTGCAACTCAAGAAGTTCACCGCCATACCCGTCTCCACTCGAGAGGAAGCACGATGGTCCCGCCCACATCCAGAATAGCCCCGTTTCCCCCTCGGAGCTCGAGATGAGGGATCCTTTCCCTGCTTTCAACGGGAAAGAATTCCCGGCGTTCCCGTCGCATCTCAAGAGGAGGCACTCTCAACAGGAAAGGCGAGAGGAACTCCATGGTCGTACCACCATTCCAAGAGTCCCCCAGATGTCTCAGTCCATTCCAGAGGAACCTCTTTGCCCTGCACTGGCTCATCTTTCACGCAGAGGTTTGACTCACACCACGGTGGCACGTGGGACAGCCCTGTGGGAAAGCCTCGAGGGAAAGCCTCGAGGGAAAACCACAGATCCTTTGATCCACGCCACGGGAAGCGTGACATTGCTGCTACAGCCTGGAAGGAAAGCGCACGTGCATGCCCCCACTCGAGACGAGGCCTGACTCCCCTGGGGAGACTCCAGAAGTACCCAAAGATCCATGTCAGCCCTTGAGAGGAATCCTCGGTTCCGGGCCTGAATCCACACAAGGATTTTGGCCCCGGTGTCAACGGGAGAGGAATCCCGAGAGGCCCCCTAGCACCTCGCATGGGGACTGGCCGCTCCTGAGGCCACCAGGGCGGGTCCCTGAGGTCCCCGTCGTAACTCTAGAACACCTGCCGCAACTCGAGAAAATCCAGGAAGTTCTCCCTTCCAGGCGAGATGAGGCCTATTTCCGATGAGGCGTCTGAAGACTAATGACACCTAACCTCTGGAACTTCGAAAGGGTCTTTCTCACCCTTGCTGCAACTCAAGAAGTTCACCGCCATACCCGTCTCCACTCGAGAGGAAGCACGATGGTCCCGCCCACATCAAGAGGAGCCCCGTTTCCCCCTCGGAGCTCGAGATGAGGGATCCTTTCCCTGCTTTCAACGGGAAAGAATTCCCGGCGTTCCTGTCGCATCTCAAGAGGAGGCACTCTCAACAGGAAAGGCGAGAGGAACTCCATGGTCGTACCACCATTCCAAGAGTCCCCCAGATGTCTCAGTCCATTCCAGAGGAACCTCTTTGCCCTGCACTGGCTCATCTTTCACGCCAAGGATCGACTCACACCACGGTGGCACGTGGGACAGCCCTGTGGGAAAGCCTCGAGGGAAAGCCTCGAGGGAAAACCACAGATCCTTTGATCCACGCGATGGGAAGCGTGACATTGCTGCTACAGCCTGGAAGGAAAGCGCACGTGCATGCCCCCACTCGAGACGAGGCCTGACTCCCCTGGGGAGACTCCAGAAGTACCCAAAGATCCATGTCAGCCCCTGAGAGGAATGCAAAGTTCCGGCCCTGACTCCACACAAGGTTTTTGGCCCCGGTATCGACGGGAGAGGAATCCCGAGAGGACCCCTAGCAACTCGCATGGGGACTGGCCTCTCCTGAGGCCACCAGGGCGGGTCCCTGAGGTCCCCGTCGTAACTCGAGAACACCTGCCGAAACTCAAGAAAATCCAGGAAGTTCTCCCTTCCAGGCGAGATGAGGCCTATTTCCGATGAGGCGTCTGGAGACTAATGACACCTAACCTCTGGAACTTCGAAAGGGTCTTTCAAACCCTTGCTGCAACTCAAGAAGTTCATCGCCATACCCGTTTCCACTCGAGAGGAAGCACGATGGTCCCGCCCACATCCAGAGGAGCCCCGTTTCCCCCTCGGAGCTCGAGATGAGGGATCCTTTCCCTGCTTTCAACGGGAAAGAATTCCCGGCGTTCCCGTCGCATCTCAAGAGGAGGCACTCTCAACAGGAAAGGCGAGAGGAACTCCATGGTCGTACCACCATTCCAAGAGTCCTCCAGATGTCTCAGTCCATTCCAGAGGAACCTCTTTGCCCTGCACTGGCTCATCTTTCACGCCGAGGATCGACTCACACCACGGTGGCACTTGGGTCAGCCCTGTGGGAAAGCCTCGAGGGAAAGCCTCGAGGGAAAACCACAGATCCTTTGATCCACGCGATGGGAAGCGTGACATTGCTGCTACAGCCTGGAAGGAAAGCGCACGTGCATGCCCCCACTCGAGACGAGGCCTGACTCCCCTGGGGAGTCTCCAGAAGTACCCAAAGATCCATGTCAGCCCCTGAGAGGAATCCTAGGTTCAGGCCCTGATTCCACACAAGGTTTTTGGCCCCAGTATCGACGGGAGAGGAATCCCAGAGGCCCCCTAGCAACTCGCATGGGGACTGGCCTCTCCTGAGGCCACCAGGGCGGGTCCCTGAGGTCCCCGTCGTAACTCGAGAAAACCTGCCGCAACTCGAGAAAATCCAGGAAGTTCTCCCTTCCAGGCGAGATGAGGCCTATTTCCGATGAGGCGTCTGGAGACTAATGACACCTAACCTCTGGAACTTCGAAAGGGTCTTTCACACCCTTGCTGCAACTCAAGAAGTTCACCGCAATACCCGTCTCCACTCGAGAGGAAGCACGATGGTCCCGCCCACATCCAGAGGAGCCCCGTTTCCCCCTCGGAGCTCGAGATGAGGGATCCTTTCCCTGCTTTCAACGGGAAAGAATTCCCGGCGTTCCTGTCGCATCTCAAGAGGAGGCACTCTCAACAGGAAAGGCGAGAGGAACTCCATGGTCGTACCACCATTCCAAGAGTCCCCCAGATGTCTCAGTCCATTCCAGAGGAACCTCTTTGCCCTGCACTGGCTCATCTTTCACGCCGAGGATCGACTCACACCACGGTGGCACGTGGGACAGCCCTGTGGGAAAGCCTCGAGGGAAAGCCTCGAGGGAAAACCACAGATCCTTTGATCCACGCGACGGGAAGCGTGACATTGTTGCTACAGCCTGGAAGGAAAGCGCACGTGCATGCCCCCACTCGAGACGATCCCTGACTCCCCTGGGGAGACTCCAGAAGTACCCAAAGATCCATGTCAGCCCCTGAGAGGAATCCTAGGTTCCGGCCCTGACTCCACACAAGGTTTTTGGCCCCGGTATCGACGGGAGAGGAATCCCGAGAGGACCCCTAGCAACTCGCATGGGGACTGGCCTCTCCTGAGGCCACCAGAGCGGGTTCCTGAGGTCCCCGTCGTAACTCGAGAACACCTGCCGCAACTCGAGAAAATCCAGGAAGTTCTCCCTTCCAGGCGAGATGAGGCCTATTTCCGATGAGGCGTCTGGAGACTAATGACACCTAACCTCTGGAACTTCGAAAGGGTCTTTCACACCCTTGCTGCAACTCAAGAAGTTCACCGCCATACCCGTCTCCACTCGAGAGGAAGCACGATGGTCCTGCCCACATCCAGAATAGCCCCGTTTCCCCCTCGGAGCTCGAGATGAGGGATCCTTTCCCTGCTTTCAACGGGAAAGAATTCCCGGCGTTCCCGTCGCATCTCAAGAGGAGGCACTCTCAACAGGAAAGGCGAGAGGAACTCCATGGTCGTACCACCATTCCAAGAGTCCCCCAGATGTCTCAGTCCATTCCAGAGGAACCTCTTTGCCCTGCACTGGCTCATCTTTCACGCCGAGGATCGACTCACACCACGGTGGCACGTGGGACAGCCCTGTGGGAAAGCCTCGAGGGAAAGCCTCGAGGGAAAACCACAGATCCTTTGATCGACGCCACGGGAAGCGTGACATTGCTGCTACAGCCTGGAAGGAAAGCGCACGTGCATGCCCCCTCTCGAGACGAGGCCTGACTCCCCTGGGGAGACTCCAGAAGTACCCAAAGATCCATGTCAGCCCCTGAGAGGAATCCTCGGTTCCGGCCCTGACTCCACACAAGGTTTTTGGCCCCTGTATCGACGGGAGAAGGATCCCGAGAGGCCCCCTAGCAACTTGCATGGGGACTGGCCTCTCCTGAGGCCACCAGGGCGGGTCCCTGAGGTCCCCGTCGTAACTCGAGAACACCTGCCGCAACTCGAGAAAATCCAGGAAGTTCTCCCTTCCAGGCGAGATGAGGCCTATTTCCGATGAGGCGTCTGGAGACTAATGACACCTAACCTCTGGAACTTCGAAAGGGTCTTTCACACCCTTGCTGCAACTCAAGAAGTTCACCGCCATACCCGTCTCCACTCGAGAGGAAGCACGATGGTCCCGCCCACATCCAGAGGAGCCCCATTTCCCCCTCCGAGCTCGAGATGAGGGATCCTTTCCCTGCTTTCAACGGGAAAGAATTCCCGGTGTTCCCGTCGCATCTCAAGAGGAGGCACTCTCAACAGGAAAGGCGAGAGGAACTCCATGGTCGTACCACCATTCCAAGAGTCCCCCAGATGTCTCAGTCCATTCCAGAGGAACCTCTTTGCCCTGCACTGGCTCATCTTTCACGCCGAGGATCGACTCACACCACGGTGGCACGTGGGACAGCCCTGTGGGAAAGCCTCGAGGGAAAACCACAGATCCTTTGATCCACGCGACGGGAAGCGTGACATTGCTGCTATAGCCTGGAAGGAAAGCGCACGTGCATGCCCCCACTCGAGACGAGGCCTGACTCCCCTGGGGAGACTCCAGAAGTACCCAAAGATCCATGCAGACCCTGAGAGGAATCCTCGGTTCCGGCCCTGATTCCACACAAGGTTTTTGGCCCCAGTATCGACGGGAGAGGAATCCCGAGAGGCCCCCTAGCAACTCGCATGGGGACTGGCCTCTCCTGAGGCCAGCAGGGCGGGTCCCTGAGGTCCCAGTCGTAACTCGAAAACACCTGCCGCACCTCGAGAAAATCCAGGAAGTTCTCCCTTCCAGGCGAGATGAGGCCTATTTCCGATGAGGCGTCTGGAGACTAATGACACCTAACCTCTGGAACTTCGAAAGGGTCTTTCACACCCTTGCTGCAACTCAAGAAGTTCACCGCCATACCCGTCTCCACTCGAGAGGAAGCACGATGGTCCCGCCCACATCCAGAGGAGCCCCGTTTCCCCCTCGGAGCTCGAGATGAGGGATCCTTTCCCTGCTTTCAACGGGAAAGAATTCCCGGCATTCCCGTCGCATCTCAAGAGGAGGCACTCTCAACAGGAAAGGCGAGAGGAACTCCAAGGTCGTACCACCATTCCAAGAGTCCCCCAGATGTCTCAGTCCTTTCCAGAGGAACCTCTTTGCCCTGCACTGGCTCATCTTTCACGCCGAGGTTTGACTCACACCACGGTGGCACGTGGGACAGCCCTGTGGGAAAGCCTCGAGGGAAAGCCTCGAGGGAAAACCACAGATCCTTTGATCCACGCGACGGGAAGCGTGACATTGCTGCTACAGCCTGGAAGGAAAGCGCACGTGCATGCCCCCACTCGAGACGAGGCCTGACTCCCCTGGGGAGACTCCAGAAGTACCCAAAGATCCATGTCAGCCCTTGAGAGGAATCCTCGGTTCCGGGCCTGAATCCACACAAGGATGTTGGCCCTGGTATCGACGGAAGAGGAATCCCGAGAGGCGCCCTAGCACCTCGCATGGGGACTGGCCTCTCCTGAGGCCACCAGGGCGGGTCCCTGAGGTCCCCGTCGTAACTCGAGAACACCTGCCGCAACTCGAGAAAATCCAGGAGGTTCTCCCTTCCAGGCGAGATGAGGCCTATTTCCGATGAGGCGTCTGAAGACTAATGACACCTAACCTCTGGAACTTCGAAAGGGTCTTTCACACACTTGCTGCAACTCAAGAAGTTCACCGCCATACCCGTCTCCACTCGAGAGGAAGCACGATGGTCCCGCCCACATCAAGAGGAGCCCCGTTTCCCCCTCGGAGCTCGAGATGAGGGATCCTTTCCCTGCTTTCAACGGGAAAGAATTCCCGGCGTTCCCGTCGCATCTCAAGAGGAGGCACTCTCAACAGGAAAGGCGAGAGGAACTCCATGGTCATACCACCATTCCAAGAGTCCCCCAGATGTCTCAGTCCATTCCAGAGGAACCTCTTTGCCCTGCACTGGCTCATCTTTCACGCCGAGGATCGACTCACACCACGGTGGCACGTGGGACAGCCCTGTGGGAAAGCCTCAAGGGAAAGCCTCGAGGGAAAACCACAGATCCTTTGATCCACGAGACGGGAAGCGTGACATTGCTGCTACAGCCTGGAAGGAAAGCGCACATGCATGCCCCCACTCGAGACGAGGCCTAACTCCCCTGGGGAGACTCCAGAAGTACCCAAGGATCCATGTCAGCCCCTGAGAGGAATCCTCGGTTCCGGCCCTGATTCCACACAAGGTTTTTGGCCCCAGTATCGACGGGAGAGGAATCCCGAGAGGCCCCCTAGCAACTTGCATGGGGACTGGCCTCTCCTGAGGCCACCAGGGCGGGTCCCTGAGGTCCCCGTCGTAACTCGAGAACACCTGCCGCAACTCGAGAAAACCCAGGAAGTTCTCCCTTCCAGGCGAGATGAGGCCTATTTCCGATGAGGCGTCTGGAGACTAATGACACCTAACCTCTGGAACTTCGAAAGGGTCTTTCACACCATTGCTGCAACTCAAGAAGTTCATCGCAATACCCGTCTCCACTCGAGAGGAAGCACGATGGTCCCGCCCACATCCAGAGGAGCCCCGTTTCCCCCTCAGAGCTCGAGATGAGGGATCCTTTCCCTGCTTTCAACGGGAAAGAATTCCCCGCGTTCCCGTCGCATCTCAAGAGGAGGCACTCTCAACAGGAAAGGCGAGAGGAACTCCATGGTCGTACCACAATTCCAAGAGTCCCCCAGATGTCTCAGTCCATTCCAGAGGAACCTCTTTGCCCTGCACTGGCTCATCTTTCACGCCGAGGATCGACTCACACCACGGTGGCACGTGGGACAGCCCTGTGGGAAAGCCTCGAGGGAAAGCCTCGAGGGAAAACCACAGATCCTTTGATCCACGCGATGGGAAGCGTGACATTGCTGCTACAGCCTGGAAGGAAAGCGCACGTGCATGCCCCCACTCGAGACGAGGCCTGACTCCCCTGGGGAGACTCCAGAAGTACCCAAAGATCCATATCAGCCCCTGAGAGGAATCCTCGGTTCCGGCCCTGACTCCACACAAGGTTTTTGGCCCCGGTATCGACGGGAGAGGAATCCCGAGAGGACCCCTAGCAACTCGCATGGGGACTGGCCTCTCCTGAGGCCACCAGGGCGGGTCCCTGAGGTCCCCGTCGTAACTCGAGAACACCTGCCGCAACTCGAGAAAATCCAGGAAGTTCTCCCTTCCAGGCGAGATGAGGCCTATTTCCGATGAGGCGTCTGGAGACTAATGACACCTAACCTCTGGAACTTCGAAAGGGTCTTTCACACCCTTGCTGCAACTCAAGAAGTTCACCGCCATACCCGTCTCCACTCGAGAGGAAGCACGATGGTCCCGCCCACATCCAGAGGAGCCCCGTTTCCCCCTCGGAGCTCGAGATGAGGGATCCTTTCCCTGCTTTCAACGGGAAAGAATTCCCGGCGTTCCTGTCGCATCTCAAGAGGAGGCACTCTCAACAGGAAAGGCGAGAGGAACTCCATGGTCGTACCACCATTCCAAGAGTCCCCCAGATGTCTCAGTCCATTCCAGAGGAACCTCTTTGCCCTGCACTGGCTCATCTTTCACGCCGAGGATCGACTCACACCACGGTGGCACGTGGGACAGCCCTGTGGGAAAGCCTCGAGGGAAAGCCTCGAGGGAAAACCACAGATCCTTTGATCCACGCCACGGGAAGCGTGACATTGCTGCTACAGCCTGGAAGGAAAGCGCACGTGCATGCCCCCACTCGAGACGAGGCCTGACTCCCCTGGGGAGACTCCAGAAGTACCCAAAGATCCATGTCAGCCCCTGAGAGGAATCCAAGGTTCCGGCCCTGACTCCACACAAGGTTTTTGGCCCCGGTATCGACGGAAGATTAATCCCGAGAGGACCCCTAGCAACTCGCATGGGGACTGGCCTCTCCTGAGGCCACCAGGGCGGGTCCCTGAGGTCCCCGTCGTAACTCGAGAACACCTGCCGCAACTCAAGAAAATCCAGGAAGTTCTCCCTTCCAGGCGAGATGAGGCCTATTTCCGATGAGGCATCTGGAGACTAATGACACCTAACCTCTGGAACTTCGAAAGGGTCTTTCACACCCTTGCTGCAACTCAAGAAGTTCACCGCCATACCCGTCTCCACTCGAGAGGAAGCACGATGGTCCCGCCCACATCCAGAGGAGCCCCGTTTCCCCCTCGGAGCTCGAGATGAGGGATCCTTTCCCTGCTTTCAACGGGAAAGAATTCCCGGCGTTCCCGTCGCATCTCAAGAGGAGGCACTCTCAACAGGAAAGGCAAGAGGAACTCCATGGTAGTACCACCATTCCAAGAGTCCCCCAGATGTCTCAGTCCAATCCAGAGGAACCTCTTTGCCCTGCACTGGCTCATCTTTCACGCCGAGGATCGACTCACACCACGGTGGCACATGGGACAGCCCTGTGGGAAAGCCTCGAGGGAAAGCCTCGAGGGAAAACCACAGATCCTTTGATCCACGCCACGGGAAGCGTGACATTGCTGCTACAGCCTGGAAGGAAAGCCCACGTGCATGCCCCCACTCGAGACGAGGCCTGACTCCCCGGGGGAGACTCCAGAAGTACCCAAAGATCCATGTCAGCCCCTGAGAGGAATCCTCGGTTCCGGGCCTGAATCCACACAAGGATGTTGGCCCCGGTATCGACGGAAGAGGAATCCTGAGAGGCGCCCTAGCACCTCGCATGGGGACTGGCCTCTCCTGAGGCCACCAGGGCGGGTCCCTGAGGTCCCCGTCGTAACTCGAGAACACCTGCCGCAACTCGAGAAAATCCAGGAAGTTCACCCTTCCAGGCGAGATGAGGCCTATTTCCGATGAGGCGTCTGAAGACTAATGACACCTAACCTCTGGAACTTCGAAAGGGTCTTTCACACCCTTGCTGCAACTCAAGAAGTTCACCGCCATACCCGTCTCCACTCGAGAGGAAGCACGATGGTCCCGCCCACATCCAGAGGAGCCCCGTTTCCCCCTCGGAGCTCGAGATGAGGGATCCTTTCCCTGCTTTCAACGGGAAAGAATTCCCGGCGTTCCCGTCGCATCTCAAGAGGAGGCACTCTCAACAGGAAAGGCGAGAGGAACTCCATGGTCATACCACCATTCCAAGAGTCCCCCAGATGTCTCAGTCCATTCCAGAGGAACCTCTTTGCACTGCACTGGCTCATCTTTCACGCCGAGGATCGACTCACACCACGGTGGCACGTGGGACAGCCCTGTGGGAAAGCCTCGAGGGAAAGCCTCGAGGGAAAACCACAGATCCTTTGATCCACGCCACGGGAAGCGTGACATTGCTGCTACAGCCTGGAAGGAAAGCGCACATGCATGCCCCCACTCGAGACGAGGCCTGACTCCCCTGGGGAGACTCCAGAAGTACCCAACGATCAATGTCAGCCCCTGAGAGGAATCCTCGGTTCCGGCCCTGATTCCACACAAGGTTTTTGGCCCCAGTATCGACGGGAGAGGAATCCCGAGAGGCCCCCTAGCAACTTGCATGGGGACTGGCCTCTCCTGAGGCCACCAGGGCGGGTCCCTGAGGTACCCATCGTAACTCGAGAACACCTGCCGCAACTCGAGAAAACCCAGGAAGTTCTCCCTTCCAGGCGAGATGAGGCCTATTTCCGATGAGGCGTCTGGAGACTAATGACACCTAACCTCTGGAACTTCGAAAGGGTCTTTCACACCCTTGCTGCAACTCAAGAAGTTCACCGCCATACCCGTCTCCACTCGAGAGGAAGCACGATGGTCCCGCCCACATCCAGAGGAGCCCCGTTTCCCCCTCGTAGCTCGAGATGAGGGATCCTTTCCCTGCTTTCAACGGGAAAGAATTCCCGGCGTTCACGTCGCATATCAAGAGGAGGCACTCTCAACAGGAAAGGCGAGAGGAACTCCATGGTCGTACCACCATTCCAAGAGTCCCCCAGATGTCTCAGTCCATTCCAGAGGAACCTCTTTGCCCTGCACTGGCTCATCTTTCACGCAGAGGTTTGACTCACACCACGGTGGCACGTGGGACAGCCCTGTGGGAAAGCCTCGAGGGAAAGCCTCGAGGGAAAACCACAGATCCTTTGATCGACGCCACGGGAAGCGTGACATTGCTGCTACAGCCTGGAAGGAAAGCGCACGTGCATGCCCCCACTCGAGACGAGGCCTGACTCCCCTGGGGAGACTCCAGAAGTACCCAAAGATCCATGTCAGCCCCTGAGAGGTATCCTCGGTCCCGGCCCTGACTCTACACAAGGTTTTTGACCCCGGTATCGACGGGAGAGGAATCCCGAGAGGCCCCCTAGCACCTCGCATGGGGACTGGCCTCTCCTGAGGCCACCAGGGCGGGTCCCTGAGGTCCCCGTCGTAACTCGAGAACACCTGCCGCAACTCGAGAAAATCCAGGAAGTTCTCCCTTCCAGGCGAGATGAGGCCTATTTCCGATGAGGCGTCTGGAGACTAATGACACCTAACCTCTGGAACTTCGAAAGGGGACTTTCACACCCTTGCTGCAACTCAAGAAGTTCACCGCCATACCCGTCTCCACTCGAGAGGAAGCACGATGGTCCCGCCCACATCCAGAGGAGCCCCGTTTCCCCCTCGGAGCTCGAGATGAGGGATCCTTTCCCTGCTTTCAACGGGAAAGAATTCCCGGCGTTCCTGTCGCATCTCAAGAGGAGGCACTCTCAACAGGAAAGGCGAGAGGAACTCCATGGTCGTACCACCATTCCAACAGTCCCCCAGATGTCTCAGTCCATTCCAGAGGAACCTCTTTGCCCTGCACTGGCTCATCTTTCACGCCGAGGATCGACTCACACCACGGTGGCACGTGGGACAGCCCTGTGGGAAAGCCTCGAGGGAAAGCCTCGAGGGAAAACCACAGATCCTTTGATCCACGCCACGGGAAGCGTGACATTGCTGCTACAGCCTGGAAGGAAATCGCACGTTCATGCCCCCACTCGAGACGAGGCCTGACTCACCTGGGGAGACTCCAGAAGTACCCAAAGTTCAATGTCAGCCCCTGAGAGGAATCCTAGGTTCCGGCCCTGACTCCACACAAGGTTTTTGGCCCCGGTATCGACGGGAGAGGAATCCCGAGAGGACCCCTAGCAACTCGCATGGGGACTGGCCTCTCCTGAGGCCACCAGGGCGGGTCCCTGAGGTCCCCGTCGTAACTCGAGAACACCTGCCGCAACTCGAGAAAATCCAGGAAGTTCTCCCTTCCAGGCGAGATGAGGCCTATTTCCGATGAGGCGTCTGGAGACTAATGACACCTAACCTCTGGAACTTCGAAAGGGTCTTTCACACCCTTGCTGCAACTCAAGAAGTTCACCGCCATACCCGTCTCCACTCGAGAGGAAGCACGATGGTCCCGCCCACATCCAGAGGAGCCCCGTTTCCCCGTCGGAGCTGGAGATGAGGGATCCTTTCCCTGCTTTCAACGGGAAAGAATTCCCGGCGTTCCCGTCGCATCTCAAGAGGAGGCACTCTCAACAGGAAAGGCGAGAGGAACTCCATGGTCGTACCACCATTCCAAGAGTCCCCCAGATGTCTCAGTCCATTCCAGAGGAACCTCTTTGCCCTGCACTGGCTCATCTTTCACGCCTAGGATCGACTCACACCACGGTGGCACGTGGGACAGCCCTGTGGGAAAGCTTCGAGGGAAAGCCTCGAGGGAAAACCACAGATCCTTTGATCCACGCGACGGGAAGCGTGACATTGCTGCTACAGCCTGGAAGGAAAGCGCACGTGCATGCCCCCACTCGAGACGAGGCCTGACTCCCCTGGGGAGACTCCAGAAGTACCCAAAGATCCATGTCAGCCCCTGAGAGAAATCCTCGGTTCCGGCCCTGATTCCACACAAGGTTTTTGGCCCCAGTATCGACGGGAGAGGAATCCCAGAGGCCCCCAAGCAACTCGCATGGGGACTGGCCTCTCCTGAGGCCACCAGGGCGGGTCCCTGAGGTCCCCGTCGTAACTCGAGAACACCTGCCGCAACTCGAGAAAATCCAGGAAGTTCTCCCTTCCAGGCGAGATGAGGCCTATTTCCGATGAGGCGTCTGGAGACTAATGACACCTAACCTCTGGAACTTCGAAAGGGTCTTTCACACCCTTGCTGCAACTCAAGAAGTTCACCACCATACCCGTCTCCACTCGAGAGGAAGCACGATGGTCCCGCCCACATCCAGAGGAGCCCCGTTTCCCCCTCGGAGCTCGAGATGAGGGATCCTTTCCCTGCTTTCAACGGGAAAGAATTCCCGGCGTTCCCGTCGCATCTCAAGAGGAGGCACTCTCAACAGGAAAGGCGAGAGGAACTCCATGGTCGTACCTCCATTCCAAGAGTCCCCCAGATGTCTCAGTCCATTCCAGAGGAACCTCTTTGCCCTGCACTGGCTCATCTTTCACGCCGAGGATCGACTCACACCACGGTGGCACGTGGGACAGCCCTGTGGGAAAGCCTCGAGGGAAAGCCTCGAGGGAAAACCACAGATCCTTTGATCCACGCGACGGGAATCGTGACATTGCTGCTACAGCCTGGAAGGAAAGCGAACGTGCATGCCCCCACTCGAGACGAGTCCTGACTCCTCTGGGGAGACTCCAGAAGTACCCAAAGATCCATGTCAGCCCCTGAGAGAAATCCTCGGTTCCGGCCCTGACTCCACACAAGGTTTTTGGCCCAGGTATCGACGGGAGAGGAATCCCGAGAGGCCCCCTAGCAACTCGCATGGGGACTGGCCGTTCCTGAGGCCACCAGGGCGGGTCCCTGCGGTCCCCGTCGTAACTCGAGAACACCTGCCGCAACTCGAGATAATCCAGGAAGTTCTCCCTTCCAGGCGAGATGAGGCCGATTTCCGATGAGGCGTCTGGAGACTAATGACACCTAACCTCTGGAACTTCGAAAGGGTCTTTCACACCCTTGCTGCAACTCAAGAAGTTCACCGCCATACCCATCTCCACTCGAGAGGAAGCACGATGGTCCCGCCCACATCCAGAGGAGCCCCGTTTCCCCCTCGTAACTCGAGATGAGGGATCCTTTCCCTGCTTTCAACGGGAATGAATTCCCGGCGTTCCCGTCGCATCTCAAGAGGAGGCACTCTCAACAGGAAAGGCGAGAGGAACTCCATGGTCGTACCACCATTCCAAGAGTCCCCCAGATGTCTCAGTCCATTCCAGAGGAACCTCTTTGCCCTGCACTGGCTCATCTTTCACGCAGAGGTTTGACTCACAACACGGTGGCACGTGGGACAGCCCTGTGGGAAAGACTCGAGGGAAAGCCTCGAGGGAAAACCACAGATCCTTTGATCCACGCCACGGGAAGCGTGACATTGCTGCTACAGCCTGGAAGGAAAGCGCACGTGCATGCCCCCACTCGAGACGAGGCCTGACTCCCCGGGGGAGACTCCAGAAGTACCCAATGATCCATGTCAGCCCTTGAGAGGAATCCTCGGTTCCGGGCCTGAATCCACACAAGGATTTTGGCCCCGGTATCGACGGGAGAGGAATCCCAGAGGCCCCCTAGCACCTCGCATGGGGACGGGCCTCTCCTGAGGCCACCAGGGCGGGTCCCTGAGGTCCCCGTCGTAACTCGAGAACACCTGCCGCAACTCGAGAAAATCCAGGAAGTTCTCCCTTCCAGGCGAGATGAGGCCTATTTCCGATGAGGCGTCTGGAGACTAATGACACCTAACCTCTGGAACTTCGAAAGGGTCTTTCACACCCTTGCTGCAACTCAAGAAGTTCAACGCCATACCCGTCTCCACTCGAGAGGAAGCACGATGGTCCCGCCCACATCCAGAGGAGCCCCGTTTCCCCGTCGGAGCTCGAGATGAGGGATCCTTTCCCTGCTTTCAACGGGAAAGAATTCCCGGCGTTCCCGTCGCATCTCAAGAGGAGGCACTCTCAACAGAAAAGGCGAGAGGAACTCCATGGTCGTACCACCATTCCAAGAGTCCCCCAGATGTCTCAGTCCATTCCAGAGGAACCTCTTTGCCCTGCACTGGCTCATCTTTCACGCCGAGGATCGACTCACACCACGGTGGCACGTGGGACAGCCCTGTGGGAAAGCCTCGAGGGAAAGCCTCGAGGGAAAACCACAGATCCTTTGATCCACGCGACGGGAAGCGTGACATTGCTGCTACAGCCTGGAAGGAAAGCGCACGTGCATGCCCCCACTCGAGACGAGGCCTGACTCCCCTGGGGAGACTCCAGAAGTACCCAAAGATCCATGTCAGACCTGAGAGGAATCCTCGGTTCCGGCCCTGACTCCACACAAGGTTTTTGGCCCCGGTATCGACGGGAGAGGAATCCCGAGAGGCCCCCTAGCAACTCGCATGGGGACTGGCCTCTCCTGAGGCCACCAGGGCGGGTCCCTGAGGTCCCCGTCGTAACTCGAGAAAACCTGCCGCAACTCGAGAAAATCCAGGAAGTTCTCCCTTCCAGGCGAAATGAGGCCGATTTCCGATGAAGCGTCTGGAGACTAATGACACCTAACCTCTGGAACTTCGAAAGGGTCTTTCACACCCTTGCTGCAACTCAAGAAGTTCACCGCCATACCCGTCTCCACTCGAGAGGAAGCACGATGGTCCCGCCCACATCCAGAGGAGCCCCGTTTCCACCTCGGAGCTCGAGATGAGGGATCCTTTCCCTGCTTTCAACGGGAAAGAATTCCCGGCGTTCCCGTCCCATCTCAAGAGGAGGCACTCGCAACAGGAAAGGCGAGAGGAACTCCATTGTCGTACCACCATTCCAAGAGTCCCCCAGATGTCTCAGTCCATTCCAGAGGAACCTCTTTGCCCTGCACTGGCTCATCTTTCACGCCGAGGATCGACTCACACCACGGTGGCACGTGGGACAGCCCTGTGGGAAAGCCTCGAGGGCAAGCCTCGAGGGAAAACCACAGATCCTTTGATCGACGCCACGGGAAGCGTGACATTGCTGCTACAGCCTGGAAGGAAAGCGCACGTGCATGCCCCCACTCGAGACGAGGCCTGACTCCCCTGGGGAGACTCCAGAAGTACCCAAAGATCCATGTCAGACCCTGAGAGGAATCCTCGGTTCCGGCCCTGACTCCACACAATGTTTTTGGCCCCGGTATCGACGGGAGAGGAATCCCGAGAGGCCCCCTAGCAACTCGCATGGGGACTGGCCTCTCCTGAGGCCACCAGGGCGGGTCCCTGAGGTCCCCGTCGTAACTCGAGAAAACCTGCCGCAACTCGAGAAAATCCAGGAAGTTCTCCCTTCCAGGCGAGATGAGGCCGATTTCCGATGAAGCGTCTGGAGACTAATGACACCTAACCTCTGGAACTTCGAAAGGGTCTTTCACACCCTTGCTGCAACTCAAGAAGTTCACCGCCATACCCGTCTCCACTCGAGAGGAAGCACGATGGTCCCGCCCACATCCAGAGGAGCCCCATTTCCACCTCGGAGCTCGAGATGAGGGATCCTTTCCCTGCTTTCAACGGGAAAGAATTCCCGGCGTTCCCGTCCCATCTCAAGAGGAGGCACTCGCAACAGGAAAGGCGAGAGGAACTCCATTGTCGTACCACCATTCCAAGAGTCCCCCAGATGTCTCAGTCCATTCCAGAGGAACCTCTTTGCCCTGCACTGGCTCATCTTTCACGCCGAGGATCGACTCACACCACGGTGGCACGTGGGACAGCCCTGTGGGAAAGCCTCGAGGGCAAGCCTCGAGGGAAAACCACAGATCCTTTGATCGACGCCACGGGAAGCGTGACATTGCTGCTACAGCCTGGAAGGAAAGCGCACGTGCATGCCCCCACTCGAGACGAGGCCTGACTCCCCTGGGGAGACTCCAGAAGTACCCAAAGATCCATGTCAGACCCTGAGAGGAATCCTCGGTTCCGGCCCTGACTCCACACAATGTTTTTGGCCCCGGTATCGACGGGAGAGGAATCCCGAGAGGCCCCCTAGCAACTCGCATGGGGACTGGCCTCTCCTGAGGCCACCAGGGCGGGTCCCTGAGGTCCCCGTCGTAACTCGAGAACACCTGCCGCAACTCGAGAAAATCCAGGAAGTTCTCCCTTCCAGGCTAGATGAGGCCTATTTCCGATGAGGCTTCTGGAGACTAATGACACCTAAACTCTGGAACTTCGAAAGGGTCTTTCACACCCTTGCTGCAACTCAAGAAGTTCACCGCCATACCCGTCTCCACTCGAGAGGAAGCACGATGGTCCCCCCCACATCCAGAGGAGCCCCGTTTCCCCCTCGGAGCTCGAGATGAGGGATCCTTTCCCTGCTTTCAACGGGAAAGAATTCCCGGCGTTCCCGTCGCATCTCAAGAGGAGGCACTCTCAACAGGAAAGGCGAGAGGAACTCCATGGTCGTACCACCATTCCAAGAGTCCCCCAGATGTCTCAGTCCATTCCAGAGGAACCTCTTTGCCCTGCACTGGCTCATCTTTCACGCCGAGGATCGACTCACACCACGGTGGCACGTGGGACAGCCCTGTGGGAAAGCCTCGAGGGAAAGCCTCGAGGGAAAACCACAGATCCTTTGATCCACGCCACGGGAAGCGTGACATTGCTGCTACAGCCTGGAAGGAAAGTGCACGTGCATGCCCCCACTCGAGACGAGGCCTGACTCCCCTGGGGAGATTCCAGAAGTACCCAAAGATCCATGTCAGCCCCTGAGAGGAATCCTCGGTTCCAGCCCTGACTCCACACAAGGTTTTTGGCCCCGGTATCGACGGGAGAGGAATCCCGAGAGGCCCCCTAGCAACTCGCATGGGGACTGGCCTCTCCTGAGGCCACCAGGGCGGGTCCCTGAGGTCCCCGTCGAAACTCGAGAACACCTGCCGCAACTCGAGAAAATCCAGGAAGTTCTCCCTTCCAGGCGAGATGAGGCCTATTTCCGATGAGGCGTCTGGAGACTAATGAAACCTAACCTCTGGAACTTCGAAAGGGTCTTTCACACCCTTGCTGCAACTCAAGAAGTTCACCGCCATACCCGTCTCCACTCGAGAGGAAGCACGATGGTTCCGCCCACATCCAGAGGAGCCCCGTTTCCCCCTCGGAGCTCGAGATGAGGTATCCTTTCCCTGCTTTCAACGGGAAAGAATTCCCGGCGTTCCCGTCGCATCTCAAGAGGAGGCACTCTCAACAGGAAAGGCGAGAGGAACTCCATGGTCGTACCACCATTCCAAGAGTCCCCCAGATGTCTCAGTCCATACCAGAGGAACCTCTTTGCCCTGCACTGGCTCATCTTTCACGCCGAGGATCGACTCACACCACGGTGGCACGTGGGACAGCCCTGTGGGAAAGCCTCGAGGGAAAGCCTCGAGGGAAAACCACAGATCCTTTGTTCCACGCGACGGGAAGCGTGACATTGCTGCTACAGCCTGGAAGGAAAGCGCACGTGCATGCCCCCACTCGAGACGAGGCCTGACTCCCCTGGGGAGACTCCAGAAGTACCCAAAGATCCATGTCAGACCCTGAGAGGAATCCTCGGTTCCGGCCCTGACTCCACACAAGGTTTTTGGCCCCGGTATCGACGGGAGAGGAATCCCGAGAGGCCCCCTAGCAACTCGCATGGGGACTGGCCTCTCCTGAGGCCACCAGGGCGGGTCCCTGAGGTCCCCGTCGTAACTCGAGAACACCTGCCGCAACTCGAGAAAATCCAGGAAGTTCTCCCTTCCAGGCGAGATGAGGCCTATTTCCGATGAGGCGTCTGGAGACTAATGACACCTAACCTCTGGAACTTCGAAAGGGTCTTTCACACCCTTGCTGCAACTCAAGAAGTTCACCGCCATACCCGTCTCCACTCGAGAGGAAGCACGATGGTCCCCCCCACATCCAGAGGAGCCCTGTTTCCCCCTTGGAGCAAGAGATGAGGGATCCTTTCCCTGCTTTCAACGGGAAAGAATTCCCGGCGTTCCCGTCGCATCTCAAGAGGAGGCACTCTCAACAGGAAAGGCGAGAGGAACTCCATGGTCGTACCACCATTCCAAGAGTCCCCCAGATATCTCAGTCCATTCCAGAGGAACCTCTTTGCCCTGCACTGGCTCATCTTTCACGCCGAGGATCGACTCACACCACGGTGGCACGTCGGACAGCCCTGTGGGAAAGCCTCGAGGGAAAGCCTCGAGGGAAAACCATAGATCCTTTGATCCACGCGATGGGAAGCGTGACATTGCTGCTATAGCCTGGAAGGAAAGCGCACGTGCATGCCCCCACTCGAGACGAGGCCTGACTCCCCTGGGGAGACTCCAGAAGTACCCAAAGATCCATGTCAGCCCCTGAGAGGAATCCTCGGTTCCGGCCCTGACTCCTCACAAGGTTTTTGGCCCCGGTATCGACGGGAGAGGAATCCCGAGAGGCCCCCTAGCAACTCGCATGGGGACTGGCCTCTCCTGAGGCCACCAGGGCGGGTCCCTGAGGTCCCCGTCGTAACTCGAGAACACCTGCCGCAACTCGAGAAAATCCAGGAAGTTCTCCCTTCCAGGCGAGATGAGGCCGATTTCCGATGAGGCGTCTGGAGACTAATGACACCTAACCTCTGGAACTTCGAAAGGGTCTTTCACACCCTTGCTGCAACTCAAGAAGTTCACCGCCATACCCGTCTCCACTCGAGAGGAAGCACGATGGTCCCGCCCACATCCAGAGGAGCCCCGTTTCCACCTCGGAGCTCGAGATGAGGGATCCTTTCCCTGCTTTCAACGGGAAAGAATTCCCGGCGTTCCCGTCCCATCTCAAGAGGAGGCACTCGCAACAGGAAAGGCGAGAGGAACTCCATGGTCGTACCACCATTCCAAGAGTCCCCCAGATGTCTCAGTCCATTCCAGAGGAACCTCTTTGCCCTGCACTGGCTCATCTTTCACGCCGAGGATCGACTCACACCACGGTGGCACGTGGGACAGCCCTGTGGGAAAGCCTCGAGGGCAAGCCTCGAGGGAAAACCACAGATCCTTTGATCGACGCCACGGGAAGCGTGACATTGCTGCTACAGCCTGGAAGGAAAGCGCACGTGCATGCCCCCACTCGAGACGAGGCCTGACTCCCCTGGGGAGACTCCAGAAGTACCCAAAGATCCATGTCAGCCCCTGAGAGGAAACCTCGGTTCCGGCCCTGACTCCACACAAGGTTTTTGGCCCCGGTATCGACGGGAGAGGAATCCCGAGAGGCACCCTAGCAACTCGCATGGGGACTGGCCTCTCCTGAGGCCACCAGGGCGGGTCCCTGAGGTCCCCGTCGTAACTCGAGAACACCTGCCGCAACTCGAGAAAATCCAGGAAGTTCTCCCTTCCAGGCGAGATGAGGCCGATTTCCGATGAGGCGTCTGGAGACTAATGACACCTAACCTCTGGAACTTCGAAAGGGTCTTTCACACCCTTGCTGCAACTCAAGAAGTTCACCGCCATACCCGTCTCCACTCGAGAGGAAGCACGATGGTCCCGCCCACATCCAGAGGAGCCCCGTTTCCACCTCGGAGCTCGAGATGAGGGATCCTTTCCCTGCTTTCAACGGGAAAGAATTCCCGGCGTTCCCGTCCCATCTCAAGAGGAGGCACTCGCAACAGGAAAGGCGAGAGGAACTCCATGGTCGTACCACCATTCCAAGAGTCCCCCAGATGTCTCAGTCCATTCCAGAGGAACCTCTTTGCCCTGCACTGGCTCATCTTTCACGCCGAGGATCGACTCACACCACGGTGGCACGTGGGACAGCCCTGTGGGAAAGCCTCGAGGGCAAGCCTCGAGGGAAAACCACAGATCCTTTGATCGACGCCACGGGAAGCGTGACATTGCTGCTACAGCCTGGTAGGAAAGTGCACGTGCATGCCCCCACTCGAGACGAGGCCTGACTCCCCTGCGGAGACTCCAGAAGTACCCAAAGATCCATGTCAGACCCTGAGAGGAATCCTCGGTTCCGGCCCTGACTCCACACAAGGTTTTTGGCCCCGGTATCGACGGGAGAGGAATCCCGAGAGGCCCCCTAACAACTCGCATGGGGACTGGCCTCTCCTGAGGCCACCAGGGCGGGTCCCTGAGGTCCCCGTCGTAACTCGAGAACACCTGCCGCAACTCGAGAAAATCCAGGAAGTTTTCCCTTCCAGGCTAGATGATGCCTATTTCCGATGAGGCTTCTGGAGACTAATGACACCTAACCTCTGGAACTTCGAAAGGGTCTTTCACACCCTTGCTGCAACTCAAGAAGTTCACCGCCATACCCGTCTCCACTCGAGAGGAAGCACGATGGTCCCCCCCACATCCAGAGGAGCCCCGTTTCCCCCTCGGAGCTCGAGATGAGGGATCCTTTCCCTGCTTTCAACGGGAAAGAATTCCCGGCGTTCCCGTCGCATCTCAAGAGGAGGCACTCTCAACAGGAAAGGCGAGAGGAACTCCATGGTCGTACCACCATTCCAAGAGTCCCCCAGATGTCTCAGTCCATTCCAGAGGAACCTCTTTGCCCTGCACTGGCTCATCTTTCACGCCGAGGATCGACTCACACCACGGTGGCACGTGGGACAGCCCTGTGGGAAAGCCTCGAGGGAAAGCCTCGAGGGAAAACCACAGATCCTTTGATCCACGCCACGGGAAGCGTGACATTGCTGCTACAGCCTGGAAGGAAAGTGCACGTGCATGCCCCCACTCGAGACGAGGCCTGACTCCCCTGGGGAGACTCCAGAAGTACCCAAAGATCCATGTCAGCCCCTGAGAGGAAACCTCGGTTCCGGCCCTGACTCCACACAAGGTTTTTGGCGCTGGTATCGACGGGAGAGGAATCCCGAGAGGCCCCCTAGCAACTCGCATGGGGACTGGCCTCTCCTGAGGCCACCAGGGCGGGTCCCTGAGGTCCCCGTCGTAACTCGAGAACACCTGCCGCAACTCGAGAAAATCCAGGAAGTTCTCCCTTCCAGGCGAGATGAGGCCGATTTCCGATGAGGCGTCTGGAGACTAATGACACCTAACCTCTGGAACTTCGAAAGGGTCTTTCACACCCTTGCTGCAACTCAAGAAGTTCACCGCCATACCCGTCTCCACTCGAGAGGAAGCACGATGGTCCCGCCCACATCCAGAGGAGCCCCGTTTCCACCTCGGAGCTCGAGATGAGGGATCCTTTTCCTGCTTTCAACGGGAAAGAATTCCCGGCGTTCCCGTCCCATCTCAAGAGGAGGCACTCGCAACAGGAAAGGCGAGAGGAACTCCATGGTCGTACCACCATTCCAAGAGTCCCCCAGATGTCTCAGTCCATTCCAGAGGAACCTCTTTGCCCTGCACTGGCTCATCTTTCACGCCGAGGATCGACTCACACCACGGTGGCACGTGGGACAGCCCTGTGGGAAAGCCTCGAGGGCAAGCCTCGAGGGAAAACCACAGATCCTTTGATCGACGCCACGGGAAGCGTGACATTGCTGCTACAGCCTGGAAGGAAAGCGCACGTGCATGCCCCCACTCGAGACGAGGCCTGACTCCCCTGCGGAGACTCCAGAAGTACCCAAAGATCCATGTCAGACCCTGAGAGGAATCCTCGGTTCCGGCCCTGACTCCACACAAGGTTTTTGGCCCCGGTATCGACGGGAGAGGAATCCCGAGAGGCCCCCTAACAACTCGCATGGGGACTGGCCTCTCCTGAGGCCACCAGGGCGGGTCCCTGAGGTCCCCGTCGTAACTCGAGAACACCTGCCGCAACTCGAGAAAATCCAGGAAGTTTTCCCTTCCAGGCTAGATGATGCCTATTTCCGATGAGGCTTCTGGAGACTAATGACACCTAACCTCTGGAACTTCGAAAGGGTCTTTCACACCCTTGCTGCAACTCAAGAAGTTCACCGCCATACCCGTCTCCACTCGAGAGGAAGCACGATGGTCCCCCCCACATCCAGAGGAGCCCCGTTTCCCCCTCGGAGCTCGAGATGAGGGATCCTTTCCCTGCTTTCAACGGGAAAGAATTCCCGGCGTTCCCGTCGCATCTCAAGAGGAGGCACTCTCAACAGGAAAGGCGAGAGGAACTCCATGGTCGTACCACCATTCCAAGAGTCCCCCAGATGTCTCAGTCCATTCCAGAGGAACCTCTTTGCCCTGCACTGGCTCATCTTTCACGCCGAGGATCGACTCACACCACGGTGGCACGTGGGACAGCCCTGTGGGAAAGCCTCGAGGGAAAACCACAGATCCTTTGATCCACGCCACGGGAAGCGTGACATTGCTGCTACAGCCTGGAAGGAAAGTGCACGTGCATGCCCCCACTCGAGACGAGGCCTGACTCCCCTGGGGAGACTCCAGAAGTACCCAAAGATCCATGTCAGCCCCTGAGAGGAATCCTCGGTTCCAGCCCTGACTCCACACAAGGTTTTTGGCCCAGGTATCGACGGGAGAGGAATCCCGAGAAGCCCCCTAGCAACTCGCATGGGGACTGGCCTCTCCTGAGGCCACCAGGGCGGGTCCCTGAGGTCCCCGTCGAAACTCGAGAACACCTGCCGCAACTCGAGAAAATCCAGGAAGTTCTCCCTTCCAGGCGAGATGAGGCCTATTTCCGATGAGGCGTCTGGAGACTAATGAAACCTAACCTCTGGAACTTCGAAAGGGTCTTTCACACCCTTGCTGCAACTCAAGAAGTTCACCGCCATACCCGTCTCCACTCGAGAGGAAGCACGATGGTTCCGCCCACATCCAGAGGAGCCCCGTTTCCCCCTCGGAGCTCGAGATGAGGTATCCTTTCCCTGCTTTCAACGGGAAAGAATTCCCGGCGTTCCCGAAGCATCTCAAGAGGAGGCACTCTCAACAGGAAAGGCGAGAGGAACTCCATGGTCGTACCACCATTCCAAGAGTCCCCCAGATGTCTCAGTCCATTCCAGAGGAACCTCTTTGCCCTGCACTGGCTCATCTTTCACGCCGAGGATCGACTCACACCACGGTGGCACTTGGGACAGCCCTGTGGGAAAGCCTCGAGGGAAAGCCTCGAGGGAAAACCACAGATCCTTTGATCCACGCGACGGGAAGCGTGACATTGCTGCTACAGCCTGGAAGGAAAGCGCACGTGCATGCCCCCACTCGAGACGAGGCCTGACTCCCCTGGGGAGACTCCAGAAGTACCCAAAGATCCATGTCAGACCCTGAGAGGAATCCTCGGTTCCGGCCCTGACTCCACACAAGGTTTTTGGCCCAGGTATCGACGGGAGAGGAATCCCGAGAGGCCCCCTAGCAACTCGCATGGGGACTGGCCTCTCCTGAGGCCACCAGGGCGGGTCCCTGAGGTCCCCGTCGTAACTCGAGAACACCTGCCGCAACTCGAGAAAATCCAGGAAGTTCTCCCTTCCAGGCGAGATGAGGCCTATTTCCGATGAGGCGTCTGGAGACTAATGACACCTAACCTCTGGAACTTCGAAAGGGTCTTTCACACCCTTGCTGCAACTCAAGAAGTTCACCGCCATACCCGTCTCCACTCGAGAGGAAGCACGATGGTCCCCCCCACATCCAGAGGAGCCCTGTTTCCCCCTCGTTGCAAGAGATGAGGGATCCTTTCCCTGCTTTCAACGGGAAAGAATTCCCGGCGTTCCCGTCGCATCTCAAGAGGAGGCACTCTCAACAGGAAAGGCGAGAGGAACTCCATGGTCGTACCACCATTCCAAGAGTCCCCCAGATGTCTCAGTCCATTCCAGAGGAACCTCTTTGCCCTGCACTGGCTCATCTTTCACGCCAAGGATCGACTCACACCACGGTGGCACGTGGGACAGCCCTGTGGGAAAGCCTCGAGGGAAAGCCTCGAGGGAAAACCACAGATCCTTTGATCCACGCGACGGGAAGCGTGACATTGCTGCTACAGCCTGGAAGGAAAGCGCACGTGCATGCCCCCACTCGAGACGAGGCCTGACTCCCCTGGGGAGACTCCAGAAGTACCCAAAGATCCATGTCAGCCCCTGAGAGGAATCCTCGGTTCCGGCCCTGACTCCACAAAAGGTTTTTGGCCCCGGTATCGACGGGAGAGGAATCCCGAGAGGCCCCCTAGCAACTCGCATGGGGACTGGCCTCTCCTGAGGCCACCAGGGCGGGTCCCTGAGGTCCCCGTCGTAACTCGAGAACACCTGCCGCAACTCGAGAAAATCCAGGAAGTTCTCCCTTCCAGGCGAGATGAGGCCGATTTCCGATGAGGCGTCTGGAGACTAATGACACCTAACCTCTGGAACTTCGAAAGGGTCATTCACACCCTTGCTGCAACTCAAGAAGTTCACCGCCATACCCGTCTCCACTCGAGAGGAAGCACGATGGTCCCGCCCACATCCAGAGGAGCCCCGTTTCCACCTCGGAGCTCGAGATGAGGGATCCTTTCCCTGCTTTCAACGGGAAAGAATTCCCGGCGTTCCCGTCCCATCTCAAGAGGAGGCACTCGCAACAGGAAAGGCGAGAGGAACTCCATGGTCGTACCACCATTCCAAGAGTCCCCCAGATGTCTCAGTCCATTCCAGAGGAACCTCTTTGCCCTGCACTGGCTCATCTTTCACGCCGAGGATCGACTCACACCACGGTGGCACGTGGGACAGCCCTGTGGGAAAGCCTCGAGGGCAAGCCTCGAGGGAAAACCACAGATCCTTTGATCGACGCCACGGGAAGCGTGACATTGCTGCTACAGCCTGGAAGGAAAGCGCACGTGCATGCCCCCACTCGAGACGAGGCCTGACTCCCCTGGGGAGACTCCAGAAGTACCCAAAGATCCATGTCAGCCCCTGAGAGGAAACCTCGGTTCCGGCCCTGACTCCACACAAGGTTTTTGGCCCCGGTATCGACGGGAGAGGAATCCCGAGAGGCACCCTAGCAACTCGCATGGGGACTGGCCTCTCCTGAGGCCACCAGGGCGGGTCCCTGAGGTCCCCGTCGTAACTCGAGAACACCTGCCGCAACTCGAGAAAATCCAGGAAGTTCTCCCTTCCAGGCGAGATGAGGCCGATTTCCGATGAGGCGTCTGGAGACTAATGACACCTAACCTCTGGAACTTCGAAAGGGTCTTTCACACCCTTGCTGCAACTCAAGAAGTTCACCGCCATACCCGTCTCCACTCGAGAGGAAGCACGATGGTCCCGCCCACATCCAGAGGAGCCCCGTTTCCACCTCGGAGCTCGAGATGAGGGATCCTTTCCCTGCTTTCAACGGGAAAGAATTCCCGGCGTTCCCGTCCCATCTCAAGAGGAGGCACTCGCAACAGGAAAGGCGAGAGGAACTCCATGGTCGTACCACCATTCCAAGAGTCCCCCAGATGTCTCAGTCCATTCCAGAGGAACCTCTTTGCCCTGCACTGGCTCATCTTTCACGCCGAGGATCGACTCACACCACGGTGGCACGTGGGACAGCCCTGTGGGAAAGCCTCGAGGGAAAGCCTCGAGGGAAAACCACAGATCCTTTGATCCACGCGACGGGAAGCGTGACATTGCTGCTACAGCCTGGAAGGAAAGCGCACGTGCATGCCCCCACTCGAGACGACGCCTGACTCCCCTGGGGAGACTCCAGAAGTACCCAAAGATCCATGTCAGCCCCTGAGAGGAATCCTCGGTTCCGGCCCTGACTCCACGCAAGGTTTTTGGCCCCGGTATCGACGGGAGAGGAATCCCGAGAGGCCCCCTAGCAACTCGCATGGGGACTGGCCTCTCCTGAGGCCACCAGGGCGGGTCCCTGAGGTCCCCGTCGTAACTCGAGAACACCTGCCGCAACTCGAGAAAATCCAGGAAGTTCTCCCTTCCAGGCGAGATGAGGCCGATTTCCGATGAGGCGTCTGGAGACTAATGACACCTAACCTCTGGAACTTCGAAAGGGTCTTTCACACCCTTGCTGCAACTCAAGAAGTTCACCGCCATACCCGTCTCCACTCGAGAGGAAGCACGATGGTCCCGCCCACATCCAGAGGAGCCCCGTTTCCCCCTCGGAGCTCGAGATGAGGGATCCTTTCCCTGCTTTCAACGGGAAAGTATTCCCGGCGTTCCCGTCGCATCTCAAGAGGAGGCACTCTCAACAGGAAAGGCGAGAGGAACTCCATGGTCGTACCACCATTCCAAGAGTCCCCCAGATGTCTCAGTCCATTCCAGAGGAACTTCTTTGCCCTGCACTGGCTCATCTTTCACGCCGAGGATCGACTCACACCACGGTGGCACGTGGGACAGCCCTGTGGGAAAGCCTCGAGGGAAAGCCTCGAGGGAAAACCACAGATCCTTTGATCCTCGCGACGGGAAGCGTGACATTGCTGCTACAGCCTGGAAGGAAAGCGCACGTGCATGCCCCCACTCGAGACCAGGCCTGACTCCCCTGGGGAGACTCCAGAAGTACCCCAAGATCCATGTCAGCCCCTGAGAGGAATCCTCGGTTCCAGCCCTGACTCCACACAAGGTTTTTGGCCCTGGTATCGACGGGAGAGGAATCCCGAGAGGCCCCCTAGCACCTCGCATGGGGACTGGCCTCTCCTGAGGCCACCAGGGCGGGTCCCTGAGGTCCCCGTCGTAACTCGAGAACACCTGCCGCAACTCGAGAAAATCCAGGAAGTTCTCCCTTCCAGGCGAGATGAGGCCTATTTCCGATGAGGCGTCTGGAGACTAATGACACCTAACCTCTGGAACTTCAAAAGAGTCTTTCACACACTTGCTGCAACTCAAGAAGTTCACCGCCATACCCGTCTCCACTCGAGAGGAAGCACGATGGTCCCGCCCACATCCAGAGGAGCCCCGTTTCCGCCTCGGAGCTCGAGATGAGGGATCCTTTCCCTGCTTTAAACGGGAAAGAATTCCCGGCGTTCCCGTCGCATCTCAAGAGGAGGCACTCTCAACAGGAAAGGCGAGAGGAACTCCATGGTCATACCACCATTCCAAGAGTCCCCAGATGTCTCAGTCCATTCCAGAGGAAACTCTTTGCCCAGCACTGGCTCATCTTTCACGCCGAGGATCGACTCACACCACGGTGGCACGTGGGACAGCCCTGTGGGAAAGCCTCGAGGGAAAGCCTCGAGGGAAAACCACAGATCCTTTGATCCACGCCACGGGAAGCGTGACATTGCTGCTACAGCCTGGAAGGAAAGCGCACGTGCATGCCCCCACTCGAGACGAGGCCTGACTCCCCTGGGGAGACTCCAGAAGTACCCAAAGATCCATGTCAGACCCTGAGAGGAATCCTCGGTTCCAGCCCTGACTCCACACAAGGTTTTTGGCCCCGGTATCGACGGGAGAGGAATCCCGATAGGCCCCCTAGCAACTCAAATGGGGACTGGCCTCTCCTGAGGCCACCAGGGTGGGTCCCTGAGGTCCCCTTCGTAACTCGAGAACACCTGCCGCAACTCGAGAAAATCCAGGAAGTTCTCCCTTCCAGGCGAGATGAGGCCTATTTCCGATGAGGCGTCTGGAGACTAATGACACCTAACCTCTGGAACTTCGAAAGGGTCTTTCACAACCTTGCTGCCACTCAAGAAGTTCACCGCCATACCCGTCTCCACTCGAGAGGAAGCACTATGGTTCCGCCCACATCCAGAGGAGCCCCGTTTCCCCCTCGGAGCTCGAGATGAGGGATCCTTTCCCTGCTTTCAACGGGAAAGAATTCCCGGCGTTCCCGTCGCATCTCAAGAGGAGGCACTCTCAACAGGAAAGGCGAGAGGAACTCCATGGTCGTACCACCATTCCAAGAGTCCCCCAGATGTCTCAGTCCATTCCAGAGGAACCTCTTTGCCCTGCACTGGCTCATCTTTCACGCCGAGGATCGACTCACACCACGGTGGCACGTGGGACAGCCCTGTGGGAAAGCCTCGAGGGAAAGCCTCGAGGGAAAACCACAGATCCTTTGATCCACGCGACGGGAAGCGTGACATTGCTGCTACAGCCTGGAAGGAAAGCGCACGTGCATGCCCCCACACGAGACGAGGCCTGACTCCCCTGGGGAGACTCCAGAAGTACCCAAAGATCCATGTCAGACCCTGAGAGGAATCCTCGGTTCCGGCCCTGACTCCACACAAGGTTTTTGGCCCCGGTATCGACGGGAGAGGAATCCCGAGAGGCCCTCTAGCAACTCGCATGGGGACTGGCCTCTCCTGAGGCCACCAGGGCGGGTCCCTGAGGTCCCCGTCGTAACTCGAGAACACCTGCCGCAACTCGAGAAAATCCAGGAAGATCTCCCTTCCAGGCGAGGTGAGGCCTATTTCCGATGAGGCGTCTGGAGACTAATGACACCTAACCTCTGGAACTTCGAAAGGGTCTTTCACACCCTTGCTGCAACTCAAGAAGTTCACCGCCATACCCGTCTCCACTCGAGAGGAAGCACGATGGTCCCCCCCACATCCAGAGGAGCCCCGTTTCCCCCTCGGAGCAAGAGATGAGGGATCCTTTCCCTGCTCTCAACGGGAAAGAATTCCCGGCGTTCCCGTCGCATCTCAAGAGGAGGCACTCTCAACAGGAAAGGCGAGAGGAACTCCATGGTCGTACCACCATTCCAAGAGTCCCCCAGATGTCTCAGTCCATTCCAGAGGAACCTCTTTGCCCTGCACTGGCTCATCTTTCACGCCGAGGATCGACTCACACCACGGTGGCACGTGGGACAGCCCTGTGGGAAAGCCTCGAGGGAAAGCCTCGAGGGAAAACCACAGATCCTTTGATCCACGCGACGGGAAGCGTGACATTGCTGCTACAGCATGGAAGGAAAGCGCACGTGCATGCCCCCACTCGAGACGAGGCCTGACTCCCCTGGGGAGACTCCAGAAGTACCCAAAGATCCATGTCAGCCCCTGAGAGGAATCCTCGGTTCCGGCCCTGACTCCACACAAGGTTTTTGGCCCCGGTATCGACGGGAGAGGAATCCCGAGAGGCCCCCTAGCAACTCGCATGGGGACTGGCCTCTCCTGAGGCCACCAGGGCGGGTCCCTGAGGTCCCCGTCGTAACTCGAGAACACCTGCCGCAACTCGAGAAAATCCAGGAAGTTCTCCCTTCCAGGCGAGATGAGGCCTATTTCCGATGAGGCGTCTGGAGACTAATGACACCTAACCTCTGGAACTTCGAAAGGGTCTTTCAAACCCTTGCTGCAACTCAAGATGTTCACCGCCATACCCGTCTCCACTCGAGAGGAAGCACTATGGTTCCGCCCACATCCAGAGGAGCCCCGTTTCCACCTCGGAGCTCGAGATGAGGGATCCTTTCCCTGCTTTCAACGGGAAAGAATTCCCGGCGTTCCCGTCGCATCTCAAGAGGAGGCACTCTCAACAGGAAAGGCGAGAGGAACTCCATGGTCGTACCACCATTCCAAGAGTCCCCCAGATGTCTCAGTCCATTCCAGAGGAACCTCTTTGCCCTGCACTGGCTCATCTTTCACGCCGAGGATCGACTCACACCACGGTGGCACGTGGGACAGCCCTGTGGGAAAGCCTCGAGGGAAAGCCTCGAGGGAAAACCACAGATCCTTTGATCCAGTACACGGGAAGCGTGACATGGCTGCTACAGCCTGGAAGGAAAGCGCACGTGCATGCCCCCACTCGAGACGAGGCCTGACTCCCCTGGGGAGACTCCAGAAGTACCCAAAGATCCATGTCTACCCCTGAGAGGAATCCTCGGTTCCGGCCCTGACTGCACACAAGGTTTTTGGCCCCGGTTTCGACAGGAGAGGAATCCCGAGAGGCCCCCTAGCACCTCGCATGGGGACTGGCCTCTCCTGAGGCCACCAGGGCGGGTCCCTGAGGTCCCCGTCGTAACTTGAGAACACCTGCCGCAACTCGAGAAAATCCAGGAAGTTCTCCCTTCCAGGCGAGATGAGGCCTATTTCCGATGAGGCGTCTGGAGACTAATGACACCTAACCTCTGGAACTTCGAAAGGGTCTTTTACACCCTTGCTGCAACTCAAGAAGTTCACCGCCATACCTGTCTCCACTCGAGAGGAAGCACGATGGTCCCGCCCACATCCAGAGGAGCCCCGTTTCCCCCTCGGAGCTCGAGATGAGGGATTCTTTCCCTGCTTTCAACGGGAAAGAATTCCCGGCGTTCCCGTCGCATCTCAAGAGGAGGCACTCTCAACAGGAAAGGCGAGAGGAACTCCATGGTCGTACCACCATTCCAAGAGTCCCCCAGATGACTCAGTCCATTCCAGAGGAACCTCTTTGCCCTGCACTGGCTCATCTTTCACGCCGAGGATCGACTCACACCACGGTGGCACGTTGGACAGCCCTGTGGGAAAGCCTCGAGGGCAAGCCTCGAGGGAAAACCACAGATCCTTTGATCCACGCCACGGGAAGCGTGACATTGCTGCTACCGCCTGGAAGGAAAGCGCACGTGCATGCCCCCACTCGAGACGAGGCCTGACTCCCCTGGGGAGACTCCAGAAGTACCCAAAGATCCATGTCAGCCCCTGAGAGGAATCCTCGGTTCCGGCCCTGATCCACACAAGGTTTTTGGCCCCGGTATCGACGGGAGAGGAATCCCGAGAGGCCCCCTAGCAACTCGCATGGGGACTGGCCTCTCCTGAGGCCCCCAGGGCGGGTTCCTGAGGTCCCCGTCGTAACTCGAGAACACCTGCCGCAACACGAGAAAATCCAGGAAGTTCTACCTTCCAGGCGAGATGAGGCCTATTTCCGATGGGGCGTCTGGAGACTAATGACACCTAACCTCTGGAACTTCGAAAGGGTCTTTCACACCCTTGCTGCAACTCAAGAAGTTCACCGCCATACTTGTCTCCACTCCAGAGGAAGCACGATTGTCCCGCCCACATGCAGAGGAGCCCCGTTTCCCCCTCGGAGCTCGAGATGAGGGATCCTTTCCCTGCTTTCAACGGGAAAGAATTCCCGGCGTTCCCGTCGCATCTCAAGAGGAGGCACTCTCAACAGGAAAGGCGAGAGGAACTCCATGGTCGTACCACCATTCCAAGAGTCCCCCAGATGTCTCAGTCCATTCCAGAGGAACCTCTTTGCCCTGCACTGGCTCATCTTTCACGCCGAGGATCGACTCACACCACGGTGGCACGTGGGACAGCCCTGTGGGAAAGCCTCGAGGGAAAGCCTCGAGGGAAAACCACAGATCCTTTGATCCACGCCACGGGAAGCGTGACATTGCTGCTACACCCTGGAAGGAAAGCGCACGTGCATGCCCCCACTCGAGACGAGGCCTGACTCCCCTGGGGAGACTCCAGAAGTACCCAAAGATCCATGTCACCCCTGAGAGGAATCCTCGGTTCTGGCCCTGACTCCACACAAGGTTTTTGGCCCCGGTATCGACGGGAGAGGAATCCCGAGAGGCCCCCTAGCACCTCGCATGGGGACTGGCCTCTCCTGAGGCCACCAGGGCGGGTCCCTGAGGTCCCCGTCGTTACTCGAGAACACCTGCCGCAACTCGAGAAAATCCAGGAAGTTCTCCCTTCCAGGCGAGATGAGGCCTATTTCCGATGAGGCGTCTGGAGACTAATGACACCTAACCTCTGGAACTTCGAAAGGGTCTTTCACACCCTTGCTGCAACTCAAGAAGTTCACCGCCATACCTGTCTCCACTCGAGAGGAAGCACGATGGTCCCGCCCACATCCAGAGGAGCCCCGTTTCCCCCTCGTAGCTCGAGATGAGGGATCCTTTCCCTTCTTTCAACGGGAAAGAATTCCCGGCGTTCCCGTCGCATCTCAAGAGGAGGCACTCTCAACAGGAAAGGCGAGAGGAACTCCATGGTCGTACCACCATTCCAAGAGTCCCCCAGATGTCTCAGTCCATTCCAGAGGAACCTCTTTGCCCTGCACTGGCCCATCTTTCACGCCGAAGATCGACTCACACCACGGTGGCACGTGGGACAGCCCTGTGGGAAAGCCTCGAGGGAAAGCCTCGAGGGAAAACCACAGAACCTTTGATCCACGCGACGGGAAGCGTGACATTGCTACTACAGCCTGGAAGGAAAGCGCACGTGCATGCCCCCACTCGAGACGAGGCCTGACTCCCCTGGGGAGACTCCAGAAGTACCCAAAGATCCATGTCAGCCCCTGAGAGGAATCCTCGGTTCCGGCCCTGATTCCACACAAGGATTTTGGCCCCGGTATCGACGGGAGAGGAATCCCGAGAGGCCCCCTAGCAACTCGCATGGGGACTGGCCTCTCCTGAGGCCACCAGGCCGGGTCCCTGAGGTCCCCGTCGTAACTCGAGAACACCTGCCACAACTCGAGAAATCCAGGAAGTTCTCCCTTCCAGGCGAGATGAGGCCTATTTCCGATGAGGCGTCTGGAGACTAATGACACCTAACCTCTGGAACTTCGAAAGGGTTTTTCACACCATTGCTGCAACTCAAGAAGTTCACCGCCATACCCGTCTCCACTCGAGAGGAAGCACGATGGTCACGCCCACATCCAGAGGAGCCCCGTTTCCCCCTCGTAGCTCGAGATGAGGGATCCTTTCCCTGCTTTCAACGGGAAAGAATTCCCGGCGTTCCCGTCGCATCTCAAGAGGAGGCACTCTCAACAGGAAAGGCGAGAGGAACTCCATGGCCGTACCACCATTCCAAGAGTCCCCCAGATGTCTCAGTCCATTCCAGAGGAACCTCTTTGCCCTGCACTGGCTCATCGTTCACGCCAAGGATCGACTCACACCACGGTGGCACGTGGGACAGCCCTGTGGGAAAGCCTCAAGGGAAAGCCTCGAGGGAAAACCACAGATCCTTTGATCCACGCGACGGGAAGCGTGACATTGCTGCTACAGCATGGAAGGAAAGCGCACGTGCATGCCCCCACTCGAGACGAGGCCTGACTCCCCTGGGGAGACTCCAGAAGTACCCAAAGATCCATGTCAGCCCCTGAGAGGAATCCTCGGTTCCGGCCCTGACTTCACACAAGGTTTTTGGCGCCGGTATCGACGGGAGAGGAATCCCGAGAGGCCCCCTAGCAACTCGCATGGGGACTGGCCTCTCCTGAGGCCACCAGGGCGGGTCCCTGAGGTCCCCGTCGTAACTCGAGAACACCTGCCGCAACTCGAGAAAATCCAGGAAGTTCTCCCTTCCAGGCGAGATGAGGCCTATTTCCGATGAGGCGTCTGGAGACTAATGACACCTAACCTCTGGAACTTCGAAAGGGTCTTTCACACCCTTGCTGCAACTCAAGAAGTTCACCGCCATACCTGTCTCCACTCGAGAGGAAGCACGATGGTCCCGCCCACATCCAGAGGAGCCCCGTTTCCCCCTCGGAGCTCGAGATGAGGGATCCTTTCCCTGCTTTCAACGGGAAAGAATTCCCGGCGTTCCCGTCGCATCTCAAGAGGAGGCACTCTCAACAGGAAAGGCGAGAGGAACTCCATGGTCGTACCACCATTCCAAGAGTCCCCCAGATGTCTCAGTCCATTCCAGAGGAACCTCTTTGCCCTGCACTGGCTCATCTTTCACGCCGAGGATCGACTCACACCACGGTGGCACGTGGGACAGCCCTGTGGGAAAGCCTCGAGGGAAAGCCTCGAGGGAAAACCACAGATCCTTTGATCCACGCCACGGGAAGCGTGACATTGCTGCTACACCCTGGAAGGAAAGCGCACGTGCATGCCCCCACTCGAGACGAGGCCTGACTCCCCTGGGGAGACTCCAGAAGTACCCAAAGATCCATGTCAGCCCCTGAGAGGAATCCTCGGTTCCGGCCCTGACTTCACACAAGGTTTTTGGCGCCGGTATCGACGGGAGAGGAATCCCGAGAGGCCCCCTAGCAACTCGCATGGGGACTGGCCTCTCCTGAGGCCACCAGGGCGGGTCCCTGAGGTCCCCGTCGTAACTCGAGAACACCTGCCGCAACTCGAGAAAATCCAGGAAGTTCTCCCTTCCAGGCGAGATGAGGCCTATTTCCGATGAGGCGTCTGGAGACTAATGACACCTAACCTCTGGAACTTCGAAAGGGTCTTTCACACCCTTGCTGCAACTCAAGAAGTTCACCGCCATACCTGTCTCCACTCGAGAGGAAGCACGATGGTCCCGCCCACATCCAGAGGAGCCCCGTTTCCCCCTCGGAGCTCGAGATGAGGGATCCTTTCCCTGCTTTCAACGGGAAAGAATTCCCGGCGTTCTCGTCGCATCTCAAGAGGAGGCACTCTCAACAGGAAAGGCGAGAGGAACTCCATGGTCGTACCACCATTCCAAGAGTCCCCCAGATGTCTCAGTCCATTCCAGAGGAACCTCTTTGCCCTGCACTGGCTCATCTTTCACGCCGAGGATCGACTCACACCACGGTGGCACGTGGGACAGCCCTGTGGGAAAGCCTCGAGGGAAAGCCTCGAGGGAAAACCACAGATCCTTTGATCCACGCCACGGGAAGCGTGACATTGCTGCTACACCCTGGAAGGAAAGCGCACGTGCATGCCCCCACTCGAGACGAGGCCTGACTCCCCTGGGGAGACTCCATAAGTACCCAAAGATCCATGTCAGCCCCTGAGAGGAATCCTCGGTTCCGGCCCTGACTCCACACAAGGTTTTTGGCCCCGGTATCGACGGGAGAGGAATCCCGAGAGGCCGCCTAGCAACTCGCATGGGGACTGGCCTCTCCTGAGGCCACCAGGGCGGGTCCCTGAGGTCCCCGTCGTAACTCGAGAACACCTGCCGCAACTCGAGAAAATCCAGGAAGTTCTCCCTTCCAGGCGAGATGAGGCCCATTTCCGATGAGGCGTCTGGAGACTAATGACACCTAACCTCTGGAACTTCGAAAGGGTCTTTCACACCCTTGCTGCAACTCAAGAAGTTCACCGCCATACCCGTCTCCACTCGAGAGGAAGCACGATGGTCCCTCCCACATCCAGAGGAGCCCCGTTTCTCCCTCGTAGCTCGAGATGAGGGATCCTTTCCCTGCTTTCAACGGGAAAGAATTCCCGGCGTTCCCGTCGCATCTCAAGAGGAGGCACTCTCAACAGGAAAGGCGAGAGGAACTCCATGGTCATACCACCATTCCAAGAGTCCCCCAGATGTCTCAGTCCATTCCAGAGGAACCTCTTTGCCCTGCACTGGCTCATCTTTAACGCCGAGGATCGACTCACACCACGGTGGCACGTGGGACAGCCCTGTGGGAAAGCCTCGAGGGAAAGCCTCGAGGGAAAACCACAGATCCTTTGATCCACGCCACGGGAAGCGTGACATTGCTGCTACAGCCTGGAAGGAAAGCGCACGTGCATGCCACCACTCGAGACGAGGCCTGACTCCCCTGGGGAGACTCCAGAAGTACCCAAAGATGCATGTCAGCCCCTGAGAGGAATCCTCGGTTCCGGCCCTGAATCCACACAAGGTTTTTGGCCCCGGTATCCACGGGAGAGGAATCCCGAGAGGCCCCCTAGCACCTCGCATGGGGACTGGCCTCTCCTGAGGCCACCAGGGCGGGTCCCTGAGGTCCCCGTCGTAACTCGAGAACACCTGCCGCAACTCGAGAAAATCCAGGAAGTTCTCCCTTTCAGGCGAGATGAGGCCTATTTCCGATGAGGCGTCTGGAGACTAATGACACCTAACCTCTGGAACTTCGAAAGGGTCTTTCACACCCTTGCTGCAACTCAAGAAGTTCACCGCCATACCCGTTTCCACTCGAGAGGAAGCACGATGGTCCCGCCCACATCCAGAGGAGCCCCGTTTCCCCCTCGGAGCTCGAAATGAGGAATCCTTTCCCTGCTTTCAACGGGAAAGAATTCCCGGTGTTCCCTTCGCATCTCAAGAGGAGGCACTCTCAACAGGAAAGGCGAGAGGAACTCCATGGTCGTACCACCATTCCAAGAGTCCCCCAGATGTCTCAGTCCATTCCAGAGGAACCTCTGTGCCCTGCACTGGCTCATCTTTCACGCCGAGGATCGACTCACACCACGGTGGCACGTGGGACAGCCCTGTGGGAAAGCCTCGAGGGAAAACCACAGATCCTTTGATCCAGTACACGGGAAGCGTGACATGGCTGCTACAGCCTGGAAGGAAAGCGCACGTGCATGCCCCCACTCGAGACGAGGCCTGACTCCCCTGGGGAGACTCCAGAAGTACCCAAAGATCCATGTCTGCCCCTGAGAGGAATCCTCGGTTCCGGCCCTGACTGCACACAAGGTTTTTGGCCCCGGTTTCGACAGGAGAGGAATCCCGAGAGGCCCCCTAGCACCTCGCATGGGGACTGGCCTCTCCTGAGGCCACCAGGGCGGGTCCCTGAGGTCCCCGTCGTAACTTGAGAACACCTGCCGCAACTCGAGAAAATCCAGGAAGTTCTCCCTTCCAGGCGAGATGAGGCCTATTTCCGATGAGGCGTCTGGAGACTAATGACACCTAACCTCTGGAACTTCGAAAGGGTCTTTTACACCCTTGCTGCAACTCAAGAAGTTCACCGCCATACCTGTCTCCACTCGAGAGGAAGCACGATGGTCGCGCCCACATCCAGAGGAGCCCCGTTTCCCCCTCGGAGCTCGAGATGAGGGATTCTTTCCCTGCTTTCAACGGGAAAGAATTCCCGGCGTTCCCGTCGCATCTCAAGAGGAGGCACTCTCAACAGGAAAGGCGAGAGGAACTCCATGGTCGTACCACCATTCCAAGAGTCCCCCAGATGACTCAGTCCATTCCAGAGGAACCTCTTTGCCCTGCACTGGCTCATCTTTCACGCCGAGGATCGACTCACACCACGGTGGCACGTTGGACAGCCCTGTGGGAAAGCCTCGAGGGCAAGCCTCGAGGGAAAACCACAGATCCTTTGATCCACGCCACGGGAAGCGTGACATTGCTGCTACCGCCTGGAAGGAAAGCGCACGTGCATGCCCCCACTCGAGACGAGGCCTGACTCCCCTGGGGAGACTCCAGAAGTACCCAAAGATCCATGTCAGCCCCTGAGAGGAATCCTCGGTTCCGGCCCTGATCCACACAAGGTTTTTGGCCCCGGTATCGACGGGAGAGGAATCCCGAGAGGCCCCCTAGCAACTCGCATGGGGACTGGCCTCTCCTGAGGCCCCCATGGCGGGTTCCTGAGGTCCCCGTCGTAACTCGAGAACACCTGCCGCAACACGAGAAAATCCAGGAAGTTCTACCTTCCAGGCGAGATGAGGCCTATTTCCGATGGGGCGTCTGGAGACTAATGACACCTAACCTCTGGAACTTCGAAAGGGTCTTTCACACCCTTGCTGCAACTCAAGAAGTTCACCGCCATACCCGTCTCCAGTCGAGAGGAAGCACGATGGTCCCGCCCACATCCAGAGGAGCCCCGTTTCCCCCTCGTAGCTCGAGATGAGGGATCCTTTCCCTGCTTTCAACGGGAAAGAATTCCCAGCGTTCCCGTCGCATCTCAAGAGGAGGCACTCTCAACAGGAAAGGCGAGAGGAACTCCATGTTCGTACCACCATTCCAAGAGTCCCCCAGATGTCTCAGTCCATTCCAGAGGAACCTCTTTGCATTGCACTGGCTCATCTTTCACGCCGAGGATCGACTCACACCACGGTGGCACGTGGGACAGCCCTGTGGGAAAGCCTCGAGGGAAAGCCTCGAGGGAAAACCACAGATCCTTTGATCCACGCCACGAAAGCGTAACATTGCTGCTACAGCCTGGAAGGAAAGCGTACGTGAATGCCCCCACTCGAGACGAGGCCTGACTCTCCTGGGAGACTCCAGAAGTACCCAAAGATCCATGTCAGCCCCTGAGAGGAATCCTCGGTTCCGGCCCTGACTCCACACAAGGTTTTTGGCCCCGGTATCGTCGGGAGAGGAATCCCGAGAGGCCCCCTAGCACCTCGCATGGGGACTGGCCTCTCCTGAGGCCACCAGGGCGGGTCCCTGAGGTCCCCGTCGTAACTCGAGAACACCTGCCGCAACTCGGGAAAATCCAGGAAGTTCTCCCTTCCAGGCGAGATGAGGCCTATTTCCGATGAGGCGTCTGGAAACTAATGACACCTAATCTCTGGAACTTCGAAAGGGTCTTTCACACCCTTGCTGCAAGTCAAGAAGTTCACCGCCATACCCGTGTCCACTCGAGAGGAAGCACGATGGTCCCGCCCACATCCAGAGGAGCCCCGTTTCCCCCTCGTAGCTCGAGATGAGGGATCCTTTCCCTGCTTTCAACGGGAAAGAATTCCCGGCGTTCCCGTCGCATCTCAAGAGGAGGCACTCTCAACAAGAAAGGCGAGAGGAACTCCATGGTCGTACCACCATTCCAAGAGTCCCCCAGATGTCTCAGTCCATTCCAGAGGAACCTCTTTGCCCTGCACTGGCTCATCGTTCACGCCAAGGATCGACTCACACCACGGTGGCACGTGGGACAGCCCTGTGGGAAAGCCTCGAGGGAAAGCCTCGAGGGAAAACCACAGATCCTTTGATCCACGCGACGGGAAGCGTGACATTGCTGCTACAGCATGGAAGGAAAGCGCACGTGCATGCCTCCACTCGAGACGAGGCCTGACTCCCCTGGGGAGACTCCAGAAGTACCCAAAGATCCATGTCAGCCCCTGAGAGGAATCCTCGGTTCCGGACCTGACTCCACACAAGGTTTTTGGCCCCGGTATCGACGGGAGAGGAATCCCGAGAGGCCCCCTAGCACCTCGCATGGGGACTGGCCTCTCCTGAGGCCACCAGGGCGGGTCCCTGAGGTCCCCGTCGTAACTCGAGAACACCTGCCGCAACTCGAGAAAATCCAGGAAGTTCTCCCTTCCAGGCGAGATGAGGCCTATTTCCGATGAGGCGTCTGGAGACTAATGACACCTAACCTCTGGAACTTCGAAAGGGTCTTTCACACCCTTGCTGCAACTCAAGAAGTTCACCGCCATACCCGTCTCCACTCGAGAGGAAGCACGATGGTCCCGCCCACATCCAGAGGAGCCCCGTTTCCCCCTCGTAGCTCGAGATGAGGGATCCTTTCCCTGCTTTCAACGGGAAAGAATTCCCGGCGTTCCCGTCGCATCTCAAGAGGAGGCACTCTCAACAGGAAAGGCGAGAGGAAGTCCATGGTCGTACCACCATTCCAAGAGTCCCCCAGATGTCTCAGTCCATTTCAGAGGAACCTCTTTGCCCTGCACTGGCTCATCTTTCACGCCGAGGATCGACTCACACCACGGTGGCACGTGGGACAGCCCTGTGGGAAAGCCTCGAGGGCAAGCCTCGAGGGAAAACCGCAGATCCTTTGATCCACGCCACGGGAAGCGTGACATTGCTGCTACCGCCTGGAAGGAAAGCGCACGTGCATGCCCCCACTCGAGACGAGGCCTGACTCCCCTGGGGAGACTCCAGAAGTACCCAAAGATCTATGTCAGCCCCTGAGAGGAATCCTCGGTTCCGGCCCTGACTCCACACAAGGATTGTGGCCCCGGTATCGACGGGAGAGGAATCCCGAGAGGCCCCTTAGCAACTCGCATGGGGACTGGCCTCTCCTGAGGCCACCAGGGCGGGTCCCTGAGGTCCCCGTCGTAACTCGAGAACACCTGCCGCAACTCGAGAAAATCCAGGAAGTTCTCCCTTCCAGGCGAGATGAGGCCTATTTCCGATGAGGCGTCTGGAGACTAATAACACCTAACCTCTGGAACTTCGAAAGGGTCTTTCACACCCTTGCTGCAACTCAAGAAGTTCACCGCCATACCTGTCTCCACTCGAGAGAAAGCACGATGGTCCCGCCCACATCCAGAGGAGCCCCGTTTCCCCCTCGGAGCTCGAGATGAGGGATCCTTTCCCTGCTTTCAACGGGAAAGAATTCCCGGCGTTCCCGTCGCATCTCAAGAGGAGGCACTCTCAACAGGAAAGGCGAGAGGAACTCCATGGTCGTACCACCATTCCAAGAGTCCCCCAGATGTCTCAGTCCATTCCAGAGGAACCTCTTTGCCCTGCACTGGCTCATCTTTCACGCCGAGGATCGACTCACACCACGGTGGCACGTGGGACAGCCCTGTGGGAAAGCCTCGAGGGAAAACCACAGACCATTTGATCCACGCGACGGGAAGCGTGACATTGCTGCTACAGCCTGGAAGGAAAGTGCACGTGCATGCCCCCACTGGAGACGAGGCCTGACTCCCCTGGGGAGACTCCAGAAGTACCCAAAGATCCATGTCAACACTGTGAGGAATCCTCCGTTCCGGCCCTGACTCCACACCAGGTTTTGGCCCCGGTATCGACGGGAGAGGAATCCCGAGAGGCCCCCTAGCAACTCGCATGGGGACTGGCCTCTCCTGAGGCCACCAGGGCGGGTACCTGAGGTCCCCGTCGTAACTCGAGAACACCTGCCGCAACTCGAGAAAATCCAGGAAGTTCTCCCTTCCAGGCGAGATGAGGCCTATTTCCGATGAGGCGTCTGGAGACTAATGACACCTAACCTCTGCAACTTCGAAAGGGTCTTTCACACCCTTGCTGAAACTCAAGATGTTCACCGCCATACCCGTCTCCACTCGAGAGGAAGCACGATGGTCCCGCCCACATCCAGAGGAGCCCCGTTTCCCCCTCGTAGCTCGAGATGAGGGATCCTTTCCCTGCTTTCAACGGGAAAGAATTCCCGGCGTTCCCGTCGCATCTCAAGAGGAGGCACTCTCAACAGGAAAGGCGAGAGGAACACCATGGTCGTACCACCATTCCAAGAGTCCCCCAGATGTCTCAGTCCATTCCAGAGGAACCTCTTTGCCCTGCACTGGCTCATCTTTCATGCCGAGGATCGACTCACACCACGGTGGCACGATGGACAGGACTGTGGGAAAGCCTCGAGGGAAAGCCTCGAGGGAAAACCACAGATCCTTTGATCCACGCGACGGGAAGCGTGACATTGCTCCTACAGCCTGGAAGGAAAGCCAACGTGCATGCCCCCACTCGAGTCGAGGCCTTACTCCCCTGGGGAGACTCCAGAAGTACCCAAAGATCCATGTCACCCCTGAGAGGAATCCTCCGTTCCGGCCCTGACTCTACACCAGGTTTTGGCCCCGGTATCGACGGGAGAGGAATCCCGAGAGGCCCCCTAGCAACTCGCATGGGGACTGGCCTCTCCTGAGGCCACCAGGGCGGGTCCCTGAGGTCCCCGTTGTAACTCGAGAACACCTGCCTCAACTCGAGAAAATCCAGGAAGTTCTCCCTTCCAGGCCAGATGAAGCCTATTTCCAATGAGGCGTCTGGAGACTAATGACACCTAACCTCTGGAACTTCGAAAGGGTCTTTCACACCCTTGCTGCAACTCAAGAAGTTCACCGCCATACCCGTCTCCACTCGAGAGGAAGCACGATGGTCCCGCCCACATCCAGAGGAGCCCCGTTTCCCCCTCGTAGCTCGAGATGAGGGATCCTTTCCCTGCTTTCAACGGGAAAGAATTCCCGGCGTTCCCGTCGCATCTCAAGAGGAGGCACTCTCAACAGGAAAGGCGAGAGGAACTCCATGGTCGTACCACCATTTCAAGAGTCCCCCAGATGTCTCAGTCCATTCCAGAGGAACCTCTTTGCCCTGCACTGGCTCATCTTTCACGCCGAGGATCGACTCACACCACGGTGGCACGTGGGACAGCCCTGTGGGAAAGCCTCGAGGGAAAGCCTCGAGGAAAAACCACAGATCCTTTGATCCACGCCACGAAAGCGTAACATTGCTGCTACAGCCTGGAAGGAAAGCGTACGTGAATGCCCCCACTCGAGACGAGGCCTGACTCCCCTGGGAGACTCCAGAAGTACCCAAAGATCCATGTCAGCCCCAGAGAGGAATCCTCGGTTCCGGCCCTGACTCCACACAAGGTTTTTGGCCCCAGTATCGACGGGAGAGGAATCCCGAGAGGCCCCCTAGCACCTCGCATGGGGACTGGCCTCTCCTGAGGCCACCTGGGCGGGTCCCTGAGGTCCCCGTCGTAACTCGAGAACACCTGCCGCAACTCGGGAAAATCCAGGAAGTTCTCCCTTCCAGGCGAGATGAGGCCTATTTCCGATGAGGCGTCTGGAAACTAATGACACCTAACCTCTGGAACTTCGAAAGGGTCTTTCACACCCTTGCTGCAACTCAAGAAGTTCACCGCCATACCCGTGTCCACTCGAGAGGAAGCACGATGGTCCCGCCCACATCCAGAGGAGCCCCGTTTCCCCCTCGGAGCTCGAGATGAGGGATCCTTTCCCTGCTTTCAACGGGAAAGAATTCCCGGCGTTCCCGTCGCATCTCAAGAGGAGGCACTCTCAACAGGAAAGGCGAGAGGAACTCCATGGTCGTACCACCATTCCAAGAGTCCCCCAGATGTCTCAGTCCATTCCAGAGGAACCTCTTTGCCCTGCACTGGCTCATCTTTCACGCCGAGGATCGACTCACACCACGGTGGCACGTGGGACAGCCCTGTGGGAAAGCCTCGAGGGAAAGCCTCGAGGGAAAACCACAGATCCTTTGATCCACGCCACGGGAAGCGTGACATTGCTGCTACACCCTGGAAGGAAAGCGCACGTGCATGCCCCCACTCGAGACGAGGCCTGACTCCCCTGGGGAGACTCCAGAAGTACCCAAAGATCCATGTCAGCCCCTGAGAGGAATCCTCGGTTCTGGCCCTGACTCCACACAAGGTTTTTGGCCCCGGTATCGACGGGAGAGGAATCCCGAGAGGCCCCCTAGCACCTCGCATGGGGACTGGCCTCTCCTGAGGCCACCAGGGCGGGTCCCTGAGGTCCCCGTCGTAACTCGAGAACACCTGCCGCAACTCGAGAAAATCCAGGAAGTTCTCCCTTCCAGGCGAGATGAGGCCTATTTCCGATGAGGCGTCTGGAGACTAATGACACCTAACCTCTGGAACTTCGAAAGGGTCTTTCACACCCTTGCTGCAACTAAAGAAGTTCACCGCCATATCTGTCTCCACTCGAGAGGAAGCACGATGGTCCCGCCCACATCCAGAGGAGCCCCGTTTCCCCCTCGTAGCTCGAGATGAGGGATCCTTTCCCTGCTTTCAACGGGAAAGAATTCAGGACGTTCCCGTCGCATCTCAAGAGGAGGCACTCTCAACAAGAAAGGCGAGAGGAACTCCATGGTCGTACCACCATTCCAAGAGTCCCCCAGATGTCTCAGTCCATTCCAGAGGAAACTCTTTGCCCTGCACTGGCTCATCGTTCACGCCAAGGATCGACTCACACCACGGTGGCACGTGGGACAGCCCTGTGGGAAAACCTCGAGGGAAAGCCTCGAGGGAAAACCACAGATCCTTTGATCCACGCGACGGGAAGCGTGACATCGCTTCTACAGCATGGAAGGAAAGTGCACGTGCATGCCCCCACTCGAGACGAGGCCTAACTCCCCTGGGGAGACTCCAGAAGTACCCAAAGATCAATGTCAGCCCCTGAAAGGAATCCTCGGTTCCGGCCCTGACTCCACACAAGGATTTTGGCCCCGGTATCGACGGGAGAGGAATCCCGAGAGGCCCCCTAGCACCTCGCATGGGGACTGGCCTCTCCTGAGGCCACCAGAGCGGGTCCCTGAGGTCCCCGTCGTAACTCGAGAACACCAGCCTCAACTCGAGAAAATCCAGGAAGTTCTCCCTTCCAGGCGAGATGAGGCCTATTTCCGATGAGGCGTCTGGAGACTAATGACACCTAACCTCTAGAACTTCGAAAGGGTCTTTCACACCCGTGCTGCAACTCAAGAGGTTCACCGCCATACCTGTCTCCACTCGAGAGGAAGCACGATGGTCCCGCCCACATCCAGAGGCGCCCCGTTTCCCCCTCGGAGCTCGAGATGAGGGATCCTTTCCTTGCTTTCAACGGGAAAGAATTCCCGGCGTTCCCGTCGCATCTCAAGAGGAGGCACTCTCAACAGGAAAGGCGAGAGGAACTCCATGGTCGTACCACCATTCCAAGAGTCCCCCAGATTTCTCAGTCCATTCCAGAGGAACCTCTTTGCCCTGCACTGGTTCATCTTTCACGCCGAGGATCGACTCACACCACGGTGGCACGTGGGACAGCCCTGTGGGAAAGCCTCGAGGGAAAGCCTCGAGGGAAAACCACAGATCCTTTGATCCAGGCCACGGGAAGCGTGATATTGCTGCTACAGCCTGGAAGGAAAGCGCACGTGCATGCCCCCACTCGAGACGAGGCCTGACTCCCCTGGGGAGACTCCAGAAGTACCCAAAGATCCATGTCAGCCCCTGAGAGGAATCCTCGGTTCCGGCCCTGATCCACACATGGTTTTTGGCCCCGGTATCGACGGGAGAGGAATCCCGAGAGGCCCCCTAGCAACTCGCATGGGGACTGGCCTCTCCTGAGGCCACCAGGGCGGGTCCCTGAGGTCCCCGTCGTAACTCGAGAACACCTGCCGCAACTCGAAAAAATCCAGGAAGTTCTCCCTTCCAGGCGAGATGAGGCCTATTTCCGATGAGGCGTCTGGAGACTAATGACACCTAACCTCTGGAACTTCGAAAGGGTCTTTCACACCCTTGCTGCAACTCAAGAAGTTCACCGCCATACCCGTCTCCACTCGAGAGGAAGCACGATGGTCCCGCCCACATCCAGAGGAGCCCCGTTTCCCCCTCGTAGCTCGAGATGAGGGATCCTTTCCCTGCTTTCAACGGGAAAGAATTCCCAGCGTTCCCGTCGCATCTCAAGAGGAGGCACTCTCAACAGGAAAGGCGAGAGGAACTCCATGTTCGTACCACCATTCCAAGAGTCCCCCAGATGTCTCAGTCCATTCCAGAGGAACCTCTTTGCCCTGCACTGGCTCATCTTTCACGCCGAGGATCGACTCACACCACGGTGGCACGTGGGACAGCCCTGTGGGAAAGCCTCGAGGGAAAGCCTCGAGGGAAAACCACAGATCCTTTGATCCACGCCACGAAAGCGTAACATTGCTGCTACAGCCTGGAAGGAAAGCGTACGTGAATGCCCCCACTCGAGACGAGGCCTGACTCCCCTGGGAGACTCCAGAAGTACCCAAAGATCCATGTCAGCCCCTGAGAGGAATCCTCGGTTCCGGCCCTGACTCCACACAAGGTTTTTGGCCCCGGTATCGACGGGAGAGGAATCCCGAGAGGCCCCCTAGCACCTCGCATGGGGACTGGCCTCTCCTGAGGCCACCAGGGCGGGTCCCTGAGGTCCCCGTCGTAACTCGAGAACACCTGCCGCAACTCGGGAAAATCCAGGAAGTTCTCCCTTCCAGGCGAGATGAGGCCTATTTCCGATGAGGCGTCTGGAGACTAATGACACCTAACCTCTGGAACTTCGAAAGGGTCTTTCACACCCTTGCTGCAACTCAAGAAGTTCACCGCCATACCCGTCTCCACTCGAGAGGAAGCACGATGGTCCCGCCCACATCCAGAGGAGCCCCGTTTCCCCCTCGTAGCTCGAGATGAGGGATCCTTTCCCTGCTTTCAACGGGAAAGAATTCCCGGCGTTCCCGTCGCATCTCAAGAGGAGGCACTCTCAACAGGAAAGGCGAGAGGAAGTCCATGGTCGTACCACCATTCCAAGAGTCCCTCAGATGTCTCAGTCCATTCCAGAGGAACCTCTTTGCCCTGCACTGGCTCATCTTTCACGCCGAGGATCGACTCACACCACGGTGGCACGTGGGACAGCCCTGTGGGAAAGCCTCGAGGGCAAGCCTCGAGGGAAAACCGCAGATCCTTTGATCCACGCCACGGGAAGCGTGACATTGCTGCTACCGCCTGGAAGGAAAGCGCACGTGCATGCCCCCACTCGAGACGAGGCCTGACTCCCCTGGGGAGACTCCAGAAGTACCCAAAGATCTATGTCAGCCCCTGAGAGGAATCCTCGGTTCCGGCCCTGACTCCACACAAGGATTGTGGCCCCGGTATCGACGGGAGAGGAATCCCGAGAGGCCCCTTAGCAACTCGCATGGGGATTGGCCTCTCCTGAGGCCACCAGGGCGGGTCCCTGAGGTCCCCGTCGTAACTCGAGAACACCTGCCGCAACTCGAGAAAATCCAGGAAGTTCTCCCTTCCAGGCGAGATGAGGCCTATTTCCGATGAGGCGTCTGGAGACTAATGACACCTAACCTCTGGAACTTCGAAAGGGTCTTTCACACCCTTGCTGCAACTCAAGAAGTTCACCGCCATACCTGTCTCCACTCGAGAGAAAGCACGATGGTCCCGCCCACATCCAGAGGAGCCCCGTTTCCCCCTCGGAGCTCGAGATGAGGGATCCTTTCCCTGCTTTCAACGGTAAAGAATTCCCGGCGTTCCCGTCGCATCTCAAGAGGAGGTACTCTCAACAGGAAAGGCGAGAGGAACTCCATGGTCGTACCACCATTCCAAGAGTCCCCCAGATGTCTCAGTCCATTCCAGAGGAACCTCTTTGCCCTGCACTGGCTCATCTTTCACGCCGAGGATCGACTCACACCACGGTGGCACGTGGGACAGCCCTGTGGGAAAGCCTCGAGGGAAAACCACAGACCATTTGATCCACGCGACGGGAAGCGTGACATTGCTGCTACAGCCTGGAAGGAAAGTGCACGTGCATGCCCCCACTCGAGACGAGGCCTGACTCCCCTGGGGAGACTCCAGAAGTACCCAAAGATCCATGTCAACACTGTGAGGAATCCTCCGTTCCGGCCCTGACTCCACACCAGGTTTTGGCCCCGGTATCGACGGGAGAGGAATCCCGAGAGGCCCCCTAGCAACTCGCATGGGGACTGGCCTCTCCTGAGGCCACCAGGGCGGGTGCCTGAGGTCCCCGTCGTAACTCGAGAACACCTGCCGCAACTCGAGAAAATCCAGGAAGTTCTCCCTTCCAGGCGAGATGAGGCCTATTTCCGATGAGGCGTCTGGAGACTAATGACACCTAACCTCTGCAACTTCGAAAGGGTCTTTCACACCCTTGCTGAAACTCAAGATGTTCACCGCCATACCCGTCTCCACTCGAGAGGAAGCACGATGGTCCCGCCCACATCCAGAGGAGCCCCGTTTCCCCCTCGTAGCTCGAGATGAGGGATCCTTTCCCTGCTTTCAACGGGAAAGAATTCCCGGCGTTCCCGTCGCATCTCAAGAGGAGGCACTCTCAACAGGAAAGGCGAGAGGAACACCATGGTCGTACCACCATTCCAAGAGTCCCCCAGATGTCTCAGTCCATTCCAGAGGAACCTCTTTGCCCTGCACTGGCTCATCTTTCATGCCGAGGATCGACTCACACCACGGTGGCACGAGGGACAGCACTGTGGGAAAGCCTCGAGGGAAAGCCTCGAGGGAAAACCACAGATCCTTTGATCCACGCGACGGCAAGCGTGACATTGCTCCTACAGCCTGGAAGGAAAGCCAACGTGCATGCCCCCACTCGAGTCGAGGCCTTACTCCCCTGGGGAGACTCCAGAAGTACCCAAAGATCCATGTCACCCCTGAGAGGAATCCTCCGTTCCGGCCCTGACTCTACACCAGGTTTTGGCCCCGGTATCGACGGGAGAGGAATCCCGAGAGGCCCCCTAGCAACTCGCATGGGGACTGGCCTCTCCTGAGGCCACCAGGGCGGGTCCCTGAGGTCCCCGTTGTAACTCGAGAACACCTGCCTCAACTCGAGAAAATCCAGGAAGTTCTCCCTTCCAGGCCAGATGAAGCCTATTTCCAATGAGGCGTCTGGAGACTAATGACACCTAACCTCTGGAACTTCGAAAGGGTCTTTCACACCCTTGCTGCAACTCAAGAAGTTCACCGCCATACCCGTCTCCACTCGAGAGGAAGCACGATGGTCCCGCCCACATCCAGAGGAGCCCCGTTTCCCCCTCGTAGCTCGAGATGAGGGATCCTTTCCCTGCTTTCAACGGGAAAGAATTCCCGGCGTTCCCGTCGCATCTCAAGAGGAGGCACTCTCAACAGGAAAGGCGAGAGGAACTCCATGGTCGTACCACCATTTCAAGAGTCCCCCAGATGTCTCAGTCCATTCCAGAGGAACCTCTTTGCCCTGCACTGGCTCATCTTTCACGCCGAGGATCGACTCACACCACGGTGGCACGTGGGACAGCCCTGTGGGAAAGCCTCGAGGGAAAGCCTCGAGGAAAAACCACAGATCCTTTGATCCACGCCACGAAAGCGTAACATTGCTGCTACAGCCTGTAAGGAAAGCGTACGTGAATGCCCCCACTCGAGACGAGGCCTGACTCCCCTGGGAGACTCCAGAAGTACCCAAAGATCCATGTCAGCCCCAGAGAGGAATCCTCGGTTCCGGCCCTGACTCCACACAAGGTTTTTGGCCCCGGTATCGACGGGAGAGGAATCCCGAGAGGCCCCCTAGCACCTCGCATGGGGACTGGCCTCTCCTGAGGCCACCAGGGCGGGTCCCTGAGGTCCCCGTCGTAACTCGAGAACACCTGCCGCAACTCGGGAAAATCCAGGAAGTTCTCCCTTCCAGGCGAGATGAGGCCTATTTCCGATGAGGCGTCTGGAAACTAATGACACCTAACCTCTGGAACTTCGAAAGGGTCTTTCACACCCTTGCTGCAACTCAACAAGTTCACCGCCATACCCGTGTCCACTCGAGAGGAAGCACGATGGTCCCGCCCACATCCAGAGGAGCCCCGTTTCCCCCTCGGAGCTCGAGATGAGGGATCCTTTCCCTGCTTTCAACGGGAAAGAATTCCCGGCGTTCCCGTCGCATCTCAAGAGGAGGCACTCTCAACAGGAAAGGCGAGAGGAACTCCATGGTCGTACCACCATTCCAAGAGTCCCCCAGATGTCTCAGTCCATTCCAGAGGAACCTCTTTGCCCTGCACTGGCTCATCTTTCACGCCGAGGATCGACTCACACCACGGTGGCACGTGGGACAGCCCTGTGGGAAAGCCTCGAGGGAAAGCCTCGAGGGAAAACCACAGATCCTTTGATCCACGCGACGGGAAGCGTGACATTGCTGCTACAGCCTGGAAGGAAAGCGCACGTGCATGCCCCCACTCGAGACGAGGCCTGACTCCCCTGGGGAGACTCCATAAGTACCCAAAGATCCATGTCAGCCCCTGAGAGGAATCCTCGGTTCTGGCCCTGACTCCACACAAGGTTTTTGGCCCCGGTATCGACGGGAGAGGAATCCCGAGAGGCCCCCTAGCACCTCGCATGGGGACTGGCCTCTCCTGAGGCCACCAGGGCGGGTCCCTGAGGTCCCCGTCGTAACTCGAGAACACCTGCCGCAACTCGAGAAAATCCAGGAAGTTCTCCCTTCCAGGCGAGATGAGGCCTATTTCCGATGAGGCGTCTGGAGACTAATGACACCTAACCTCTGGAACTTCGAAAGGGTCTTTCACACCCTTGCTGCAACTCAAGAAGTTCACCGCCATACCTGTCTCCACTCGAGAGGAAGCACGATTGTCCCGCCCACATCCAGAGGAGCCCCGTTTCCCCCTCGTAGCTCGAGATGAGGGATCCTTTCCCTGCTTTCAACGGGAAAGAATTCCCGGCGTTCCCGTCGCATCTCAAGAGGAGGCACTCTCAACAGGAAAGGCGAGAGGAACTCCATGGTCGTACCACCATTCCAAGAGTCCCCCAGATGTCTCAGTCCATTCCAGAGGAACCTCATTGGCCTGCACTGGCTCATCTTTCACGCTGAGGATCGACTCACACCACGGTGGCACGTGGGACAGCCCTGTGGGAAAGCCTCGAGGGAAAGCCTCGAGGGAAAACCACAGATCCTTTGATCCACGCGACGGGAAGCGTGACATTGCTGCTACAGCCTGGAAGGAAAGCGCACGTGCATGCCCCCACTCGAGACGAGGCCTGACTCCCCTGGGGAGACTCCAGAAGTACCCAAAGATCCATGTCAGCCCCTGAGAGGAATCCTCGGTTCCGGCCCTGACTCCACACTAGATTTTTGGCCCCGGTATCGACGGGAGAGGAATCCCGAGAGGCCCCCTAGCAACTCGCATGGGGACTGGCCTCTCCTGAGGCCACCAGGGCGGGTCCCTGAGGTCCCCGTCGAAACTCGAGAACACCTGCCGCAACTCGAGAAAATCCAGGAAGTTCTCCCTTCCAGGCGAGATGAGGCCTATTTCCGATGAGGCGTCTGGAAACTAATGACACCTAACCTCTGCAACTTCGAAAGGGTCTTTCACACCCTTGCTGCAACTCAAGATGTTCACCGCCATACCCGTCTCCACTCGAGAGGAAGCACGATGGTCCCGCCCACATCCAGAGGAGCCCCGTTTCCCCCTCGTAGCTCGAGATGAGGGATCCTTTCCCTGCTTTCAACGGGAAAGAATTCCCGGCGTTCCCGTCGCATCTCAAGAGGAGGCACTCTCAACAGGAAAGGCGAGAGGAACACCATGGTCGTACCACCATTCCAAGAGTCCCCGAGATGTCTCAGTCCATTCCAGAGGAAATTCTTTGCCCTGCACTGGCTCATCTTTCATGCCGAGGATCGACTCACACCACGGTGGCACGAGGGACAGCCCTGTGGGAAAGCCTCGAGGGAAAGCCTCGAGGGAAAACCACAGATCCTTTGATCCACGCGACGGGAAGCGTGACATTGCTCCTACAGCCTGGAAGGAAAGCGCACGTGCATGCCCCCACTCGAGTTGAGGCCTTACTCCCCTGGGGAGACTCCAGAAGTACCCAAAGATCCATGTCACCCCTGAGAGGAATCCTCCGTTCCGGCCCTGACTCCACACCAGGTTTTGGCCCCGGTATCAATGGGAGAGGAATCCCGAGAGGCCCCCTAGCAACTCGCATGGGGACTGGCCTCTCCTGAGGCCACCAGGGCGGGTCCCTGAGGTCCCCGTTGTAACTCGAGAACACCTGCCTCAACTCGAGAAAATCCAGGAAGTTCTCCCTTCCAGGCCAGATGAAGCCTATTTCCAATGAGGCGTCTGGAGACTAATGACACCTAACCTCTGGAACTTCGAAAGGGTCTTTCACACCCTTGCTGAAACTCAAGAAGTTCACCCCCATACCCGTCTCCACTCGAGAGGAAGCACGATGGTCCCGCCCACATCCAGAGGAGCCCCGTTTCCCCCTGGTAGCTCGAGATGAGGGATCCTTTCCCTGCTTTCAACGGGAAAGAATTCCCGGCGTTCCCGTCGCATCTCAAGAGGAGGCACTCTCAACAGGAAAGGCGAGAGGAACTCCATGGTCGTACCACCATTCCAAGTGTCCCCCAGATGTCTCAGTCCATTCCAGAGGAACCTCTTTGCCCTGCACTGGCTCATCTTTCACGCCGAGGATCGACTCACACCACGGTGGCACGTGGGACAGCCCTGTGGGAAAGCCTCGAGGGAAAACCACAGACCCTTTGATCCACGGGACGGGAAGCGTGACATTGCTGCTACAGCCTGGAAGGAAAGCGCACGTGCATGCCCCGACTCGAGACGACGCCTGACTCCCCTGGGAAGACTCCAGAAGTACCAACAGATCCATGTCAGCCCCTGAGAGGAATCCTCGGTTCCGGCCCTGACTGCACACAAGGTTTTTGGCCCCGGTATCGACGGGAGAGGAATCTCGAGAGGCCCCCTAGCAACTCGCATGGGGACTGGCCTCTCCTGAGGCCACCAGGGCGGGTCCCTGAGGTCCCCGTCGTAACTCGAGAACACCTGCCGCAACTCGAGAAAATCCTGGAAGTTCTCCCTTCCAGGCGAGATGAGGCCTATTTCCGATGAGGCGTCTGGAGACTAATGACACCTAAGCTCTGGAACTTCGAAAGGGTCTTTCACACCCTTGCTGCAACTCAAGAAGTTCACCGCCATACCCGTCTCCACTCGAGAGGAAGCACGATGGTCCCGCCCACATCCAGAGGAGCCCCGTTTCCCCCTCGTAGCTCGAGATGAGGGATCCTTTCCCTACTTTCAACGGGAAAGAATTCCCGACGTTCCCGTCGCATCTCAAGAGGAGGCACTCTCAACAGGAAAGGCGAGAGGAACTCCATGGTCGTACCACCATTCCAAGAGTCCCTCAGATGTCTCAGTCCATTCCAGAGGAACCTCTTTGCCCTGCACTGGCTCATCTTTCACGCCGAGGATCGACTCACACCACGGTGGCACGTGGGACAGCCCTGTGGAAAAGCCTCGAGAGAAAGCCTCGATGGAAAACCACAGATCCTTTGATCCACGCCACGGGAAGCGTGACATTGCTGCTACACCCTGGAAGGAAAGCGCACGTGCATGCCCCCACTCGAGACGAGGCCTGACTCCCCTGGGGAGACTCCAGAAGTACCCAAAGATCCATGTCAGCCACTGAGAGGAATCCTCGGTTCCGGCCCTGACTCCACACAAGGATTTTGGCCCCGGTATCGACGGGAGAGGAATCCCGAGAGGCCCCCTAGCAACTCGCATGGGGACTGGCCTCTCCTGAGGCCACCAGGGCGGGTCCCTGAGGTCCCCGTCGTAACTCGAGAACACCTGCCGCAACTCGAGAAAATCCAGGAAGTTCTCCCTTCCAGGCGAGATGAGGCCTATTTCCGATGAGGCGTCTGGAGACTAATGACACCTAACCTCTGGAACTTCGAAAGGGTCTTTCACACCCTTGCTGCAACTCAAGAAGTTCACCGCCATACCTGTCTCCACACGAGAGGAAGCACGATGGTCCCGCCCACATCCAGAGGAGCCCCGTTTCCCCCTCGGAGCTCGAGATGAGGGATCCTTTCCCTGCTTTCAACGGGAAAGAATTCCCGGCGTTCCCGTCGCATCTCAAGAGGAGGCACTCTCAACAGGAAAGGCGAGAGGAACTCCATGGTCGTACCACCATTCCAAGAGTCCCCCAGATGTCTCAGTCCATTCCAGAGGAACCTCTTTGCCCTGCACTGGCTCATCTTTCATGCCGAGGATCGACTCACACCACGGTGGCACGAGGGACAGCACTGTGGGAAAGCCTCGAGGGAAAGCCTCGAGGGAAAACCACAGATCCTTTGATCCACGCGACGGGAAGCGTGACATTGCTCCTACAGCCTGGAAGGAAAGCGCACGTGCATGCCCCCACTCGAGTCGAGGCCTTACTCCCCTGGGGAGACTCCAGAAGTACCCAAAGATCCATGTCACCCCTGAGAGGAATCCTCGGTTCCGGCCCTGACTCCACACAAGGTTTTTGGCCCCGGTATCTACGGGAGAGGAATCCCGAGAGGCCCCCTAGCAACTCGCATGGGGACTGGCCTCTCCTGAGGCCACCAGGGCGGGTCCCTGAGGTCCCCGTTGTAACTCGAGAACACTTGCCTCAACTCGAGAAAATCCACGAAGTTCTCCCTTCCAGGCCAGATGAAGCCTATTTCCAATGAGGCGTCTGGAGACTAATGACACCTAACCTCTGGAACTTCGAAAGGGTCTTTCACACCCTTGCTGAAACTCAAGAAGTTCACCGCCATACCCGTCTCCACTCGAGAGGAAGCACGATGGTCCCGCCCACATCCAGAGGAGCCCCGTTTCCCCCTGGTAGCTCGAGATGAGGGATCCTTTCCCTGCTTTCAACGGGAAAGAATTCCCGGCGTTCCCGTCGCATCTCAAGAGGAGGCACTCTCAACAGGAAAGGCGAGAGGAAGTCCATGGTCCTACCACCATTCCAAGAGTCCCCCAGATGTCTCAGTCCATTCCAGAGGAACCTCTTTGCCCTGCACTGGCTCATCTTTCACGCCGAGGATCGACTCACACCACGGTGGCACGTGGGACAGCCCTGTGGGAAAGCCTCGAGGGCAAGCCTCGAGGGAAAACCACAGATCCTTTGATCCATGCCACGGGAAGCGTGACATTGCTGCTACCGCCTGGAAGGAAAGCGCACGTGCATGCCCCCACTCAAGACGAGGCCTGACTCCCCTGGGGAGAATCCAGAAGTACCCAAAGATCCATGTCAGCCCCTGAGAGGAATCCTCGGTTCCGGCCCTGATCCACACAAGGTTTTTGGCCCCAGTATCGACGGGAGAGGAATCCCGAGAGGCCCCCTAGCAACTCGCATGGGGACTGGCCTCTCCTGAGACAACCAGGGCGGGTCCCTGAGGTCCCAGTCGTAACTCGAGAACACCTGCCGCAACTCGAGATAATCCAGGAAGTTCTCCCTTCCAGGCGAGATGAGGCCTATTTCCGATGAGGCGTCTGGAGACTAATGACACCTAACCTCTGGAACTTCGAAAGGGTCTTTCACACCCTTGCTGCAACTCAAGAAGTTCACCGCCATACCCGTCTCCACTCGAGAGGAAGCACGATGGTCCCGCCCACATCCAGAGGAGCCCCGTTTCCCCCTGGTAGCTCGAGATGAGGGATCCTTTCCCTGCTTTCAACGGGAAAGAATTCCCGGCGTTCCCGTCGCATCTCAAGAGGAGGCACTCTCAACAGGAAAGGCGAGAGGAACTCCATGGTCGTACCACCATTCCAAGTGTCCCCCAGATGTCTCAGTCCATTCCAGAGGAACCTCTTTGCCCTGCACTGGCTCATCTTTCACGCCGAGGATCGACTCACACCACGGTGGCACGTGGGACAGCCCTGTGGGAAAGCCTCGAGGGAAAACCACAGACCATTTGATCCACGCGACGGGAAGCGTGACATTGCTGCTACAGCCTGGAAGGAAAGCGCACGTGCATGCCCCCACTCGAGACGAGGCCTGACTCCCCTGGGGAGACTCCAGAAGTACCCAAAGATCCATGTCAACCCTGTGAGGAATCCTCCGTTCCGGCCCTGACTCCACACCAGGTTTTGGCCCCGGTATCGACGGGAGAGGAATCCCGAGAGGCCCCCTAGCAACTCGCATGGGGACTGGCCTCTCCTGAGGCCACCAGGGCGGGTCCCTGATGTCCCCGTCGTAACTCGAGAACACCTGCCGCAACTCGAGAAAATCCAGGAAGTTCTCCCTTCCAGGCGAGATGAGGCCTATTTCCGATGAGGCGTCTGGAAACTAATGACACCTAACCTCTGCAACTTCGAAAGGGTCTTTCACACCCTTGCTGCAACTCAAGAAGTTCACCGCCATACCCGTCTCCACTCGAGAGGATGCACGATGGTCCCGCCCACATCCAGAGGAGCCCCGTTTCCCCCTCGTAGCTCGAGATGAGGGATCCTTTCCCTGCTTTCAACGGGAAAGAATTCCCGGCGTTCCCGTCGCATCTCAAGAGGAGGCACTCTCAACAGGAAAGGCGAGAGGAACACCATGGTCGTACCACCATTCCAAGTGTCCCCGAGATGTCTCAGTCCATTCCAGAGGAACCTCTTTGCCCTGCACTGGCTCATCTTTCATGCCGAGGATCGACTCACACCACGGTGGCACGAGGGACAGCACTGTGGGAAAGCCTCGAGGGAAAGCCTCGAGGGAAAACCACAGATCCTTTGATCCACGCGACGGGAAGCGTGACATTGCTCCTAAAGCCTGGAAGGAAAGCGCACGTGCATGCCCCCACTCGAGTCGAGGCCTTACTCCCCTGGGGAGACTCCAGAAGTACCCAAAGATCCATGTCACCCCTGAGAGGAATCCTCCGTTCCGGCCCTGACTCCACACCAGGTTTTGGCCCCGGTATCGACGGGAGAGGAATCCCGAGAGGCCCCCTAGCAACTCGCATGGGGACTGGCCTCTCCTGAGGCCACCAGGGCGGGTCCCTGAGGTCCCCGTTGTAACTCGAGAACACCTGCCTCAACTCGAGAAAATCCAGGAAGTTCTCCCTTCCAGGCCAGATAAAGCCTATTTCCAATGAGGCGTCTGGAGACTAATGACACCTAACCTCTGGAACTTCGAAAGGGTCTTTCACACCCTTGCTGAAACTCAAGAAGTTCACCGCCATACCCGTCTCCACTCGAGAGGAAGCACGATGGTCCCGCCCACATCCAGAGGAGCCCCGTTTCCCCCTCGTAGCTCGAGATGAGGGATCCTTTCCCTGCTTTCAACGGGAAAGAATTCCCGGCGTTCCCGTCGCATCTCAAGGGGAGGCACTCTCAACAGGAAAGGCGAGAGGAAGTCCATGGTCGTACCACCATTCCAAGAGTCCCCCAGATGTCTCAGTCCATTCCAGAGGAACCTCTTTGCCCTGCACTGGCTCATCTTTCACGCCGAGGATCGACTCACACCACGGTGGCACGTGGGACAGCCCTGTGGGAAAGCCTCGAGGGCAAGCCTCGAGGGAAAACCACAGATCCTTTGATCCTCGCCACGGGAAGCGTGACATTGCTGCTACCGCATGGAAGGAAAGCGCACGTGCATGCCCCCACTCGAGACGAGGCCTGACTCCCCTGGGGAGAATCCAGAAGTACCCAAAGATCCATGTCAGCCCCTGAGAGGAATCCTCGGTTCCGGCCCTGATCCACACAAGGTTTTTGGCCCCAGTATCGACGGGAGAGGAATCCCGAGAGGCCCCCTAGCAACTCGCATGGGGACTGGCCTCTCCTGAGGCAACCAGGGCGGGTCCCTGAGGTCCCCGTCGTAACTCGAGAACACCTGCCGCAACTCGAGATAATCCAGGAAGTTCTCCCTTCCAGGCGAGATGAGGCCTATTTCCGATGAGGCGTCTGGAGACTAATGACACCTAACCTCTGGAACTTCGAAAGGGTCTTTCACACCCTTGCTGCAACTCAAGAAGTTCACCGCCATACCTGTCTCCACACGAGAGGAAGCACGATGGTCCCGCCCACATCCAGAGGAGCCCCGTTTCCCCCTCGGAGCTCGAGATGAGGGATCCTTTCCCTGCTTTCAACGGGAAAGAATTCCCGGGGTTCCCGTCGCATCTCAAGAGGAGGCACTCTCAACAGGAAAGGCGAGAGGAACTCCATGGTCGTACCACCATTCCAAGAGTCCCCCAGATGTCTCAGTCCATTCCAGAGGAACCTCTTTGCCCTGCACTGGCTCATCTTTCATGCCGAGGATCGACTCACACCTCGGTGGCACGAGGGACAGCACTGTGGGAAAGCCTCGAGGGAAAGCCTCGAGGGAAAACCACAGATCCTTTGATCCGCGCGACGGGAAGCGTGACATTGCTCCTACAGCCTGGAAGGAAAGCGCACGTGCATGCCCCCACTCGAGTCGAGGCCTTACTCCCCTGGGGAGACTCCAGAAGTACCCAAAGATCCATGTCACCCCTGAGAGGAATCCTCCGTTCCGGCCCTGACTCCACACCAGGTTTTGGCCCCGGTATCGACGGGAGAGGAATCCCGAGAGGCCCCCTAGCAACTCGCATGGGGACTGGCCTCTCCTGAGGCCACCAGGGCGGGTCCCTGAGGTCCCCGTTGTAACTCGAGAACACTTGCCTCAACTCGAGAAAATCCAGGAAGTTCTCCCTTCCAGGCCAGATGTAGCCTATTTCCAATGAGGCGTCTGGAGACTAATGACACCTAACCTCTGGAACTTCGAAAGGGTCTTTCACACCCTTGCTGAAACTCAAGAAGTTCACCACCATACCCGTCTCCACTCGAGAGGAAGCACGATGGTCCCGACCACATCCAGAGGAGCCCCGTTTCCCCCTGGTAGCTCGAGATGAGGGATCCTTTCCCTGCTTTCAACGGGAAAGAATTCCCGGCGTTCCCGTCGCATCTCAAGAGGAGGCACTCTCAACAGGAAAGGCGAGAGGAACTCCATGGTCGTACCACCATTCCAAGTGTCCCCCAGATGTCTCAGTCCATTCCAGAGGAACCTCTTTGCCCTGCACTGGCTCATCTTTCACGCCGAGGATCGACTCACACCACGGTGGCACGTGGGACAGCCCTGTGGGAAAGCCTCGAGGGAAAACCACAGACCATTTGATCCACGCGACGGGAAGCGTGACATTGCTGCTACAGCCTGGAAGGAAAGCGCACGTGCATGCCCCCACTCGAGACGAGGCCTGACTCCCCTGGGGAGACTCCAGAAGTACCCAAAGATCCATGTCAACCCTGTGAGGAATCCTCCGTTCCGGCCCTGACTCCACACCAGGTTTTGGCCCCGGTATCGACGGGAGAGGAATCCCGAGAGGCCCCCTAGCAACTCGCATGGGGACTGGCCTCTCCTGAGGCCACCAGGGCGGGTCCCTGATGTCCCCGTCGTAACTCGAGAACACCTGCCGCAACTCGAGAAAATCCAGGAAGTTCTCCCTTCCAGGCGAGATGAGGCCTATTTCCGATGAGGCGTCTGGAAACTAATGACACCTAACCTCTGCAACTTCGAAAGGGTCTTTCACACCCCTGCTGCAACTCAAGAAGTTCACCGCCATACCCGTCTCCACTCGAGAGGATGCACGATGGTCCCGCCCACATCCAGAGGAGCCCCGTTTCCCCCTCGTAGCTCGAGATGAGGGATCCTTTCCCTGCTTTCAACGGGAAAGAATTCCCGGCGTTCCCGTCGCATCTCAAGAGGAGGCACTCTCAACAGGAAAGGCGAGAGGAACACCATGGTCGTACCACCATTCCAAGTGTCCCCGAGATGTCTCAGTCCATTCCAGAGGAACCTCTTTGCCCTGCACTGGCTCATCTTTCATGCCGAGGATCGACTCACACCACGGTGGCACGAGGGACAGCACTGTGGGAAAGCCTCGAGGGCAAGCCTCGAGGGAAAACCACAGATCCTTTGATCCACGCGACGGGAAGCGTGACATTGCTCCTACAGCCTGGAAGGAAAGCGCACGTGCATGCCCCCACTCGAGTCGAGGCCTTACTCCCCTGGGGAGACTCCAGAAGTACCCAAAGATCCATGTCACCCCTGAGAGGAATCCTCCGTTCCGGCCCTGACTCCACACCAGGTTTTGGCCCCGGTATCGACGGGAGAGGAATCCCGAGAGGCCCCCTAGCAACTCGCATGGGGACTGGCCTCTCCTGAGGCCACCAGGGCGGGTCCCTGAGGTCCCCGTTGTAACTCGAGAACACCTGCCTCAACTCGAGAAAATCCAGGAAGTTCTCCCTTCCAGGCCAGATGAAGCCTATTTCCAATGAGGCGTCTGGAGACTAATGACACCTAACCTCTGGAACTTCGAAAGGGTCTTTCACACCCTTGCTGAAACTCAAGAAGTTCACCGCCATACCCGTCTCCACTCGAGAGGAAGCACGATGGTCCCGCCCACATCCAGAGGAGCCCCGTTTCCCCCTGGTAGCTCGAGATGAGGGATCCTTTCCCTGCTTTCAACAGGAAAGAATTCCCGGCGTTCCCGTCGCATCTCAAGAGGAGGCACTCTCAACAGGAAAGGCGAGAGGAAGTCCATGGTCGTACCACCATTCCAAGAGTCCCCCAGATGTCTCAGTCCATTCCAGAGGAACCTCTTTGCCCTGCACTGGCTCATCTTTCACGCCGAGGATCGACTCACACCACGGTGGCACGTGGGACAGCCCTGTGGGAAAGCCTCGAGGGCAAGCCTCGAGGGAAAACCACAGATCCTTTGATCCACGCCACGGGAAGCGTGACATTGCTGCTACCGCCTGGAAGGAAAGCGCACGTGCATGCCCCCACTCGAGACGAGGCCTGACTCCCCTGGGGAGAATCCAGAAGTACCCAAAGATCCATGTCAGCCCCTGAGAGGAATCCTCGGTTCCGGCCCTGATCCACACAAGGTTTTTGGCCCCAGTATCGACGGGAGAGGAATCCCGAGAGGCCCCCTAGCAACTCGCATGGGGACTGGCCTCTCCTGAGGCAACCAGGGCGGGTCCCTGAGGTCCCCGTCGTAACTCGAGAACACCTGCCGCAACTCGAGAAAATCCAGGAAGTTCTCCCTTCCAGGCGAGATGAGGCCTATTTCCGATGAGGCGTCTGGAGACTAATGACACCTAAACTCTGGAACTTCGAAAGGGTCTTTCACACCCTTGCTGCAACTCAAGAAGTTCACCGCCATACCTGTCTCCACACGAGAGGAAGCACGATGGTCCCGCCCACATCCAGAGGAGCCCCGTTTCCCCCTCGGAGCTCGAGATGAGGGATCCTTTCCCTGCTTTCAACGGGAAAGAATTCCCGGTGTTCCCGTCGCATCTCAAGAGGAGGCACTCTCAACAGGAAAGGCGAGAGGAACTCCATGGTCGTACCACCATTCCAAGAGTCCCCCAGATGTCTCAGTCCATTCCAGAGGAACCTCTTTGCCCTGCACTGGCTCATCTTTCACGCCGAGGATCGACTCACACCACGGTCGCACGTGGGACAGCCCTGTGGGAAAGCCTCGAGGGAAAACCACAGACCATTTGATCCACGCGACGGGAAGCGTGACTTTGCTCCTACAGCCTGGAAGGAAAGCGCACGTGCATGCCCCCACTCGAGTCGAGGCCTTACTCCCCTGGGGAGACTCCAGAAGTACCCAAAGATCCATGTCACCCCTGAGAGGAATCCTCCCTTCCGGCCCTGACTCCACACCAGGTTTTGGCCCCGGTATCGACGGGAGAGGAATCCCGAGAGGCCCCCTAGCACCTCGCATGGGGACTGGCCTCTCCTGAGGCCACCAGGGCGGGTCCCTGAGGTCCCCGTTGTAACTCGAGAACACCTGCCTCAACTCGAGAAAATCCAGGAAGTTCTCCCTTCCAGGCCAGATGAAGCCTATTTCCAATGAGGCGTCTGGAGACTAATGACACCTAACCTCTGGAACTTTGAAAGGGTCTTTCACACCCTTGCTGCAACTCAAGAAGTTCACCCCCATACCCGTCTCCACTCGAGAGGAAGCACGATGGTCCCGCCCACATCCAGAGGAGCCCCGTTTCCCCCTGGTAGCTCGAGATGAGGGATCCTTTCCCTGCTTTCAACGGGAAAGAATTCCCAGCGTTCCCGTCGCATCTCAAGAGGAGGCACTCTCAACAGGAAAGGCGAGAGGAACTCCATGGTCGTACCACCATTCCAAGTGTCCCCCAGATGTCTCAGTCCATTCCAGAGGAACCTCTTTGCCCTGCACTGGCTCATCTTTCAGGCCGAGGATCGACTCACACCACGGTGGCACGTGGGACAGCCCTGTGGGAAAGCCTCGAGGGCAAGCCTCGAGGGAAAACCACAGATCCTTTGATCCACGCCACGGGAAGCATGACATTGCTGCTACCGCCTGGAAGGAAAGCGCACGTGCATGCCCCCACTCGAGACGAGGCCTGACTCCCCTGGGGAGAATCCAGAAGTACTCAAAGATCCATGTCAGCCCCTGAGAGGAATCCTCGGTTCCGGCCCTGATCCACACAAGGTTTTTGGCCCCAGTATCGACGGGAGAGGAATCCCGAGAGGCCCCCTAGCAACTCGCATGGGGACTGGCCTCTCCTGAGGCAACCAGGGCGGGTCCCTGATGTCCCCGTCGTAACTCGAGAACACCTGCCGCAACTCGAGATAATCCAGGAAGTTCTCCCTTCCAGGCGAGATGAGGCCTATTTCCGATGAGGCGACTGGAGACTAATGACACCTAACCTCTGGAACTTCGAAAGGGTCTTTCACACCCTTGCTGCAACTCAAGAAATTCACCGCCATACCCGTCTCCACTCGAGAGGAAGCACGATGGTCCCGCCCACATCCAGAGGAGCCCCGTTTCCCCCTCGTAGCTCGAGATGAGGGATCCTTTCCCTGCTTTCAACGGGAAAGAATTCCCGGCGTTCCCGTCGCATCTCAAGAGGAGACACTCTCAACCGGAAAGGCGAGAGGAACTCCATGGTCGTACCACCATTCCAAGAGTCCCCCAGATGTCTCAGTCCATTCCAGAGGAACCTCTTTGCCCTGCACTGGCTCATCTTTCACGCCGAGGATCGACTCACACCACGGTGGTACGTGGGACAGCCCTGTGGGAAAGCCTCGAGGGCAAGCCTCGAGGGAAAACCACAGATCCTTTGATCCACGCGACGGGAAGCGTGACATTGCTGCTACCGCCTGGAAGGAAAGCGCACGTGCATGCCCCCAATCTAGACGAGGCCTGACTCCCCTGGGGAGACTCCAGAAGTACCCAAAGATCAATGTCAGCCCCTGAGAGGAATCCTCGGTTCCGGCCCTGACTGCACACAAGGTTTTTGGCCCCGGTATCGACAGGATAGGAATCCCGAGAGGCCCCCTAGAACCTCGCATGGGGACTAGCCTCTCCTGAGGCCACCAGGGCGGGTCCCTGAGGTCCCCGTCGTAACTTGAGAACACCTGCCGCAACTCGAGAAAATCCAGGAAGTTCTCCCTTCCAGGCGAGATGAGGCCTATTTCCGAAAAGGCGTCTGGAGACTAATGACACCTAACCTCTGGAACTTCGAAAGGGTCTTTCACACCCTTGCTGCAACTCAAGAACTTCACCTCCATACCCGTCTCCACTCGAGAGGAAGCACGATGGTCCCGCCCACATCCAGAGGAGCCCCGTTTCCCCCTCGGAGCTCGAGATGAGGGATCCTTTCCCTGCTTTCAACGGGAAAGAATTCCCGGCGTTCCCGTCGCATCTCAAGAGGAGGCACTCTCAACAGGAAAGGCGAGAGGAACACCATGGTCGTACCACCATTCCAAGAGTCCCCGAGATGTCTCAGTCCATTCCACAGGAACCTCTTTGCCCTGCACTGGCTCATCTTTCATGCCGAGGATCGACTCACACCACGGTGGCACGAGGGACAGCACTGTGGGAAAGCCTCGAGGGAAAGCCTCGAGGGAAAACCACAGATCCTTTGATCCACGCGACGGGAAGCGTGACATTGCTCCTACAGCCTGGAAGGAAAGCGCACGTGCATGCCCCCACTCGAGTCGAGGCCTTACTCCCCTGGGGAGACTCCAGAAGTACCCAAAGATCCATGTCACCCCTGAGAGGAATCCTCCGTTCCGGCCCTGACTCCACACCAGGTTTTGGCCCCGGTATCGACGGGTGAGGAATCCCGAGAGGCCCCCTAGCAACTCGCATGGGGACTGGCCTCTCCTGAGGCCACCAGGGCGGGTCCCTGAGGTCCCCGTTGTAACTCGAGAACACCTGCCTCAACTCGAGAAAATCCAGGAAGTTCTCCCTTCCAGGCCAGATGAAGCCTATTTCCAATGAGGCGTCTGGAGACTAATGACACCTAACCTCTGGAACTTCGAAAGGGTCTTTCACACCCTTGCTGCAACTCAAGAAGTTCACCCCCATACCCGTCTCCACTCGAGAGGAAGCACGATGGTCCCGCCCACATCCAGAGGAGCCCCGTTTCCCCCTGGTAGCTCGAGATGAGGGATCCTTTCCCTGCTTTCAACGGGAAAGAATTCCCGGCGTTCCCGTCGCATCTCAAGAGGAGGCACTCTCAACAGGAAAGGAGAGAGGAACTCCATGGTCGTACCACCATTCCAAGTGTCCCCCAGATGTCTCAGTCCATTCCAGAGGAACCTCTTTGCCCTGCACTGGCTCATCTTTCAGGCCGAGGATCGACTCACACCACGGTGGCACGTGGGACAGCCCTGTGGGAAAGCCTCGAGGGAAAACCACAGACCCTTTGATCCACGGGACGGGAAGCGTGACATTGCTGCTACAGCCTGGAAGTAAAGCGCACGTGCATGCCCCGACTCGAGACGACGCCTGACTCCCCTGGGAAGACTCCAGAAGTACCAACAAATCCATGTCAGCCCCTGAGAGGAATCCTCGGGTCCAGCTCTGACTCCACACAAGGTTTTTGGCCCCGGTATCGACGGGAGAGGAATCCCGAGAGGCCCCCTAGCAACTCGCATGGGGACTGGCCTCTCCTGAGGCCACCAGGCCGGGTCCCTGAGGTCCCCGTCGTAACTCGAGAACACCTGCCGCAACTCGAGAAAATCCTGGAAGTTCTTCCTTCCAGGCGAGATGAGGCCTATTTCCGATGAGGCGTCTGGAGACTAATGACACCTAAGCTCTGGAACTTCGAAAGGGTCTTTCACACCCTTGCTGCAACTCAAGAAGTTCACCGCCATACCCGTCTCCACTCGAGAGGAAGCACGATGGTCCCGCCCACATCCAGAGGAGCCCCGTTTCCCCCTCGTAGCTCGAGATGAGGGATCCTTTCCCTGCTTTCAACGGGAAAGAATTCCCGGCGTTCCCGTCGCATCTCAAGAGGAGGCACTCTCAACAGGAAAGGCGAGAGGAAGTCCATGGTCGTACCACCATTCCAAGAGTCCCCCAGATGTCTCAGTCCATTCCAGAGGAACCTCTTTGCCCTGCACTGGCTCATCTTTCACGCCGAGGATCGACTCACACCACGGTGGCACGTGGGACAGCCCTGTGGGAAAGCCTCGAGGGCAAGCCTCGAGGGAAAACCACAGATCCTTTGATCCACGCCACGGGAAGCGTGACATTGCTGCTACCGCCTGGAAGGAAAGCGCACGTGCATGCCCCCACTCGAGACGAGGCCTGACTCCCCTGGGGAGAATCCAGAAGTACCCAAAGATCCATGTCAGCCCCTGAGAGGAATCCTCGGTTCCGGCCCTGATCCACACAAGGTTTTTGGCCCCGGTATCGACGGGAGAGGAATCCCGAGAGGCCCCCTAGCAACTCGCATGGGGACTGGCCTCTCCTGAGGCCACCAGGGCGGGTCCCTGAGGTCCCCGTCGTAACTCGAGAACACCTGCCGCAACTCGAGATAATCCAGGAAGTTCTCCCTTCCAGGCGAGATGAGGCCTATTTCCGATGAGGCGTCTGGAGACTAATGACACCTAACCTCTGGAACTTCGAAAGGGTCTTTCCCACCCTTGATGCAACTCAAGAAATTCACCGCCATACCCGTCTCCACTCGAGAGGAAGCACGATGGTCCCGCCCACATCCAGAGGAGCCCCGTTTCCCCTCGTAGCTCGAGATGAGGGATCCTTTCCCTGCTTTCAACGGGAAAGAATTCCCGGCGTTCCCGTCGCATCTCAAGAGGAGACACTCTCAACAGGAAAGGCGAGAGGAACTCCATGGTCGTACCACCATTCCAAGAGTCCCCCAGATGTCTCAGTCCATTCCAGAGGAACCTCTTTGCCCTGCACTGGCTCATCTTTCATGCCGAGGATCGACTCACACCACGGTGGCACGAGGGACAGCACTGTGGGAAAGCCTCGAGGGAAAGCCTCGAGGGAAAACCACAGATCCTTTGATACACGCGACGGGAAGCGTGACATTGCTCCTACAGCCTGGAAGGAAAGCGCAAGTGCATGCCCCCACTCGAGTCGAGGCCTTACTCCCCTGGGGAGACTCCAGAAGTACCCAAAGATCCATGTCACCCCTGAGAGGAATCCTCCGTTCCGGCCCTGACTCCACACCAGGTTTTGGCCCCGGTATCGACGGGAGAGGAATCCCGAGAGGCCCCCTAGCAACTCGCATGGGGACTGGCCTCTCCTGAGGCCACCAGGGCGGGTCCCTGAGGTCCCCGTTGTAACTCGAGAACACCTGCCTCAACTCGAGAAAATCCAGGAAGTTCTCCCTTCCAGGCCAGATGAAGCCTATTTCCAATGAGGTGTCTGGAGACTAATGACACCTAACCTCTGGAACTTCGAAAGGGTCTTTCACACCCTTGCTGCAACTCAAGAAGTTCACCCCCATACCCGTCTCCACTCGAGAGGAAGCACGATGGTCCCGCCCACATCCAGAGGAGCCCCGTTTCCCCCTGGTAGCTCGAGATGAGGGATCCTTTCCCTGCTTTCAACGGGAAAGAATTCCCGGCGTTCCCGTCGCATCTCAAGAGGAGGCACTCTCAACAGGAAAGGCGAGAGGAACTCCATGGTCGTACCACCATTCCAAGTGTCCCCCAGATGTCTCAGTCCATTCCATAGGAACCTCTTTGCCCTGCACTGGCTCATCTTTCAGGCCGAGGATCGACTCACACCACGGTGGCACGTGGGACAGCCCTGTGGGAAAGCCTCGAGGGAAAACCACAGACCCTTTGATCCACGGGACGGGAAGCGTGACATTGCTGCTACAGCCTGGAAGGAAAGCGCACGTGCATGCCCCGACTCGAGACGACGCCTGACTCCCCTGGGAAGACTCCAGAAGTACCAACAGATCCATGTCAGCCCCTGAGAGGAATCCTCGGTTCCGGCCCTGACTCCACACAAGGTTTTTGGCCCCGGTATCGACGGGAGAGGAATCCCGAGAGGCCCCCTAGCAACTCGCATGGGGACTGGCCTCTCCTGAGGCCACCAGGGCGGGTCCCTGAGGTCCCCGTCGTAACTCGAGAACACCTGCCGCAACTCGAGAAAATCCAGGAAGTTCTCCCTTCCAGGCGAGATGAGGCCTATTTCCGATGAGGCGTCTGGAGACTTATGACACCTAAGCTCTGGAACTTCGAAAGGGTCTTTCACACCCTTGCTGCAACTCTAGAAGTTCACCGCCATACCCGTCTCCACTCGAGAGGAAGCACGATGGTCCCGCCCACATCCAGAGGAGCCCCGTTTCCCCCTCGTAGCTCGAGATGAGGGATCCTTTCCCTGCTTTCAACGGGAAAGAATTCCCGGCGTTCCCGTCGCATCTCAAGAGGAGGCACTCTCAACAGGAAAGGCGAGAGGAAGTCCATGGTCGTACCACCATTCCAAGAGTCCCCCAGATGTCTCAGTCCATTCCAGAGGAACCTCTTTGCCCTGCACTGGCTCATCTTTCACGCCGAGGATCGACTCACACCACGGTGGCACGTGGGACAGCCCTGTGGGAAAGCCTCGAGGGCAAGCCTCGAGGGAAAACCACAGATCCTTTGATCCACGCCACGGGAAGCGTGACATTGCTGCTACCGCCTGGAAGGAAAGCGCACGTGCATGCCCCCACTCGAGACGAAGCCTGACTCCCCTGAGCAGAATCCAGAAGTACCCAAAGATCCATGTCAGCCCCTGAGAGGAATCCTCGGTTCCGGCCCTGATCCACACAAGGTTTTTGGCCCCGGTATCGACGGGAGAGGAATCCCGAGAGGCCCCCTAGCAACTCGCATGGGGACTGGCCTCTCCTGAGGCCACCAGGGCGGGTCCCTGAGGTCCCCGTCGTAACTCGAGAACACCTGCCGCAACTCGAGATAATCCAGGAATTTCTCCCTTCCAGGCGAGATGAGGCCTATTTCCGATGAGGCGTCTGGAGACTAATGACACCTCAACTCTGGAACTTCGAAAGGGTCTTTCACACCCTTGCTGCAACTCAAGAAGTTCACCGCCATACCCGTCTCCACTCGAGAGGAAGCACGATGGTCCCGCCCACATCCAGAGGAGCCCCGTTTCCCCCTCGTAGCTCGAGATGAGGGATCCTTTCCCTGCTTTCAACGGGAAAGAATTCCCGGCGTTCCCGTCGCATCTCAAGAGGAGACACTCTCAACAGGAAAGGCGAGAGGAACTCCATGGTCGTACCACCATTCCAAGAGTCCCCCAGATGTCTCAGTCCATTCCAGAGGAACCTCTTTGCCCTGCACTGGCTCATCTTTCACGCCGAGGATCGACTCACACCACGGTGGTACGTGGGACAGCCCTGTGGGAAAGCCTCGAGGGCAAGCCTCGAGGGAAAACCACAGATCCTTTGATCCACGCGACGGGAAGCGTGACATTGCTGCTACCACCTGGAAGGAAAGCGCACGTGCATGCCCCCACTCTAGACGAGGCCTGACTCCCCTGGGGAGACTCCAGAAGTACCCAAAGATCCATGTCAGCCCCTGAGAGGAATCCTCGGTTCCGGCCCTGACTGCACACCAGGTTTTTGGCCCCGGTATCGACAGGATAGGAATCCCGAGAGGCCCCCTAGCACCTCGCATGGGGACTAGCCTCTCCTGAGGCCACCAGGGCGGGTCCCTGAGGTCCCCGTCGTAACTTGAGAACACCTGCCGCAACTGGAGAAAATCCAGGAAGTTCTCCCTTCCAGGCGAGATGAGGCCTATTTCCGAAAAGGCGTCTGGAGATTAATGACACCTAACCTCTGGAACTTCGAAAGGGTCTTTCACACCCTTGCTGCAACTCAAGAAGTTCACCGCCATACCCGTCTCCACTCGAGAGGAAGCACGATGGTCCCGCCCACATCCAGAGGAGCCCCGTTTCCCCCTCGGAGCTCGAGATGAGGGATCCTTTCCCTGCTTTCAACGCGAAAGAATTCCCGGCGTTCCCGTCGCATCTCAAGAGGAGGCACTCTCAACAGGAAAGGCGAGAGGAACTCCATGGTCGTACCACCATTTCAAGAGTCCCTCAGATGTCTCAGTCCATTCCAGAGGAACCTCTTTGCCCTGCACTGGCTCATCTTTCACGCCGAGGATCGACCCACACCACGGTGGCACGTGGGACAGCCCTGTGGGAAAGCCTGGAGAGAAAGCCTCGAGGGAAAACCACAGATCCTTTGATCCACGCGACGGGAAGCGTGACATTGCTGCTACAGCCTGGAAGGAAAGCACACGGGCATGCCCCCACTCGAGACGAGGCCTGACTCCCCTGGGGAGGCTCCAGAAGTACCCAAAGATCCATGTCAGCCCCTGAGAGGAATCCTCGGTTCCGGCCCTGACTCCACACAAGGATTTTGGCCCCGGTATCGACGGGAGAGGAATCCCGAGAGGCCCCCTAGCAACTCGCATGGGGACTGGCCTCTCCTGAGGCCACCAGGGCGGGTCCCTGAGGTCCCCGTCGTAACTCGAGAACACCTGCCGCAACTCGAGAAAATCCAGGAAGTTCTCCCTTCCAGGCGAGATGAGGCCTATTTCCGATGAGGGGTCTGGAGACTAATGACACCTAACCTCTGGAACTTCGAAAGGGTCTTTCACACCCTTGCTGCAACTCAAGAAGTTCACCGCCATACCCGTCTCCACTCGAGAGGAAGCACGATTGTCCCGCCCACATCCAGAGGAGCCCCGTTTCCCCCTCGGAGCTCGAGATGAGGGATCCTATCCCTGCTTTCAACGGGAAAGAATTCCCAGCGTTCCCGTCGCATCTCAAGTGGAGGCACTCTCAACAGGAAAGTCGAGAGGAACTCCATGGTCGTACCACCATTCCAAGAGTCCCCCAGATGTCTCAGTCCATTCCAGAGGAACCTCTTTGCCCTGCACTGGCTCATCTTTCACGCCAAGGATCGACTTACACCACGGTGGCACGTGGGACAGCCCTGTGGGAAAGCCTCGAGGGAAAGCCTCGAGGGAAAACCACAGATCCTTTGATCCACGCGACGGGAAGCGTGACATTGCTGCTACAGCCTGGAAGGAAAGCGCACGTGCATGGCCCCACTCGAGACGAGGCCTGACTCCCCTGGGGAGACTCCAGAAGTACCCAAAGATCCATGTCAGCCCCTGAGAGGAATCCTTGGTTCCGGCCCTGAATCCACACAAGGTTTTTGGCCCCGGTATCGACGGGAGAGGAATCCCGAGAGGCCCCCTAGCACCTCGCATGGGGACTGGCCTCTCCTGAGGCCACCAGGGCGGGACCCTGAGGTCCCCGTCGTAACTCCAGAACACCTGCCGCAACTCGAGAAAATCCAGGAAGTTCTCCCTGCCAGGCGAGATGAGGCCTATTTCCGATGAGGCGTCTGGAGACTAATGACACCTAACCTCTGGAACTTCGAAAGGGTCTTTCACACCCTTGCTGCAACTGAAGAAGTTCACCGCCATACCTGTCTCCACTCGAGAGGAAGCACGATGGTCCCGCCCACATCAAGAGGAGCCCCGTTTCCCCCTCGGAGCTCGAGATGAGGGATCCTTTCCCTGCTTTCAACGGGAAAGAATTCCCGGCGTTCCCGTCGCATCTCAAGAGGAGGCACTCTCAACAGGAAAGGCGAGAGGAACTCCATGGTCGTACCAACATTCCAAGAGTCCCCCAGATGTCTCAGTCCATTCCAGAGGAACCTCTTTGCCCTGCACTGGCTCATCTTTCACGCCGAGGATCGACTCACATCACGGTGGCACGTGGGACAGCCCTGTGGGAAAGCCTCGAGGGAAAGCCTCGAGGGAAAACCACAGATCCTTTGATCCACGCCACGGGAAGCGTGACATTGCTGCTACAGCATGGAAGGAAAGCGCACGTGCATGCCCCCACTCGAGACGAGGCCTGACTCCCCTGGGGAGACTCCAGAAGAACCCAAAGATCCATGTCAGCCCCTGAGAGGAATCCTCGGTTCCGGCCCTGACTCCACACAAGGTTTTTGGCCCCGGTATCGACGGGAGAGGAATCCCGAGAGGCCCCCTAGCAACTCGCATGGGGACTGGCCTCTCCTGAGGCCACCAGGGCGGGTCCCTGAGGTCCCCGTCGTAACTCGAGAACACCTGCCGCAACTCGAGAAAATCCAGGAAGTTCTCCCTTCCAGGCGAGATGAGGCCTATTTCCGATGAGGCGTCTGGAGACTAATGACACCTAACCTCTGGAACTTCGAAAGGGTCTTTCCCACCCTTGCTGCAACTCAAGAAGTTCACCGCCATATCCGTCTCCACTCGAGAGGAAGCACGATGGTCCCGCCCACATCCAGAGGAGCCCCGTTTCCCCCTCGTAGCTCGAGATGAGGGATCCTTTCCCTGCTTTCAACGGGAAAGAATTCCCGGCGTTCCCGTCGCATCTCAAGAGGAGGCACTCTCAACGGGAAAGGCGAGAGGAACTCCATGGTCGTACCACCATTTCAAGAGTCCCCCAGATGTCTCAGTCCATTCCAGAGGAATCTCTTTGCCCTGCACTGGCTCATCTTTCACGCCAAGGATCGACTCACACCACGGTGGCACGTGGGACAGACCTGTGGGAAAGCCTCGAGAGAAAGCCTCGAGGGAAAACCACAGATCCTTTGATCCACGCCACGGGACGCGTGACATTGCTGCTACAGCCTGGAAGGAAAGCGCACGTGCATGCCCCCACTCGAGACGAGGCCTGACTCCCCTGGGGAGACTCCAGAAGTACCCAAAGATCCATGTCAGCCCCTGAGAGGAATCCTCGGTTCCGGCCCTGACTCCACACAAGGTTTTTGGCCCCGGTATCGACGGGAGAGGAATCCCGAGAGGCCCCCTAGCACCTCGCATGGGGACTGGCCTCTCCTGAGGCCACCAGGGCGGGTCCCTGAGGTCCCCGTCGTAACTCGAGAACACCTGCCGCAACTCGAGAAAATCCAGGAAGTTCTCCCTTCCAGGCGAGATGAGGCCTATTTCCGATGAGGCGTCTGGAGACTAATTACACCTAACCTCTGGAACTTCGAAAGGGTCTTTCACACCCTTGCTGCAACTCAAGAAGTTCACCGCCATACCTGTCTCCACTCGAGAGGAAGCAAGATGGTCCCGCCCACATCCAGAGGAGCCCCGTTTCCCCCTCGGAGCTCGAGATGAGGGATCCTTTCCCTGCTTTCAACGGGAAAGAATTCCCAGCGTTCCCTTCGCATCTCAAGAGGAGGCACTCTCAACAGGACAGGCGAGAGGAACTCCATGGTCGTACCACCATTCCAAGAGTCCCCCAGATGTCTCAGTCCATTCCAGAGGAACCTCTTTGCCCTGCACTGGCTCATCTTTCACGCCGAGGATCGACTCACACCACGGTGGCACGTGGGACAGCCCTGTGGGAAAGCCTCGAGGGAAAACCACAGATCCTTTGATCCACGCCACGGGAAGCGTGACATTGCTGCTACAGCCTGGAAGGAAAGCGCACGTGCATGCCCCCACTCAGGACGAGGCCTGACTCCCCTGGGGAGAATCCAGAAGTACCCAAAGATCCATGTCAGCCCCTAAGAGGAATCCTCGGTTCCGGCCCTGATCCACACAAGGTTTTTGGCCCCGGTATCGACGGGAGAGGAATCCCGAGAGGCCCCCTAGCAACTCGCATGGGGACTGGCCTCTCCTGAGGCCACCAGGGCGGGTCCCTGAGGTCCCCGTCGTAACTCGAGAACACCTGCCGCAACTCGAGAAAATCCAGGAAGTTCTCCCTTTCAGGCGAGATGAGGCCTATTTCCGATGAGGCGTCTGGAGACTAATGACACCTAACCTCTGGAACTTCGAAAGGGTCTTTCACACCCTTGCTGCAACTCAAGAAGTTCACCGCCATACCCGTCTCCACTCGAGAGGAAGCACGATGGTCCCGCCCACATCCAGAGGAGCCCCGTTTCCCCCTCGGAGCTCGAGATGAGGGATCCTTTCCCTGCTTTCAACGGGAAAGAATTCCCGGCGTTCCCGTCGCATCTCAAGAGGAGGCACTCTCAACAGGAAAGGCGAGAGGAACTCCATGGTCATACCACCATTCCAAGAGTCCCCCAGATGTCTCAGTCCATTCCAGAGGAACCTCTTTGCCCTGCACTGGCTCATCTTTCACGCCGAGGATCGACTCACACCACGGTGGCACGTGGGACAGCCCTGTGGGAAAGCCTCGAGGGAAAGCCTCGAGGGAAAACCACAGATCCTGTGATCCACGCCTCGAAAGCGTAACATTGCTGCTACAGCCTGGAAGGAAAGCGCACGTGAAAGCCCCCACTCGAGACGAGGCCTGACTCCCCTGGGGAGACTGCAGAAGTACCCAAAGATCCATGTCAGCCCCTGAGAGGAATCCTCGGTTCCGGCCCTGACTGCACACAAGGTTTTTGGCCCCGGTATCGACGGGAGAGGAATCCCGAGAGGCCCCCTAGCACCTCGCGTGGTGACTGGCCTCTCCTGAGGCCACCAGGGCGGGTCCCTGAGGTCCCCGTCGTAACTCGAGAACACCTGCCGCAACTCGAGAAAATCCAGGAAGTTCTCCCTTCCAGGCGAGATGAGGCCTATTTCCGATGAGGCGTCTGGAGACTAATGACACCTAACCTCTGGAACTTCGAAAGGGTCTTTCACACCCTTGCTGCAACTCAAGAAGTTCACCGCCATACCCGTCTCCACTCGAGAGGAAGCACGATGGTCCCGCCCACATCCAGAGGAGCCCCGTTTCCCCCTCGTAGCTCGAGATGAGGGATCCTTTCCCTGCTTTCAACGGGAAAGAATTCCCGGCGTTCCCGTCGCATCTCAAGAGGAGGCACTCTCAACAAGAAAGGCGAGAGGAACTCCATGGTCGTACCACCATTCCAAGAGTCCCCCAGATGTCTCAGTCCATTCCAGAGGAACCTCTTTGCCCTGCACTGGCTCATCTTTCACGCCGAGGATCGACTCACACCACGGTGGCACGTGGGACAGCCCTGTGGGAAAGCCTCGAGGGAAAGCCTCGAGGGAAAACCACAGATCCTTTGATCCACGCGACGGGAAGCGTGACATTGCTGCCACAGCATGGAAGGAAAGCGCACGTGCATGCCCCCACTCGAGACGAGGCCTGACTCCCCTGGGGAGAATCCAGAAGTACCCAAAGATCCATGTCAGCCCCTGAGAGGAATCCTCGGTTCCGGCCCTGATCCACACAAGGTTTTTGGCCCCGGTATCGACGGGAGAGGAATCCCGAGAGGCCCCCTAGCAACTCGCATGGGGACTGTCCTCTCCTGAGGCCACCAGGGCGGGTCCCTGAGGTCCCCGTCGTAACTCGAGAACACCTGCCGCAACTCGAGAAAATCCAGGAAGTTCTCCCTTCCAGGCGAGATGAGGCCTATTTCCGATGAGGCGTCTGGAGACTAATGACACCTAACCTCTGGAACTTCGAAAGGGTCTTTCACACCCTTGCTGCAACTCAAGAGGTTCACCGCCATACCCGTCTCCACTCGAGAGGAAGCACGATGGTCCCGCCCACATCCAGAGGAGCCCCGTTTCCCCCTCGTAGCTCGAGATGAGGGATCCTTTCCCTGCTTTCAACGGGAAAGAATTCAGGACGTTCCCGTCGCATCTCAAGAGGAGGCACTCTCAACAGGAAAGGCGAGAGGAACTCCATGGTCGTACCACCATTCCAAGAGTCCCCCAGATGTCTCAGTCCATTCCAGAGGAACCTCTTTGCCCTGCACTGGCTCATCGTTCACGCCAATGATCGACTCACACCACGGTGGCACGTGGGACAGCCCTGTGGGAAAGCCTCGAGGGAAAACCACAGATCCTTTGATCCACGCGACGGGAAGCGTGACATTGCTGCTACAGCCTGGAAGGAAAGCGCACGTACATGCCCCCACTCGAGACGAGGCCTGACTCCCCTGGGGAGAATCCAGAAGTACCCAAAGATCCATGTCAGCCCCTGAGAGGAATCCTCGGTTCCGGCCCTGATCCACACAAGGTTTTTGGCCCCGGTATCGACGGGAGAGGAATCCCGAGAGGTCCCCTAGCAACTCGCATGGGGACTGGCCTCTCCTGAGGCCACCAGGGCGGGTCCCTGAGGTCCCCGTCGTAACTCGAGAACACCTGCCGCAACTCGAGAAAATCCAGGAAGTTCTCCCTTCCAGGCGAGATGAGGCCTATTTCCGATGAGGCGTCTGGAGACTAATGACACCTAACCTCTGGAACTTCGAAAGGGTCTTTCACACCCTTGCTGCAACTCAAGAAGTTCACCGCCATACCCGTCTCCACTCGAGAGGAAGCACGATGGTCCCGCCCACATCCAGAGGAGCCCCGTTTCCCTCTCGGAGCTCGAGATGAGGGATCCTTTCCCTGCTTTCAACGGGAAAGAATTCCCGGCGTTCTCGTAGCATCTCAAGAGGAGGCACTCTCAACAGGGAAGGCGAGAGGAACTCCATGGTCGTAGCACCATTCCAAGAGTCCCCAAGATGTCTCAGTCCATTCCAGAGGAACCTCTTTGCCTTGCACTGGCTCATCTTTCACGCCGAGGATCGACTCACACCACGGTGGCACGTGGGACAGCCCTGTGGGAAAGCCTCGAGGGAAAGCCTCGAGGGAAAACCACAGATCCTTTGATCCACGCGACGGGAAGCGTGACATTGCTGCTACAGCCTGGAAGGAAAGCGCACGTGCATGCCCCCACTCGAGACGAGGCCTGACTCCCCTGGGGAGACTCCACAAGTACCCAAAGATCCATGTCAGCCCTTGAGAGGAATACTCGGTTCCGGCCCTGACTCCACACAAGGGTTTTGGCCCCGGTATCGACGGGAGAGGAATCCCGAGAGGCCCCCTAGCAACTCGCATGGGGACTGGCCTCTCCTGAGGCCACCAGGGCGGGTCCCTGAGGTCCCCGTCGTAACTCGAGAACACCTGCCGCAACTCGAGAAAATCCAGGAAGTTCTCCCTTCCAGGCGAGATGAGGCCTATTTCCGATGAGGCGTCTGGAGACTAAAGACACCTAACCTCTGGAACTTCGAATGGGTTTTTCATACCCTTGCTGAAACTCAAGAAGTTCACCGCCATACCCGTCTCCACTCGAGAGGAAGCACGATGGTCCCGCCCACATCCAGAGGAGCCCCGTTTCTCCCTCGGAGCTCGAGATGAGGGCTCCTTTCCCTGCTTTCAACGGGAAAGAATTCCCGGTGTTCCCGTCGCATCTCAAGAGGAGGCACTCTCAACAGTAAAGGCGAGAGCAACTCCATGGTCGTACCACCATTCCAAGAGTCCCCCAGATGTCTCAGTCCATTCCAGAGGAACCTCTTTGCCCTGCACTGGCTCATCTTTCACGCCGAGGATCGACTCACACCTCGGTGGCACGTGGGACAGCCCTGTGGGAAAGCCTCGAGGGAAAACCACAGATCCTTTGATCCACGCGACGGGAAGCGTGACATTGCTGCTACAGCCTGGAAGGAAAGCGCACGTGCATGCCCCCACTCGAGACGAGGCCTGACTCCCCTGGGGAGAATCCAGAAGTACCCAAAGATCCATGTCAGCCCCTGAGAGGAATCCTCGGTTCCGGCCCTGATCCACACAAGGTTTTTGGACCCGGTATCGACGGGAGAGGAATCCCGAGAGGCCCCCTAGCACCTCGCATGGGGACTGGCCTCTCCTGAGGCCACCAGGGCGGGTCCCTGAGGTCCCCGTCGTAACTCGAGAACACCTGCCGCAACTCGAGAAAATCCAGGAAGTTCTCCCTTCCAGGCGAGATGAGGCCTATTTCCGATGAGGCGTCTGGAGACTAATGACACCTAACCTCTGGAACTTCGAAAGGGTCTTTCACACCCTTGCTGCAACTCAAGAAGTTCACCGCCATACCTGTCTCCACTCGAGAGGAAGCACGATGGTCCCGCCCACATCCAGAGGAGCCCCGTTTCCCCCTCCGAGCTCGAGATGAGGGATCCTTTCCTTGCTTTCAACGGGAAAGAATTCCCGGCGTTCCCGTCGCATCTCAAGAGGAGGCACTCTCAACAGGAAAGGCGAGAGGAACTCCATGGTCGTACCACCATTCCAAGAGTCCCCCAGATGTCTCAGTCCATTCCAGAGGAACCTCTTTGCCCTGCACTGATTCATCTTTCACGCCGAGGATCGACTCACACCACGGTGGCACGTGGGACAGCCCTGTGGGAAAGCCTCGAGGGAAAGCCTCGAGGGAAAACCACAGATCCTTTGATCCACGCCACGGGAAGCGTGATATTGCTGCTACAGCCTGGAAGGAAAGCGCACGTGCATGCCCCCACTCGAGACGAGGCCTGACTCCCCTGGGGAGAATCCAGAAGTACCCAAAGATCCATGTCAGCCCCTGAGAGGAATCCTCGGTTCCGGCCCTGATCCACATATGGTTTTTGGCCCCGGTATCGACGGGAGAGGAATCCCGAGAGGCCCCCTAGCAACTCGCATGGGGACTGGCCTCTCCTGAGGCCACCAGGGCGGGTCCCTGAGGTCCCCGTCGTAACTCGAGAACACCTGCCGCATCTCGAGAAAATCCAGGAAGTTCTCCCTTCCAGGCGAGATGAGGCCTATTTCCGATGAGGCGTCTGGAGACTAATGACACCTAACCTCTGGAACTTCGAAAGGGTCTTTCACACCCTTGCTGCAACTCAAGAAGTTCACCGCCATACCCGTCTCCACTCGAGAGGAAGCACGATGGTCCCGCCCACATCCAGAGGAGCCCCGTTTCCCCCTCGTAGCTCGAGATGAGGGATCCTTTCCCTGCTTTCAACGGGAAAGAATTCCCGGCGTTCCCGTCGCATCTCAAGAGGAGGCACTCTCAACAGGAAAGGCGAGAGGAACTCCATGGTCGTACCACCATTCCAAGAGTCCCCCAGATGTCTCAGTCCATTCCAGAGGAAACTCTTTGCCCTGCACTGGCTCATCTTTCACGCCGAGGATCGACTCACACCACGGTGGCACGTGGGACAGCCCTGTGGGAAAGCCTCGAGGGAAAGCCTCGAGGGAAAACCACAGATCCTTTGATCCACGCCACGAAAGCGTAACATTGCTGCTACAGCCTGGAAGGAAAGCGCACGTGAATGACCCCACTCGAGACGAGGCCTGACTCCCCTGGGGAGACTGCAGAAGTACCCAAAGATCCATGTCAGCCCCTGAGAGGAATCCTCGGTTCCGGCCCTGACTCCACACAAGGTTTTTGGCCCCGGTATCGACGGGAGAGGAATCCCGAGAGGCCCCCTAGCACCTCGCATGGGGACTGGCCTCTCCTGAGGCCACCAGGGCGGGTCCCTGAGGTCCCCGTCGTAACTCGAGAACACCTGCCGCAACTCGAGAAAATCCAGGAAGTTCTCCCTTCCAGGCGAGATGAGGCCTATTTCCGATGAGGCGTCTGGAGACTAATTACACCTAACCTCTGGAACTTCGAAAGGGTCTTTCACACCCTTGCTGCAACTCAAGAAGTTCACCGCCATACCTGTCTCCACTCGAGAGGAAGCAAGATGGTCCCGCCCACATCCAGAGGAGCCCCGTTTCCCCCTCGGAGCTCGAGATGAGGGATCCTTTCCCTGCTTTCAACGGGAAAGAATTCCCAGCGTTCCCTTCGCATCTCAAGAGGAGGCACTCTCAACAGGACAGGCGAGAGGAACTCCATGGTCGTACCACCATTCCAAGAGTCCCCCAGATGTCTCAGTCCATTCCAGAGGAACCTCTTTGCCCTGCACTGGCTCATCTTTCACGCCGAGGATCGACTCACACCACGGTGGCACGTGGGACAGCCCTGTGGGAAAGCCTCGAGGGAAAACCACAGATCCTTTGATCCACGCCACGGGAAGCGTGACATTGCTGCTACAGCCTGGAAGGAAAGCGCACGTGCATGCCCCCACTCAGGACGAGGCCTGACTCCCCTGGGGAGAATCCAGAAGTACCCAAAGATCCATGTCAGCCCCTAAGAGGAATCCTCGGTTCCGGCCCTGATCCACACAAGGTTTTTGGCCCCGGTATCGACGGGAGAGGAATCCCGAGAGGCCCCCTAGCAACTCGCATGGGGACTGGCCTCTCCTGAGGCCACCAGGGCGGGTCCCTGAGGTCCCCGTCGTAACTCGAGAACACCTGCCGCAACTCGAGAAAATCCAGGAAGTTCTCCCTTCCAGGCGAGATGAGGCCTATTTCCGATGAGGCGTCTGGAGACTAATGACACCTAACCTCTGGAACTTCGAAAGGGTCTTTCACACCCTTGCTGCAACTCAAGAAGTTCACCGCCATACCTGTCTCCACTCGAGAGGAAGCACGATGGTCCCGCCCACATCCAGAGGAGCCCGGTTTCCCCCTCCGAGCTCGAGATGAGGGATCCTTTCCTTGCTTTCAACGGGAAAGAATTCCCGGCGTTCCCGTCGCATCTCAAGAGGAGGCACTCTCAACAGGAAAGGCGAGAGGAACTCCATGGTCGTACCACCATTCCAAGAGTCCCCCAGATGTCTCAGTCCATTCCAGAGGAACCTCTTGGCCCTGCACTGGTTCATCTTTCACGCCGAGGATCGACTCACACCACGGTGGCACGTGGGACAGCCCTGTGGGAAAGCCTCGAGGGAAAGCCTCGAGGGAAAACCACAGATCCTTTGATCCACGCCACGGGAAGCGTGATATTGCTGCTACAGCCTGGAAGGAAAGCGCACGTGCATGCCCCCACTCGAGACGAGGCCTGACTCCCCTGGGGAGAATCCAGAAGTACCCAAAGATCCATGTCACCCCTGAGAGGAATCCTCGGTTCCGGCCCTGATCCACACATGGATTTTGGCCCCGGTATCGACGGGAGAGGAATCCCGAGAGGCCCCCTAGCAACTCGCATGGGGACTGGCCTCTCCTGAGGCCACCAGGGCGGGTCCCTGAGGTCCCCGTCGTAACTCGAGAACACCTGCCGCAACTCGAGAAAATCCAGGAAGTTCTCCCTTTCAGGCGAGATGAGGCCTATTTCCGATGAGGCGTCTGGAGACTAATGACACCTAACCTCTGGAACTTCGAAAGGGTCTTTCACACCCTTGCTGCAACTCAAGAAGTTCACCGCCATACCCGTCTCCACTCGAGAGGAAGCACGATGGTCCCGCCCACATCCAGAGGAGCCCCGTTTCCCCCTCGGAGCTCGAGATGAGGGATCCTTTCCCTGCTTTCAACGGGAAAGAATTCCCGGCGTTCCCGTCGCATCTCAAGAGGAGGCACTCTCAACAGGAAAGGCGAGAGGAACTCCATGGTCATACCACCATTCCAAGAGTCCCCCAGATGTCTCAGTCCATTCCAGAGGAACCTCTTTGCCCTGCACTGGCTCATCTTTCACGCCGAGGATCGACTCACACCACGGTGGCACGTGGGACAGCCCTGTGGGAAAGCCTCGAGGGAAAGCCTCGAGGGAAAACCACAGATCCTGTGATCCACGCCTCGAAAGCGTAACATTGCTGCTACAGCCTGGAAGGAAAGCGCACGTGAAAGCCCCCACTCGAGACGAGGCCTGACTCCCCTGGGGAGACTGCAGAAGTACCCAAAGATCCATGTCAGCCCCTGAGAGGAATCCTCGGTTCCGGCCCTGACTCCACACAAGGTTTTTGGCCCCGGTATCGACGGGAGAGGAATCCCGAGAGGCCCCCTAGCACCTCGCGTGGTGACTGGCCTCTCCTGAGGCCACCAGGGCGGGTCCCTGAGGTCCCCGTCGTAACTCGAGAACACCTGCCGCAACTCGAGAAAATCCAGGAAGTTCTCCCTTCCAGGCGAGATGAGGCCTATTTCCGATGAGGCGTCTGGAGACTAATGACACCTAACCTCTGGAACTTCGAAAGGGTCTTTCACACCCTTGCTGCAACTCAAGAAGTTCACCGCCATACCCGTCTCCACTCGAGAGGAAGCACGATGGTCCCGCCCACATCCAGAGGAGCCCCGTTTCCCCCTCGTAGCTCGAGATGAGGGATCCTTTCCCTGCTTTCAACGGGAAAGAATTCCCGGCGTTCCCGTCGCATCTCAAGAGGAGGCACTCTCAACAAGAAAGGCGAGAGGAACTCCATGGTCGTACCACCATTCCAAGAGTCCCCCAGATGTCTCAGTCCATTCCAGAGGAACCTCTTTGCCCTGCACTGGCTCATCTTTCACGCCGAGGATCGACTCACACCACGGTGGCACGTGGGACAGCCCTGTGGGAAAGCCTCGAGGGAAAGCCTCGAGGGAAAACCACAGATCCTTTGATCCACGCGACGGGAAGCGTGACATTGCTGCCACAGCATGGAAGGAAAGCGCACGTGCATGCCCCCACTCGAGACGAGGCCTGACTCCCCTGGGGAGAATCCAGAAGTACCCAAAGATCCATGTCAGCCCCTGAGAGGAATCCTCGGTTCCGGCCCTGATCCACACAAGGTTTTTGGCCCCGGTATCGACGGGAGAGGAATCCCGAGAGGCCCCCTAGCAACTCGCATGGGGACTGTCCTCTCCTGAGGCCACCAGGGCGGGTCCCTGAGGTCCCCGTCGTAACTCGAGAACACCTGCCGCAACTCGAGAAAATCCAGGAAGTTCTCCCTTCCAGGCGAGATGAGGCCTATTTCCGATGAGGCGTCTGGAGACTAATGACACCTAACCTCTGGAACTTCGAAAGGGTCTTTCACACCCTTGCTGCAACTCAAGAGGTTCACCGCCATACCCGTCTCCACTCGAGAGGAAGCACGATGGTCCCGCCCACATCCAGAGGAGCCCCGTTTCCCCCTCGTAGCTCGAGATGAGGGATCCTTTCCCTGCTTTCAACGGGAAAGAATTCAGGACGTTCCCGTCGCATCTCAAGAGGAGGCACTCTCAACAGGAAAGGCGAGAGGAACTCCATGGTCGTACCACCATTCCAAGAGTCCCCCAGATGTCTCAGTCCATTCCAGAGGAACCTCTTTGCCCTGCACTGGCTCATCGTTCACGCCAATGATCGACTCACACCACGGTGGCACGTGGGACAGCCCTGTGGGAAAGCCTCGAGGGAAAACCACAGATCCTTTGATCCACGCGACGGGAAGCGTGACATTGCTGCTACAGCCTGGAAGGAAAGCGCACGTGCATGCCCCCACTCGAGACGAGGCCTGACTCCCCTGGGGAGAATCCAGAAGTACCCAAAGATCCATGTCAGCCCCTGAGAGGAATCCTCGGTTCCGGCCCTGATCCACACAAGGTTTTTGGACCCGGTATCGACGGGAGAGGAATCCCGAGAGGCCCCCTAGCACCTCGCATGGGGACTGGCCTCTCCTGAGGCCACCAGGGCGGGTCCCTGAGGTCCCCGTCGTAACTCGAGAACACCTGCCGCAACTCGAGAAAATCCAGGAAGTTCTCCCTTCCAGGCGAGATGAGGCCTATTTCCGATGAGGCGTCTGGAGACTAATGACACCTAACCTCTGGAACTTCGAAAGGGTCTTTCACACCCTTGCTGCAACTCAAGAAGTTCACCGCCATACCTGTCTCCACTCGAGAGGAAGCACGATGGTCCCGCCCACATCCAGAGGAGCCCCGTTTCCCCCTCCGAGCTCGAGATGAGGGATCCTTTCCTTGCTTTCAACGGGAAAGAATTCCCGGCGTTCCCGTCGCATCTCAAGAGGAGGCACTCTCAACAGGAAAGGCGAGAGGAACTCCATGGTCGTACCACCATTCCAAGAGTCCCCCAGATGTCTCAGTCCATTCCAGAGGAACCTCTTTGCCCTGCACTGATTCATCTTTCACGCCGAGGATCGACTCACACCACGGTGGCACGTGGGACAGCCCTGTGGGAAAGCCTCGAGGGAAAGCCTCGAGGGAAAACCACAGATCCTTTGATCCACGCCACGGGAAGCGTGATATTGCTGCTACAGCCTGGAAGGAAAGCGCACGTGCATGCCCCCACTCGAGACGAGGCCTGACTCCCCTGGGGAGAATCCAGAAGTACCCAAAGATCCATGTCAGCCCCTGAGAGGAATCCTCGGTTCCGGCCCTGATCCACATATGGTTTTTGGCCCCGGTATCGACGGGAGAGGAATCCCGAGAGGCCCCCTAGCAACTCGCATGGGGACTGGCCTCTCCTGAGGCCACCAGGGCGGGTCCCTGAGGTCCCCGTCGTAACTCGAGAACACCTGCCGCATCTCGAGAAAATCCAGGAAGTTCTCCCTTCCAGGCGAGATGAGGCCTATTTCCGATGAGGCGTCTGGAGACTAATGACACCTAACCTCTGGAACTTCGAAAGGGTCTTTCACACCCTTGCTGCAACTCAAGAAGTTCACCGCCATACCCGTCTCCACTCGAGAGGAAGCACGATGGTCCCGCCCACATCCAGAGGAGCCCCGTTTCCCCCTCGTAGCTCGAGATGAGGGATCCTTTCCCTGCTTTCAACGGGAAAGAATTCCCGGCGTTCCCGTCGCATCTCAAGAGGAGGCACTCTCAACAGGAAAGGCGAGAGGAACTCCATGGTCGTACCACCATTCCAAGAGTCCCCCAGATGTCTCAGTCCATTCCAGAGGAAACTCTTTGCCCTGCACTGGCTCATCTTTCACGCCGAGGATCGACTCACACCACGGTGGCACGTGGGACAGCCCTGTGGGAAAGCCTCGAGGGAAAGCCTCGAGGGAAAACCACAGATCCTTTGATCCACGCCACGAAAGCGTAACATTGCTGCTACAGCCTGGAAGGAAAGCGCACGTGAATGACCCCACTCGAGACGAGGCCTGACTCCCCTGGGGAGACTGCAGAAGTACCCAAAGATCCATGTCAGCCCCTGAGAGGAATCCTCGGTTCCGGCCCTGACTCCACACAAGGTTTTTGGCCCCGGTATTGACGGGAGAGGAATCCCGAGAGGCCCCCTAGCACCTCGCATGGGGACTGGCCTCTCCTGAGGCCACCAGGGCGGGTCCCTGAGGTCCCCGTCGTAACTCGAGAACACCTGCCGCAACTCGAGAAAATCCAGGAAGTTCTCCCTTCCAGGCGAGATGAGGCCTATTTCCGATGAGGCGTCTGGAGACTAATGACACCTAACCTCTGGAACTTCGAAAGGGTCTTTCACACCCTTGCTGCAACTCAAGAGGTTCACCGCCATACCCGTCTCCACTCGAGAGGAAGCACGATGGTCCCGCCCACATCCAGAGGAGCCCCGTTTCCCCCTCGTAGCTCGAGATGAGGGATCCTTTCCCTGCTTTCAACGGGAAAGAATTCAGGACGTTCCCGTCGCATCTCAAGAGGAGGCACTCTCAACAGGAAAGGCGAGAGGAACTCCATGGTCGTACCACCATTCCAAGAGTCCCCCAGATGTCTCAGTCCATTCCAGAGGAACCTCTTTGCCCTGCACTGGCTCATCGTTCACGCCAAGGATCGACTCACACCAGGGTGGCACGTGGGATAGCCCTGTGGGAAAGCCTCGAGGGAAAGCCTCGAGGGAAAACCACAGATCCTTTGATCCACGCGACGGGAAGCGTGACATTCCTGCTACAGCATGGAAGGAAAGCGCACGTGCATGCCCCCACTCGAGACGAGGCCTAACTCCCCTGGGGAGACTCCAGAAGTACCCAAAGATCAATGTCAGCCCCTGAGAGGAATCCTCGGTTCCGGCCCTGACTCCACACAAGGATTTTGGCCCCGGTATCGACGGGAGAGGAATCCCGAGAGGCCCCCTAGCAACTCGCATGGGGACTGGCCTCTCCTGAGGCCACCAGGGCGGGTCCCTGAGGTCCCCGTCGTAACTCGAGAACACCTGCCGCAACTCGAGAAAATCCAGGAAGTTCTCCCTTCCAGGCGAGATGAGGCCTATTTTCGATGAGGCGTCTGGAGACTAATGACACCTAACCTCTGGAACTTCGAAAGGGTCTTTCACACCCTTGCTGCAACTCAAGAAGTTCACCGCCATACCCGTCTCCACTCGAGAGGAAGCACGATGGTCCCGCCCATATCCAGAGGAGCCCCGTTTCCCCCTCGTAGCTCGAGATGAGGGATCCTTTCCCTGCTTTCAACGGGAAAGAATTCCCGGCGTTCCCGTCGCATCTCAAGAGGAGGCACTCTCAACAGGAAAGGCGAGAGGAACTCCATGGTCGTACCACCATTCCAAGAGTCCCCCAGATGTCTCAGTCCATTCCAGAGGAACCTCTTTGCCCTGCACTGGCTCATCTTTCACGCCGAGGATCGACTCACACCACGGTGGCACGTGGGACAGCCCTGTGGGAAAGCTCGAGGGAAAGCCTCGAGGGAAAACCACAGATCCTTTGATCCACGCCACGAAAGCGTGACATTGCTGCTACAGCATGGAAGGAAAGCGCACGTGCATGCCCCCATTCGAGACGAGGCCTGACTCCCCTGGGGAGACTTCACAAGTACCCAAAGATACATGTCAGCCCCTGAGAGGAATCCTCGGTTCCGGACCTGACTCCACACAAGGTTTTTGGCCCCGGTATCGACGGGAGAGGAATCCCGAGAGGCCCCCTAGCACCTCGCATGGGGACTGGCCTCTCCTGAGGCCACCAGGTCGGGTCCCCGAGGTCCCCGTCGTAACTCGAGAACACCTGCCGCAACTCGAGAAAATCCAGGAAGTTCTCCTTTCCAGGCGAGATGAGGCCTATTTCCGATGAGGCGTCTGGAGACTAATGACACCTAACCTCTGGAACTTCGAAAGGGTCTTTCACACCCTTGCTGCAACTCAAGAAGTTCACCGCCATACCTGTCTCCACTCGAGAGGAAGCACGATGGTCCCGCCCATATCCAGAGGAGCCCCGTTTCCCCCTCGTAGCTCGAGATGAGGGATCCTTTCCCTGCTTTCAACGGGAAAGTATTCCCGGCGTTCCCGTCGCATCTCAAGAGGAGGCACTCTCAACAGGAAAGGCGAGAGGAACTCCATGGTCGTACCACCATTCCAAGAGTCCCCCAGATGTCTCAGTCCATTCCAGAGGAACCTCTTTGCCCTGCACTGGCTCATCTTTCACGCCGAGGATCGACTCACACCACGGTGGCACGTGGGACAGCCCTGTGGGAAAGCCTCGAGGGAAAGCCTCGAGGGAAAACCACAGATCCTTTGATCCACGAGACGGGAAGCGTGACATTGCTGCTACAGCATGGAAGGAAAGCGCACGTGCATGCCCCCACTCGAGACGAGGCCTGACTCCCCTGGGGAGACTCCAGAAGTACCCAAAGATCCATGTCAGCCCCTGAGAGGAATCCTCGGTTCCGGCCCTGACTCCACACAAGGTTTTTGGCCCCGGTATCGACGGGAGAGGAATCCCGAGAGGCCCCCTAGCACCTCGCATGGGGACGGGCCTCTCCTGAGTCCACCACGGCGGGTCCCTGAGGTCCCCGTCGTAACTCGAGAACACCTGCCGCAACTCGAGAAAATCCAGGAAGTTCTCCCTTCCAGGCGAGATGAGGCCTATTTCCGATGAGGCGTCTGCAGACTAATGACACCTAACCTCTGGAACTTCGAAAGGGTCTTTCACACCCTTGCTGCAACTCAAGAAGTTCACCGCCATACCTGTCTCCACTCGAGAGGAAGCACGATGGTCCCGCCCCCATCCAGAGGAGCCCCGTTTCCCCCTCGGAGCTCGAGATGAGGGATCCTTTCCCTGCTTTCAACGGGAAAGAATTTCCGGCGTTCCCGTCGCATCTCAAGAGGAGGCACTCTCAACAGGAAAGGCGAGAGGAACTCCATGGTCGTACCACCATTCCAAGAGTCCCCCAGATGTCTCAGTCCATTCCAGAGGAACCTCTTTGCCCTGCACTGGCTCATCGTTCACGCCAAGGATCGACTCACACCAGGGTGGCACGTGGGATAGCCCTGTGGGAAAGCCTCGAGGGAAAGCCTCGAGGGAAAACCACAGATCCTTTGATCCACGCGACGGGAAGCGTGACATTCCTGCTACAGCATGGAAGGAAAGCGCACGTGCATGCCCCCACTCGAGACGAGGCCTAACTCCCCTGGGGAGACTCCAGAAGTACCCAAAGATCAATGTCAGCCCCTGAGAGGAATCCTCGGTTCCGGCCCTGACTCCACACAAGGATTTTGTCCCCGGTATCGACGGGAGAGGAATCCCGAGAGGCCCCCTAGCAACTCGCATGGGGACTGGCCTCTCCTGAGGCCACCAGGGCGGGTCCCTGAGGTCCCCGTCGTAACTCAAGAACACCTGCCGCAACTCGAGAAAATCCAGGAAGTTCTCCCTTCCAGGCGAGATGAGGCCTATTTTCGATGAGGCGTCTGGAGACTAATGACACCTAACCTCTGGAACTTCGAAAGGGTCTTTCACACCCTTGCTGCAACTCAAGAAGTTCACCGCCATACCCGTCTCCACTCGAGAGGAAGCACGATGGTCCCGCCCATATCCAGAGGAGCCCCGTTTCCCCCTCGTAGCTCGAGATGAGGGATCCTTTCCCTGCTTTCAACGGGAAAGAATTCCCGGCGTTCCCGTCGCATCTCAAGAGGAGGCACTCTCAACAGGAAAGGCGAGAGGAACTCCATGGTCGTACCACCATTCCAAGAGTCCCCCAGATGTCTCAGTCCATTCCAGAGGAACCTCTTTGCCCTGCACTGGCTCATCTTTCACGCCGAGGATCGACTCACACCACGGTGGCACGTGGGACAGCCCTGTGGGAAAGCTCGAGGGAAAGCCTCGAGGGAAAACCACAGATCCTTTGATCCACGCCACGAAAGCGTGACATTGCTGCTACAGCATGGAAGGAAAGCGCACGTGCATGCCCCCATTCGAGACGAGGCCTGACTCCCCTGGGGAGACTTCACAAGTACCCAAAGATACATGTCAGCCCCTGAGAGGAATCCTCGGTTCCGGACCTGACTCCACACAAGGTTTTTGGCCCCGGTATCGACGGGAGAGGAATCCCGAGAGGCCCCCTAGCACCTCGCATGGGGACTGGCCTCTCCTGAGGCCACCAGGTCGGGTCCCCGAGGTCCCCGTCGTAACTCGAGAACACCTGCCGCAACTCGAGAAAATCCAGGAAGTTCTCCTTTCCAGGCGAGATGAGGCCTATTTCCGATGAGGCGTCTGGAGACTAATGACACCTAACCTCTGGAACTTCGAAAGGGTCTTTCACACCCTTGCTGCAACTCAAGAAGTTCACCGCCATACCTGTCTCCACTCGAGAGGAAGCACGATGGTCCCGCCCATATCCAGAGGAGCCCCGTTTCCCCCTCGTAGCTCGAGATGAGGGATCCTTTCCCTGCTTTCAACGGGAAAGTATTCCCGGCGTTCCCGTCGCATCTCAAGAGGAGGCACTCTCAACAGGAAAGGCGAGAGGAACTCCATGGTCGTACCACCATTCCAAGAGTCCCCCAGATGTCTCAGTCCATTCCAGAGGAACCTCTTTGCCCTGCACTGGCTCATCTTTCACGCCGAGGATCGACTCACACCACGGTGGCACGTGGGACAGCCCTGTGGGAAAGCCTCGAGGGAAAGCCTCGAGGGAAAACCACAGATCCTTTGATCCACGAGACGGGAAGCGTGACATTGCTGCTACAGCATGGAAGGAAAGCGCACGTGCATGCCCCCACTCGAGACGAGGCCTGACTCCCCTGGGGAGACTCCAGAAGTACCCAAAGATCCATGTCAGCCCCTGAGAGGAATCCTCGGTTCCGGCCCTGACTCCACACAAGGTTTTTGGCCCCGGTATCGACGGGAGAGGAATCCCGAGAGGCCCCCTAGCACCTCGCATGGGGACGGGCCTCTCCTGAGTCCACCACGGCGGGTCCCTGAGGTCCCCGTCGTAACTCGAGAACACCTGCCGCAACTCGAGAAAATCCAGGAAGTTCTCCCTTCCAGGCGAGATGAGGCCTATTTCCGATGAGGCGTCTGCAGACTAATGACACCTAACCTCTGGAACTTCGAAAGGGTCTTTCACACCCTTGCTGCAACTCAAGAAGTTCACCGCCATACCTGTCTCCACTCGAGAGGAAGCACGATGGTCCCGCCCCCATCCAGAGGAGCCCCGTTTCCCCCTCGGAGCTCGAGATGAGGGATCCTTTCCCTGCTTTCAACGGGAAAGAATTTCCGGCGTTCCCGTCGCATCTCAAGAGGAGGCACTCTCAACAGGAAAGGCGAGAGGAACTCCATGGTCGTACCACCATTCCAAGAGTCCCCCAGATGTCTCAGTCCATTCCAGAGGAACCTCTTTGCCCTGCACTGGCTCATCGTTCACGCCAAGGATCGACTCACACCACGGTGGCACGTGGGACAGCCCTGTGGGAAAGCCTCGAGGGAAAGCCTCGAGGGAAAACCACAGATCCTTTGATCCACGCGACGGGAAGCGTGACATTGCTGCTACAGCATGGAAGGAAAGCGCACGTGCATGCCCCCACTCGAGACGAGGCCTGACTCCCCTGGGGAGACTCCAGAAGTACCCAAAGATCCATGTCAGCCCCTGAGAGGAATCCTCGGTTCCGGCCCTGACTCCACACAAGGTTTTTGGCCCCGGTATCGACGGGAGAGGAATCCCGAGAGGCCCCCTAGCACCTCGCATGGGGACTGGCCTCTCCTGAGGCCACCAGGGCGGGTCCCTGAGGTCCCCGTTGTAACTCGAGAACACCTGCCGCAACTCGAGAAAATCCAGGAAGTTCTCCCTTCCAGGCGAGATGAGGCCTATTTCCGATGAGGCGTCTGGAGACTAATGACACCTAACCTCTGGAACTTCGAACGGGTCTTTCACACCCTTGCTGCAACTCAAGAAGTTCACCGCCATACCTGTCTCCACTCGAGAGGAAGCACGATGGTCCCGCCCACATCCAGAGGAGCCCCGTTTCCCCCTCGTAGCTCGAGATGAGGGATCCTTTCCCTGCTTTCAACGGGAAAGTATTCCCGGCGTTCCCGTCGCATCTCAAGAGGAGGCACTCTCAACAGGAAAGGCGAGAGGAACTCCATGGTCGTACCACCATTCCAAGAGTCCCCCAGATGTCTCAGTCCATTCCAGAGGAACCTCTTTGCCCTGCACTGGCTCATCTTTCACGCCGAGGATCGACTCACACCACGGTGGCACGTGGGACACCCTGTGGGAAAGCCTCGAGGGAAAGCCTCGAGGGAAAACCACAGATCCTTTGCTCCACGCGACGGGAAGCGTGACATTGCTGCTACAGCCTGGAAGGAAAGCGCACGTGCATGCCCCCACTCGAGACGAGGCCTGACTCCCCTGGGGAGACTCCAGAAGTACCCAAAGATCCATGTCAGCCCCTGAGAGGAATCCTCGGTTCCTCCCTGACTCCACACAAGGTTTTTGGCCCCGGTATCGACGGGAGAGGAATCCCGAGAGGCCCCCTAGCACCTCGCATGGGGACTGGCCTCTCCTGAGGCCACCAGGGCGGGTCCCTGAGGTCCCCGTCGTAACTCGAGAACACCTGCCGCAACTCGAGAAAATCCAAGAAGTTCTCCCTTCCAGGCGAGATGAGGCCTATTTCCGATGAGGCGTCTGGAGACTAATGACACCTAACCTCTGGAACTACGAAAGGGTCTTTCACACCCTTGCTGCAACTCAAGAAGTTCACCGCCATACCTGTCTCCACTTGAGAGGAATCACGATGGTCCCGCCCACATCCAGAGTAGCCCCGTTTCCCCCTCGTAGCTCGAGATGAGGGATCCTTTCCCTGCTTTCAACGGGAAAGAATTCCCGGCGTTCCCGTCGCATCTCAAGAGGAGGCACTCTCAACAGGAAAGGCGAGAGGAACTCCATGGTCGTACCACCATTCCAAGAGTCCCCCAGATGTCTCAGTCCATTCCAGAGGAACCTCTTTGCCCTGCACTGGCTCATCTTTCACGCCGAGGATCGACTCACACCACGGTGGCACGTGGGACAGCCCTGTGGGAAAGCCTCGAGGGAAAACCACAGATCCTTTGATCCACGCCACGGGAAGCGTGACATTGCTGCTACAGCCTGGAAGGAAAGCGCACGTGCATGCCCCCACTCGAGACGAGGCCTGACTCCCCTGGGGAGAATCCAGAAGTACCCAAAGTTCCATGTCAGCCCCTGAGAGGAATCCTCGGTTCCGGCCCTGATCCACACAAGGTTTTTGGCCCCGGTATCGACGGGAGAGGAATCCCGAGAGGCCCCCTAGCAACTCGCATGGGGACTGGCCTCTCCTGAGGCCACCAGGGCGGGTCCCTGAGGTCCCCGTCGTAACTCGAGAACACCTGCCGCAACTCGAGAAAATCCAGGAAGTTCTCCCTTCCAGGCGAGATGCGGCCTATTTCCGATGAGGCGTCTGGAGACTAATGACACCTAACCTCTGGAACTTCGAACAGGTCTTTCACACCCTTGCTGCAACTCAAGAAGTTCACCGCCATACCCGTCTCCACTCGAGAGGAAGCACGATGGTCCCGCCCACATCCAGAGGAGCCCCGTTTCCCCGTCGTAGCTCGAGATGAGGGATCCTTTCCCTGCTTTCAACGGGAAAGAATTCCCGGCGTTCCCGTCGCATCTCAAGAGGAGGCACTCTCAACAGGAAAGGCGAGAGGAACTCCATGGTCGTACCACCATTCCAAGAGTCCCCCAGATGTCTCAGTCCATTCCAGAGGAACCTCTTTGCCCTGCACTGGCTCATCTTTCACGCCGAGGATCGACTCACACCACGGTGGCACGTGGGACAGCCCTGTGGGAAAGCCTCGAGGGAAAGCCTCGAGGGAAAACCACAGATCCTTTGATCCACGCGACGGGAAGCGTGACATTGCTGCTACAGCATGGAAGGAAAGCGCACGTGCATGCCCCCACTCGAGACGAGGCCTGACTCCCCTGGGGAGACTCCAGAAGTACCCAAAGATCCATGTCAGCCCCTGAGAGGAATCCTCGGTTCCTCCCTGACTCCACACAAGGTTTTTGGCCCCGGTATCGACGGGAGAGGAATCCCGAGAGGCCCCCTAGCAACTCGCATGGGGACTGGCCTCTCCTGAGGCCACCAGGGCGGGTCCCTGAGGTCCCCGTCGTAACTCGAGAACACCTGCCGCAACTCGAGAAAATCCAGGAAGTTCTCCCTTCCAGGCGAGATGAGGCCTATTTCCGATGAGGCGTCTGGAGACTAATGACACCTAACCTCTGGAACTACGAAAGGGTCTTTCACACCCTTGCTGCAACTCAAGAAGTTCACCGCCATACCTGTCTCCACTTGAGAGGAATCACGATGGTCCCGCCCACATCCAGAGGAGCCCCGTTTCCCCCTCGTAGCTCGAGATGAGGGATCCTTTCCCTGCTTTCAACGGGAAAGAATTCCCGGCGTTCCCGTCGCATCTCAAGAGGAGGCACTCTCAACAGGAAAGGCGAGAGGAACTCCATGGTCGTACCACCATTCCAAGAGTCCCCCAGATGTTTCAGTCCATTCCAGAGGAACCTCTTTGCCCTGCACTGGCTCATCTTTCACGCCGAGGATCGACTCACACCACGGTGGCACGTGGGACAGCCCTGTGGGAAAGCCTCGAGGGAAAGCCTCGAGGGAAAACCACAGATCCTTTGATCCACGCCACGGGAAGCGTGACATTGCTGCTACAGCCTGGAAGGAAAGCGCACGTGCATGCCCCCACTCGAGACGAGGCCTGATTCCCCTGGGGAGAATCCAGAAGTACCCAAAGTTCCATGTCAGCCCCTGAGAGGAATCCTCGGTTCCGGCCCTGATCCACACAAGGTTTTTGGCCCCGGTATCGACGGGAGAGGAATCCCGAGAGGCCCCCTAGCAACTCGCATGGGGACTGGCCTCTCCTGAGGCCACCAGGGCGGGTCCCTGAGGTCCCCGTCGTAACTCGAGAACACCTGCCGCAACTCGAGAAAATCCAGGAAGTTCTCCCTTCCAGGCGAGATGCGGCCTATTTCCGATGAGGCGTCTGGAGACTAATGACACCTAACCTCTGGAACTTCGAACAGGTCTTTCACACCCTTGCTGCAACTCAAGAAGTTCACCGCCATACCCGTCTCCACTCGAGAGGAAGCACGATGGTCCCGCCCACATCCAGAGGAGCCCCGTTTCCCCCTCGTAGCTCGAGATGAGGGATCCTTTCCCTGCTTTCAAAGGGAAAGAATTCCCGGCGTTCCCGTCGCATCTCAAGAGGAGGCACTCTCAACAGGAAAGGCGAGAGGAACTCCATGGTCGTACCACCATTCCAAGAGTCCCCCAGATGTCTCAGTCCATTCCAGAGGAACCTCTTTGCCCTGCACTGGCTCATCTTTAACGCCGAGGATCGACTCACACCACGGTGGCACGTGGGACAGCTCTGTGGGAAAGCCTCGAGGGAAAGCCTCGAGGGAAAACCACAGATCCTTTGATCCACGCCACGGGAAGCGTGACATTGCTGCTACAGCCTGGAAGGAAAGCGCACGTGCATGCCCCCACTCGAGACGAGGCCTGACTCCCCTGGGGAGAATCCAGAAGTACCCAAAGATCCATGTCAGCCCCTGAGAGGAATCCTCGGTTCCGGCCCTGACTCCACACAAGCATTTTGGCCCCGGTATTGACAGGAGAGGAATTCCGAGAGGACCCCTAGCACCTCGCATGGGGACTGGCCTCTCCTGAGGCCACCAGGGCGGGTCCCTGAGGTCCCCGTCGTAACTCGAGAACACTTGCCACAACTCGAGAAAATCCAGGAAGTTCTCCCTTCCAGGCGAGATGAGGCCTATTTCCGATGAGGCGTCTGGAGACTAATGACACCTAAACTCTGGAACTTCGAAAGGGTCTTTCACACCCTTGCTGCAACTCAAGAAGTTCACCGCCATACCCGTCTCCACTCGAGAGGAAGCACGATGGTCCCGCCCACATCCAGAGGAGCCCCGTTTCCCCCTCGGAGCTCGAGATGAGGGATCCTTTCCATGCTTTTAACATGAAAGAATTCCCGGCGTTCCCGTCGCATCTCAAGAGGAGGCACTCTAAACAGGAAAGGCGAGAGGAACTCCATGGTCGTACCACCATTCCAAGAGTCGCCCAGATGTCTCAGTCCATTCCAGAGGAACCTCTTTGCCCTGCACTGGCTCATCTTTCACGCCGAGGATCGACTCACACCACGGTGGCACGTGGGACAGCCCTGTGGGAAAGCCTCGAGGGAAAGCCTCGAGGGAAAACCACAGATCCTTTGATCCACGCGACGGGAAGCGTGACATTGCTGCTACAGCCTGGAAGGAAAGCGCATGTGCATGCCCCCACTCGAGACGAGGCCTGACTCCCCTGGGGAGACTCCAGAAGTACCCAAAGATCCATGTCAGCCCCTGAGAGGAATCCTCGGTTCCGGCCCTGATTCCACACAAGGATTTTGGCCCCGGTATCGACGGGAGAGGAATCCCGAGAGGCCCCCTAGCAACTCGCATGGGGACTGGCCTCTCCTGAGGCCACCAGGGCGGGTCCCTGAGGTCCCCGTCGTAACTCGAGAACACCTGCCGCAACTCGAGAAAATCCAGGAAGTTCTCCCTTCCAGGCGAGATGAGGCCTATTTCCAATGAGGCGTCTGGAGACTAATGACACCTAACCTCTGGAAATTCGAAAGGGTCTTTCACACAGTTGCTGCAACTCAAGAAGTTCACCGCCATACCCGTCTGCACTCGAGAGGAAGCACGATGGTCCCGCCCACATCCAGAGGAGCCCCGTTTCCCCCTCGTAGCTCGAGATGAGGGATCCTTTCCCTGCTTTCAACGGGAAAGAATTCCCGGCGTTCCAGTCGCATCTCAAGAGGAGGCACTCTCAACAGGAAAGGCGAGAGGAACTCCATGGTCGTACCACCATTTCAAGAGTCGCCCAGATGTCTCAGTCCATTCCAGAGGAACCTCTTTGCCCTGCACTGGCTCATCTTTCACGCCGAGGATCGACTCACACCACGGTGGCACGTGGGACAGCCCTGTGGGAAAGCCTCGAGGGAAAGCCTCGAGGGAAAACCACAGATCCTTTGATCCACGCGACGGGAAGCGTGACATTGCTGCTACAGCCTGGAAGGAAAGCGCACGTGCATGCCCCCACTCGAGACGAGGCCTGACTCCCCTGGGGAGACTCCAGAAGTACCCAAAGATCCATGTCAGCCCCTGAGAGGAATCCTCGGTTCCGGCCCTGACTCCACACAAGGTTTTTGGCCCCGGTATCGACGGGAGAGGAATCCCGAGAGGTCCCCTAGCAACTAGCATGGGGACTGGCCTCTCCTGAGGCCACCAGGGCGGGTCCCTGAGGTCCCCGTCGTAACTCGAGAACACCTGCCGCAACTCGAGAAAATCCAGGAAGTTCTCCCTTCCAGGCGAGATGAGGCCTATTTCCGATGAGGCGTCTGGAGACTAATGACACCTAACCTTTGGAACTTCAAAAGGGTCTTTCACACCCTTGCTGCAACTCAAGAAGTTCACCGCCATACCCGTCTCCACTCGAGAGGAAGCACGATGGTCCCGCCCACATCCAGAGGAGCCCCGTTTCCCCCTCGGAGCTCGAGATGAGGGATCCTTTCCCTGCTTTTAACATGAAAGAATTCCCGGCGTTCCCGTCGCATCTCAAGAGGAGGCACTCTAAACAGGAAAGGCGAGAGGAACTCCATGGTCGTACCACCATTCCAAGAGTCGCCCAGATGTCTCAGTCCATTCCAGAGGAACCTCTTTGCCCTGCACTGGCTCATCTTTCACGCCGAGGATCGACTCACACCACGGTGGCCCTTGGGACAGCCCTGTGGGAAAGCCTCGAGGGAAAGCCTCGAGGGAAAACCACAGATCCTTTGATCCACGCGACGGGAAGTGTGACATTGCGGCTACAGCCTGGAAGGAAAGCGCACGTGCATGCCCCCACTCGAGACGAGGCCTGACTCCCCTGGGGAGACTCCAGAAGTACCCAAAGATCCATGTCAGCCCCTGAGAGGAATCCTCGGTTCCGGCCCTGACTCCACACAAGGTTTTTGGCCCCGGTATCGACGGGAGAGGAATCCCGAGAGGCCCCCTAGCAACTCGCATGGGGACTGGCCTCTACTGAGGCCACCAGGGCGGGTCCCTGAGGTCCCCGTCGTAACTCGAGAACACCTGCCGCAACTCGAGAAAATCCAGGAAGTTCTCCCTTCCAGGCGAGATGAGGCCTATTTCTGATGAGGCGTCTGGAGACTAATGACACCTAACCTCTGGAACTTCGAAAGGGTCTTTCACACCCTTGCTGCAACTCAAGAAGTTCACCGCCATACCCGTCTCCACTCGAGAGGAAGCACGATGGTCCCGCCCACATCCAGAGGAGCCCCGTTTCCCCCTCGGAGCTCGAGATGAGGGATCCTTTCCCTGCTTTCAACGGGAAAGAATTCCCGGCGTTCCCGTCGCATCTCAAGAGGAGGCACTCTCAACAGGAAAGGCGAGAGGAACTCAATGGTCGTACCACCATTCCAAGAGTCCCCCAGATGTCTCAGTCCATTCCAGAGGAACCTCTTTGCCCTGCACTGGCCCATCTTTCACGCCGAAGATCGACTCACACCACGGTGGCACGTGGGACAGCCCTGTGGGAAAGCCTCGAGGGAAAGCCTTGAGGGAAAACCACAGAACCTTTGATCCACGCGACGGGAAGCGTGACATTGCTGCTACAGCCTGGAAGGAAAGCGCATGTGCATGCCCCCACTCGAGACGAGGCCTGACTCCCCTGGGGAGACTCCAGAAGTACCCAAAGATCCATGTCAGCCCCTGAGAGGAATCCTCGGTTCCGGCCCTGATTCCACACAAGGATTTTGGCCCCGGTATCGACGGGAGAGGAATCCCGAGAGGCCCCCTAGCAACTCGCATGGGGACTGGCCTCTCCTGAGGCCACCAGGGCGGGTCCCTGAGGTCCCCGTCGTAACTCGAGAACACCTGCCGCAACTCGAGAAAATCCAGGAAGTTCTCCCTTCCAGGCGAGATGAGGCCTATTTCTGATGAGGCGTCTGGAGACTAATGACACCTAACCTCTGGAAATTCGAAAGGGTCTTTCACACAGTTGCTGCAACTCAAGAAGTTCACCGCCATACCCGTCTCCACTCGAGAGGAAGCACGATGGTCCCGCCCACATCCAGAGGAGCCCCGTTTCCCCCTCGTAGCTCGAGATGAGGGATCCTTTCCCTGCTTTCAACGGTAAAGAATTCCCGGCGTTCCAGTCGCATCTCAAGAGGAGGCACTCTCAACAGGAAAGGCGAGAGGAACTCCATGGTCGTACCACCATTCCAAGAGTCCCCCAGATGTCTCAGTCCATTCCAGAGGAACCTCTTTGCCCTGCACGGGCTCATCTTTCACGCCGAGGAACGACTCACACCACGGTGGCACGTGGGACAGCCCTGTGGGAAAGCCTCGAGGGAAAGCCTCGAGGGAAAACCACAGATCCTTTGATCCACGCCACGGGAAGCGTGACATTGCTGCTACAGCCTGGAAGGAAAGCGCACGTGCATGCCCCCACTCGAGACGAGGCCTGACTCCCCTGGGGAGACTCCAGAAGTACCCAAAGATCCATGTCAGCCCCTGAGAGGAATCCTCGGTTCCGGCCCTGACTCCACACAAGGTTTTAGGCCCCGGTATCGACGGGAGAGGAATCCCGAGAAGCCCCCTAGCACCTCGCATGTGAACTGGCCTCTCCTGAGGCCACCAGGGCGGGTCCCTGAGGTCCCCGTCGTAACTCGAGAACACCTGCCGCAACTCGAGAAAATCCAGGAAGTTCTCCCTTCCAGGCGAGATGAGGCCTATTTCCGATGAGGTGTCTGGAGACTAATGATTCCTAACCTCTGGAACTTCGAAAGGGTCTTTCACACCCTTGCTGCAACTCAAGAAGTTCACCGCCATACCCGTCTCCACTCGAGAGGAAGCACGATGGTCCCGCCCACATCCAGAGTAGCCCCGTTTCCCCCTCGTAGCTCGAGATGAGGGATCCTTTCCCTGCTTTCAACGGGAAAGAATTCCCGGCGTTCCCGTCGCATCTCAAGAGGAGGCACTCTCAACAGGAAAGGCGAGAGGAACTCCATGGTCGTACCACCATTCCAAGAGTCCCCCAGATGTCTCAGTCCATTCCAGAGGAACCTCTTTGCCCTGCACTGGCTCATCTTTCATGCCGAGGATCGACTCACACCACGGTGGCACGTGGGACAGCCCTGTGGGAAAGCCTCGAGGGAAAGCCTCGAGGGAAAACCACAGATCCTTTGATCCACGCCACGGGAAGCATGACATTGCTGCTACAGCCTGGAAGGAAAGCGCACGTGCATGCCCCCACTCGAGACGAGGCCTGACTCCCCTGGAGATACTCCAGAATTACCCAAAGATCCATGTCAGCCCCTGAGAGGAATCCTCGGTTCCGGCCCTGACTCCACACAAGCATTTTGGCCCCGGTATTGACAGGAGAGGAATCCCGAGAGGACCCCTAGCACCTCGCATGGGGACTGGCCTCTCCTGAGGCCACCAGGGCGGGTCCCTGAGGTCCCCGTCGTAACTCGAGAACACCTGCCGCAACTCGAGAAAATCCAGGAAGTTCTCCCTTCCAGGCGAGATGAGGCCTATTTCCGATGAGGCGTCTGGAGACTAATGACACGTAAACTCTGGAACTTCGAAAGGGTCTTTCACACCCTTGCTGCAACTCAAGAAGTTCACCGCCATACCCGTCTCCACTCGAGAGGAAGCACGATGGTCCAGCCCACATCCAGAGGAGCCCCGTTTCCCCCTCGGAGCTCGAGATGAGGGATCCTTTCCCTGCTTTTAACATGAAAGAATTCCCGGCGTTCCCGTCGCATCTCAAAAGGAGGCACTCTAAACAGGAAAGGCGAGAGGAACTCCATGGTCGTACCACCATTCCAAGAGTCGCCCAGATGTCTCAGTCCATTCCAGAGGAACCTCTTTGCCCTGCACTGGCTCATCTTTCACGCCGAGGATCGACTCACACCACGGTGGCACGTGGGACAGCCCTGTGGGAAAGCCTCGAGGGAAAGCCTCGAGGGAAAACCACAGATCCTTTGATCCACGCGACGGGAAGCGTGACATTGCTGCTACAGCCTGGATGGAAAGCGCACGTGCATGCCCCCACTCGAGACGAGGCCTGACTCCCCTGGGGAGACTCCAGAAGTACCCAAAGATCCATGTCAGCCCCTGAGAGGAATCCTCGGTTCCGGCCCTGACTCCACACAAGGTTTTTGGCCCCGGTATCGACGGGAGAGGAATCCCGAGAGGTCCCCTAGCAACTCGCATGGGGACTGGCCTCTCCTGAGGCCACCAGGGCGGGTCCCTGAGGTCCCCGTCGTAACTCGAGAACACCTGCCACAACTCGAGAAAATCCAGGAAGTTCTCCCTTCCAGGCGAGATAGGCCTATTTCCGATGAGGCGTCTGGAGTCTAATGACACCTAACCTCTGGAACTTCAAAAGGGTCTTTCACACCCTTGCTGCAACTCAAGAAATTCACCGCCATACCCGTCTCCACTCTAGAGGAAGCACGATGGTCCCGCCCACATCCAGAGGAGCCCCGTTTCCCCCTCGGAGCTCGAGATGAGGGATCCTTTCCCTGCTTTTAACATGAAAGAATTCCCGGCGTTCCCGTCGCATCTCAAGAGGAGGCACTCTAAACAGGAAAGGCGAGAGGAACTCCATGGTCGTACCACCATTCCAAGAGTCGCCCAGATGTCTCAGTCCATTCCAGAGGAACCTCTTTTCCCTGCACTGGCTCATCTTTCACGCCGAGGATCGACTCACACCACGGTGGCCCTTGGGACAGCCCTGTGGGAAAGCCTCGAGGGAAAGCCTCGAGGGAAAACCACAGATCCTTTGATCCACGCGACGGGAAGTGTGACATTGCGGCTACAGCCTGGAAGGAAAGCGCACGTGCATGCCCCCACTCGAGACGAGGCCTGACTCCCCTGGGGAGACTCCAGAAGTACCCAAAGATCCATGTCAGCCCCTGAGAGGAATCCTCGGTTCCGGCCCTGACTCCACACAAGGTTTTTGGCCCCGGTATCGACGGGAGAGGAATCCCGAGAGGCACCCTAGCAACTCGCATGGGGACTGGCCTCTACTGAGGCCACCAGGGCGGGTCCCTGAGGTCCCCGTCGTAACTCGAGAACACCTGCCGCAACTCGAGAAAATCCAGGAAGTTCTCCCTTCCAGGCGAGATGAGGCCTATTTCCGATGAGGCGTCTGGAGACTAATGACACCTAACCTCTGGAACTTCGAAAGGGTCTTTCACACCCTTGCTGCACCTCAAGAAGTTCACCGCCATACCCGTCTCCACTCGAGAGGAAGCACGATGGTCCCGCCCACATCCAGAGGAGCCCCGTTTCCCCCTCGTAGCTCGAGATGAGGGATCCTTTCCCTGCTTTCAACGGGAAAGAATTCCCGGCATTCCAGTCGCATCTCAAGAGGAGGCACTCTCAACAGGAAAGGCGAGAGGAACTCCATGGTCGTACCACCATTCCAAGAGTCCCCCAGATGTCTCAGTCCATTCCAGAGGAACCTCTTTGCCCTGCACTGGCTCATCTTTCACGCCGAGGATCGACTCACACCACGGTGGCACGTGGGACAGCCCTGTGGGAAAGCCTCGAGGGAAAGCCTCGAGGGAAAACCACAGATCCTTTGATCCACACCACGGGAAGCGTGACATTGCTGCTACAGCCTGGAAGGAAAGCGCACGTGCATGCCCCCACTCGAGACGAGGCCTGACTCCCCTGGAGATACTCCAGAATTACCCAAAGATCCATGTCAGCCCCTGAGAGGAATCCTCGGTTCCGGCCCTGATTCCACACAAGCATTTTGGCCCCGGTATTGACAGGAGAGGAATCCCGAGAGGACCCCTAGCACCTCGCATGGGGACTGGCCTCTCCTGAGGCCACCAGGGCGTGTCCCTGAGGTCCCCGTCGTAACTCGAGAACACCTGCCACAACTCGAGAAAATCCAGGAAGTTCTCCCTTCCAGGCGAGATGAGGCCTATTTCCGATGAGGCGTCTGGAGACTAATGACACGTAATCTCTGGAACTTCGAAAGGGTCTTTCACACCCTTGCTGCAACTCCAGAAGTTCACCGCCATACCCGTCTCCACTCGAGAGGAAGCACGATGGTCCCGCCCACATCCAGAGGAGCCCCGTTTCCCCCTCGGAGCTCGAGATGAGGGATCCTTTCCCTGCTTTTAACATGAAAGAATTCCCGGCGTTCCCGTCGCATCTCAAGAGGAGGCACTCTAAACAGGAAAGGCGAGAGGAACTCCATGGTCGTACCACCATTCCAAGAGTCGCCCAGATGTCTCAGTCCATTCCAGAGGAACCTCTTTGCCCTGCACTGGCTCATCTTTCACGCCGAGGATCGACTCACACCACGGTGGCACGTGGGACAGCCCTGTGGGAAAGCCTCGAGGGAAAGCCTCGAGGGAAAACCACAGATCCTTTGATCCACGCGACGGGAAGCGTGACATTGCTGCTACAGCCTGGAAGGAAAGCGCACGTGCATGCCCCCACTCGAGACGAGGCCTGACTCCCCTGGGGAGACTCCAGAAGTACCCAAAGATCCATGTCAGCCCCTGAGAGGAATCCTCGGTTCCGGCCCTGACTCCACACAAGGTTTTTGGCCCCGGTATCGACGGGAGAGGAATCCCGAGAGGTCCCCTCGCAACTCGCATGGGGACTGGCCTCTCCTGAGGCCACCAGGGCGGGTCCCTGAGGTCCCCGTCGTAACTCGAGAACACCTGCCGCAACTCGAGAAAATCCAGGAAGTTCTCCCTTCCAGGCGAGATAGGCCTATTTCCGATGAGGCGTCTGGAGACTAATGACACCTAACCTCTGGAACTTCAAAAGGGTCTTTCACACCCTTGCTGCAACTCAAGAAGTTCACCGGCATACCCGTCTCCACTCGAGAGGAAGCACGATGGTCCCGCCCACATCCAGAGGAGCCCCGTTTCCCCCTCGGAGCTCGAGATGAGGGATCCTTTCCCTGCTTTTAACATGAAAGAATTCCCGGCGTTCCCGTCGCATCTCAAGAGGAGGCACTCTAAACAGGAAAGGCGAGAGGAACTCCATGGTCGTACCACCATTCCAAGAGTCGCCCAGATGTCTCAGTCCATTCCAGAGGAACCTCTTTGCCCTCCACTGGCTCATCTTTAACGCCGAGGATCGACTCACACCACGGGGGCCCTTGGGACAGCCCTGTGGGAAAGCCTCGAGGGAAAGCCTCGAGGGAAAACCACAGATCCTTTGATCCACGCGACGGGAAGTGTGACATTGCGGCTACAGCCTGGAAGGAAAGCGCACGTGCATGCCCCCACTCGAGACGAGGCCTGACTCCCCTGGGGAGACTCCAGAAGTACCCAAAGATCCATGTCAGCCCCTGAGAGGAATCCTCGGTCCTGGCCCTGACTCCACACAAGGTTTTTGGCCCCGGTATCGACGGGAGAGGAATCCCGAGAGGCCCACTAGCAACTCGCATGGGGACTGGCCTCTACTGAGGCCACCAGGGCGGGTCCCTGAGGTCCCCGTCGTAACTCGAGAACACCTGCCGCAACTCGAGAAAATCCAGGAAGTTCTCCCTTCCAGGCGAGATGAGGCCTATTTCTGATGAGGCGTCTGGAGACTAATGACACCTAACCTCTGGAACTTCGAAAGGGTCTTTCACACCCTTGCTGCAACTCAAGAAGTTCACCGCCATACCCGTCTCCACTCGAGAGGAAGCACGATGGTCCCGCCCACATCCAGAGGAGCCCCGTTTCCCCCTCGGAGCTCGAGATGAGGGATCCTTTCCCTGCTTTCAACGGGAAAGAATTCCCGGCGTTCCCGTCGCATCTCAAGAGGAGGCACTCTCAACAGGAAAGGCGAGAGGAACTCAATGGTCGTACCACCATTCCAAGAGTCCCCCAGATGTCTCAGTCCATTCCAGAGGAACCTCTTTGCCCTGCACTGGCCCATCTTTCACGCCGAAGATCGACTCACACCACGGTGGCACGTGGGACAGCCCTGTGGGAAAGCCTCGAGGGAAAGCCTCGAGGGAAAACCACAGAACCTTTGATCCACGCGACGGGAAGCGTGACATTGCTGCTACAGCCTGGAAGGAAAGCGCATGTGCATGCCCCCACTCGAGACGAGGCCTGACTCCCCTGGGGAGACTCCAGAAGTACCCAAAGATCCATGTCAGCCCCTGAGAGGAATCCTCGGTTCCGGCCCAGATTCCACACAAGGATTTTGGCCCCGGTATCGACGGGAGAGGAATCCCGAGAGGCCCCCTAGCAACTCGCATGGGGACTGGCCTCTCCTGAGGCCACCAGGGCGGGTCCCTGAGGTCCCCGTCGTAACTCGAGAACACCTGCCGCAACTCGAGAAAATCCAGGAAGTTCTCCCTTCCAGGCAAGATGAGGCCTATTTCCGATGAGGTGTCTGGAGACTAATGATTCCTAACCTCTGGAACTTCGAAAGGGTCTTTCACACCCTTGCTGCAACTCAAGAAGTTCACCGCCATACCCGTCTCCACTCGAGAGGAAGCACGATGGTCCCGCCCACATCCAGAGGAGCCCCGTTTCCCCCTCGTAGCTCGAGATGAGGGATCCTTTCCCTGCTTTCAACGGGAAAGAATTCCCGGCGTTCCAGTCGCATCTCAAGAGGAGGCACTCTCAACAGGAAAGGCGAGAGGAACTCCATGGTCGTACCACCATTCCAAGAGTCCCCCAGATGTCTCAGTCCATTCCAGAGGAACCTCTTTGCCCTGCACTGGCTCATCTTTCACGCCGAGGATCGACTCACACCACGGTGGCACGTGGGACAGCCCTGTGGGAAAGCCTCGAGGGAAAGCCTCGAGGGAAAACCACAGATCCTTTGATCCACGCCACGGGAAGCGTGACATTGCTGCTACAGACTGGAAGGAAAGCGCACGTGCATGCCCCCACTCGAGACGAGGCCTGACTACCCTGGAGATACTCCAGAATTACCCAAAGATCCATGTCAGCCCCTGAGAGGAATCCTCGGTTCCGGCCCTGACTCCACACAAGCATTTTGGCCCCGGTATTGACAGGAGAGGAACCCCGAGAGGACCCCTAGCACCTCGCATGGGGACTAGCCTCTCCTGAGGCCACCAGGGCGGGTCCCTGAGGTCCCCGTCGTAACTCGAGAACACCTGCCACAACTCGAGAAAATCCAGTAAGTTCTCCCTTCCAGGCGAGATGAGGCCTATTTCCGATGAGGCGTCTGGAGACTAATGACACCTAACCTCTGGAAATTCGAAAGGGTCTTTCACACCCTTGCTGCAACTCAAGAAGTTCACCGCCATACCCGTCTCCACTCTAGAGGAAGCACGATGGTCCCGCCCACATCCAGAGGAGCCCCGTTTCCCCCTCGGAGCTCGAGATGAGGGATCCTTTCCCTGCTTTTAACATGAAAGAATTCCCGGCGTTCCCGTCGCATCTCAAGAGGAGGCACTCTAAACAGGAAAGGCGAGAGGAACTCCATGGTCGTACCACCATTCCAAGAGTCGCCCAGATGTCTCAGTCCATTCCAGAGGAACCTCTTTGCCCTGCACTGGCTCATCTTTCACGCCGAGGATCGACTCACACCACGGTGGCACGTGGGACAGCCCTGTGGGAAAGCCTCGAGGGAAAGCCTCGAGGGAAAACCACAGATCCTTTGATCCACGCCACGGGAAGCGTGACATTGCTGCTACAGCCTGGAAGGAAAGCGCACGTGCATGCCCCCACTCGAGACGAGGCCTGACTCCCCTGGGGAGACTCCAGAAGTACCCAAAGATCCATGTCAGCCCCTGAGAGGAATCCTCGGTTCCGGCCCTGACTCCACACAAGGTTTTTGGCCCCGGTATCGACGGGAGAGGAATCCCGAGAGGTCCCCTAGCAACTCGCATGGGGACTGGCCTCTCCTGAGGCCACCTGGGCGGGTCCCTGAGGTCCCCGTCGTAACTCGAGAACACCTGCCGCAACTCGAGAAAATCCAGGAAGTTCTCCCTTCCAGGCGAGATAGGCCTATTTCCGATGAGGCGTCTGGAGACTAATGACACCTAACCTCTGGAACTTCAAAAGGGTCTTTCACACCCTTGCTGCAACTCAAGAAGTTCACCGCCATACCCGTCTCCACTCGAGAGGAAGCACGATGGTCCCGCCCACATCCAGAGGAGCCCCGTTTCCCCCTCGGAGCTCGAGATGAGGGATCCTTTCCCTGCTTTTAACATGAAAGAATTCCCGGCGTTCCCGTCGCATCTCAAGAGGAGGCACTCTAAACAGGAAAGGCGAGAGGAACTCCATGGTCGTACCACCATTCCAAGAGTCGCCCAGATGTCTCAGTCCATTCCAGAGGAACCTCTTTGCCCTGCACTGGCTCATCTTTCACGCCGAGGATCGACTCACACCACGGTGGCCCTTGGGACAGCCCTGTGGGAAAGCCTCGAGGGAAAGCCTCGAGGGAAAACCACAGATTCTTTGATCCACGCCACGGGAAGCGTGACATTGCTGCTACAGACTGGAAGGAAAGCGCACGTGCATGCCCCCACTCGAGACGAGGCCTGACTCCCCTGGAGATACTCCAGAATTACCCAAAGATCCATGTCAGCCCATGAGAGGAATCCTCGGTTCCGGCCCTGACTCCACACAAGCATTTTGGCCCCGGTATTGACAGGAGAGGAATCCCGAGAGGAACCCTTGCAACTCGCATGGGGACTAGCCTCTCCTGAGGCCACCAGGGCGGGTCCCTGAGGTCCCCGGCGTAACTCGAGAACACCTGCCACAACTCGAGAAAATCCAGGATGTTCTCCCTTCCAGGCGAGATGAGGCCTATTTCCGATGAGGCGTCTGGAGACTAATGACACGTAATCTCTGGAACTTCGAAAGGGTCTTTCACACCCTTGCTGCAACTCAAGAAGTTCACCGCCATACCCGTCTCCACTCGAGAGGAAGCACGATGGTCCCGCCCACATCCAGAGGAGCCCCGTTTCCCCCTCGGAGCTCGAGATGAGGGATCCTTTCCCTGCTTTTAACATGAAAGAATTCCCGGCGTTCCCGTCGCATCTCAAGAGGAGGCACTCTAAACAGGAAAGGCGAGAGGAACTCCATGGTCGTACCACCATTCCAAGAGTCGCCCAGATGTCTCAGTCCATTCCAGAGGAACCTCTTTGCCCTGCACTGGCTCATCTTTCACGCCGAGGATCGACTCACACCACGGTGGCACGTGGGACAGCCCTGTGGGAAAGCCTCGAGTGAAAGCCTGGAGGGAAAACCACAGATCCTTTGATCCACGCGACGGGAAGCGTGACATTGCTGCTACAGCCTGGAAGGAAAGCGCACGTGCATGCCCCCACTCGAGACGAGGCCTGACTCCCCTGGGGAGACTCCAGAAGTACCCAAAGATCCATGTCAGCCCCTGAGAGGAATCCTCGGTTCCGGCCCTGACTCCACACAAGGTTTTTGGCCCCGGTATCGACGGGAGAGGAATCCCGAGAGGTCCCCTAGCAACTCGCATGGGGACTGGCCTCTCCTGAGGCCACCAGGGCGGGTCCCTGAGGTCCCCGTCGTAACTCGAGAACACCTGCCGCAACTCGAGAAAATCCAGGAAGTTCTCCCTTCCAGGCGAGATAGGCCTATTTCCGATGAGGCGTCTGGAGACTAATCACACCTAACCTCTGGAACTTCAAAAGGGTCTTTCACACCCTTGCTGCAACTCAAGAAGTTCACCGCCATACCCGTCTCCACTCGAGAGGAAGCACGATGGTCCCGCCCACATCCAGAGGAGCCCCATTTCCCCCTCGGAGCTCGAGATGAGGGATCCTTTCCCTGCATTTAACATGAAAGAATTCCCGGCGTTCCCGTCGCATCTCAAGAGGAGGCACTCTAAACAGGAAAGGCGAGAGGAACTCCATGGTCGTACCACCATTCCAAGAGTCGCCCAGATGTCTCAGTCCATTCCAGAGGAACCTCTTTGCCCTGCACTGGCTCATCTTTCACGCCGAGGATCGACTCACACCACGGTGGCCCTTGGGACAGCCCTGTGGGAAAGCCTCGAGGGAAAGCCTCGAGGGAAAACCACAGATCCTTTGATCCACGCGACGGGAAGCGTGACATTGCTGCTACAGCCTCGAAGTTAAGCGCACGTGCATGCCCCCACTCGAGACGAGGCCTGACTCCCCTGGGGAGACTCCAGAAGTACCCAAAGATCCATGTCAGCCCCTGAGAGGAATCCTCGGTTCCGGCCCTGACTCCACACAAGGTTTTTGGCCCCGGTATCGACGGGAGAGGAATCCCGAGAGGCCCCCTAGCACCTCGCATGGGGACTGGCCTCTCCTGAGGCCACCAGGGCGGGTCCCTGAGGTCCCCGTCGTAACTCGAGAACACCTGCCGCAACTCGAGAAAATCCAGGAAGTTCTCCTTTCCAGGCGAGATGAGGCCTATTTCCGATGAGGCGTCTGGAAACTAATGACAGCTAACCTCTGGAACTTCGAAAGGGTCTTTCACACCCTTGCTGCAACTCAAGAAGTTCACCGCCATACCCGTCTCCACTCGAGAGGAAGCACGATGGTCCCGCCCACATCCAGAGGAGCCCCGTTTCCCCCTCGGAGCTCGAGATGAGGTATCCTTTCCCTGCTTTCAACGGGAAAGAATTCCCGGCGTTCCCGTCGCATCTCAAGAGGAGGCACTCTCAACAGGAAAGGCGAGAGGAACTCCATGGTCGTACCACCATTCCAACTGTCCCCCAGATGTCTCAGTCCATTCCAGAGGAACCTCTTTGCCCTGCACTGGCCCATCTTTCACGCCGAAGATCGACTCACACCACGGTGGCACGTGGGGCAGCACTGTGGGAAAGCCTCGAGGGAAACCCTCGAGGGAAAACCACAGATCCTTTGATCCACGCCACGGGAAGCGTGACATTGCTGCTACAGCCTGGAAGGAAAGCGCACGTGCATGCCCCCACTCGAGACGAGGCCTGACTCCCCTGGAGATACTCCAGAATTACCCAAAGATCCATGTCAGCCCCTGAGAGGAATCCTCGGTTCCGGCCCTGACTCCACACAAGGATTTTGGCCCCGGTATTGACAGGAGAGGAATCCCGAGAGGACCCCTAGCAACTCGCATGGGGACTGGCCTCTCCTGAGGCCACCAGGGCGGGTCCCTGTGGTCCCCGTCGTAACTGGAGAACACCTGCCACAACTCGAGAAAATCCAGGAAGTTCTCCCTTCCAGGCGAGATGAGGCCTATTTCCGATGAGGCGTCTGGAGACTAATGACACCTAATCTCTGGAACTTCGAATGGGTCTTTCACACCCTTGCTGCAACTCAAGAAGTTCACCGCCATACCCGTCTCCACTCGAGAGGAAGCACGATGGTCCCGCCCACATCCAGAGGAGCCCCGTTTCCCCCTCGGAGCTCGAGATGAGGGATCCTTTCCCTGCTTTTAACATGAAAGAATTCCCGGCGTTCCCGTCGCATCTCAAGAGGAGGCACTCTAAACAGGAAAGGCGAGAGGAACTCCATGGTCGTACCACCATTCCAAGAGTCGCCCAGATGTCTCAGTCCATTCCAGAGGAACCTCTTTGCCCTGCACTGGCTCATCTTTCACGCCGAGGATCGACTCACACCACGGTGGCACGTGGGACAGCCCTGTGGGAAAGCCTCGAGGGAAAGCCTCGAGGGAAAACCACAGATCCTTTGATCCACGCGACGGGAAGCGTGACATTGCTGCTACAGCCTGGAAGGAAAGCGCACGTGCATGCCCCCACTCGAGACGAGGCCTGATTCCCCTGGGGAGACTCCAGAAGTACCCAAAGATCCATGTCAGCCCCTGAGAGGAATCCTCGGTTCCGGCCCTGACTCCACACAAGGTTTTTGGCCCCGGTATCGACGGGAGAGGAATCCCGAGAGGTCCCCTAGCAACTCGCATGGGGACTGGCCTCTCCTGAGGCCACCAGGGCGGGTCCCTGAGGTCCCCGTCGTAACTCGAGAACACCTGCCGCAACTCGAGAAAATCCAGGAAGTTCTCCCTTCCAGGCGAGATAGGCCTATTTCCGATGAGGCGTCTGGAGACTAATGACACCTAACCTCTGGAACTTCAAAAGGGTCTTTCACACCCTTGCTGCAACTCAAGAAGTTCACCGCCATACCCGTCTCCACTCGAGAGGAAGCACGATGGTCCCGCCCACATCCAGAGGAGCCCCGTTTCCCCCTCGGAGCTCGAGATGAGGGATCCTTTCCCTGCTTTTAACATGAAAGAATTCCCGGCGTTCCCGTCGCATCTCAAGAGGAGGCACTCTAAACAGGAAAGGCGAGAGGAACTCCATGGTCGTACCACCATTCCAAGAGTCGCCCAGATGTCTCAGTCCATTCCAGAGGAACCTCTTTGCCCTGCACTGGCTCATCTTTCACGCCGAGGATCGACTCACACCACGGTGGCACGTGGGACAGCCCTGTGGGAAAGCCTCGAGGGAAAGCCTCGAGGGAAAACCACAGATCCTTTGATCCAGTACACGGGAAGCGTGACATGGCTGCTACAGCCTGGAAGGAAAGCGCACGTGCATGCCCCCACTCGAGACGAGGCCTGACTCCCCTGGGGAGACTCCAGAAGTACCCAAAGATCCATGTCAGCCCCTGAGAGGAATCCTCGGTTCCGGCCCTGACTCCACACAAGGTTTTTGGCCCCGGTATCGACGGGAGAGGAATCCCGAGAGGCCCCCTAGCAACTCGCATGGGGACTGGCCTCTCCTGAGGCCACCAGGGCGGGTCCCTGAGGTCCCCGTCGTAACTCGAGAACACCTGCCACAACTCGAGAAAATCCAGGAAGTTCTCCCTTCCAGGCGAGATGAGGCCTATTTCTGATGAGGCGTCTGGAGACTAATGACACCTAACCTCTGGAACTTCGAAAGGGTCTTTCACACCCTTGCTGCAACTCAAGAAGTTCACCGCCATACCCGTCTCCACTCGAGAGGAAGCACGATGGTCCCGCCCACATCCAGAGGAGACCCGTTTCCCCCTCGGAGCTCGAGATGAGGGATCCTTTCCCTGCTTTCAACGGGAAAGAATTCTCGGCGTTCCCGTCGCATCTCAAGAGGAGGCACTCTCAACAGGAAAGGCGAGAGGAACTCAATGGTCGTACCACCATTCCAAGAGTCCCCCAGATGTCTCAGTCCATTCCAGAGGAACCTCTTTGCCCTGCACTGGCCCATCTTTCACGCCGAAGATCGACTCACACCACGGTGGCACGTGGGACAGCCTTGTGGGAAAGCCTCGAGGGAAAGCCTCGAGGGAAAACCACAGAACCTTTGATCCACGCGATGGGAAGCGTGACATTGCTGCTACAGCCTGGAAGGAAAGCGCACGTGCATGCCCCCACTCGAGACGAGGCCTGACTCCCCTGGGGAGACTCCAGAAGTACCCGAAGATCCATGTCAGCCCCTGAGAGGAATCCTCGGTTCCGGCCCTGACTCCACACAAGGTTTTTGGCCCCGGTATCGACGGGAGAGGAATCTCGAGAGGCCCCCTAGCAACTCGCATGGGGACTGGCCTCTCCTGAGGCCACCAGGGCGGGTCCCTGAGGTCTCCGTCGTAACTCGAGAACACCTGCCACAACTCGAGAAAATCCAGGAAGTTCTCCCTTCCAGGCGAGATGAGGCCTATTTCCGATGATGCGTCTGGAGACTAATGACACCTAACCTCTGGAACTTCGAAAAGGTCTTTCACACCCTTGCTGCAACTCAAGAAGTTCACCGCCATACCCGTCTCCACTCGAGAGGAAGCACGATGGTCCCGCCCACATCCAGAGGAGCCCCGTTTCCCCCCCGGAGCTCGAGATGTGGGATCCTTTCCCTGCTTTCAACGGGAAAGAATTCCCGGCATTCCCGTCGCATCTCAAGAGGAGGCACTCTCAACAGGAAAGGCGAAAGGAACTCCATGGTCGTACCACCATTCCAAGAGTCCCCCAGATGTCTCAGTCCATTCCAGAGGAACCTCTTTGCACTGCACTGGCTCATCTTTCACGCCGAAGAACGACTCACACCACGGTGGCACGTGGGACAGCCCTGTGGGAAAGCCTCGAGGGAAAGCCTCGAGGGAAAACCACAGAACCTTTGATCCACGCGACGGGAAGCGTGACATTGCTGCTATAGCCTGGAAGGAAAGCGCACGTGCATGCCCCCACTCGAGACGAGGCCTGACTCCCCTGGGGAGACTCCAGAAGTACCCAAAGATCCATGTCAGCCCCTGAGAGGAATCCTCGGTTCCGGCCCTGACTCCACACAAGGATTTAGGCCCCGGTATCGACGGGAGAGGAATCCCGAGAAGCCCCCTAGCACCTCGCATGGGGACTGGCCTCTCCTGAGGCCACCAGGGCGGGTCCCTGAGGTCCCCGTCGTAACTCGAGAACACCTGCCGCAACTCGAGAAAATCCAGGAAGTTCTCCCTTCCAGGCGAGATGAGGCCTATTTCCGATGAGGCGTCTGGAGACTAATGATTCCTAACCTCTGGAACTTCGAAAGGGTCTTTCACACCCTTGCTGCAACTCAAGAAGTTCACCGCCATACCCGTCTCCACTCGAGAGGAAGCACGATGGTCCCGCCCACATCCAGAGGAGCCCCGTTTCCCCCTCGGAGCTCGAGATGAGGGATCCTTTCCCTGCTTTTAACATGAAAGAATTCCCGGCGTTCCCGTCGCATCTCAAGAGGAGGCACTCTAAACAGGAAAGGCGAGAGGAACTCCATGGTCGTACCACCATTCCAAGAGTCCCCCAGATGTCTCAGTCCATTCCAGAGGAACCTCTTTGCCCTGCACTGGCTCATCTTTCACGCCGAGGATCGACTCACACCACGGTGGCACGTGGGACAGCCCTGTGGGAAAGCCTCGAAGGAAAGCCTCGAGGGAAAACCACAGATCCTTTGATCCACGCCACGGGAAGCGTGACATTGCTGCTACAGCCTGGAAGGAAAGCGCACGTGCATGCCCCCACTCGAGACGAGGTCTGACTCCCCTGGAGATACTCCAGAATTACCCAAAGATCCATGTCAGCCCCTGAGAGGAATCCTCGGTTCCGGCCCTGACTCCACACAAGCATTTTGGCCCCGGTATTGACAGGAGAGGAATCCCGAGAGGACCCCTAGCACCTCGCATGAGGACTGGCCTCTACTGAGGCCACCAGGGCGGGTCCCTGAGGTCCCCGTCGTAACTCGAGAACACCTGCCGCAACTCGAGAAAATCCAGGAAGTTCTCCCTTCCAGGCGAGATGAGGCCTATTTCCGATGAGGCGTCTGGAGACTAATGACACGTAATCTCTGGAACTTCGAAAGGGTCTTTCACACCCTTGCTGCAACTCAAGAAGTTCACCGCCATACCCGTCTCCACTCGAGAGGAAGCACGATGGTCCCGCCCACATCCAGAGGAGCCCCGTTTCCCCCTCGGAGCTCGAGATGAGGGATCCTTTCCCTGCTTTTAACATGAAAGAATTCCCGGCGTTCCCGTCGCATCTCAAGAGGAGGCACTCTAAACAGGAAAGGCGAGAGGAACTCCATGGTCGTACCACCATTCCAAGAGTCCCCCAGATGTCTCAGTCCATTCCAGAGGAACCTCTTTGCCCTGCACTGGCTCATCTTTCACGCCGAGGATCGACTCACACCACGGTGGCACGTGGGAGAGCCCTGTGGGAAAGCCTCGAGGGAAAGTCTCGAGGGAAAACCACAGATCCTTTGATCCACGCCACGGGAAGCGTGACATTGCTGCTACAGCCTCGAAGTTAAGCGCACGTGCATGCCCCCACTCGAGACGAGGCCTGACTCCCCTGGGGAGACTCCAGAAGTACCCAAAGATCCATGTCAGCCCCTGAGAGGAATCCTCGGTTCCGGCCCTGACTCCACACAAGGTTTTTGGCCCCGGTATCGACGGGAGAGGAATCCCGAGAGGCCCCCTAGCACCTCGCATGGGGACTGGCCTCTCCTGAGGCCACCAGGGCGGGTCCCTGAGGTCCCCGTCGTAACTCGAGAACACCTGCCGCAACTCGAGAAAATCCAGGAAGTTCTCCTTTCCAGGCGAGATGAGGCCTATTTCCGATGAGGCGTCTGGAAACTAATGACACCTAACCTCTGGAACTTCGAAAGGGTCTTTCACACCCTTGCTGCAACTCAAGAAGTTCACCGCCATACCCGTCTCCACTCGAGAGGAAGCACGATGGTCCCGCCCACATCCAGAGGAGCCCCGTTTCCCCCTCGGAGCTCGAGATGAGGTATCCTTTCCCTGCTTTCAACGGGAAAGAATTCCCGGCGTTCCCGTCGCATCTCAAGAGGAGGCACTCTCAACAGGAAAGGCGAGAGGAACTCCATGGTCGTACCACCATTCCAAGTGTCCCCCAGATGTCTCTGTCCATTCCAGAGGAACCTCTTTGCCCTGCACTGGCCCATCTTTCACGCCGAAGATCGACTCACACCACGGTGGCACGTGGGGCAGCACTGTGGGAAAGCCTCGAGCTAAAGCCTCGAGGGAAAACCACAGATCCTTTGATCCACGCCACGGGAAGCGTGACATTGCTGCTACAGCCTGGAAGGAAAGCGCACGTGCATGCCCCCACTCGAGACGAGGCCTGACTCCCCTGGAGATACTCCAGAATTACCCAAAGATCCATGTCAGCCCCTGAGAGGAATCCTCGGTTCCGGCCCTGACTCCACACAAGGATTTTGGCCCCGGTATTGACAGGAGAGGAATCCCGAGAGGACCCCTAGCACCACGCATGGGGACTGGCCTCTCCTGAGGCCACCAGGGCGGGTCCCTGAGGTCCCCGTCGTAACTGGAGAACACCTGCCACAACTCGAGAAAATCCAGGAAGTTCTCCCTTCCAGGCGAGATGAGGCCTATTTCCGATGAGGCGTCTGGAGACTAATGACACCTAATCTCTGGAACTTCGAATGGGTCTTTCACACCCTTGCTGCAACTCAAGAAGTTCACCGCCATACCCGTCTCCACTCGAGAGGAAGCACGATGGTCCCGCCCACATCCAGAGGAGCCCCGTTTCCCCCTCGGAGCTCGAGATGAGGGATCCTTTCCCTGCTTTTAACATGAAAGAATTCCCGGCGTTCCCGTCGCATCTCAAGTGTAGGCACTCTAAACAGGAAAGGCGAGAGGAACTCCATGGTCGTACCACCATTCCAAGAGTCGCCCAGATGTCTCAGTCCATTCCAGAGGAACCTCTTTGCCCTGCACTGGCTCATCTTTCACGCCGAGGATCGACTCACACCACGGTGGCACGTGGGACAGCCCTGTGGGAAAGCCTCGAGGGAAAGCCTCGAGGGAAAACCACAGATCCTTTGATCCACGCGACGGGAAGCGTGACATTGCTGCTACAGCCTGGAAGGAAAGCGCACGTGCATGCCCCCACTCGAGACGAGGCCTGACTCCCCTGGGGAGACTCCAGAAGTACCCAAAGATCCATGTCAGCCCCTGAGAGGAATCCTCGGTTCCGGCCCTGACTCCACACAAGGTTTTTGGCCCCGGTATCGACGGGAGAGGAATCCCGAGAGGCCCCCTAGCACCTCGCATGGGGACTGGCCTCTCCTGAGGCCACCAGGGCGGGTCCCTGAGGTCCCCGTCGTAACTCGAGAACACCTGCCGCAACTCGAGAAAATCCAGGAAGTTCTCCTTTCCAGGCGAGATGAGGCCTATTTCCGATGAGGCGTCTGGAAACTAATGACACCTAACCTCTGGAACTTCGAAAGGGTCTTTCACACCCTTGCTGCAACTCAAGAAGTTCACCGCCATACCCGTCTCCACTCGAGAGGAAGCACGATGGTCCCGCCCACATCCAGAGGAGCCCCGTTTCCCCCTCGGAGCTCGAGATGAGGTATCCTTTCCCTGCTTTCAACGGGAAAGAATTCCCGGCGTTCCCGTCGCATCTCAAGAGGAGGCACTCTCAACAGGAAAGGCGAGAGGAACTCCATGGTCGTACCACCATTCCAAGTGTCCCCCAAATGTCTCAGTCCATTCCAGAGGAACCTCTTTGCCCTGCACTGGCCCATCTTTCACGCCGAAGATCGACTCACACCACGGTGGCACGTGGAGCAGCACTGTGGGAAAGCCTCGAGGGAAAGCCTCGAGGGAAAACCACAGATCCTTTGATCCACGCCACGGGAAGCGTGACATTGCTGCTACAGCCTGGAAGGAAAGCGCACGTGCATGCCCCCACTCGAGACGAGGCCTGACTCCCCTGGAGATACTCCAGAATTACCCAAAGATCCATGTCAGCCCCTGAGAGGAATCCTCGGTTCCGGCCCTAACACCACACAAGGATTTTGGCCCCGGTATTGACAGGAGAGGAATCCCGAGAGGACCCCTAGCACCTCGCATGGGGACTGGCCTCTCCTGAGGCCACCAGGGCGGGTCCCTGAGGTCCCCGTCGTAACTGGAGAACACCTGCCACAACTCGAGAAAATCCAGGAAGTTCTCCCTTCCAGGCGAGATGAGGCCTATTTCCGATGAGGCGTCTGGAGACTAATGACACCTAATCTCTGGAACTTCGAATGGGTCTTTCACACCCTTGCTGCAACTCAAGAAGTTCACCGCCATACCCGTCTCCACTCGAGAGGAAGCACGATGGTCCCGCCCACATCCAGAGGAGCCCCGTTTCCCCCTCGGAGCTCGAGATGAGGGATCCTTTCCCTGCTTTTAACATGAAAGAATTCCCGGCGTTCCCGTCGCATCTCAAGAGGAGGCACTCTAAACAGGAAAGGCGAGAGGAACTCCATGGTCGTACCACCATTCCAAGAGTCGCCCAGATGTCTCAGTCCATTCCAGAGGAACCTCTTTGCCCTGCACTGGCTCATCTTTCACGCCGAGGATCGACTCACACCACGGTGGCACGTGGGACAGCCCTGTGGGAAAGCCTCGAGGGAAAGCCTCGAGGGAAAACCACAGATCCTTTGATCCACGCGACGGGAAGCGTGACATTGCTGCTACAGCCTGGAAGGAAAGCGCACGTGCATGCCCCCACTCGAGACGAGGCCTGACTCCCCTGGGGAGACTCCAGAAGTACCCAAAGATCCATGTCAGCCCCTGAGAGGAATCCTCGGTTCCGGCCCTGACTCCACACAAAGTTTTTGGCCCCGGTATCGACGGGAGAGGAATCCCGAGAGGTCCCCTAGCAACTCGCATGGGGACTGGCCTCTCCTGAGGCCACCAGGGCGGGTCCCTGAGGTCCCCGTCGTAACTCGAGAACACCTGCCGCAACTCGAGAAAATCCAGGAAGTTCTCCCTTCCAGGCGAGATAGGCCTATTTCCGATGAGGCGTCTGGAGACTAATGACACCTAACCTCTGGAACTTCAAAAGGGTCTTTCACACCCTTGCTGCAACTCAAGAAGTTCACCGCCATACCCGTCTCCACTCGAGAGGAAGCACGATGGTCCCGCCCACATCCAGAGGAGCCCCGTTTCCCCCTCGTAGCTCGAGATGAGGGATCCTTTCCCTGCTTTTAACATGAAAGAATTCCCGGCGTTCCCGTCGCATCTCAAGAGGAGGCACTCTAAACAGGAAAGGCGAGAGGAACTCCATGGTCGTACCACCATTCCAAGAGTCGCCCAGATGTCTCAGTCCATTCCAGAGGAACCTCTTTGCCCTGCACTGGCTCATCTTTCACGCCGAGGATCGACTCACACCACGGTGGCCCTTGGGACAGCCCTGTGGGAAAGCCTCGAGGGAAAGCCTCGAGGGAAAACCACAGATCCTTTGATCCAGTACACGGGAAGCGTGACATGGCTGCTACAGCCTGGAAGGAAAGCGCACGTGCATGCCCCCACTCGAGACGAGGCCTGACTCCCCTGGGGAGACTCCAGAAGTACCCAAAGATCCATGTCAGCCCCTGAGAGGAATCCTCGGTTCCGGCCCTGACTCCACACAAGGTTTTTGGCCCCGGTATCGACGGGAGAGGAATCCCGAGAGGCCCCCTAGCAACTCGCATGGGGACTGGCCTCTACTGAGGCCACCAGGGCGGGTCCCTGAGGTCCCCGTCGTAACTCGAGAACACCTGCCGCAACTCGAGAAAATCCAGGAAGTTCTCCCTTCCAGGCGAGATGAGGCCTATTTCTGATGAGGCGTCTGGAGACTAATGACACCTAACCTCTGGAACTTCGAAAGGGTCTTTCACACCCTTGCTGCAACTCAAGAAGTTCACCGCCATACCCGTCTCCACTCGAGAGGAAGCACGATGGTCCCGCCCACATCCAGAGGAGCCCCGTTTCCCCCTCGGAGCTCGAGATGAGGGATCCTTTCCCTGCTTTCAACGGGAAAGAATTCCCGGCGTTCCCGTCGCATCTCAAGAGGAGGCACTCTCAACAGGAAAGGCGAGAGGAACTCAATGGTCGTACCACCATTCCAAGAGTCCCCCAGATGTCTCAGTCCATTCCAGAGGAACCTCTTTGCCCTGCACTGGCCCATCTTTCACGCCGAAGATCGACTCACACCACGGTGGCACGTGGGACAGCCCTGTGGGAAAGCCTCGAGGGAAAGCCTCGAGGGAAAACCACAGAACCTTTGATCCACGCGATGGGAAGCGTGACATTGCTGCTACAGCCTGGAAGGAAAGCGCACGTGCATGCCCCCACTCGAGACGAGGCCTGACTCCCCTGGGGAGACTCCAGAAGTACCCAAAGATCCATGTCAGCCCCTGAGAGGAATCCTCGGTTCCGGCCCTGACTCCACACAAGGTTTTTGGCCCCGGTATCGACGGGAGAGGAATCCCGAGAGGCCCCCTAGCAACTCGCATGGGGACTGGCCTCTACTGAGGCCACCAGGGCGGGTCCCTGAGGTCCCCGTCGTAACTCGAGAACACCTGCCGCAACTCGAGAAAATCCAGGAAGTTCTCCCTTCCAGGCGAGATGAGGCCTATTTCTGATGAGGCGTCTGGAGACTAATGACACCTAACCTCTGGAACTTCGAAAGGGTCTTTCACACCCTTGCTGCAACTCAAGAAGTTCACCGCCATACCCGTCTCCACTCGAGAGGAAGCACGATGGTCCCGCCCACATCCAGAGGAGCCCCGTTTCCCCCTCGGAGCTCGAGATGAGGGATCCTTTCCCTGCTTTCAACGGGAAAGAATTCCCGGCGTTCCCGTCGCATCTCAAGAGGAGGCACTCTCAACAGGAAAGGCGAGAGGAACTCAATGGTCGTACCACCATTCCAAGAGTCCCCCAGATGTCTCAGTCCATTCCAGAGGAACCTCTTTGCCCTGCACTGGCCCATCTTTCACGCCGAAGATCGACTCACACCACGGTGGCACGTGGGACAGCCCTGTGGGAAAGCCTCGAGGGAAAGCCTCGAGGGAAAACCACAGAACCTTTGATCCACGCGATGGGAAGCGTGACATTGCTGCTACAGCCTGGAAGGAAAGCGCACGTGCATGCCCCCACTCGAGACGAGGCCTGACTCCCCTGGGGAGACTCCAGAAGTACCCAAAGATCCATGTCAGCCCCTGAGAGGAATCCTCGGTTCCGGCCCTGATTCCACACAAGGATTTTGGCCCCGGTATCGACGGGAGAGGAATCCCGAGAGGCCCCCTAGCAACTCGCATGGGGACTGGCCTCTCCTGAGGCCACCAGGGCGGGTCCCTGAGGTCCCCGTCGTAACTCGAGAACACCTGCCGCAACTCGAGAAAATCCAGGAAGTTCTCCCTTCCAGGCGAGATAGGCCTATTTCCGATGAGGCGTCTGGAGACTAATGACACCTAACCTCTGGAACTTCAAAAGGGTCTTTCACACCCTTCCTGCAACTCAAGAAGTTCACCGCCATACCCGTCTCCACTCGAGAGGAAGCACGATGGTCCCGCCCACATCCAGAGGAGCCCCGTTTCCCCCTCGTAGCTCGAGATGAGGGATCCTTTCCCTGCTTTCAACGGGAAAAAATTCCCGGCGTTCCCGTCGCATCTCAAGAGGAGGCACTCTCAACAGGAGAGGCGAGAGGAACTCCATGGTCGTACCACCATTCCAAGAGTCCCCCAGATGTCTCAGTCCATTCCAGAGGAACCTCTTTGCCCTGCACTGGCTCATCTTTCACGCCGAGGATCGACTCACACCACGGTGGCACCAGGGAGAGCCCTGTGGGAAAGCCTCGAGGGAAAGCCTCGAGGGAAAACGACAGATCCTTTGATCCACGCGACGAGAAGTGTGACATTGCGGCTACAGCCTGGAAGGAAAGCGCACGTGCATGCCCCCACTCGAGACGAGGCCTGACTCCCCTGGGGAGACTCCAGAAGTATCCAAAGATCCATGTCAGCCCCTGAGAGGAATCCTCGGTTCCGGCCCTGACTCCACACAAGGTTTTTGGCCCCGGTATCGACGGGAGAGGAATCCCGAGAGGCCCCCTAGCAACTCGCATGGGGACTGGCGTCTCCTGAGGCCACCAGGGCGGGTCCCTGAGGTCCCCGTCGTAACTCGAAAACACCTGCCGCAACTCGAGAAAATCCAGGAAGTTCTCCCTTCCAGGCGAGATGAGGCCTATTTCCGATGAGGCGTCTGGAGACTAATGACACCTAAACCTCTGGAACTTCGAAAAGGTCTTTCACACCCTTGCTGCAACTCAAGAATTTCACCGCCATACCCGTCTCCACTCGAGAGGAAGCACGATGGTCCCGCCCACATCCAGAGGAGCCCCGTTTCCCCCCCGGAGCTCGAGATGTGGGATCCTTTCCCTGCTTTCAACGGGAAAGAATTCCCGGCATTCCCGTCGCATCTCAAGAGGAGGCACTCTCAACAGGAAAGGCGAAAGGAACTCCATGGTCGTACCACCATTCCAAGAGTCCCCCAGATGTCTCAGTCCATTCCAGAGGAACCTCTTTGCACTGCACTGGCTCATCTTTCACGCCGAAGAACGACTCACACCACGGTGGCACGTGGGACAGCCCTGTGGGAAAGCCTCGAGGGAAAGCCTCGAGGGAAAACCACAGAACCTTTGATCCACGCGACGGGAAGCGTGACATTGCTGCTACAGCCTGGAAGGAAAGCGCACGTGCATGCCCCCACTCGAGACGAGGCCTGACTCCCCTGGGGAGACTCCAGAAGTACCCAAAGATCCATGTCAGCCCCTGAGAGGAATCCTCGGTTCCGGCCCTGACTCCACACAAGGTTTTAGGCCCCGGTATCGACGGGAGAGGAATCCCGAGAAGCCCCCTAGCACCTCGCATGGGGACTGGCCTCTCCTGAGGCCACCAGGGCGGGTCCCTGAGGTCCCCGTCGTAACTCGAGAACACCTGCCGCAACTCGAGAAAATCCAGGAAGTTCTCCCTTCCAGGCGAGATAGGCCTATTTCCGATGAGGCGTCTGGAGACTAATGACACCTAACCTCTGGAACTTCAAAAGGGTCTTTCACACCCTTCCTGCAACTCAAGAAGTTCACCGCCATACCCGTCTCCACTCGAGAGGAAGCACGATGGTCCCGCCCACATCCAGAGGAGCCCCGTTTCCCCCTCGTAGCTCGAGATGAGGGATCCTTTCCCTGCTTTCAACGGGAAAAAATTCCCGGCGTTCCCGTCGCATCTCAAGAGGAGGCACTCTCAACAGGAGAGGCGAGAGGAACTCCATGGTCGTACCACCATTCCAAGAGTCCCCCAGATGTCTCAGTCCATTCCAGAGGAACCTCTTTGCCCTGCACTGGCTCATCTTTCACGCCGAGGATCGACTCACACCACGGTGGCACCAGGGAGAGCCCTGTGGGAAAGCCTCGAGGGAAAGCCTCGAGGGAAAACGACAGATCCTTTGATCCACGCGACGAGAAGTGTGACATTGCGGCTACAGCCTGGAAGGAAAGCGCACGTGCATGCCCCCACTCGAGACGAGGCCTGACTCCCCTGGGGAGACTCCAGAAGTATCCAAAGATCCATGTCAGCCCCTGAGAGGAATCCTCGGTTCCGGCCCTGACTCCACACAAGGTTTTTGGCCCCGGTATCGACGGGAGAGGAATCCCGAGAGGCCCCCTAGCAACTCGCATGGGGACTGGCGTCTCCTGAGGCCACCAGGGCGGGTCCCTGAGGTCCCCGTCGTAACTCGAAAACACCTGCCGCAACTCGAGAAAATCCAGGAAGTTCTCCCTTCCAGGCGAGATGAGGCCTATTTCCGATGAGGCGTCTGGAGACTAATGACACCTAAACCTCTGGAACTTCGAAAAGGTCTTTCACACCCTTGCTGCAACTCAAGAATTTCACCGCCATACCCGTCTCCACTCGAGAGGAAGCACGATGGTCCCGCCCACATCCAGAGGAGCCCCGTTTCCCCCCCGGAGCTCGAGATGTGGGATCCTTTCCCTGCTTTCAACGGGAAAGAATTCCCGGCATTCCCGTCGCATCTCAAGAGGAGGCACTCTCAACAGGAAAGGCGAAAGGAACTCCATGGTCGTACCACCATTCCAAGAGTCCCCCAGATGTCTCAGTCCATTCCAGAGGAACCTCTTTGCACTGCACTGGCTCATCTTTCACGCCGAAGAACGACTCACACCACGGTGGCACGTGGGACAGCCCTGTGGGAAAGCCTCGAGGGAAAGCCTCGAGGGAAAACCACAGAACCTTTGATCCACGCGACGGGAAGCGTGACATTGCTGCTACAGCCTGGAAGGAAAGCGCATGTGCATGCCCCCACTCGAGACGAGGCCTGACTCCCCTGGGGAGACTCCAGAAGTACCCAAAGATCCATGTCAGCCCCTGAGAGGAATCCTCGGTTCCGGCCCTGACTCCACACAAGGTTTTAGGCCCCGGTATCGACGGGAGAGGAATCCCGAGAAGCCCCCTAGCACCTCGCATGGGGACTGGCCTCTCCTGAGGCCACCAGGGCGGGTCCCTGAGGTCCCCGTCGTAACTCGAGAACACCTGCCGCAACTCGAGAAAATCCAGGAAGTTCTCCCTTCCAGGCGAGATGAGGCCTATTTCCGATGAGGCTCTGGAGACTAATGATTCCTAACCTCTGGAACTTCGAAAGGGTCTTTCACACCCTTGCTGCAACTCAAGAAGTTCACCGCCATACCCGTCTCCACTCGAGAGGAAGCACGATGGTCCCACCCACATCCAGAGGAGCCCCGTTTCCCCCTCGGAGCTCGAGATGAGGGATCCTTTCCCTGCTTTTAACATGAAAGAATTCCCGGCGTTCCCGTCGCATCTCAAGAGGAGGCACTCTCAACAGGAAAGGCGAGAGGAACTCCATGGTCGTACCACCATTCCAAGAGTCCCCCAGAGGTCTCAGTCCATTCCAGAGGAACCTCTTTGCCCTGCACTGGCTCATCTTTCACGCCGAGGATCGACTCACACCACGGTGGCACGTGGGACAGCCCTGTGGGAAAGCCTCGAGGGAAAGCCTCGAGGGAAAACCACAGATCCTTTGATCCACGCCACGGGAAGCGTGACATTGCTGCTACAGCCTGGAAGGAAAGCGCACGTGCATGCCCCCACTCGAGACGAGGCCTGACTCCCCTGGGGAGACTCCAGAAGTACCCAAAGATCCATGTCAGCCCCTGAGAGGAATCCTCGGTTCCGGCCCTGACTCCACACAAGGTTTTTGGCCCCGGTATCGACGGGAGAGGAATCCCGAGAGGTCCCCTAGCAACTCGCATGGGGACTGGCCTCTCCTGAGGCCACCAGGGCGGGTCCCTGAGGTCCCCGTCGTAACTCGAGAACACCTGCCGCAACTCGAGAAAATTCAGGAAGTTCTCCCTTCCAGGCGAGATAGGCCTATTTCCGATGAGGCGTCTGGAGACTAATGACACCTAACCTCTGGAACTTCAAAAGGGTCTTTCACACCCTTGCTGCAACTCAAGAAGTTCACAGCCATACCCGTCTCCACTCGAGAGGAAGCACGATGGTCCCGCCCACATCCAGAGGAGCCCCGTTTCCCCCTCGGAGCTCGAGATGAGGGATCCTTTCCCTGCTTTTAACATGAAAGAATTCCCGGCGTTCCCGTCGCATCTCAAGAGGAGGCACTCTCAACAGGAAAGGCGAGAGGAACTCCATGGTCGTACCACCATTCCAAGAGTCCCCCAGATGTCTCAGTCCATTCCAGAGGAACCTCTTTGCCCTGCACTGGCCCATTTTTCACGCCGAAGATCGACTCACACCACGGTGGCACGTGGGACAGCCCTGTGGGAAAGCCTCGAGGGAAAGCCTCGAGGGAAAACCACAGAACCTTTGATCCACGCGATGAGAAGTGTGACATTGCGGCTACAGCCTGGAAGGAAAGCGCACGTGCATGCCCCCACTCGAGACGAGGCCTGACTCCCCTGGGGAGACTCCAGAAGTATCCAAAGATCCATGTCAGCCCCTGAGAGGAATCCTCGGTTCCGGCCCTGACTCCACACAAGGTTTTTGGCCCCGGTATCGACGGGAGAGGAATCCCGAGAGGCCCCCTAGCAACTCGCATGGGGACTGGCGTCTCCTGAGGCCACCAGGGCGGGTCCCTGAGGTCCCCGTCGTAACTCGAAAACACCTGCCGCAACTCGAGAAAATCCAGGAAGTTCTCCCTTCCAGGCGAGATGAGGCCTATTTCCGATGAGGCGTCTGGAGACTAATGACACCTAAACCTCTGGAACTTCGAAAAGGTCTTTCACACCCTTGCTGCAACTCAAGAATTTCACCGCCATACCCGTCTCCACTCGAGAGGAAGCACGATGGTCCCGCCCACATCCAGAGGAGCCCCGTTTCCCCCCCGGAGCTCGAGATGTGGGATCCTTTCCCTGCTTTCAACGGGAAAGAATTCCCGGCATTCCCGTCGCATCTCAAGAGGAGGCACTCTCAACAGGAAAGGCGAAAGGAACTCCATGGTCGTACCACCATTCCAAGAGTCCCCCAGATGTCTCAGTCCATTCCAGAGGAACCTCTTTGCACTGCACTGGCTCATCTTTCACGCCGAAGAACGACTCACACCACGGTGGCACGTGGGACAGCCCTGTGGGAAAGCCTCGAGGGAAAGCCTCGAGGGAAAACCACAGAACCTTTGATCCACGCGACGGGAAGCGTGACATTGCTGCTACAGCCTGGAAGGAAAGCGCACGTGCATGCCCCCACTCGAGACGAGGCCTGACTCCCCTGGGGAGACTCCAGAAGTACCCAAAGATCCATGTCAGCCCCTGAGAGGAATCCTCGGTTCCGGCCCTGACTCCACACAAGGTTTTAGGCCCCGGTATCGACGGGAGAGGAAGCCCGAGAAGCCCCCTAGCACCTCGCATGGGGACTGGCCTCTCCTGAGGCCACCAGGGCGGGTCCCTGAGGTCCCCGTCGTAACTCGAGAACACCTGCCGCAACTCGAGAAAATCCAGGAAGTTCTCCCTTCCAGGCGAGATGAGGCCTATTTCCGATGAGGCGTCTGGAGACTAATGATTCCTAACCTCTGGAACTTCGAAAGGGTCTTTCACACCCTTGCTGCAACTCAAGAAGTTCACCGCCATACCCGTCTCCACTCGAGAGGAAGCACGATGGTCCCGCCCACATCCAGAGGAGCCCCGTTTCCCCCTCGGAGCTCAAGATGAGGGATCCTTTCCCTGCTTTTAACATGAAAGAATTCCCGGCGTTCCCGTCGCATCTCAAGAGGAGGCACTCTCAACAGGAAAGGCGAGAGGAACTCCATGGTCGTACCACCATTCCAAGAGTCCCCCAGAGGTCTCAGTCCATTCCAGAGGAACCTCTTTGCCCTGCACTGGCTCATCTTTCACGCCGAGGATCGACTCACACCACGGTGGCACGTGGGACAGCCCTGTGGGAAAGCCTCGAGGGAAAGCCTCGAGGGAAAACCACAGATCCTTTGATCCACGCCACGGGAAGCGTGACATTGCTGCTACAGCCTGGAAGGAAAGCGCACGTGCATGCCCCCACTCGAGACGAGGCCTGACTCCCCTGGGGAGACTCCAGAAGTACCCAAAGATCCATGTCAGCCCCTGAGAGGAATCCTCGGTTCCGGCCCTGACTCCACACAAGGTTTTTGGCCCCGGTATCGACGGGAGAGGAATCCCGAGAGGTCCCCTAGCAACTCGCATGGGGACTGGCCTCTCCTGAGGCCACCAGGGCGGGTCCCTGAGGTCCCCGTCGTAACTCGAGAACACCTGCCGCAACTCGAGAAAATTCAGGAAGTTCTCCCTTCCAGGCGAGATAGGCCTATTTCCGATGAGGCGTCTGGAGACTAATGACACCTAACCTCTGGAACTTCAAAAGGGTCTTTCACACCCTTGCTGCAACTCAAGAAGTTCACAGCCATACCCGTCTCCACTCGAGAGGAAGCACGATGGTCCCGCCCACATCCAGAGGAGCCCCGTTTCCCCCTCGGAGCTCGAGATGAGGGATCCTTTCCCTGCTTTTAACATGAAAGAATTCCCGGGGTTCCCGTCGCATCTCAAGAGGAGGCACTCTCAAAAGGAAAGGCGAGAGGAACTCCATGGTCGTACCACCATTCCAAGAGTCCCCCAGATGTCTCAGTCCATTCCAGAGGAACCTCTTTGCCCTGCACTGGCCCATCTTTCACGCCGAAGATCGACTCACACCACGGTGGCACGTGGGACAGCCCTGTGGGAAAGCCTCGAGGGAAAGCCTCGAGGGAAAACCACAGAACCTTTGATCCACGCGACGAGAAGTGTGACATTGCGGCTACAGCCTGGAAGGAAAGCGCACGTGCATGCCCCCACTCGAGACGAGGCCTGACTCCCCTGGGGAGACTCCAGAAGTATCCAAAGATCCATGTCAGCCCCTGAGAGGAATCCTCGGTTCCGGCCCTGACTCCACACAAGGTTTTTGGCCCCGGTATCGACGGGAGAGGAATCCCGAGAGGCCCCCTAGCAACTCGCATGGGGACTGGCGTCTCCTGAGGCCACCAGGGCGGGTCCCTGAGGTCCCCGTCGTAACTCGAAAACACCTGCCGCAACTCGAGAAAATCCAGGAAGTTCTCCCTTCCAGGCGAGATGAGGCCTATTTCCGATGAGGCGTCTGGAGACTAATGACACCTAAACTTCTGGAACTTCGAAAAGGTCTTTCACACCCTTGCTGCAACTCAAGAATTTCACCGCCATACCCGTCTCCACTCGAGAGGAAGCACGATGGTCCCGCCCACATCCAGAGGAGCCCCGTTTCCCCCCCGGAGCTCGAGATGTGGGATCCTTTCCCTGCTTTCAACGGGAAAGAATTCCCGGCATTCCCGTCGCATCTCAAGAGGAGGCACTCTCAACAGGAAAGGCGAAAGGAACTCCATGGTCGTACCACCATTCCAAGAGTCCCCCAGATGTCTCAGTCCATTCCAGAGGAACCTCTTTGCACTGCACTGGCTCATCTTTCACGCCGAAGAACGACTCACACCACGGTTGCACGTGGGACAGCCCTGTGGGAAAGCCTCGAGGGAAAGCCTCGAGGGAAAACCACAGAACCTTTGATCCACGCGACGGGAAGCGTGACATTGCTGCTACAGCCTGGAAGGAAAGCGCACGTGCATGCCCCCACTCGAGACGAGGCCTGACTCCCCTGGGGAGACTCCAGAAGTACCCAAAGATCCATGTCAGCCCCTGAGAGGAATCCTCGGTTCCGGCCCTGACTCCACACAAGGTTTTAGGCCCCGGTATCGACGGGAGAGGAATCCCGAGAAGCCCCCTAGCACCTCGCATGGGGACTGGCCTCTCCTGAGGCCACCAGGGCGGGTCCCTGAGGTCCCCGTCGTAACTCGAGAACACCTGCCGCAACTCGAGAAAATCCAGGAAGTTCTCCCTTCCAGGCGAGATGAGGCCTATTTCCGATGAGGCGTCTGGAGACTAATGATTCCTAACCTCTGGAACTTCGAAAGGGTCTTTCACACCCTTGCTGCAACTCAAGAAGTTCACCGCCATACCCGTCTCCACTCGAGAGGAAGCACGATGGTCCCGCCCACATCCAGAGGAGCCCCGTTTCCCCCTCGGAGCTCGAGATGAGGGATCCTTTCCCTGCTTTTAACATGAAAGAATTCCCGGCGTTCCCGTCGCATCTCAAGAGGAGGCACTCTCAACAGGAAAGGCGAGAGGAACTCCATGGTCGTACCACCATTCCAAGAGTCCCCCAGAGGTCTCAGTCCATTCCAGAGGAACCTCTTTGCCCTGCACTGGCTCATCTTTCACGCCGAGGATCGACTCACACCACGGTGGCACGTGGGACAGCCCTGTGGGAAAGCCTCGAGGGAAAGCCTCGAGGGAAAACCACATATCCTTTGATCCACGCCACGGGAAGCGTGACATTGCTGCTACAGCCTGGAAGGAAAGCGCACGTGCATGCCCCCACTCGAGACGAGGCCTGACTCCCCTGGGGAGACTCCAGAAGTACCCAAAGATCCATGTCAGCCCCTGAGAGGAATCCTCGGTTCCGGCCCTGACTCCACACAAGGTTTTTGGCCCCGGTATCGACGGGAGAGGAATCCCGAGAGGTCCCCTAGCAACTCGCATGGGGACTGGCCTCTCCTGAGGCCACCAGGGCGGGTCCCTGAGGTCCCCGTCGTAACTCGAGAACACCTGCCGCAACTCGAGAAAATTCAGGAAGTTCTCCCTTCCAGGCGAGATAGGCCTATTTCCGATGAGGCGTCTGGAGACTAATGACACCTAACCTCTGGAACTTCAAAAGGGTCTTTCACACCCTTGCTGCAACTCAAGAAGTTCACAGCCATACCCGTCTCCACTCGAGAGGAAGCACGATGGTCCCGCCCACATCCAGAGGAGCCCCGTTTCCCCCTCGGAGCTCGAGATGAGGGATCCTTTCCCTGCTTTTAACATGAAAGAATTCCCGGGGTTCCCGTCGCATCTCAAGAGGAGGCACTCTCAACAGGAAAGGCGAGAGGAACTCCATGGTCGTACCACCATTCCAAGAGTCCCCCAGATGTCTCAGTCCATTCCAGAGGAACCTCTTTGCCCTGCACTGGCTCATCTTTCACGCCGAGGATCGACTCACACCACGGTGGCACGTGGGACAGCCCTGTGGGAAAGCCTCGAGGGAAAGCCTCGAGGGAAAACCACAGATCCTTTGATCCACGCGACGGGAAGTGTGACATTGCGGCTACAGCCTGGAAGGAAAGCGCACGTGCATGCCCCCACTCGAGACGAGGCCTGACTCCCCTGGGGAGACTCCAGAAGTATCCAAAGATCCATGTCAGCCCCTGAGAGGAATCCTCGGTTCCGGCCCTGACTCCACACAAGGTTTTTGGCCCCGGTATCGACGGGAGAGGAATCCCGAGAGGCCCCCTAGCAACTCGCATGGGGACTGGCGTCTCCTGAGGCCACCAGGGCGGGTCCCTGAGGTCCCCGTCGTAACTCGAAAACACCTGCCGCAACTCGAGAAAATCCAGGAAGTTCTCCCTTCCAGGCGAGATGAGGCCTATTTCCGATGAGGCGTCTGGAGACTAATGACACCTAAACTTCTGGAACTTCGAAAAGGTCTTTCACACCCTTGCTGCAACTCAAGAATTTCACCGCCATACCCGTCTCCACTCGAGAGGAAGCACGATGGTCCCGCCCACATCCAGAGGAGCCCCGTTTCCCCCCCGGAGCTCGAGATGTGGGATCCTTTCCCTGCTTTCAACGGGAAAGAATTCCCGGCATTCCCGTCGCATCTCAAGAGGAGGCACTCTCAACAGGAAAGGCGAAAGGAACTCCATGGTCGTACCACCATTCCAAGAGTCCCCCAGATGTCTCAGTCCATTCCAGAGGAACCTCTTCGCACTGCACTGGCTCATCTTTCACGCCGAAGAACGACTCACACCACGGTGGCACGTGGGACAGCCCTGTGGGAAAGCCTCGAGGGAAAGCCTCGAGGGAAAACCACAGAACCTTTGATCCACGCGACGGGAAGCGTGACATTGCTGCTACAGCCTGGAAGGAAAGCGCACGTGCATGCCCCCACTCGAGACGAGGCCTGACTCCCCTGGGGAGACTCCAGAAGTACCCAAAGATCCATGTCAGCCCCTGAGAGGAATCCTCGGTTCCGGCCCTGACTCCACACAAGGTTTTAGGCCCCGGTATCGACGGGAGAGGAATCCCGAGAAGCCCCCTAGCACCTCGCATGGGGACTGGCCTCTCCTGAGGCCACCAGGGCGGGTCCCTGAGGTCCCCGTCGTAACTCGAGAACACCTGCCGCAACTCGAGAAAATCCAGGAAGTTCTCCCTTCCAGGCGAGATGAGGCCTATTTCCGATGAGGCGTCTGGAGACTAATGATTCCTAACCTCTGGAACTTCGAAAGGGTCTTTCACACCCTTGCTGCAACTCAAGAAGTTCACCGCCATACCCGTCTCCACTCGAGAGGAAGCACGATGGTCCCGCCCACATCCAGAGGAGCCCCGTTTCCCCCTCGGAGCTCGAGATGAGGGATCCTTTCCCTGCTTTTAACATGAAAGAATTCCCGGCGTTCCCGTCGCATCTCAAGAGGAGGCACTCTCAACAGGAAAGGCGAGAGGAACTCCATGGTCGTACCACCATTCCAAGAGTCCCCCAGAGGTCTCAGTCCATTCCAGAGGAACCTCTTTGCCCTGCACTGGCTCATCTTTCACGCCGAGGATCGACTCACACCACGGTGGCACGTGGGACAGCCCTGTGGGAAAGCCTCGAGGGAAAGCCTCGAGGGAAAACCACAGATCCTTTGATCCACGCCACGGGAAGCGTGACATTGCTGCTACAGCCTGGAAGGAAAGCGCACGTGCATGCCCCCACTCGAGACGAGGCCTGACTCCCCTGGGGAGACTCCAGAAGTACCCAAAGATCCATGTCAGCCCCTGAGAGGAATCCTCGGTTCCGGCCCTGACTCCACACAAGGTTTTTGGCCCCGGTATCGACGGGAGAGGAATCCCGAGAGGTCCCCTAGCAACTCGCATGGGGACTGGCCTCTCCTGAGGCCACCAGGGCGGGTCCCTGAGGTCCCCGTCGTAACTCGAGAACACCTGCCGCAACTCGAGAAAATTCAGGAAGTTCTCCCTTCCAGGCGAGATAGGCCTATTTCCGATGAGGCGTCTGGAGACTAATGACACCTAACCTCTGGAACTTCAAAAGGGTCTTTCACACCCTTGCTGCAACTCAAGAAGTTCACAGCCATACCCGTCTCCACTCGAGAGGAAGCACGATGGTCCCGCCCACATCCAGAGGAGCCCCGTTTCCCCCTCGGAGCTCGAGATGAGGGATCCTTTCCCTGCTTTTAACATGAAAGAATTCCCGGGGTTCCCGTCGCATCTCAAGAGGAGGCATTCTCAACAGGAAAGGCGAGAGGAACTCCATGGTCGTACCACCATTCCAAGAGTCCCCCAGATGTCTCAGTCCATTCCAGAGGAACCTCTTTGCCCTGCACTGGCTCATCTTTCACGCCGAGGATCGACTCACACCACGGTGGCACGTGGGACAGCCCTGTGGGAAAGCCTCGAGGGAAAGCCTCGAGGGAAAACCACAGATCCTTTGATCCACGCGACGGGAAGTGTGACATTGCGGCTACAGCCTGGAAGGAAAGCGCACGTGCATGCCCCCACTCGAGACGAGGCCTGACTCCCCTGGGGAGACTCCAGAAGTACCCAAAGATCCATGTCAGCCCCTGAGAGGAATCCTCGGTTCCGGCCCTGACTCCACACAAGGTTTTTGGCCCCGGTATCGACGGGAGAGGAATCCCGAGAGGCCCCCTAGCAACTCGCATGGGGACTGGCCTCTACTGAGGCCACCAGGGCGGGTCCCTGAGGTCCCCGTCGTAACTCGAGAACACCTGCCGCAACTCGAGAAAATCCAGGAAGTTCTCCCTTCCAGGCGAGATGAGGCCTATTTCTGATGAGGCGTCTGGAGACTAATGACACCTAACCTCTGGAACTTCGAAAGGGTCTTTCACACCCTTGCTGCAACTCAAGAAGTTCACCGCCATACCCGTCTCCACTCGAGAGGAAGCACGATGGTCCCGCCCACATCCAGAGGAGCCCCGTTTCCCCCTCGGAGCTCGAGATGAGGGATCCTTTCCCTGCTTTCAACGGGAAAGAATTCCCGGCGTTCCCGTCGCATCTCAAGAGGAGGCACTCTCAACAAGAAAGGCGAGAGGAACTCAATGGTCGTACCACCATTCCAAGAGTCCCCCAGATGTCTCAGTCCATTCCAGAGGAACCTCTTTGCCCTGCACTGGCCCATCTTTCACGCCGAAGATCGACTCACACCACGGTGGCACGTGGGACAGCCCTGTGGGAAAGCCTCGAGGGAAAGCCTCGAGGGAAAACCACAGAACCTTTGATCTACGCGACGGGAAGCGTGACATTGCTGCTACAGCCTGGAAGGAAAGCGCACGTGCATGCCCCCACTCGAGACGAGGCCTGACTCCCCTGGGGAGACTCCAGAAGTACCCAAAGATCCATGTCAGCCCCTGAGAGGAATCCTCGGTTCCGGCCCTGATTCCACACAAGGATTTTGGCCCCGGTATCGACGGGAGAGGAATCCCGAGAGGCCCCCTAGCAACTCGCATGGGGACTGGCCTCTCCTGAGGCCACCAGGGCGGGTCCCTGAGGTCCCCGTCGTAACTCGAGAACACCTGACGCAACTCGAGAAAATCCAGGAAGTTCTCCCTTCCAGGCGAGATGAGGCCTATTTCCGATGAGGCGTCTGGAGACTAATGATTCCTAACCTCTGGAACTTCGAAAGGGTCTTTCACACAGTTGCTGCAACTCAAGAAGTTCACCGCCATACCCGTCTCCATTCGAGAGGAAGCACGATGGTCCCGCCCACATCCAGAGGAGCCCCGTTTCCCCCTCGTAGCTCGAGATGAGGGATCCTTTCCCTGCTTTCAACGGGAAAGAATTCCCGGCGTTCCCGTCGCATCTCAAGAGGAGGCACTCTCAACAGGAAAGGCGAGAGGAACTCCATGGTCGTACCACCATTCCAAGAGTCCCCCAGATGTCTCAGTCCATTCCAGAGGAACCTCTTTGCCCTGCACTGGCTCATCTTTCACGCCGAGGATCGACTCACACCACGGTGGCACGTGGGACAGCCCTGTGGGAAAGCCTTGAGGGAAAGCCTCGAGGGAAAACCACAGATCCTTTGATCCACGCCACGGGAAGCGTGACATTGCTGCTACAGCCTGGAAGGAAAGCGCACGTGCATGCCCCCACTCGAGACGAGGCCTGACTCCCCTGGGGAGACTCCAGAAGTACCCAAAGATCCATGTCAGCCCCTGAGAGGAATCCTCGGTTCCGGCCCTGACTCCACACAAGGTTTTAGGCCCCGGTATCGACGGGAGAGGAATCCCGAGAAGCCCCCTAGCACCTCGCATGTGAACTGGCCTCTCCTGAGGCCACCAGGGCGGGTCCCTGAGGTCCCCGTCGTAACTCGAGAACACCTGCCGCAACTCGAGAAAATCCAGGAAGTTCTCCCTTCCAGGCGAGATGAGGCCTATTTCCGATGAGGTGTCTGGAGACTAATGATTCCTAACCTCTGGAACTTCGAAAGGGTCTTTCACACCCTTGCTGCAACTCAAGAAGTTCACCGCCATACCCGTCTCCACTCGAGAGGAAGCACGATGGTCCAGCCCACATCCAGAGGAGCCCCGTTTCCCCCTCGGAGCTCGAGATGAGGGATCCTTTCCCTGCTTTTAACATGAAAGAATTCCCGGCGTTCCCGTCGCATCTCAAAAGGAGGCACTCTAAACAGGAAAGGCTAGAGGAACTCCATGGTCGTACCACCATTCCAAGAGTCGCCCAGATGTCTCAGTCCATTCCAGAGGAACCTCTTTGCCCTGCACTGGCTCATCTTTCACGCCGAGGATCGACTCACACCACGGTGGCACGTGGGACAGCCCTGTGGGAAAGCCTCGAGGGAAAGCCTCGAGGGAAAACCACAGATCCTTTGATCCACGCGACGGGAAGCGTGACATTGCTGCTACAGCCTGGAAGGAAAGCGCACGTGCATGCCCCCACTCGAGACGAGGCCTGACTCCCCTGGGGAGACTCCAGAAGTACCCAAAGATCCATGTCAGCCCCTGAGAGGAATCCTCGGTTCCGGCCCTGACTCCACACAAGGTTTTTGGCCCCGGTATCGACGGGAGAGGAATCCCGAGAGGTCCCCTAGCAACTCGCATGGGGACTGGCCTCTCCTGAGGCCACCAGGGCGGGTCCCTGAGGTCCCCGTCGTAACTCGAGAACACCTGCCGCAACTCGAGAAAATCCAGGAAGTTCTCCCTTCCAGGCGAGATAGGCCTATTTCCGATGAGGCGTCTGGAGACTAATGACACCTAACCTCTGGAACTTCAAAAGGGTCTTTCACACCCTTGCTGCAACTCAAGAAATTCACCGCCATACCCGTTTCCACTCTAGAGGAAGCACGATGGTCCCGCCCACATCCAGAGGAGCCCCGTTTCCCCCTCGGAGCTCGAGATGAGGGATCCTTTCCCTGCTTTTAACATGAAAGAATTCCCGGCGTTCCCGTCGCATCTCAAGAGGAGGCACTCTAAACAGGAAAGGCGAGAGGAACTCCATGGTCGTACCACCATTCCAAGAGTCGCCCAGATGTCTCAGTCCATTCCAGAGGAACCTCTTTGCCCTGCACTGGCTCATCTTTCACGCCGAGGATCGACTCACACCACGGTGGCCCTTGGGACAGCCCTGTGGGAAAGCCTCGAGGGAAAGCCTCGAGGGAAAACCACAGATCCTTTGATCCACGCGACGGGAAGTGTGACATTGCGGCTACAGCCTGGAAGGAAAGCGCACGTGCATGCCCCCACTCGAGACGAGGCCTGACTCCCCTGGGGAGACTCCAGAAGTACCCAAAGATCCATGTCAGCCCCTGAGAGGAATCCTCGGTTCCGGCCCTGACTCCACACAAGGTTTTTGGCCCCGGTATCGACGGGAGAGGAATCCCGAGAGGCCCCCTAGCAACTCGCATGGGGACTGGCCTCTACTGAGGCCACCAGGGCGGGTCCCTGAGGTCCCCGTCGTAACTCGAGAACACCTGCCGCAACTCGAGAAAATCCAGGAAGTTCTCCCTTCCAGGCGAGATAGGCCTATTTCCGATGAGGCGTCTGGAGACTAATGACACCTAACCTCTGGAACTTCGAATGGGTCTTTCACACCCTTGCTGCAACTCAAGAAGTTCACCGCCATACCCGTCTCCACTCGAGAGGAAGCACGATGGTCCCGCCCACATCCAGAGGAGCCCCGTTTCCCCCTCGGAGCTCGAGATGAGGGATCCTTTCCCTGCTTTCAACGGGAAAGAATTCCCGGCGTTCCCGTCGCATCTCAAGAGGAGGCACTCTCAACAGGAAAGGCGAGAGGAACTCAATGGTCGTACCACCTTTCCAACAGTCCCCCAGATGTCTCAGTCCATTCCAGAGGAACCTCTTTGCCCTGCACTGGCCCATCTTTCATGCCGAAGATCGACTCACACCACGGTGGCACGTGGGACAGCCCTGTGGGAAAGCCTCGAGGGAAAGCCTCGAGGAAAAACCACAGAACCTTTGATCCACGCGACGGGAAGCGTGACATTGCTGCTACAGCCTGGAAGGAAAGCGCACGTGCATGCCCCCACTCGAGACGAGGCCTGACTCCCCTGGGGAGACTCCAGAAGTACCCAAAGATCCATGTCAGCCCCTGAGAGGAATCCTCGGTTCCGGCCCTGATTCCACACAAGGATTTTGGCCCCGGTATCGACGGGAGAGGAATCCCGAGAGGCCCCCTAGCAACTCGCATGGAGACTGGCCTCTCCTGAGGCCACCAGGGCGGGTCCCTGAGGTCCCCGTCGTAACTCGAGAACACCTGCCACAACTCGAGAAAATCCAGGAAGTTCTCCCTTCCAGGCGAGATGAGGCCTATTTCCGATGAGGCGTCTGGAGACTAATGACACCTAATCTCTGGAACTTCGAATGGGTCTTTCACACCCTTGCTGCAACTCAAGAAGTTCACCGCCATACCCGTCTCCACTCGAGAGGAAGCACGATGGTCCCGCCCACATCCAGAGGAGCCCCGTTTCCCCCTCGGAGCTCGAGATGAGGGATCCTTTCCCTGCTTTTAACATGAAAGAATTCCCGGCGTTCCCGTCGCATCTCAAGAGGAGGCACTCTAAACAGGAAAGGCGAGAGGAACTCCATGGTCGTACCACCATTCCAAGAGTCGCCCAGATGTCTCAGTCCATTCCAGAGGAACCTCTTTGCCCTGCACTGGCTCATCTTTCACGCCGAGGATCGACTCACACCACGGTGGCACGTGGGACAGCCCTGTGGGAAAGCCTCGAGGGAAAGCCTCGAGGGAAAACCACAGATCCTTTGATCCACGCGACGGGAAGCGTGACATTGCTGCTACAGCCTGGAAGGAAAGCGCACGTGCATGCCCCCACTCGAGACGAGGCCTGACTCCCCTGGGGAGACTCCAGAAGTACCCAAAGATCCATGTCAGCCCCTGAGAGGAATCCTCGGTTCCGGCCCTGACTCCACACAAGGTTTTTGGCCCCGGTATCGACGGGAGAGGAATCCCGAGAGGCCCCCTAGCACCTCGCATGGGGACTGGCCTCTCCTGAGGCCACCAGGGCGGGTCCCTGAGGTCCCCGTCGTAACTCGAGAACACCTGCCGCAACTCGAGAAAATCCAGGAAGTTCTCCTTTCCAGGCGAGATGAGGCCTATTTCCGATGAGGCGTCTGGAAACTAATGACACCTAACCTCTGGAACTTCGAAAGGGTCTTTCACACCCTTGCTGCAACTCAAGAAGTTCACCGCCATACCCGTCTCCACTCGAGAGGAAGCACGATGGTCCCGCCCACATCCAGAGGAGCCCCGTTTCCCCCTCGGAGCTCGAGATGAGGTATCCTTTCCCTGCTTTCAACGGGAAAGAATTCCCGGCGTTCCCGTCGCATCTCAAGAGGAGGCACTCTCAACAGGAAAGGCGAGAGGAACTCCATGGTCGTACCACCATTCCAAGTGTCCCCCAAATGTCTCAGTCCATTCCAGAGGAACCTCTTTGCCCTGCACTGGCCCATCTTTCACGCCGAAGATCGACTCACACCACGGTGGCACGTGGGGCAGCACTGTGGGAAAGCCTCGAGGGAAAGCCTCGAGGGAAAACCACAGATCCTTTGATCCACGCCACGGGAAGCGTGACATTGCTGCTACAGCCTGGAAGGAAAGCGCACGTGCATGCCCCCACTCGAGACGAGGCCTGACTCCCCTGGAGATACTCCAGAATTACCCAAAGATCCATGTCAGCCCCTGAGAGGAATCCTCGGTTCCGGCCCTAACACCACACAAGGATTTTGGCCCCGGTATTGACAGGAGAGGAATCCCGAGAGGACCCCTAGCACCTCGCATGGGGACTGGCCTCTCCTGAGGCCACCAGGGCGGGTCCCTGAGGTCCCCGTCGTAACTGGAGAACACCTGCCACAACTCGAGAAAATCCAGGAAGTTCTCCCTTCCAGGCGAGATGAGGCCTATTTCCGATGAGGCGTCTGGAGACTAATGACACCTAATCTCTGGAACTTCGAATGGGTCTTTCACACCCTTGCTGCAACTCAAGAAGTTCACCGCCATACCCGTCTCCACTCGAGAGGAAGCACGATGGTCCCGCCCACATCCAGAGGAGCCCCGTTTCCCCCTCGGAGCTCGAAATGAGGGATCCTTTCCCTGCTTTTAACATGAAAGAATTCCCGGCGTTCCCGTCGCATCTCAAGAGGAGGCACTCTAAACAGGAAAGGCGAGAGGAACTCCATGGTCGTACCACCATTCCAAGAGTCGCCCAGATGTCTCAGTCCATTCCAGAGGAACCTCTTTGCCCTGCACTGGCTCATCTTTCACGCCGAGGATCGACTCACACCACGGTGGCACGTGGGACAGCCCTGTGGGAAAGCCTCGAGGGAAAGCCTCGAGGGAAAACCACAGATCCTTTGATCCACGCGACGGGAAGCGTGACATTGCTGCTACAGCCTGGAAGGAAAGCGCACGTGCATGCCCCCACTCGAGACGAGGCCTGACTCCCCTGGGGAGACTCCAGAAGTACCCAAAGATCCATGTCAGCCCCTGAGAGGAATCCTCGGTTCCGGCCCTGACTCCACACAAAGTTTTTGGCCCCGGTATCGACGGGAGAGGAATCCCGAGAGGTCCCCTAGCAACTCGCATGGGGACTGGCCTCTCCTGAGGCCACCAGGGCGGGTCCCTGAGGTCCCCGTCGTAACTCGAGAACACCTGCCGCAACTCGAGAAAATCCAGGAAGTTCTCCCTTCCAGGCGAGATAGGCCTATTTCCGATGAGGCGTCTGGAGACTAATGACACCTAACCTCTGGAACTTCAAAAGGGTCTTTCACACCCTTGCTGCAACTCAAGAAGTTCACCGCCATACCCGTCTCCACTCGAGAGGAAGCACGATGGTCCCGCCCACATCCAGAGGAGCCCCGTTTCCCCCTCGTAGCTCGAGATGAGGGATCCTTTCCCTGCTTTTAACATGAAAGAATTCCCGGCGTTCCCGTCGCATCTCAAGAGGAGGCACTCTAAACAGGAAAGGCGAGAGGAACTCCATGGTCGTACCACCATTCCAAGAGTCGCCCAGATGTCTCAGTCCATTCCAGAGGAACCTCTTTGCCCTGCACTGGCTCATCTTTCACGCCGAGGATCGACTCACACCACGGTGGCCCTTGGGACAGCCCTGTGGGAAAGCCTCGAGGGAAAGCCTCGAGGGAAAACCACAGATCCTTTGATCCAGTACACGGGAAGCGTGACATGGCTGCTACAGCCTGGAAGGAAAGCGCACGTGCATGCCCCCACTCGAGACGAGGCCTGACTCCCCTGGGGAGACTCCAGAAGTACCCAAAGATCCATGTCAGCCCCTGAGAGGAATCCTCGGTTCCGGCCCTGACTCCACACAAGGTTTTTGGCCCCGGTATCGACGGGAGAGGAATCCCGAGAGGCCCCCTAGCAACTCGCATGGGGACTGGCCTCTACTGAGGCCACCAGGGCGGGTCCCTGAGGTCCCCGTCGTAACTCGAGAACACCTGCCGCAACTCGAGAAAATCCAGGAAGTTCTCCCTTCCAGGCGAGATGAGGCCTATTTCTGATGAGGCGTCTGGAGACTAATGACACCTAACCTCTGGAACTTCGAAAGGGTCTTTCACACCCTTGCTGCAACTCAAGAAGTTCACCGCCATACCCGTCTCCACTCGAGAGGAAGCACGATGGTCCCGCCCACATCCAGAGGAGCCCCGTTTCCCCCTCGGAGCTCGAGATGAGGGATCCTTTCCCTGCTTTCAACGGGAAAGAATTCCCGGCGTTCCCGTCGCATCTCAAGAGGAGGCACTCTCAACAGGAAAGGCGAGAGGAACTCAATGGTCGTACCACCATTCCAAGAGTCCCCCAGATGTCTCAGTCCATTCCAGAGGAACCTCTTTGCCCTGCACTGGCCCATCTTTCACGCCGAAGATCGACTCACACCACGGTGGCACGTGGGACAGCCCTGTGGGAAAGCCTCGAGGGAAAGCCTCGAGGGAAAACCACAGAACCTTTGATCCACGCGATGGGAAGCGTGACATTGCTGCTACAGCCTGGAAGGAAAGCGCACGTGCATGCCCCCACTCGAGACGAGGCCTGACTCCCCTGGGGAGACTCCAGAAGTACCCAAAGATCCATGTCAGCCCCTGAGAGGAATCCTCGGTTCCGGCCCTGATTCCACACAAGGATTTTGGCCCCGGTATCGACGGGAGAGGAATCCCGAGAGGCCCCCTAGCAACTCGCATGGGGACTGGCCTCTCCTGAGGCCACCAGGGCGGGTCCCTGAGGTCCCCGTCGTAACTCGAGAACACCTGCCGCAACTCGAGAAAATCCAGGAAGTTCTCCCTTCCAGGCGAGATAGGCCTATTTCCGATGAGGCGTCTGGAGACTAATGACACCTAACCTCTGGAACTTCAAAAGGGTCTTTCACACCCTTCCTGCAACTCAAGAAGTTCACCGCCATACCCGTCTCCACTCGAGAGGAAGCACGATGGTCCCGCCCACATCCAGAGGAGCCCCGTTTCCCCCTCGTAGCTCGAGATGAGGGATCCTTTCCCTGCTTTCAACGGGAAAAAATTCCCGGCGTTCCCGTCGCATCTCAAGAGGAGGCACTCTCAACAGGAGAGGCGAGAGGAACTCCATGGTCGTACCACCATTCCAAGAGTCCCCCAGATGTCTCAGTCCATTCCAGAGGAACCTCTTTGCCCTGCACTGGCTCATCTTTCACGCCGAGGATCGACTCACACCACGGTGGCACCAGGGAGAGCCCTGTGGGAAAGCCTCGAGGGAAAGCCTCGAGGGAAAACGACAGATCCTTTGATCCACGCGACGAGAAGTGTGACATTGCGGCTACAGCCTGGAAGGAAAGCGCACGTGCATGCCCCCACTCGAGACGAGGCCTGACTCCCCTGGGGAGACTCCAGAAGTATCCAAAGATCCATGTCAGCCCCTTAGAGGAATCCTCGGTTCCGGCCCTGACTCCACACAAGGTTTTTGGCCCCGGTATCGACGGGAGAGGAATCCCGAGAGGCCCCCTAGCAACTCGCATGGGGACTGGCGTCTCCTGAGGCCACCAGGGCGGGTCCCTGAGGTCCCCGTCGTAACTCGAAAACACCTGCCGCAACTCGAGAAAATCCAGGAAGTTCTCCCTTCCAGGCGAGATGAGGCCTATTTCCGATGAGGCGTCTGGAGACTAATGACACCTAAACCTCTGGAACTTCGAAAAGGTCTTTCACACCCTTGCTGCAACTCAAGAATTTCACCGCCATACCCGTCTCCACTCGAGAGGAAGCACGATGGTCCCGCCCACATCCAGAGGAGCCCCGTTTCCCCCCCGGAGCTCGAGATGTGGGATCCTTTCCCTGCTTTCAACGGGAAAGAATTCCCGGCATTCCCGTCGCATCTCAAGAGGAGGCACTCTCAACAGGAAAGGCGAAAGGAACTCCATGGTCGTACCACCATTCCAAGAGTCCCCCAGATGTCTCAGTCCATTCCAGAGGAACCTCTTTGCACTGCACTGGCTCATCTTTCACGCCGAAGAACGACTCACACCACGGTGGCACGTGGGACAGCCCTGTGGGAAAGCCTCGAGGGAAAGCCTCGAGGGAAAACCACAGAACCTTTGATCCACGCGACGGGAAGCGTGACATTGCTGCTACAGCCTGGAAGGAAAGCGCACGTGCATGCCCCCACTCGAGACGAGGCCTGACTCCCCTGGGGAGACTCCAGAAGTACCCAAAGATCCATGTCAGCCCCTGAGAGGAATCCTCGGTTCCGGCCCTGACTCCACACAAGGTTTTAGGCCCCGGTATCGACGGGAGAGGAATCCCGAGAAGCCCCCTAGCACCTCGCATGGGGACTGGCCTCTCCTGAGGCCACCAGGGCGGGTCCCTGAGGTCCCCGTCGTAACTCGAGAACACCTGCCGCAACTCGAGAAAATCCAGGAAGTTCTCCCTTCCAGGCGAGATGAGGCCTATTTCCGATGAGGCTCTGGAGACTAATGATTCCTAACCTCTGGAACTTCGAAAGGGTCTTTCACACCCTTGCTGCAACTCAAGAAGTTCACCGCCATACCCGTCTCCACTCGAGAGGAAGCACGATGGTCCCACCCACATCCAGAGGAGCCCCGTTTCCCCCTCGGAGCTCGAGATGAGGGATCCTTTCCCTGCTTTTAACATGAAAGAATTCCCGGCGTTCCCGTCGCATCTCAAGAGGAGGCACTCTCAACAGGAAAGGCGAGAGGAACTCCATGGTCGTACCACCATTCCAAGAGTCCCCCAGAGGTCTCAGTCCATTCCAGAGGAACCTCTTTGCCCTGCACTGGCTCATCTTTCACGCCGAGGATCGACTCACACCACGGTGGCACGTGGGACAGCCCTGTGGGAAAGCCTCGAGGGAAAGCCTCGAGGGAAAACCACAGATCCTTTGATCCACGCCACGGGAAGCGTGACATTACTGCTACAGCCTGGAAGGAAAGCGCACGTGCATGCCCCCACTCGAGACGAGGCCTGACTCCCCTGGGGAGACTCCAGAAGTACCCAAAGATCCATGTCAGCCCCTGAGAGGAATCCTCGGTTCCGGCCCTGACTCCACACAAGGTTTTTGGCCCCGGTATCGACGGGAGAGGAATCCCGAGAGGTCCCCTAGCAACTCGCATGGGGACTGGCCTCTCCTGAGGCCACCAGGGCGGGTCCCTGAGGTCCCCGTCGTAACTCGAGAACACCTGCCGCAACTCGAGAAAATTCAGGAAGTTCTCCCTTCCAGGCGAGATAGGCCTATTTCCGATGAGGCGTCTGGAGACTAATGACACCTAACCTCTGGAACTTCAAAAGGGTCTTTCACACCCTTGCTGCAACTCAAGAAGTTCACAGCCATACCCGTCTCCACTCGAGAGGAAGCACGATGGTCCCGCCCACATCCAGAGGAGCCCCGTTTCCCCCTCGGAGCTCGAGATGAGGGATCCTTTCCCTGCTTTTAACATGAAAGAATTCCCGGGGTTCCCGTCGCATCTCAAGAGGAGGCACTCTCAACAGGAAAGGCGAGAGGAACTCCATGGTCGTACCACCATTCCAAGAGTCCCCCAGATGTCTCAGTCCATTCCAGAGGAACCTCTTTGCCCTGCACTGGCCCATTTTTCACGCCGAAGATCGACTCACACCACGGTGGCACGTGGGACAGCCCTGTGGGAAAGCCTCGAGGGAAAGCCTCGAGGGAAAACCACAGAACCTTTGATCCACGCGATGAGAAGTGTGACATTGCGGCTACAGCCTGGAAGGAAAGCGCACGTGCATGCCCCCACTCGAGACGAGGCCTGACTCCCCTGGGGAGACTCCAGAAGTATCCAAAGATCCATGTCAGCCCCTGAGAGGAATCCTCGGTTCCGGCCCTGACTCCACACAAGGTTTTTGGCCCCGGTATCGACGGGAGAGGAATCCCGAGAGGCCCCCTAGCAACTCGCATGGGGACTGGCGTCTCCTGAGGCCACCAGGGCGGGTCCCTGAGGTCCCCGTCGTAACTCGAAAACACCTGCCGCAACTCGAGAAAATCCAGGAAGTTCTCCCTTCCAGGCGAGATGAGGCCTATTTCCGATGAGGCGTCTGGAGACTAATGACACCTAAACCTCTGGAACTTCGAAAAGGTCTTTCACACCCTTGCTGCAACTCAAGAATTTCACCGCCATACCCGTCTCCACTCGAGAGGAAGCACGATGGTCCCGCCCACATCCAGAGGAGCCCCGTTTCCCCCCCGGAGCTCGAGATGTGGGATCCTTTCCCTGCTTTCAACGGGAAAGAATTCCCGGCATTCCCGTCGCATCTCAAGAGGAGGCACTCTCAACAGGAAAGGCGAAAGGAACTCCATGGTCGTACCACCATTCCAAGAGTCCCCCAGATGTCTCAGTCCATTCCAGAGGAACCTCTTTGCACTGCACTGGCTCATCTTTCACGCCGAAGAACGACTCACACCACGGTGGCACGTGGGACAGCCCTGTGGGAAAGCCTCGAGGGAAAGCCTCGAGGGAAAACCACAGAACCTTTGATCCACGCGACGGGAAGCGTGACATTGCTGCTACAGCCTGGAAGGAAAGCGCACGTGCATGCCCCCACTCGAGACGAGGCCTGACTCCCCTGGGGAGACTCCAGAAGTACCCAAAGATCCATGTCAGCCCCTGAGAGGAATCCTCGGTTCCGGCCCTGACTCCACACAAGGTTTTAGGCCCCGGTATCGACGGGAGAGGAATCCCGAGAAGCCCCCTAGCACCTCGCATGGGGACTGGCCTCTCCTGAGGCCACCAGGGCGGGTCCCTGAGGTCCCCGTCGTAACTCGAGAACACCTGCCGCAACTCGAGAAAATCCAGGAAGTTCTCCCTTCCAGGCGAGATGAGGCCTATTTCCGATGAGGCTCTGGAGACTAATGATTCCTAACCTCTGGAACTTCGAAAGGGTCTTTCACACCCTTGCTGCAACTCAAGAAGTTCACCGCCATACCCGTCTCCACTCGAGAGGAAGCACGATGGTCCCACCCACATCCAGAGGAGCCCCGTTTCCCCCTCGGAGCTCGAGATGAGGGATCCTTTCCCTGCTTTTAACATGAAAGAATTCCCGGCGTTCCCGTCGCATCTCAAGAGGAGGCACTCTCAACAGGAAAGGCGAGAGGAACTCCATGGTCGTACCACCATTCCAAGAGTCCCCCAGAGGTCTCAGTCCATTCCAGAGGAACCTCTTTGCCCTGCACTGGCTCATCTTTCACGCCGAGGATCGACTCACACCACGGTGGCACGTGGGACAGCCCTGTGGGAAAGCCTCGAGGGAAAGCCTCGAGGGAAAACCACAGATCCTTTGATCCACGCCACGGGAAGCGTGACATTGCTGCTACAGCCTGGAAGGAAAGCGCACGTGCATGCCCCCACTCGAGACGAGGCCTGACTCCCCTGGGGAGACTCCAGAAGTACCCAAAGATCCATGTCAGCCCCTGAGAGGAATCCTCGGTTCCGGCCCTGACTCCACACAAGGTTTTTGGCCCCGGTATCGACGGGAGAGGAATCCCGAGAGGTCCCCTAGCAACTCGCATGGGGACTGGCCTCTCCTGAGGCCACCAGGGCGGGTCCCTGAGGTCCCCGTCGTAACTCGAGAACACCTGCCGCAACTCGAGAAAATTCAGGAAGTTCTCCCTTCCAGGCGAGATAGGCCTATTTCCGATGAGGCGTCTGGAGACTAATGACACCTAACCTCTGGAACTTCAAAAGGGTCTTTCACACCCTTGCTGCAACTCAAGAAGTTCACAGCCATACCCGTCTCCACTCGAGAGGAAGCACGATGGTCCCGCCCACATCCAGAGGAGCCCCGTTTCCCCCTCGGAGCTCGAGATGAGGGATCCTTTCCCTGCTTTTAACATGAAAGAATTCCCGGGGTTCCCGTCGCATCTCAAGAGGAGGCACTCTCAACAGGAAAGGCGAGAGGAACTCCATGGTCGTACCACCATTCCAAGAGTCCCCCAGATGTCTCAGTCCATTCCAGAGGAACCTCTTTGCCCTGCACTGGCCCATTTTTCACGCCGAAGATCGACTCACACCACGGTGGCACGTGGGACAGCCCTGTGGGAAAGCCTCGAGGGAAAGCCTCGAGGGAAAACCACAGAACCTTTGATCCACGCGATGAGAAGTGTGACATTGCGGCTACAGCCTGGAAGGAAAGCGCACGTGCATGCCCCCACTCGAGACGAGGCCTGACTCCCCTGGGGAGACTCCAGAAGTATCCAAAGATCCATGTCAGCCCCTGAGAGGAATCCTCGGTTCCGGCCCTGACTCCACACAAGGTTTTTGGCCCCGGTATCGACGGGAGAGGAATCCCGAGAGGCCCCCTAGCAACTCGCATGGGGACTGGCGTCTCCTGAGGCCACCAGGGCGGGTCCCTGAGGTCCCCGTCGTAACTCGAAAACACCTGCCGCAACTCGAGAAAATCCAGGAAGTTCTCCCTTCCAGGCGAGATGAGGCCTATTTCCGATGAGGCGTCTGGAGACTAATGACACCTAAACCTCTGGAACTTCGAAAAGGTCTTTCACACCCTTGCTGCAACTCAAGAATTTCACCGCCATACCCGTCTCCACTCGAGAGGAAGCACGATGGTCCCGCCCACATCCAGAGGAGCCCCGTTTCCCCCCCGGAGCTCGAGATGTGGGATCCTTTCCCTGCTTTCAACGGGAAAGAATTCCCGGCATTCCCGTCGCATCTCAAGAGGAGGCACTCTCAACAGGAAAGGCGAAAGGAACTCCATGGTCGTACCACCATTCCAAGAGTCCCCCAGATGTCTCAGTCCATTCCAGAGGAACCTCTTTGCACTGCACTGGCTCATCTTTCACGCCGAAGAACGACTCACACCACGGTGGCACGTGGGACAGCCCTGTGGGAAAGCCTCGAGGGAAAGCCTCGAGGGAAAACCACAGAACCTTTGATCCACGCGACGGGAAGCGTGACATTGCTGCTACAGCCTGGAAGGAAAGCGCACGTGCATGCCCCCACTCGAGACGAGGCCTGACTCCCCTGGGGAGACTCCAGAAGTACCCAAAGATCCATGTCAGCCCCTGAGAGGAATCCTCGGTTCCGGCCCTGACTCCACACAAGGTTTTAGGCCCCGGTATCGACGGGAGAGGAAGCCCGAGAAGCCCCCTAGCACCTCGCATGGGGACTGGCCTCTCCTGAGGCCACCAGGGCGGGTCCCTGAGGTCCCCGTCGTAACTCGAGAACACCTGCCGCAACTCGAGAAAATCCAGGAAGTTCTCCCTTCCAGGCGAGATGAGGCCTATTTCCGATGAGGCGTCTGGAGACTAATGATTCCTAACCTCTGGAACTTCGAAAGGGTCTTTCACACCCTTGCTGCAACTCAAGAAGTTCACCGCCATACCCGTCTCCACTCGAGAGGAAGCACGATGGTCCCGCCCACATCCAGAGGAGCCCCGTTTCCCCCTCGGAGCTCAAGATGAGGGATCCTTTCCCTGCTTTTAACATGAAAGAATTCCCGGCGTTCCCGTCGCATCTCAAGAGGAGGCACTCTCAACAGGAAAGGCGAGAGGAACTCCATGGTCGTACCACCATTCCAAGAGTCCCCCAGAGGTCTCAGTCCATTCCAGAGGAACCTCTTTGCCCTGCACTGGCTCATCTTTCACGCCGAGGATCGACTCACACCACGGTGGCACGTGGGACAGCCCTGTGGGAAAGCCTCGAGGGAAAGCCTCGAGGGAAAACCACAGATCCTTTGATCCACGCCACGGGAAGCGTGACATTGCTGCTACAGCCTGGAAGGAAAGCGCACGTGCATGCCCCCACTCGAGACGAGGCCTGACTCCCCTGGGGAGACTCCAGAAGTACCCAAAGATCCATGTCAGCCCCTGAGAGGAATCCTCGGTTCCGGCCCTGACTCCACACAAGGTTTTTGGCCCCGGTATCGACGGGAGAGGAATCCCGAGAGGTCCCCTAGCAACTCGCATGGGGACTGGCCTCTCCTGAGGCCACCAGGGCGGGTCCCTGAGGTCCCCGTCGTAACTCGAGAACACCTGCCGCAACTCGAGAAAATTCAGGAAGTTCTCCCTTCCAGGCGAGATAGGCCTATTTCCGATGAGGCGTCTGGAGACTAATGACACCTAACCTCTGGAACTTCAAAAGGGTCTTTCACACCCTTGCTGCAACTCAAGAAGTTCACAGCCATACCCGTCTCCACTCGAGAGGAAGCACGATGGTCCCGCCCACATCCAGAGGAGCCCCGTTTCCCCCTCGGAGCTCGAGATGAGGGATCCTTTCCCTGCTTTTAACATGAAAGAATTCCCGGGGTTCCCGTCGCATCTCAAGAGGAGGCACTCTCAAAAGGAAAGGCGAGAGGAACTCCATGGTCGTACCACCATTCCAAGAGTCCCCCAGATGTCTCAGTCCATTCCAGAGGAACCTCTTTGCCCTGCACTGGCCCATCTTTCACGCCGAAGATCGACTCACACCACGGTGGCACGTGGGACAGCCCTGTGGGAAAGCCTCGAGGGAAAGCCTCGAGGGAAAACCACAGAACCTTTGATCCACGCGACGAGAAGTGTGACATTGCGGCTACAGCCTGGAAGGAAAGCGCACGTGCATGCCCCCACTCGAGACGAGGCCTGACTCCCCTGGGGAGACTCCAGAAGTATCCAAAGATCCATGTCAGCCCCTGAGAGGAATCCTCGGTTCCGGCCCTGACTCCACACAAGGTTTTTGGCCCCGGTATCGACGGGAGAGGAATCCCGAGAGGCCCCCTAGCAACTCGCATGGGGACTGGCGTCTCCTGAGGCCACCAGGGCGGGTCCCTGAGGTCCCCGTCGTAACTCGAAAACACCTGCCGCAACTCGAGAAAATCCAGGAAGTTCTCCCTTCCAGGCGAGATGAGGCCTATTTCCGATGAGGCGTCTGGAGACTAATGACACCTAAACTTCTGGAACTTCGAAAAGGTCTTTCACACCCTTGCTGCAACTCAAGAATTTCACCGCCATACCCGTCTCCACTCGAGAGGAAGCACGATGGTCCCGCCCACATCCAGAGGAGCCCCGTTTCCCCCCCGGAGCTCGAGATGTGGGATCCTTTCCCTGCTTTCAACGGGAAAGAATTCCCGGCATTCCCGTCGCATCTCAAGAGGAGGCACTCTCAACAGGAAAGGCGAAAGGAACTCCATGGTCGTACCACCATTCCAAGAGTCCCCCAGATGTCTCAGTCCATTCCAGAGGAACCTCTTTGCACTGCACTGGCTCATCTTTCACGCCGAAGAACGACTCACACCACGGTTGCACGTGGGACAGCCCTGTGGGAAAGCCTCGAGGGAAAGCCTCGAGGGAAAACCACAGAACCTTTGATCCACGCGACGGGAAGCGTGACATTGCTGCTACAGCCTGGAAGGAAAGCGCACGTGCATGCCCCCACTCGAGACGAGGCCTGACTCCCCTGGGGAGACTCCAGAAGTACCCAAAGATCCATGTCAGCCCCTGAGAGGAATCCTCGGTTCCGGCCCTGACTCCACACAAGGTTTTAGGCCCCGGTATCGACGGGAGAGGAATCCCGAGAAGCCCCCTAGCACCTCGCATGGGGACTGGCCTCTCCTGAGGCCACCAGGGCGGGTCCCTGAGGTCCCCGTCGTAACTCGAGAACACCTGCCGCAACTCGAGAAAATCCAGGAAGTTCTCCCTTCCAGGCGAGATGAGGCCTATTTCCGATGAGGCGTCTGGAGACTAATGATTCCTAACCTCTGGAACTGCGAAAGGGTCTTTCACACCCTTGCTGCAACTCAAGAAGTTCACCGCCATACCCGTCTCCACTCGAGAGGAAGCACGATGGTCCCGCCCACATCCAGAGGAGCCCCGTTTCCCCCTCGGAGCTCGAGATGAGGGATCCTTTCCCTGCTTTTAACATGAAAGAATTCCCGGCGTTCCCGTCGCATCTCAAGAGGAGGCACTCTCAACAGGAAAGGCGAGAGGAACTCCATGGTCGTACCACCATTCCAAGAGTCCCCCAGAGGTCTCAGTCCATTCCAGAGGAACCTCTTTGCCCTGCACTGGCTCATCTTTCACGCCGAGGATCGACTCACACCACGGTGGCACGTGGGACAGCCCTGTGGGAAAGCCTCGAGGGAAAGCCTCGAGGGAAAACCACATATCCTTTGATCCACGCCACGGGAAGCGTGACATTGCTGCTACAGCCTGGAAGGAAAGCGCACGTGCATGCCCCCACTCGAGACGAGGCCTGACTCCCCTGGGGAGACTCCAGAAGTACCCAAAGATCCATGTCAGCCCCTGAGAGGAATCCTCGGTTCCGGCCCTGACTCCACACAAGGTTTTTGGCCCCGGTATCGACGGGAGAGGAATCCCGAGAGGTCCCCTAGCAACTCGCATGGGGACTGGCCTCTCCTGAGGCCACCAGGGCGGGTCCCTGAGGTCCCCGTCGTAACTCGAGAACACCTGCCGCAACTCGAGAAAATTCAGGAAGTTCTCCCTTCCAGGCGAGATAGGCCTATTTCCGATGAGGCGTCTGGAGACTAATGACACCTAACCTCTGGAACTTCAAAAGGGTCTTTCACACCCTTGCTGCAACTCAAGAAGTTCACAGCCATACCCGTCTCCACTCGAGAGGAAGCACGATGGTCCCGCCCACATCCAGAGGAGCCCCGTTTCCCCCTCGGAGCTCGAGATGAGGGATCCTTTCCCTGCTTTTAACATGAAAGAATTCCCGGGGTTCCCGTCGCATCTCAAGAGGAGGCACTCTCAACAGGAAAGGCGAGAGGAACTCCATGGTCGTACCACCATTCCAAGAGTCCCCCAGATGTCTCAGTCCATTCCAGAGGAACCTCTTTGCCCTGCACTGGCTCATCTTTTACGCCGAGGATCGACTCACACCACGGTGGCACGTGGGACAGCCCTGTGGGAAAGCCTCGAGGGAAAGCCTCGAGGGAAAACCACAGATCCTTTGATCCACGCGACGGGAAGTGTGACATTGCGGCTACAGCCTGGAAGGAAAGCGCACGTGCATGCCCCCACTCGAGACGAGGCCTGACTCCCCTGGGGAGACTCCAGAAGTATCCAAAGATCCATGTCAGCCCCTGAGAGGAATCCTCGGTTCCGGCCCTGACTCCACACAAGGTTTTTGGCCCCGGTATCGACGGGAGAGGAATCCCGAGAGGCCCCCTAGCAACTCGCATGGGGACTGGCGTCTCCTGAGGCCACCAGGGCGGGTCCCTGAGGTCCCCGTCGTAACTCGAAAACACCTGCCGCAACTCGAGAAAATCCAGGAAGTTCTCCCTTCCAGGCGAGATGAGGCCTATTTCCGATGAGGCGTCTGGAGACTAATGACACCTAAACTTCTGGAACTTCGAAAAGGTCTTTCACACCCTTGCTGCAACTCAAGAATTTCACCGCCATACCCGTCTCCACTCGAGAGGAAGCACGATGGTCCCGCCCACATCCAGAGGAGCCCCGTTTCCCCCCCGGAGCTCGAGATGTGGGATCCTTTCCCTGCTTTCAACGGGAAAGAATTCCCGGCATTCCCGTCGCATCTCAAGAGGAGGCACTCTCAACAGGAAAGGCGAAAGGAACTCCATGGTCGTACCACCATTCCAAGAGTCCCCCAGATGTCTCAGTCCATTCCAGAGGAACCTCTTTGCACTGCACTGGCTCATCTTTCACGCCGAAGAACGACTCACACCACGGTGGCACGTGGGACAGCCCTGTGGGAAAGCCTCGAGGGAAAGCCTCGAGGGAAAACCACAGAACCTTTGATCCACGCGACGGGAAGCGTGACATTGCTGCTACAGCCTGGAAGGAAAGCGCACGTGCATGCCCCCACTCGAGACGAGGCCTGACTCCCCTGGGGAGACTCCAGAAGTACCCAAAGATCCATGTCAGCCCCTGAGAGGAATCCTCGGTTCCGGCCCTGACTCCACACAAGGTTTTAGGCCCTGGTATCGACGGGAGAGGAATCCCGAGAGGCCCCCTAGCACCTCGCATGGGGACTGGCCTCTCCTGAGGCCACCAGGGCGGGTCCCTGAGGTCCCCGTCGTAACTCGAGAACACCTGCCGCAACTCGAGAAAATCCAGGAAGTTCTCCCTTCCAGGCGAGATGAGGCCTATTTCCGATGAGGCGTCTGGAGACTAATGATTCCTAACCTCTGGAACTTCGAAAGGGTCTTTCACACCCTTGCTGCAACTCAAGAAGTTCACCGCCATACCCGTCTCCACTCGAGAGGAAGCACGATGGTCCCGCCCACATCCAGAGGAGCCCCGTTTCCCCCTCGGAGCTCGAGATGAGGGATCCTTTCCCTGCTTTTAACATGAAAGAATTCCCGGCGTTCCCGTCGCATCTCAAGAGGAGGCACTCTCAACAGGAAAGGCGAGAGGAACTCCATGGTCGTACCACCATTCCAAGAGTCCCCCAGAGGTCTCAGTCCATTCCAGAGGAACCTCTTTGCCCTGCACTGGCTCATCTTTCACGCCGAGGATCGACTCACACCACGGTGGCACGTGGGACAGCCCTGTGGGAAAGCCTCGAGGGAAAGCCTCGAGGGAAAACCACAGATCCTTTGATCCACGCCACGGGAAGCGTGACATTGCTGCTACAGCCTGGAAGGAAAGCGCACGTGCATGCCCCCACTCGAGACGAGGCCTGACTCCCCTGGGGAGACTCCAGAAGTACCCAAAGATCCATGTCAGCCCCTGAGAGGAATCCTCGGTTCCGGCCCTGACTCCACACAAGGTTTTTGGCCCCGGTATCGACGGGAGAGGAATCCCGAGAGGTCCCCTAGCAACTCGCATGGGGACTGGCCTCTCCTGAGGCCACCAGGGCGGGTCCCTGAGGTCCCCGTCGTAACTCGAGAACACCTGCCGCAACTCGAGAAAATTCAGGAAGTTCTCCCTTCCAGGCGAGATAGGCCTATTTCCGATGAGGCGTCTGGAGACTAATGACACCTAACCTCTGGAACTTCAAAAGGGTCTTTCACACCCTTGCTGCAACTCAAGATGTTCACAGCCATACCCGTCTCCACTCGAGAGGAAGCACGATGGTCCCGCCCACATCCAGAGGAGCCCCGTTTCCCCCTCAGAGCTCGAGATGAGGGATCCTTTCCCTGCTTTTAACATGAAAGAATTCCCGGGGTTCCCGTCGCATCTCAAGAGGAGGCACTCTCAACAGGAAAGGCGAGAGGAACTCCATGGTCGTACCACCATTCCAAGAGTCCCCCAGATGTCTCAGTCCATTCCAGAGGAACCTCTTTGCCCTGCACTGGCTCATCTTTCACGCCGAGGATCGACTCACACCACGGTGGCACGTGGGACAGCCCTGTGGGAAAGCCTCGAGGGAAAGCCTCGAGGGAAAACCACAGATCCTTTGATCCACGCGACGGGAAGTGTGACATTGCGGCTACAGCCTGGAAGGAAAGCGCACGTGCATGCCCCCACTCGAGACGAGGCCTGACTCCCCTAGGGAGACTCCAGAAGTACCCAAAGATCCATGTCAGCCCCTGAGAGGAATCCTCGGTTCCGGCCCTGACTCCACACAAGGTTTTTGGCCCCGGTATCGACGGGAGAGGAATCCCGAGAGGCCCCCTAGCAACTCGCATGGGGACTGGCCTCTACTGAGGCCACCAGGGCGGGTCCCTGAGGTCCCCGTCGTAACTCGAGAACACCTGCCGCAACTCGAGAAAATCCAGGAAGTTCTCCCTTCCAGGCGAGATGAGGCCTATTTCTGATGAGGCGTCTGGAGACTAATGACACCTAACCTCTGGAACTTCGAAAGGGTCTTTCACACCCTTGCTGCAACTCAAGAAGTTCACCGCCATACCCGTCTCCACTCGAGAGGAAGCACGATGGTCCCGCCCACATCCAGAGGAGCCCCGTTTCCCCCTCGGAGCTCGAGATGAGGGATCCTTTCCCTGCTTTCAACGGGAAAGAATTCCCGGCGTTCCCGTCGCATCTCAAGAGGAGGCACTCTCAACAAGAAAGGCGAGAGGAACTCAATGGTCGTACCACCATTCCAAGAGTCCCCCAGATGTCTCAGTCCATTCCAGAGGAACCTCTTTGCCCTGCACTGGCCCATCTTTCACGCCGAAGATCGACTCACACCACGGTGGCACGTGGGACAGCCCTGTGGGAAAGCCTCGAGGGAAAGCCTCGAGGGAAAACCACAGAACCTTTGATCCACGCGACGGGAAGCGTGACATTGCTGCTACAGCCTGGAAGGAAAGCGCACGTGCATGCCCCCACTCGAGACGAGGCCTGACTCCCCTGGGGAGACTCCAGAAGTACCCAAAGATCCATGTCAGCCCCTGAGAGGAATCCTCGGTTCCGGCCCTGATTCCACACAAGGATTTTGGCCCCGGTATCGACGGGAGAGGAATCCCGAGAGGCCCCCTAGCAACTCGCATGGGGACTGGCCTCTCCTGAGGCCACCAGGGCGGGTCCCTGAGGTCCCCGTCGTAACTCGAGAACACCTGACGCAACTCGAGAAAATCCAGGAAGTTCTCCCTTCCAGGCGAGATGAGGCCTATTTCCGATGAGGCGTCTGGAGACTAATGATTCCTAACCTCTGGAACTTCGAAAGGGTCTTTCACACAGTTGCTGCAACTCAAGAAGTTCACCGCCATACCCGTCTCCATTCGAGAGGAAGCACGATGGTCCCGCCCACATCCAGAGGAGCCCCGTTTCCCCCTCGTAGCTCGAGATGAGGGATCCTTTCCCTGCTTTCAACGGGAAAGAATTCCCGGCGTTCCCGTCGCATCTCAAGAGGAGGCACTCTCAACAGGAAAGGCGAGAGGAACTCCATGGTCGTACCACCATTCCAAGAGTCCCCCAGATGTCTCAGTCCATTCCAGAGGAACCTCTTTGCCCTGCACTGGCTCATCTTTCACGCCGAGGATCGACTCACACCACGGTGGCACGTGGGACAGCCCTGTGGGAAAGCCTTGAGGGAAAGCCTCGAGGGAAAACCACAGATCCTTTGATCCACGCCACGGGAAGCGTGACATTGCTGCTACAGCCTGGAAGGAAAGCGCACGTGCATGCCCCCACTCGAGACGAGGCCTGACTCCCCTGGGGAGACTCCAGAAGTACCCAAAGATCCATGTCAGCCCCTGAGAGGAATCCTCGGTTCCGGCCCTGACTCCACACAAGGTTTTAGGCCCCGGTATCGACGGGAGAGGAATCCCGAGAAGCCCCCTAGCACCTCGCATGTGAACTGGCCTCTCCTGAGGCCACCAGGGCGGGTCCCTGAGGTCCCCGTCGTAACTCGAGAACACCTGCCGCAACTCGAGAAAATCCAGGAAGTTCTCCCTTCCAGGCGAGATGAGGCCTATTTCCGATGAGGTGTCTGGAGACTAATGATTCCTAACCTCTGGAACTTCGAAAGGGTCTTTCACACCCTTGCTGCAACTCAAGAAGTTCACCGCCATACCCGTCTCCACTCGAGAGGAAGCACGATGGTCCAGCCCACATCCAGAGGAGCCCCGTTTCCCCCTCGGAGCTCGAGATGAGGGATCCTTTCCCTGCTTTTAACATGAAAGAATTCCCGGCGTTCCCGTCGCATCTCAAAAGGAGGCACTCTAAACAGGAAAGGCTAGAGGAACTCCATGGTCGTACCACCATTCCAAGAGTCGCCCAGATGTCTCAGTCCATTCCAGAGGAACCTCTTTGCCCTGCACTGGCTCATCTTTCACGCCGAGGATCGACTCACACCACGGTGGCACGTGGGACAGCCCTGTGGGAAAGCCTCGAGGGAAAGCCTCGAGGGAAAACCACAGATCCTTTGATCCACGCGACGGGAAGCGTGACATTGCTGCTACAGCCTGGAAGGAAAGCGCACGTGCATGCCCCCACTCGAGACGAGGCCTGACTCCCCTGGGGAGACTCCAGAAGTACCCAAAGATCCATGTCAGCCCCTGAGAGGAATCCTCGGTTCCGGCCCTGACTCCACACAAGGTTTTTGGCCCCGGTATCGACGGGAGAGGAATCCCGAGAGGTCCCCTAGCAACTCGCATGGGGACTGGCCTCTCCTGAGGCCACCAGGGCGGGTCCCTGAGGTCCCCGTCGTAACTCGAGAACACCTGCCGCAACTCGAGAAAATCCAGGAATTTCTCCCTTCCAGGCGAGATAGGCCTATTTCCGATGAGGCGTCTGGAGACTAATGACACCTAACCTCTGGAACTTCAAAAGGGTCTTTCACACCCTTGCTGCAACTCAAGAAATTCACCGCCATACCCGTTTCCACTCTAGAGAAAGCACGATGGTCCCGCCCACATCCAGAGGAGCCCCGTTTCCCCCTCGGAGCTCGAGATGAGGGATCCTTTCCCTGCTTTTAACATGAAAGAATTCCCGGCGTTCCCGTCGCATCTCAAGAGGAGGCACTCTAAACAGGAAAGGCGAGAGGAACTCCATGGTCGTACCACCATTCCAAGAGTCGCCCAGATGTCTCAGTCCATTCCAGAGGAACCTCTTTGCCCTGCACTGGCTCATCTTTCACGCCGAGGATCGACTCACACCACGGTGGCCCTTGGGACAGCCCTGTGGGAAAGCCTCGAGGGAAAGCCTCGAGGGAAAACCACAGATCCTTTGATCCACGCGACGGGAAGTGTGACATTGCGGCTACAGCCTGGAAGGAAAGCGCACGTGCATGCCCCCACTCGAGACGAGGCCTGACTCCCCTGGGGAGACTCCAGAAGTACCCAAAGATCCATGTCAGCCCCTGAGAGGAATCCTCGGTTCCGGCCCTGACTCCACACAAGGTTTTTGGCCCCGGTATCGACGGGAGAGGAATCCCGAGAGGCCCCCTAGCAACTCGCATGGGGACTGGCCTCTACTGAGGCCACCAGGGCGGGTCCCTGAGGTCCCCGTCGTAACTCGAGAACACCTGCCGCAACTCGAGAAAATCCAGGAAGTTCTCCCTTCCAGGCGAGATAGGCCTATTTCCGATGAGGCGTCTGGAGACTAATGACACCTATCCTCTGGAACTTCGAAAGGGTCTTTCACACCCTTGCTGCAACTCAAGAAGTTCACCGCCATACCCGTCTCCACTCGAGAGGAAGCACGATGGTCCCGCCCACATCCAGAGGAGCCCCGTTTCCCCCTCGGAGCTCGAGATGAGGGATCCTTTCCCTGCTTTCAACGGGAAAGAATTCCCGGCGTTCCCGTCGCATCTCAAGAGGAGGCACTCTCAACAGGAAAGGCGAGAGGAACTCAATGGTCGTACCACCTTTCCAACAGTCCCCCAGATGTCTCAGTCCATTCCAGAGGAACCTCTTTGCCCTGCACTGGCCCATCTTTCATGCCGAAGATCGACTCACACCACGGTGGCACGTGGGACAGCCCTGTGGGAAAGCCTCGAGGGAAAGCCTCGAGGAAAAACCACAGAACCTTTGATCCACGCGACGGGAAGCGTGACATTGCTGCTACAGCCTGGAAGGAAAGCGCACGTGCATGCCCCCACTCGAGACGAGGCCTGACTCCCCTGGGGAGACTCCAGAAGTACCCAAAGATCCATGTCAGCCCCTGAGAGGAATCCTCGGTTCCGGCCCTGATTCCACACAAGGATTTTGGCCCCGGTATCGACGGGAGAGGAATCCCGAGAGGCCCCCTAGCAACTCGCATGGAGACTGGCCTCTCCTGAGGCCACCAGGGCGGGTCCCTGAGGTCCCCGTCGTAACTCGAGAACACCTGCCGCAACTCGAGAAAATCCAGGAAGTTCGCCCTTCCAGGCGAGATGAGGCCTATTTCCGATGAGGCGTCTGGAGACTAATGACACCTAACCTCTGGAAATTCGAAAGGGTCTTTCACACAGTTGCTGCAACTCAAGAAGTTCACCGCCATACCCGTCTCCACTCGAGAGGAAGCACGATGGTCCCGCCCACATCCAGAGGAGCCCCGTTTCCCCCTCGTAGCTCGAGATGAGGGATCCTTTCCCTCCTTTCAACGGGAAAGAATTCCCGGCGTTCCCGTCGCATCTCAAGAGGAGGCACTCTAAACAGGAAAGGCGAGAGGAACTCCATGGTCGTACCACCATTCCAAGAGTCCCCCAGATGTCTCAGTCCATTCCAGAGGAACCTCTTTGCACTGCACTGGCTCATCTTTCACGCCGAGGATCGACTCACACCACGGTGGCACGTGGGACAGCCCTGTGGGAAAGCCTCGAGGGAAAGCCTCGAGGGAAAACCACAGATCCTTTGATCCACGCGACGGGAAGCGTGACATTGCTGCTACAGCCTGGAAGGAAAGCGCACGTGCATGCCCCCACTCGAGACGAGGCCTGACTCCCCTGGGGAGACTCCAGAAGTACCCAAAGATCCATGTCAGCCCCTGAGAGGAATCCTCGGTTCCGGCCCTGACTCCACACAAGGTTTTAGGCCCCGGTATCGACGGGAGAGGAATCCCGAGAAGCCCCCTAGCACCTCGCATGTGAACTGGCCTCTCCTGAGGCCACCAGGGCGGGTCCCTGAGGTCCCCGTCGTAACTCGAGAACACCTGCCGCAACTCGAGAAAATCCAGGAAGTTCTCCCTTCCAGGCGAGATGAGGCCTATTTCCGATGAGGTGTCTGGAGACTAATGATTCCTATCCTCTGGAACTTCGAAAGGGTCTTTCACACCCTTGCTGCACCTCAAGAAGTTCACCGCCATACCCGTCTCCACTCGAGAGGAAGCACGATGGTCCCGCCCACATCCAGAGGAGCCCCGTTTCCCCCTCGTAGCTCGAGATGAGGGATCCTTTCCCTGCTTTCAACGGGAAAGAATTCCCGGCGTTCCAGTCGCATCTCAAGAGGAGGCACTCTCAACAGGAAAGGCGAGAGGAACTCCATGGTCGTACCACCATTCCAAGAGTCCCCCAGATGTCTCAGTCCATTCCAGAGGAACCTCTTTGCCCTGCACTGGCTCATCTTTCACGCCGAGGATCGACTCACACCACGGTGGCACGTGGGACAGCCCTGTGGGAAAGCCTCGAGGGAAAGCCTCGAGGGAAAACCACAGATCCTTTGATCCACGCCACGGGAAGCGTGACATTGCTGCTACAGCCTGGAAGGAAAGCACACGTGCATGCCCCCACTCGAGACGAGGCCTGACTCCCCTGGAGATACTCCAGAATTACCCAAAGATCCATGTCAGCCCCTGAGAGGAATCCTCGGTTCCGGCCCTGACTCCACACAAGGTTTTTGGCCCCGGTATCGACGGGAGAGGAATCCCGAGAGGCCCCCTAGCAACTCGCATGGGGACTGGCCTCTACTGAGGCCACCAGGGCGGGTCCCTGAGGTCCCCGTCGTAACTCGAGAACACCTGCCGCAACTCGAGAAAATCCAGGAAGTTCTCCCTTCCAGGCGAGATGAGGCCTATTTCTGATGAGGCGTCTGGAGACTAATGACACCTAACCTCTGGAACTTCAAAAGGGTCTTTCACACCCTTGCTGCAACTCAAGAAGTTCACCGCCATACCCGTCTCCACTCGAGAGGAAGCACGATGGTCCCGCCCACATCCAGAGGAGCCCCGTTTCCCCCTCGGAGCTCGAGATGAGGGATCCTTTCCCTGCTTTCAACGGGAAAGAATTCCCGGCGTTCCCGTCGCATCTCAAGAGGAGGCACTCTCAACAGGAAAGGCGAGAGGAACTCAATGGCCGTACCACCATTCCAAGAGTCCCCCAGATGTCTCAGTCCATTCCAGAGGAACCTCTTTGCCCTGCACTGGCCCATCTTTCACGCCGAAGATCGACTCACACCACGGTGGCACGTGGGACAGCCCTGTGGGAAAGCCTCGAGGGAAAGCCTCGAGGGAAAACCACAGAACCTTTGATCCACGCGACGGGAAGCGTGACATTGCTGCTACAGCCTTGAAGGAAAGCGCATGTGCATGCCCCCACTCGAGACGAGGCCTGACTCCCCTGGGGAGACTCCAGAAGTACCCAAAGATCCATGTCAGCCCCTGAGAGGAATCCTCGGTTCCGGCCCAGATTCCACACAAGGATTTTGGCCCCGGTATCGACGGGAGAGGAATCCCGAGAGGCCCCCTAGCAACTCGCATGGGGACTGGCCTCTCCTGAGGCCACCAGGGCGGGTCCCTGAGGTCCCCGTCGTAACTCGAGAACACCTGCCGCAACTCGAGAAAATCCAGGAAGTTCTCCCTTCCAGGCGAGATGAGGCCTATTTCCGATGAGGTGTCTGGAGACTAATGATTCCTAACCTCTGTAACTTCGAAAGGGTCTTTAACACCCTTGCTGCAACTCAAGAAGTTCACCGCCATACCCGTCTCCACTCGAGAGGAAGCACGATGGTCCCGCCCACATCCAGAGGAGCCCCGTTTCCCCCTCGTAGCTCGAGATGAGGGATCCTTTCCCTGCTTTCAACGGGAAAGAATTCCCGGCGTTCCCGTCGCATCTCAAGAGGAGGCACTCTAAACAGGAAAGGCGAGAGGAACTCCATGGTCGTACCACCATTCCAAGAGTCGCCCAGATGTCTCAGTCCATTCCAGAGGAACCTCTTTGCCCTGCACTGGCTCATCTTTCACGCCGAGGATCGACTCACACCACGGTGGCCCTTGGGACAGCCCTGTGGGAAAGCCTCGAGGGAAAGCCTCGAGGGAAAACCACAGATCCTTTGATCCACGCGACGGGAAGTGTGACATTGCGGCTACAGCCTGGAAGGAAAGCGCACGTGCATGCCCCCACTCGAGACGAGGCCTGACTCCCCTGGGGAGACTCCAGAAGTACCCAAAGATCCATGTCAGCCCCTGAGAGGAATCCTCGGTTCCGGCCCTGACTCCACACAAGGTTTTTGGCCCCGGTATCGACGGGAGAGGAATCCCGAGAGGCCCCCTAGCAACTCGCATGGGGACTGGCCTCTAATGAGGCCACCAGGGCGGGTCCCTGAGGTCCCCGTCGTAACTCGAGAACACCTGCCGCAACTCGAGAAAATCCAGGAAGTTCTCCCTTCCAGGCGAGATGAGGCCTATTTCTGATGAGGCGTCTGGAGACTAATGACACCTAACCTCTGGAACTTCGAAAGGGTCTTTCACACCCTTGCTGCAACTCAAGAAGTTCACCGCCATACCCGTCTCCACTCGAGAGGAAGCACGATGGTCCCGCCCACATCCAGAGGAGCCCCGTTTCCCTCTCGGAGCTCGAGATGAGGGATCCTTTCCCTGCTTTCAACGGGAAAGAATTCCCGGCGTTCCCGTCGCATCTCAAGAGGAGGCACTCTCAACAGGAAAGGCGAGAGGAACTCAATGGTCGTACCACCATTCCAAGAGTCCCCCAGATGTCTCAGTCCATTCCAGAGGAACCTCTTTGCCCTGCACTGGCCCATCTTTCACGCCGAAGATCGACTCACACCACGGTGGCACGTGGGACAGCCCTGTGGGAAAGCCTCGAGGGAAAGCCTCGAGGGAAAACCACAGAACCTTTGATCCACGCGACGGGAAGCGTGACATTGCTGCTACAGCCTGGAAGGAAAGCGCATGTGCATGCCCCCACTCGAGACGAGGCCTGACTCCCCTGGGGAGACTCCAGAAGTACCCAAAGATCCATGTCAGCCCCTGAGAGGAATCCTCGGTTCCGGCCCAGATTCCACACAAGGATTTTGGCCCCGGTATCGACGGGAGAGGAATCCCGAGAGGCCCCCTAGCAACTCGCATGGGGACTGGCCTCTCCTGAGGCCACCAGGGCGGGTCCCTGAGGTCCCCGTCGTAACTCGAGAACACCTGCCGCAACTCGAGAAAATCCAGGAAGTTCTCCCTTCCAGGCGAGATGAGGCCTATTTCCGATGAGGCGTCTGGAGACTAATGACACCTAACCTCTGGAAATTCGAAAGGGTCTTTCACACAGTTGCTGCAACTCAAGAAGTTCACCGCCATACCCGTCTCCACTCGAGAGGAATCACGATGGTCCCGCCCACATCCAGAGGAGCCCCGTTTCCCCCTCGTAGCTCGAGATGAGGGATCCTTTCCCTGCTTTCAACGGGAAAGAATTCCCGGCGTTCCAGTCGCATCTCAAGAGGAGGCACTCTCAACAGGAAAGGCGAGAGGAACTCCATGGTCGTACCACCATTCCAAGAGTCCCCCAGATGTCTCAGTCCATTCCAGAGGAACGTCTTTGCGCTGCACTGGCTCATCTTTCACGCCGAGGATCGACTCACACCACGGTGGCACGTGGGACAGCCCTGTGGGAAAGCCTCGAGGGAAAGCCTCGAGGGAAAACCACAGATCCTTTGATCCACGCCACGGGAAGCGTGACATTGCTGCTACAGCCTGGAAGGAAAGCGCACGTGCATGCCCCCACTCGAGACGAGGCCTGACTCCCCTGGAGATACTCCAGAATTACCCAAAGATCCATGTCAGCCCCTGAGAGGAATCCTCGGTTCCGGCCCTGACTCCACACAAGCATTTTGGCCCCGGTATTGACAGGAGAGGAATCCCGAGAGGACCCCTAGCACCTCGCATGGGGACTAGCCTCTCCTGAGGCCACCAGGGCGGGTCCCTGAGGTCCCCGTCGTAACTCGAGAACACCTGCCACAACTCGAGAAAATCCAGGAAGTTCTCCCTTCCAGGCGAGATGAGGCCTATTTCCGATGAGGCGTCTGGAGACTAATGACACGTAAACTCTGGAACTTCGAAAGGGTCTTTCACACCCTTGCTGCAACTCAAGAAGTTCACCGCCATACCCGTCTCCACTCGAGAGGAAGCACGATGGTCCCGCCCACATCCAGAGGAGCCCCGTTTCCCCCTCGGAGCTCGAGATGAGGGATCCTTTCCCTGCTTTTAACATGAAAGAATTCCCGGCGTTCCCGTCGCATCTCAAGAGGAGGCACTCTAAACAGGAAAGGCGAGAGGAACTCCATGGTCGTACCACCATTCCAAGAGTCGCCCAGATGTCTCAGTCCATTCCAGAGGAACCTCTTTGCCCTGCACTGGCTCATCTTTCACGCCGAGGATCGACTCACACCACGGTGGCACGTGGGACAGCCCTGTGGGAAAGCCTCGAGGGAAAGCCTCGAGGGAAAACCACAGATCCTTTGATCCACGCGACGGGAAGCGTGACATTGCTGCTACAGCCTGGAAGGAAAGCGCACGTGCATGCCCCCACTCGAGACGAGGCCTGACTCCCCTGGGGAGACTCAAGAAGTACCCAAAGATCCATGTCAGCCCCTGAGAGGAATCCTCGGTTCCGGCCCTGACTCCACACAAGGTTTTTGGCCCCGGTATCGATGGGAGAGGAATCCCGAGAGGTCCCCTAGCAACTCGCATGGGGACTGGCCTCTCCTGAGGCCACCAGGGCGGGTCCCTGAGGTCCCCGTCGTAACTCGAGAACACCTGCCGCAACTCGAGAAAATCCAGGAAGTTCTCCCTTCCAGGCGAGATAGGCCTATTTCCGATGAGGCGTCTGGAGACTAATGACACCTAACCTCTGGAACTTCAAAAGGGTCTTTCACACCCTTGCTGCAACTCAAGAAGTTCACCGCCATACCCGTCTCCACTCTAGAGGAAGCACGATGGTCCCGCCCACATCCAGAGGAGCCCCGTTTCCCCCTCGGAGCTCGAGATGAGGGATCCTTTCCCTGCTTTTAACATGAAAGAATTCCCGGCGTTCCCGTCGCATCTCAAGAGGAGGCACTCTAAACAGGAAAGGCGAGAGGAACTCCATGGTCGTACCACCATTCCAAGAGTCGCCAAGATGTCTCAGTCCATTCCAGAGGAACCTCTTTGCCCTGCACTGGCTCATCTTTCACGCCGAGGATCGACTCACACCACGGTGGCCCTTGGGACAGCCCTGTGGGAAAGCCTCGAGGGAAAGCCTCGAGGGAAAACCACAGATCCTTTGATCCACGCGACGGGAAGTGTGACATTGCGGCTACAGCCTGGAAGGAAAGCGCACGTGCATGCCCCCACTCGAGACGAGGCCTGACTCCCCTGGGGAGACTCCAGAAGTACCCAAAGATCCATGTCAGCCCCTGAGAGGAATCCTCGGTTCCGGCCCTGACTCCACACAAGGTTTTTGGCCCCGGTATCGACGGGAGAGGAATCCCGAGAGGCCCCCTAGCAACTCGCATGGGGACTGGCCTCTCCTGAGGCCACCAGGGCGGGTCCCTGAGGTCCCCGTTGTAACTCGAGAACACCTGCCGCAACTCGAGAAAATCCAGGAAGTTCTCCCTTCCAGGCGAGATGAGGCCTATTTCCGATGAGGCGTCTGGAGACTAATGACACCTAACCTCTGGAACTTCGAAAGGGTCTTTCACACCCTTGCTGCAACTCAAGAAGTTCACCCCCATGCCCGTCTCCACTCGAGAGGAAGCACGATGGTCCCGCCCACATCCAGAGGAGCCCCGTTTCCCCCTCGGAGCTCGAGATGAGGGATCCTTTCCCTGCTTTCAACGGGAAAGAATTCCCGGCGTTCCCGTCGCATCTCAAGAGGAGGCACTCTCAACAGGAAAGGCGAGAGGAACTCAATGGTCGTACCACCATTCCAAGAGTCCCCCAGATGTCTCAGTCCGTTCCAGAGGAACCTCTTTGCCCTGTACTGGCCCATCTTTCACGCCGAAGATCGACTCACACCACGGTGGCACGTGGGACAGCCCTGTGGGAAAGCCTCGAGGGAAAGCCTCGAGGGAAAACCACAGAACCTTTGATCCACGCGACGGGAAGCGTGACATTGCTGCTACAGCCTGGAAGGAAAGCGCACGTGCATGCCCCCACTCGAGACGAGGCCTGACTCCCCTGGGGAGACTCCAGAAGTACCCAAAGATCCATGTCAGCCCCTGAGAGGAATCCTCGGTTCCGGCCCTGATTCCACACAAGGATTTTGGCCCCGGTATCGACGGGAGAGGAATCCCGAGAGGCCCCCTAGCAACTCGCATGGGGACTGGCCTCTCCTGAGGCCACCAGGGCGGGTCCCTGAGGTCTCCGTCGTAACTCGAGAACACCTGCCGCAACTCGAGAAAATCCAGGAAGTTCTCCCTTCCAGGCGAGATGAGGCCTATTTCCGATGAGGCGTCTGGAGACTAATGACACGTAAACTCTGGAACTTCGAAAGGGTCTTTCACACCCTTGCTGCAACTCAAGAAGTTCACCGCCATACCCGTCTCCACTCGAGAGGAAGCACGATGGTCCCGCCCACATCCAGAGGAGCCCCGTTTCCCCCTCGGAGCTCGAGATGAGGGATCCTTTCCCTGCTTTTAACATGAAAGAATTCCCGGCGTTCCCGTCGCATCTCAAGAGGAGGCACTCTAAACAGGAAAGGTGAGAGGAACTCCATGGTCGTACCACCATTCCAAGAGTCGCCCAGATGTCTCAGTCCATTCCAGAGGAACCTCTTTGCCCTGCACTGGCTCATCTTTCACGCCGAGGATCGACTCACACCACGGTGGCACGTGGGACAGCCCTGTGGGAAAGCCTCGAGGGAAAGCCTCGAGGGAAAACCACAGATCCTTTGATCCACGCCACGGGAAGCGTGACATTGCTGCTACAGCCTGGAAGGAAAGCGCACGTGCATGCCCCCACTCGAGACGAGGCCTGACTCCCCTGGGGAGACTCCAGAAGTACCCAAAGATCCATGTCAGCCCCTGAGAGGAATCCTCGGTTCCGGCCCTGACTCCACACAAGGTTTTTGGCCCCGGTATCGACGGGAGAGGAATCCCGAGAGGTCCCCTAGCAACTCGCATGGGGACTGGCCTCTCCTGAGGCCACCAGGGCGGGTCCCTGAGGTCCCCGTCGTAACTCGAGAACACCTGCCGCAACTCGAGAAAATCCAGGAAGTTCTCCCTTCCAGGCGAGATAGGCCTATTTCCGATGAGGCGTCTGGAGACTAATGACACCTAACCTCTGGAACTTCAAAAGGGTCTTTCACACCCTTGCTGCAACTCAAGAAGTTCACCGCCATACCCGTCTCCACTCGAGAGGAAGCACGATGGTCCCGCCCACATCCAGAGGAGCCCCGTTTCCCCCTCGTAGCTCGAGATGAGGGATCCTTTCCCTGCTTTCAACGGGAAAAAATTCCCGGCGTTCCCGTCGCATCTCAAGAGGAGGCACTCACAACAGGAGAGGCGAGAGGAACTCCATGGTCGTACCACCATTCCAAGAGTCCCCCAGATGTCTCAGTCCATTCCAGAGGAACCTCTTTGCCCTGCACTGGCTCATCTTTCACGCCGAGGATCGACTCACACCACGGTGGCACCAGGGAGAGCCCTGTGGGAAAGCCTCGAGGGAAAGCCTCGAGGGAAAACCACAGATCCTTTGATCCACGCCACGGGAAGCGTGACATTGCTGCTACAGCCTGGAAGGAAAGTGCACGTGCATGCCCCCTCTCGAGACGAGGCCTGACTCCCCTGGGGAGACTCCAGAAGTACCCGAAGATCCATGTCAGCCCCTGAGAGGAATCCTCGGTTCCGGCCCTGACTCCACACAAGGTTTTTGGCCCCGGTATCGACGGGGGAGGAATCCCGAGAGGCCCCCTAGCAACTCGCATGGGGACTGGCCTCTCCTGAGGCCACCAGGGCGGGTCCCTGAGGTCCCCGTTGTAACTCGAGAACACCTGCCGCAACTCGAGAAAATCCAGGAAGTTCTCCCTTCCAGGCGAGATGAGGCCTATTTCCGATGAGGCGTCTGGAGACTAATGACACCTAACCTCTGGAACTTCGAAAGGGTCTTGCACACCCTTGCTGCAACTCAAGAAGTTGACCGCCATACCCGTCTCCACTCGAGAGGAAGCACGATGGTCCCGCCCACATCCAGAGGAGCCCCGTTTCCCCCTCGGAGCTCGAGATGAGGGATCCTTTCCCTGCTTTTAACAAGAAAGAATTCCCGGCGTTCCCGTCGCATCTCAAGAGGAGGCACTCTCAACAGGAAAGGCGAGAGGAACTCCATGGTCGTACCACAATTCCAAGAGTCCCCCAGATGTCTCCGTCCATTCCAGAGGAACCTCTTTGCCCTGCACTGGCTCATCTTTCACGCCGAGGATCGACTCACACCACGGTGGCACGTGGGACAGCCCTGTGGGAAAGCCTCGAGGGAAAGCCTCGAGGGAAAACCACAGATCCTTTGATCCACGCGACGGGAAGCGTGACATTGCTGCTACAGCCTGGAAGGAAAGCGCACGTGCATGCCCCCACTCGAGACGAGGACTGACTCCCCTGGGGAGACTCCAGAAGTACCCAAAGTTCCATGTCAGCCCCTGAGAGGAATCCTCAGTTCCGGCCCTGACTCCACACAAGGTTTTTGGCCCTGGTATCGACGGGAGAGGAATCCCGAGAGGCCCCTTAGCAACTCGCATGGGGACTGGCCTCTCCTGAGGCCACCAGGGCGGGTCCCTGAGGTCCCCGTCGTAACTCGAGAACACCTGCCGCAACTAGAGAAAGTCCAGGAAGTTCTCCCTTCCAGGCGAGATGAGGCCTATTTCCGATGAGGTGTCTGGAGACTAATGACACCTAACCTTTGGAACTGCGAAAGAGTCTTTCACACCCTTGCTGCAACTCAAGAAGTTCACCGCCATACCCGTCTCCACTCGAGAGGAAGCACGATGGTCCCGCCCACATCAGGAGGAGCCCCGTTTCCCCCTCGTAGCTCGAGATGAGGGATCCTTTCCCTGCTTTCAACGGGAACGAATTCCCGGCGTTCCCGTCGCATCTCAAGAGGAGGCACTCTCAACAGGAAAGGCGAGAGGAACTCCATGGTCGTACCACCATTCCAAGAGTCCCCCAGATGACTCAGTCCATTTCAGAGGAACCTCTTTGCCCTGCACTGGCCCATCTTTCACGCCGAAGATCGACTCACACCACGGTGGCACGTGGGACAGCCCTGTGGGAAAGCCTCGAGGGAAAGCCTCGAGGGAAAACCACAGATCCTTTGATCCACGCGACGGGAAGCGTGACATTGCTGCTACAGCCTGGAAGGAAAGCGCACGTGCATGCCCCCACTCGAGACGAGGCCTGACTCCCCTGGGGAGACTCCAGAAGTACCCAAAGATCCATGTCAGCCCCTGAGAGGAATCCTCGGTTCCGGCCCTGACTCCACACAAGGTTTTTGGCCCCGGGATCGCTGGGAGAGGAATCCCGAGAGGCCCCCTAGCAACTCGCATGGGGACTGGCCTCTCCTGAGGCCACCAGGGCGGGTCCCTGAGGTCCCCGTCGTAACTCGAGAACACCTGCCGCAACTCGAGAAAATCCAGGAAGTTCTCCCTTCCAGGCGAGATGAGGCCTATTTCCGATGAGGCGTCTGGAGACTAATGACTCCTAACCTCTGGAACTTCGAAAGGGTCTTTCACACCCTTGCTGCAACTCAAGAAGTTCACCGCCATACCCGTCTCCACTCGAGAGGAAGCACGATGGTCCCGCCCACATCCAGAGGAGCCCCGTTTCCCCCTCGTAGCTCGAGATGAGGGATCCTTTCCCTGCTTTCAACGGGAAAGAATTCCCGGCGTTCCCGTCGCCTCTCAAGAGGAGGCACTCTCAACAGGAAAGGCGAGAGGAACTCCATGGTCGTACCACCATTCCAAGAGTCCCCCAGATGTCTCAGTCCATTCCAGAGGAACCTCTTTGCCCTGCACTGGCTCATCTTTCACGCCGAGGATCGACTCACACCACGGTGGCACGTGGGACAGCCCTGTGGGAAAGCCTCGAGGGAAAGCCTCGAGGGAAAACCACAGATCCTTTGATTTACGCCACGGGAAGCGTGACATTGCTGCTACAGCCTGGAAGGAAAGCGCACGTGCATGCCCACACTCGAGACGAGGCCTGACTCCCCTGGGGAGACTCCAGAAGTACCCAAAGATCCATGTCAGCCCCTGAGAGGAATCCTCGGTTCCGGCCCTGACTCTACAGAAGGTTTTTGGCCCCGGTATAGCCGGGAGAGGAATCCCGAGAGGCCCCCTAGCAACTCGCATGGGGAGTGGCCTCTTCTGAGGCCACCAGGGCGGGTCCCTGAGGTCCCCTTCGTAACTCGAGAACACCTGCCGCAACTCGAGAAAATCCAGGAAGTTCTCCCTTCCAGGCGAGATGAGGCCTATTTCCGATGAGGCGTCTGGAGACTAATGACACCTAACCTCTGGAACTTCGAAAGGGTCTTTCACACCCTTGCTGCAACTCAAGAAGTTCACCGCCATACCCGTCTACACTCGAGAGGAAGCACGATGGTCCCGCCCACATCCAGAGGAGCCCCGTTTCCCCCTCGTAGCTCGAGATGAGGGATCCTTTCCCTGCTTTCAACGGGAAAGAATTCCCGGCGTTCCCGTCGCATCTCAAGAGGAGGCACTCTCAACAGGAAAGGCGAGAGGAACTCCATGGTCGTACCACCATTCCAAGAGTCCCCCAGATGTCTCAGTCCATTCCAGAGGAACCTCTTTGCCCTGCACTGGCTCATCTTTCACGCCGAGGATCGACCCACACCACAGTGGCACGTGGGACAGCCCTGTGGGAAAGCCTCGAGGGAAAGCCTCGAGGGAAAACCACAGATCCTTTGATCCACGCGACGGGAAGCGTGACATTGCTGCTACAGCCTGGAAGGAAAGCGCACGTGCATGCCCCCACTCGAGACGAGGCCTGACTCCCCTGGGGAGACTCCAGAAGTACCCAAAGATCCATGTCAGCCCCTGAGAGGAATCCTCGGTTCCGGCCCTGACTCCACACAAGGTTTTTGGCCCCGGGATCGCTGGGAGAGGAATCCCGAGAGGCCCCCTAGCAACTCGCATGGGGACTGGCCTCTCCTGAGGCCACCAGGGCGGGTCCCTGAGGTCCCCGTCGTAACTCGAGAACACCTGCCGCAACTCGAGAAAATCCAGGAAGTTCTCCCTTCCAGGCGAGATGAGGCCTATTTCCGATGAGGCGTCTGGAGACTAATGACTCCTAACCTCTGGAACTTCGAAAGGGTCTTTCACACCCTTGCTGCAACTCAAGAAGTTCACCGCCATACCCGTCTCCACTCGAGAGGAAGCACGATGGTCCCGCCCACATCCAGAGGAGCCCCGTTTCCCCCTCGTAGCTCGAGATGAGGGATCCTTTCCCTGCTTTCAACGGGAAAGAATTCCCGGCGTTCCCGTCGCCTCTCAAGAGGAGGCACTCTCAACAGGAAAGGCGAGAGGAACTCCATGGTCGTACCACCATTCCAAGAGTCCCCCAGATGTCTCAGTCCATTCCAGAGGAACCTCTTTGCCCTGCACTGGCTCATCTTTCACGCCGAGGATCGACTCACACCACGGTGGCACGTGGGACAGCCCTGTGGGAAAGCCTCGAGGGAAAACCACAGATCCTTTGATCCACGCCACGGGAAGCGTGACATTGCTGCTACAGCCTGGAAGGAAAGCGCACGTGCATGCCCACACTCGAGACGAGGCCTGACTCCCCTGGGGAGACTCCAGAAGTACCCAAAGATCCATGTCAGCCCATGAGAGGAATCCTCGGTTCCGGCCCTGACTCTACAGAAGGTTTTTGGCCCCGGTATAGCCGGGAGAGGAATCCCGAGAGGCCCCCTAGCAACTCACATGGGGACTGGCCTCTTCTGAGGCCACCAGGGCGGGTCCCTGAGGTCCCCTTTGTAACTCGAGAACACCTGCCGCAACTCGAGAAAATCCAGGAAGTTCTCCCTTCCAGGCGAGATGAGGCCTATTTCCGATGAGGCGTCTGGAGACTAATGACACCTAACCTCTGGAACTTCGAAAGGGTCTTTCACACCCTTGCTGCAACTCAAGAAGTTCACCGCCATACCCGTCTCCTCTCGAGAGGAAGCACGATGGTCCCGCCCACATCCAGAGGAGCCCCGTTTCCCCCTCGGAGCTCGAGATGAGGGATCCTTTCCCTGCTTTCAACGGGAAAGAATTCCCGGCGTTCCCGTCGCATCTCAAGAGGAGGCACTCTCAACAGGAAAGGCGAGAGGAACTCCATGGTCGTACCACCATTCCAAGAGTCCCCCAGATGTCTCAGTCCATTCCAGAGGAACCTCTTTGCCCTGCACTGGCTCATCTTTCACGCCGAGGATCGACCCACACCACGGTGGCACGTGGGACAGCCCTGTGGGAAAGCCTCGAGGGAAAGCCTCGAGGGAAAACCACAGATCCTTTGATCCACGCGACGGGAAGCGTGACATTGCTGCTACAGCCTGGAAGGAAAGCGTACGTGCATGCCCCCACTCGAGACGAGGCCTGACTCCCCTGGGGAGACTCCAGAAGTACCCAAAGATCCATATCAGCCCCTGAGAGAAATCCTCGGTTCCGGCCCTGACTCCACACAAGGTTTTTGGCCCCTGTATCGACGGGAGAGGAATCCCGAGAGGCCCCCTAGCAACTCGCATGGGGACTGGCCTCTTCTGAGGCCACCAGGGCGGGTCCCTGAGGTCCCCGTCGTAACTCGAGAACACCTGCCGCAACTAGAGAAAATCCAGAAAGTTCTCCCTTCCAGGCGAGATGAGGCCTATTTCCGATGAGGCGTCTGGAGACTAATGACACCTAACCTCTGGAACTTCGAAAGAGTCTTTCACACCCTTGCTGCAACTCAAGAAGTTCACCGCCATACCCGTCTCCACTCGAGAGGAAGCACGATGGTCCCGCCCACATCAGGAGGAGCCCCGTTTCCCCCTCGTAGCTCGAGATGAGGGATCCTTTCCCTGCTTTCAACGGGAACGAATTCCCGGCGTTCCCGTCGCATCTCAAGAGGAGGCACTCTCAACAGGATAGGCGAGAGAAACTCCATGGTCGTACCACCATTCCAAGAGTCCCCCAGATGTCTCAGTCCATTTCAGAGGAACCTCTTTGCCCTGCACTGGCTCATCTTTCACGCCGAAGATCGACTCACACCACGGTGGCACGTGGGACAGCCCTGTGGGAAAGCCTCGAGGGAAAGCCTCGAGGGAAAACCACAGATCCTTTGATCCACGCGACGGGAAGCGTGACATTGCTGCTACAGCCTGGAAGGAAAGCGCACGTGCATGCCCCCACTCGAGACGAGGCCTGACTCCCCTGGGGAGACTCCAGAAGTACCCAAAGATCCATGTCAGCCCCTGAGAGGAATCCTCGGTTCCGGCCCTGCCTCCACACAAGGTTTTTGGCCCCGGTATTGCTGGGAGAGGAATCCCGAGAGGCCCCCTAGCAACTCGCATGGGGACTGGCCTCTCCTGAGGCCACCAGGGCGGGTCCCTGAGGTCCCCGTCGTAACTCGAGAACACCTGCCGCAACTCGAGAAAATCCAGGAAGTTCTCCCTTCCAGGCGAGATGAGGCCTATTTCCGAAGAGGTGTCTGGAGACTAATGACACCTAACCTCTGGAACTTCGAAAGGGTCTTTCACACCCTTGCTGCAACTCAAGAAGTTCACCTCCATAGCCGTCTCCACTCGAGAGGAAGCACGATGGTCCCGCCCACATCCAGAGGAGCCCCGTTTCCCCCTCGTAGCTGGAGATGAGGGATCCTTTCCCTGCTTTCAACGGGAAAGAATTCCCGGCGTTCCCGTCGCATCTCGAGAGGAGGCACTCTCAACAGGAAAGGCGAGAGGAACTCCATGGTCGTACCACCATTCCAAGAGTCCCCCAGATGTCTCCGTCCATTTCAGAGGAACCTCATTGCCCTGCACTGGCTCATCTTTCACGCCGAGGATCGACTCACACCACGGTGGCACGTGGGACAGCCCTGTGGGAAAGCCTCGAGGGAAAGTCTCGAGGGAAATCCAGAGATCCTTTGATCCACGCCACGGGAAGCGTGACATTGCTGCTACAGCCTGGAAGGAAAGCGAACGTGCATGCCCACACTCGAGACGAGGCCTGACTCCCCTGGGGAGACTCCAGAAGTACCCAAAGATCCATGTCAGCCCCTGAGAGGAATCCTCGGTTCCGGCCCTGACTCTACACAAGGTTTTTGGCCCTGGTATCGACGGGAGAGGATTCCCGAGAGGCCTCCTAGCAACTCGCATGGGGACTGGCCTCTCCTGAGGCCACCAGGGCGGGTCCCTGAGGTCCCCGTCGTAACTCGAGAACACCTGCCGCAACTCGAGAAAATCCAGGAAGTTCTCCCTTCCAGGCGAGATGAGGCCTATTTCCGATGAGGCGTCTGGAGACTAATGACACCTAACCTCTGGAACTTCGAAAGGGTCTTTCACACCCTTGCTGCAACTCAAGAAGTTCACCGCCATACCCGTCTCCACTCGAGAGGAAGCACGATGGTCCCGCCCACATCCAGAAGAGCCCCGTTTCCCCCTCGTAGCTCGAGATGAGGGATTCTTTCCCTGCTTTCAAAGGGAACGAATTCCCGGCGTTCCCGTCGCATCTCAAGAGGAGGCACTCTCAACAGGAAAGGCGAGAGGAACTCCATGGTCGTACCACCATTCCAAGAGTCCCCCAGATGTCTCAGTCCATTCCAGAGGAAGCTCTTTGCCCTGCACTGGCTCATCTTTCACGCCGAGGATCGACTCACACCACGGTGGCACGTGGGACAGCCCTGTGGGAAAGCCTCGAGGGAAAGCCTCGAGGGAAAAACACAGATCCTTTGATCCTCGCGACGGGAAGCGTGACATTGCTGCTACAGCCTGGAAGGAAAGCGCACGTGCATGCCCCCACTCGAGACGAGGCCTGACTCCCCTGGGGAGACTCCAGAAGTACCCAAAGATCCATGTCAGCCCCTGAGAGGAATTCTCGGTTCCGGCCCTGACTCCACACAAGGTTTTTGGCCCCGGTATCGACGGGAGAGGAATCCCGAGAGGCCCCCTAGCAACGCGCATGGGGACTGGCCTCTCCTGAGGCCACCAGGGCGGGTCCCTGAGGTCCCCGTCGTAACTCGAGAACACCTGCCGCATCTCGAGAAAATCCAGGAAATTCTCCCTTCCAGGCGAGATGAGGCCTATTTCCGATGAGGCGTCTGGAGACTAATGACACCTAACCTCTGGAACTTCGAAAGGGTCTTTCACACCCTTGCTGCAACTCAAGAAGTTCACCGCCATACCCGTCTCCACTCGAGAGGAACCACGATAGTCCCGCCCACATCAGGAGGAGCCCCGTTTCCCCCTCGTAGCTCGAAATGAGGGATCCTTTCCCTGCTTTCAACGGGAAAGAATTCCCGGCGTTCCCGTCGCATCTCAAGAGGAGGCACTCTCAACAGGAAAGGCGAGAGGAACTCCATGGTCGTACCACCATTCCAAGAGTCCCCCAGATGTCTCAGTCCATTCCAGAGGAACATCTTTGCCCTGCACTGGCTCATCTTTCACGCCGAGGATCGACTCACACCACGGTGGCACGTGGGACAGCCCTGTGGGAAAGCCTCAAGGGAAAGCCTTGAGGGAAAGCCTCGAGGGAAAACCACAGATCCTTTGATCCACGCGACGGGAAGCGTGACATTGCTGCTACAGCCTGGAAGGAAAGCGCACGTGCATGCCCCCACACGAGACGAGGCCTGACTCCCCTGGGGAGACTCCAGAAGTACCCAAAGATCCATGTCAGCCCCTGAGAGGAATCCTCGGTTCCGGCCCTGACTCCACACAAGGTTATTGGCCCCGTTATCCACGGGAGAGGAATCCCGAGAGGCCCCCTAGTAACTCGCATGGGGAATGGCCTCTCCTGAGGCCACCAGGGCGGGTCCCTGAGGTCCCCGTCGTAACTCGAGAACACCTGCCGCATCTCGAGAAAATCCAGGAAGTTCTCCCTTCCAGGCGAGATGAGGCCTATTTCCGAAGAGGCGTCTGGAGACTAATGACACCTAACCTCTGGAACTTCGAAAGGGTCTTTCACACCCTTGCTGCAACTCAAGAAGTTCACCGCCAAACCCGTCTCCACTCGAAAGGAAGCACGATGGTCCCGCCCACATCAGGAGGAGCCCCGGTTCCCCCTCGTAGCTCGAGATGAGGGATCCTTTCCCTGCTTTCAACGGGAAAGAATTCCCGGCGTTCCCGTCACATCTCAAGAGGAGGCACTCTCAACAGGAAAGGCGAGAGGAACTCCATGGTCGTACCACCATTCCAAGAGTCCCCCAGATGTCTCAGTCCATTCCAGAGGAACATCTTTGCCCTGCACTGGCTCATCTTTCACGCCGAGGATCGACTCACACCACGGTGGCACGTGGGACAGCCCTGTGCGAAAGCCTCAAGGGAAAGCCTCGAGGGAAAGCCTCGAGGGAAAACCACACATCCTTTGATCCACGCGACGGGAAGCGTGACATTGCTGCTACAGCCTGGAAGGAAAGCGCACGTGCATGCCCCCACTCGAGACGAGGCCTGACTCCCCTGGGGAGACTCCAGAAGTACCCAAAGACCCATGCCAGCCCCTGAGAGGAATCCTCGGTTCCGACCCTGACTCCACACAAGGTTTTTGGCCCCGGTATCGACGGGAGAGGAATCCCGAGAGGCCCCCTAGCAACTCGCATGGGGATTGGCCTCTCCTGAGGCCACCAGGGCGGGTCCCTGAGGTTCCGGTCGTAACTGGAGAACACCTGCTGCATCTCGAGAAAATCCAGGAAGTACTCCCTTCCAGGCGAGATGAGGCCTATTTCCGATGAGGCGTCTGGAGACTAATGACACCTAACCTCTGGAACTTCGAAAGGGTCTTTCACACCCTTGCTGCAACTCAAGAAGTTCACCGCCATACCCGTCTCCACTCGAGAGGAAGCACGATGGTCCCGCCCACATCAGGAGGAGCCCCGGTTCCCCCTCGTAGCGCGAGATGAGGGATCCTTTCCCTGCTTTCAACGGGAAAGAATTCCCAGCATTCCCGTCGCATCTCAAGAGGAGGCACTCTCAACAGGAAAGGCGAGAGTAACTCCATGGTCGTACCACCATTCCAAGAGTCCCCCAGATGTCTCAGTCCATTCCAGAGGAACCTCTTTGCCCTGCACTGGCTCATCTTTCACGCCGAGGATCGACTCACACCACGGTGGCACGTGGGACAGCCCTGTGGGAAAGCCTCGAGGGAAAGCCTCGAGGGAAAATCACAGATCCTTTGATCCACGCAACGGGAAGCGTGACATTGCTGCTACAGCCTGGAAGGAAAGCGCACGTGCATGCCCCCACTCGAGACGAGGCCTGACTCCCGTGGGGAGACTCCAGAAGTACCCAAAGGTCCATGTCAGCCCCTGAGAGGAATCCTCGGTTCCGGCCCTGACTCCACACAAGGTTTTTGGCCCCGGTATCGACGGGAGAGGAATCCCGAGAGGCCCCCTAGCAACTCGCATGGGGACTGGCCTCTCCTGAGGCCACCAGGGCGGGTCCCTGAGGTCCCCGTCGTAACTCGAGAACACCTGCCACATCTCGAGAAAATCCAGGAAGTTCTCCCTTCCAGGCGAGATGAGGCCTATTTCCGATGAGGCGTCTGGAGACTAATGACACCTAACCTCTGGAACTTCGAAAGGGTCTTTCACACCCTTGCTGCAACTCAAGAAGTTCACCGCCATACCGGTCTCCACTCGAGAGGAAGCACGATGGTCCCGCCCACATCCAGAGGAGCCCCGTTTCCCCCTCGTAGCTCTAGAAGACGGATTCTTTCCCTGCTTTCAACGGGAACGAATTCCCGGCGTTCCCGTCGCATCTCAAGAGGAGGCACTCTCAACAGGAAAGGCGAGAGGAACTCCATGGTCGAACCACCATTCCAAGAGTCCCCCAGATGTCTCAGTCCATTCCAGAGGAACCTCTTTGCCCTGCACTGGCTCATCTTTCACGCCGAGGATCGACTCACACCACGGTGGCACGTGGGACAGCCCTGTGGGAAAGCCTTAAGGGAAAACCACAGATCCTTTGATCCACACGACGGGAAGCGTGACATTGCTGCTACAGCCTGGAAGGAAAGCGCACGTGCATGCCCCGACTCGAGACGAGGCCTGACTCCCCTGGGGAGACTCCAGAAGTACCCAAAGATCCATGTTAGCCCCTGAGAGGAATCCTCGGTCCCGACCCTGACTGCACACAAGGTTGTTGCCCCGGTATCGACGAGAGAGGAATCCCGAGAGGCCCCCAAGCAACTCGCATGGGGACTGGCCTCTCCTGAGGCCACCAGGCGGGTCCCTGAGGTCCCCGTCGTAACTCGAGAACACCTGCCGCAACTCGAGAAAATCCAGGAAGTTCTCCCTTCCAGGCGAGATGAGGCCTATTTCCGATGAGGCGTCTGGAGACTAATGACACCTAACCTCTGGAACTTCGAAAGGGTCTTGCACACCCTTGCTGCAACTCAAGAAGTTCACCGCCATACTCGTCTCCACTCGAGAGGAAGCACGACGGTCCCGCCCACATCCAGAGGAGCCCCGTTTCCCCCTCGTAGCTCGAGATGAGGGATCCTTTCCCTGCTTTCAACGGGAACGAATTCCCGGCGTTCCCGTCGCATCTCAAGAGGAGGCACTCTCAACAGGAAAGGCGAGAGGAACTCCATGGTCGTACCACCATTCCAAGAGTCCCCCAGATGTCTCAGTCCATTCCAGAGGAACCTCTTTGCCCTGCACTGGCTCATCTTTCACGCCGAGGATCGACTCACACCACGGTGGCACGTGGGACAGCCCTGTGGGAAAGCCTTGAGGGAAAGCCTCGAGGGAAAACCACAGATCCTTTGATCCACGCGACGGGAAGCGTGACATTGCTGCTACAGCCTGGAAGGAAAGCGCACGTGCATGCCCCCACACGAGACGAGGCCTGACTCCCCTGGGGAGACTCCAGAAGTACCCAAAGATCCATGTCAGCCCCTGAGAGGAATCCTCGGTTCCGGCCCTGACTCCACACAAGGTGATTGGCCCCGTTATCCACGGGAGAGGAATCCCGAGAGGCCCCCTAGCAACTCGCATGGGGAATGGCCTCTCCTGAGGCCTCCAGGGCGGGTCCCTGATGTCCCCGTCGTAACTCGAGAACACCTGCCGCAACTCGAGAAAATCCAGGAAGTTCTCCATTCCAGGCGAGATGAGGCCTATTTCCGATGAGGCGTCTGGAGACTAATGACACCTAACCTCTGGAACTTCGAAAGGGTCTTTCACACCCTTGCTGCAACTCAAGAAGTTCACCGCCATACCCGTCTCCACTCGAGAGGAAGCACGATGGTCCCGCCCACATCAGGAGGAGCCCCGGTTCCCCCTCGTAGCTCGAGATGAGGGATCCTTTCCCTGCTTTCAACGGGAAAGAATTCCCGGCGTTCCCGTCGCATCTCAAGAGGAGGCACTCTCAACAGGAAAGGCGAGAGGAACTCCATGGTCGAACCACCATTCCAAGAGTCCCCCAGATGTCTCAGTCCATTCCAGAGGAACCTCTTTGCCCTGCACTGGCTCATCTTTCACGCCGAGGATCGACTCACACCACGGTGGCACGTGGGACACCCCTGTGGGAAAGCCTCGAGGGAAAGCCTCCAGGGAAAACCACAGATCCTTTGATCCATGCGACGGGAAGCGTGACATTGCTGCTACAGCCTGGAAGGAAAGCGCACGTGCATGCCCCCACTCGAGACGAGGCCTGACTCCCCTGGGGAGACTCCACAAGTACCCAAAGATCCATGTCAGCCCCTGAGAGGAATCCTCGGTTCCGGCCCTGACTCCACACAAGGATTTTGGCCCCGGTATCGACGGGAGAGGAATCCCGAGAGGCCCCGTAGCACCTCTCATGGGGACTGGCCTATCCTGAGGCCACCAGGGCGGGTCCCTGAGGTGCCCGTCGTAACTCGAGAACACCTGCCGCAACTCGAGAAAATCCAGGAAGTTCTCCCTTCCAGGCTGATGAGGCCTATTTCCGATGAGGCGTCTGGAGACTAATGACACCTAACCTCTGGAACTTTGAAAAGGTCTTTCACACCCTTGCTGCAACTCAAGAAGTTCACCGCCATACCCGTCTCCACTCGAGAGGAAGCACGATGGTCCCGCCCACATCCAGAGGAGCCCCGTTTCCACCTCGTAGCTCGAGATGCGGGATCCTTACCCTGCTTTCAACGAGAAAGAATTCCCGGCGTTCCCGTCGCATCTCAAGAGGAGGCACTCTCCACAGGAAAGGCGAGAGGAACTCCATGGTCGTACCACCATTCCAAGAGTCCCCCAGATGTCTCAGTCCATTCCAGAGGAAGCTCTTTGCCCTGCACTGGCTCATCTTTCACGCCGAGGATCGACTCACACCACGGTGGCACGTGGGACAGCCCTGTGGGAAAGCCTCGAGGGAAAGCCTCGAGGGAAAACCACAGATCCTTTGATCCACGCGATGGGAAGCGTGACATTGCTGCTACAGCCTGGAAGGAAAGCGCACGTGCATGCCCCCACTCGAGACGAGGCCTGACTCCCCTGGGGAGACTCCACAAGTACCCAAAGATCCATGTCAGCCCTTGAGAGGAATACTCGGTTCTGGCCCTGATTCCACACAGGGGTTTTGGCCCCGGTATCGACGGGAGAGGAATCCCGAGAGGCCCCGTAGCAACTCGCTTGGGGACTGGCCTCTCCTGAGGCTACCAGGGCGGGTCCCTGAGGTCCCCGTCGTAACTAGAGAACTCCTGCCGCAACTCGAGAAAATCCAGGAAGTTCTCCCTTCCAGGCGAGATGAGGCCTATTTCCGATGAGGCGTCCGGAGACTAATGACACCTAACCTCTGGAACTTCGAAAGGGTCTTTCACACCCTTGCTGCAACTCAAGAAGTTCACCGCCATACCCGTCCCCACTCGAGAGGAAGCACGATGGTCCCGCCCACATCCAGAGGAGCCCCGTTTCCCCCTCGGAGCTCGAGATGAGGGATCCTTTCCCTGCTTTCAACGGGAAAGAATTCCCGGCGTTCCCGTCGCATCTCAAGAGGAGGCACTCTCAACAGGAAAGGCGAGAGGAACTCCATGGTCGTGCCACCATTCCAAGAGTCCCCCAGATGTCTCAGTCCATTCCAGAGGAAGCTCTTTGCCCTGCACTGGCTCATCTTTCACGCCGAGGATCGACTCACACCACGGTGGCACATGGGACAGCCCTGTGGGAAAGCCTCGAGGGAAAGCCTCGAGGGAAAACCACAGATCCTTTGATCCACGCGACGGGAAGCGTGACATTGCTGCTACAGCCTGGAAGGAAAGCGCACGTGCATGCCCCCACTCGAGACGTGGCCTGACTCCCCTGGGGGGACTCCAGAAGTACCCAAAGATCCATGTCAGCCCTTGAGAGGAATCCTCGGTTCCGGCCCTGACTCCACACAAGGTTTTTGACCCCAGTATCGACGGGAGAGGAATCCCGAGAGGCCCCCTAGCAACTCGCATGGGGACTGGCCTCTCCTGAGACCACCAGGGCGGGTCCCTGAGGTCCCCGGCGTAACTCGAGAACACCTGCGCAACTCGAGAAAATCCAGGAAGTTCTCCCTTCCAGGCGAGATGAGGCCTATTTCCGATGAGGCGTCTGGAGACTAATGTCACCTAACCTCTGGAACTTCGAAAGGGTTTTTCACACCCTTGCTGCAACTCAAGAAGTTCACCGCCATACCCGTCTCCACTCGAGAGGAAGCACGATGGTCCCGCCCACATCCAGAGGAGCCCCGTTTCCACCTCGTAGCTCGAGATGCGGGATCCTTACCCTGCTTTCAACGGGAAAGAATTCCCGGCGTTCCCGTCGCATCTCAAGAGGAGGCACTCTCCACAGGAAAGGCGAGAGGAACTCCATGGTCGTACCACCATTCCAAGAGTCCCCCAGATGTCTCAGTCCATTCCAGAGGAACCTCTTTGCCCTGCACTCGCTCATCTTTCACGCCGAGGATCGACTCACACCACGGTGGCACGTGGGACAGCCCTGTGGGAAAGCCTCGAGGGAAAATCACAGATCCTTTAATCCACGCCACGGGAAGCGTGACATTGCTGCTACAGCCTGGAAGGAAAGCGCACGTGCATGCCCCCACTCGAGACGAGGCCTGACTCCCCTGGGGAGACTCCAGAAGTACCCAAAGATCCATGTCAGCCCCTGAGAGGAATCTTCGGTTCCGGCCCTGACTCCACACAAGGTTTTTGGCCCCGGTATCGACGGGAGAGGAATCCCGAGAGGCCCCCTAGGAACTCGCATGAGGACTGGCCTCTCCTGAGGCCACCAGGGCAGGTCCCTGAGGTCCCCGTCGTAACTCGAGAACACCTGCCGCAACTCGAGAAAATCCAGGAAGTTCTCCCTTCCAGGCGAGATGAGGCCTATTTCCGATGAGGCGTCTGGAGACTAATGACACCTAACCTCTGGAACTTCGAAAGGGTCTTTCACACCCTTGATGCAACTCAAGAAGTTTACCGCCATACCCGTCTCCACTCGAGAGGAAGCACGATGGTCCCGCCCACATCCAGAGGATCCCCGTTTCCCCACCGTAGCTCGAGATGAGGGATCCTTTCCCTGCTTTCAACGGGTAAGAATTCAAGGCATTCCCGTCGCATCTCAAGAGGAGGCACTTTCAACAGGAAAGGCGAGAGGAACTCCATGGTCGTACCACCATTCCAAGAGTCCCCCAGATGTCTCAGTCCATTCCAGAGGAACCTCTTTGCCCTGCACTGGCTCATCTTTCACGCCGAGGATCGACTCACACCACGGTGGCACGTGGGACAGCCCTGTGGGAAAGCCTCGAGGGAAAGCCTCGAGGGAAAACCACAGATCCTTTGATCCACGCGACGGGAAGCGTGGCACTGCTGCTACAGCCTGGAAGGAAAGCGCACGTGCATGCCCCCACTCGAGACGAGGCCTGACTCACCTGGGGAGACTCCAGAAGTACCCAAAGATCCATGTCAGCCCCTGAGAGGAATCCTCGGTTCCGGCCCTGACTCCACACAAGGATTTTGGCCCTGGTATCGACGGGAGAGGAATCCCGAGAGGCCCCGTAGCACCTCGCATGGGGAATGGCCTCTCCTGAGGCCACCAGGGCGGGTCCCTGAGGTCCCCGTCGTAACTCGAGAACACCTGCCGCAACTCGAGAAAATCCAGGAAGTTCTCCCTTCCAGGCGAGATGAGGCCTATTTCCGATGAGGCATCTGGAGACTAATGACACCTAACCTCTGGAACTTCGAAAGGGTCTTTCACACCCTTGCTGCAACTCAAGAAGTTCACCGCCATACCCGTCTCCACTCGAGAGGAAGCACGATGGTCCCGCCCACATCCAGAGGAGCCCCGTTTCCCCCTCGGAGCTCGAGATGAGGGATCCTTTCCCTGCTTTCAACGGGAAAGAATTCCCGGCGTTCCCGTCGCATCTCAAGAGAAGGCACTCTCAACAGGAGAGGCGAGAGGAACTCCATGGTCGTACCTCCATTCCAAGAGTCCCCCAGATGTCTCAGTCCATTCCAGGGGAACCTCTTTGCCCTGCACTGGCTCATCTTTCACGCCGAGGATCGACTCACACCACGGTGGCACGTGGGACAGCCCTGTGGGAAAGCCTCGAGGGAAAGCCTCGAGGGAAAACCACAGATCCTTTGATCCACGCGACGGGAAGCGTGACATTGCTGCTACAGCCTGGAAGGAAAGCGCACGTGCATGCTCCCACTCGAGACGAGGCCTGACTCCCCTGGGGAGACTTCAGAAGTACCCAAAGATCCATGTCAGCCCCTGAGAGGAATCCTCGGTTCCGGCCCTGCCTCCACACAAGGTTTTTGGCCCCGGTATCGACGGGAGAGGAATCCCGAGAGGCCCCCTAGCAACTCGCATGGGGACTGGCCTCTCCTGAGGCCACCAGGGCGGGTCCCTGAGGTCCCCGTCGTAACTCGAGAACACCTGCCGCAACTCGAGAAAATCCAGGAAGTTCTCCCTTCCAGGCGAGATGAGGCCTATTTCCGATGAGGCGTCTGGAGACTAATGACACCTAACCTCTGGAACTTCGAAAGGGTCTTTCACACCCTTGCTGCAACTCAAGAAGTTCACCGCCATACCCGTCTCCACTCGAGAGGAAGCACGATGGTCCCGCCCACATCCAGAGGAGCCCCGTTTCCCCCTCGGAGCTCGAGATGAGGGATCCTTTCCCTGCTTTCAACGGGAAAGAATTCCCGGCGTTCCCGTCGCATCTCAAGAGGAGGCACTCTCAACAGGAAAGGCGAGAGGAACTCCATGGTCGTACCACCATTCCAAGAGTCCCCCAGATGTCTCAGTCCATTCCAGAGGAACCTCTTTGCCCTGCACTGGCTCATCTTTCACGCCGAGGATCGACTCACACCACGGTGGCACGTGGGACAGCCCTGTGGGAAAGCCTCGAGGGAAAACCACAGATCCTTTGATCCACGCGACTGGAAGCGTGACATTGCTGCTACAGCCTGGAAGGAAAGCGCACGTGCATGCTCCCACTCGAGACGAGGCCTAACTCCCCTGGGGAGACTCCAGAAATACCCAAAGATCCATATCAGCCCGTGAGAGGAATCCTCGGTTCCGGCCCGGACTCCACACAAGGTTTTTGGCCCAGGTATCGACGGGAGAGGAATCCCGAGAGGCCCCCTAGCAACTCGCATGGGGACTGGCCTCTCCTGAGGCCACCAGAGCGGGTCCCTGAGGTCCCCGTCGTAACTCGAGAACACCTGCCGCAACTCGAGAAAATCCAGGAAGTTCTCCCTTCCAGGCGAGATGAGGCCTATTTCCGATGAGGCGTCTGGAGACTAATGACACCTAACCTCTGGAACTTTGAAAGGGTCTTTCACACCCTTGCTGCAACTCAAGAAGTTCACCGCCATACCCGTCTCCACTCGAGAGGAAGCACGATGGTCCCGCCCACATCCAGAGGAGCCCTGTTTCCCCACCGTAGCTCGAGATGAGGGATCCTTTCCCTGCTTTCAACGGGAAAGAATTCCCGGCCTTCCCGTCGCATCTCAAGAGGAGGCACTCTTAACAGGAAAGGCGAGAGGAACTCCATGGTCGTACCACCATTCCAAGAGTCCCCCAGATGTCTCAGTCCATTCCAGAGGAACCTCTTTGCCCTGCACTGGCTCATCTTTCACGCCGAGGATCGACTCACACCACGGTGGCACGTGGGACAGCCCTGTGGGAAAGCCTCCAGGGAAAGCCTCGAGGGAAAAGAAGAGATCCTTTGATTCACGCGACAGGAAGCGTGACATTGCTGCTACAGCCTGGAAGGAAAGCGCACGTGCATGCCCCCACTCGAGACGAGGCCTGACTCCCCTGGGGAGACTCCACAAGTACCCAAAGATCCATGTCAGCCACTGAGAGGAATCCTCGGTTCCGGCCCTGACTCCACACAAGGTTTTTGGCCCCGGTATCGACGGGAGAGGAATCCCGAGAGGCCCCCTAGCAACTCGCATGGGGACTGGCCTCTCCGGAGGCCACCAGGGCGGGTCCCTGAGGTCCCCGTCGTAATTCGAGAACACCTGCCGCAACTCGAGAAAATCCAGGAAGTTCTCCCTTCCAGGCGTGATGAGGCCTATTTCCGATGAGGCCTCTGGAGACTAATGACACCAAACCTCTGGAACTTCGAAAGGGTCTTTCACACCCTTGCTGCAACTCAAGAAGTTCACCGCCATACCCGTCTCCACTCGAGAGGAAGCACGATGGTCCCGCCCACATCCAGAGGAGCCCCGTTTCCCCCTCGTAGCTCGAGATGAGGGATCCTTTCCCTGGTTTCAACGGGAAAGAATTCTCGGCGTTCCCGTCGCATCTCAAGAGGAGGCACTCTCAACAGGAAAGGCGAGAGGAACTCCATGGTCGTACCACCATTCCAAGAGTCCCACAGATGTCTCAGTCCATTCCAGAGGAACCTCTTTGCCCTGCACTGGCTCATCTTTCACGCCGAGGATCGACTCACAACACGGTGGCACGTGGGACAGCCCTGTGGGAAAGCCTCGAGGGAAAGCCTCGAGGGAAAACCACAGATCCTTTGATCCACGCGACGGGAAGCGTGACATTGCTGCTACAGCCTGGAAGGAAAGCGCACGTGCATGCCCCCACTCGAGACGAGGCCTGACTCCCCTGGGGAGACTCCACAAGTACCCAAAGATCCATGTCAGCCACTGAGAGGAATCCTCGGTTCCGGCCCTGACTTCACACAAGGGTTTTGGCCCCGGTATCGTCGGGAGAGGAATCCCGAGAGGCCCCCTAGCAACTCGCATGGGGACTGGCCTCTCCTGAGGCCACCAGGGCGGGTCCCTGAGGTCCCCGTCGTAACTCGAGAACACCTGCCGCAACTCGAGAAAATCCAGGAAGTTCTCCCTTCCAGGCGAGATGAGGCCTATTTCCGATGAGGCGTCTGGAGACTAATGACACCTAACCTCTGGATCTTCGAAAGGGTCATTCACACCCTTGCTGCAACTCAAGAATTTCACCGCCATACCCGTCTCCACTCGAGAGGAAGCACGATGGTCCCGCCCACATCCAGAGGAGCCCCGTTTCCCCCTCGGAGCTCGAGATGAGGGATCCTTTCCCTGCTTTCAACGGGAAAGAATTCCCGGCGTTCCCGTCGCATCTCAAGAGAAGGCACTCTCAACAGGAGAGGCGAGAGGAACTCCATGGTCGTACCTCCATTCCAAGAGTCCCCCAGATGTCTCAGTCCATTCCAGGGGAACCTCTTTGCCCTGCACTGGTTCATCTTTCACGCCGAGGATCGACTCACACCACGGTGGCACGTGGGACAGCCCTGTGGGAAAGCCTCGAGGGAAAGCATCGAGGGAAAAACACAGATCCTTTGATCCACGCGACGGGAAGCGTGACATTGCTGCTACAGCCTGGAAGGAAAGCGCACGTGCATGCCCCCACTCGAGACGAGGCCTGACTCCCCTGGGGAGACTCCAGAAGTACCCAAGGATCCATGTCAGCCCCTGAGAGGAATTCTCGGTTCCGGCCCTGACTCCACACAAGGGTTTTGGCCCCGGTATCGACGGGAGAGGAATCCCGAGAGGCCCCCTAGCAACTCGCATGGGGACTGGCCTCTCCTGAGGCCACCAGGGCGGGTCCCTGAGGTCCCCAGCGTAACTCGAGAACACCTGCCGCAACTCGAGAAAATCCAGGAAGTTCTCCCTTCCAGGCGAGATGAGGCCTATTTCCGATGAGGCGTCTGGAGACTAATGACACCTAACCTCTGGATCTTCGAAAGGGTCATTCACACCCTTGCTGCAACTCAAGAAGTTCACCGCCATACCCGTCTCCACTCGAGAGGAAACACGATGGTCCCGCCCCACATCCAGAGGAGCCCCGTTTCCCCCTCGGAGCCTGAGATGAGGGATCGTTTCCCTGCTTTCAACGGGAAAGAATTCCCGGCGTTTCCGGCGCATCTCAAGAGGAGGCACTCTCAACAGGAAAGGCGAGAGGAGCTCCATGGTCGTACCACCATTCCAAGAGTCCCCCAGATGTCTCAGTCCATTCCAGAGGAACCTCTTTGCCCTGCATTGGCTCATCTTTCTCGCCGAGGATCGACTCACACCACGGTGGCACGTGGGACAGCCCTGTGGGAAAGCCTCGAGGGAAAGCCTCGAGGGAAAACCACAGATCCTTTGATCCACGCGACGGGACGCGTGGCATTGCTGCTAAAGCCTGGAAGGAAAGCGCACGTGCATGCCCCCACTCGAGACGAGGCCTAACTCCCCTGGGGAGACTCCAGAAGTACCCAAAGATCCATGTCAGCCCCTGAGAGGAATCCTCGGTTCCGGCCCTGACTCCACACAAGGATTTTGGCCCCGGTATCGACGGGAGAGGAATCCCGAGAGGCCCCGTAGCACCTCTCATGGGGACTGGCCTATCCTGAGGCCACCAGGGCGGGTCCCTGAGGTGCCCGTCGTAACTCGAGAACACCTGCCGCAACTCGAGAAAATCCAGGAAGTTCTCCCTTCCAGGCTGATGAGGCCTATTTCCGATGAGGCGTCTGGAGACTAATGACACCTAACCTCTGGAACTTCGAAAGGGTCTTTCACACCCTTGCTGCAACTCAAGAAGTTCACCGCCATACCCGTCTCCACTCGAGAGGAAGCACGATGGTCCCGCCCACATCCAGAGGAGCCCCGTTTCCCCCTCGTAGCTCGAGATGAGGAATCCTTTCCCTGCTTTCAACGGGAAAGAATTCCCGGCGTTCCCGTCGCATCTCAAGAGGAGGCACACTCAACAGGAAAGGCGAGAGGAACTCCATGGTCGTACCACCATTCCAAGAGTCCCCCAGATGTCTCAGTCCATTCCAGAGGAACCTCTTTGCCCTGCACTGGCTCATCTTTCACGCCGAGGATCGACTCACACAACGGTGGCACGTGGGACAGCCCTGTGGGAAAGCCTCGAGGGAAAATCACAGATCCTTTGATCCACGCCACGGGAAGCGTGACATTGCTGCTACAGCCTGGAAGGAAAGCGCACGTGCATGCCCCCACTCGAGACGAGGCCTGACTCCCCTGGGGAGACTCCAGAAGTACCCAAAGATCCATGTCAGCCCCTGAGAGGAATCTTCGGTTCCGGCCCTGACTCCACACAAGGTTTTTGGCCCCGGTATCGACGGGAGAGGAATCCCGAGAGGCCCCCTAGGAATTCGCATGAGGACTGGCCTCTCCTGAGGCCACCAGGGCAGGTCCCTGAGGTCCCCGTCGTAACTCGAGAACACCTGCTGCAACTCGAGAAAATCCAGGAAGTTCTCCCTTCCAGGCGAGATGAGGCCTATTTCCGATGAGGCTTCTGGAGACTTCTGACACCTAACCTCTGGAACTTCGAAAGGGTCTTTCACACCCTTGCTGCAACTCAAGAAGTTCACCGCCATACCCGTCTCCACTCGAGAGGAAGCACGATGGTCCCGCCCACATCCAGAGGAGCCCCGTTTCCCCCTCTTAGCTCGAGATGCGGGTTCCTTTCCCTGCTTTCAACGGGAAAGAATTCCCGGCGTTCCCGTCGCATCTCAAGAGGAGGCACTCTCAACAGGAAAGGCGAGACTAACTCCATGGTCGTACCACCATTCCAAGAGTCCCCCAGATGTCTCAGTCCATTCCAGAGGAACCTCTTTGCCCTGCACTGGCTCATCTTTCTCGCCGAGGATCGACTCACACCACGGTGGCACGTGGGACAGCCCTGTGGGAAAGCCTCGAGGGAAAGCCTCGAGGGAAAACCACAGATCCTTTGATCCACGCGACGGGAAGCGTGACATTGCTGCTAAAGCCTGGAAGGAAAGCGCACGTGCATGCCCCCACTCGAGACGCGGCCTGACTCCCCTGGGGAGACTCCAGAAGTACCCAAAGATCCATGTCAGCCCCTGAGAGGAATCCTCGGTTCCGGCCCTGACTCCACACAAGGATTTTGGCCCCGGTATCGACGGGAGAGGAATCCCGAGAGGCCCCGTAGCACCTCGCATGGGGACTGGCCTCTCCTGAGGCCACCAGAGCGGGTCCCTGAGGTCCCCGTCGTAACTCGAGAACACCTGCCGCAACTCGAGAAAATCCAGGAAGTTCTCCCTTCCAGGCGAGATGAGGCCTATTTCCGATGAGGCGTCTGGAGACTAATGACACCTAACCTCTGGAACTTCGAAAGGGTCTTTCACACCCTTGCTGCAACTCAAGAAGTTCACCGCCATACCCGTCTCCACTCGAGAGGAAGCACGATGGTCCCGCCCACATCCAGAGGAGCCCTGTTTCCACCTCGTAGCTCGAGATGAGGGATCCTTTCCCTGCTTTCAACGGGAAAGAATTCCCGGCGTTCCCGTCGCATCTCAAGAGGAGGCACTCTCAACAGGAGAGGCGAGAGGAACTCCATGGTCGTACCACCATTCCAAGAGTCCCCCAGATGTTTCAGTCCATTCCAGAGGAAACTCTTTGCCCTGCACTGGCTCATCTTTCACGCCGAGGATCGACTCACACCACGATGGCACGTGGGACAGCCCTGTGGGAAAGCCTCGAGGGAAAGCCTCGAGGGAAAACCACAGATCCTTTGATCAACGCGACGGGAAGCGTGACATTGCTGCTACAGCCTGGAAGGAAAGCGCACGTGCATGCCCCAACTCGAGACGAGGCCTGACTCCCCTGGGGAGACTCCAGAAGTACCCAAAATCCACGTCAGCCCCTGAGAGGAATCCTCGGTTCCGGCCCTGACTCCACACAAGGATTTTGGCCCCGGTATCGACGGGAGAGGAATCCCGAGAGGCCCCGTAGCACCTCGCATGGGGACTGCCCTCTCCTGAGGCCACCAGGGCGGGTCCCTGAGGTCCCCGTCGTAACTCGAGAACACCTGCCGCAACTCGAGAAAATCCAGGAAGTTCTCCCTTCCAGGCGAGATGAGGCCTATTTCCGATGAGGCGTCTGGAGACTAATGACACCTAACCTCTGGAACTTCGAAAGGGTCTTTCACACCCTTGCTGCAACTCAAGAAGTTCACTGCCAAACACGTCTCCACTCGAGAGGAAGCACGATGGTCCCGCCCACATCCAGAGGAGCCCCGTTTCCCCCTCGTAGCTCGAGATGAGGGATCGTTTCCCTGCATTCAACGGGAAAGAATTCCCGGCGTTCCCGGCGCATCTCAAGAGGAGGCACTCTCAACAGGAAAGGCGAGAGGAACTCCATGGTCGTACCACCATTCCAAGAGTCCCCCAGATGTCTCAGTCCATTCCAGAGGAAACTCTTTGCCCTGCACTGGCTCATCTTTCACGCCGAGGATCGACTCACACCATGGTGGCACGTGGGACAGCCCTGTGGGAAAGCCTCGAGGGAAAGCCTCGAGGGAAAACCACAGATCCTTTGATCCACGCGACGGGAAGCGTGACATTGCTGCTACAGCCTGGAAGGAAAGCGCACGTGCATGCTCCCACTCGAGACGAGGCCTGACTCCCCTGGGGAGACTTCAGAAGTACCCAAAGATCCATGTCAGCCCCTGAGAGGAATCCTCGGTTCCGGCCCTGCCTCCACACAAGGTTTTTGGCCCCGGTATCGACGGGAGAGGAATCCCGAGAGGCCCCCTAGCAACTCGCATGGGGACTGGCCTCTCCTGAGGCCACCAGGGCGGGTCCCTGAGGTCCCCGTCGTAACTCGAGAACACCTGCCGCAACTCGAGAAAATCCAGGAAGTTCTCCCTTCCAGGCGAGATGAGGCCTATTTCCGATGAGGCGTCTGGAGACTAATGACACCTAACCTCTGGAACTTCGAAAGGGTCTTTCACACCCTTGCTGCAACTCAAGAAGTTCACCGCCATACCCGTCTCCACTCGAGAGGAAGCACGATGGTCCCGCCCACATCCAGAGGAGCCCCGTTTCCCCCTCGGAGCTCGAGATGAGGGATCCTTTCCCTGCTTTCAACGGGAAAGAATTCCCGGCGTTCCCGTCGCATCTCAAGAGGAGGCACTCTCAACAGGAAAGGCGAGAGGAACTCCATGGTCGTACCACCATTCCAAGAGTCCCCCAGATGTCTCAGTCCATTCCAGAGGAACCTCTTTGCCCTGCACTGGCTCATCTTTCACGCCGAGGATCGACTCACACCACGGTGGCACGTGGGACAGCCCTGTGGGAAAGCCTCGAGGGAAAACCACAGATCCTTTGATCCACGCGACTGGAAGCGTTACATTGCTGCTACAGCCTGGAAGGAAAGCGCACGTGCATGCTCCCACTCGAGACGAGGCCTGACTCCCCTGGGGAGACTCTAGAAATACCCAAAGATCCATATCAGCCCGTGAGAGGAATCCTCGGTTCCGGCCCGGACTCCACACAAGGTTTTTGGCCCAGGTATCGACGGGAGAGGAATCCCGAGAGGCCCCCTAGCAACTCGCATGGGGACTGGCCTCTCCTGAGGCCACCAGAGCGGGTCCCTGAGGTCCCCGTCGTAACTCGAGAACACCTGCCGCAACTCGAGAAAATCCAGGAAGTTCTCCCTTCCAGGCGAGATGAGGCCTATTTCCGATGAGGCGTCTGGAGACTAATGACACCTAACCTCTGGAACTTTGAAAGGGTCTTTCACACCCTTGCTGCAACTCAAGAAGTTCACCGCCATACCCGTCTCCACTCGAGAGGAAGCACGATGGTCCCGCCCACATCCAGAGGAGCCCTGTTTCCCCACCGTAGCTCGAGATGAGGGATCCTTTCCCTGCTTTCAACGGGAAAGAATTCCCGGCGTTCCCGTCGCATCTCAAGAGGAGGCACTCTTAACAGGAAAGGCGAGAGGAACTCCATGGTCGTACCACCATTCCAAGAGTCCCCCAGATGTCTCAGTCCATTCCAGAGGAACCTCTTTGCCCTGCACTGGCTCATCTTTCACGCCGAGGATCGACTCACACCACGCTGGCACGTGGGACAGCCCTGTGGGAAAGCCTCGAGGGAAAGCCTCGAGGGAAAAGAAGAGATCCTTTGATTCACGCGACGGGAAGCGTGACATTGCTGCTACAGCCTGGAAGGAAAGCGCACGTGCATGCCCCCACTCGAGACGAGGCCTGACTCCCCTGGGGAGACTCCACAAGTACCCAAAGATCCATGTCAGCCACTGAGAGGAATCCTCGGTTCCGGCCCTGACTCCACACAAGGTTTTTGGCCCCGGTATCGACGGGAGAGGAATCCCGAGAGGCCCCCTAGCAACTCGCATGGGGACTGGCCTCTCCAGAGGCCACCAGGGCGGGTCCCTGAGGTCCCCGTCGTAATTCGAGAACACCTGCCGCAACTCGAGAAAATCCAGGAAGTTCTCCCTTCCAGGCGTGATGAGGCCTATTTCCGATGAGGCCTCTGGAGACTAATGACACCAAACCTCTGGAACTTCGAAAGGGTCTTTCACACCCTTGCTGCAACTCAAGAAGTTCACCGCCATACCCGTCTCCACTCGAGAGGAAGCACGATGGTCCCGCCCACATCCAGAGGAGCCCCGTTTCCCCCTCGTAGCTCGAGATGAGGGATCCTTTCCCTGGTTTCAACGGGAAAGAATTCCCGGCGTTCCCGTCGCATCTCAAGAGGAGGCACTCTCAACAGGAAAGGCGAGAGGAACTCCATGGTCGTACCACCATTCCAAGAGTCCCACAGATGTCTCAGTCCATTCCAGAGGAACCTCTTTGCCCTGCACTGGCTCATCTTTCACGCCGAGGATCGACTCACAACACGGTGGCACGTGGGACAGCCCTGTGGGAAAGCCTCGAGGGAAAGCCTCGAGGGAAAACCACAGATCCTTTGATCCACGCGACGGGAAGCGTGACATTGCTGCTACAGCCTGGAAGGAAAGCGCACGTGCATGCCCCCACTCGAGACGAGGCCTGACTCCCCTGGGGAGACTCCACAAGTACCCAAAGATCCATGTCAGCCACTGAGAGGAATCCTCGGTTCCGGCCCTGACTTCACACAAGGGTTTTGGCCCCGGTATCGACGGGAGAGGAATCCCGAGAGGCCCCCTAGCAACTCGCATGGGGACTGGCCTCTCCTGAGGCCACCAGGGCGGGTCCCTGAGGTCCCCGTCGTAACTCGAGAACACCTGCCGCAACTCGAGAAAATCCAGGAAGTTCTCCCTTCCAGGCGAGATGAGGCCTATTTCCGATGAGGCGTCTGGAGACTAATGACACCTAACCTCTGGATCTTCGACAGGGTCATTCACACCCTTGCTGCAACTCAAGAATTTCACCGCCATACCCGTCTCCACTCGAGAGGAAGCACGATGGTCCCGCCCACATCCAGAGGAGCCCCGTTTCCCCCTCGGAGCTCGAGATGAGGGATCCTTTCCCTGCTTTCAACGGGAAAGAATTCCCGGCGTTCCCGTCGCATCTCAAGAGAAGGCACTCTCAACAGGAGAGGCGAGAGGAACTCCATGGTCGTACCTCCATTCCAAGAGTCCCCCAGATGTCTCAGTCCATTCCAGGGGAACCTCTTTGCCCTGCACTGCTTCATCTTTCACGCCGAGGATCGACTCACACCACGGTGGCACGTGGGACAGCCCTGTGGGAAAGCCTCGAGGGAAAGCCTCGAGGGAAAAACACAGATCCTTTGATCCACGCGACGGGAAGCGTGACATTGCTGCTACAGCCTGGAAGGAAAGCGCACGTGCATGCCCCCACTCGAGACGAGGCCTGACTCCCCTGGGGAGACTCCAGAAGTACCCAAGGATCCATGTCAGCCCCTGAGAGGAATTCTCGGTTCCGGCCCTGACTCCACACAAGGGTTTTGGCCCCGGTATCGACGGGAGAGGAATCCCGAGAGGCCCCCTAGCAACTCGCATGGGGACTGGCCTCTCCTGAGGCCACCAGGGCGGGTCCCTGAGGTCCCCGGCGTAACTCGAGAACACCTGCCGCAACTCGAGAAAATCCAGGAAGTTCTCCCTTCCAGGCGAGATGAGGCCTATTTCCGATGAGGCGTCTGGAGACTAATGACACCTAACCTCTGGATCTTCGAAAGGGTCATTCACACCCTTGCTGCAACTCAAGAAGTTCACCGCCATACCCGTCTCCACTCGAGAGGAAACACGATGGTCCCGCCCCACATCCAGAGGAGCCCCGTTTCCCCCTCGGAGCCTGAGATGAGGGATCGTTTCCCTGCTTTCAACGGGAAAGAATTCCCGGCGTTTCCGGCGCATCTCAAGAGGAGGCACTCTCAACAGGAAAGGCGAGAGGAGCTCCATGGTCGTACCACCATTCCAAGAGTCCCCCAGATGTCTCAGTCCATTCCAGAGGAAACTCTTTGCCCTGCATTGGCTCATCTTTCTCGCCGAGGATCGACTCACACCACGGTGGCACGTGGGACAGCCCTGTGGGAAAGCCTCGAGGGAAAGCCTCGAGGGAAAACCACAGATCCTTTGATCCACGCGACGGGACGCGTGGCATTGCTGCTAAAGCCTGGAAGGAAAGCGCACGTGCATGCCCCCACTCGAGACGAGGCCTGACTCCCCTGGGGAGACTCCAGAAGTACCCAAAGATCCATGTCAGCCCCTGAGAGGAATCCTCGGTTCCGGCCCTGACTCCACACAAGGATTTTGGCCCCGGTATCGACGGGAGAGGAATCCCGAGAGGCCCCGTAGCACCTCTCATGGGGACTGGCCTATCCTGAGGCCACCAGGGCGGGTCCCTGAGGTGCCCGTCGTAACTCGAGAACACCTGCCGCAACTCGAGAAAATCCAGGAAGTTCTCCCTTCCAGGCTGATGAGGCCTATTTCCGATGAGGCGTCTGGAGACTAATGACACCTAACCTCTGGAACTTCGAAAGGGTCTTTCACACCCTTGCTGCAACTCAAGAAGTTCACCGCCATACCCGTCTCCACTCGAGAGGAAGCACGATGGTCCCGCCCACATCCAGAGGAGCCCCGTTTCCCCCTCGTAGCTCGAGATGAGGAATCCTTTCCCTGCTTTCAACGGGAAAGAATTCCCGGCGTTCCCGTCGCATCTCAAGAGGAGGCACACTCAACAGGAAAGGCGAGAGGAACTCCATGGTCGTACCACCATTCCAAGAGTCCCCCAGATGTCTCAGTCCATTCCAGAGGAACCTCTTTGCCCTGCACTGGCTCATCTTTCACGCCGAGGATCGACTCACACAACGGTGGCACGTGGGACAGCCCTGTGGGAAAGCCTCGAGGGAAAATCACAGATCCTTTGATCCACGCCACGGGAAGCGTGACATTGCTGCTACAGCCTGGAAGGAAAGCGCACGTGCATGCCCCCACTCGAGACGAGGCCTGACTCCCCTGGGGAGACTCCAGAAGTACCCAAAGATCCATGTCAGCCCCTGAGAGGAATCTTCGGTTCCGGCCCTGACTCCACACAAGGTTTTTGGCCCCGGTATCGACGGGAGAGGAATCCCGAGAGGCCCCCTAGGAATTCGCATGAGGACTGGCCTCTCCTGAGGCCACCAGGGCAGGTCCCTGAGGTCCCCGTCGTAACTCGAGAACACCTGCCGCAAGTCGAGAAAATCCAGGAAGTTCTCCCTTCCAGGCGAGATGAGGCCTATTTCCGATGAGGCTTCTGGAGACTTCTGACACCTAACCTCTGGAACTTCGAAAGGGTCTTTCACACCCTTGCTGCAACTCAAGAAGTTCACCGCCATACCCGTCTCCACTCGAGAGGAAGCACGATGGTCCCGCCCACATCCAGAGGAGCCCCGTTTCCCCCTCTTAGCTCGAGATGCGGGTTCCTTTCCCTGCTTTCAACGGGAAAGAATTCCCGGCGTTCCCGTCGCATCTCAAGAGGAGGCACTCTCAACAGGAAAGGCGAGACTAACTCCATGGTCGTACCACCATTCCAAGAGTCCCCCAGATGTCTCAGTCCATTCCAGAGGAACCTCTTTGCCCTGCACTGGCTCATCTTTCTCGCCGAGGATCGACTCACACCACGGTGGCACGTGGGACAGCCCTGTGGGAAAGCCTCGAGGGAAAGCCTCGAGGGAAAACCACAGATCCTTTGATCCACGCGACGGGAAGCGTGGCATTGCTGCTAAAGCCTGGAAGGAAAGCGCACGTGCATGCCCCCACTCGAGACGCGGCCTGACTCCCCTGGGGAGACTCCAGAAGTACCCAAAGATCCATGTCAGCCCCTGAGAGGAATCCTCGGTTCCGGCCCTGACTCCACACAAGGATTTTGGCCCCGGTATCGACGGGAGAGGAATCCCGAGAGGCCCCGTAGCACCTCGCATGGGGACTGGCCTCTCCTGAGGCCACCAGAGCGGGTCCCTGAGGTCCCCGTCGTAACTCGAGAACACCTGCCGCAACTCGAGAAAATCCAGGAAGTTCTCCCTTCCAGGCGAGATGAGGCCTATTTCCGATGAGGCGTCTGGAGACTAATGACACCTAACCTCTAGAACTTCGAAAGGGTCTTTCACACCCTTGCTGCAACTCAAGAAGTTCACCGCCATACCCGTCTCCACTCGAGAGGAAGCACGATGGTCCCGCCCACATCCAGAGGAGCCCCGTTTCCACCTCGTAGCTCGAGATGAGGGATCCTTTCCCTGCTTTCAACGGGAAAGAATTCCCGGCGTTCCCGTCGCATCTCAAGAGGAGGCACTCTCAACAGGAGAGGCGAGAGGAACTCCATGGTCGTACCACCATTCCAAGAGTCCCCCAGATGTCTCAGTCCATTCCAGAGGAAACTCTTTGCCCTGCACTGGCTCATCTTTCACGCCGAGGATCGACTCACACCACGATGGCACGTGGGACAGCCCTGTGGGAAAGCCTCGAGGGAAAGCCTCGAGGGAAAACCACAGATCCTTTGATCAACGCGACGGGAAGCGTGACATTGCTGCTACAGCCTGGAAGGAAAGCACACGTGCATGCCCCCACTCGAGACGAGGCCTGACTCCCCTGGGGAGACTCCAGAAGTACCCAAAGATCCATGTCAGCCCCTGAGAGGAATCCTCGGTTCCGGCCCTGACTCCACACAAGGATTTTGGCCCCGGTATCGACGGGAGAGGAATCCCGAGAGGCCCCGAAGCACCTCGCATGGGGACTGGCCTCTCCTGAGGCCACCAGGGCGGGTCCCTGAGGTCCCCGTCGTAACTCGAGAACACCTGCCGCAACTCGAGAAAATCCAGGAAGTTCTCCCTTCCAGGCGAGATGAGGCCTATTTCCGATGAGGCGTCTGGAGACTAATGACACCTAACCTCTGGAACTTCGAAAGGGTCTTTCACACCCTTGCTGCAACTCAAGAAGTTAACCGCCATACCCCTCTCCACTCGAGAGGAAGCACGATGGTCCCGCCCACATCCAGAGGAGCCCCGTTTCCCCCTCGGAGCTCGAGATGAGGGATCCTTTCCCTGCTTTCAACGGGAAAGAATTCCCGGCATTCCCGGCGCATCTCAAGAGGAGGCACTCTCAACAGGAAAGGCGATAGGAACTCCATGGTCGTACCACCATTCCAAGAGTCCCCCAGATGTCTCAGTCCATTCCAGAGGAATCTCTTTGCCCTGCACTGGCTCATCTTTCACGCCGAGGATCAACTCACACCACGATGGCACGTGGGACAGCCCTGTGGGAAAGCCTCGAGGGAAAGCCTCGAGGGAAAACCACAGATCCTTTGATCCACGCGACGGGAAGCGTGACATTGTTGCTACAGCCTGGAAGGAAAGTGCACGTGCATGCCCCCACTCGAGACGAGGCCTGTCTCCCCTGGGGAAACTCCAGAAGTACCCAAAGATCCATGTCAGCCCTTGAGAGGAATCCTCGGTTCCGGGCCTGACTCCACACAAGGATTTTGGCCCCGGTATCGACGGGAGAGGAATCCCGAGAGGCCCCCTAGCACCTCGCATGGGGACTGGCCTCTCCTGAGGCCACCAGGGCGGGTCCCTGCGGTCCCCGTCGTAACTCGAGAACACCTGCCGCAACTCGAGAAAATCCAGGAAGTTCTCCCTTCCAGGCCAGATGAGGCCTATTTCCGATGAGGCGTCTGGAGACTAATGACACCTAACCTCTGGAACTTCGACAGGGTCTTTCACACCCTTGCTGCAACTCAAGAAGTTCACCGCCATACCCGTCTCCACTCGAGAGGAAGCACGATGGTCCCGCCCACATCCAGAGGAGCCCCGTTTCCCCCTCGGAGCTCGAGATGAGGGATCCTTTCCCTGCTTTCAACGGGAAAGAATTCCCGGCGTTCCCGTCGCATCTCAAGAGGAGGCACTCTCAACAGGAAAGGCGAGAGGAACTCCATGTTCGTACCACCATTCCAAGAGTCCCCCAGATGTCTCATTCCATTCCAGAGGAACCTCTTTGCCCTGCACTGGCTCATCTTTCACGCCGAGGATCGACTCACACCACGGTGGAACGTGGGACAGCCCTGTGGGAAAGCCTCGAGGGAAAGCCTCGAGGGAAAACCACAGATCCTTTGATCCACGCGACGGGAAGCGTGGCATTGCTGCTAAAGCCTGGAAGGAAAGCGCACGTGCATGCCCCCACTCGAGACGAGGCCTGACTCCCCTGGGGAGACTCCAGAAGTACCCAAAGATCCATGTCAGCCCCTGAGAGGAATCCTCGGTTCCGGCCCTGACTCCACACAAGGATTTTGGCCCCGGTATCGACGGGAGAGGAATCCCGAGAGGCCCCCTAGCACCTCGCATGGGGACTGGCCTCTCCTGAGGCCACCAGGGCGGGTCCCTGAGGTCCCCGTCGTAACTCAAGAACACCTGCCGCAACTCGAGAAAATCCAGGAAGTTCTCCCTTCCAGGCCAGATGAGGCCTATTTCCGATGAGGCGTCTGGAGACTAATGACACCTAACCTCTGGAACTTCGAAAGGGTCTTTCACACCCTTGCTGCAACTCAAGAAGTTCACCGCCATACCCGTCTCCACTCGAGAGGAAGCACGATGGTCCCGCCCACATCCAGAGGAGCCCCGTTTCCTCCTTGGAGCTCGAGATGAGGGATCCTTTCCCTGCTTTCAACGGGAAAGAATTCCCGGCGTTCCCGTCGCATCTCAAGAGGAGGCTAACTCAACAGGAAAGGCGAGAGGAACTCCATGGTCGTACCACCATTCCAAGAGTCCCCCAGATGTCTCAGTCCATTCCAGAGGAACCTCTTTGCCCTGCACTGGCTCATCTTTCACGCCGAGGATCGACTCACACCACGGTGGCACGTGGGACAGCCCTGTGGGAAAGCCTCGAGGGAAAGCCTCGAGGGAAAACCACAGATCCTTTGATCCACGCGACGGGAAGCGTGACATTGCTGCTACAGCCTGGAAGGAAAGCGCACGTGCATGCCCCCACTCGAGACGTGGCCTGACTCCCCTGGGGAGACTCCAGAAGTACCCAAAGATCCATGTCAGCCCCTGAGAGGAATCCTCGGTTCCGGTCCTGACTCCACACAAGGTTTTTGGCCCCGGTATCGACGGGAGAGGAATCCCGAGAGGCCCCATAGCAACTCGCATGGGGACTGGCCTCTCCTGAGGCCACCAGGGCGGGTCCCTGATGTACCCGTCGTAACTCGAGAACACCTGCCTCAACTCGAGAAAATCCAGGAAGTTCTCCCTTCCAGGCGAGATGAGGCCTATTTCCGATGAGGCGTCTGGAGACTAATGACACCTAACCTCTGGAACTTTGAAAGGGTCTTTCACACCCTTGCTGCAACTCAAGAAGTTCACCGCCATACCCGTCTCCACTCGAGAGGAAGCACGATGGTCCCGCCCACATCCAGAGGAGCCCCGTTTCCCCCTCGGAGCTCGAGATGCGCGATGCTTTCCCTGCTTTCAACGGGAAAGAATTCCCGGCGTTCCCGTCGCATCTCAAGAGGAGGCACTCTCAACAGGAAAGGCGAGAGGAACTCCATGGTCGTACCACCATTCCAAGAGTACCCCAGATGTCTCAGTCCATTCCAGAGGAACCTCTTTGCCCTGCACTGGCTCATCTTTCACGCCGAGGATCGACTCACACCACGGTGGCACGTGGGACAGCCCTGTGGGAAAGCCTCGAGGGAATGCCTCGAGGGAAAACCACAGATCCTTTGATCCACGCGACGGGAAGCGTGATATTGCTGCTACAGCCTGGAAGGAAAGCGCACGTGCATGCCCCCACTCGAGACGAGGCCTGACTCCCCTGGGGAGACTCCAGAAGTACCCAAAGATCCATGTCGGCACCTGAGAGGAATCCTCGGTTCCGGCCCTGACTCCACACAAGGTTTTTGGCCCCGGTATCGACGGGAGAGGAATCCCGAGAGGCCCCCTAGCACCTCGCATGGGGACTGGCCTCTCCTGAGGCCACCAAGGCGGGTCCCTGAGGTCCCCGTCGTAACTCGAGAACACCTGCCGCAACTCGAGAAAATCCAGGAAGTTCTCCCTTCCAGGCGAGATGAGGCCTATTTCCGATGAGGCGTCTGGAGACTAATGACACCTAACCTCTAGAACTTCGAAAGGGTCTTTCACACCCTTGCTGCAACTCAAGAAGTTAACCGCCATACCCCTCTCCACTCGAGAGAAAGCACGATGGTCCCGCCCACATCCAGAGGAGCCCCGTTTCCCCCTCGGAGCTCGAGATGAGGGTTCCTTTCCCTGCTTTCAACGGGAAAGAATTCCCGGCGTTCCCGGCGCATCTCAAGAGGAGGCACTCTCAACAGGAAAGGCGAGAGGAGCTCCATGGTCGTACCACCATTCCAAGAGTCCCCCAGATGTCTCAGTCCATTCCAGAGGAACCTCTTTGCCCTGCATTGGCTCATCTTTCTCGCCGAGGATCGACTCACACCACGGTGGCACGTGGGACAGCCCTGTGGGAAAGCCTCGAGGGAAAGCCTCGAGGGAAAACCACAGATCCTTTGATCCACGCGACGGGACGCGTGGCATTGCTGCTAAAGCCTGGAAGGAAAGCGCACGTGCATGCCCCCACTCGAGACGAGGCCTAACTCCCCTGGGGAGACTCCAGAAGTACCCAAAGATCCATGTCAGCCCCTGAGAGGAATCCTCGGTTCCGGCCCTGACTCCACACAAGGATTTTGGCCCCGGTATCGACGGGAGAGGAATCCCGAGAGGCCCCGTAGCACCTCTCATGGGGACTGGCCTATCCTGAGGCCACCAGGGCGGGTCCCTGAGGTGCCCGTCGTAACTCGAGAACACCTGCCGCAACTCGAGAAAATCCAGGAAGTTCTCCCTTCCAGGCTGATGAGGCCTATTTCCGATGAGGCGTCTGGAGACTAATGACACCTAACCTCTGGAACTTCGAAAGGGTCTTTCACACCCTTGCTGCAACTCAAGAAGTTCACCGCCATACCCGTCTCCACTCGAGAGGAAGCACGATGGTCCCGCCCACATCCAGAGGAGCCCCGTTTCCCCCTCGTAGCTCGAGATGAGGAATCCTTTCCCTGCTTTCAACGGGAAAGAATTCCCGGCGTTCCCGTCGCATCTCAAGAGGAGGCACACTCAACAGGAAAGGCGAGAGGAACTCCATGGTCGTACCACCATTCCAAGAGTCCCCCAGATGTCTCAGTCCATTCCAGAGGAACCTCTTTGCCCTGCACTGGCTCATCTTTCACGCCGAGGATCGACTCACACAACGGTGGCACGTGGGACAGCCCTGTGGGAAAGCCTCGAGGGAAAATCACAGATCCTTTGATCCACGCCACGGGAAGCGTGACATTGCTGCTACAGCCTGGAAGGAAAGCGCACGTGCATGCCCCCACTCGAGACGAGGCCTGACTCCCCTGGGGAGACTCCAGAAGTACCCAAAGATCCATGTCAGCCCCTGAGAGGAATCTTCGGTTCCGGCCCTGACTCCACACAAGGTTTTTGGCCCCGGTATCGACGGGAGAGGAATCCCGAGAGGCCCCCTAGGAATTCGCATGAGGACTGGCCTCTCCTGAGGCCACCAGGGCAGGTCCCTGAGGTCCCCGTCGTAACTCGAGAACACCTGCTGCAACTCGAGAAAATCCAGGAAGTTCTCCCTTCCAGGCGAGATGAGGCCTATTTCCGATGAGGCTTCTGGAGACTTCTGACACCTAACCTCTGGAACTTCGAAAGGGTCTTTCACACCCTTGCTGCAACTCAAGAAGTTCACCGCCATACCCGTCTCCACTCGAGAGGAAGCACGATGGTCCCGCCCACATCCAGAGGAGCCCCGTTTCCCCCTCTTAGCTCGAGATGCGGGTTCCTTTCCCTGCTTTCAACGGGAAAGAATTCCCGGCGTTCCCGTCGCATCTCAAGAGGAGGCACTCTCAACAGGAAAGGCGAGACTAACTCCATGGTCGTACCACCATTCCAAGAGTCCCCCAGATGTCTCAGTCCATTCCAGAGGAACCTCTTTGCCCTGCACTGGCTCATCTTTCTCGCCGAGGATCGACTCACACCACGGTGGCACGTGGGACAGCCCTGTGGGAAAGCCTCGAGGGAAAGCCTCGAGGGAAAACCACAGATCCTTTGATCCACGCGACGGGAAGCGTGACATTGCTGCTAAAGCCTGGAAGGAAAGCGCACGTGCATGCCCCCACTCGAGACGCGGCCTGACTCCCCTGGGGAGACTCCAGAAGTACCCAAAGATCCATGTCAGCCCCTGAGAGGAATCCTCGGTTCCGGCCCTGACTCCACACAAGGATTTTGGCCCCGGTATCGACGGGAGAGGAATCCCGAGAGGCCCCGTAGCACCTCGCATGGGGACTGGCCTCTCCTGAGGCCACCAGAGCGGGTCCCTGAGGTCCCCGTCGTAACTCGAGAACACCTGCCGCAACTCGAGAAAATCCAGGAAGTTCTCCCTTCCAGGCGAGATGAGGCCTATTTCCGATGAGGCGTCTGGAGACTAATGACACCTAACCTCTGGAACTTCGAAAGGGTCTTTCACACCCTTGCTGCAACTCAAGAAGTTCACCGCCATACCCGTCTCCACTCGAGAGGAAGCACGATGGTCCCGCCCACATCCAGAGGAGCCCTGTTTCCACCTCGTAGCTCGAGATGAGGGATCCTTTCCCTGCTTTCAACGGGAAAGAATTCCCGGCGTTCCCGTCGCATCTCAAGAGGAGGCACTCTCAACAGGAGAGGCGAGAGGAACTCCATGGTCGTACCACCATTCCAAGAGTCCCCCAGATGTTTCAGTCCATTCCAGAGGAAACTCTTTGCCCTGCACTGGCTCATCTTTCACGCCGAGGATCGACTCACACCACGATGGCACGTGGGACAGCCCTGTGGGAAAGCCTCGAGGGAAAGCCTCGAGGGAAAACCACAGATCCTTTGATCAACGCGACGGGAAGCGTGACATTGCTGCTACAGCCTGGAAGGAAAGCGCACGTGCATGCCCCAACTCGAGACGAGGCCTGACTCCCCTGGGGAGACTCCAGAAGTACCCAAAATCCACGTCAGCCCCTGAGAGGAATCCTCGGTTCCGGCCCTGACTCCACACAAGGATTTTGGCCCCGGTATCGACGGGAGAGGAATCCCGAGAGGCCCCGTAGCACCTCGCATGGGGACTGCCCTCTCCTGAGGCCACCAGGGCGGGTCCCTGAGGTCCCCGTCGTAACTCGAGAACACCTGCCGCAACTCGAGAAAATCCAGGAAGTTCTCCCTTCCAGGCGAGATGAGGCCTATTTCCGATGAGGCGTCTGGAGACTAATGACACCTAACCTCTGGAACTTCGAAAGGGTCTTTCACACCCTTGCTGCAACTCAAGAAGTTCACTGCCAAACACGTCTCCACTCGAGAGGAAGCACGATGGTCCCGCCCACATCCAGAGGAGCCCCGTTTCCCCCTCGTAGCTCGAGATGAGGGATCGTTTCCCTGCATTCAACGGGAAAGAATTCCCGGCGTTCCCGGCGCATCTCAAGAGGAGGCACTCTCAACAGGAAAGGCGAGAGGAACTCCATGGTCGTACCACCATTCCAAGAGTCCCCCAGATGTCTCAGTCCATTCCAGAGGAAACTCTTTGCCCTGCACTGGCTCATCTTTCACGCCGAGGATCGACTCACACCATGGTGGCACGTGGGACAGCCCTGTGGGAAAGCCTCGAGGGAAAGCCTCGAGGGAAAACCACAGATCCTTTGATCCACGCGACGGGAAGCGTGACATTGCTGCTACAGCCTGGAAGGAAAGCGCACGTGCATGCTCCCACTCGAGACGAGGCCTGACTCCCCTGGGGAGACTTCAGAAGTACCCAAAGATCCATGTCAGCCCCTGAGAGGAATCCTCGGTTCCGGCCCTGCCTCCACACAAGGTTTTTGGCCCCGGTATCGACGGGAGAGGAATCCCGAGAGGCCCCCTAGCAACTCGCATGGGGACTGGCCTCTCCTGAGGCCACCAGGGCGGGTCCCTGAGGTCCCCGTCGTAACTCGAGAACACCTGCCGCAACTCGAGAAAATCCAGGAAGTTCTCCCTTCCAGGCGAGATGAGGCCTATTTCCGATGAGGCGTCTGGAGACTAATGACACCTAACCTCTGGAACTTCGAAAGGGTCTTTCACACCCTTGCTGCAACTCAAGAAGTTCACCGCCATACCCGTCTCCACTCGAGAGGAAGCACGATGGTCCCGCCCACATCCAGAGGAGCCCCGTTTCCCCCTCGGAGCTCGAGATGAGGGATCCTTTCCCTGCTTTCAACGGGAAAGAATTCCCGGCGTTCCCGTCGCATCTCAAGAGGAGGCACTCTCAACAGGAAAGGCGAGAGGAACTCCATGGTCGTACCACCATTCCAAGAGTCCCCCAGATGTCTCAGTCCATTCCAGAGGAACCTCTTTGCCCTGCACTGGCTCATCTTTCACGCCGAGGATCGACTCACACCACGGTGGCACGTGGGACAGCCCTGTGGGAAAGCCTCGAGGGAAAACCACAGATCCTTTGATCCACGCGACTGGAAGCGTTACATTGCTGCTACAGCCTGGAAGGAAAGCGCACGTGCATGCTCCCACTCGAGACGAGGCCTGACTCCCCTGGGGAGACTCTAGAAATACCCAAAGATCCATATCAGCCCGTGAGAGGAATCCTCGGTTCCGGCCCGGACTCCACACAAGGTTTTTGGCCCAGGTATCGACGGGAGAGGAATCCCGAGAGGCCCCCTAGCAACTCGCATGGGGACTGGCCTCTCCTGAGGCCACCAGAGCGGGTCCCTGAGGTCCCCGTCGTAACTCGAGAACACCTGCCGCAACTCGAGAAAATCCAGGAAGTTCTCCCTTCCAGGCGAGATGAGGCCTATTTCCGATGAGGCGTCTGGAGACTAATGACACCTAACCTCTGGAACTTTGAAAGGGTCTTTCACACCCTTGCTGCAACTCAAGAAGTTCACCGCCATACCCGTCTCCACTCGAGAGGAAGCACGATGGTCCCGCCCACATCCAGAGGAGCCCTGTTTCCCCACCGTAGCTCGAGATGAGGGATCCTTTCCCTGCTTTCAACGGGAAAGAATTCCCGGCGTTCCCGTCGCATCTCAAGAGGAGGCACTCTTAACAGGAAAGGCGAGAGGAACTCCATGGTCGTACCACCATTCCAAGAGTCCCCCAGATGTCTCAGTCCATTCCAGAGGAACCTCTTTGCCCTGCACTGGCTCATCTTTCACGCCGAGGATCGACTCACACCACGCTGGCACGTGGGACAGCCCTGTGGGAAAGCCTCGAGGGAAAGCCTCGAGGGAAAAGAAGAGATCCTTTGATTCACGCGACGGGAAGCGTGACATTGCTGCTACAGCCTGGAAGGAAAGCGCACGTGCATGCCCCCACTCGAGACGAGGCCTGACTCCCCTGGGGAGACTCCACAAGTACCCAAAGATCCATGTCAGCCACTGAGAGGAATCCTCGGTTCCGGCCCTGACTCCACACAAGGTTTTTGGCCCCGGTATCGACGGGAGAGGAATCCCGAGAGGCCCCCTAGCAACTCGCATGGGGACTGGCCTCTCCAGAGGCCACCAGGGCGGGTCCCTGAGGTCCCCGTCGTAATTCGAGAACACCTGCCGCAACTCGAGAAAATCCAGGAAGTTCTCCCTTCCAGGCGTGATGAGGCCTATTTCCGATGAGGCCTCTGGAGACTAATGACACCAAACCTCTGGAACTTCGAAAGGGTCTTTCACACCCTTGCTGCAACTCAAGAAGTTCACCGCCATACCCGTCTCCACTCGAGAGGAAGCACGATGGTCCCGCCCACATCCAGAGGAGCCCCGTTTCCCCCTCGTAGCTCGAGATGAGGGATCCTTTCCCTGGTTTCAACGGGAAAGAATTCCCGGCGTTCCCGTCGCATCTCAAGAGGAGGCACTCTCAACAGGAAAGGCGAGAGGAACTCCATGGTCGTACCACCATTCCAAGAGTCCCACAGATGTCTCAGTCCATTCCAGAGGAACCTCTTTGCCCTGCACTGGCTCATCTTTCACGCCGAGGATCGACTCACAACACGGTGGCACGTGGGACAGCCCTGTGGGAAAGCCTCGAGGGAAAGCCTCGAGGGAAAACCACAGATCCTTTGATCCACGCGACGGGAAGCGTGACATTGCTGCTACAGCCTGGAAGGAAAGCGCACGTGCATGCCCCCACTCGAGACGAGGCCTGACTCCCCTGGGGAGACTCCACAAGTACCCAAAGATCCATGTCAGCCACTGAGAGGAATCCTCGGTTCCGGCCCTGACTTCACACAAGGGTTTTGGCCCCGGTATCGACGGGAGAGGAATCCCGAGAGGCCCCCTAGCAACTCGCATGGGGACTGGCCTCTCCTGAGGCCACCAGGGCGGGTCCCTGAGGTCCCCGTCGTAACTCGAGAACACCTGCCGCAACTCGAGAAAATCCAGGAAGTTCTCCCTTCCAGGCGAGATGAGGCCTATTTCCGATGAGGCGTCTGGAGACTAATGACACCTAACCTCTGGATCTTCGACAGGGTCATTCACACCCTTGCTGCAACTCAAGAATTTCACCGCCATACCCGTCTCCACTCGAGAGGAAGCACGATGGTCCCGCCCACATCCAGAGGAGCCCCGTTTCCCCCTCGGAGCTCGAGATGAGGGATCCTTTCCCTGCTTTCAACGGGAAAGAATTCCCGGCGTTCCCGTCGCATCTCAAGAGAAGGCACTCTCAACAGGAGAGGCGAGAGGAACTCCATGGTCGTACCTCCATTCCAAGAGTCCCCCAGATGTCTCAGTCCATTCCAGGGGAACCTCTTTGCCCTGCACTGCTTCATCTTTCACGCCGAGGATCGACTCACACCACGGTGGCACGTGGGACAGCCCTGTGGGAAAGCCTCGAGGGAAAGCCTCGAGGGAAAAACACAGATCCTTTGATCCACGCGACGGGAAGCGTGACATTGCTGCTACAGCCTGGAAGGAAAGCGCACGTGCATGCCCCCACTCGAGACGAGGCCTGACTCCCCTGGGGAGACTCCAGAAGTACCCAAGGATCCATGTCAGCCCCTGAGAGGAATTCTCGGTTCCGGCCCTGACTCCACACAAGGGTTTTGGCCCCGGTATCGACGGGAGAGGAATCCCGAGAGGCCCCCTAGCAACTCGCATGGGGACTGGCCTCTCCTGAGGCCACCAGGGCGGGTCCCTGAGGTCCCCGGCGTAACTCGAGAACACCTGCCGCAACTCGAGAAAATCCAGGAAGTTCTCCCTTCCAGGCGAGATGAGGCCTATTTCCGATGAGGCGTCTGGAGACTAATGACACCTAACCTCTGGATCTTCGAAAGGGTCATTCACACCCTTGCTGCAACTCAAGAAGTTCACCGCCATACCCGTCTCCACTCGAGAGGAAACACGATGGTCCCGCCCCACATCCAGAGGAGCCCCGTTTCCCCCTCGGAGCCTGAGATGAGGGATCGTTTCCCTGCTTTCAACGGGAAAGAATTCCCGGCGTTTCCGGCGCATCTCAAGAGGAGGCACTCTCAACAGGAAAGGCGAGAGGAGCTCCATGGTCGTACCACCATTCCAAGAGTCCCCCAGATGTCTCAGTCCATTCCAGAGGAAACTCTTTGCCCTGCATTGGCTCATCTTTCTCGCCGAGGATCGACTCACACCACGGTGGCACGTGGGACAGCCCTGTGGGAAAGCCTCGAGGGAAAGCCTCGAGGGAAAACCACAGATCCTTTGATCCACGCGACGGGACGCGTGGCATTGCTGCTAAAGCCTGGAAGGAAAGCGCACGTGCATGCCCCCACTCGAGACGAGGCCTGACTCCCCTGGGGAGACTCCAGAAGTACCCAAAGATCCATGTCAGCCCCTGAGAGGAATCCTCGGTTCCGGCCCTGACTCCACACAAGGATTTTGGCCCCGGTATCGACGGGAGAGGAATCCCGAGAGGCCCCGTAGCACCTCTCATGGGGACTGGCCTATCCTGAGGCCACCAGGGCGGGTCCCTGAGGTGCCCGTCGTAACTCGAGAACACCTGCCGCAACTCGAGAAAATCCAGGAAGTTCTCCCTTCCAGGCTGATGAGGCCTATTTCCGATGAGGCGTCTGGAGACTAATGACACCTAACCTCTGGAACTTCGAAAGGGTCTTTCACACCCTTGCTGCAACTCAAGAAGTTCACCGCCATACCCGTCTCCACTCGAGAGGAAGCACGATGGTCCCGCCCACATCCAGAGGAGCCCCGTTTCCCCCTCGTAGCTCGAGATGAGGAATCCTTTCCCTGCTTTCAACGGGAAAGAATTCCCGGCGTTCCCGTCGCATCTCAAGAGGAGGCACACTCAACAGGAAAGGCGAGAGGAACTCCATGGTCGTACCACCATTCCAAGAGTCCCCCAGATGTCTCAGTCCATTCCAGAGGAACCTCTTTGCCCTGCACTGGCTCATCTTTCACGCCGAGGATCGACTCACACAACGGTGGCACGTGGGACAGCCCTGTGGGAAAGCCTCGAGGGAAAATCACAGATCCTTTGATCCACGCCACGGGAAGCGTGACATTGCTGCTACAGCCTGGAAGGAAAGCGCACGTGCATGCCCCCACTCGAGACGAGGCCTGACTCCCCTGGGGAGACTCCAGAAGTACCCAAAGATCCATGTCAGCCCCTGAGAGGAATCTTCGGTTCCGGCCCTGACTCCACACAAGGTTTTTGGCCCCGGTATCGACGGGAGAGGAATCCCGAGAGGCCCCCTAGGAATTCGCATGAGGACTGGCCTCTCCTGAGGCCACCAGGGCAGGTCCCTGAGGTCCCCGTCGTAACTCGAGAACACCTGCCGCAAGTCGAGAAAATCCAGGAAGTTCTCCCTTCCAGGCGAGATGAGGCCTATTTCCGATGAGGCTTCTGGAGACTTCTGACACCTAACCTCTGGAACTTCGAAAGGGTCTTTCACACCCTTGCTGCAACTCAAGAAGTTCACCGCCATACCCGTCTCCACTCGAGAGGAAGCACGATGGTCCCGCCCACATCCAGAGGAGCCCCGTTTCCCCCTCTTAGCTCGAGATGCGGGTTCCTTTCCCTGCTTTCAACGGGAAAGAATTCCCGGCGTTCCCGTCGCATCTCAAGAGGAGGCACTCTCAACAGGAAAGGCGAGACTAACTCCATGGTCGTACCACCATTCCAAGAGTCCCCCAGATGTCTCAGTCCATTCCAGAGGAACCTCTTTGCCCTGCACTGGCTCATCTTTCTCGCCGAGGATCGACTCACACCACGGTGGCACGTGGGACAGCCCTGTGGGAAAGCCTCGAGGGAAAGCCTCGAGGGAAAACCACAGATCCTTTGATCCACGCGACGGGAAGCGTGGCATTGCTGCTAAAGCCTGGAAGGAAAGCGCACGTGCATGCCCCCACTCGAGACGCGGCCTGACTCCCCTGGGGAGACTCCAGAAGTACCCAAAGATCCATGTCAGCCCCTGAGAGGAATCCTCGGTTCCGGCCCTGACTCCACACAAGGATTTTGGCCCCGGTATCGACGGGAGAGGAATCCCGAGAGGCCCCGTAGCACCTCGCATGGGGACTGGCCTCTCCTGAGGCCACCAGAGCGGGTCCCTGAGGTCCCCGTCGTAACTCGAGAACACCTGCCGCAACTCGAGAAAATCCAGGAAGTTCTCCCTTCCAGGCGAGATGAGGCCTATTTCCGATGAGGCGTCTGGAGACTAATGACACCTAACCTCTAGAACTTCGAAAGGGTCTTTCACACCCTTGCTGCAACTCAAGAAGTTCACCGCCATACCCGTCTCCACTCGAGAGGAAGCACGATGGTCCCGCCCACATCCAGAGGAGCCCCGTTTCCACCTCGTAGCTCGAGATGAGGGATCCTTTCCCTGCTTTCAACGGGAAAGAATTCCCGGCGTTCCCGTCGCATCTCAAGAGGAGGCACTCTCAACAGGAGAGGCGAGAGGAACTCCATGGTCGTACCACCATTCCAAGAGTCCCCCAGATGTCTCAGTCCATTCCAGAGGAAACTCTTTGCCCTGCACTGGCTCATCTTTCACGCCGAGGATCGACTCACACCACGATGGCACGTGGGACAGCCCTGTGGGAAAGCCTCGAGGGAAAGCCTCGAGGGAAAACCACAGATCCTTTGATCAACGCGACGGGAAGCGTGACATTGCTGCTACAGCCTGGAAGGAAAGCACACGTGCATGCCCCCACTCGAGACGAGGCCTGACTCCCCTGGGGAGACTCCAGAAGTACCCAAAGATCCATGTCAGCCCCTGAGAGGAATCCTCGGTTCCGGCCCTGACTCCACACAAGGATTTTGGCCCCGGTATCGACGGGAGAGGAATCCCGAGAGGCCCCGAAGCACCTCGCATGGGGACTGGCCTCTCCTGAGGCCACCAGGGCGGGTCCCTGAGGTCCCCGTCGTAACTCGAGAACACCTGCCGCAACTCGAGAAAATCCAGGAAGTTCTCCCTTCCAGGCGAGATGAGGCCTATTTCCGATGAGGCGTCTGGAGACTAATGACACCTAACCTCTGGAACTTCGAAAGGGTCTTTCACACCCTTGCTGCAACTCAAGAAGTTAACCGCCATACCCCTCTCCACTCGAGAGGAAGCACGATGGTCCCGCCCACATCCAGAGGAGCCCCGTTTCCCCCTCGGAGCTCGAGATGAGGGATCCTTTCCCTGCTTTCAACGGGAAAGAATTCCCGGCATTCCCGGCGCATCTCAAGAGGAGGCACTCTCAACAGGAAAGGCGATAGGAACTCCATGGTCGTACCACCATTCCAAGAGTCCCCCAGATGTCTCAGTCCATTCCAGAGGAATCTCTTTGCCCTGCACTGGCTCATCTTTCACGCCGAGGATCAACTCACACCACGATGGCACGTGGGACAGCCCTGTGGGAAAGCCTCGAGGGAAAGCCTCGAGGGAAAACCACAGATCCTTTGATCCACGCGACGGGAAGCGTGACATTGTTGCTACAGCCTGGAAGGAAAGTGCACGTGCATGCCCCCACTCGAGACGAGGCCTGTCTCCCCTGGGGAAACTCCAGAAGTACCCAAAGATCCATGTCAGCCCTTGAGAGGAATCCTCGGTTCCGGGCCTGACTCCACACAAGGATTTTGGCCCCGGTATCGACGGGAGAGGAATCCCGAGAGGCCCCCTAGCACCTCGCATGGGGACTGGCCTCTCCTGAGGCCACCAGGGCGGGTCCCTGCGGTCCCCGTCGTAACTCGAGAACACCTGCCGCAACTCGAGAAAATCCAGGAAGTTCTCCCTTCCAGGCCAGATGAGGCCTATTTCCGATGAGGCGTCTGGAGACTAATGACACCTAACCTCTGGAACTTCGACAGGGTCTTTCACACCCTTGCTGCAACTCAAGAAGTTCACCGCCATACCCGTCTCCACTCGAGAGGAAGCACGATGGTCCCGCCCACATCCAGAGGAGCCCCGTTTCCCCCTCGGAGCTCGAGATGAGGGATCCTTTCCCTGCTTTCAACGGGAAAGAATTCCCGGCGTTCCCGTCGCATCTCAAGAGGAGGCACTCTCAACAGGAAAGGCGAGAGGAACTCCATGTTCGTACCACCATTCCAAGAGTCCCCCAGATGTCTCATTCCATTCCAGAGGAACCTCTTTGCCCTGCACTGGCTCATCTTTCACGCCGAGGATCGACTCACACCACGGTGGAACGTGGGACAGCCCTGTGGGAAAGCCTCGAGGGAAAGCCTCGAGGGAAAACCACAGATCCTTTGATCCACGCGACGGGAAGCGTGGCATTGCTGCTAAAGCCTGGAAGGAAAGCGCACGTGCATGCCCCCACTCGAGACGAGGCCTGACTCCCCTGGGGAGACTCCAGAAGTACCCAAAGATCCATGTCAGCCCCTGAGAGGAATCCTCGGTTCCGGCCCTGACTCCACACAAGGATTTTGGCCCCGGTATCGACGGGAGAGGAATCCCGAGAGGCCCCCTAGCACCTCGCATGGGGACTGGCCTCTCCTGAGGCCACCAGGGCGGGTCCCTGAGGTCCCCGTCGTAACTAAAGAACACCTGCCGCAACTCGAGAAAATCCAGGAAGTTCTCCCTTCCAGGCCAGATGAGGCCTATTTCCGATGAGGCGTCTGGAGACTAATGACACCTAACCTCTGGAACTTCGAAAGGGTCTTTCACACCCTTGCTGCAACTCAAGAAGTTCACCGCCATACCCGTCTCCACTCGAGAGGAAGCACGATGGTCCCGCCCACATCCAGAGGAGCCCCGTTTCCTCCTTGGAGCTCGAGATGAGGGATCCTTTCCCTGCTTTCAACGGGAAAGAATTCCCGGCGTTCCCGTCGCATCTCAAGAGGAGGCTAACTCAACAGGAAAGGCGAGAGGAACTCCATGGTCGTACCACCATTCCAAGAGTCCCCCAGATGTCTCAGTCCATTCCAGAGGAACCTCTTTGCCCTGCACTGGCTCATCTTTCACGCCGAGGATCGACTCACACCACGGTGGCACGTGGGACAGCCCTGTGGGAAAGCCTCGAGGGAAAGCCTCGAGGGAAAACCACAGATCCTTTGATCCACGCGACGGGAAGCGTGACATTGCTGCTACAGCCTGGAAGGAAAGCGCACGTGCATGCCCCCACTCGAGACGTGGCCTGACTCCCCTGGGGAGACTCCAGAAGTACCCAAAGATCCATGTCAGCCCCTGAGAGGAATCCTCGGTTCCGGTCCTGACTCCACACAAGGTTTTTGGCCCCGGTATCGACGGGAGAGGAATCCCGAGAGGCCCCATAGCAACTCGCATGGGGACTGGCCTCTCCTGAGGCCACCAGGGCGGGTCCCTGATGTACCCGTCGTAACTCGAGAACACCTGCCTCAACTCGAGAAAATCCAGGAAGTTCTCCCTTCCAGGCGAGATGAGGCCTATTTCCGATGAGGCGTCTGGAGACTAATGACACCTAACCTCTGGAACTTTGAAAGGGTCTTTCACACCCTTGCTGCAACTCAAGAAGTTCACCGCCATACCCGTCTCCACTCGAGAGGAAGCACGATGGTCCCGCCCACATCCAGAGGAGCCCCGTTTCCCCCTCGGAGCTCGAGATGCGCGATGCTTTCCCTGCTTTCAACGGGAAAGAATTCCCGGCGTTCCCGTCGCATCTCAAGAGGAGGCACTCTCAACAGGAAAGGCGAGAGGAACTCCATGGTCGTACCACCATTCCAAGAGTACCCCAGATGTCTCAGTCCATTCCAGAGGAACCTCTTTGCCCTGCACTGGCTCATCTTTCACGCCGAGGATCGACTCACACCACGGTGGCACGTGGGACAGCCCTGTGGGAAAGCCTCGAGGGAATGCCTCGAGGGAAAACCACAGATCCTTTGATCCACGCGACGGGAAGCGTGATATTGCTGCTACAGCCTGGAAGGAAAGCGCACGTGCATGCCCCCACTCGAGACGAGGCCTGACTCCCCTGGGGAGACTCCAGAAGTACCCAAAGATCCATGTCGGCACCTGAGAGGAATCCTCGGTTCCGGCCCTGACTCCACACAAGGTTTTTGGCCCCGGTATCGACGGGAGAGGAATCCCGAGAGGCCCCCTAGCACCTCGCATGGGGACTGGCCTCTCCTGAGGCCACCAAGGCGGGTCCCTGAGGTCCCCGTCGTAACTCGAGAACACCTGCCGCAACTCGAGAAAATCCAGGAAGTTCTCCCTTCCAGGCGAGATGAGGCCTATTTCCGATGAGGCGTCTGGAGACTAATGACACCTAACCTCTAGAACTTCGAAAGGGTCTTTCACACCCTTGCTGCAACTCAAGAAGTTAACCGCCATACCCCTCTCCACTCGAGAGAAAGCACGATGGTCCCGCCCACATCCAGAGGAGCCCCGTTTCCCCCTCGGAGCTCGAGATGAGGGTTCCTTTCCCTGCTTTCAACGGGAAAGAATTCCCGGCGTTCCCGGCGCATCTCAAGAGGAGGCACTCTCAACAGGAAAGGCGATAGGAACTCCATAGTCGTACCACCATTCCAAGAGTCCCCCAGATGTCTCAGTCCATTCCAGAGGAATCTCTTTGCCCTGCACTGGCTCATCTTTCACGCCGAGGATCGACTCACACCACGGTGGCACGTGGGACAGCCCTGTGGGAAAGCCTCGAGGGAAAGCCTCGAGGGAAAACCACAGATCCTTTGATCCACGCGACGGGAAGCGTGACATTGTTGCTACAGCCTGGAAGGAAAGTGCACGTGCATGCCCCCACTTGAGACAAGGCCTGACTCCCCTGGGGAAACTCCAGAAGTACCCAAAGATCCATGTCAGCCCTTGAGAGGAATCCTCGGTTCCGGGCCTGACTCCACACAAGGATTTTGGACCCGGTATCGACGGGAGAGGAATCCCGAGAGGTCCCCTAGCACCTCGCATGGGGACTGGCCTCTCCTGAGGCCACCAGGGCGGGTCCCTGCGGTCCCCGTCGTAACTCGAGAACACCTGCCGCAACTCGAGAAAATCCAGGAAGTTCTCCCTTCCAGGCCAGATGAGGCCTATTTCCAATGAGGCGTCTGGAGACTAATGACACCTAACCTCTGGAACTTCGAAAGGGTCTTTCACACCCTTGCTGCAACTCAAGAAGTTCACCGCCATACCCGTCTCCACTCGAGAGGAAGCACGATGGTCCCGCCCACATCCAGAGGAGCCCCGTTTCCCCCTCGGAGCTCGAGATGAGGGATCCTTTCCCTGCTTTCAACGGGAAAGAATTCCCGGCGTTCCCGTCGCATCTCAAGAGGAGGCACTCTCAACAGGAAAGGCGAGAGGAACTCCATGGTCGTACCACCATTCCAAGAGTCCCCCAGATGTCTCAGTCCATTCCAGAGGAACCTCTTTGCCCTGCACTGGCTCATCTTTCACGCCGAGGATCGACTCACACCACAGTGGAACGTGGGACAGCCCTGTGGGAAAGCCTCGAGGGAAAGCCTCGAGGGAAAACCACAGATCCTTTGATCCACGCGACGGGAAGCGTGGCATTGCTGCTAAAGCCTGGAAGGAAAGCGCACGTGCATGCCCCCACTCGAGACGAGGCCTGACTCCCCTGGGGAGACTCCAGAAGTACCCAAAGATCCATGTCAGCCCCTGAGAGGAATCCTCGGTTCCGGCCCTGACTCCACACAAGGATTTTGGCCCCGGTATCGACGGGAGAGGAATCCCGAGAAGCCCCCTAGCACCTCGCATGGGGACTGGCCTCTCCTGAGGCCACCAGGGCGGGTCCCTGAGGTCCCCGTCGTAACTCAAGAACACCTGCCGCAACTCGAGAAAATCCAGGAAGTTCTCCCTTCCAGGCCAGATGAGGCCTATTTCCGATGAGGCGTCTGGAGACTAATGACACCTAACCTCTGGAACTTCGAAAGGGTCTTTCACACCCTTGCTGCAACTCAAGAAGTTCACCGCCATACCCGTCTCCACTCGAGAGGAAGCACGATGGTCCCGCCCACATCCAGAGGAGCCCCGTTTCCTCCTTGGAGCTCGAGATGAGGGATCCTTTCCCTGCTTTCAACGGGAAAGAATTCCCGGCGTTCCCGTCGCATCTCAAGAGGAGGCTAACTCAACAGGAAAGGCGAGAGGAACTCCATGGTCGTACCACCATTCCAAGAGTCCCCCAGATGTCTCAGTCCATTCCAGAGGAACCTCTTTGCCCTGCACTGGCTCATCTTTCACGCCGAGGATCGACTCACACCACGGTGGCACGTGGGACAGCCCTGTGGGAAAGCCTCGAGGGAAAGCCTCGAGGGAAAACCACAGATCCTTTGATCCACGCGACGGGAAGCGTGACATTGCTGCTACAGCCTGGAAGGAAAGCGCACGTGCATGCCCCCACTCGAGACGTGGCCTGACTCCCCTGGGGAGACTCCAGAAGTACCCAAAGATCCATGTCAGCCCCTGAGAGGAATCCTCGGTTCCGGTCCTGACTCCACACAAGGTTTTTGGCCCCGGTATCGACGGGAGAGGAATCCCGAGAGGCCCCATAGCAACTCGCATGGGGACTGGCCTCTCCTGAGGCCACCAGGGCGGGTCCCTGATGTACCCGTCGTAACTCGAGAACACCTGCCTCAACTCGAGAAAATCCAGGAAGTTCTCCCTTCCAGGCGAGATGAGGCCTATTTCCGATGAGGCGTCTGGAGACTAATGACACCTAACCTCTGGAACTTTGAAAGGGTCTTTCACACCCTTGCTGCAACTCAAGAAGTTCACCGCCATACCCGTCTCCACTCGAGAGGAAGCACGATGGTCCCGCCCACATCCAGAGGAGCCCCGTTTCCCCCTCGGAGCTCGAGATGCGCGATGCTTTCCCTGCTTTCAACGGGAAAGAATTCCCGGCGTTCCCGTCGCATCTCAAGAGGAGGCACTCTCAACAGGAAAGGCGAGAGGAACTCCATGGTCGTACCACCATTCCAAGAGTCCCCCAGATGTCTCAGTCCATTCCAGAGGAACCTCTTTGCCCTGCACTGGCTCATCTTTCACGCCGAGGATCGACTCACACCACGGTGGCACGTGGGACAGCCCTGTGGGAAAGCCTCGAGGGAATGCCTCGAGGGAAAACCACAGATCCTTTGATCCACGCGACGGGAAGCGTGATATTGCTGCTACAGCCTGGAAGGAAAGCGCACGTGCATGCCCCCACTCGAGACGAGGCCTGACTCCCCTGGGAAGACTCCAGAAGTACCCAAAGATCCATGTCGGCACCTGAGAGGAATCCTCGGTTCCGGCCCTGACTCCACACAAGGTTTTTGGCCCCGGTATCGACGGGAGAGGAATCCCGAGAGGCCCCCTAGCACCTCGCATGGGGACTGGCCTCTCCTGAGGCCACCAAGGCGGGTCCCTGAGGTCCCCGTCGTAACTCGAGAACACCTGCCACAACTCGAGAAAATCCAGGAAGTTCTCCCTTCCAGGCGAGATGAGGCCTATTTCCGATGAGGCGTCTGGAGACTAATGACACCTAACCTCTAGAACTTCGAAAGGGTCTTTCACACCCTTGCTGCAACTCAAGAAGTTAACCGCCATACCCCTCTCCACTCGAGAGAAAGCACGATGGTCCCGCCCACATCCAGAGGAGCCCCGTTTCCCCCTCGGAGCTCGAGATGAGGGATCCTTTCCCTGCTTTCAACGGGAAAGAATTCCCGGCGTTCCCGGCGCATCTCAAGAGGAGGCACTCTCAACTGGAAAGGCGATAGGAACTCCATAGTCGTACCACCATTCCAAGAGTCCCCCAGATGTCTCAGTCCATTCCAGAGGAATCTCTTTGCCCTGCACTGGCTCATCTTTCACGCCGAGGATCGACTCACACCACGGTGGCACGTGGGACAGCCCTGTGGGAAAGCCTCGAGGGAAAGCCTCGAGGGAAAACCACAGATCCTTTGATCCACGCGACGGGAAGCGTGACATTGTTGCTACAGCCTGGAAGGAAAGTGCACGTGCATGCCCCCACTCGAGACAAGGCCTGACTCCCCTGGGGAAACTCCAGAAGTACCCAAAGATCCATGTCAGCCCTTGAGAGGAATCCTCGGTTCCGGGCCTGACTCCACACAAGGATTTTGGCCCCGGTATCGACGGGAGAGGAATCCCGAGAGGTCCCCTAGCACCTCGCATGGGGACTGGCCTCTCCTGAGGCCACCAGGGCGGGTCCCTGCGGTCCCCGTCGTAACTCGAGAACACCTGCCGCAACTCGAGAAAATCCAGGAAGTTTTCCCTTCCAGGCCAGATGAGGCCTATTTCCAATGAGGCGTCTGGAGACTAATGACACCTAACCTCTGGAACTTCGAAAGGGTCTTTCAACCCTTGCTGCAACTCAAGAAGTTCACCGCCATACCCGTCTCCACTCGAGAGGAAGCACGATGGTCCCGCCCACATCCAGAGGAGCCCCGTTTCCCCCTCGGAGCTCGAGATGAGGGATCCTTTCCCTGCTTTCAACGGGAAAGAATTCCCGGCGTTCCCGTCGCATCTCAAGAGGAGGCACTCTCAACAGGAAAGGCGAGAGGAACTCCATGGTCGTACCACCATTCCAAGAGTCCCCCAGATGTCTCAGTCCATTCCAGAGGAACCTCTTTGCCCTGCACTGGCTCATCTTTCACGCCGAGGATCGACTCACACCACGGTGGAACGTGGGACAGCCCTGTGGGAAAGCCTCGAGGGAAAGCCTCGAGGGAAAACCACAGATCCTTTGATCCACGCGACGGGAAGCGTGGCATTGCTGCTAAAGCCTGGAAGGAAAGCACACGTGCATGCCCCCACTCGAGACGAGGCCTGACTCCCCTGGGGAGACTCCAGAAGTACCCAAAGATCCATGTCAGCCCCTGAGACGAATCCTCGGTTCCGGCCCTAACTCCACACAAGGATTTTGGCCCCGGTATCGACGGGAGAGGAATCCCGAGAGGCCCCGTAGCACCTCGCATGGGGACAGGCCTCTCCTGAGGCCACCAGGGCGGGTCCCTGAGGTCCCCGTCGTAACTCGAGAACACCTGCCGCAACTCGAGAAAATCCAGGAAGTTCTCCCTTCCAGGCGAGATGAGGCCTATTTCCGATGAGGCGTCTGGAGACTAATGACACCTAACCTCTGGAACTTCGAAAGGGTCTTTCACACCCTTGCTGCAACTCAAGAAGTTCACCGCCATACCCGTCTCCACTCGAGAGGAAGCACGATAGTCCCGCCCACATCCAGAGGAGCCCCGTTTCCCCCTCGTAGCTCGAGATGAGGGATCGTTTCCCTGCTTTCAACGGGAAAGAATTCCCGGCATTCCCGGCGCATCTCAAGAGGAGGCACTTTCAACAGGAAAGGCGAGAGGAACTCCATGGTCGTACCACCATTCCAAGAGTCCCCCAGATGTCTCAGTCCATTCCAGAGGAACCTCTTTGCCCTGCACTGGCTCATCTTTCTCGCCGAGGATCGACTCACACCACGGTGGCACGTGGGACAGCCCTGTGGGAAAGCCTCGAGGGAAAGCCTCGAGGGAAAACCACAGATCCTTTGATCCACGCGACGGGAAGCGTGGCATTGCTGCTAAAGCCTGGAAGGAAAGCGCACGTGCATGCCCCCACTCGAGACGAGGCCTGACTCCCCTGGGGAGACTCCAGAAGTACCCAAAGATCCATGTCAGCCCCTGAGAGGAATCCTCGGTTCCGGCCCTGACTCCACACAAGGATTTTGGCCCCGGTATCGACGGGAGAGGAATCCCGAGAGGCCCCGTAGCACCTCGCATGGGGACTGGCCTCTCCTGAGGCCACCAGGGCGGGTCCCTGAGGTCCCCCTCGTAACTCGAGAACACCTGCCACAACTCGAGAAAATCCAGGAACTTCTCCCTTCCAGGCGAGATGAGGCCTATTTCCGATGAGGCGTCTGGAGACTAATGACACCTAACCTCTGGAACTTCGAAAGGGTCTTTCACACCCTTGCTGCAACTCAAGAAGTTCACCGCCATACCCGTCTCCACTCGAGAGGAAGCACGATGGTCCCGCCCACATCCAGAGGAGCCCCGTTTCCACCTCGTAGCTCGAGATGAAGGATCCTTTCCCTGCTTTCAACGGGAAAGAATTCCCGGCGTTCCCGTCGCATCTCAAGAGGAGGCACTCTCAACAGGAGAGGCGAGAGGAACTCCATGGTCCTACCACCATTCCAAGAGTCCCCCAGATGTCTCAGTCCATTCCAGAGGAAACTCTTTGCCCTGCACTGGCTCATCTTTCACGCCGAGGATCGACTCAAACCACGGTGGCACGTGGGACAGCCCTGTGGGAAAGCCTCGAGGGAAAGCCTCGAGGGAAAACCACAGATCCTTTGATCAACGCGACGGGAAGCGTGACATTGCTGCTACAGCCTGGAAGGAAAGCGCACGTGCATGCCCCCACTCGAGACGAGGCCTGACTCCCCTGGGGAGACTCCAGAAGTACCCAAAGATCCATGTCAGCCCCTGAGAGGAATCCTCGGTTCCGGCCCTGACTCCACACAAGGATTTTGGCCCCGGTATCGACGGGAGAGGAATCCCGAGAGGCCCCGTAGCACCTCGCATGGGGACTGGCCTCTCCTGAGGCCACCAGGGCGGGTCCCTGAGGTCCCCGTCGTAACTCGAGAACACCTGCCGCAACTCGAGAAAATCCAGGAAGTTCTCCCTTCCAGGCGAGATGAGGCCTATTTCCGATGAGGCGTCTGGAGACTAATGACACCTAACCTCTGGAACTTCGAAAGGGTCTTTCACACCCTTGCTGCAACTCAAGAAGTTCACCGCCATACCCGTCTCCACTCGAGAGGAAGCACGATGGTCCCGCCCACATCCAGAGGAGCCCCGTTTCCACCTCGTAGCTCGAGATGAGGGATCCTTTCCCTGCTTTCAATGGGAAAGAATTCCCGGCGTTCCCGTCGCATCTCAAGAGGAGGCACTCTCAACAGGAGAGGCGAGAGGAACTCCATGGTCGTACCACCATTCCAAGAGTCCCCCAGATGTCTCAGTCCATTCCAGAGGAAACTCTTTGCCCTGCACTGGCTCATCTTTCACGCCGAGGATCGACTCACACCACGATGGCACGTGGGACAGCCCTGTGGGAAAGCCTCAAGGGAAAGCCTCGAGGGAAAACCACAGATCCTTTGATCAACGCGACGGGAAGCGTGACATTGCTGCTACAGCCTGGAAGGAAAGCACACGTGCATGCCCCCACTCGAGATGAGGCCTGACTCCCCTGGGGAGACTCCAGAAGTACCCAAAGATCCATGTCAGCCCCTGAGAGGAATCCTCGGTTCCGGCCCTGACTCCACACAAGGATTTTGGCCCCGGTATCGACGGGAGAGGAATCCCGAGAGGCCCCGAAGCACCTCGCATGGGGACTGGCCTCTCCTGAGGCCACCAGGGCGGGTCCCTGAGGTCCCCGTCGTAACTCAAGAACACCTGCCGCAACTCGAGAAAATCCAGGAAGTTCTCCCTTCCAGGCGAGATGAGGCCTATTTCCGATGAGGCGTCTGGAGACTAATGACACCTAACCTCTGGAACTTCGAAAGGGTCTTTCACACCCTTGCTGCAACTCAAGAAGTTAACCGCCATACCCCTCTCCACTCGAGAGGAAGCACGATGGTCCCGCCCACATCCAGAGGAGCCCCGTTTCCCCCTCGGAGCTCGAGATGAGGGATCCTTTCCCTGCTTTCAACGGGAAAGAATTCCCGGCATTCCCGGCGCATCTCAAGAGGAGGCACTCTCAACAGGAAAGGCGATAGGAACTCCATGGTCGTACCACCATTCCAAGAGTCCCCCAGATGTCTCAGTCCATTCCAGAGGAATCTCTTTGCCCTGCACTGGCTCATCTTTCACGCCGAGGATCAACTCACACCACGATGGCACGTGGGACAGCCCTGTGGGAAAGCCTCGAGGGAAAGCCTTGATGGAAAACCACAGATCCTTTGATCCACGCGACGGGAAGCGTGACATTGTTGCTACAGCCTGGAAGGAAAGTGCACGTGCATGCCCCCACTCGAGACGAGGCCTGACTCCCCTGGGGAAACTCCAGAAGTACCCAAAGATCCATGTCAGCCCTTGAGAGGAATCCTCGGTTCCGGGCCTGACTCCACACAAGGATTTTGGCCCCGGTATCGACGGGAGAGGAATCCCGAGAGGCCCCCTAGCACCTCGCATGGGGACTGGCCTCTCCTGAGGCCACCAGGGCGGGTCCCTGCGGTCCCCGTCGTAACTCGAGAACACCTGCCGCAACTCGAGAAAATCCAGGAAGTTCTCCCTTCCAGGCCAGATGAGGCCTATTTCCGATGAGGCGTCTGGAGACGAATGACACCTAACCTCTGGAACTTCGACAGGGTCTTTCACACCCTTGCTGCAACTCAAGAAGTTCACCGCCATACCCGTCTCCACTCGAGAGGAAGCACGATGGTCCCGCCCACATCCAGAGGAGCCCCGTTTCCCCCTCGGAGCTCGAGATGAGGGATCCTTTCCCTGCTTTCAACGGGAAAGAATTCCCGGCGTTCCCGTCGCATCTCAAGAGGAGGCACTCTCAACAGGAAAGGCGAGAGGAACTCCATGGTCGTACCACCATTCCAAGAGTCCCCCAGATGTCTCAGTCCATTCCAGAGGAACCTCTTTGCCCTGCACTGGCTCATCTTTCACGCCGAGGATCGACTCACACCACGGTGGCACGTGGGACAGCCCTGTGGGAAAGCCTCGAGGGAAAGCCTCGAGGGAAAACCACAGATCCTTTGATCCACGCGACGGGAAGCGTGGCATTGCTGCTAAAGCCTGGAAGGAAAGCGCACGTGCATGCCCCCACTCGAGACGAGGCCTGACTCCCCTGGGGAGACTCCAGAAGTACCCAAAGATCCATGTCAGCCCCTGAGAGGAATCCTCGGTTCCGGCCCTGACTCCACACAAGGATTTTGGCCCCGGTATCGACGGGAGAGGAATCCCGAGAGGCCCCCTAGCACCTCGCATGGGGACTGGCCTCTCCTGAGGCCACCAGGGCGGGTCCCTGAGGTCCCCGTCGTAACTCAAGAACACCTGCCGCAACTCGAGAAAATCCAGGAAGTTCTCCCTTCCAGGCCAGATGAGGCCTATTTCCGATGAGGCGTCTGGAGACTAATGACACCTAACCTCTGGAACTTCGAAAGGGTCTTTCACACCCTTGCTGCAACTCAAGAAGTTCACCGCCATACCCGTCTCCACTCGAGAGGAAGCACGATGGTCCCGCCCACATCCAGAGGAGCCCCGTTTCCTCCTTGGAGCTCGAGATGAGGGATCCTTTCCCTGCTTTCAACGGGAAAGAATTCCCGGCGTTCCCGTCGCATCTCAAGAGGAGGCTAACTCAACAGGAAAGGCGAGAGGAACTCCATGGTCGTACCACCATTCCAAGAGTCCCCCAGATGTCTCAGTCCATTCCAGAGGAACCTCTTTGCCCTGCACTGGCTCATCTTTCACGCCGAGGATCGACTCACACCACGGTGGCACGTGGGACAGCCCTGTGGGAAAGCCTTGAGGGAAAGCCTCGAGGGAAAACCACAGATCCTTTGATCCACGCGACGGAAGCGTGACATTGCTGCTACAGCCTGGAAGGAAAGCGCACGTGCATGCCCCCACTCGAGACGAGGCCTGACTCCCCTGGGGAGACTCCAGAAGTAACCAAAGATCCATGTCAGCCCCTGAGAGGAATCCTCAGTTCCGGCCCTGACTCCACACAAGGTTTTTGGCCCAGGTATCGACGGGAGAGGAATCCCGAGAGGCCCCCTAGCACCTCGCATGGGGACTGGCCTCTCCTGAGGCCACCAGGGCGGGTCCCTGAGGTCCCCGTCGTAACTCGAGAACACCTGCCGCAACTCGAGAAAATCCAGGAAGTTCTCCCTTCCAGGCGAGATGAGGCCTATTTCCGATGAGGCGTCTGGAGACTAATGACACCTAACCTCTGGAACTTCGAAAGGGTCTTTTACACCCTTGCTGCAAATCAAGAAGTTCACCGCCATACCCGTCTCCACTCGAGAGGAAGCACGATGGTCCCGCCCACATCCAGAGGAGCCCCGATTCCCCCTCGGAGCTCGAGATGAGGGATCCTTTCCCTGCTTTCAACGGGAAAGAATTCCCGGCGTTCCCGTCGCATCTCAAGAGGAGGCACTCTCAACAGGAAAGGCGAGAGGAACTCCATGGTCGTACCACCATTCCAAGAGTCCCCCAGATGTCTCAGTCCATTCCAGAGGAACCTCTTTGCCCTGCACTGGCTCATCTTTCACGCCGAGGATCGACTCACACCACGGTGGAACGTGGGACAGCCCTGTGGGAAAGCCTCGAGGGAAAGCCTCGAGGGAAAACCACAGATCCTTTGATCCACGCGACGGGAAGCGTGGCATTGCTGCTAAAGCCTGGAAGGAAAGCGCACGTGCATGCCCCCACTCGAGACGAGGCCTGACTCCCCTGGGGAGACTCCAGAAGTACCCAAAGATCCATGTCAGCCCCTGAGACGAATCCTCGGTTCCGGCCCTGACTCCACACAAGGATTTTGGCCCCGGTATCGACGGGAGAGGAATCCCGAGAGGCCCCCTAGCAACTCGCATGGGGACTGGCCTCTCCTGAGGCCACCAGGGCGGGTCCCTGAGGTCCCCGTCGTAACTCAAGAACACCTGCCGCAACTCGAGAAAATCCAGGAAGTTCTCCCTTCCAGGCCAGATGAGGCCTATTTCCGATGAGGCGTCTGGAGACTAATGACACCTAACCTCTGGAACTTCGAAAGGGTCTTTCACACCCTTGCTGCAACTCAAGAAGTTCACCGCCATACCCGTCTCCACTCGAGAGGTAGCACGATGGTCCCGCCCACATTCAGAGGAGCCCCGTTTCCCCCTCGGAGCTCGAGATGAGGGATCCTTTCCCTGCTTTCAATGGGAAAGAATTCCCGGCGTTCCCGTCGCATCTCAAGAGGAGGCACTCTCAACAGGAAAGGCGAGAGGAACTCCATGGTCGTACCACCATTCCAAGAGTCCCCCAGATGTCTCAGTCCATTCCAGAGGAACCTCTTTGCCCTGCACTGGCTCATCTTTCACGCCGAGGATCGACTCACACCACGGTGGCACGTGGGACAGCCCTGTGGGAAAGCCTCGAGGGAAAGCCTCTAGGGAAAAACACAGATCCTTTGATCCACGCGACGGGAAGAGTGACATTGCTGCTACAGCGTGGAAGGAAAGCGCACGTGCATGCCCCCACTCGAGACGAGGCCTGACTCCCCTTGGGAGACTCCAGAAGTACCCAAGGATCCGTGTCAGCCCCTGAGAGGAATCCTCGGTTCTGGCCCTGACTCTACACAAGGTTTTTGGCCCCGGTATCGACGGGAGAGGAATCCCGAGAGGCCCCCTAGCAACTCGCATGGGGACTGGCCTCTCCTGAGGCCACCAGGGCGGGTCCCTGAGGTCCCCGTCGTAACTCGAGAACACCTGCCGCAACTCTAGAAAATCCAGGAAGTTCTCCCTTTCAGGCGAGATTAGGCCTATTTCCGATGAGGTGTCTGGAGACTAATGACACCTAACCTCTGGAACTTCGAAAGGGTCTTTCACACCCTTGCTGCAACTCAAGAAGTTCACCGCCATACCCGTCTCCACTCGAGAGGAAGCACGATGGTCCCGCCCACATCCAGAGGAGCCCCGTTTCCCCCTCGTAGCTCGAGATGAGGGATCCTTTCCCTGCTTTCATCGGGAAAGAATTCCCGGCGTTCCCGTCGCATCTCAAGAGGAGGCACTCTCAACAGGAAAGGCGAGAGGAACTCCATGGTCGTACCACCATTCCAAGAGTCCCCCAGATGTCTCAGTCCATTCCAGAGGAACCTCTTTGCCCTGCACTGGCTCATCTTTCACGCCGAGGATCGACTCACACCACGGTGGCACGTGGGACAGCCCTGTGGGAAAGCCTCGAGGGAAAAGCACAGATCCTTTGATCCAGTCGACGGGAAGCGTGACATTGCTGCTACAGCCTGGAAGGAAAGCGCACGTGCATGCCCCCACTCGAGACGAGGCCTGACTCCCCTGGGGAGACTCCAGAAGTACCCAAAAATCCATGTCAGCCCCTGAGAGGAATCCTCAGTTCCGGCCCTGACTCCACACAAGGTTTTTGGCCCAGGTATCGACGGGAGAGGAATCCCGAGAGGCCCCCTAGCACCTCACATGGGGACTGGCCTCTCCTGAGGCCACCAGGGCGGGTCCCTGAGGTCCCCGTTGTAACTTGAGAACACCTGCCGCAACTCCAGAAAATCCAGGAAGTTCTCCCTTCCCTGCGAGAAGAGGCCTATTTCCGATGAGGCGTCTGGAGACTAATGACACCTAACCTATGGAATTTCGAAAGGGTCTTTCACACCCTTGCTGCAACTCAAGAAGTTCACCGCCATACCCGTCTCCACTCGAGAGGAAGCACGATGGTCCCGCCCACATCCAGAGGAGCCCCGTTTCCCCCTCATAGCTCGAGATGAGGGATCCTTTCCCTGCTTTCAACGGGAAAGAATTCCCGGCGTTCCCGTCGCATCTCAAGAGGAGGCACTCTCAACAGGAAAGGCGAGAGGAACTCCATGGTCGTACCACCATTCCAAGAGTCCCCCAGATGTCTCAGTCCATTCCAGAGGAACCTCTTTGCCCTGCACTGGCTCATCTTTCACGCCGAGGATCGACTCACACCACGGTGGCACGTGGGACAGCCCTGTGGGAAAGCCTCGAGGGAAAGTCTCGAGGGAAAACCACAGATCCTTTGATCCACGCCACGGGAAGCGTGACATTGTTGCTAGAGCCTGGAAGGAAAGCGCACGTGCATGCCCCCACTCGAGACGAGGCCTGACTCCCCTGGGGAGACTCCAGAAGTACCCAAGGATCCGTTCAGCCCCTGAGAGGAATCCTCGGTTCTGGCCCTGACTCTACACAAGGTTTTTGGCCCCGGTATCGACGGGAGAGGAATCCCGAGAGGCCCCCTAGCAACTCGCATGGGGACTGGCCTCTCCAGAGGCCACCAGGGCGGGTCCCTGAGGTCCCCGTCGTAACTCGAGAACACCTGCCGCAACTCGAGAAAATCCAGGAAGTTCTCCCTTCCAGGCGAGATGAGGCCTATTTCCGATGAGGTGTCTGGAGACTAATGACACCTAACCTCTGGAACTTCGAAAGGGTCTCTCACACCCTTGCTGCAACTCAAGAAGTTCACCGCCATACCCGTCTCCACTCGAGAGGAAGCACGATGGTCCCGCCCACATCCAGAGGAGCCCCGTTTCCCCCTCGGAGTTCGAGATGAGGGATCCTTTCCCTGCTTTCAACGGGAAAGAATTCCCTGCGTTCCCGTCGCATCTCAAGAGGAGACACTCTCAACAGGAAAGGCGAGAGGAACTCCATGGTCGTACTACCATTCCAAGAGTCCCCCAGATGTCTCAGTCCATTCCAGAGGAACCTCTTTGCCCTGCACTGGCTCATCTTTCACGCCGAGGATCGACTCACACCACGGTGGCACGTGGGACAGCCCCGTGGGAAAGCCTCGAGGGAAAGCCTCGAGGGAAAAGCACAGATCCTTTGATTCTAGCGACGGGAAGCGTGACATTGCTGCTACAGCCTGGAAGGAAAGCGCACGTGCATGCCCCCACTCGAGACGAGGCCTGACTCCCCTGGGAGACTCCAGAAGTACGCAAGGATCCATGTCAGCCCCTGAGAGGAATCCTCGGTTCCGGCCCTGACTCCACACAAGGTTTTTGGCCCCGGTATCGACGGGAGAGGAATCCCGATAGGCCCCTAGCACCTCGCATGGGGACTGGCCTCTCCTGAGGCCACCAGGGCGGGTCCCTGAGGTCCCCGTCATAACTCGAGAACACCTGCCACAACTCGAGAAAATCCAGGAAGTTCTCCCTTCCAGGCGAGATGAGGCCTATTTCCGATGAGGCGTCTGGAGACTAATGACACCTAACCTCTGGAACTTCGAAAGGGTCTTTCACACCCTTGCTGCAACTCAAGAAGTTCACCGCCATACCCGTCTCCACTCGAGAGGAAGCACGATGGTCCCGCCCACATCCAGAGGAGCCCCGTTTCCCCCTCGTAGCGCGAGATGACGGATCCTTTCCCTGCTTTCAACGGGAAAGAATTCCCGGCGTTCCCGGCGCATTTCAAGAGGAGGCACTCTCAACAGGAAAGGCGAGAGGAACTCCATGGTCGTACCACCATTCCAAGAGTCCCCCAGATGTTTCAGTCCATTCCAGACGAACCTCTTTGCCCTGCACTGGCCCATCTTTCACGCCGAGGGTCGACTCACACCACGGTGGCACGTGGGACAGCCCTGTGGGAAAGCCTCGAGGGAAAGCCTCGAGGGATAACCACAGATCCTTTGATCCACGCGACGGGAAGCGTTACATTGCTGCTACAGCCTGGAAGGAAAGCGCACGTGCATGCCCCCACTCGAGACGAGGCCTGACTCCCCTGGGGAGACTCCAGAAGTACCCAAAGATCCATGTCAGCCCCTGAGAGGAATCCTCGGTTCCGGCCCTGACTCCACACAAGGTTTTTGGCCCCGGTATCGACGGGAGAGGAATCCCGAGAGGCCCCCTAACAACTCAAATGGGGACTGGCCTCTCCTGAGGCCACCAGGGCGGGTCCCTGAGGTCCCCGTCGTAACTCGAGAACACCTGCCGCAACTCGAGAAAATCCAGGAAGTTCTCCCTTCCAGGCGAGATGAGGCCTATTTCCGATGAGGCGTCTGGAGACTAATGACACCTAACCTCTGGAACTTCGAAAGGGTCTTTCACACCCTTGCTGCAACTCAAGAAGTTCACCGCCATACCCGTCTCCACTCGAGAGGAAGCACGATGGTCCCGCCCACATCCAGAGGAGCCCCGTTTCCCCCTCGTAGCTCGAGATGAGGGATCCTTTCCCTGCTTTCAACGGGAAAGAATTCCCGGCGTTCCCGTCGCATCTCAAGAGGAGGCACTCTCAACAGGAAAGGCGAGAGGAACTCCATGGTCTTACCACCATTCCAAGAGTCCCCCAGATGTCTCAGTCCATTCCAGAGGAACCTCTTTGCCCTGCACTGGCTCATCTTTCACGCCGAGGATCGACTCACACCACGGTGGCACGTGGGACAGCCCTGTGGGAAAGCCTCGAGGGAAAGCCTCCAGGGAACACCACAGATCCTTTGATCCACGCGACGGGAAACGTGACATTGCTGCTACAGCCTGGAAGGAAAGTGCACGTGCATGCCCCCACTCGAGACGAGGCCTGACTCCCCTGGGGAGACTCCAGAAGTACCCAAAGATCCATGTCAGCCCCTGAGAGGAATCCTCGGTTCGGGACCTGACTCCACACAAGGTTTTTGGCCCCGGTATCGACGGGAGAGGAATCCCGAGAGGCCCCCTAGCAACTCGCATGGGGACTGGCCTCTCCTGAGGCCACCAGGGCGGGTCCCTGAGGTCCCCGTCGTAACTCGAGAACACCTGCCGCAACTCGAGAAAATCCAGGAAGTTCTCCCTTCCAGGCGAGATGAGGCCTATTTCCGATGAGGCGTCTGGAGACTAATGACACCTAACCTCTGGAACTTCGAAAGGGTCTTTCACACCCTTGCTGCAACTCAAGAAGTTCACCGCCATACCCGTCTCCACTCGAGAGGAAGCACGATGGTCCCGCCCACATCCAGAGGAGCCCCGTTTCCCCCTCGTAGCTCGAGATGAGGGATCCTTTCCCTGCTTTCAACGGGAAAGAATTCCCGGCGTTCCCGTCGCATCTCAAGAGGAGGCACTCTCAACAGGAAAGGCGAGAGGAACTCCATGGTCGTACCACCATTCCAAGAGTCCCCCAGATGTCTCAGTCCATTCCAGAGGAACCTCTTTGCCCTGCACTGGCTCATCTTTCACGCCGAGTATCCACTCACACCACGGTGGCACGTGGGACAGCCCTGTGGGAAAGCCTCGAGGGAAAGCCTCGAGGGATAACCACAGATCCTTTGATACACGCGACGGGAAGCGTGACATTGCTGCTACAGCCTGGAAGGAAAGCGCACGTGCATGCCCCCACTCGAGACGAGGCCTGACTCCCCTGGGGAGACTCCAGAAGTACCCAAAGATCCATGTCAGCCCCTGAGAGGAATCCTCGGTTCCGGCCCTGACTCCACACAAGGTTTTTGGCCCCGGTATCGACGGGAGAGGAATCCCGAGAGGCCCCCTAACAACTCAAATGGGGACTGGCCTCTCCTGAGGCCACCAGGGCGGGTCCCTGAGGTCCCCGTCGTAACTCGAGAACACCTGCCGCAACTCGAGAAAATCCAGGAAGTTCTCCCTTCCAGGCGAGATGAGGCCTATTTCCGATGAGGCGTCTGGAGACTAATGACACCTAACCTCTGGAACTTCGAAAGGGTCTTTCACACCCTTGCTGCAACTCAAGAAGTTCACCGCCATACCCGTCTCCACTCGAGAGGAAGCACGATGGTCCCGCCCACATCCAGAGGAGCCCCGTTTGTCCCTCGGAGCTCGAGATGAGGGATCCTTTCCCTGCTTTCAACGGGAAAGAATTCCGGCGTTCCCGTCGCATCTCAAGAGGAGGCACTCTCAACAGGAAAGGCGAGAGGAACTCCATGGTCGTACCACCATTCCAAGAGTCCCCCAGATGTCTCAGTCCTTTCCAGAGGAACCTCTTTGCCCTGCACTGGCTCATCTTTCACGCCGAGGATCGACTCACACCACGGTGGCACGTGGGACAGCCCTGCGGGAAAGCCTCGAGGGAAAACCACAGATCCTTTGATCCACGCCACGGGAAGCGTGACATTGCTGCTACAGCCTGGAAGGAAAGCGCACGTGCATGCCCTCACTCGAGACGAGGCCTGACTCCCCTGGGGAGACTCCAGAAGTACGCAAGAATCCATGTCAGCCCCTGAGAGGAATCCTCGGTTCCGGCCCTGACTCCACACAAGGTTTTTGGCCCCGGTATCGACGGGAGAGGAATCCCCAGAGGCCCCCTAGCAACTCGCATGGGGACTGGCCTCTGCTGAGGCCACCAAGGCGGGTCCCTGAGGTCCCCGTCGAAACTCGAGAACACCTGCCGCAACTCGAGAAAATCCAGGAAGTTCTCCCTTCCAGGCGAGATGAGGCCTATTTCCGATGAGGCGTCTGGAGACTAATGACACCTAACCTCTGGAACTTCGAAAGGGTCTTTCACACCCTTGCTGCAACTCAAGAAGTTCACCGCCATACCCGTCTCCACTCGAGAGGGAGCACGATGGTCCCGCCCACATCCAGAGGAGCCCCGTTTCCCCCTCGGAGATCGAGATGGGGGATCCTTTCCCTGCTTTCAACGGGAAAGAATTCCGGCGTTCCCGTCGCATCTCAAGAGGAGTCACTTTCAACAGGAAAGGCGAGAGGAACTCCATGGTCGTACCACCATTCCAAGAGTCCCCCAGATGTCTCAGTCCATTCCAGAGGAACCTCTTTGCCCTGCACTGGCTCATCTTTCACGCCGAGTATCCACTCACACCACGGTGGCACGTGGGACAGCCCTGTGGGAAAGCCTCGAGGGAAAGCCTCGAGGGAAAACCACAGATCCTTTGATCCAAGCGACGGGAAGCGTGACATTGCTGCTACAGCCTGGAAGGAAAGCGCACGTGCATGCCCCCACCCGAGACGAGGCCTGACTCCCCTGGGGAGACTCCAGAAGTACCCAAAGATCCATGTCAGCCCTTGAGAGGAATCCTCGGTTCCTGCCCTGACTCCACACAAGGTTTTTGGCCCCGGTATCGACGGGAGAGGAATCCCGAGAGGCCCCCTACCACCTCGCATGGGGACTGGCCTCTCCTGAGGCCACCAGGGCGTTTCCCTGAGGTCCCCGTCGTAACTCGAGAACACCTGCCGCAACTCGAGAAAATCCAGGAAGTTCTCCCTTCCAGGCGAGATGAGGCCTATTTCCGATGAGGTGTCTGGAGACTAATGACACCTAACCTCTGGAACTTCGAAAGGGTCTTTCACACCCTTGCTGCAACTCAAGAATTTCACCGCCATACCCGTCTCCACTCGAGAGGAAGCACGATGGTCCCGCCCACATCCAGAGGAGCCCCGTTTCCCCCTCGGAGCTCGAGATGAGGGATCATTTCCCTGCTTTCAACGGGAAAGAATTCCCGGCGTTCCCGTCGCATCTCAAGAGGCGGCACTCTCAACAGGAAAGGCGAGAGGAACTCCATGGTCGTACCACCATTCCAAGAGTCCTCCAGATGTCTCAGTCCATTCCAGAGGAACCTCTTTGCCCTGCACTGGCTCATCTTTCACGCCGAGGATCGACTCACACCACGGTGGCACGTGGGACAGCCCTGTGGGAAAGCCTCGAGGGAAAACCACAGATCCTTTGATCCACGCGACGGGAAGCGTGACATTGCGGCTACAGCCTGGAAGGAAAGCGCACGTGCATGCCCCCACTCGAGACGAGGCCTGACTCCCCTGGGGAGACTCCAGAAGTACCCAAAGATCCATGTCAGCCCCTGAGAGGAATCCTCGGTTCCGGCCCTGACTGCACACAAGGTTTTTGGCCCCGGTATCGACGGGAGAGGAATCCCGAGAGGCCCCCTAGCACCTCGCATGGGGACTGGCCTCTCCTGAGGCCACCAAGGCGTGTCCCTGAGGTCCCGGTCGTAACTCGAGAACACCTGCCGCAACTCGAGAAAATCCAGGAAGTTCACCCTTCCAGGCGAGATGAGGCCTATTTCCGATGAGGCGTCTGGAGACTAATGACACCTAACCTCTGGAACTTCGAAAGGGTCTTTCACACCCTTGCTGCAACTCAAGAAGTTCACCGCCATACCCGTCTCCACTCGAGAGGAAGCACGATGGTCCCGCCCACATCCAGAGGAGCCCCGTTTCCCCCTCGGAGCTCGAGATGAGGGATCCTTTCCCTGCTTTCAACGGGAAAGAATTCCCGGCGTTCCCGTCGCATCTCAAGAGGAGGCACTCTCAACAGGAAAGGCGAGAGGAACTCCATGGTCATACCACCATTCCAAGAGTCCCCCAGATGTCTCAGTCCATTCCAGAGGAACCTCTTTGCCCTGCACTGGCTCATCTTTCACGCCGAGGATCGACTCACACCACGGTGGCACGTGGGACAGCCCTGTGGGAAAGCCTCGAGGGAAAACCACAGATCCTTTGATCCACGCGACGGGAAGCGTGATATTGCTGCTACAGCCTGGAAGGAAAGCGCACGTGCATGCCCCCACTCGAGACGAGGCCTGACTCCCCTGGGGAGACTCCAGAAGTACCCAAAGATCCATGTCAGCCCCTGAGAGGAATCCTCGGTTCCGGCCCTGACTTCACACAAGGTTTTTGGGCCCGGTATCGATGGGAGAGGAATCCCGAGAGGCCCCCTAGCACCTCGCATGGGGACTGGCCTCTCCTGAGGCCACCAAGGCGTGTCCCTGAGGTCCCCGTCGTAACTCGAGAACACCTGCCGCAACTCGAGAAAATCCAGGAAGTTCTCCCTTCCAGGCGAGATGAGGCCTATTTCCGATGAGGCGTCTGGAGACTAATGACACCTAACCTCTGGAACTTCGAAAGGGTCTTTCACACCGTTGCAGCAACTCAAGAAGTTCACCGCCATACCCGTCTCCACTCGAGAGGAAGCACGATGGTCCCGCCCACATCCAGAGGAGCCCCGTTTCCCCCTCGTAGCTCGAGATGAGGGATCCTTTACCTGCTTTCAACTGGAAAGAATTCCCGGCGTTCCCGTCGCATCTCAAGAGGAGGCACTCTCAACAGGAAATGCGAGAGGAACTCCATGGTCGTACCACCATTCCAAAAGTCCCCCAGATGTCTCAGTCCATTCCAGAGGAACCTCTTTGCCCTGCACTGGCTCATCTTTCACGCCGAGGATCGACTCACACCACGGTGGCACGTGGGACAGCCCTGTGGGAAAGCCTCGATGGAAAGCCTCGAGGAAAAACCACAGATCCTTTGTTCCACGCCACGGGAAGCGTGACATTGCTGCTACAGCCTGGAAGGAAAGCGCACTTGCCTGCCCCTACTCGAGACGAGGCCTGACTCCCCTGGGGAGACTCCAGAAGTACCCAAAGATCCATGTCAGCCCCTGAGAGGAATCCTCGGTTCCGGCCCTGACTCCACACAAGGTTTTTGGCCCCGGTGTCGATGGGAGAGGAATCCCGAGAGGCCCCCTAGCAACTCGCATGGGGACTGGCCTCTCCTGAGGCCACCAGGGCGGGTCCCTGAGGTCCCCGTCGTAACTCGAGAACACCTGCCGCAACTCGAGAAAATCCAGGAAGTTCTCCCTTCCAGGCGAGATGAGGCCTATTTCCGATGAGGCATCTGGAGACTAATGACACCTAACCTCTGGAACTTCGAAAGGGTCTTTCACACCCTTGCTGCAACTCAAGAAGTTCACCACCATACCCGTCTCCACTCGAGAGGAAGCACGATGGTCCCGCCCACATCCAGAGGAGCCCCGTTTCCCCCTCGTAGCTCGAGATGAAGGATCCTTTCCCTGCTTTCAACGGGAAAGAATTCCCGGCGTTCCCGTCGCATCTCAAGAGGAGGCACTCTCAACAGGAAAGGCGAGAGGAACTCCATGGTCTTACCACCATTCCAAGAGTCCCCCAGATGTCTCAGTCCATTCCAGAGGAACCTCTTTGCCCTGCACTGGCTCATCTTTCACGCCGAGGATCGACTCACACCACGGTGGCACGTGGGACAGCCCTGTGGGAAAGCCTCGAGGGAAAACCACAGATCCTTTGATCCACGCGACGGGAAGCGTGACATTGCTGCTACAGCCTGGAAGGAAAGCGCACGTGCATGCCCCCACTTGAGACGAGGCCTGACTCCCCTGGGGAGACTCCAGAAGTACCCAAAGATCCATGTCAGCCCCTGAGAGGAATCCTCGGTTCCGGCCCTGACTGCACACAAGGTTTTTGGTTCCGGTACCGACGGGAGAGGAATCCCGAGAGGCCCCCTAGCAACTCGCATGGGGACTGGCCTCTCCTGAGGCCACCAGGGCGGGTCCCTGAGGTCCCCGTCGTAACTCGAGAACAGCTGCCGCAACTCGAGAAAATCCAGGAAGTTCTCCCTTCCAGGCGAGATGAGGCCTATTTCCGATGAGGCGTCTGGAGACTAATGACACCTAACCTCTGGAACTTCGAAAGGGTCTTTCACACCCTTGCTGCAACTCAAGAAGTTCACCGCCATACCCGTCTCCACTCGAGAGGAAGCACGATGGTCCCGCCCACATCCAGAGGAGCCCCGTTTCCCCCTCGTAGCTCGAGATGAGGGATCCTTTCCCTGCTTTCAACGGGAAAGAATTCCCGGCGTTCCCGTCGCATCTCAAGAGGAGGCACTCTCAACAGGAAAGGCGAGAGGAACTCCATGGTCGTACCACCATTCCAAGAGTACCCCAGATGTCTCAGTCCATTCCAGAGGAACCTCTTTGCCCTGCACTGGCTCATCTTTCACGCCGAGGATCGACTCACACCACGGTGGCACGTGGGACAGCCCTGTGGGAAAGCCTCGAGGGAAAGCCTCGAGGGAAAACCACAGATCCTTTGATCCACGCGACGGGAAGCGTGACATTGCTGCTACAGCCTGGAAGGAAAGCTCACGTGCATGACCCCACTCGAGACGAGGCCTGACTCCCCTGCGGAGACTCCAGAAGTACCCAAAGATCCATGTCAGCCCTTGAGAGGAATCCTCGGTTCCGGCCCTGACTCCACACAAGGTTTTTGGCCCCGGTATCGACGGGAGAGGAATCCCGAGAGGCCCCCTAGCAACTCGCATGGGGACTGGCCTCTCCTGAGGCCACCAGGGCGGGTCCCTGAGGTCCCCGTCGTAACTCGAGAACACCTGCCGCAACTCGAGAAAATCCAGGAAGTTCTCCCTTCCAGGCGAGATGAGGCCTATTTCCGATGAGGCGTCTGGAGACTAATGACACCTAACCTCTGGAACTTCGAAAGGGTCTTTCACACCCTTGCTGCAACTCAAGAAGTTCACCGCCATACCCGTCTCCACTCGAGAGGAAGCACGATGGTCCCGCCCACATCCAGAGGAGCCCCGTTTCCCCCTCGGAGCTCGAGATGAGGGATCCTTTCCCTGCTTTCAACGGGAAAGAATTCCCGGCGTTCCCGTCGCATCTCAAGAGGAGGCACTCTCAACAGGAAAGGCGAGAGGAACTCCATGGTCGTACCACCATTCCAAGAGTCCCCCAGATGTCTCAGTCCATTCCAGAGGAACCTCTTTGCCCTGCACTGGCTCATCTTTCACGCCGAGGATCGACTCACACCACGGTGGCACGTGGGACAGCCCTGTGGGAAAGCCTCGAGGGAAAGCCTCGAGGGAAAACCACAGATCCTTTGATCCACGAGACGGGAAGCGTGACATTGCTGCTACAGCCTGGAAGGAAAGAGCACGTGCATGCCCCCACTCGAGACGAGGCCTGACTCCCCTGGGGAGACTCCAGAAGTACCCAAAGATCCATGTCAGCCCCTGAGAGGAATCCTCGGTTCCGGCCCTAACTCCACACAAGGTTTTTGGCCCCGGTATCGACGGGAGAGGAATCCCGAGAGGCCCCCTAGCAACTCGCATGGGGACTGGCCTCTCCTGAGGCCACCAGGGCGGGTCCCTGAGGTCCCCGTCGTAACTCGAGAACACCTGCCGCAACTCGAGAAAATCCAGGAAGTTCTCCCTTCCAGGCGAGATGAGGCCTATTTCCGATGAGGCGTCTGGAGACTAATGACACCTAACCTCTGGAACTTCGAAAGGGTCTTTCACACCCTTGCTGCAACTCAAGAAGTTCACCGCCATACCCGTCTCCACTCGAGAGGAAGCACGATGGTCCCGCCCACATCCAGAGGAGCCCCGTTTCCCCCTCGGAGCTCGAGATGAGGGATCCTTTCCCTGCTTTCAACGGGAAAGAATTCCCGGCGTTCCCGTCGCATCTCAAGAGGAGGCACTCTCAATAGGAAAGGCGAGAGGAACTCCATGGTCGTACCACCATTCCAAGAGTCCCCCAGATGTCTCAGTCCATTCCAGAGGAACCTCTTTGCCCTGCACTGGCTCATCTTTCACGCCGAGGATCGACTCACACCACGGTGGCACGTGGGACAGCCCTGTGGGAAAGCCTCGAGGGAAAGCCACGAGGGAAAACCACAGATCCTTTGATCCACGCGACGGGAAGCGTGACATTGCTGCTAAAGCCTGGAAGGAAAGCGCACGTGCATGCCCCCACTCGAGACGAGGCCTGACTCCCCTTGGGAGACTCCAGAAGTACCCAAAGATCCATGTCAGCCCCTGAGAGGAATCCTCGGTTCCGGCCCTGACTCCACACAAGGTTTTTGGCCCTGGTATCGACGGGAGAGGAATCCCGAGAGGCCCCCGAGCACCTCGCATCGGGACTGGACTCTCCTGAGGCCACCAGGGCGTGTCCCTGAGGTCCCCGTCGTAACGCGAGAACACCTGCCGCAACTCGAGAAAATCCAGGAAGTTCTCCCTTCCAGGCAGATGAGGTCTATTTCCGATGAGGCGTCTGGAGACTAATGACTCCTAACCTCTGGAACTTCGAAAGGGTCTTTCACACCCTTGCTGCAACTCAAGAAGTTCACCGCCATACCCGTCTCCACTCGAGAGGAAGCACGACGGTCCCGCCCACATCCAGAGGAGCCCCGTTTCCCCCTCGGAGCTCGAGATGAGGGATCCTTTCCCTGCTTTCAACGGGAAAGAATTCCCGGCGTTCCCGTCGCATCTCAAGAGGAGGCACTCTCAACAGGAAAGGCGAGAGGAACTCCATGGTCGTACCACCATTCCAAGAGTCCCCCAGATGTCTCAGTCCATTCCAGAGGAACCTCTTTGCCCTGCACTGGCTCATCTTTCACGCCGAGGATCGACTCACACCACGGTGGCACGTGGGACAGCCCTGTGGGAAAGCCTCGAGTGAAAGCCTCGAGGGAAAACCACAGATCCTTTGATCCACGCGACGGAAAGCGTGACATTGCTGCTACAGCCTGGAAGGAAAGCGCACGTGCGTGCCCCCACTCGAGACGAGGCCTGACTCCCCTGGGGAGACTCCAGAAGTACCCAAAGATCCATGTCAGCCCCTGAGAGGAATCCTCGGTTCCGGCCCTGACTCCACACAAGGTTTTTGGCCCCGGTATCGACGGGAGAGGAATCCCGAGAGGCCCCCTAGCAACTCGCATGGGGACTGGCCTCTCCTGAGGCCACCAGGACGGGTCCCTTAGGTCCCCGTCGTAACTCGAGAACACCTGCCGCAACTCGAGAAAATCCAGGAAGTTCTCCCTTCCAGGCGAGATGAGGCCTATTTCCGATGAGGCATCTGGAGACTAATGACACCTAACCTCTGGAACTTCGAAAGGGTCTTTCACACCCTTGCTGCAACTCAAGAAGTTCACCGCCATACCTGTCTCCACTCGAGAGGAAGCACGATGGTCCCGCCCACATCCAGAGGAGCCCCGTTTCCCCCTCGGAGCTCGAGATGAGGGATCCTTTCCCTGCTTTCAACGGGAAAGAATTCCCGGCGTTCCCGTCGCATCTCAAGAGGAGGCACTCTCAACAGGAAAGGCGAGAGGAACTCCATGGTTGTACCACCATTCCAAGAGTCCCCCAGATGTCTCAGTCCATTCCAGAGGAACCTCTTTACCCTGCACTGGCTCATCTTTCACGCCGAGGATCGACTCACACCACGGTGGCACGTGGGACAGCCCTGTGGGAAAGCCTCGAGGGAAAGCCTCGAGGGAAAACCACAGATCATTTGATCCATGCGACGGGAAGCGTGGCATTGCTGCTGCAGCCTGGAAGGGAAGCCCACGTGGATGCCCCCACTCGAGACGAGGCCTGACTCCCCTGGGGAGACTCCACAAGTACCCAAAGATCCATGTCAGCCCCTGAGAGGAATCCTCGGTTCCGGCCCTGACTCCACACAAGGTTTTTGGCCCCGGTATCGACGGGAGAGGAATCCCGAGAGGCCCCCTAGCAACTCGCATGGGGACTGGCCTCTCCTGAGGCCACCAGGGCGGGTCCCTGAGGTCCCCGTCGTAACTCGAGAACACCTGCTGCAACTCGAGAAAATCCAGGAAGTTCTCCCTTAAAGGCGAGATGAGGCCTATTTCCGATGAGGCGTCTGGAGACTAATGACACCTAACCTCTGGAACTTCGAAAGGGTCTTTCACACCCTTGCTGCAACTCAAGAAGTTCACCGCCATACCCGTCTCCACTCGAGAGGAAGCACGATGGTCCCGCCCACATCCAGAGGAGCACCGTTTCCCTCTCGGAGCTCGAGATGAGGGATCCTTTCCCTGCTTTCAACGGGAAAGAATTCCCGGCGTTCCCGTCGCATCTCAAGAGGAGGCACTCTCAACAGGAAAGGCGAGAGGATCTCCATGGTCGACCACCATTCCAAGAGTCCCCCAGATGTCTCAGTCCATTGCAGAGGAACCTCTTTGCCCTGCACTGCCTCATCTTTCACGCCGAGGATCGACTCACACCACGGTGGCACGTGGGACAGCCCTGTGCGAAAGCCTCGAGGGAAAGCCTTGAGGGAAAACCACAGATCCTTTGATCCAAGCGACGGGAAGCGTGACATTCCTGCTACAGCCTGGAAGGAAAGAGCACGTGCATGCCCCCACTCGAGACGAGGCCTGACTCCCCTGGCGAGACTCCACAAGTACCCAAAGATCCATGCCAGCCCTTGAGAGGAATCCTCGGTTCCGGCCCTGACTCCACACAAGCTTTTTGGCCCCGGTATCGACAGGAGAGGAATCCCTAGAGGCCCCCTAGCAACTCGCATGGGGACTGGCCTCTCCTGAGGCCACCAGGGCGGGTCCCTGAGGTCCCCGTCGTAACTCGAGAACACCTGCCGCAACTCGAGAAAATCCAGGAAGTTCTCCCTTCCAGGCGAGATGAGGCCTATTTCCGATGAGGCGTCTGGAGACTAATGACACCTAACCTCTGGAACTTCGAAAGGGTCTTTCACACCCTTGCTGCAACTCAAGAAGTTCACCGCCATACCCGTCTCCACTCGAGAGGAAGCACGACAGTCCGGCCCACATCCAGAGGAGCCCCGTTTCCCCCTCGGAGCTCGAGATGAGGGATCCTTTCCCTGCTTTCAACGGGAAAGAATTCCCGGCGTTCCCGTCGCATCTCAAGAGGAGGCACTCTCAACAGGAAAGGCGAGAGGAACTCCATGGTCGTACCACCATTCCAAGAGTCCCCCAGATGTCTCAGTCCAATCCAGAGGAAACTCTTTGCCCTGCACTGGCTCATCTTTCACGCCGAGGATCGACTCACACCACGGTGGCACGTGGGACAGCCCTGTGGGAAAGCCTCGAGGGAAAGCCTCTAGGGAAAACCACAGATCCTTTGATCCAGCCACGGGAAGCGTGACATTGCTGCTACAGCCTGGAAGGAAAGCGCACGTGCATGCCCCCACTAGAGACGAGGCCTGACTCCCCTGGGGAGACTCCACAAGTACCCAAAGATACATGTCAGCCCCTGAGAGGAATCCTCGGTTCCGGCCCTGACTCCACACAAGGTTTTTGGCCCCGGTATCGACGGGAGAGGAATCCCGAGAGGCCCCCTAGCAACTCGCATGGGGACTGGCCTCTCCTGAGGCCACCAGGGCGGGTCCCTGAGTTCCCCGTCGTAACTCGAGAACACCTGCCGCAACTCGAGAAAATCCAGGAAGTTCTCCCTTCCAGGCGAGATGAGGCCTATTTCCGATGAGGCGTCTGGAGACTAATGACACCTAACCTCTGGAACTTCGAAAGGGTCATTCACACCCTTGCTGCAACTCAAGAAGTTCACCGCCATACCCGTCTCCACTCGAGGGGAAGCACGATGGTCCCGCCCACATCCAGAGGAGCCCCGTTTCCCCCTCGGAGCTCGAGATGAGGGATCCTTTCCCTGCTTTCAACGGGAAAGAATTCCCGGCGTTCCCGTCGCATCTCAAGAGGAGGCACTCTCAACAGGAAAGGCGAGAGGAACTCCATGGTCGTACCACCATTCCAAGAGTCCCCCAGATGTCTCAGTCCATTCCAGAGGAACCTCTTTGCCCTGCACTGGCTCATCTTTCACGCCGAGGATCGACTCACACCACGGTGGCACGTGGGACAGCCCTGTGGGAAAGCCTCGAGGGAAAGCCTCGACGGAAAACCACAGATCCTTTGATCCACGCCACGGGAAGCGTGACATTGCTGCTACAGCGTGGAAGGAAAGCGCACGTGCATGCCCCCACTCGAGACGAGGCCTGACTCCCCTGGGGAGACTCCAGAAGTACCCAGAGATCCATGTCAGCCCCTGAGAGGAATCCTCGGTTCTGGCCCTGACTCCACACAAGGTTTTTGGCCCTGGTATCGACGGGAGAGGAATCCTGAGAGGCCCCCTAGCAACTCGCATGGGGACTGGCCTCTCCTGAGGCCACCAGGGCGGGTCCCTGAGCTCCCCATCGTAACTCGAGAACACCTGCCGCAACTCGAGAAAATCCAGGAAGTTCTCCCTTCCAGGCGAGATGAGGCCTATTTCCGATGAGGCGTCTGGAGACTAATGACACCTAACCTCTGGAACTTCGAAAGGGTCTTTCACACCCTTGCTGCAACTCAAGAAGTTCACCGCCATACCCGTCTCCACTCGAGAGGAAGCACGATGGTCCCGCCCACATCTAGAGGAGCCCCGTTTCCCCCTCGGAGCTCAAGATGAGGGATCCTTTCCCTGCTTTCAACGGGAAAGAATTCCCGGCATTCTCATTGCATCTCAAGGGGAGGCACTCTCAACAGAAAAGGCGAGAGGAACTCCATGGTCGTACCACCATTCCAAGAGTCCCCCAGATGTCTCAGTCCATTCCAGAGGAACCTCTTTGCCCTGCACTGGCTCATTTTTCACGCCGAGGATCGACTCACACCACGGTGGCACGTGGGACAGCCCTGTGGGAAAGCCTTGAGGGAAAGCCTCGAGGGAAAACCACAGATCCTTTGATCCACGCGATGGGAAGCGTGACATTGCTGCTACAGCCTGGAAGGAAAGCGCACGTGCATGCCCCCACTCGAGACGAGGCCTGACTCCCCTGGGGAGACTCCAGAAGTACCCAAAGATCCATGTCAGCCCCTGAGAGGAATCCTCGGTTCCGGCCCTGACTCCACACAAGGTTTTTGGCCCTGGTATCGACGGGAGAGGAATCCCGAGAGGCCCCCTAGCACCTCGCATGGGGACTGGCCTCTCCTGAGGCCACCAGGGCGGGTCCCTGAGCTCCCCGTCGTAACTCGAGAACACCTGCCGCAACTCGAGAAAATCCAGGAAGTTCTCCCTTCCAGGCGAGATGAGGCCTATTTCCGATGAGGCGTCTGGAGACTAATGACACCTAACCTCTGGAACTTCGAAAGGGTCATTCACACCCTTGCTGCAACTCAAGAAGTTCACCGCCATACCCGTCTCCACTCGAGAGGAAGCACGATGGTCCCGCCCACATCCAGAGGAGCCCCGTTTCCCCCTCGGAGCTCGAGATGAGGGATCCTTTCCCTGCTTTCAACGGGAAAGAAATCCCGGCGTTCCCGTCGCATCTCAAGAGGAGGCACTCTCAAAAGGAAAGGCGAGAGGAACTCCATGGTCGTACCACCATTCCAAGAGTCCCCCAGATGTCTCAGTCCATTCCAGAGGAACCTCTTTGCCCTGCACTGGCTCATCTTTCACGCCGAGGATCGACTCACACCACGGTGGCACGTGGGAGAGCCCTGTGGGAAAGCCTCGAGGGAAAGCCTCGAGGGAAAACCACAGATCCTTTGATCCACGCCACGGGAAGCGTGACATTGCTGCTACAGCGTGGAAGGAAAGCGCACGTGCATGCCCCCACTCGAGACGAGGCCTGACTCCCCTGGGGAGACTCCAGAATTACCCAAAGATCCATGTCAGCCTCTGAGAGGAATCCTAGGTTCCGGCCCTGACTCCACACAAGGTTTTTGGCCCTGGTATCGACGGGAGAGGAATCCCGAGAGGCACCCTAGCAACTCGCATGGGGACTGGCCTCTCCTGAGGCCACCAGGGCGGGTCCCTGAGGTCCCCGTCGTAACTCGAGAACACCTGCCGCAACTCGAGAAAATCCAGGAAGTTCTCCCTTCCAGGCGAGATGAGGCCTATTTCCGATGAGGCGTCTGGAGACTAATGACACCTAACCTCTGGAACTTCGAAACGGTCATTCACACCCTTGCTGCAACTCAAGAAGTTCACCGCCATACCCGTCTCCACTCGAGAGGAAGCACGACGGTCCCGCCCACATCCAGAGGAGCCCCGTTTCCCACTCGGAGCTCGAGATGAGGGATCCTTTCCCTGCTTTCAACGGGAAAGAATTCCCGGCGTTTCCGTCGCATCTCAAGAGGAGGCACTCTCAACAGGAAAGGCGAGAGGAACTCCATGGTCGTACCACCATTCCAAGAGTGCCCCAGATGTCTCAGTCCATTCCAGAGGAACCTCTTTGCCCTTCACTGGCTCATCTTTCACGCCGAGGATCGACTCACACCACGGTGGTACGTGGGACAGCCCTGTGGGAAAGCCTCGAGGGAAAGCCTCGAGGGAAAACCACAGATCCTTTGATCCACGCTATGAGAAGCGTGACATTGCTGCTACAGCCTGGAAGGAAAGCGCACGTGCATGCCCCCACTCGAGACGAGGCCTGACTCCCCTGGGGAGACTCCAAAAGTACCCAAAGATCCATGTCAGCCCCTGAGAGGAATCCTCGGTTCCAGCCCTGACTCCACACGAGGTTTTTGGCCCGGGAATTGACGGGAGAGGAATCCCGAGAGGGCCCATAGCAACTCGCATGGGGACTGGCCTCTTCTGAGGCCACCAGGGCGGGTCCCTGAGGTCCCCGTCGTAACTCGAGAACACCTGCCGCAACTCGAGAAAATCCAGGAAGTTCTCCCTTCCAGGCGAGATGAGGCCTATTTCCGATGACGCATCTGGAGACTAATGACACCTAACCTCTGGAACTTCGAAAGGGTCTTTCACACCCTTGCTGCAACTCAAGAAGTTCAACGCCATACCCGTCTCCACTCGAGAGGAAGCACGATGGTCGCGCCCACATCCAGAGGAGCCCCGTTTCCCCCTCGGAGCTCGAGATGAGGGATCCTTTCCCTGCTTTCAACGGGAAAGAATTCCCGGCGTTCCCGTCGCATCTCAAGAGGAGGCACTCTCAACAGGAAAGGCGAGAGGAACTCCATGGTCGTACCACCATTCCAAGAGTCCCCCAGATGTCTCAATCCATTCCAGAGGAACCTCTTTGCCCTGCACTGGCTCATCTTTCACGCCGAGGATCGACTCACACCACGGTGGCACGTGGGACAGCCCTGTGGGAAAGCCTCGAGGGAAAGCCTCGAGGGAAAACCACAGATCCTTTGATCCACGCCACGGGAAGCGTGACATTGCTGCTACAGCCTGGAAGGAAAGCGAACGTGCATGTCCCCACTCGAGACGAGGCCTGACTCCCCTGGGGAGACTCCAGAAGTACCCAAAGATCCATGTCAGCCCCTGAGAGGAATCCTCGGTTCCGGCCCTGACTCCACACAAGGTTTTTGGCCCCGGTATCGACGGGAGAGGAATCCCGAGAGGCCCCCTAGCACCTCGCATGGGGACTGGCCTCTCCTGAGGCCACCAGGGCGGGTCCCTGAGGTCCCCGTCGTAACTAGAGAACACCTGCCGCAACTCGAGAAAATCCAGGAAGTTCTCCCTTCCAGGCGAGATGAGGCCTATTTCCGATGAGGCGTCTGGAGACTAATGACACCTAACCTCTGGAACTTCGAAAGGGACTTTCACACCCTTGCTGCAACTCAAGAAGTTCACCACCATACCCGTCTCCACTCGAGAGGAAGCACGATGGTCCCGCCCACATCCAGAGGAGCCCGGTTTCCCCCTCGGAGCTCGAGATGAGGGATCCTTTCCCTGCTTTCAACGGGAAAGAATTCCCGGCGTTCCCGTCGCATCTCAAGAGGAGGCACTCTCAACAGGAAAGGCGAGAGGAACTCCATGGTCGTACCACCATTCCAAGAGTCCCCCAGATGTCTCAGTCCATTCCAGAGGAACCTCTTTGCCCTGCACTCGCTCATCTTTCTCGCCGAGGATCGACTCACACCACGGTGGCACGTGGGACAGCCCTGTGGGAAAGCCTCGAGGGAAAGCCTCGAGGGAAAACAACAGATCCTTTGATCCACGCCACGGGAAGCGTGACATTGCTGCTACAGCCTGGAAGGAAAGCACACGTGCATGCCCCCACTCGAGACGAGGCCTGACTCCCCTGGGGAGACTCCAGAAGTACCCAAAGATCCATGTCAGCCCCTGAGAGGAATCCTCGGTTCCGGCCCTGACTCCACACAAGGTTTTTGGCCCCGGTATCGACGGGAGAGGAATCCCGAGAGGCCCCCTAGCACCTCCATGGGGTCTGGCCTCTCCTGAGGCCACCAGGGCGGGTCCCTGAGGTCCCCGTCGTAACTCGAGAACACCTGCCGCAACTCGAGAAAATCCAGGAAGTTCTCCCTTCCAGGCGAGATGAGGCCTATTTCCGATGAGGCGTCTGGAGACTAATGACACCTAACCTCTGGAACTTCGAAAGGGTCTTTCACACCCTTGCTGCAACTCAAGAAGTTCACCGCCATACCCGTCTCCACTCGAGAGGAAGCACGATGGTCCCGCCCACATCCAGAGGAGCCCCGTTTCCCCCTCGGAGCTCAAGATGAGGGATCCTTTCCCTGCTTTCAACGGGAAAGAATTCCCGGCATTCCCATCGCATCTCAAGAGGAGGCACTCTCAACAGGAAAGGCGAGAGGAACTCCATGGTCGTACCACCATTCCAAGAGTCCCCCAGATGTCTCAGTCCATTCCAGAGGAACCTCTTTGCCCTGCACTGGCTCATCTTTCACGCCGAGGATCGACTCACACCACGGTGGCACGTGGGAGAGCCCTGTGGGAAAGCCTCGAGGGAAAGCCTCGAGGGAAAACCACAGATCCTTTGATCCACGCGATGGGAAACGTGACATTGCTGCTACAGCCTGGAAAGAAAGCGCACGTGCATGCCCCCACTCGAGACGAGGCCTGACTCCCCTGGGGAGACTCCAGAAGTACCCAAAGATCCATGTCAGCCCCTGAGAGGAATCCTCGGTTCCGGCCCTGACTCCACACAAGGTTTTTGGCCCTGGTATCGACGGGAGAGGAATCCCGAGAGGCCCCCTAGCACCTCGCATGGGGACTGGCCTCTCCTGAGGCCACCAGGGCGGGTCCCTGAGCTCCCCGTCGTAACTCGAGAACACCTGCCGCAACTCGAGAAAATCCAGGAAGTTCTCCCTTCCAGGCGAGATGAGGCCTATTTCCGATGAGGCGTCTGGAGACTAATGACACCTAACCTCTGGAACTTCGAAAGGGTCATTCACACCCTTGCTGCAACTCAAGAAGTTCACCGCCATACCCGTCTCCACTCGAGAGGAAGCACGATGGTCCCGCCCACATCCAGAGGAGCCCCGTTTCCCCCTCGGAGCTCGAGATGAGGGATCCTTTCCCTGCTTTCAACGGGAAAGAATTCCCGGCGTTCCCGTCGCATCTCAAGAGGAGGCACTCTCAACAGGAAAGGCGAGAGGAACTCCATGGTCGTACCACCATTCCAAGAGTCCCCCAGATGTTTCAGTCCATTCCAGAGGAACCTCTTTGCCCTGCACTGGCTCATCTTTCACGCCGAGGATCGACTCACACCACGGTGGCACGTGAGAGAGCCCTGTGGGAAAGCCTCGAGGGAAAGCCTCGAGGGAAAACCACAGATCCTTTGATCCACGCCACGGGAAGCGTGACATTGCTGCTACAGCGTGGAAGGAAAGCGCACGTGCATGCCCCCACTCGAGACGAGGCCTGACTCCCCTGGGGAGACTCCAGAAGTACCCAAAGATCCATGTCAGCCTCTGAGAGGAATCCTAGGTTCCGGCCCTGACTCCAAACAAGGTTTTTGGCCCTGGTATCGACGGGAGAGGAATCCCGAGAGGCACCCTAGCAACTCGCATGGGGACTGGCCTCTCCTGAGGCCACCAGGGCGGGTCCCTGAGGTCCCCGTCGTAACTCGAGAACACCTGCCGCAACTCGAGAAAATCCAGGAAGTTCTCCCTTCCAGGCGAGATGAGGCCTATTTCCGATGAGGCGTCTGGAGACTAATGACACCTAACCTCTGGAACTTCGAAACGGTCATTCACACCCTTGCTGCAACTCAAGAAGTTCACCGCCATACCCGTCTCCACTCGAGAGGAAGCACGACGGTCCCGCCCACATCCAGAGGAGCCCCGTTTCCCACTCGGAGCTCGAGATGAGGGATCCTTTCCCTGCTTTCAACGGGAAAGAATTCCCGGCGTTTCCGTCGCATCTCAAGAGGAGGCACTCTCAACAGGAAAGGCGAGAGGAACTCCATGGTCGTACCACCATTCCAAGAGTGCCCCAGATGTCTCAGTCCATTCCAGAGGAACCTCTTTGCCCTTCACTGGCTCATCTTTCACGCCGAGGATCGACTCACACCACGGTGGTACGTGGGACAGCCCTGTGGGAAAGCCTCGAGGGAAAGCCTCGAGGGAAAACCACAGATCCTTTGATCCACGCTACGAGAAGCGTGACATTGCTGCTACAGCCTGGAAGGAAAGCGCACGTGCATGCCCCCACTCGAGACGAGGCCTGACTCCCCTGGGGAGACTCCAAAAGTACCCAAAGATCCATGTCAGCCCCTGAGAGGAATCCTCGGTTCCAGCCCTGACTCCACACGAGGTTTTTGGCCCGGGAATTGACCGGAGAGGAATCCCGAGAGGGCCCATAGCAACTCGCATGGGGACTGGCCTCTTCTGAGGCCACCAGGGCGGGTCCCTGAGGTCCCCGTCGTAACTCGAGAACACCTGCCGCAACTCGAGAAAATCCAGGAAGTTCTCCCTTCCAGGCGAGATGAGGCCTATTTCCGATGACGCATCTGGAGACTAATGACACCTAACCTCTGGAACTTCGAAAGGGTCTTTCACACCCTTGCTGCAACTCAAGAAGTTCACCGCCATACCCGTCTCCACTCGAGAGGAAGCACGATGGTCGCGCCCACATCCAGAGGAGCCCCGTTTCCCCCTCGGAGCTCGAGATGAGGGATCCTTTCCCTGCTTTCAACGGGAAAGAATTCCCGGCGTTCCCGTCGCATCTCAAGAGGAGGCACTCTCAACAGGAAAGGCGAGAGGAACTCCATGGTCGTACCACCATTCCAAGAGTCCCCCAGATGTCTCAATCCATTCCAGAGGAACCTCTTTGCCCTGCACTGGCTCATCTTTCACGCCGAGGATCGACTCACACCACGGTGGCACGTGGGACAGCCCTGTGGGAAAGCCTCGAGGGAAAGCCTCGAGGGAAAACCACAGATCCTTTGATCCACGCCACGGGAAGCGTGACATTGCTGCTACAGCCTGGAAGGAAAGCGAACGTGCATGTCCCCACTCGAGACGAGGCCTGACTCCCCTGGGGAGACTCCAGAAGTACCCAAAGATCCATGTCAGCCCCTGAGAGGAATCCTCGGTTCCGGCCCTGACTCCACACAAGGTTTTTGGCCCCGGTATCGACGGGAGAGGAATCCCGAGAGGCCCCCTAGCACCTCGCATGGGGACTGGCCTCTCCTGAGGCCACCAGGGCGGGTCCCTGAGGTCCCCGTCGTAACTAGAGAACACCTGCCGCAACTTGAGAAAATCCAGGAAGTTCTCCCTTCCAGGCGAGATGAGGCCTATTTCCGATGAGGCGTCTGGAGACTAATGACACCTAACCTCTGGAACTTCGAAACGGTCATTCACACCCTTGCTGCAACTCAAGAAGTTCACCGCCATACCCGTCTCCACTCGAGAGGAAGCACGACGGTCCCGCCCACATCCAGAGGAGCCCCGTTTCCCACTCGGAGCTCGAGATGAGGGATCCTTTCCCTGCTTTCAACGGGAAAGAATTCCCGGCGTTTCCGTCGCATCTCAAGAGGAGGCACTCTCAACAGGAAAGGCGAGAGGAACTCCATGGTCGTACCACCATTCCAAGAGTGCCCCAGATGTCTCAGTCCATTCCAGAGGAACCTCTTTGCCCTTCACTGGCTCATCTTTCACGCCGAGGATCGACTCACACCACGGTGGTACGTGGGACAGCCCTGTGGGAAAGCCTCGAGGGAAAGCCTCGAGGGAAAACCACAGATCCTTTGATCCACGCTACGAGAAGCGTGACATTGCTGCTACAGCCTGGAAGGAAAGCGCACGTGCATGCCCCCACTCGAGACGAGGCCTGACTCCCCTGGGGAGACTCCAAAAGTACCCAAAGATCCATGTCAGCCCCTGAGAGGAATCCTCGGTTCCAGCCCTGACTCCACACGAGGTTTTTGGCCCGGGAATTGACGGGAGAGGAATCCCGAGAGGGCCCATAGCAACTCGCATGGGGACTGGCCTCTTCTGAGGCCACCAGGGCGGGTCCCTGAGGTCCCCGTCGTAACTCGAGAACACCTGCCGCAACTCGAGAAAATCCAGGAAGTTCTCCCTTCCAGGCGAGATGAGGCCTATTTCCGATGACGCATCTGGAGACTAATGACACCTAACCTCTGGAACTTCGAAAGGGTCTTTCACACCCTTGCTGCAACTCAAGAAGTTCACCGCCATACCCGTCTCCACTCGAGAGGAAGCACGATGGTCGCGCCCACATCCAGAGGAGCCCCGTTTCCCCCTCGGAGCTCGAGATGAGGGATCCTTTCCCTGCTTTCAACGGGAAAGAATTCCCGGCGTTCCCGTCGCATCTCAAGAGGAGGCACTCTCAACAGGAAAGGCGAGAGGAACTCCATGGTCGTACCACCATTCCAAGAGTCCCCCAGATGTCTCAATCCATTCCAGAGGAACCTCTTTGCCCTGCACTGGCTCATCTTTCACGCCGAGGATCGACTCACACCACGGTGGCACGTGGGACAGCCCTGTGGGAAAGCCTCGAGGGAAAGCCTCGAGGGAAAACCACAGATCCTTTGATCCACGCCACGGGAAGCGTGACATTGCTGCTACAGCCTGGAAGGAAAGCGAACGTGCATGTCCCCACTCGAGACGAGGCCTGACTCCCCTGGGGAGACTCCAGAAGTACCCAAAGATCCATGTCAGCCCCTGAGAGGAATCCTCGGTTCCGGCCCTGACTCCACACAAGGTTTTTGGCCCCGGTATCAACGGGAGAGGAATCCCGAGAGGCCCCCTAGCACCTCGCATGGGGACTGGCCTCTCCTGAGGCCACCAGGGCGGGTCCCTGAGGTCCCCGTCGTAACAAGAGAACACCTGCCGCAACTCGAGAAAATCCAGGAAGTTCTCCCTTCCAGGCGAGATGAGGCCTATTTCCGATGAGGCGTCTGGAGACTAATGACACCTAACCTCTGGAACTTCGAAAGGGACTTTCACACCCTTGCTGCAACTCAAGAAGTTCACCACCATACCCGTCTCCACTCGAGAGGAAGCACGATGGTCCCGCCCACATCCAGAGGAGCCCGGTTTCCCCCTCGGAGCTCGAGATGAGGGATCCTTTCCCTGCTTTCAACGGGAAAGAATTCCCGGCGTTCCCGTCGCATCTCAAGAGGAGGCACTCTCAACAGGAAAGGCGAGAGGAACTCCATGGTCGTACCACCATTCCAAGAGTCCCCCAGATGTCTCAGTCCATTCCAGAGGAACCTCTTTGCCCTGCACTCGCTCATCTTTCTCGCCGAGGATCGACTCACACCACGGTGGCACGTGGGACAGCCCTGTGGGAAAGCCTCGAGGGAAAGCCTCGAGGGAAAACAACAGATCCTTTGATCCACGCCACGGGAAGCGTGACATTGCTGCTACAGCCTGGAAGGAAAGCACACGTGCATGCCCCCACTCGAGACGAGGCCTGACTCCCCTGGGGAGACTCCAGAAGTACCCAAAGATCCATGTCAGCCCCTGAGAGGAATCCTCGGTTCCGGCCCTGACTCCACACAAGGTTTTTGGCCCCGGTATCGGCGGGAGAGGAATCCCGAGAGGCCCCCTAGCACCTCCATGGGGTCTGACCTCTCCTGAGGCCACCAGGGCGGGTCCCTGAGGTCCCCGTCGTAACTCGAGAACACCTGCCGCAACTCGAGAAAATCCAGGAAGTTCTCCCTTCCAGGCGAGATGAGGCCTATTTCCGATGAGGCGTCTGGAGACTAATGACACCTAACTTCTGGAACTTCGAAAGGGTCTTTCACACCCTTGCTGCAACTCAAGAAGTTCACCGCCATACCCGTCTCCACTCGAGAGGAAGCACGATGGTCCCGCCCACATCCAGAGGAGCCCCGTTTCCCCCTCAGAGCTCGAGATGAGGGATCCTTTCCCTGCTTTCAACGGGAAAGAATTCCGGCGTTCCCGTCGCATCTCAAGAGGAGGCACTCTCAACAGGAAAGGCGAGAGGAACTCCATGGTCGTACCACCATTCCAAGAGTCCCCCAGATGTCTCAGTCCATTCCAGAGGAACCTCTTTGCCCTGCACTGGCTCATCTTTCACGTCAAGGATCGACTCACACCACGGTGGCACGTGGGACAGCCCTGTGGGAAATCCTCGAGGGAAAACCACAGATCCTTTGATCCACGCGACGGGAAGCGTGACATTGCTGCTACAGCCTGGAAGGAAAGCGCACGTGCATGCCCCCACTCGAGACGAGGCCTGACTCCCCTGGGGAGACTCCAGAAGTACCCAAAGATCCATGTCAGCCCCTGAGAGGAATCCTCAGTTCCTGCCCTGACTCCACACAAGGTTTTTGGCCCAGGTATCGACGGGAGAGGAATCCCGAGAGGCCCCCTAGCAACTCGCATGGGGACTGGCCTCTCCTGAGGCCACCAGGGCGGGTCCCTGAGGTCCCCGTCGTAACTCGAGAACACCTGCCGCAACTCGAGTAAATCCAGGAAGTTCTCCCTTCCAGGCGAGATGAGGCCTATTTCCGATGAGGCGTCTGGAGACTAATGACACCTAACCTCTGGAACTTCGAAAGGGTTTTTCACACCCTTGCTGCAACTCAAGAAGTTCAACGCTATACCCGTCTCCACTCGAGAGGTAGCACGATGGTCCCGCCCACATCCAGAGGAGCCCCGTTTCCCCCTCGGAGCTCGAGATGAGGGATCCTTTCCCTGCTTTCAACGGGAAAGAATTCCCGGCGTTCCCGTCGCATCTCAAGAGGAGGCACTCTCAACAGGAAAGGCGAGAGGAACTCCATGGTCGTACCACCATTCCAAGAGTCCCCCAGATGTCTCAGTCCATTCCAGAGGAACCTCTTTGCCTGCACTGGCTCATCTTTCACGCCGAGGATCGACTCACACCACGGTGGCACGTGGGACAGCCCTGTGGGAAAGCCTCGAGGGAAAGCCTCGAGGGAAAACCACAGATCCTTTGATCCACGCCACGGGAAGCGTGACATTGCTGCTACAGCCTGGAAGGAAAGCGCACGTGCATGCCCCCACTCGAGACGAGGCCTGACTCCCCTGGGGAGACTCCAGAAGTACCCAAAGATCCATGTCAGCCCATGAGTGGAATCCCCGGTTCCGGTCCTGACTCCACACAAGGTTTTTGGCCCTGGTATCGACGGGAGAGGAATCCCGAGAGGCCCCCTAGCAACTCGCATGGGGACTGGCCTCTCCTGAGGCCACCAGGGCGGGTCCCTGAGCTCCCCGTCGTAACTCGAGAACACCTGCCGCAACTCGAGAAAATCCAGGAAGTTCTCCCTTCCAGGCGAGATGAGGCCTATTTCCGATGAGGCGTCTGGAGACTAATGACCCCTAAACTCTGGAACTTCGAAAGGGTCTTTCACACCCTTGCTGCAACTCAAGAAGTTCACCGCAATACCCGTCTCCACTCGAGAGGAAGCACGATGGTCCCGCCCACATCCAGAGGAGCCCCGTTTCCCCCTCGGAGCTCGAGATGAGGGATCCTTTCCCTGCTTTCAACGGGAAAGAATTCCCGGCGTTCCCGGCGCATCTCAAGAGGAGGCACTCTCAACAGGAAAGGCGAGAGGAACTCCATGGTCGTACCACCATTCCAAGAGTCCCCCAGATGTCTCAGTCCATTCCAGAGGAACCTCTTTGCCCTGCACTGGCTCATCTTTCACGCCGAGGATCGACTCACACCCCGGTGGCACGTGGGAAAGCCCTGTGGGAAAGCCTCGAGGGAAAACCACAGATCCTTTGATCCACGCGACGGGAAGCGTGACATTGCTGCTACAGCCTGGAAGGAAAGTGCACGTGCATGCCCCCACTCGAGACGAGGCCTGACTCCACTGGGGAGACTCCAGAAGTACCCAAGGATCCGTGTCAGCCCTTGAGAGGAATCCTCGGTTCTGGCCCTGACTCCACACAAGGTTTTTGGCCCCGGTATCGACGGGAGAGGAATCCCGAGAGGGCCCCTAGCAACTCGCATGGGGACTGGCCTCTCCTGAGTCCACCAGGGCGGGTCCCTGAGGTCCCCGTCGTAACTCGAGAACACCTGCCGCAACTTGAGAAAATCCAGGAAGTTCTCCCTACCAGGCGAGATGAGGCCTATTTCCGATGAGGCGTCTGGAGACTAATGACACCTAAGCTCTGGAACTTCGAAAGGGTCTTTCACACCCTTGCTGCAACTCAAGAAGTTCACCACCATACCCGTCTCCACTCGAGAGGAAGCACGATGGTCCCGCCCACATCCAGAGGAGCCCCGTTTCCCCCTCGTAGCTCGAGATGAGGGATCCTTTCCCTGCTTTCAACGGGAAAGAATTCCCGGGGTTCCCGGCGCATCTCAAGAGGAGGCACTCTCAACAGGAAAGGCGAGAGGAACTCCATGGTCGTACCACCATTCCAAGAGTCCCCCAGATTTTTAAGTCTATTCCAGAGGAACCTCTTTGCCCTGCACTGGCTCATCTTTCACGCCGAGGGTCGACTCACACCACGGTGGCACGTGGGACAGCCCTGTGGGAAAGCCTCGAGGGAAAGCCTCGAGGGAAAACCACAGATCCTTTGATCCACGCCACGGGAAGCGTGACATTGCTGCTACAGCCTGGAAGGAAAGCACACGTGCATGCCCCCACTCGAGACGAGGCCTGACTCCCCTGGGGAGACTCCAGAAGTACCCAAAGATCCATGTCAGCCCCTGAGAGGAATCCTCGGTTCCGGCCCTGACTCTACACAAGGTTTTTGGCCCCGGTATCGACGGGAGAGGAATCCCGAGAGGCCCCCTAGCACCTCGCATGGGGACTGGCCTCTCCTGAGGCCACCAGGGCAGGTCCCTGAGGTCCCCATCGTAACTCGAGAACACCTGCCGCAACTCGAGAAAATCCAGGAAGTTCTTCCTTCCAGGCGAGATTAGGCCTATTTCCGATGAGGTGTCTGGAGACTAATGACACCTAACATCTGGAACTTCGAAAGGGTCATTCACACCCTTGCTGCAGCTCAAGAAGTTCACCGCCATACCCGTCTCCACTCGAGAGGAAGCACGATGGTCCCGCCCACATCCAGAGGAGCCCCGTTTCCACCTTGGAGCTCGAGATGAGGGATCCTTTCCCTGCTTTCAACGGGAAAGAATTCCCGGCGTTTCCCGTCGCATCTCAAGAGGAGGCACTCTCAACAGGAAAGGCGAGAGGAACTCCATGGTCTTACCACCATTCCAAGAGACCCCAGATGTCTCAGTCCATTCCAGAGGAACCTCTTTGCCCTGCACTGGCTCATCTTTCACGCCGAGGATCGACTCACACCACGGTGACACGTGGGACAGCCCTGTGGGAAAGCCTATAGGGAAGACCACAGATCCTTTGTTCCACGCGACTGGAAGCGTGACATTGCTGCTACAGCCTGGAAGGAAAGCGCACGTGCATGCCCCCACTCGAGACGAGGCCTGACTCCCCTGGGGAGACTCCAGAAGTACCCAAAGATCCATGTCAGCCCCTGAGAGGAATCCTCAGTTCCGGCCCTGACTTCACACAAGGTTTTTGGCCCAGGTATCGTCGGGAGAGGAATCCCGAGAGGCCCCCTAGCACCTCGCATGGGGACTGGCCTCTCCTGAGGCCACCAGGGCGGGTCCCTGAGGTCCCCGTCGTAACTCGAGAACACCTGCCGCAACTCGAGAAAATCTAGGAAGTTCTCCCTTCCAGGCGAGAAGAGGCCTATTTCCGATGAGGCGTCTGGAGACTAATGACACCTAAGCTCTGGAACTTCGAAAGGGTCTTTCACACCCTTGCTGCAACTCAAGAAGTTCACCGCCATACCCGTCTCCACTCGAGAGGAAGCACGATGGTCCCGCCCACATCCAGAGGAGCCCCGTTTCCCCCTCGGAGCTCGAGATGAGGGATCCTTTCCCTGCTTTCAACGGGAAAGAATTCCGGCGTTCCCGTCGCATCTCAAGAGGAGGCACTTTCAACAGGAAAGGCGAGAGGAACTCCATGGTCGTACCACCATTCCAAGAGTTCCCCAGATGTCTCAGTCCATTCCAGAGGAACCTCTTTGCCCTGCACTGGCTCATCTTTCACGCCGAGGATCGACTCACACCACGGTGGCACGTGGGACAGCCCTCTGGGAAAGCCTCGAGGGAAGACCACAGATCCTTTGATCCACGCGACGGGAAGCGTGACATTGTTGCTACAGCCTGGAAGGAAATCGCACGTGCATGCCCCCACTCGAGACGAGGCCTGACTCCCCTGGGGAGACTCCAGAAGTACACAAGGACCCATGTCAGCCCCTGAGAGGAATCCTCGGTTCCGGCCCTGACTCCACACAAGGTTTTTGGCCCCGGTATCCAAGGGAGAGGAATCCCGAGAGGCCCCCTAGCAACTCGCATGGGGACTGGCCTCTCCTGAGGCCACCAAGGCGGGTCCCTGAGGTCCCCGTCGTAACTCGAGAACACCTGCCGCAACTCGAGAAAATCCAGGAAGTTCTCCCTTCCAGGCGAGAAGAGGCCTATTTCCGATGAGGCGTCTGGAGACTAATGAAATCTAACCTCTGGAACTTCGAAAGGGTCTTTCACACCCTTGCTGCATCTCAAGAAGTTCACCACCACACCCGTCTCCACTCGAGAGGAAGCACGATGGTCCCGCCCACATCCAGAGGAGCCCCGTTTCCCCCTCGGAGCTCGAGATGAGGGATCCTTTCCCTGCTTTCAACGGGAAAGAATTCCCGGCGTTCCCGGCGCATTTCAAGAGGAGGCACTCTCAACAGGAAAGGCGAGAGGAACTCCATGGTCGTACCACCATTCCAAGAGTCCCCCAGATATTTCAGTCCATTCCAGAGGAACCTCTTTGCCCTGCACTGGCTCATCTTTCACGCCGAGTATCCACTCACACCACGGTGGCACGTGGGACAGCCCTGTGGGAAAGCCTCGAGGGAAAACCACAGATCCTTTTATCCACGCGACGGGAAGCGTGACATTGGTGCTACAGCCTGGAAGGAAAGTGCACGTGTATGCCCCCACTCGAGACGAGGCCTGACTCCCCTGGGGATACTCCAGAGGTACCCAAAGATCCATGTCAGCCCCTGAGAGGAATCCTCGGTTCCGGCCCTGACTCCACGCAAGGATTTTGGCCCCGGTATCGACGGGAGAGGAATCCCGAGAGGCCCCCTAGCACCTCGCATGGGGACTGGCCTCTCCTGAGGCCACCAGGGCGGGTCCCTGAGGTCCCCGTCGTAACTCGAGAACACCTGCCGCAACTCGACAAAATCCAGGAAGTTCTCCCTTCCAGGCGAGATGAGGCCTATTTCCGATGAGGTGTCTGGAGTCTAATGACACCTAACCTCTGGAACTTCGAAAGGGCCTTTCACACCCTTGCTGCAACTCAAGAAGTTCACCGCCATACCCGTCTCCACTCGAGAGGAAGCACGATGGTCCCGCCCACATCCAGAGGAGCCCCGTTTCCCCCTCGGAGCTCGAGATGAGGGATCCTTTCCCTGCTTTCAACGGGAAAGAATTCCCGGCGTTCCCGTCGCATCTCAAGAGGAGGCACTCTCAACAGGAAAGGCGAGAGGAACTCCATGGTCGTACCACCATTCCAAGAGGCCCCCAGATGTCTCAGTCCATTCCAGAGGAACCTCTTTGCCCTGCACTGGAGCATCTTTCACGCCGAGGATCGAATCACACCACGGTGGCACGTGGGACAGCCCTGTGGGAAAGCCTCGAGGGAAAGCCTCGAGGGAAAACCACAGATCCTTTGATCCACGCGACGGGAAGCGTGACATTGCTGCTACAGACAGGAAGGAAAGCGCACGTGCATGCCCCCACTCGAGACGAGGCCTGACTCCCCTGGGGAGACTCCAGAAGTACGCAAGAATCCATGTCAGCCCCTGAGAGGAATCCTCGGTTCCGGCCCTGACTCCACACAAGGATTTTGGCCCCGGTATCGACGGGAGAGGAATCCCGAGAGGCCCCCTAGCACCTCGCATGGGGACTGGCCTCTGCTGAGGCCACCAAGGCGGGTCCCTGAGGTCCCCGTCGAAACTCGAGAACACCTGCCCCAACTCGAGAAAATCCAGGAAGTTCTCCCTTCCAGGCGATGTGAGGCCTATTTCCGATGAGGCGTCTGGAGACTAATGACACATAACCTCTGGAACTTCAAAAGGGTCTTTCACACCCTTGCTGCAACTCAAGAAGTTCACCGCCATACCCGTCTCCACTAGAGAGGGAGCACGATGGTCCCGCCCACATCCAGAGGAGCCCCGTTTCCCCCTCGGAGCTCGAGATGAGGGATCCTTTCCCTGCTTTCAACGGGAAAGAATTCCCGGCGTTCCCGTCGCATCTCAAGAGGAGGCACTCTCAACAGGAAAGGCGAGAGGAACTCCATGGTCGTACCACCATTCCAAGAGTCCCCCAGATGTCTCAGTCCATTCCAGAGGAAGCTCTTTGCCCTGCACTGGCTCATCTTTCACGCCGAGGATCGACTCACACCACGGTGGCACGTGGGACAGCCCTGTGGGAAAGCCTAGAGGGAAAGCCTCCAGGGAACACCACAGATCCTTTGATCCACGCGACGGGAAGCATGACATTGCTGCTACAGCCTGGAAGGAAAGCGCACGTGCATGCCCCCATTCGAGACGAGGCCTGACTCCCCTGGGGAGACTCCAGAAGTACCCAAAGATCCATGTCAGCCCTTGAGAGGAATTCTCTGTTCCGGGCCTGACTCCACACAAGGATTTTGGCCCGGTATCGATGGGAGAGGAATCCCGAGAGGCCCCCTAGCATCTCGCATGGGGACCGGCCTCTCCTGAGGCCACCAGGGCGGGTCCCTGAGGTCCCCGTCGTAACTCGAGAACACCTGCCGCAACTCGAGAAAATCCAGGAAGTTCTCCCTTCCAGGCGAGATGAGGCCTATTTCCGATGAGGCGTCTGGAGACTAATGACACCTAACCTCTGGAACTTCGAAAGGGTCTTTCACACCCTTGCTGCAACTCAAGAAGTTCACCGCCATACCCGTCTCCACTCGAGAGGAAGCACGATGGTCCCGCCCACATCCAGAGGAGCCCCGTTTCCCCCTCGGAGCTCGAGATGAGGGATCCTTTCCCTGCTTTCAACGGGAAAGAATTCCCGGCGTTCCCGTCGCATCTCAAGAGGAGGCACTCTCAACAGGAAAGGCGAGAGGAACTCCATGGTTGTACCACCATTCCAAGAGTCCCCCAGATGTCTCAGTCCATTCCAGAGGAACCTCTTTACCCTGCACTGGCTCATCTTTCACGCCGAAGATCGACTCACACCACGGTGGCACGTGGGACAGCCCTGTGGGAAAGCCTCGAGGGAAAGCCTCGAGGGAAAACCACAGATCATTTGATCCATGCGACGGGAAGCGTGGCATTGCTGCTATAGCCTGGAAGGAAAGCCCACGTGGATGCCCCCACTCGAGACGAGGCCTGACACCCCTGGGGAGACTCCAGAAGTACCCAAAGATCCATGTCAGCCCTTGAGAGGAAACCTCGGTTCCGGCCCTGACTGCACACAAGGTTTGTGGCCCCGGTATGGACGGGAGAGGAATCCCGAGAGGCCCCCTAGCAACTCGCATGGGGACTGGACTCTCCTGAGGCCACCAGGGCGGGTCCCTGAGGTCCCCGTCGTAACTCGAGAACACCTGCCGCAACTCGAGAAAATCCAGGAAGTTCTCCCTTAAAGGCGAGATGAGGCCTATTTCCGATGTGGCGTCTGGAGACTAATGACACCTAACCTCTGGAACTTCGAAAGGGTCTTTCACACCCTTGCTGCAACTCAAGAAGTTCACCGCCATACCCGTCTCCACTAGAGAGGAAGCACGATGGTCCCGCCCACATCCAGAGGAGCCCCGTTTCCCCCTCGGAGCTCGAGATGAGGGATCCTTTCCCTGCTTTCAACGGGAAAGAATTCCCGGCGTTCCCGTCGCATCTCAAGAGGAGGCACTCTCAACAGGAAAGGCGAGAGGAACTCCATGGTCGTACCACCATTCCAACAGTCCCCCAGATGTCTCAGTCCATTCCAGAGGAACCTCTTTACCCTGCACTGGCTCATTTTTCACGCCGAAGATCGAATCACACCACGGTGGCACGTGGGACAGCCCTGTGGGAAAGCCTTGAGGGAAAGCCTCGAGGGAAAACCACAAATCATTTGATCCATGCGACGGGAAGCCTGATATTGCTGCTACAGCCAGGAAGGAAAGCGCACGTGGATGCCCCCACTCGAGACGAGGCCTGACTCCCCTGGGGAGACTCCAAAGGTACCCAAAGATCCATGTCAGCCCTTGAGAGGAATCCTCGGTTCCGGCCCTGACTCCACACAAGGTTTTTGGCCCCGGTATCGACGGGAGAGGAATCCCGAGAGGACCCCTAGCAACTCGCATAGGGACTGACCTCTCCTGAGGCCACCAGGGGGGGTCCCTTAGGTCCCCGTCGTAACTCGAGAACACCTGCCGCAACTCGAGAAAATCCACAAGTTCTCCCTTCCAGGCGAGATGAGGCCTAATTCCGATGAGGCGTCTGGAGACTAATGACACCTAACCTCTGGAACTTCGAAAGGGTCTTTCACACCCTTGCTGCAACTCAAGAAGTTCACCGCCATTCCCGTCTCCACTCGAGAGGAAGCACGATGGTCCCGCCCACATCCAGAGGAGCCCCGTTTCCCCCTCGGAGCTCGAGATGAGGGATCCTTTCCCTGCTTTCAACGGGAAAGAATTCCCGGCGTTCCCGTCGCATCTCAAGAGGAGGCACTCTCAACAGGAAAGGCGAGAGGAACTCCATGGTCGTACCACCATTCCAACAGTCCCCCAGATGTCTCAGTCCATTCCAGAGGAACCTCTTTGCCCTGCACTGGCTCATCTTTCACGCCGAGGATCGACTCACACCACGGTGGCACGTGGGACAGCCCTGTGGGAAAGCCTCGAGGGAAAGCCTCGAGGGAAAACCACAGATCCTTTGATCCACGCGACGGGAAGCGTGACATTGCTGCTACAGCCTGGAAGGAAAGCGCACGTGCATGCCCCCACTCGAGACGAGGCCTGACTCCCCTGGGGAGACTCCAGAAGTACCCAAAGATCCATGTCAGCCCCTGAGAGGAATCCTCGGTTCCGGCCCTGACTGCACACAAGGTTTTTGGCCCCGGTATCGACGGGAGAGGAATCCCGAGAGGCCCCCTAGCACCTCGCATGGGGACTGGCCTCTCCTGAGGCCACCAGGGCGGGTCCCTGAGGTCCCCGTCGTAACTCGAGAACACCTGCCGCAACTCGAGAAAATCCAGGAAGTTCTCCCTTCCAGGCGAGATGAGGCCTATTTCCGATGAGGCGTCTGGAGGCTAATGACACCTAACCTCTGGAACTTCGAAAGGGTCTTTCACACCCTTGCTGCAACTCAAGAAGTTCACCGCCATACCCGTCTCCACTCGAGAGGAAGCACGACGGTCCCGCCCACATCCAGAGGAGCCCCGTTTCCCCCTCGGAGCTCGAGATGAGGGATCCTTTCCCTGCTTTCAACGGGAAAGAATTCCCGGAGTTCCCGTCGCGTCTCAAGAGGAGGCACTCTCAACAGGAAAGGCGAGAGGGACTCCATGGTCGTACCACCATTCCAAGAGTCCCCCAGATGTCTCAGTCCATTCCAGAGGAAACTCTTTGCCCTGCACTGGCTCATCTTTCACGCCGAGGATCGACTCACACCACGGTGGCACGTGGGACAGCCCTGTGGGAAAGCCTCGAGGGAAAGCCTCGAGGGAAAACCACAGATCCTTTGATCCAGCCACGGGAAGCGTGACATTGCTTCTACAGCCTGGAAGGAAAGCGCACGTGCATGCCCTCACTAGAGACGATGCCTGACTCCCCTGGGGAGACTCCACAAGTACCCAAAGATCCATGTCAGCCCCTGAGAGGAATCCTGGGTTCCGGCCCTGACTCCACACAAGGTTTTTGGCCCCGGTATCGACGGGAGAGGAATCCCGAGAGGCCCCCTAGCAACTCGCATGGGGACTGGCCTCTCCTGAGGCCACCAGGTCGGGTCCCTGAGGTCCCCGTCGTAACTCGAGAACACCTGCCGCAACTCGAGAAAATCCAGGAAGTTCTCCCTTCCAGGCGAGATGAGGCCTATTTCCGATGAGGCGTCTGCAGACTAATGACACCTAACCTCTGGAACTTCGAAAGGGTCTTTCACACCCTTGCTGCAACTCAAGAAGTTCACCGCCATACCCGTCTCCACTCGAGGGGAAGCACGATGGTCCCGCCCACATCCAGAGGAGCCCCGTTTCCCCCTCGTAGCTCGAGATGAGGGATCCTTTCCCTGCTTTCAACGGGAAAGAATTCCCGGCGTTCCCGTCGCATCTCAAGAGGAGGCACTCTCAACAGGAAAGGCGAGAGGAACTCCATGTTCGTATCACCATTCCAAGAGTCCCCCATATGTCTCAGTCCATTCCAGAGGAACCTCTTTGCCCTGCACAGGCTCATCTTTCACGCCGAGGATCGACTCACACCACGGTGGCACGTGGGACAGCCCTGTGGGAAAGCCTCGAGGGAAAGCCTCGAGGGAAAACCACAGATCCTTTGATCCACGCGACGGGAAGCGTGACATTGGTGCTACAGCCTGGAAGGAAAGTGCACGTGTATGCCCCCACTCGAGACGAGGCCTGACTCCCCTGGGGATACTCCAGAGGTACCCAAAGATCCATGTCAGCCCCTGAGAGGAATCCTCGGTTCCGGCCCTGACTCCACGCAAGGATTTTGGCCCCGGTATCGACGGGAGAGGAATCCCGAGAGGCCCCCTAGCACCTCGCATGGGGACTGGCCTCTCCTGAGGCCACCAGGGCGGGTCCCTGAGGTCCCCGTCGTAACTCGAGAACACCTGCCGCAACTCGACAAAATCCAGGAAGTTCTCCCTTCCAGGCGAGATGAGGCCTATTTCCGATGAGGTGTCTGGAGTCTAATGACACCTAACCTCTGGAACTTCGAAAGGGCCTTTCACACCCTTGCTGCAACTCAAGAAGTTCACCGCCATACCCGTCTCCACTCGAGAGGAAGCACGATGGTCCCGCCCACATCCAGAGGAGCCCCGTTTCCCCCTCGGAGCTCGAGATGAGGGATCCTTTCCCTGCTTTCAACGGGAAAGAATTCCCGGCGTTCCCGTCGCATCTCAAGAGGAGGCACTCTCAACAGGAAAGGCGAGAGGAACTCCATGGTCGTACCACCATTCCAAGAGGCCCCCAGATGTCTCAGTCCATTCCAGAGGAACCTCTTTGCCCTGCACTGGAGCATCTTTCACGCCGAGGATCGAATCACACCACGGTGGCACGTGGGACAGCCCTGTGGGAAAGCCTCGAGGGAAAGCCTCGAGGGAAAACCACAGATCCTTTGATCCACGCGACGGGAAGCGTGACATTGCTGCTACAGACAGGAAGGAAAGCGCACGTGCATGCCCCCACTCGAGACGAGGCCTGACTCCCCTGGGGAGACTCCAGAAGTACGCAAGAATCCATGTCAGCCCCTGAGAGGAATCCTCGGTTCCGGCCCTGACTCCACACAAGGATTTTGGCCCCGGTATCGACGGGAGAGGAATCCCGAGAGGCCCCCTAGCACCTCGCATGGGGACTGGCCTCTGCTGAGGCCACCAAGGCGGGTCCCTGAGGTCCCCGTCGAAACACGAGAACACCTGCCCCAACTCGAGAAAATCCAGGAAGTTCTCCCTTCCAGGCGAGATGAGGCCTATTTCCGATGAGGCGTCTGGAGACTAATGACACCTAACCTCTGGAACTTCGAAAGGGTCTTTCACACCCTTGCTGCAACTCAAGAAGTTCACCGCCATACCCGTCTCCACTCGAGAGGAAGCACGATGGTCCCGCCCACATCCAGAGGAGCCCCGTTTCCCCCTCGGAGCTCGAGATGAGGGATCCTTTCCCTGCTTTCAACGGGAAAGAATTCCCGGCGTTCCCGTCGCATCTCAAGAGGAGGCACTCTCAACAGGAAAGGCGAGAGGAACTCCATGGTTGTACCACCATTCCAAGAGTCCCCCAGATGTCTCAGTCCATTCCAGAGGAACCTCTTTACCCTGCACTGGCTCATCTTTCACGCCGAAGATCGACTCACACCACGGTGGCACGTGGGACAGCCCTGTGGGAAAGCCTCGAGGGAAAGCCTCGAGGGAAAACCACAGATCATTTGATCCATGCGACGGGAAGCGTGGCATTGCTGCTATAGCCTGGAAGGAAAGCCCACGTGGATGCCCCCACTCGAGACGAGGCCTGACACCCCTGGGGAGACTCCAGAAGTACCCAAAGATCCATGTCAGCCCTTGAGAGGAAACCTCGGTTCCGGCCCTGACTGCACACAAGGTTTGTGGCCCCGGTATGGACGGGAGAGGAATCCCGAGAGGCCCCCTAGCAACTCGCATGGGGACTGGACTCTCCTGAGGCCACCAGGGCGGGTCCCTGAGGTCCCCGTCGTAACTCGAGAACACCTGCCGCAACTCGAGAAAATCCAGGAAGTTCTCCCTTAAAGGCGAGATGAGGCCTATTTCCGATGTGGCGTCTGGAGACTAATGACACCTAACCTCTGGAACTTCGAAAGGGTCTTTCACACCCTTGCTGCAACTCAAGAAGTTCACCGCCATACCCGTCTCCACTAGAGAGGAAGCACGATGGTCCCGCCCACATCCAGAGGAGCCCCGTTTCCCCCTCGGAGCTCGAGATGAGGGATCCTTTCCCTGCTTTCAACGGGAAAGAATTCCCGGCGTTCCCGTCGCATCTCAAGAGGAGGCACTCTCAACAGGAAAGGCGAGAGGAACTCCATGGTCGTACCACCATTCCAACAGTCCCCCAGATGTCTCAGTCCATTCCAGAGGAACCTCTTTACCCTGCACTGGCTCATTTTTCACGCCGAAGATCGAATCACACCACGGTGGCACGTGGGACAGCCCTGTGGGAAAGCCTTGAGGGAAAGCCTCGAGGGAAAACCACAAATCATTTGATCCATGCGACGGGAAGCCTGATATTGCTGCTACAGCCAGGAAGGAAAGCGCACGTGGATGCCCCCACTCGAGACGAGGCCTGACTCCCCTGGGGAGACTCCAAAGGTACCCAAAGATCCATGTCAGCCCTTGAGAGGAATCCTCGGTTCCGGCCCTGACTCCACACAAGGTTTTTGGCCCCGGTATCGACGGGAGAGGAATCCCGAGAGGACCCCTAGCAACTCGCATAGGGACTGACCTCTCCTGAGGCCACCAGGGGGGGTCCCTTAGGTCCCCGTCGTAACTCGAGAACACCTGCCGCAACTCGAGAAAATCCACAAGTTCTCCCTTCCAGGCGAGATGAGGCCTAATTCCGATGAGGCGTCTGGAGACTAATGACACCTAACCTCTGGAACTTCGAAAGGGTCTTTCACACCCTTGCTGCAACTCAAGAAGTTCACCGCCATTCCCGTCTCCACTCGAGAGGAAGCACGATGGTCCCGCCCACATCCAGAGGAGCCCCGTTTCCCCCTCGGAGCTCGAGATGAGGGATCCTTTCCCTGCTTTCAACGGGAAAGAATTCCCGGCGTTCCCGTCGCATCTCAAGAGGAGGCACTCTCAACAGGAAAGGCGAGAGGAACTCCATGGTCGTACCACCATTCCAACAGTCCCCCAGATGTCTCAGTCCATTCCAGAGGAACCTCTTTGCCCTGCACTGGCTCATCTTTCACGCCGAGGATCGACTCACACCACGGTGGCACGTGGGACAGCCCTGTGGGAAAGCCTCGAGGGAAAGCCTCGAGGGAAAACCACAGATCCTTTGATCCACGCGACGGGAAGCGTGACATTGCTGCTACAGCCTGGAAGGAAAGCGCACGTGCATGCCCCCACTCGAGACGAGGCCTGACTCCCCTGGGGAGACTCCAGAAGTACCCAAAGATCCATGTCAGCCCCTGAGAGGAATCCTCGGTTCCGGCCCTGACTGCACACAAGGTTTTTGGCCCCGGTATCGACGGGAGAGGAATCCCGAGAGGACCCCTAGCACCTCGCATGGGGACTGGCCTCTCCTGAGGCCACCAGGGCGGGTCCCTGAGGTCCCCGTCGTAACTCGAGAACACCTGCCGCAACTCGAGAAAATCCAGGAAGTTCTCCCTTCCAGGCGAGATGAGGCCTATTTCCGATGAGGCGTCTGGAGGCTAATGACACCTAACCTCTGGAACTTCGAAAGGGTCTTTCACACCCTTGCTGCAACTCAAGAAGTTCACCGCCATACCCGTCTCCACTCGAGAGGAAGCACGACGGTCCCGCCCACATCCAGAGGAGCCCCGTTTCCCCCTCGGAGCTCGAGATGAGGGATCCTTTCCCTGCTTTCAACGGGAAAGAATTCCCGGCGTTCCCGTCGCGTCTCAAGAGGAGGCACTCTCAACAGGAAAGGCGAGAGGGACTCCATGGTCGTACCACCATTCCAAGAGTCCCCCAGATGTCTCAGTCCATTCCAGAGGAAACTCTTTGCCCTGCACTGGCTCATCTTTCACGCCGAGGATCGACTCACACCACGGTGGCACGTGGGACAGCCCTGTGGGAAAGCCTCGAGGGAAAGCCTCGAGGGAAAACCACAGATCCTTTGATCCAGCCACGGGAAGCGTGACATTGCTTCTACAGCCTGGAAGGAAAGCGCACGTGCATGCCCTCACTAGAGACGATGCCTGACTCCCCTGGGGAGACTCCACAAGTACCCAAAGATCCATGTCAGCCCCTGAGAGGAATCCTGGGTTCCGGCCCTGACTCCACACAAGGTTTTTGGCCCCGGTATCGACGGGAGAGGAATCCCGAGAGGCCCCCTAGCAACTCGCATGGGGACTGGCCTCTCCTGAGGCCACCAGGTCGGGTCCCTGAGGTCCCCGTCGTAACTCGAGAACACCTGCCGCAACTCGAGAAAATCCAGGAAGTTCTCCCTTCCAGGCGAGATGAGGCCTATTTCCGATGAGGCGTCTGCAGACTAATGACACCTAACCTCTGGAACTTCGAAAGGGTCTTTCACACCCTTGCTGCAACTCAAGAAGTTCACCGCCATACCCGTCTCCACTCGAGGGGAAGCACGATGGTCCCGCCCACATCCAGAGGAGCCCCGTTTCCCCCTCGTAGCTCGAGATGAGGGATCCTTTCCCTGCTTTCAACGGGAAAGAATTCCCGGCGTTCCCGTCGCATCTCAAGAGGAGGCACTCTCAACAGGAAAGGCGAGAGGAACTCCATGTTCGTATCACCATTCCAAGAGTCCCCCATATGTCTCAGTCCATTCCAGAGGAACCTCTTTGCCCTGCACAGGCTCATCTTTCACGCCGAGGATCGACTCACACCACGGTGGCACGTGGGACAGCCCTGTGGGAAAGCCTCGAGGGAAAGCCTCGAGGGAAAACCACAGATCCTTTGATCCTCGCCACGGGAAGCGTGACATTGCTGCTACAGCCTGGAAGGAAAGCGCACGTGCATGCCCCCACTCGAGAAGAGGCCTGACTCCCCTGGGGAGACTCCAGAAGTACCCAAGGATCCATGTCAGCCCCTGAGAGGAATCCTCGGTTCTGGCCCTGACTCCACACAAGGTTTTTGGCCCTGGCATCGACGGGAGAGGAATCCCGAGAGGCCCCCTAGTACCTCGCATGGGGACTGGCCTCTCCTGAGGCCACCAGGGCGGGTCCCTGAGCTCCCCGTCGTAACTCGAGAACACCTGCCGCAACTCGAGAAAATCCAGGAAGTTCTCCCTTCCAGGCGAGATGAGGCCTATTTCCGATGAGGCGTCTGGAGACTAATGACACCTAACCTCTGGAACTTCGAAAGGGTCTTTCACACCCTTGCTGCAACTCAAGAAGTTCACCGCCATACCCGTCTCCACTCGAGAGGAAGCACGATGGTCCCGCCCACATCCAGAGGAGCCCCGTTTCCCCCTCGGAGCTCAAGATGAGGGATCCTTTCCCTGCTTTCAACGGGAAAGAATTCCCGGCGTTCACGTCGCATCTCAAGAGGAGGCACTCTCAACAGGAAAGGCGAGAGGAACTCCATGGTCGTACCACCATTCCAAGAGTCCCCCGGATGTCTCAGTCCATTCCAGAGGAACCTCTTTGCCCTGCACTGGCTCATCTTTCACGCCGAGGATCGACTCACACCACGGTGGCACGTGGGACAGCCCTGTGGGAAAGCCTCGAGGGAAAGCCTCGAGGGAAAACCACAGATCCTTTGATCCACGCGATGGGAAGCGTGACATTGCTGCTACAGCCTGGAAGGAAAGCGCACGTGCATGCCCCCACTCGAGACGAGGCCTGACTCCCCTGGGGAGACTCCAGAAGTACCCAAAGGTCCATGTCAGCCCCTGAGAGGAATCCTCGTTTCCGGCCCTGACTCCACACAAGGTTTTTGGCCCTGGTATCGACGGGAGAGGAATCCCGAGAGGCCCCCTAGCACCTCGCATGGGGACTGGCCTCTCCTGAGGCCACCAGGGCGGGTCCCTGAGCTCCCGTTGTAACTCGAGAACACCTGCCGCAACTCGAGAAAATCCAGGAAGTTCTCCCTTCCAGGCGAGATGAGGCCTATTTCCGATGAGGCGTCTGGAGACTAATGACACCTAACCTCTGGAACTTCGAAAGGGTCATTCACACCCTTGCTGCAACTCAAGAAGTTCACCGCCATACCCGTCTCCACTCGAGAGGAAGCACGATGGTCACGCCCACATCCAGAGGAGCCCTGTTTCCCCCTCTGAGCTCGAGATGAGGGATCCTTTCCCTGCTTTCAACGGGAAAGAATTCCCGGCATTCCCGGAGCATCTCAAGAGGAGGCACTCTGAACAGGAAAGGCGAGAGAAACTCCATGGTCGTACCACCATTCCAAGAGTCCCCCAGATGTCTCAGTCCATTCCAGAGGAACCTCTTTGCCCTGCACTGGCTCATCTTTCACGCCGAGGATCGACTCACACCACGGTGGCACGTGGGACAGCCCTGTGGGAAAGCCTCGAGGGAAAGCCTCGAGGGAAAACCACAGATCCTTTGATCCACGCGACGGGAAACGTGACATTGCTGCTACAGCCTGGAAGGAAAGCGCACGTGCATGCCCCCACTCGAGACGAGGGCTGACTCCCCTGGGGAGACTCCAGAAGTACCCAAAGATCCGTGTCAGCCCCTGAGAGGAATCCTCGGTTCCAGCCCTGACTCCACACAAGGTTTTTGGCCCTGGTATGGACGGGAGAGGAATCCCCAGAGGCCCCCTAGCACCTCGCATGGGGACTGGCCTCTCCTGAGGCCACTAGGGCGGGTCCCTGAGGTCCCCGTCGTAACTCGAGAACACCTGCCGAAACTCGAGAAAATCCAGGAAGTTCTCCCTTCCAGGCGAGATGAGGCCTATTTCCGAAGAGGCGTCTGGAGACTAATGACTCCTAACCTCTGTAACTTCGAAAGGGTCTTTCCCACCCTTGCCTCAACTCAAGAAGTTCACCGCCATACCCGTCTCCACTCGAGAGGAAGCACGACGGTCCCGCCCACATCCAGAGGAGCCCCGTTTCCCCCTCGGAGCTCGAGATGAGGGATCCTTTCCCTGCTTTCAACGGGAAAGAATTCCCGGCGTTCCCGTCGCATCTCAAGAGGAGGCACTCTCAACAGGAAAGGCGAGAGGGACTCCATGGTCGTACCACCATTCCAAGAGTCCCCCAGATGTCTCAGTCCATTCCAGAGGAAACTCTTTGCCCTGCACTGGCTCATCTTTCACGCCGAGGATCGACTCACACCATGGTGGCACGTGGAACAGCCCTGTGGGAAAGCCTCGAGGGAAAGCCTCGAGGGAAAACCACAGATCCTTTGATCCAGCCACGGGAAGCGTGACATTGCTGCTACAGCCTGGAAGGAAAGCGCACGTGCATGCCCCCACTAGAGACGAGGCCTGACTCCCCTGGGGAGACTCCACAAGTACCCAAAGATCCATGTCAGCCCCTGAGAGGAATCCTCGGTTCCGGCCCTGACTCCACACAAGGTTTTTGGCCCCGGTATCGACGGGAGAGGAATCCCGAGAGGCCCCCTAGCAACTCACATGGGGACTGGCCTCTCCTGAGGCCACCAGGGCGGGTCCCTGAGGTCCCCGTCATAACTCGAGAACACCTGCCGCAACTCGAGAAAATCCAGGAAGTTCTCCCTTCCAGGCGAGATGAGGCCTATTTCCGATGAGGCGTCTGGAGACTAATGACACCTAACCTCTGGAACTTCGAAAGGGTCTTTCACACCCTTGCTGCAACTCAAGAAGTTCACCGCCATACCCGTCTCCACTCGAGGGGAAGCACGATGGTCCCGCCCACATCCAGAGGAGCCCCGTTTCCCCCTCGGAGCTCGAGATGAGGGATCCTTTCCCTGCTTTCAACGGGAAAGAATTCCCGGCGTTCCCGTCGCATCTCAAGAGGAGGCACTCTCAACAGGAAAGGCGAGAGGAACTCCATGGTCGTACCACCATTCCAAGAGTCCCCCAGATGTCTCAGTCCATTCCAGAGGAACCTCTTTGCCCTGCACTGGCTCATCTTTCACGCCGAGGATCGACTCACACCACGGTGGCTCGTGGGACAGCCCTGTGGGAAAGCCTCGAGGGAAAGCCTCGAGGGAAAACCACAGATCCTTTGATCCACGCGACGGGAAGCGTGGCATTGCTGCTACAGCCTGGAAGGAAAGCGCACGTGCATGCCCCCACTCGAGACGAGGCCTGACTCCCCTGGGGAGACTCCAGAAGTACCCAAAGATCCATGTCAGCCCCTGAGAGGAATCCTCGGTTCCGGCCCTGATTCCACAAAAGGATTTTGGCCCCGGTATCGACGGGAGAGGAATCCCGAGAGGCCCCGTAGCACCTCGCATGGGGACTGGCCTCTCCTGAGGCCACCAGGACGGGTCCCTGAGGTCCCCGTCGTAACTCGAGAACACCTGCCACAACTCGAGAAAATCCAGGAAGTTCTCCCTTCCAGGCGAGATGAGGCCTATTTCCTATGAGGCGTCTGGAGACTAATGACACCTAACCTCTGGAACTTCGAAAGGGTCTTTCACACCCTTGCTGCAACTCAAGAAGTTCACCGCCATACCCGTCTCCACTCGAGAGGAAGCACGATGGTCCCGCCCACATCCAGAGGAGCCCCGTTTCCCCCTCGAAGCTCGAGATGAGGGATCGTTTCCCTGCTTTCAACGGGAAAGAATTCCCGTCGTTTCCGTCGCATGTCAAGAGGAGGCACTCTCAACAGGAAAGGCGAGAGGAACTCCATGGTCGTACCACCATTCCAAGAGTCCCCCAGATGTCTCAGTCCATTCCAGAGGAACCTCTTTGCCCTGCACTGGCTCATCTTTCACGCCGAGGATCGACTCACACCACGGTGGCACGTGGGACAGCCCTGTGGGAAAGCCTCGAGGGAAAGCCTCGAGGGAAAACCACAGATCCTTTGATCCACGCGATGGGAAGCGTGACATTGCTGCTACAGCCTGGAAGGAAAGCGCACGTGCATGCCCCCACTCGAGACGAGGCCTGACTCCCCTGGGGAGACTCCAGAAGTACCCAAAGGTCCATGTCAGCCCCTGAGAGGAATCCTCGTTTCCGGCCCTGACTCCACACAAGGTTTTTGGCCCTGGTATCGACGGGAGAGGAATCCCGAGAGGCCCCCTAGCACCTCGCATGGGGACTGGCCTCTCCTGAGGCCACCAGGGCGGGTCCCTGAGCTCCCGTTGTAACTCGAGAACACCTGCCGCAACTCGAGAAAATCCAGGAAGTTCTCCCTTCCAGGCGAGATGAGGCCTATTTCCGATGAGGCGTCTGGAGACTAATGACACCTAACCTCTGGAACTTCGAAAGGGTCATTCACACCCTTGCTGCAACTCAAGAAGTTCACCGCCATACCCGTCTCCACTCGAGAGGAAGCACGATGGTCACGCCCACATCCAGAGGAGCCCTGTTTCCCCCTCTGAGCTCGAGATGAGGGATCCTTTCCCTGCTTTCAACGGGAAAGAATTCCCGGCGTTCCCGGCGCATCTCAAGAGGAGGCACTCTGCACAGGAAAGGCGAGAGAAACTCCATGGTCGTACCACCATTCCAAGAGTCCCCCAGATGTCTCAGTCCATTCCAGAGGAACCTCTTTGCCCTGCACTGGCTCATCTTTCACGCCGAGGATCGACTCACACCACGGTGGCACGTGGCACAGCCCTTGGGAAAGCCTCGAGGGAAAACCACAGATCCTTTGATCCACGCGACGGGAAGCGTGACATTGCTGCTACAGCCTGGAAGGAAAGCGCACGTGCATGTCCCCACTCGAGACGAGGCCTGACTCCCCTGGGGAGTCTCCAGAAGTACCCAAAGATTCATATCAGCCCATGAGAAGAATCCTCGGTTCCGGCCCTGAATCCACACAAGGTTTTTGGCCCCGGTATCGACGGGAGAGGAATCCCGAGAGGCCCCCTAGCACCTCGCATGGGGACTGGCCTCTCCTGAGGCCACCAGGGCGGGTCCCTGAGGTCCCCGTCGTAACTCGAGAACACCTGCCGCAACTCGAGAAAATCCAGGAAGTTCTCCCTTCCAGGCGAGATGAGGCCTATTTCAGATGAGGCGTCTGGAGACTAATGACACCTAACCTCTGGAACTACGAAAGGGTCTTTCACACCCTTGCTGCAACTCAAGAAGTTCACCGCCATACCCGTCTCCACTCGAGAGGAAGCACGATGGTCCCGCCCACATCCAGAGGAGCCCCGTTTCCCCCTCGTAGCTCGAGATGAGGGATCCTTTCCCTGCTTTCAACGGGAAAGAATTCCCGGCGTTCCCGTCGCATCTCAAGAGGAGGCACTCTCAACAGGAAAGGCGACAGGAACTCCATGGTCGTACCACCATACCAAGAGTCCCCCAGATGTCTCAGTCCATTCCAGAGGAACCTCTTTTCCCTGCACTGGCTCATCTTTCACGCCGAGGATCGACTCACACCACGGTGGCACGTGGGACAGCCCTGTGGGAAAGCCTCGAGGGAAAACCACAGATCCTTTGATCCACGCGACGGGAAGCGTGACTTGCTGCTACAGCCTGGAAGGAAAGCGCACGTGCATGCCCCCACTCGAGACGAGGCCTGACTCCCCTGGGGAGACTCCACAAGTACCCAAAGATACATGTCAGCCCCTGCGCGGAATCCTCGGTTCCGGCCCTGACTCCACACAAGGTTTTTGGCCCCGGTGTTGACGGGAGAGGAATCCCGAGAGGCCCCCTAGCAACTCGCATGGGGACTGCCTCTCCTGAGGCCACCAGGGCGGGTCCTTGAGGTCTCCGTTGTAACTCGAGAGCACCTGCCGCAACTCGAGAAAATCCAGGAAGTTCTCCCTTCCAGGCGAGATGAGGCCTATTTCCGATGAGGCGTCTGGAGACTAATGACACCTAACTTCTGGAACTTCGAAAGGATCTTTCACACCCTTGCTGCAACTCAAGAAGTTCACCGCCATACCCGTCTCCACTCGAGAGGAAGCACGATGGTCCCGCCCACATCCAGAGGAGCCCCGTATCCTCCTCGGAGCTCGAGATGAGGGATCCTTTCCCTGCTTTCAACGGGAAAGAATTCCCGGCGTTCCCGTCGCGTCTCAAGAGGAGGCACTCTCAACAGGAAAGGCGAGAGGAACTCCATGGTCGTACCACCATTCCAAGAGTCCCCCAGATGTCTCAGTCCATTCCAGAGGAACCTCTTTGCCCTGCACTGGCACATCTTTCACGCCGAATATCGACTCACACCACGGTGGCACGTGGGACAGCCCTGTGGGAAAGCCTCGAGGGAAAGCCTCGAGGGAAAACCACAGATCCTTTGATCCACGCGATGGGAAGCGTGACATTGCTGCTACAGCCTGGAAGGAAAGCGCACGTGCATGCCCCCACTCGAGACGAGGCCTGACTCCCCTGGGGAGACTCCAGAAGTACCCAAAGGTCCATGTCAGCCCCTGAGAGGAATCCTCGTTTCCGGCCCTGACTCCACACAAGGTTTTTGGCCCTGGTATCGACGGGAGAGGAATCCCGAGAGGCCCCCTAGCACCTCGCATGGGGACTGGCCTCTCCTGAGGCCACCAGGGCGGGTCCCTGAGCTCCCGTTGTAACTCGAGAACACCTGCCGCAACTCGAGAAAATCCAGGAAGTTCTCCCTTCCAGGCGAGATGAGGCCTATTTCCGATGAGGCGTCTGGAGACTAATGACACCTAACCTCTGGAACTTCGAAAGGGTCATTCACACCCTTGCTGCAACTCAAGAAGTTCACCGCCATACCCGTCTCCACTCGAGAGGAAGCACGATGGTCACGCCCACATCCAGAGGAGCCCTGTTTCCCCCTCTGAGCTCGAGATGAGGGATCCTTTCCCTGCTTTCAACGGGAAAGAATTCCCGGCGTTCCCGGCGCATCTCAAGAGGAGGCACTCTGAACAGGAAAGGCGAGAGAAACTCCATGGTCGTACCACCATTCCAAGAGTCCCCCAGATGTCTCAGTCCATTCCAGAGGAACCTCTTTGCCCTGCACTGGCTCATCTTTCACGCCGAGGATCGACTCACACCACGGTGGCACGTGGCACAGCCCTTGGGAAAGCATCGAGGGAAAACCACAGATCCTTTGATCCACGCGACGGGAAGCGTGACATTGCTGCTACAGCCTGGAAGGAAAGCGCACGTGCATGTCCCCACTCGAGACGAGGCCTGACTCCCCTGGGGAGTCTCCAGAAGTACCCAAAGATTCATATCAGCCCATGAGAAGAATCCTCGGTTCCGGCCCTGAATCCACACAAGGTTTTTGGCCCCGGTATCGACGGGAGAGGAATCCCGAGAGGCCCCCTAGCACCTCGCATGGGGACTGGCCTCTCCTGAGGCCACCAGGGCGGGTCCCTGAGGTCCCCGTCGTAACTCGAGAACACCTGCCGCAACTCGAGAAAATCCAGGAAGTTCTCCCTTCCAGGCGAGATGAGGCCTATTTCCGATGAGGCGTCTGGAGACTAATGACACCTAACCTCTGGAACTACGAAAGGGTCTTTCACACCCTTGCTGCAACTCAAGAAGTTCACCGCCATACCCGTCTCCACTCGAGAGGAAGCACGATGGTCCCGCCCACATCCAGAGGAGCCCCGTTTCCCCCTCGTAGCTCGAGATGAGGGATCCTTTCCCTGCTTTCAACGGGAAAGAATTCCCGGCGTTCCCGTCGCATCTCAAGAGGAGGCACTCTCAACAGGAAAGGCGACAGGAACTCCATGGTCGTACCACCATACCAAGAGTCCCCCAGATGTCTCAGTCCATTCCAGAGGAACCTCTTTGCCCTGCACTGGCTCATCTTTCACGCCGAGGATCGACTCACACCACGGTGGCACGTGGGACAGCCCTGTGGGAAAGCCTCGAGGGAAAACCACAGATCCTTTGATCCACGCGACGGGAAGCGTGACTTGCTGCTACAGCCTGGAAGGAAAGCGCACGTGCATGCCCCCACTCGAGACGAGGCCTGACTCCCCTGGGGAGACTCCACAAGTACCCAAAGATACATGTCAGCCCCTGCGAGGAATCCTCGGTTCCGGCCCTGACTCCACACAAGGTTTTTGGCCCCGGTGTTGACGGGAGAGGAATCCCGAGAGGCCCCCTAGCAACTCGCATGGGGACTGCCTCTCCTGAGGCCACCAGGGCGGGTCCTTGAGGTCTCCGTTGTAACTCGAGAGCACCTGCCGCAACTCGAGAAAATCCAGGAAGTTCTCCCTTCCAGGCGAGATGAGGCCTATTTCCGATGAGGCGTCTGGAGACTAATGACACCTAACTTCTGGAACTTCGAAAGGATCTTTCACACCCTTGCTGCAACTCAAGAAGTTCACCGCCATACCCGTCTCCACTCGAGAGGAAGCACGATGGTCCCGCCCACATCCAGAGGAGCCCCGTATCCTCCTCGGAGCTCGAGATGAGGGATCCTTTCCCTGCTTTCAACGGGAAAGAATTCCCGGCGTTCCCGTCGCGTCTCAAGAGGAGGCACTCTCAACAGGAAAGGCGAGAGGAACTCCATGGTCGTACCACCATTCCAAGAGTCCCCCAGATGTCTCAGTCCATTCCAGAGGAACCTCTTTGCCCTGCACTGGCACATCTTTCACGCCGAATATCGACTCACACCACGGTGGCACGTGGGACAGCCCTGTGGGAAAGCCTCGAGGGAAAGCCTCCAGGGAAAACCACAGATCCTTTGATCCACGCCACGGGAAGAATGGCATTGCTGCTACAGCCTGGAAGGAAAGCGCATGTGCATGACCCCACTCGAGACGAGGCCTGACTTCCCTGGGGAGACTCCAGAAGTACCCAAAGATCCATGTCAGCCCCTGAAAGGAATCCTCGGTTCCGGCCCTGACTCCACACAAGGTTTTTGGCCCCGGTGTCGACGGGAGAGGAATCCCGAGAGGCCCCCTAGCAACTCGCATGGGGACTGGCCTGTCCTGATTCCACCAGGGCGGGTTCCTGAGGTCCCCGTCGTAACTTGAGAACACCTGCCGCAACTCGAGAAAATCCAGGAAGTTCTCACTTCCAGGCGAGATGAGGTCTATTTCCGATGAGGCGTCTGGAGACTAATGACACCTAACCTCTTGAACTTTGAAAGGGTCTTTCACACCCTTGCTGCAACTCAAGAAGTTCACCGCCATACCCGTCTCCACTCGAGAGGAAGCACGATGGTCCCGCCCACATCCAGAGGAGCCCCGTTTCCCCCTCGTAGCTCGAGATGAGGGATCCTTTCCCTGCTTTCAACGGGAAAGAATTCCCCGCGTTCCCGTCGCATCTCAAGAGGAGGCACACTCAACAGGAAAGGCGAGAGCAACTCCATGGTCGTACCACCATTCCAAGAGTCCTCCAGATGTCTCAGTCCATTCCAGAGGAACCTCTATGCCCTGCACTGGCTCATCTTTCACGCCGAGGATCGACTCACACCACGGTGGCACGTGGGACAGCCCTGTGGGAAAGCCTCGAGGGAAAGCCTCGAGGGAAAACCACAGATCCTTTGATCCACGCCACGGGAAGCGTGACATTGCTGCTACAGCCTGGAAGGAAAGCGCACGTGCATGCCCCCACTCCAAACGAGGCCTGACTGCCCTGGGGAGACTCCAGAAGTACCCAAAGATCCATGTCAGCCCCTGAGAGGAATCCTCGGTTCCGGCCCTGACTCCACACAAGGTTTTTGGCCCCGGTATCGACGGGAGAGGAATCCCGAGAGGCCACCTAGCAACTCGCATGGGGACTGGCCTCTCCTGAGGCCACAAGGACGGGTCCCTGAGGTCCCCGTCGTAACTCGAGAACACCTGCCGCAACTCGAGAAAATCCAGGAAGTTCTCCCTTCCAGGCGAGATGAGGCCTATTTCCGATGAGGCGTCTGCAGACTAATGACACCTAACCTCTGGAACTTCGAAAGGGTCTTTCACACCCTTGCTGCAACTCAAGAAGTTCACCGCCATACCCGTCTCCACTCGAGAGGAAGCACGATGGTCCCGCCCACATCCAGAGGAGCCCCGTTTCCCTCTCGGAGCACGAGATGAGGGATCCTTTCCCTGCTTTCAACGGGAAAGAATTCCCGGCGTTCCCGTCGCATCTCAAGAGGAGGCACTCTCAACAGGAAAGGCGAGAGGAACTCCATGGTCGTACCACCATTCCAAGAGTCCCCCAGATGTCTCAGTCAATTCCAGAGGAACCTCTTTGCCCTGCACTGGCTCATCTTTCTCGCCGAGGATCGACTCACACCACGGTGGCACGTGGGACAGCCCTGTGGGAAAGCCTCGAGGGAAAACCACAGATCCTTTGATCCACGCGACGGGAAGCGTGACTTGCTGCTACAGCCTGGAAGGAAAGCGCACGTGCATGCCCCCACTCGAGACGAGGCCTGACTCCCCTGGGGAGACTCCACAAGTACCCAAAGATACATGTCAGCCCCTGAGAGGAATCCTCGGTTCCGGCCCAGACTCCACACAAGGATTTTGGCCCCGGTATCGACGGGAGAGGAATCCCGAGGGGCCCCGTAGCACCTCGCATGGGGACTGGCCTCTCCTGAGGCCACCAGGGCGGGTCCCTGAGGTCCCCGTCGTAACTCGAGAACACCTGCCGCAACTCGAGAAAATCCAGGAAGTTCTCCCTTCCAGGCGAGATGAGGCCTATTTCCGATGAGGCGTCTGGAGACTAATGACACCTAACCTCTGGAACTTCGAAAGGGTCTTTCACACCCTTGCTGCAACTCAAGAAGTTCACCGCCATACCCGTCTCCACTCGAGAGGAAGCACGATGGTCCCGCCCACATCCAGAGGAGCCCCGTTTCCCCCTCGGAGCTCGAGATGAGGGATCCTTTCCCTGCTTTCAACGGGAAAGAATTCCCGGCGTTCCCGTCGCATCTCAAGAGGAGGCACACTCAACAGGAAAGGCGAGAGGAACTCCATGGTCGTACCACCATTCCAAGAGTCCCCCAGATGTCTCAGTCCATTCCAGAGGAACCTCTTTGCCCTGCACTGGCTCATCTTTCACGCCGAGGATCGACTCACACCACGGTGGCACGTGGGACAGCCCTGTGGGAAAGCCTCGAGGGAAAGTCTCGAGTGAAAACCACAGATCCTTTGATCCACGCGACGGGAAGCGTGACATTGCTGCTACAGCCTGGAAGGAAAGCGCACGTGCATGCCCCCACTCGAGACGAGGCCTGACTCCACTGGGGAGACTACACAAGTACCCAAAGATCCATGTCAGCCCTTGAGAGGAATCCTCGGTTCCGGCCCTGATTCCACACAAGGTTTTTGGCCCCGGTATCGACGGGAGAGGAATCCCGAGAGGCCCCCTAGCAACTCGCTTGGGGACTGGCCTCTCCTGAGGCCACCAGGGCGGGTCCCTGAGGTCCCCGTCGTAACTCGAGAACACCTGCCGCAACTCGAAAAAATCCAGGAAGTTCTCCCTTCCAGGCGAGATGAGGCCTATTTCCGATGAGGCGTCTGGAGACTAATGACACCTAACCTCTGGAACTTCGAAAGGGTCTTTCACACCCTTGCTGCAACTCAAGAAGTTCACCGCCATACCCGTCTCCACTTGAGAGGAAGCACGATGGTCCCGCCCACATCCAGAGGAGCCCCGTTTCCACCTCGTAGCTCGAGATGAGGGATCCTTTCCCTGCATTCAATGGGAAAGAATTCCCGGCGTTCCCGTCGCATCTCAAGACGAGGCACTCTCAACAGGAGAGGCGAGAGGAACTCCATGGTCGTACCACCTTTCCAAGAGTCCCCCAGATGTCTCAGTCCATTCCAGAGGAACCTCTTTGCCCTGCACTGGCTCATCTTTCACGCCGAGGATCGACTCACACCACGGTGGCACGTGGGACAGCCCTGTGGGAAAGCCTCGAGGGAAAGCCTCGAGGGAAAACCACAGATCCTTTGATCCACGCGACGGGAAGCGTGGCATTGCTGCTACAGCATGGAAGGAAAGCGCACGTGCATGCCCCCACTCGAGACGAGGCCTGACTCCCCTGGGGAGACTACACAAGTACCCAAAGATCCATGTCAGCACTTGAGAGGAATCCTCGGTTCCGTCCCTGATTCCACACAAGGTTTTTGGCCCCGGTATCGACGGGAGAGGAATCCCGAGAGGCCCCCTAGCAACTCGCATGGGGACTGGCCTCTCCTGAGGCCACCAGGGCGGGTCCCTGAGGTCCCCGTCGTAACTTGAGAACACCTGCCGCAACTCGAGAAAATCCAGGAAGTTCTCCCTTCCAGGCGAGATGAGGCCTATTTCCGATAAGGCGTCTGGAGACTAATGACACCTAACCTCTGGAACTTCGAAAGGGTCTTTCACACCCTTGCTGCAACTCAAGAAGTTCACCGCCATACCCGTCTCCACTCGAGAGGAAGCACGATTGTCCCGCCCACATCCAGAGGAGCCCCGTTTCCCCCTCGGAGCTCGAGATGAGGGATCCTTTAACTGCTTTCAACGGGAAAGAATTTCCGGCGTTCCCGAAGCATCTCAAGAGGAGGCACTCTCAACAGGAAAGGCGAGAGGAACTCTATGGTCGTACCAACATTCCAAGAGTCCCCCAGATGTCTCAGTCCATTCCAGAGGAACCTCTTTGCCCTGCACTGGCTCATCTTTCATGCCGAGGATCGACTCACACCACGGTGGCACGTGGGACAGCCCTTTGGGAAAGCCTCGAGGGAAAGCCTCGAGGGAAAACCACAGATCCTTTGATCCACGCGCCGGGAAGCGTGACATTGCTGCTACAGCCTGGAAGGAAAGCGCACGTGCATGCCCCCACTCGAGACGAGGCATGACTCCCCTGGGGAGACTCCAGAAGTACCCAAAGATCCATGTCAGCCCCTGAGAGGAATCCTCGGTTCCGGCCCTGACTCCACACAAGGTTTTTGGCCCCGGTATCGACGGGAGAGGAATCCCGAGAGGCCCCCTAGCAACTCGCATGGGGACCGGCCTCTCCTGAGGCCACCAGGGCGGGTCCCTGAGGTCCCCGTCGTAACTTGAGAACACCTGCCGCAACTCGAGAAAATCCAGGAAGTTCTCCCTTCCAGGCGAGATGAGGCCTATTTCCGATGAGGCGTCTGGAGACTAATGACACCTAACCTCTGGAACTTCGAAAGGGTCTTTCACACCCTTGCTGAAACTCAAGAAGTTCACCGCCATACCCGTCTCCACTCGAGAGGAAGCACGATGGTCCCGCCCACATACAGAGGAGCCCCGTTTCCCCCTCGTAGCTCGAGATGAGGGATCCTTTCCCTGCTTTCAACGGGAAAGAATTCCCGGCGTTCCCGTCGCCTCTCAAGAGGAGGCACTCTCAACAGGAAAGGCGAGAGGAACTCCATGGTCGTACCACCATTCCAAGAGTCCCCCAGATGTCTAAGTCCATTCCAGAGGAACCTCTTTGCCCTGCACTGGCTCATCTTTCACGCCGAGGATCGACTCACACCACGGTGGCACGTGGGACAGCCCTGTGGGAAAGCCTCGAGGGAAAGCCTCGAGGGAAAACCACAGATCCTTTGATCCACGCGACGGGAAGCGTGACATTGCTGCTACAGCCTGGAAGGAAAGCGCACGTGCATGTCCCCACTCGAGACGAGGCCTGACTCCCCTGGGGAGTCTCCAGAAGTACCCAAAGATTCATATCAGCCCCTGAGAAGAATCCTCGGTTCCGGCCCTGAATCCACACAAGGTTTTTGGCCCCGGTATCGACGGGAGAGGAATCCCGAGAGGCCCCCTAGCACCTCGCATGGGGACTGGCCTCTCCTGAGGCCACCAGGGCGGGTCCCTGAGGTCCCCGTCGTAACTCGAGAACACCTGCCGCAACTCGAGAAAATCCAGGAAGTTCACCCTTCCAGGCGAGATGAGGCCTATTTCCGATGAGGCGTCTGGAGACTAATGACACCTAACCTCTGGAACTACGAAAGGGTCTTTCACACCCTTGCTGCAACTCAAGAAGTTCACCGCCATACCCGTCTCCACTTGAGAGGAAGCACGATGGTCCCGCCCACATCCAGAGGAGCCCCGTTTCCCCCTCGTAGCTCGAGATGAGGGATCCTTTCCCTGCTTTCAACGGGAAAGAATTCCCGGCGTTCCCGTCGCATCTCAAGAGGAGGCACTCTCAACAGGAAAGGCGACAGGAACTCCATGGTCGTACCACCATACCAAGAGTCCCCCAGATATCTCAGTCCATTCCAGAGGAACCTCTTTGCCCTGCACTGGCTCATCTTTCACGCCGAGGATCGACTCACACCACGGTGGCACGTGGCACAGCCCTTGGGAAAGCCTCGAGGGAAAACCACAGATCCTTTGATCCACGCGACGGGAAGCGTGACATTGCTGCTACAGCCTGGAAGGAAAGCGCACGTGCATGTCCCCACTCGAGACGAGGCCTGACTCCCCTGGGGAGTCTCCAGAAGTACCCAAAGATCCATATCAGCCCCTGAGAAGAATCCTCGGTTCCGGCCCTGAATCCACACAAGGTTTTTGGCCCCGGTATCGACGGGAGAGGAATCCCGAGAGGCCCCCTAGCACCTCGCATGGGGACTGGCCTCTCCTGAGGCCACCAGGGCGGGTCCCTGAGGTCCCCGTCGTAACTCGAGAACACCTGCCGCAACTCGAGAAAATCCAGGAAGTTCTCCCTTCCAGGCGAGATGAGGCCTATTTCCGATGAGGCGTCTGGAGACTAATGACACCTAACCTCTGGAACTACGAAAGGGTCTTTCACACCCTTGCTGCAACTCAAGAAGTTCACCGCCATACCCGTCTCCACTCGAGAGGAAGCACGATGGTCCCGCCCACATCCAGAGGAGCCCCGTTTCCCCCTCGTAGCTCGAGATGAGGGATCCTTTCCCTGCTTTCAACGGGAAAGAATTCCCGGCGTTCCCGTCGCATCTCAAGAGGAGGCACGCTCAACAGGAAAGGCGACAGGAACTCCATGGTCGTACCACCATACCAAGAGTCCCCCAGATGTCTCAGTCCATTCCAGAGGAACCTCTTTGCCCTGCACTGGCTCATCTTTCACGCCGAGGATCGACTCACACCACGGTGGCACGTGGGACAGCCCTGTGGGAAAGCCTCGAGGGAAAGCTTCGAGGGAAAACCACAGATCCTTTGATCCACGCCACGGGAAGCGTGACATTGCTGCCACAGCCTGGAAGGAAAGCGCACGTGCATGCCCCCACTCCAAACGAGGCCTGACTGCCCTGGGGAGACTCCAGAAGTACCCAAAGATCCATGTCAGCCCCTGAGAGGAATCCTCGGTTCCGGCCCTGACTCCACACAAGGTTTTTGGCCCCGGTATCGACGGGAGAGGAATCCCGAGAGGCCACCTAGCAACTCGCATGGGGACTGGCCTCTCCTGAGGCCACAAGGACGGGTCCCTGAGGTCCCCGTCGTAACTCGAGAACACCTGCCGCAACTCGAGCAAATCCAGGAAGTTCTCCCTTCCAGGCGAGATGAGGCCTATTTCCGATGAGGCGTCTGCAGACTAATGACACCTAACCTCTGGAACTTCGAAAGGGTCTTTCACACCCTTGCTGCAACTCAAGAAGTTCACCGCCATACCCGTCTCCACTCGAGAGGAAGCACGATATACCCGCCCACATCCAGAGGAGCCCCGTTTCCCTCTCGGAGCACGAGATGAGGGATCCTTTCCCTGCTTTCAACGGGAAAGAATTCCCGGCGTTCCCGTCGCATCTCAAGAGGAGGCACTCTCAACAGGAAAGGCGAGAGGAACTCCATGGTCGTACCACCATTCCAAGAGTCCCCCAGATGTCTCAGTCAATTCCAGAGGAACCTCTTTGCCCTGCACTGGCTCATCTTTCTCACCGAGGATCGACTCACACCACGGTGGCACGTGGGACAGCCCTGTGGGAAAGCCTCGAGGGAAAACCACAGATCCTTTGATCCACGCGACGGGAAGCGTGACTTGCTGCTACAGCCTGGAAGGAAAGCGCACGTGCATGTCCCCACTCGAGACGAGGCCTGACTCCCCTGGGGAGTCTCCAGAAGTACCCAAAGATTCATATCAGCCCCTGAGAAGAATCCTCGGTTCCGGCCCTGACTCCACACAAGGTTTTTGGCCCCGGTATCGACGGGAGAGGAATCCCGAGAGGCCCCCTAGCACCTCGCATGGGGACTGGCCTCTCCTGAGGCCACCAGGGCGGGTCCCTGAGGTCCCCGTCGTAACTCGAGAACACCTGCCGCAACTCGAGAAAATCCAGGAAGTTCTCCCTTCCAGGCGAGATGAGGCCTATTTCCGATGAGGCGTCTGGAGACTAATGACACCTAACCTCTGGAACTACGAAAGGGTCTTTCACACCCTTGCTGCAACTCAAGAAGTTCACCGCCATACCCGTCTCCACTCGAGAGGAAGCACGATGGTCCCGCCCACATCCAGAGGAGCCCCGTTTCCCCCTCGTAGCTCGAGATGAGGGATCCTTTCCCTGCTTTCAACGGGAAAGAATTCCCGGCGTTCCCGTCGCATCTCAAGAGGAGGCACTCTCAACAGGAAAGGCGACAGGAACTCCATGGTCGTACCACCATACCAAGAGTCCCCCAGATGTCTCAGTCCATTCCAGAGGAAGCTCTTTGCCCTGCACTGGCTCATCTTTCACGCCGAGGATCGACTCACACCACGGTGGCACGTGGGACAGCCCTGTGGGAAAGCCTCGAGGGAAAGCCTCGAGGGAAAACCACAGATCCTTTGATCCACGCCACGGGAAGCGTGACATTGCAGCTACAGCCTGGAAGGAAAGCGCTCGTGCATGCCCCCACTCGAGACGAGGCCTGACTCCCCTGGGGAGACTCCAGAAGTACCCAAAGATCCATGTCAGCCCCTGAGAGGAATCCTCGGTTCCGGTCCTGACTCCACACAAGGTTTTTGGCCCCGGTATCGACGGGAGAGGAATCCCGAGAGGCCCCGTAGCACCTCGCATGGGGACTGGCCTCTCCTGAGGCCACCAGGACGAGTCCCTGAGGTCCCCGTCGTAACTCGAGAACACCTGCCACAACTCGAGAAAATCCAGGAAGTTCTCCTTTCCAGGCGAGATGTGGCCTATTTCCGATGAGGCGTCTGGAGACTAATGACACCTAACCTCTGGAACTTCGAAAGGGTCTTTCACACCCTTGCTGCAACTCAAGAAGTTCACCGCCATACCCGTCTCCACTTGAGAGGAAGCACGATGGTCCCGCCCACATCCAGAGGAGCCCCGTTTCCACCTCGTAGCTCGAGATGAGGGATCCTTTCCCTGCTTTCAACGGGAAAGAATTCCCGGCGTTCCCGTCGCATCTCAAGAGGAGGCACTCTCAACAGGAGAGGCGAGAGGAACTCCATGGTCGTACCACCATTCCAAGAGTCCCCCAGATGTCTCAGTCCATTCCAGAGGAACCTCTTTGCCCTGCACTGGCTCATCTTTCACGCCGAGGATCGACTCACACCACGGTGGCACGTGGGACAGCCCTGTGGGAAAGCCTCGAGGGAAAGCCTCGAGGGAAAACCACAGATACTTTGATCCACGCGACGGGAAGCGTGGCATTGCTGCTACAGCATGGAAGGAAAGCGCACGTGCATGCCCCCACTCGAGACGAGGCCTGACTCCCCTGGGGAGACTACACAAGTACCCAAAGATCCATGTCAGCACTTGAGAGGAATCCTCGGTTCCGTCCCTGATTCCACACAAGGTTTTTGGCCCCGGTATCGACGGGAGAGGAATCCTGAGAGGCCCCGTAGCAACTCGCTTGGGGACTGGCCTCTCCTGAGGCCACCAGGCCGGGTCCCTGAGGTTCCCGTCGTAACTCGAGAACTCCTGCCGCAACTCGAGAAAATCCAGGAAGTTCTCCCTTCCAGGCGAGATGAGGCCTATTTCCGATGAGGCGTCTGGAGACTAATGACACCTAACCTCTGGAACTTCGAAAGGGTCTTTCACACCCTTGCTGCAACTCAAGAAGTTCACCGCCATACCCGTCTCCACTCGAGAGGAAGCACGATGGTCCCGCCCACATCCAGAGGAGCCCCGTTTACCCCTCGTAGCACGAGATGAGGGATCGTTTCCCTGCTTTCAACGGGAAAGAATTCCCGGCTTTCCTGTCGCATCTCAAGAGGAGGCACTCTCAACAGGAAAGGCGAGAGAAACTCCATGGTCCTACCACCATTCCAATATCCCCCAGATGTCTCAGTCCATTCCAGAGGAACCTCTTTGCCCTGCACTGGCACATCTTTCACGCCGAGGATCGACTCACACCACGGTGGCACGTGGGACAGCCCTGTGGGAAAGCCTCAAGGGAAAGCCTCGAGGGAAAACCACAGATCCTTTGATCCACGCCACGGGAAGCATGGCATTGCTGCTACAGCCTGGAAGGAAAGCGCACGTGCATGCCCCCACTCGAGACGAGGCCTGACTCCCCTGGGGAGACTCCAGAAGTACCCAAAGATCCATGTCAGCCCCTGAGAGGAATCCTCGGTTCCGGCCGTGACTCCACACAAGGTTTTTGGCCCCGGTATCGACGGGAGAGGAATCCCGAGAGGCCCCATAGCACCTCGCATGGGGACTGGCCTCTCCTGAGGCCACCAGGGCGGGTCCCTGAGGTCCCCGTCGTAACTCGAGAACACCTGCCGCAACTCGAGAAAATCCAGGAAGTTCTCCCTTCCAGGCGAGATGAGGCCTATTTCCGATGAGGCGTCTGGAGACTAATGACACCTAACCTCTGGAACTTCGAAAGGGTTTTTCACACCCTTGCTGCAACTCAAGAAGTTCACCGCCATACCCGTCTCCACTCGAGAGGAAGCACGATGGTCCCGCCCACATCCAGAGGAGCCCCGTTTCCCCCTCGTAGCTCGAGATGAGGGATCCTTTCCCTGCTTTCAACGGGAAAGAATTCCCGGCGTTCCCGTCGCATCTCAAGAGGAGGCACACTCAACAGGAAAGGCGAGAGCAACTCCATGGTCGTACCACCATTCCAAAAGTCCCCCAGATGTCTCAGTCCATTCCAGAGGAACCTCTTTGCCCTGCACTGGCACATCTTTCACGCCGAGGATCGACTCACACCACGGTGGCACGTGGGACAGCCCTGTGGGAAAGCCTCGAGGGAAAGCCTCGAGGGAAAACCACAGATCATTTGATCCACGCCACGGGAAGCGTGACATTGCTGCTACAGTCTGGAAGGAAAGCGCTCGTGCATGCCCCCACTCGAGACGAGGCCTGACTCCCCTGGGGAGACTCCAGAAGTACCCAAAGATCCATGTCAGCCCCTGAGAGGAATCCTCGGTTCCGGTCCTGACTCCACACAAGGTTTTTGGCCCCGGTATCGACGGGAGAGGAATCCCGAGAGGCCCCGTAGCACCTCGCATGGGGACTGGCCTCTCCTGAGGCCACCAGGACGAGTCCCTGAGGTCCCCGTCGTAACTCGAGAACACCTGCCACAACTCGAGAAAATCCAGGAAATTCTCCTTTCCAGGCGAGATGTGGCCTATTTCCGATGAGGCGTCTGGAGACTAATGACACCTAACCTCTGGAACTTCGAAAGGGTCTTTCACACCCTTGCTGCAACTCAAGAAGTTCACCGCCATACCCGTCTCCACTTGAGAGGAAGCACGATGGTCCCGCCCACATCCAGAGGAGCCCCGTTTCCACCTCGTAGCTCGAGATGAGGGATCCTTTCCCTGCTTTCAACGGGAAAGAATTCCCGGCGTTCCCGTCGCATCTCAAGAGGAGGCACTCTCAACAGGAGAGGCGAGAGGAACTCCATGGTCGTACCACCATTCCAAGAGTTCCCCGGATGTCTCAGTCCATTCCAGAGGAACCTCTTTGCCCTGCACTGGCTCATCTTTCACGCCGAGGATCGATTCACACCACGGTGGCACGTGGGACAGCCCTGTGGGAAAGCCTCGAGGGAAAGCCTCGAGGGAAAACCACAGATCCTTTGATCCACGCGACGGGAAGCGTGGCATTGCTGCTACAGCATGGAAGGAAAGCGCACGTGCATGCCCCCACTCGAGACGAGGCCTGACTCCCCTGGGGAGACTACACAAGTACCCAAAGATCCATGTCAGCACTTGAGAGGAATCCTCGGTTCCGTCCCTGATTCCACACAAGGTTTTTGGCCCCGGTATCGACGGAAGAGGAATCCTGAGAGGCCCCGTAGCAACTCGCTTGGGGACTGGCCTCTCCTGAGGCCACCAGGCCGGGTCCCTGAGGTCCCCGTCGTAACTCGAGAACTCCTGCCGCAACTCGAGAAAATTCAGGAAGTTCTCCCTTCCAGGCGAGATGAGGCCTATTTCCGATGAGGCGTCTGGAGACTAATGACACCTAACCTCTGGAACTTCGAAAGGGTCTTTCACACCCTTGCTGCAACTCAAGAAGTTCACCGCCATACCCGTCTCCACTCGAGAGGAAGCACGATGGTCCCGCCCACATCCAGAGGAGCCCCGTTTCCTCCTCGGAGCTCGAAATGAGGGATCCTTTCCCTGCTTTCAACGGGAAAGAATTCCCGGCGTTCCCGTCGCATCTCAAGAGGAGGCACACTCAACAGGAAAGGCGAGAGCAACTCCATGGTCGTACCACCATTCCAAGAGTCCCCCAGATGTCTCAGTCCATTCCAGAGGAACCTCTTTGCCCTGCACTGGCTCATCTTTCACGCCGAGGATCGACTCACACCACGGTGGCACGTGGGACAGCCCTGTGGGAAAGCCTCGAGGGAAAGCTTCGAGGGAAAACCACAGATCCTTTGATCCACGCGACGGGAAGCGTGGCATTGCTGCTACAGCCTGGAAGGAAAGCGCACGTGCATGCCCCCACTCGAGACGAGGCCTGACTCCCCTGGGGAGACTCCAGAAGTACCCAAAGATCCATGTCAGCCCCTGAGAGGAATCCTCGGTTCCGGCCCTGACTCCACAAAAGGATTTTGGCCCCGGTATCGACGGGAGAGGAATCCCGAGAGGCCCCGTAGCACCTCGCATGGGGACTGGCCTCTCCTGAGGCCACCAGGCCGGGTCCCTGAGGTCCCCGTCGTAACTCGAGAACTCCTGCCGCAACTCGAGAAAATTCAGGAAGTTCTCCCTTCCAGGCGAGATGAGGCCTATTTCCGATGAGGCGTCTGGAGACTAATGACATCTAACCTCTGGAACTTCGAAAGGGTCTTTCACACCCTTGCTGCAACTCAAGAAGTTCACCGCCATACCCGTCTCCACTCGAGAGGAAGCACGATGGTCCCGCCCACATCCAGAGGAGCCCCGTTTCCTCCTCGGAGCTCGAGATGAGGGATCCTTTCCCTGCTTTCAACGGGAAAGAATTCCCGGCGTTCCCGGCGCATCTCAAGAGGAGGCACTCTCAACAGGAAAGGCGAGAGGAACTCCATGGTCGTACCACCATTCCAAGAGTCCCTCAGATGTCTCAGTCCATTCCAGAGGAAGCTCTTTGCCCTGCACTGGCTAATCTTTCACGCCGAGGATCGACTCACACCACGGTGGCACGTGGGACAGCCCTGTGGGAAAGCCTCGAGGGAAAGCCTCGAGGGAAAACCACAGATCATTTGATCCACGCCACGGGAAGCGTGACATTGCTGCTACAGCCTGGAAGGAAAGCGCTCGTGCATGCCCCCACTCGAGACGAGGCCTGACTCCCCTGGGGAGACTCCTGAAGTACCCAAAGATCCATGTCAGCCCCTGAGAGGAATCCTCGGTTCCGGTCCTGACTCCACACAAGGTTTTTGGCCCCGGTATCGACGGGAGAGGAATCCCGAGAGGCCCCGTAGCACCTCGCATGGGGACTGGCCTCTCCTGAGGCCACCAGGACGGGTCCCTGAGGTCCCCGTCGTAACTCGAGAACACCTGCCACAACTCGAGAAAATCCAGGAAGTTCTCCCTTCCAGGCGAGATGAGGCCTATTTCCTATGAGGCGTCTGGAGACTAATGACACCTAACCTCTGGAACTTCGAAAGGGTCTTTCACACCCTTGCTGCAACTCAAGAAGTTCACCGCCATACCCGTCTCCACTCGAGGGGAAGCACGATGGTCCCGCCCACATCCAGAGGAGCCCCGTTTCCCCCTCGAAGCTCGAGATGAGGGATCGTTTCCCTGCTTTCAACGGGAAAGAATTCCCGTCGTTTCCGTCGCATGTCAAGAGGAGGCACTCTCAACAGGAAAGGCGAGAGGAACTCCATGGTCGTACCACCATTCCAAGAGTCCCCCAGATGTCTCAGTCCATTCCAGAGGAACCTCTTTGCCCTGCACTGGCTCATCTTTCATGCCGAGGATCGACTCACACCACGGTGGCACGTGGCACAGCCCTTGGGAAAGCCTCGAGGGAAAACCACAGATCCTTTGATCCACGCGACGGGAAGCGTGACATTGCTGCTACAGCCTGGAAGGAAAGCGCACGTGCATGCTCCCACTCGAGACGAGGCCTGACTCCCCTGGGGAGACTCCAGAAATACCCAAAGACCTATGTCAGCCCGTGAGAGGAATCCTCGGTTCTGGCCCTGACTCCACACAAGGTTTTTGGCCCAGGTATCGACGGGAGAGGAATCCCGAGAGGCCCCCTAGCAACTCGCATGGGGACTGGCCTCTCCTGAGGCCACCAGAGCGGGTCCCTGAGGTCCCCGTCGTAACTCGAGAACACCTGCCGCAACTCGAGAAAATCCAGGAAGTTCTCCCTTCCATGCGAGATGAGGCCTATTTCCGATGAGGCGTCTGGAGACTAATGACACCTAACCTCTGGAACTTCGAAAGGGTCTTTCACACCCTTGCTGCAACTCAAGAAGTTCACCGCCATACCTGTCTCCACTCGAGAGGAAGCACGATGGTCCCGCCCACATCCAGAGGAGCCCCGTTTCCTCCTCGGAGCTCGAGATGAGGGATCCTTTCCCTGCTTTCAACGGGAAAGAATTCCCGGCTTTCCTGTCGCATCTCAAGAGGAGGCACTCTCAACAGGAAAGGCGAGAGAAACTCCATGGTCCTACCACCATTCCAATATCCCCCAGATGTCTCAGTCCATTCCAGAGGAACCTCTTTGCCCTGCACTGGCACATCTTTCACGCCGAGGATCGACTCACACCACGGTGGCACGTGGGACAGCCCTGTGGGAAAGCCTCGAGGGAAAGCCTCGAGGGAAAACCACAGATCCTTTGATCCACGCCACGGGAAGCATGGCATTGCTGCTACAGCCTGGAAGGAAAGCGCACGTGCATGCCCCCACTCGAGACGAGGCCTGACTCCCCTGGGGAGACTCCAGAAGTACCCAAAGATCCATGTCAGCCCCTGAGAGGAATCCTCGATACCAGGGCCAAAAACCTTGTGTGTAGTCAGGGCCGAAACCGAGGATTCCTCTCAGGGGCTGACATGGATCTGTGGGTACTTCTGGAGTCTCCCCAGGGGAGTCAGGCCTCGTCTCGAGTCGGGTCATGCACATGCGCTTTCCTTCCAGGCTGTAGCAGCAATGTCACGCTTCCCGTCGCGTGGATCAAAGGATCTGTGGTTTTCCCTCGAGGTTTTCCCTCGAGGCTTTCCCACAGGGCTGTCCCACGTGCCACCGTGGTGTGAGTCGATCCTCGGCGTGAAAGATGAGCCAGTGCAGGGCAAAGAGGTTCCTCTGGAATGGACTGAGACATCTGGGGGACTCTTGGAATGGTGGTACGACCATGGAGTTCCTCTCGCCTTTCCTGTTGAGAGTGCCTCCTCTTGAGATGCGACGGGAACGCCGGGAATTCTTTCCCGTTGAAAGCAGGGAAAGGATCCCTCATCTCGAGCTCCGAGGGAGAAACGGGGCTCCTCTGGATGTGGGCGGGACCATCGTGCTTCCTGTCGAGTGGAGACGGGTATGGCGGTGAACTTCTTGAGTTGCAGCAAGGGTGTGAAAGACCCTTTCGAAGTTCCAGAGGTTAGGTGTCATTAGTCTCCAGACGCCTCATCGGAAATAGGCCTCATCTCGCCTGGAAGGGAGAACTTCCTGGATTTTCTCGAGTTGCGGCAGGTGTTCTCGAGTTACCACGGGACCTAAGGGACCCGCCCTGGAGGCCTCAGGAGAAGCCAGTCCCCATGCGAGGTGCTAGGGGGCCTCTCGGGATTCCTCTCCCGTCGATACCGGGGCCAAAAACCTTGTGTGGAGTCAGGGCCGGAACCGAGGATTCCTCTCAGGGGCTGACATGGATCTTTGGGTACTTCTGGAGTCTCCCCAGGGGAGTCAGGCCTCGTCTCGAGTGGGGGCATGCACGTGCGCTTTCCTTCCAGGCTGTAGCAGCAATGTCACGCTTCCCGTCGCGTGGATGAAAGGATCTGTGGTTTTCCCTCGAGTCTTTCCCTCTAGGCTTTCCCATAGGGCTGTCCCACGTGCCACCGTGGTGTGAGTCGATCCTCGGCGTGAAAGATTAGCCAGTGCAGGGCAAAGAGGTTCCTCTGGAATGGACTGAGACATCTGGGGGACTCATGGAATGGTGGTACGACCATGGAGTTCCTCTCGCCTCTCCTGTTGAGAGTGCCTCCACTTGAGATGCGACGGGAACGCCGGGAATTCTTTCCCGTTGAAAGCAGGGAAAGGATCCCTCATCTCGAGCTACGAGGTGGAAACGGGGCTCCTCTGGATGTGGGCGGGACCATCGTGCTTCCTCTCGAGTGGAGACGGGTATGGCGGTGAACTTCTTGAGTTGCAGCAAGGGTGTGAAAGACCCTTTCGAAGTTCCAGAGGTTAGGTGTCATTAGTCTCCAGACGCCTCATCGGAAATAGGCCTCATCTCGCCTGGAAGGGAGAACTTCCTGGATTTTCTCGAGTTGCGGCAGGTGTTCTCGAGTTACGACGGGGACCTCAGGGACCCGCCCTGGTGGCCTCAGGAGAGGCCAGTCCCCATGCGAGGTGCTACGGGGCCTCTCGGGATTCCTCTCCCATCGATACCGGGGCCAAAATCCTTGTGTGGAGTCAGGGCCGGAACCGTGGATTCCTCTCAGGGGCTGACATGGATCTTTGGGTACTTCTGGAGTCTCCCCAGGGGAGTCAGGCCTCGTCTCGAGTGGGAGCATGCACGTGCGCTTTCCTTCCAGGCTGTAGCAGCAATGTCACGCTTCCCGTCGCGTGGATCAAATGATCTGTGGTTTTCCCTCGAGGCTTTCCCACAGGACTGTCCCACGTGCCACCGTGGTGTGAGTCGATCCTCGGCGTGAAAGATGAGCCAGTGCAGGGCAAAGAGGTTCCTCTGGAATGGACTGAGACATCTGGGGGACTCTTGGAATGGTGGTACGACGATGGAGTTCCTCTCGCCTTTCCTGCTGAGAGTGCCTCCTCTTGAGATGCGACGGGAACGCCGGCAATTCTTTCCCGTTAAATGCAGGGAAAGGATCCCTCAACTCGAGCTCCGAGGGGGAAACGGGGATCCTCTGGATGTGGGCGGGACCATCGTGCTTCCTCTCGAGTGGAGACGGGTATGGCGGTGAACTTCTTGAGTTGCAGCAAGGGTGTGAAAGACCCTTTCGAAGTTCCAGAGGTTAGGTGTCATTAGTCTCCAGACACCTTATCGGAAATAGGCCTGATCTCGCCTGGAAGGGAGAACTTCCTGGATTTTCTCGAGTTGCGGCAGGTATTCTCGAGTTACGACGGGGACCTCAGGGACCCTTTCTGGTGGCCTCAGGAGAGGCCAGTCCCCATGGGAGTTGCTAGGTGGCCTCTTGGAATTCCTCTCCCGTCGATACTTGGGCCAAAAACCTTGTGTGGAGTCAGGGCCGGAACCGAGGATTCCTCTCAGGGGCTGACATGGATCTTTGGGTACTTCTGGAGTCTCCCCAGGGGAGTCAGGCCTCGTCTCGAGTGGGGGCATGCACGTGCGCTTTCCTTCCAGGCTGTAGCAGCAATGTCATGCTTCCCGTCGCGTGGATGAAAGGATCTGTGGTTTTCCCTCGAGGCTTTCCCTCTAGGCTTTCCCACAGGGCTGTCCCACGTGCCACCGTGGTGTGAGTCGATCCTCGGCGTGAAAGATTAGCCAGTGCAGGGCAAAGAGGTTCCTCTGGAATGGACTGAGACATCTGGGGGACTCTTGGAATGGTGGTACGACCATGGAGTTCCTCTCGCCTCTCCTGTTGAGAGTGCCTCCTCTTGAGATGCGACGGGAACGCCGGGAATTCTTTCCCGTTGAAAGCAGGGAAAGGATCCCTCATCTCGAGCTACGAGGTGGAAACGGGGCTCCTCTGGATGTGGGCGGGACCATCGTGCTTCCTCTCGAGTGGAGACGGGTATGGCGGTGAACTTCTTGAGTTGCAGCAAGGGTGTGAAAGACCCTTTCGAAGTTCCAGAGGTTAGGTGTCATTAGTCTCCAGACGCCTCATCGGAAATAGGCCTCATCTCGCCTGGAAGGGAGAACTTCCTGGATTTTCTCGAGTTGCGGCAGGTGTTCTCGAGTTACGACGGGGACCTCAGGGACCCGCCCTGGTGGCCTCAGGAGAGGCCAGTCCCCATGCGAGGTGCTACGGGGCCTCTCAGGATTCCTCTCCCTTCGATACCGGGGCCAAAATCCTTGTGTGGAGTCAGGGCCGGAACCGAGGATTCCTCTCAGGGGCTGACATGGATCTTTGGGTACTTCTGGAGTCTCCCCAGGGGAGTCAGGCCTCGTCTCGAGTGGGGGCATGCACGTGCGCTTTCCTTCCAGGTTGTAGCAGCAATGCCACGCTTCCCATCGCGTGGATCAAAGGATCTGTGGTTTTACCTGGAGGCTTTCCCTCGAGGCTTTCCCACAGGGCTGTCCCACGTGCCACCGTGGTGTGAGTCGATCCTCGGCGTGAAAGATGAGCCAGTGCAGGGCAAAGAGGTTCCTCTGGAATGGACTGAGACATCTGGGGGACTCTTGGAATGGTGGTACGACCATGGAGTTCCTCTCCCCTTTCCTGTTGAGAGTGCCTCCTCTTGAGATGCGACGGGAACGCCGGGAATTCTTTCCCGTTGAAAGCAGGGAAACGATCCCTCATCTCGAGCTACGAGGGGGAAACGGGGCTCCTCTGGATGTGGGCGGGACCATCGTGCTTCCTCTCGAGTGGAGACGGGTATGGCGGTGAACTTCTTGAGTTGCAGCAAGGGTGTGAAAGACCCTTTCGAAGTTCCAGAGGTTAGGTGTCATTAGTCTCCAGACGCCTCATCGGAAATAGGCCTCATCTCGCCTGGAAGGGAGAACTTCCTGGATTTTCTCGAGTTGCGGCAGGTGTTCTCGAGTTACGACGGGGACCTCAGGGACCCGCCCTGGTGGCCTCAGGAGAGTCCAGTCCCCATGCGAGTTGCTAGGGGGCCTCTCGGGATTCCTCTCCCGTCGATACCGGGGCCAAAAACCTTGTGTGGAGTCAGGGCCGGAACCGAGGATTCCTCTCAGGGGCTGACATGAATCTTTGGGTACTTCTGGAGTCTCCCCAGGGGAGTCAGGCCTCGTCTCGAGTGGGGGCATGCACGTGCGCTTTCCTTCCAGGCTGTAGCAGCAATGCCACGTTTCCCGTCGCGTGGATGAAAGGATCTGTGGTTATCCCTCGAGTCTTTCCCTCTAGGCTTTCCCACAGGGCTGTCCCACGTGCCACCGTGGTGTGAGTCGATCCTCGGCGTGAAAGATTAGCCAGTGCAGGGCAAAGAGGTTCCTCTGGAATGGACTGAGACATCTGGGGGACTCTTGGAATGGTGGTACGACCATGGAGTTCCTCTCGCCTCTCCTGTTGAGAGTGCCTCCACTTGAGATGCGACGGGAACGCCGGGAATTCTTTCCCGTTGAAAGCAGGGAAAGGATCCCTCATCTCGAGCTACGAGGTGGAAACGGGGCTCCTCTGGATGTGGGCGGGACCATCGTGCTTCCTCTCGAGTGGAGACGGGTATGGCGGTGAACTTCTTGAGTTGCAGCAAGGGTGTGAAAGACCCTTTCGAAGTTCCAGAGGTTAGGTGTCATTAGTCTCCAGACGCCTCATCGGAAATAGGCCTCATCTCGCCTGGAAGGGAGAACTTCCTGGATTTTCTCGAGTTGCGGCAGGTGTTCTCGAGTTACGACGGGGACCTCAGGGACTCGCCCTGGTGGCCTCAGGAGAGGCCAGTCCCCATGCGAGGTGCTACGGGGCCTCTCGGGATTCCTCTCCCGTCGATACCGGGGCCAAAAACCTTGTGTGGAGTCAGGGCCGGAACCGAGGATTCCTCTCAGGGGCTGACATGAATCTTTGGGTACTTCTGGAGTCTCCCCAGGGGAGTCAGGCCTCGTCTCGAGTGGGGGCATGCACGTGCGCTTTCCTTCCAGGCTGTAGCAGCAATGCCACGTTTCCCGTCGCGTGGATGAAAGGATCTGTGGTTATCCCTCGAGTCTTTCCCTCTAGGCTTTCCCACAGGGCTGTCCCACGTGCCACCGTGGTGTGAGTCGATCCTCGGCGTGAAAGATTAGCCAGTGCAGGGCAAAGAGGTTCCTCTGGAATGGACTGAGACATCTGGGGGACTCTTGGAATGGTGGTACGACCATGGAGTTCCTCTCGCCTCTCCTGTTGAGAGTGCCTCCACTTGAGATGCGACGGGAACGCCGGGAATTCTTTCCCGTTGAAAGCAGGGAAAGGATCCCTCATCTCGAGCTACGAGGTGGAAACGGGGCTCCTCTGGATGTGGGCGGGACCATCGTGCTTCCTCTCGAGTGGAGACGGGTATGGCGGTGAACTTCTTGAGTTGCAGCAAGGGTGTGAAAGACCCTTTCGAAGTTCCAGAGGTTAGGTGTCATTAGTCTCCAGACGCCTCATCGGAAATAGGCCTCATCTCGCCTGGAAGGGAGAACTTCCTGGATTTTCTCGAGTTGCGGCAGGTGTTCTCGAGTTACGATGGGGACCTCAGGGACTCGCCCTGGTGGCCTCAGGAGAGGCCAGTCCCCATGCGAGGTGCTACGGGGCGTCTCGGGATTCCTCTCCCGTCGATACCGGGGCCAAAAACCTTGTGTGGAGTCAGGGCCGGAACCGAGGATTCCTCTCAGGGGCTGACATGGATCTTTGGGTACTTCTGGAGTCTCCCCAGGGGAGTCAGGCCTCGTCTCGAGTGGGGGCATGCACGTGCGCTTTCCTTCCAGGCTGTAGCAGCAATGCCACGCTTCCCGTCGCGTGGATGAAAGGATCTGTGGTTATCCCTCGAGTCTTTCCCTCTAGGCTTTCCCACAGGGCTGTCCCACGTGCCACCGTGGTGTGAGTCGATCCTCGGCGTGAAAGATTAGCCAGTGCAGGGCAAAGAGGTTCCTCTGGAATGGACTGAGACATCTGGGGGACTCTTGGAATGGTGGTACGACCATGGAGTTCCTCTCGCCTCTCCTGTTGAGAGTGCCTCCACTTGAGATGCGACGGGAACGCCGGGAATTCTTTCCCGTTGAAAGCAGGGAAAGGATCCCTCATCTCGAGCTACGAGGTGGAAACGGGGCTCCTCTGGATGTGGGCGGGACCATCGTGCTTCCTCTCGAGTGGAGACGGGTATGGCGGTGAACTTCTTGAGTTGCAGCAAGGGTGTGAAAGACCCTTTCGAAGTTCCAGAGGTTAGGTGTCATTAGTCTCCAGACGCCTCATCGGAAATAGGCCTCATCTCGCCTGGAAGGGAGAACTTCCTGGATTTTCTCGACTTGCGGCAGGTGTTCTCGAGTTACGACGGGGACCTCAGGGACCCGCCCTGGTGGCCTCAGGAGAGGCCAGTCCCCATGCGAGGTGCTACGGGGCCTCTCAGGATTCCTCTCCCGTCGATACCGGGGCCAAAAACCTTGTGTGAAGTCAGGGCCGGAACCGAGGATTCCTCTCAGGGGCTGACATGGATCTTTGGGTACTTCTGGAGTCTCCCCAGGGGAGTCAGGCCTCGTCTCGAGTGGGGGCATGCACGTGCGCTTTCCTTCCAGGCTGTAGCAGCAATGCCACGCTTCCCATCGCGTGGATCAAAGGATCTGTGGTTTTCCCTGGAGGCTTTCCCTCGAGGCTTTCCCACAGGGCTATCCCACGTGCCACCGTGGTGTGAGTCGATCCTCAGCGTGAAAGATGAGCCAGTGCAGGGCAAAGAGGTTACTCTGGAATGGACTGAGACATCTGGGGGACTCTTGGAATGGTGGTACGACCATGGAGTTCCTCTCCCCTTTCCTGTTGAGAGTGCCTCCTCTTGAGATGCGACGGGAACGCCGGGAATTCTTTCCCGTTGAAAGCAGGGAAACGATCCCTCATCTCGAGCTACGAGGGGGAAACGGGGCTCCTCTGGATGTGGGCGGGACCATCGTGCTTCCTCTCGAGTGGAGACGGGTATGGCGGTGAACTTCTTGAGTTGCAGCAAGGGTGTGAAAGACCCTTTCGAAGTTCCAGAGGTTAGGTGTCATTAGTCTCCAGACGCCTCATCGGAAATAGGCCTCATCTCGCCTGGAAGGGAGAACTTCCTGGATTTTCTCGAGTTGCGGCAGGTGTTCTCGAGTTACGACGGGGACCTCAGGGACCCGCCCTGGTGGCCTCAGGAGAATCCAGTCCCCATGCGAGTTGCTAGGGGGCCTCTCGGGATTCCTCTCCCGTCGATACCGGGGCCAAAAACCTTGTGTGGAGTCAGGGCCGGAACCGAGGATTCCTCTCAGGGGCTGACATGGATCTTTGGGTACTTCTGGAGTCTCCCCAGGGGAGTCAGGCCTCGTCTCGAGTGGGGGCATGCAAGTGCGCTTTCCTTCCAGGCTGTAGCAGCAATGCCACGCTTCCCGTCGCGTGGATCAAAGGATCTGTGGTTATCCCTCGAGTCTTTCCCTCTAGGCTTTCCCACAGGGCTGTCCCACGTGCCAACGTGGTGTGAGTCCATCCTCGGCGTGAAAGATTAGCCAGTGCAGGGCAAAGAGGTTCCTCTGGAATGGACTGAGACATCTGGGGGACTCTTGGAATGGTGGTACGACCATGGAGTTCCTCTCGCCTCTCCTGTTGAGAGTGCCTCCACTTGAGATGCGACGGGAACGCCGGGAATTCTTTCCCGTTGAAAGCAGGGAAAGGATCCCTCATCTCGAGCTCCGAGGGGGAAACGGGGCTCCTCTGGATGTGGGCGGGACCATCGTGCTTCCTCTCGAGTGGAGACGGGTATGGCGGTGAACTTCTTGAGTTGCAGCAAGGGTGTGAAAGACCCCTTCGAAGTTCCAGAGGTTAGGTGTCATTAGTCTCCAGACGCCTCATCGGAAATAGGCCTCATCTCGCCTGGAAGGGAGAACTTCCTGGATTTTCTCGAGTTGTGGCAGGTGTTCTCGAGTTACGACGGGGACCTCAGGGACCCGCCCTGGTGGCCTCAGGAGAGGCCAGTCCCCATGCGAGGTGCTAGGGGGCCTCTCGGGATTCCTCTCCCGTCGATACCGGGGCCAAAAACCTTGTGTGGAGTCAGGGCCGGAACCGAGGATTCCTCTCAGGGGCTGACATGGATCTTTGGGTACTTCTGGAGTCTCCCCAGGGGAGTCAGGCCTCGTCTCGAGTGGGCGCATTCACGTGCGCTTTCCTTCCAGGCTGTAGCAGCAATGGCACGCTTCCCGTCGCGTGGATCAAAGGATCTGTGGTTTTCCCTCGAGGCTTTCCCTCGAGGCTTTCCCACAGGGCTGTCCCACGTGCCACCGTGGTGTGAGTCGATCCTCGGCGTGAAAGATGAGCCAGTGCAGGGCAAAGAGGTTCCTCTGGAATGGACTGAGACATCTGGGGGACTCTTGGAATGGTGGTACGACCATGGAGTTCCTCTCGCCTCTCCTGTTGAGAGTGCCTCCTCTTGAGATGCGACGGGAACGCCGGGAATTCTTTCCCGTTGAAAGCAGGGAAAGGATCCATCATCTCGAGCTACGAGGGGGAAACGGGGCTCCTCTGGATGTGGGCGGGACCATCGTGCTTCCTCTCGAGTGGAGACGGGTATGGCGGTGAACTACTTGAGTTGCAGCAAGGGTGTGAAAGACCCTTTCGAAGTTCCAGAGGTTAGGTGTCATTAGTCTCCAGACGCCTCATCGAAAATAGGCCTCATCTCGCCTGGAAGGGAGAACTTCCTGGATTTTCTCGAGTTGCGGCAGGTGTTCTCGAGTTACGACGGGGACCTCAGGGACCCGCCGTGGTGGCCTCAGGAGAGGCCAGTCCCCATGCGAGTTGCTAGGGGGCCTCTCGGGATTCCTCTCCCATCGATACCGGGGCCAAAAACCTTGTGTGGAGTCAGGGCCGGAACCGAGGATTCCTCTCAGGGGCTGACATGGATCTTTGGGTACTTGTGGAGTCTCCCCAGGGGAGTCAGGCCTCGTCTCGAGTGGGGGCATGCACGTGCGCTTTCCTTCCAGGCTGTAGCAGCAATGCCACGCTTCCCATCGCGTGGATCAAAGGATCTGTGGTTTTCCCTGGAGGCTTTCCCTCGAGGCTTTCCCACAGGGCTGTCCCACGTGCCACCGTGGTGTGAGTCGATAATCGGCGTGAAAGATGAGCCAGTGCAAGGCAAAGAGTTTCCTCTGGAATGGACTGAGACATCTGGGGGACTCTTGGAATGGTGGTACGACCATGGAGTTCCTCTCCCCTTTCCTGTTGAGAGTGCCTCCTCTTGAGATGCGACGGGAACGCCGGGAATTCTTTCCCGTTGAAAGCAGGGAAATGATCCCTCATCTCGAGCTACGAGGGGGAAACGGGGCTCCTCTGGATGTGGGCGGGACCATCGTGCTTCCTCTGAGTGGAGACGGGTATGGCGGTGAACTTCTTGAGTTGCAGCAAGGGTCTGAAAGACCCCTTCGAAGTTCCAGAGGTTAGGTGTCATTAGTCTCCAGACGCCTCATCGGAAATAGGCCTCATCTCGCCTGGAAGGGAGAACTTCCTGGATTTTCTCGAGTTGTGGCAGGTGTTCTCGAGTTACGACGGGGACCTCAGGGACCCGCCCTGGTGGCCTCAGAAGATGCCAGTCCCCATGCGAGTTGCTAGGGGGCCTCTCGGGATTCCTCTCCCGTCGATACCGGGGCCAAAAACCTTGTGTGGAGTCAGGGCCGGAACCGAGGATTCCTCTCAGGGGCTGACATGGATCTTTGGGTACTTCTGGAGTCTCCCCAGGGGAGTCAGGCCTCGTCTCGAGTGGGGGCATGCACGTGCGCTTTCCTTCCAGGCTGTAGCAGCAATGTCACGCTTCCCGTGGCGTGGATCAAAGGATCTGTGGTTTTCCCTCTAGGCTTTCCCTCTAGGCTTTCCCACAGGGCTCTCCCACGTGCCACCGTGGTGTGAGTCGATCCTCGGCGTGAAAGATGAGCCAGTGCAGGGCAAAGAGTTTCCTCTGGAATGGACTGACACATCTGGGGGACTCTTGGAATGGTGGTACGACCATGGAGTTCCTCTCGCCTCTCCTGTTGAGAGTGCCTCCTCTTGAGATGCGACGGGAACGCCGGGAATTCTTTCCCGTTGAAAGCAGGGAAAGGATCCCTCATCTCGAGCTACGAGGTGGAAACGGGGCTCCACTGGATGTGGGCGGGAACATCGTGCTTCCTCTCGAGTGGAGACGGGTATGGCGGTGAACTTCTTGAGTTGCAGCAAGGGTGTGAAAGACCCTTTCGAAGTTCCAGAGGTTAGGTGTCATTAGTCTCCAGACGCCTCATCGGAAATAGGCCTCATCTCGCCTGGAAGGGAGAACTTCCTGGATTTTCTCGAGTTGTGGCAGGTGTTCTCGAGTTACGACGGGGACCTCAGGGACCCGCCCTGGTGGCCTCAGGAGAGGCCAGTCCCCATGCGAGTTGCTATGGGGCCTCTCGGGATTCCTCTCCCGTCGATACCGGGGCCAAAAACCTTGTGTGGAGTCAGGGTCGGAACCGAGGATTCCTCTCAGGGGCTGACATGGATCTTTGGGTACTTCTGGAGTCTCCCCAGGGGAGTCAGGCCTCGTCTCGAGTGGGCGCATGCACGTGCGCTTTCCTTCCAGGCTGTAGCAGCAATGTCACGCTTCCCGTGGCGTGGATCAAAGGATCTGTGGTTTTCCCTCGAGGCTTTCCCTCGAGGCTTTCCCACAGGGCTGTCCCACGTGCCACCGTGGTGTGAGTCGATCCTCGGCGTGAAAGATGAGCCAGTGCAGGGCAAAGAGGTTCCTCTGGAATGGACTGAGACATCTGGGGGACTCTTGGAATGGTGGTACGACCCTGGAGTTCCTCTCGCCTCTCCTGTTGAGAGTGCCTCCACTTGAGATGCGACGGGAACGCCGGGAATTCTTTCCCGTTGAAAGCAGGGAAAGGATCCCTCATCTCGAGCTACGAGGTGGAAACGGGGCTCCTCTGGATGTGGGCGGGACCATCGTGCTTCCTCTCGAGTGGAGACGGGTATGGCGGTGAACTTCTTGAGTTGCAGCAAGGGTGTGAAAGACCCTTTCGAAGTTCCAGAGGTTAGGTGTCATTAGTCTCCAGACGCCTCATCGGAAATAGGCCTCATCTCGCCTGGAAGGGAGAACTTCCTGGATTTTCTCGACTTGCGGCAGGTGTTCTCGAGTTACGACGGGGACCTCAGGGACCCGCCCTGGTGGCCTCAGGAGAGGCCAGTCCCCATGCGAGGTGCTACGGGGCCTCTCAGGATTCCTCTCCCGTCGATACCGGGGCCAAAAACCTTGTGTGAAGTCAGGGCCGGAACCGAGGATTCCTCTCAGGGGCTGACATGGATCTTTGGGTACTTCTGGAGTCTCCCCAGGGGAGTCAGGCCTCGTCTCGAGTGGGGGCATGCACGTGCGCTTTCCTTCCAGGCTGTAGCAGCAATGCCACGCTTCCCATCGCGTGGATCAAAGGATCTGTGGTTTTCCCTGGAGGCTTTCCCTCGAGGCTTTCCCACAGGGCTATCCCACGTGCCACCGTGGTGTGAGTCGATCCTCGGCGTGAAAGATGAGCCAGTGCAGGGCAAAGAGGTTACTCTGGAATGGACTGAGACATCTGGGGGACTCTTGGAATGGTGGTACGACCATGGAGTTCCTCTCCCCTTTCCTGTTGAGAGTGCCTCCTCTTGAGATGCGACGGGAACGCCGGGAATTCTTTCCCGTTGAAAGCAGGGAAACGATCCCTCATCTCGAGCTACGAGGGGGAAACGGGGCTCCTCTGGATGTGGGCGGGACCATCGTGCTTCCTCTCGAGTGGAGACGGGTATGGCGGTGAACTTCTTGAGTTGCAGCAAGGGTGTGAAAGACCCTTTCGAAGTTCCAGAGGTTAGGTGTCATTAGTCTCCAGACGCCTCATCGGAAATAGGCCTCATCTCGCCTGGAAGGGAGAACTTCCTGGATTTTCTCGAGTTGCGGCAGGTGTTCTCGAGTTACGACGGGGACCTCAGGGACCCGCCCTGGTGGCCTCAGGAGAATCCAGTCCCCATGCGAGTTGCTAGGGGGCCTCTCGGGATTCCTCTCCCGTCGATACCGGGGCCAAAAACCTTGTGTGGAGTCAGGGCCGGAACCGAGGATTCCTCTCAGGGGCTGACATGGATCTTTGGGTACTTCTGGAGTCTCCCCAGGGGAGTCAGGCCTCGTCTCGAGTGGGGGCATGCAAGTGCGCTTTCCTTCCAGGCTGTAGCAGCAATGCCACGCTTCCCGTCGCGTGGATCAAAGGATCTGTGGTTATCCCTCGAGTCTTTCCCTCTAGGCTTTCCCACAGGGCTGTCCCACGTGCCAACGTGGTGTGAGTCCATCCTCGGCGTGAAAGATTAGCCAGTGCAGGGCAAAGAGGTTCCTCTGGAATGGACTGAGACATCTGGGGGACTCTTGGAATGGTGGTACGACCATGGAGTTCCTCTCGCCTCTCCTGTTGAGAGTGCCTCCACTTGAGATGCGACGGGAACGCCGGGAATTCTTTCCCGTTGAAAGCAGGGAAATGATCCCTCATCTCGAGCTCCGAGGGGGAAACGGGGCTCCTCTGGATGTGGGCGGGACCATCGTGCTTCCTCTCGAGTGGAGACGGGTATGGCGGTGAACTTCTTGAGTTGCAGCAAGGGTGTGAAAGACCCCTTCGAAGTTCCAGAGGTTAGGTGTCATTAGTCTCCAGACGCCTCATCGGAAATAGGCCTCATCTCGCCTGGAAGGGAGAACTTCCTGGATTTTCTCGACTTGCGGCAGGTGTTCTCGAGTTACGACGGGGACCTCAGGGACCCGCCCTGGTGGCCTCAGGAGAGGCCAGTCCCCATGCGAGGTGCTACGGGGCCTCTCAGGATTCCTCTCCCGTCGATACCGGGGCCAAAAACCTTGTGTGAAGTCAGGGCCGGAACCGAGGATTCCTCTCAGGGGCTGACATGGATCTTTGGGTACTTCTGGAGTCTCCCCAGGGGAGTCAGGCCTCGTCTCGAGTGGGGGCATGCACGTGCGCTTTCCTTCCAGGCTGTAGCAGCAATGCCACGGTTCCCATCGCGTGGATCAAAGGATCTGTGGTTTTCCCTGGAGGCTTTCCCTCGAGGCTTTCCCACAGGGCTATCCCACGTGCCACCGTGGTGTGAGTCGATCCTCGGCGTGAAAGATGAGCCAGTGCAGGGCAAAGAGGTTACTCTGGAATGGACTGAGACATCTGGGGGACTCTTGGAATGGTGGTACGACCATGGAGTTCCTCTCCCCTTTCCTGTTGAGAGTGCCTCCTCTTGAGATGCGACGGGAACGCCGGGAATTCTTTCCCGTTGAAAGCAGGGAAACGATCCCTCATCTCGAGCTACGAGGGGGAAACGGGGCTCCTCTGGATGTGGGCGGGACCATCGTGCTTCCTCTCGAGTGGAGACGGGTATGGCGGTGAACTTCTTGAGTTGCAGCAAGGGTGTGAAAGACCCTTTCGAAGTTCCAGAGGTTAGGTGTCATTAGTCTCCAGACGCCTCATCGGAAATAGGCCTCATCTCGCCTGGAAGGGAGAACTTCCTGGATTTTCTCGAGTTGCGGCAGGTGTTCTCGAGTTACGACGGGGACCTCAGGGACCCGCCCTGGTGGCCTCAGGAGAATCCAGTCCCCATGCGAGTTGCTAGGGGGCCTCTCGGGATTCCTCTCCCGTTGATACCGGGGCCAAAAACCTTGTGTGGAGTCAGGGCCGGAACCGAGGATTCCTCTCAGGGGTTGACATGGATCTTTGGGTACTTCTGGAGTCTCCCCAGGGGAGTCAGGCCTCGTCTCGAGTGGGGGCATGCAAGTGCGCTTTCCTTCCAGGCTGTAGCAGCAATGCCACGCTTCCCGTCGCGTGGATCAAAGGATCTGTGGTTATCCCTCGAGTCTTTCCCTCTAGGCTTTCCCACAGGGCTGTCCCACGTGCCAACGTGGTGTGAGTCCATCCTCGGCGTGAAAGATGAGCCAGTGCAGGGCAAAGAGGTTCCTCTGGAATGGACTGAGACATCTGGGGGACTCTTGGAATGGTGGTACGACCATGGAGTTCCTCTCGCCTCTCCTGTTGAGAGTGCCTCCACTTGAGATGCGACGGGAACGCCGGGAATTCTTTCCCGTTGAAAGCAGGGAAAGGATCCCTCATCTCGAGCTACGAGGGGGAAACGGGGCTCCTCTGGATGTGGGCGGGACCATCGTGCTTCCTCTCGAGTGGAGACGGGTATGGCGGTGAACTACTTGAGTTGCAGCAAGGGTGTGAAAGACCCTTTCGAAGTTCCAGAGGTTAGGTGTCATTAGTCTCCAGACGCCTCATCGAAAATAGGCCTCATCTCGCCTGGAAGGGAGAACTTCCTGGATTTTCTCGAGTTGCGGCAGGTGTTCTCGAGTTACGACGGGGACCTCAGGGACCCGCCGTGGTGGCCTCAGGAGAGGCCAGTCCCCATGCGAGTTGCTAGGGGGCCTCTCGGGATTCCTCTCCCATCGATACCGGGGCCAAAAACCTTGTGTGGAGTCAGGGCCGGAACCGAGGATTCCTCTCAGGGGCTGACATGGATCTTTGGGTACTTCTGGAGTCTCCCCAGGGGAGTCAGGCCTCGTCTCGAGTGGGGGCATGCACGTGCGCTTTCCTTCCAGGCTGTAGCAGCAATGCCACGCTTCCCATCGCGTGGATCAAAGGATCTGTGGTTTTCCCTGGAGGCTTTCCCTCGAGGCTTTCCCACAGGGCTGTCCCACGTGCCACCGTGGTGTGAGTCGATAATCGGCGTGAAAGATGAGCCAGTGCAGGGCAAAGAGTTTCCTCTGGAATGGACTGAGACATCTGGGGGACTCTTGGAATGGTGGTACGACCATGGAGTTCCTCTCCCCTTTCCTGTTGAGAGTGCCTCCTCTTGAGATGCGACGGGAACGCCGGGAATTCTTTCCCGTTGAAAGCAGGGAAACGATCCCTCATCTCGAGCTACGAGGGGGAAACGGGGCTCCTCTGGATGTGGGCGGGACCATCGTGCTTCCTCTCGAGTGGAGACGGGTATGGCGGTGAACTTCTTGAGTTGCAGCAAGGGTGTGAAAGACCCTTTCGAAGTTCCAGAGTTTAGGTGTCATTAGTCTCCAGACGCCTCATCGGAAATAGGCCTCATCTCGCCTGGAAGGGAGAACTTCCTGGATTTTCTCGAGTTGTGGCAGGTGTTCTCGAGTTACGACGGGGACCTCAGGGACCCGCCCTGGTGGCCTCAGAAGATGCCAGTCCCCATGCGAGTTGCTAGGGGGCCTCTTGGGATTCCTCTCCCGTCGATACCGGGGCCAAAAACCTTGTGTGGAGTCAGGGCCGGAACCGAGGATTCCTCTCAGGGGCTGACATGGATCTTTGGGTACTTCTGGAGTCTCCCCAGGGGAGTCAGGCCTCGTCTCGAGTGGGGGCATGCACGTGCGCTTTCCTTCCAGGCTGTAGCAGCAATGTCACGCTTCCCGTGGCGTGGATCAAAGGATCTGTGGTTTTCCCTCTAGGCTTTCCCTCTAGGCTTTCCCACAGGGCTCTCCCACGTGCCACCGTGGTGTGAGTCGATCCTCGGCGTGAAAGATGAGCCAGTGCAGGGCAAAGAGTTTCCTCTGGAATGGACTGACACATCTGGGGGACTCTTGGAATGGTGGTACGACCATGGAGTTCCTCTCGCCTCTCCTGTTGAGAGTGCCTCCTCTTGAGATGCGACGGGAACGCCGGGAATTCTTTCCCGTTGAAAGCAGGGAAAGGATCCCTCATCTCGAGCTACGAGGTGGAAACGGGGCTCCACTGGATGTGGGCGGGAACATCGTGCTTCCTCTCGAGTGGAGACGGGTATGGCGGTGAACTTCTTGAGTTGCAGCAAGGGTGTGAAAGACCCTTTCGAAGTTCCAGAGGTTAGGTGTCATTAGTCTCCAGACGCCTCATCGGAAATAGGCCTCATCTCGCCTGGAAGGGAGAACTTCCTGGATTTTCTCGAGTTGTGGCAGGTGTTCTCGAGTTACGACGGGGACCTCAGGGACCCGCCCTGGTGGCCTCAGGAGAGGCCAGTCCCCATGCGAGTTGCTATGGGGCCTCTCGGGATTCCTCTCCCGTCGATACCGGGGCCAAAAACCTTGTGTGGAGTCAGGGTCGGAACCGAGGATTCCTCTCAGGGGCTGACATGGATCTTTGGGTACTTCTGGAGTCTCCCCAGGGGAGTCAGGCCTCGTCTCGAGTGGGCGCATGCACGTGCGCTTTCCTTCCAGGCTGTAGCAGCAATGTCACGCTTCCCGTGGCGTGGATCAAAGGATCTGTGGTTTTCCCTCGAGGCTTTCCCTCGAGGCTTTCCCACAGGGCTGTCCCACGTGCCACCGTGGTGTGAGTCGATCCTCGGCGTGAAAGATGAGCCAGTGCAGGGCAAAGAGGTTCCTCTGGAATGGACTGAGACATCTGGGGGACTCTTGGAATGGTGGTACGACCCTGGAGTTCCTCTCGCCTCTCCTGTTGAGAGTGCCTCCACTTGAGATGCGACGGGAACGCCGGGAATTCTTTCCCGTTGAAAGCAGGGAAAGGATCCCTCATCTCGAGCTACGAGGTGGAAACGGGGCTCCTCTGGATGTGGGCGGGACCATCGTGCTTCCTCTCGAGTGGAGACGGGTATGGCGGTGAACTTCTTGAGTTGCAGCAAGGGTGTGAAAGACCCTTTCGAAGTTCCAGAGGTTAGGTGTCATTAGTCTCCAGACGCCTCATCGGAAATAGGCCTCATCTCGCCTGGAAGGGAGAACTTCCTGGATTTTCTCGACTTGCGGCAGGTGTTCTCGAGTTACGACGGGGACCTCAGGGACCCGCCCTGGTGGCCTCAGGAGAGGCCAGTCCCCATGCGAGGTGCTACGGGGCCTCTCAGGATTCCTCTCCCGTCGATACCGGGGCCAAAAACCTTGTGTGAAGTCAGGGCCGGAACCGAGGATTCCTCTCAGGGGCTGACATGGATCTTTGGGTACTTCTGGAGTCTCCCCAGGGGAGTCAGGCCTCGTCTCGAGTGGGGGCATGCACGTGCGCTTTCCTTCCAGGCTGTAGCAGCAATGCCACGCTTCCCATCGCGTGGATCAAAGGATCTGTGGTTTTCCCTGGAGGCTTTCCCTCGAGGCTTTCCCACAGGGCTATCCCACGTGCCACCGTGGTGTGAGTCGATCCTCGGCGTGAAAGATGAGCCAGTGCAGGGCAAAGAGGTTACTCTGGAATGGACTGAGACATCTGGGGGACTCTTGGAATGGTGGTACGACCATGGAGTTCCTCTCCTCTTTCCTGTTGAGAGTGCCTCCTCTTGAGATGCGACGGGAACGCCGGGAATTCTTTCCCGTTGAAAGCAGGGAAACGATCCCTCATCTCGAGCTACGAGGGGGAAACGGGGCTCCTCTGGATGTGGGCGGGACCATCGTGCTTCCTCTCGAGTGGAGACGGGTATGGCGGTGAACTTCTTGAGTTGCAGCAAGGGTGTGAAAGACCCTTTCGAAGTTCCAGAGGTTAGGTGTCATTAGTCTCCAGACGCCTCATCGGAAATAGGCCTCATCTCGCCTGGAAGGGAGAACTTCCTGGATTTTCTCGAGTTGCGGCAGGTGTTCTCGAGTTACGACGGGGACCTCAGGGACCCGCCCTGGTGGCCTCAGGAGAATCCAGTCCCCATGCGAGTTGCTAGGGGGCCTCTCGGTATTCCTCTCCCGTCGATACCGGGGCCAAAAACCTTGTGTGGAGTCAGGGCCGGAACCGAGGATTCCTCTCAGGGGCTGACATGGATCTTTGGGTACTTCTGGAGTCTCCCCAGGGGAGTCAGGCCTCGTCTCGAGTGGGGGCATGCAAGTGCGCTTTCCTTCCAGGCTGTAGCAGCAATGCCACGCTTCCCGTCGCGTGGATCAAAGGATCTGTGGTTATCCCTCGAGTCTTTCCCTCTAGGCTTTCCCACAGGGCTGTCCCACGTGCCAACGTGGTGTGAGTCCATCCTCGGCGTGAAAGATTAGCCAGTGCAGGGCAAAGAGGTTCCTCTGGAATGGACTGAGACATCTGGGGGACTCTTGGAATGGTGGTACGACCATGGAGTTCCTCTCGCCTCTCCTGTTGAGAGTGCCTCCACTTGAGATGCGACGGGAACGCCGGGAATTCTTTCCCGTTGAAAGCAGGGAAAGGATCCCTCATCTCGAGCTCCGAGGGGGAAACGGGGCTCCTCTGGATGTGGGCGGGACCATCGTGCTTCCTCTCGAGTGGAGACGGGTATGGCGGTGAACTTCTTGAGTTGCAGCAAGGGTGTGAAAGACCCCTTCGAAGTTCCAGAGGTTAGGTGTCATAAGTCTCCAGACGCCTCATCGGAAATAGGCCTCATCTCGCCTGGAAGGGAGAACTTCCTGGATTTTCTCGAGTTGTGGCAGGTGTTCTCGAGTTACGACGGGGACCTCAGGGACCCGCCCTGGTGGCCTCAGGAGAGGCCAGTCCCCATGCGAGGTGCTAGGGGGCCTCTCGGGATTCCTCTCCCGTCGATACCGGGGCCAAAAACCTTGTGTGGATTCAGGGCCGGAACCGAGGATTCCTCTCAGGGGCTGACATGGATCTTTGGGTACTTCTGGAGTCTCCCCAGGGGAGTCAGGCCTCGTCTCGAGTGGGCGCATTCACGTGCGCTTTCCTTCCAGGCTGTAGCAGCAATGTCACGCTTCCCGTCACGTGGATCAAAGGATCTGTGGTTTTCCCTCGAGGCTTTCCCTCGAGGCTTTCCCACAGGGCTGTCCCACGTGCCACCGTGGTGTGAGTCGATCCTCGGCGTGAAAGATGAGCCAGTGCAGGGCAAAGAGGTTCCTCTGGAATGGACTGAGACATCTGGGGGACTCTTGGAATGGTGGTACGACCATGGAGTTCCTCTCGCCTCTCCTGTTGAGAGTGCCTCCTCTTGAGATGCGACGGGAACGCCGGGAATTCTTTCCCGTTGAAAGCAGGGAAAGGATCCATCATCTCGAGCTACGAGGGGGAAACGGGGCTCCTCTGGATGTGGGCGGGACCATCGTGCTTCCTCTCGAGTGGAGACGGGTATGGCGGTGAACTACTTGAGTTGCAGCAAGGGTGTGAAAGACCCTTTCGAAGTTCCAGAGGTTAGGTGTCATTAGTCTCCAGACGCCTCATCGAAAATAGGCCTCATCTCGCCTGGAAGGGAGAACTTCCTGGATTTTCTCGAGTTGCGGCAGGTGTTCTCGAGTTACGACGGGGACCTCAGGGACCCGCCGTGGTGGCCTCAGGAGAGGCCAGTCCCCATGCGAGTTGCTAGGGGGCCTCTCGGGATTCCTCTCCCATCGATACCGGGGCCAAAAACCTTGTGTGGAGTCAGGGCCGGAACCGAGGATTCCTCTCAGGGGCTGACATGGATCTTTGGGTACTTGTGGAGTCTCCCCAGGGGAGTCAGGCCTCGTCTCGAGTGGGGGCATGCACGTGCGCTTTCCTTCCAGGCTGTAGCAGCAATGCCACGCTTCCCATCGCGTGGATCAAAGGATCTGTGGTTTTCCCTGGAGGCTTTCCCTCGAGGCTTTCCCACAGGGCTGTCCCACGTGCCACCGTGGTGTGAGTCGATAATCGGCGTGAAAGATGAGCCAGTGCAGGGCAAAGAGTTTCCTCTGGAATGGACTGAGACATCTGGGGGACTCTTGGAATGGTGGTACGACCATGGAGTTCCTCTCCCCTTTCCTGTTGAGAGTGCCTCCTCTTGAGATGCGACGGGAACGCCGGGAATTCTTTCCCGTTGAAAGCAGGGAAACGATCCCTCATCTCGAGCTACGAGGGGGAAACGGGGCTCCTCTGGATGTGGGCGGGACCATCGTGCTTCCTCTCGAGTGGAGACGGGTATGGCGGTGAACTTCTTGAGTTGCAGCAAGGGTGTGAAAGACCCTTTCGAAGTTCCAGAGGTTAGGTGTCATTAGTCTCCAGACGCCTCATCGGAAATAGGCCTCATCTCGCCTGGAAGGGAGAACTTCCTGGATTTTCTCGAGTTGTGGCAGGTGTTCTCGAGTTACGACGGGGACCTCAGGGACCCGCCCTGGTGGCCTCAGAAGATGCCAGTCCCCATGCGAGTTGCTAGGGGGCCTCTCGGGATTCCTCTCCCGTCGATACCGGGGCCAAAAACCTTGTGTGGAGTCAGGGCCGGAACCGAGGATTCCTCTCAGGGGCTGACATGGATCTTTGGGTACTTCTGGAGTCTCCCCAGGGGAGTCAGGCCTCGTCTCGAGTGGGGGCATGCACGTACGCTTTCCTTCCAGGCTGTAGCAGCAATGTCACGCTTCCCGTGGCGTGGATCAAAGGATCTGTGGTTTTCCCTGGAGGCTTTCCCTCGAGGCTTTCCCACAGGGCTATCCCACGTGCCACCGTGGTGTGAGTCGATCCTCGGCGTGAAAGATGAGCCAGTGCAGGGCAAAGAGGTTACTCTGGAATGGACTGAGACATCTGGGGGACTCTTGGAATGGTGGTACGACCATGGAGTTCCTCTCCTCTTTCCTGTTGAGAGTGCCTCCTCTTGAGATGCGACGGGAACGCCGGGAATTCTTTCCCGTTGAAAGCAGGGAAACGATCCCTCATCTCGAGCTACGAGGGGGAAACGGGGCTCCTCTGGATGTGGGCGGGACCATCGTGCTTCCTCTCGAGTGGAGACGGGTATGGCGGTGAACTTCTTGAGTTGCAGCAAGGGTGTGAAAGACCCTTTCGAAGTTCCAGAGGTTAGGTGTCATTAGTCTCCAGACGCCTCATCGGAAATAGGCCTCATCTCGCCTGGAAGGGAGAACTTCCTGGATTTTCTCGAGTTGCGGCAGGTGTTCTCGAGTTACGACGGGGACCTCAGGGACCCGCCCTGGTGGCCTCAGGAGAATCCAGTCCCCATGCGAGTTGCTAGGGGGCCTCTCGGTATTCCTCTCCCGTCGATACCGGGGCCAAAAACCTTGTGTGGAGTCAGGGCCGGAACCGAGGATTCCTCTCAGGGGCTGACATGGATCTTTGGGTACTTCTGGAGTCTCCCCAGGGGAGTCAGGCCTCGTCTCGAGTGGGGGCATGCAAGTGCGCTTTCCTTCCAGGCTGTAGCAGCAATGCCACGCTTCCCGTCGCGTGGATCAAAGGATCTGTGGTTATCCCTCGAGTCTTTCCCTCTAGGCTTTCCCACAGGGCTGTCCCACGTGCCAACGTGGTGTGAGTCCATCCTCGGCGTGAAAGATTAGCCAGTGCAGGGCAAAGAGGTTCCTCTGGAATGGACTGAGACATCTGGGGGACTCTTGGAATGGTGGTACGACCATGGAGTTCCTCTCGCCTCTCCTGTTGAGAGTGCCTCCACTTGAGATGCGACGGGAACGCCGGGAATTCTTTCCCGTTGAAAGCAGGGAAAGGATCCCTCATCTCGAGCTCCGAGGGGGAAACGGGGCTCCTCTGGATGTGGGCGGGACCATCGTGCTTCCTCTCGAGTGGAGACGGGTATGGCGGTGAACTTCTTGAGTTGCAGCAAGGGTGTGAAAGACCCCTTCGAAGTTCCAGAGGTTAGGTGTCATAAGTCTCCAGACGCCTCATCGGAAATAGGCCTCATCTCGCCTGGAAGGGAGAACTTCCTGGATTTTCTCGAGTTGTGGCAGGTGTTCTCGAGTTACGACGGGGACCTCAGGGACCCGCCCTGGTGGCCTCAGGAGAGGCCAGTCCCCATGCGAGGTGCTAGGGGGCCTCTCGGGATTCCTCTCCCGTCGATACCGGGGCCAAAAACCTTGTGTGGATTCAGGGCCGGAACCGAGGATTCCTCTCAGGGGCTGACATGGATCTTTGGGTACTTCTGGAGTCTCCCCAGGGGAGTCAGGCCTCGTCTCGAGTGGTCGCATTCACGTGCGCTTTCCTTCCAGGCTGTAGCAGCAATGTCACGCTTCCCGTCGCGTGGATCAAAGGATCTGTGGTTTTCCCTCGAGGCTTTCCCTCGAGGCTTTCCCACAGGGCTGTCCCACGTGCCACCGTGGTGTGAGTCGATCCTCGGCGTGAAAGATGAGCCAGTGCAGGGCAAAGAGGTTCCTCTGGAATGGACTGAGACATCTGGGGGACTCTTGGAATGGTGGTACGACCATGGAGTTCCTCTCGCCTCTCCTGTTGAGAGTGCCTCCTCTTGAGATGCGACGGGAACGCCGGGAATTCTTTCCCGTTGAAAGCAGGGAAAGGATCCATCATCTCGAGCTACGAGGGGGAAACGGGGCTCCTCTGGATGTGGGCGGGACCATCGTGCTTCCTCTCGAGTGGAGACGGGTATGGCGGTGAACTACTTGAGTTGCAGCAAGGGTGTGAAAGACCCTTTCGAAGTTCCAGAGGTTAGGTGTCATTAGTCTCCAGACGCCTCATCGAAAATAGGCCTCATCTCGCCTGGAAGGGAGAACTTCCTGGATTTTCTCGAGTTGCGGCAGGTGTTCTCGAGTTACGACGGGGACCTCAGGGACCCGCCGTGGTGGCCTCAGGAGAGGCCAGTCCCCATGCGAGTTGCTAGGGGGCCTCTCGGGATTCCTCTCCCATCGATACCGGGGCCAAAAACCTTGTGTGGAGTCAGGGCCGGAACCGAGGATTCCTCTCAGGGGCTGACATGGATCTTTGGGTACTTGTGGAGTCTCCCCAGGGGAGTCAGGCCTCGTCTCGAGTGGGGGCATGCACGTGCGCTTTCCTTCCAGGCTGTAGCAGCAATGTCACGCTTCCCGTGGCGTGGATCAAAGGATCTGTGGTTTTCCCTCTAGGCTTTCCCTCTAGGCTTTCCCACAGGGCTCTCCCACGTGCCACCGTGGTGTGAGTCGATCCTCGGCGTGAAAGATGAGCCAGTGCAGGGCAAAGAGTTTCCTCTGGAATGGACTGACACATCTGGGGGACTCTTGGAATGGTGGTACGACCATGGAGTTCCTCTCGCCTCTCCTGTTGAGAGTGCCTCCTCTTGAGATGCGACGGGAACGCCGGGAATTCTTTCCCGTTGAAAGCAGGGAAAGGATCCCTCATCTCGAGCTACGAGGTGGAAACGGGGCTCCACTGGATGTGGGCGGGAACATCGTGCTTCCTCTCGAGTGGAGACGGGTATGGCGGTGAACTTCTTGAGTTGCAGCAAGGGTGTGAAAGACCCTTTCGAAGTTCCAGAGGTTAGGTGTCATTAGTCTCCAGACGCCTCATCGGAAATAGGCCTCATCTCGCCTGGAAGGGAGAACTTCCTGGATTTTCTCGAGTTGTGGCAGGTGTTCTCGAGTTACGACGGGGACCTCAGGGACCCGCCCTGGTGGCCTCAGGAGAGGCCAGTCCCCATGCGAGTTGCTATGGGGCCTCTCGGGATTCCTCTCCCGTCGATACCGGGGCCAAAAACCTTGTGTGGAGTCAGGGTCGGAACCGAGGATTCCTCTCAGGGGCTGACATGGATCTTTGGGTACTTCTGGAGTCTCCCCAGGGGAGTCAGGCCTCGTCTCGAGTGGGCGCATGCACGTGCGCTTTCCTTCCAGGCTGTAGCAGCAATGTCACGCTTCCCGTGGCGTGGATCAAAGGATCTGTGGTTTTCCCTCGAGGCTTTCCCTCGAGGCTTTCCCACAGGGCTGTCCCACGTGCCACCGTGGTGTGAGTCGATCCTCGGCGTGAAAGATGAGCCAGTGCAGGGCAAAGAGGTTCCTCTGGAATGGACTGAGACATCTGGGGGACTCTTGGAATGGTGGTACGACCCTGGAGTTCCTCTCGCCTCTCCTGTTGAGAGTGCCTCCACTTGAGATGCGACGGGAACGCCGGGAATTCTTTCCCGTTGAAAGCAGGGAAAGGATCCCTCATCTCGAGCTACGAGGTGGAAACGGGGCTCCACTGGATGTGGGCGGGAACATCGTGCTTCCTCTCGAGTGGAGACGGGTATGGCGGTGAACTTCTTGAGTTGCAGCAAGGGTGTGAAAGACCCTTTCGAAGTTCCAGAGGTTAGGTGTCATTAGTCTCCAGACGCCTCATCGGAAATAGGCCTCATCTCGCCTGGAAGGGAGAACTTCCTGGATTTTCTCGAGTTGCGGCAGGTGTTCTCGAGTTACGACGGGGACCTCAGGGACCCGCCCTGGTGGCCTCAGGAGAGGCCAGTCCCCATGCGAGGTGCTACGGGGCCTCTCGGGATTCCTCTCCCGTCGATACCGGGGCCAAAATCCTTGTGTGGAGTCAGGGCCGGAACCGAGGATTCCTCTCAGGGGCTGACATGGATCTTTGGGTACTTCTGGAGTCTCCCCAGGGGAGTCAGGCCTCGTCTCGAGTGGGGGCATGCACGTGCGCTTTCCTTCCAGGCTGTAGCAGCAATGTCACGCTTCCCGTGGCGTGGATCAAAGGATCTGTGGTTTTCCCTCGAGGCTTTCCCTCGAGGCTTTCCCACAGGGCTGTCCCACGTGCCACCGTGGTGTGAGTCGATCCTCGGCGTGAAAGATGAGACAGTGCAGGGCAAAGAGGTTCCTCTGGAATGGACTGAGACATCTGGGGGACTCTTGGAATGGTGGTACGACCATGGAGTTCCTCTCGCCTCTCCTGTTGAGAGTGCCTCCACTTGAGATGCGACGGGAACGCCGGGAATTCTTTCCCGTTGAAAGCAGGGAAAGGATCCCTCATCTCGAGCTACGAGGTGAAAACGGGGCTCCTCTAGATGTGGGCAGGACCATCGTGCTTCCTCTCGAGTGGAGACGGGTATGGCGGTAAACTTCTTGAGTTGCAGCAAGGGTGTGAAAGACCCTTTCGAAGTTCCAGAGGTTAGGTGTCATTAGTCTCCAGAGGCCTCATCGGAAATAGGCCTCATCTCGCCTGGAAGGGAGAACTTCCTGGATTTTTTCGAGTTGCGGCAGGTGTTCTCGAGTTACGACGGGGACCTCAGGGACCCGCCCTGGTGGCCTCAGGAGAGGCCAGTCCCCATGCGAGTTGCTAGGGGGCCTCTCGGGATTCCTCTCCCGTCGATACCGGGGCCAAAATCCTTGTGTGGAGTCAGGGCCGGAACCGAGGATTCCTCTCAGGGGCTGACATGGATCTTTGGGTACTTCTGGAGTCTCCCCAGGGGAGTCAGGCCTCGTCTCGAGTGGGGGCATGCACGTGCGCTTTCCTTCCAGGCTGTAGCAGCAATGCCACGCTTCCCATCGCGTGGATCAAAGGATCTGTGGTTTTCCCTCGAGGCTTTCCCTCGAGGCTTTCCCACAGGGCTGTCCCACGTGCCACCGTGGTGTGAGTCGATCCTCGGCGTGAAAGATGAGCCAGTGCAGGGCAAAGAGGTTCCTCTGGAATGGACTGAGACATCTGGGGGACTCTTGGAATGGTGGTACGACCATGGAGTTCCTCTCCCCTTTCCTGTTGAGAGTGCCTCCTCTTGAGATGCGACGGGAACGCCGGGAATTTTTTCCCGTTGAAAGCAGGGAAACGATCCCTCATCTCGAGCTCCGAGGGGGAAACGGGGCTCCTCTGGATGTGGGCGGGACCATCGTGCTTCCTCTCGAGTGGAGACGGGTATGGCGGTGAACTTCTTGAGTTGCAGCAAGGGTGTGAAAGACCCTTTCGAAGTTCCAGAGGTTAGGTGTCATTAGTCTCCAGACGCCTCATCGGAAATAGGCCTCATCTCGCCTGGAAGGGAGAACTTCCTGGATTTTCTCGAGTTGCGGCAGGTGTTCTCGAGTTACGACGGGGACCTCAGGGACCCGCCCTGGTGGCCTCAGGAGAGTCCAGTCCCCATGCGAGTTGCTAGGGGGCCTCTCGGGATTCCTCTCCCGTCGATACCGGGGCCAAAAACCTTGTGTGGAGTCAGGGCCGGAACCGAGGATTCCTCTCAGGGGCTGACATGGATCTTTGGGTACTTCTGGAGTCTCCCCAGGGGAGTCAGGCCAGGTCTCGAGTGGGGGCATGCACGTGCGCTTTCCTTCCAGGCTGTAGCAGCAATGTCACGCTTCCCGTCGCGTGGATGAAAGGATCTGTGGTTTTCCCTCGAGTCTTTCCCTCTAGGCTTTCGCACAGGGCTGTCCCACGTGCCACCGTGGTGTGAGTCGATCCTCGGCGTGAAAGATGAGCCAGTGCAGGGCAAAGAGGTTCCTCTGGAATGGACTGAGACATCTGGGGGACTCTTGGAATGGTGGTACGACCATGGAGTTCCTCTCGCCTCTCCTGTTGAGAGTGCCTCCACTTGAGATGCGACGGGAACGCCGGGAATTCTTTCCCGTTGAAAGCAGGGAAAGGATCCCTCATCTCGAGCTACGAGGTGGAAACGGGGCTCCTCTGGATGTGGGCGGGACCATCGTGCTTCCTGTCGAGTGGAGACGGGTATGGCGGTGAACTTCTTGAGTTGCAGCAAGGGTGTGAAAGACCCTTTCGAAGTTCCAGAGGTTAGGTGTCATTAGTCTCCAGACGCCTCATCGGAAATAGGCCTCATCTCGCCTGGAAGGGAGAACTTCCTGGATTTTCTCGAGTTGTGGCAGGTGTTCTCGAGTTACGACGGGGACCTCAGGGACCCGCCCTGGTGGCCTCAGGAGAGGCCAGTCCCCAGGCGAGTTGCTAGGGGGCCTCTCAGGATTCCTCTCCCGTCAATACCGGGGCCAAAAACCTTGTGTGGTGTCAGGGCCGGAACCGAGGATTCCTCTCAGGGGCTGACATGGATCTTTGGGTACTTCTGGAGTCTCCCCAGGGGAGTCAGGCCTCGTCTCGAGTGGGGGCATGCACGTGCGCTTTCCTTCCAGGCTGTAGCAGCAATGTCACTCTTCCCGTGGCGTGGATCAAAGGATCTGTGGTTTTCCCTCGAGGCTTTCCCTCTAGGTTTTCCCACAGGGCTCTCCCACGTGCCACCGTGGTGTGAGTCGATCCTCGGCGTGAAAGATGAGCCAGTGCAGGGCAAAGAGTTTCCTCTGGAATGGACTGACACATCTGGGGGACTCTTGGAATGGTGGTACGACCATGGAGTTCCTCTCGCCTCTCCTGTTGAGAGTGCCTCCTCTTGAGATGCGACGGGAACGCCGGGAATTCTTTCCCGTTGAAAGCAGGGAAAGGTTCCCTCATCTCGAGCTACGAGGTGGAAACGGGGCTCCACTGGATGTGGGCAGGACCATCGTGTTTCCTCTCGAGTGGAGACGGGTATGGCGGTGAACTTCTTGAGTTGCAGCAAGGGTGTGAAAGACCCTTTCGAAGTTCCAGAGGTTAGGTGTCATTAGTCTCCAGACGCCTCATCGGAAATAGGCCTCATCTCGCCTGGAAGGGAGAACTTCCTGGATTTTCTCGAGTTGTGGAAGGTGTTCTCGAGTTACGACGGGGACCTCAGGGACCCGCCCTGGTGGCCTCAGGAGAGGCCAGTCCCCATGCGAGGTGCTAGGGGGCCTCTCGGGATTCCTCTCCCGTCGATACCGGGGCCAAAAACCTTGTGTGGAGTCAGGGCCGGAACCGAGGATTCCTCTCAGGGGCTGACATGGATCTTTGGGTACTTCTGGAGTCTCCCCAGGGGAGTCAGGCCTCGTCTCGAGTGGGCGCATGCACGTGCGCTTTCCTTCCAGGCTGTAGCAGCAATGTCACGCTTCCCGTCGCGTGGATCAAAGGATCTGTGGTTTTCCCTCGAGGCTTTCCCTCGAGGCTTTCCCACAGGGCTGTCCCACGTGCCACCGTGGTGTGAGTCGATCCTCGGCGTGAAAGATGAGCCAGTGCAGGGCAAAGAGGTTCCTCTGGAATGGACTGAGACATCTGGGGGACTCTTGGAATGGTGGTACGACCATGGAGTTCCTCTCGCCTCTCCTGTTGAGAGTGCCTCCTCTTGAGATGCGACGGGAACGCCGGGAATTCTTTCCCGTTGAAAGCAGGGAAAGGATCCATCATCTCGAGCTACGAGGGGGAAACGGGGCTCCTCTGGATGTGGGCGGGACCATCGTGCTTCCTCTCGAGTGGAGACGGGTATGGCGGTGAACTACTTGAGTTGCAGCAAGGGTGTGAAAAACCCTTTCGAAGTTCCAGAGGTTAGGTGTCATTAGTCTCCAGACGCCTCATCGGAAATAGGCCTCATCTCGCCTGGAATGGAGAACTTCCTGGATTTTCTCGAGTTGCGGCAGGTGTTCTCGAGTTACGACGGGGACCTCAGGGACCCGCCCTGGTGGCCTCAGGAGAGGCCAGTCCCCATGCGAGTTGCTAGGGGGCCTCTCGGGATTCCTCTCCCGTCGATACCGGGGCCAAAAACCTTGTGTGGAGTCAGGGCCGGAACCGAGGATTCCTCTCAGGGGCTGACATGGATCTTTGGGTACTTGTGGAGTCTCCCCAGGGGAGTCAGGCCTCGTCTCGAGTGGGGGCATGCACGTGCGCTTTCCTTCCAGGCTGTAGCAGCAATGTCACTCTTCCCGTGGCGTGGATCAAAGGATCTGTGGTTTTCCCTGGAGGCTTTCCCTCGAGGCTTTCCCACAGGGCTGTCCCACGTGCCACCGTGGTGTGATTCGATCCTCGGCGTGAAAGCTGAGCCAGTGCAGGGCAAAGAGGTTCCTCTGGAATGGACTGAGACATCTGGGGGACTCTTGGAATGGTGGTACGACCATGGAGTTCCTCTCACCACTCCTGTTGAGAGTGCCTCCTCTTGAGATGCGACGGGAACGCCGGGAATTCTTTCCCGTTGAAAGCAGGGAAAAGATCCCTCATCTCGAGCTACGAGGTGAAAACGGGGCTGCTCTAGATGTGGGCGGGACCATCGTGCTTCCTCTCGAGTGGAGACGGGTATGGCGGTAAACTTCTTGAGTTGCAGCAAGGGTGTGAAAGACCCTTTCGAAGTTCCAGAGGTTAGGTGTCATTAGTCTCCAGAGGCCTCATCGGAAATAGGCCTCATCTCGCCTGGAAGGGAGAACTTCCTGGATTTTTTCGAGTTGCGGCAGGTGTTCTCGAGTTACGACGGGGACCTCAGGGACCCGCCCTGGTGGCCTCAGGAGAGGCCAGTCCCCATGCGAGGTGCTACGGGGCCTCTCGGGATTCCTCTACCGTCGATACCGGGGCCAAAATCCTTGTGTGGAGTCAGGGCCGGAACCGAGGATTCCTCTCAGGGGCTGACATGGATCTTTGGGTACTTCTGGAGTCTCCCCAGGGGAGTCAGGCCTCGTCTCGAGTGGGGGCATGCACGTGCGCTTTCCTTCCAGGCTGTAGCAGCAATGCCACGCTTCCCATCGCGTGGATCAAAGGATCTGTGGTTTTCCCTGGAGGCTTTCCCTCGAGGCTTTCCCACAGGGCTGTCCCACGTGCCACCGTGGTGTGAGTCGATCCTCGGCGTGAAAGATGAGCCAGTGCAGGGCAAAGAGTTTCCTCTGGAATGGACTGACACATCTGGGGGACTCTTGGAATGGTGGTACGACCATGGAGTTCCTCTCCCCTTTCCTGTTGAGAGTGCCTCCTCTTGAGATGCGACGGGAACGCCGGGAATTCTTTCCCGTTGAAAGCAGGGAAACGATCCCTCATCTCGAGCTACGAGGGGGAAAAGGGGCTCCTCTGGATGTGGGCGGGACCATCGTGCTTCCTTTCGAGTGGAGACGGGTATGGCGGTTGAACTTCTTGAGTTGCAGCAAGGGTGTGAAAGACCCTTTCGAAGTTCAAGAGTTTAGGTGTCATTAGTCTCCAGACGCCTCATCGGAAATAGGCCTCATCTCGCCTGGAAGGGAGAACTTCCTGGATTTTCTCGAGTTGTGGCAGGTGTTCTCGAGTTACGACGGGGACCTCAGGGACCCGCCCTGGTGGCCTCAGAAGATGCCAGTCCCCATGCGAGTTGCTAGGGGGCCTCTCGGGATTCCTCTCCCGTCGATACCGGGGCCAAAAACCTTGTGTGGAGTCAGGGCCGGAACCGAGGATTCCTCTCAGGGGCTGACATGGATCTTTGGGTACTTCTGGAGTCTCCCCAGGGGAGTCAGGCCTCGTCTCGAGTGGGGGCATGCACGTGCGCTTTCCTTCCAGGCTGTAGCAGCAATGTCACGCTTCCCGTGGCGTGGATCAAAGGATCTGTGGTTTTCCCTCGAGGCTTTCCCTCTAGGCTTTCCCACAGGGCTCTCCCACGTGCCACCGTGGTGTGAGTCGATCCTCGGCGTGAAAGATGAGCCAGTGCAGGGCAAAGAGTTTCCTCTGGAATGGACTGACACATCTGGGGGACTCTTGGAATGGTGGTACGACCATGGAGTTCCTCTCGCCTCTCCTGTTGAGAGTGCCTCCACTTGAGATGCGACGGGAACGCCGGGAATTCTTTCCCGTTGAAAGCAGGGAAAGGATCCCTCATCTCGAGCTACGAGGTGGAAACGGGGCTCCTCTGGATGTGGGCGAGACCATCGTGCTTCCTCTCGAGTGGAGACGGGTATGGCGGTGAACTTCTTGAGTTGCAGCAAGGGTGTGAAAGACCCTTTCGAAGTTCCAGAGGTTAGGTGTCATTAGTCTCCAGACGCCTCATCGGAAATAGGCCTCATCTCGCCTGGAAGGGAGAACTTCCTGGATTTTGTCGAGTTGCGGCAGGTGTTCTCGAGTTACGACGGGGACCTCAGGGACCCGCCCTGGTGGCCTCAGGAGAGGCCAGTCCCCATGCGAGGTGCTACGGGGCCTCTCGGGATTCCTCTCCCGTCGATACCGGGGCCAAAATCCTTGTGTGGAGTCAGTGCCGGAACCGAGGATTCCTCTCAGGGGCTGACATGGATCTTTGGGTACTTCTGGAGTCTCCCCAGGGGAGTCAGGCCTCGTCTCGAGTGGGGGCATGCACGTGCGCTTTCCTTCCAGGCTGTAGCAGCAATGCCACGCTTCCCATCGCGTGGATCAAAGGATATGTGGTTTTCCCTGGAGGCTTTCCCTCGAGGCTTTCCCACAGGGCTGTCCCACGTGCCACCGTGGTGTGAGTCGATCCTCGGCGTGAAAGATGAGCCAGTGCAGGGCAAAGAGGTTCCTCTGGAATGGACTGAGACATCTGGGGGACTCTTGGAATGGTGGTACGACCATGGAGTTCCTCTCCCCTTTCCTGTTGAGAGTGCCTCCTCTTGAGATGCGACGGGAACGCCGGGAATTCTTTCCCGTTGAAAGCAGGGAAACGATCCCTCATCTCGAGCTACGAGGGGGAAACGGGGCTCCTCTGGATGTGGGCGGGACCATCGTGCTTCCTCTCGAGTGGAGACGGGTATGGCGGTGAACTTCTTGAGTTGCAGCAAGGGTGTGAAAGACCCTTTCGAAGTTCCAGAGGTTAGGTGTCATTAGTCTCCAGACGCCTCATCGGAAATAGGCCTCATCTCGCCTGGAAGGGAGAACTTCCTGGATTTTCTCGAGTTGTGGCAGGTGTTCTCGAGTTACGACGGTGACCTCAGGGACCCGCCCTGGTGGCCTCAGGAGAGGCCAGTCCCCATGCGAGTTGCTAGGGGGCCTCTCGAGATTCCTCTCCCGTAGAAACCGGGGCCAAAAACCTTGTGTGGAGTCAGGGCCAGAACCGAGGATTCCTCTCAGGGGCTGACATGGATCTTTGGGTACTTCTGGAGTCTCCCCAGGGGAGTCAGGCCTCGTCTCGAGTGGGGGCATGCACGTGCGCTTTCCTTCCAGGCTGTAGCAGCAATGTCACGCTTCCCGTGGCGTGGATCAAAGGATCTGTGGTTTTCCCTCGAGGCTTTCCCTCTAGGCTTTCCCACAGGGCTCTCCCACGTGCCACCGTGGTGTGAGTCGATCCTCGGCGTGAAAGATGAGCCAGTGCAGGGCAAAGAGTTTCCTCTGGAATGGACTGACACATCTGGGGGACTCTTGGAATGGTGGTACGACCATGGAGTTCCTCTCGCCTCTCCTGTTGAGAGTGCCTCCTCTTGAGATGCGACGGGAACGCCGGGAATTCTTTCCCGTTGAAAGCAGGGAAAGGATCCCTCATCTCGAGCTACGAGGTGGAAACGGGGCTCCACTGGATGTGGGCGGGACCATCGTGCTTCCTCTCGAGTGGAGACGGGTATGGCGGTGAACTTCTTGAGTTGCAGCAAGGGTGTGAAAGACCCTTTCGAAGTTCCAGAGTTTAGGTGTCATTAGTCTCCAGACGCCTCATCGGAAATAGGCCTCATCTCGCCTGGAAGGGAGAACTTCCTGGATTTTCTCGAGTTGTGGCAGGTGTTCTCGAGTTACGACGGGGACCTCAGGGACCCGCCCTGGTGGCCTCAGAAGATGCCAGTCCCCATGCGAGTTGCTAGGGGGCCTCTCGGGATTCCTCTCCCGTCGATACCGGGGCCAAAAACATTGTGTGGAGTCAGGGCCGGAACCGAGGATTCCTCTCAGGGGCTGACATGGATCTTTGGGTACTTCTGGAGTCTCCCCAGGGGAGTCAGGCCTCGTCTCGAGTGGGGGCATGCACGTGCGCTTTCCTTCCAGGCTGTAGCAGCAATGTCACGCTTCCCGTGGCGTGGATCAAAGGATCTGTGGTTTTCCCTCGAGGCTTTCCCTCTAGGCTTTCCCACAGGGCTCTCCCACGTGCCACCGTGGTGTGAGTCGATCCTCGGCGTGAAAGATGAGCCAGTGCAGGGCAAAGAGTTTCCTCTGGAATGGACTGACACATCTGGGGGACTCTTGGAATGGTGGTACGACCATGGAGTTCCTCTCGCCTCTCCTGTTGAGAGTGCCTCCACTTGAGATGCGACGGGAACGCCGGGAATTCTTTCCCGTTGAAAGCAGGGAAAGGATCCCTCATCTCGAGCTACGAGGTGGAAACGGGGCTCCTCTGGATGTGGGCGAGACCATCGTGCTTCCTCTCGAGTGGAGACGGGTATGGCGGTGAACTTCTTGAGTTGCAGCAAGGGTGTGAAAGACCCTTTCGAAGTTCCAGAGGTTAGGTGTCATTAGTCTCCAGACGCCTCATCGGAAATAGGCCTCATCTCGCCTGGAAGGGAGAACTTCCTGGATTTTCTCGAGTTGCGGCAGGTGTTCTCGAGTTACGACGGGGACCTCAGGGACCCGCCCTGGTGGCCTCAGGAGAGGCCAGTCCCCATGCGAGGTGCTACGGGGCCTCTCGGGATTCCTCTCCCGTCGATACCGGGGCCAAAATCCTTGTGTGGAGTCAGTGCCGGAACCGAGGATTCCTCTCAGGGGCTGACATGGATCTTTGGGTACTTCTGGAGTCTCCCCAGGGGAGTCAGGCCTCGTCTCGAGTGGGGGCATGCACGTGCGCTTTCCTTCCAGGCTGTAGCAGCAATGCCACGCTTCCCATCGCGTGGATCAAAGGATATGTGGTTTTCCCTGGAGGCTTTCCCTCGAGGCTTTCCCACAGGGCTGTCCCACGTGCCACCGTGGTGTGAGTCGATCCTCGGCGTGAAAGATGAGCCAGTGCAGGGCAAAGAGGTTCCTCTGGAATGGACTGAGACATCTGGGGGACTCTTGGAATGGTGGTACGACCATGGAGTTCCTCTCCCCTTTCCTGTTGAGAGTGCCTCCTCTTGAGATGCGACGGGAACGCCGGGAATTCTTTCCCGTTGAAAGCAGGGAAACGATCCCTCATCTCGAGCTACGAGGGGGAAACGGGGCTCCTCTGGATGTGGGCGGGACCATCGTGCTTCCTCTCGAGTGGAGACGGGTATGGCGGTGAACTTCTTGAGTTGCAGCAAGGGTGTGAAAGACCCTTTCGAAGTTCCAGAGGTTAGGTGTCATTAGTCTCCAGACGCCTCATCGGAAATAGGCCTCATCTCGCCTGGAAGGGAGAACTTCCTGGATTTTCTCGAGTTGTGGCAGGTGTTCTCGAGTTACGACGGTGACCTCAGGGACCCGCCCTGGTGGCCTCAGGAGAGGCCAGTCCCCATGCGAGTTGCTAGGGGGCCTCTCGGGATTCCTCTCCCGTAGAAACCGGGGCCAAAAACCTTGTGTGGAGTCAGGGCCAGAACCGAGGATTCCTCTCAGGGGCTGACATGGATCTTTGGGTACTTCTGGAGTCTCCCCAGGGGAGTCAGGCCTCGTCTCGAGTGGGGGCATGCACGTGCGCTTTCCTTCCAGGCTGTAGCAGCAATGTCACGCTTCCCGTGGCGTGGATCAAAGGATCTGTGGTTTTCCCTCGAGGCTTTCCCTCTAGGCTTTCCCACAGGGCTCTCCCACGTGCCACCGTGGTGTGAGTCTATCCTCGGCGTGAAAGATGAGCCAGTGCAGGGCAAAGAGTTTCCTCTGGAATGGACTGACACATCTGGGGGACTCTTGGAATGGTGGTACGACCATGGAGTTCCTCTCGCCTCTCCTGTTGAGAGTGCCTCCTCTTGAGATGCGACGGGAACGCCGGGAATTCTTTCCCGTTGAAAGCAGGGAAAGGATCCCTCATCTCGAGCTACGAGGTGGAAACGGGGCTCCACTGGATGTGGGCGGGACCATCGTGCTTCCTCTCGAGTGGAGACGGGTATGGCGGTGAACTTCTTGAGTTGCAGCAAGGGTGTGAAAGACCCTTTCGAAGTTCCAGAGGTTAGGTGTCATTAGTCTCCAGACGCCTCATCGGAAATAGGCCTCATCTCGCCTGGAAGGGAGAACTTCCTGGATTTTCTCGAGTTGTGGCAGGTGTTCTCGAGTTACGACGGTGACCTCAGGGACCCGCCCTGGTGGCCTCAGGAGAGGCCAGTCCCCATGCGAGTTGCTAGGGGGCCTCTCGGGATTCCTCTCCCGTAGAAACCGGGGCCAAAAACCTTGTGTGGAGTCAGGGCCAGAACCGAGGATTCCTCTCAGGGGCTGACATGGATCTTTGGGTACTTCTGGAGTCTCCCCAGGGGAGTCAGGCCTCGTCTCGAGTGGGGGCATGCACGTGCGCTTTCCTTCCAGGCTGTAGTAGCAATGTCACGCTTCCCGTGGCGTGGATCAAAGGATCTGTGGTTTTCCCTCGAGGCTTTCCCTCTAGGCTTTCCCACAGGGCTCTCCCACGTGCCACCGTGGTGTGAGTCGATCCTCGGCGTGAAAGATGAGCCAGTGCAGGGCAAAGAGTTTCCTCTGGAATGGACTGACACATCTGGGGGACTCTTGGAATGGTGGTACGACCATGGAGTTCCTCTCGCCTCTCCTGTTGAGAGTGCCTCCTCTTGAGATGCGACGGGAACGCCGGGAATTCTTTCCCGTTGAAAGCAGGGAAAGGATCCCTCATCTCGAGCTACGAGGTGGAAACGGGGCTCCACTGGATGTGGGCGGGACCATCGTGCTTCCTCTCGAGTGGAGACGGGTATGGCGGTGAACTTCTTGAGTTGCAGCAAGGGTGTGAAAGACCCTTTCGAAGTTCCAGAGGTTAGGTGTCATTAGTCTCCAGACGCCTCATCGGAAATAGGCCTCATCTCGCCTGGAAGGGAGAACTTCCTGGATTTTCTCGAGTTGTGGCAGGTGTTCTCGAGTTACGACGGGGACCTCAGGGACCCGCCCTGGTGGCCTCAGGAGAGGCCAGTCCCCATGCGAGTTGCTAGGGGGCCTCTCGGGATTCCTCTCCCGTCGATACCGGGGCCAAAAACCTTGTGTGGAGTCAGGGCCAGAACCGAGGATTCCTCTCAGGGGCTGACATGGATCTTTGGGTACTTCTGGAGTCTCCCCAGGGGAGTCAGGCCTCGTCTCGAGTGGGGGCATGCACGTGCGCTTTCCTTCCAGGCTGTAGCAGCAATGTCACGCTTCCCGTGGCGTGGATCAAAGGATCTGTGGTTTTCCCTCGAGGCTTTCCCTCTAGGCTTTCCCACAGGGCTCTCCCACGTGCCACCGTGGTGTGAGTCGATCCTCGGCGTGAAAGATGAGCCAGTGCAGGGCAAAGAGTTTCCTCTGGAATGGACTGACACATCTGGGGGACTCTTGGAATGGTGGTACGACCATGGAGTTCCTCTCGCCTCTCCTGTTGAGAGTGCCTCCTCTTGAGATGCGACGGGAACGCCGGGAATTCTTTCCCGTTGAAAGCAGGGAAAGGATCCCTCATCTCGAGCTACGAGGTGGAAACGGGGCTCCACTGGATGTGGGCGGGACCATCGTGCTTCCTCTCGAGTGGAGACGGGTATGGCGGTGAACTTCTTGAGTTGCAGCAAGGGTGTGAAAGACCCTTTCGAAGTTCCAGAGGTTAGGTGTCATTAGTCTCCAGACGCCTCATCGGAAATAGGCCTCATCTCGCCTGGAAGGGAGAACTTCCTGGATTTTCTCGAGTTGTGGCAGGTGTTCTCGAGTTACGACGGGGACCTCAGGGACCCGCCCTGGTGGCCTCAGGAGAGGCCAGTCCCCATGCGAGTTGCTAGGGGGCCTCTCGGGATTCCTCTCCCGTCGATACCGGGGCCAAAAACCTTTTGTGGAGTCAGGGCCGGAACCGAGGATTCCTCTCAGGGGCTGACATGGATCTTTGGGTACTTGTGGAGTCTCCCCAGGGGAGTCAGGCCTCGTCTCGAGTGGGGGCATGCACGTGCGCTTTCCTTCCAGGCTGTAGCAGCAATGTCACGCTTCCCGTGGCGTGGATCAAAGGATCTGTGGTTTTCCCTCGAGGCTTTCCCTCTAGGCTTTCGCACAGGGCTGTCCCACGTGCCACCGTGGTGTGAGTCGATCCTCGGCGTGAAAGATGAGCCAGTGCAGGGCAAAGAGTTTCCTCTGGAATGGACTGACACATCTGGGGGACTCTTGGAATGGTGGTACGACCATGGAGTTCCTCTCGCCTCTCCTGTTGAGAGTGCCTCCTCTTGAGATGCGACGGGAACGCCGGGAATTCTTTCCCGTTGAAAGCAGGGAAAGGATCCCTCATCTCGAGCTACGAGGTGGAAACGGGGCTCCACTGGATGTGGGCGGGACCATCGTGCTTCCTCTCGAGTGGAGACGGGTATGGCGGTGAACTTCTTGAGTTGCAGCAAGGGTGTGAAAGACCCTTTCGAAGTTCCAGAGGTTAGGTGTCATTAGTCTGCAGACGCCTCATCGGAAATAGGCCTCATCTCGCCTGGAAGGGAGAACTTCCTGGATTTTCTCGAGTTGCGGCAGGTGTTCTCGAGTTACGACGGGGACCTCAGGGACCCGCCCTGGTGGCCTCAGGAGAGGCCAGTCCCCATGCGAGGTGCTACGGGGCCTCTCGGGATTCCTCTCCCGTCGATACCGGGGCCAAAATCCTTGTGTGGAGTCAGTGCCGGAACCGAGGATTCCTCTCAGGGGCTGACATGGATCTTTGGGTACTTCTGGAGTCTCCCCAGGGGAGTCAGGCCTCGTCTCGAGTGGGGGCATGCACGTGCGCTTTCCTTCCAGGCTGTAGCAGCAATGCCACGCTTCCCATCGCGTGGATCAAAGGATCTGTGGTTTTCCCTGGAGGCTTTCCCTCGAGGCTTTCCCACAGGGCTCTCCCACGTGCCACCGTGGTGTGAGTCGATCCTCGGCGTGAAAGATGAGCCAGTGCAGGGCAAAGAGGTTCCTCTGGAATGGACTGAGACATCTGGGGGACTCTTGGAATGGTGGTACGACCATGGAGTTCCTCTCCCCTTTCCTGTTGAGAGTGCCTCCTCTTGAGATGCGACGGGAACGCCGGGAATTCTTTCCCGTTGAAAGCAGGGAAACGATCCCTCATCTCGAGCTACGAGGGGGAAACGGGGCTCCTCTGGATGTGGGCGGGACCATCGTGCTTCCTCTCGAGTGGAGACGGGTATGGCGGTGAACTTCTTGAGTTGCAGCAAGGGTGTGAAAGACCCTTTCGAAGTTCCAGAGGTTAGGTGTCATTAGTCTCCAGACGCCTCATCGGAAATAGGCCTCATCTCGCCTGGAAGGGAGAACTTCCTGGATTTTCTCGAGTTGTGGCAGGTGTTCTCGAGTTACGACGGTGACCTCAGGGACCCGCCCTGGTGGCCTCAGGAGAGGCCAGTCCCCATGCGAGTTGCTAGGGGGCCTCTCGGGATTCCTCTCCCGTAGAAACCGGGGCCAAAAACCTTGTGTGGAGTCAGGGCCAGAACCGAGGATTCCTCTCAGGGGCTGACATGGATCTTTGGGTACTTCTGGAGTCTCCCCAGGGGAGTCAGGCCTCGTCTCGAGTGGGGGCATGCACGTGCGCTTTCCTTCCAGGCTGTAGTAGCAATGTCACGCTTCCCGTGGCGTGGATCAAAGGATCTGTGGTTTTCCCTCGAGGCTTTCCCTCTAGGCTTTCCCACAGGGCTCTCCCACGTGCCACCGTGGTGTGAGTCGATCCTCGGCGTGAAAGATGAGCCAGTGCAGGGCAAAGAGTTTCCTCTGGAATGGACTGACACATCTGGGGGACTCTTGGAATGGTGGTACGACCATGGAGTTCCTCTCGCCTCTCCTGTTGAGAGTGCCTCCTCTTGAGATGCGACGGGAACGCCGGGAATTCTTTCCCGTTGAAAGCAGGGAAAGGATCCCTCATCTCGAGCTACGAGGTGGAAACGGGGCTCCACTGGATGTGGGCGGGACCATCGTGCTTCCTCTCGAGTGGAGACGGGTATGGCGGTGAACTTCTTGAGTTGCAGCAAGGGTGTGAAAGACCCTTTCGAAGTTCCAGAGGTTAGGTGTCATTAGTCTCCAGACGCCTCATCGGAAATAGGCCTCATCTCGCCTGGAAGGGGAACTTCCTGGATTTTCTCGAGTTGTGGCAGGTGTTCTCGAGTTACGACGGTGACCTCAGGGACCCGCCCTGGTGGCCTCAGGAGAGGCCAGTCCCCATGCGAGTTGCTAGGGGGCCTCTCGGGATTCCTCTCCCGTAGAAACCGGGGCCAAAAACCTTGTGTGGAGTCAGGGCCAGAACCGAGGATTCCTCTCAGGGGCTGACATGGATCTTTGGGTACTTCTGGAGTCTCCCCAGGGGAGTCAGGCCTCGTCTCGAGTGGGGGCATGCACGTGCGCTTTCCTTCCAGGCTGTAGCAGCAATGTCACGCTTCCCGTGGCGTGGATCAAAGGATCTGTGGTTTTCCCTCGAGGCTTTCCCTCTAGGCTTTCCCACAGGGCTGTCCCACGTGCCACCGTGGTGTGAGTCGATCCTCGGCGTGAAAGATGAGCCAGTGCAGGGCAAAGAGTTTCCTCTGGAATGGACTGACACATCTGGGGGACTCTTGGAATGGTGGTACGACCATGGAGTTCCTCTCGCCTCTCCTGTTGAGAGTGCCTCCTCTTGAGATGCGACGGGAACGCCGGGAATTCTTTCCCGTTGAAAGCAGGGAAAGGATCCCTCATCTCGAGCTACGAGGTGGAAACGGGGCTCCACTGGATGTGGGCGGGACCATCGTGCTTCCTCTCGAGTGGAGACGGGTATGGCGGTGAACTTCTTGAGTTGCAGCAAGGGTGTGAAAGACCCTTTCGAAGTTCCAGAGGTTAGGTGTCATTAGTCTCCAGACGCCTCATCGGAAATAGGCCTCATCTCGCCTGGAAGGGAGAACTTCCTGGATTTTCTCGAGTTGTGGCAGGTGTTCTCGAGTTACGACGGGGACCTCAGGGACCCGTCCTGGTGGCCTCAGGAGAGGCCAGTCCCCATGCGAGTTGCTAGGGGGCCTCTCGGGATTCCTCTCCCGTCGATACCGGGGCCAAAAACCTTTTGTGGAGTCAGGGCCGGAACCGAGGATTCCTCTCAGGGGCTGACATGGATCTTTGGGTACTTGTGGAGTCTCCCCAGGGGAGTCAGGCCTCGTCTCGAGTGGGGGCATGCACGTGCGCTTTCCTTCCAGGCTGTAGCAGCAATGTCACGCTTCCCGTCGCGTGGATGAAAGGATCTGTGGTTTTCCCTCGAGGCTTTCCCTCTAGGCTTTCGCACAGGGCTGTCCCACGTGCCACCGTGGTGTGAGTCGATCCTCGGCGTGAAAGATGAGCCAGTGCAGGGCAAAGAGTTTCCTCTGGAATGGACTGAGACATCTGGGGGACTCTTGGAATGGTGGTACGACCATGGAGTTCCTCTCGCCTCTCCTGTTGAGAGTGCCTCCTCTTGAGATGCGACGGGAACGCCGGGAATTCTTTCCTGTTGAAAGCAGGGAAAGGATCCCTCATCTCGAGCTACGAGGTGGAAACGGGGCTCCTCTGGATGTGGGCGGGACCATCGTGCTTCCTCTCGAGTGGAGACGGGTATGGCGGCAAGGGTGTGAAAGACCCTTTCGAAGTTCCAGAGGTTAGGTGTCATTAGTCTCCAGACGCCTCATCGGAAATAGGCCTCATCTCGCCTGGAAGGGAGAACTTCCTGGATTTTCTCGAGTTGTGGCAGGTGTTCTCGAGTTACGACAGGGACCTCAGGGACCCGCCCTGGTGGCCTCAGGAGAGGCCAGTCCCCATGCGAGTTGCTAGGGGGCCTCTCGGGATTCCTCTCCCGTCGATACCGGGGCCAAAAACCTTGTGTGGAGTCAGGGCCGGAACCGAGGATTCCTCTCAGGGGCTGACATGGATCTTTGGGTACTTCTGGAGTCTCCCCAGGGAGTCAGGCCTCGTCTCGAGTGGGGGCATGCACGTGCGCTTTCCTTCCAGGCTGTAGCAGCAATGTCACGCTTCCCGTGGCGTGGATCAAAGGATCTGTGGTTTTCCCTCGACGCTTTCCCTCTAGGCTTTCCCACAGGGCTCTCCCACGTGCCACCGTGGTATGAGTCGATCCTTGGCGTGAAAGATGAGCCAGTGCAGGGCAAAGAGTTTCCTCTGGAATGGACTGACACATCTGGGGGACTCTTGGAATGGTGGTACGACCATGGAGTTCCTCTCGCCTCTCCTGTTGAGAGTGCCTCCTCTTGAGATGCGACGGGAACGCCGGGAATTCTTTCCCGTTGAAAGCAGGGAAAGGATCCCTCATCTCGAGCTACGAGGTGGAAACGGGGCTCCACTGGATGTGGGCGGGACCATCGTGCTTCCTCTCGAGTGGAGACGGGTATGGCGGTGAACTTCTTGAGTTGCAGAAAGGGTGTGAAAGACCCTTTCGAAGTTCCATAGGTTAGGTGTCATTAGTCTCCAGACGCCTCATCGGAAATAGGCCTCATCTCGCCTGGAAGGGAGAACTTCCTGGATTTTCTCGAGTTGCGGCAGGTGTTCTCGAGTTACGACGGGGACCTCAGGGACCCGCCCTGGTGGACTCAGGAGAGGCCAGTCCCCAAGCGAGTTGCTAGGGGGCCTCTCGGGATTCCTCTCCCGTCGATACCGGGGCCAAAAACCTTGTGTGGAGTCAGGGCCGGAACCGAGGATTCCTCTCAGGGGCTGACATGGATCTTTGGGTACTTCTGGAGTCTCCCCAGGGGAGTCAGGCCTCGTCTCGAGTGGGCGCATGCACGTGCGCTTTCCTTCCAGGCTGTAGCAGCAATGTCACGCTTCCCGTGGCGTGGATCAAAGGATCTGTGGTTTTCCCTCGAGGCTTTCCCTCGAGGCTTTCCCACAGGGCTGTCCCACGTGCCACCGTGGTGTGAGTCGATCCTCGGCGTGAAAGATGAGCCAGTGCAGGGCAAAGAGGTTCCTCTGGAATGGACTGAGACATCTGGGGGACTCTTGGAATGGTGGTATGACCATGGAGTTCCTCTCGCCTCTCCTGTTGAGAGTGCCTCCTATTGAGATGCGACGGGAACGCCGGGAATTCTTTCCCGTTGAAAGCAGGGAAAGGATCCATCATCTCGAGCTACGAGGTGGAAACGGGGCTCCTCTGGATGTGGGCGGGACCATCGTGCTTCCTCTCGAGTGAAGACGGGTATGGCGGTGAACTTCTTGAGTTGCAGCAAGGGTGTGAAAGACCCTTTCGAAGTTCCAGAGGTTAGGTGTCATTAGTCTCCAGACGCCTCATCGGAAATAGGCCTCATCTCGCCTGGAAGGGAGAACTTCCTGGATTTTCTCGAGTTGCGGCAGGTGTTCTCGAGTTACGACGGGGACCTCAGGGACCCGCCCTGGTGGCCTCAGGAGAGGCCAGTCCCCATGCGAGGTGCTACGGGGCCTCTCGGGATTCCTCTCCCGTCGATACCGGGGCCAAAATCCTTGTGTGGAGTCAGGGCCGGAACCGAGGATTCCTCTCAGGGGCTGACATGGATCTTTGGGTACTTCTGGAGTCTCCCCAGGGGAGTCAGGCCTCGTCTCGAGTGGGGGCATGCACGTGCGCTTTCCTTCCAGGCTGTAGCAGCAATGTCACGCTTCCCGTGGCGTGGATCAAAGGATCTGTGTTTTTCCCTCGAGGCTTTCCCTCGAGGCTTTCCCACAGGGCTGTCCCACGTGACACCGTGGTGTGAGTCTATCCTCGGCGAGAAAGATGAGCCAGTGCAGGACAAAGAGGTTCCTCTGGAATGGACTGAGACATCTGGGGGACTCTTGGAATGGTGGTACGACCATGGAGTTCCTCTCCCCTTTCCTGTTGAGAGTGCCTCCTCTTGAGATGCGACGGGAACGCCGGGAATTCTTTCCCGTTGAAAGCAGGGAAAGGATCCATCATCTCGAGCTACGAGGTGGAAACGGGGCTCCACTGGATGTGGGCGGGACCATCGTGCTTCCTCTCGAGTGAAGACGGGTATGGCGGTGAACTTCTTGAGTTGCAGCAAGGGTGTGAAAGACCCTTTCGAAGTTCCAGAGGTTAGGTGTCATTAGTCTCCAGACGCCTCATCGGAAATAGGCCTCATCTCGCCTGGAAGGGAGAACTTCCTGGATTTTCTCGAGTTGCGGCTAGTGTTCTCGAGTTACGACGGGGACCTCAGGGACCCGCCCTGGTGGCCTCAGGAGAGGCCAGTCCCCATGCGAGGTGCTACGGGGCCTCTCGGGATTCCTCTCCCGTCGATACCGGGTCCAAAATCCTTGTGTGGAGTCAGGGCCGGAACCGAGGATTCCTCTCAGGGGCTGACATGGATCTTTGGGTACTTCTGGAGTCTCCCCAGGGGAGTCAGGCCTCGTCTCGAGTGGGGGCATGCACGTGCGCTTTCCTTCCAGGCTGTAGCAGCAATGTCACGCTTCCCGTGGCGTGGATCAAAGGATCTGTGTTTTTCCCTCGAGGCTTTCCCTCGTGGCTTTCCCACAGGGCTGTCCCACGTGACACCGTGGTGTGAGTCTATCCTCGGCGAGAAAGATGAGCCAGTGCAGGACAAAGAGGTTCCTCTGGAATGGACTGAGACATCTGGGGGACTCTTGGAATGGTGGTACGACCATGGAGTTCCTCTCCCCTTTCCTGTTGAGAGTGCCTCCTCTTGAGATGCGACGGGAACGCCGGGAATTCTTTCCCGTTGAAAGCAGGGAAACGATCCCTCATCTCGAACTACGAGGGGGAAACGGGGCTCCTCTGGATGTGGGCGGGACCATCGTGCTTCCTCTCGAGTGGAGACGGGTATGGCGGTGAACTTCTTGAGTTGCAGCAAGGGTGTGAAAGACCCTTTCGAAGTTCCAGAGGTTAGGTGTCATTAGTCTCCAGACGCCTCATCGGAAATAGGCCTCATCTCGCCTGGAAGGGAGAACTTCCTGGATTTTCTCGAGTTGCGGCAGGTGTTCTCGAGTTACTACGGGGACCTCAGGGACCCGCCCTGGTGGCCTCAGGAGAGGCCAGTCCCCATGCGAGTTGCTAGGGGGCCTCTCGGGATTCCTCTCGCGTCGATACTGGGGCCAAAAACCTTGTGTGGAGTCAGGGCCGGAACCGAGGATTCCTCTCAGGGACTGACATGGATCTTTGGGTACTTCTGGAATCTCCCCAGGGGAGTCAGGCCTCGTCTCGAGTGGGGGCATGCACGTGCGCTTTCCTTCCAGGCTGTAGCAGCAATGTCACGCTTCCCGTCCCGTGGATCAAAGGATCTGTGGTTTTCCCTCGAGGCTTTCCCTCTAGGCTTTCCCACAGGGCTCTCCCACGTGCCACCGTGGTGTGAGTCGATCCTCGGCGTGAAAGATGAGCCAGTGCAGGGCAAAGAGGTTCCTCTGGAATGGACTGAGACATCTGGGGGACTCGTGGAATGGTGGTACGACCATGGAGTTCCTCTCGCCTCTCCTGTTGAGAGTGCCTCCTCTTGAGATGCGACGGGAAGGCCGGGAATTCTTTCCCGTTGAAAGCAGGGAAAGGATCCCTCATCTCGAGCTACGAGGTGGAAACGGGGCTCCACTGGATGTGGGCGGGACCACCGTGCTTCCTCTCGAGTGGAGACGGGTATGGCGGTGAACTTCTTGAGTTGCAGCAAGGGTGTGAAAGACCCTTTCGAAGTTCCAGAGGTTAGGTGTCATTAGTCTCCAGACGCCTCATCGGAAATAGGCCTCATCTCGCCCGGAAGGGAGAACTTCCTGGATTTTCTCGAGTTGTGGCAGGTGTTCTCGAGTTACGACGGGGACCTCAGGGACCCGCCCTGGTGGCCTCAGGAGAGGCCAGTCCCCAAGCGAGTTGCTAGGGGGCCTCTCGGGATTCCTCTCCCGTCGATACCGGGGCCAAAAACCTTGTGTGGAGTCAGGACCGGAACCGAGGATTCCTCTCAGGGGCTGACATGGATCTTTGGGTACTTCTGGAGTCTCCCCAGGGGAGTCAGGCCTCGTCTCGAGTGGGCGCATGCACGTGCGCTTTCCTTCCAGGCTGTAGCAGCAATGTCACGCTTCCCGTCGCGTGGATCAAAGGATCTGTGGTTTTCCCTCGAGGCTTTCCCTCGAGGCTTTCCCACAGGGCTGTCCCACGTGCCACCGTGGTGTGAGTCGATCCTCGGCGTGAAAGATGAGCCAGTGCAGGGCAAAGAGGTTCCTCTGGAATGGACTGAGACATCTGGGGGACTCTTGGAATGGTGGTACGACCATGGAGTTCCTCTCGCCTCTCCTGTTGAGAGTGCCTCCTCTTGAGATGCGACGGGAACGCCGGGAATTCTTTCCCGTTGAAAGCAGGGAAAGGATCCATCATCTCGAGCTACGAGGTGGAAACGGGGCTCCTCTGGATGTGGGCGGGACCATCGTGCTTCCTCTCGAGTGGAGACGGGTATGGCGATGAACTTCTTGAGTTGCAGCAAGGGTGTGAAAGACCCTTTCGAAGTTCCATAGGTTAGGTGTCATTAGTCTCCAGACGCCTCATCGGAAATAGGCCTCATCTCGCCTGGAAGGGAGAACTTCCTGGATTTTCTCGAGTTGCGGCAGGTGTTCTCGAGTTACGACGGGGACCTCAGGGACCCGCCCTGGTGGCCTCAGGAGAGGCCAGTCCCCATGCGAGTTGCTAGGGGGCCTCTCGGGATTCCTCTCCCGTCGATACAGGGGCCAAAAACCTTGTGTGGAGTCAGGGCCGGAACCGAGGATTCCTCTCAGGGGCTGACATGGATCTTTGGGTACTTCTGGAGTCTCCCCAGGGGAGTCAGGCCTCGTCTCGAGTGGGGGCATGCACGTGCGCTTTCCTTCCAGGCTGTAGCAGCAATGGCACGCTTCCCGTGGCGTGGATCAAAGGATCTGTGGTTTTCCCTCGAGGCTTTCCCTCTAGGCTTTCCCACAGGGCTCTCCCACGTGCCACCGTGGTGTGAGTCGATCCTCGGCGTGAAAGATGAGCCAGTGCAGGGCAAAGAGTTTCCTCTGGAATGGACTGACACATCTGGGGGACTCTTGGAATGGTGGTACGACCATGGAGTTCCTCTCGCCTCTCCTGTTGAGAGTGCCTCCTCTTGAGATGCGAAGGGAACGCCGGGAATTCTTTCCCGTTGAAAGCAGGGAAAGGATCCCTCATGTCGAGCTACGAGGTGGAAACGGGGCTCCACTGGATGTGGGCGGGACCATCGTGCTTCCTCTCGAGTGGAGACGGGTATGGCGGTGAACTTCTTGAGTTGCAGCAAGGGTGTGAAAGACCCTTTCGAAGTTCCAGAGGTTAGGTGTCATTAGTCTCCAGACTCCTCATCGGAAATAGGCCTAATCTCGCCTGGAAGGGAGAACTTCCTGGATTTTCTCGAGTTGCGGCAGGTGTTCTCGAGTTACGACGGGGACCTCAGGGACCCGCCCTGGTGGCCTCAGGAGAGGCCAGTCCCCATGCGAGTTGCTAGGGGGCCTCTCGGGATTCCTCTCCCGTCGATACCGGGGCCAAAAACCTTGTGTGGAGTCAGGGCCGGAACCGAGGATTCCTCTCAGGGGCTGACATGGATCTTTGGGTACTTCTGGAGTCTCCCCAGGGGAGTCAGGCCTCGTCTCGAGTGGGCGCATGCACGTGCGCTTTCCTTCCAAGCTGTAGCAGCAATGTCACGCTTCCCGTCGCGTGGATCAAAGGATCTGTGGTTTTCCCTCGAGGCTTTCCCTCGAGGCTTTCCCACAGGGCTGTCCCACGTGCCACCGTGGTGTGAGTCGATCCTCGGCGTGAAAGATGAGCCAGTGCAGGGCAAAGAGGTTACTCTGGAATGGACTGAGACATCTGGGGGACTCGTGGAATGGTGGTACGACCATGGAGTTCCTCTCGCCTCTCCTGTTGAGAGTGCCTCCTCTTGAGATGCGACGGGAACGCCGGGAATTCTTTCCCGTTGAAAGCAGGGAAAGGATCCATCATCTCGAGCTACGAGGTGGAAACGGGGCTCCTCTGGATGTGGGCGGGACCATCGTGCTTCCTCTCGAGTGGAGACGGGTATGGCGGTGAACTTCTTGAGTTGCAGCAAGGGTTTGAAAGACCCTTTCGAAGTTCCAGAGCTTAGGTGTCATTAGTCTCCAGACGCCTCATCGGAAATAGGCCTCATCTCGCCTGGAAGGGAGAACTTCCTGGATTTTCTCGAGTTGCGGCAGGTGTTCTCGAATTATGACGGGGACTTCAGGGACCCGCCCTGGTGGCCTCAGGAGAGGCCAGTCCCCATGCGAGTTGCTAGGGGGCCTCTCGGGATTCCTCTCCCGTCGATACCGGGGCCAAAAACCTTGTGTGGAGTCAGGGCCGGAACCGAGGATTCCTCTCAGGGGCTGACATGGATCTTTGGGTACTTCTGGAGTCTCCCCAGGGGAGTCAGGCCTCGTCTCGAGTGGGGGCATGCACGTGCGCTTTCATTCCAGGCTGTAGCAGCAATGTCACGCTTCCCATCGCGTGGGTCAAAGGATCTGTGGTTTTCCCTCGAGGCTTTCCCTCGAGGCTTTCCCACAGGGCTCTCCAACGTGCCACCGTGGTGTGAGTCGATCCTCGGCGTGAAAGATGAGCCAGTGCAGGGCAAAGAGGTTCCTCTGGAATGGACTGAGACATCTGAGGGACTCGTGGAATGGTGGTACGACCATGGAGTTCCTCTCGCCTCTCCTGTTGAGAGTGCCTCCTCTTGAGATGCGACGGGAACGCCGGGAATTCTTTCCCGTTGAAAGCAGGGAAAGGATCCCTCATCTCGAGCTACGAGGTGGAAACGGGGCTCCACTGGATGTGGGCGGGACCATCGTGCTTCCTCTCGAGTGGAGACGGGTATGGCGGTGAACTTCTTGAGTTGCAGCAAGGGTGTGAAAGACCCTTTCGAAGTTCCAGAGGTTAGGTGTCATTAGTCTCCAGACGCCTCATCGGAAATAGGCCTCATCTCGCCTGGAAGGGAGAACTTCCTGGATTTTCTCGAGTTGTGGCAGGTGTTCTCGAGTTACGACGGGGACCTCAGGGACCCGTCCTGGTGGCCTCAGGAGAGGCCAGTCCCCATGCGAGTTGCTAGGGGGCCTCTCGGGATTCCTCTCCCGTCGATACCGGGGCCAAAAACCTTTTGTGGAGTCAGGGCCGGAACCGAGGATTCCTCTCAGGGGCTGACATGGATCTTTGGGTACTTGTGGAGTCTCCCCAGGGGAGTCAGGCCTCGTCTCGAGTGGGGGCATGCACGTGCGCTTTCCTTCCAGGCTGTAGCAGCAATGTCACGCTTCCCGTCGCGTGGATGAAAGGATCTGTGGTTTTCCATCGAGGCTTTCCCTCTAGGCTTTCGCACAGGGCTGTCCCACGTGCCACCGTGGTGTGAGTCGATCCTCGGCGTGAAAGATGAGCCAGTGCAGGGCAAAGAGTTTCCTCTGGAATGGACTGAGACATCTGGGGGACTCTTGGAATGGTGGTACGACCATGGAGTTCCTCTCGCCTCTCCTGTTGAGAGTGCCTCCTCTTGAGATGCGACGGGAACGCCGGGAATTCTTTCCTGTTGAAAGCAGGGAAAGGATCCCTCATCTCGAGCTACGAGGTGGAAACGGGGCTCCTCTGGATGTGGGCGGGACCATCGTGCTTCCTCTCGAGTGGAGACGGGTATGGCGGCAAGGGTGTGAAAGACCCTTTCGAAGTTCCAGAGGTTAGGTGTCATTAGTCTCCAGACGCCTCATCGGAAATAGGCCTCTTCTCGCCTGGAAGGGAGAACTTCCTGGATTTTCTCGAGTTGTGGCAGGTGTTCTCGAGTTACGACAGGGACCTCAGGGACCCGCCCTGGTGGCCTCAGGAGAGGCCAGTCCCCATGCGAGTTGCTAGGGGGCCTCTCGGGATTCCTCTCCCGTCGATACCGGGGCCAAAAACCTTGTGTGGAGTCAGGGCCGGAACCGAGGATTCCTCTCAGGGGCTGACATGGATCTTTGGGTACTTCTGGAGTCTCCCCAGGGAGTCAGGCCTCGTCTCGAGTGGGGGCATGCACGTGCGCTTTCCTTCCAGGCTGTAGCAGCAATGTCACGCTTCCCGTGGCGTGGATCAAAGGATCTGTGGTTTTCCCTGGAGGCTTTCCCTCGAGGCTTTCCCACAGGGCTCTCCCACGTGCCACCGTGGTATGAGTCGATCCTCGGCGTGAAAGATGAGCCAGTGCAGGGCAAAGAGTTTCCTCTGGAATGGACTGACACATCTGGGGGACTCTTGGAATGGTGGTACGACCATGGAGTTCCTCTCGCCTCTCCTGTTGAGAGTGCCTCCTCTTGAGATGCGACGGGAACGCCGGGAATTCTTTCCCGTTGAAAGCAGGGAAAGGATCCCTCATCTCGAGCTACGAGGTGGAAACGGGGCTCCACTGGATGTGGGCGGGACCATCGTGCTTCCTCTCGAGTGGAGACGGGTATGGCGGTGAACTTCTTGAGTTGCAGAAAGGGTGTGAAAGACCCTTTCGAAGTTCCATAGGTTAGGTGTCATTAGTCTCCAGACGCCTCATCGGAAATAGGCCTCATCTCGCCTGGAAGGGAGAACTTCCTGGATTTTCTCGAGTTGCGGCAGGTGTTCTCGAGTTACGACGGGGACCTCAGGGACCCGCCCTGGTGGACTCAGGAGAGGCCAGTCCCCAAGCGAGTTGCTAGGGGGCCTCTCGGGATTCCTCTCCCGTCGATACCGGGGCCAAAAACCTTGTGTGGAGTCAGGGCCGGAACCGAGGATTCCTCTCAGGGGCTGACATGGATCTTTGGGTACTTCTGGAGTCTCCCCAGGGGAGTCAGGCCTCGTCTCGAGTGGGCGCATGCACGTGCGCTTTCCTTCCAGGCTGTAGCAGCAATGTCACGCTTCCCGTGGCGTGGATCAAAGGATCTGTGGTTTTCCCTCGAGGCTTTCCCTCGAGGCTTTCCCACAGGGCTGTCCCACGTGCCACCGTGGTGTGAGTCGATCCTCGGCGTGAAAGATGAGCCAGTGCAGGGCAAAGAGGTTCCTCTGGAATGGACTGAGACATCTGGGGGACTCTTGGAATGATGGTATGACCATGGAGTTCCTCTCGCCTCTCCTGTTGAGAGTGCCTCCTATTGAGATGCGACGGGAACGCCGGGAATTCTTTCCCGTTGAAAGCAGGGAAAGGATCCATCATCTCGAGCTACGAGGTGGAAACGGGGCTCCTCTGGATGTGGGCGGGACCATCGTGCTTCCTCTCGAGTGGAGACGGGTATGGCGGTGAACTTCTTGAGTTGCAGCAAGGGTGTGAAAGACCCTTTCGAAGTTCCAGAGGTTAGGTGTCATTAGTCTCCAGACGCCTCATCGGAAATAGGCCTCATCTCGCCTGGAAGGGAGAACTTCCTGGATTTTCTCGAGTTGCGGCAGGTGTTCTCGAGTTACGACGGGGACCTCAGGGACCCGCCCTGGTGGCCTCAGGAGAGGCCAGTCCCCATGCGAGGTGCTACGGGGCCTCTCGGGATTCCTCTCCCGTCGATACCGGGGCCAAAATCCTTGTGTGGAGTCAGGGCCGGAACCGAGGATTCCTCTCAGGGGCTGACATGGATCTTTGGGTACTTCTGGAGTCTCCCCAGGGGAGTCAGGCCTCGTCTCGAGTGGGGGCATGCACGTGCGCTTTCCTTCCAGGCTGTAGCAGCAATGTCACGCTTCCCGTGGCGTGGATCAAAGGATCTGTGTTTTTCCCTCGAGGCTTTCCCTCGAGGCTTTCCCACAGGGCTGTCCCACGTGACACCGTGGTGTGAGTCTATCCTCGGCGAGAAAGATGAGCCAGTGCAGGACAAAGAGGTTCCTCTGGAATGGACTGAGACATCTGGGGGACTCTTGGAATGGTGGTACGACCATGGAGTTCCTCTCCCCTTTCCTGTTGAGAGTGCCTCCTCTTGAGATGCGACGGGAACGCCGGGAATTCTTTCCCGTTGAAAGCAGGGAAACGATCCCTCATCTCGAACTACGAGGGGGAAACGGGGCTCCTCTGGATGTGGGCGGGACCATCGTGCTTCCTCTCGAGTGGAGACGGGTATGGCGGTGAACTTCTTGAGTTGCAGCAAGGGTGTGAAAGACCCTTTCGAAGTTCCAGAGGTTAGGTGTCATTAGTCTCCAGACGCCTCATCGGAAATAGGCCTCATCTCGCCTGGAAGGGAGAACTTCCTGGATTTTCTCGAGTTGCGGCAGGTGTTCTCGAGTTACTACGGGGACCTCAGGTACCCGCCCTGGTGGCCTCAGGAGAGGCCAGTCCCCATGCGAGTTGCTAGGGGGCCTCTCGGGATTCCTCTCCCGTCGATACTGGGGCCAAAAACATTGTGTGGAGTCAGGGCCGGAACCGAGGATTCCTCTCAGGGACTGACATGGATCTTTGGGTACTTCTGGAATCTCCCCAGGGGAGTCAGGCCTCGTCTCGAGTGGGGGCATGCACGTGCGCTTTCCTTCCAGGCTGTAGCAGCAATGTCACGCTTCCCGTCGCGTGGATCAAAGGATCTGTGGTTTTCCCTCGAGGCTTTCCCTCTAGGCTTTCCCACAGGGCTCTCCCACGTGCCACCGTGGTGTGAGTCGATCCTCGGCGTGAAAGATGAGCCAGTGCAGGGCAAAGAGGTTCCTCTGGAATGGACTGAGACATCTGGGGGACTCGTGGAATGGTGGTACGACCATGGAGTTCCTCTCGCCTCTCCTGTTGAGAGTGCCTCCTCTTGAGATGCGACGGGAAGGCCGGGAATTCTTTCCCGTTGAAAGCAGGGAAAGGATCCCTCATCTCGAGCTACGAGGTGGAAACGGGGCTCCACTGGATGTGGGCGGGACCACCGTGCTTCCTCTCGAGTGGAGACGGGTATGGCGGTGAACTTCTTGAGTTGCAGCAAGGGTGTGAAAGACCCTTTCGAAGTTCCAGAGGTTAGGTGTCATTAGTCTCCAGACGCCTCATCGGAAATAGGCCTCATCTCGCCTGGAAGGGAGAACTTCCTGGATTTTCTCGAGTTGTGGCAGGTGTTCTCGAGTTACGACGGGGACCTCAGGGACCCGCCCTGGTGGCCTCAGGAGAGGCCAGTCCCCAAGCGAGTTGCTAGGGGGCCTCTCGGGATTCCTCTCCCGTCGATACCGGGGCCAAAAACCTTGTGTGGAGTCAGGACCGGAACCGAGGATTCCTCTCAGGGGCTGACATGGATCTTTGGGTACTTCTGGAGTCTCCCCAGGGGAGTCAGGCCTCGTCTCGAGTGGGCGCATGCACGTGCGCTTTCCTTCCAGGCTGTAGCAGCAATGTCACGCTTCCCGTCGGGTGGATCAAAGGATCTGTGGTTTTCCCTCGAGGCTTTCCCTCGAGGCTTTCCCACAGGGCTGTCCCACGTGCCACCGTGGTGTGAGTCGATCCTCGGCGTGAAAGATGAGCCAGTGCAGGGCAAAGAGGTTCCTCTGGAATGGACTGAGACATCTGGGGGACTCTTGGAATGGTGGTACGACCATGGAGTTCCTCTCGCCTCTCCTGTTGAGAGTGCCTCCTCTTGAGATGCGACGGGAACGCCGGGAATTCTTTCCCGTTGAAAGCAGGGAAAGGATCCATCATCTCGAGCTACGAGGTGGAAACGGGGCTCCTCTGGATGTGGGCGGGACCATCGTGCTTCCTCTCGAGTGGAGACGGGTATGGCGGTGAACTTCTTGAGTTGCAGCAAGGGTGTGAAAGACCCTTTCGAAGTTCCAGAGGTTAGGTGTCATTAGTCTCCAGACGCCTCATCGGAAATAGGCCTCATCTCGCCTGGAAGGGAGAACTTTCTGGATTTTCTCGAGTTGCGGCAGGTGTTCTCGAGTTACGACGGGGACCTCAGGGACCCGCCCTGGTGGCCTCAGGAGAGGCCAGTCCCCATGCGAGTTGCTAGGGGGCCTCTCGGGATTCCTCTCCCGTCGATACAGGGGCCAAAAACCTTGTGTGGAGTCAGGGCCGGAACCGAGGATTCCTCTCAGGGGCTGACATGGATCTTTGGGTACTTCTGGAGTCTCCCCAGGGGAGTCAGGCCTCGTCTCGAGTGGGGGCATGCACGTGCGCTTTCCTTCCAGGCTGTAGCAGCAATGGCACGCTTCCCGTGGCGTGGATCAAAGGATCTGTGGTTTTCCCTCGAGGCTTTCCCTCTAGGCTTTCCCACAGGGCTCTCCCACGTGCCACCGTGGTGTGAGTCGATCCTCGGCGTGAAAGATGAGCCAGTGCAGGGCAAAGAGTTTCCTCTGGAATGGACTGACACATCTGGGGGACTCTTAGAATGGTGGTACGACCATGGAGTTCCTCTCGCCTCTCCTGTTGAGAGTGCCTCCTCTTGAGATGCGAAGGGAACGCCGGGAATTCTTTCCCGTTGAAAGCAGGGAAAGGATCCCTCATGTCGAGCTACGAGGTGGAAACGGGGCTCCACTGGATGTGGGCGGGACCATCGTGCTTCCTCTCGAGTGGAGACGGGTATGGCGGTGAACTTCTTGAGTTGCAGCAAGGGTGTGAAAGACCCTTTCGAAGTTCCAGAGGTTAGGTGTCATTAGTCTCCAGACTCCTCATCGGAAATAGGCCTAATCTCGCCTGGAAGGGAGAACTTCCTGGATTTTCTCGAGTTGCGGCAGGTGTTCTCGAGTTACGACGGGGACCTCAGGGACCCGCCCTGGTGGCCTCAGGAGAGGCCAGTCCCCATGCGAGTTGCTAGGGGGCCTCTCGGGATTCCTCTCCCGTCGATACCGGGGCCAAAAACCTTGTGTGGAGTCAGGGCCGGAACCGAGGATTCCTCTCAGGGGCTGACATGGATCTTTGGGTACTTCTGGAGTCTCCCCAGGGGAGTCAGGCCTCGTCTCGAGTGGGCGCATGCTCGTGCGCTTTCCTTCCAGGCTGTAGCAGCAATGTCACGCTTCCCGTCGCGTGGATCAAAGGATCTGTGGTTTTCCCTCGAGGCTTTCCCTCGAGGCTTTCCCACAGGGCTGTCCCACGTGCCACCGTGGTGTGAGTCGATCCTCGGCGTGAAAGATGAGCCAGTGCAGGGCAAAGAGGTTACTCTGGAATGGACTGAGACATCTGGGGGACTCTTGGAATGGTGGTACGACCATGGAGTTCCTCTCGCCTCTCCTGTTGAGAGTGCCTCCTCTTGAGATGCGACGGGAACGCCGGGAATTCTTTCCCGTTGAAAGCAGGGAAAGGATCCATCATCTCGAGCTACGAGGTGGAAACGGGGCTCCTCTGGATGTGGGCGGGACCATCGTGCTTCCTCTCGAGTGGAGACGGGTATGGCGGTGAACTTCTTGAGTTGCAGCAAGGGTTTGAAAGACCCTTTCGAAGTTCCAGAGCTTAGGTGTCATTAGTCTCCAGACGCCTCATCGGAAATAGGCCTCATCTCGCCTGGAAGGGAGAACTTCCTGGATTTTCTCGAGTTGCGGCAGGTGTTCTCGAGTTATGACGGGGACTTCAGGGACCCGCCCTGGTGGCCTCAGGAGAGGCCAGTCCCCATGCGAGTTGCTAGGGGGCCTCTCGGGATTCCTCTCCCATCGATACCGGGGCCAAAAACCTTGTGTGGAGTCAGGGCCGGAACCGAGGATTCCTGTCAGGGGCTGACATGGATCTTTGGGTACTTCTGGAGTCTCCCCAGGGGAGTCAGGCCTCGTCTCGAGTGGGGGCATGCACGTGCGCTTTCATTCCAGGCTGTAGCAGCAATGTCACGCTTCCCATCGCGTGGGTCAAAGGATCTGTGGTTTTCCCTCGAGGCTTTCCCTCGAGGCTTTCCCACAGGGCTCTCCAACGTGCCACCGTGGTGTGAGTCGATCCTCGGCGTGAAAGATGAGCCAGTGCAGGGCAAAGAGGTTCCTCTGGAATGGACTGAGACATCTGAGGGACTCGTGGAATGGTGGTACGACCATGGAGTTCCTCTCGCCTCTCCTGTTGAGAGTGCCTCCTCTTGAGATGCGACGGGAAGGCCGGGAATTCTTTCCCGTTGAAAGCAGGGAAAGGATCCCTCATCTCGAGCTACGAGGTGGAAACGGGGCTCCACTGGATGTGGGCGGGACCATCGTGCTTCCTCTCGAGTGGAGACGGGTATGGCGGTGAACTTCTTGAGTTGCAGCAAGGGTGTGAAAGACCCTTTCGAAGTTCCAGAGGTTAGGTGTCATTAGTCTCCAGACTCCTCATCGGAAATAGGCCTAATCTCGCCTGGAAGGGAGAACTTCCTGGATTTTCTCGAGTTGTGGCAGGTGTTCTCGAGTTACGACGGGGACCTCAGGGACCCGCCCTGGTGGCCTCAGGAGAGGCCAGTCCCCATGCGAGTTGCTAGGGGGCCTCTCGGGATTCCTCTCCCGTCGATACCGGGGCCAAAAACCTTGTGTGGAGTCAGGGCCGGAACCGAGGATTCCTCTCAGGGGCTGACATGGATCTTTGGGTACTTCTGGAGTCTCCCCAGGGGAGTCAGGCCTCGTCTCGAGTGGGCGCATGCACGTGCGCTTTCCTTCCAGGCTGTAGCAGCAATGTCACGCTTCCCGTCGCGTGGATCAAAGGATCTGTGGTTTTCCCTCGAGGCTTTCCCTCGAGGCTTTCCCACAGGGCTGTCCCACGTGCCACCGTGGTGTGAGTCGATCCTCGGCGTGAAAGATGAGCCAGTGCAGGGCAAAGAGGTTCCTCTGGAATGGACTGAGACATCTGGGGGACTCTTGGAATGGTGGTACGACCATGGAGTTCCTCTCGCCTCTCCTGTTGAGAGTGCCTCCTCTTGAGATGCTACGGGAACGCCGGGAATTCTTTCCCGTTGAAAGCAGGGAAAGGATCCATCATCTCGAGCTACGAGGTGGAAACGGGGCTCCTCTGGATGTGGGCGGGACCATCGTGCTTCCTCTCGAGTGGAGACGGGTATGGCGGTGAACTTCTTGAGTTGCAGCAAGGGTTTGAAAGACCCTTTCGAAGTTCCAGAGCTTAGGTGTCATTAGTCTCCAGACGCCTCATCGGAAATAGGCCTCATCTCGCCTGGAAGGGAGAACTTCCTGGATTTTCTCGAGTTGCGGCAGGTGTTCTCGAGTTATGACGGGGACTTCAGGGACCCGCCCTGGTGGCCTCAGGAGAGGCCAGTCCCCATGCGAGTTGCTAGGGGGCCTCTCGGGATTCCTCTCCCGTCGATACCGGGGCCAAAAACCTTGTGTGGAGTCAGGGCCGGAACCGAGGATTCCTCTCAGGGGCTGACATGGATCTTTGGGTACTTCTGGAGTCTCCCCAGGGGAGTCAGGCCTCGTCTCGAGTGGGGGCATGCACGTGCGCTTTCATTCCAGGCTGTAGCAGCAATGTCACGCTTCCCATCGCGTGGGTCAAAGGATCTGTGGTTTTCCCTCGAGGCTTTCCCTCGAGGCTTTCCCACAGGGCTCTCCAACGTGCCACCGTGGTGTGAGTCGATCCTCGGCGTGAAAGATGAGCCAGTGCAGGGCAAAGAGGTTCCTCTGGAATGGACTGAGACATCTGGGGGACTCTTGGAATGGTGGTACGACCATGGAGTTCCTCTCGCCTTTCCTGTTGAGAGTGCCTCCTCTTGAGATGCGACAGGAACGCCGGGAATTCTTTCCCGTTGAAAGCAGGGAAAGGATCCCTCATCTCGAGCTACGAGGTGAAAACGGGGCTCCTCTGGATGTGGGCGGGACCATCGTGCTTCCTCTCGAGTGGAGACGGATATGGCGGTGAACTTCTTGAGTTGCAGCAAGGGTGTGAAAGACCCTTTCGAAGTTCCAGAGGTTAGGTGTCATTAGTCTCCAGACGCCTCATCGGAAATAGGCCTCATCTCGCCTGGAAGGGAGAACTTCCTGGATTTTCTCGAGTTGCGGCAGGTGTTCTCGAGTTACGACGGGGACCTCAGGGACCCGCCCTGGTGGCCACAGGAGAGGCCAGTCCCCATGCGAGGTGCTACGGGGCCTCTCGGGATTCCTCTCCCGTCGATACCGGGGCAAAAACCCTTGTGTGGAGTCAGGGCCGGAACCGAGGATTCCTCTCAGGGGCTGACATGGATCTTTGGGTACTTCTGGAGTCTCCCCAGGGGAGTCAGGCCTCGTCTCGAGTGGGGGCATGCACGTGCGCTTTCCTTCCAGGCTGTAGCAGCAACGTCACGCTTCCCGTGGCGTGGATCAAAGGATCTGTGGTTTTCCCTCGAGGCTTTCCCTCGAGGCTTTCCCACAGGGCTGTCCCACGTGCCACCGTGGTGTGAGTCGATTCTCGGCGTGAAAGATGAGCCAGTGCAGGGCAAAGAGGTTCCTCTGGAATGGACTGAGACATCTGGGGGACTCTTGGAATGGTGGTACGACCATGGAGTTCCTCTCGCCTTTCCTGTTGAGAGTGCCTCCTCTTGAGATGCGACGGGAACGCCGGGAATTCTTTCCCGTTGAAAGCAGGGAAACGATCCCTCATCTCGAGCTACGAGGGGGAAACGGGGCTCCTCTGGATGTGGGCGGTACCATCGTGCTTCCTCTCGAGTGGAGACGGGTATGGCGGTGAACTTCTTGAGTTGCAGCAAGGGTGTGAAAGACCCTTTCGAAGTTCCAGAGGTTAGGTGTCATTAGTCTCCAGACGCCTCATCGAAAATAGGCCTCATCTCGCCTGGAAGGGAGAACTTCCTGGATTTTCTCGAGTTGTGGCAGGTGTTCTCGAGTTACGACGGGGACCTCAGGGACCCGCCCTGGTGGCCTCAGGAGAGGCCAGTCCCCATGCGAGGTGCTACGGGGCCTCTCGGGATTCCTCTCCCGTCGATACCGGGGCCAAAATCCTTGTGTGGAGTCAGGGCCGGAACCGAGGATTCCTCTCAGGGGCTGACATGGATCTTTGGGTACTTCTGGAGTCTCCCCAGGGGAGTCAGGCCTCGTCTCAAGTGGGGGCATGCACGTGCGCTTTCCTTCCAGGCTGTAGCAGTAATGCCACGCTTCCCGTCGCGTGGATCAAAGGATCTGTGGTTTTCCCTGGAGGCTTTCCCTCGAGGCTTTCCCACAGGGCTGTCCCACGTGCCACCGTGGTGTGAGTCGATCCTCGGCGTGAAAGATGAGCCAGTGCAGGGCAAAGAGGTTCCTCTGGAATGGACTGAGACATCTGGGGGACTCTTGGAATGGTGGTACGACCATGGAGTTCCTCTCCCCTTTCCTGTTGAGAGTGCCTCCTCTTGAGATGCGACGGGAACGCCGGGAATTCTTTCCCGTTGAAAGCAGGGAAACGATCCCTCATCTCGAGCTACGAGGGGGAAACGGGGCTCCTCTGGATGTGGGCGGGACCATCGTGCTTCCTCTCGAGTGGAGACGGGTATGGCGGTGAACTTCTTGAGTTGCAGCAAGGGTGTGAAAGACCCTTTCGAAGTTCCAGAGGTTAGGTGTCATTAGTCTCCAGACGCCTCATTGGATATAGGCCTCATCTCGCCTGGAAGGGAGAACTTCCTGGATTTTCTCGAGTTGCGGCAGGTGTTCTCGAGTTACGACGGGGACCTCAGGGACCCGCCCTGGTGGCCTCAGGAGAGGCCAGTCCCCATGCGAGGTGCTACGGGGCCTCTCGGGATTCCTCTCCCGTCGATACCGGGGCCAAAATCCTTGTGTGGAGTCAGGGCCGGAACCGAGGATTCCTCTCAGGGGCTGACATGGATCTTTGGGTACTTCTGGAGTCTCCCCAGGGGAGTCAGGCCTCGTCTCGAGTGGGGGCATGCACGTGCGCTTTCCTTCCAGGCTGTAGCAGCAATGTCACGCTTCCCGTGGCGTGGATCAAAGGATCTGTGGTTTTCCCTCGAGGCTTTCCCTCGAGGCTTTCCCACAGGGCTGTCCCACGTGACACCGTGGTGTGAGTCTATCCTCGGCGAGAAAGATGAGCCAGTGCAGGACAAAGAGGTTCCTCTGGAATGGACTGAGACATCTGGGGGACTCTTGGAATGGTGGTACGACCATGGAGTTCCTCTCGCCTTTCCTGTTGAGAGTGCCTCCTCTTGAGATGCGACGGGAACGCCGGGAATTCTTTCCCGTTGAAAGCAGGGAAACGATCCCTCATCTCGAACTACGAGGGGGAAACGGGGCTCCTCTGGATGTGGGCGGGACCATCGTGCTTCCTCTCGAGTGGAGACGGGTATGGCGGTGAACTTCTTGAGTTGCAGCAAGGGTGTGAAAGACCCTTTCGAAGTTCCAGAGGTTAGGTGTCATTAGTCTCCAGACGCCTCATCGAATATAGGCCTCATCTCGCCTGGAAGGGAGAACTTCCTGGATTTTTTCGAGTTGCGGCAGGTGTTCTCGAGTTACGACGGGGACCTCAGGGACCCGCCCTGGTGGCCTCAGGAGAGGCCAGTCCCCATGCGAGTTGCTAGGGGGCCTCTCAGGATTCCTCTCCCGTCGATACCGGGGCCAAAAACCTTGTGTGGAGTCAGGGCCGGAACCGAGGATTCCTCTCAGGGGCTGACATGGATCTTTGGGTACTTCTGGAGTCTCCCCAGGGGAGTCAGGCCTCGTCTCGAGTGGGGGCATGCACGTGCGCTTTCCTTCCAGGCTGTAGCAGCAATGTCACGCTTCCCGTGGCGTGGATCAAAGGATCTGTGGTTTTCCCTCGAGGCTTTCCCACAGGGCTGTCCCACGTGCCACCATGGTGTGAGTCGATCCTCGGCGTGAAAGATGAGCCAGTGCAGGGCAAAGAGGTTCCTCTGGATTGGACTGAGACATCTGGGGGACTCTTGGAATGGTGGTACGACCATGGAGTTCCTCTCGCCTTTCCTGTGGAGAGTGCCTCCTCTTGAGATGCGACGGGAACGCCGGGAATTCTTTCCCGTTGAAAGCAGGGAATGATCCCTCATCTCGAGCTCCGAGGGGGAAACGGGGCTCCTCTGGATGTGGGCGGGACCATCGTGCTTCCTCTCGAGTGGAGACGGGTATGGCGGTGAACTTCTTGAGTTGCAGCAAGGGTGTGAATGACCCTTTCGAAGTTCAAGAGGTTAGGTGTCATTAGTCTCCAGACGCCTCATGGGTAATAGACCTCATCTCGCCTGGAATGGAGAACTTCCTGGATTTTCTCGAGTTGCGGCAGGTGTTCTCGAGTTACGACGGGGACCTCAGGGACCCGCCCTGGTGGCCCCAGGAGAGGCCAGTCCCCTTGCGATTTGATAGGGGGCCTCTCGGGATTCCTCTCCCGTCGATACCGGGGCCAAAAATCTTGTGTGGAGTCAGGGCCGGAACCGAAGATTCCTCTCAGGGGCTGACATGGATTTTGGATACTTCTGGAGTCTCCCCAGGGTAGTCAGGCCTCGTCTCGAGTGGGGGCATGCACGTGCGCTTTCCTTCCATGCTGTAGCAGCAATGCCACGCTTCCCATGGCGTGGATCAAAGGATCTGTGGTTTTCCCTCGAGGCTTTCCCTCGAGGCTTTCCCACAGGGCTGTCCCACGTGCCACCGTGGTGTGAGTCGATCCTCGGCGTGAAAGATGAGCCAGTGCAGGGCAAAGAGGTTCCTCTGGAATGGACTGAGACATCTGGGGGACTCTTGGAATGGTGGTACGACCATGGAGTTCCTCTCGCCTTTCCTGTTGAGAGTGCCTCCTCTTGAGATGCGACGGGAACGCCGGGAAATCTTTCCCGTTGAAAGCAGGGAAAGGATCCCTCATCTCGAGCTACGAGGGGGAAACGGGGCTCCTCTGGATGTGGGCGGGACCATCGTGCTTCCTCTCGAGTGGACACGGGTATGGCGGTGAACTTCTTGAGTTGCAGCAAGGGTGTGAAAGACCCTTTCGAAGTTCAAGAGGTTAGGTGTCATTAGTCTCCAGACGCCTCATCGGAAATAGACCTCATCTCGCCTGGAAGGGAGAACTTCCTGGATTTTCTCGAGTTGCGGCAGGTGTTCTCGAGTTACGACGGGGACCTCAGGGACCCGCCCTGGTGGCCTCAGCAGAGGCCAGTCCCCATGCGATTTGATAGGGGGCCTCTCGGGATTCCTCTCCCGTCGATACCGGAGCCAAAAACCTTGTGTGGATTCAGGGCCGGAACCGAGGATTCCTCTCAAGGGCTGACATGGATCTTTGGGTACTTGTGGAGTCTCCCCAGGGGAGTCAGGCCTCGTCTCGAGTGGGGGCATGCACGTGCGCTTTCCTTCCAGGCTGTAGCAGCAATGTCACGCTTCCCGTCGCGTGGATCAAAGGATCTGTGGTTTTCCCTCGAGGCTTTCCCTCGAGGCTTTCCCACAGGGCTGTCCCACGTGCCACCGTGGTGTGAGTCGATCCTCGGCGTGAAAGATGAGCCAGTGCAGGGCAAAGAGGTTCCTCTGGAATGGACTGAGACATCTGGGGGACTCTTGGAATGGTGGTACGACCATGGAGTTCCTCTCGCCTTTCCTGTTGAGAGTGCCTCCTCTTGAGATGCGACGGGAACGCCGGGAATTCTTTCCCGTTGAAAGCAGGGAAAGGATCCCTCATCTCGAGCTACGAGGGGGAAAACGGGGCTTCTCTGGATGTGGGCGGGACCATCGTGCTTCCTCTCGAGTGGAGACGGGTATGGCGGTGAACTTCTTGAGTTGCAGTAAGGGTGTGAAAGACCCTTTCGAAGTCCCAGAGGTTAGGTGTCATTAGTCTCCAGGCGCCTCATCGGAAATAGGCCTCATCTCGCCTGGAAGGGAGAACTTCCTGGATTTTCTCGAGTTGTGGCAGGTGTTCTCGAGTTACGACGGGGACCTCAGGGACCCGCCCTGGTGGCCTCAAGAGAGGCCAGTCCCCATGCGAGTTGCTAGGGGGCCTCTCGGGATTCCTCTCCCGTCGATACCGGGGCCAAAAACCTTGTGTGGAGTCAGGGCCGGAACCGAGGATTCCTCTCAGGGGCTGACATGGATCTTTGGGTACTTCTGGAGTCTCCCCAGGGGAGTCAGGCCACGTCTCGAGTGGGGGCATGCACGTGCGCTTTCCTTCCAGGCTGTAGCAGCAATGTCACCCTTCCCGTCGCGTGGATCAAAGGATCTGTGGTTTTCCCTCGAGGCTTTCCCTCGAGGCTTTCCCACAGGTCTGTCCCACGTGCCACCGTGGTATGAGTCGATCCTCGGCGTGAAAGATGAGCCAGTGCAGAGAAAGAGGTTCCTCTGGATTGGACTGAGACATCTGGGGGACTCTTGGAATGGTGGTACGACCATGGAGTTCCTCTCGCCTTTCCTGTTGAGAGTGCCTCCTCTTGAGATGCGACGGGAACGCCGGGAATTCTTTCCCGTTGAAAGCAGGGAAAGGATCCCTCATCTCGAGCTCCGAGGGAGAAACGGGGCTCCTCTGGATGTGGGCGGGACCATCGTGCTTCCTCTCGAGTGGAGACGGGTATGGCGGTGAACTTCTTGAGTTGCAGCAAGGGTGTGAAAGACCCTTTCGAAGTTCCAGAGGTTAGGTGTCATTAGTCTCCAGACGCCTCATCGGAAATAGGCCTCATCTCGCCTGGAAGGGAGAACTTCCTGGATTTTCTCGAGTTGTGGCAGGTGTTCTCGAGTTACGACGGGGACCTCAGGGACCCGCCCTGGTGGCCTCAGGAGAGGCCAGTCCCCATGCGAGGTGCTACGGGGCCTCTCGGGATTCCTCTCCCGTCAATACCGGGGCCAAAATCCTTGTGTGGAGTCAGGGCCGGAACCGAGGATTCCTCTCAGGGGCTGACATGGATCTTTGGGTACTTCTGGAGTCTCCCCAGGGGAGTCAGGCCTCGTCTCGAGTGGGGGCATGCACGTGCGCTTTCCTTCCAGGCTGTAGCAGCAATGTCACGCTTCCCGTTGCGTGGATCAAAGGATCTGTGGTTTTCCCTCGAGGCTTTCCCTCGAGGCTTTCCCACAGGGCTGTCCCACGTGCCACCGTGGTGTGAGTCGATCCTCGGCGTGAAAGATGAGCCAGTGCAGGGCAAAGAGGTTCCTCTGGAATGGACTGAGACATCTGGGGGACTCTTGGAATAGTGGTACTACCATGGAGTTCCTCTCGCCTTTCCTGTTGAGAGTGCCTCCTCTTGAGATGCGACGGGAACGCCGGGAATTCTTTCCCGTTGAAAGCAGGGAAAGGATCCCTCATCTCGAGCTCCGAGGGAGAAACGGGGCTCCTCTGGATGTGGGCGGGACCATCGTGCTTCCTCTCGAGTGGAGACGGGTATGGCGGTGAACTTCTTGAGTTGCAGCAAGGGTGTGAAAGACCCTTTCGAAGTTCCAGAGGTTAGGTGTCATTAGTCTCCAGACGCCTCATCGGAAATAGGCCTCATCTCGCCTGGAAGGGAGAACTTCCTGGATTTTCTCGAGTTGCGGCAGGTGTTCTCGAGTTACGCCGGAGACCTCAGGGACCCGCCCTGGTGGCCTCAGGAGAGGCCAGTCCCCATGCGAGGTGCTACGGGGCCTCTCGTGATTCCTCTCCCGTCGATACCGGGGCCAAAATCCTTGTGTGGACTCAGGGCCGGAACGGAGGATTCCTCTCAAGGGCTGACATGGATCTTTGGGTACTTCTGGAGTCTCCCCAGGGGAGTCAGGCCTCGTCTCGAGTGGTGGCATGCACGTGCGCTTTCCTTCCAGGCTGTAGCAGGAATGCCATGCTTCCCGTCGCGTGGATCAAAGGATCTGTGGTTTTCCCTCGAGGCTTTCCCTCGAGGCTTTCCCACAGGGCTGTCCCACGTGCCACCGTGGTGTGAGTCGATCCTCGGCGTGAAAGATGAGCCAGTGCAGGGCAAAGAGGTTCCTCTGGAATGGACTGAGACATCTGGGGGACTCTTGGAATGGTGGTACGACCATGGAGTTCCTCTCGCCTTTCCTGTGGAGAGTGCCTCCTCTTGAGATGCGATGGGAACGCCGGGAATTCTTTCCCGTTGAAAGCAGGGAAAGGATCCATCATCTCGAGCTCCGAGGGGGAAACGGGGCTCCTCTGGATGTGGGCGGGACCATCGTGCTTCCTCTCGAGTGGAGACGGGTATGGCGGTGAACTTCTTGAGTTGCAGCAAGGGTGTGAAAGACCCTTTCGACGTTCCAGATGTTAGGTGTCATTAGTCTCCAGACGCCTCATCGGAAATAGGCCTCATCTCGCCTGGAAGGGAGAACTTCCTGGATTTTCTCGAGTTGCGGCAGGTGTTCTCGAGTTACGACGGGGACCTCAGGGACCCGCCCTGGTGGCCTCAGGAGAGGCCAGTCCCCATGCGAGGTGCTACGGGGCCTCTCGGGATTCCTCTCCCGTCGATACCGGGGCCAAAAACCTAGTGTGGAGTCAGGGCCGGAACCGAGGATTCCTCTCAGGGGCTGACATGGATCTTTGGGTACTTCTGGAGTCTCCCCAGGGGAGTCAGGCCTCATCTCGAGTGGGGGCATGCACGTGCGCTTTCCTTCCAGGCTGTAGCAGCAATGTCACGCTTCCCGTGGCGTGGATCAAAGGATCTGTGGTTTTCCCTCGAGGCTTTCCCTCGAGGCTTTCCCACAGGGCTGTCCCACGTGCCACCGTGGTGTGAGTCGATCCTCGGCGTGAAAGATGGGCCAGTGCAGGGCAAAGAGGTTCCTCTGGAATGGACTGAGACATCTGGGGGACTCTTGGAATGGTGGTACGACCATGGAGTTCCTCTCGCGTTTCCTGTTGAGAGTGCCTCCTCTTGAGATGCGACGGGAACGCCGGGAATTCTTTCCCGTTGAAATCAGGGAAAGGATCCCTCATCTCGAGCTCCGAGGGGGAAACAGGGTTCCTCTGGAAGTGGGCGGGACCATCGTGCTTCCTCTCTAGTGGAGACAGGTATGGCGGTGAACTTCTTGAGTTGCAGCAAGGGTGTGAAAAACCCTTTCGAAGTTCCAGAGGTTAGGTGTCATTAGTCTCCAGACGCCTCATCGGAAATAGGCCTCATTTCGCCTGGAAGGGAGAACTTCCTGGATTTTCTCGAGTTGCGGCAGGTGTTCTCGAGTTACGCCGGGGACCTCAGGGACCCGCCCTGGTGGCCTCAGGAGAGGCCAATCCCCATGCGTGTTGCTAGGGGGCCTCTCGGGATTCCTCTCCCGTCGATACCGGGGCCAAAAACTTTGTGTGGAGTCAGGGTCGGAACCGAGGATTCCTCTCAGGGGCTGACATGGATCTTTGGGTACTTCTGGAGTCTCCGCAGGGGAGTCAGGCCTCGTCTCGAGTGGGGGCGTGCACGTGCGCTTTCCTTCCAAGCTGTAGCAGCAATGTCACGCTTCCCGTGGCGTGGATCAAAGGATCTGTGGTTTTCCCTCGAGGCTTTCCCTCGAGGCTTTCCCACAGGGCTGTCCCACGTGCCACCGTGTTGTGAGTCGATCCTAGGCATGAAAGATGAGCCAGTGCAGGGCAAAGAGGTTCCTCTGGAATGGACTGAGACATCTGGGGGACTCTTGGAATGGTGGTACGACCATGGAGTTCCTCTCGCCTTTCCTGTTGAGAGTGCCTCCCCTTGAGATTCGACGGGAACACCGGGAATTCTTTCCCGTTGAAAGCAGGGAAAGGATCCCGCATCTCGAGCTACGAGGGGGAAACGGGGCTCCTCTGGATGTGGGCGGGACCATCGTGCTTCCACTCGAGTGGAGACGGGTATGGCAGTGAACTTCTTGAGTTGCAGCAAGGGTGTGAAAGACCCTTTCGAAGTTCCAGAAGTTAGGTGCCATTAGTCTCCAGACGCCTCATCGGAAATAGGACTCATCTCGCCTGGAAGGGAGAACTTCCTGGATTTTCTCGAGTTGCGGCAGGTGTTCTCGAGTTACGCCGGGGACCTCAGGGACCCGCCCTGGTGGCCTCAGGAGAGGCCAGTCCCCATGCGAGTTGCTATGGGGCCTCTCGGGATTCCTCTCCCGTCGATACTGGGGCCAAAAACCTTGTGTGGAGTCACGGCCGAAAGCGAGGATTCCTCTCAGGGACTGACATGGATCTTTGGGTACTTGTGGAGTCTCCCCAGGGTAGTCAGTCCTCGACTCGAGTGGGTTCATGCACGTGCGCTTTACTTCCAGGCTGTAGCAGCAATATCACGCTTCCCGTGGCGTGGATCAAAGGATCTGTGGTTTTCCCTCGAGGCTTTCCCTCGAGGCTTTCCCACAGGGCTGTCCCACGTGCCACCGTGGTGTGAGTCGATCCTCGGCATGAAAGATGAGCCAGTGCAGGGCAAAGAGGTTCCTCTGGAATGGACTGAGACATCTGGGGGACTCTTGGAATGGTGGAACGACCATGGAGTTCCTCTCGCCTTTCCTGTTGAGAGTGCCTCCTCTTGAGATGCGACGGGAACGCCGGGAATTCTTTCCCGTTGAAAGGAGGGAAAGGATCCCTCATCTCGAGCTCCGAGGGGGAAACGGGGCTCCTCTGGATGTGGGCGGGACCATCGTGCTTCCTCTCGAGTGGAGACGGGTATGACGGTGAACTTCTTGAGTTGCAGCAAGGGTGTGAAAGACCCTTTCGAAGTTCCAGAGGTTAGGTGTCATTAGTCTCCAGACGCCTCATCGGAAATAGGCCTCATCTCGCCTGGAAGGGAGAGCTTCCTGGATTTTCTCGAGTTGCGGCAGGTGTTCTCGAGTTACGACGGGGACCTCAGGGACCCGCCCTGGTGGCCTCAGGAGAGGCCAGTCCCCATGCGAGGTGCTACGGGGCCTCTCGGGATTCCTCTCCCGTCGATACCGGGGCCAAAATCCTTGTGTGGAGTCACGGCCAGAACCGAGGATTCCTCTCAAGGGCTAACATGGATCTTTGGGTACTTCTGGAGCCTCCCCAGGGGAGTCAGGCCTCGTCTCGAGTGGGGGCATGCACGTGCGCTTTCCTTCCAGGCTGTAGCAGGAATGCCATGCTTCCCGTCGCGTGGATCAAAGGATCTGTGGTTTTCCCTCGAGGCTTTCCCTCGAGGCTTTCCCACAGGGCTGTCCCACGTGCCACCGTGGTGTGAGTCGATCCTCGGCGTGAAAGATGAGCCAGTGCAGGGCAAAGAGGTTCCTCTGGAATGGACTGAGACATCTGGGGGACTCTTGGAATGGTGGTACGACCATGGAGTTCCTCTCGCGTTTCCTGTTGAGAGTGCCTCCTCTTGAGATGCGACGGGAACGCCGGGAATTCTTTCCCGTTGAAAGCAGGGAAAGGATCCCTCATCTCGAGCTCCGAGGGGGAAACGGGGCTCCTCTGGATGTGGGCGGGACCATCGTGCTTCCTCTCAAGTGGAGACGGGTATGGCGGTGAACTTCTTGAGTTGCAGCAAGGGTGTGAAAGACCCTTTCGAAGTTCCAGAGTTTAGGTGTCATTAGTCTCCAGACGCCTCATCGGAAATAGGCCTCATCTCGCCTGGAAGGGAGAACTTCCTGGATTTTCTCGAGTTGCGGCAGGTGTTCTCGAGTTACGACGGGGACCTCAGGGACCCGCCCTGGTGGCCTCAGGAGAGGCCAGTCCCCATGCGAGGTGCTACGGGGCCTCTCGGGATTCCTCTCCCGTCGATACCGGGGCCAAAATCCTTGTGTGGAGTCAGGGCCGGAACCGAGAATTCCTCTCAGGGGCTGACATGGATCTTTGGGTACTTCTGGAGTCTCCCCAGGGGAGTCAGGCCTCGTCTCGAGTGGGGGCATGCACGTGCGCTTTCCTTCCAGGCTGTAGCAGCAATGTCACGCTTCCCGTGGCGTGGATCAAAGGATCTGTGGTTTTCCCTCGAGGCTTTCCCTCGAGGCTTTCCCACAGGGCTGTCCCACGTGCCACCGTGGTGTGAGTCGATCCTCGGCGTGAAAGATGAGCCAGTGCAGGGCAAAGAGGTTCCTCTGGAATGGACTGAGACATCTGGGGGACTCTTGGAATGGTGGAACGACCATGGAGTTCCTCTCGCCTTTCCTGTTGAGAGTGCCTCCTCTTGAGATGCGACGGGAACGCCGGGAATTCTTTCCCGTTGAAAGGAGGGAAAGGATCCCTCATCTCGAGCTCCGAGGGGGAAACGGGGCTCCTCTGGATGTGGGCGGGACCATCGTGCTTCCTCTCGAGTGGAGACGGGTATGGCGGTGAACTTCTTGAGTTGCAGCAAGGGTGTGAAAGACCCTTTCGAAGTTCCAGAGGTTAGGTGTCATTAGTCTCCAGACGCCTCATCGGAAATAGGCCTCATCTCGCCTGGAAGGGAGAGCTTCCTGGATTTTCTCGAGTTGCGGCAGGTGTTCTCGAGTTACGACGGGGACCTCAGGGACCCGCCCTGGTGGCCTCAGGAGAGGCCAGTCCCCATGCGAGGTGCTACGGGGCCTCTCGGGATTCCTCTCCCGTCGATACCGGGGCCAAAATCCTTGTGTGGAGTCACGGCCGGAACCGAGGATTCCTCTCAAGGGCTAACATGGATCTTTGGGTACTTCTGGAGCCTCCCCAGGGGAGTCAGGCCTCATCTCGAGTGGGGGCATGCACGTGCGCTTTCCTTCCAGGCTGTAGCAGGAATGCCATGCTTCCCGTCGCGTGGATCAAAGGATCTGTGGTTTTCCCTCGAGGCTTTCCCTCGAGGCTTTCCCACAGGGCTGTCCCACGTTCCACCGTGGTGTGAGTCGATCCTCGGCGTGAAAGATGAGCCAGTGCAGGGCAAAGAGGTTCCTCTGGAATGGACTGAGACATCTGGGGGACTCTTGGAATGGTGGTACGACCATGGAGTTCCTCTCGCGTTTCCTGTTGAGAGTGCCTCCTCTTGAGATGCGACGGGAACGCCGGGAATTCTTTCCCGTTGAAAGCAGGGAAAGGATCCCTCATCTCGAGCTCCGAGGGGGAAACGGGGCTCCTCTGGATGTGGGCGGGACCATCGTGCTTCCTCTCAAGTGGAGACGGGTATGGCGGTGAACTTCTTGAGTTGCAGCAAGGGTGTGAAAGACCCTTTCGAAGTTCCAGAGTTTAGGTGTCATTAGTCTCCAGACGCCTCATCGGAAATAGGCCTCATCTCGCCTGGAAGGGAGAACTTCCTGGATTTTCTCGAGTGGCGGCAGGTGTTCTCGAGTTACGACGGGGACCTCAGGGACCCGCCCTGGTGGCCTCAGGAGAGGCCAGTCCCCATGCGAGGTGCTACGGGGCCTCTCGGGATTCCTCTCCCGTCGATACCGGGGCCAAAATCCTTGTGTGGAGTCAGGGCCGGAACCGAGAATTCCTCTCAGGGGCTGACATGGATCTTTGGGTACTTCTGGAGTCTCCCCAGGGGAGTCAGGCCTCGTCTCGAGTGGGGGCATGCACGTGCGCTTTCCTTCCAGGCTGTAGCAGCAATGTCACGCTTCCCGTGGCGTGGATCAAAGGATCTGTGGTTTTCCCTCGAGGCTTTCCCTCGAGGCTTTCCCACAGGGCTGTCCCACGTGCCACCGTGGTGTGAGTCGATCCTCGGCGTGAAAGATGAGCCAGTGCAGGGCAAAGAGGTTCCTCTGGAATGGACTGAGACATCTGGGGGACTCTTGGAATGGTGGTACGACCATGGAGTTCCTCTCGCCTTTCCTGTTGAGAGTGCCTCCTCTTGAGATGCGACGGGAACGCCGGGAATTCTTTCCGGTTGAAAGCAGGGAAAGGATCCCACATCTCGAGCTCCGAGGGGGAAACGGGGCTCCTCTGGATGTGGGCGGGACCATCGTGCTTCCTCTCGAGTGGAGACGGGTATGGCGGTGAACTTCTTGAGTTGCAGCAAGGGTGTGAAAGACCCTTTAGAAGTTCCAGAGGTTAGGTGTCATTAGTCTCCATACGCCTCATCGGAAATAGACCTCATCACGCCTGGAAGGGAGAACTTCCTGGATTTTCTCGAGTTGCGGCAGGTGTTCTCAGGTTACGACGGGGACCTCAGGGACCCGCCCTGGTGGCCTCAGGAGAGGCCAGTTCCCATGCGAGTTGCTAGGGGGCCTCTCGGGATTCCTCTCCCGTCGATACCGGGGCCAAAAACCTAGTGTGGAGTCAGGGCCGGAAACGAGGATTCCTCTCAGGGTCTGACATGGATCTTTGGGTACTTCTGGAGTCTCCCCAGGGGAGTCAGGCCTCGTCTCGAGTGGGGGCATGCACGTGCGCTTTCTTTCCAGGCTGTAGCAGCAATGTCACGCTTCCCGTGGCGTAAATCAAAGGATCTGTGGTTTTCCCTCGAGGCTTTCCCTCGAGGCTTTCCCACAGGTCTGTCCCACGTGCCACCGTGGTGTGAGTCGATCCTCGGCGTGAAAGATGGGCCAGTGCAGGGCAAAGAGGTTCCTCTGGAATGGACTGAGACATCTGGGGGAATCTTGGAATGGTGGTACGACCATGGAGTTCCTCTCGCCTTTCCTGTTGAGAGTGCCTCCTCTTGAGATGCGACGGGAACGCCGGGAATTCTTTCCCGTTGAAACCAGGGAAAGGATCCCTCATCTCGAGCTCCGAGGGGGAAACAGGGCTCCTCTGGAAGTGAGCGGGACCATCGTGCTTCCTCTCTAGTGGAGACGGATATGGCGGTGAACTTCTTGAGTTGCAGCAAGGGTGTGAAAGACCCTTTCGAAGTTCCAGAGGTTAGGTGTCATTAGTCTCCAGACGCCTCATCGGAAATAGGCCTCATCTCGCCTGGAAGGGAGAGCTTCCTGGATTTTCTCGAGTTGCGGCAGGTGTTCTCGAGTTACGACGGGGACCTCAGGGACCCGCCCTGGTGGCCTCAGGAGAGGCCAGTCCCCATGCGAGGTGCTACGGGGCCTCTCGGGATTCCTCTCCCGTCGATACCGGGGCCAAAATCCTTGTGTGGAGTCACGGCCGGAACCGAGGATTCCTCTCAAGGGCTGACATGGATCTTTGGGTACTTCTGGAGCCTCCCCAGGGGAGTCAGGCCTCGTCTCGAGTGGGGGCATGCACGTGCGCTTTCCTTCCACGCTCTAGCAGGAATGCCATGCTTCCCGTCGCGTGGATCAAAGGATCTGTGGTTTTCCCTCGAGGCTTTCCCTCGAGGCTTTCCCACAGGGCTGTCCCACGTGCCACCGTGGTGTGAGTCGATCCTCGGCGTGAAAGATGAGCCAGTGCAGGGCAAAGAGGTTCCTCTGGAATGGACTGAGACATCTGGGGGACTCTTGGAATGGTGGTACGACCATGGAGTTCCTCTCGCGTTTCCTGTTGAGAGTGCCTCCTCTTGAGATGCGACGGGAACGCCGGGAATTCTTTCCCGTTGAAAGCAGGGAAAGGATCCCTCATCTCGAGCTCCGAGGGGGAAACGGGGCTCCTCTGGATGTGGGCGGGACCATCGTGCTTCCTCTCAAGTGGAGACGGGTATGGCGGTGAACTTCTTGAGTTGCAGCAAGGGTGTGAAAGACCCTTTCGAAGTTCCAGAGGTTAGGTGTCATTAGTCTCCAGACGCCTCATCGGAAATAGGCCTCATCTCGCCTGGAAGGGAGAACTTCCTGGATTTTCTCGAGTTGCGGCAGGTGTTCTCGAGTTACGACGGGGACCTCAGGGACCTGCCCTGGTGGCCTCAGGAGAGGCCAGTCCCCATGCGAGGTGCTACGGGGCCTCTCGGGATTCCTCTCCCGTCGATACCGGGGCCAAAAACCTAGTGTGGAGTCAGGGCCGGAACCGAGAATTCCTCTCAGGGGCTGACATGGATCTTTGGGTACTTCTGGAGTCTCCCCAGGGGAGTCAGGCCTCGTCTCGAGTGGGTTCATGCACGTGCGCTTTCCTTCCAGGCTGTAGCAGCAATGTCACGCTTCCCATGGCGTGGAACAAAGGATCTGTGGTTTTCCCTCGAGGCTTTCCCTCGAGGCTTTCCCACAGGGCTGTCCCACGTGCCACCGTGGTGTGAGTCGATCCTCGGCGTGAAAGATGGGCCAGTGCAGGGCAAAGAGGTTCCTCTGGAATGGACTGAGACATCTGGGGGACTCTTGGAATGGTGGTACGACCATGGAGTTCCTCTCGCCTTTCCTGTTGAGAGTGCCTCCTCTTGAGATGCGACGGGAACGCCGGGAATTCTTTCCCGTTGAAACCAGGGAAAGGATCCCTCAACTCGAGCACCGAGGGGGAAACAGGGCTCCTCTGGAAGTGGGCGGGACCATCGTGCTTCCTCTCTAGTGGAGACGGGTATGGCGGTGAACTTCTTGAGTTGCAGCAAGGGTGTGAAAGACCCTTTCGAAGTTCCAGATGTTAGGTGTCATTAGTCTCCAGACGCCTCATCGGAAATAGGCCTCATCTCGCCTGGAAGGGAGAACTTCCTGGATTTTCTCGAGTTGCGGCAGGTGTTCTCGAGTTACGCCGGGGACCTCAGGGACCCGCCCTGGTGGCCTCAGGAGAGGCCAGTCCCCATGCGTGTTGCTAGGGGGCCTCTCGGGATTCCTCTCCCGTCGATACCGGGGCCAAAAACTTTGTGTGGAGTCAGGGTCGGAACCGAGGATTCCTCTCAGGGGCTGACATGGATCTTTGGGTACTTCTGGAGTCTCCGCAGGGGAGTCAGGCCTCGTCTCGAGTGGGGGCATGCACGTGCGCTTTCCTTCCAAGCTGTAGCAGCAATGTCACGCTTCCCGTGGCGTGGATCAAAGGATCTGTGGTTTTCCCTCGAGGCTTTCCCTCGAGGCTTTCCCACAGGGCTGTCCCACGTGCCACCGTGTTGTGAGTCGATCCTAGGCATGAAAGATGAGCCAGTGCAGGGCAAAGAGGTTCCTCTGGAATGGACTGAGACATCTGGGGGACTCTTGGAATGGTGGTACGACCATGGAGTTCCTCTCGCCTTTCCTGTTGAGAGTGCCTCCCCTTGAGATGCGATGGGAACACCGGGAATTCTATCCCGTTGAAAGCAGGGAAAGGATCCCGCATCTCGAGCTACGAGGGGGAAACGGGGCTCCTCTGGATGTGGGCGGGACCATCGTGCTTCCACTCGAGTGGAGACGGGTATGGCGGTGAACTTCTTGAGTTGCAGCAAGGGTGTGAAAGACCCTTTCGAAGTTCCAGAAGTTAGGTGTCATTAGTCTCCAGACGCCTCATCGGAAATAGGACTCATCTCGCCTGGAAGGGAGAACTTCCTGGATTTTCTCGAGTTGCGGCAGGTGTTCTCGAGTTACGCCGGGGACCTCAGGGACCCGCCCTGGTGGCCTCAGGAGAGGCCAGTCCCCATGCGAGTTGCTATGGGGCCTCTCGGGATTCCTCTCCCGTCGATACTGGGGTCAAAAACCTTGTGTGGAGTCAGGGCCGAAAGCGAGGATTCCTTTCAGGGACTGACATGGATCTTTGGGTACTTGTGGAGTCTCCCCAGGGTAGTCAGTCCTCGACTCGAGTGGGTTCATGCACGTGCGCTTTACTTCCAGGCTGTAGCAGCAATGTCACGCTTCCCGTGGAGTGGATCAAAGGATCTGTGGTTTTCCCTCGAGGCTTTCCCTCGAGGCTTTCCCACAGGGCTGTCCCACGTGCCACCGTGGTGTGAGTCGATCCTCGGCATGAAAGATGAGCCAGTGCAGGGCAAAGAGGTTCCTCTGGAATGGACTGAGACATCTGGGGGACTCTTGGAATGGTGGTACGACCATGGAGTTCCTCTCGCCTTTCCTGTTGAGAGTGCCTCCTCTTGAGATGCGACGGGAACGCCGGGAATTCTTTCCCGTTGAAAGGAGGGAAAGGATCCCTCATCTCGAGCTCCGAGGGGGAAACGGGGCTCCTCTGGATGTGGGCGGGACCATCGTGCTTCCTCTCGAGTGGAGACGGGTATGGCGGTGAACTTCTTGAGTTGCAGCAAGGGTGTGAAAGACCCTTTCGAAGTTCCAGAGGTTAGGTGTCATTAGTCTCCAGACGCCTCATCGGAAATAGGCCTCATCTCGCCTGGAAGGGAGAGCTTCCTGGATTTTCTCGAGTTGCGGCAGGTGTTCTCGAGTTACGACGGGGACCTCAGGGACCCGCCCTGGTGGCCTCAGGAGAGGCCAGTCCCCATGCGAGGTGCTAAGGGGCCTCTCGGGATTCCTCTCCCGTCGATACCGGGGCCAAAAACCTAGTGTGGAGTCAGGGCCGGAACCGAGGATTCCTCTCAGGGTCTGACATGGATCTTTGGGTACTTGTGGAGTCTCCCCAGGGGAGTCAGGCCTCGTCTCGAGTGGGGGCATGCACGTGCGCTTTCTTTCCAGGCTGTAGCAGCAATGTCACGCTTCCCGTGGCGTGGATCAAAGGATCTGTGGTTTTCCCTCGAGGCTTTCCCTCGAGGCTTTCCCACAGGTCTGTCCCACGTTCCACCGTGGTGTGAGTCGATCCTCGGCGTGAAAGATGGGCCAGTGCAGGGCAAAGAGGTTCCTCTGGAATGGACTGAGACATCTGGGGGACTCTTGGAATGGTGGTACGACCATGGAGTTCCTCTCGCCTTTCCTGTTGAGAGTGCCTCCTCTTGAGATGCGACGGGAACGCCGGGAATTCTTTCCCGTTGAAACCAGGGAAAGGATCCCTCATCTCGAGCTCCGAGGGGGAAACAGGGCTCCTCTGGAAGTGGGCGGGACCATCGTGCTTCCTCTCTAGTGGAGACGGGTATGGCGGTAAACTTCTTGAGTTGCAGCAAGGGTGTGAAAGACCCTTTCGAAGTTCCAGAGGTTAGGTGTCATTAGTCTCCAGACGCCTCATCGGAAATAGGCCTCATCTCGCCTGGAAGGGAGAACTTCCTGGATTTTCTCGAGTTGCGGCAGGTGTTCTCGAGTTACGCCGGGGACCTCAGGGACCCGCCCTGGTGGCCTCAGGAGAGGCCAGTCCCCATGCGTGTTGCTAGGGGGCCTCTCGGGATTCCTCTCCCGTCGATACTGGGGCCAAAAACCTTGTGTGGAGTCAGGGCCGGAAGCGAGGATTCCTCTCATGGACTGACATGGATCTTTGGGTACTTGTGGAGTCTCCCCAGGGTAGTCAGTCCTCGACTCGAGTGGGTTCATGCACGTGCGCTTTACTTCCAGGCTGTAGCAGCAATGTCACGCTTCCCGTGGCGTGGATCAAAGGATCTGTGGTTTTCCCTCGAGGCTTTCCCACAGGGCTGTCCCACGTGCCACCGTGGTGTGAGTCGATCCTCGGCGTGAAAGATGAGCCAGTGCAGGGCAAAGAGGTTCCTCTGGAATGGACTGAGACATCTGGGGGACTCTTGGAATGGTGGTACGACCATGGAGTTCCTCTCGCCTTTCCTGTTGAGAGTGCCTCCTCTTGAGATGCGACGGGAACGCCGGGAATTCTTTCCCGTTGAAAGCAGGGAAAGGATCCCTCATCTCGAGCTACGAGGGGGAAACGGGGCTCCTCTGGATGTGGGCGGGACCATCGTGCTTCCTCACCAGTGGAGACGGGTATGGCGGTGAACTTCTTGAGTTTCAGCAAGGGTGTGAAAGACCCTTTCGAAGTTCCAGAGGTTAGGTGTCATTAGTCTCCAGACGCCTCATCGGAAATAGGCCTCATCTCGCCTGGAAGGGAGAACTTCCTGGATTTTCTCAAGTTGCGGCAGGTGTTCTCGAGTTACGCCGGGGACCTCAGGGACCCGCCCTGGTGGCCTCAGGAGAGGCCAGTCCCCATGCGAGGTGCTAGGGGGCCTCTCGGGATTCCGCTCCCTTCGATCCTGGTGCCAAAAACCTTGTGTTGAGTCAGGGCCGGAACCGAGGATTCCTCTCAGGGGCTGACATGGATCTTTGGGTACTTGTGGAGTCTCCCAAGGGGAGTCAGGCCTCGTCTCGAGTGGGGTCATGCACGTGCGCTTTCCTTCCAGGCTGTAGCAGCAATGTCACGCTTCCCATGGCATGGAACAAAGGATCTGTGGTTTTCCCTCGAGGCTTTCCCTCGAGGCTTTCCCACAGGGCTGTCCCACGTGCCACCGTGGTGTGAGTCGATCCTCGGCGTGAAAGATGGGCCAGTGCAGGGCAAAGAGGTTCCTCTGGAATGGACTGAGACATCTGGGGGACTCTTGGAATGGTGGTACGACCATGGAGTTCCTCTCGCCTTTCCTGTTGAGGGTGCCTCCTCTTGAGATGCGACGGGAACGCCGGGAATTCTTTCCCGTTGAAACCAGGGAAAGGATCCCTCAACTCGAGCACCGAGGGGGAAACAGGGCTCCTCTGGAAGTGGGCGGGACCATCGTGCTTCCTCTCTAGTGTAGACGGGTATGGCGGTGAACTTCTTGAGTTGCAGCAAGGGTGTGAAAGACCCTTTCGAAGTTCCAGAGGTTAGGTGTCATTAGTCTCCAGACGCCTCATCGGAAATAGGCCTCATCTCGCCTGGAAGGGAGAACTTCCTGGATTTTCTCGAGTTGCGGCAGGTGTTCTCGAGTTACGCAGGGGACCTCAGGGACCCGCCCTGGTGGCATCAGGAGAGGCCAGTCCCCATGCGAGGTGCTAGGGGGCCTCTCGGGATTCCTCTCCCGTCGATACCGGGGCCAAAAACCTTGTGTGGATTCAGGGTCGGAACCGAGGATTCCTCTCATGGTCTGACATGGATCTTCGGGTACTTCTGTAGTCTCCGCAGGGGAGTCACGCCTCGTCTCGAGTGGGGGCATGCACGTGCGCTTTCCTTCCAAGCTTTAGCAGCAATGTCACGCTTCCCGTGGCGTGGATCAAAGGATCTGTGGTTTTCCCTCGAGGCTTTCCCACAGGGCTGTCCCACGTGCCACCGTGTTGTGAGTCGATCCTCGGCGTGAAAGATGAGCCAGTGCAGGGCAAAGAGGTTCCTCTGGAATGGACTGAGACATCTGGGGGACTCTTGGAATGGTGGTACGACCATGGAGTTCCTCTCGCCTTTCCTGTTGAGAGTGCCTCCTCTTGAGATGCGATGGGAACACCGGGAATTCTTTCCCGTTGAAAGCAGGGAAAGGATCCCGCATCTCGAGCTACGAGGGGGAAACGGGGCTCCTCTGGATGTGGGCGGGACGATCGTGCTTCCTCTCGAGTGGAGACGGGTATGGCGGTGAACTTCTTGAGTTGCAGCAAGGGTGTGAAAGACCCTTTCGAAGTTCCAGAAGTTAGGTGTCATTAGTCTCCAGATGCCTCATCGGAAATAGGACTCATCTCGCCTGGAAGGGAGAACTTCCTGGATTTTCTCGAGTTGCGGCAGGTGTTCTCGAGTTACGCCGGGGACCTCAGGGACCCGCCCTGGTGGCCTCAGGAGAGGCCAGTCCCCATGCGAGTTGCTATGGGGCCTCTCGGGATTCCTCTCCCGTCGATACTGGGGCCAAAAACCTTGTGTGGAGTCAGGGCCGGAAGCGAGGATTCCTCTCAGGGACTGACATGGATCTTTGGGTACTTGTGGAGTCTCCCCAGGGGAGTCAGGCCTCTCTCGAGTGGGGGCATGCACGTGCGCTTTCCTTCCAGGCTGTTGCAGCAATGTCACTCTTCCCGTGGCGAGGATCAAAGGATCTGTGGTTTTCCCTCGAGGCTTTCACTCGAGGCTTTCCCACAGGGCTGTCCCACGTGCCACCGTGGTGTGAGTCGATCCTCGGCGTGAAAGATGAGCCAGTGCATGGCAAAGAGGTTCCTCTGGAATGGACTGAGACATCTGTGGGACTCTTGGAATGGTGGTACGACCATGGAGTTCCTCTCGCCTTTCCTGTTGAGAGTGCCTCCTCTTGAGATGCGACGGGAACGCCGGGTATTCTTTCCCGTTGAAAGCAGGGAAAGGATCCCTCATCTCGAGCTCCGAGGGGGAAACGGGGCTCCTCTGGATGTGGGCGGGACCATCGTGCTTCCTCTCGAGTGGAGATGGGTATGGCGGTGAACTTCTTGAGTTGCAGCAAGGGTGTGAAAGACCCTTTCGAAGTTCCAGAGGTTAGGTGTCATTAGTCTCCAGACGCCTCATCGGAAATAGGCCTCATCTCGCCTGGAACGGAGAACTTCCTGGATTTTCTCGAGTTGCGACAGGTGTTCTCCAGGTACGACGGGGACCTCAGGGACCAGCCCTGGTGGCCTCAGGAGAGGCCAGTCCCCATGCGAGTTGCTAGGGGCCCTCTCGGGATTCCTCTCCGTCGATACCCGGGCCAAAAACCTTGTGTGGAGTCAGGGCCGGAACCGAGGATTCCTCTCAGGGGCTGACATGGATCTTTGGGTACTTGTGGAGTCTCCCCAGGGGAGTCAGGCCTCGTCTCGAGTGGGGGCATGCACGTGCGCTTTCCTTCCAGGCTGTAGCAGCAATGTCACTCTTCCCGTGTCGTGGATCAAAGGATCTGTGGTTTTCCCTGGAGGCTTTCCCTCGAGGCTTTCCCACAGGGCTGTCCCACGTGCCACCGTGGTGTGAGTCGATCCTCGGCGTGAAAGATGAGCCAGTGCAGGGCAAAGAGGTTCCTCTGCAATGGACTGAGACATCTGGGGGACTCTTGGAATGGTGGTACGACCATGGAGTTCCTCTCGCCTTTCCTGTTGCGAGTGCCTCCTCTTGAGATGCGACGGGAACGCCGGGAATTCTTTCCCGTTGAAAGCAGGGAAAGGATCCCTCATCTCGAGCTCCGAGGGGGAAACGGGGCTCCTCTGGATGTGGGCGGGACCATCTTGCTTCCTCTCGAGTGGAGACGGGTATGGCGGTGAACTTCTTGAGTTGCAGCAAGGGTGTGAAAGACCCTTTCGAAGTTCCAGAGGTTAGGTGTCATTAGTCTCCAGACGCCTCATCGGAAATAGGCCTCATCTCGCCTGGAAGGGAGAACTTCCTGGATTTTCTCGAGTTGCGGCAGGTGTTCTCGAGGTACAACGGGGACCTCAGGGACCCGCCCTGGTGGCCTCAGGAGAGGCCAGTCCCCATGCGAGTTGCTAGGGGCCCTCTCGAGATTCCTGTCCCGTCGATACCCGGGCCAAAAACCTTGTGTGGAGTCAGGGCCGGAACCGAGGATTCCTCTCAGGGGCTGACATGGATCTTTGGGTACTTGTGGAGTCTCCTCAGGGGAGTCAGGCCTCGTCTCGAGTGGGTTCATGCACGTGCGCTTTCCTTCCAGGCTGTAGCAGCAATGTCACGCTTCCCGTGGCGTGGATCAAAGGATCTGTGGTTTTCCCTCGAGGCTTTCCCTCGAGGCTTTCCCTCGAGGCTTTCCCACAGGGCTGTCCCACGTGCCACCGTGGTGTGAGTCGATCCTCGGCGTGAAAGATGAGCCAGTGCAGGGCAAAGAGGTTCCTCTGGAATGGACTGAGACATCTGGGGCCTCTTGGAATGGTGGTACGACCATGGACTTCCTCTCGCCTTTCCTGTTGAGAGTGCCTCCTCTTGAGATGCGACGGGAACACCGGGAATCCTTTCCCGTTGAAAGCAGGGAAAGGATCCCTCATCTCGAGCTCCGAGGGAGAAATGGGGCTCCTCTGGATGTGGGCGCGACCATCGAGCTTCCTCTCGAGTGGAGACGGGTATGGCGGTGAACTTCGTGATTTGCAGCAAGGGTGTGAAAGACCCTTTCGACGTTCCAGAGGTTAGGTGTCATTAGTCTCCAGACGCCTCATCGGAAATAGGCCTCATCTAGCCTGGAAGGGAGAACTTCCTGGATTTTCTCGAGTTGCGACAGGTGTTCTCCAGGTACGACGGGGACCTCAGGGACCCGCCCTGGTGGTCTCAGGAGAGGCCAGTCCCCATCCGAGTTCCTAGGGGCCCTCTCGGGATTCCTCTCCTGTCGATACCCGGGCCAAAAACCTTGTGTGGAGTCAGGGCCGGAACCGAGGATTCCTCTCAGGGGCTGACATGGATCTTTGGGTACTTGTGGAGTCTCCCCAGGGTAGTCAGTCCTCGACTCGAGTGGGTTCATGCACGTGCGCTTTACTTCCAGGCTGTAGCAGCAATGTCACGCTTCCCGTGGCGTGGATCAAAGGATCTGTGGTTTTCCCTCGAGGCTTTCCCTCGAGGCTTTCCCACAGGGCTGTCCCACGTGCCACCGTGGTGTGAGTCGATCCTCGGCGTGAAAGATGAGCCAGTGCAGGGCAAAGAGGTTCCTCTGGAATGGACTGAGACATCTGCGGGACTCTTGGAATGGTGGTACGACCATGGAGTTCCTCTCGCGTTTCCTGTTGAGAGTGCCTCCTCTTGAGATGCGACGGGAACGCCGGGAATTCTTTCCCGTTGAAAGCAGGGAAAGGATCCCTCATCTCGAGCTTCGAGGGGGAAACGGGGCTCCTCTGGATGTGGACGGGACCATCGTGCTTCCTCTCAAGTGGAGACGGGTATGGCGGTGAACTTCTTGAGTTGCAGCAAGGGTGTGAAAGACCCTTTCGAAGTTCCAGAGGTTAGGTGTCATTAGTCTCCAGACGCCTCATCGGAAATAGGCCTCATCTCGCCTGGAAGGGAGAACTTCCTGGATTTTCTCGAGTTGCGGCAGGTGTTCTCGAGTTACGACGGGGACCTCAGGGACCCGCCCTGGTGGCCTCAGGAGAGGCCAGTCCCCATGCGAGGTGCTACGGGGCCTCTCGGGATTCCTCTCCCGTCGATACCGGGGCCAAAATCCTTGTGTGGAGTCAGGGCCGGAACCGAGAATTCCTCTCAGGGGCTGACATGGATCTTTGGGTACTTCTGGAGTCTCCCCAGGGGAGTCAGGCCTCGTCTCGAGTGGGGGCATGCACGTGCGCTTTCCTTCCAGGCTGTAGCAGCAATGTCACGCTTCCCGTCGCGTGGATCAAAGGATCTGTGGTTTTCCCTCGAGGCTTTCCCTCGAGGCTTTCCCACAGGGCTGTCCCACGTGCCACCGTGGTGTGAGTCGATCCTCGGCGTGAAAGATGAGCCAGTGCAGGGCAAAGAGGTTCCTCTGGAATGGACTGAGACATCTGGGGGACTCTTGGAATGGTGGTACGACCATGGAGTTCCTCTCGCCTTTCCTGTTGAGAGTGCATCCTCTTGAGATGCGACGGGAAGGCCGGGAATTCTTTCCCGTTGAAAGCAGGGAAAGGATCCCACATCTCGAGCTCCGAGGGGGAAACGGGGCTCCTCTGGAAGTGGGCGGGACCATCGTGCTTCCTCTCTAGTGGAGACGGGTATGGCGGTGAACTTCTTGAGTTGCAGCAAGGGTGTGAAAGACCCTTTCGAATTTCCAGAGGTTAGGTGTCATTAGTCTCCAGACGCCTCATCGGAAATAGGCCTCATCTCGCCTGGAAGGGAGAACTTCCTGGATTTTCTCGAGTTGCGGCAGGTGTTCTCCAGGTACGACGGGGACCTCAGGGACCCGCCCTGGTGGCCTCAGGAGAGGCCAGTCCCCATGCGAGTTGCTAGGGGCCCTCTCGGGATTCCTCTCCATCGATACCCGGGCCAAAAACCTTGTGTGGATTCAGGGCCCGAACCGAGGATTCCTCTCAGGGGCTGACATGGATCTTTGGGTACTTGTGGAGTCTCCCCAGGGGAGTCAGGCCTCGTCTCGAGTGGGGGCATGCACGTGCGCTTTCCTTCCAGGCTGTAGCAGCAATGTCACTCTTCTCGTGGCGTGGATCAAAGGATCTGTGGTTTTCCCTGGAGGCTTTCCCTCGAGGCTTTCCCACAGGGCTGTCCCACGTGCCACCGTGGTGTGAGTCGATCCTCGGCGTGAAAGATGAGCCAGTGCAGGGCAAAGAGGTTCCTCTGGAATGGACTGAGACATCTGGGGGACTCTTGGAATGGTGGTACGACCATGGAGTTCCTCTCGCCTTTCCTGTTGCGAGTGCCTCCTCTTGAGATGCGACGGGAACGCCGGGAATTCTTTCCCGTTGAAAGCAGGGAAAGAATCCCTCATCTCGAGCTCCGAGGGGGAAACGGGGCTCCTCTGGATGTGGGCGGGACCATCTTGCTTCCTCTCGAGTGGAGACGGGTATGGCGGTGAACTTCTTGAGTTGCAGCAAGGGTGTGAAAGACCCTTTCGAAGTTCCAGAGGTTAGGTGTCATTAGTCTCCAGACGCCTCGTCGGAAATAGGCCTCATCTCGCCTGGAAGGGAGAACTTCCTGGATTTTCTCGAGTTGTGGCAGGTGTTCTCGAGGTACAACGGGGACCTCAGGGACCCGCCCTGGTGGCCTCAGGAGAGGCCAGTCCCCATGCGAGTTGCTAGGGGCCCTCTCGAGATTCCTCTCCCGTCGATACCCGGGCCAAAAACATTGTGTGGAGTCAGGGCCGGAACCGAGGATTCCTCTCAGGGGCTGACATGGATCTTTGGGTACTTGTGGAGTCTCCTCAGGGGAGTCAGGCCTCGTCTCGAGTGGGTTCATGCACGTGCGCTTTCCTTCCAGGCTGTAGCAGCAATGTCACGCTTCCCGTCGCGTGGATCAAAGGATCTGTGGTTTTCCCTCGAGGCTTTCCCTCGAGGCTTTCCCACGGGGCTGTCCCACGTGCCACCGTGGTGTGAGTCGATCCTCGGCGTGAAAGATGAGCCAGTGCAGGGCAAAGAGGTTCCTTTGGAATGGACTGAGACATCTGGGGGACTCTTGGAATGGTGGTACGACCATGGAGTTCCTCTCGCCTTTCCTGTTGAGAGTGCCTCCTCTTGAGATGCAACGGGAACGCCGGGAATTCTTTCCCTTGAAAGCAGGGAACGGATGCCGCATCTCGAGCTACGAGGGGGAAACGGGACTCCTCTGGATGTGGGCGGGACCATCGTGCTTCCTCTCGAGTGGAGACGGGTATGGCGGTGAACTTCTTGAGTTGCAGCAAGGGTGTGAAAGACCCTTTCGAAGTTCCAGAGGTTAGGTGTCATTAGTCTCCAGACGCCTCATCGGAAATAGGCCTCATCTCGCCTGGAAGGGAGAACTTCCTGGATTTTCTCGAGTTGCGGCAGGTGTTCTCGAGTTACGCCGGGGACCTCAGGGACCCGCCCTGGCGGCCTCAGGAGAGGCCAGTCCCCATGCGAGTTGCTAGGGGGCCTCTCGGGATTCCTCTCCCGTCGATCCTGGTGCCAAAAACCTTGTGTTGAGTCAGGGCCGGAACCGAGGATTCCTCTCAGGGGCTGACATGGATCTTTGGGTACTTGTGGAGTCTCCCCAGGGGAGTCAGGCCTCGTCTCGAGTGGGGGCATGCACGTGCGCTTTCCTTCCAGGCTGTAGCAGCAATGTCACGCTTCCCGTCGCGTGGATCAAAGGATCTGTGGTTTTCCCTCGAGGCTTTCCCTCGAGGCTTTCCCTCGAGGCTTTCCCACAGGGCTGTCCCACGTGCCACCGTGGTGTGAGTCGATCCTCGGCGTGAAAGATGAGCCAGTGCAGGGCAAAGAGGTTCCTCTGGAATGGACTGAGACATCTGGGGGGCTCTTGGAATGGTGGTACGACCATGGACTTCCTCTCGCCTTTCCTGTTGAGAGTGCCTCCTCTTGAGATGCGACGGGAACACCGGGAATTCTTTCCCGTTGAAAGCAGGGAAAGGATCCCTCATCTTGAGCTCCGAGGGAGAAACGGGGCTCCTCTGGATGTGGGCGCGACCATCGAGCTTCCTCTCGAGTGGAGACGGGTATGGCGGTGAACTTCTTGATTTGCAGCAAGGGTGTGAAAGACCCTTTCGAAGTTCCAGAGGTTAGGTGTCATTAGTCTCCAGACGCCTCATCGGATTTAGGCCTCATCTAGCCTGGAAGGGAGAACTTCCTGGATTTTCTCGAGTTGCGGCAGGTGTTATCGAGGTACGACGGGGACCTCAGGGACCCGCCCTGGTGGTCTCAGGAGAGGCCAGTCCCCATCCGAGTTCCTAGGGGCCCTTTAGGGATTCCTCTCCTGTCGATAACCGGGCCAAAAACCTTGTGTGGAGTCAGGGCCGGAAACGAGGATTCCTCTCAGGGGCTGACATGGATCTTTAGGTACTTGTGAAGTCTCCTCAGGGGAGTCAGGCCTCGTCTCCAGGGGGTTCATGCACGTGCGCTTCCCTTCCAGGCTGTAGCAGCAATGTCACTCTTCCCGTCGCGTGGATCAAAGGATCTGTGGTTTTCCCTGGAGGCTTTCCCTCGAGGATTTCCCACAGGGCTGTCCCACGTGCCACCGTGGTGTGAGTCGATCCTCGGCGTGAAAGATGAGCCAGTGCAGGGCAAAGAGGTTCCTCTGGAATGGACTGAGACATCTGGGGGACTCTTGGAATGGTGGTACGACCATGGAGTTCCTCTCGCCTTTCCTGTTGAGAGTGCCTCCTCTTGAGATGCGACGGGAACGCCGGGAATTCTTTCCCGTTGAAAGCAGGGAAAGGATCCCGCATCTCGAGCTCCGAGGGGGAAACGGGGCTCCTCTGGATGTGGGCGGGACCATCTTGCTTCCTCTCGAGTGGAGACGGGTATGGCGGTGAACTTCTTGAGTTGCAGCAAGGGTGTGAAAGACCCTTTCGAAGTTCCAGAGGTTAGGTGTCATTAGTCTCCAGACGCCTCATCGGAAATAGGCCTCATCTCGCCTGGAAGGGAGAACTTCCTGGATTTTCTCGAGTTGCAGCAGGTGTTCTCGAGTTACGCTGGGGACCTCAGGGACCCGCCCTGGTGGCCTCAGGAGAGGCCAGTCCCCATGCGAGTTGCTAGAGGGCCTCTCGGGATTCCTCTCCCGTCGATACTGGGGCCAAAAACCTTGTGTGGATTCAGGGCCGGAACCGAGGATTCCTCTCAGGGGCTGACATGGATCTTTGGGTACTTGTGGAGTCTCCCCAGGGGAGTCAGGCCTCGTCTCGAGTGGGGGCATGCACGTGCGCTTTCCTTCCAGGCTGTAGCAGGAATGCCATGCTTCCCGTGGCGTGGATCAAAGGATCTGTGGTTTTCCCTCGAGGCTTTCCCACAGGGCTGTCCCACGTGCCACCGTGGTGTGAGTCGATCCTTGGCGTGAAAGATGAGCCAGTGCAGGGCAAAGAGGTTCCTCTGGAATGGACTGAGACATCTGGGGGACTCTTGGAATGGTGGTACGACCATGGAGTTCCTCTCGCCTTTCCTGTGGAGAGTGCCTCCTCTTGAGATGCTACGGGAATGCCGGGAATTCTTTCCCGTTGAAAGCAGGGAAAGGATCCCGCATCTCGAGCTACGAGGGGGAAACGGGGCTCCTCTGGATGTGGGCGGGACCATCGTGCTTCCTCTCGAGTGGAGACGGGTATGGCGGTGAACTTCTTGAGTTGCAGCAAGGGTGTGAAAGACCCTTTCGAAGTTCCAGAGTTTAGGTGTCATTAGTCTCCAGACGCCTCATCGGAAATAGGCCTCATCTCGCCTGGAAGGGAGAACTTCCTGGATTTTCTCGAGTTGCGGCAGATGTTCTCGAGTTACGACGGGGACCTCAGGGACCCGCCCTGGTGGCCTCAGGAGAGGCCAGTCCCCATGCGAGTTGCTAGGGGGCCTCTCGGGATTCCTCTCCCGTTGATCCTGGTGCCAAAAACCTTGTGTTGAGTCAGGGCCGGAACCGAGGATTCCTCTCAGGGGCTGACATGGATCTTTGGGTACTTGTGGAGTCTCCCCAGGGGAGTCAGGCCTCGTCTCGAGTGCGGGCATGCACGTGCGCTTTCCTTCCAGGCTGTAGCAGCAATGTCACTCTTCCCGTGGCGTGGATCAAAGGATCTGTGGTTTTCCCTGGAGGCTTTCCCTCGAGGCTTTCCCACAGGGCTGTCCCACGTGCCACCGTGGTGTGAGTCGATCCTCGGCGTGAAAGATGAGCCAGTGCAGGGCAAAGAGGTTCCTCTGGAATGGACTGAGACATCTGGGGGACTCTTGGAATGGTGGTACGACCATGGAGTTCCTCTCGCCTTTCCTGTTGAGAGTGCCTCCTCTTGAGATGCGACGGGAACGCCGGGAATTCTTTCCCGTTGAAAGCAGGGAAAGGATACCGCATCTCGAGCTACGAGGGGGAAACGGGACTCCTCTGGATGTGGGCGGGACCATCGTGCTTCCTCTCGAGTGGAGACGGGTATGGCGGTGAACTTCTTGAGTTGCAGCAAGGGTGTGAAAGACCCTTTCGAAGTTCCAGAGGTTAGGTGTCATTAGTCTCCAGACGCCTCATCGGAAATAGGCCTCATCTCGCCTGGAAGGGAGAACTTCCTGGATTTTCTCGAGTTGCGGCAGGTGTTCTCGAGGTACGACGGGGACCTCAGGGACCCGCCCTGGTGGCCTCAGGAGAGGCCAGTCCCCATGCGAGTTGCTAGGGGGCCTCTCGGGATTCCTCTCCCGTCGATCCTGGTGCCAAAAACCTTGTGTTGAGTCAGGGCCGGAACCGAGGATTCCTCTCAGGGGCTGACATGGATCTTTGGGTACTTGTGGAGTCTCCCCAGGGGAGTCAGGCCTCGTCTCGAGTGGGTTCATGCACGTGCGCTTTCCTTCCAGGCTGTAGCAGCAATGTCACGCTTCCCGTGGAGTGGATCAAAGGATCTGTGGTTTTCCCTCGAGGCTTTCCCTCGAGGCTTTCCCACAGGGCTGTCCCACGTGCCACCATGGTGTGAGTCGATCCTCGGCGTGAAAGATGAGACAGTGCAGGGCAAAGAGGTTCCTCTGGAATGGACTGAGACATCTGGGGGACTCTTGGAATGGTGGTACGACCATGGAGTTCCTCTCGCCTTTCCTGTTGAGAGTGCCTCCTCTTGAGATGCGACGGGAACGCCGGGAATTCTTTCCCGTTGAAAGCAGGGAAAGGATGCCGCATCTTGAGCTCCGAGGGGGAAACCGGGCTCCTCTGGATGTGGGCGGGACCATCGTGCTTCCGCTCGAGTGGAGACGGGTATGGCGGTGAACTTCTTGAGTTGCAGCAAGGGTGTGAAAGACCCTTTCGAAGTTCCAGAGGTTAGGTGTCATTAGTCGCCAGACGCCTCATCGGAAATAGGCCTCATCTCGCCTGGAAGGGAGAACTTCCTGGATTTTCTCGAGTTGCGGCAGGTGTTCTCGAGTTACGCCGGGGACCTCAGGGACTCGCCCTGGTGGCCTCAGGAGAGGCCAGTCCCCATGCGAGTTGCTTGGGGGCCTCTCGGGATTCCTCTCCCGTCGATACTGGGGCCAAAAACCTTGTGTGGATTCAGGGCCGGAACCGAGGATTCCTCTCAGGGGCTGACATGGATCTTTGGGTACTTGTGGAGTCTCTCCAGGGGAGTCAGGCCTCGTCTCGAGTGGGGGCATGCACGTGCGCTTTCCTTCCAGGCTGTAGCAGCAATGTCACGCTTCCCGTGGCGTGGATCAAAGGATCTGTGGTTTTCCCTCGAGGCTTTCCCTCGAGGCTTTCCAACAGGGCTGTCCCACGTGCCACCGTGGTGTGAGTCGATCCTCGGCGTGAAAGATGAGCCAGTGCAGGGCAAAGAGGTTCCTCTGGAATGGACTGAGACATCTGGGGGACTCTTGGAATGGTGGTACGACCATGGGGTTCCTCTTGCCTTTCTTGTTGAGAGTGCCTCCTCTTGAGATGCGACGGGAACACCGGGAATTCTTTCCCGTTGAAAGCAGGGAAAGGATCACTCATCTCGAGCTCCGAGGGGGAAACGGGACTCCTCTGGATGTGGGCGGGACCATCGTGCTTCTTCTCGAGTGGAGACGGGTATGGCGGTGAACTTCTTGAGTTGCAGCAAGGGTGTGAAAGACCCTTTCGAAGTTCCAGAGGTTAGGTGTCATTAGTCTCCAGACGCCTCATCGGAAATAGGCCTCATCTCGCCTGGAAGGGAGAACTTCCTGGATTTTCTCGAGTTGCGGCAGGTGTTCTCGAGGTAAAACGGGGACCTCAGGGACCCGCCCTAGTGGTCTCAGGAGAGGCCAGTCCCCATGCGAGTTGCTAGGGGCCCTCTCGAGATTCCTCTCCCGTCGATACCCCTGCCAAAAACCTTGTGTGGAGTCAGGGCCGGAACCGAGGATTCCTCTCAGGGGCTGACATGGATCTTTGGGTACTTCTGGAGTCTCCCCAGGGGAGTCAGGCCTCGTCTCGAGTGGGTTCATGCACGTGCGCTTTCCTTCCAGGCTGTAGCAGCAATGTCACGCTTCCCGTCGCGTGGATCAAAGGATCTGTGGTTTTCCCTCGAGGCTTTCCCTCGAGGCTTTCCCACAGGGCTGTCCCACGTGCCACCGTGTTGTGAGTCGATCCTCGGCGTGAAAGATGAGCCAGTGCAGGGCAAAGAGGTTCCTTTGGAATGGACGGAGACATCTGGGGGACTCTTGAAATGGTGGTACGACCATGGAGTTCCTCTCGCCTTTCCTGTTGAGAGTGCCTCCTCTTGAGATGCGACGGGAACGCCGGGAATTCTTTCCCGTTGAAAGCAGGGAAAGGATGCCGCATCTCGAGCTACGAGGGGGAAACGGGACTCCTCTGGATGTGGGCGGGACCATCGTGCTTCTTCTCGAGTGGAGACGGGTATGGCGGTGAACTTCTTGAGTTGTAGCAAGGGTGTGAAAGACCCTTTCGAAGTTCCAGAGGTTAGGTGTCATTAGTCTCCAGACGCCTTATCGGAAATAGGCCTCATCTCGCCTGGAAGGGAGAACTTCCTGGATTTTCTCGAGTTGCGGCAAGTGTTCTCGAGTTACAACGGGGACCTCAGGGACCCGCCCTGGTGGCCTCAGGAGAGGCCAGTCCCCATGCGAGTTGCTAGGGGGCCTCTCGGGATTCCTCTCCCGTCGATCCTGGTGCCAAAAACCTTCTGTGGATTCAGGGCCGGAACCGAGGATTCCTCTCAGGGGCTGACATGGATCTTTGGGTACTTGTGGAGTCTCCCCAGGGGAGTCAGGCCTCGTCTCGAGTGGGTTCATGCACGTGCGCTTTCCTTCCAGGATGTAACAGCAATGTCACGCTTCCCGTGGCGTGGATCAAAGGATCTGTGGTTTTCCCTCGAGGCTTTCCCACAGGGCTGTCCCACGTGCCACCGTGGTGTGAGTCGATCCTCGGCGTGAAAGATGAGCCAGTGCAGGGCAAAGAGGTTCCTCTGGAATGGACTGAGATATCTGGGGGACTCTTGGAATGGTGGTACGACAATGGAGTTCCTCTCGCCTTTCCTGTTGAGAGTGCCTCCTCTTGAGATGCGACGGGAACGCCGGGAATTCTTTCCCGTTAAAGCAGGGAAAGGATCCCTCATCTCGAGCTCCGAGGGGGAAACGGGGCTCCTCTGGATGTGGGCGGGACCATCGTGCTTCCTCTCGAGTGGAGACGGGTATGGCGGTGAACTTCTTGAGTTGCAGCAAGGGTGTGAAAGACCCTTTCGAAGTTCCAGAGGTTAGGTGTCATTAGTCTCCAGACGCCTCATCGGAAATAGGCCTCATCTCGCCTGGAAGGGAGAACTTCCTGGATTTTCTCGAGTTGCGGCAGGTGTTCTCGAGGTACGACGGGGACCTCAGGGACCCGCCCTGGTGGCCTCAGGAGAGGCCAGTCCCCATGCGAGTTGCTAGGGGCCCTCTCGAGATTCCTCTCCCGTCGATACCCGGGCCAAAAACCTTGTGTGGAGTCAGGGCCGGAACCGAGGATTCCTCTCAGGGGCTGACATGGATCTTTGGGTACTTGTGGAGTCTCCCCAGGGGAGTCAGGCCTCGTCTCGAGTGGGTTCATGCACGTGCGCTTTCCTTCCAGGCTGTAGCAGCAATGTCACGCTTCCCGTGGCGTGGATCAAAGGATCTGTGGTTTTCCCTCGAGGCTTTCCCTCGAGGCTTTCCCACAGGGCTGTCCCACGTGCCACCGTGGTGTGAGTCGATCCTCGGCGTGAAAGATGAGCCAGTGCAGGGCAAAGAGGTTCCTCTGGAATGGACTGAGACATCTGGGGGACTCTTGGAATGGTGGTACGACCATGGAGTTCCTCTCGCCTTTCCTGTTGAGAGTGCCTCCTCTTGAGATGCGACGGGAACACCGGGAATTCTTTCCCGTTGAAAGCAGGGAAAGGATCCCTCATCTCGAGCTCCGAGGGAGAAACGGGACTCCTCTGGATGTGGGCGGGACCATCGTGCTTCCTCTCGAGTGGAGACGGGTATGGCGGTGAACTTCTTGAGTTGCAGCAAGGGTGTGAAAGACCCTTTTGAAGTTCCAGAGGTTAGGTGTCATTAGTCTCCAGACGCCTCATCGGAAATAGGCCTCATCTCGCCTGGAAGGGAGAACTTCCTGGATTTTCTCGAGTTGCGGCAGGTGTTCTCGAGTTACGCCGGGGACCTCAGGGACCCTCCCTGGCGGCCTCAGGAGAGGCCAGTCCCCATGCAAGTTGCTAGGGGGCCTCTCGGGATTCCTCTCCCGTCGATACTGGGGCCAAAAACCTTGTGTGGATTCAGGGCCGTAACCGAGGATTCCTCTCAGGGGCTGACATGGATCTTTGGGTACTTGTGGAGTCTCTCCAGGGGAGTCAGGCCTCGACTCGAGTGAGTTCATGCACGTGCGCTTTCCTTCCAGGCTGTAGCAGCAATGTCACGCTTCCCGTGGCGTGGATCAAAGGATCTGTGGTTATCCCTCGAGGCTTTCCCTCGAGGCTTTCCCACAGGGCTGTCCCACGTGCCACCGTGGTGTGAGTCGATCCTCGGCGTGAAAGATGAGCCAGTGCAGGGCAAAGAGGTTCCTCTGGAATGGACTGAGACATCTGGGGGACTCTTGGAATGGTGGTACGACCATGGAGTTCCTCTCGCCTTTCCTGTGGAGAGTGCCTCCTCTTGAGATGCGACGGGAACGCCGGGAATTCTTTCCCGTTGAAAGCAGGGAAAGGATCCCTCATCTCGAGCTCCGAGGGGGAAACGGGGCTCCTCTGGATGTGGGCGGGACCATCGTGCTTCCTCTCGAGTGGAGACGGGTATGGCGGTGAACTTCTTGAGTTGCAGCAAGGGTGTGAAAGACCCTTTCGAAGTTCCAGAGGTTAGGTGTCATTAGTCTCCAGACGCCTCATCGGAAATAGGCCTCATCTCGCCTGGAAGGGAGAACTTCCTGGATTTTCTCGAGTTGCGGCAGGTGTTCTCGAGTTACGACGGGGACCTCAGGGACCCGTCCTGGTGGCCTCAGGAGAGGCCAGTCCCCATGCGAGTTGCTAGGGGGCCTCTCGGGATTCCTCTCCCGACGATCCTGGTGCCAAAAACCTTGTGTGGATTCAGGGCCGGAACCGAGGATTCCTCTCAGGGGCTGACATGGTTCTTTGGGTACTTGTGGAGTCTCCCCAGGGGAGTCAGGCCTCGTCTCGAGTGGGTTCATGCACGTGCGCTTTCCTTCCAGGCTGTTACAGCAATGTCACGCTTCCCGTGGCGTGGATCAAAGGATCTGTGGTTTTCCCTCGAGGCTTTCCCACAGGGCTGTCCCACGTGCCACCGTGGTGTGAGTCGATCCTTGGCGTGAAAGATGTGCCAGTGCAGGGCAAAGAGGTTCCTCTGGAATGGACTGAGACATCTGGGGGACTCTTGGAATGGTGGTACGACCATGGAGTTCCTCACGCCTTTCCTGTTGAGAGTGCCTCCTCTTGAGATGCTACGGGAATGCCGGGAATTCTTTCCCGTTGAAAGCAGGGAAAGGATCCCGCATCTCGAGCTACGAGGGGGAAACGGGGCTCCTCTGGATGTGGGCGGGACCATCGTGCTTCCTCTCGAGTGGAGACGGGTATGGCGGTGAACTTCTTGAGTTGCAGCAAGGGTGTGAAAGACCCTTTCGAAGTTCCAAAGTTTAGGTGTCATTAGTCTCCAGACGCCTCATCGGAAATAGGCCTCATCTCGTCTGGAAGGGAGAACTGCCTGGATTTTCTCGAGTTGTGGCAGGTGTTCTCGAGTTACGAAGGAGACCTCAGGGACCCGCCCTGGTGGCCTCAGGAGAGGCCAGTCCCCATGCGCGTTGCTAGGGGGCCTCTCGGGATTCCTCTCCCGTTGATCCTGGTGCCAAAAACCTTGTGTTGAGTCAGGGCCGGAACCGAGGATTCCTCTCAGGGGCTGACATGGATCTTTGGGTACTTGTGGAGTCTCCCCAGGGGAGTCAGGCCTCGTCTCGAGTGCGGGCATGCACGTGCGCTTTCCTTCCAGGCTGTAGCAGCAATGTCACTCTTCCCGTGGCGTGGATCAAAGGATCTGTGGTTTTCCCTGGAGGCTTTCCCTCGAGGCTTTCCCACAGGGCTGTCCCACGTGCCACCGTGGTGTGAGTCGATCCTCGGCGTGAAGGATGAGCCAGTGCAGGGCAAAGAGGTTCCTCTGGAATGGACTGAGACATCTGGGGGACTCTTGGAATGGTGGTACGACCATGGAGTTCCTCTCGCCTTTCCTGTTGAGAGTGCCTCCTCTTGAGATGCTACGGGAATGCCGGAAATTCTTTCCCGTTTGAAAGCAGGGAAAGGATCCCTCATCTCGAGCTCCGAGGGGGAAACGGGGCTCCTCTGGATGTGGGCGGGACCATCGTGCTTCCTCTCGAGTGGAGACGGGTATGGCGGTGAACTTCTTGAGTTGCAGCAAGGGTGTGAAAGACCCTTTCGAAGTTCCAGAGGTTAGGTGTCATTAGTCTCCAGACGCCTCATCGGAAATAGGCCTCATCTCGCCTGGAAGGGAGAACTTCCTGGATTTTCTCGAGTTGCGGCAGGTGTTCTCGAGGTACGACGGGGACTTCAGGGACCCGCCCTGCTGGTCTCAGGAGAGGCCAGTCCCCATCCGAGTTGCTAGGGGCCCTCTCGGGATTCCTCTCCCGTCGATACCCGGGCCAAAAACCTTGTGTGGAGTCAGGGCCGGAACCGAGGATTCCTCTCAGGGGCTGACATGGATCTTTGGGTACTTGTGGAGTCTCCCCAGGGGAGTCAGGCCTCGTCTCGAGTGGGTTAATGCACGTGCGCTTTCCTTCCAGGCTGTAGCAGCAATGTCACGCTTCCCGAGGCGTGGATCAAAGGATCTGTGGTTTTCCCTCGAGGCTTTCCCTCGAGGCTTTCCCACAGGGCTGTCCCACGTGCCACCGTGGTGTGAGTCGATCCTCGGCGTGAAAGATGAGCCAGTGCAGGGCAAAGAGGTTCCTCTGGAATGGACTGAGACATCTGGGGGACTCTTGGAATGGTGGTACGACCATGGAGTTCCTCTCGCCTTTCCTGTGGAGAGTGCCTCCTCTTGAGATGCGACGGGAACGCCGGGAATTCTTTCCCGTTGAAAGCAGGGAAAGGATCCCTCATCTCGAGCTCCGAGGGGGAAACGGGGCTCCTCTGGATGTGGGCGGGACCATCGTGCTTCCTCTCGAGTGGAGACGGGTATGGCGGTGAACTTCTTGAGTTGCAGCAAGCGTGTGAAAGACCCTTTCGAAGTTCCAGAGGTTAGGTGTCATTAGTCTCCAGACGCCTCATCGGAAATAGGCCTCATCTCGCCTGGAAGGGAGAACTTCCTGGATTTTCTCGAGTTGCGGCAGGTGTTCTCGAGTTACGACGGGGACCTCAGGGACCCGCCCTGGAGGCCTCAGGAGAGGCCAGTCCCCATGCGAGTTGCTAGGGGGCCTCTCGGGATTCCTCTCCCGTCGATCCTGGTGCCAAAAACCTTGTGTGGATTCAGGGCCGGAACCGAGGATTCCTCTCAGGGGCTGACATGGATCTTTGGGTACTTGTGGAGTCTCCCCAGGGGAGTCAGGCCTCGTCTCGAGTGGGTTCATGCACGTGCGCTTTCCTTCCAGGCTGTAACAGCAATGTCACGCTTCCCGTGGCGTGGATCAAAGGATCTGTGGTTTTCCCTCGAGGCTTTCCCACAGGGCTGTCCCAGGTGCCACCGTGGTGTGAGTCGATCCTTGGCGTGAAAGATGAGCCAGTGCAGGGCAAAGAGGTTCCTCTGGAATGGACTGAGACATCTGGGGGACTCTTGGAATGGTGGTACGACCATGGAGTTCCTCTCGCCTTTCCTGTTGAGAGTGCCTCCTCTTGAGATGCTACGGGAATGCCGGGAATTCTTTCCCGTTGAAAGCAGGGAAAGGATCCCTCATCTCGAGTTACGAGGGGGAAACGGGGCTCCTCTGGATGTGGGCGGGACCATCGTGCTTCCTCTCGAGTGGAGACGGGTATGGCGGTGAACTTCTTGAGTTGCAGCAAGGGTGTGAAAGACCCTTTCGAAGTTCCAGAGGTTAGGTGTCATTAGTCTCCAGACGCCTCATCGGAAATAGGCCTCATCTCGCCTGGAAGGGAGAACTTCCTGGATTTTCTCGAGTTGCGGCAGGTGTTCTCGAGGTACGACGGGGACCTCAGGGACCCGCCCTGGTGGCCTCAGGAGAGGCCAGTCCCCATGCGAGTTGCTAGGGGGCCTCTCGGGATTCCTCTCCCGTCGATCCTGGTGCCAAAAACCTTGTGTTGAGTCAGGGCCGGAACCGAGGATTCCTCTCAGGGGCTGACATGGATCTTTGGGTACTTGTGGAGTCTCCCCAGGGGAGTCAGGCCTCGTCTCGAGTGGGTTCATGCACGTGCGCTTTCCTTCCAGGCTGTAGCAGCAATGTCACGCTTCCCGTGGAGTGGATCAAAGGATCTGTGGTTTTCCCTCGAGGCTTTCCCTCGAGGCTTTCCCACAGGGCTGTCCCACGTGCCACCATGGTGTGAGTCGATCCTCGGCGTGAAAGATGAGACAGTGCAGGGCAAAGAGGTTCCTCTGGAATGGACTGAGACATCTGGGGGACTCTTGGAATGGTGGTACGACCATGGAGTTCCTCTCGCCTTTCCTGTTGAGAGTGCCTCCTCTTGAGATGCGACGGGAACGCCGGGAATTCTTTCCCGTTGAAAGCAGGGAAAGGATCACTCATCTCGAGCTCCGAGGGGGAAACGGGACTCCTCTGGATGTGGGCGGGACCATCGTGCTTCTTCTCGAGTGGAGACGGGTATGGCGGTGAACTTCTTGAGTTGCAGCAAGGGTGTGAAAGACCCTTTCGAAGTTCCAGAGGTTAGGTGTCATTAGTCTCCAGACGCCTCATCGGAAATAGGCCTCATCTCGCCTGGAAGGGAGAACTTCCTGGATTTTCTCGAGTTGCGGCAGGTGTTCTCGAGGTAAAACGGGGACCTCAGGGACCCGCCCTAGTGGTCTCAGGAGAGGCCAGTCCCCATGCGAGTTGCTAGGGGCCCTCTCGAGATTCCTCTCCCGTCGATACCCCTGCCAAAAACCTTGTGTGGAGTCAGGGCCGGAACCGAGGATTCCTCTCAGGGGCTGACATGGATCTTTGGGTACTTCTGGAGTCTCCCCAGGGGAGTCAGGCCTCGTCTCGAGTGGGTTCATGCACGTGCGCTTTCCTTCCAGGCTGTAGCAGCAATGTCACGCTTCCCGTCGCGTGGATCAAAGGATCTGTGGTTTTCCCTCGAGGCTTTCCCTCGAGGCTTTCCCACAGGGCTGTCCCACGTGCCACCGTGTTGTGAGTCGATCCTCGGCGTGAAAGATGAGCCAGTGCAGGGCAAAGAGGTTCCTTTGGAATGGACGGAGACATCTGGGGGACTCTTGAAATGGTGGTACGACCATGGAGTTCCTCTCGCCTTTCCTGTTGAGAGTGCCTCCTCTTGAGATGCGACGGGAACGCCGGGAATTCTTTCCCGTTGAAAGCAGGGAAAGGATGCCGCATCTCGAGCTACGAGGGGGAAACGGGACTCCTCTGGATGTGGGCGGGACCATCGTGCTTCTTCTCGAGTGGAGACGGGTATGGCGGTGAACTTCTTGAGTTGTAGCAAGGGTGTGAAAGACCCTTTCGAAGTTCCAGAGGTTAGGTGTCATTAGTCTCCAGACGCCTTATCGGAAATAGGCCTCATCTCGCCTGGAAGGGAGAACTTCCTGGATTTTCTCGAGTTGCGGCAAGTGTTCTCGAGTTACAACGGGGACCTCAGGGACCCGCCCTGGTGGCCTCAGGAGAGGCCAGTCCCCATGCGAGTTGCTAGGGGGCCTCTCGGGATTCCTCTCCCGTCGATCCTGGTGCCAAAAACCTTCTGTGGATTCAGGGCCGGAACCGAGGATTCCTCTCAGGGGCTGACATGGATCTTTGGGTACTTGTGGAGTCTCCCCAGGGGAGTCAGGCCTCGTCTCGAGTGGGTTCATGCACGTGCGCTTTCCTTCCAGGATGTAACAGCAATGTCACGCTTCCCGTGGCGTGGATCAAAGGATCTGTGGTTTTCCCTCGAGGCTTTCCCACAGGGCTGTCCCACGTGCCACCGTGGTGTGAGTCGATCCTCGGCGTGAAAGATGAGCCAGTGCAGGGCAAAGAGGTTCCTCTGGAATGGACTGAGATATCTGGGGGACTCTTGGAATGGTGGTACGACAATGGAGTTCCTCTCGCCTTTCCTGTTGAGAGTGCCTCCTCTTGAGATGCGACGGGAACGCCGGGAATTCTTTCCCGTTAAAGCAGGGAAAGGATCCCTCATCTCGAGCTCCGAGGGGGAAACGGGGCTCCTCTGGATGTGGGCGGGACCATCGTGCTTCCTCTCGAGTGGAGACGGGTATGGCGGTGAACTTCTTGAGTTGCAGCAAGGGTGTGAAAGACCCTTTCGAAGTTCCAGAGGTTAGGTGTCATTAGTCTCCAGACGCCTCATCGGAAATAGGCCTCATCTCGCCTGGAAGGGAGAACTTCCTGGATTTTCTCGAGTTGCGGCAGGTGTTCTCGAGGTACGACGGGGACCTCAGGGACCCGCCCTGGTGGCCTCAGGAGAGGCCAGTCCCCATGCGAGTTGCTAGGGGCCCTCTCGAGATTCCTCTCCCGTCGATACCCGGGCCAAAAACCTTGTGTGGAGTCAGGGCCGGAACCGAGGATTCCTCTCAGGGGCTGACATGGATCTTTGGGTACTTGTGGAGTCTCCCCAGGGGAGTCAGGCCTCGTCTCGAGTGGGTTCATGCACGTGCGCTTTCCTTCCAGGCTGTAGCAGCAATGTCACGCTTCCCGTGGCGTGGATCAAAGGATCTGTGGTTTTCCCTCGAGGCTTTCCCTCGAGGCTTTCCCACAGGGCTGTCCCACGTGCCACCGTGGTGTGAGTCGATCCTCGGCGTGAAAGATGAGCCAGTGCAGGGCAAAGAGGTTCCTCTGGAATGGACTGAGACATCTGGGGGACTCTTGGAATGGTGGTACGACCATGGAGTTCCTCTCGCCTTTCCTGTTGAGAGTGCCTCCTCTTGAGATGCGACGGGAACACCGGGAATTCTTTCCCGTTGAAAGCAGGGAAAGGATCCCTCATCTCGAGCTCCGAGGGAGAAACGGGACTCCTCTGGATGTGGGCGGGACCATCGTGCTTCCTCTCGAGTGGAGACGGGTATGGCGGTGAACTTCTTGAGTTGCAGCAAGGGTGTGAAAGACCCTTTTGAAGTTCCAGAGGTTAGGTGTCATTAGTCTCCAGACGCCTCATCGGAAATAGGCCTCATCTCGCCTGGAAGGGAGAACTTCCTGGATTTTCTCGAGTTGCGGCAGGTGTTCTCGAGTTACGCCGGGGACCTCAGGGACCCTCCCTGGCGGCCTCAGGAGAGGCCAGTCCCCATGCAAGTTGCTAGGGGGCCTCTCGGGATTCCTCTCCCGTCGATACTGGGGCCAAAAACCTTGTGTGGATTCAGGGCCGTAACCGAGGATTCCTCTCAGGGGCTGACATGGATCTTTGGGTACTTGTGGAGTCTCTCCAGGGGAGTCAGGCCTCGACTCGAGTGAGTTCATGCACGTGCGCTTTCCTTCCAGGCTGTAGCAGCAATGTCACGCTTCCCGTGGCGTGGATCAAAGGATCTGTGGTTATCCCTCGAGGCTTTCCCTCGAGGCTTTCCCACAGGGCTGTCCCACGTGCCACCGTGGTGTGAGTCGATCCTCGGCGTGAAAGATGAGCCAGTGCAGGGCAAAGAGGTTCCTCTGGAATGGACTGAGACATCTGGGGGACTCTTGGAATGGTGGTACGACCATGGAGTTCCTCTCGCCTTTCCTGTGGAGAGTGCCTCCTCTTGAGATGCGACGGGAACGCCGGGAATTCTTTCCCGTTGAAAGCAGGGAAAGGATCCCTCATCTCGAGCTCCGAGGGGGAAACGGGGCTCCTCTGGATGTGGGCGGGACCATCGTGCTTCCTCTCGAGTGGAGACGGGTATGGCGGTGAACTTCTTGAGTTGCAGCAAGGGTGTGAAAGACCCTTTCGAAGTTCCAGAGGTTAGGTGTCATTAGTCTCCAGACGCCTCATCGGAAATAGGCCTCATCTCGCCTGGAAGGGAGAACTTCCTGGATTTTCTCGAGTTGCGGCAGGTGTTCTCGAGTTACGACGGGGACCTCAGGGACCCGTCCTGGTGGCCTCAGGAGAGGCCAGTCCCCATGCGAGTTGCTAGGGGGCCTCTCGGGATTCCTCTCCCGACGATCCTGGTGCCAAAAACCTTGTGTGGATTCAGGGCCGGAACCGAGGATTCCTCTCAGGGGCTGACATGGTTCTTTGGGTACTTGTGGAGTCTCCCCAGGGGAGTCAGGCCTCGTCTCGAGTGGGTTCATGCACGTGCGCTTTCCTTCCAGGCTGTTACAGCAATGTCACGCTTCCCGTGGCGTGGATCAAAGGATCTGTGGTTTTCCCTCGAGGCTTTCCCACAGGGCTGTCCCACGTGCCACCGTGGTGTGAGTCGATCCTTGGCGTGAAAGATGTGCCAGTGCAGGGCAAAGAGGTTCCTCTGGAATGGACTGAGACATCTGGGGGACTCTTGGAATGGTGGTACGACCATGGAGTTCCTCACGCCTTTCCTGTTGAGAGTGCCTCCTCTTGAGATGCTACGGGAATGCCGGGAATTCTTTCCCGTTGAAAGCAGGGAAAGGATCCCGCATCTCGAGCTACGAGGGGGAAACGGGGCTCCTCTGGATGTGGGCGGGACCATCGTGCTTCCTCTCGAGTGGAGACGGGTATGGCGGTGAACTTCTTGAGTTGCAGCAAGGGTGTGAAAGACCCTTTCGAAGTTCCAAAGTTTAGGTGTCATTAGTCTCCAGACGCCTCATCGGAAATAGGCCTCATCTCGTCTGGAAGGGAGAACTGCCTGGATTTTCTCGAGTTGTGGCAGGTGTTCTCGAGTTACGAAGGAGACCTCAGGGACCCGCCCTGGTGGCCTCAGGAGAGGCCAGTCCCCATGCGCGTTGCTAGGGGGCCTCTCGGGATTCCTCTCCCGTTGATCCTGGTGCCAAAAACCTTGTGTTGAGTCAGGGCCGGAACCGAGGATTCCTCTCAGGGGCTGACATGGATCTTTGGGTACTTGTGGAGTCTCCCCAGGGGAGTCAGGCCTCGTCTCGAGTGCGGGCATGCACGTGCGCTTTCCTTCCAGGCTGTAGCAGCAATGTCACTCTTCCCGTGGCGTGGATCAAAGGATCTGTGGTTTTCCCTGGAGGCTTTCCCTCGAGGCTTTCCCACAGGGCTGTCCCACGTGCCACCGTGGTGTGAGTCGATCCTCGGCGTGAAGGATGAGCCAGTGCAGGGCAAAGAGGTTCCTCTGGAATGGACTGAGACATCTGGGGGACTCTTGGAATGGTGGTACGACCATGGAGTTCCTCTCGCCTTTCCTGTTGAGAGTGCCTCCTCTTGAGATGCTACGGGAATGCCGGAAATTCTTTCCCGTTTGAAAGCAGGGAAAGGATCCCTCATCTCGAGCTCCGAGGGGGAAACGGGGCTCCTCTGGATGTGGGCGGGACCATCGTGCTTCCTCTCGAGTGGAGACGGGTATGGCGGTGAACTTCTTGAGTTGCAGCAAGGGTGTGAAAGACCCTTTCGAAGTTCCAGAGGTTAGGTGTCATTAGTCTCCAGACGCCTCATCGGAAATAGGCCTCATCTCGCCTGGAAGGGAGAACTTCCTGGATTTTCTCGAGTTGCGGCAGGTGTTCTCGAGGTACGACGGGGACTTCAGGGACCCGCCCTGCTGGTCTCAGGAGAGGCCAGTCCCCATCCGAGTTGCTAGGGGCCCTCTCGGGATTCCTCTCCCGTCGATACCCGGGCCAAAAACCTTGTGTGGAGTCAGGGCCGGAACCGAGGATTCCTCTCAGGGGCTGACATGGATCTTTGGGTACTTGTGGAGTCTCCCCAGGGGAGTCAGGCCTCGTCTCGAGTGGGTTAATGCACGTGCGCTTTCCTTCCAGGCTGTAGCAGCAATGTCACGCTTCCCGAGGCGTGGATCAAAGGATCTGTGGTTTTCCCTCGAGGCTTTCCCTCGAGGCTTTCCCACAGGGCTGTCCCACGTGCCACCGTGGTGTGAGTCGATCCTCGGCGTGAAAGATGAGCCAGTGCAGGGCAAAGAGGTTCCTCTGGAATGGACTGAGACATCTGGGGGACTCTTGGAATGGTGGTACGACCATGGAGTTCCTCTCGCCTTTCCTGTGGAGAGTGCCTCCTCTTGAGATGCGACGGGAACGCCGGGAATTCTTTCCCGTTGAAAGCAGGGAAAGGATCCCTCATCTCGAGCTCCGAGGGGGAAACGGGGCTCCTCTGGATGTGGGCGGGACCATCGTGCTTCCTCTCGAGTGGAGACGGGTATGGCGGTGAACTTCTTGAGTTGCAGCAAGCGTGTGAAAGACCCTTTCGAAGTTCCAGAGGTTAGGTGTCATTAGTCTCCAGACGCCTCATCGGAAATAGGCCTCATCTCGCCTGGAAGGGAGAACTTCCTGGATTTTCTCGAGTTGCGGCAGGTGTTCTCGAGTTACGACGGGGACCTCAGGGACCCGCCCTGGAGGCCTCAGGAGAGGCCAGTCCCCATGCGAGTTGCTAGGGGGCCTCTCGGGATTCCTCTCCCGTCGATCCTGGTGCCAAAAACCTTGTGTGGATTCAGGGCCGGAACCGAGGATTCCTCTCAGGGGCTGACATGGATCTTTGGGTACTTGTGGAGTCTCCCCAGGGGAGTCAGGCCTCGTCTCGAGTGGGTTCATGCACGTGCGCTTTCCTTCCAGGCTGTAACAGCAATGTCACGCTTCCCGTGGCGTGGATCAAAGGATCTGTGGTTTTCCCTCGAGGCTTTCCCACAGGGCTGTCCCAGGTGCCACCGTGGTGTGAGTCGATCCTTGGCGTGAAAGATGAGCCAGTGCAGGGCAAAGAGGTTCCTCTGGAATGGACTGAGACATCTGGGGGACTCTTGGAATGGTGGTACGACCATGGAGTTCCTCTCGCCTTTCCTGTTGAGAGTGCCTCCTCTTGAGATGCTACGGGAATGCCGGGAATTCTTTCCCGTTGAAAGCAGGGAAAGGATCCCTCATCTCGAGTTACGAGGGGGAAACGGGGCTCCTCTGGATGTGGGCGGGACCATCGTGCTTCCTCTCGAGTGGAGACGGGTATGGCGGTGAACTTCTTGAGTTGCAGCAAGGGTGTGAAAGACCCTTTCGAAGTTCCAGAGGTTAGGTGTCATTAGTCTCCAGACGCCTCATCGGAAATAGGCCTCATCTCGCCTGGAAGGGAGAACTTCCTGGATTTTCTCGAGTTGCGGCAGGTGTTCTCGAGGTACGACGGGGACCTCAGGGACCCGCCCTGGTGGCCTCAGGAGAGGCCAGTCCCCATGCGAGTTGCTAGGGGGCCTCTCGGGATTCCTCTCCCGTCGATCCTGGTGCCAAAAACCTTGTGTTGAGTCAGGGCCGGAACCGAGGATTCCTCTCAGGGGCTGACATGGATCTTTGGGTACTTGTGGAGTCTCTCCAGGGGAGTCAGGCCTCGTCTCGAGTGGGGGCATGCACGTGCGCTTTCCTTCCAGGCTGTAGCAGCAATGTCACGCTTCCCGTGGCGTGGATCAAAGGATCTGTGGTTTTCCCTCGAGGCTTTCCCTCGAGGCTTTCCAACAGGGCTGTCCCACGTGCCACCGTGGTGTGAGTCGATCCTCGGCGTGAAAGATGAGCCAGTGCAGGGCAAAGAGGTTCCTCTGGAATGGACTGAGACATCTGGGGGACTCTTGGAATGGTGGTACGACCATGGGGTTCCTCTTGCCTTTCTTGTTGAGAGTGCCTCCTCTTGAGATGCGACGGGAACACCGGGAATTCTTTCCCGTTGAAAGCAGGGAAAGGATCACTCATCTCGAGCTCCGAGGGGGAAACGGGACTCCTCTGGATGTGGGCGGGACCATCGTGCTTCTTCTCGAGTGGAGACGGGTATGGCGGTGAACTTCTTGAGTTGCAGCAAGGGTGTGAAAGACCCTTTCGAAGTTCCAGAGGTTAGGTGTCATTAGTCTCCAGACGCCTCATCGGAAATAGGCCTCATCTCGCCTGGAAGGGAGAACTTCCTGGATTTTCTCGAGTTGCGGCAGGTGTTCTCGAGGTAAAACGGGGACCTCAGGGACCCGCCCTAGTGGTCTCAGGAGAGGCCAGTCCCCATGCGAGTTGCTAGGGGCCCTCTCGAGATTCCTCTCCCGTCGATACCCCTGCCAAAAACCTTGTGTGGAGTCAGGGCCGGAACCGAGGATTCCTCTCAGGGGCTGACATGGATCTTTGGGTACTTCTGGAGTCTCCCCAGGGGAGTCAGGCCTCGTCTCGAGTGGGTTCATGCACGTGCGCTTTCCTTCCAGGCTGTAGCAGCAATGTCACGCTTCCCGTCGCGTGGATCAAAGGATCTGTGGTTTTCCCTCGAGGCTTTCCCTCGAGGCTTTCCCACAGGGCTGTCCCACGTGCCACCGTGTTGTGAGTCGATCCTCGGCGTGAAAGATGAGCCAGTGCAGGGCAAAGAGGTTCCTTTGGAATGGACGGAGACATCTGGGGGACTCTTGAAATGGTGGTACGACCATGGAGTTCCTCTCGCCTTTCCTGTTGAGAGTGCCTCCTCTTGAGATGCGACGGGAACGCCGGGAATTCTTTCCCGTTGAAAGCAGGGAAAGGATGCCGCATCTCGAGCTACGAGGGGGAAACGGGACTCCTCTGGATGTGGGCGGGACCATCGTGCTTCTTCTCGAGTGGAGACGGGTATGGCGGTGAACTTCTTGAGTTGTAGCAAGGGTGTGAAAGACCCTTTCGAAGTTCCAGAGGTTAGGTGTCATTAGTCTCCAGACGCCTTATCGGAAATAGGCCTCATCTCGCCTGGAAGGGAGAACTTCCTGGATTTTCTCGAGTTGCGGCAAGTGTTCTCGAGTTACAACGGGGACCTCAGGGACCCGCCCTGGTGGCCTCAGGAGAGGCCAGTCCCCATGCGAGTTGCTAGGGGGCCTCTCGGGATTCCTCTCCCGTCGATCCTGGTGCCAAAAACCTTCTGTGGATTCAGGGCCGGAACCGAGGATTCCTCTCAGGGGCTGACATGGATCTTTGGGTACTTGTGGAGTCTCTCCAGGGGAGTCAGGCCTCGACTCGAGTGAGTTCATGCACGTGCGCTTTCCTTCCAGGCTGTAGCAGCAATGTCACGCTTCCCGTGGCGTGGATCAAAGGATCTGTGGTTATCCCTCGAGGCTGTCCCTCGAGGCTTTCCCACAGGGCTGTCCCACGTGCCACCGTGGTGTGAGTCGATCCTCGGCGTGAAAGATGAGCCAGTGCAGGGCAAAGAGGTTCCTCTGGAATGGACTGAGACATCTGGGGGACTCTTGGAATGGTGGTACGACCATGGAGTTCCTCTCGCCTTTCCTGTGGAGAGTGCCTCCTCTTGAGATGCGACGGGAACGCCGGGAATTCTTTCCCGTTGAAAGCAGGGAAAGGATCCCTCATCTCGAGCTCCGAGGGGGAAACGGGGCTCCTCTGGATGTGGGCGGGACCATCGTGCTTCCTCTCGAGTGGAGACGGGTATGGCGGTGAACTTCTTGAGTTGCAGCAAGGGTGTGAAAGACCCTTTCGAAGTTCCAGAGGTTAGGTGTCATTAGTCTCCAGACGCCTCATCGGAAATAGGCCTCATCTCGCCTGGAAGGGAGAACTTCCTGGATTTTCTCGAGTTGCGGCAGGTGTTCTCGAGTTACGACGGGGACCTCAGGGACCCGTCCTGGTGGCCTCAGGAGAGGCCAGTCCCCATGCGAGTTGCTAGGGGGCCTCTCGGGATTCCTCTCCCGACGATCCTGGTGCCAAAAACCTTGTGTGGATTCAGGGCCGGAACCGAGGATTCCTCTCAGGGGCTGACATGGTTCTTTGGGTACTTGTGGAGTCTCCCCAGGGGAGTCAGGCCTCGTCTCGAGTGGGTTCATGCACGTGCGCTTTCCTTCCAGGCTGTTACAGCAATGTCACGCTTCCCGTGGCGTGGATCAAAGGATCTGTGGTTTTCCCTCGAGGCTTTCCCACAGGGCTGTCCCACGTGCCACCGTGGTGTGAGTCGATCCTTGGCGTGAAAGATGTGCCAGTGCAGGGCAAAGAGGTTCCTCTGGAATGGACTGAGACATCTGGGGGACTCTTGGAATGGTGGTACGACCATGGAGTTCCTCACGCCTTTCCTGTTGAGAGTGCCTCCTCTTGAGATGCTACGGGAATGCCGGGAATTCTTTCCCGTTGAAAGCAGGGAAAGGATCCCGCATCTCGAGCTACGAGGGGGAAACGGGGCTCCTCTGGATGTGGGCGGGACCATCGTGCTTCCTCTCGAGTGGAGACGGGTATGGCGGTGAACTTCTTGAGTTGCAGCAAGGGTGTGAAAGACCCTTTCGAAGTTCCAAAGTTTAGGTGTGATTAGTCTCCAGACGCCTCATCGGAAATAGGCCTCATCTCGTCTGGAAGGGAGAACTGCCTGGATTTTCTCGAGTTGTGGCAGGTGTTCTCGAGTTACGAAGGAGACCTCAGGGACCCGCCCTGGTGGCCTCAGGAGAGGCCAGTCCCCATGCGCGTTGCTAGGGGGCCTCTCGGGATTCCTCTCCCGTTGATCCTGGTGCCAAAAACCTTGTGTTGAGTCAGGGCCGGAACCGAGGATTCCTCTCAGGGGCTGACATGGATCTTTGGGTACTTGTGGAGTCTCCCCAGGGGAGTCAGGCCTCGTCTCGAGTGCGGGCATGCACGTGCGCTTTCCTTCCAGGCTGTAGCAGCAATGTCACTCTTCCCGTGGCGTGGATCAAAGGATCTGTGGTTTTCCCTGGAGGCTTTCCCTCGAGGCTTTCCCACAGGGCTGTCCCACGTGCCACCGTGGTGTGAGTCGATCCTCGGCGTGAAGGATGAGCCAGTGCAGGGCAAAGAGGTTCCTCTGGAATGGACTGAGACATCTGGGGGACTCTTGGAATGGTGGTACGACCATGGAGTTCCTCTCGCCTTTCCTGTTGAGAGTGCCTCCTCTTGAGATGCTACGGGAATGCCGGAAATTCTTTCCCGTTTGAAAGCAGGGAAAGGATCCCTCATCTCGAGCTCCGAGGGGGAAACGGGGCTCCTCTGGATGTGGGCGGGACCATCGTGCTTCCTCTCGAGTGGAGACGGGTATGGCGGTGAACTTCTTGAGTTGCAGCAAGGGTGTGAAAGACCCTTTCGAAGTTCCAGAGGTTAGGTGTCATTAGTCTCCAGACGCCTCATCGGAAATAGGCCTCATCTCGCCTGGAAGGGAGAACTTCCTGGATTTTCTCGAGTTGCGGCAGGTGTTCTCGAGGTACGACGGGGACTTCAGGGACCCGCCCTGCTGGTCTCAGGAGAGGCCAGTCCCCATCCGAGTTGCTAGGGGCCCTCTCGGGATTCCTCTCCCGTCGATACCCGGGCCAAAAACCTTGTGTGGAGTCAGGGCCGGAACCGAGGATTCCTCTCAGGGGCTGACATGGATCTTTGGGTACTTGTGGAGTCTCCCCAGGGGAGTCAGGCCTCGTCTCGAGTGGGTTAATGCACGTGCGCTTTCCTTCCAGGCTGTAGCAGCAATGTCACGCTTCCCGAGGCGTGGATCAAAGGATCTGTGGTTTTCCCTCGAGGCTTTCCCTCGAGGCTTTCCCACAGGGCTGTCCCACGTGCCACCGTGGTGTGAGTCGATCCTCGGCGTGAAAGATGAGCCAGTGCAGGGCAAAGAGGTTCCTCTGGAATGGACTGAGACATCTGGGGGACTCTTGGAATGGTGGTACGACCATGGAGTTCCTCTCGCCTTTCCTGTGGAGAGTGCCTCCTCTTGAGATGCGACGGGAACGCCGGGAATTCTTTCCCGTTGAAAGCAGGGAAAGGATCCCTCATCTCGAGCTCCGAGGGGGAAACGGGGCTCCTCTGGATGTGGGCGGGACCATCGTGCTTCCTCTCGAGTGGAGACGGGTATGGCGGTGAACTTCTTGAGTTGCAGCAAGGGTGTGAAAGACCCTTTCGAAGTTCCAGAGGTTAGGTGTCATTAGTCTCCAGACGCCTCATCGGAAATAGGCCTCATCTCGCCTGGAAGGGAGAACTTCCTGGATTTTCTCGAGTTGCGGCAGGTGTTCTCGAGTTACGACGGGGACCTCAGGGACCCGCCCTGGAGGCCTCAGGAGAGGCCAGTCCCCATGCGAGTTGCTAGGGGGCCTCTCGGGATTCCTCTCCCGTCGATCCTGGTGCCAAAAACCTTGTGTGGATTCAGGGCCGGAACCGAGGATTCCTCTCAGGGGCTGACATGGATCTTTGGGTACTTGTGGAGTCTCCCCAGGGGAGTCAGGCCTCGTCTCGAGTGGGTTCATGCACGTGCGCTTTCCTTCCAGGCTGTAACAGCAATGTCACGCTTCCCGTGGCGTGGATCAAAGGATCTGTGGTTTTCCCTCGAGGCTTTCCCACAGGGCTGTCCCAGGTGCCACCGTGGTGTGAGTCGATCCTTGGCGTGAAAGATGAGCCAGTGCAGGGCAAAGAGGTTCCTCTGGAATGGACTGAGACATCTGGGGGACTCTTGGAATGGTGGTACGACCATGGAGTTCCTCTCGCCTTTCCTGTTGAGAGTGCCTCCTCTTGAGATGCTACGGGAATGCCGGGAATTCTTTCCCGTTGAAAGCAGGGAAAGGATCCCTCATCTCGAGCTACGAGGGGGAAACGGGGCTCCTCTGGATGTGGGCGGGACCATCGTGCTTCCTCTCGAGTGGAGACGGGTATGGCGGTGAACTTCTTGAGTTGCAGCAAGGGTGTGAAAGACCCTTTCGAAGTTCCAGAGTTTAGGTGTCATTCGTCTCCAGACGCCTCATCGGAAATAGGCCTCATCTCGCCTGGAAGGGAGAACTTCCTGGATTTTCTCGAGTTGCGGCAGGTGTTCTCGAGTTACGACGGGGACCTCAGGGACCCGCCCTGGTGGCCTCAGGAGAGGCCAATCCCCATGCGAGTTGCTAGGGGGCCTCTCGGGATTCCTCTCCCGTTGATCCTGGTGCCAAAAACCTTGTGTTGAGTCAGGGCCGGAACCGAGGATTCCTCTCAGGGGCTGACATGGATCTTTGGGTACTTGTGGAGTCTCCCCAGGGGAGTCAGGCCTCGTCTCGAGTGGGGGCATGCACGTGCGATTTCCTTCCAGGCTGTAGCAGCAATGTCACTCTTCCCGTGGCGTGGATCAAAGGATCTGTGGTTTTTCCTGGAGGCTTTCCCTCGAGGCTTTCCCACAGGGCTGTCCCACGTGCCACCGTGGTGTGAGTCGATCCTCGGCGTGAAAGATGAGCCAGTGCAGGGCAAAGAGGTTCCTCTGGAATGGACTGAGACATCTGGGGGACTCTTGGAATGGTGGTACGACAATGGAGTTCCTCTCGCCTTTCCTGTTGAGAGTGCCTCCTCTTGAGATGCGACGGGAACGCCGGGAATTCTTTCCCGTTGAAAGCAGGGAAAGGATCCCGCATCTCGAGCTCCGAGGGGGAAACGGGGATCCTCTGGATGTGGGCGGGACCATCGTGCTTCCTCTCGAGTGGAGACGGGTATGGCGGTGAACTTCTTGAGTTGCAGCAAGGGTGTGAAAGACCCTTTCGAAGTTCCAGAGGTTAGGTGTCATTAGTCTCCAGACGCCTCATCGGAAATAGGCCTCATCTCGCTAGGAAGGGAGAACTTCCTGGATTTTCTCGAGTTGCGGCAGGTGTTCTCGAGTTACGACGGGGACCTCAGGGAACCGCCCTGGTGGCCTCGGGAGAGGCCAGTCCCCATGCGAGTTGCTAGGGGGCCTCTCGGGATTCCTCTCCCGTGGATCCTGGTGCCAAAAACCTTGTGTTGAGTCAGGGCCGGAACCGAGGTTTGCTCTCAGGGGCTGACATGGATGTTTGGGTACTTGTGGAGTCTCCCCAGGGGAGTCAGGCCTCGTCTCGAGTGGGTTCATGCACGTGCGCATTCCTTCCAGGCTGTAGCAGCAATGTCACGCTTTCCGTGGCGTGGATCAAAGGATCTGTGGTTTTCCCTCGAGGCTTTCCCTCGAGGCTTTCCCACAGGGCTGTCCCACGTGCCACCATGGTGTGAGTCGATCCTCGGCGTGAAAGATGAGCCAGTGCAGGGCAAAGAGGTTCCTCTGGAATGGACTGAGACATCTGGGGGACTCTTGGAATGGTGGTACGACCATGGAGTTCCTCTCGCCTTTCCTGTGGAGAGTGCCTCCTCTTGAGATGCGACGGGAACGCCGGGAATTCTTTCCCGTTGAAAGCAGGGAAAGGATCCCTCATCTCGAGCTCCGAGGGGGAAACGGGGCTCCTCTGGATGTGGGCGGGACCATCGTGCTTCCTCTCGAGTGGAGACGGGTATGGCGGTGAACTTCTTGAGTTGCAGCAAGGGTGTGAAAGACCCTTTCGAAGTTCCAGAGGTTAGGTGTCATTAGTCTCCAGACGCCTCATCGGAAATAGGCCTCATCTCGCCTGGAAGGGAGAACTTCCTGGATTTTCTCGAGTTGCGGCAGGTGTTCTCGAGGTACGACGGGGACTTCAGGGACCCGCCCTGCTGGTCTCAGGAGAGGCCAGTCCCCATCCGAGTTGCTAGGGGCCCTCTCGGGATTCCTCTCCCGTCGATACCCGGGCCAAAAACCTTGTGTGGAGTCAGGGCCGGAACCGAGGATTCCTCTCAGGGGCTGACATGGATCTTTGGGTACTTGTGGAGTCTCCCCAGGGGAGTCAGGCCTCGTCTCGAGTGGGTTAATGCACGTGCGCTTTCCTTCCAGGCTGTAGCAGCAATGTCACGCTTCCCGAGGCGTGGATCAAAGGATCTGTGGTTTTCCCTCGAGGCTTTCCCTCGAGGCTTTCCCACAGGGCTGTCCCACGTGCCACCGTGGTGTGAGTCGATCCTCGGCGTGAAAGATGAGCCAGTGCAGGGCAAAGAGGTTCCTCTGGAATGGACTGAGACATCTGGGGGACTCTTGGAATGGTGGTACGACCATGGAGTTCCTCTCGCCTTTCCTGTGGAGAGTGCCTCCTCTTGAGATGCGACGGGAACGCCGGGAATTCTTTCCCGTTGAAAGCAGGGAAAGGATCCCTCATCTCGAGCTCCGAGGGGGAAACGGGGCTCCTCTGGATGTGGGCGGGACCATCGTGCTTCCTCTCGAGTGGAGACGGGTATGGCGGTGAACTTCTTGAGTTGCAGCAAGGGTGTGAAAGACCCTTTCGAAGTTCCAGAGGTTAGGTGTCATTAGTCTCCAGACGCCTCATCGGAAATAGGCCTCATCTCGCCTGGAAGGGAGAACTTCCTGGATTTTCTCGAGTTGCGGCAGGTGTTCTCGAGTTACGACGGGGACCTCAGGGACCCGCCCTGGAGGCCTCAGGAGAGGCCAGTCCCCATGCGAGTTGCTAGGGGGCCTCTCGGGATTCCTCTCCCGTCGATCCTGGTGCCAAAAACCTTGTGTGGATTCAGGGCCGGAACCGAGGATTCCTCTCAGGGGCTGACATGGATCTTTGGGTACTTGTGGAGTCTCCCCAGGGGAGTCAGGCCTCGTCTCGAGTGGGTTCATGCACGTGCGCTTTCCTTCCAGGCTGTAACAGCAATGTCACGCTTCCCGTGGCGTGGATCAAAGGATCTGTGGTTTTCCCTCGAGGCTTTCCCACAGGGCTGTCCCAGGTGCCACCGTGGTGTGAGTCGATCCTTGGCGTGAAAGATGAGCCAGTGCAGGGCAAAGAGGTTCCTCTGGAATGGACTGAGACATCTGGGGGACTCTTGGAATGGTGGTACGACCATGGAGTTCCTCTCGCCTTTCCTGTTGAGAGTGCCTCCTCTTGAGATGCTACGGGAATGCCGGGAATTCTTTCCCGTTGAAAGCAGGGAAAGGATCCCTCATCTCGAGCTACGAGGGGGAAACGGGGCTCCTCTGGATGTGGGCGGGACCATCGTGCTTCCTCTCGAGTGGAGACGGGTATGGCGGTGAACTTCTTGAGTTGCAGCAAGGGTGTGAAAGACCCTTTCGAAGTTCCAGAGTTTAGGTGTCATTCGTCTCCAGACGCCTCATCGGAAATAGGCCTCATCTCGCCTGGAAGGGAGAACTTCCTGGATTTTCTCGAGTTGCGGCAGGTGTTCTCGAGTTACGACGGGGACCTCAGGGACCCGCCCTGGTGGCCTCAGGAGAGGCCAATCCCCATGCGAGTTGCTAGGGGGCCTCTCGGGATTCCTCTCCCGTTGATCCTGGTGCCAAAAACCTTGTGTTGAGTCAGGGCCGGAACCGAGGATTCCTCTCAGGGGCTGACATGGATCTTTGGGTACTTGTGGAGTCTCCCCAGGGGAGTCAGGCCTCGTCTCGAGTGGGGGCATGCACGTGCGATTTCCTTCCAGGCTGTAGCAGCAATGTCACTCTTCCCGTGGCGTGGATCAAAGGATCTGTGGTTTTTCCTGGAGGCTTTCCCTCGAGGCTTTCCCACAGGGCTGTCCCACGTGCCACCGTGGTGTGAGTCGATCCTCGGCGTGAAAGATGAGCCAGTGCAGGGCAAAGAGGTTCCTCTGGAATGGACTGAGACATCTGGGGGACTCTTGGAATGGTGGTACGACAATGGAGTTCCTCTCGCCTTTCCTGTTGAGAGTGCCTCCTCTTGAGATGCGACGGGAACGCCGGGAATTCTTTCCCGTTGAAAGCAGGGAAAGGATCCCGCATCTCGAGCTCCGAGGGGGAAACGGGGATCCTCTGGATGTGGGCGGGACCATCGTGCTTCCTCTCGAGTGGAGACGGGTATGGCGGTGAACTTCTTGAGTTGCAGCAAGGGTGTGAAAGACCCTTTCGAAGTTCCAGAGGTTAGGTGTCATTAGTCTCCAGACGCCTCATCGGAAATAGGCCTCATCTCGCTAGGAAGGGAGAACTTCCTGGATTTTCTCGAGTTGCGGCAGGTGTTCTCGAGTTACGACGGGGACCTCAGGGAACCGCCCTGGTGGCCTCGGGAGAGGCCAGTCCCCATGCGAGTTGCTAGGGGGCCTCTCGGGATTCCTCTCCCGTGGATCCTGGTGCCAAAAACCTTGTGTTGAGTCAGGGCCGGATCCGAGGTTTGCTCTCAGGGGCTGACATGGATGTTTGGGTACTTGTGGAGTCTCCCCAGGGGAGTCAGGCCTCGTCTCGAGTGGGTTCATGCACGTGCGCTTTCCTTCCAGGCTGTAGCAGCAATGTCACGCTTTCCGTGGCGTGGATCAAAGGATCTGTGGTTTTCCCTCGAGGCTTTCCCTCGAGGCTTTCCCACAGGGCTGTCCCACGTGCCACCATGGTGTGAGTCGATCCTCGGCGTGAAAGATGAGCCAGTGCAGGGCAAAGAGGTTCCTCTGGAATGGACTGAGACATCTGGGGGACTCTTGGAATGGTGGTACGACCATGGAGTTCCTCTCGCCTTTCCTGTGGAGAGTGCCTCCTCTTGAGATGCGACGGGAACGCCGGGAATTCTTTCCCGTTGAAAGCAGGGAAAGGATCCCTCATCTCGAGCTCCGAGGGGGAAACGGGGCTCCTCTGGATGTGGGCGGGACCATCGTGCTTCCTCTCGAGTGGAGACGGGTATGGCGGTGAACTTCTTGAGTTGCAGCAAGGGTGTGAAAGACCCTTTCGAAGTTCCAGAGGTTAGGTGTCATTAGTCTGCAGACGCCTCATCGGAAATAGGCCTCATCTCGCCTGGAAGGGAGAACTTCCTGGATTTTCTCGAGTTGCGGCAGGTGTTCTCCAGGTACGACGGGGACCTCAGGGACCCGCCCTGGCGGCCTCAGGAGAGGCCAGTCCCCATGCGAGTTGCTAGGGGGCCTCTCGGGATTCCTCTCCCGTCGATCCTGGTGCCAAAAACCTTGTGTTGAGTCAGGGCCGGAACCGAGGATTCCTCTCAGGGGCTGACATGGATCTTTGGGAACTTGTGGAGTCTCCCCAGGGGAGTCAGGCCTCGACTCGAGTGGGTTCATGCACTTGCGATTTCCTTCCAGGCTGTAGCAGGAATGTCACGCTTCCCGTGGCGTGGATCAAAGGATCTGTGGTTTTCCCTCGAGGCTTTCCCTCGAGGCTTTCCCACAGGGCTGTCCCACGCGCCACCATGGTGTGAGTCGATCCTCGGCGTGAAAGATGAGCCAGTGCAGGGCAAAGAGGTTCCTCTGGAATGGACTGAGACATCTGGGGGACTCTTGGAATGGTGGTACGACCATGGAGTTCCTCTCGCCTTTCCTGTTGAGAGTGCCTCCTCTTGAGATGCGACGGGAACGCCGGGAATTCTTTCCCGTTGAAAGCAGGGAAAGGATCCCGCATCTCGAGCTCCGAGGGGGAAACGGGGCTCCTCTGGATGTGGGCGGGACCATCGTGCTTCCTCTCGAGTGGAGACGGGTATGGCGGTGAACTTCTTGAGTTGCAGCAAGGGTGTGAAAGACCCTTTCGAAGTTCCAGAGGTTAGGTGTCATTAGTCTCCAGACGCCTCATCGGAAATAGGCCTCATCTAGCCTGGAAGGGAGAACTTCCTGGATTTTCTCGAGTTGCGGCAGGTGTTCTCGAGTTACGCTGGGGACCTCAGGGACCCGCCCTGGTGGCCTCAGGAGAGGCCAGTCCCCATGCGAGTTGCTAGGGGGCCTCTCGGGATTCCTCTCCCGTCGATACTGGGGCCAAAAACCTTGTGTGGAGTCAGGGCCGGAACCGAGGATTTCTCTCAGGGGCTGACATGGATCTTTGGGTACTTGTGGAGTCTCCCCAGGGGAGTCAGGCCTCGTCTCGAGTGGGGGCATGCACGTGCGCTTTCCTTCCAGGCTGTAGCAGCAGTGTCACACTTCCCGTGGCGTGGATCAAAGGATCTGTGGTTTTCCCTCGAGGCTTTCCCTCGAGGCTTTCCCACAGGGCTGTCCCACGTGCCACCGTGGTGTGAGTCGATCCTCGGCGTGAAAGATGAGCCAGTGCAGGGCAAAGAGGTTCCTCTGGAATGGACTGAGACATCTGGGGGACTCTTGGAATGGTGGTACAACCATGGAGTTCCTCTCGCCTTTCCTGTTAAGAGTGCGTCCTCTTGAGATGCGACGGGAACGCCGGGAATTCTTTCCCGTTGAAAGGAGGGAAAGGATTCCGCATCTCGAGCTACGAGGGGGAAACGGGGCTCCTCTGGATGTGGGCGGGACCATCGTGCTTCCTCTCGAGTGGAGACGGGTATGGCGGTGAACTTCTTGAGTTGCAGCAAGGGTGTTAAAGACCCTTTCTAAGTTCCAGACGTTAGGCGTCATTAGTCTCCAGACGCCTCATCGGAAATAGGCCTCATCTCGCCTGGAAGGGAGAACTTCCTGGATTTTCTCGAGTTGCGGCAGGTGTTCTCCAGGTACGACGGGGACCTCAGGGACCCGCCCTGGTGGCCTCAGGAGAGGCCAGTCCCCATGCGAGTTGCAAGGGGCCCTCTCGAGATTCCTCTCCCGTCGATACCCGGGCCAAAACCCTTGTGTGGAGTCAGGGCCGGAACCGAGGATTCATCACAGGGGCTGACATGGATCTTTCGGTCCTTGTGGAGTCTCCTCAGGGGAGTCAGGCCTCGTCTCGAGTGGGTTCATGCACGTGCGCTTCCCTTCCAGGCTGTAGCAGCAATGTCACGCTTCCCATCGCGTGGATCAAAGGATGTGTGGTTTTCCCTCGAGGCTTTCCCTCGAAGCTTTCCCACAGGGCTGTCCCACGTGCCACCGTGTTGTGAGTCGATCCTCGGCGTGAAAGATGAGCCAGTGCAGGGCAAAGAGGTTCCTTTGGAATGGACTGAGACATCTGGGGGACTCTTGGAATGGTGGTACGACCATGGAGTTCCTCTCGCCTTTCCTGTTGAGAGTGCCTCCTCTTGAGATGCGACGGGAACGCCGGGAATTCTTTCCCGTTGAAAGCAGGGAGAGGATGCCGCATCTCGAGCTACGAGGGGGAAACGGGACTCCTCTGGATGTGGGCGGGACCATCGTGCTTCCTCTCGAGTGGAGACGGGTATGGCGGTGAACTTCTTGAGTTGCAGCAAGGGTGTGAAACACCCTTTCGAAATTCCAGAGGTTAGGTGTCATTAGTCTCCAGACGCCTCATCGGAAATAGGCCTCATCTCGCCTGGAAGGGAGAACTTCCTGGATTTTCTCGAGTTGCGGCAGGTGTTCTCGAGTTACGCTGGGGACCTCAGGGACCCGCCCTGGCGGCCTCAGGAGAGGCCAGTCCCCATGCGAGTTGCTAGGGGGCCTCTCGGGATTCCTCTCCCATCGATACTGGGGCCAAAAACCTTGTGTGGATTCAGGGCTGGAACCGAGGATTCCTCTCAGGGGCTGACATGGATCTTTGGGTACTTGTGGAGTCTCCCCAGGGGAGTTAGGCCTCGTCTCGAGTGGGGGCATGCACGTGCGCTTTCCTTCCAGGCTGTAGCAGCAATGTCACGCTTCCCGTGGCGTGGATCAAAGGATCTGTGGTTTTCCCTCGAGGCTTTCCCTCGAGGCTTTCCCACAGGGCTGTCCCACGTGCCACCGTGGTGTGAGTCGATCCTCGGCGTGAAAGATGAGCCAGTGCAGGGCAAAGAGGTTCCTCTGGAATGGACTGAGACATTGGGGGACTCTTGGAATGGTGGTACGACCATGGAGTTCCTCTCGCCTTTCCTGTTGAGAGTGCCTCCTCTTGAGATGCGACAGGAACACCGGGAATACTTTCCCGTTGAAAGCAGGGAAAGGATCCCTCATCTCGAGCTCCGAGGGAGAAACGGGGCTCCTCTGGATGTGGGCGCGACCATCGTGCTTCCTCTCGAGTGGAGACGGGTATGGCGGTGAACTTCTTGAGTTGCAGCAAGGGTGTGAAAGACCCTTTCGAAGTTCCAGAGGTTAGGCGTCATTAGTCTCCAGACGCCTCATCGGAAATAGGCCTCATCTAGCCTGGAAGGGAGAACTTCCTGGATTTTCTCGAGTTGCGGCAGGTGTTATCGAGGTACGACGGGGACCTCAGGGACCCGCCCTGGTGGTCTCAGGAGAGGCCAGTCCCCATCCGAGTTGCTAGGGGCCCTCTCGGGATTCCTCTCCCGTCGATACCCGGGCCAAAAACCTTGTGTGGAGTAGTGCCGGAACCGAGGATTCCTCTCAGGGGCTGACATGGATCTTTGGGTACTTGTGGAGTCTCCCCAGGGTAGTCAGTCCTCGACTCGAGAGGGTTCATGCACGTGCGCTTTACTTCCAGGCTGTAGCAGCAATGTCACGCTTCCCGTGGCGGGGATCAAAGGATCTGTGGTTTTCCCTCGAGGCTTTCCCACAGGGCTGTCCCACGTGCCACCGTGGTGTGAGTCGATCCTCGGCGTGAAAGATGAGCCAGTGCAGGGCAAAGAGGTTCCTCTGGAATGGACTGAGACATCTGGGGGACTCTTGGAATGGTGGTACGACCATGGAGTTCCTCTCGCCTTTCCTGTTGAGAGTGCCTCCTCTTGAGATGCGACGGGAACGCCGGGAATTCTTTCCCGTTGAAAGCAGGGAAAGGATCCCGCATCTCGAGCTACGAGGGGGAAACGGGGCTCCTCTGGATGTGGGCGGGACCATCGTGCTTCCTCTCGAGTGGAGACGGGTATGGCAGTGAACTTCTTGAGTTGCAGCAAGGGTGTGAAAGACCCTTTCGAAGTTCCAGAGGTTAGGTGTCATTAGTCTCCAGACGCCTCATCGGAAATAGGCCTCATCTCGCCTGGAAGGGAGAACTTCCTGGATTTTCTCGAGTTGCGGCAGGTGTTCTCCAGGTACGACGGGGACCTCAGGGGCCCGCCCTGGCGGCCTCAGGAGAGGCCAGTCCCCATGCGAGTTGCAAGGGGCCCTCTCGAGATTCCTCTCCCGTCGATACCCGGGCCAAAAACCTTGTGTGGAGTCAGGGCCGGAACCGAGGATTCATCTCAGGGGCTGACATGGATCTTTGGGTACTTGTGGAGTCTCCTCAGGGGAGTCAGGCCTCGTCTCGAGTGGGTTCATGCACGTGCGCTTCCCTTCCAGGCTGTAGCAGCAATGTCACGCTTCCCATCGCGTGGATCAAAGGATGTGTGGTTTTCCCTCGAGGCTTTCCCTCGAAGCTTTCCCACAGGGCTGTCCCACGTGCCACCGTGGTGTGAGTCGATCCTCGGCGTGAAAGATGAGCAGGGCAAAGAGGTTCCTTTGGAATGGACTGAGACATCTGGGGGACTCTTGGAATGGTGGTACGACCATGGAGTTCCTCTCGCCTTTCCTGTTGAGAGTGCCTCCTCTTGAGATGCGACGGGAACGCCGGGAATTCTTTCCCGTTGAAAGCAGGGAGAGGATGCCGCATCTCGAGCTACGAGGGGGAAACGGGACTCCTCTGGATGTGGGCGGGACCATCGTGCTTCCTCTCGAGTGGAGACGGGTATGGCGGTGAACTTCTTGAGTTGCAGCAAGGGTGTGAAAGACCCTTTCGAAGTTCCAGAGGTTAGGTGTCATTAGTCTCCAGACGCCTCATCGGAAATAGGCCTCATCTCGCCTGGAAGGGAGAACTTCCTGGATTTTCTCGAGTTGCGGCAGGTGTTCTCGAGTTACGCTGGGGACCTCAGGGACCCGCCCTGGCGGCCTCAGGAGAGGCCAGTCCCCATGCGAGTTCCTAGGGGGCCTCTCGGGATTCCTCTCCCATCGATCCTGGTGCCAAAAACCTTGTGTTGAGTCAGGGCCGGAACCGAGGATTCCTCTCAGGGGCTGACATGGATCTTTGGGAACTTGTGGAGTCTCCCCAGGGGAGTCAGGCCTCGTCTCGAGTGGGATCATGCACGTGCACTTTCCTTCCAGGCTGTAGCAGCAATGTCACGCTTCCCGTGGCGTGGATCAAAGGATCTGTGGTTTTCCCTCGAGGCTTGCCCTCGAGGCTTTCCCACAGGGCTGTCCCACGTGCCACCATGGTGTGAGTCGATCCTCGGCGTGAAAGATGAGCCAGTGCAGGGCAAAGAGGTTCCTCTGGAATGGACTGAGACATCTGGGGGACTCTTGGAATGGTGGTACGACCATGGAGTTCCTCTCGCCTTTCCTGTTGAGAGTGCCTCCTCTTGAGATGCGACGGGAACGCCGGGAATTCTTTCCCGTTGAAAGCAGGGAAAGGATCCCGCATCTCGAGCTCCGAGGGGGAAACGGGGCTCCTCTTGATGTGGGCGGGACCATCGTGCTTCCTCTCGAGTGGAGACGGGTATGGCGGTGAACTTCTTGAGTTGCAGCAAGGGTGTGAAAGACCCTTTCGAAGTTCCAGAGGTTAGGTGTCATTAGTCTCCAGACGCCTCATCGGAAATAGGCCTCATCTAGCCTGGAAGGGAGAACTTCCTGGATTTTCTCGAGTTGCGGCAGGTGTTATCGAGTTACGACGGGGACCTCAGGGACCCGCCCTGGTGGTCTCAGGAGAGGCCAGTCCCCATCCGAGTTGCTAGGGGCCCTCTCGGGATTCCTCTCCCGTCGATACCCGGGCCAAAAACCTTGTGTGGAGTAGTGCCGGAACCGAGGATTCCTCTCAGGGGCTGACATGGATCTTTGGGTACTTGTGGAGTCTCACCAGGGTAGTCAGTCCTCGACTCGAGTGGGTTCATGCACGTGCGCTTTACTTCCAGGCTGTAGCAGCAATGTCACGCTTCCCGTGGCGGGGATCAAAGGATCTGTGGTTTTCCCTCGAGGCTTTCCCACAGGGCTGTCCCACGTGCCACCGTGGTGTGAGTCGATCCTCGGCGTGAAAGATGAGCCAGTGCAGGGCAAAGAGGTTCCTCTGGAATGGACTGAGACATCTGGGGGACTCTTGGAATGGTGGTACGACCATGGAGTTCCTCTCGCCTTTCCTGTTGAGAGTGCCTCCTCTTGAGATGCGACGGGAACGCCGGGAATTCTTTCCCGTTGAAAGCAGGGAAAGGATCCCGCATCTCGAGCTCCGAGGGGGAAACGGGGCTCCTCTGGATGTGGGCGGGACCATCTTGCTTCCTCTCGAGTGGAGACGGGTATGGCGGTGAACTTCTTGAGTTGCAGCAAGGGTGTGAAAGACCCTTTCGAAGTTCCAGAGGTTAGGTGTCATTAGTCTCCAGACGCCTCATCGGAAATAGGCCTCATCTCGCCTGGAAGGGAGAACTTCCTGGATTTTCTCGAGTTGCGGCAGGTGTTCTCCAGGTACGACGGGGACCTCAGGGACCCGCCCTGGTGGCCTCAGGAGAGGCCAGTCCCCATGCGAGTTGCTAGGGGCCCTCTCGGGATTCCTCTCCGTCGATACCCGGGCCAAAAACCTTGTGTGGAGTCAGGGCCGGAACCGAGGATTCCTCTCAGGGGCTGACATGGATCTTTGGGTACTGGTGGAGTCTCCCCAGGGGAGTCAGGCCTCGTCTCGAGTGGGTTCATGCACGTGCGCTTCCCTTCCAGGCTGTAGCAGCAATGTCACGCTTCCCATCGCGTGGATCAAAGGATCTGTGGTTTTCCCTCGAGGCTTTCCCTCGAGGCTTTCCCACAGGGCTGTCCCACGTGCCACCGTGGTGTGAGTCGATCCTCGGCGTGAAAGATGAGCCAGTGCAGGGCAAAGAGGTTCCTTTGGAATGGACTGAGACATCTGGGGGACTCTTGGAATGGTGGTACGACCATGGAGTTCCTCTCGCCTTTCCTGTTGAGAGTGCCTCCTCTTGAGATGCGACGGGAACGCCGGGAATTCTTTCCCGTTGAAAGCAGCGAAAGGATCCCTCATCTCGAGCTCCGAGGGGGAAACGGGGCTCCTCTGGATGTGGGCGGGACCATCGTGCTTCCTCTCGAGTGGAGACGGGTATGGCGGTGAACTTCTTGAGTTGCAGCAAGGGTGTGAAAGACCCTTTCGAAGTTCCAGAGGTTAGGTGTCATTAGTCTCCAGACGCCTAATCGGAAATAGGCCTCATCTCGCCTGGAAGGGAGAACTTCCTGGATTTTCTCGAGTTGCGGCAGGTGTTCTCCAGGTACGACGGGGACCTCAGGGACCCGCCCTGGCGGCCTCAGGAGAGGCCAGTCCCCATGCGAGTTGCTAGGGGGCCTCTCGGGATTCCTCTCCCGTCGATCCTGGTGCCAAAAACCTTGTGTTGAGTCAGGGCCGGAACCGAGGATTCCTCTCAGGGGCTGACATGGATCTTTGGGAACTTGTGGAGTCTCCCCAGGGGAGTCAGGCCTCGTCTCGAGTGGGTTCATGCACGTGCGCTTTCCTTCCAGGCTGTAGCAGCAATGTCACGCTTCCCGTGGCGTGGATCAAAGGATCTGTGGTTTTCCCTCGAGGCTTTCCCTCGAGGCTTTCCCACAGGGCTGTCCCACGCGCCACCATGGTGTGAGTCGATCCTCGGCGTGAAAGATGAGCCAGTGCAGGGCAAAGAGGTTCCTCTGGAATGGACTGAGACATCTGGGGGACTCTTGGAATGGTGGTACGACCATGGAGTTCCTCTCGCCTTTCCTGTTGAGAGTGCCTCCTCTTGAGATGCGACGGGAACGCCGGGAATTCTTTCCCGTTGAAAGCAGGGAAAGGATCCCGCATCTCGAGCTCCGAGGGGGAAACGGGGCTCCTCTGGATGTGGGCGGGACCATCATGCTTCCTCTCGAGTGGAGACGGGTATGGCGGTGAACTTCTTGAGTTGCAGCAAGGGTGTGAAAGACCCTTTCGAAGTTCCAGAGGTTAGGTGTCATTAGTCTCCAGACGCCTCATCGGAAATAGGCCTCATCTCGCCTGGAAGGGAGAACTTCCTGGATTTTCTCGAGTTGCGGCAGGTGTTCTCGAGTTACGCTGGGGACCTCAGGGACCCGCCCTGGTGGCCTCAGGAGAGGCCAGTCCCCATGCGAGTTGCTAGGGGGCCTCTCGGGATTCCTCTCCCGTCGATACTGGGGCCAAAAACCTTGTGTTGAGTCAGGGCCGGAACCGAGGATTCCTCTCAGGGGCTGACATGGATCTTTGGGTACTTGTGGAGTCTCCCCAGGGGAGTCAGGCCTCGTCTCGAGTGGGGGCATGCACGTGCGCTTTCCTTCCAGGCTGTAGCAGCAATGTCACGCTTCCCGTGGCATGGATCAAAGGATCTGTGGTTTTCCCTCGAGGCTTTCCCTCGAGGCTTTCCCACAGGGCTGTCCCACGTGCCACCGTGGTGTGAGTCGATCCTCGGCGTGAAAGATGAGCCAGTGCAGGGCAAAGAGGTTCCTCTGGAATGGACTGAGACATCTGGGGGACTCTTGGAATGGTGGTACGACCATGGAGTTCCTCTCGCCTTTCCTGTTAAGAGTGCCTCCTCTTGAGATGCGACGGGAACGCCGGGAATTCTTTCCCGTTGAAAGGAGGGAAAGGATTCCGCATCTCGAGCTACGAGGGGGAAACGGGGCTCCTCTGGATGTGGGCGGGACCATCGTGCTTCCTCTCGAGTGGAGACGGGTATGGCGGTGAACTTCTTGAGTTGCAGCAAGGGTGTGAAAGACCCTTTCGAAGTTCCAGAGGTTAGGTGTCATTAGTCTCCAGACGCCTCATCGGAAATAGGCCTCATCTCGCCTGGAAGGGAGAACTTCCTGGATTTTCTCGAGTTGCGGCAGGTGTTCTCCAGGTACGACGGGGACCTCAGGGACCCGCCCTGGTGGCCTCAGGAGAGGCCAGTCCCCATGCGAGTTGCTAGGGGCCCTCTCGAGATTCCTCTCCGTCGATACCCGGGCCAAAAACCTTGTGTGGAGTTAGGGCCGGAACCGAGGATTCCTCTCAGGGGCTGACATGGATCTTTGGGTACTTGTGGAGTCTCCCCAGGGGAGTCAGGCCTCGTCTCGAGTGGGGGCATGCACGTGCGCTTTCCTTCCAGGCTGTAGCAGCAATGTCACGCTTCCCGTGGCGTGGATCAAAGGATCTGTGGTTTTCCCTCGAGGCTTTCCCTCGAGGCTTTCCCACAGGGCTGTCCCACGTGCCACCGTGGTGTGAGTCGATCCTCGGCGTGAAAGATGAGCCAGTGCAGGGCAAAGAGGTTCCTCTGGAATGGACTGAGACATCTGTGGGACTCTTGGAATGGTGGTACGACCATGGAGTTCCTCTCGCCTTTCCTGTTGAGAGTGCCTCCTCTTGAGATGCGACGGGAACGCCGGGAATTCTTTCCCGTAGAAAGCAGGGAAAGGATGCCGCATCTCGAGCTACGAGGGGGAAACGGGACTCCTCTGGATGTGGGCGGGACCATCGTGCTTCCTCTCGAGTGGAGACGGGTATGGCGGTGAACTTCTTGAGTTGCAGCAAGGGTGTGAAAGACCCTTTCGAAGTTCCAGAGGTTAGGTGTCATTAGTCTCCAGACGCCTCATCGGAAATAGGCCTCATCTCGCCTGGAAGGGAGAACTTCCTGGATTTTCTCGAGTTGCGGCAGGTGTTCTCCAGGTACGACGGGGACCTCAGGGACCCGCCCTGGTGGCCTCAGGAGAGGCCAGTCCCCATGCGAGTTGCTAGGGGCCCTCTCGAGATTCCTCTCCGTCGATACCCGGGCCAAAAACCTTGTGTGGAGTTAGGGCCGGAACCGAGGATTCCTCTCAGGGGCTGACATGGATCTTTGGGTACTTGTGGAGTCTCCCCAGGGGAGTCAGGCCTCGTCTCGAGTGGGGGCATGCACGTGCGCTTTCCTTCCAGGCTGTAGCAGCAATGTCACACTTCCCGTGGCGTGGATCAAAGGATCTGTGGTTTTCCCTGGAGGCTTTCCCTCGAGGCTTTCCCACAGGGCTGTCTCACGTGCCACCGTGGTGTGAGTCGATCCTCGGCGTGAAAGATGAGCCAGTGCAGGGCAAAGAGGTTCCTCTGGAATGGACTGAGACATCTGTGGGACTCTTGGAATGGTGGTACGACCATGGAGTTCCTCTCGCCTTTCCTGTTGAGAGTGCCTCCTCTTGAGATGCGACGGGAACGCCGGGAATTCTTTCCCGTTGAAAGCAGGGAAAGGATCCCTCATCTCGAGCTCCGAAGGAGAAACGGGGCTCCTCTGAATGTGGGCGGGACCATCTTGCTTCCTCTCGAGTGGAGACGGGTATGGCGGTGAACTTCTTGAGTTGCAGCAAGGGTGTGAAAGACCCTTTCGAAGTTCCAGAGGTTAGGTGTCATTAGTCTCCAGACGCCTCGTCGGAAATAGGCCTCATCTCGCCTGGAAGGGAGAACTTCCTGGATTTTCTCGAGTTGCGGCAGGTGTTCTCGAGGTACAACGGGGACCTCAGGGACCCGCCCTGGTGGCCTCAGGAGAGGCCAGTCCCCATGCGAGTTGCAAGGGGCCCTCTCGAGATTCCTCTCCCGTCGATACCCGGGCCAAAAACCTTGTGTGGAGTCAGGGCCGGAACCAAGGATTCCTCTCAGGGGCTGACATGGATCTTTGGGTACTTGTGGAGTCTCCTAAGGGGAGTCAGGCCTCGTCTCGAGTGGGTTCATGCACGTGCGCTTCCCTTCCAGGCTGTAGCAGCAATGTCACGCTTCCCGTCGCGTGGATCAAAGGATCTGTGGTTTTCCCTCGAGGCTTTCCCTCGAAGCTTTCCCACAGGGCTGTCCCACGTGCCACCGTGGTGTGAGTCGATCCTCGGCGTGAAAGATGAGCCAGTGCAGGGCAAAGAGGTTCCTTTGGAATGGACTGAGACATCTGGGGGACTCTTGGAATGGTGGTACGACCATGGAGTTCCTCTCGCCTTTCCTGTTGAGAGTGCCTCCTCTTGAGATGCGACGGGAACGCCGGGAATTCTTTCCCGTTGAAAGCAGGGAAAGGATGCCGCATCTCGAGCTACGAGGGGGAAACGGGACTCCTCTGGATGTGGGCGGGACCATCGTGCTTCCTCTCGAGTGGAGACGGGTATGGCGGTGAACTTCTTGAGTTGCAGCAAGGGTGTGAAAGATCCTTTCGAAGTTCCAGAGGTTAGGTGTCATTAGTCTCCAGACGCCTCATCGGAAATAGGCCTCATCTCGCCTGGAAGGGAGAACTTCCTGGATTTTCTCGAGTTGCGGCAGGTGTTCTCGAGTTACGCTGGGGACCTCAGGGACCCGCCCTGGCGGCCTCAGGAGAGGCCAGTCCCCATGCGAGTTGCTAGGGGGCCTCTCGGGATTCCTCTCCCGTCGATCCTGGTGCCAAAAACCTTGTGTTGAGTCAGGGCCGGAACCGAGGATTCCTCTCAGGGGCTGACATGGATCTTTGGGAACTTGTGGAGTCTCCCCAGGGGAGTCAGGCCTCGTCTCGAGTGGGTTCATGCACGTGCACTTTCCTTCCAGGCTGTAGCAGCAATGTCACGCTTCCCGTGGCGTGGATCAAAGGATCTGTGGTTTTCCCTCGAGGCTTGCCCTCGAGGCTTTCCCACAGGGCTGTCCCACGTGCCACCATGGTGTGAGTCGATCCTCGGCGTGAAAGATGAGCCAGTGCAGGGCAAAGAGGTTCCTCTGGAATGGACTGAGACATCTGGGGGACTCTTGGAATGGTGGTACGACCATGGAGTTCCTCTCGCCTTTCCTGTTGAGAGTGCCTCCTCTTGAGATGCGACGGGAACGCCGGGAATTCTTTCCCGTTGAAAGCAGGGAAAGGATCCCGCATCTCGAGCTCCGAGGGGGAAACGGGGCTCCTCTGGATGTGGGCGGGACCATCGTGCTTCCTCTCGAGTGGAGACGGGTATGGCGGTGAACTTCTTGAGTTGCAGCAAGGGTGTGAAAGACCCTTTCGAAGTTCCAAAGGTTAGGTGTCATTAGTCTCCAGACGCCTCATCGGAAATAGGCCTCATCTCGCCTGGAAGGGAGAACTTCCTGGATTTTCTCGAGTTGCGGCAGGTGTTCTCGAGTTACACTGGGGACCTGAGGGACCCGCCCTGGTGGCCTCAGGAGAGGCCAGTCCCCATGCGAGTTGCTAGGGGGCCTCTCGGGATTCCTCTCCCGTCGATACTGGGGCCAAAAACCTTGTGTGGATTCAGGTCTGGAACCGAGGATTCCTCTCAGGGGCTGACATGGATCTTTGGGTACTTGTGGAGTCTCCCCAGGGGAGTTAGGCCTCGTCTCGAGTGGGGGCATGCACGTGCGCTTTCCTTCCAGGCTGTAGCAGCAATGTCACGCTTCCCGTCGCGTGGATCAAAGGATCTGTGGTTTTCCCTCGAGGCTTTCCCTCGAGGCTTTCCCACAGGGCTGTCCCACGTGCCACCCTGGTGTGAGTCGATCCTCGGCGTGAAAGATGAGCCAGTGCAGGGCAAAGAGGTTCCTCTGGAATGGACTGAGACATTGGGGGACTCTTGGAATGGTGGTACGACCATGGAGTTCCTCTCGCCTTTCCTGTTGAGAGTGCCTCCTCTTGAGATGCGACGGGAACACCGGGAATTCTTTCCCGTTGAAAGCAGGGAAAGGATCCCTTATCTCGAGCTCCGAGGGAGAAACGGGGCTCCTCTGGATGTGGGCGCGACCATCGTGCTTCCTCTCGAGTGGAGACGGGTATGGCGGTGAACTTCTTGAGTTGCAGCAAGGGTGTGAAAGACCCTTTCGAAGTTCCAGAGGTTAGGTGTCATTAGTCTCCAGACGCCTCATCGGAAATAGGCCTCATCTAGCCTGGAAGGGAGAACTTCCTGGATTTTCTCGAGTTGCGGCAGGTGTTATCGAGGTACGTCGGGGACCTCAGGGACCCGCCCTGGTTGTCTCAGGAGAGGCCAGTCCCCATCCGAGTTGCTAGGGGCCCTCTCGGGATTCCTCTCCCGTCGATACCCGGGCCAAAAACCTTGTGTGGAGTAGTGCCGGAACCGAGGATTCCTCTCAGGGGCTGACATGGATCTTTGGGTACTTGTGGAGTCTCCCCAGAGTAGTCAGTCCTCGACTCGAGTGGGTTCATGCACGTGCGCTTTACTTCCAGGCTGTAGCAGCAATGTCACGCTTCCCGTGGCGGGGATCAAAGGATCTGTGGTTTTCCCTCGAGGCTTTCCCACAGGGCTGTCCCACGTGCCACCGTGGTGTGAGTCGATCCTCGGCGTGAAAGATGAGCCAGTGCAGGGCAAAGAGGTTCTTCTGGAATGGACTGAGACATCTGGGGGACTCTTGGAATGGTGGTACGACCATGGAGTTCCTCTCGCCTTTCCTGTTGAAAGTGCCTCCTCTTGAGATGCGACGGGAACGCCGGGAATTCTTTCCCGTTGAAAGCAGGGAAAGGATCCCGCATCTCGAGCTACGAGGGGGAAACGGGGCTCCTCTGGATGTGGGCGGGACCATCGTGCTTCCTCTCGAGTGGAGACGGGTATGGCGGTGAACTTCTTGAGTTGCAGCAAGGGTGTGAAAGACCCTTTCGAAGTTCCAGAGGTTAGGTGTCATTAGTCTCCAGACGCCTCATCGGAAATAGGCCTCATCTCGCCTGGAAGGGAGAACTTCCTGGATTTTCTCGAGTTGCGGCAGGTGTTCTCGAGTTACACTGGGGACCTGAGGGACCCGCCCTGGTGGCCTCAGGAGAGGCCAGTCCCCATGCGAGTTGCTAGGGGGCCTCTCGGGATTCCTCTCCCGTCGATCCTGGTGCCAAAAACCTTGTGTTGAGTCAGGGCCGGAACCGAGGATTCCTCTCAGGGGCTGATATGGATCTTTGGGAACTTGTGGAGTCTCCCCAGGGCAGTCAGTCCTCGACTCGAGTGGGTTCATGCACGTGTGCTTTACTTCCAGGCTGTAGCAGCAATGTCACGCTTCCCGTGGCGGGGATCAAAGGATCTGTGGTTTTCCCTCGAGGCTTTCCCACAGGGCTGTCCCACGTGCCACCGTGGTGTGAGTCGATCCTCGGCGTGAAAGATGAGCCAGTGCAGGGCAAAGAGGTTCCTCTGGAATGGACTGAGACATCTGGGGGACTCTTGGAATGGTGGTACGACCATGGAGTTCCTCTCGCCTTTCCTGTTGAGAGTGCCTCCTCTTGAGATGCGACGGGAACGCCGGGAATTCTTTCCCGTTGAAAGCAGGGAAAGGATCCCGCATCTCGAGCTACGAGGGGGAAACGGGGCTCCTCTGGATGTGGGCGGGACCATCGTGCTTCCTCTCGAGTGGAGACGGGTATGGCGGTGAACTTCTTGAGTTGCAGCAAGGGTGTGAAAGACCCTTTCGAAGTTCCAGAGGTTAGGTGTCATTAGTCTCCAGACGCCTCATCGGAAATAGGCCTCATCTCGCCTGGAAGGGAGAACTTCCTGGATTTTCTCGAGTTGCGGCAGCTGTTCTCCAGGTACGACGGGGACCTCAGGGACCCGCCCTGGTGGCCTCAGGAGAGGCCAGTCCCCATGCGAGTTGCTAGGGGCCCTCTCGGGATTCCTCTCCCGTCGATACCAGGGCCAAAAACCTTGTGTGGAGTCAGGGCCGGAACCGAGGATTCCTCTCAGGGGCTGACATGGATCTTTGGGTACTTGTGGAGTCTCCCCAGGGGAGTCAGGCCTCGTCTCGAGTGGGTTCATGCACGTGCGCTTTCCTTCCAGGCTGTAGCAGCAATGTCATGCTTCCCGTCGCGTGGATCAAAGGATCTGTGGTTTTCCCTCGAGGCTTTCCCTCGAGGCTTTCCCACAGGGCTGTCCCACGTGCCACCGTGGTGTGAGTCGATCCTCGGCGTGAAAGATGAGCTAGTGCAGGGCAAAGAGGTTCCTCTGGAATGGACTGAGACATCTGGGGGACTCTTGGAATGGTGGTACGACCCTGGAGTTCCTCTCGCCTTTCCTGTTGAGAGTGCCTCCTCTTGAGATGCGACGGGAACGCCGGGAATTCTTTCCCGTTGAAAGCAGGGAAAGGATGCCGCATCTCGAGCTCCGAGGGGGAAACGGGGCTCCTCTGGATGTGGGCGGGACCATCGTGCTTCCTCTCGAGTGGAGACGGGTATGGCGGTGAACTTCTTGAGTTGCAGCAAGGGTGTGAAAGACCCTTTCGAAGTTCCAGAGGTTAGGTGTCATTAGTCTCCAGACGCCTCATCGGAAATAGGCCTCATCTCGCCTGGAAGGGAGAACTTCCTGGATTTTCTCGAGTTGCGGCAGGTGTTCTCGAGGTACAACGGGGACCTCAGGGACCCGCCCTGGTGGCCTCAGGAGAGGCCAGTCCCCATGCGAGTTGCTAGGGGCCCTCTCGAGATTCCTCTCCCGTCGATACCCGGGCCAAAAACCTTGTGTGGAGTCAGGGCCGGAACCGAGGATTCCTCTCAGGGGCTGACATGGATCTTTGGGTACTTGTGGAGTCTCCCCAGGGGAGTCAGGCCTCGTCTCGAGTGGGTTCATGCACGTGCGCTTTCCTTCCAGGCTGTAGCAGAAATGTCACGCTTCCCGTCGCGTGGATCAAAGGATCTGTGGTTTTCCCTCGAGGCTTTCCCTCGAGGCTTTCCCACAGGGCTGTCCCACGTGCCACCGTGGTGTGAGTCGATCCTCGGCGTGAAAGATGAGCCAGTGCAGGGCAAAGAGGTTCCTTTGGAATGGACTGAGACATCTGGGGGACTCTTGGAATGGTGGTACGACCATGGAGTTCCTCTCGCCTTTCCTGTTGAGAGTGCCTCCTCTTGAGATGCGACGGGAACGCCGGGAATTCTTTCCCGTTGAAAGCAGGGAAAGGATCCCTCATCTCGAGCTCCGAGGGAGAAACGGGGCTCCTCTGGATGTGGGCGGGACCATCTTGCTTCCTCTCGAGTGGAGGCGGGTATGGCGGTGAACTTCTTGAGTTGCAGCAAGGGTGTGAAAGACCCTTTCGAAGTTCCAGAGGTTAGGTGTCATTAGTCTCCAGACGCCTCGTCGGAAATAGGCCTCATCTCGCCTGGAAGGGAGAACTTCCTGGATTTTCTCGAGTTGCGGCAGGTGTTCTCGAGGTACAACGGGGACCTCAGGGACCCGCCCTGGTGGCCTCAGGAGAGGCCAGTCCCCATGCGAGTTGCTAGGGGCCCTCTCAAGATTCCTCTCCCGTCGATACCCGGGCCGAAAACCTTGTGTGGAGTCAGGGCCGGAACCGAGGATTCCTCTCAGGGGCTGACATGGATCTTTGGGTACTTGTGGAGTCTCCTCAGGGGAGTTAGGCCTCGTCTCGAGTGGGTTCATGCACGTGCGCTTCCCTTCCAGGCTGTAGCAGCAATGTCACGCTTCCCGTCGCGAGGATCAAAGGATCTGTGGTTTTCCCTCGAGGCTTTCCCTCGAGGCTTTCCCACAGGGCTGTCCCAGGTGCCACCGTGGTGTGAGTCGATCCTCGGCGTGAAAGATGAGCCAGTGCAGGGCAAAGAGGTTCCTTTGGAATGGACTGAGACATCTGGGGGACTCTTGGAATGGTGGTACGACCATGGAGTTCCTCTCGCCTTTCCTGTGGAGAGTGCCTCCTCTTGAGATGCGACGGGAACGCCGGGAATTCTTTCCCGTTGAAAGCAGGGAAAGGATGCCGCATCTCGAGCTACGAGGGGGAAACGGGACTCCTCTGGATGTGGGCGGGACCATCGTGCTTCCTCTCGAGTGGAGACGGGTATGGCGGTGAACTTCTTGAGTTGCAGCAAGGGTGTGAAAGACCCTTTCGAAGTTCAAGAGGTTAGGTGTCATTAGTCTCCAGACGCCTCATCGGAAATAGGCCTCATCTCGCCTGGAAGGGAGAACTTCCTGGATTTTCTCGAGTTGCGGCAGGTGTTCTCGAGTTACGACGGGGACCTCAGGGACCCGCCCTGGCGGCCTCAGGAGAGGCCAGTCCCCATGCGAGTTGCTAGGGGGCCTCTCGGGATTCCTCTCCCGTCGATTCTCGTGCCAAAAACCTTGTGTTGAGTCAGGGCCGGAACCGAGGATTCCTCTCAGGGGCTGACATGGATCTTTGGGAACTTGTGGAGTCTCCCCAGGGGAGTCAGGCCTCGTCTCGAGTGGGTTCATGCACGTGCACTTTCCTTCCAGGCTGTAGCAGCAATGTCACGCTTCCTGTGGCGTGGATCAAAGGATCTGTGGTTTTCCCTCGAGGCTTTCCCTCCAGGCTTTCCCACAGGGCGGTCCCACGTGCCACCATGGTGTGAGTCGTTCCTCGGCGTGAAAGATGAGCCAGTGCAGGGCAAATAGGTTCCTCTGGAATGGACTGAGACATCTGGGGGACTCTTGGAATGGTGGTACAACCATGGAGTTCCTCTCGCCTTTCCTGTTGAGAGTGCCTCCTCTTGAGATGCGACGGGAACGCCGGGAATTCTTTCCCGTTGAAAGCAGGGACAGGATCCCGCATCTCGAGCTACGAGGGGGAAACGGGGCTCCTCTGGATGTGGGCGGGACCATCGTGCTTCCTCTCGAGTGGAGACGGGTATGGCGGTGAACTTCTTGAGTTGCAGCAAGGGTGTGAAAGACCCTTTCGAAGTTCCAGAGGTTAGGTGTCATTAGTCTCCGGACGCCTCATCGGAAATAGGCCTCATCTCGCCTGGAAGGGAGAACTTCCTGGATTTTCTCGAGTTGCGGCAGGTGTTCTCGAGTTACGCTGGGGACCTCAGGGACCCGCCCTGGTGGCCTCAGGAGAGGCCAGTCCCCATGCGAGTTGCTAGTGGGCCTCTCGAGATTCCTCTCCCGTCGATACTGGTGCCAAAAACCTTGTGTTGAGTCAGGGCCGGAACCGAGGATTCCTCTCAGGGCTGACATGGATCTTTGGGAACTTGTGGAGTCTCCCCAGGGTAGTCAGTCCTCGACTCGAGTGGGTTCATGCACGTGCGCTTTACTTCCAGGCTGTAGCAGCAATGTCAAGCTTCCCGTGGCGGGGATCAAAGGATTTGTGGTTTTCCCTCGAGGCTTTCCCACAGGGCTGTCCCACGTGCCACCGTGGTGTGAGTCGATCCTCGGCGTGAAAGATGAGCCAGTGCAGGGCAAAGAGGTTCCTCTGGAATGGACTGAGACATCTGGGGGACTCTTGGAATGGTGGTACGACCATGGAGTTCCTCTCGCCTTTCCTGTTGAGAGTGCCTCCTCTTGAGATGCAACGGGAACGCCGGGAATTCTTTCCCGTTGAAAGCAGGGAAAGGATCCCGCATTTCGAGCTACAAGGGGGAAACGGGGCTCCTCTGGATGTGGGCGGGACCATCGTGCTTCCTCTCGAGTGGAGACGGGTATGGCGGTGAACTTCTTGAGTTGCAGCAAGGGTGTGAAAGACCCTTTCGAAGTTCCAGAGGTTAGGTGTCATTAGTCTCCAGACGCCTCATCGGAAATAGGCCTCATCTCGCCTGGAAGGGAGAACTTCCTGGATTTTCTCGAGTTGCGGCAGGTGTTCTCGAGTTACGACGGGGACCTCAGGGACCCGCCCTGGTGGCCTCAGGAGAGGCCAGTCCCCATGCGAGTTGCTAGGGGCCCTCTCGGGATTCCTCTCCGTCGATACCCGGGCCAAAAACCTTGTGTGAATTCAGGGCCGGAACCGAGGATTCCTCTCAGGGGCTGACATGGATCTTTGGGTACTTGTGGAGTCTACCCAGGGGAGTCAGGCCTCGTCTCGAGTGGGGGCATGCACGTGCGCTTTCCTTCCAGGCTGTAGCAGCAATGTCACACTTCCCGTGGCGTGGATCAAAGGATCTGTGGTTTTCCCTGGAGGCTTTCCCTCGAGGCTTTCCCACAGGGCTGTCCCACGTGCCACCGTGGTGTGAGTCGATCCTCGGCGTGAAAGATGAGCCAGTGCAGGGCAAAGAGGTTCCTCTGGAATGGACTGAGACATCTGGGGGACTCTTGGAATGGTGGTACGACAATGGAGTTCCTCTCGCCTTTCCTGTTGAGAGTGCCTCCTCTTGAGATGCGACGGGAACGCCGGGAATTCTTTCCCGTTGAAAGCAGGGAAAGGATGCCGCATCTCGAGCTCCGAGGGCGAAACGGGGCTCCTCTGGATGTGGGCGGGACCATCGTGCTTCCTCTCGAGTGGAGACGGGTATGGCGGTGAACTTCTTGAGTTGCAGCAAGGGTGTGAAAGACCCTTTCGAAGTTCCAGAGGTTAGGTGTCATTAGTCTCCAGACGCCTCGTCGGAAATAGGCCTCATCTCGCCTGGAAGGGAGAACTTCCTGGATTTTCTCGAGTTGCGGCAGGTGTTCTCGAGGTACAACGGGGACCTCAGGGACCCGCCCTGGTGGCCTCAGGAGAGGCCAGTCCCCATGCGAGTTGCTAGGGGCCCTCTCAAGATTCCTCTCCCGTCGATACCCGGGCCGAAAACCTTGTGTGGAGTCAGGGCCGGAACCGAGGATTCCTCTCAGGGGCTGACATGGATCTTTGGGTACTTGTGGAGTCTCCTCAGGGGAGTTAGGCCTCGTCTCGAGTGGGTTCATGCACGTGCGCTTCCCTTCCAGGCTGTAGCAGCAATGTCACGCTTCCCGTCGCGAGGATCAAAGGATCTGTGGTTTTCCCTCGAGGCTTTCCCTCGAGGCTTTCCCACAGGGCTGTCCCAGGTGCCACCGTGGTGTGAGTCGATCCTCGGCGTGAAAGATGAGCCAGTGCAGGGCAAAGAGGTTCCTTTGGAATGGACTGAGACATCTGGGGGACTCTTGGAATGGTGGTACGACCATGGAGTTCCTCTCGCCTTTCCTGTGGAGAGTGCCTCCTCTTGAGATGCGACGGGAACGCCGGGAATTCTTTCCCGTTGAAAGCAGGGAAAGGATGCCGCATCTCGAGCTACGAGGGGGAAACGGGACTCCTCTGGATGTGGGCGGGACCATCGTGCTTCCTCTCGAGTGGAGACGGGTATGGCGGTGAACTTCTTGAGTTGCAGCAAGGGTGTGAAAGACCCTTTCGAAGTTCAAGAGGTTAGGTGTCATTAGTCTCCAGACGCCTCATCGGAAATAGGCCTCATCTCGCCTGGAAGGGAGAACTTCCTGGATTTTCTCGAGTTGCGGCAGGTGTTCTCGAGTTACGACGGGGACCTCAGGGACCCGCCCTGGCGGCCTCAGGAGAGGCCAGTCCCCATGCGAGTTGCTAGGGGGCCTCTCGGGATTCCTCTCCCGTCGATTCTCGTGCCAAAAACCTTGTGTTGAGTCAGGGCCGGAACCGAGGATTCCTCTCAGGGGCTGACATGGATCTTTGGGAACTTTTGGAGTCTCCCCAGGGGAGTCAGGCCTCGTCTCGAGTGGGTTCATGCACGTGCACTTTCCTTCCAGGCTGTAGCAGCAATGTCACGCTTCCTGTGGCGTGGATCAAAGGATCTGTGGTTTTCCCTCGAGGCTTTCCCTCCAGGCTTTCCCACAGGGCGGTCCCACGTGCCACCATGGTGTGAGTCGTTCCTCGGCGTGAAAGATGAGCCAGTGCAGGGCAAAGAGGTTCCTCTGGAATGGACTGAGACATCTGGGGGACTCTTGGAATGGTGGTACAACCATGGAGTTCCTCTCGCCTTTCCTGTTGAGAGTGCCTCCTCTTGAGATGCGACGGGAACGCCGGGAATTCTTTCCCGTTGAAAGCAGGGACAGGATCCCGCATCTCGAGCTACGAGGGGGAAACGGGGCTCCTCTGGATGTGGGCGGGACCATCGTGCTTCCTCTCGAGTGGAGACGGGTATGGCGGTGAACTTCTTGAGTTGCAGCAAGGGTGTGAAAGACCCTTTCGAAGTTCCAGAGGTTAGGTGTCATTAGTCTCCGGACGCCTCATCGGAAATAGGCCTCATCTCGCCTGGAAGGGAGAACTTCCTGGATTTTCTCGAGTTGCGGCAGGTGTTCTCGAGTTACGCTGGGGACCTCAGGGACCCGCCCTGGTGGCCTCAGGAGAGGCCAGTCCCCATGCGAGTTGCTAGTGGGCCTCTCGAGATTCCTCTCCCGTCGATACTGGTGCCAAAAACCTTGTGTTGAGTCAGGGCCGGAACCGAGGATTCCTCTCAGGGCTGACATGGATCTTTGGGAACTTGTGGAGTCTCCCCAGGGTAGTCAGTCCTCGACTCGAGTGGGTTCATGCACGTGCGCTTTACTTCCAGGCTGTAGCAGCAATGTCAAGCTTCCCGTGGCGGGGATCAAAGGATTTGTGGTTTTCCCTCGAGGCTTTCCCACAGGGCTGTCCCACGTGCCACCGTGGTGTGAGTCGATCCTCGGCGTGAAAGATGAGCCAGTGCAGGGCAAAGAGGTTCCTCTGGAATGGACTGAGACATCTGGGGGACTCTTGGAATGGTGGTACGACCATGGAGTTCCTCTCGCCTTTCCTGTTGAGAGTGCCTCCTCTTGAGATGCAACGGGAACGCCGGGAATTCTTTCCCGTTGAAAGCAGGGAAAGGATCCCGCATTTCGAGCTACAAGGGGGAAACGGGGCTCCTCTGGATGTGGGCGGGACCATCGTGCTTCCTCTCGAGTGCAGACGGGTATGGCGGTGAACTTCTTGAGTTGCAGCAAGGGTGTGAAAGACCCTTTCGAAGTTCCAGAGGTTAGGTGTCATTAGTCTCCAGACGCCTCATCGGAAATAGGCCTCATCTCGCCTGGAAGGGAGAACTTCCTGGATTTTCTCGAGTTGCGGCAGGTGTTCTCGAGTTACGACGGGGACCTCAGGGACCCGCCCTGGTGGCCTCAGGAGAGGCCAGTCCCCATGCGAGTTGCTAGGGGCCCTCTCGGGATTCCTCTCCGTCGATACCCGGGCCAAAAACCTTGTGTGGAGTCAGGGCCGGAACCGAGGATTCCTCTCAGGGGCTGACATGGATCTTTGGGTACTTGTGGAGTCTCCCCAGGGGAGTCAGGCCTCGTCTCGAGTGGGGGCATGCACGTGCGCTTTCCTTCCAGGCTGTAGCAGAAATGTCACGCTTCCCGTCGCGTGGATCAAAGGATCTGTGGTTTTCCCTCGAGGCTTTCCCTCGAGGCTTTCCCACAGGGCTGTCCCACGTGCCACCGTGGTGTGAGTCGATCCTCGGCGTGAAAGATGAGCCAGTGCAGGGCAAAGAGGTTCCTTTGGAATGGACTGAGACATCTGGGGGACTCTTGGAATGGTGGTACGACCATGGAGTTCCTCTCGCCTTTCCTGTTGAGAGTGCCTCCTCTTGAGATGCGACGGGAACGCCGGGAATTCTTTCCCGTTGAAAGCAGGGAAAGGATCCCTCATCTCGAGCTCCGAGGGAGAAACGGGGCTCCTCTGGATGTGGGCGGGACCATCTTGCTTCCTCTCGAGTGGAGGCGGGTATGGCGGTGAACTTCTTGAGTTGCAGCAAGGGTGTGAAAGACCCTTTCGAAGTTCCAGAGGTTAGGTGTCATTAGTCTCCAGACGCCTCGTCGGAAATAGGCCTCATCTCGCCTGGAAGGGAGAACTTCCTGGATTTTCTCGAGTTGCGGCAGGTGTTCTCGAGGTACAACGGGGACCTCAGGGACCCGCCCTGGTGGCCTCAGGAGAGGCCAGTCCCCATGCGAGTTGCTAGGGGCCCTCTCAAGATTCCTCTCCCGTCGATACCCGGGCCGAAAACCTTGTGTGGAGTCAGGGCCGGAACCGAGGATTCCTCTCAGGGGCTGACATGGATCTTTGGGTACTTGTGGAGTCTCCTCAGGGGAGTTAGGCCTCGTCTCGAGTGGGTTCATGCACGTGCGCTTCCCTTCCAGGCTGTAGCAGCAATGTCACGCTTCCCGTCGCGAGGATCAAAGGATCTGTGGTTTTCCCTCGAGGCTTTCCCTCGAGGCTTTCCCACAGGGCTGTCCCAGGTGCCACCGTGGTGTGAGTCGATCCTCGGCGTGAAAGATGAGCCAGTGCAGGGCAAAGAGGTTCCTTTGGAATGGACTGAGACATCTGGGGGACTCTTGGAATGGTGGTAAGACCATGGAGTTCCTCTCGCCTTTCCTGTGGAGAGTGCCTCCTCTTGAGATGCGACGGGAACGCCGGGAATTCTTTCCCGTTGAAAGCAGGGAAAGGATGCCGCATCTCGAGCTACGAGGGGGAAACGGGACTCCTCTGGATGTGGGCGGGACCATCGTGCTTCCTCTCGAGTGGAGACGGGTATGGCGGTGAACTTCTTGAGTTGCAGCAAGGGTGTGAAAGACCCTTTCGAAGTTCAAGAGGTTAGGTGTCATTAGTCTCCAGACGCCTCATCGGAAATAGGCCTCATCTCGCCTGGAAGGGAGAACTTCCTGGATTTTCTCGAGTTGCGGCAGGTGTTCTCGAGTTACGACGGGGACCTCAGGGACCCGCCCTGGCGGCCTCAGGAGAGGCCAGTCCCCATGCGAGTTGCTAGGGGGCCTCTCGGGATTCCTCTCCCGTCGATTCTCGTGCCAAAAACCTTGTGTTGAGTCAGGGCCGGAACCGAGGATTCCTCTCAGGGGCTGACATGGATCTTTGGGAACTTTTGGAGTCTCCCCAGGGGAGTCAGGCCTCGTCTCGAGTGGGTTCATGCACGTGCACTTTCCTTCCAGGCTGTAGCAGCAATGTCACGCTTCCTGTGGCGTGGATCAAAGGATCTGTGGTTTTCCCTCGAGGCTTTCCCTCCAGGCTTTCCCACAGGGCGGTCCCACGTGCCACCATGGTGTGAGTCGTTCCTCGGCGTGAAAGATGAGCCAGTGCAGGGCAAAGAGGTTCCTCTGGAATGGACTGAGACATCTGGGGGACTCTTGGAATGGTGGTACAACCATGGAGTTCCTCTCGCCTTTCCTGTTGAGAGTGCCTCCTCTTGAGATGCGACGGGAACGCCGGGAATTCTTTCCCGTTGAAAGCAGGGACAGGATCCCGCATCTCGAGCTACGAGGGGGAAACGGGGCTCCTCTGGATGTGGGCGGGACCATCGTGCTTCCTCTCGAGTGGAGACGGGTATGGCGGTGAACTTCTTGAGTTGCAGCAAGGGTGTGAAAGACCCTTTCGAAGTTCCAGAGGTTAGGTGTCATTAGTCTCCGGACGCCTCATCGGAAATAGGCCTCATCTCGCCTGGAAGGGAGAACTTCCTGGATTTTCTCGAGTTGCGGCAGGTGTTCTCGAGTTACGCTGGGGACCTCAGGGACCCGCCCTGGTGGCCTCAGGAGAGGCCAGTCCCCATGCGAGTTGCTAGTGGGCCTCTCGAGATTCCTCTCCCGTCGATACTGGTGCCAAAAACCTTGTGTTGAGTCAGGGCCGGAACCGAGGATTCCTCTCAGGGCTGACATGGATCTTTGGGAACTTGTGGAGTCTCCCCAGGGTAGTCAGTCCTCGACTCGAGTGGGTTCATGCACGTGCGCTTTACTTCCAGGCTGTAGCAGCAATGTCACACTTCCCGTGGCGTGGATCAAAGGATCTGTGGTATTCCCTGGAGGCTTTCCCTCGAGGCTTTCCCACAGGGCTGTCCCACGTGCCACCGTGGTGTGAGTCGATCCTCGGCGTGAAAGATGAGCCAGTGCAGGGCAAAGAGGTTCCTCTGGAATGGACTGAGACATCTGGGGGACTCTTGGAATGGTGGTACGACAATGGAGTTCCTCTCGCCTTTCCTGTTGAGAGTGCCTCCTCTTGAGATGCGACGGGAACGCCGGGAATTCTTTCCCGTTGAAAGCAGGGAAAGGATGCCGAATCTCGAGCTCCGAGGGGGAAACGGGGCTCCTCTGGATGTGGGCGGGACCATCGTGCTTCCTCTCGAGTGGAGACGGGTATGGCGGTGAACTTCTTGAGTTGCAGCAAGGGTGTGAAAGACCCTTTCGAAGATCCAGAGGTTAGGTGTCATTAGTCTCCAGACGCCTCATCGGAAATAGGCCTCATCTCGCCTGGAAGGGAGAACTTCCTGGATTTTCTCGAGTTGCGGCAGGTGTTCTCGAGGTACAACGGGGACCTCAGGGACCCGCCCTGGTGGTCTCAGGAGAGGCCAGTCCCCATGCGAGTTGCTAGGGGCCCTCTCGAGATTCCTTTCCCGTCGATACCCGGGCCAAAAACCTTGTGTGGAGTCAGGGCCGGAACCGAGGATTCCTCTCAGGGGCTGACATGGATCTTTGGGTACTTGTGGAGTCTCCCCAGGGGAGTCAGGCCTCGTCTCGAGTGGGTTCATGCACGTGCGCTTTCCTTCCAGGCTGTAACAGCATTGTTACGCTTCCCGTGGCGTGGATCAAAGGATCTGTGGTTTTCCCTCGAGGCTTTCCCACAGGGCTGTCCCACGTGCCACCGTGGTGTGAGTCGATCCTTGGCGTGAAAGATGAGCCAGTGCAGGGCAAAGTGGTTCCTCTGGAATGGACTAAGACATCTGGGGGACTCTTGGAATGGTGGTACGACCATGGAGTTCCTCTCGCCTTTCCTGTTGAGAGTGCCTCCTCTTGAGATGCTACGGGAATGCCGGGAATTCTTTCCCGTTGAAAGCAGGGAAAGGATCCCGCATCTCGAGCTACGAGGGGGAAACGGGGCTCCTCTGGATGTGGGCGGGACCATCGTGCTTCCTCTCGAGTGGAGACGGGTATGGCGGTGAACTTCTTGAGTTGCAGCAAGGGTGTGAAAGACCCTTTCGAAGTTCCAGAGTTTAGGTGTCATTAGTCTCCAGACGCCTCATCGGAAATAGGCCTCATCTCGCCTGGAAGGGAGAACTTCCTGGATTTTCTCGAGTTGTGGCAGGTGTTCTCGAGTTACGAAGGGGACCTCAGGGACCCGCCCTGGTGGCCTCAGGAGAGGCCAGTCCCCATGCGCGTTGCTAGGGGGCCTCTCGGGATTCCTCTCCGTTGATCCTGGTGCCAAAAACCTTGTGTTGAGTCAGGGCCGGAACCGAGGATTCCTCTCAGGGGCTGACATGGATCTTTGGGTACTTGTGGAGTCTCCCCAGGGGAGTCAGGCCTCGTCTCGAGTGGGGGCATGCACGTGCGCTTTCCTTCCAGGCTGTAGCAGCAATGTCACACTTCCCGTGGCGTGGATCAAAGGATCTGTGGTTTTCCCTGGAGGCTTTCCCTCGAGGCTTTCCCACAGGGCTGTCCCACGTGCCACCGTGGTGTGAGTCGATCCTCGGCGTGAAAGATGAGCCAGTGCAGGGCAAAGAGGTTCCTCTGGAATGGACTGAGACATCTGTGGGACTCTTGGAATGGTGGTACGACCATGGAGTTCCTCTCGCCTTTCCTGTTGAGAGTGCCTCCTCTTGAGATGCGACGGGAACGCCGGGAATTCTTTCCCGTTGAAAGCAGGGAAAGGATCCCTCATCTCGAGCTCCGAGGGAGAAACGGGGCTCCTCTGGATGTGGGCGGGACCATCTTGCTTCCTCTCGAGTGGAGACGGGTATGGCGGTGAACTTCTTGAGTTGCAGCAAAGGTGTGAAAGACCCTTTCGAAGTTCCAGAGGTTAGGTGTCATTAGTCTCCAGACGCCTCGTCGGAAATAGGCCTCATCTCGCCTGGAAGGGAGAACGTCCTGGATTTTCTCGAGTTGCGGCAGGTGTTCTCGAGGTACAACGGGGACCTCAGGGACCCGCCCTGGTGGCCTCAGGAGAGGCCAGTCCCCATGCGAGTTGCAAGGGGCCCTCTCGAGATTCCTCTCCCGTCGATACCCGGGCCAAAAACCTTGTGTGGAGTCAGGGCCGGAACCGAGGATTCCTCTCAGGGGCTGACATGGATCTTTGGGTACTTGTGGAGTCTCCTCAGGGGAGTCAGGCCTCGTCTCGAGTGGGTTCATGCACGTGCGCTTCCCTTCCAGGCTGTAGCAGCAATGTCACGCTTCCCGTCGCGTGGATCAAAGGATCTGTGGTTTTCCCTCGAGGCTTTCCCTCGAGGCTTTCCCACAGGGCTGTCCCACGTGCCACCGTGGTGTGAGTCGATCCTCGGCGTGAAAGATGAGCCAGTGCAGGGCAAAGAGGTTGCTCTGGAATGGACTGAGACATCTGGGGGACTCTTGGAATGGTGGTACGACCATGGAGTTCCTCTCGCCTTTCCTGTTGAGAGTGCCTCCTCTTGAGATGCGACGGGAACGCCGGGAATTCTTTCCCGTTGAAAGCAGGGAAAGGATCCCTCATCTCGAGCTCCGAGGGGGAAACGGGGCTCCTCTGGATGTGGGCGGGACCATCGTGCTTCCTCTCGAGTGGAGACGGGTATGGCGGTGAACTTCTTGAGTTGCAGTAAGGGTGTGAAAGACCCTTTCGAAGTTCCAGAGGTTAGGTGTCATTAGTCTCCAGACGCCTCATCGGAAATAGGCCTCATCTCGCCTGGAAGGGAGAACTTCCTGGATTTTCTCGAGTTGCGGCAGGTGTTCTCGAGTTACGCTGGGGACCTCAGGGACCCGCCCTGGTGGCCTCAGGAGAGGCCAGTCCCCATGCGAGTTGCTAGGGGGCCTCTCGGGATTCCTCTCCCGTCGATACTGGGGCCAAAAACCTTGTGTGGAGTCAGGGCCGGAACCGAGGATTCCTCTCAGGGGCTGACATGGATATTTGGGTACTTGTGGAGTCTCCCCAGGGGAGTCAGGCCTCGTCTCGAGTGGGGGCATGCACGTGCGCTTTCCTTCCAGGCTGTAGCAGCAATGTCACGCTTCCCGTGGCGTGGATCAAAGGATCTGTGGTTTTCCCTCGAGGCTTTCCCTCGAGGCTTTCCCACAGGGCTGTCCCACGTGCCACCGTGGTGTGAGTCGATCCTCGGCGTGAAAGATGAGCCAGTGCAGGGCAAAGAGGGTCCTCTGGAATGGACTGAGACATCTGGGGGACTCTTGGAATGGTGGTACGACCATGGAGTTCCTCTCGCCTTTCCTGTTAAGAGTGCCTCCTCTTGAGATGCGACGGGAACGCCGGGAATTCTTTCCCGTTGAAAGCAGGGAAAGGATCCCTCATCTCGAGCTCCGAGGGGGAAACGGGGCTCCTCTGGATGTGGGCGGGACCATCGTGCTTCCTCTCGAGTGGAGACGGGTATGGCGGTGAACTTCTTGAGTTGCAGCAAGGGTGTGAAAGACCCTTTCGAAGTTCCAGAGGTTAGGTGTCATTAGTCTCCAGACGCCTCATCGGAAATAGGCCTCATCTCGCCTGGAAGGGAGAACTTCCTGGATTTTCTCGAGTTGCGGCAGGAGTTCTCGAGTTACGACGGGGACCTCAGGGACCCGCCCTGGTGGCCTCAGGAGAGGCCAGTCCCCATGGGAGTTGCTAGGGGGCCTCTCGGGATTCCTTTCCCGTCGATCCTGGTGCCAAAAACCTTGTGTGGATTCAGGGCCGGAACCGAGGATTCCTCTCAGGGGCTGACATGGATCTTTGGGTACTTGTGGAGTCTCCCCAGGGGAGTCAGGCCTCGTCTCGAGTGGGTTCATGCACGTGCGCTTTCCTTCCAGGCTGTAGCAGCGTTGTCACGCTTCCCGTGGCGTGGATCAAAGGATCTGTGGTTTTCCCTCGAGGCTTTCCCTCGAGGCTTTCCCACAGGGCTGTCCCACGTGCCACCGTGGTGTGAGTCAATCCTCGGCGTGAAAGATGAGCCAGTGCAGGGCAAAGAGGTTCCTCTGGAATGGACTGAGACATCTGGGGGACTCTTGGAATGGTGGTACGACCATGGAGTTCCTCTCGCCTTTCCTGTGGAGAGTGCCTCCTCTTGAGATGCGACGGGAACGCCGGGAATTCTTTCCCGTTGAAAGCAGGGAAAGGATCCCTCATCTCGAGCTCCGAGGGGGAAACGGGGCTCCTCTGGATGTGGGCGGGACCATCGTGCTTCCTCTCGAGTGGAGACGGGTATGGCGGTGAACTTCTTGAGTTGCAGCAAGGGTGTGAAAGACCCTTTCGAAGTTCCAGAGGTTAGGTGTCATTAGTCTCCAGACGCCTCATCGGAAATAGGCCTCATCTCGCCTGGAAGGGAGAACTTCCTGGATTTTCTCGAGTTGCGGCAGGTGTTCTCGAGTTACGACGGGGACCTCAGGGACCCGTCCTGGTGGCCTCAGGAGAGGCCAGTCCCCATGCGAGTTGCTAGGGGGCCTCTCGGGATTCCTCTCCCGTCGATCCTGGTGCCAAAAACCTTGTGTGGATTCAGGGCCGGAACCGAGGATTCCTCTCAGGGGCTGACATGGATCTTTGGGTACTTGTGGAGTCTCCCCAGGGGAGTCAGGCCTCGTCTCGAGTGGGTTCATGCACGTGCGCTTTCCTTCCAGGCTGTAACAGCAATGTCACTCTTCCCGTGGCGTGGATCAAAGGATCTGTGGTTTTCCCTCGAGGCTTTCCCACAGGGCTGTCCCACGTGCCACCGTGGTGTGAGTCGATCCTTGGCGTGAAAGATGAGCCAGTGCAGGGCAAAGTGGTTCCTCTGGAATGGACTGAGACATCTGGGGGACTCTTGGAATGGTGGTACGACCATGGAGTTCCTCTCGCCTTTCCTGTTGAGAGTGCCTCCTCTTGAGATGCTACGGGAATGCCGGGAATTCTTTCCCGTTGAAAGCAGGGAAAGGATCCCGCATCTCGAGCTACGAGGGGGAAACGGGGCTCCTCTGGATGTGGGCGGGACCATCGTGCTTCCTCTCGAGTGGAGACGGGTATGGCGGTGAACTTCTTGAGTTGCAGCAAGGGTGTGAAAGACCCTTTCGAAGTTCCAGAGTTTAGGTGTCATTAGTCTCCAGACGCCTCATCGGAAATAGGCCTCATCTCGCCTGGAAGGGAGAACTTCCTGGATTTTCTCGAGTTGTGGCAGGTGTTATCGAGTTACGAAGGGGACCTCAGGGACCCGCCCTGGTGGCCTCAGGAGAGGCCAGTCCCCATGCGCGTTGCTAGGGGGCCTCTCGGGATTCCTCTCCCGTTGATCCTGGTGCCAAAAACCTTGTGTTGAGTCAGGGCCGGAACCGAGGATTCCTCTCAGGGGCTGACATGGATCTTTGGGTACTTGTGGAGTCTCCCCAGGGGAGTCAGGCCTCGTCTCGAGTGGGGGCATGCACGTGCGCTTTCCTTCCAGGCTGTAGCAGCAATGTCACTCTTCCCGTGGGGTGGATCAAAGGATCTGTGGTTTTCCCTGGAGGCTTTCCCTCGAGGCTTTCCCACAGGGCTGTCCCACGTGCCACCGTGGTGTGAGTCGATCCTCGGCGTGAAAGATGAGCCAGTGCAGGGCAAAGAGGTTCCTCTGGAATGGACTGAGACATCTGGGGGACTCTTGGAATGGTGGTACGACAATGGAGTTCCTCTCGCCTTTCCTGTTGAGAGTGCCTCCTCTTGAGATGCGACGGGAACACCGGGAATACTTTCCCCTTGAAAGCAGGGAAAGGATCCCTCATCTCGAGCTCCAAGGGGGAAACGGGTCTCCTCTGGATGTGGGCGGGACCATCGTGCTTCCTCTCGAGTGGAGACGGGTATGGCGGTGAACTTCTTGAGTTGCAGCAAGGGTGTGAAAGACCCTTTCGAAGTTCCAGAGGTTAGGTGTCATTAGTCTCCAGACGCCTCATCGGAAATAGGCCTCATCTAGCCTGGAAGGGAGAACTTCCTGGATTTTCTCGAGTTGCGGCAGGTGTTATCGAGGTAGGACGGGGACCTCAGGGACCCGCCCTGGTGGCCTCAGGAGAGGCCAGTCCCCCTCCGAGTTGCTAGGGGCCCTCTCGGGATTCCTGTCCTGTCGATACCCGGGACAAAAACCTTGTGTGGATTCAGGGTCGGAACCGAGGATTCCTCTCAGGGGCTGACATGGATCTTTGGGTACTTGTGGAGTCTCCCCAGGGGAGTCAGGCCTCGTCTCGAGTGGGTTCATGCACGTGCGCTTTCCTTCCAGGCTGTAGCAGCAATGTCACGCTTCCCGTGGCGTGGATCAAAGGATCTGTGGTTTTCCCTCGAGGCTTTCCCTCGAGGCTTTCCCACAGGGCTGTCCCACGTGCCACCGTGGTGTGAGTCGATCCTCGGCGTGAAAGATGAGCCAGTGCAGGGCAAAGAGGTTCCTCTGGAATGGACTGAGACATCTGGGGGACTCTTGGAATGGTGGTACGACCATGGAGTTCCTCTCGCCTTTCCTGTGGAGAGTGCCTCCTCTTGAGATGCGACGGGAACGCCGGGAATTCTTTCCCGTTGAAAGCAGGGAAAGGATCCCTCATCTCGAGCTCCGAGGGGGAAACGGGGCTCCTCTGGATGTGGGCGGGACCATCGTGCTTCCTCTCGAGTGGAGACGCGTATGGCGGTGAACTTCTTGAGTTGCAGCAAGGGTGTGAAAGACCCTTTCGAAGTTCCAGAGGTTAGGTGTCATTAGTCTCCAGACGCCTCATCGGAAATAGGCCTCATCTCGCCTGGAAGGGAGAACTTCCTGGATTTTCTCGAGTTGCGGCAGCTGTTCTCCAGGTACGACGGGGACCTCAGGGACCCGCCCTGGTGGCCTCAGGAGAGGCCAGTCCCCATGCGAGTTGCTAGGGGCCCTCTCGAGATTCCTCTCCCGTCGATACCCGGGCCAAAAACCTTGTGTGGAGTCAGGGCCGGAACCGAGGATTCCTCTCAGGGGCTGACATGGATCTTTGGGTACTTGTGGAGTCTCCCAAGGGGAGTCAGGCCTCGTCTCGAGTGGGTTCATGCACGTGCGCTTCCCTTCCAGGCTGTAGCAGCAATGTCACGCTTCCCGTGGCGTGGATCAAAGGATCTGTGGTTTTCCCTCGAGGCTTTCCCACAGGGCTGTCCCACGTGCCACCGTGGTGTGAGTCGATCCTTGGCGTGAAAGATGAGCCAGTGCAGGGCAAAGAGGTTCCTCTGGAATGGACTGAGACATCTGGGGGACTCTTGGAATGGTGGTACGACCATGGAGTTCCTCTCGCCTTTCCTGTGGAGAGTGCCTCCTCTTGAGATGCGACGGGAACGCCGGGAATTCTTTCCCGTTGAAAGCAGGGAAAGGATCCCTCATCTCGAGCTCCGAGGGGGAAACGGGGCTCCTCTGGATGTGGGCGGGACCATCGTGCTTCCTCTCGAGTGGAGACGGGTATGGCGGTGAACTTCTTGAGTTGCAGCAAGGGTGTGAAAGACCCTTTCGAAGTTCCAGAGGTTAGGTGTCATTAGTCTCCAGACGCCTCATCGGAAATAGGCCTCATCTCGCCTGGAAGGGAGAACTTCCTGGATTTTCTCGAGTTGCGGCAGGTGTTCTCGAGTTACGACGGGGACCTCAGGGACCCGCCCTGGTGGCCTCAGGAGAGGCCAGTCCCCATGCGAGTTGCTAGGGGGCCTCTCGGGATTCCTCTCCCGTCGATCCTGGTGCCAAAAACCTTGTGTGGATTCAGGGCCGGAACCGAGGATTCCTCTCAGGGGCTGACATGGATCTTTGGGTACTTGTGGAGTCTCCCCAGGGGAGTCAGGCCTCGTCTCGAGTGGGTTCATGCACGTGCGCTTTCCTTCCAGGCTGTAACAGCAATGTCACGCTTCCCGTGGCGTGGATCAAAGAATCTGTGGTTTTCCCTCGAGGCTTTCCCACAGGGCTGTCCCACGTGCCACCGTGGTGTGAGTCGATCCTTGGCGTGAAAGATGAGCCAGTGCAGGGCAAAGAGGTTCCTCTGGAATGGACTGAGACATCTGGGGGACTCTTGGAATGGTGGTACGACCATGGAGTTCCTCTCGCCTTTCCTGATGAGAGTGCCTCCTCTTGAGATGCTACGGGAATGCCGGGAATTCTTTCCCGTTGAAAGCAGGGAAAGGATCCCGCATCTCGAGCTACGAGGGGGAAACGGGGCTCCTCTGGATGTGGGCGGGACCATCGTGCTTCCTCACGAGTGGAGACGGGTATGGCGGTGAACTTCTTGAGTTGCAGCAAGGGTGTGAAAGACCCTTTCGAAGTTCCAGAGTTTAGGTGTCATTAGTCTCCAGACGCCTCATCGGAAATAGGCCTCATCTCGCCTGGAAGGGAGAACTTCCTGGATTTTCTCGAGTTGCGGCAGATGTTCTCGAGTTACGACGGGGACCTCAGGGACCCGCCCTGGTGGCCTCAGGAGAGGCCAGTCCCCATGCGAGTTGCTAGGGGGCCTCTCGGGATTCCTCTCCCGTTGATCCTGGTGCCAAAAACCTTGTGTTGAGTCAGGGCCGGAACCGAGGATTCCTCTCAGGGGCTGACATGGATCTTTGGGTACTTGTGGAGTCTCCCCAGGGGAGTCAGGCCTCGTCTCGAGTGGGGGCATGCACGTGCGCTTTCCTTCCAGGCTGTAGCAGCAATGTCACTCTTCCCGTGGCGTGGATCAAAGGATCTGTGGTTTTCCCTGGAGGCTTTCCCTCGAGGCTTTCCCACAGGGCTGTCCCACGTGCCACCGTGGTGTGAGTCGATCCTCGGCGTGAAATATGAGCCAGTGCAGGGCAAAGAGGTTCCTCTGGAATGGACTGAGACATCTGGGGGACTCTTGGAATGGTGGTACGACAATGAAGTTCCTCTCGCCTTTCCTGTTGAGAGTGCGTCCTCTTGAGATGCGACGGGAACGCCGGGAATTCTTTCCCGTTGAAAGCAGGGAAAGGATCCCTCATCTCGAGCTCCGAGGGGGAAACGGGGCTCCTCTGGATGTGGGCGGGACCATCGTGCTTCCTCTCGAGTGGAGACGGGTATGGCGGTGAACCTCTTGAGTTGCAGCAAGGGTGTGAAAGACCCTTTCGAAGTTCCAGAGTTTAGGTGTCATTAGTCTCCAGACGCCTCATCGGAAATAGGCCTCATCTCGCCTGGAAGGGAGAACTTCCTGGATTTTCTCGAGTTGCGGCAGGTGTACTCGAGGTACAACGGGGACCTGAGGGACCCGCCCTGGTGGCCTCAGGAGAGGCCAGTCCCCATGCGAGGTGCTAGGGGCCCTCTCGAGATTCCTCTCCCGTCGATACCCGGGCCAAAAATCTTGTGTGGAGTCAGGGCCGGAACCGAGGATTCCTCTCAGGGGCTGACATGGATCTTTGGGTACTTGTGGAGTCTCCCCAGGGGAGTCAGGCCTCGTCTCGAGTGGGTTCATGCACGTGCGCTTTCCTTCCAGGCTGTAGCAGCAATGTCACGCTTCCCGTCGCGTGGATCAAGGGATCTGTGGTTTTCCCTCGAGGCTTTCCCTCGAGGCTTTCCCACAGGGCTGTCCCACGTGCCACCGTGGTGTGAGTCGATCCTCGGCGTGAAAGATGAGCCAGTGCAGGGCAAAGAGGTTCCTTTGGAATGGACTGAGACATCTGGGGGACTCTTGGAATGGTGGTACGACCATGGAGTTCCTCTCGCCTTTCCTGTTGAGAGTGCCTCCTCTTGAGATGCGACGGGAACGCCGGGAATTCTTTCCCGTTGAAAGCAGGGAAAGGATGCCGCATCTCGAGCTACGAGGGGGAAACGGGACTCCTCTGGATGTGGGCGGGACCATCGTGCTTCCTCTCGAGTGGAGACGGGTATGGCGGTGAACTTCTTGAGTTGCAGCAAGGGTGTGAAAGACCCTTTCGAAGTTCCAGAGGTTAGGTGTCATTAGTCTCCAGACGCCTCATCGGAAATAGGCCTCATCTCGCCTGGAAGGGAGAACTTCCTGGATTTTCTCGAGTTGCGGCAGGTGTTCTCGAGGTACGACGGGTACCTCAGGGACCCGCCCTGGTGGCCTCAGGAGAGGCCAGTCCCCATGCGAGTTGCTAGGGGGCCTCTCGTGATTCCTCTCCCGTCGATCCTGGTGCCAAAATCCTTGTGTGGATTCAGGGCCGAAACCGAGGATTCCTCTCAGGGGCTGACATGGATCTTTGGGTACTTGTGGAGTCTCCCCAGGGGAGTCAGGCCTCGTCTCGAGTGGGTTCATGCACGTGCGCTTTCCTTCCAGGCTGTAACAGCAATGTCACGCTTCCCGGGGCGTGGATCAAAGGATCTGTTGTTTTCCCTCGAGGCTTTCCCACAGGGCTGTCCCACGTGCCACCGTGGTGTGAGTCGATCCTCGGCGTGAAAGATGAGCCAGTGCAGGGCAAAGAGGTTCCTCTGGAATGGACTGAGACATCTGGGGGACTCTTGGAATGGTGGTACGACCATGGGGTTCCTCTTGCCTTTCCTGTTGAGAGTGCCTCCTCTTGAGATGCGACGGGAACACCGGGAATTCTTTCCCGTTGAAAGCAGGGAAAGGATCCCTCATCTCGAGCTCCGAGGGAGAAACGGGGCTCCTCTGGATGTGGGCGCGACCATCGTGCTTCCTCTCCAGTGGAGACGGGTATGGCGGTGAACTTCTTGAGTTGCAGCAAGGGTGTGAAAGACCCTTTCGAAGTTCCAGAGGTTAGGTGTCATTAGTCTCCAGACGCCTCATCGGAAATAGGCCTCATCTAGCCTGGAAGGGAGAACTTCCTGGATTTTCTCGAGTTACGGCAGGTGTTCTCGAGGTACGATGGGGACTTCAGGGACCCGCCCTGCTGGTCTCAGGAGAGGACAGTCCCCATCCGAGTTGCTAGGGGCCCTCTCGGGATTCCTCTCCCGTCGATACCCGGGCCAAAAACCTTGTGTGGAGTCAGGGCCGGAACCGAGGATTCCTCTCAGGGGCTGACATGGATCTTTGGGTACTTGTGGAGTCGCCCCAGGGGAGTCAGGCCTCGTCTCGAGTGGGTTCATGCACGTGCGCTTTCCTTCCAGGCTGTAGCAGCAATGTCACGCTTCCTGTGGCGTGGATCAAAGGATCTGTGGTTTTCCCTCGAGGCTTTCCCTCGAGGCTTTCCCACAGGGCTGTCCCACGTGCCACCGTGGTGTGAGTCGATCCTCGGCGTGAAAGATGAGCCAGTGCAGGGCAAAGAGCTTCCTCTGGAATGGACTGAGACATCTGGGGGACTCTTGGAATGGTGGTACGACCATGGAGTTCCTCTCGCCTTTCCTGTTGAGAGTGCCTCCTCTTGAGATGCTACGGGAATGCCGGGAATTCTTTCCCGTTTGAAAGCAGGGAAAGGATCCCTCATCTCGAGCTCCGAGGGGGAAACGGGGTTCCTCTGGATGTGGGCGGGACCATCGTGCTTCCTCTCGAGTGGAGACGGGTATGGCGGTGAACTTCTTGAGTTGCAGCAAGGGTGTGAAAGACCCTTTCGAAGTTCCAGAGGTTAGGTGTCATTAGTCTCCAGACGCCTCATCGGAAATAGGCCTCATCTCGCCTGGAAGGGAGAACTTCCTGGATTTTCTCGAGTTGCGGCAGGTGTTCTCGAGGTACAACGGGGAGCTCAGGGACCCGCCCTGGTGGCCTCAGGAGAGGCCAGTCCCCATGCGAGTTGCTAGGGGCCCTCTCGAGATTCCTCTCCCGTCGATACCCGGGCCAAAAACCTTGTGTGGAGTCAGGGCCGGAACCGAGGATTCCTCTCAGGGGCTGACATGGATCTTTGGGTACTTGTGGAGTCTCCCCAGGGGAGTCAGGCCTCGTCTCGAGTGGGTTCATGCACGTGCGCTTTCCTTCCAGGCTGTAGCAGCAATGTCACGCTTCCCGTGGCGTGGATCAAAGGATCTGTGGTTTTCCCTCGAGGCTTTCCCTCGAGGCTTTCCCACAGGGCTGTCCCAAGTGCCACCATGGTGTAAGTCGATCCTCGGCGTGAAAGATGAGCCAGTGCAGGGCAAAGAGGTTCCTCTGGAATGGACTGAGACATCTGGGGGACTCTTGGAATGGTGGTACGACCATGGAGTTCCTCTCGCCTTTCCTGTTGAGAGTGCCTCCTCTTGAGATGCGACGGGAACGCCGGGAATTCTTTCCCGTTGAAAGCAGGGAAAGGATCCCGCATCTCGAGCTCCGAGGGGGAAACGGGGCTCCTCTGGATGTGGGCGGGACCATCGTGCTTCCTCTCGAGTGGAGACGGGTATGGCGGTGAACTTCTTGAGTTGCAGCAAGGGTGTGAAAGACCCTTTCGAAGTTCCAGAGGTTAGGTGTCATTAGTCTCCAGACGCCTCATCGGAAATAGGCCTCATCTCGCCTGGAAGGGAGAACTTCCTGGATTTTCTCGAGTTGCGGCAGGTGTTCTCGAGTTACGCCGGGGACCTCAGGGACCCGCCCTGGTGGCCTCAGGAGAGGCCAGTCCCCATGCGAGTTGCTAGGGGGATCTCTCGGGATTACTCTTCCGTCCATACCCGGGCCAAAAACCTTGTGTGGAGTCAGGGCCGGAACCGAGGATTCCTCTCAGGGGCTGACATGGATCTTTGGGTACTTGTGGAGTCTCCCCCGGGGAGTCAGGCCTCGTCTCGAGTGGGGGCATGCACGTGCGCTTTCCTTCCAGGCTGTAGCAGCAATGTCACGCTTCCCGTGGCGTGGATCAAAGGATCTGTGGTTTTCCCTAGAGGCTTTCCCACAGGGCTGTCCCACGTGCCACCGTGGTGTGAGTCGATCCTCGGCGTGAAAGATGAGCCACTGCAGGGCAAAGAGGTTCCTCTGGAATGGACTGAGACATCTGGGGGACTCTTGGAATGGTGGTACGACCATGGAGTTCCTCTCGCCTTTCCTGTTGAGAGTGCCTCCTCTTGAGATGCTACGGGAATGCCGGGAATTGTTTCCCGTTGAAAGCAGGGAAAGGATCCCGCATCTCGAGCTCCGAGGGGGAAACGGGGCTCCTCTGGATGTGGGCGGGACCATCGTACTTCCTCTCAAGTGGAGACGGGTATGGCGGTGAACTTCTTGAGTTGCAGCAAGGGTGTGAAAGACCCTTTCGAAGTTCCAGAGGTTAGGTGTCATTAGTCTCCAGACGCCTCATCGGAAATAGGCCTCATCTCGCCTGGAAGGGAGAACTTCCTGGATTTTCTCGAGTTGCGGCAGGTGTTCTCGAGTTACGACGGGGACCTCAGGGACCCGCCCTGGTGGCCTCAGGAGAGGCCAGTCCACATGCGAGGTGCTAGGGGGCCTCTCGGGATTCCTCTCCCGTCGATACCGGGGCCAAAAACCTTGTGTGGAGTCAGGGCCGGAACCGAGGATTCCTCTCAGGGGCTGACATGGATCTTTGGGTACTTCTGGAGTCTCCCCAGGGGAGTCAGGCCTCGTCTCGAGTGGGGGCATGCACGTGCGCTTTCCTTCCAGGCTGTAGCAGCAATGTCACGCTTCCCGTCGCGGGATCAAAGGATCTGTGGTTTTCCCTCGAGGCTTTCCCTCGAGGCTTTCCCACAGGGCTGTCCCACGTGCCACCGTGGTGTGAGTCGATCCTCGGCGTGAAAGATGAGCCAGTGCAGGGCAAAGAGGTTCCTCTGGAATGGACTGAGACATCTGGGGGACTCTTGGAATGGTGGTACGACCATGGAGTTCCTCTCACCTTTCCTGTTGAGAGTGCCTCCTCTTGAGATGGGACGGGAACGCCGGGAATTCTTTCCCGTTGAAAGGAGGGAAAGGATCCCTCATCTCGAGCTCCGAGGGGCAAACGGGGCTCCTCTGGATGTGGGCGGGACCATCGTGCTTCCTCTCGAGTGGAGACGGGTATGGCGGTGAACTTCTTGAGTTGCAGCAAGGTTGTGAAAGACCCTTTCGAAGTTCCAGAGGTTAGGTGTCATTAGTCTCCAGACGCTTCATCGGAAATAGGCCTCATCTCGCCTGGAAGGGAGAACTTCCTGGATTTTCTCGAGTTGCGGCAGGTGTTCTCGAGTTACGACGGGGACCTCAGGGACCCGCCCTGGTGGCCTCAGGAGAGGCCAGTACCCATGCGAGTTGCTAGGGGGCTTCTCGGGATTCCTCTCCCGTCGATACCGGGGCCAAAACCCTTGTGTGGAATCAGGGCCGGAACCGAGGATTCCTCTCAGGGGCTGACATGGATCTTTGGGTACTTGTGGAGTCTCCCCAGGGGAGTCAGGCCTCGTCTCGAGTGGGTTCATGCACGTGTGCTTTCCTTCCAGGCTGTAGCAGCAATGTCACGCTTCCCGTGGCGAGGATCAAACGATCTGTGGTTTTCCCTCGAGGCTTTCCCTCGAGGCTTTCCCACAGGGATGTCCCACGTGCCACCGTGGTGTGAGTCGATACTCGGCGTGAAAGATGAGCCAGTGCAGGGCAAAGAGGTTCCTCTGGAATGGACTGAGACATCTGGGGGACTCTTGGAATGGTGGTACGACCATGGAGTTCCTCTCGCCTTTCCTGTTGAGAGTGCCTCCTCTTGAGATGCTACGGGAATGCCGGGAATTCTTTCCCATTGAAAGCAGGGAAAGGATCCCGCATCTCGAGCTACGAGGGGGAAACGGGTCTCCTCTGGATATGGGCGGGACCATCGTGCTTCCTCTCGAGTGGAGACGGGTATGGCGGTGAACTTCTTGAGTTGCAGCAAGGGTGTGAAAGACCCTTTCGAAGTTCCAGAGGTTAGGTGTCATTAGTCTCCAGACGCCTCATCGGAAATAGGCCTCATCTCGCCTGGAAGGGAGAACTTCCTGGATTTTCTCGAGTTGCGGCAGGTGTTCTCGAGTTACGACGGGGACCTCAGGGACCCGCCCTGGTGGCCTCAGGAGAGGCCAGTCCCCATGCGAGTTGCTAGGGGGCCTCTCGGGATTCCTCTCCCGTCGATACCGGGGCCAAAAACCTTGTGTGGAGTCAGGGCCGGAACCGAGGATTCCTCTCAGGGGCTGACATGGATCTTTGGGTACTTGTGGAGTCTCCCCAAGGGAGTCAGGCCTCGTCTCGAGTGGGGGCATGCACGTGCGCTTTCCTTCCATGCTGTAGCAGCAATGTCACGCTTCCCGTCGCGTGGATCAAAGGATCTGTGGTTTTCCCTCGAGGCTTTCCCTCGAGGCTTTCCCACAGGGCTGTCCCACGTGCCACCGTGGTGTGAGTCGATCCTCGGCGTGAAAGATGAGCCAGTGCAGGGCAAAGAGCTTCCTCTGGAATGGACTGAGACATCTGGGGGACTCTTCGAACGGTGGTACGACCATGGAGTTCCTCTCGCCTTTCCTGTTGAGAGTGCCTCCTCTTGAGATGCGACGGGAACGCCGGGAATTCTTTCCCGTTGAAAGGAGGGAAAGGATCCCTCATCTCGAGCTACGAGGGGGAAACGGGGCTCCTCTGGATGTGGGCGGGACCATCGTGCTTCCTCTCGAGTGGAGACGGGTATGGCGGTGAACTTCTTGAGTTGCACCAAGGGTGTGAAAGACCCTTTCGAAGTTCCAGAGGTTTTGTGTCATTAGTCTCCAGAGGCCTCATCGGAAATAGGCCTCATCTCGCCTGGAAGGGAGAACTTCCTGGATTTTCTCGAGTTGCGGCAGGTGTTCTCGAGTTACGACGGGGACCTCAGGGACCGGCCCTGGTGGCCTCAGGAGAGGCCAGTCCCCATGCGAGTTGCTAGGGGGCCTCTCGGGATTCCTCTCCCGTCGATACCGGGGCCAAAAAGCTTGTGTGGAGTCAGGGCCGGAACCGAGGATTCCTCTCAGGGGCTGACATGGATCTTTGGGTACTTCTGGAGTCTCCCCAGGGGAGTCAGGCCTCGTCTCGAGTGGGGGCATGCACGTGCGCTTTCCTTCCAGGCTGTAGCAGCAATGTCACGCTTCCCGTCGCGTGGATCAAAGGATCTGTGGTTTTCCCTCGAGGCTTTCCCTCGAGGCTTTCCCACAGGGCTGTCCCACGTGCCACCGTGTTGTGAGTCGATCCTCGGCGTGAAAGATGTGCCACTGCAGGGCAAAGATGTTCCTCTGGAATGGACTGAGACATCTGGGGGACTCTTGGAATGGTGGTACGACCATGGAGTTCCTCTCGCCTTTCCTGTTGAGAGTGCCTCCTCTTGAGATGCGACGGGAACGCCGGGAATTCTTTCCCGTTGAAACCAGGGAAAGGATCCCTCATCTCGAGCTACGAGGGGGAAACGGGGCTCCTCTGGATGTGGGCGGGACCATCGTGCTTCCTCTCGAGTGGAGACGGGTATGGCGGTGAACTTCTTGAGTTGCAGCAAGGGTGTGAAAGACCCTTTCGAAGTTCCAGAGGTTTGGTGTCATTAGTCTCCAGAGGCCTCATCGGAAATAGGCCTCATCTCGCCTGGAAGGGAGAACTTCCTGGATTTTCTCGAGTTGCGGCAGGTGTTCTCGAGTTACGACGGGGACCTCAGGGACCCGCCCTGGTGGCCTCAGGAGAGGCCAGTCCCCATGCGAGTTGCTAGGGGGCCTCTCGGGATTCCTCTCCCGTCGATACCGGGGCCAAAAAGCTTGAGTGGAGTCAGGGCCGGAACCGAGGATTCCTCTCAGGGGCTGACATGGATCTTTGGGTACTTCTGGAGTCTCCCCAGGGGAGTCAGGCCTCGTCTCGAGTGGGGGCATGCACGTGCGCTTTCCTTCCAGGCTGTAGCAGCAATGTCACGCTTCCCGTCACGTGGATCAAAGGATCTGTGGTTTTCCCTCGAGGCTTTCCCTCGAGGCTTTCCCTCGAGGCTTTCCCACAGGGCTGTCCCACGTGCCACCGTGGTGTGAGTCGATCCTCGGCGTGAAAGATGAGCCAGTGCAGGGCAAAGAGGTTCCTCTGGAATGGACTGAGACATCTGGGGGACTCTTGGAATGGTGGTACGACCATGGAGTTCCTCTCGCCTTTCCTGTTGAGAGTGCCTCCTCTTGAGATGCGACGGGAACGCCGGGAATTCTTTCCCGTTGAAAGCAGGGAAAGGATCCCTCATCTCGAGCTACGAGGGGGAAACGGGGCTCCTCTGGATGTGGGCGGGACCATCGTGCTTCCTCTCTAGTGGAGACGGGTATGGCGGTGAACTTCTTGAGTTGCAGCAAGGGTGTGAAAGACCCTTTCGAAGTTCCAGAGGTTAGGTGTCATTAGTCTCCAGAGGCCTCATCGGAAATAGGCCTCATCTCGCCTGGAAGGGAGAACTTCCTGGATTTTCTCGAGTTGCGGCAGGTGTTCTCGAGTTACGACGGGGACCTCAGGGACCCGCCCTGGTGGCCTCAGGAGAGGCCAGTCCCTAGGCGAGTTGCTAGGGGGCCTCTCGGGATTCCTCTCCCGTTGATACCGGGGCCAAAAACCTTGTGTGGAGTCAGGGCCGGAACCGAGGATTCCTCTCAGGGGCTGACATGGATCTTTGGGTACTTCTGGAGTCTCCCCAGGGGAGTCAGGCCTCGTCTCGAGTGGGGGCATGCACGTGCGCTTTCCTTCCAGGCTGTAGCAGCAATGTCACGCTTCCCGTCGCGTGGATCAAAGGATCTGTGGTTTTCCCTCGAGGCTTTCCCTCGAGGCTTTCCCACAGGGCTGTCCCACGTGCCACCGTGGTGTGAGTCAATCCTGGGCGTGAAAGATGAGCCAGTGCAGGGCAAAGAGTTTCCTCTGGAATGGACTGAGACATCTGGGGGACTCTTGGAATGGTGGTACGACCATGGAGTTCCTCTCGCCTTTCCTGTTGAGAGTGCCTCCTCTTGAGATGCGACGGGAACGCCGGGAATTCTTTCCCGTTTAAAGCAGGGAAAGGATCCCTCATCTCGAGCTACGAGGGGGAAACGGGGCTCCTCTGGATGTGGGCGGGACCATCGTGCTTCCTCTCTAGTGGAGAAGGGTATGGTGGTGAACTTCTTGAGTTGCAGCAAGGCTGTGAAAGACCCTTTCGAAGTTCCAGAGGTAAGGTGTCATTAGTCTCCAGACGCCTCATCGGAAATAGGCCTCATCTCGCCTGGAAGGGAGAACTTCCTGGATTTTCTCGAGTTGCGGCAGGTGTTCTCGAGTTACGACGGGGACCTCAGGGACCCGCCCTGGTGGCCTCAGGACAGGCCAGTCCCTATGCGAGTTGCTAGGGGGCCTCTCGGGATTCCTCTCCCGTCGACACCGGGGCCAAAAACCTTGTGTGGAGTCAGGGCCGGAACCGAGGATTCCTCTCAGGGGCTGACATGGATCTTTGGGTACTTCTGGAGTCTCCCCAGGGGAGTCAGGCCTCGTCTCGAGTGGGGGCATGCACGTGCACTTTCCTTCCAGGCTGTAGCAGCAATGTCACGATTCCCGTCGCGTGGATCAAATGATGTGTGGTTTTCCCTCGAGGCTTTCCCACAGGGCTGTCCCACGTGCCACCGTGGTGTGAGTCGATCCTCGGCGTGAAAGATGAGCCAGTGCAGGGCAAAGAGGTTCCTCTGGAATGGACTGAGACATCTGGGGGACTCTTGGAATGGTGGTACGACCATGGAGTTCCTCTCGCCTTTCCTGTTGAGAGTGCCTCCTCTTGAGATGCGACGGGAACGCCGGGAATTTTTTGCCGTTGAAAGCAGGGAAAGGATCCCTCATCTCGAGCTACGAGGGGGAAACGGGGCTCCTCTGGATGTGGGCGGGACCATCGTGCTTTCTCTCGAGTGGAGACGGGTATGGCGGTGAACTTCTTGAGTTGCAGCAAGGGTGTGAAAGACCCTTTCGAAGTTCCAGAGGTTAGGTGTCATTAGTCTCCAGACGCCTCATCGGAAATAGGCCTCATCTCGCCTGGAAGGGAGAACTTCCTTGATTTTCTCGAGTTGCGGCAGGTGTTCTCGAGTTACGACGGGGACCTCAGGGACCCGCCCTGTTGGCCTCAGGAGAGGCCAGTCCCTATGCGTGTTGCTAGGGGGCCCCTCGGGATTCCTCTCCCGTCGATACCGGGGCCAAAAACCTTGTGTGGAGTCAGGGCCGGAACCGAGGATTCCTCTCAGGGACTAATATGGATCTTTGGGTACTTCTGGAGTCTCGCCAGGGGAGACAGGCCTCGTCTCGTGTGGGGGCATGTACGTGCACTTTCCTTCCAGGCTGTAGCAGCAATGTCACGCTTCCCGTCGCGTGGATCAAAGGATCTGCGGTTTTCCCTCGAGGCTTTCCCTCGAGGCTTTCCCACAGGGCTGTCCCACGTGACACCGTGGTGTGAGTCGATTCTCGGCGTGAAAAATGAGCCAGTGCAGGGCAAAGAGGTTCCTCTGGAATGGACTGAGACATCTGGGGGACTCTTGGAATGGTGGTACGACCATGGAGTTCCTCTCGCCTTTCCTGTTGAGAGTGCCTCCTCTTGAGATGCGACGGGAACGCCGGGAATTCTTTCCCGTTGAAAGCAGGGAAAGGATCCCTCATCTCGAGCTACGAGGGGGAAACGGGGCTCCTCTGGATGTGGGCGGGATCATCGTGCTTCCTCTTGAGTGGACACGGGTATGGCGGTGAACTTCTTGAGTTGCAGCAAGGTTGTGAAAGACCCTTTCGAAGTTCCAGAGGTTAGGTGTCATTAGTCTCCAGACGCCTCATCGGAAATAGGCCTCATCTCGCCTGGAAGGGAGAACTTCCTGGATTTTCTCGATTTGCGGCAGGTGTTCTCGAGTTACGACGGGGACCTCAGAGACCCGCCCTGGTGGCCTCAGGAGAGGCCAGTCCCCATGCGAGTTGTTAGGGGGCCTCTCGGGATTCCTCTCCCGTCGATACCGGGGCCAAAAACCTTGTGTGGAGTCAGGGCCGGAACCGAGGATTCCTCTCAGGGGCTGACATGGATCTTTGGGTACTTCTGGAGTCTCCCCAGGGGAGTCAGGCCTCGTCTCGAGTGGGGGAATGCGCGTGCGCTTTCCTTCCAGGCTTTAGCAGCAATGTCACGCTTCCCGTCGCTTGGATCAAAGGATCTGTGGTTTTCCCTCGAGGCTTTCCCTCGAGGCTTTCCCACAGGGCTGTCCCACGTGCCACCGTGGTGTGAGTCGATCCTCGGCGTGAAAGACGAGCCAGTGCAGGGCAAAGAGGTTCCTCTGGAATGGACTGAGACATCTGGGGGACTCTTGGAATGGTGGTACGACCATGGAGTTCCTCTCGCCTTTCCTGTTGAGAGTGCCTCCTCTTGAGATGCGACGGGAACGCCGGGAATTCTTTCCCGTTGAAAGCAGGGAAAGGATCCCTCATCTCGAGCTACGAGGGGGAAACGATGCTCCTCTGGATGTGGGCGGGACCATCGTGCTTCCTCTCTAGTGCAGACGGGTATGGCGGTGAACTTCTTGAGTTGCAGCAAGGGTGTGAAAGACCCTTTCGAAGTTCCAGAGGTTAGGTGTCATTAGTCTCCAGAGGCCTCATCGGAAATAGGCCTCATCTCGCCTGGAAGGGAGAACTTCCTGGATTTTCTCGAGTTGCGGCAGGTGTTCTCGAGTTACGACGGGGACCTCAGGGACCCGCCCTGGTGGCCTCAGGAGAGGCCAGTCCCTAGGCGAGTTGCTAGGGGGCCTCTCGGGATTCCTCTCCCGTTGATACCGGGGCCAAAAACCTTGTGTGGAGTCAGGGCCGGAACCGAGGATTCCTCTCAGGGGCTGACATGGATCTTTGGGTACTTCTGGAGTCTCCCCAGGGGAGTCAGGCCTCGTCTCGAGTGGGGGCATGCACGTGCACTTTCCTTCCAGGCTGTAGCAGCAATGTCACGCTTCCCGTCGCGTGGATCAATTGATGTGTGGTTTTCCCTCGAGGCTTTCCCACAGGGCTGTCCCACGTGCCACCGTGGTGTGAGTCGATCCTCGGCGTGAAAGATGAGCCAGTGCAGGGCAAAGAGGTTCCTCTGGAATGGACTGAGACATCTGGGGGACTCTTGGAATGGTGGTACGACCATGGAGTTCCTCTCGCCTTTCCTGTTGAGAGTGCCTCCTCTTGAGATGCGACGGGAACGCCGGGAATTTTTTGCCGTTGAAAGCAGGGAAAGGATCCATCATCTCGAGCTACGAGGGGGAAACGGGGCTCCTCTGGATGTGGGCGGGACCATCGTGCTTTCTCTCGAGTGGAGACGGGTATGGGGGTGAACTTCTTGACTTGCAGCAAGGGTGTGAAAGACCCTTTCGAAGTTCCAGAGGTTAGGTGTCATTAGTCTCCAGATGCCTCATCGGAAATAGGCCTCATCTCGCCTGGAAGGGAGAACTTCCTTGATTTTCTCGAGTTGCGGCAGGTGTTCTCGAGTTACGACGGGGACCTCAGGGACCCGCCCTGGTGGCCTCAGGAGAGGCCAGTCCCTATGCGTGTTGCTAGGGGGCCCCTCGGGATTCCTCTCCCGTCGATACCGGGGCCAAAAACCTTGTGTGGAGTCAGGGCCGGAACCAAGGATTCCTCTCAGGGACTGATATGGATCTTTGGGTACTTCTGGAGTCTCGCCAGGGGAGACAGGCCTCGTCTCGTGTGGGGGCATGCACGTGCACTTTCCTTCCAGGCTGTAGCAGCAATGTCACGCTTCCCGTCGCGTGGATCAAAGGATCTGCGGTTTTCCCTCGAGGCTTTCCCTCGAGGCTTTCCCACAGGGCTGTCCCACGTGACACCGTGGTGTGAGTCGATTCTCGGCGTGAAAAATGAGCCAGTGCAGGGCAAAGAGGTTCCTCTGGAATGGACTGAGACATCTGGGGGACTCTTGGAATGGTGGTACCACCATGGAGTTCCTCTCGCCTTTCCTGTTGAGAGTGCCTCCTCTTGAGATGCGACGGGAACGCCGGGAATTCTTTCCCGTTGAAAGCAGGGAAAGGATCCCTCATCTCGAGCTATGAGGGGGAAACGGGGCTCCTCTGGATGTGGGCGGGACCATCGTGCTTCCTCTTGAGTGGACACGGGTATGGCGGTGAACTTCTTGAGTTGCAGCAAGGTTGTGAAAGACCCTTTCGAAGTTCCAGAGGTTAGGTGTCATTAGTCTCCAGACGCCTCATCGGAAATAGGCCTCATCTCGCCTGGAAGGGAGAACTTCCTGGATTTTCTCGATTTGCGGCAGGTGTTCTCGAGTTACGACGGGGACCTCAGGGACCCGCCCTGGTGGCCTCAGGAGAGGCCAGTCCCCATGCGAGTTGTTAGGGGGCCTCTCGGGATTCCTCTCCCGTCGATACCGGGGCCAAAAACCTTGTGTGGAGTCAGGGCCGGAACCGAGGATTCCTCTCAGGGGCTGACATGGATCTTTGGGTACTTCTGGAGTCTCCCCAGGGGAGTCAGGCCTCGTCTCGAGTGGGGGAATGCGCGTGCGCTTTCCTTCCAGGCTTTAGCAGCAATGTCACGCTTCCCGTCGCTTGGATCAAAGGATCTGTGGTTTTCCCTCGAGGCTTTCCCTCGAGGCTTTCCCACAGGGCTGTCCCACGTGCCACCGTGGTGTGAGTCGATCCTCGGCGTGAAAGATGAGCCAGTGCAGGGCAAAGAGGTTCCTCTGGAATGGACTGAGACATCTGGGGGACTCTTGGAATGGTGGTACGACCATGGAGTTCCTCTCGCCTTTCCTGTTGAGAGTGCCTCCTCTTGAGATGCGACGGGAACGCCGGGAATTCTTTCCCGTTGAAAGCAGGGAAAGGATCCCTCATCTCGAGCTACGAGGTGGAAACGGGGCTCCTCTGGATGTGGGCGGGACCATCGTGCTTCCTCTCGAGTGGAGACGGGTATGGCGGTGAACTTCTTGAGTTGCAGCAAGGGTGTGAAAGACCCTTTCGAAGTTCCAGAGGTTTGGTGTCAATAGTCTCCAGAGGCCTCATCGGAAATAGGCCTCATCTCGCCTGGAAGGGAGAACTTCCTGGATTTTCTCGAGTTGCGGCAGGTGTTCTCGAGTTACGACTGGGACCTCAGGGACCCGCCCTGGTGGCCTCAGGAGAGGCCAGTCCCCATGCGAGTTGCTAGGGGGCCTCTCGGGATTCCTCTCCCGTCAATACCGGGGCCAAAAACCTTGTGTGGAGTCAGTGCCGGAACCGAGGATTCCTCTCAGGGGCTGACATGGATCTTTGGGTACTTCTGGAGTCTCCCCAGGGGAGTCAGGCCTCGTCTCGAGTGGGGGCATGCACGTGCACTTTCCTTCCAGGCTGTAGCAGCAATGTCACGCTTCCCGTCGCGTGGATCAAAGGATCTGTGGTTTTCCCTCGAGGCTTTCCCACAGGGCTGTCCCACGTGCCACCGTGGTGTGAGTCGATCCTCGGCGTGAAAGATGAGCCAGTGCAGGGCAAAGAGGTTCCTCTGGAATGGACTGAGACATCTGGGGGACTCTTGGAATGGTGGTACGACCATGGAGTTCCTCTCGCCTTTCCTGTTGAGAGTGCCTCCTCTTGAGATGCGACGGGAACGCCGGGAATTCTTTCCCGTTGAAAGCAGGGAAAGGATCCCTCATCTCGAGCTACGAGGGGGAAACGGGGCTCCTCTGGATGTGGGCGGGACCATCGTGCTTTCTCTCTAGTGGAGACGGGTATGGCGGTGAACTTCTTGAGTTGCAGCAAGGGTGTGAAAGACCCTTTCGAAGTTCCAGAGGTTAGGTGTCATTAGTCTCCAGAGGCCTCATCGGAAATAGGCCTCATCTCGCCTGGAAGGGAGAACTTCCTGGATTTTCTCGAGTTGCGGCAGGTGTTCTCGAGTTACGACGGGGAACTCAGGGACCCGCCCTGGTGGCCTCAGGAGAGGCCAGTCCCTAGGCGAGTTGCTAGGGGGCCTCTCGGGATTCCTCTCCCGTTGATACCGGGGCCAATAACCTTGTGTGGAGTCACGGCCGGAACCGAGGATTCCTCTCAGGGGCTGACATGGATCTTTGGGTACTTCTGGAGTCTCCCCAGGGGAGTCAGGCCTCGTCTCGAGTGGGGGCATGCACGTGCGCTTTCCTTCCAGGCTGTAGCAGCAATGTCACGCTTCCCGTCGCGTGGATCAAATGATGTGTGGTTTTCCCTCGAGGCTTTCCCACAGGGCTGTCCCACGTGCCACCGTGGTGTGAGTCGATCCTCGGCGTGAAAGATGAGCCAGTGCAGGGCAAAGAGGTTCCTCTGGAATGGACTGAGACATCTGGGGGACTCTTGGAATGGTGGTACGACCATGGAGTTCCTCTCGCCTTTCCTGTTGAGAGTGCCTCCTCTTGAGATGCGACGGGAACGCCGGGAATTTTTTGCCGTTGAAAGCAGGGAAAGGATCCCTCATCTCGAGCTACGAGGGGGAAACGGGGCTCCTCTGGATGTGGGCGGGACCATCGTGCTTCCTCTCGAGTGGAGACGGGTATGGCGGTGAACTTCTTGAGTTGCACCAAGGGTGTGAAAGACCCTTTCGAAGTTCCAGAGGTTTGGTGTCAATAGTCTCCATAGGCCTCATCGGAAATAGGCCTCATCTCGCCTGGAAGGGAGAACATCCTGGATTTTCTCGAGTTGCGGCAGGTGTTCTCGAGTTACGACGGGGACCTCAGGGACCCGCCCTGGTGGCCTCAGGTACGGCCAGTCCCCATGCGAGTTGCTAGGGGGTCTCTCGGGATTCCTCTCCCGTCGATACCGGGGCCAAAAAGCTTGTGTGGAGTCAGGGCCGGAACCGAGGATTCTTCTCAGGGGCTGACATGGATCTTTGGGTACTTCTGGAGTCTCCCCAGGGGAGTCAGGCCTCGTCTCGAGTGGGGGCATGCATGTGCGCTTTCCTTCCAGGCTGTAGCAGCAATGTCACGCTTCCCGTCGCGTGGATCAAAGGATCTGTGGTTTTCCCTCGAGGCTTTCCCTCGAGGCTTTCCCACAGGGCTGTCCCACGTGCCACCGTGTTGTGAGTCGATCCTCGGCGTGAAAGATGAGCCAGTGCAGGGCAAAGAGGTTCCTCTGAAATGGACTGAGACATCTGGGGGACTCTTGGAATGGTGGTACGACCATGGAGTTCCTCTCGCCGTTCCTGTTGAGAGTGCCTCCTCTTGAGATGCGACGGGAACGCCGGGAATTCTTTCCCGTTGAAAGCAGGGAAAGGATTCCTCATCTCGAGCTACGAGGGGGAAACGGGGCTCCTCTGGATGTGGGCGGGACCATCGTGCTTCCTCTCGAGTGGAGACGGGTATGGCGGTGAACTTCTTGAGTTGCAGCAAGGGTGTGAAAGACCCTTTCGAAGTTCCAGAGGTTTGGTGTCATTAGTCTCCAGAGGCCTCATCGGAAATAGGCCTCATCTCGCCTGGAAGGGAGAACTTCCTGGATTTTCTCGAGTTGCGGCAGGTGTTCTCGAGTTACGACGGGGACCTCAGGGACCCGCCCTGGTGGCCTCAGGAGAGGCCAGTCCCCATGCGAGTTGCTAGGGGGCCTCTCGGGATTCCTCTCCCGTCGATACCGGGGCCAAAAACCTTGAGTGGAGTCAGGGCCGGAACCGAGGATTCCTCTCAGGTGCTGACATGGATCTTTGGGTACTTCTGGAGTCTCCCCAGGGGAGTCAGGCCTCGTCTCGAGTGGGGGCATGCACGTGCGCTTTCCTTCCAGGCTGTAGCAGCAATGTCTCGCTTCCCGTCACGTGGATCAAAGGATCTGTGGTTTTCCCTCGAGGCTTTCCCTCGAGGCTTTCCCACAGGGCTGTCCCACGTGCCACCGTGGCGTGAGTCGATCCTCGGCGTGAAAGATGAGCCAGTGCAGGGCAAAGAGTTTCCTCTGGAATGGACTGAGACATCTGGGGGACTCTTGGAATGCTGGTACGACCATGGAGTTCCTCTCGCCTTTCCTGTTGAGAGTGCCTCCTCTTGATATGCGACGGGAACGCCGGGAATTCTTTCCCGTTGAAAGCAGGGAAAGGATCCCTCATCTCGAGCTACGAGGCGGAAACGGGGCTCCTCTGGATGTGGGCGGGACCATCGTGCTTCCTCTCGAGTGGAGACGGGTATGGCGGTGAACTTCTTGAGTTGCAGCAAGGGTGTGAAAGACCCTTTCGAAGTTCCAGAGGTTAGGTGTCATTAGTCTCCAGACGCCTCATCGGAAATAGGCCTCATCTCGCCTGGAAGGGAGAACTTCCTGGATTTTCTCGAGTTGCGGCAGGTGTTCTCGAGTTACGACGGGGACCTCAGGGACCCGCCCTGGTGGCCTCAGGAGAGGCCAGTCCCCATGCGAGTTGCTAGGGGGCCTCTCGGGATTCCTCTCCCGTCGATACCGGGGCCAAAAACCTTGTGTGGAGTCAGTGCCGGAACCGAGGATTCCTCTCAGGGGCTGACATGGATCTTTGGGTACTTCTGGAGTCTCCCCAGGGGAGTCAGGCCTCGTCTCGAGTGGGGGCATGCACGTGCACTTTCCTTCCAGGCTGTAGCAGCAATGTCACGCTTCCCGTCGCGTGGATCAAAGGATCTGTGGTTTTCCCTCGAGGCTTTCCCACAGGGCTGTCCCACGTGCCACCGTGGTGTGAGTCGATCCTCGGCGTGTAAGATGAGCCAGTGCAGGGCAAAGAGGTTCCTCTGGAATGGACTGAGACATCTGGGGGACTCTTGGAATGGTGGTACGACCATGGAGTTCCTCTCGCCTTTCCTGTTGAGAGTGCCTCCTCTTGAGATGCGACGGGAACGCCGGGAATTCTTTCCCGTTGAAAGCAGGGAAAGGATCCCTCATCTCGAGCTACGAGGGGGAAACGGGGCTCCTCTGGATGTGGGCGGGACCATCGTGCTTCCTCTCGAGTGGAGACGGGTATGGCGGTGAACTTCTTGAGTTGCAGCAAGGGTGTGAAAGACCCTTTCGAAGTTCCAGAGGTTTGGTGTCAATAGTCTCCAGAGGCCTCATCGGAAATAGGCCTCATCTCGCCTGGAAGGGAGAACTTCCTGGATTTTCTCGAGTTGCGGCAGGTGTTCTCGAGTTACGACGGGGACCTCAGGGACCCGCCCTGGTGGCCTCAGGAGAGGCCAGTCCCCATGCGAGTTGCTAGGGGGCCTCTCGGGATTCCTCTCCCGTCAATACCGGGGCCAAAAACCTTGTGTGGAGTCAGTGCCGGAACCGAGGATTCCTCTCAGGGGCTGACATGGATCTTTGGGTACTTCTGGAGTCTCCCCAGGGGAGTCAGGCCTCGTCTCGAGTGGGGGCATGCACGTGCACTTTCCTTCCAGGCTGTAGCAGCAATGTCACGCTTCCCGTCGCGTGGATCAAAGGATCTGTGGTTTTCCCTCGAGGCTTTCCCACAGGGCTGTCCCACGTGCCACCGTGGTGTGAGTCGATCCTCGGCGTGAAAGATGAGCCAGTGCAGGGCAAAGAGGTTCCTCTGGAATGGACTGAGACATCTGGGGGACTCTTGGAATGGTGGTACGACCATGGAGTTCCTCTCGCCTTTCCTGTTGAGAGTGCCTCCTCTTGAGATGCGACGGGAACGCCGGGAATTCTTTCCCGTTGAAAGCAGGGAAAGGATCCCTCATCTCGAGCTACGAGGGGGAAACGGGGCTCCTCTGGATGTGGGCGGGACCATCGTGCTTTCTCTCTAGTGGAGACGGGTATGGCGGTGAACTTCTTGAGTTGCAGCAAGGGTGTGAAAGACCCTTTCGAAGTTCCAGAGGTTAGGTGTCATTAGTCTCCAGAGGCCTCATCGGAAATAGGCCTCATCTCGCCTGGAAGGGAGAACTTCCTGGATTTTCTCGAGTTGCGGCAGGTGTTCTCGAGTTACGACGGGGACCTCAGGGACCCGCCCTGGTGGCCTCAGGAGAGGCCAGTCCCTAGGCGAGTTGCTAGGGGGCCTCTCGGGATTCCTCTCCCGTTGATACCGGGGCCAAAAACCTTGTGTGGAGTCAGGGCCGGAACCGAGGATTCCTCTCAGGGGCTGACATGGATCTTTGGGTACTTCTGGAGTCTCCCCAGGGGAGTCAGGCCTCGTCTCGAGTGGGGGCATGCACGTGCGCTTTCCTTCCAGGCTGTAGCAGCAATGTCACGCTTCCCGTCGCGTGGATCAAATGATGTGTGGTTTTCCCTCGAGGCTTTCCCACAGGGCTGTCCCACGTGCCACCGTGGTGTGAGTCGATCCTCGGCGTGAAAGATGAGCCAGTGCAGGGCAAAGAGGTTCCTCTGGAATGGACTGAGACATCTGGGGGACTCTTGGAATGGTGGTACGACCATGGAGTTCCTCTCGCCTTTCCTGTTGAGAGTGCCTCCTCTTGAGATGCGACGGGAACGCCGGGAATTTTTTGCCGTTGAAAGCAGGGAAAGGATCCCTCATCTCGAGCTACGAGGGGGAAACGGGGCTCCTCTGGATGTGGGCGGGACCATCGTGCTTCCTCTCGAGTGGAGACGGGTATGGCGGTGAACTTCTTGAGTTGCACCAAGGGTGTGAAAGACCCTTTCGAAGTTCCAGAGGTTTGGTGTCAATAGTCTCCATAGGCCTCATCGGAAATAGGCCTCATCTCGCCTGGAAGGGAGAACATCCTGGATTTTCTCGAGTTGCGGCAGGTGTTCTCGAGTTACGACGGGGACCTCAGGGACCCGCCCTGGTGGCCTCAGGTACGGCCAGTCCCCATGCGAGTTGCTAGGGGGTCTCTCGGGATTCCTCTCCCGTCGATACCGGGGCCAAAAAGCTTGTGTGGAGTCAGGGCCGGAACCGAGGATTCTTCTCAGGGGCTGACATGGATCTTTGGGTACTTCTGGAGTCTCCCCAGGGGAGTCAGGCCTCGTCTCGAGTGGGGGCATGCATGTGCGCTTTCCTTCCAGGCTGTAGCAGCAATGTCACGCTTCCCGTGGCGTGGATCAAAGGATCTGTGGTTTTCCCTCGAGGCTTTCCCTCGAGGCTTTCCCACAGGGCTGTCCCACGTGCCACCGTGGCGTGAGTCGATCCTCGGCGTGAAAGATGAGCCAGTGCAGGGCAAAGAGTTTCCTCTGGAATGGACTGAGACATCTGGGGGACTCTTGTAATGCTGGTACGACCATGGAGTTCCTCTCGCCTTTCCTGTTGAGAGTGCCTCCTCTTGATATGCGACGGGAACGCCGGGAATTCTTTCCCGTTGAAAGCAGGGAAAGGATCCCTCATCTCGAGCTACGAGGCGGAAACGGGGCTCCTCTGGATGTGGGCGGGACCATCGTGCTTCCTCTCGAGTGGAGACGGGTATGGCGGTGAACTTCTTGAGTTGCAGCAAGGGTGTGAAAGACCCTTTCGAAGTTCCAGAGGTTAGGTGTCATTAGTCTCCAGACGCCTCATCGGAAATAGGCCTCATCTCGCCTGGAAGGGAGAACTTCCTGGATTTTCTCGAGTTGCGGCAGGTGTTCTCGAGTTACGACGGGGACCTCAGGGACCCGCCCTGGTGGCCTCAGGAGAGGCCAGTCCCCATGCGAGTTGCTAGGGGGCCTCTCGGGATTCCTCTCCCGTCGATACCGGGGCCAAAAACCTTGTGTGGAGTCAGTGCCGGAACCGAGGATTCCTCTCAGGGGCTGACATGGATCTTTGGGTACTTCTGGAGTCTCCCCAGGGGAGTCAGGCCTCGTCTCGAGTGGGGGCATGCACGTGCACTTTCCTTCCAGGCTGTAGCAGCAATGTCACGCTTCCCGTCGCGTGGATCAAAGGATCTGTGGTTTTCCCTCGAGGCTTTCCCACAGGGCTGTCCCACGTGCCACCGTGGTGTGAGTCGATCCTCGGCGTGTAAGATGAGCCAGTGCAGGGCAAAGAGGTTCCTCTGGAATGGACTGAGACATCTGGGGGACTCTTGGAATGGTGGTACGACCATGGAGTTCCTCTCGCCTTTCCTGTTGAGAGTGCCTCCCCTTGAGATGCGACGGGAACGCCGGGAATTCTTTCCCGTTGAAAGCAGGGAAAGGATCCCTCATCTCGAGCTACGAGGGGGAAACGGGGCTCCTCTGGATGTGGGCGGGACCATCGTGCTTCCTCTCTAGTGGAGACGGGTATGGCGGTGAACTTCTTGAGTTGCAGCAAGGGTGTGAAAGACCCTTTCGAAGTTCCAGAGGTTAGGTGTCATTAGTCTCCAGAGGCCTCATCGGAAATAGGCCTCATCTCGCCTGGAAGGGAGAACTTCCTGGATTTTCTCGAGTTGCGGCAGGTGTTCTCGAGTTACGACGGGGACCTCAGGGACCCGCCCTGGTGGCCTCAGGAGAGGCCAGTCCCTAGGCGAGTTGCTAGGGGGCCTCTCGGGATTCCTCTCCCGTTGATACCAGGGCCAAAAAGCTTGTGTGGAGTCAGGGCCGGAACCGAGGATTCCTCTCAGGGGCTGACATGGATCTTTGGGTACTTCTGGAGTCTCCCCAGGGGAGTCAGGCCTCGTCTCGAGTGGGGGCATGCACGTGCGCTTTCCTTCCAGGCTGTAGCAGCAATGTCACGCTTCCCGTCGCGTGGATCAAAGGATCTGTGGTTTTCCCTCGAGGCTTTCCCTCGAGGCTTTCCCACAGGGCTGTCCCACGTGCCACCGTGGTGTGAGTCAATCCTGGGCGTGAAAGATGAGCCAGTGCAGGGCAAAGAGGTTCCTCTGGAATGGACTGAGACATCTGGGGGACTCTTGGAATGGTGGTACGACCATGGAGTTCCTCTCGCCTTTCCTGTTGAGAGTGCCTCCTCTTGAGATGCGACGGGAACGCCGGGAATTCTTTCCCGTTTAAAGCAGGGAAAGGATCCCTCATCTCGAGCTACGAGGGGGAAACGGGGCTCCTCTGGATGTGGGCGGGACCATCGTGCTTCCTCTCTAGTGGAGACGGGTATGGTGGTGAACTTCTTGAGTTGCAGCAAGGGTGTGAAAGACCCTTTCGAAGTTCCAGAGGTAAGGTGTCATTAGTCTCCAGACGCCTCATCGGAAATAGGCCTCATCTCGCCTGGAAGGGAGAACTTCCTGGATTTTCTCGAGTTGCGGCAGGTGTTCTCGAGTTACGACGGGGACCTCAGGGACCCGCCCTGGTGGCCTCAGGAGAGGCCAGTCCCTATGCGAGTTGCTAGGGGGCCTCTCGGGATTCCTCTCCCGTCGATACCGGGGCCAAAAACCTTGTGTGGAGTCAGGGCCGGAACCGAGGATACCTCTCAGGGGCTGACATGGATCTTTGGGTACTTCTGGAGTCTCCCCAGGGGAGTCAGGCCTCGTCTCGAGTGGGGGCATGCACGTGCACTTTCCTTCCAGGCTGTAGCAGCAATGTCACGCTTCCTGTCGCGTGGATCAAATGATGTGTGGTTTTCCCTCGAGGCTTTCCCACAGGGCTGTCCCACGTGCCACCGTGGTGTGAGTCGATCCTCGGCGTGAAAGATGAGCCAGTGCAGGGCAAAGAGGTTCCTCTGGAATGGACTGAGACATCTGGGGGACTCTTGGAATGGTGGTACGACCATGGAGTTCCTCTCGCCTTTCCTGTTGAGAGTGCCTCCTCTTGAGATGCGACGGGAACGCCGGGAATTTTTTGCCGTTGAAAGCAGGGAAAGGATCCCTCATCTCGAGCTACGAGGGGGAAACGGGGCTCCTCTGGATGTGGGCGGGACCATCGTGCTTCCTCTCGAGTGGAGACGGGTATGGCGGTGAACTTCTTGAGTTGCACCAAGGGTGTGAAAGACCCTTTCGAAGTTCCAGAGGTTTGGTGTCAATAGTCTCCATAGGCCTCATCGGAAATAGGCCTCATCTCGCCTGGAAGGGAGAACATCCTGGATTTTCTCGAGTTGCGGCAGGTGTTCTCGAGTTACGACGGGGACCTCAGGGACCCGCCCTGGTGGCCTCAGGTACGGCCAGTCCCCATGCGAGTTGCTAGGGGGTCTCTCGGGATTCCTCTCCCGTCGATACCGGGGCCAAAAAGCTTGTGTGGAGTCAGGGCCGGAACCGAGGATTCTTCTCAGGGGCTGACATGGATCTTTGGGTACTTCTGGAGTCTCCCCAGGGGAGTCAGGCCTCGTCTCGAGTGGGGGCATGCATGTGCGCTTTCCTTCCAGGCTGTAGCAGCAATGTCACGCTTCCCGTGGCGTGGATCAAAGGATCTGTGGTTTTCCCTCGAGGCTTTCCCTCGAGGCTTTCCCACAGGGCTGTCCCACGTGCCACCGTGGCGTGAGTCGATCCTCGGCGTGAAAGATGAGCCAGTGCAGGGCAAAGAGTTTCCTCTGGAATGGACTGAGACATCTGGGGGACTCTTGGAATGCTGGTACGACCATGGAGTTCCTCTCGCCTTTCCTGTTGAGAGTGCCTCCTCTTGATATGCGACGGGAACGCCGGGAATTCTTTCCCGTTGAAAGCAGGGAAAGGATCCCTCATCTCGAGCTACGAGGCGGAAACGGGGCTCCTCTGGATGTGGGCGGGACCATCGTGCTTCCTCTCGAGTGGAGACGGGTATGGCGGTGAACTTCTTGAGTTGCAGCAAGGGTGTGAAAGACCCTTTCGAAGTTCCAGAGGTTAGGTGTCATTAGTCTCCAGACGCCTCATCGGAAATAGGCCTCATCTCGCCTGGAAGGGAGAACTTCCTGGATTTTCTCGAGTTGCGGCAGGTGTTCTCGAGTTACGACGGGGACCTCAGGGACCCGCCCTGGTGGCCTCAGGAGAGGCCAGTCCCCATGCGAGTTGCTAGGGGGCCTCTCGGGATTCCTCTCCCGTCGATACCGGGGCCAAAAACCTTGTGTGGAGTCAGTGCCGGAACCGAGGATTCCTCTCAGGGGCTGACATGGATCTTTGGGTACTTCTGGAGTCTCCCCAGGGGAGTCAGGCCTCGTCTCGAGTGGGGGCATGCACGTGCACTTTCCTTCCAGGCTGTAGCAGCAATGTCACGCTTCCCGTCGCGTGGATCAAAGGATCTGTGGTTTTCCCTCGAGGCTTTCCCACAGGGCTGTCCCACGTGCCACCGTGGTGTGAGTCGATCCTCGGCGTGTAAGATGAGCCAGTGCAGGGCAAAGAGGTTCCTCTGGAATGGACTGAGACATCTGGGGGACTCTTGGAATGGTGGTACGACCATGGAGTTCCTCTCGCCTTTCCTGTTGAGAGTGCCTCCCCTTGAGATGCGACGGGAACGCCGGGAATTCTTTCCCGTTGAAAGCAGGGAAAGGATCCCTCATCTCGAGCTACGAGGGGGAAACGGGGCTCCTCTGGATGTGGGCGGGACCATCGTGCTTCCTCTCTAGTGGAGACGGGTATGGCGGTGAACTTCTTGAGTTGCAGCAAGGGTGTGAAAGACCCTTTCGAAGTTCCAGAGGTTAGGTGTCATTAGTCTCCAGAGGCCTCATCGGAAATAGGCCTCATCTCGCCTGGAAGGGAGAACTTCCTGGATTTTCTCGAGTTGCGGCAGGTGTTCTCGAGTTACGACGGGGACCTCAGGGACCCGCCCTGGTGGCCTCAGGAGAGGCCAGTCCCTAGGCGAGTTGCTAGGGGGCCTCTCGGGATTCCTCTCCCGTTGATACCAGGGCCAAAAAGCTTGTGTGGAGTCAGGGCCGGAACCGAGGATTCCTCTCAGGGGCTGACATGGATCTTTGGGTACTTCTGGAGTCTCCCCAGGGGAGTCAGGCCTCGTCTCGAGTGGGGGCATGCACGTGCGCTTTCCTTCCAGGCTGTAGCAGCAATGTCACGCTTCCCGTCGCGTGGATCAAAGGATCTGTGGTTTTCCCTCGAGGCTTTCCCTCGAGGCTTTCCCACAGGGCTGTCCCACGTGCCACCGTGGTGTGAGTCAATCCTGGGCGTGAAAGATGAGCCAGTGCAGGGCAAAGAGGTTCCTCTGGAATGGACTGAGACATCTGGGGGACTCTTGGAATGGTGGTACGACCATGGAGTTCCTCTCGCCTTTCCTGTTGAGAGTGCCTCCTCTTGAGATGCGACGGGAACGCCGGGAATTCTTTCCCGTTTAAAGCAGGGAAAGGATCCCTCATCTCGAGCTACGAGGGGGAAACGGGGCTCCTCTGGATGTGGGCGGGACCATCGTGCTTCCTCTCTAGTGGAGACGGGTATGGTGGTGAACTTCTTGAGTTGCAGCAAGGGTGTGAAAGACCCTTTCGAAGTTCCAGAGGTAAGGTGTCATTAGTCTCCAGACGCCTCATCGGAAATAGGCCTCATCTCGCCTGGAAGGGAGAACTTCCTGGATTTTCTCGAGTTGCGGCAGGTGTTCTCGAGTTACGACGGGGACCTCAGGGACCCGCCCTGGTGGCCTCAGGAGAGGCCAGTCCCTATGCGAGTTGCTAGGGGGCCTCTCGGGATTCCTCTCCCGTCGATACCGGGGCCAAAAACCTTGTGTGGAGTCAGGGCCGGAACCGAGGATACCTCTCAGGGGCTGACATGGATCTTTGGGTACTTCTGGAGTCTCCCCAGGGGAGTCAGGCCTCGTCTCGAGTGGGGGCATGCACGTGCACTTTCCTTCCAGGCTGTAGCAGCAATGTCACGCTTCCTGTCGCGTGGATCAAATGATGTGTGGTTTTCCCTCGAGGCTTTCCCACAGGGCTGTCCCACGTGCCACCGTGGTGTGAGTCGATCCTCGGCGTGAAAGATGAGCCAGTGCAGGGCAAAGAGGTTCCTCTGGAATGGACTGAGACATCTAGGGGACTCTTGGAATGGTGGTACGACCATGGAGTTCCTCTCGCCTTTCCTGTTGAGAGTGCCTCCTCTTGAGATGCGACGGGCACGCCGGGAATTTTTTGCCGTTGAAAGCAGGGAAAGGATCCCTCATCTCGAGCTACGAGGGGGAAACGGGGCTCCTCTGGATGTGGGCGGGACCATCGTGCTTTCTCTCGAGTGGAGACGGGTATGGCGGTGAACTTCTTGAGTTGCAGCAAGGGTGTGAAAGACCCTTTCGAAGTTCCAGAGGTTAGGTGTCATTAGTCTCCAGACGCCTCATCGGAAATAGGCCTCATCTCGCCTGGAAGAGAGAACTTCCTTGATTTTCTCGAGTTGCGGCAGGTGTTCTCGAGTTACGACGGGGACCTCAGGGACCCGCCCTGGTGGCCTCAGGAGAGGCCAGTCCTTATGCGTGTTGCTATGGGGCCCCTCGGGATTCCTCTCCCGTCGATACCGGGGCCAAAAACCTTGTGTGGAGTCAGGGCCGGAACCGAGGATTCCTCTCCGGGACTGATATGGATCTTTGGGTACTTCTGGAGTCTCGCCAGGGGAGACAGGCCTCGTCTCGTGTGGGGGCATGCACGTGCACTTTCCTTCCAGGCTGTAGCAGCAATGTCACGCTTCCCGTCGCGTGGATCAAAGGATCTGCGGTTTTCCCTCGAGGCTTTCCCTCGAGGCTTTCCCACAGGGCTGTCCCACGTGACACCGTGGTGTGAGTCGATTCTCGGCGTGAAAAATGAGCCAGTGCAGGGCAAAGAGGTTCCTCTGGAATGGACTGAGACATCTGGGGGACTCTTGGAATGGTGGTACGACCATGGAGTTCCTCTCGCCTTTCCTGTTGAGAGTGCCTCCTCTTGAGATGCGACGGGAACGCCGGGAATTCTTTCCCGTTGAAAGCAGGGAAAGGATCCCTCATCTCGAGCTACGAGGCGGAAACGGGGCTCCTCTGGATGTGGGCGGGACCATCGTGCTTCCTCTCGAGTGGAGACGGGTATGGCGGTGAACTTCTTGAGTTGCAGCAAGGGTGTGAAAGACCCTTTCGAAGTTCCAGAGGTTAGGTGTCATTAGTCTCCAGACGCCTCATCGGAAATAGGCCTCATCTCGCCTGGAAGGGAGAACTTCCTGGATTTTCTCGAGTTGCGGCAGGTGTTCTCGAATTACGACGGGGACCTCAGGGACCCGCCCTGGTGGCCTCAGGAGAGGCCAGTCCCCATGCGAGTTGCTAGGGGGCCTCTCGGGATTCCTCTCCCGTCGATACCGGGGCCAAAAACCTTGTGTGGAGTCAGTGCCGGAACCGAGGATTCCTCTCAGGGGCTGACATGGATCTTTGGGTACTTCTGGAGTCTCCCCAGGGGAGTCAGGCCTCGTCTCGAGTGGGGGCATGCACGTGCACTTTCCTTCCAGGCTGTAGCAGCAATGTCACGCTTCCCGTCCCGTGGATCAAAGGATCTGTGGTTTTCCCTCGAGGCTTTCCCACAGGGCTGTCCCACGTGCCACCGTGGTGTGAGTCGATCGTCGGCGTGAAAGATGAGCCAGTGCAGGGCAAAGAGGTTCCTCTGGAATGGACTGAGACATCTGGGGGACTCTTGGAATGGTGGTACGACCATGGAGTTCCTCTCGCCTTTCCTGTTGAGAGTGCCTCCTCTTGAGATGCGACGGGAACGCCGGGAATTCTTTCCCGTTGAAAGCAGGGAAAGGATCCCTCATCTCGAGCTACGAGGGGGAAACGGGGCTCCTCTGGATGTGGGCGGGACCATCGTGCTTCCTCTCTAATGGAGACGGGTATGGCGGTGAACTTCTTGAGTTGCAGCAAGGGTGTGAAAGACCCTTTCGAAGTTCCAGAGGTTAGGTGTCATTAGTCTCCAGAGGCCTCATCGGAAATAGGCCTCATCTCGCCTGGAAGGGAGAACTTCCTGGATTTTCTCGAGTTGCGGCAGGTGTTCTCGAGTTACGACGGGGACCTCAGGGACCCGCCCTGGTGGCCTCAGGAGAGGCCAGTCCCTAGGCGAGTTGCTAGGGGGCCTCTCGGGATTCCTCTCCCGTTGATACCGGGGCCAAAAACCTTGTGTGGAGTCAGGGCAGGAACCGAGGATTCCTCTCAGGGGCTGACATGGATCTTTGGGTACTTCTGGAGTCTCCCCAGGGGAGTCAGGCCTCGTCTCGAGTGGGGGCATGCACGTGCGCTTTCCTTCCAGGCTGTAGCAGCAATGTCACGCTTCCCGTCGCGTGGATCAAAGGATCTGTGGTTTTCCCTCGAGGCTTTCCCTCGAGGCTTTCCCACAGGGCTGTCCCACGTGCCACCGTGGTGTGAGTCAATCCTGGGCGTGAAAGATGAGCCAGTGCAGGGCAAAGAGGTTCCTCTGGAATGGACTGAGACATCTGGGGGACTCTTGGAATGGTGGTACGACCATGGAGTTCCTCTCGCCTTTCCTGTTGAGAGTGCCTCCTCTTGAGATGCGACGGGAACGCCGGGAATTCTTTCCCGTTGAAAGCAGGGAAAGGATCCCTCATCTCGTGCTACGAGGGGGAAACGGGGATCCTCTGGATGTGGGCGGGACCATCGTGCTTCCTCTCTAGTGGAGACGGGTATGGTGGTGAACTTCTTGAGTTGCAGCAAGGCTGTGAAAGACCCTTTCGAAGTTCCAGAGGTAAGGTGTCATTAGTCTCCAGACGCCTCATCGGAAATAGGCCTCATCTCGCCTGGAAGGGAGAACTTCCTGGATTTTCTCGAGTTGCGGCAGGTGTTCTCGAGTTACGACGGGGACCTCAGGGACCCGCCCTGGTGGCCTCAGGAGAGGCCAGTCCCTATGCGAGTTGCTAGGGGGCCTCTCAGGATTCCTCTCCCGTCGATACCGGGGCCAAAAACCTTGTGTGGAGTCAGGGCCGGAACCGAGGATTCCTCTCAGGGGCTGACATGGATCTTTGGGTACTTCTGGAGTCTCCCCAGGGGAGTCAGGCCTCGTCTCGAGTGGGGGCATGCACGTGCACTTTCCTTCCAGGCTGTAGCAGCAATGTCACGCTTCCCATCGCGTGGATCAAATGATGTGTGGTTTTCCCTCGAGGCTTTCCCACAGGGCTGTCCCACGTGCCACCGTGGTGTGAGTCGATCCTCGGCGTGAAAGATGAGCCAGTGCAGGGCAAAGAGGTTCCTCTGGAATGGACTGAGACATCTGGGGGACTCTTGGAATGGTGGTACGACCATGGAGTTCCTCTCGCCTTTCCTGTTGAGAGTGCCTCCTCTTGAGATGCGACGGGAACGCCGGGAATTTTTTGCCGTTGAAAGCAGGGAAAGGATCCCTCATCTCGAGCTACGAGGGGGAAACGGGGCTCCTCTGGATGTGGGCGGGACCATCGTGCTTTCTCTCGAGTGGAGACGGGTATGGCGGTGAACTTCTTGAGTCGCAGCAAGGGTGTGAAAGACCCTTTCGAAGTTCCAGAGGTTAGGTGTCATTAGTCTCCAGACGCCTCATCGGAAATAGGCCTCATCTCGCCTGGAAGGGAGAACTTCCTTGATTTTCTCGAGTTACGGCAGGTGTTCTCGAGTTACGACGGGGACCTCAGGGACCCGCCCTGTTGGCCTCAGGAGAGGCCAATCCCTATGCGTGTTGCTAGGGGGCCCCTCGGGATTCCTCTCCCGTTGATACCGGGGCCAAAAACCTTGTGTGGAGTCAGGGCCGGAACCGAGGATTCCTCTCAGGGACTGATATGGATCTTTGGGTACTTCTGGAGACTCGCCAGGGGAGACAGGCCTCGTCTCGTGTGGGGGCATGCACGTACACTTTCCTTCCAGGCTGTAGCAGCAATGTCACGCTTCCCGTCGCGTGGATCAAAGGATCTGCGGTTTTCCTTCGAGGCTTTCCCTCGAGGCTTTCCCACAGGGCTATCCCACGTGACACCGTGGTGCGAGTCGATTCTCGGCGTGAAAAATGAGCCAGTGCAGAGCAAAGAGGTTCCTCTGGAATGGACTGAGACATCTGGGGGACTCTTGGAATGGTGGTACGACCATGGAGATCCTCTCGCCTTTCCTGTTGAGAGTGCCTCCTATTGAGATGCGACGGGAACGCCGGGAATTCTTTCCCGTTGAAAGCAGGGAAAGGATCCCTCATCTCGAGCACCGAGGGGAAAACGGGGCTCCTCTGGATGTGGGCGGGACCATCGTGCTTCCTCTCGAGTGGAGACGGGTATGGCGGAGAACTTCTTGAGTTGCAGCAAGGGTGTGAAAGACCCTTTCAAAGTTCCAGAGGTTAGGTGTCATTAGTCTCCAGACGCCTCATCGGAAATAGGCCTCATCTCGCCTGGAAGGGAGAACTTCCTGGATTTTCTCGAGTTGCGGCAGGTGTTCTTAAGTTACCACGGGGAACTCAGGGACCCGCCCTGGTGGCCTCAGGAGAGGCCAGTCCCCATGCGAGTTGCTAGGGGGCCTCTCGGGATTCCTCTCCCGTCGATACCGGGGCCAAAAACCTTGAGTGGAGTCAGGGCCGGAACCGAGGATTCCTCTCAGGGGCTGACATGGATCTTTGGGTACTTGTGGAGTCTCCCCAGGGGAGTCAGGCCTCGTCTCGAGTGGGGGCATGCACGTGCGCTTTCCTTCCAGGCTGTAGCAGCAATGTCACGCTTCCCGTCACGTGGATCAAAGGATCTGTGGTTTTCCCTCGAGGCTTTCCCTCTAGGCTTTCCCACAGGGCTGTCCCACGTGCCACCGTGGTGTGAGTCGATCCTCGGCGTGAAAGATGAGCCAGTGCAGGGCAAAGAGTTTCCTCTGGAATGGACTGAGACATCTGGGGGACTCTTGGAATGGTGGTACAACCATGGAGTTCCTCTCGCCTTTCCTGTTGAGAGTGCCTCCTCTTGAGATGCGACGGGAACGCCGGGAATTCTTTCCCGTTGAAAGCAGGAAAAGGATCCCTCATCTCGAGCTACGAGGGGGAAACGGGGCTCCTCTGGATGTGGGCGGGACCATCGTGCTTCCTCTCGAGTGGAGACGGGTATGGCGGTGAACTTCTTGAGTTGCAGCAAGGGTGTGAAAGACCCTTTCGAAGTTCCAAGGGTTAGGTGTCATTAGTCTCCAGACGCCTCATCGGAAATAGGCCTCATCTCGCCTGGAAGGGAGAACTTCCTGGATTTTCTCGAGTTGCGGCAGGTGTTCTCGAGTTACGACGGGGACCTCAGGGACCCGCCCTGGTGGCCTCAGGAGAGGCCAGTCCCCATGCGAGTTGCTAGGGGGCCTCTCGGGATTCCTCTCCCGTCGATACCGGGGCCAAAAACCTTGGGTGGAGTCAGGGCCGGAACCGAGGATTCCTCTCAGGTGCTGACATGGATCTTTGGGTACTTCTGGAGTCTCCCCAGGGGAGTCAGGCCTCGTCTCGAGTGGGGGCATGCACGTGCACTTTCCTTCCAGGCTGTAGCAGCAATGTCACGCTTCCCGTCGCGTGGATCAAAGGATCTGTGGTTTTCCCTCGAGGCTTTCCCTCGAGGCTTTCCCACAGGGCTGTCCCACGTGCCACCGTGGTGTGAGTCGATCCTCGGCGTGAAAGATGAGCCAGTGCAGGGCAAAGAGGTTCCTCTGGAATGGACTGAGACATCTGGGGGACTCTTGGAATGGTGGTACGACCATGGAGTTCCTCTCGCCTTTCCTGTGGAGAGTGCCTCCTCTTGAGATGCGACGGGAACGCCGGGAATTCTTTCCCGTTGAAAGCAGGGAAAGGATCCCTCATCTCGAGCTCCGAGGGGGAAACGGGGCTCCTCTGGATGTGGGCGGGACCATCGTGCTTCCTCTCGAGTGGAGACGGGTATGGCGGTGAACTTCTTGAGTTGCAGCAAGGGTGTGAAAGACCCTTTCGAAGTTCCAGAGGTTAGGTGTCATTAGTCTCCAGACGCCTCATCGGAAATAGGCCTCATCTCGCCTGGAAGGGAGAACTTCCTGGATTTTCTCGAGTTGCGGCAGGTGTTCTCGAGTTACGACGGGGACCTCAGGGACCCGCCCTGGTGGCCTCAGGAGAGGCCAGTCCCCATGCGAGTTGCTAGGGGGCCTCTCGGGATTCCTCTCCCGTCGATACCGGGGCCAAAAACCTTGTGTGGAGTCAGGGCCGGAACCGAGGATTCCTCTCAGGGGCTGATATGGATCTTTGGATACTTCTGGAGTCTCGCCAGGGGAGACAGGCCTCGTTTCGTGAGGGGGCATGCACGTGCACTTTCCTTCCAGGCTGTAGCAGCAATGTCACGCTTCCCGTGGCGTGGATCAAAGGATCTGTGGTTTTCCCTCGAGGCTTTCCCTCGAGGCTTTCCCACAGGGCTGTCCCACGTGCCACCGTGGTGTGAGTCGATCCTCGGCGTGAAAGATGAGCCAGTGCAGGGCAAAGAGGTTCCTCTGGAATGGACTGAGACATCTGGGGGACTCTTGGAATGGTGGTACGACCATGGAGTTCCTCTCGCCTTTCCTGTTGAGAGTGCCTCCTCTTGAGATGCGACGGGAACGCCGGGAATTCTTTCCCGTTTAAAGCAGGGAAAGGATCCCTCATCTCGAGCTACGAGGGGGAAACGGGGCTCCTCTGGATGTGGGCGGGACCATCGTGCTTCCTCTCGAGTGGAGACGGGTATGGCGGTGAACTTCTTGAGTCGCAGCAAGGGTGTGAAAGACCCTCTCGAAGTTCCAGAGGTTAGGTGTCATTAGTCTCCAGACGCCTTATCGGAAATAGGCCTCATCTCGCCTGGAAGGGAGAACTTCCTGGATTTTCTCGAGTTGCGGCAGGTGTTCTCGAGTTACGACGGGGACCTCAGGGACCCGCCCTGGTGGCCTCAGGAGAGGCCAGTCCCCATGCGAGTTGCTAGGGGGCCTCTCGGGATTCCTCTTCCGTCGATACCGGGGCCAAAAACCTTGTGTGGAGTCAGGGCTGGAACCGAGGATTCCTCTCAGGGGCTGACATGGATCTTTGGGTACTTCTGGAGTCTCCCCAGGGGAGTCAGGCCTCGTCTCGAGTGGGGGCATGCACGTGCGCTTTCCTTCCAGGCTGTAGCAGCAATGTCACGCTTCCCGTGGCGTGGATCAAAGGATCTGTGGTTTTCCCTGGAGGCTTTCCCTCGAGGCTTTCCCACAGGGCTGTCCCACGTGCCACCGTGGTGTGAGTCGATCCTCGGCGTGAAAGATGAGCCAGTGCAGGGCAAAGAGGTTCCTCTGGAATGGACTGAGACATCTGGGGGACTCTTGGAATGGTGGTACGACCATGGAGTTCCTCTCGCCTTTCCTGTTGAGAATGCCTCCTCTTGAGATGCGACGGGAACGCAGGGAATTCTTTCCCGTTGAAAGCAGGGAAAGGATCCCACATCTCGAGCTACGAGGGGGAAACGGGGCTCCTCTGGATGTGGGCGGGACCATCATGCTTCCTCTCGAGTCAACACGGGTATGGCGGTGAACTTCTTGTGTTGCAGCAAGGGTGTGAAAGACCCTTTCGAAGTTCCAGAGGTTAGGTGTCATTAGTGTCCAGACGCCTCATCGGAAAAAGGCCCCATCTCGCCTGGAAGGGAGAACTTCCTGGATTTTCTCGAGTTGCGGCAGGTGTTCTCCAGTTACGACGGGGACCTCAGGGACCGGCCTGGTGGCCTCAGAAAAGGCAAGTCCCCATGCGAGGTGCTAGGGGGCCTCTCGGGATTCCTCTCACGTCGATAACGGGGCCAAAAACCTTGTGTGGAGTCAGGGCCGGAACCGAGGATTCCTCTCAGGGGCTGACATGGATCTTGGGGTATTTCTGGAGTCTCCCCAGGGGAGTCAGTCCTCGTCTCGAGTGGGGGCATGCACGTGCGCTTTCCTTCCAGGCTGTAGCAGCAATGTCACGCTTCCCGTCGCGTGGATCAAAGGATCTGTGGTTTACCCTCGAGGCTTTCCCACAGGGCTGTCCCACGAGCCACCGTGGTGTGAGTCGATCCTCGGAGTGATAGATGAGCCAGTGCAGGGCAAACAGGTTCCTCTGGAATGGACTGAGACATCTGGGGGACTCTTGGAATGGTGGTACGACCATGGAGTTCCTCTCGCCTTTCCTGTTGAGAGTGCCTCCTCTTGAGATGCGACAGGAACACCGGGAATTCTTTCCCATTTAAAGCAGGGAAAGGATCCCTCATCTCGAGCTACGAGGGGGAAACGGGGCTCCTCTGGTTGTGGGTGGAACGATCGTGCTTCCTCTCGAGTGGAGACGGGTATGGCGGTGAACTACTTGAGTTGCAGCAAGGGTGTGAAAGACCCTTTCGAAGTTCCAGAAGTTAGGTGTCATTAGTCTAAAGACACCTCATCGGAAATAGGCCTCATCTCGCCTGGAAGGGAGAACTTCCTGGATTTTCTCGAGTTGCAGCAGGTGTTCTCGAGTTACGACGGGGACCTCAGGGACCCGCCCTGGTGGCATCAGGAAAGGCCAGTCCCCATTCGAGTTGCTAGGGTGCCTCTCGGTAGTTCTCTCCCGTCGATACCAGGACAAAATCCTTGTGTGGAGTCAGGGCCGGAACCGAGGATTCCTCTCAGGGGCTGACATGGATCTTTGGGTATTTCTGGAGTCTCCCGAGGGGAGTCAGGCCTCGTCTCGAGTGGGGGCATGCACGTGCGCTTTCCATCCAGGCTGTAGCAGCAATGTCACGCTTCCCGTCGCGTGGATCAAAGGATCTGTGGTTTTCCCTCGAGGCTTTCCCTAGAGGCTTTCCCACAGGGCTGTCCCACGTGCCACCGTGGTGTGAGTCGATCTTCGGCGTGAAAGATGAGCCAATACAGGGCAAAGAGGTTCCTCTGGAATGGACTGAGACATCTGGGGGACTCTTGGAATGGTGGTACGACCATGGAGCTCCTCTCGCCTTTCCTGTTGAGAGTGCCTCCTCTTGAGATGCGACGGAAACGCCGGGAATTCTTTCCCGTTGAAAGCAGGGAAAGGATCCCTCATCTTGAGCTACGAGGGGGAAACGGGGCTCCTCTGGAAGTGGGCGGGACCATCGTGCTTCCTCTCGAGTGGAGACGGGTATGGCGGTGAACTTCTTGAGTTGCAGCAAGGGTGTGAAGGACCCTTTCGAAGTTCCAGAGGTTAGGTGTCATTAGTCTCCAGACGCCTCATCGGAAATAGGCCTCATCTCGCCTGGAAGGGAGAACTTCCTGGATTTTCTCGAGTTGCGGCAGGTGTTCTCGAGTTACGACGGGGACCTCAGGGACCCGCCCTGGTGGCATCAGGAAAGGCCAGTCCCCATTCGAGTTGCTAGGGTGCCTCTCGGTAGTTCTCTCCCGTCGATACCAGGACCAAAATCCTTGTGTGGAGTCAGGGCCGGAAGCGAGGATTCCTCTCAGGGGCTGACATGGATCTTTGGGTCTTTCTGGAGTCTCCCGAGGGGAGTCAGGCCTCGTCTCGAGTGGGGGCATGCACGTGCGCTTTCCATCCAGGCTGTAGCAGCAATGTCACGCTTCCCGTCGCGTGGATCTAAGGATCTGTGGTTTTCCATCGAGGCTTTCCCTTGAGGCTTTCCCACAGGGCTGTCCCACGTGACACCGTGGTGTGAGTCGATCCTCGTCGTGAAAGATGAGCCAGTGCAGGGCAAAGAGGTTCCTCTGGAGTGGACTGAGACATCTGGGGGAGTCTTGGAATGGTGGTACGACCATGGAGTTCCTCTCGCCTTTCCTGTTGAGAGTGCCTCCTCTTGAGATGTGACGGGAACGCCGGGAATTCTTTCCCGTTGAAAGCAGGGAAAGGATCCCACATCTCGAGCTCCGAGGGGGAAACGGGGCTCCTCTGGATGTGGGCGGGACCATCGTGCTTCCTCTCGAGTGGAGACGGGTATGGCGGTGAACTTCTTGAGTTGCAGCAAGGGTGTGAAAGACCCTTTCGAAGTTCCAGAGGTTAGGTGTCATTAGTCTCCAGACGCCTCATCGGAAATAGGCCTCATCTCGCCTGGAAGGGAGAACTTCCTGGATTTTCTCGAGTTGCGGCAGGTGTTCTCGAGTTAAGACGGGGACCTCACGGACCCGCCCTGGTGGCCTCAGGAGAGGCCAGTCCCCATGCGATTTGCTAGGGGGCCTCTCGGGACTCCTCTCCCGTCGATACCGGGGCCAAAAACCTTGTGTGGAGTCAGGGCCGGAACCGAGGATTCCTCTCAGGGGCTGACATGGATCTTTGGGTACTTCTGGAGTCTCCCCAGGGGAGTCAGGCCTCGTCTCCAGTGGGAGCATGCACGTGTGCTTTCCTTCCAGGCTGTAGCAGCAATGTCACGCTTCCCGTGGCGTGGATCAAAGGATCTGTGGTTTTCCTTCGAGGCTTTCCCTCGAGGCTTTCCCACAGGGCTGTCCCACGTGCCACCGTGGTGTGAGTCGATTCTCGGCGTGAAAGATGAGCCAGTGCAGGGCAAAGAGGTTCCTCTGGATTGGACTGAGACATCTGGGGGACTCTTGGAATGGTGGTACCACCATGGAGTTCCTCTCGCCTTTCCTGTTGAGAGTGCCTCCTCTTGAGATGCGACGGGAACGCCGGGAATTCTTTCCCGTTGAAAGCAGGGAAAGGATCCCTCATCTTGAGCTACGAGGGGGAAACGGGGCTCCTCTGGAAGTGGGCGGGACCATCGTGCTTCCTCTCGAGTGGAGACGGGTATGGCGGTGAACTTCTTGAGTTGCAGCAAGGGTGTGAAGGACCCTTTCGAAGTTCCAGAGTTTAGGTGTCATTAGTCTCCAGACGCCTCATCGGAAATAGGCCTCATCTCGCCTGGAAGGGAGAACTTCCTGGATTTTCTCGAGTTGCGGCAGGTGTTCTCGAGTTACGACGGGGACCTCAGGGACCCGTCCTGGTGGCCCCAAGAACGGCCAGTCCCCATGCTAGTTGCTAGGGGGCCTCTCGGGATTCCTCTCCCGTCGATACCGGGGCCAAAAACCTTGTGTGGAGTCAGGGCCGGAACCGAGGATTCCTCTCAGGGGCTGACATGGATCTTTGGGTACTTCTGGAGTCTCCCCAGGAGAGTCAGGCCTCGTCTCGAGTGGGGGCATGCACGTGCGCTTTCCTTCCAGGCTGTAGCAGCAATGTCACGCTTCCCGTCGCGTGGATCAAGGGATCTGTGGTTTTCCCTCGAGGCTTTCCCTCGAGGCTTTCCCACAGGGCTGTCCCACGTGCCACCGTGGTGTGAGTCGATCCTCGGCGTGAAAGATGAGCCAGTGCAGGGCAAAGAGTTTCCTCTGGAATGGACTGAGACATCTGGGGTCTCCTGGAATGGTGGTACGACCATGGAGTTCCTCTCGCCTTTCCTGTTGAGAGTGCCTCCTCTTGAGATGCGACAGGAACCCCGGAATTCTTTCCCATTTAAAGCAGTGAAAGGATCCCTCATCTTGAGCTCGAGGGGGAAACGGGGCTCCTCTGGTTGTGGGTGGGACGATCGTGCTTCCTCTCGAGTGGAGACGGGTATGGCGGTGAACTACTTGAGTTGCAGCAAGGGTGTGAAAGACCCTTTCCAAGTTCCAGAGGTTAGGTGTCATTAGTCTCCAGACGCCTCATCGGAAATAGGCCTCATTTCGCCTGGAAAGGAGAACTTCCTGGATTTTCTCGAGTTGCGGCAGGTGTTCTCGAGTTACGACGGGGACCTCAGGGACCCGCCCTGGTGGCCTCAGGAGAGGCCAGTCCCCATGCGAGTTGCTAGGGGGCCTCTCGGGATTCCTCTCCCGTCGATACCGGGGCCAAAAACCTTGTTTGGAGTCAGGGCCAGAACCGAGGATTGCTCTCAGGGGCTGACATGGATCTTTGGGTACTTCTGGAGTCTCCCCAGGGGAGTCAGGCCTCGTCTCGAGTGGGGGCATGCACGTGCGCTTTCCTTCCAGGCTGTAGCAGCAATGTCACGCTTCCCGTCGCGTGGATCAAATGATCTGTGGTTTTCCCTCGAGGCTTTCGCTCGAGGCTTTCCCACAGGGCTGTCCCACGTGCCACCGTGGTGTGAGTCGATCCTCGGCGTGAAAGATGAGCCAGTGCAGGGCAAAGAGGCTTCTCTGGAATGGACTGAGACATCTGGGGGACTCTTGGAATGGTGGTACGACCATGGAGTTCCTCTCGCCTTTCCTGTTGAGAGTGCCTCCTCTTGAGATGCGACGGGAACGCCGGGAATTCTTTCCCGTTGAAAGCAGGGAATGGATCCCTCATCTCGAGCTACGAGGGGGAAACGGGGCTCCTCTGGATGTGGGCGGGACCATCGTGCTTCCTCTCGAGTGGAGACGGGTATGGCGGTGAACTTCTTGAGTTGCAGCAAGGGTGTGAAAGACCCTTTCGAAGTTCCAGAGGTTAGGTGTCATTTGTCTCCAGAGGCCTCATCGGAAATAGGCCTCATCTCGCCTGGAAGGGAGAACTTCCTGGATTTTCTCGAGTTGCGGCAGGTGTTCTCGAGTTACGACGGGGACCTCAGGGACCCGCCCTGGTGGCCTCAGGAGAGGCCAGTCCCCTTGCGAGTTGCTAGGGGGCCTCTCGGGATTCCTCTCCCGTCGATACCGGGGCCAAAAACCTTGTGTGGAGTCAGGGCCGGAACGGAGGATTCCTCTAAGGGGCTGACATGGATCTTTGGGTCTTTCTGGAGTCTCCCCAGGGGAGTCAGGCCTCGTCTCGAGTGGGGGCATGCACGTGCGCTTTCCTTCCAGGCTGTAGCAGCAATGTCACGCTTCCCGTCGCGTGGATCAAAGGATCTGTGGTTTTCCCTCTAGGCTTTCCCTCGAGGCTATCCCACAGGGCTGTCCCACGTGCCACCGTGGTGTGAGTCGATCTTCGGCATGAAAGATGAGCCAGTGCAGGGCAAAGAGGTTCCTCTGGAATGGACTGAAACATCTGGGGGACTCTTGGAATGGTGGTACGACCATGGAGTTCCTCTCGTCTTTCCTGTTGAGAGTGCCTCCTCTTGAGATGCGACGGGAACGCCGAAAATACTTTCCCGTTGATAGCAGGGAAAGGATCCCTCATCTCGAGCTACGAGGGGCAAACGGGGCTCCTCTGGATGTGGGCGGGACCATCATGTTTCCTCTCGAGTGGAGACGGTTATGGCGGTGAACTTCTTGAGTTGCAGCAAGGGTGTGAATGACCCTTTCGAAGTTCCAGAGGTTCCGTGTCATTAGTCTCCAGACGCCTCATCGGAAATAGGCCTCATCTCGCCTGGAAGGGAGAACTTCCTGAAGTTTCTCGAGTTGCGGCAGGTGTTCTCGATTTACGACGGGGACCTAGGGACCCGCCCTGGTGGCCTCAGGAACGGCCAGTCCCCATGCTAGTTGCTAGGGGGCCTCTCGGGATTCCTCTCCCGTCGATACCGGGGCCAAAAACCTTGTGTGGAGTCAGGGCCGGAACCGAGGATTCCTCTCAGGGGATGACATGGATCTTTGGGTACTTCTGGAGTCTCCCCAGGGGAGTCAGGACTCGTCTCGAGTGGGGGCATGCACGTGCGCTTTCCTTCCAGGCTGTAGCAGCAATGTCATGCTTCCCGTCGCGTGGATCAAAGGATCTGTGGATTTCCCTCGAGGCTTTCCCTCGAGGCTTTCCCACAGGACTGTCCCACGTGCCACCGTGGTGTGAGTCGATCCTCGGCGTGAAAGATGAGCCAGTGCAGGGCAAAGAGGTTCCTCTGGAATGGACTGAGACATCTGGGGGACTCTTGGAATGGTGGTACGACCATGGAGTTCCTCTCGCCTTTCCTGTTGAGAGTGCCTCCTCTTGAGATGCGACGGGAACGCCGGGAATTCTTTCCCGTTGAAAGCAGGGAAAGGATCCCTCATCTCGAGCTACGAGGGGGAAACGGGGCTCCTCTGGATGTGGGCGGGACCATCGTGCTTCCTCTCGAGTGGAGACGGGTATGGCGGTGAACTTCTTGAGTTGCAGCAAGGATGTGAAAGACCCTTTCGAAGTTCCAGAGGTTAGGTGTCATTAGTCTCCAGACGCCTCATCGGAAATAGGCCTCATCTCGCCTGGAAGGGAGAACTTCCTGGATTTTCTCGAGTTGCGGCAGGTGTTCTCGAGTTACGACGGGGACCTCAGGGACCGGCCCTGGTGGCCTCAGGAGAGGCCAGTCCCCATGCGAGTTGCTAGGGGGCCTCTCGGGATTCCTCTCCCGTCGATACCGGGGCCAAAAACCTTGTGTGGAGTCAGGGCCGGAACCGAGGATTCCTCTCAGGGGCTGACATGGATCTTTGGGTACTTCTGGAGTCTCCCCAGGGGAGTCAGGCCTCGTCTCGAGTGGGGGCATGCACGTGCGCTTTCCTTCCATGCTGTAGCAGCAATGTCACGCTTCCCGTCGCGTGGATCAAAGGATCTGTGGTTTTCCCTCGAGGCTTTCCCACAGGGCTGTCCCACGTGCCACCGTGGTGTGAGTCGATCCTCGGCGTGAAAGATGAGCCAGTGCAGGGCAAAGAGGTTCCTCTGGAATGGACTGAGACATCTGGGGGACTCTTGGAATGGTGGTACGACCATGGAGTTCCTCTCGCCTTTCCTGTTGAGAGTGCCTCCTCTTGAGATGCGACGGGAACGCCGGGAATTCTTTCCCGTTGATAGCAGGGAAAGGATCCCTCATCTCGAGCTACGAGTGGGAAACGGGGCTCCTCTGCATGTGGGCGGGACCATCGTGTTTCCTCTCGAGTGGAGACGGGTATGGCGGTGAACTTCTTGAGTTGCAGCAAGGGTGAGAAAGACCCTTTCAAAGTTCCAGAGGTTCGGTGTCATTAGTCTCCAGACGCCTCATCGGAAATAGGCCTCATCTCGCCTGGAAGGGAGAACTTCCTGGATTTTCTCGAGGTGCGGCAGGTGTTCTCGAGATACGACGGGGACCTCAGGGACCCGCCCTGGTGTCCTCAGGAAAGGCCAGTCCCCATGCGAGTTGCTCGGGAGCCTCTCGGGATTTCTCTCCCGTCGATACCGGGGCCAAAATCCATCTGTGGAGTCAGGGCCGGAACCGAGGATTCCTCTCAGGGGCTGACATGGGTCTTTGGGTACTTCTGGAGTCTCCCCAGGGGGGTCAGGCCTCCTCTCGAGTGGGGGCATGCATGTGCGCCTTCCTTCCAGGCTGTAGCAGCAATGTCACGCTTCCCGTCGCATGGATCAAAGGATCTGTGGTTTTCCCTCGAGGCTTTCCCTCGAGGCTTTCCCACAGGGCTGCCTCACATGCCACCGTTGTGTGAGTCGATCCTCGGCGTGAAAGATGAGCCAGTGCAGGGCAAAAAGGTTCCTCTGGAATGGACTGAGACATCTGGGGGACTCTTGGAATGGTGGTACGACCATGGAGTTCCTCTCGCCTTTCCTGTTGAGAGTGCCTCCTCTTGAGATGCGACGGGAACGCCGGGAAATCTTTCCCGTTGAAAGCAGGGAAAGGATCCCTCATCTCGAGCTACGAGGGGGAAACGGGGCTCCTCTGGATGTGGGCGGGACCATCGTGCTTCCTTTCGAGTGGAGACGGGTATGGCGGTGAAATTCTTGAGTTGCAGCAAGGGTGTGAAAGACCCTTTCGAAGTTCCAGAGGTTAGGTGTCATTAGTCTCCAGACGCCTCATCGGAAATAGGCCTCATTTCGCCTGGAAAGGAGAACTTCCTGGATTTTCTCGAGTTGCGGCAGGTGTTCTCGATTTACGACGGGGACCTCACGGACCCGCCCTGGTGGCCTCAGGAACGGCCAGTCCCCATGCGAGTTTCTAGGGGGCCTCTCGGGATTCCTCTCCCATCGATACTGGCGCAAAAACCTTGTGTGGAGTCAGGGCCGGAACCGAGGATTCCTCTCAGGGGCTGACATGGATCTTTGGGTACTTCTGGAGTCTCCCCAGGGGAGTCAGGCCTCGTCTCGAGTGGGGGCATGCACGTGCGCTTTCCTTCCAGGCTGTAGCAGCAATGTCACGCTTCCCGTCGCGTGGATCAAAGGATCTGTGGTTTTCCCTCGAGGCTTTCCCTCGAGGCTTTCCCACAGGGCTGTCCCACGTGCCACCGTGGTGTGAGTCGATCCTCGGCGTGAAAGATGAGCCAGTGCAGGGCAAAGAGGCTCCTCTGGAATGGACTGAGACATCTGGGGGACTCTTGGAATGGTGGTAAGACCATGGAGTTCCTCTCGCCTTTCCTGTTGAGAGTGCCTCCTCTTGAGATGCGACGGGAAGGCCGGGAATTCTTTCCCGTTGAAAGCAGGGAAAGGATCCCTCATCTCGAGCTACGAGGGGGAAACGGGGCTCCTCTGGATGTGGGCGGGACCATCGTGCTTCCTCTCGAGTGGAGACGGGTACGGCGGTGAACTTCTTGAGTTGCAGCAAGGGTGTGAAAGACCCTTTCGAAGTTCCAGAGGTTAGGTGTCATTTGTCTCCAGAGGCCTCATCGGAAATAGGCCTCATCTCGCCTGGAAGGGAGAACTTCCTGGATTTTCTCGAGTTGCGGCAGGTGTTCTCGAGTTACGACGGGAACCTCAGGGACCCGCCCTGGTGGCCTCCGGAGAGGCCAGTCCCCATGCGAGTTGCTAGGGGCCCTCTCGGGATTCCTCTCCCGTCGATACCGGGGCCAAAAACCTTGTGTGGAGTCAGGGCCGGAACCGAGGATTCCTCTCAGGGGCTGACATGGATCTTTGGGTACTTCTGGAGTCTCCCCAGGGGAGTCAGGCCTCGTCTCGAGTGGGGGCATGCACGTTCGCTTTCCTTCCAGGCTGTAGCAGCAATGTCACGCTTCCCGTCGCGTGGATCAAAGGATCTGTGGTTTTCCCTCGAGGCTTTCCCTCGAGGCTTTTCCACAGGGCTGTCCCACGTGCCACCGTGGTGTGAGTCGATCCTCGGCGTGAAAGATGAGCCAGTGCAGGGCAAAGAGGCTCCTCTGGAATGGACTGAGACATCTGGGGGACTCTTGGAATGGTGGTACGACCATGGAGTTCCTCTCGCCTTTCCTGTTGAGAGTGCCTCCTCTTGAGATGCGACGGGAACGCCGGGAATTCTTTCCCGTTGAAAGCAGGGAATGGATCCCTCATCTCGAGCTCCGAGGGGGAAACGGGGCTCCTCTGGATGTGGGCGGGACCATCGTGCTTCCTCTCGAGTGGAGACGGGTATGGCGGTGAACTTCTTGAGTTGCAGCAAGGGTGTGAAAGACCCTTTCGAAGTTCCAGAGTTTAGGTGTCATTAGTCTCCAGACGCCTCATCGGAAATAGGCCTCATCTCGCCTGGAAGGGAGAACTTCCTGGATTTTCTCGAGTTGCGGCAGGTGTTCTCGAGTTACGACGGGGACCTCAGGGACCCGCCCTGGTGGCCTCAGGAGAGGCCAGTCCCCATGCGAGTTGCTAGGGGGCCTCTCGGGATTCCTCTCCGGTAGATACCGGGGCAAAAAACCTTGTGTGGAGTCCGGGCCGGAACCGAGGATTCCTCTCAGGGGCTGACATGGATCTTTGGGTACTTCTGGAGTCTCCCCAGGGGAGTCAGGCCTCGTCTCGAGTGGGGGCATGCACGTGCACTTTCCTTCCAGGCTGTAGCAGCAATGTCACGCTTCCCGTCCCGTGGATCAAAGGATCTGTTGTTTTCCCTCGAGGCTTTCGCTCGAGGCTTTCCCACAGGCCTGTCCCACGTGCCACGGTGGTGTGAGTCGATCCTCGGCGTGAAAGATGAGCCAGTGCAGGGCAAAGAGGTTACTCTGGAATGGACTGAGACATCTGGGGGACTCTTGGAATGATGGTACGACCATGGAGTTCCTCTCGCCTTTCCTGTTGAGAGTGCCTCCTCTTGAGATGCGACAGGAACGCCGGGAATTCTTTCCCGTTGAAAGCAGGGAAAGGATCCCTCATCTCGAGCTACGAGGGGGAAACTGGGCTCCTCTGGATGTGGGCGGGACCATCGTGTTTCCTCTCGAGTGGAGACGGGTATGGCGGTGAACTTCTTGAGTTGCAGCAAGGATGTGAAAGACCCTTTCGAAGTTCCAGAGGTTAGGTGTCATTAGTCTCCAGAGGCCTCATCGGAAATAGGCCTCATCTCGCCTGGAAGGGAGAACTTCCTGGATTTTCTCGAGTTGCGGCAGGTGTTCTCGAGTTACGACGGGGACCTCAGGGACCCGCGCTGGTGGCCTCAGGAGAGTCCAGTCCCCATGCGAGTTGCTAGGGGGCCTCTCGGGATTCCTCTCCCGTCGATACCGGGGCCAAAAACCTTGTGTGGAGTCAGGGCCGGAACCGAGGATTCCTCTCAGGGGCTGACATGGATCTTTGGGTACTTCTGGAGTCTCCCCAGGGGAGTCAGGCCTCGTCTCGAGTGGGGGCATGCACGTGCGCTTTCCTTCCAGGCTGTAGCAGCAATGTCACGCTTCCTGTGGCGTGGATCAAAGGATCTGTGGTTTTCCCTCGAGGCTTTCCCTCGAGGCTTTCCCACAGGGCTGTCCCACGTGCCACCGTTGTGTGTTTCGATCCTCGGCGTGAAAGATGAGCCAGTGCAGGGCAAAGAGGTTCCTCTGGAATGGACTGAGACATCTGGGGGACTCTTGGAATGGTGGTACGACCATGGAGTTCCTCTCGCCTTTCCTGTTGAGAGTGCCTCCTCTTGAGATGCGACGGGAACGCCGGGAATTCTTTCCCGTTTAAAGCAGGGAAAGGATCCCTCATCTCGAGCTCCGATTGGGAAACGGGGCTCCTCTGGATGTGGGCGGGACCATCGTGCTTCCTCTCGAGTGGAGACGGTATGGCGGTGAACTTCTTGAGTTGCAGCAAGGGTGTGAAAGACCCTTTCGAAGTTCCAGAGGTTAGGTGTCATTAGTCTCCAGACGCCTCATCGGAAATAGGCCTCATCTCGCCTGGAAGGGAGAACTTCCTGGATTTTCTCGAGTTGCGGCAGGTGTTCTCGAGTTACGACGGGGACCTCTGGGACCCGCCCTGGTGGCCTCAGGAGAGGCCAGTCCCCATGCGAGTTGCTAGGGGGCCTCTCGGGATTCCTCTCCCGTCGATACCGGGGCCAAAAACCTTGTGTGGAGTCAGGGCCGGAACCAAGGATTCCTCTCAGGGGCTGACATGGATCTTTGGGTACTTCTGGAGTCTCCCCAGGGGAGTCAGGCCTCGTCTCGAGTGGGGGCATGAACGTGCGCTTTCCTTTCAGGCTGTAGCACCAATGTCACGCTTCCCGTAGCGTGGATCAAAGGATCTGTGGTTTTCCCTCGAGGCTTTCCCTCGAGGCTTTCCCACAGGGCTGTCCCACGTGCCAACGTGGTGTGAGTCGATCCTCGGCGTGAAAGATGAGCCAGTGCAAGGCAAAGAGGTTCCTCTGGAATGGACTGAGACATCTGGGGGACTCTTGGAATGGTGGTACGACCATGGAGTTCCTCTCGCCTTTCCTGTTGAGAGTGCCTCCCCTTTAGATGCGACGGGAACGCCGGGAATTCTTTCCCGTTGAAAGCAGGGAAAGGATCCCTCATCTCGAGCTACGAGGGGGAAACTGGGCTCCTCTGGATGTGGGCGGGACGATCGTGCTTGCTCTCGAGTGGACACGGGTATGGCGCTGAACTTCTTGAGTTGCAGCAAGGGTGTGAAAGACCCTTTCGAAGTTCCAGAGGTTAGGTGTCATTAGTCTCCAGACGCCTCATCGGAAATAGGCCTCATCTCGCCTGGAAGGAAGAACTTCCTGGATTTTCTCGAGTTGCGGCAGGTGTTCTCGAGTTACGACGGGGACCTCTGGGACCCGCCCTGGTGGCCTCAGGAGAGGCCAGTCCCCATGCGAGTTGCTAGGGGGCCTCTCGGGATTCCTCTCCCGTCGATACCGGGGCCAAAAACCTTGTGTGGAGTCAGGGCCGGAACCAAGGATTCCTCTCAGGGGATGACATGGATCTTTGGGTACTTCTGGAGTCTCCCCAGGGGAGTCAGGCCTCGTCTCGAGTGGGGGCATGAACGTGCGCTTTCCTTCCAGGCTGTAGCACCAATGTCACGCTTCCCGTAGCGTGGATCAAAGGATCTGTGGTTTTCCCTCGAGGCTTTCCCTCGAGGCTTTCCCACAGGGCTGTCCCACGTGCCACCGTGGTGTGAGTCGATCCTCGGCGTGAAAGATGAGCCAGTGCAGGGCAAAGAGGTTCCTCTGGAATGGACTGAGACATCTGGGGGACTCTTGGAATGGTGGTACGACCATGGAGTTCCTCTCGCCTTTCCTGTTGAGAGTGCCTCCCCTTGAGATGCGACGGGAACGCCGGGAATTCTTTCCCGTTGAAAGCAGGGAAAGGATCCCTCATATCGAGCTACGAGGGGGAAACTGGGCTCCTCTGGATGTGGGCGGGACGATCGTGCTTCCTCTCGAGTGGACACGGGTATGGCGCTGAACTTCTTGAGTTGCAGCAAGGGTGTGAAAGACCCTTTCGAAGTTCCAGAGGTTAGGTGTCATTCGTCTCCAAACGCCTCATCGGAAATAGGCCTCATCTCGCCTGGAAGGGAGAACTTCCTGGATTTTCTCGAGTTGCGGCAGGTGTTCTCGAGTTACGACGGGGACCTCAGGGACCCGCCCTGGTGGCCTCAGGAGAGGCCAGTCCCCATGCGAGTTACTAGGGGGCCTCTCAGGATTCCTCTCCGGTCGATACCGGGGCAAAAAACCTTGTGTGGAGTCAGGGCCGGAACCGAGGATTCCTCTCAGGGGCTGACATGGATCTTTGGGTACTTCTGGAGTCTCCCCAGGGGAGTCAGGCCTCGTCTCGAGTGGGGGCATGCACGTGCGCTTTCCTTCCAGGCTGTAGCACCAATATCACGCTTCCCATAGCGTGGATCAAAGGATCTGTGGTTTTCCCTCGAGGCTTTCCCTCGAGGCTTTCCCACAGGGCTGTCCCACGTGCCACCGTGGTGTGAGTCGATCCTCGGCGTGAAAGATCAGCCAGTGCAGGGCAAAGAGGTTCCTCTGGAATGGACTGAGACATCTGGGGGACTCTTGGAATGGTGGTATGACCATGGAGTTCCTCTCGCCTTTCCTGTTGAGAGTGCCTCCTCTTGAGATGCGACGGGAACGCCGGGAATTCTTTCCCGTTGAAAGCAGGGAAAGGATCCCTCATCTCGAGCTACGAGGGGGAAACTGGGCTACTCTGGATGTGGGCGGGACGATCGTGCTTCCTCTCGAGTGGACACGGGTATGGCGCTGACCTTCTTGAGTTGCAGCAAGGGTGTGAAAGACCCTTTCGAAGTTCCAGAGGTTAGGTGTCATTCGTCTCCAAACGCCTCATCGGAAATAGGCCTCATCTCGCCTGGAAGGGAGAACTTCCTGGATTTTCTCGAGTTGCGGCAGGTGTTCTCGAGTTACGACGGTGACCTCAGGGACCCGCCCTGGTGGCCTCAGGAGAGGCCAGTCCCCATGCGAGTTACTAGGGGGCCTCTCGGGATTCCTCTCCGGTCGATACCGGGGCAAAAAACCTTGTGTGGAGTCAGGGCCGGAACCGAGGATTCCTCTCAGGGGCTGACATGGATCTTTGGGTACTTCTGGAGTCTCCCCAGGGGAGTCAGGCCTCGTCTCGAGTGGGGGCATGCACGTACGCTTTCCTTCCAGGCTGTAGCAGCAATGTCACGCTTCCCGTCCCGTGGATCAAAGGATCTGTGGTTTTCCCTCGAGGCTTTCGCTCGAGGCTTTCCCACAGGGCTGTCCCACGTGCCACCGTGGTGTGAGTCGATCCTCGGCGTGAAAGATGAGCCAGTGCAGGGCAAAGAGGTTCCTCTGGAATGGACTGAGACATCTGGGGGACTCTTGGAATGATGGTACGACCATGGAGTTCCTCTCGCCTTTCCTGTTGAGAGTGCCTCCTCTTGAGATGCGACGGGAACGCCGGGAATTCTTTCCCGTTGAAAGCAGGGAAAGGATCCCTCATCTCGAGCTACGAGGGGGAAACTGGGCTCCTCTGGATGTGGGCGGGACCATCGTGCTTCCTCTCGAGTGGAGACGGGTATGGCGGTGAACTTCTTGTGTTGCAGCAAGGATGTGAAAGACCCTTTCGAAATTCCAGAGGTTAGGTGTCATTAGTCTCCAGAGGCCTCATCGGAAATAGGCCTCATCTCGCCTGGAAGGGAGAACTTCCTGGATTTTCTCGAGTTGCGGCAGGTGTTCTCGAGTTACGACGGGGACCTCAGGGACCCGCCCTGGTGGCCTCAGGAGAGGCCAGTCCCCATGCGAGTTGCTAGGGGGCCTCTCGGGATTCCTCTCCCGTAGATACCGGGGCCAAAAACCTTGTGTGGAGTCAGGGCCGGAACCGAGGATTCCTCTCAGGGGCTGACATGGATCTTTGGGTACTTGTGGAGTCTCCCCAGGGGAGTCAGGCCTCGTCTCGAGTGGGGGCATGCACGTGCGCTTTCCTTCCAGGCTGTAGCAGCAATGTCACGCTTCCCGTGGCGTGGATCAAAGGATCTGTGGTTTTCCCTCGAGGCTTTCCCTCGAGGCTTTCCCACAGGGCTGTCCCACGTGCCACCGTGGTGTGAGTCGATCCTCGGCGTGAAAGATCAGCCAGTGCAGGGCAAAGAGGTTCCTCTGGAATGGACTGAGACATCTGGGGGACTCTTGGAATGGTGGTACGACCATGGAGTTCCTCTCGCCTTTCCTGTTGAGAGTGCCTCCTCTTGAGATGCGACGGGAACGCCGGGAATTCTTTCCCGTTGAAAGCAGTGAAAGGATCCCACATCTCGAGCTACGAGGGGGAAACGGGGTTCCTCTGGATGTGGGCGGGACCATCGTGCTTCCTCTCGAGTGGACACGGGTATGGCGGTGAACTTCTTGAGTTGCAGCAAGGATGTGAAAGACCCTTTCAAAGTTCCAGAGGTTAGGTGTCATTCGTCTCCAGACGCCTCATCGGAAATAGGCCTCATCTCGCCTGGAAGGTAGAACTTTCTGGATTTTCTCGAGTTGCGGCAGGTGTTGTCGAGTTACGACGGGGACCTCAGAGACCCGCCCTGGTGGCCTCAGGAGAGGCCAGTCCCCATGCGAGTTGCTAGGGGGCCTCTCGGGATTCCTCTCCCGTCGATACCGGGGCCAAAAACCTTGTGTGGAGTCAGGGCCGGAACCGAGGATTCCTCTCAGGGGCTGACATCGATCTTTGGGTACTTGTGGAGACTCCCCAGCGGAGTCAGGCCTCGTCTCGTGTGGGGGCATGCACGTGCGCTTTCCTTCCAGGCTGTAGCAGCAATGTCACGCTTCCCGTCGCGTGGATCAAAGGATCTGTGGTTTTCCCTCGAGGCTTTCCCACAGGGCTGTCCCACGTGCCACCGTGGTGTGAGTCGATCCTCGGCGTGAAAGATGAGCCAGTGCAGGGCAAAGAGCTTCCCCTGGAAAGGACTGAGACATCTGGGGGACTCTTGGAATGGTGGTACGAACTTGGAGTTCCTCTCGCCTTTCCTGTTGAGAGTTCCTCCTCTTGAGATGCGACGGGAACGCCGGGAATTCTTTCCCGTTGAAAGCAGGGAAAGGATCCCTCATCTCGAGCTACGAGGGGGAAACGGGGCTCCTCTTAATGTGAGCGGGACCATCGTGCTTCCTCTCGAGTGGAGACGGGTATGGCTGTGAACTTCTTGAGTTGCAGCATGGGTGTGAAAGACCCTTTTGAAGTCCCAGAGATTAGCTGTCATTAGACTCCAGACGCCTCATCGGAAATAGGCCTCATCTCGCCTGGAACGGAGAACTTCCTGGATTTTCTCCAGTTGCGGCAGGTGTTCTCGAGTTACGACGGGGACGTCAGGGACAAGCCCTGGTGGCCTCAGGAAACTCCAGTCCCCATGCGAGTTGCTAGGGTGCCTCTCGGGATTCCTCTCCAGTCGATACCGGGGCCAAAAACCTTATGTGGAGTCAGGGCCGGAACGGAGGATTCCTCTAAGGGGCTGACATGGATCTTTGGGTCTTTCTGGAGTCTCCCCAGGGGAGTCAGGCCTCGTCTCGAGTGGGGGCATGCACGTGCGCTTTCCTTCCAGGCTGTAGCAGCAATATCACGCTTCCCGTCGCGTGGATCAAAGGATCTGTAGTTTTCCCTCTAGGCTTTCCCTCGAGGCTATCCCACAGGGCTGTCCCACGTGCCACCGTGGTGTGAGTCGATCTTCGGCATGAAAGATGAGCCAGTGCAGGGCAAAGAGGTTCCTCTGGAATGGACTGAAACATCTGGGGGACTCTTGGAATGGTGGTACGACCATGGACTTCCTCTCGTCTTTCCTGTTGAGAGTGCCTCCTCTTGAGATGCGACGGGAACGCCGAAAATACTTTCCCGTTGATAGCAGGGAAAGGATCCTTCATCTCGAGCTACGAGGGGCAAACGGGGCTCCTCTGGATGTGGGCGGGACCATCATGTTTCCTCTCGAGTGGAGACGGTTATGGCGGTGAACTTCTTGAGTTGCAGCAAGGGTGTGAAAGACCCTTTCGAAGTTCCAGAGGTTCCGTGTCATTAGTCTCCAGACGCCTCATCGGAAATAGGCCTCATCTCGCCTGGAAGGGAGAACTTCCTGAAGTTTCTCGAGTTGCGGCAGGTGTTCTCTAGTTACGACGGGGACCTCAGGGACCCGCCCTGGTGGCCTCAGGAAAGGCCAGTCCCCATGCGAGTTGCTCGGGGGCCTCTCAGGATTCCTCTCCTGTCGATACCGGGGCCAAAAAACTTCTGTGGAGTCAGGGCCGGAACCGAGGATTCCTCTCAGGGGCTGACATGGATCTTTGGGTACTTCTGGAGTCTCCACAGGGGAGTCAGGCCTCGTCTCGAGTGGGGGCATGCACGTGCGCTTTCCTTCCAGGCTGTAGCAGCAATGTCTCGGTTCCTGTCGCGTGGATCAAAGGATCTGTGGTTTTCCCTCGAGGCTTTCCCACAGGGCTGTCCCACGTGCCACCGTGGTGTGAGTCGATTCTCGGCGTGAAAGATGAGACAGTGCAGGGCAAAGAGGTTCCTCTGGATTGGACTGAGACATCTGGGGGACTCTTGGAATGGTGGTACGACCATGGAGTTCCTCTCGCCTTTCCTGTTGAGAGTGCCTCCTCTTGAGATGCGACGGGAACGCCGGGAATTCTTTCCCGTTGAAAACAGGGAAAGGATCCCTCATCTCGAGCTACGAGGGGGAAACTCGGCTCCTCTGGATGTGGGCGGGACCATCGTGCTTCCTCTCGAGTGGAGACGGGTATGGCGGTGAAATTCTTGAGTTGCAGCAAGGGTGTGAAAGACCCTTTCGAAGTTCCAGAGGTTAGGTGTCATTAGTCTCCAGACGCCTCATCGGAAATAGGCCTCACTTCGCCTGGAAAGGAGAACTTCCTGGATTTTCTCGAGTTGCGGCAGGTGTTCTCGATTTACGACGGGGACCTCAGGGACCCGCCCTGGTGGCCTCAGGTACGGCCAGTCCCCATGCTAGTTGCTAGGGGGCCTCTCGGGATTCCTCTCCCGTCGATACCGGGGCCAAAAACCTTGTGTGGAGTCAGGGCCGGAACCGAGGATTCCTCTCAGGGGCTGACATGGATCTTTGGGTACTTCTGGAGTCTCCCCAGGGGAGTCAGGACTCGTCTCGAGTGGGGGCATGCACGTGCGCTTTCCTTCCAGGCTGTAGCAGCAATGTCATGCTTCCCGTCGCGTGGATCAAAGGATCTGTGGTTTTCCCTCGAGCCTTTCCCTCGAGGCTTTCCCACAGGGCTGTCCCACGTGCCACCGTAGTGTGAGTCGATCCTCGGCGTGACAGATGAGCCAGTGCAGGGCAAAGAGTTTCCTCTGGAATGGACTGAGAAATCTCGGGGACTCTTGGAATGGTGGTACGACCATGGAGTTCCTCTCATCTTTCCTGTTGAGAGTGCCTCCACTTGAGATGCGACGGGAACGCCGGGAATTCAATCCCGTTGATAGCAGGGAAAGAATCCCTCATCTCGAGCTACGAGGGGGAAACGGGGCTCCTCTGGATGTGGGCGGGACAATCGTGTTTAATCTCGAGTGGAGACGGGTATGGCGGTGAACTTCTTGAGTTGCAGCAAGGGTGTGAAAGACCCTTTCGAAGTTCCAGAGGTTCGGTGTCATTAGTCTCCAGACGCCTCATCGGAAATAGGCCTCATCTCGCCTGGAAGGGAGAACTTCCTGGATTTTCTCGAGTTGCGGCAGGTGTTCTCGAGTTACGACGGGGACCTCAGGGACCCGCCCTGGTGGCCTCAGGAGAGGCCACTCCCCATGCGAGTTGCTAGGGGGCCTCTCGGGATTCCTCTCCCGTCGATACCGGGGCCAAAAACCTTGTGTGGAGTCAGGGCCGGAACTGAGGATTCCTCTCAGGGGCTGACATGGATCTTTGGGTACTTGTGGAGTCTCCCCAGGGGAGTCAGGCCTCGTCTCGAGTGGGGGCATGCACGTGCGCTTTCCTTCCAGGCTGTAGCAGCAATGTCACGCTTCCCGTCGCGTGGATCAAAGGATCTGTGATTTTCCCTCGAGGCTTTCGCTCGAGGCTTTCCCACAGGGCTGTGCCACGTGCCACCGTGGTGTGAGTCGATCCTCGGCGTGAAAGATGAGCCAGTGCAGGGCAAAGAGGTTCCTCTGGAATGGACTGAGACATCTGGGGGACTCTTGGAATGGTGGTACGACCATGGAGTTCCTCTCGCCTTTCCTGTTGAGAGTTCCTCCTCTTGAGATGCGACGGGAACGCCGGGAATTCTTTCCCGTTGAAAGCAGGGAATGGATCCCTCATCTCGAGCTACGAGGGGGAAACGGGGCTCCTCTGGATGTGGGCGGGACCATCGTGCTTCCTCTCGAGTGGAGACGGGTATGGCGGTGAACTTCTTGAGTTGCAGCAAGGGTGTGAAAGACCCTTTCGAAGTTCCAGAGGTTAGGTGTCATTTGTCTCCAGAGGCCTCATCGGAAATAGGCCTCATCTCGCCTGGAATGGAGAAGTTCCTGGATTTTCTCGAGTTGCGGCAGGTGTTCTCGAGTTACGACGGGGACCTCAGGGACCCGCCGTGGTGGCCTCAGGAGAGGCCAGTCCCCATGCGAGTTGCTAGGGGGCCTCTCGGGATTCCTCTCCCGTCGATACCGGGGCCAAAAACCTTGTGTGGAGTCAGGGCCGGAACCGAGGATTCCTCTCAGGGGCTGACATGGATCTTTGGGTACTTCTGGAGTCTCCCCAGGGGAGTCAGGCCTCGTCTCGAGTGGGGGCATGCACGTGCGCTTTCCTTCCAGGCTGTAGCAGCAATGTCACGCTTCCCGTCGCGTGGATCAAAGGATCTGTGGTTTTCCCTCGAGGCTTTCCCTCGAGGCTTTCCCACAGGGCTGTCCCACGTGCCACCGTGGTGTGAGTCGATCCTCGGCGTGAAAGATGAGCCAGTGCAGGGCAAAGAGGCTCCTCTGGAATGGACTGAGACATCTGGGGGACTCTTGGCATGGTGGTACGACCATGGAGTTCCTCTCGCCTTTCCTGTTGAGAGTGCCTCCTCTTGAGATGCGACGGGAACGCCGGGAATTCTTTCCCGTTGAAAGCAGGGAAAGGATCCCTCATCTCGAGCTCCGAGGGGGAAACGGGGCTCCTCTGGATGTGGGCGGGACCATCGTGCTTCCTTTCGAGTGGAGACGGGTATGGAGGTGAACTTCTTGAGTTGCATCAAGGGTGTGAAAAACCCTTTCGAAGTTCCAGAGGTTTGTTGTCATTTGTCTCCAGACGCCTCATCGGAAATAGGCCTCATCTCGCCTGGAAGGGAGAACTTCCTGGATTTTCTCGAGTTGCGGCAGGTGTTCTCGAGTTACGACGGGGACCTCAGGGACCCGCCCTGGTGGCCTCAGGAGAGGCCAGTCCCCATGCGAGATGCTAGGGGGCCTCTCGGGATTCCTCTCCCGTCGATACCGGGGCAAAAACCTTGTGTGGAGTCAGGGCCGGAACCGAGGATTCCTCTCAGGGGCTGACATGGATCTTTGGGAACTTGTGGAGTCTCCCCAGGGGAGTCAGGCCTCGTCTCGAGTGGGGGCATGCACGTGCGCTTTCCTTCCAGGCTGTAGCAGCAATGTCACGCTTCCCGTCGCGTGGATCAAAGGATCTGTGGTTTTCCCTCGAGGCTTTCCTTCGAGGCTTTCCCACAGGGCTGTCCCACGTGCCACCGTGGTGTGAGTCGATCCTCGGCGTGAAAGATGAGCCAGTGCAGGGCAAAGAGGCTCCTCTGGAATGGACTGAGACATCTGGGGGACTCTTGGAATGGTGGTACGACCATGGAGTTCCTCTCGCCTTTCCTGTTGAGAGTGCCTCCTCTTGAGATGCGACGGGAACGCCGGGAATTCTTTCCCGTTGAAAGCAGGGAAAGGATCCCTCATCTCGAGCTACGAGGGGGAAACGGGGCTCCTCTGGATTTGGGCGGGACCATCGTGCTTCCTCTCGAGTGGAGACGGGTACGGCGGTGAACTTATTGAGTTGCAGCAAGGGTGTGAAACACCCTTTCGAAGTTCCAGAGGTTAGGTGTCATTAGTCTCCAGAGGCCTCATCGGAAATAGGCCTCATCTCGCCTGGAAGGGAGAACTTCCTGGATTTTCTCGAGTTGCGGCAGGTGTTGTCGAGTTACGACGGGGACCTCAGAGACCCGCCCTGGTGGCCTCAGGAGAGGCCAGTCCCCATGCGAGTTGCTAGGGGGCCTCTCGGGATTCCTCTCCCGTCGATACCGGGGCCAAAAACCTTGTGTGGAGTCAGGGCCGGAACCGAGGATTCCTCTCAGGGGCTGACATCGATCTTTTGGTACTTGTGGAGACTCCCCAGCGGAGTCAGGCCTCGTCTCGTGTGGGGGCATGCACGTGCGCTTTCCTTCCAGGCTGTAGCAGCAATGTCACGCTTCCCGTCGCGTGGATCAAAGGATCTGTGGTTTTCCCTCGAGGCTTTCCCACAGGGCTGTCCCACGTGCCACCGTGGTGTGAGTCGATCCTCGGCGTGAAAGATGAGCCAGTGCAGGGCAAAGAGCTTCCTCTGGAAAGGATTGAGACATCTGGGGGACTCTTGGAATGGTGGTACGAACTTGGAGTTCCTCTCGCCTTTCCTGTTGAGAGTTCCTCCTCTTGAGATGCGACGGGAACGCCGGGAATTCTTTCCCGTTGAAAGCAGGGAAAGGATCCCTCATCTCGAGCTACGAGGGGGAAACGGGGCTCCTCTTAATGTGGGCGGGACCATCGTGCTTCCTCTCGAGTGGAGACGGGTATGGCTGTGAACTTCTTGAGTTGCAGCATGGGTGTGAAAGACCCTTTTGAAGTCCCAGAGATTAGCTGTCATTAGACTCCAGACGCCTCATCGGAAATAGGCCTCATCTCGCCTGGAACGGAGAACTTCCTGGATTTTCTCCAGTTGCGGCAGGTGTTCTCGAGTTACGACGGGGACGTCAGGGACAAGCCCTGGTGGCCTCAGGAAACTCCAGTCCCCATGCGAGTTGCTAGGGTGCCTCTCGGGATTCCTCTCCAGTCGATACCGGGGCCAAAAACCTTATGTGGAGTCAGGGCCGGAACGGAGGATTCCTCTAAGGGGCTGACATGGATCTTTGGGTCTTTCTGGAGTCTCCCCAGGGGAGTCAGGCCTCGTCTCGAGTGGGGGCATGCACGTGCGCTTTCCTTCCAGGCTGTAGCAGCAATATCACGCTTCCCGTCGCGTGGATCAAAGGATCTGTAGTTTTCCCTCTAGGCTTTCCCTCGAGGCTATCCCACAGGGCTGTCCCACGTGCCACCGTGGTGTGAGTCGATCTTCGGCATGAAAGATGAGCCAGTGCAGGGCAAAGAGGTTCCTCTGGAATGGACTGAAACATCTGGGGGACTCTTGGAATGGTGGTACGACCATGGACTTCCTCTCGTCTTTCCTGTTCAGAGTGCCTCCTCTTGAGATGCGACGGGAACGCCGAAAATACTTTCCCGTTGATAGCAGGGAAAGGATCCTTCATCTCGAGCTACGAGGGGCAAACGGGGCTCCTCTGGATGTGGGCGGGACCATCATGTTTCCTCTCGAGTGGAGACGGTTATGGCGGTGAACTTCTTGAGTTGCAGCAAGGGTGTGAAAGACCCTTTCGAAGTTCCAGAGGTTCCGTGTCATTAGTCTCCAGACGCCTCATCGGAAATAGGCCTCATCTCGCCTGGAAGGGAGAACTTCCTGAAGTTTCTCGAGTTGCGGCAGGTGTTCTCGAGTTACGACGGGGACCTCAGGGACCCGCCCTGGTGGCCTCAGGAAAGGCCAGTCCCCATGCGAGTTGCTCGGGGGCCTCTCAGGATTCCTCTCCTGTCGATACCGGGGCCAAAAAACTTCTGTGGAGTCAGGGCCGGAACCGAGGATTCCTCTCAGGGGCTGACATGGATCTTTGGGTACTTCTGGAGTCTCCACAGGGGAGTCAGGCCTCGTCTCGAGTGGGGGCATGCACGTGCGCTTTCCTTCCAGGCTGTAGCAGCAATGTCTCGGTTCCTGTCGCGTGGATCAAAGGATCTGTGGTTTTCCCTCGAGGCTTTCCCACAGGGCTGTCCCACGTGCCACCGTGGTGTGAGTCGATTCTCGGCGTGAAAGATGAGACAGTGCAGGGCAAAGAGGTTCCTCTGGATTGGACTGAGACATCTGGGGGACTCTTGGAATGGTGGTACGACCATGGAGTTCCTCTCGCCTTTCCTGTTGAGAGTGCCTCCTCTTGAGATGCGACGGGAACGCCGGGAATTCTTTCCCGTTGAAAACAGGGAAAGGATCCCTCATCTCGAGCTACGAGGGGGAAACTCGGCTCCTCTGGATGTGGGCGGGACCATCGTGCTTCCTCTCGAGTGGAGACGGGTATGGCGGTGAAATTCTTGAGTTGCAGCAAGGGTGTGAAAGACCCTTTCGAAGTTCCAGAGGTTAGGTGTCATTAGTCTCCAGACGCCTCATCGGAAATAGGCCTCACTTCGCCTGGAAAGGAGAACTTCCTGGATTTTCTCGAGTTGCGGCAGGTGTTCTCGATTTACGACGGGGACCTCAGGGACCCGCCCTGGTGGCCTCAGGTACGGCCAGTCCCCATGCTAGTTGCTAGGGGGCCTCTCGGGATTCCTCTCCCGTCGATACCGGGGCCAAAAACCTTGTGTGGAGTCAGGGCCGGAACCGAGGATTCCTCTCAGGGGCTGACATGGATCTTTGGGTACTTCTGGAGTCTCCCCAGGGGAGTCAGGACTCGTCTCGAGTGGGGGCATGCACGTGCGCTTTCCTTCCAGGCTGTAGCAGCAATGTCATGCTTCCCGTCGCGTGGATCAAAGGATCTGTGGTTTTCCCTCGAGGCTTTCCCTCGAGGCTTTCCCACAGGGCTGTCCCACGTGCCACCGTAGTGTGAGTCGATCCTCGGCGTGACAGATGAGCCAGTGCAGGGCAAAGAGTTTCCTCTGGAATGGACTGAGAAATCTCGGGGACTCTTGGAATGGTGGTACGACCATGGAGTTCCTCTCATCTTTCCTGTTGAGAGTGCCTCCACTTGAGATGCGACGGGAACGCCGGGAATTCAATCCCGTTGATAGCAGGGAAAGGATCCCTCATCTCGAGCTACGAGGGGGAAACGGGGCTCCTCTGGATGTGGGCGGGACAATCGTGTTTAATCTCGAGTGGAGACGGGTATGGCGGTGAACTTCTTGAGTTGCAGCAAGGGTGTGAAAGACCCTTTCGAAGTTCCAGAGGTTCGGTGTCATTAGTCTCCAGACGCCTCATCGGAAATAGGCCTCATCTCGCCTGGAAGGGAGAACTTCCTGGATTTTCTCGAGTTGCGGCAGGTGTTCTCGAGTTACGACGGGGACCTCAGGGACCCGCCCTGGTGGCCTCAGGAGAGGCCAGTCCCCATGCGAGTTGCTAGGGGGCCTCTCGGGATTCCTCTCCCGTCGATACCGGGGCCAAAAACCTTGTGTGGAGTCAGGGCCGGAACTGAGGATTCCTCTCAGGGGCTGACATGGATCTTTGGGTACTTGTGGAGTCTCCCCAGGGGAGTCAGGCCTCGTCTCGAGTGGGGGCATGCACGTGCGCTTTCCTTCCAGGCTGTAGCAGCAATGTCACGCTTCCCGTCGCGTGGATCAAAGGATCTGTGATTTTCCCTCGAGGCTTTCGCTCGAGGCTTTCCCACAGGGCTGTGCCACGTGCCACCGTGGTGTGAGTCGATCCTCGGCGTGAAAGATGAGCCAGTGCAGGGCAAAGAGGTTCCTCTGGAATGGACTGAGACATCTGGGGGACTCTTGGAATGGTGGTACGACCATGGAGTTCCTCTCGCCTTTCCTGTTGAGAGTTCCTCCTCTTGAGATGCGACGGGAACGCCGGGAATTCTTTCCCGTTGAAAGCAGGGAATGGATCCCTCATCTCGAGCTACGAGGGGGAAACGGGGCTCCTCTGGATGTGGGCGGGACCATCGTGCTTCCTCTCGAGTGGAGACGGGTATGGCGGTGAACTTCTTGAGTTGCAGCAAGGGTGTGAAAGACCCTTTCGAAGTTCCAGAGGTTAGGTGTCATTTGTCTCCAGAGGCCTCATCGGAAATAGGCCTCATCTCGCCTGGAATGGAGAAGTTCCTGGATTTTCTCGAGTTGCGGCAGGTGTTCTCGAGTTACGACGGGGACCTCAGGGACCCGCCGTGGTGGCCTCAGGAGAGGCCAGTCCCCATGCGAGTTGCTAGGGGGCCTCTCGGGATTCCTCTCCCGTCGATACCGGGGCCAAAAACCTTGTGTGGAGTCAGGGCCGGAACCGAGGATTCCTCTCAGGGGCTGACATGGATCTTTGGGTACTTCTGGAGTCTCCCCAGGGGAGTCAGGCCTCGTCTCGAGTGGGGGCATGCACGTGCGCTTTCCTTCCAGGCTGTAGCAGCAATGTCACGCTTCCCGTCGCGTGGATCAAAGGATCTGTGGTTTTCCCTCGAGGCTTTCCCTCGAGGCTTTCCCACAGGGCTGTCCCACGTGCCACCGTGGTGTGAGTCGATCCTCGGCGTGAAAGATGAGCCAGTGCAGGGCAAAGAGGCTCCTCTGGAATGGACTGAGACATCTGGGGGACTCTTGGCATGGTGGTACGACCATGGAGTTCCTCTCGCCTTTCCTGTTGAGAGTGCCTCCTCTTGAGATGCGACGGGAACGCCGGGAATTCTTTCCCGTTGAAAGCAGGGAAAGGATCCCTCATCTCGAGCTCCGAGGGGGAAACGGGGCTCCTCTGGATGTGGGCGGGACCATCGTGCTTCCTTTCGAGTGGAGACGGGTATGGAGGTGAACTTCTTGAGTTGCATCAAGGGTGTGAAAAACCCTTTCGAAGTTCCAGAGGTTTGTTGTCATTTGTCTCCAGACGCCTCATCGGAAATAGGCCTCATCTCGCCTGGAAGGGAGAACTTCCTGGATTTTCTCGAGTTGCGGCAGGTGTTCTCGAGTTACGACGGGGACCTCAGGGACCCGCCCTGGTGGCCTCAGGAAACTCCAGTCCCCATGCGAGTTGCTAGGGTGCCTCTCGGGATTCCTCTCCAGTCGATACCGGGGCCAAAAACCTTATGTGGAGTCAGGGCCGGAACGGAGGATTCCTCTAAGGGGCTGACATGGATCTTTGGGTCTTTCTGGAGTCTCCCCAGGGGAGTCAGGCCTCGTCTCGAGTGGGGGCATGCACGTGCGCTTTCCTTCCAGGCTGTAGCAGCAATATCACGCTTCCCGTCGCGTGGATCAAAGGATCTGTAGTTTTCCCTCTAGGCTTTCCCTCGAGGCTATCCCACAGGGCTGTCCCACGTGCCACCGTGGTGTGAGTCGATCTTCGGCATGAAAGATGAGCCAGTGCAGGGCAAAGAGGTTCCTCTGGAATGGACTGAAACATCTGGGGGACTCTTGGAATGGTGGTACGACCATGGACTTCCTCTCGTCTTTCCTGTTGAGAGTGCCTCCTCTTGAGATGCGACGGGAACGCCGAAAATACTTTCCCGTTGATAGCAGGGAAAGGATCCTTCATCTCGAGCTACGAGGGGCAAACGGGGCTCCTCTGGATGTGGGCGGGACCATCATGTTTCCTCTCGAGTGGAGACGGTTATGGCGGTGAACTTCTTGAGTTGCAGCAAGGGTGTGAAAGACCCTTTCGAAGTTCCAGAGGTTCCGTGTCATTAGTCTCCAGACGCCTCATCGGAAATAGGCCTCATCTCGCCTGGAAGGGAGAACTTCCTGAAGTTTCTCGAGTTGCGGCAGGTGTTCTCGAGTTACGACGGGGACCTCAGGGACCCGCCCTGGTGGCCTCAGGAAAGGCCAGTCCCCATGCGAGTTGCTCGGGGGCCTCTCAGGATTCCTCTCCTGTCGATACCGGGGCCAAAAAACTTCTGTGGAGTCAGGGCCGGAACCGAGGATTCCTCTCAGGGGCTGACATGGATCTTTGGGTACTTCTGGAGTCTCCACAGGGGAGTCAGGCCTCGTCTCGAGTGGGGGCATGCACGTGCGCTTTCCTTCCAGGCTGTAGCAGCAATGTCTCGGTTCCTGTCGCGTGGATCAAAGGATCTGTGGTTTTCCCTCGAGGCTTTCCCACAGGGCTGTCCCACGTGCCACCGTGGTGTGAGTCGATTCTCGGCGTGAAAGATGAGACAGTGCAGGGCAAAGAGGTTCCTCTGGATTGGACTGAGACATCTGGGGGACTCTTGGAATGGTGGTACGACCATGGAGTTCCTCTCGCCTTTCCTGTTGAGAGTGCCTCCTCTTGAGATGCGACGGGAACGCCGGGAATTCTTTCCCGTTGAAAACAGGGAAAGGATCCCTCATCTCGAGCTACGAGGGGGAAACTCGGCTCCTCTGGATGTGGGCGGGACCATCGTGCTTCCTCTCGAGTGGAGACGGGTATGGCGGTGAAATTCTTGAGTTGCAGCAAGGGTGTGAAAGACCCTTTCGAAGTTCCAGAGGTTAGGTGTCATTAGTCTCCAGACGCCTCATCGGAAATAGGCCTCACTTCGCCTGGAAAGGAGAACTTCCTGGATTTTCTCGAGTTGCGGCAGGTGTTCTCGATTTACGACGGGGACCTCAGGGACCCGCCCTGGTGGCCTCAGGTACGGCCAGTCCCCATGCTAGTTGCTAGGGGGCCTCTCGGGATTCCTCTCCCGTCGATACCGGGGCCAAAAACCTTGTGTGGAGTCAGGGCCGGAACCGAGGATTCCTCTCAGGGGCTGACATGGATCTTTGGGTACTTCTGGAGTCTCCCCAGGGGAGTCAGGACTCGTCTCGAGTGGGGGCATGCACGTGCGCTTTCCTTCCAGGCTGTAGCAGCAATGTCATGCTTCCCGTCGCGTGGATCAAAGGATCTGTGGTTTTCCCTCGAGGCTTTCCCTCGAGGCTTTCCCACAGGGCTGTCCCACGTGCCACCGTAGTGTGAGTCGATCCTCGGCGTGACAGATGAGCCAGTGCAGGGCAAAGAGTTTCCTCTGGAATGGACTGAGAAATCTCGGGGACTCTTGGAATGGTGGTACGACCATGGAGTTCCTCTCATCTTTCCTGTTGAGAGTGCCTCCACTTGAGATGCGACGCGAACGCCGGGAATTCAATCCCGTTGATAGCAGGGAAAGGATCCCTCATCTCGAGCTACGAGGGGGAAACGGGGCTCCTCTGGATGTGGGCGGGACAATCGTGTTTAATCTCGAGTGGAGACGGGTATGGCGGTGAACTTCTTGAGTTGCAGCAAGGGTGTGAAAGACCCTTTCGAAGTTCCAGAGGTTCGGTGTCATTAGTCTCCAGACGCCTCATCGGAAATAGGCCTCATCTCGCCTGGAAGGGAGAACTTCCTGGATTTTCTCGAGTTGCGGCAGGTGTTCTCGAGTTACGACGGGGACCTCAGGGACCCGCCCTGGTGGCCTCAGGAGAGGCCAGTCCCCATGCGAGTTGCTAGGGGGCCTCTCGGGATTCCTCTCCCGTCGATACCGGGGCCAAAAACCTTGTGTGGAGTCAGGGCCGGAACTGAGGATTCCTCTCAGGGGCTGACATGGATCTTTGGGTACTTGTGGAGTCTCCCCAGGGGAGTCAGGCCTCGTCTCGAGTGGGGGCATGCACGTGCGCTTTCCTTCCAGGCTGTAGCAGCAATGTCACGCTTCCCGTCGCGTGGATCAAAGGATCTGTGATTTTCCCTCGAGGCTTTCGCTCGAGGCTTTCCCACAGGGCTGTGCCACGTGCCACCGTGGTGTGAGTCGATCCTCGGCGTGAAAGATGAGCCAGTGCAGGGCAAAGAGGTTCCTCTGGAATGGACTGAGACATCTGGGGGACTCTTGGAATGGTGGTACGACCATGGAGTTCCTCTCGCCTTTCCTGTTGAGAGTTCCTCCTCTTGAGATGCGACGGGAACGCCGGGAATTCTTTCCCGTTGAAAGCAGGGAAAGGATCCCTCATCTCGAGCTCCGAGGTGGAAACGGGGCTCCTCTGGATGTGGGCGGGACCATCGTGCTTCCTCTCGAGTGGAGACGGGTATGGCGGTGAACTTCTTGAGTTGCAGCAAGGGTGTGAAAGACCCTTTCGAAGTTCCAGAGGTTAGGTGTCATTTGTCTCCAGAGGCCTCATCGGAAATAGGCCTCATCTCGCCTGGAATGGAGAAGTTCCTGGATTTTCTCGAGTTGCGGCAGGTGTTCTCGAGTTACGACGGGGACCTCAGGGACCCGCCGTGGTGGCCTCAGGAGAGGCCAGTCCCCATGCGAGTTGCTAGGGGGCCTCTCGGGATTCCTCTCCCGTCGATACCGGGGCCAAAAACCTTGTGTGGAGTCAGGGCCGGAACCGAGGATTCCTCTCAGGGGCTGACATGGATCTTTGGGTACTTCTGGAGTCTCCCCAGGGGAGTCAGGCCTCGTCTCGAGTGGGGGCATGCACGTGCGCTTTCCTTCCAGGCTGTAGCAGCAATGTCACGCTTCCCGTCGCGTGGATCAAAGGATCTGTGGTTTTCCCTCGAGGCTTTCCCTCGAGGCTTTCCCACAGGGCTGTCCCACGTGCCACCGTGGTGTGAGTCGATCCTCGGCGTGAAAGATGAGCCAGTGCAGGGCAAAGAGGCTCCTCTGGAATGGACTGAGACATCTGGGGGACTCTTGGCATGGTGGTACGACCATGGAGTTCCTCTCGCCTTTCCTGTTGAGAGTGCCTCCTCTTGAGATGCGACGGGAACGCCGGGAATTCTTTCCCGTTGAAAGCAGGGAAAGGATCCCTCATCTCGAGCTCCGAGGGGGAAACGGGGCTCCTCTGGATGTGGGCGGGACCATCGTGCTTCCTTTCGAGTGGAGACGGGTATGGAGGTGAACTTCTTGAGTTGCATCAAGGGTGTGAAAAACCCTTTCGAAGTTCCAGAGGTTTGTTGTCATTTGTCTCCAGACGCCTCATCGGAAATAGGCCTCATCTCGCCTGGAAGGGAGAACTTCCTGGATTTTCTCGAGTTGCGGCAGGTGTTCTCGAGTTACGACGGGGACCTCAGGGACCCGCCCTGGTGGCCTCAGGAGAGGCCAGTCCCCATGCGAGATGCTAGGGGGCCTCTCGGGATTCCTCTCCCGTCGATACCGGGGCAAAAACCTTGTGTGGAGTCAGGGCCGGAACCGAGGATTCCTCTCAGGGGCTGACATGGATCTTTGGGAACTTGTGGAGTCTCCCCAGGGGAGTCAGGCCTCGTCTCGAGTGGGGGCATGCACGTGCGCTTTCCTTCCAGGCTGTAGCAGCAATGTCACGCTTCCCGTCGCGTGGATCAAAGGATCTGTGGTTTTCCCTCGAGGCTTTCCTTCGAGGCTTTCCCACAGGGCTGTCCCACGTGCCACCGTGGTGTGAGTCGATCCTCGGCGTGAAAGATGAGCCAGTGCAGGGCAAAGAGGCTCCTCTGGAATGGACTGAGACATCTGGGGGACTCTTGGAATGGTGGTACGACCATGGAGTTCCTCTCGCCTTTCCTGTTGAGAGTGCCTCCTCTTGAGATGCGACGGGAACGCCGGGAATTCTTTCCCGTTGAAAGCAGGGAAAGGATCCCTCATCTCGAGCTACGAGGGGGAAACGGGGCTCCTCTGGATTTGGGCGGGACCATCGTGCTTCCTCTCGAGTGGAGACGGGTACGGCGGTGAACTTATTGAGTTGCAGCAAGGGTGTGAAACACCCTTTCGAAGTTCCAGAGGTTAGGTGTCATTAGTCTCCAGAGGCCTCATCGGAAATAGGCCTCATCTCGCCTGGAAGGGAGAACTTCCTGGATTTTCTCGAGTTGCGGCAGGTGTTCTCGAGTTACGACGGGGACCTCAGGGACCCGCCCTGTTGGCCTCAGGAGAGGCCAGTCCCCATGCGAGTTGCTAGGGGGCCTCTCGGGATTCCTCTCCCGTCGATACCGGGGCCAAAAACCTTGTGTGGAGTCAGGGCCGGAACCGAGGATTCCTCTCAGGGTCTGACATGGCTCTTTGGGTACTTCTGGAGTCTCCCCAGGGGAGTCAGGCCTCGTCTCGAGTGGGGGCATGCACGTGCGCTTTCCTTTCAGGCTGTAGCAGCAATGTCACGCTTCCCGTCCCGTGGATCAAAGGATCTGTGGTTTTCCCTCGAGGCTTTCCCTCGAGGCTTTCCCACAGGGCTGTCCCACATGCAACCGTGGTGTGAGTCGATCCTCGGCGTGAAAGATGAGCCAGTGCAGGGCAAAGAGGCTCCTCTGGAATGGACTGAGACATCTGGGGGACTCTTGGAATGGTGGTACGACCATGGAGTTCCTCTCGCCTTTCCTGTTGAGAGTGCCTCCTCTTGAGATGCGACGGGAACGCCGGGAATTCTTTCCCGTTGAAAGCAGGGAATGGATCCCTCATCTCGAGCTCCGAGGGGGAAACGGGTCTCCTCTGGATGTGGGCGGGACCATCGTGCTTCCTCTCGAGTGGAGACGGGTATGGCGGTGAACTTCTTGAGTTGCAGCAAGGGTGTGAAAGACCCTTTCGAAGTTCCAGAGTTTAGGTGTCATTAGTCTCCAGACGCCTCATCTGAAATAGGCCTCATCTCGCCTGGAAGGGAGAACTTCCTGGATTTTCTCGAGTTGCGGCAGGTGTTCTCGAGTTACGAGAGGGACCTCAGGGACCCGCCCTGGTGGCCTCAGGAAAGGTCAGTCCCCTTGCGAGTTCCTAGGGGGCCTCTCGGGATTACTCTCCCGTCGATACCGGGGCCAAAATACTTGTGTGGAGTCAGGGCCGGAACCGAGGATTCCTCTCAGGGGCTGACATGGATCTTTGGGTACTTCTGGAGTCTCCCCAGGGGAGTCAGGCCTCGTCTCGAGTGGGGGCATGCTCGTGCGCTTTCCTTACAGGCTGTAGCAGCAATGTCATGGTTCCTGTCGCGTGGATCAAAGGATCTGTGGTTTTCCCTCGAGGCTTTCCCTCGAGGCTATCCCACAGGGCTGTCCCACGTGCCACCGTGGTGTGAGTCGATCCTCGGGGTGAAACATGAGCCAGTGCAGGGCAAAGAGCTTCCTCTGGAATGGACTGAGACATCTGGGGGACTATTGGAATGGTGGTACGACCATGGAGTTCCTCTCGCCTTTCCTGTTGAGAGTGCCTCCTCTTGAGATGCGTCGGGAACGCCGGGAATTCTTTCCCGTTGAAAGCAGGGAAAGGATCCCTCATCTCGAGCTCCGAGGGGGAAACGGGGCTCCTCTGGATGTGGGCGGGACCATCGTGCTTCCTCTCGAGTGGAGACGGGTATGGCGGTGAACTTCTTGAGTTGCAGCAAGGGTGTGAAAGACCCTTTCGAAGTTCCAGACGTTAGGTGTCATTAGTCTGCAGACGCCTCATCGGAAATAGGCCTCATCTCGCCTGGAATGGAGAACTTCCTGGATTTTCTCGAGTTGCAGCAGGTGTTCTCGATTTACGACGGGGACCTCAGGGACCCGCCCTGGGGGCCTCAGGAGAGGCCAGTCCCCATGCGAGTTGCTAGGGGGCCTCTCGGGATTCCTCTCCCGTCGATACCGGGGCCAAAACCCTTTGGTGGAGTCAGGGCCGGAACCGAGGATTCCTCTCAGGGGCTGACATGGATCTTTGGGTACTTCTGGAGTCTCCCCAGGGGAGTCAGGCCTCGTCTCGAGTGGGGGCATGCACGTGCGCTTTCCTTCCAGGCTGTAGCAGCAATCTCACACTTCCCGTGGCGTGGATAAAAGGATCTGTGGTTTTCCCTCGAGGCTTTCCCTCGAGGCTTTCCCACAGGGCTGTCCCACGTGCCACCGTGGTGTGAGTGGATCCTCGGCGTGAAACATGAGCCAGTGCAGGGCAAAGAGCTTCCTCTGGAATGGACTGAGACATCTGGGGGACTCTTGGAATGGTGGTACGACCATGGAGTTCCTCTCGCCTTTCCTGTTGAGAGTGCCTCCTCTTGAGATGCGTCGGGAACGCCGGGAATTCTTTCCCGTTGAAAGCAGGGAAAGGATCCCTCATCTCGAGCTCCGAGGGGGAAACGGGGCTCCTCTGGATGTGGGCGGGACCATCGTGCTTCCTCTTGAGTGGACACGGGTATGGCAGTGAACTTCTTGATTTGCAGCAAGGGTGTGAAAGACCCTTTCGAAGTTCCAGACGTTAGGTGTCATTAGTCTCCAGACGCCTCATCGGAAATAGGCCTCATCTCGCCTGGAAGGGAGAACTTCCTGGATTTCTCGAGTTGCGGCAGGTCTTCTCGAGTTACGACGGGGACCTCAGGGACCCGCCCTGGTGGCCTCAGGAGACGCCATTCCCCAAGCGAGTTGCTAGGGGGCCTCTCGGGATTCCTCTCCCGTCGATACCGGGGCCAAAATCCTTGTGTGGAGTCAGGGCCCGAACCGAGGATTCCTCTCAGGGGCTGATATGGATCTTTGGGTACATCTGGAGTCTCGCCAGGGGAGACAGGCCTCGTCTCGAGTCGGGTCATGCACGTGCACTTTCCTTCCAGGCTGTAGCAGCAATGTCACGCTTCCCGTCGCATGGATCAAAGGATCTGTGGTTTTCCCTCGAGGCTTTCCCTCGAGGCTTTCCCACAGGGCTATCCCACGTGCCACCGTGGTGTGAGTGGATCCTCGGCGTGAAAGATGAGCCAGTGCAGGGCAAAGAGGTTCCTCTGGAATGGACTGAGTCATCTGGGGGACTCTTGGAATGGTGGTACGACCATGGAGTTCCTCTCGCCTTTCCTGTTGAGAGTGCCTCCTCTTGAGATGTGACGGGAACGCCGGGAATTCTTTCCCGTTGAAAGCAGGGAAAGGATCCCTCATCTCGAGCTCCGAGGGGGAAACGGGGCTCCTCTGGATGTGGGCGGGACCATCGTGCTTCCTCTCGAGTGGAGACGGGTATGGCGGTGAACTACTTGAGTTGCAGCAAGGGTGTGAAAGACCCTTTCGAAGTTCCAGAGGTTAGGTGTCATTAGTCTCCAGACGCCTCATCAGAAATAGGCCTCATCTCGCCTGGAAGGGAGAACTTCCTGGATTTTCTCGAGTTGCGGCAGGTGTTCTCCAGTTACGACGGGGACCTCAGGGACCGGCCTGGTGGCCTCAGGAAAGGCCAGTCCCCATGCGAGGTGCTAGGGGGCCTCTCGGGATTACTCTTCCGTCGATACCGGGGCCAAAAACCTTGTGTGGAGTCAGGGCCGGAACCGAGGATTCCTCTCCGGGCTGACATGGATCTTGGGGTACTTCTGGAGTCTCCCCAGGGGAGTCAGGCCTCGTCTCGAGTGGGGGCATGCACGTGCGCTTTCCTTCCAGGCTGTAGCAGCAATGTCACGCTTCCCGTCCCGTGGATCAAAGGATCTGTGGTTTTCAATCGAGGCTTTCCCTTGAGGCTTTCCCACAGGGCTGTCCCACGTGCCACTGTGGTGTGATTCGATCCTCGGCGTGAAAGATGAGCCAGTGCAGGGCAAAGAGGTTCCTCTGGAATGGACTGAGACATCTGGGGGACTCTTGGAATGGTGGTACGACCATGGAGTTCCTCTCGCCTTTCCTGTTGAGAGTGCCTCCTCTTGAGATGTGACGGGAACGCCGGGAATTCTTTCCCGTTGAAAGCAGGGAAAGGATCCCTCATCTCGAGCTACGAGGGGGAAACGGGGCTCCTCGGGATTTGGGCGGGACCATCATGCTTCCTCTCGAGTCGACACGGGTATGGCGGTGAACTTCTTGTGTTGCAGCAAGGGTGTGAAAGACCCTTTCGAAGTTCCTGAGGTTAGGTGTCATTAGTGTCCAGACGCCTCATCGGAAATAGGCCCCATCTCGCCTGGAAGGGAGAACTTCCTGGATTTTCTCGAGTTGCGGCAAGTGTTCTCCAGTTACGACGGGGACCTCAGGGACCGGCCTGGTGGCCTCAGGAAAGGCCAGTCCCCATGAGAGGTGCTAGGGGGCCTCTCGGGATTACTCTTCCGTCGATACCGGGGCCAAAAACCTTGTGTGGAGTCAGGGCCGGAACCGAGGATTCCTCTCCGGGCTGACATGGATCTTGGGGTACTTCTGGAGTCTCCCCAGGGGAGTCAGGCCTCGTCTCGAGTGGGGGCATGCACGTGCGCTTTCCTTCCAGGCTGTAGCAGCAATGTCACGCTTCCCGTCGCGTGGATCAAAGGATCTGTGGTTTTCCCTCGAGGCTTTCCCTTGAGGCTTTCCCACAGGGCTGTCCCACGTGCCACCGTGGTGTGATTCGATCCTCGGCGTGAAAGATGAGCCAGTGCAGGGCAAAGAGTTTCCTCTGGAATGGACTGAGACATGTGGGGGACTCTTGGAATGGTGGTACGACCATGGAGTTCCTCTCGCCTTTCCTGTTGAGAGTGCCTCCTCTTGAGATGTGACGGGAACGCCGGGAATTCTTTCCCGTTGAAAGCAGGGAAAGGATCCCTCATCTCGAGCTACGAGGGGGAAACGGGGCTCCTCTGGATGTGGGCGGGACCATCATGCTTCCTCTCGAGTCAACACGGGTATGGCGGTGAACTTCTTGTGTTGCAGCAAGGGTGTGAAAGACCCTTTCGAAGTTCCAGAGGTTAGGTGTCATTAGTGTCCAGACGCCTCATCGGAAATAGGCCCCATCTCGCCTGGAAGGGAGAACTTCCTGGATTTTCTCGAGTTGCTGCAGGTGTTCTCCAGTTACGACGGGGACCTCAGGGACCGGCCTGGTGGCCTCAGGAAAGGCCAGTCCCCATGCGAGGTGCTAGGGGGCCTCTCGGGATTCCTCTCACGTCGATAACGGGGCCAAAAACCTTGTGTGGAGTCAGGGCCGGAACCGAGGATTCCTCTCAGGGGCTGACATGGATCTTGGGGTATTTCTGGAGTCTCCCCAGGGGAGTCAGTCCTCGTCTCGAGTGGGGGCATGCACGTGCGCTTTCCTTCCAGGCTGTAGCAGCAATGTCACGCTTCCCGTCGCGTGGATCAAATGATGTGTGGTTTTCCCTCGAGGCTTTCCCACAGGGCTGTCCCAGGAGCCACCGTGGTGTGAGTCGATCCTCGGCGTGATAGATGAGCCAGTGCAGGGCAAACAGGTTCCTCTGGAATGGACTGAGACATCTGGGGGACTCTTGGAATGGTGGTACGACCATGGAGTTCCTCTCGCCTTTCCTGTTGAGAGTGCCTCCTCTTGAGTTGCGACAGGAACACCGGGAATACTTTCCCATTTAAAGCAGGGAAAGGATCCCTCATCTCGAGCTACGAGGGGGAAACGGGGCTCCTCTGGTTGTGGGTGGGACGATCGTGCTTCCTCTCGAGTGGAGACGGGTATGGCGGTGAACTACTTGAGTTGCAGCAAGGGTGTGAAAGACCCTTTCGAAGTTCCAGAGGTTAGGTGTCATTAGTCTCCAGACACCTCATCGGAAATAGGCCTCATCTCGCCCGGAAGGGAGAACTTCCTGGATTTTCTCGAGTTGCAGCAGGTGTTCTCAAGTTACGACGGGGACCTCAGGGACCCGCCCTGGTGGCATCAGGAATGGCCAGTCCCCATTCGAGTTGCTAGGGTGCCTCTCGGTAGTTCTCTCCAGTCGATACCAGGACCAAAATCCTTGTGTGGAGTCAGGGCCGGAACCGAGGATTCCTCTCAGGCGCTGACATGGATCTTTGGGTCTTTCTGGAGTCTCCCGAGGGGAGTCAGGCCTCGTCTCGAGTGGGGGCATGCACGTGCGCTTTCCATCCAGGCTGTAGCAGCAATGTCACGCTTCCCGTGGCGTGGATCAAAGGATCTGTGGTTTTCCTTCGAGGCTTTCCCTCGAGGCTTTCCCACAGGGCTGTCCCACGTGCCACCGTGGTGTGAGTCGATTCTCGGCGTGAAAGATGAGCCAGTGCAGGGCAAAGAGGTTCCTCTGGATTGGACTGAGACATCTGGGGGACTCTTGGAATGGTGGTACGACCATGGAGTTCCTCTCGCCTTTCCTGTTGAGAGTGCCTCCTCTTGAGATGCGACGGAAACGCCGGGAATTCTTTCCCGTTGAAAGCAGGGAAAGGATCCCTCATCTTGAGCTACGAGGGGGAAACGGGGCTCCTCTGGAAGTGGGCGGGACCATCGTGCTTCCACTCGAGTGGAGACGGGTATGGCGGTGAACTTCTTGAGTTGCAGCAAGGGTGTGAAAGACCCTTTCGAAGTTCCAGAGGTTAGGTGTCATTAGTCTCCAGACGCCTCATCGGAAATAGGCCTCATCTCGCCTGGAAGGGAGAACTTCCTGGATTTTCTCGAGTTGCGGCAGGTGTTCTCGAGTTACGACGGGGACCTCAGGGACCCGCCCTGGTGGCCTCAGGAGAGGCCAGTCCCCATGCGAGTTGCTAGGGGGCCTCTCGGGAATCCTCTCCCGTCGATACCGGGGCCAAAAACCTTGTGTGGAGTCAGGGCCGGATCCGAGGATTCCTCTCAGGGGCTGACATGGATCTTTGGGTACTTCTGGAGTCTCCCCAGGGGAGTCAGGCCTCGTCTCGAGTGGGGGCATGCACGTGCGCTTTCCTTCCAGGCTGTAGCAGCAATGTCACGCTTCCCGTCGCGTGGATCAAGGGATCTGTGGTTTTCCCTCGAGGCTTTCGCTAGAGGCTTTCCCACAGGGCTGTCCCACGAGCCACCGTGGTGTGAGTCGATCCTCGGCGTGATAGATGAGCCAGTGCAGGGCAAATAGGTTAATCTGGAATGGACTGAGACATCTGGGGGACTCTTGGAATGGTGGTACGACCATGGAGTTCCTCTCGCCTTTCCTGTTGAGAGTGCCTCCTCTTGAGATGCGACAGGAACACCGGGAATTCTTTCCCATTTAAAGCAGGGAAAGGATCCCTCATCTCGAGCTACGAGGGGGAAACGGGGCTCCTCTGGTTGTGGGTGGGACGATCGTGCTTCCTCTTGAGTGGAGACGGGTATGGCGGTGAACTACTTGAGTTGCAGCAAGGGTGTGAAAGACCCTTTCGAAGTTCCAGAGGTTAGGTGTCATTAGTCTCCAGACACCTCATCGGAAATAGGCCTCATCTCGCCTGGAAGGGAGAACTTCCTGGATTTTCTCGAGTTGCAGCAGGTGTTCTCGAGTTACGACGGGGACCTCAGGGACCCGCCCTGGTGGTATCAGGAAAGGCCAGTCCCCATTCGAGTTGCTAGGGTGCCTCTCGGTAGTTCTCTCCCGTCGATACCAGGACCAAAATCCTTGTGTGGAGTCAGGGCCGGAACCGAGGATTCCTCTCAGGGGCTGACATGGATCTTTGGGTCTTTCTGGAGTCTCCCGAGGGGAGTCAGGCCTCGTCTCGAGTGGGGGCATGCACGTGCGCTTTCCATCCAGGCTGTAGCAGCAATGTCACGCTTCCCGTCGCGTGGATCAAAGGATCTGTGGTTTTCCATCGAGGCTTTCCCCTGAGGCTTTCCCACAGGGCTGTCCCACGTGACACCGTGGTGTGAGTCGATCCTCGTCGTGAAAGATGAGCCAGTGCAGGGCAAAGAGGTTCCTCTGGAGTGGACTGAGACATCTGGGGGACTCTTGGAATGGTGGTACGACCATGGAGTTCCTCTCGCCTTTCCTGTTGAGAGTGCCTCCTCTTGAGATGTGACGGGAACGCCGGGAATTCTTTCCCGTTGAAAGCAGGGAAAGGATCCCTCATCTTGAGCTACGAGGGGGAAACGGGGCTCCTCTGGAAGTGGGCGGGACCACCGTGCTTCCTCTCGAGTGGAGACGGGTATGGCGGTGAACTTCTTGAGTTGCAGCAAGGGTGTGAAGGACCCTTTCGAAGTTCCAGAGGTTAGGTGTCATTAGTCTCCAGACGCCTCATCGGAAATAGGCCTCATCTCGCCTGGAAGGGAGAACTTCCTGGATTTTCTCGAGTTGCGGCAGGTGTTCTCGAGTTACGACGGGGACCTCAGGGACCCGTCCTGGTGGCCCCAAGAACGGCCAGTCCCCATGCTAGTTGCTAGGGGGCCTCTCGGGATTCCTCTCCCGTCGATACCGGGGCCAAAAACCTTGTGTGGAGTCAGGGCCGGAACCGAGGATTCCTCTCAGGGGCTGACATGGATCTTTGGGTACTTCTGGAGTCTCCCCAGGAGAGTCAGGCCTCGTCTCGAGTGGGGGCATGCACGTGCGCTTTCCTTCCAGGCTGTAGCAGCAATGTCATGCTTCCCGTGGCGTGGATCAAAGGATCTGTGGTTTTCCCTCGAGCCTTTCCCTCGAGGCTTTCCCACAGGGCTGTCCCACGTGCCACCGAGGTGTGAGTCGATCCTCGGCGTGAAAGATGAGCCAGTACAGGGCAAAGAGGTTCCTCTGGAATGGACTGAGACATCTGGGGGACTCTTGGAATGGTGGTACGACCATGGAGCTCCTCTCGCCTTTCCTGTTGAGAGTGCCTCCTCTTGAGATGCGATGGAAACGCCGGGAATTCTTTCCCATTGAAAGCATGGAAAGGATCCCTCATCTCGAGCTACGAGGGGGAAACGGGGCTCCTCTGGATGTGGGCGGGACCATCGTGCTTCCTCTCGAGTGGAGACGGGTATGGCGGTGAACTTCTTGAGTTGCAGCAAGGGTGTGAAAGACCCTTTCGAAGTTCCAGAGGTTAGGTGTCATTAGTCTCCAGACACCTCATCGGAAATAGGCCTCATCTCGCCTGGAAGGGAGAACTTCCTGGATTTTCTCGAGTTGCGGCAGGTGTTCTCGAGTTAAGACGGGGACCTCAGGGACCCGCCCTGGTGGCCTCAGGAGAGGCCAGTCCCCATGCGATTTGCTACGGGGCCTCTCGGGACTCCTCTCCCGTCGATACCGGGGCCAAAAACCTTGTGTGGAGTCAGGGCCGGAACCGAGCATTCCTCTCAGGGGCTGACATGGATCTTTGGGTACTTCTGGAGTCTCCCCAGGGGAGTCAGGCCTCGTCTCGAGTGGGAGCATGCACGTGTGCTTTCCTTCCAGGCTGTAGCAGCAATGTCACGCTTCCCGTGGCGTGGATCAAAGGATCTGTGGTTTTCCTTCGAGGCTTTCCCTCGAGGCTTTCCCACAGGGCTGTCCCACGTGCCACCGTGGTGTGAGTCGATTCTCGGCGTGAAAGATGAGCCAGTGCAGGGCAAAGAGGTTCCTCTGGATTGGACTGAGACATCTGGGGGACTCTTGGAATGGTGGTACGACCATGGAGTTCCTCTCGCCTTTCCTGTTGAGAGTGCCTCCTCTTGAGATGCGACGGGAACGCCGGGAATTCTTTCCCGTTGAAAGCATGGAAAGGATCCCTCATCTCGAGCTACGAGGGGGAAACGGGGCTCCTCTGGATGTGGGCGGGACCATCGTGCTTCCTCTCGAGTGGAGACGGGTATGGCGGTGAAATTCTTGAGTTGCAGCAAGGGTGTGAAAGACCCTTTCGAAGTTCCAGAGGTTAGGTGTCATTAGTCTCCAGACGCCCAATCGGAAATAGGCCTCATCTCGCCTGGAAAGGAGAACTTCCTGGATTTTCTCGAGTTGCGGCAGGTGTTCTCGAGTTACGTCGGGGACCTCAGGGACCCGCCCTGGTGGCCTCAGGAACGGCAAGTCCCCATGCTAGTTGCTAGGGGGCCTCTCGGGATTCCTCTCCCGTCGATACCGGGGCCAAAAACCTTGTGTGGAGTCAGGGCCGGAACCGAGGATTCCTCTCAGGGGCTGACATGGATCTTTGGGTACTTCTGGAGTCTCCCCAGGGGAGTCAGGCCTCGTCTCGAGTGGGGGCATGCACGTACGCTTTCCTTCCAGGCTGTAGCAGCAATGTCACGCTTCCCGTCCCGTGGATCAAAGGATCTGTGGTTTTCCCTCGAGGCTTTCGCTCGAGGCTTTCCCACAGGGCTGTCCCACGTGCCACCGTGGTGTGAGTCGATCCTCGGCGTGAAAGATGAGCCAGTGCAGGGCAAAGAGGTTCCTCTGGAATGGACTGAGACATCTGGGGGACTCTTGGAATGATGGTACGACCATGGAGTTCCTCTCGCCTTTCCTGTTGAGAGTGCCTCCTCTTGAGATGCGACGGGAACGCCGGGAATTCTTTCCCGTTGAAAGCAGGGAAAGGATCCCTCATCTCGAGCTACGAGGGGGAAACTGGGCTCCTCTGGATGTGGGCGGGACCATCGTGCTTCCTCTCGAGTGGAGACGGGTATGGCGGTGAACTTCTTGTGTTGCAGCAAGGATGTGAAAGACCCTTTCGAAATTCCAGAGGTTAGGTGTCATTAGTCTCCAGAGGCCTCATCGGAAATAGGCCTCATCTCGCCTGGAAGGGAGAACTTCCTGGATTTTCTCGAGTTGCGGCAGGTGTTCTCGAGTTACGACGGGGACCTCAGGGACCCGCCCTGGTGGCCTCAGGAGAGGCCAGTCCCCATGCGAGTTGCTAGGGGGCCTCTCGGGATTCCTCTCCCGTAGATACCGGGGCCAAAAACCTTGTGTGGAGTCAGGGCCGGAACCGAGGATTCCTCTCAGGGGCTGACATGGATCTTTGGGTACTTGTGGAGTCTCCCCAGGGGAGTCAGGCCTCGTCTCGAGTGGGGGCATGCACGTGCGCTTTCCTTCCAGGCTGTAGCAGCAATGTCACGCTTCCCGTGGCGTGGATCAAAGGATCTGTGGTTTTCCCTCGAGGCTTTCCCTCGAGGCTTTCCCACAGGGCTGTCCCACGTGCCACCGTGGTGTGAGTCGATCCTCGGCGTGAAAGATCAGCCAGTGCAGGGCAAAGAGGTTCCTCTGGAATGGACTGAGACATCTGGGGGACTCTTGGAATGGTGGTACGACCATGGAGTTCCTCTCGCCTTTCCTGTTGAGAGTGCCTCCTCTTGAGATGCGACGGGAACGCCGGGAATTCTTTCCCGTTGAAAGCAGTGAAAGGATCCCACATCTCGAGCTACGAGGGGGAAACGGGGTTCCTCTGGATGTGGGCGGGACCATCGTGCTTCCTCTCGAGTGGACACGGGTATGGCGGTGAACTTCTTGAGTTGCAGCAAGGATGTGAAAGACCCTTTCAAAGTTCCAGAGGTTAGGTGTCATTCGTCTCCAGACGCCTCATCGGAAATAGGCCTCATCTCGCCTGGAAGGTAGAACTTTCTGGATTTTCTCGAGTTGCGGCAGGTGTTGTCGAGTTACGACGGGGACCTCAGAGACCCGCCCTGGTGGCCTCAGGAGAGGCCAGTCCCCATGCGAGTTGCTAGGGGGCCTCTCGGGATTCCTCTCCCGTCGATACCGGGGCCAAAAACCTTGTGTGGAGTCAGGGCCGGAACCGAGGATTCCTCTCAGGGGCTGACATCGATCTTTGGGTACTTGTGGAGACTCCCCAGCGGAGTCAGGCCTCGTCTCGTGTGGGGGCATGCACGTGCGCTTTCCTTCCAGGCTGTAGCAGCAATGTCACGCTTCCCGTCGCGTGGATCAAAGGATCTGTGGTTTTCCCTCGAGGCTTTCCCACAGGGCTGTCCCACGTGCCACCGTGGTGTGAGTCGATCCTCGGCGTGAAAGATGAGCCAGTGCAGGGCAAAGAGCTTCCTCTGGAAAGGACTGAGACATCTGGGGGACTCTTGGAATGGTGGTACGAACTTGGAGTTCCTCTCGCCTTTCCTGTTGAGAGTTCCTCCTCTTGAGATGCGACGGGAACGCCGGGAATTCTTTCCCGTTGAAAGCAGGGAAAGGATCCCTCATCTCGAGCTACGAGGGGGAAACGGGGCTCCTCTTAATGTGGGCGGGACCATCGTGCTTCCTCTCGAGTGGAGACGGGTATGGCTGTGAACTTCTTGAGTTGCAGCATGGGTGTGAAAGACCCTTTTGAAGTCCCAGAGATTAGCTGTCATTAGACTCCAGACGCCTCATCGGAAATAGGCCTCATCTCGCCTGGAACGGAGAACTTCCTGGATTTTCTCCAGTTGCGGCAGGTGTTCTCGAGTTACGACGGGGACGTCAGGGACAAGCCCTGGTGGCCTCAGGAAACTCCAGTCCCCATGCGAGTTGCTAGGGTGCCTCTCGGGATTCCTCTCCAGTCGATACCGGGGCCAAAAACCTTATGTGGAGTCAGGGCCGGAACGGAGGATTCCTCTAAGGGGCTGACATGGATCTTTGGGTCTTTCTGGAGTCTCCCCAGGGGAGTCAGGCCTCGTCTCGAGTGGGGGCATGCACGTGCGCTTTCCTTCCAGGCTGTAGCAGCAATATCACGCTTCCCGTCGCGTGGATCAAAGGATCTGTAGTTTTCCCTCTAGGCTTTCCCTCGAGGCTATCCCACAGGGCTGTCCCACGTGCCACCGTGGTGTGAGTCGATCTTCGGCATGAAAGATGAGCCAGTGCAGGGCAAAGAGGTTCCTCTGGAATGGACTGAAACATCTGGGGGACTCTTGGAATGGTGGTACGACCATGGACTTCCTCTCGTCTTTCCTGTTGAGAGTGCCTCCTCTTGAGATGCGACGGGAACGCCGAAAATACTTTCCCGTTGATAGCAGGGAAAGGATCCTTCATCTCGAGCTACGAGGGGCAAACGGGGCTCCTCTGGATGTGGGCGGGACCATCATGTTTCCTCTCGAGTGGAGACGGTTATGGCGGTGAACTTCTTGAGTTGCAGCAAGGGTGTGAAAGACCCTTTCGAAGTTCCAGAGGTTCCGTGTCATTAGTCTCCAGACGCCTCATCGGAAATAGGCCTCATCTCGCCTGGAAGGGAGAACTTCCTGAAGTTTCTCGAGTTGCGGCAGGTGTTCTCGAGTTACGACGGGGACCTCAGGGACCCGCCCTGGTGGCCTCAGGAAAGGCCAGTCCCCATGCGAGTTGCTCGGGGGCCTCTCAGGATTCCTCTCCTGTCGATACCGGGGCCAAAAAACTTCTGTGGAGTCAGGGCCGGAAACGAGGATTCCTCTCAGGGGCTGACATGGATCTTTGGGTACTTCTGGAGTCTCCACAGGGGAGTCAGGCCTCGTCTCGAGTGGGGGCATGCACGTGCGCTTTCCTTCCAGGCTGTAGCAGCAATGTCTCGGTTCCTGTCGCGTGGATCAAAGGATCTGTGGTTTTCCCTCGAGGCTTTCCCACAGGGCTGTCCCACGTGCCACCGTGGTGTGAGTCGATTCTCGGCGTGAAAGATGAGACAGTGCAGGGCAAAGAGGTTCCTCTGGATTGGACTGAGACATCTGGGGGACTCTTGGAATGGTGGTACGACCATGGAGTTCCTCTCGCCTTTCCTGTTGAGAGTGCCTCCTCTTGAGATGCGACGGGAACGCCGGGAATTCTTTCCCGTTGAAAACAGGGAAAGGATCCCTCATCTCGAGCTACGAGGGGGAAACTCGGCTCCTCTGGATGTGGGCGGGACCATCGTGCTTCCTCTCGAGTGGAGACGGGTATGGCGGTGAAATTCTTGAGTTGCAGCAAGGGTGTGAAAGACCCTTTCGAAGTTCCAGAGGTTAGGTGTCATTAGTCTCCAGACGCCTCATCGGAAATAGGCCTCACTTCGCCTGGAAAGGAGAACTTCCTGGATTTTCTCGAGTTGCGGCAGGTGTTCTCGATTTACGACGGGGACCTCAGGGACCCGCCCTGGTGGCCTCAGGTACGGCCAGTCCCCATGCTAGTTGCTAGGGGGCCTCTCGGTATTCCTCTCCCGTCGATACCGGGGCCAAAAACCTTGTGTGGAGTCAGGGCCGGAACCGAGGATTCCTCTCAGGGGCTGACATGGATCTTTGGGTACTTCTGGAGTCTCCCCAGGGGAGTCAGGACTCGTCTCGAGTGGGGGCATGCACGTGCGCTTTCCTTCCAGGCTGTAGCAGCAATGTCATGCTTCCCGTCGCGTGGATCAAAGGATCTGTGGTTTTCCCTCGAGGCTTTCCCTCGAGGCTTTCCCACAGGGCTGTCCCACGTGCCACCGTAGTGTGAGTCGATCCTCGGCGTGACAGATGAGCCAGTGCAGGGCAAAGAGTTTCCTCTGGAATGGACTGAGAAATCTCGGGGACTCTTGGAATGGTGATACGACCATGGAGTTCCTCTCATCTTTCCTGTTGAGAGTGCCTCCACTTGAGATGCGACGGGAACGCCGGGAATTCAATCCCGTTGATAGCAGGGAAAGGATCCCTCATCTCGAGCTACGAGGGGGAAACGGGGCTCCTCTGGATGTGGGCGGGACAATCGTGTTTAATCTCGAGTGGAGACGGGTATGGCGGTGAACTTCTTGAGTTGCAGCAAGGGTGTGAAAGACCCTTTCGAAGTTCCAGAGGTTCGGTGTCATTAGTCTCCAGACGCCTCATCGGAAATAGGCCTCATCTCGCCTGGAAGGGAGAACTTCCTGGATTTTCTCGAGTTGCGGCAGGTGTTCTCGAGTTACGACGGGGACCTCAGGGACCCGCCCTGGTGGCCTCAGGAGAGGCCAGTCCCCATGCGAGTTGCTAGGGGGCCTCTCGGGATTCCTCTCCCGTCGATACCGGGGCCAAAAACCTTGTGTGGAGTCAGGGCCGGAACTGAGGATTCCTCTCAGGGGCTGACATGGATCTTTGGGTACTTGTGGAGTCTCCCCAGGGGAGTCAGGCCTCGTCTCGAGTGGGGGCATGCACGTGCGCTTTCCTTCCAGGCTGTAGCAGCAATGTCACGCTTCCCGTCGCGTGGATCAAAGGATCTGTGGTTTTCCCTCGAGGCTTTCCTTCGAGGCTTTCCCACAGGGCTGTCCCACGTGCCACCGTGGTGTGAGTCGATCCTCGGCGTGAAAGATGAGCCAGTGCAGGGCAAAGAGGCTCCTCTGGAATGGACTGAGACATCTGGGGGACTCTTGGAATGGTGGTACGACCATGGAGTTCCTCTCGCCTTTCCTGTTGAGAGTGCCTCCTCTTGAGATGCGACGGGAACGCCGGGAATTCTTTCCCGTTGAAAGCAGGGAAAGGATCCCTCATCTCGAGCTACGAGGGGGAAACGGGGCTCCTCTGGATTTGGGCGGGACCATCGTGCTTCCTCTCGAGTGGAGACGGGTACGGCGGTGAACTTATTGAGTTGCAGCAAGGGTGTGAAACACCCTTTCGAAGTTCCAGAGGTTAGGTGTCATTAGTCTCCAGAGGCCTCATCGGAAATAGGCCTCATCTCGCCTGGAAGGGAGAACTTCCTGGATTTTCTCGAGTTGCGGCAGGTGTTCTCGAGTTACGACGGGGACCTCAGGGACCCGCCCTGTTGGCCTCAGGAGAGGCCAGTCCCCATGCGAGTTGCTAGGGGGCCTCTCGGGATTCCTCTCCCGTCGATACCGGGGCCAAAAACCTTGTGTGGAGTCAGAGCCGGAACCGAGGATTCCTCTCAGGGTCTGACATGGCTCTTTGGGTACTTCTGGAGTCTCCCCAGGGGAGTCAGGCCTCGTCTCGAGTGGGGGCATGCACGTGCGCTTTCCTTTCAGGCTGTAGCAGCAATGTCACGCTTCCCGTCCCGTGGATCAAAGGATCTGTGGTTTTCCCTCGAGGCTTTCCCTCGAGGCTTTCCCACAGGGCTGTCCCACATGCAACCGTGGTGTGAGTCGATCCTCGGCGTGAAAGATGAGCCAGTGCAGGGCAAAGAGGCTCCTCTGGAATGGACTGAGACATCTGGGGGACTCTTGGAATGGTGGTACGACCATGGAGTTCCTCTCGCCTTTCCTGTTGAGAGTGCCTCCTCTTGAGATGCGACGGGAACGCCGGGAATTCTTTCCCGTTGAAAGCAGGGAATGGATCCCTCATCTCGAGCTCCGAGGGGGAAACGGGTCTCCTCTGGATGTGGGCGGGACCATCGTGCTTCCTCTCGAGTGGAGACGGGTATGGCGGTGAACTTCTTGAGTTGCAGCAAGGGTGTGAAAGACCCTTTCGAAGTTCCAGAGTTTAGGTGTCATTAGTCTCCAGACGCCTCATCTGAAATAGGCCTCATCTCGCCTGGAAGGGAGAACTTCCTGGATTTTCTCGAGTTGCGGCAGGTGTTCTCGAGTTACGAGAGGGACCTCAGGGACCCGCCCTGGTGGCCTCAGGAAAGGTCAGTCCCCTTGCGAGTTCCTAGGGGGCCTCTCGGGATTACTCTCCCGTCGATACCGGGGCCAAAATACTTGTGTGGAGTCAGGGCCGGAACCGAGGATTCCTCTCAGGGGCTGACATGGATCTTTGGGTACTTCTGGAGTCTCCCCAGGGGAGTCAGGCCTCGTCTCGAGTGGGGGCATGCTCGTGCGCTTTCCTTACAGGCTGTAGCAGCAATGTCATGGTTCCTGTCGCGTGGATCAAAGGATCTGTGGTTTTCCCTCGAGGCTTTCCCTCGAGGCTATCCCACAGGGCTGTCCCACGTGCCACCGTGGTGTGAGTCGATCCTCGGGGTGAAACATGAGCCAGTGCAGGGCAAAGAGCTTCCTCTGGAATGGACTGAGACATCTGGGGGACTATTGGAATGGTGGTACGACCATGGAGTTCCTCTCGCCTTTCCTGTTGAGAGTGCCTCCTCTTGAGATGCGTCGGGAACGCCGGGAATTCTTTCCCGTTGAAAGCAGGGAAAGGATCCCTCATCTCGAGCTCCGAGTGGGAAACGGGGCTCCTCTGGATGTGGGCGGGACCATCGTGCTTCCTCTCGAGTGGAGACGGGTATGGCGGTGAACTTCTTGAGTTGCAGCAAGGGTGTGAAAGACCCTTTCGAAGTTCCAGACGTTAGGTGTCATTAGTCTGCAGACGCCTCATCGGAAATAGGCCTCATCTCGCCTGGAATGGAGAACTTCCTGGATTTTCTCGAGTTGCAGCAGGTGTTCTCGATTTACGACGGGGACCTCAGGGACCCGCCCTGGGGGCCTCAGGAGAGGCCAGTCCCCATGCGAGTTGCTAGGGGGCCTCTCGGGATTCCTCTCCCGTCGATACCGGGGCCAAAACCCTTTGGTGGAGTCAGGGCCGGAACCGAGGATTCCTCTCAGGGGCTGACATGGATCTTTGGGTACTTCTGGAGTCTCCCCAGGGGAGTCAGGCCTCGTCTCGAGTGGGGGCATGCACGTGCGCTTTCCTTCCAGGCTGTAGCAGCAATCTCACACTTCCCGTGGCGTGGATAAAAGGATCTGTGGTTTTCCCTCGAGGCTTTCCCTCGAGGCTTTCCCACAGGGCTGTCCCACGTGCCACCGTGGTGTGAGTGGATCCTCGGCGTGAAACATGAGCCAGTGCAGGGCAAAGAGCTTCCTCTGGAATGGACTGAGACATCTGGGGGACTCTTGGAATGGTGGTACGACCATGGAGTTCCTCTCGCCTTTCCTGTTGAGAGTGCCTCCTCTTGAGATGCGTCGGGAACGCCGGGAATTCTTTCCCGTTGAAAGCAGGGAAAGGATCCCTCATCTCGAGCTCCGAGGGGGAAACGGGGCTCCTCTGGATGTGGGCGGGACCATCGTGCTTCCTCTTGAGTGGACACGGGTATGGCAGTGAACTTCTTGAGTTGCAGCAAGGGTGTGAAAGACCCTTTCGAAGTTCCAGACGTTAGGTGTCATTAGTCTCCAGACGCCTCATCGGAAATAGGCCTCATCTCGCCTGGAAGGGAGAACTTCCTGGATTTCTCGAGTTGCGGCAGGTCTTCTCGAGTTACGACGGGGACCTCAGGGACCCGCCCTGGTGGCCTCAGGAGACGCCATTCCCCAAGCGAGTTGCTAGGGGGCCTCTCGGGATTCCTCTCCCGTCGATACCGGGGCCAAAATCCTTGTGTGGAGTCAGGGCCGGAACCGAGGATTCCTCTCAGGGGCTGATATGGATCTTTGGGTACATCTGGAGTCTCGCCAGGGGAGACAGGCCTCGTCTCGAGTCGGGTCATGCACGTGCACTTTCCTTCCAGGCTGTAGCAGCAATGTCACGCTTCCCGTCGCATGGATCAAAGGATCTGTGGTTTTCCCTCGAGGCTTTCCCTCGAGGCTTTCCCACAGGGCTATCCCACGTGCCACCGTGGTGTGAGTCGATCCTCGGCGTGAAAGATGAGCCAGTGCAGGGCAAAGAGGTTCCTCTGGAATGGACTGAGACATCTGGGGGACTCTTGGAATGGTGGTACGACCATGGAGTTCCTCTCGCCTTTCCTGTTGAGAGTGCCTCCTCTTGAGATGCGACGGGAACGCCGGGAATTCTTTCCCGTTGAAAGCAGGGAAAGGATCCCTCATCTCGAGCTACGAGGGGGAAACGGGGCTCCTCTGGATGTGGGCGGGACGATCGTGCTTCCTCTCGAGTGGACACGGGTATGGCGGTGAACTTCTTGAGTTGCAGCAAGGGTGTGAAAGACCCTTTCGAAGTTCCAGAGGTTAGGTGTCATTAGTCTCCAGACGCCTCATCGGAAATAGGCCTCATCTCGCCTGGAAGGGAGAATTTCCTGGATTTTCTCGAGTTGCGGCAGGTGTTCTCGAGTTACGACGGGGACCACAGGGACCCGCCCTGGTGGCCTCAGGAGAGGCCAGTCCCCATGCGAGTTGCTAGGGGGCCTCTCGGGATTCCTCTCCCGTCGATACCGTGGCCAAAAACCTTGTGTGGAGTCAGGGCCGGAACCGAGGATTCCTCTCAGGGGCTGATATGGATCTTTGGGTACATCTGGAGTCTCGCCAGGGGAGACAGGCCTCGTCTCGAGTCGGGGCATGCACGTGCACTTTCCTTCCAGGCTGTAGCAGCAATGTCACGCTTCCCGTCGCGTGGATCAAAGGATCTGTGGTTTTCCCTCGAGGCTTTCCCTCGAGGCTTTCCCACAGGGCTGTCCCACGTGCCACCGTGGTGTGAGTCGATCCTCGCCGTGAAAGATGAGCCAGTGCAGGGCAAAGAGGTTCCTCTGGAATGGACTGAGACATCTGGGGGACTCTTGGAATGGTGGTACGACCATGGAGTTCCTCTCGCCTTTCCTGTTGAGAGTGCCTCCTCTTGAGATGCGACGGGAACGCCGGGAATTCTTTCCCGTTGAAAGCAGGGAAAGGATCCCTCATCTCGAGCTCCGAGGGGGAAACGGGGCTCCTCTGGATGTGGGCGGGACCATCGTGCTTCCTCTCGAGTGGAGACGGGTATGGCGGTGAACTTCTTGAGTTGCAGCAAGGGTGTGAAAGACCCTTTCGAAGTTCCAGAGTTTAGGTGTCATTAGTCTCCAGACGCCTCATCGGAAATAGGCCTCATCTCGCCTGGAAGGGAGAACTTCCTGGATTTTCTCGAGTTGCGGCAGGTGTTCTCGAGTTACGAGAGGGACCTCAGGGACCCGCCCTGGTGGCCTCAGGAAAGGTCAGTCCCCTTGCGAGTTCCTAGGGGGCCTCTCGGGATTACTCTCCCGTCGATACCGGGGCCAAAATACTTGTGTGGAGTCAGGGCCGGAACCGAGGATTCCTCTCAGGGGCTGACATGGATCTTTGGGTACTTCTGGAGTCTCCCCAGGGGAGTCAGGCCTCGTCTCGAGTGGGGGCATGCTCGTGCGCTTTCCTTACAGGCTGTAGCAGCAATGTCATGGTTCCTGTCGCGTGGATCAAAGGATCTGTGGTTTTCCCTCGTGGCTTTCCCTCGAGGCTATCCCACAGGGCTGTCCCACGTGCCACCGTGGTGTGAGTCGATCCTCGGGGTGAAACATGAGCCAGTGCAGGGCAAAGAGCTTCCTCTGGAATGGACTGAGACATCTGGGGGACTATTGGAATGGTGGTACGACCATGGAGTTCCTCTCGCCTTTCCTGTTGAGAGTGCCTCCTCTTGAGATGCGTCGGGAACGCCGGGAATTCTTTCCCGTTGAAAGCAGGGAAAGGATCCCTCATCTCGAGCTCCGAGGGGGAAACGGGGCTCCTCTGGATGTGGGCGGGACCATCGTGCTTCCTCTTGAGTGGACACGGGTATGGCAGTGAACTTCTTGAGTTGCAGCAAGGGTGTGAAAGACCCTTTCGAAGCTCCAGACGTTAGGTGTCATTAGTCTCCAGACGCCTCATCGGAAATAGGCCTCATCTCGCCTGGAAGGGAGAACTTCCTGGATTTCTCGAGTTGCGGCAGGTCTTCTCGAGTTACGACGGGGACCTCAGGGACCCGCCCTGGTGGCCTCAGGAGACGCCATTCCCCAAGCGAGTTGCTAGGGGGCCTCTCGGGATTCCTCTCCCGTCGATACCGGGGCCAAAATCCTTGTGTGGAGTCAGGGCCGGAACCGAGGATTCCTCTCAGGGGCTGATATGGATCTTTGGGTACATCTGGAGTCTCGCCAGGGGAGACAGGCCTCGTCTCGAGTCGGGTCATGCACGTGCACTTTCCTTCCAGGCTGTAGCAGCAATGTCATGCTTCCCGTCGCATGGATCAAAGGATCTGTGGTTTTCCCTCGAGGCTTTCCCTCGAGGCTTTCCCACAGGGCTATCCCACGTGCCACCGTGGTGTGAGTCGATCCTCGGCGTGAAAGATGAGCCAGTGCAGGGCAAAGAGGTTCCTCTGGAATGGACTGAGACATCTGGGGGACTCTTGGAATGGTGGTACGACCATGGAGTTCCTCTCGCCTTTCCTGTTGAGAGTGCCTCCTCTTGAGATGCGACGGGAACGCCGGGAATTCTTTCCCGTTGAAAGCAGGGAAAGGATCCCTCATCTCGAGCTACGAGGGGGAAACGGGGCTCCTCTGGATGTGGGCGGGACGATCGTGCTTCCTCTCGAGTGGACACGGGTATGGCGGTGAACTTCTTGAGTTGCAGCAAGGGTGTGAAAGACCCTTTCGAAGTTCCAGAGGTTAGGTGTCATTAGTCTCCAGACGCCTCATCGGAAATAGGCCTCATCTCGCCTGGAAGGGAGAATTTCCTGGATTTTCTCGAGTTGCGGCAGGTGTTCTCGAGTTACGACGGGGACCACAGGGACCCGCCCTGGTGGCCTCAGGAGAGGCCAGTCCCCATGCGAGTTGCTAGGGGGCCTCTCGGGATTCCTCTCTCGTCGATACCGTGGCCAAAAACCTTGTGTGGAGTCAGGGCCGGAACCGAGGATTCCTCTCAGGGGCTGATATGGATCTTTGGGTACATCTGGAGTCTCGCCAGGGGAGACAGGCCTCGTCTCGAGTCGGGGCATGCACGTGCACTTTCCTTCCAGGCTGTAGCAGCAATGTCACGCTTCCCGTCGCGTGGATCAAAGGATCTGTGGTTTTCCCTCGAGGCTTTCCCTCGAGGCTTTCCCACAGGGCTGTCCCACGTGCCACCGTGGTGTGAGTCGATCCTCGCCGTGAAAGATGAGCCAGTGCAGGGCAAAGAGGTTCCTCTGGAATGGACTGAGACATCTGGGGGACTCTTGGAATGGTGGTACGACCATGGAGTTCCTCTCGCCTTTCCTGTTGAGAGTGCCTCCTCTTGAGATGCGACGGGAACGCCGGGAATTCTTTCCCGTTGAAAGCAGGGAAAGGATCCCTCATCTCGAGCTCCGAGGGGGAAACGGGGCTCCTCTGGATGTGGGCGGGACCATCGTGCTTCCTCTCGAGTGGAGACGGGTATGGCGGTGAACTTCTTGAGTTGCAGCAAGGGTGTGAAAGACCCTTTCGAAGTTCCAGAGTTTAGGTGTCATTAGTCTCCAGACGCCTCATCGGAAATAGGCCTCATCTCGCCTGGAAGGGAGAACTTCCTGGATTTTCTCGAGTTGCGGCAGGTGTTCTCGAGTTACGACGGGGACCTCAGGGACCCGCCCTGGTGGCCTTAGGAGAGGGCAGTCCCCATGCGAGTTGCTAGGAGGCCTCTCGGGATTCCTCTCCCGTCGATACCGGGGCCAAAAACATTTGGTGGAGTCAGGGCCGGAACCGAGGATTCCTCTCAGGGGCTGACATGGATCTTTGAGTACTTCTGGAGTCTCCCCAGGGGAGTCAGGCCTCGTCTCGAGTGGGGGCATGCACATGCGCTTTCCTTCCAGGCTGTAGCAGCAATGTCACGCTTCCCGTCGCGTGGATCAAAGGATCTGTGGTTTTCCCTCGAGGCTTTCCCTTGAGGCTTTCCCACAGGGCTGTCCCACGTGCCACCATGGTGTGAGTCGATCCTCGGCGTGAAAGATGAGCCAGTGCAGGGCAAAGAGGTTCCTCTGGAATGGACTGAGACATCTGGGGTACTCTTGGAATGGTGGTACGACCATGGAGTTCCTCTCGCCTTTCCTGTTGAGAGTGCCTCCTCTTGAGATGCGACGGGAACGACGGGAATTCTTTCCCATTGAAAGCATAGAAAGGTTCCCTCATCTCGAGCTACGAGGGGGAAACGGTGCTCCTCTGGATGTGGGCGGGACCATCGTGATTCCTCTCGAGTGGACACGGGTATGGCGGTGAACTTCTTGAGTTGCAGCAAGGGTGTGAAAGACCCTTTCGAAGTTCCAGAGGTTAGGTGTCATTAGTCTCCAGACGCCTCATCGGAAATAGGCCTCATCTCGCCTGGAAGGGAGAACTTCCTGGATTTCTCGAGTTGCGGCAGGTGTTCTCGAGTTACGACGGGGACCTCAGGGACCCGAGCTGGTGGCCTCAGGAGAGGCCAGTCCCCATGCGAGTTGCTAGGGGGCCTCTCGGGATTACTCTTCCATCGATACCGGGGCCAAAACCCTTTGGTGGAGTCAGGGCCGGAACCGAGGATTCCTCTCAGGGGCTGACATGGATCTTTGGGTACTTCTGGAGTCTCCCCAGGGGAGTCAGGCCTCGTCTCGAGTGGGGGCATGCACGTGCGCTTTCCTTCCAGGCTGTAGCAGCAATGTCACGCTTCCCGTCGCGTGGATCAAACGACCTGTGGTTTTCCCTCGAGGCTTTCCCTCGAGGCTTTCCCACAGGGCTGTCCCACGTGCCACCGTGGTGTGAGTCGATCCTCGGCGTGAAAGATGAGCCAGTGCAGGGCAAAGAGGTTCCTCTGGAATGCACTGAGACATCTGGGGGACTCTTGGAATGGTGGTACGACCATGGAGTTCCTCTCGCCTTTCCTGTTGAGAGTGCCTCCTCTTGAGATGCGACGGGAACGCCGGGAATTCTTTCCCGTTGAAAGCAGGGAAAGGATCCCCCATCTCGAGCTCCGAGGGGGAAACGGGGCTCCTCTGGATGTGGGCGGGACCATCGTGCTTCCTCTCGAGTGGAGACGGGTATGGCGGTGAACTTCTTGAGTTGCAGCAAGGGTGTGAAAGACCCTTTCGAAGTTCCAGAGGTTAGGTGTCATTAGTCTCCAGACGCCTCATCGGAAATAGGCCTCAACTCGCCTGGAAGGGAGAACTTCCTGGATTTTCTCGAGTTGCGGCACGTGTTCTCGAGTTACGACGGGGACCTCAGGGACCCGCCCTGGTGGCCTCAGGAGAGGCCAGTCCCCATGCGAGTTGCTAGGGGGCCTCTCGGGATTCCTCTCCCGTCGATACCGGGGCCAAAAACATTTGGTGGAGTCAGGGCCGGAACCGAGGATTCCTCTCAGGGGCTGACATGGATCTTTGGGTACTTCTGGAGTCTCCCCAGAGGAGTCAGGCCTCGTCTCGAGTGGGGGCATGCACGTGCGCTTTCCTTCCAGGCTGTAGCAGCAATGTCACGCTTCCCGTCGCGTGGATCAAACGACCTGTGGTTTTCCCTCGAGGCTTTCCCTCGAGGCTTTCCCACAGGGCTGTCCCACGTGCCACCGTGGTGTGAGTCGATCCTCGGCGTGAAAGATGAGCCAGTGCAGGGCAAAGAGGTTCCTCTGGAATGGACTGAGACATCTGGGGGACTCTTGGAATGGTGGTACGACCATGGAGTTCCTCTCGCCTTCCTGTTGAGAGTGCCTCCTCTTGAGATGCGACGGGAACGCCGGGAATTCTTTCCCGTTGAAAGCATAGAAAGGTTCCCTCATCTCGAGCTACGAGGGGGAAACGGTGCTCCTCTGGATGTGGGCGGGACCATCGTGCTTCCTCTCGAGTGGACACGGGTATGGCGGTGAACTTCTTGAGTTGCAGCAAGGGTGTGAAAGACCCTTTCGAAGTTCCAGAGGTTAGGTGTCATTAGTCTCCAGACGCCTCATCGGAAATAGGCCTCATCTCGCCTGGAAGGGAGAACTTCCTGGATTTCTCGAGTTGCGGCAGGTGTTCTCGAGTTACGACGGGGACCTCAGGGACCCGCCCTGGTGGCCTCAGGAGAGGCCAGTCCCCATGCGAGTTGCTAGGGGGCCTCTCGGGATTACTCTTCCATCGATACCGGGGCCAAAACCCTTTGGTGGAGTCAGGGCCGGAACCGAGGATTCCTCTCAGGGGCTGACATGGATCTTTGGGTACTTCTGGAGTCTCCCCAGGGGAGTCAGGCCTCGTCTCGAGTGGGGGCATGCACGTGCGCTTTCCTTCCAGGCTGTAGCAGCAATGTCACGCTTCCCGTCGCGTGGATCAAACGACCTGTGGTTTTCCCTCGAGGCTTTCCCTCGAGGCTTTCCCTCAGGGCTGTCCCACGTGCCACCGTGGTGTGAGTCGATCCTCGCCGTGAAAGATGAGCCAGTGCAGGGCAAAGAGGTTCCTCTGGAATGGACTGAGACATCTGGGGGACTCTTGGAATGGTGGTACGACCATGGAGTTCCTCTCGCCTTTCCTGTTGAGAGTGCCTCCTCTTGAGATGCGACGGGAACGCCGGGAATTCTTTCCCGTTGAAAGCAGGGAAAGGATCCCTCATCTCGAGCTACGAGGGGGAAACGGGGCTCCTCTGGATGTGGGCGGGACCATCGTGCTTCCTCTCGAGTGGAGACGGGTATGGCGGTGAACTTCTTGAGTTGCAGCAAGGGTGTGAAAGACCCTTTCGAAGTTCCAGAGTTTAGGTGTCATTAGTCTCCAGACGCCTCATCGGAAATAGGCCTCATCTCGCCTGGAAGGGAGAACTTCCTGGATTTTCTCGAGTTGCGGCAGGTGTTCTCGAGTTACGACGGGGACCTCAGGGACCCGCCCTGGTGGCCTTAGGAGAGGGCAGTCCCCATGCGAGTTGCTAGGAGGCCTCTCGGGATTCCTCTCCCGTCGATACCGGGGCCAAAAACATTTGGTGGAGTCAGGGCCGGAACCGAGGATTCCTCTCAGGGGCTGACATGGATCTTTGAGTACTTCTGGAGTCTCCCCAGGGGAGTCAGGCCTCGTCTCGAGTGGGGGCATGCACATGCGCTTTCCTTCCAGGCTGTAGCAGCAATGTCACGCTTCCCGTCGCGTGGATCAAAGGATCTGTGGTTTTCCCTCGAGGCTTTCCCTTGAGGCTTTCCCACAGGGCTGTCCCACGTGCCACCATGGAGTGAGTCGATCCTCGGCGTGAAAGATGAGCCAGTGCAGGGCAAAGAGGTTCCTCTGGAATGGACTGAGACATCTGGGGGACTCTTGGAATGGTGGTACGACCATGGAGTTCCTCTCGCCTTTCCTGTTGAGAGTGCCTTCTCTTGAGATGCGACGGGAACGCCGGGAATTCTTTCCCGTTGAAAGCATAGAAAGGTTCCCTCATCTCGAGCTACGAGGGGGAAACGGTGCTCCTCTGGATGTGGGCGGGACCATCGTGCTTCCTCTCGAGTGGACACGGGTATGGCGGTGAACTTCTTGAGTTGCAGCAAGGGTGTGAAAGACCCTTTCGAAGTTCCAGAGGTTAGGTGTCATTAGTCTCCAGACGCCTCATCGGAAATAGGCCTCATCTCGCCTGGAAGGGAGAACTTCCTGGATTTCTCGAGTTGCGGCAGGTGTTCTCGAGTTACGACGGGGACCTCAGGGACCCGCCCTGGTGGCCTCAGGAGAGGCCAGTCCCCATGCGAGTTGCTAGGGGGCCTCTCGGGATTACTCTTCCGTCGATACCGGGGCCAAAACCCTTTGGTGGAGTCAGGGCCGGATCCGAGGATTCCTCTCAGGGGCTGACATGGATCTTTGGGTACTTCTGGAGTCTCCCCAGGGGAGTCAGGCCTCGTCTCGAGTGGGGGCATGCACGTGCGCTTTCCTTCCAGGCTGTAGCAGCAATGTCACGCTTCCCGTCGCGTGGATCAAACGACCTGTGGTTTTCCCTCGAGGCTTTCCCTCGAGGCTTTCCCACAGGGCTGTCCCACGTGCCACCGTGGTGTGAGTCGATCCTCGGCGTGAAAGATGAGCCAGTGCAGGGCAAAGAGGTTCCTCTGGAATGCACTGAGACATGTGGGGGACTCTTGGAATGGTGGTACGACCATGGAGTTCCTCTCGCCTTTCCTGTTGAGAGTGCCTCCTCTTGAGATGCGACGGGAACGCCGGGAATTCTTTCCCGTTGAAAGCAGGGAAAGGATCCCTCATCTCGAGCTACGAGGGGGAAACGGGGCTCCTCTGGATGTGGGCGGGACCATCGTGCTTCCTCTCGAGTGGAGACCGGTATGGCGGTGAACTTCTTGAGTTGCAGCAAGGGTGTGAAAGACCCTTTCGAAGTTCCAGAGGTTAGGTGTCATTAGTCTCGAGACGCCTCATCGGAAATAGGCCTCATCTCGCCTGGAAGGGAGAACTTCCTGGATTTTCTCGAGTTGCGGCAGTTGTTCTCGAGTTACGACGGGGACCTCAGGGACCCGCCCTGGTGGCCTCAGGAGACGCCAGTCCCCATGCGAGTTGCTAGGGGGCCTCTCGGGATTCCTCTCCCGTCGATACCGGGGCCAAAAACCTTGTGTGGAGTCAGGGCCGGAACCGGTGATTCCTCTCAGGGGCTGATATGGATCTTTGGGTACATCTGGAGTCTCGCCAGGGGAGACAGGCCTCGTCTCGAGTCGGGGCATGCACGTGCACTTTCCTTCCAGGCTGTAGCAGCAATGTCACGCTTCCCGTCGCATGGATCAAAGGATCTGTGGATTTCCCTCGAGGCTTTCCCTCGAGGCTTTCCCACAGGGCTATCCCACGTGCCACCGTGGTGTGAGTGGATCCTCGGCGTGAAAGATGAGCCAGTGCAGGGCAAAGAGGTTCCTCTGGACTGGACTGAGACATCTGGGGGACTCTTGGAATGGTGGTACGACCATGGAGTTCCTCTCGCCTTTCCTGTTGAGAGTGCCTCCTCTTGAGATGCGACGGGAACGCCGGGAATTCTTTCCCGTTGAAAGCAGGGAAAGGATCCCTCATCTCGAGCTACGAGGGGGAAACGGGGCTCCTCTGGATGTGGGCGGGACCATCGTGCTTCCTCTCGAGTGGACACGGGTATGGCGGTGAACTTCTTGAGTTGCAGCAAGGGTGTGAAAGACCCTTTCGAAGTTCCAGAGTTTAGGTGTCATTAGTCTCCAGACGCCTCATCGGAAATAGGCCTCATCTCGCCTGGAAGGGAGAATTTCCTGGATTTTCTCGAGTTGCGGCAGGTGTTCTCGAGTTACGACGGGGACCTCAGGGACCCGCCCTGGTGGCCTCAGGAGACGCCAGTCCCCATGCGAGTTGCTAGGGGGCCTCTCGGGATTCCTCTCCCGTCGATACCGTGGCCAAAAACCTTGTGTGGAGTCAGGGCCGGAACCGAGGATTCCTCTCAGGGTCTGATATGGATCTTTGGGTACATCTGGAGTCTCGCCAGGGGAGACAGGCCTCGTCTCGAGTCGGGGCATGCACGTGCACTTTCCTTCCAGGCTGTAGCAGCAATGTCACGCTTCCCGTCGCGTGGATCAAAGGATCTGTGGTTTTCCCTCGAGGCTTTCCCTCGAGGCTTTCCCACAGGGCTGTCCCACGTGCCACCGTGGTGTGAGTCGATCCTCGGCGTGAAAGATGAGCCAGTGCAGGGCAAAGAGGTTCCTCTGGAATGGACTGAGACATCTGGGGTCTCTTGGAATGGTGGAACGACCATGGAGTTCCTCTCGCCTTTCCTGTTGAGAGTGCCTCCTCTTGAGATGCGACGGGAACGCCGGGAATTCTTTCCCGTTGAAAGCAGGGAAAGGATCCCTCATCTCGAGCTACGAGGGGGAAACGGGGCTCCTCTGGATGTGGGCGGGACCATCGTGCTTCCTCTCGAGTGGAGACGGGTATGGCGGTGAACTTCTTGAGTTGCAGCAAGGGTGTGAAAGACCCTTTCGAAGTTCCAGAGTTTAGGTGTCATTAGTCTCCAGACGCCTCATCGGAAATAGGCCTCATCTCGCCTGGATGGGAGAACTTCCTGGATTTACTCGAGTTGCGGCAGGTGTTCTCGAGTTACGACGGGGACCTCAGGGACCCGCCCTGGTGGCCTCAGGAGAGGCCAGTCCCCATGCGAGTTGCTAGGGGGCCTCTCGGGATTCCTCTCCCGTCGATACCGGGGCCAAAAACATTTGGTGGAGTCAGGGCCGGAACCGAGGATTCCTCTCAGGGGCTGACATGGATCTTTGGGTACTTCTGGAGTCTCCCCAGGGGAGTCAGGCCTCGTCTCGAGTGGGGGCATGCACGTGCGCTTTCCTTCCAGGCTGTAGCAGCAATGTCACGCTTCCCGTGGCGTGGATCAAAGGATCTGTGGTTTTCCCTCGAGGCTTTCCCTCGAGGCTTTCCCACAGGGCTGTCCCACGTGCCACCGTGCTGTGATTCGATCCTCGGCGTGAAAGATGTGCCAGTGCAGGGCAAAGAGGTTCCTTTGGAATGGACTGAGACATCTGGGGGACTCTTGGAATGGTGGTACGACCATGGAGTTCCTCTCGCCTTTCCTGTTGAGAGTCCCTGCTCTTGAGATGCGACGGGAACGCCGGGAATTCTTTCCCGTTGAAAGCAGGGAAAGGATCCCTCATCTCGAGCTACGAGGGGGAAACGGTGCTCCTCTGGATGTGGGCGGGACCATCGTGCTTCCTCTTGAGTGGACACGGGTATGGCCGTGAACTTCTTGAGTTGCAGCAAGGGTGTGAAAGACTCTTTCGAAGTTCCAGAGGTTAGGTGTCATTAGTCTCCAGACGCCTCATCAGAAATAGGCCTCATCTCGCCTTGCAGGGAGAACTTCCTGGATTTTCTCGAGTTGCGGCAGGTGTTCTCGAGTTACGACGGGGACCTCAGGGACCCGCCCTGGTGGCCTCAGGAGACGCCAGTCCCCATGCGAGTTGCTAGGGGGCCTCTCAGGATTCCTCTCCCGTCGATACCGGGGCCAAAATCCTTGTGTGGAGTCAGGGCCGGAACCGAGGATTCCTCTCAGGGGCTGATATGGATCTTTGGGTACATCTGGAGTCTCGCCAGGGGAGACAGGCCTCGTCTCGAGTCGGGGCATGCACGTGCACTTTCCTTCCAGGCTGTAGCAGCAATGTCACACTTCCCGTCGCGTGGATCAAAGGATCTGTGGTTTTCCCTCGAGGCTTTCCCTTGAGGCTTTCCCACAGGGCTGTCCCACGTGCCACCGTGGTGTGAGTCGATCCTCGGCGTGAAAGATGAGCCAGTGCAGGGCAAAGAGGTTCCTCTGGAATGGACTGAGACATCTGGGGGACTCTTGGAATAGTGGTACGACCATGGAGTTCCTCTCGCCTTTCCTGTTGAGAGTGCCTCCTCTTGAGATGCGACGGGAACGCCGGGAATTCTTTCCCGTTGAAAGCAGGGAAAGGATCCCTCATCTCGAGCTACGAGGGGGAAACGGGGCTCCTCTGGATGTGGGCGGGACCATCGTGCTTCCTCTCGAGTGGAGACGGGTATGGCGGTGAACTTCTTGAGTCGCAGCAAGGGTGTGAAATACCCTTTCGAAGTTCCAGAGGTTAGGTGTCATTAGTCTCCAGACGCCTCATCGGAAATAGGCCTCATCTCGCCTGGAAGGGAGAACTTCCTGGATTTTCTCGAGTTGCGGCAGGTGTTCTCGAGTTACGACGGGGACCTCAGGGACCCGCCCTGGTGGCCTCAGGAGAGGCCAGTCCCCATGCGAGTTGCTAGGGGGCCTCTCGGGATTCCTCTCCCGTTGATACCAGGGCCAAAAACCTTGTGTGGAGTCAGGGCCGGAACCGAGGATTCCTCTCAGGTGCTGACATGGATCTTTGGGTACTTCTGGAGTCTCCCCAGGGGAGTCAGGCCTCGTCTCGTGTGGGGGCATGCACTTGCGCTTTCCTTCCAGGCTGTAGCAGCAATGTCACGCTTCCCGTGGCGTGGATCAAAGGATCTGTGGTTTTCCCTCGAGGCTTTCCCTCGAGGCTTTCCCACAGGGCTGTCCCACGTGCCACCGTGGTGTGAGTCGATCCTCGGCGTGAAAGATGAGCCAGTGCAGGGCAAAGAGGTTCTTCTGGAATGGACTGAGACATCTGGGGGACTCTTGGAATGGTGGTACGACCATGGAGTTCCTCTCGCCTTTCCTGTTGAGAGTGCCTCCTCTTGAGATGCGACGGGAACGCCGGGAATTCTTTCCCGTTGAAAGCTGGGAAAGGATCCCTCATCTCGAGCTACGAGGGGGAAACGGGACTCCTCTGGATGTGGGCGGGACCATCGTGCTTCCTCCCGAGTGGAGACGGGTATGGCGGTGAACTTCTTGAGTTGCAGCAAGGGTGTGAAAGACCCTTTCGAAGTTCCAGAAGTTAGGTGTCATTTATCTCCAGACGCCTCATCGGAAATAGGCCTCATCTCGCCTGGAAGGGAGAACTTCCTGGATTTTCTCGAGTTGCGGCAGGTGTTCTCGAGTTACGACGGGGACCTCAGGGACCCGCCCTGGTGGCCTCAGGAGAGGCCAGTCCCATGCGAGTAGCTAGGGGGCCTCTCGGGATTCCTCTCCCGTCGATACCGGGCCCAAAAACATTTTTTGGAGTCAGGGCCGGAACCGAGGATTCCTCTCAGGGGCTGACATGGATCTTTGGGTACTTCTGGAGTGTCCCCAAGGAAGTCAGGCCTCGTCTCGAGTCGGGGCATGCACGTGCGCTTTCCTTCCAGGCTGTAGCAGCAATGTCACGCTTCCCGTCGCGTGGATCAAAGGATCTGTGGTTTTCCCTCGAGGCTTTCCCACAGGGCTGTCCCACGTGCCACCATGGTGTGAGTCGAACCTCGGCGTAAAAGATGAGCCAGTGCAGGGCAAAGAGGTTCCTCTGGAATGGACTGAGACATCTGGGGGACTCTTGGATTGGTGGTACGACCATGGAGTTCCTCTCGCCTTTCCTGTTGAGAGTGCCTCCTCTTGAGATGCGACGGGAACGCCGGGAATTCTTTCCCGTTGAAAGCAGTGAAAGGATCCCTCATCTCGAGCTCCGAGGGGGAAACGGGGCTCCTCTGGATGTTGGCGGGTCCATCGTGCTTCCTCTCGAGTGGAGACGGGTATGGCGGTGAACTTCTTGAGTTGCAGCAAGGGTGTGAAAGACCCTTTCGAAGTTCCAGAGGTTAGGTGTCATTAGTCTCCAGACGCCTCATCGGAAATAGGCCTCATCTCGCCTGGAAGGGAGAACTTCCTGGATTTTCTCGAGTTGCGGCAGGTGTTCTCGAGTTACGACGGGGACCTCAGGGACCCGCCCTGGTGGCCTCAGGAGAGGCCAGTCCCCATGCGAGTTGCTAGGGGGCCTCTCGGGATTCCTCTCCCCTTGATACCAGGGCCAAAAACCTTGTGTGGAGTCAGGGCCGGAAGCGAGGATTCCTCTCAGGGGCTGACGTGGATCTTTGGGTACTTCTGCAGTCTCCCCAAGGGAGTCAGGCCTCGTCTCGAGTGGGGGCATGCACGTGCGCTTTCCTTCCAGGCTGTAGCAGCAATGTCACGCTTCCCGTCTCGTGGATCAAAGGATCTGTGGTTTTCCCTCGAGGCTTTCCCTCGAGGCTTTCCCACAGGGCTGTCCCACGTGCCACCGTGGTGTGAGTCGATCCTCGGCGTGAAAGATGAGCCAGTGCAGGGCAAAGAGGTTCCTCTGGAATGGACTGAGACATCTGGGGGACTCTTGGAATGGTGGTACGACCATGGAGTTCCTCTCGCCTTTCCTGTTGAGAGTGCCTCCTATTGAGATGCGACGGGAACGCCGGGAATTCTTTCCCGTTGAAAGCAGGGAAAGGATCCCTCATCTCGAGCTACGAGGGGGAAACGGGGCTCCTCTGGATGTGGGCGGGACCGTCGTGCTTCCTCTCGAGTGGAGACGGGTATGGCGGTGAACTTCTTGAGTTGCAGCAAGGGTGTGAAAGACCCTTTCGAAGTTCCAGAGGTTAGGTGTCATTAGTCTCCAGACGCCTTATCGGAAATAGGCCTCATCTCGCCTGGAAGGGAGAACTTCCTGGATTTACTCGAGTTGCGGCAGGTGTTCTCGAGTTACGACGGGGACCTCAGGGACCCGCCCTGGTGGCCTCAGGAGAGGCCAGTCCCCATGCGAGTTGCTAGGGGGCCTCTCGGGATTCCTCTCCCGTCGATACCGGAGCCAAAAACCTTGTGTGAAGTCAGGGCCGGAACCGAGGATTCCTCTCAGGGGCTGACATGGATCTTTGGGTACTTGTGGAGTCTCCCCAGGGGAGTCAGGCCTCGTCTCGAGTGGGGGCATGCACGTGCGCTTTCCTACCAGGCTGTATCAGCAATGTCACGCTTCCCGTCACGTGGATCAAAGGATCTGTGGTTTTCCCTCGAGGCTTTCCCTCGAGGCTTTCCCACAGGGCTGTCCCACGTGCCACCGTGGTGTGAGTCGATCCTCGGCGTGAAAGATGAGCCAGTGCAGGGCAAAGAGGTTCCTCTGGAATGGACTGAGACATCTGGGGGACTCTTGGAATGGTGGTACGACCATGGAGTTCCTCTCGCCTTTCCTGTTGAGAGTGCCTCCTATTGAGATGCGACGGGAACGCCGGGAATTCTTTCCCGTTGAAAGCAGGGAAAGGATCCCTCATCTCAAGCTACGAGGGGGAAACGGGGCTCCTCTGGATGTGGGCGGGACCATCGTGCTTCCTCCCGAGTTGAGACGGGTATGGCGGTGAACTTCTTGAGTTGCAGCAAGGGTGTGAAAGACCCTTTCGAAGTTCCAGAAGTTAGGTGTCATTTATCTCCAGACGCCTCATCGGAAATAGGCCTCATCTCGCCTGGAAGGGAGAACTTCCTGGATTTTCTCGAGTTGCGGCAGGTGTTCTCGAGTTACGACGGGGACCTCAGGGACCCGCCCTGGTGGCCTCAGGAGAGGCCAGTCCCCATGCGAGTTGCTAGGGGGCCTCTCGGGATTCCTCTCCCGTCGATACCGGGCCCAAAAACATTTTTTGGAGTCAGGGCCGGAACCGAGGATTCCTCTCAGGGGCTGACATGGACCTTTGGGTACTTCTGGAGTGTCCCCAAGGGAGTCAGGCCTCGTCTCGAGTCGGGGCATGCACGTGCGCTTTCCTTCCAGGCTGTAGCAGCAATGTCACGCTTCCCGTGGCGGGGATCAAAGGATCTGTGGTTTTCCCTCGAGGCTTTCCCTCGAGGCTTTCCCACAGGGCTGTCCCACGTGCCACCGTGGTGTGAGTCGATCCTCGGCGTGAAAGATGAGCCAGTGCAGGGCAAAGAGGTTCCTCTGAAATGGACTGAGACATCTGGGGGACTCTTGGAATGGTGGTAAGACCATGGAGTTCCTCTCGCCTTTCCTGTTGAGAGTGCCTCCTCTTGAGATGCGACGGGAACGCCGGGAATTCTTTCCCGTTGAAAGCAGGGAAAGGATCCCTCATCTCGAGCTTCGAGGGGGAAACGGGGCTCCTCTGGATGTTGGCGGGTCCATCGTGCTTCCTCTCGAGTGGAGACGGGTATGGCGGTGAACTTCTTGAGTTGCAGCAAGGGTGTGAAAGACCCTTTCGAAGTTCCAGAGGTTAGGTGTCATTAGTCTCCAGACGCCTCTTCGGAAATAGGCCTCATCTCGCCTGGAAGGGAGAACTTCCTGGATTTTCTCGAGTTGCGGCAGGTGTTCTCGAGTTACGACGGGGACCTCAGGGACCCGCCCTGGTGGCCTCAGGAGAGGCCAGTCCCCATGCGAGTTGCTAGGGGGCCTCTCGGGATTCCTCTCCCGTTGATACCAGGGCCAAAAACCTTGTGTGGAGTCAGGGCCGGAAGCGAGGATTCCTCTCAGGGGCTGACATGGATCTTTGGGTACTTCTGCAGTCTCCCCAAGGGAGTCAGGCATCGTCTCGAGTGGGGGCATGCACGTGCGCTTTCCTTCCAGGCTGTAGCAGCAATGTCACGCTTCCCGTTTCGTGGATCAAAGGATCTGTGGTTTTCCCTCGAGGCTTTCCCTCGAGGCTTTCCCACAGGGCTGTCCCACGTGCCACCATGGTGTGAGTCGATCCTCGGCGTGAAAGATGAGCCAGTGCAGGGCAAAGAGGTTCCTCTGCAATGGACTGAGACATCTGGGGGACTCTTGGAATGGTGGTACGACCATGGAGTTCCTCTCGCCTTTCCTGTTGAGAGTGCCTCCTCTTGAGATACGACGGGAACGCCGGGAATTCTTTCCCGTTGAAAGCAGGGAAAGGATCCCTCATCTCGAGCTCCGAGGGGGAAACGGGGCTCCTCTGGATGTGGGCGGGACCATCGTGCTTCCTCTCGAGTGGAGACGGGTGTGGCGGTAAACTTCTTGAGTTGCAGCAAGCGTGTGAAAGACCCTTTCGAAGTTCCAGAGGTTAGGTGTCATTAGTCTCCAGACGCCTCATCGGAAATAGGCCTCATCTCGCCTGGAAGGGAGAACTGCCTGGATTTTCTCGAGTTGCGGCAGGTGTTCTCGAGTTACGACGGGGACCTCAGGGGCCCGCCCTGGTGGCCTCAGGAGAGGCCAGTCCCCATGCGAGTTGCTAGGGGGCCCCTCGGGATTCCTCTCCCGTCGATACCGGGTCCAAAAACCTTGTGTGGTGTCAGGGCCGGAACCGAGGATTCCTCTCAGGTGCTGACATGGATCTTTGGGTACTTCTGGAGTCTCCCCAGGGGAGTCAGGCCTCGTGTCGTGTGGGGGCATGCACTTGCGCTTTCCTTCCAGGCTGTAGCAGCAATGTCACGCTTCCCGTGGCGTGGATCAAAGGATCTGTGGTTTTCCCTTGAGGCTTTCCCTCGAGGCTTTCCCACAGGGCTGTCCCACGTGCCACCGTGGTGTGAGTCGATCCTCGGCGTGAAAGATGAGCCAGTGCAGGGCAAAGAGGTTCTTCTGGAATGGACTGAGACATCTGGGGGACTCTTGGAATGGTGGTACGACCATGGAGTTCCTCTCGCCTTTCCTGTTGAGAGTGCCTCCTCTTGAGATGCGACGGGAACGCCGGGAATTCTTTCCCGTTGAAAGCTGGGAAAGGATCCCTCATCTCGAGCTACGAGGGGGAAACGGGACTCCTCTGGATGTGGGCGGGACCATCGTGCTTCCTCCCGAGTGGAGACGGGTATGGCGGTGAACTTCTTGAGTTGCAGCAAGGGTGTGAAAGACCCTTTCGAAGTTCCAGAAGTTAGGTGTCATTTATCTCCAGACGCCTCATCGGAAATAGGCCTCATCTCGCCTGGAAGGGAGAACTTCCTGGATTTTCTCGAGTTGCGGCAGGTGTTCTCGAGTTACGACGGGGACCTCAGGGACCCGCCCTGGTGGCCTCAGGAGAGGCCAGTCCCATGCGAGTTGCTAGGGGGCCTCTCGGGATTCCTCTCCCATCGTTACCGGGCCCAAAAACATTTTTTGGAGTCAGGGCCGGAACCGAGGATTCCTCTCAGGGGCTGACATGGATCTTTGGGTACTTCTGGAGTGTCCCCAAGGGAGTCAGGCCTCGTCTCGAGTCGGGGCATGCACGTGCGCTTTCCTTCCAGGCTGTAGCAGCAATGTCACGCTTCCCGTCGCGTGGATCAAAGGATCTGTGGTTTTCCCTCGAGGCTTTCCCACAGGGCTGTCCCACGTGCCACCGTGGTGTGAGTCGATCCTCGGCGTGAAAGATGAGCCAGTGCAGGGCAAAGAGGTTCCTCTGGAATGGACTGAGACATCTGGGGGACTCTTGGAATGGTGGTACGACCATGGAGTTCCTCTCGCCTTTCCTGTTGAGAGTGCCTCCTCTTGAGATGCGACGGGAACGCCGGTAATTCTTTCCCGTTGAAAGCAGGGAAAGGATCCCTCATCTCGAGCTCCGAGGGGGAAACGTGGCTCCTCTGTATGTGGGCGGGACCATCGTGCTTTCTCTCGTGTGGAGACGGGTATGGCGGTAAACTTCTTGAGTTGCAGCAAGGGTGTGAAAGACCCTTTCGAAGTTCCAGAGGTTAGGTGTCATTAGTCTCCAGACGCCTCATCGGAAATAGGCCTCATCTCGCCTGGAAGGGAGAACTTCCTGGATTTTCTCGAGTTGCGGCAGGTGTTCTCGAGTTACGACGGGGACCTCAGGGACCCGCCCTGGTGGCCTCAGGAGAGGCCAGTCCCCATGCGAGTTGCTAGGGGGCCTCTCGGGATTCCTCTCCCGTCGATACCGGGGCCAAAAGCCTTGTGTGGAGTCAGGGCCGGAACCGAGCATTCCTCTCAGGGGTTACATGGATCTTTGGGTACTTCTGGAGTCTCCCCAGGGGAGTCAGGCCTCGTCTCGAGTGGGGGCATGCACGTGCGCTTTCCTTCCAGGCTGTAGCAGCCTTGTCACGCTTCCCATCGCGAGGATTAAAGGATCTGTGGTTTTCCCTCGAGGCTTTCCCTCGAGGCTTTCCCACAGGGCTGTCCCACGTGCCACCGTGGTGTGAGTCGATCCTCGGCGTGAAAGATGAGCCAGTGCAGGGCAAAGAGGTTCCTCTGGAATGGACTGAGGCATCTGGGGGACTCTTGGAATGGTGGTACGACCATGGAGTTCCTCTCGCCTTTCCTGTTGAGAGTGCCTCCTCTTGAGCTGCGACGGGAATGCCGGGAATTCTTTCCCGTTGAAAGCAGGGAAAGGATCCCTCATCTCGAGCTCCGAGGGGAAAACGTGGCTCCTCTGTATGTGGGCGGAACCATCGTGCTTTCTCTCGTGTGGAGACGGGTATGGCGGTAAACTTCTTGAGTTGCAGCAAGGGTGTGAAAGACCCTTTCGAAGTTCCAGAGGTTAGGTGTCATTAGTCTCCAGACGCCTCATCGGAAATAGGCCTCATCTCTCCTGGAAGGGAGAACTTCCTGGATTTTCTCGAGTTGCGGCAGGTGTTCTCGAGTTACGACGGGGACCTCAGGGACCCGCCCTGGTGGCCTCAGGAGAGGCCAGTCCCCATGCGAGGTGCTAGGGGGCCTCTCGGGATTCCTCTCCCGTCGATACCGGGGCCAAAAACCTTGTGTGGAGTCAGGGTCGGAACCGAGGATTCCTCTCAGGGGCTTATATGGATCTTAGGGTACTTCTGTATTCTCGCCAGGGGAGACAGGCCTCGTCTCGAGTGGGGGCATGCACGTGCGCTTTCCTTCCAGGCTGTAGCAGCAATGTCACGCTTCCCGTCGCGTGCATCAAAGGATCTGTGGTTTTCCCTCGAGGCTTTCCCTCGAGGCTTTCCCACAGGGCTGTCCCACGTGCCTCCGTGGTGTGAGTCGATCCTCGGCGTGAAAGATGAGCCAGTGCAGGGCAAAGAGGTTCCTCTGGAATGGACTGAGACATCTGGGGGACTCTTTGTCTGGTGGTACGACCATGGAGTTCCTCTCGCCTTTCCTGTTGAGAGTGCCTCCTCTTGAGATGCGACGGGAACGCCGGGAATTCCTTCCCGTTGAAAGCAGGAAAGGATCCCTCATCTCGAGCTCCGAGAGGGAAACGGGGCTCCTCTGGATGTGGGCGGGACCATCGTGCTTCCTCTCGAGTGGAGACGGTTATGGCGGTGAACTTCTTGAGTTGCAGCAAGGGTGTGAAACACCCTTTCGAAATTCCAGAGGTTAGGTGTCATTAGTCTCCAGACGCCTCATCGGAAATAGGCCTCATCTCGCCTGGAAGGGAGAACTTCCTGGATTTTCTCGAGTTGCGGCAGGTGTTCTCGAGTTAAGACGGGGACCTCAGGGACCCGCCCTGGTGGCCTCAGGAGAGGCCAGTCCCCATGCGAGGTGCTAGGGGGCCTCTCGGGATTCCTCTCCCGTCGATACCGGGGCCAAAAAGCTTGTGTGGAGTCAGGGCCGGAACCGAGGATTCCTCTCAGGGGCTGACATGGATCTTTGGGTACTTCTGGAGTCTCCCCAGAGGAGTTAGGCCTTGAATCAAGTGGGGGCATGCACGTGCGCTTTCCTTCCAGGCTGTAGCAGCAATGTCACGCTTCCCGTGGCGTGTATCAAAGGATCTGTGGTTTTCCCTCGAGACTTTCCCACAGGGCTGTCCCACGTGCCACCGTGGTGTGAGTCGATCCTCGGCGTGAAAGATGAGCCAGTGCAGGGCAAAGAGGTTCCTCTGGAATGGACTGAGACATCTGGGGGACTCTTGGAATGGTGGTACGACCATGGAGTTCCTCTCGCCTTTCCTGTTGAGAGTGCCTCCTCTTGAGATGCGACAGGAACGCCGGGAATTCTTTCCCGTTGAAAGCAGGGAAAGGATCCCTCATCTCGAGCTACGAGGGGGAAACGGGGCTCCTCTGGATGTGGGCGGGACCATCGTGCTTCCTCTCGAGTGGACACGGGTATGGCGGTGAACTTCTTGAGTTGCAGCAAGGGTGTGAAAGACCCTTTCGAAGTTCCAGAGGTTAGGTGTCATTAGTCTCCAGACGCCTCATCGGAAATAGGCCTCATCTCGCCTGGAAGGGAGAACTTCCTGGATTTTTTCGAGTTGCGGCAGGTGTTCTCGAGTTACGCCGGGGACCTCAGGGACCCGCCCTGGTGGCCTCAGGAGAGGCCAGTCCCCATGCGATGTGCTAGGGGGCCTCTCGGGATTCCTCTCCCGTCGATACCGGGGCCAAAAAGCTTGTGTGGAGTCAGGGCCGGAACCGAGGATTCCTCTCAGGGGCTGACATGGATCTTTGGGTACTTCTGGAGTCTCCCCAGGGGAGTCAGGCCTCGTCTCGAGTGGGGGCATGCACGTGCGCTTTCCTTCCAGGCTGTAGCAGCAATGTCACGCTTCCCGTTGCGTGGATCATAGGATCTGTGGTTTTCCCTCGAGGCTTTCCCTCGAGGCTTTCCCACAGGGCTGTCCCACGTGCCACCGTGGTGTGAGTCGATCCTCGGCGTGAAAGATGAGCCAGTGCAGGGCAAAGAGCTTCCTCTGGAATGGACTGAGACATCTGGGGGACTCTTGGAATGGTGGTACGACCATGGAGTTCCTCTCGCCTTTCCTGTTGAGAGTGCCTCCTCTTGAGATGCGACGGGAACGCCGGGAATTCTTTCCCGTTGAAAGCAGGCAAAGGATCCCTCATCTCGAGCTACGAGGGGGAAACGGGGCTCCTTTGGATGTGGGCGGGACCATCCTGCTTCCTCTCGAGTGGAGACGGGTATGGAAGTGAACTTCTTGAGTTGCAGCAAGGGTGTGAAAGACCCTTTCGAAGTTCCAGAGGTTAGGTGTCATTAGTCTCCAGACGCCTCATCGGAAATAGGCCTCATCTCGCCTGGAAGGGAGAACTTCCTGGATTTTCTCGAGTTGCGGCAGGTGTTCTCGAGTTACGATGGGGACCTCAGGGACCCGCCCTGGTGGCCTCAGGAGAGGCCAGTCCCCATGCGAGTTGCTAGGGGGCCTCGCGGGATTCCTCTCCCGTCGATACCGGGGCCAAAAACCTTGTGTGGAGTCAGGGCCGGAAACGAGGATTCCTCTCAGGGGCTGACATGGATCTTTGGGTACTTCTGGAGTCTCCGCAGGGGAGTCAGGCCTCGTCTCGAGTGGGGGCATGCACGTGCGTTTTCTTTCCAGGCTGTAGCAGCAATGTCACGCTTCCCGTCGCGTGGATCAAAGGATCTGTGGTTTTCCCTCGAGGCTTTCCCACAGGGCTGTCCCACGTTCCACCGTGGTGTGAGTCGATCCTCGGCGTGAAAGATGAGCCAGTGCAGGGCACAGAGGTTCCTCTGGAATGGACTGAGACATCTGGGGGACTCTTGGAATGGTGGTACGACCATGGAGTTCCTCTCGCCTTTCCTGTTGAGAGTGCCTCCTCTTGAGATGCGACGGGAACGCCGGGAATTCTTTCCCGTTGAAAGCAGGGAAAGGATCCCTCATCTCGAGCTACGAGGGGGAAACGGGGCTCCTCTGGATGTGGGCGGGACCATCGTGCTTCCTCTCTAGTGGAGACGGGTATTGCCGGAGTCCAGCCCCGGTGGATCCAGGGAATTCGAAGGGTGGACGGCGTTGGCGTGGAAAGACTTGTTTATTTATTAATATAAGATTAGATTAAGAAACTGTAGTGCAGTAGGAAGATTAAGTGGAGAAAGAGGGCTGAATAGCTTGGTTTACGCGGAAGACCAATAAAATTCCAGACAAGGAATTTGCACCGTATACGTTGGGCCACCGGTGCCCGCTTGAATATCTAAGGGTGCCTCGCCTTAAGCTCCCTTTCTCGCGGATCTTAATAACCAGGGCAAATAAGTAGACCTGGCGAGCCTCCGCGCCCCAGATGGAAATTCAGCCTGAAATTAAAGTAAAGAGCAGAGGGAAGAAAAGGGAGAGAAAAAGAGAGAGAGAGAGAGACACGGGGGGAGCCATATTCCCAAGACACCAGGCCGAGACTAGTCCGAGAAACTGGTCTGAGAATCTGGTCCCGTCCTTTATTGTTCAGAAGGCCTTTTATACTTTTGATAAAACATGGAGATCAATGGGTAACACAAAGTTATGCAGCGTTAGCAGTCCAGACTCTTATCAAAACCAGGCTTTTCTCTCTGCATACCTAATTGTATACACAAGTCTTAGGTAATTTACATCATCTTCCAACCAAAAGGGCCAATTAACATTTTACAGCCTTTTTTCTGATAAGGGTTTGTCAACCACAAGACTTATTTGTGTTGATCTTCCCAAGGTCTGGTGCCACTCTCGGAAAGCACTAAAGAAAGTTACATTCTTAGACAGCAAGGATACAGCAACTTATAACAAGTAGAGGGAGTGCAGTGATTTATAGCAAAAGAGAAGCAATTAACTCAAAAGTCTAGTGTTGCTAACATCAAAACTAGTATGTATCTTTTTCTACATCCTGCTTACATTAACATCCTTCCAGGTGCCTAAAAGATAAAGAATAAGGAGGTCTGGCAGCAATCCTTGAGTCAACAGTGAAAACCCTCTACCAATATAATTTTTAACTCTTTAGAAAAGGCTCTGTATCTTTAAGATGCTTTTAAGCTTTGTGCCTCCCGCGGTTGGGGGGCTATAAGCAATTCACAAGCTGTAAGCTTTGTGCCTCTCGCGGTTGGGGGGCTGTAAGCAATTCACAAGCTGTAAGAGGTCTGGGGAACCTGTTAGGCAGACTAGAGAGCTATCAGAGGGGTTTAACTGAAACATCCCTTTCAAATGCAGAAGACTAAAACCCTGAATTGACTTTTTTCCAGAGAATATCAGAAAAGTGGAAAAGCAGAGCACAAAAGCCGGCAGATTTTTGCTGGGGTACATGCTTAGGAATATCCAGAGGGGTCCCTGAAGTCTGAGCACGCCTTGCGTATGTCAGCTTCCTTCCTCATGACCTTGTCACGGGCGGGATTCCTCACACTGGCTTCCGGCAACTCCCCCTTCTTTATTAGTTTTTTAAAAAAATTAGGTGCAGTTCAGTCGCGAGATTCCGAATGCTCTGCCGAAGAGTCCTGACAACACAAGGAAGCACGATTACAAGGAGCAGGATTATGGCACCCACAGCAGCATAGCTAGAGACAGTAGTCAGAAGAGTTTTTCCAGAAATGAAGTCAGAGAAGGTGTGGAAAAAGTCATTGGCTTCTCCTGCGGCGGTAAAATCTAATCGGGAGTGTTCCAAGGTCTGAATCTGATTATGAAGTTTCCCTAAATCTAAACTAATATCTGAGCTGTTCCAGACACCTAAAATATGATTTTTGACCCTCTCCCATTTAAAATCTGTCTCATTTACTTTCAGGGATGTAACACATATCCACCGGTAATCGGCATGACATGAAAGAGCCAATTTCATTTTCAGACTCTGTAATTCATTCCCAATATGCATTACTGCTTCTTCTAAGGCATCAATCCTTATTTCTAGCTTCCTATCTATAATTTCCTGGGTTGCCAGCGTTAGAGAAACATTTTTGGATACGGTGTCAACATATTGGGCAGTATACACTTGTTGAGACAATGATAATGCCGCCACAGTAACAGAAGTAATTGCGGTTATCAAAGCTGATATTCCCAAAACAAGTAAGCCCACAAACCGTCGTGTTCGCATTAAATCTTGTAGCTGTTGCAGTACAGCTAGGCCATGGTTATCATACCAATACGTGGCTACAGTTACAGGTACCATGAGATAGGGCGGACGTTTTAAAACCATGAAAGAGCAAACTTTATATTGAGGAGTTAAACAGGATGAAAGCATACATTGTTCACAAGACACTACATGGGGTCCACCTGTATAATTCAATTGTATGTTAAGTCTTTCAGAATCATTAGTGAAAAGAAAAACATAAGGAGAGGGTAGACAAGCTAAAATAGAGTAAATAGAGGTATTTTTTGGTCGGATTAAAATAATAGGGGCGGTAGCCACAAGGGCTCTCCAAATTTCTGGCTGCCAAAAGGTTTTACCTCTAGTTATATAAGACAGCATAGGGGGAACAAATTGGTTATGATGCCGTCTGGTGGCAACTAACGGCCAAGAAATTGAATATTCTTTCCAATTATCCAATCTATTGATAAAGTCATCGTCAGACTCAGGGTCTTGACCTGGATTTGGGTTGCTCCAGTCCTGAATCGCACAATTTCTTCCTCCCGGCATATTGTAATCTACTCTCGAATTATAAATACAAGATTTCCAAATCGGATATCCTGAATGATCATCTATAGTTTTCCAAATAACATCTGAGGGAGCAACATCATCACAATTTGGATATTCTGATGGAGTTTTGAGAGACAAAGACTTATAGGGGCCAAGGACCCCAGGCATACGGGCTCGTAATATCCAAGCAGACCGATCCCCTATAGATGCAAATTTAGAGGTTGGGGAATCTGTCATAACTGCTTTTGTGGAGGCTCCAATGCATCCTGTCTTGGTAAAGAAGTCTCCTGTAAGGCCAGGAGGAAAATTAAAGCAGACAGGAAAATCATCTGCTAGTCCTTTAAAGGTATAATTGAAATTAATAGGGTATTGGTCTTTTGTATAGGAAGTATAAGATCCTCCCAAAAGGCGAGGCTGGTCTGTACTAACTCGTATGGGGTCACTGTTCCAAGTAACAACTTGGAAAGTTGGAGGATCCGGGAGAAACGCCCAATATTTGGTTGGAATGGGAGCAGCGCTTACCTGGCAAGAGAGCAAGGCAAGCATGGCAATAAACACCTTTTCAGGAGAGACTGACGATCCCTGTAGGGTAGCTATCCCCTGTGCCTGGCGACAGAGAGCTTTAATCTGTCCCCAGGTGGGCAAGGAGGCTTGTTGGGTTGACTGAGCTGGGCGTCCTAATGGATTCCTGCGAGGCAAAAAATCAGGGGGTGCAATATCCTGTATCTGAAGTCGTGACATCTGTCCAGTGGGTGGCTCCGATCCGCGCCTATCCGGGATCTCCAATGTCAGCTGTCCTGGGGTCAGCGGCGTTTCCCGTGCTGGCGGAGGGAGCGGGGGAAGAGGGAGTTTCTTCCTTTTTAGAGATCGCGGTGGCGGGGGATTCTGGTATCCGGGGAGCTGAGACATGGCGAATTAGTCTGTCTGGAACCCAAATCGGAGCGTCCGCGTCCTGTGGAAAAACACAAGCATACCCTCGCCCATTGGTTAATAAGGGGTCAGGACCTTTCCATTGTCCGGAAAGAAGGTCCCTCCATTTTACTAATGGTTTTGCATTCAATTGCTCTGGGCACCAATGGCGAAGCATTGCAGTGTTTCCGGATGAATCAGCATTTAAGTTATTTATTACGAAAAGAGCATGTTGCAAAATCTGATGGGGGGAACTATATTTAAATTCCCCTTCTTTTAGTTTTTGAATATGGATTTTCAGTGTTTGATGTGCTCTTTCCACAATGGCTTGTCCTTGTGGGTTATAAGGGATGCCGGTGTTATGTTTAATTTGAAATCTTGTACAGAATTGCTGAAAAGATTTAGAAGTGTAAGCAGGAGCATTATCAGTTTTTAAAGCTTTTGGCAAGCCCAGATAGGAAAAGCATGTAAAAAGATGTTGTATTACATCTTTAACTGCTTCCCCTGTACGAGCAGTGGCAATAATAACATGAGAGAAGGTATCTACAGTTACATGAACAAAAGACAGTTTTCCAAATGAAGAGACATGGGTTACATCCATTTGCCAGAGTGCATTAGGTTTGAGACCGCGAGGGTTAACTCCCAGAGGCAAAGCATTCACGGTAGTAGGACAATGTGAACAAGAACGAACAATCTCTCGGGCAGATTCTCGAGGAATTTGAAACTGGTATCGTAAGGCAGTGGCATTTTGGTGATGAAGTGAGTGAGAAGCTCGAGCTTCTTCAAAAACAGAAGCCACTGAAATCCTGGTTAACGAATCTGCCAATTCATTGAGAGCATTTAAAGGGCCAGGCAGGCCGGAATGAGCCCGAATGTGGCCGATAAAGAACGCCCGATTTCTTTTCCATATTTGCTGCTGCAGTTTAGTTAACAAATGGAAGATAGCAGTTTTGTTTTCAGGCAAAACTGCAGTCTCAATGTGTGGAAACAGCCTGACCACATACTGAGAGTCAGAATAAAGGTTAAATTCTTTCTCCGCAAACATAACAAAGGCCTCAATAACAGCTGTGATTTCAGCCCTTTGAGCTGAAGTTTCTTGTGTTTCCAAAAGTTTTTGATGATCTCTTGTGACTATAGAGGCTCTACCGTCAGCCGATCCATCAGTAAAGACTACCTGAGCATCTGAAATAGGGAACTGTTTACACCGGACAGGAAAAATAACTGGATGGTTAGACATAAAATTTAGTAAAACATGCGAGGGTAAATGATGCAAAATTTGACCACAGTAATTCCCTATGGCAATCTGCCAGTCTTCATCAAACATTAAAAGAGCATCAAGCTGCTCCTTATTATATGGAATTACAATCTCTGATGGCTCTTTACCAAACAATTCAATGCTCCGCTTCCTTCCTTTTAGCATTAATGTGGCAATTAAACCAGGATAAGAAGCCACGACTTTTTTAGCTTGGGTAGGAAGATGGATCCATTCTAAAGGGCCGCGTTGCCACAGAACTCCCGTAGGCGCCGTTGGAGTAGCTAGGCAAAGGAACTGCCACGTCATCGTCAAATCAATTCTTTTTACATAGCTATTTGATAAGGCTGCTTCTACTTTGCCTAGGGCTTCTTGAGCCTCAGCTGTTAATTGTCTTTTTGAGGTTGGATCAGGATCCCCGCGTAAAGTGTTAAAAAGAGGTTTTAATTCGGCAGTGGTTAATTTTAAATATGGTCTAATCCAATTAATATCACCTAAGAGTTTTTGATAATCATTTAAAGTAATAAGATGGTCTTTTCTCAATTGCAGCGGGGTATGAGTCACCGTTTCCGAATTTATGACTCTTCCTAAGTAAGTTATGGGCGGATTGATTTGAATTTTTTCTGGGGCAATTTTTAGGCCTCTGTCTGTCAATGCCTGGGTCAGGTCCTGGAGCACAGTCTGCAGGTGAACTCTATCAGGATGAGCTATTAAAATATCATCCATATAGTGAATCATATACACGTGTTCATATTTAGCCCTAGTATCTTCTAGAGCGGCATTAACAAATTTTTGGCATAAAGTAGGGCTATTTTTCATTCCCTGAGGCAGAACCTTCCACTGAAACCGTAAATAAGGCTGTTTAAGATTTTCTGATGGCAGACTAAAGGCAAATCGCTTTTTATCCTCAGGATTTAAGGGAATAGTGAAAAAACAATCTTGTAAATCAATAACAATTATATTATATCCCTCTGGAACGGCTACTGGGGAAAGGAGCCCAGGCTGTAAGGCCCCCATGTCCTCCATGGTGGCATTAATAGCTCTCAAATCCTGTAAAAGTCGCCATTTACCAGATTTTTTCTTAATGACAAAAATAGGAGTGTTCCAGGGGCTATTGGAGGGCTCAATATGTCCCAATTCTAATTGTTCAAAGATTAATGCTTTAGCTGCCAATAATTTTTCCTTATGCAGAGGCCACTGTTCTACCCACACCGGATCTTGAGATTTCCATGTGATGGGGTCGGCAGCAAAAACAATGGCCTCAATTATAAATTTGGATATCCCAATCCAGCACGTAGCTTGCGAGGAGTTGGGCAAATTGGCTCAATTATTCCTGTCTGTTGTTTACCCAATCCTTTTGATGGATCATAGCCCATCTGCAACATCTGAGAGGTCACTTTATCATCAGGGCTAAAAAGTAACACTCCCATTTGAGATAGCACGTCCCTCCCCCACAGGGTAAGGGGGAGCGAAGGAACGACATAAGGTTGGAAAGTTCCACGGGTATCCTCAAATTGCCAATCTAAAATTTTTGCACTTTTGGCTATTGTGGGGGCTCTTCCTATCCCCACCAAGTTATTTTCAGTAGTATGTGTGGGCCAGGAGCTGGGCCAGTCTTTTCCTGAAATGCAAGAAACATCTGCTCCTGTGTCTAATAACCCCACAATAGACTTGCCATTAATCAGGATAGTCTTCATAGGACGTTTCTGAGTAATTTCTGTTATCCAAAAAACCATATCACTAGACCCAAATCCTTTATCCTGCCTTTCATTTTGAGTAGCTGTGCGCCCAATTGCAGTGTGGTAAGGCAAAAGCAAAAGTTGGGCTATTCTTTGTCCCTGATGTATTTGGAAAGTTTTAGTTGGGGGTGAAATCATTATCTGGATTTCTCCTGTATAATCTGAGTCAATTACTCCAGGGATGATTGTGAGACCTTGCATAGCTAAGGAACTTCTGCCTAGTATAATTCCTACTAAACCTGTTGGTAATGGGCCTTTAACTCCTGTAGGTATTTTTACAGTGGGGCTATCTGGTGTTAATATTGCTGAGGTGGTGGAACTGAGGTCCAGTCCTGCGCTGCCTGGGGTTGCTCTGATGAGTTCTGCGATGGGACGAAGGGAATGAATGGGTTCAGTGAGGCTGCCCCAATTGTTGTCGGGGCCTGAGGCTGGCCCCTCAATCCGTTTCCCGACTGCTGGTCGGGGCCCAAAAAGGCTCCATTTCTATGGAATTGTGACCTACATTCTTTTGCCCAGTGATATCCTTTTTGACAACGAGGGCAGAGAGATCTAGGGAGATTAGTAGGCACAGCCGGGGAGGGAGAATTCGGCAGAGAAGAACCGGCTGCTTTTTGGGGACAAGCTCGCATAAGGTGCCCTTCCCGTCCGCAAGAGAAGCAGGCCTTGGATAAACCAATATTCTGGCCTGGACTACTGGAATGACTCTTTGACGGGTTATTTCTATTTGTAAAAAAGGACTGTACTGCCTGCTGGTAAGAATTTCCCTTTATGGCTGCAGCTATGGCAACGCCCTGCATCATCGCTGGTCCTACATCTGCACATTGCCTGATATAATCTATTATTTCCCCAGTTTTTTTAATAGGACGTAAAATGGCCTGGCAGGTAGAATTAGCATTTTCAAATGCCAGTTGTTTTATCAATATACTAGCTGCCTCAGTGTTGGAAATTACTCTGTTGACTGCCTCTGCAAGTCTTGATATAAAGTCTTCATATGGCTCTTCTGGTTTTTGTTTAACATTTGAGAAGGAAGAGGTAGATTCTTTCCCTTCAGGCAACAAACGCCAAGCCCCAAGGGCGCAGGCGGTTACTTGATCTAAAGTGGTTTTATCTAATCCCATTTGATCTCTAAGTGTTCCAAAATCATTAGTCCCTGCCAACATATTTTTTATAATATATCTTGGGCCATATTTTTGGTTAGCATCAGCCTGTTTTTGGGCTAGATCTTCATATTCAGTTCTCCAAAGTACATATTGACCTCCAGACAGACAAGCTTTAGCGACTGTCTTCCAGTCATGGGGTGTCATCCATCTGCCCGCTAAAGCTTCCACCAATGATACAGTGTACGGGGCTTTAGGCCCATACAAAGCACAAGCCTGTTTGAGTTCTTTAATCATTTTCATTGGAATGGGTTCCCAGTGGGGGGCTGTTCTCCCACCACTTCCACCAAATATTATGGGGAAACAAGCCTCAAGGTGGGGATCAAGTTCATCATCTGGGCTAGAGAAAACTCTTCTTCGGGGAGCTTCTAGTGGAGGCCCCTCACCCTTATAGGGAGGGGGGGGCAAGGGGTGTCCTATGTCACTTTCTTCGTACTTTGGGAATTTTTTATCCGTTCTGTGTTTAGGTCTTACGGATGTTTTATCTGGGGAATCTGGCCTTAAACTCTCAGGTGCATATAATCTGATGGGGGACATTTGTCTTGAGCCTCTGGAAGCAGAAGGCTTAATTAAGGAAATTTCTCTTGAATTTGTGGAAGCAGGTGGTCTGGTTGGGGAAGTTTTTATTAAGCTCTTTGGAGCAGATAATCTAATTGGAGAAGTTTCTCTTAAACTCCTTGGAGCATCTTTATTTAATAAAGACCAGTCCTCATCAGAATGATCTTGACTTACTTCCTCTTCCAAATCTTCCTCATCTGAAAGCTGCTCTTTTTTGTCATCTCTATCTATTACCTTTTCTTGGGCAGTCATTGCAGCTATCATTTGACTCAACTGCCGATAGTTAGGTGTAGCCTCCTTTTCATCACTCTCCTCTTCGATAGATACCTTTTTCTCTGCACTTTCCTCTTTAAGATGTACCTTTTCAGATTCAGGGGCAGGGTCTAGAGCGTCCCTAATTATATTCCATAAGGAAAAGGCGTCAGTAGGCACCTTTTGTGAGCCATGTTCAGCATGGTAAGTTTTTAGTTGTTTTCCTACTCTCTCCCAGGTGTCTAAGTTAACAGTGCCTTCTTCTGGAAACCAGGGACACTGTTCTTGTACAAAGGAAAAAAATGAATGAATATTGGATTTTTTAACTTTAATTCCTCGTTTAGTTAGTAACTGCAAGATTACTCCTGTAAAAAGCTGTCTTTCTTTTGATTCACTGTTACCCATGTCAGAAAATTAAGTCTTATAGAAAAGTCTACCTCAACAAAAAGGTTTTACCTTTGGCGAGGGGGGTTTTGTTTTCAACCCTAAGATAGCAGGTTTCTTTTCAACCTCTAGAGCACCAGGTTTCTCTTAAACCCTTGAACACTTCCCACTCCTCCTCACCCTGTCTATCCTACAGGGGGGTCCGCGGCACCCTGAGTGGGGTCCTAGCCGTCCCGAACACTCAACACTGGGGGAGTACCCGAAAGTACTCCGGGGGGAGTGATTAAGTCACTCCGGGGGGGAGCAACAGAGAGTGCTCCGGGGGGAGCAACAGAGAGTGCTCCGGGGGGAGCTACAGAGAGTGCTCCGGGGGGAGCTTTTGCTCCGAGGAACCTACCTTCGAATAGCCTGTTCCGGGCGCCACTTGCCGGGGTCCAGCCCCGGTGGATCCAGGGAATTCGAAGGGTGGACGGCGTTGGCGTGGAAAGACTTGTTTATTTATTAATATAAGATTAGATTAAGAAACTGTAGTGCAGTAGGAAGATTAAGTGGAGAAAGAGGGCTGAATAGCTTGGTTTACGCGGAAGACCAATAAAATTCCAGACAAGGAATTTGCACCATCTACGTTGGGCCACCGGTGCCCGCTTGAATATCTAAGGGTGCCTCGCCTTAAGCTCCCTTTCTCGCGGATCTTAATAACCAGGGCAAATAAGTAGACCTGGCGAGCCTCCGCGCCCCAGATGGAAATTCAGCCTGAAATTAAAGTAAAGAGCAGAGGGAAGAAAAGAGAGAGAAAAAGAGAGAGAGAGAGAGACACGGGGGGAGCCAGATTCCCAAGAAACCAGGCCGAGACTAGTCCGAGAAACTGGTCTGAGAATCTGGTCCCGTCCTTTATTGTTCAGAAGGCCTTTTATACTTTTGATAAAACATGGAGATCAATGGGTAACACAAAGTTATGCAGCGTTAGCAGTCCAGACTCTTATCAAAACCAGGCTTTTCTCTCTGCATACCTAATTGTATACACAAGTCTTAGGTAATTTACATCATCTTCCAACCAAAAGGGCCAATTAACATTTTACAGCCTTTTTTCTGATAAGGGTTTGTCAACCACAAGACTTATTTGTGTTGATCTTCCCAAGGTCTGGTGCCACTCTCGGAAAGCACTAAAGAAAGTTACATTCTTAGACAGCAAGGATACAGCAACTTATAACAAGTAGAGGGAGTGCAGTGATTTATAGCAAAAGAGAAGCAATTAACTCAAAAGTCTAGTGTTGCTAACATCAAAACTACTATGTATCTTTTTCTACATCCTGCTTACATTAACATCCTTCCAGGTGCCTAAAAGATAAAGAATAAGGAGGTCTGGCAGCAATCCTTGAGTCAACAGTGAAAACCCTCTACCAATATAATTTTTAACTCTTTAGAAAAGGCTCTGTATCTTTAAGATGCTTTTAAGCTTTGTGCCTCCCGCGGTTGGGGGGCTGTAAGCAATTCACAAGCTGTAAGCTTTGTGCCTCTCGCGGTTGGGGGGCTGTAAGCAATTCACAAGCTGTAAGAGGTCTGGGGAACCTGTTAGGCAGACTAGAGAGCTATCAGAGGGGTTTAACTGAAACATCCCTTTCAAATGCAGAAGACTAAAACCCTGAATTGACTTTTTTCCAGAGAATATCAGAAAAGTGGAAAAGCAGAGCACAAAAGCCGGCAGATTTTTGCTGGGGTACATGCTTAGGAATATCCAGAGGGGTCCCTGAAGTCTGAGCACGCCTTGCGTATGTCAGCTTCCTTCCTCATGACCTTGTCACGGGCGGGATTCCTCACACTGGCTTCCGGCAACTCCCCCTTCTTTATTAGTTTTTTAAAAAAATTAGGTGCAGTTCAGTCGCGAGATTCCGAATGCTCTGCCGAAGAGTCCTGACAACACAAGGAAGCACGATTACAAGGAGCAGGATTATGGCACCCACAGCAGCATAGCTAGAGACAGTAGTCAGAAGAGTTTTTCCAGAAATGAAGTCAGAGAAGGTGTGGAAAAAGTCATTGGCTTCTCCTGCGGCGGTAAAATCTAATCGGGAGTGTTCCAAGGTCTGAATCTGATTATGAAGTTTCCCTAAATCTAAACTAATATCTGAGCTGTTCCAGACACCTAAAATATGATTTTTGACCCTCTCCCATTTAAAATCTGTCTCATTTACTTTCAGGGATGTAACACATATCCACCGGTAATCGGCATGACATGAAAGAGCCAATTTCATTTTCAGACTCTGTAATTCATTCCCAATATGCATTACTGCTTCTTCTAAGGCATCAATCCTTATTTCTAGCTTCCTATCTATAATTTCCTGGGTTGCCAGCGTTAGAGAAACATTTTTGGATACGGTGTCAACATATTGGGCAGTATACACTTGTTGAGACAATGATAATGCCGCCACAGTAACAGAAGTAATTGCGGTTATCAAAGCTGATATTCCCAAAACAAGTAAGCCCACAAACCGTCGTGTTCGCATTAAATCTTGTAGCTGTTGCAGTACAGCTAGGCCATGGTTATCATACCAATACGTGGCTACAGTTACAGGTACCATGAGATAGGGCGGACGTTTTAAAACCATGAAAGAGCAAACTTTATATTGAGGAGTTAAACAGGATGAAAGCATACATTGTTCACAAGACACTACATGGGGTCCACCTGTATAATTCAATTGTATGTTAAGTCTTTCAGAATCATTAGTGAAAAGAAAAACATAAGGAGAGGGTAGACAAGCTAAAATAGAGTAAATAGAGGTATTTTTTGGTCGGATTAAAATAATAGGGGCGGTAGCCACAAGGGCTCTCCAAATTTCTGGCTGCCAAAAGGTTTTACCTCTAGTTATATAAGACAGCATAGGGGGAACAAATTGGTTATGATGCCGTCTGGTGGCAACTAACGGCCAAGAAATTGAATATTCTTTCCAATTATCCAATCTATTGATAAAGTCATCGTCAGACTCAGGGTCTTGACCTGGATTTGGGTTGCTCCAGTCCTGAATCGCACAATTTCTTCCTCCCGGCATATTGTAATCTACTCTCGAATTATAAATACAAGATTTCCAAATCGGATATCCTGAATGATCATCTATAGTTTTCCAAATAACATCTGAGGGAGCAACATCATCACAATTTGGATATTCTGATGGAGTTTTGAGAGACAAAGACTTATAGGGGCCAAGGACCCCAGGCATACGGGCTCGTAATATCCAAGCAGACCGATCCCCTATAGATGCAAATTTAGAGGTTGGGGAATCTGTCATAACTGCTTTTGTGGAGGCTCCAATGCATCCTGTCTTGGTAAAGAAGTCTCCTGTAAGGCCAGGAGGAAAATTAAAGCAGACAGGAAAATCATCTGCTAGTCCTTTAAAGGTATAATTGAAATTAATAGGGTATTGGTCTTTTGTATAGGAAGTATAAGATCCTCCCAAAAGGCGAGGCTGGTCTGTACTAACTCGTATGGGGTCACTGTTCCAAGTAACAACTTGGAAAGTTGGAGGATCCGGGAGAAACGCCCAATATTTGGTTGGAATGGGAGCAGCGCTTACCTGGCAAGAGAGCAAGGCAAGCATGGCAATAAACACCTTTTCAGGAGAGACTGACGATCCCTGTAGGGTAGCTATCCCCTGTGCCTGGCGACAGAGAGCTTTAATCTGTCCCCAGGTGGGCAAGGAGGCTTGTTGGGTTGACTGAGCTGGGCGTCCTAATGGATTCCTGCGAGGCAAAAAATCAGGGGGTGCAATATCCTGTATCTGAAGTCGTGACATCTGTCCAGTGGGTGGCTCCGATCCGCGCCTATCCGGGATCTCCAATGTCAGCTGTCCTGGGGTCAGCGGCGTTTCCCGTGCTGGCGGAGGGAGCGGGGGAAGAGGGAGTTTCTTCCTTTTTAGAGATCGCGGTGGCGGGGGATTCTGGTATCCGGGGAGCTGAGACATGGCGAATTAGTCTGTCTGGAACCCAAATCGGAGCGTCCGCGTCCTGTGGAAAAACACAAGCATACCCTCGCCCATTGGTTAATAAGGGGTCAGGACCTTTCCATTGTCCGGAAAGAAGGTCCCTCCATTTTACTAATGGTTTTGCATTCAATTGCTCTGGGCACCAATGGCGAAGCATTGCAGTGTTTCCGGATGAATCAGCATTTAAGTTATTTATTACGAAAAGAGCATGTTGCAAAATCTGATGGGGGGAACTATATTTAAATTCCCCTTCTTTTAGTTTTTGAATATGGATTTTCAGTGTTTGATGTGCTCTTTCCACAATGGCTTGTCCTTGTGGGTTATAAGGGATGCCGGTGTTATGTTTAATTTGAAATCTTGTACAGAATTGCTGAAAAGATTTAGAAGTGTAAGCAGGAGCATTATCAGTTTTTAAAGCTTTTGGCAAGCCCAGATAGGAAAAGCATGTAAAAAGATGTTGTATTACATCTTTAACTGCTTCCCCTGTACGAGCAGTGGCAATAATAACATGAGAGAAGGTATCTACAGTTACATGAACAAAAGACAGTTTTCCAAATGAAGAGACATGGGTTACATCCATTTGCCAGAGTGCATTAGGTTTGAGACCGCGAGGGTTAACTCCCAGAGGCAAAGCATTCACGGTAGTAGGACAATGTGAACAAGAACGAACAATCTCTCGGGCAGATTCTCGAGGAATTTGAAACTGGTATCGTAAGGCAGTGGCATTTTGGTGATGAAGTGAGTGAGAAGCTCGAGCTTCTTCAAAAACAGAAGCCACTGAAATCCTGGTTAACGAATCTGCCAATTCATTGAGAGCATTTAAAGGGCCAGGCAGGCCGGAATGAGCCCGAATGTGGCCGATAAAGAACGCCCGATTTCTTTTCCATATTTGCTGCTGCAGTTTAGTTAACAAATGGAAGATAGCAGTTTTGTTTTCAGGCAAAACTGCAGTCTCAATGTGTGGAAACAGCCTGACCACATACTGAGAGTCAGAATAAAGGTTAAATTCTTTCTCCGCAAACATAACAAAGGCCTCAATAACAGCTGTGATTTCAGCCCTTTGAGCTGAAGTTTCTTGTGTTTCCAAAAGTTTTTGATGATCTCTTGTGACTATAGAGGCTCTACCGTCAGCCGATCCATCAGTAAAGACTACCTGAGCATCTGAAATAGGGAACTGTTTACACCGGACAGGAAAAATAACTGGATGGTTAGACATAAAATTTAGTAAAACATGCGAGGGTAAATGATGCAAAATTTGACCACAGTAATTCCCTATGGCAATCTGCCAGTCTTCATCAAACATTAAAAGAGCATCAAGCTGCTCCTTATTATATGGAATTACAATCTCTGATGGCTCTTTACCAAACAATTCAATGCTCCGCTTCCTTCCTTTTAGCATTAATGTGGCAATTAAACCAGGATAAGAAGCCACGACTTTTTTAGCTTGGGTAGGAAGATGGATCCATTCTAAAGGGCCGCGTTGCCACAGAACTCCCGTAGGCGCCGTTGGAGTAGCTAGGCAAAGGAACTGCCACGTCATCGTCAAATCAATTCTTTTTACATAGCTATTTGATAAGGCTGCTTCTACTTTGCCTAGGGCTTCTTGAGCCTCAGCTGTTAATTGTCTTTTTGAGGTTGGATCAGGATCCCCGCGTAAAGTGTTAAAAAGAGGTTTTAATTCGGCAGTGGTTAATTTTAAATATGGTCTAATCCAATTAATATCACCTAAGAGTTTTTGATAATCATTTAAAGTAATAAGATGGTCTTTTCTCAATTGCAGCGGGGTATGAGTCACCGTTTCCGAATTTATGACTCTTCCTAAGTAAGTTATGGGCGGATTGATTTGAATTTTTTCTGGGGCAATTTTTAGGCCTCTGTCTGTCAATGCCTGGGTCAGGTCCTGGAGCACAGTCTGCAGGTGAACTCTATCAGGATGAGCTATTAAAATATCATCCATATAGTGAATCATATACACGTGTTCATATTTAGCCCTAGTATCTTCTAGAGCGGCATTAACAAATTTTTGGCATAAAGTAGGGCTATTTTTCATTCCCTGAGGCAGAACCTTCCACTGAAACCGTAAATAAGGCTGTTTAAGATTTTCTGATGGCAGACTAAAGGCAAATCGCTTTTTATCCTCAGGATTTAAGGGAATAGTGAAAAAACAATCTTGTAAATCAATAACAATTATATTATATCCCTCTGGAACGGCTACTGGGGAAAGGAGCCCAGGCTGTAAGGCCCCCATGTCCTCCATGGTGGCATTAATAGCTCTCAAATCCTGTAAAAGTCGCCATTTACCAGATTTTTTCTTAATGACAAAAATAGGAGTGTTCCAGGGGCTATTGGAGGGCTCAATATGTCCCAATTCTAATTGTTCAAAGATTAATGCTTTAGCTGCCAATAATTTTTCCTTATGCAGAGGCCACTGTTCTACCCACACCGGATCTTGAGATTTCCATGTGATGGGGTCGGCAGCAAAAACAATGGCCTCAATTATAAATTTGGATATCCCAATCCAGCACGTAGCTTGCGAGGAGTTGGGCAAATTGGCTCAATTATTCCTGTCTGTTGTTTACCCAATCCTTTTGATGGATCATAGCCCATCTGCAACATCTGAGAGGTCACTTTATCATCAGGGCTAAAAAGTAACACTCCCATTTGAGATAGCACGTCCCTCCCCCACAGGGTAAGGGGGAGCGAAGGAACGACATAAGGTTGGAAAGTTCCACGGGTATCCTCAAATTGCCAATCTAAAATTTTTGCACTTTTGGCTATTGTGGGGGCTCTTCCTATCCCCACCAAGTTATTTTCAGTAGTATGTGTGGGCCAGGAGCTGGGCCAGTCTTTTCCTGAAATGCAAGAAACATCTGCTCCTGTGTCTAATAACCCCACAATAGACTTGCCATTAATCAGGATAGTCTTCATAGGACGTTTCTGAGTAATTTCTGTTATCCAAAAAACCATATCACTAGACCCAAATCCTTTATCCTGCCTTTCATTTTGAGTAGCTGTGCGCCCAATTGCAGTGTGGTAAGGCAAAAGCAAAAGTTGGGCTATTCTTTGTCCCTGATGTATTTGGAAAGTTTTAGTTGGGGGTGAAATCATTATCTGGATTTCTCCTGTATAATCTGAGTCAATTACTCCAGGGATGATTGTGAGACCTTGCATAGCTAAGGAACTTCTGCCTAGTATAATTCCTACTAAACCTGTTGGTAATGGGCCTTTAACTCCTGTAGGTATTTTTACAGTGGGGCTATCTGGTGTTAATATTGCTGAGGTGGTGGAACTGAGGTCCAGTCCTGCGCTGCCTGGGGTTGCTCTGATGAGTTCTGCGATGGGACGAAGGGAATGAATGGGTTCAGTGAGGCTGCCCCAATTGTTGTCGGGGCCTGAGGCTGGCCCCTCAATCCGTTTCCCGACTGCTGGTCGGGGCCCAAAAAGGCTCCATTTCTATGGAATTGTGACCTACATTCTTTTGCCCAGTGATATCCTTTTTGACAACGAGGGCAGAGAGATCTAGGGAGATTAGTAGGCACAGCCGGGGAGGGAGAATTCGGCAGAGAAGAACCGGCTGCTTTTTGGGGACAAGCTCGCATAAGGTGCCCTTCCCGTCCGCAAGAGAAGCAGGCCTTGGATAAACCAATATTCTGGCCTGGACTACTGGAATGACTCTTTGACGGGTTATTTCTATTTGTAAAAAAGGACTGTACTGCCTGCTGGTAAGAATTTCCCTTTATGGCTGCAGCTATGGCAACGCCCTGCATCATCGCTGGTCCTACATCTGCACATTGCCTGATATAATCTATTATTTCCCCAGTTTTTTTAATAGGACGTAAAATGGCCTGGCAGGTAGAATTAGCATTTTCAAATGCCAGTTGTTTTATCAATATACTAGCTGCCTCAGTGTTGGAAATTACTCTGTTGACTGCCTCTGCAAGTCTTGATATAAAGTCTTCATATGGCTCTTCTGGTTTTTGTTTAACATTTGAGAAGGAAGAGGTAGATTCTTTCCCTTCAGGCAACAAACGCCAAGCCCCAAGGGCGCAGGCGGTTACTTGATCTAAAGTGGTTTTATCTAATCCCATTTGATCTCTAAGTGTTCCAAAATCATTAGTCCCTGCCAACATATTTTTTATAATATATCTTGGGCCATATTTTTGGTTAGCATCAGCCTGTTTTTGGGCTAGATCTTCATATTCAGTTCTCCAAAGTACATATTGACCTCCAGACAGACAAGCTTTAGCGACTGTCTTCCAGTCATGGGGTGTCATCCATCTGCCCGCTAAAGCTTCCACCAATGATACAGTGTACGGGGCTTTAGGCCCATACAAAGCACAAGCCTGTTTGAGTTCTTTAATCATTTTCATTGGAATGGGTTCCCAGTGGGGGGCTGTTCTCCCACCACTTCCACCAAATATTATGGGGAAACAAGCCTCAAGGTGGGGATCAAGTTCATCATCTGGGCTAGAGAAAACTCTTCTTCGGGGAGCTTCTAGTGGAGGCCCCTCACCCTTATAGGGAGGGGGGGGCAAGGGGTGTCCTATGTCACTTTCTTCGTACTTTGGGAATTTTTTATCCGTTCTGTGTTTAGGTCTTACGGATGTTTTATCTGGGGAATCTGGCCTTAAACTCTCAGGTGCATATAATCTGATGGGGGACATTTGTCTTGAGCCTCTGGAAGCAGAAGGCTTAATTAAGGAAATTTCTCTTGAATTTGTGGAAGCAGGTGGTCTGGTTGGGGAAGTTTTTATTAAGCTCTTTGGAGCAGATAATCTAATTGGAGAAGTTTCTCTTAAACTCCTTGGAGCATCTTTATTTAATAAAGACCAGTCCTCATCAGAATGATCTTGACTTACTTCCTCTTCCAAATCTTCCTCATCTGAAAGCTGCTCTTTTTTGTCATCTCTATCTATTACCTTTTCTTGGGCAGTCATTGCAGCTATCATTTGACTCAACTGCCGATAGTTAGGTGTAGCCTCCTTTTCATCACTCTCCTCTTCGATAGATACCTTTTTCTCTGCACTTTCCTCTTTAAGATGTACCTTTTCAGATTCAGGGGCAGGGTCTAGAGCGTCCCTAATTATATTCCATAAGGAAAAGGCGTCAGTAGGCACCTTTTGTGAGCCATGTTCAGCATGGTAAGTTTTTAGTTGTTTTCCTACTCTCTCCCAGGTGTCTAAGTTAACAGTGCCTTCTTCTGGAAACCAGGGACACTGTTCTTGTACAAAGGAAAAAAATGAATGAATATTGGATTTTTTAACTTTAATTCCTCGTTTAGTTAGTAACTGCAAGATTACTCCTGTAAAAAGCTGTCTTTCTTTTGATTCACTGTTACCCATGTCAGAAAATTAAGTCTTATAGAAAAGTCTACCTCAACAAAAAGGTTTTACCTTTGGCGAGGGGGGTTTTGTTTTCAACCCTAAGATAGCAGGTTTCTTTTCAACCTCTAGAGCACCAGGTTTCTCTTAAACCCTTGAACACTTCCCACTCCTCCTCACCCTGTCTATCCTACAGGGGGGTCCGCGGCACCCTGAGTGGGGTCCTAGCCGTCCCGAACACTCAACACTGGGGGAGTACCCGAAAGTACTCCGGGGGGAGTGATTAAGTCACTCCGGGGGGGAGCAACAGAGAGTGCTCCGGGGGGAGCAACAGAGAGTGCTCCGGGGGGAGCTACAGAGAGTGCTCCGGGGGGAGCTTTTGCTCCGAGGAACCTACCTTCGAATAGCCTGTTCCGGGCGCCACTTGCCGGGGTCCAGCCCCGGTGGATCCAGGGAATTCGAAGGGTGGACGGCGTTGGCGTGGAAAGACTTGTTTATTTATTAATATAAGATTAGATTAAGAAACTGTAGTGCAGTAGGAAGATTAAGTGGAGAAAGAGGGCTGAATAGCTTGGTTTACGCGGAAGACCAATAAAATTCCAGACAAGGAATTTGCACCATCTACGTTGGGCCACCGGTGCCCGCTTGAATATCTAAGGGTGCCTCGCCTTAAGCTCCCTTTCTCGCGGATCTTAATAACCAGGGCAAATAAGTAGACCTGGCGAGCCTCCGCGCCCCAGATGGAAATTCAGCCTGAAATTAAAGTAAAGAGCAGAGGGAAGAAAAGGGAGAGAAAAAGAGAGAGAGAGAGAGACACGGGGGGAGCCAGATTCCCAAGAAACCAGGCCGAGACTAGTCCGAGAAACTGGTCTGAGAATCTGGTCCCGTCCTTTATTGTTCAGAAGGCCTTTTATACTTTTGATAAAACATGGAGATCAATGGGTAACACAAAGTTATGCAGCGTTAGCAGTCCAGACTCTTATCAAAACCAGGCTTTTCTCTCTGCATACCTAATTGTATACACAAGTCTTAGGTAATTTACATCATCTTCCAACCAAAAGGGCCAATTAACATTTTACAGCCTTTTTTCTGATAAGGGTTTGTCAACCACAAGACTTATTTGTGTTGATCTTCCCAAGGTCTGGTGCCACTCTCGGAAAGCACTAAAGAAAGTTACATTCTTAGACAGCAAGGATACAGCAACTTATAACAAGTAGAGGGAGTGCAGTGATTTATAGCAAAAGAGAAGCAATTAACTCAAAAGTCTAGTGTTGCTAACATCAAAACTACTATGTATCTTTTTCTACATCCTGCTTACATTAACATCCTTCCAGGTGCCTAAAAGATAAAGAATAAGGAGGTCTGGCAGCAATCCTTGAGTCAACAGTGAAAACCCTCTACCAATATAATTTTTAACTCTTTAGAAAAGGCTCTGTATCTTTAAGATGCTTTTAAGCTTTGTGCCTCCCGCGGTTGGGGGGCTATAAGCAATTCACAAGCTGTAAGCTTTGTGCCTCTCGCGGTTGGGGGGCTGTAAGCAATTCACAAGCTGTAAGAGGTCTGGGGAACCTGTTAGGCAGACTAGAGAGCTATCAGAGGGGTTTAACTGAAACATCGCTTTCAAATGCAGAAGACTAAAACCCTGAATTGACTTTTTTCCAGAGAATATCAGAAAAGTGGAAAAGCAGAGCACAAAAGCCAGCAGATTTTTGCTGGGGTACATGCTTAGGAATATCCAGAGGGGTCCCTGAAGTCTGAGCACGCCTTGCGTATGTCAGCTTCCTTCCTCATGACCTTGTCACGGGCGGGATTCCTCACACTGGCTTCCGGCAGGGTATGATGGTGAACTTCTTGAGTTGCAGCAAGGCTGTGAAAGACCCTTTCGAAGTTCCAGAGGTAAGGTGTCATTAGTCTCCAGACGCCTCATCGGAAATAGGCCTCATCTCGCCTGGAAGGGAGAACTTCCTGGATTTTCTCGAGTTGCGGCAGGTGTTCTCGAGTTACGACGGGGACCTCAGGGACCCGCCCTGGTGGCCTCAGGAGAGGCCAGTCCCTATGCGAGTTGCTAGGGGGCCTCTCGTGATTCCTCTCCCGTCGATACCGGGGCCAAAAACCTTGTGTGGAGTCAGGGCCGGAACCGAGGATTCCTCTCAGGGGCTGACATGGATCTTTGGGTACTTCTGGAGTCTCCCCAGTGGAGTCAGGCCTCGTCTCGAGTGGGGGCATGCACGTGCACTTTCCTTCCAGGCTGTAGCAGCAATGTCACGCTTCCCGTCGCGTGGATCAAATGATCTGCGGTTTTCCCTCGAGGCTTTCCCTCGAGGCTTTCCCACAGGGCTGTCCCATGTGACACCGTGGTGTGAGTCGATTCTCGGCGTGAAAAATGAGCCAGTGCAGGGCAAAGAGGTTCCTCTGGAATGGACTGAGACATCTGGGGGACTCTTGGAATGGTGGTACGACCATGGAGTTCCTCTCGCCTTTCCTGTTGAGAGTGCCTCCTCTTGAGGTGCGACGGGAACTCCGGGAATTCTTTCCCGTTGAAAGCAGGGAAAGGATCCCTCATCTCGAGCTACGAGGGGGAAACGGGGCTCCTCTGGATGTGGGCGGGACCATCGTGCTTCCTCTCGAGTGGAGACGGGTATGGCGGTGAACTTCTTGAGTTGCAGCAAGGGTGTGAAAGACCCTTTGGAAGTTCCAGAGGTTAGGTGTCATTAGTCTCCAGACGCCTCATCGGAAATAGGCCTCATCTCGCCTGGAAGGGAGAACTTCCTGGATTTTCTCGAGTTGCGGCAGGTGTTCTCGAGTTACGACGGGGACCTCAGGGACCCGCCCTGGTGGCCTCAGGAGAGGCCAGTCCCCATGCGAGTTGTTAGGGGGCCTCTCGGGATTCCTCTCCCGTCGATACCCGGGCCAAAAAGCTTGTGTGGAGTCAGGGCCGGAACCGAGGATTCCTCTCAGGGGCTGACATGGATCTTTGGGTACTTCTGGAGTCTCCCAAGGGGAGTCAGGCCTCGTCTCGAGTGGGGGCATGCACGTGCGCTTTCCTTCCAGGCTTTAGGAGCAATGTCACGCTTCCCGTTGCGTGGATCAAAGGATCTGTGGTTTTCCCTCGAGGCTTTCCCTCGAGGCTTTCCCACAGGGCTGTCCCACGTGCCACCGTGGTGTGAGTCGATCCTCGGCGTGAAAGATGAGCCAGTGCAGGGCAAAGAGGTTCCTCTGCAATGGACTGAGACATCTGGGGGACTCTTGGAATGGTGGTACGACCATGGAGTTCCTCTCGCCTTTCCTGTTGAGAGTGCCTCCTCTTGAGATGCGACGGGAACGCCGGGAATTCTTTCCCGTTGAAAGCAGGGAAAGGATCCCTCATCTCGAGCTCCGAGGGGGAAACGGGGCTCCTCTGGATGTGGGCGGGACCATCGTGCTTCCTCTCGAGTGGAGACGGGTATGGCGGTGAACTTCTTGAGTTGCAGCAAGGGTGTGAAAGACCCTTTCGAAGTTCCAGAGGTTAGGTGTCATTAGTCTCCAGAGGCCTCATCGGAAATAGGCCTCATCTCGCCTGGAAGGGAGAACTTCCTGGATTTTCTCGAGTTGCGGCAGGTGTTCTCGAGTTACGACGGGGACCTCAGGGACCCGCCCTGGTGGCCTCAGGAGAGGCCAGTCCCCATGCGAGTTGCTAGGGGGCCTCTCGGGATTCCTCTCCCGTCGATACCGGGGCCAAAAAGCTTGTGTGGAGTCAGGGCCGGAACCGAGGATTCCTCTCAGGGGCTGACATGGATCTTTGGGTACTTCTGGAGTCTCCCCAGGGGAGTCAGGCCTCGTCTCGAGTGGGGGCATGCACGTGCGCTTTCCTTCCAGGCTGTAGCAGCAATGTCACGCTTCCCGTCGCGTGGATCAAAGGATCTGTGGTTTTCCCTCGAGGCTTTCCCTCGAGGCTTTCCCACAGGGCTGTCCCACGTGCCACCGTGTTGTGAGTCGATCCTCGGCGTGAAAGATGAGCCAGTGCAGGGCAAAGAGGTTCCTCTGGAATGGACTGAGACATCTGGGGGACTCTTGGAATGGTGGTACGACCATGGAGTTCCTCTCGCCTTTCCTGTTGAGAGTGCCTCCTCTTGAGATGCGACGGGAACGCCGGGAATACTTTCCCGTTGAAACCAGGGAAAGGATCCCTCATCTCTTGCTACGAGGGGGAAACGGGGCTCCTCTGGATGTGGGCGGGACCATCGTGCTTCCTCTCGAGTGGAGACGGGTATGGCGGTGAACTTCTTGAGTTGCAGCAAGGGTGTGAAAGACCCTTTCGAAGTTCCAGAGGTTTGGTGTCATTAGTCTCCAGAGGCCTCATCGGAAATAGGCCTCATCTCGCCTGGAAGGGAGAACTTCCTGGATTTTCTCGAGTTGCGGCAGGTGTTCTCGAGTTACGACGGGGACCTCAGGGACCCGCCCTGGTGGCCTCCGGAGAGGCCAGTCCCCATGCGAGTTGCTAGGGGGCCTCTCGGGATTCCTCTCCCGTCGATACCGGGGCCAAAAACCTTGTGTGGAGTCAGGGCCGGAACCGAGGATTCCTCTCAGGGGCTGACATGGATCTTTGGGTACTTCTGGAGTCTCCCCAGTGGAGTCAGGCCTCGTCTCGAGTGGGGGCATGCACGTGCGCTTTCCTTCCAGGCTGTAGCAGCAATGTCACGCTTCCCGTCGCGTGGATCAAAGGATCTGTGGTTTTCCCTCGAGGCTTTCCCTCGAGGCTTTCCCACAGGGCTGTCCCACGTGCCACCGTGGTGTGAGTCGATCCTCGGCGTGAAAGATGAGCCAGTGCAGGGCAAAGAGGTTCCTCTGGAATGGACTGAGACATCTGGGGGACTCTTGGAATGGTGGTACGACCATGGAGTTCCTCTCGCCTTTCCTGTTGAGAGTGCCTCCTCTTGAGATGCGACGGGAACGCCGGGAATTCTTTCCCGTTGAAAGCAGGGAAAGGATCCCTCATCTCGAGCTACGAGGGGGAAACGGGGCTCCTCTGGATGTGGGCGGGACCATCGTGCTTCCTCTCTAGTGGAGATGGGTATGGTGGTGAACTTCTTGAGTTGCAGCAAGGCTGTGAAAGACCCTTTCGAAGTTCCAGAGGTAAGGTGTCATTAGTCTCCAGACGCCTCATCGGAAATAGGCCTCATCTCGCCTGGAAGGGAGAACTTCCTGGATTTTCTCGAGTTGCGGCAGGTGTTCTCGAGTTACGACGGGGACCTCAGGGACCCGGCCTGGTGGCCTCAGGAGAGGCCAGTCCCTATGCGAGTTGCTAGGGGGCCTCTCGGGATTCCTCTCCCGTCGATACCGGGGCCAAAAACCTTGTGAGGAGTCAGGGCCGGAACCGAGGATTCCTCTCAGGGGCTGACATGGATCTTTGGGTACTTCTGGAGTCTCCCCAGGGGAGTCAGGCCTCGTCTCGAGTGGGGGCATGCACGTGCACTTTTCTTCCAGGCTGTAGCAGCAATGTCACGCTTCCCGTCGCGTGGATCAAAGGATCTGTGGTTTTCCCTCGAGGCTTTCACACAGGGCTGTCCCACGTGCCACCGTGGTGTGAGTCGATCCTCGGCGTGAAAGATGAGCCAGTGCAGGGCAAAGAGGTTCCTCTGGAATGGACTGAGACATCTGGGGGACTCTTGGAATGGTGGTACGACCATGGAGTTCCTCTCGCCTTTCCTGTTGAGAGTGCCTCCTCTTGAGATGCGACGGGAACGCCGGGAATTCTTTCCCGTTGAAAGCAGGGAAAGGATCCCTCATCTCGAGCTCCGAGGGGGAAACGGGGCTCCTCTGGATGTGGGCGGGACCATCGTGCTTCCTCTCGAGTGGAGACGGGTATGGCGGTGAACTTCTTGAGTTGCAGCAAGGGTGTGAAAGACCCTTTCGAAGTTCCAGAGGTTAGGTGTCATTAGTCTCCAGACGCCTCATCGGAAATAGGCCTCATCTCGCCTGGAAGGGAGAACTTCCTGGATTTTCTCGAGTTGCGGCAGGTGTTCTCGAGTTACGACGGGGACCTCAGGGACCCGCCCTGGTGGCCTCAGGAGAGGCCAGTCCCCATGCGAGTTGTTAGGGGGCCTCTCGGGATTCCTCTCCCGTCGATACCGGGGCCAAAAACCTTGTGTGGAGTCAGGGCCGGAACCGAGGATTCCTCTCAGGGGCTGACATGGATCTTTGGGTACTTCTGGAGTCTCCCCAGGGGAGTCAGGCCTCGTCTCGAGTGGGGGCATGCGCGTGCGCTTTCCTTCCAGGCTTTAGCAGCAATGTCACGCTTCCCGTCGCTTGGATCAAATGATCTGTGGTTTTCCCTCGAGGCTTTCCCTCGAGGCTTTCCCACAGGGCTGTCCCACGTGCCACCGTGGTGTGAGTCGATCCTCGGCGTGAAAGATGAGCCAGTGCATGGCAAAGAGGTTCCTCTGGAATGGACTGAGACATCTGGGGGACTCTTGGAATGGTGGTACGACCATGGAGTTCCTCTCGCCTTTCCTGTTGAGAGTGCCTCCTCTTGAGATGCGACGGGAACGCCGGGAACTCTTTCCCGTTGAAAGCAGGGAAAGGATCCCTCATCTCGAGCTCCGAGGGGGAAACGGGGCTCCTCTGGATGTGGGCGGGACCATCGTGCTTCCTCTCGAGTGGAGACGGGTATGGCGGTGAACTTCTTGAGTTGCAGCAAGGGTGTGAAAGACCCTTTCGAAGTTCCAGAGGTTAGGTGTCATTAGTCTCCAGACGCCTCATCGGAAATAGGCCTCATCTCGCCTGGAAGGGAGAACTTCCTGGATTTTCTCGAGTTGCGGCAGGTGTTCTCGAGTTACGACGGGGACCTCAGGGACCCGCCATGGTGGCCTCAGGAGAGGCCCGTCCCCATGCGAGTTGCTAGGGGGCCTCTCGGGATTCCTCTCCCGTCGATACCGGGGCCTAAAAGCTTGTGTGGAGTCAGGGCCGGAACCGAGGATTCCTCTCAGGGGCTGACATGGATCTTTGGGTACTTCTGGAGTCTCCCCAGGGGAGTCAGGCCTCGTCTCTAGTGGGGGCATGCACGTGCGCTTTCCTTCCAGGCTGTAGCAGCAATGTCACGCTTCCCGTCGCGTGGATCAAAGGATCTGTGGTTTTCCCTCGAGGCTTTCCCTCGAGGCTTTCCCACAGGGCTGTCCCACGTGCCACCGTGTTGTGAGTCGATCCTCGGCGTGAAAGATGAGCCAGTGCAGGGCAAAGAGGTTCCTCTGGAATGGACTGAGACATCTGGGGGACTCTTGGAATGGTGGTACGACCATGGAGTTCTTCTCGCCTTTCCTGTTGAGAGTGCCTCCTCTTGAGATGCGACGGGAACGCCGGGAATACTTTCCCGTTGAAAGCAGGGAAAGGATCCCTCATCTCGAGCTACGAGGGGGATACGGGGCTCCTCTGGATGTGGGCGGGACCATCGTGCTTCCTCTCGAGTGGAGACAGGTATGGCGGTGAACTTCTTGAGTTGCAGCAAGGGTGTGAAAGACCCTTTCGAAGTTCCAGAGGTTTGGTGTCATTAGTCTCCAGAGGCCTCGTCGGAAATAGGCCTCATCTCGCCTGGAAGGGAGAACTTCCTGGATTTTCTCGAGTTGCGGCAGGTGTTCTCGAGTTACGACGGGGACCTCAGGGACCCGCCCTGGTGGCCTCAGGAGAGGCCAGTCCCCATGAGAGTTGCTAGGGGGCCTCTCGGGATTCCTCTCCCGTCGATACCGGGGCCAAAAAGCTTGTGTGGAGTCAGGGCCGGAACTGAGAATTCCTCTCAGGGGCTGACATGGATCTTTGGGTACTTCTGGAGTCTCCCCAGGGGAGTCAGGCCTCGTCTCGAGTGGGGGCATGCACATGCGCTTTCCTTCCAGGCTGTAGCAGCAATGTCACGCTTCCCGGCGCGTGGATCAAAGGATCTGTGGTTTTCCCTCGAGGCTTTCCCTCGAGGCTTTCCCACAGGGCTGTCCCACGTGCCACCGTGTTGTGAGTCGATCCTCGGCGTGAAAGATGAGCCAGTGCAGGCCAAAGAGGTTCCTCTGGAATGGACTGAGACATCTGGGGGACTCTTGGAATGTTGGTACGACCATGGAGTTCCTCTCGCCTTTCCTGTTGAGAGTGCCTCCACTTGAGATGCGACGGGAACGCCGGGAATTCTTTCCCGTTGAAAGCAGGGAAAGGATCCCTCATCTCGAGCTACGAGGGGAAAACGGGGCTCCTCTGGATGTGGGCGGGACCATCGTGCTTCCTCTCTAGTGGAGACGGTTCTGGTGGTGAACTTCTTGAGTTGCAGCAAGGCTGTGAAAGACCCTTTCGAAGTTCCAGAGGTAAGGTGTCATTAGTCTCCAGACGCCTCATCGGAAATAGGCCTCATCTCGCCTGGAAGGGAGAACTTCCTGGATTTTCTCGAGTTGCGGCAGGTGTTCTCGAGTTACGACGGGGACCTCAGGGACCCGCCCTGGTGGCCTCAGGAGAGGCCAGTCCCTATGCGAGTTGCTAGGGGGCCTCTCGGGATTCCTCTCCCGTCGATACCGGGGCCAAAAACCTTGTGTGGAGTCAGGGCCGGAACCGAGGATTCCTCTCAGGGGCTGACATGGATCTTTGGGTACTTCTGGAGTCTCCCCAGGGGAGTCAAGCCTCGTCTCGAGTGGGGGCATGAACGTGCACTTTCCTTCCAGGCTGTAGCAGCAATGTCACGCTTCCCGTCGCGTGGATCAAATGATGTGTGGTTTTCCCTAGAGGCTTTCCCACATGGCTGCCCACGTGCCACCGTGGTGTGAGTCGATCCTCGGCGTGAAAGATGAGCCAGTGCAGGGCAAAGAGGTTCCTCTGGAATGGACTGAGACATCTGGGGGACTCTTGGAATGGTGGTACGACCATTGAGTTCCTCTCGCCTTTCCTGTTGAGAGTGCCTCCTCTTGAGATGCGACGGGAACGCCGGGAATTTTTTCCCGTTGAAAGCAGGGAAAGGATCCCTCATCTCGAGCTACGAGGGGGAAACGGGGCTCCTCTGGATGTGGGCGGGACCATCGTGCTTTCTCTCGAGTGGAGACGGGTATGGCGGTGAACTTCTTGAGTTGCAGCAAGGGTGTGAAAGACCCTTTCGAAGTTCCAGAGGTTAGGTGTCATTAGTCTCCAGACGCCTCATCGGAAATAGGCCTCATCTCGCCTGGAAGGGAGAACTTCCTTGATTTTCTCGAGTTGCAGCAGGTGTTCTCGAGTTACGACGGGGACCTCTGGGACCCGCCCTGTTGGCCTCAGGAGAGGCCAGTCCCTATGGGTGTTGCTAGGGGGCCCCTCGGGATTCCTCTCCCGTCGATACCGGGGCCAAAAACCTTGTGTGGAGTCAGGGCCGGAACCGAGGATTCCTCTCAGGGACTGATATGGATCTTTGGGTACTTCTGGAGTCTCGCCAGGGGAGACAGGCCTCGTCTCGTGTGGGGGCATGCACATGCACTTTCCTTCCAGGCTGTAGCAGCAATGTCACGCTTCCCATCGCGTGGATCAAAGGATCTGTGGTTTTCCCTCGAGGCTTTCCCTCGAGGCTTTCCCACAGGGCTGTCCCACATGCCACCGTGGTGTGAGTCGATCCTCGGCGTGAAAGATGAGCCAGTGCAGGGCAAAGAGGTTCCTCTGGAATGGACTGAGACATCTGGGGGACTCTTGGAATGGTGGTACGACCATGGAGTTCCTCTCGCCTTTCCTGTTGAGAGTGCCTCCTCTTGAGATGCGACGGGAACGCCGGGAATTCTTTCCCGTTGAAAGCAGGGAAAGGATCCCTCATCTCGAGCTAGGAGGGGGAAACGGGGCTCCTCTGGATGTGGGCGGGACCATCGTGCTTCCTCTCGAGTGGAGACGGGTATGGCGGTGAACTTCTTGAGTTGCAGCAAGGGTGTGAAAGACCCTTTCGAAGTTCCAGAGGTTTGGTGTCATTAGTCTCCAGAGGCCTCATCGGAAATAGGCCTCATCTCGCCTGGAAGGGAGAACTTCCTGGATATTCTCGAGTTGCGGCAGGTGTTCTCGAGTTACGACGGGGACCTCAGGGACCCGCCCTGGTGGCCTCAAGAACGGCCAGTCCCCATGCTAGTTGCTTGGGGGCCTCTCGGGATTCCTCTCCCGTAGATACCGGGGCCAAAAACCTTGTGTGGAGTCAGGGCCGGAACCGAGGATTCCTCTCAGGGGCTGACATGGATCTTTGGGTACTTCTGGAGTCTCCCCAGTGGAGTCAGGCCTCGTCTCGAGTGGGGGCATGCACGTGCGCTTTCCTTCCAGGCTGTAGCAGCAATGTCACGCTTCCCGTCGCGTGGATCAAAGGATCTGTGGTTTTCCCTCGAGGCTTTCCCTCGAGGCTTTCCCACAAGGCTGTCCCACGTGCCACCGTGGTGTGAGTCGATCCTCGGCGTGAAAGATGAGCCAGTGCAGGGCAAAGAGGTTCCTCTGGAATGGACTGAGACATCTGGGGGACTCTTGGAATGTTGGTACGACCATGGAGTTCCTCTCGCCTTTCCTGTTGAGAGTGCCTCCACTTGAGATGCGACGGGAACGCCGGGAATTCTTTCCCGTTGAAAGCAGGGAAAGGATCCCTCATCTCGAGCTACGAGGGGGAAACGGGGCTCCTCTGGATGTGGGCGGGACCATCGTGCTTCCTCTCTAGTGGAGACGGTTCTGGTGGTGAACTTCTTGAGTTGCAGCAAGGCTGTGAAAGACCCTTTCGAAGTTCCAGAGGTAAGGTGTCATTAGTCTCCAGACGCCTCATCGGAAATAGGCCTCATCTCGCCTGGAAGGGAGAACTTCCTGGATTTTCTCGAGTTGCGGCAGGTGTTCTCGAGTTACGACGGGGACCTCAGGGACCCGCCCTGGTGGCCTCAGGAGAGGCCAGTCCCTATGCGAGTTGCTAGGGGGCCTCTCGGGATTCCTCTCCCGTCGATACCGGGGCCAAAAACCTTGTGTGGAGTCAGGGCCGGAACCGAGGATTCCTCTCAGGGGCTGACATGGATCTTTGGGTACTTCTGGAGTCTCCCCAGGGGAGTCAAGCCTCGTCTCGAGTGGGGGCATGAACGTGCACTTTCCTTCCAGGCTGTAGCAGCAATGTCACGCTTCCCGTCGCGTGGATCAAATGATGTGTGGTTTTCCCTCGAGGCTTTCCCTCGAGGCTTTCCCTCGAGGCTTTCCCACAGGGCTGTCCCACATGCCACCGTGGTGTGAGTCGATCCTCGGCGTGAAAGATGAGCCAGTGCAGGGCAAAGAGGTTCCTCTGGAATGGACTGAGACATCTGGGGGACTCTTGGAATGGTGGTACGACCATGGAGTTCCTCTCGCCTTTCCTGTTGAGAGTGCCTCCTCTTGAGATGCGACGGGAACGCCGGGAATTCTTTCCCGTTGAAAGCAGGGAAAGGATCCCTCATCTCGAGCTAGGAGGGGGAAACGGGGCTCCTCTGGATGTGGGCGGGACCATCGTGCTTCCCCTCGAGTGGAGACGGGTATGGCGGTGAACTTCTTGAGTTGCAGCAAGGGTGTGAAAGACCCTTTCGAAGTTTCAGAGGTTTGGTGTCATTAGTCTCCAGAGGCCTCATCGGAAATAGGCCTCATCTCGCCTGGAAGGGAGAACTTCCTGGATTTTCTCGAGTTGCGGCAGGTGTTCTCGAGTTACGACGGGGACCTCAGGGACCGGCCTTGGTGGCCTCAGGAGAGGCCAGTCCCCATGCGAGTTCCTGGGGGGCCTCTCGGGATTCCTCTCCCGTCGATACCGGGGCCAAAAAGCTTGTGTGGATTCAGGGCCGGAACCGAGGATTCCTCTCAGGGGCTGACATGGATCTTTGGGTACTTCTGGAGTCTCCCCAGGGGAGTCAGGCCTCGTCTCGAGTGGGGGCATGCACGTGCGCTTTCCTTCCAGGCTGTAGCAGCAATGTCACGCTTCCCGTCGCGTGGATCAAAGGATCTGTGGTTTTCCCTCGAGGCTTTCCCTCGAGGCTTTCCCACAGGGCTGTCCCACGTGCCACCGTGTTGTGAGTCGATCCTCGGCGTGAAAGATGAGCCAGTGCAGGGCAAAGAGGTTCCTCTGGAATGGACTGAGACATCTGGGGGACTCTTGGAATGGTGGTACGACCATAGAGTTCCTCTCGCCTTTCCTGTTGAGAGTGCCTCCTCTTGAGATGCGACGGGAACGCCGGGAATTCTTTCCCGTTGAAAGCAGGGAAAGGATCCCTCATCTCGAGCTCCGAGGGGGAAACTGGGCTCCTCTGGATGTGGGCGGGACAATCGTGCTTCCTCTCGAGTGGAGACGGGTATGGCGGTGAACTTCTTGAGTTGCAGCAAGGGTGTGAAAGACCCTTTCGAAGTTCCAGAGGTTTGGTGTCATTAGTCTCCAGAGGCTTCATCGGAAATAGGCCTCATCTCGCCTGGAAGGGAGAACTTCCTGGATTTTCTCGAGTTGTGGCAGGAGTTCTCGAGTTACGACGGGGACCTCAGGGACCCGCCCTGGTGGCCTCCGGAGAGGCCAGTCCCCATGCGAGTTGCTAGGGGGCCTCTCGGGATTCCTCTCCCGTCGATACCGGGGCCAAAAACCTTGTGTGGAGTCAGGGCCGGAACCGAGGATTCCTCTCAGGGGCTGACATGGATCTTTGGGTACTTCTGGAGTCTCCCCAGGGGAGTCAGGCCTCGTCTCGAGTGGGGGCATGCACGTGCGCTTTCCTTCCAAGCTGTAGCAGAAATGTCACGCTTCCCGTCGCGTGGATCAAAGGATCTGTGGTTTTCCCTCGAGGCTTTCCCTCGAGGCTTTCCCACAGGGCTGTCCCACGTGCCACCGTGTTGTGAGTCGATCCTCGGCGTGAAAGATGACCAGTGCAGGGCAAAGAGGTTCCTCTGGAATGGACTGAGACATCTGGGGGACTCTTGGAATGGTGGTACGACCATGGAGTTCCTCTCGCCTTTCCTGTTGAGAGTGCCTCCTCTTGAGATGCGACGGGAACGCCGGGAATTCTTTCCCGTTGAAAGCAGGGAAAGGATCCCTCATCTCGAGCTAGGAGGGGGAAACGGGGCTCCTCTGGATGTGGGCGGGACCATCGTGCTTCCTCTCGAGTGGAGACGGGTATGGCGGTGAACTTCTTGAGTCGCAGCAAGGGTGTGAAAGACCCTTTCGAAGTTCCAGAGGTTAGGTGTCATTAGTCTCCAGACGCCTCATCGGAAATAGGCCTCATCTCGCCTGGAAGGGAGACCTTCCTGGATTTTCTCGAGTTGCGGCAGGTGCTCTCGAGTTACGACGAGGACCTCAGGGACCCGCCCTGGTGGCCTCAGGAGAGGCCAGTCCCCATGCGAGTTGCTAGGGGGCCTCTCGGGATTCCTCTCCCGTCGATACCGGGGCCAAAAACCTTGTGTGGAGTCAGGGCCGGAACCGAGGATTCCTCTCAGGGGCTGACATGGATCTTTGGGTGCTTCTGGAGTCTCCCCAGGGGAGTCAGGCCTCGTCTCGAGTGGGGGCATGCACGTGCGCTTTCCTTCCAGGCTGTAGCAGCAATGTCACGCTTCCCGTCGCGTGGATCAAAGGATCTGTGGTTTTCCCTCGAGGCTTTCCCTCGAGGCTTTCCCACAGGGCTGTCCCACGTGCCACCGTGGTGTGAGTCGATCCTCGGCGTGAAAGATGAGCCAGTGCAGGGCAAAGAGGTTCCTCTGGAATGGACTGAGACATCTGGGGGACTCTTGGAATGGTGGTACGACCATGGAGTTCCTCTCGCCTTTCCTGTTGAGAGTGCCTCCTCTTGAGATGCGACGGGAACGCAGGGAATTCTTTCCCGTTGAAAGCAGGGAAAGGATCCCTCATCTCGAGCTACGAGGGGGAAACGGGGCTCCTTTGGATGTGGTCGGGACCATCGTGCTTCCTCTCGAGTGGAGACGGGTATGGTGGTGAACTTCTTGAGTCGCAGCAAGGGTGTGAAAGACCCTTTCGAAGTTCCAGAGGTTAGGTGTCATTAGTCTCCAGACGCCTCATCGGAAATAGGCCTCATTTCGCCTGGAAGGGAGAACTTCCTGGATTTTCTCGAGGTGCGGCAGGTGTTCTCGAGTTACGACGGGGACCTCAGGGACCGGCCCTGGTGGCCTCAGGAGAGGCCAGTCCCCATGCGAGTTGCTAGTGGGCCTCTCGGGATTCCTCTCCCGTCGATACCGGGGCCAAAAACCTTGTGTGGAGTCAGGGCCGGAACCGAGGATTCCTCTCAGGGGCTGACATGGATCTTTGGATACTTCTGGAGTCTCGACAGGGGAGACAGGCCTCGTTTCGTGAGGGGGCATGCACGTGCACTTTCCTTCCAGGCTTTAGCAGCAATGTCACGCTTCCCGTAGCGTGGATCAAAGGATCTGTGGTTTTCCTCGAGCCTTGCCCTCGAGGCTTTCCCACAGGGCTGTCCCACGTGCCACCGTGGTGTGAGTCGATCCTCGGCGTGAAAGATGAGCCACTGCAGGGCAAAGAGGTTCCTCTGTAATGGACTGAGACATCTGGGGGACTCTTGGAATGGTGGTACGACCATGGAGTTCCTCTCGCCTTTCCTGTTGAGAGTGCCTCCGCTTGAGATGCGACGGGAACGCTGGAAATTCTTTCCCGTTGAAAGCAGGGAAAGGATCCCTCCTCTCGAGCTACAAGGTGGAAACGGAGCTCCTCTGGATGTGGGCGGGACCATCGTGCTTCCTCTCGAGTGGAGACGGGTATGGCGGTGAACTTCCTTAGTTGCAGCAAGGGTGTGAAAGACCCTTTCGAAGTTTCAGAGGTTAGGTGTCATTAGTCTCCAGAGGCCTCATCGGAAATAGGCCTCATCTCGCCTGGAAAGGAGAACTTCCTGGATTTTCTCGAGTTGCGGCAGGTGTTCTCGAGTTACGACGGGGACCTCAGGGACCCGCCCTGGTGGCCTCAGGAAAGGCTAGTCCCCTGGAGAGTTGCTAGGGGGCCTCTCGAGATTCCTCTCACGTCGATACCGGGGCCAAAAACCTCGTGTGGAGTCAGGGCCGGAACTGAGGATTCCTCTCAGGGGCTGACATGGATCTTTGGGTACTTCTGGAGTCTGCCCAGGGAAGTCAGGCCTCGTCTCGAGTGGGGGCATTCACGTGCGCTTTCCTTCCAGGCTGTAGCAGCAATGTCACGCTTCCCGTCGCGTGGATCAAAGGATCTGTGGTTTTCCCTCGAGGCTTTCCCTCGAGGCTTTCCCACAGGGCTGTCCCACGTGCCACCGTGGTGTGAGTCGATCCTCGGCGTGAAAGATGAGCCAGTGCAGGGCAAAGAGGTTCCTCTGGAATGGACTGAGACATCTGGGGGACTCTTGGAATGGTGCTACGAACATGGAGTTCCTCTCGCCTTTCCTGTTGAGAGTGCCTCTTCTTGAGATGCGACGGGAACGCCTGGAATTCGTTCCCGTTGAAAGCAGGGAAAGGAACCCTCATCTCGAGCTACGAGGGGGAAACGGGGCTCCTCTGGATGTGGGCGGGACCATCGTGCTTCCTCTCGAGTGGAGACGGGTATGGCGGTGAACTTCTTGAGTTGCAGCAAGGGTGTGAAAGACCCTTTCGAAGTTCCAGAGGTTAGGTGTCATTAGTCTCCAGACGCCTCATCGGAAATAGGCCTCATCTCGCCTGGAAGGGAGAACTTCCTGGATTTTCTCGAGTTGCGGCAGGTGTTCTCGAGTTACGACGGGTACCTCAGGGACCCGCCCTGGTGGCCTCAGGAGAGGCCAGTCCCCATGCGAGTTGCTACGGGGCTTCTCTGGATTCCTCTCCCGTCGATACCGGGGCCAAAAACCTTGTGTGGAGTCAGGGCCAGATCCGAGGATTCCTCTCAGGGGCTGACATGGATCTTTAGGTACTTGTGGAGTCTCCCCAGGGGAGTCAGGCCTCGTCTCGAGTGGGGGAATGCACGTGCGCTTTCGTTCCAGGCTGTAGCAGCAATGTCACGCTTCCCGTCGCGTGGATCAAAGGATCTGTGGTTTTCCCTCGAGGCTTTCCCTCGAGGCTTTCCCACAGGGCTGTCCCACGTGCCACCGCGGTGTGAGTCGATCCTCGGCGTGAAAGATGAGCCAGTGCAGGGCAAAGAGGTTCCTCTGGAATGGACTGAGACATCTGGGGGACTCTTGGAATGGTGGTACGACCATGGATTTCCTCTCGCCTTTCCTGTTGAGAGTGCCTCCTCTTGAGATGCGACGGGAACGCCAGGAATTCTTTCCTGTTGAAAGCAGCGAAAGGATCCCTCATCTCGAGCTCCGAGGGGGAAACGGGGCTCCTCTGGATGTGGGCGGGACCATCGTGCTTCCTCTCGAGTGGAGACGGGTATGGCAGTGAACTTCTTGAGTTGCAGCAAGGGTGTGAAAGACCCTTTCGAAGTTCCAGAGGTTAGGTGTCATTAGTCTCCAGACACCTCATCGGAAATAGGCCTCATCTCGCCTGGAAGGGAGAACTTCCTGGATTTTCTCGAGTTGTGGCAGGTGTTCTCAAGTTACGACGGGGACCTCAGGGACCCGCCCTTGTGGCCTCAGGAGAGGCCAGTCCCCATGCGAGGTGCTAGGCGGCCTCTCGGGATTCCTCTCCCATCGATACCGGGGCCAAAATCCTTGTGTCCAGTCAGGGCCGGAACCGAGGATTCCTCTCAGGGGCTGACATGGATCTTTGGGTACGTCTGGAGTCTCCCCAGGGGAGTCAGGCCTCGTCTCGAGTGGGGGCATGCACGTGCGCTTTCCTTCCAGGATGTAGCAGCAATGTCACGCTTCCCGTCTCGTGGATCAAAGGATCTGTGGTTTTCCCTCGAGGCTTTCCCACAGGGCTGTCCCACGTGCCACCGTGGTGTGAGTCGATTCTCGGCGTGAAGGATGAGCCAGTGCAGGGCAAAGAGGTTCCTCTGGAATGGACTGAGACATCTGGGGGACTCTTGGAATGGTGGTACGACCATGGAGTTCCTCTTGCCTTTCCTGTTGAGAGTGCCTCCTCTTGAGATGCAACGGGAACGCCAGGAATTCTTTCCCGTTGAAAGCAGGGAAAGGATCCCTCATCTCGAGCTCCGAGGGGGAAACGGGGCTCCTCTGGATGTGGGCGGGACCATCGTGCTTCCTCTCGAGTGGAGACGGGTATGGCGGTGAACTTCTTGAGTTGCAGCAAGGGTGTGAAAGACCCTTTCGAAGTTCTAGAGGTTCGGTGTCATTAGTCTCCAGACGCCTCATCGGAAATAGGCCTCATCTCGCCTGGAAGGGAGAACTTCCTGGATTTTCTCGAGTTGTGGCAGGTGTTCTCCAGTTACGACGGGGACCTCAGGGAACGCCCTGGTGGCCTCAGGAAAGGCCAGTCCCCATGCAAGTTCCTAGGGGGCCTCTCGGGATTCCTCTCCCGTCGATACCGGGGCCAAAATCCTTGTGTCCAGTCAGGGCCGGAACCGAGGATTCCTCTCAGGGGCTGACATGGATCTTTGGGTACGTCTGGAGTCTCCCCAGGGGAGTCAGGCCTCGTCTCGAGTGGGGGCATGCACGAGCGCTGTCCTTCCAGGATGTAGCAGCAATGTCACGCTTCCCGTCTCGTGGATCAAAGGATCTGTGGTTTTCCCTCGAGGCTTTCCCACAGGGCTGTTCCACGTGCCACCGTGGTGTGAGTCGATTCTCGGCGTGAAAGATGAGCCAGTGCAGGGCAAAGAGGTTCCTCTGGAATGGACTGAGACATCTGGGGGACTCTTGGAATGGTGGTACGACCATGGAGTTCCTCTTGCCTTTCCTGTTGAGAGTGCCTCCTCTTGAGATGCAACGGGAACGCCAGGAATTCTTTCCCGTTGAAAGCAGGGAAAGGATCCCTCATCTCGAGCTACGAGGGGGAAACGGGGCTCCTCTGGATGTGGGCGGGACCATCGTGCTTCCTCTCGAGTGGAGACGGGTATGGCGGTGAACTTCTTGAGTTGCAGCAAGGGTGTGAAAGACCCTTTCGAAGTTCCAGAGGTTAGGTGTCATTAGTCTCCAGACGCCTCATCGGAAATAGGCCTCATCTCGCCTGGAAGGGAGAACTTCCTGGATTTTCTCGAGTTGCGGCAGGTGTTCTCGAGTTACGACGGGGACCTCAGGGACCCGCCCTGGTGGCCTCAGGAACGGCCAGTCCCCATGCTAGTTGCTAGGGCGCCTCTCGGGATTCCTCTCCCGTCGATACCGGGGCCAAAAACCTTGTGTGGAGTCAGTGCCGGAACCGAGGATTCCTCTCAGGGGCTGACATGGATCTTTGGGTACTTCTGGAGTCTCCCCAGGAGAGTCAAGCCTCGTCTCGAGTGGGGGCATGCACGTGCGCTTTCCTTCCAGGCTGTAGCAGCAATGTCATGCTTCCCGTCGCGTGGATCAAAGGATCTGTGGTTTTCCCTCGAGGCTTTCCCTCTATGCTTTCCCTCGAGGCTTTCCCACAGGGCTGTCCCACGTGCCACCGAGGTGTGAGTCGATCCTCGGCGTGAAAGATGAGCCAGTACAGGGCAAAGAGGTTCCTCTGGAATGGACTGAGACATCTGGGGGACTCTTGGAATGGTGGTACGACCATGGAGCTCCTCTCGCCTTTCCTGTTGAGAGTGCCTCCTCTTGAGATGCGACGGGAACGCCTGGAATTCGTTCCCGTTGAAGGCAGGGAAAGGAACCCTCATCTCGAGCTACGAGGGGGAAACGGGGCTCCTCTGGATGTGGGCGGGACCATCGTGCTTCCTCTCGAGTGGAGACGGGTATGGCGGTGAACTTCTTGAGTTGCAGCAAGGGTGTGAAAGACCCTTTCGAAGTTCCAGAGGTTAGGTGTCATTAGTCTCCAGACGCCTCATCGGAAATAGGCCTCATCTCGCCTGGAAGGGAGAACTTCCTGGATTTTCTCGAGTTGCGGCAGGTGTTCTCGAGTTACGACGGGGACCTCAGGGACCCGCCCTGGTGGCCTCAGGAGAGGCCAGTCCCCATGCGAGTTGCTAGGGGGCTTCTCTGGATTCCTCTCCCGTCGATACCGGGGCCAAAAACCTTGTGTGGAGTCAGGGCCAGATCCGAGGATTCCTCTCAGGGGCTGACATGGATCTTTGGGTACTTCTGGAGTCTCCCCAGGGGAGTCAGGCCTCGTCTCGAGTGGGGGCATGCACGTGCGCTTTCCTTCCAGGCTGTAGCAGCAATGTCACGCTTCCCGTCGCGTGGATCAAGGGATCTGTGGTTTTCCCTCGAGGCTTTCCCTAGAGGCTTTCCCACAGGGCTGTCCCACGTGCCACCGTGGTGTGAGTCGATCCTCGGCGTGAAAGATGATCCAGTGCAGGGCAAAGAGGTTCCTCTGGAATGGACTGAGACATCTGGGGGACTCTTGGAATGGTGTTACGACCATGGAGTTCCTCTTGCCTTTCCTGTTGAGAGTGCCTCCTCTTGAGATGCGACGGGAACCCCGGAATTCTTTCCCATTTAAAGCAGGGAAAGGATCCCTCATCTTGAGCTACGAGGGGGAAACGGGGTTCCTCTGGTTATGGGTGGGACGATTGTGTTAACTCTCGAGTGGAGACGGGTATGGCGGTGAACTACTTGAGTTGCAGCAAGGGTGTGAAAGACCCTTTCGAAGTTCCAGAGGTTAGGTGTCATTAGTCTCCAGACGCCTCATCAGAAATAGGCCTCATCTCGCCTGGAAGGGAGAACTTCCTGGATTTTCTCGAGTTGCGGCAGGTGTTCTCCAGTTACGACGGGGAACTCAGGGACCGGCCTGGTGGCCTCAGGAAAGGCCAGTCCCCATGCGAGGTGCTAGGGGGCCTCTCGGGATTCCTCTTCCGTCGATACCGGGGCCAAAATACTTGTGTGGAGTCAGGGCCGGAACCGAGGATACCTCTCAGGGGCTGGCATGGGGCTTTGGGTACTTCTGGAGTCTCCCCAGGGGAGTCAGGCCTCGTCTCGAGTGGGGGCATGCACGTGCGCTTTCCTTCCAGGCTGTAGCAGCAATGTCAAGCTTCCTGTGGCGTGGATCAAAGGATCTGTGGTTTTCCCTCGAGGCTTTCCCTTGAGGCTTTCCCACAGGGCTGTCCCACGTGCCACCGTGGTATGAGTCGATCCTCGGCGTGAAAGATGAGCCAGTGCAGGGCAAAGAGGTTCCTCTGGAATGGACTGAGACATCTGGGGGACTCTTGGAATGGTGGTACGACCATGGAATTCCTCTCGCCTTTCCTGTTGAGAGTGTCTCCTCTTGAGATGCGACGGGAACGCCGGGAATTCTTTCCCGTTGAAAGCAGGGAAATGATCCCTCATCTCGAGCTACGAGGGGGAAACGGGGCTCCTCGGGATGTGGGCGGGACCATCGTGCTTCCTCTCGAGTGGAGACGGGTATGGCGGTGAACTTTTTGAGTTGCAGCAAGGGTGTGAAAGACCCTTTCGAAGTTCCAGAGGTTAGGTGTCATTAGTTTCCAGACGCCTCATGGGAAATAGGCCTCATCTCGCCTGGAAGGGAGAACTTCCTGGATTTTCTCGAGTTGCGGCAGGTGTTCTCGAGTTACGACGGGGACCTCAGGGACCCGCCCTGGTGGCCTCAGGAGAGGCCAGTCCCCATGCGAGTTGCTACGGGGCCTCTCGGGATTCCTCTCCCGTCGATACCGGGTCCAAAATCCTTGTTTAGAGTCAGGGCCGGAACCGAGGATTACTCTCAGGGGCTGACATGGATATTTGGGTACTTCTGGAGTCTCCCCAGGGGAGTCAGGCCTCGTCTCGAGTGGGGGCATGCACGTGCGCTTTCCTTTAAGGCTGTAGCAGCAATGTCCTGCTTCCCGTCGCGTGGATCAAAGGATCTGTGGTTTTCCCTCGAGGCTTTCCCTCGAGGCTTTCCCACAGGGCTGTCCCACGTGACTCCGTGGTGTGAGTCGATCCTCGGCGTGATAGATGAGCCAGTGCAGGGCAAACAGGTTCCTCTGGAATGGACTGAGACATCTGGGGGACTCTTGGAATGGTGGTACGACCATGGAGTTCCTCTCGCCTTTCCTGTTGAGAGTGCCTCCTCTTGAGATGGGACAGGAACACCGGGAATTCTTTCCCATTTAAAGCAGGGAAAGGATCCCTCATCTCGAGCTACGAGGGGGAAACGGGGCTCCTCTGGTTGTGGGTGGGACGATCGTGCTTCCTCTCGAGTGGAGACGGATATGGTGGTGAACTACTTGAGTTGCAGCAAGGGTGTGAAAGACCCTTTCGAAGTTCCAGAGGTTAGGTGTAATTAGTCTCCAGACGCCTCATCGGAAATAGGCCTCATCTCGCCTGGAAGGGAGAACTTCCTGGATTTTCTCGAGTTGCAGCAGGTGTTCTCGAGTTAAGACGGGGACCTCAGGGACCCGCCCTGTTGGCCTCAGGAACGGCCAGTCCCCATGCTAGTTGCTAGGGGGCCTCTCGGGATTCCTCTCCCGTCGATACCGGAGCCAAAAACCTTGTGTGGAGTCAGGGCCGGAACCGAGGATTCCTCTCAGGGGCTGACATGGATCTTTGGGTACTTCTGGAGTCTCCCCAGGGGAGTCAGGCCTCGTCTCGAGTGGGGGCATGCACGTGCGCTTTCCTTCCAGGCTGTAGCAGCAATGTCATGCTTCCCGTGGCGTGGATCAAAGGATCTGTGGTTTTCCCTCGAGGCTTTCCCTCGAGGCTTTCCCACAGGGCTGTCCCACGTGCCACCGAGGTGTGAGTCGATCCTCGGCGTGAAAGATGAGCCAGTACAGGGCAAAGAGGTTCCTCTGGAATGGACTGAGACATCTGGGGGACTCTTGGAATGGTGGTACGACCATGGAGCTCCTCTCGCCTTTCCTGTTGAGAGTGCCTCCTCTTGAGATGCGACGGAAACGCCGGGAATTCTTTCCCATTGAAAGCAGGGAAAGGATCCCTCATCTCGAGCTACGAGGGGGAAACGAGGCTCCTCTGGATGTGGGCGGGACCATCGTGCTTCCTCTCGAGTGGAAACGGGTATGGTGGTGAACTTCTTGAGTTGCAGCAAGGGTGTGAAAGACCCTTTCGAAGTTCCAGAGGTTAGGTGTCATTAGTTTCCAGACGCCTCATCGGAAATAGGCCTCATCTCGCCTGGAAGGGAGAACTTCCTGGATTTTCTCGAGTTGCGGCAGGTGTTCTCGAGTTACGACGGGGACCTCAGGGACCCGCCCTGGTGGCCTCAAGAACGGCCAGTCCCCATGCTAGTTGCTTGGGGGCCTCTCGGGATTCCTCTCCCGTAGATACCGGGGCCAAAATCCTTGTGTGGAGTCAGGGCCGGAACCGAGGATTCCTCTCAGGGGCTGACATGGATCTTTGGGTACTTCTGGAGTCTCCCCAGGGGAGTCAGGCCTCGTCTCGAGTGGGGGCATGCACGTGCGCTTTCCTTCCAGGCTGTAGCAGCAATGTCACGCTTCCCGTCGCGTGGATCAAGGGATCTGTGGTTTTCCCTCGAGGCTTTCCCTCGAGGCTTTCCCACAGGGCTGTCCCACGTGCCACCGTGGTGTGAGTCGATCCTCGGCGTGAAAGATGAGCCAGTGCAGGGCAAAGAGGTTCCTCTGGAATGGACTGAGACATCTGGGGGACTCTTGGAATGGTGGTACGACCATGGAGTTCCTCTTGCCTTTCCTGTTGAGAGTGCCTCCTCTTGAGATGCGACAGGAACCCCGGAATTCTTTCCCATTTAAAGCAGGGAAAGGATCCCTCATCTTGAGCTCGAGGGGGAAACGGGGCTCCTCTGGTTGTGGGTGGGACGATCGTGCTTCCTCTCGAGTGGAGACGGGTATGGCGGTGAACTACTTGAGTTGCAGCAAGGGTGTGAAAGACCCTTTCGAAGTTCCAGAGGTTAGGTGTCATTAGTCTCCAGACGCCTCATCGGAAATAGGCCTCATCTCGCCTGGAAGGGAGAACTTCCTGGATTTTCTCGAGTTGCGGCAGGTGTTCTCGAGTTACGACGGGGACCTCAGGGACCCGCCCTGGTGGCCTCAGGATAGGCCAGTCCCCATGCGAGTTGCTAGGGGGCCTCTCGGGATTCCTCTCCGGTCCATACCGGGGCCGAAAACCTTGTGTGGAGTCAGGGCCGGAACCGAGGATTCCTCTCAGGGGCTGACATGGATCTTTGGGTACTTCTGGAGTCTCCCCAGGGGAGTCAGGCCTCGTCTCGAGTGCGGGCATGCACGTGCGCTTTCCTTCCAGGCTGTAGCAGCAATGTCACGCTTCCCGTCGTGTGGATCAAAGGATCTGTGGTTTTCCCTCGAGGCCCTCCCTCGAGGCTTTCCCACACGGCAGTCCCACGTGCCACCGTGGTGTGAGTCGATCCTCGGCGTGAAAGTTGATCCAGTACAGGGCACAAAGATTCCTCTGGTATGGACTGAGACATCTGGGGGACTCTTGGAATGGTGGTACGACCATGGAGTTCCTCTCGCCTTTCCTGTTGAGAGTGCCTCCTCTTGAGATGCGACGGGAACGCCGGGAATTCTTTCCCGTTGAAAGCAGGGAAAGGATCCCTCATCTCGAGCTACGAGGGGGAAACGGGGCTTCTCTGGATGTGGGCGGGACCATCGTGCTTCCTCTCGAGTGGAGACGGGTATGGCGGTGAACTTCTTGAGTTGCAGCAAGGGTGTGAATGACCCTTTCGAAGTTCCAGAGGTTAGGTGTCATTAGTCTCCAGACGCCTCATCGGAAATAGGCCTCATCTCGACTGGAAGGGAGAACTTCCTGGATTTTCTCGAGTTGCGGCAGGTGTTCTCGAGTTACGACGGGGACCTCAGGGACCCGCCCTGGTGGCCTCAGGAGAGGCCAGTCCCCATGCGAGTTGCTAGGGGGCCTCTCGGGATTCCTCTCCCGTCGATACCGGGGCCAAAAACCTTGTGTGGAGTCAGGGCCGGAACCGAGGATTCCTCTCAGGGGCTGACATGGATCTTTGGGTACTTCTGTAGTCTCCCCAGGGGAGTCAGGCCTCGTATCGAGTGGGGGCATGCACGTGCGCTTTCCTTCCAGGCTGTAGCAGCAATGTCACGCTTCCCGTCGCGGGGATCAAAGGATCTGTGGTTTTCCCTCGAGGCTTTCCCTCGAGGCTTTCCCACAGGGCTGTCCCACGTGCCACCGTGGTGTGAGTCGATCCTCGGCGTGAAAGATGAGCCAGTGCAGGGCAAAGAGGTTCCTCTGGAATGGACTGAGACATCTGGGGGACTCTTGGAATGGTGGTACGACCATGGAGTTCCTCTCGCCTTTCCTGTTGAGAGTGCCTCCTCTTGAGATGCGACGGGAACGCCGGGAATTCTTTCCCGTTGAAAGGAGGGAAAGGATCCCTCATCTCGAGCTACGAGGGGGAAACGGGGCTCCTCTGGATGTGGGCGGGACCATCGTGCTTCCTCTCGAGTGGAGACGGGTATGGCGGTGAACTTCTTGAGTTGCAGCAAGGGTGTGAAAGACCCTTTCGAAGTTCCAGAGGTTAGGTGTCATTAGTCTCCAGACGCCTCATCGGAAATAGGCCTCATCTCGCCTGGAAGGGAGAACTTCCTGGATTTTCTCGAGTTGCGGCAGGTGTTCTCGAGTTACGACGGGGACCTCAGGGACCCGCCCTGGTGGCCTCAGGAGAGGCCAGTCCCCATGCGAGTTGCTAGGGGGCCTCTCGGGATCCTCTCCCGTCGATACCGGGGCCAAAAGAATTTTTTGGAGTCAGGGCCGGAACCGAGGATTCCTCTCAGGGGCTGATATGGATCTTTGGGTACTTCTGGAGTCTCGCCAGGGGAGATAGGCCTCGTCTCGTGTGGGGGAATGCACGTGTGCTTGCCTTCCAGGCTGTAGTAGCAATGTCACGCTTTCCGTCGCGTGGATCAAAGGATCTGTGGTTTTCCCTCGAGGCTTTCCCTCGAGGCTATCCCACATGCCTGTCCCACGTGCCACCGTGATGTGAGTCGATCCTCGGCGTGAAAGATGAGCCAGTGCAGGGCAAAGAGGTTCCTCGGGAATGGACTGAGACATCTGGGGGACTCTTGGCATCGTGGTACGACCATGGAGTTCCTCTCCCCTTTCCTGTTGAGAGTGCCTCCACTTGAAATGCGACGGGAACGCCGGGAATTCTTTCCCGTTGAAAGCAGGGAAAGGATCCCTCATCACGAGCTACGAGGGGGAAACGGGGCTCCTCTGGATGTGGGCGGGACCATCGTGCTTCCTCTCGAGTGGAGACGCGTATGGCGGTGAACTTCTTGAGTTGCAGCAAGGCTGTGAAAGACCCTTTCGACGTTCCAGAGGTTAGGTGTCATTAGTCTCCAGACGCCTCATCGGAAAGAGGCCTCATCTCGACTGGAAGGGAGAACTTCCTGGATTTTCTCGAGTTGTGGCAGGTGTTCTCGAGTTTCAACGGGGACCTCAGGGACCCGCCCTGGTGGCCTCAGGAAAGGTCAGTCCCAATGCGAGTTGCTATGTGGCCTCTCGGGATTCCTCTCCCGTCGATACTGGGGCCAAAAACCTTGTGTGGAGTCAGGGCCGGAACCGAGGATTCCTCTCAGGGGCTGATATGGATCTTTGGGTACTTCTGGAGTCTCCCCAGGGGAGTCAGGCCTCGTCTCGTGTGGGGTCATGCACGTGCGCCTTCCTTCCACACTGTAGAAGAAATGTCACGCTTCCTGTCGCGTGGATCAAAGGATCTGTGGTTCTCCCTCGAGGCTTTCCCACAGGGCTGTCCCTAGTGCCACCGTGGTGTGAGTCGTTCCTCGGCGTGAAAGATGAGCCAATGCAGGGCAAACAGGTTCCTCTGGAATGGAATGAGACATCTGGGGGACTCTTGGAATGGTGGTACGAAAATGGAGTTCCTCTCGCCTTTCCTGTGGACAGTGCCTCCTCTTGAGATGCGACGGGAACGCCGGGAATTCTTTCCCGTTGAAAGCAGGGAAAGGATCCCTCATCTCGAGCTACGAGGGGGAAACGGGGCTCCTTTGGATGTGGGCGGGACCATCGTGCTTCCTCTCGAGTGGAGACGGGTATGGCGGTGAACTCCTTGAGTTGCAGCAAGGGTGTGAAAGACCCTTTCGAAGTTCCAGAGGTTAGGTGTCATTAGTCTCCAGACGCCTCATCGGAAATAGGCCTCATCTCGCCTGGAAGGGAGAACTTCCTGGATTTTCTCGAGTTGCGGCAGGTGTTCTCGAGTTACGACGGGGACCTCAGGGACCCGCCCTGGTGGCCTCAGGAGAGGCCAGTCCCGATGCGAGTTGCTAGGGGGCCTCTCGGGATTCCTCTCCCGTCCATACCGGGGCCAAAAACCTTGTGTGGAGTCAGGGCCGGAACCGAGGAATCCTCTCAGGGGCTGACATGGATCTTTGGGTACTTCTGGAGTGTCCCCAGAGTAGTCAGGCCTCGTCTCGAGTGGGGGCATGCACGTGCGCTTTCCTTCCAGGCTGTAGCAGCCATGTCACGCTTCCCGTCGCGTGGATCAAAGGATCTGTGGTTTTCCCTCGAGGCTTTCCCTCGAGGCTTTCCCACAGGGCTGTCCCACGTGCCACCGTGGTGTGAGTCGATCCTCGGCGTGAAAGATGAGCCAGTGCAGGGCAAAGAGGTTCCTCTGGAATGGACTGAGACATCTGGGGGACTCTTGGAATGGTGGTACGACCATGGAATTCCTCTCGCCTTTCCTGTTGAGAGTGCCTCCTCTTGAGATGCGACGGGAACGCCGGGAATTCTTTCCCGTTGAAAGCAGGGAAAGGATCCCTCATCTCGAGCTACGAGGGGGAAACGGGACTCCTCTGGATGTGGGCGGGACCATCGTGCTTCCTCCCGAGTGGAGACGGGTATGGCGGTGAACTTCTTGAGTTGCAGCAAGGGTGTGAAAGACCCTTTCGAAGTTCCAGAGGTTTGGTGTCATTTATCTCCAGACGCCTCATCCGAAATAGGCCTCATCTCGCCTGGAAGGGAGAACTTCCTGGATTTTCTCGAGTTGCGGCATGTGTTCTCGAGTTACGACGGGGACCTCAGGGACCCGCCCTGGTGGCCTCAGGAGAGGCCAGTCCCCATGCGAGTTGCTAGGGGCCCTCTCGGGATTCCTCTCCCGTCGATACTGGGGCCAAAAACCTTGTGTGGAGTCAGGGCCGGAACCGAGGATTCCTCTCAGGGGCTGATATGGATCTTTGGGTACTTCTGGAGTCTCCCCAGGGGAGTCAGGCCTCGTCTCGTGTGGGGTCATGCACGTGCGCTTTCCTTCCACACTGTAGAAGCAATGTCACGCTTCCTGTCGCGTGGATCAAAGGATCTGTGGTTCTCCCTCGAGGCTTTCCCACAGGGCTGTCCCTAGTGCCACCGTGGTGTGAGTCGATCCTCGGCGTGAAAGATGAGCCAGTGCAGGGCAAAGAGGTTCCTCTGGAATGGACTGAGACATCTGGGTGACTCTTGGAATGGTGGTACGACGATGGAGTTCCTCTCGCCTTTCCTGTTGAGAGTGCCTCCTCTTGAGATGCGACGGGAACGCCGGGAATTCTTTCCCGTTGAAAGCAGGGAAAGGATCCCTCATCTCGAGCTACGAGGGGGAAACGGGGCTCCTCTGGATGTGGGCGGGACCATCGTGCTTCCTCTCGAGTGGAGACGGGTATGGCGGTGAACTTCTTGAGTTGCAGCAAGGGTGTGAAAGACCCTTTCAAAGTTCCAGAAGTTAGGTGTCATTAGTCTCCAGACACCTCATCGGAAATAGGCCTCATCTCGCCTGGAAGGGAGAACTTCCTGGATTTTCTCGAGTTGCGGCAGGTGTTCCCGAGTTACGACGTGGACCTCAGGGACCCGCCCTGGTGGCCTCAGGAGAGGCCAGTCCCCATGCGAGTTGCTAGGGGGCCTCTCGGGATTCCTCTCCCGTCGATACCGGGGCCAAAAACCTTGTGTGGAGTCAGGGCCGTAACCGAGGATTCCTCTCAGGGGCTGATATGGATCTTTGGGTACTTCTGGAGTCTCGCCAGGGGAGACAGGCCTCGACTCCAGTGGGGGCATGCACGTGCGCTTTCCTTCCAGGCTGTAGCAGCAATGTCACGCTTCCCGTGGCGTGGATCAAAGAATCTGTGGTTTTCCCTCGAGGCTTTCCCTCGAGGCTTTCCCACAGGGCTGTCCCACGTGCCACCGTGGTGTGAGTCGATCCTCGGCGTGAAAGATGAGCCAGTGCAGGGCAAAGAGGTTCCTCTGGAATGGACTGAGACATCTGGGGGACTCTTGGCATGGTGGTACGACCATGGAGTTCCTCTTGCGTTTCCTGTTGAGAGTGCCTCCTCTTGAGATGCGACGGGAACGCCGGGAATTCTTTCCCGTTGAAAGCAGGGAAAGGATCCCTCATCTCGAGCTACGAGGGGGAAACCGGGCTCCTCTGGATGTGGGCGCGACCATCGTGCTTCCTCTCGAGTGGAGACGGGTATGGCGGTGAACTTCTTGAGTTGCAGCAAGGGTGTGAAAGACCCTTTCGAAGTTCCAGAGTTTAGGTGTCATTAGTCTCCAGACGCCTCATCGGAAATAGGCCTCATCTCGCCTGGAAGGGAGAACTTCCTGGATTTTCTCGAGTTGCGGCAGGTGTTCTCGAGTTAGACGGGGACCTCAGGGACCCGCCCTGATGGCCTCAGGAGAGGCCAGTCCCCATGCGAGTTGCTAGGGGGCCTCTCGGGATTCCTCTCCCGTCGATACCGGGGCCAAAAACCTTGTGTGGAGTCAGGGCCGGAACCGAGGATTCCACTCAGGGGCTGACGTGGATTTGTGGGAACTTCTGGAGTCTCCCCAGGGGAGTCAGGCCTCGTCTCGAGTGGGGGAATGCACATGCGCTTTCCTTCCAGGCTGTAGCAGCAATGTCACTCTTCCCGTCGCGTGGATCAAAGGATCTGTGGTTTTCCCTCGAGGCTTTCCCACAGGGCTGTCCCACGTGCCACCGTGGTGTGAGTCGATCCTCGGCGTGAAAGATGAGCCAGTGCAGGGCAAAGAGGTTGCTCTGGAATGGACTGAGAAATTAGGGGAACTCTTGGAATGGTACGACAATGGAGTTCCTCTTGTGTTTCCTGTTGAGAGTGCCTCCTCTTGAGATGTGACGGGAACACCGGGAATTCTTTCCCATTGAAAGCACAGAAAGGATCCCTCATCTCGAGCTTCGAGTGGGAAACGGGGCTCCTCTGGATGTGCGCGAGACTATCGTGCTTCCTCTCGAGTGGAGACGGGTATGACGGTGAACTTCTTGAGTTGCAGCAAGGGTGTGAAAGACCCTTTCGAAGTTCCAGAGGTTAGGTGTCATTATTCTCCAGACGCCTCATCGGAAATAGGCCTCATCTCGCCTGGAAGGGAGAACTTCCTGGATTTTCTCGAGTTGCGGCAGGTGTTCTCGAGTTACGACCGGGACCACAGGGACCCGCCCTGGTGGCCTCAGGAAAGGCCAGTCCCCATGCGTGTTGCTCGGGGGCCACTCGGCATTCCTCTCCCGTCGATACCGGGGCCAAAAACCTTGTGTGGAGTCAGGGCCGGAACCGAGGATTCCTCTCAGGGGCTGACATGGATCTTTGGGTACTTCTGGAGTCTCCCCAGGGGAGTCAGGCCTCGTCTCGAGTGGGGGCATGCACGTGCGCTTTCCTTCCAGGCTGTAGCAGCAATGTCACGCTTCCCGTCGCGTGGATCAAAGGATCTGTGGTTTTCCCTCGAGGCTTTCCCTCGAGGCTTTCCCCCAGGGCTGTCCCACGTGCCACCGTGGTGTGAGTGGATCCTCGGCGTGAAAGATGAGCCAGTGCAGGGCAAAGAGGTTGCTCTGGAATGATCTTAGACATTTGGGGGACTCTTGGAATGGTGGTACGACCATGGAGTCCTCTTGCGTTTCCTGTTGAGAGTGCCTCCTCTTGAAATGCGACGGGAACACCGGGAATTCTTTCCCATTGAAAGCACGGAAAGGATCCCTCATCTCGAGCTACGAGGGGGAAACGGGGCTCCTCTGGTTGTGGGTGGGACGATCGTGCTTCTTCTCGAGTGGAGACGGGTATGGCGGTGAACTTCTTGAGTTGCAGCAAGGGTGTGAAAGACCCTTTCGAAGTTCCAGAGGTTAGGTGTCATTAGTCTCCAGACGCCTCATCGGAAATAGGCCTCATCTCGCCTGGAAGGGAGAACTTCCTGGATTTTTTCGAGTTTCGGCAGGTGTTCTCGAGTTACGAAGGGGACCTCAGGGACCCGCCCTGGTGGCCTCAGGAAATGCCAGTCCCCATGCGAGTTGCTAGGGTGCTTCTTGGGATTCCTCTCCCGTCGATACCGGGGCCAACAACCTTGTGTGGAGTCAGGGCCGGAACCGAGGATTCCACTCAGGGGCTGACGTGGATTTGTGGGAACTTCTGGAGTCTCCCCAGGGGAGTCAGGCCTCGTCTCGAGTGGGGGAATGCACATGCGCTTTCCTTCCAGGCTGTAGCAGCAATGTCACTCTTCCCGTCGCGTGGATCAAAGGATCTGTGGTTTTCCATCGAGGCTTTCCCTCGAGGCTTTCCCACAGGTCTGTCCCACGTGCCACCGTGGTGTGAGTCGATCCTTGGCCTGAAAGATGAGCCAGTGCAGGGCAAAGAGGTTCCTCTGGAATGGACTGAGACATCTGGGGGACTCTTGGCATGGTGGTACGACCATGGAGTTCCTCTTGCGTTTCCTGTTGAGAGTGCCTCCTCTTGAGATGCGACGGGAACGCCGGGAATTCTTTCCCGTTGAAAGCAGGGAAAGGATCCCGCATCTCGAGCTACGAGGGGGAAACGGGTCTCCTCTGGATGTGGGCCGGACCATCGTGCTTCCTCTCGAGTGGAGACGGGTATGGCGGTGAACTTCTTGAGTTGCAGCAAGGGTGTGAAAGACCCTTTCGAAGTTCCAGAGGTTAGGTGTCATTAGTCTCCGGACGCCTCATTGGAAATAGGCCTCATCTCGCCTGGAAGGGAGAACTTCCTGGATTTTCTCGAGTTGCGGCAGGTGTTCTCGAGTTACGACGGGGACCTCCGGGACCCGCCCTGGTGGCCTCAGGAAAGGCCAGTCTCCATGCGAATTGCCAGGGCGCCTCTGGGGATTCCTCTCCCGTCAATACTGGGGCCAAAAACCTTGTGTGGAGTTAGGGCCGGAACCGAGGATTGCTCTCAGGGGCTGACATGGATCTTTGGGTACTTCTGGAGGCTCCCCAGGGGAGTCAGGCCACGTCTCGAGTGGGGGCATGCACGTGCGCTTTCCTTCCAGGCTGTAGCAGCAATGTCACTCTTCCCGTCTTGTGGATCAAAGGATCTGTGGTTTTCCCTCGAGGCTTTCCCACAGGGCTGTCCCACGTGCCACCGTGGTGTGAGTCGATCCTCGGCGTGAAAGATGAGCCAGTGCAGGGCAAAGAGGTTGCTCTGGAATGGACTGAGAAATCTGGGGGACTCTTGGAATGGTACGACATGGAGTTCCTCTTGGGTTTCCTGTTGAGAGTGCCTCCTCTTGAGATGCGACGGGAACGCCGGGAATTCTTTCCCGTTGAAAGCAGGGAATGGATCCCTCATCTAGAGCTCCGAGGGGGAAACGGGGCTCCTCTGGATGTGGGCGGGACCATCGTGCTTCCTCTCGAGTGGAGACGGGTATGGCGGTGAACTTCTTGAGTTGCAGCAAGGGTGTGAAAGAACCTTTCGAAGTTCCAGAGGTTAGGTGTCATTAGTCTCCATACGCCTCATCGGAAATAGGCCTCATCTCGCCTGGAAGGGAGAACTTCCTGGATTTTCTCGAGTTGCGGCAGGTGTTCTCGAGTTACGACGGGGACCTCAGGGACCCGCCCTGGTGGCCTCAGGAGAGGCCAGTCCCCATGCGAGTTGCTAGGGGGCCTCTCGGGATAACTCTCCCGTCGATACCGGGGCCAAAAGAATTTTTCGGAGTCAGGGCCGGAACCGAGGATTCCTCTCAGGGGCTGACATGGATCTTTGGGTACTTCTGGAGTCTCCCCAGGGGAGTCAGGCCTCGTCTCGAGTGGGGGCATGCACGTGCGCTTTCCTTCCAGGCTGTAGCAGCAATGTCACGCTTCCCGTCGCGTGGATCAAAGGATCTGTGATTTTCCCTCGAGGCTTTCCCTCGAGGCTTTCCCACAGGCTGTCCCACGTGCCACCGTGGTGTGAGTCGATCCTCGGCGTGAAAGATGAGCCAGTGCAGGGCAAAGAGGTTCCTCTGGAATGGACTGAGACATCTGGGGGACTCTTGGAATGGTGGTACGACCATGGAGTTCCTCTCGCCTTTCCTGTTGAGAGTGCCTCCTCTTGAGATGCAACGGGAACACCGGGAATTCTTTCCCGTTGAAAGCAGGTCAAGGATCCCTCATCTCGAGCTCCGAGGGGGAAACGGGGCTCCTCTGGATGTGGGCGGGACCATCGTGCTTCCTCTCGAGTGGAGACTGGTATGTCGGTGAACTTCTTGAGTTGCAGCAAGGGTGTGAAAGACCCTTTCGAAGTGCCAGAGGTTAGGTGTCATTAGTCTCCAGACGCCTCATCGGAAATAGGCCTCATCTCGCCTGGAAGGGAGAACTTCCTGGATTTTCTCGAGTTGCGGCAGGTGTTCCCGAGTTACGACGGGGACCTCAGGGACCCGCCCTGGTGGCCTCAGGAGAGGCCAGTCCCCATGCGCGTTGCTAGGGGGCCTCTCGGGATTCCTCTCCCGTCGATACCGGGGCCAAAAACCTTGTGTGGAGTCAGGGCCGGAACCGAGGATTCCTCTCAGGGGCTGACATGGATATTTGGGTACTTCTGGAGTCTCCCCAGGGGAGTCAGGCCTCGTCTCGCGTGGGGGCATGCACGTGCGCTTTCCTTCCAGGCTGTAGCAGCAATGTCACGCTTCCCGTCGCGTGGATCAAAGGATCTGTGGTTTTCCCTCGAGGCTTTCCCTCGAGGCTTTCCCACAGGGCTGTCCCACGTGCCACCGTGGTGTGAGTCGATCCTCGGCGTGAAAGATGAGCCACTGCAGGGCAAAGAGGTTCCTCTGGAATGGACTGAGACATCTGGGGGACTCTTGGAATGGTGGTACGACCATGGAGTTCCTCTCGGCTTTCCTGTGGAGAGTGCCTCCTCTTGAGATGCGACGGGATCGCCGGGAATTCTTTCCCGTTGAAAGCAGGGAAAGGATCCCTCATCTCGAGCTCCGAGGGGTAAACGGGGCTCCTCTTGATGTGGGCGGGACCATCGTGCTTCCTCGCGAGTGGAGACAGGTATGGCGGTGAACTTCTTGAGTTGCAGCAAGGGTGTGAAAGACCCTTTCGAAGTTCCAGAGGTTAGGTGTCATTAGTCTCCAGACGCCTCATCGGAAATAGGCCTCATCTCGCCTGGAAGGGAGAACTTCCTGGATTTTCTCGAGTTGCGGCAGGTGTTCCCGAGTTACGACGGGGACCTCAGGGACCCGCCCTGGTGGCCTCAGGAGAGGCCAGTCCCCATGCGAGTTGCTAGGGGGCCTCTCGGGATTCCTCTCCCGTCGATACCGGGGGCCAAAAACCTTGTGTGGAGTCAGGGCCGGAACCGAGGATTCCTCTCAGGGGCTGATATGGATCTTTGGGTACTTCTGGAGTCTCGCCAGGGGAGACAGGCCTCGTGTCGAGTGGGGGCATGCACGTGCGCTTTCCTTCCAGGCTGTAGCAGCAATGCCACTCTTCCCGTCGCGTGGATCAAAGGGTCTGTTTTTTTCCCTCGAGGCTTTCCCTCGAGGCTTTCCCACAGGGCTGTCCCACGTGCCACCGTGGTGTGAGTCGATCCTCGGCGTGAAAGATGAGCCAGTGCAGGGCAAAGAGTTTCCTCTGGAATGGACTGAGACATCTGGGGGACTCTTGGAATGGTGGTACGACCATGGAGTTCCTCTCGCCTTTCCTGTTGAGAGTGCCTCCTCTTGAGATGCGACGGGAACACCGGGAATTCTTTCCCGTTGAAAGCAGGGAAAGGATCCCTCATCTCGAGCTCCGAGGGGGAAACGGGGCTCCTCTGGATGTGGGCGGGACCATCGTGCTTCCTCTCGAGTGGAGACGGGTATGGCGGTGAACTTCTTGAGTTGCAGCAAGGGTGTGAAAGACCCTTTCGAAGTTTCAGAGGTTAGGTGTCATTAGTCTCCAGACGCCTCATCGGAAATAGGCCTCATCTCGCCTGGAAGGGAGAACTTCCTGGATTTTCTCGAGTTGCGGCAGGTGTTCCCGAGTTACGACGGGGACCTCAGGGACCCGCCCTGGTGGCCTCAGGAGAGGCCATTCCCCATGCGAGTTGCTAGGGGGCCTCTCGGGATTCCTCTCCCGTCGATACCGGGGCCAAAAACCTTGTGTGGAGTCAGGGCCGGAACCGAGGATTCCTCTCAGGGGCTGATATGGATCTTTGGGTACTTCTGGAGTCTCGCCTGGGGAGACAGGCCTCGTCTCCAGTGGGGGCATGCACGTGCGCTTTCCTTCAAGGCTGTAGCAGCAATGTCACACTTCCCGTCGCGTGGATCAATGGATCTGTGGTTTTCCCTCGAGGCTTTCCCACAGGACTGTCCCACGTGCCACCGTGGTGTGAGTCGATCCTTGGCCTGAAAGATGAGCCAGTGCAGGGAAAAGAGGTTCCTCTGGAATGGACTGAGACATCTGGGGGACTCTTGGAATGGTAGTACGACCATGGAGTTCCTCTTGCGTTTCCTGTTGAGAGTGCCTCCTCTTGAGATGCGACGGGAACGCCGGGAATTCTTTCCCGTTGAAAGCAGGGAAAGGATCCCGCATCTCGAGCTACGAGGGGGAAACGGGGCTCCTCTGGATGTGGGCGGGACCATCGTGCTTCCTCTCGAGTGGAGACGGGTATGTCGGTGAACTTCTTGAGTTGCAGCAAGGGTGTGAAAAACCCTTTCGAAGTGCCAGAGGTTAGGTGTCATTAGTCTCCAGACGCCTCATCGGAAATAGGCCTCATCTCGCCTGGAAGGGAGAACTTCCTGGATTTTCTCGAGTTGCGGCAGGTGTTCCCGAGTTACGACGGGGACCTCAGGGACCCGCCCTGGTGGCCTCAGGAGAGGCCAGTCCCCATGCGCGTTGCTAGGGGGCCTCTCGGGATTCCTCTCCCGTCGATACCGGGGCCAAAAACCTTGTGTGGAGTCAGGGCCGGAACCGAGGATTCCTCTCAGGGGCTGACATGGATCTTTGGGTACTTCTGGAGTCTCCCCAGGGGAGTCAGGCCTCGTCTCGAGTGGGGGCATGCACGTGCGCTTTCCTTCCAGGCTGTAGCAGCAGTGTCACGCTTCCCGTCGCGTGGATCAAAGGATCTGTGGTTTTCCCTCGAGGCTTTCCCTCGAGGCTTTCCCACAGGGCTGTCCCACGTGCCACCGTGGTGTGAGTCGATCCTCGGCGTGAAAGATGAGCCACTGCAGGGCAAAGAGGTTCCTCTGGAATGGACTGAGACATCTGGGGGACTCTTGGAATGGTGGTACGACCATGGAGTTCCTCTCGGCTTTCCTGTGGAGAGTGCCTCCTCTTGAGAGGCGACGGGATCGCCGGGAATTCTTTCCCGTTGAAATCAGGGAAAGGATCCCTTATCTCGAGCTCCGAGGGGGAAACGGGGCTCCTCTGGATGTGGGCGGGACCATCGTGCTTCCTCGCGAGTGGAGACGGGTATGGCGGTGAACTTCTTGAGTTGCAGCAAGGGTGTGAAAGACCCTTTCGAAGTTCCAGAGGTTAGGTGTCATTAGTCTCCAGACGCCTCATCGGAAATAGGCCTCATCTCGCCTGGAAGGGAGAACTTCCTGGATTTTCTCGAGTTGCGGCAGGTGTTCCCGAGTTACGACGGGGACCTCAGGGACCCGCCCTGGTGGCCTCAGGAGAGGCCAGTCCCCATGCGAGTTGCTAGGGGGCCTCTCGGGATTCCTCTCCCGTCGATACCGGGGCCAAAAGCCTTGTGTGGAGTCAGGGCCGGAACCGAGGATTCCTCTTAGGGGCTGATATGGATCTTTGGGTACTTCTTGAGTCTCGCCAGGGGAGACAGGCCTCGTGTCGAGTGGGGGCATGCACGTGCGCTTTCCTTCCAGGCTGTAGCAGCAATGTCACGCTTCCCGTCGCGTGGATCAAAGGGTCTGTTTTTTTCCCTCGAGGCTTTCCCTCGAGGCTTTCCCACAGGGCTGTCCCACGTGCCACCGTGGTGTGAGTCGATCCTCGGCGTGAAAGATGAGCCAGTGCAGGGCAAAGAGTTTCCTCTGGAATGGACTGAGACATCTGGGGGACTCTTGGAATGGTGGTACGACCATGGAGTTCCTCTCGCCTTTCCTGTTGAGAGTGCATCCTCTTGAGATGCGACGGGAACACCGGGAATTCTTTCCCGTTGAAAGCAGGGAAAGGATCCCTCATCTCGAGCTCCGAGGGGGAAACGGGGCTCCTCTGGATGTGGGCGGGACCATCGTGCTTCCTCTCGAGTGGAGACGGGTATGGCGGTGAACTTCTTGAGTTGCAGCAAGGGTGTGAAAGACCCTTTCGAAGTTCCAGAGGTTAGGTGTCATTAGTCTCCAGACGCCTCATCGGAAATAGGCCTCATCTCGCCTGGAAGGGAGAACTTCCTGGATTTTCTCGAGTTGTGGCAGGTGTTCCCGAGTTACGACGGGGACCTCAGGGACCCGCCCTGGTGGCCTCAGGAGAGGCCATTCCCCATGCGAGTTGCTAGGGGGCCTCTCGGGATTCCTCTCCCGTCGATACCGGGGCCAAAAACCTTGTGTGGAGTCAGGGCCGGAACCGAGGATTCTTCTCAGGGGCTGATATGGATCTTTGGGTACTTCTGGAGTCTCGCCTGGGGAGACAGGCCTCGTCTCCAGTGGGGGCATGCACGTGCGCTTTCCTTCAAGGCTGTAGCAGCAATGTCACGCTTCCCGTCGCGTGGATCAAAGGATCTGTGATGTTCCCTCGAGGCTTTCCCACAGGGCTGTCCCACGTGCCACCGTGGTGTGAGTCGATCCTCGGCGTGAAAAATGAGCCAGTGCAGGGCAAAGAGGTTCCTCTGGAATGGACTGAGACATCTGGGGGACTCTTGGAATGGTGGTACGACCATGGAGTTCCTCTCGCCTTTCCTGTTGAGAGTGCCTCTTCCTGAGATGCGACGGGAACGCCGGGAATTCTTTCCCGTTGAAAGCAGGGAAAGGATCCCTCATCTCGAGCTACGAGGGGGAAACGGGGCTCCTCTGGATGTGGGCGGGACCATCGTGCTTCCTCTCGAGTGGAGACGGGTATGGCGGTGAACTTCTTGAGTTGCAGCAAGGGTGTGAAAGACCCTTTCGAAGTTCCAGAGGTTAGGTGTCATTAGTCTCCAGACGCCTCATCGGAAATAGGCCTCATCTCGCCTGGAAGGGAGAACTTCCTGGATTTTCTCGAGTTGCGGCAGGTGTTCTCGAGTTACGACGGGGACCTCAGGGACCCGCCCTGGTGGCCTCAGGAAAGGCCAGTCCCCATGCGAGTTGCTAGGGGGCCTCTCGGGATTCCTCTCCGTCGATACCGGGTCCAAAAAGCTTGTGTGGATTCAGGGCCGGAACCTGAGGATTTCTCTCCGGTACTGACATGGATCTTGGGGTACTTGTGGAGTCTCCCCAGTGGAGTCAGGCCTCGTTTCGAGTGGGGGCATGCACGTGCGCTTTCCTTCCAGGCTGTAGCAGCAATGTCACGCTTCCCGTGGCGTGGATCAAAGGATCTGTGATGTTCCCTCGAGGCTTTCCCTCGAGGCTTTCCCACAGGGCTGTCCCACGTGCCACCGTGGTGTGAGTCGATCCTCGGCGTGAAAGATGAGCCAGTGCAGGGCAAAGAGGTTCCTCTGTAATGGACTGAGACATCTGGGGGACTCTTGGAATCGTGGTACGACCATGGAGTTCCTCTCGCCTTTCCTGTTGAGAGTGCCTCCTCTTGAGATGCGACGGGAACGCCGGGAATTCTTTCCCGTTGAAAGCAGGGAAAGGATCCCTCATCTCGAGTTACGAGGGGGAAACGGGGCTCGTCTGGATGTGGGCAGGACCATCGTGCTTCCTTTCGAGTGGACAGGGGTATGGCGGTGAACTTCGAGAGTTGCAGCAAGGGTGTGAAAGACCCTTTCGAAGTTCCAGAGGTAAGGTGTCATTAGTCACCAGACGCCTCATCTGAAATAGGCCTCATCTCGCCTGGAAGGGAGAACTTCCTGGATTTTTTCGAATTGCGACAGGTGTTCTCGAGTTATGACAGGGACAACAGGGCCCCGCGCTGGTGACCTCAGGAAATGACAGTTCCCATGCGAGTTGCTAGGGGGCCTCTCGGGATTCCTCTCCCGTCGATACCGGGCCAAAAACCTTGTGTGCAGTCAGGGCCGGAACCGAGGATTCCTCTCAGGGGCTGACATGGATCTTTGGGTACTTCTGGAGTCTCCCCAGGGGAGTCAGGCCTCGTCTCGAGTGGGGGCATGCACGTGCGCTTTCCTTCCAGGTTCTAGCAGCAATGTCACGCTTCCCGTCGCGTGGATCAAAGGATCTGTGGTTTTCCCTCGAGGCTTTCCCTCGAGGCTTTCCCACAGGGATGTCCCACGTGCCACCGTGGTGTGAGTCGATCCTCGGCGTGAAAGATGAGCCAGTGCAGGGCAAAGAGGTTCCTCTGGAATGGACTGAGACATCTGGGGGACTCTTGGCATGGTGGTATGAACATGGAGTTCCTCTCGCCTTTCCTGTTGAGAGTGCCTCCTCTTGAGATGCGACGGGAACGCCGGGAATTCTTTCCCGTTGAAGGCAGGGAAAGGATTCCTCATCTCGACCTACGAGGGGCAAACGGGGCTCCTCTGGATGTGGGCGGGACCATCGTGCTTCTTCTCGAGTGGAGACGGGTATGGCGGTGAACTTCTTGAGTTGCAGCAAGGGTGTGAAAGACCCTTTCGAAGTTCCAGAGGTTAGGTGTCATTAGTCTCCAGACGCCTCATCGGAAATAGGCCTCAGCTCGCCTGGAAGGGAGAACTTCCTGGATTTTCTCGAGTTGCGGCAGGTGTTCTCGAGTTACGATGGGGACCACAGGGCCCCGCCCTGGTGGCCTCAGGAAAGGCCAGTCCCCATGCGAGTTCCTAGGGGGCCTCTCGGGATTCCTCTCCCGTTGATACCGGGGCCAAAATCCTTGTGTGGAGTCAGGGCCGGAACCGAGGATTCCTCTCAGGGGCTGACATGGGTCTTTGGGTACTTCTGGAGTCTCCCCAGGTGAGTCAGGCCTCTTCTCGAGTGGGGGCATGCACGTGCGCTTTCCATCCAGGCTGTAGCAGCAATGTCACGCTTCCCGTCGCGTGGATCAAAGGATCTGTGGTTTTCCCTCGAGGCTTTCCCTCGAGGCTTTCCCACAGGACTGTCCCACGTGCCACCGTGGTGTGAGTCGATCCTTGGCCTGAAAGATGAGCCAGTGCAGGGAAAAGATGTTCCTCTGGAATGGACTGAGACATCTGGGGGACTCTTGGAATGGTAGTACGACCATGGAGTTCCTCTTGCGTTTCCTGTTGAGAGTGCCTCCTCTTGAGAGGCGACGGGAACGCCGGGAATTCTTTCCCGTTGAAAGCAGGGAAAGGATCCCGCATCTCGAGCTACGAGTGGGAAACGGGTCTCCTCTGTATGTGGGCGGGACCATTGTGCTTTCTCTCGAGTGGAGACGGGTATGGCGGTGAACTTCTTGAGTTGCAGCAAGGGTGTGAAAGACCCTTTCGAAGTTCCAGAGGTTAGGTGTCATTAGTCTCCGGACTCCTCATTGGAAATAGGCCTCATCTCGCCTGGAAGGGAGAACTTCCTGGATTTTCTCGAGTAGCGGCAGGTGTTCTCGAGTTACGACGGGGACCTCAGGGACCCGCCCTGGTGGCCTCAGGAAAGGCCAGTCTCCATGCGAATTGCCAGGGCGCCTCTGGGGATTCCTCTCCCGTCAATACTGGGGCCAAAACCTTGTGTGGAGTCAGGGCCGGAACCGAGGATTCCTCTCAGGGGCTGACATGGATCTTTGGGTACTTCTGGAGGCTCCCCAGGGGAGTCAGGCCACGTCTCGAGTGGGGGCATCCACGTGCGCTTTCCTTCCAGGCTGTAGCAGCAATGTCACGCTTCCCGTCTTGTGGATCAAAGGATCCGCGGTTTTCGCTTGAGGCTTTCCCACAGGGCTGTCCCACGTGCCACCGTGGTGTGAGTCGATCCTCGGCGTGAAAGATGAGCCAGTGCAGGGCAAAGAGGTTCCTCTGGAATGGACTGAGACATCTGGGGGACTCTTGGAATGGTGGTACGACCATGGAGTTCCTCTCGCCTTTCCTGTTGAGAGTGCCTCCTCTTGAGATGCGACGGGAACGCCGGGAATTCTTTCCCGTTGAAAGCAGGGAAAGGATCCCTCATCTCGAGCTCCGAGGGGGAAACGGGGCTCCTCTGAATGTGGGCGGGACCATCGTGCTTCCTCTCGAGTGGAGACGGGTATGGCGGTGAACTTCTTGAGTTGCAGCAAGGGTGTGAAGGACCCTTTCGAAGTTCCAGAGGTTAGGTGTCATTAGTCTCCAGACGCCTCATCGGAAATAGGCCTCATCTCGCCTGGAAGGGAGAACTTCCTGGATTTTCTCGAGTTGCGGCAGGTGTTCTCGAGTTACGACGGGGACCTCAGGGACCCGCCCTGGTGGCCTCAGGAGAGGCCAGTCCCCATGCGAGTTGCTAGGGGGCCTCTCGGGATTCCTCTCCCGTCGATACCGGGGCCAAAAGAATTTTTTGGAGTCAGGGCCGGAACCGAGGATTCCTCTCAGGGGCTGACATGGATCTTTGGGTACTTCTGGAGTCTCCCCAGGGGAGTCAGGCCTCGTCTCGAGTGGGGGCATGCACGTGCGCTTTCCTTCCAGGCTGTAGCAGCAATGTCACGCTTCCCGTCGCGTGGATCAAAGGATCTGTGGTTTTCCCTCGAGGCTTTCCCTCGAGGCTTTCCCACAGGGCTGTCCCACGTGCCACCGTGGTGTGAGTCGATCCTCGGCGTGAAAGATGAGCCAGTGTAGGGCAAAGAGGTTCCTCTGGAATGGACTGAGACATCTGGGGGACTCTTGGAATGGTGGTACGACCATGGAGTTCCTCTCGCCTTTTCTGTTGAGAGTGCCTCCTCTTGAGATGCGACGGGAACACCGGGAATTCTTTCCCGTTGAAAGCAGGTCAAGGATCCCTCATCTCGAGCTCCGAGGGGGAAACGGGGCTCCTCTGGATGTGGGCGGGACCATCGTGCTTCCTCTCGAGTGGAGACGGGTATGGCGGTGAACTTCTTGAGTTGCAGCAAGGGTGTGAAAGACCCTTTCGAAGTGCCAGAGGTTAGGTGTCATTAGTCTCCAGACGCCTCATCGGAAATAGGCCTCATCTCGCCTGGAAGGGAGAACTTCCTGGATTTTCTCGAGTTGCAGCAGGTGTTCCCGAGTTACGACGGGGACCTCAGGGACCCGCCCTTGTGGCCTCAGGAGAGGCCAGTCCCCATGCGAGTTGCTAGGGGGCCTCTCGGGATTCCTCTCCCGTCGATACCGGGGCCAAAAACCTTGTGTGGAGTCAGGGCCGGAACCGAGTATTGCTCTCAGGGGCTGATATGGATCTTTGGGTACTTCTGGAGTCTCGCCTGGGGAGACAGGCCTCGTGTCCAGTGGGGGCATGCACGTGCGCTTTCCTTCCAGGCTGTAGCAGCAATGTCACGCTTCCCGTCGCGTGGATCAAAGGATCTGTGATGTTCCCTCGAGGCTTTCCCTCGAGGCTTTCCCACAGGGCTGTCCCACGTGCCACAGTGGTGTGAGTGGATCCTCGGCGTGAAAGATGAGCCAGTGCAGGGCAAAGAGGTTCCTCTGGAATGGACTGAGACATCTGGGGGACTCTTGGAATGGTGGTACGACCATGGAGTTCCTCTCGCCTTTCCTGTTGAGAGTGCCTCCTCTTGAGATGCGACGGGAACGCCGGGAATACTTTCCCGTTGAAAGCAGGGAAAAGATCCCTCATCTCGAGCTACGAGGGGGAAATGGTGCTCCTCTGGATGTGGGCGGGACCATCGTGCTTCCTCACCAGTGGAGACGGGCATGGCAGTGAACTTCTTGAGTTGCATCAAGGGTGTGAAAGACGCTTTCAAAGTTCCAGAGGTTAGGTGTCATTAGTCTCCAGACGCCTCATCGGAAATAGGCCTCATCTCGCATGGAAGCTAGAACTTCTTGGATTTTCTCGAGTTGTGGCAGGTGTTCTCGAGATACGACGGGGACCTCAGGGACCCGCCCTGGTGGCCTCAGGAAAGGCCAGTCCCCATGCGAGTTGCTAGGGGGCCTCTTGTTATTCCTCTCCCGTCGATACCGGGGCCAAAAACCTTGTGTGGAGTCAGGGCCGGAACCGAGGATTCCTCTCAGGGGCTGACATGGATGTTTGGGTACTTCTGGAGTCTCCCCAGGGGAGTCAGGCCTCGTCTGGATTGGGGGAATGCACGTGCGCTTTCCTTCCAGGCTGTAGCAGCAATGTCACGCTTCCCGTCGCGTGGATCAAAGGATCTGTGGTTTTCCCTCGAGGCTTTCCCTCGAGGCTTTCCCAAAGGGCTGTTCCACGTGCCACCCTGGTGTGAGTCAATCCTCGGCGTGAAAGATGAGCCAGTGCAGGGCAAAGAGCTTCCTCTGGAATGGACTGAGACATCTGGGGGACTCTTGGAATGGTGGTACGACTATGGAGTTCCTCTCGCCTTTCCTGTTGAGAGTGCCTCTTCTTGAGATGCGACGGGAACGCCGGGAATTCTTTCCCGTTGAAAGCAGGGAAAGGATCCCTCATCTCGAGCTACGAGGGGGAAACGGGGCTCCTCTGGATGTGGGCAGGACCATCGTGCTTCCTTTCGAGTGGACAGGGGTATGGCGGTGAACTTCGTGAGTTGCAGCAAGGGTGTGAAAGACCCTTTCGAAGTTCCAGAGATTAGGTGTCATTAGTCTCCAGACGCCTCATCTGAAATAGGCCTCATCTCGCCTGGAAGGGAGAACTTCCTGGATTTTCTCGAATTGGGACAGGTGTTCTCGAGTTACGACGGGGACAACAGGGCCCCGCGCTGGTGGCCTCAGGAAATGACAGTTCCCATGCGAGTTGCTAGGGGGCCTCTCGGGATTCCTCTCCCGTCGATACCGGGGCCAAAAACCTTGTGTGCAGTCAGGGCCGGAACCGAGGATTCCTCTCAGGGGCTGACATGGATCTTGGGGTACTTCTGGAGTCTCCCCAGGGGAGTCAGGCCTCGTCTCAAGTGGGGGCATGCACGTGCGCTTTCCTTCCAGGCTATAGCAGCAATGTCATGCTTCTCATCGCGTGGATCAAAGGATCTGTGGTTTTCCCTCGCGGCTGTCCCTCGAGGCTTTCCCACAGGGCTGTCCCACGTGCCACCGTGGTGTGAGTCGATCCTCGGCGTGAAAGATGAGCCAGTGCAGGGCAAAGAGGTTCCTCTGGAATGGACTGAGACATCTGGGGGACTCTTGGAATGGTGGTACGACCATGGAGTTCCTCTCGGCTTTCCTGTGGAGAGTGCCTCCTCTTGAGATGCGATGGGATCGCCGGGAATTCTTTCCCGTTGATAGCAGGGAAAGGATCCCTCATCTCGAGCTCCGAGGGGGAAACGGGGCTCCTCTGGATGTGGGCGGGACCATCGTGCTTCCTCTCGAGTGGAGACGGGTATGGCGGTGAACTTCTTGAGTTGCATCAAGGGTGTGAAAGACCCTTTCGAAGTTCCAGAGGTTAGGTGTCATTAGTCTCCAGACGCCTCATCGGAAATAGGCCTCATCTCGCCTGGAAGGGAGAACTTCCTGGATTTTCTCGAGTTGCGGCAGGTGTTCTCGAGTTACGACGGGGACCTCAGGGACCCGCCCTGGTGGCCTCAGGAGAGGCCAGTCCCCATGCGAGTTGCTAGGGGGCCTCTCGGAATTCCTCTCCCGTCGATACCTGGGCCAAAAACCTTGTGTGGAGTCAGGGCCGGAACCGACGATTCCTCTCAGGGGCTGACATGGATCTTTGGGTACTTCTGGAGGCTCCCCAGGGGAGTCAGGCCTCGTCTCGAGTGGGGGCATGCACGTGCGCTTTCCTTCCAGGCTGTAGCAGCAATGTCACGCTTCCCGTGGCGTGGATCAAAGGATCTGTGGTTTTCCCTCGAGGCTTTCCCTCGAGGCTTTCCCACAGGGCTGTCCCACGTGCCACCGTGGTGTGAGTCGATCCTCGGCGTGAATGATGAGCCAGTGCAGGGCAAAGAGGTTCCTCTGGAATGGACTGAGACATCTGGGGGACTCTTGGAATGGTGGTACGACCATGGAGTTCCACTCGCCTTTCCTGTTGAGAGTGCCTCCTCTTGAGATGCGACGGGAACGCCGGGAATACTTTCCCGTTGAAAGCAGGGAATGGATCCCTCATCTCGAGCTCCGAGGGGGAAACGGGGCTCCTCTGGATGTGGGCGGGACCATCGTGCTTCCTCTCGAGTGGAGACGGGTATGGCGGTGAACTTCTTGAGTTGCAGCAAGGGTGTGAAAGACCCTTTCGAATTTCCAGAGGTTAGGTGTCATTAGTCTCCAGACGCCTCATCGGAAATAGGCCTCATCTCTCCTGGAAGGGAGAACTTCCTGGATTTTCTCGAGTTGCGGCAGGTGTTCTCGAGTTACGACGGGGACCTCAGGGACCCGCCCTGGTGGCCTCAGGAGAGGCCAGTCCCCATGCGAGTTGCTAGGGGGCCTCTCGGGATTCCTCTCCCGTCGATACCGGGGCCAAAAACCTTGTGTGGAGTCAGGGCCGGAACCGAGGATTCCTCTCAGGGGCTGAAATGGATCTTTGGGTACTTCTGGAGTCTCCCCAGGGGAGTCATGCCTCATCTCGAGTGGGGGCATGCACGTGCGCTTTCCTTCCAGGCTGTAGCAGCAATGTCACGCTTCCCGTCGCGTGGATCACAGGATCTGTGGTTTTCCCTCGAGGCTTTCCCTCGAGGCTTTCACACACGGCTGTCCCACGTGCCACCGTGGTGTGAGTCGATCCTCGGCGTGAAAGATGAGCCAGTGCAGGGCAAAGAGGTTCCTCTGGAATGGACTGAGACATCTGGGGGACTCTTGGAATGGTGGTATGACCATGGAGTTCCTCTCGCCTTTCCTGTTGAGAGTGCCTCCTCTTGAGATGCGACGGGAACGCCGGGAATTCTTTCCCGTTGAAAGCAGGGAAAGGATCCCTCATCTCGAGCTACGAGGGGGAAACGGGGCTCCTCTGGATGTGGGCGGGACCATCGTGCTTCCTCTCGAGTGGAGACGGGTATGGCGGTGAACTTCTTGAGTTGCAGCAAGGGTGTGAAAGACCCTTTTGAAGTCCCAGAGATTAGGTGTCATTAGACTCCAGACGACTCATCGGAAATAGGCCTCATCTCGCCTGGAAGGGAGAACTTCCTGGATATTCTCGAGTTGCGGCAGGTGTTCTCAAGTTACGACGGGGACGTCAGGGACCGCCCTGGTGGCCTCAGGAAAGGTCATTCCCCATGCGAGTTGCTAGGGTGCCTCTCGGGATTCCTCTCCCATCGATACCGGGGCCAAAAAACTTGTGTGGAGTCAGGGCCGGAACCGAGGATTCCTCTAAGGTGCTGACATGGATCTTTGGGTCTTTCTGGAGTCTCCCCAGGGGAGTCAGGCCTCGTCTCGAGTGGGGGCATGCACGTGCGCTTTCCTTCCAGGCTGTAGCAGCAATGTCTCGCTTCCCGTCGCGTGGATCAAAGGATCTGTGGTTTTCCCTCGAGGCTTTCCCACAGGGCTGTCCCACGTGGCACCGTGGTTTGAGTCGATCCTCGTCGTGAAAGATGAGCCAGTGCAGGGCAAAGAGGTTCCTCTGGAATGGACTGAGACATCTGGGGGACTCTTGGAATGGTGGTACGACCATGGAGTTCCTCTCGCCTTTCCTGTTGAGAGTGCCTCCTCTTGAGATGCGACGGGAACGCCGGGAATTCTTTCCAGTTGAAAGCAGGGAAAGGATCCCACATCTCGAGCTCCGAGGGGGAAACGGGGCTCCTCTGGATGTGGGCGGGACCAGCGTGCTTCCTCTCGAGGGGAGACGGGTATGGCGGTGAACTTCTTGAGTTGCAGCAAGGGTGTGAAAGACCCTTTCGAAGTTCCAGAGGTTAGGTGTCATTAGTCTCCAGACGCCTCATCGGAAATAGGCCTCATCTCGCCTGGAAGGGAGAACTTCCTGGATTTTCTCGAGTTGCGGCAGGTGATCTCGAGTTAAGATGGGGACCTCAGGGCCCCGCCCTGGTGGCCTCAGGAGAGGCCAGTCCCCATGCGATTTGCTAGGGGGCCTCTCGGGATTCCTCTCCCGTCGATACAGGGGCCAAAAACCTTGTGTGGAGTCAGGGCCGGAACCGAGCATTCCTCTCAGGGGCTGACATGGATCTTTGGGTACTTCTGGAGTCGCCCCAGGGGAGTCAGGCCTCGTCTCGAGTGGGGGCATGCACGTGCGCTTTCCTTCCAGGCTGTAGCAGCAATGTCACGCTTCCCGTGGCGTGGATCAAAGGATCTGTGGTTTTCCCTCGAGGCTTTCCCTCGAGGCTTTCCCACAGGGCTGTCCCACGTGCCATCGTGGTGTGAGTCGATCCTCGGCGTGAAAGATGAGCCAGTGCAGGGCAAAGAGGTTCCTCTGGAATGGACTGAGACATCTGGGGGACTCTTAGAATGGTGGTACGACCATGGAGTTCCTCTCAACTTTCCTGTTGAGAGTGCCTCCTCTTGAGATGCGACGGGAACGCCGGGAATTCTTTCCCGTTGAAAGCAGGGAAAGGATCCCTCAACTCGAGCTCCGAGGGGGAAACGTGGCTCCTCTCGATGTGGGCGGGACCATCGTGCTTCCTCTCGAGTGGAGACGGGTATGGCGGTGAACTTCTTGAGTTGCAGCAAGGGTGTGAAAACCCTTTCGAAGTTCCAGAGCTTAGGTGTCATTAGTCTCCAGACGCCTCATCGGAAATAGGCCTCATCTCGCCTGGAAGGGAGAACTTCCTGGATTTTCTCGAGTTGCGGCAGGTGTTCTCGAGTTACGACGGGGACCTCAGGGACCCGCCCTGGTGTCCTCAGGAGAGGCCAGTCCCCAAGCGAGTTGCTAGGGGTCCTCTCGGGATTCCTCTCCCGTCGATACCAGGGACAAAAACCTTGTGTGGAGTCAGGGCCGGAACCGAGGATTCCTCTCAGGGGCTGACATGGATCTTTGGGTACTCCTGGAGTCTCGCCAGGGGCGTCAGGCCTCGTCTCGAGTGGGGGCATGCACGTCTGCTTACCTTCCAGGCTGTAGCAGCAATGTCACGCTTCCCGTCGCGTGGATCAAAGGATCTGTGGTTTTCCCTCGAGGCTTTCCCTCGAGGCTATCCCACATGCCTGTCCCACGTGCCACCGTGATGTGAGTCGATCCTCGTCGTGAAAGATGAGCCAGTGCAGGGCAAAGAGGTTCCTCTGGAATGGACTGAGACATCTGGGGGACTCTTGGCATCGTGGTACGACCATGGAGTTCCTCTCCCCTTTCCTGTTGAGAGTGCCTCCACTTGAGATGCGACGGGAACGCCGGGAATTCTTTCCCGTTGAAAGCAGGGAAAGGATCCCTCATCTCGAGCTACGAGGGGGAAACGGGGCTCCTCTGGATGTGGGCGGGACCATCGTGCTTCCTCTCGAGTGGAGACAGGTATGGCGGTGAACTTCTTGAGTTGCAGCAAGGGTGTGAATGACCCTTTCGAAGTTCCAGAGGTTAGGTGTCATTAGTCTCCAGACGCCTCATCGGAAATAGGCCTCATCTCGCCTGGAAGGGAGAACTTCCTGGATTTTCTCGAGTTGCGGCAGGTGTTCCCGAGTTACGACGGGGACCTCAGGGACCCGCCCTGGTGGCCTCAGGAGAGGCCAGTCCCCATGCGAGTTGCTAGGGGGACTCTCGGGATTCCTCTCCCGTCGATACCGGGGCCAAAAACCTTGTGTGGAGTCAGGGCCGGAACCGAGGATTCCTCTCAGGGGCTGACATGGATCTTTGGGTACTTCTGGAGTCTCCCCAGGGGAGTCAGGCCTCGTCTCGAGTGGGGGCATGCACGTGCGCTTTCCTTCCAGGCTGTAGCAGCAATGTCACGCTTCCCGTGGTGTGGATCAAAGGATCTGTGGTTTTCCCTCGAGGCTTTCCCTCGAGGCTTTCCCACAGGGCTGTCCCACGTGCCACCGTGGTGTGAGTCGATCCTCGGCGTATAAGATGAGCCAGTGCAGGGCAAAGAGGTTCCTCTGGAATGGACTGAGACATCTGGGGGACTCTTGGAATGGTGGTACGACCATGGAGTTCCTTTCGCCTTTCCTGTTGAGAGTGCCTCCTCTTGAGATGCGACGGGAACGCCGGGAAATCTTTCCCGTTGAAAGCAGGGAAAGGATCCCTCATCTCGAGCTACGAGGGGGAAACGGGGCTCCTCTGGATGTGGGCGGGACCATCGTGCTTCCTCTCGAGTGGAGACGGGTATGGCGGTGAACTTCTTGAGTTGCAGCAAGGGTGTGAAAGACCCTTTCGAAGTTCCAGAGGTTAGGTGTCATTAGTCTCTAGACGCCTCATCGGAAATAGGCCTCATCTCGCCTGGAAGGGAGAACTTCCTGGATTTTCTCGAGTTGCGGCAGGTGTTCTCGAGTTACGACGGGGACCTCAGGGACCCGCCCTGGTGTCCTCAGGAGAGGCCAATCCCCAAGCGAGTTGCTAGGGGTCCTCTCGGGATTCCTCTCCCGTCGATACCAGGGACAAAAACCTTGTGTGGAGTAAGGGCCGGAACCGAGGATTCCTCTCAGGGGCTGACATGGATCTTTGGGTACTCCTGGAGTCTCGCCAGGGGCGTCAGGCCTCGTCTCGAGTGGGGGCATGCACGTGTGCTTGCCTTCCAGGCTGTAGCAGCAATGTCACGCTTCCCGTCGCGTGGATCAAAGGATCTGTGGTTTTCCCTCGAGGCTTTCCCTCGAGGCTATCTCACATGCCTGTCCCACGTGCCACCGTGATGTGAGTCGATCCTCGGCGTGAAAGATGAGCCAGTGCAGGGCAAAGAGGTTCCTCTGGAATGGACTGAGACATCTGGGGGACTCTTGGCATCGTGGTACGACCATGGAGTTCCTCTCCCCTTTCCTGTTGAGAGTGCCTCCTCTTGAGATGCGACGGGAACGCAGGGAATTCTTTCCCGTTGAAAGCAGGGAAAGGATCCCCCATCACGAGCTACGAGGGGGAAACGGGGCTCCTAGGGATGTGGGCGGGACCATCGTGCTTCCTCTCGAGTGGAGACGGTTATGGCGGTGAACTTCTTGAGTTGCAGCAAGGCTGTTAAAGACCCTTTCGACGTTCCAGAGGTTAGGTGTCATTAGTCTCCAGACGCCTCATCGGAAAGAGGCCTCATCTCGCCTGGAAGGGAGAACTTCCTGGATTTTCTCGAGTTGCGGCAGGTGTTCTAGAGTTACAACGGGGACCTCAGGGACCCGCCCTGGTGGCCTCAGGAAAGGTCAGTCCCAATGCGAGTTGCTAAGTGGCCTCTCGGGATTCCTCTCCCGTCGATACTGGGGCCAAAAACCTTGTGTGGAGTCAGGGCCGGAACCGAGGATTCCTCTCAGGGGCTGATATGGATCTTTGGGTACTTCTGGAGTCTCCCCAGGGGAGTCAGGCCTCGTCTCGTGTGGGGTAATGCACGTGCGCTTTCCTTCCACACTGTAGAAGCAATGTTACGCTTCCCGTCGCGTGGATCAAAGGATCTGTGGTTCTCCCTCGAGGCTTTCCCACAGGGCTGTCCCTAGTGCCACCGTGGTGTGAGTCGTTCCTCGGCGTGAAAGATGAGCCAATGCAGGGCAAAGAGGTTCCTCTGGAATGGACTGAGACATCTGGGGGACTCTTGGAATGGTGGTACCACCATGGAGTTCCTCTCGCCTTTCCTGTTGAGAGTGCCTCCTCTTGAGATGCGACGGGAACGTCGGGAATTCTTTCCCGTTGAAAGCAGGGATAGGATCCCTCATCTCGATCTATGAGGGGGAAATGGGGCTCCTCTGGATGTGGGCGGGACCATCGTGCTTCCTCTCGAGTGGAGACGGGTATGGCGGTGAACTTCTTGAGTTGCAGCAAGGGTGTGAAAGACCCTTTCGAAGTTCCAGAGGTTAGGTGTCATTAGTCTACAGACGCCTCATCGGAACTAGGCCTCATCTCGCCTGGAAGGGAGAACTTCCTGGATTTTCTCGACTTGCGGCAGGTGTTCTCGAGTTACAACGGGGACCTCAGGGACCCGCCCTGGTGGCCTCAAGAGAGGCAAGTCCCCATGCGAGTTGCTAGGGGTCCTCTCGGATTCCTCTCCCGTCGATACCGGGGACAAAAACCTGGTGTGGAGTCAGGGCCGGAACCGAGGATTCCTCTCAGGGGCTGACATGGATCTTTGGGTACTGCTGGAGTCTCGCCAGGGGCGTCAGGCCTCGTCTCTAGTGGGGGCATGCACGTGCGCTTTCCTTCCATCCTGTAGCAGCAATGTCACGCTTCCCGTCGCGTGGATCAAACGATCTGTGGTTTTCCCTCGAGGCTTTCCCTCGAGGCTTTCCCACAGGGCTGTCCCACGTGCCACCGTGGTGTGAGTGGATCCTCGGCGTGAAAGATGAGCCACTGCAGGGCAAAGAGGTACCTCTGGAATTGACTGAGACATCTGGGGGACTCTTGGCTTGGTGGTACTACCATGGAGTTCCTCTCACATTTCTTTTTGAGAGTGCCTCCTCTCGAGATGCGACGGGAACGCCGGGAATTCTTTCCCGTTGAAAGCAGGGAAAGGATCCCTCACCTCGAGCTACGAGGGGGAAACGGGGCTCCTCTGGATGTGGGCGGGACCATCGTGCTTCCTCTCGAGTGGAGACGGGTATGGCGGTGAACTTCTTGAGTTGCAGCAAGGGTGTGAAAGACCCTTTTGAAGTCCCAGAGATTAGGTGTCATTAGACTCCAGACGCCTCATCGGAAATAGGCCTCATCTCGCCTGGAAGGGAGAACTTCCTGGATATTCTCGAGTTGCGGCAGGTGTTCTCAAGTTACGACGGGGACGTCAGGGACCGCCCTGGTGGCCTCAGGAAAGGCCATTCCCCATGCGAGTTGCTAGGGTGCCTCTCGGGATTCCTCTCCCATCGATACCGCGGCCAAAAAACTTGTGTGGAGTCAGGGCCGGAACCGAGGATTCCTCTAAGGTGCTGACATGGATCTTTGGGTCTTTCTGGAGTCTCCCCAGGGGAGTCAGGCCTCGTCTCGAGTGGGGGCATGCACGTGCGCTTTCCTTCCAGGCTGTAGCAGCAATGTCTCGCTTCCCGTCGCGTGGATCAAAGGATCTGTGGTTTTCCCTCGAGGCTTTCCCACAGGGCTGTCCCACGTGGCACCGTGGTTTGAGTCGATCCTCGTCGTGAAAGATGAGCCAGTGCAGGGCAAAGAGGTTCCTCTGGAATGGACTGAGACATCTGGGGCACTCTTGGAATGGTGGTACGACCATGGAGTTCCTCTCGCCTTTCCTGTTGAGAGTGCCTCCTCTTGAGATGCGACGGGAACGCCGGGAATTCTTTCCCGTTGAAAGCAGGGAAAGGATCCCACATCTCGAGCTCCGAGGGGGAAACGGGGCTCCTCTGGATGTGGGCGGGACCATCGTGCTTCCTCTCGAGGGGAGACGGGTATGGCGGTGAACTTCTTGAGTTGCAGCAAGGGTGTGAAAGACCCTTTCGAAGTTCCAGAGGTTAGGTGTCATTAGTCTCCAGACGCCTCATCGGAAATAGGCCTCATCTCGCCTGGAAGGGAGAACTTCCTGGATTTTCTCGAGTTGCGGCAGGTGATCTCGAGTTAAGATGGGGACCTCAGGGCCCCGCCCTGGTGGCCTCAGGAGAGGCCAGTCCCCATGCGATTTGCTAGGGGGCCTCTCGGGATTCCTCTCCCTTCGATACAGGGGCCAAAAACCTTGTGTGGAGTCAGGGCCGGAACCGAGCATTCCTCTCAGGGGCTGACATGGATATTTGGGTACTTCTGGAGTCGCCCCAGGGGAGTCAGGCCTCGTCTCGAGTGGGGGCATGCACGTGCGCTTTCCTTCCAGGCTGTAGCAGCAATGTCACGCTTCCCGTCGCGTGGATCAAAGGATCTGTGGTTTTCCCTCGAGGCTTTCCCTCGAGGCTTTCCCACAGGGCTGTCCCACGTGCCACCGTGGTGTGAGTCGATCCTCGTCGTGAAAGATGAGCCAGTGCAGGGCAAAGAGGTTCCTCTGGAATGGACTGAGACATCTGGGGGACTCTTAGAATGGTGGTACGACCATGGAGTTCCTCTCAACTTTCCTGTTGAGAGTGCCTCCTCTTGAGATGCGACAGGAACGCCGAGAATTCTTTCCCGTTGAAAGCAGGGAAAGGATCCCTCATCTCGAGCTCCGAGGGGGAAGCGTGGCTCCTCTCGATGTGGGCGGGACCATCGTGCTTCCTCTCGAGTGGAGACGGGTATGGCGGTGAACTTCTTGAGTTGCAGCAAGGGTGTGAAAACCCTTTAGAAGTTCCAGAGCTTAGGTGTCATTAGTCTCCAGACGCCTCATCGGAAATAGGCCTCATCTCGCCTGGAAGGGAGAACTTCCTGGATTTTCTCGAGTTGCGGCAGGTGTTCTCGAGTTACGACGGGGACCTCAGGGACCCGCCCTGGTGTCCTCAGGAGAGTCCAGTCCCCAAGCGAGTTGCTAGGGGTCCTCTCGGGATTCCTCTCCCGTCGATACCAGGGACAAAAACCTTGTGTGGAGTAAGGGCCGAAACCGAGGATTCCTCTCAGGGGCTGACATGGATCTTTGGGTACTCCTGGAGTCTCGCCAGGGGCGTCAGGCCTCGTCTCGAGTGGGGGCATGCAGGTCTGCTTACCTTCCAGGCTGTAGCAGCAATGTCACGCTTCCCGTCGCGTGGATCAAAGGATCTGTGGTTTTCCCTCGAGGCTTTCCCTCGAGGCTATCCCACATGCCTGTCCCACGTGCCACCGTGATGTGAGTCGATCCTCGTCGTGAAAGATGAGCCAGTGCAGGGCAAAGAGCTTCCTCTGGAATGGACTGAGACATCTGGGGGCCTCTTGGCATCGTGGTACGACCATGGAGTTCCTCTCCACTTTCCTGTTGAGAGTGCCTCCACTTGAGATGCGACGGGAACGCCGGGAATTCTTTCCCGTTGAAAGCAGGGAAAGGATCCCTCATCTCGAGCTACGAGGGGGAAACGGGGCTCCTCTGGATGTGGGCGGGACCATCGTGCTTCCTCTCGAGTGGAGACAGGTATGGCGGTGAACTTCTTGAGTTGCAGCAAGGGTGTGAAAGACCCTTTCGAAGTTCCAGAGGTTAGGTGTCATTAGTCTCCAGACGCCTCATCGGAAATAGGCCTCATCTCGCCTGGAAGGGAGAACTTCCTGGATTTTCTCGAGTTGCGGCAGGTGTTCCCGAGTTACGACGGTGACCTAAGGGACCCGCCCTGGTGGCCTCAGGAGAGGCCAGTCCCCATGCGAGTTGCTAGGGGGACTCTCGGGATTCCTCTCCCGTCGATACCGGGGCCAAAAACCTTGTGTGGAGTCAGGGCCGGAACCGAGGATTCCTCTCAGGGGCTGAAATGGATCTTTGGGTACTTCTGGAGTCTCCCCAGGGGAGTCAGGCCTCGTCTCGAGTGGGGGCATGCACGTGCGGTTTCCTTCCAGGCTGTAGCAGCAATGTCACGCTTCCCGTGGCGAGGATCAAAGGATCTGTGGTTTTCCCTCGAGGCTTTCCCTCGAGGCTTTCCCACAGGGCTGTCCCACGTGCCACCGTGGTGTGAGTCGATTCTCGGCGTATAAGATGAGCCAGTGCAGGGCAAAGAGGTTCCTCTGGAATGGACTGAGACATCTGGGGGACTCTTGGAATGGTGGTACGACCATGGAGTTCCTTTCGCCTTTCCTGTTGAGAGTGCCTCCTCTTGAGATGCGACGGGAACGCCGGGAATTCTTTCCCGTTGAAAGCAGGGAAAGGATCCCTCATCTCGATCTACGAGGGGGAAACGGGGCTCCTCTGGATGTGGGCGGGACCATCGTGCTTCCTCTCGAGTGGAGACGGGTATGGCGGTGAACTTCTTGAGTTGCAGCAAGGGTGTGAAAGACCCTTTCGAAGTTCCAGAGGTTAGGTGTCATTAGTCTCCAGACGCCTCATCGGAAAGAGGCCTCATCTCGCCTGGAAGGGAGAACTTCCTGGATTTTCTCGAGTTGCGGCAGGTGTTCTAGAGTTACAACGGGGACCTCAGGGACCCGCCCTGGTGGCCTCAGGAAAGGTCAGTCCCAATGCGAGTTGCTATGTGGCCTCTCGGGATTCCTCTCCCGTCGATACTGGGGCCAAAAATCTTGTGTGGAGTCAGGGCCGGAACTGAGGATTCCTCTCAGGGGCTGATATGGATCTTTGGGTACTTCTGGAGTCTCCCCAGGGGAGTCAGGCCTCGTCTCGTGTGGGGTAATGCACGTGCGCTTTCCTTCCACACTGTAGAAGCAATGTCACGCTTCCCGTCGCGTGGATCAAAGGATCTGTGGTTCTCCCTCGAGGCTTTCCCACAGGGCTGTCCCTAGTGCCACCGTGGTGTGAGTCGTTCCTCGGCGTGAAAGATGAGCCAATGCAGGGCAAAGAGGTTCCTCTGGAATGGACTGAGACATCTGGGGGACTCTTGGAATGGTGGTACGACCATGGAGTTCCTCTCGCCTTTCCTGTTGAGAGTGCCTCCTCTTGAGATGCGACGGGAACGTCGGGAATTCTTTCCCGTTGAAAGCAGGGATAGGATCCCTCATCTCGATCTATGAGGGGGAAATGGGGCTCCTCTCGATGTGGGCGGGACCATCGTGCTTCCTCTCGAGTGGAGACGGGTATGGCGGTGAACTTCTTGAGTTGCAGCAAGGGTGTGAAAGACCCTTTCGACGTTCCAGAGGTTAGGTGTCATTAGTCTACAGACGCCTCATCGGAACTAGGCCTCATCTCGCCTGGAAGGGAGAACTTCCTGGATTTTCTCGAGTTGCGGCAGGTGTTCTCGAGTTACAACGGGGACCTCAGGGACCCGCACTGGTGGCCTCAGGAGATGCCAGTCCCCATGCGAGGTGCTAGGGGGCCTCTCGGCATTCCTCTCCCGTCGATACCGGGGCCAAAAACCTTGTGTGGAGTCAGGGCCGGAACCGAGGATTCCTCTCAGGGGATGACATGGATCTTTGGGTACTTCTGGAGTCTCCCCAGGGGAGTCAGGCCTCGTCTCGAGTGGGGGCATGCACGTGCGCTTTCCTTCCAGGCTGTAGCAGCAATGTCACGCTTCCCGTGGCGTGGATCAAAGGATCTGTGGTTTTCCCTCGAGGCTTTCCCTCGAGGCTTTCCCACAGGGCTGTCCCACGTGCCACCGTGGTGTGAGTCGATCCTCGGCGTGAAAGATGAGCCAGTGCAGGGCAAAGAGGTTCCTCTGGAATGGACTGAGACATCTGGGGGACTCTTGGAATGGTGGTACGACCATGGAGTTCCTCTCGCCTTTCCTGTTGAGAGTGCCTCCTCTTAAGATGCGACGGGAACGCCGGGAATTCTTTCCCGTTGAAAGCAGGGAAAGGATCCCTCATCTCGAGCTCCGAGGGGGAAACGGGGCTCCTCTGGATGTGGGCGGGACCATCGTGCTTCCTCTCGAGTGGAGACGGGTATGGCGGTGAACTTCCTGAGTTGCAGCAAGGGTGTGAAAGACCCATTCGAAGTACCAGAGGTTAGGTGTCATTAGTCTCCAGACGCCTCATCGGATATAGTCCTCATCTCGCCTGGAAGGGAGAACTTCCTGGATTTTCTCGAGTTGTGGCGGGTGTTCTCGAGTTACGACGGGGACCTCAGGGACCCGCCCGGGTGGCCTCAGGAGAGGCCAGTCCCCATTCGAGGTGTTAGGGGGCCTCTCGGGATTCCTCTCCCGTCGATACCGGGGCCAAAAACCTCGTGTGGAGTCAGGGCCGGAACCGAGGATTCCTCTCAGGGGCTGACATGGATCTTTGGGGACTTCTGGAGTCTCCCCAGGGGAGTCAGGCCTCGTCTCGAGTGGGGGCATGCACGTGCGCATTCCTTCCAGGCTGTAGCAGCAATATCACGCTTCCCGTGGCGTGGATCAAAGGATCTGTGGTTTTCCCTCGAGGCTTTCCCTCGAGGCTTTTCCACAGGGCTGTCCCACGTGCCACCGTGGTGTGAGTCGATCCTCGGCGTGAAAGATGAGCCAGTGCAGGGCAAAGAGGTTCCTCTGGAATGGACTGAGACATCTCGGGGACTCTTGGAATGGTGGTACGACCATTGAGTTCCTCTCGCCTTTCCTGTTGAGAGTGCCTCCTCTTGAGATGCGACGGGAACGCCGGTAATTCTTTCCCGTTGAAAGCAGGGAAAGGATCCGTCATCTCGAGCTATGAGAGGGAAGCGGCGCTCCTCTGGATGTGGGCGGGACCATCGTGCTTCCTCTCGAGTGGAGACGGGTATGGCGGTGAACTTCTTGACTTGCAGCAAGGGTGTGAAAGACCCTTTCGAAGTTCCAGAGGTTAGGTGTCATTAGTCTCCAGACGCCTCATCGGAAATAGGCCTCATCTCGCCTGGAAGGGAGAACTTCCTGGATTTTCGCGAGTTGCGGCAGGTGTTCTCGAGTTACGATAGGGACCTCAGGGACCCGCCCTGGTGGCCTCAGGAGAGGCCAGTCCCCATGCGAGTTGCTAGGGGGCCTCTCGGGATTCCTCTCCCGTCGATACCGGGGCCAAAAACCTTGTGTGGAGACAGGGCCGGAACCGAGGATTCCTCTCAGGGGCTGACATGGATCTTTGGGTACTTCTGGAGTCTCCCCAGGGGAGTCAGGCCTCGTCTCGAGTGGGGGCATGCACGTGCGCTTTCCTTCCAGGCTGTAGCAGCAATGTCACGCTTCCCGTGGCGTGGATCAAAGGATCTGTGGTTTTCCCTCGAGGCTTTCCCTCGAGGCTTTCCCACAGGGCTGTCCCACGTGCCACCGTGGTGTGAGTCGATCCTCGGCGTGAAAGATGAGCCAGTGCAGGGCAAAGAGGTTCCTCTGGAATGGACTGAGACATCTGGGGGACTCTTGGAATGGTGGTACGACCATGGAGTTCCTCTCGCCTTTCCTGTTGAGAGTGCCTCCTCTTGAGATGCGACGGGAACGCCGGGAATTCTTTCCCGTTGAAAGCAGGGAAAGGATCCCTCATCTCGAGCTCCGAGGGGGAAACGGGGCTCCTCTGGATGTGGGCGGGACCATCGTTCTTCCTCTCGAGTGGAGACGTGTATGGCGGAGAACTTCTTGAGTTGCAGCAAGGGATTGAAAGACCCTTACGAAGTTCCAGAGGTTACGTGTCATTAGTCCCCAGACGACTCATCGGAAATAGGCCACTTCTCGCCTGGAAGGGAGAACATCCTGGATTGTCTCGAGTTGCGGCAGGTGTTCTCGAGTTACGACGGGGACCTCAGGGACCCGCCCTGGTGGCCTCAGGAAAGGCCAGTCCCCATGCGAGTTGCTAGGGGGCCTCTCAGGATTCCTCTCCCGTCGATACCAGGGCGAAAAACCTTGTGTGGAGTCAGGGCCGGAACAGAGGATTCCTCTCAGGGGCTGACATGGATCTTTGGGTACTTCTGGAGTCTCCCTAGGGGAGTCAAGCCTCGTCTCGAGTGGGGGCATGCACGAGCGCTTGCCTTCCAGACTGTAGCAGCAATGTCACGCTTCCCGTGGCGTGGATCAAAGGATCTGTGGTTTTCCCTCGAGGCTTTCCCTCGAGGCTTTCCCACAGGGCTGTCCCACGTGCCACCGTGGTGTGAGTCGATCCTCGGCGTGAAAGATGAGCCAGTGCAGGGCAAAGAGGTTCCTCTGGAATGGACTGAGACATCTGGGGGACTCTTGGAATGGTGGTACGACCATGGAGTTCCTCTCGCCTTTCCTGTTGAGAGTGCCTCCTCTTGAGATGCGACGGGAACGCCGGGAATTCTTTCCCGTTGAAAGCAGGGAAAGGATCCCTCATCTCGAGCTACGAGGGGGAAACGGGGATCCTCTGGATGTGGGCAGGACCATCGTGCTTCCTCTCGAGTGGAGACGGGTATGGCGGTGAACTTCTTGAGTCGCAGCAAGGGTGTGAAAGACCCTTTCGAAGTTCCAGAGGTTAGGTGTCATTAGTCTCCAGACGCCTCATCGGAAATAGGCCTCATCTCGCCTGGAAGGGAGTACTTCCTGGATTTTCTCGAGTTGCGGCAGGTGTTCTCGAGTTACGACGGGGACCTCAGGGACCCGCTCTGGTGGCCTCAATAGAGGCCAGTCCCCATGCGAGTTCCTAGGGGGCCTCTCGGGATTCCTCTCCCGTCGATACCGGGGCCAAAAACCTTGTGTGGAGTCAGGGCTGGAAACTAGGATTCCTCTCAGGGGCTGACATGGATCTTTGGGTACTTCTGGAGTCTCCCCAGGGGAGTCAGGCCTCGTCTCGAGTGGGGGCATGCACGGGCGCTTTCCTTCCAGGCTGTAGCAGCAATGTCACGCTTCCCGTGGCTTGGATCAAAGGATCTGTGGTTTTCCCTCGAGGCTTTCCCTCGAGGCTTTCCCACAGGGCTGTCCCACGTGCCACCGTGGTGTGAGTCGATCCTCGGCGTGAAAGATGAGCCAGTGCAGGGCAAAGAGGTTCCTCTGGAATGGACTGAGACATGTGGGGGACTCTTGGAATGGTGGTACGACCATGGAGTTCCTCTCGCCTTTCCTGTTGAGAGTGCCTCCTCTTGAGATGCGATGGGAACGCCGGGAATTCTTTCCGTTGAATGCAGGGATAGGATCCCTCATCTCGAGCTACGAGGGGGAAACGGGGCTCCTCTGGATGTGGGCGGGACCATCGTGCTTCCTCTCGAGTGGAGACGGTTATGGCGGTGAACTTCTTGAGTTGCAGCAAGGGTGTGAAAGACCCTTTCGAAGTTCCAGAGGTTAGGTGTCATTAGTCTCCAGACACCACATCGGAAATTGGCCTCATCTCGCCTGGAAGGGAGAACTTCCTGGATTTTCTCGAGTTGCGGCAGGTGTTCTCGAGTTACGACGGGGACCACAGGGACACGCCCTGGTGGCCTCAGGAGAGGCCAGTCCCCATGCGAGGTGCTAGGGGGCCTCTCGGGATTCCTCTCCCGTCGAAACCGGGGCCAAAAACCTTGTGTGGAGTCAGGGCCGGAACCGAGAATTCCTCTCAGGGGCTGATATGGATCTTTGGGTACTTCTGGAGTCTCCCCAGGGGAGTCAGGCCTCGTCTCGAGTGGGGGCATGCACGTGCGCTTTCCTTCCAGGCTGTAGCAGCAATGTCACGCTTCCCGTGGCGTGGATCAAAGGATCTGTGGTTTTCCCTCGAGGCTTTCCCTCGAGGCTTTCGCACAGGGCTGTCCCACGTGCCACCGTGGTGTGAGTCTATCCTCGGCGTGAAAGATGAGCCAGTGCAGGGCAAAGAGGTTCCTCTGGAATGGACTGAGACATCTGGGTGACTCTTGGAATGGTGGTACGACCATGGAGTTCCTCTCGCTTTTCCTGTTGAGAGTGCCTCCTCTTGAGATGCGACGGGAACGCCGGGAATTCTTTCCCGTTGAAAGCAGGGAAAGGATTCCTCATCTCGAGCTACGAGGGGGAAACGGGGCTCCTCTGGATGTGGGCGGGACCATCGTGCTTCCTCTCGAGTGGAGACGGGTATGGCGGTGAACTTCTTGACTTGCAGCAAGGGTGTGAAAGACCCTTTCGAAGTTCCAGAGGTTAGGTGTCATTAGTCTCCAGACACCTCATCGGAAATTGGCCTCATCTCGCCTGGAAGGGAGAACTTCCTGGATTTTCTCGAGTCGCGGCAGGTGTTCTCGAGTAACGACGGGGACCTCAGGGACCCGTCCTGGTGTCCTCAGGAAAGGCCAGTCCCCATGCGAGGTGCTAGGGGGCCTCTCGGGATTCCTCTCCCGTCTATACCGGGGCCAAAAACCTTGTGTGGAGTCAGGGCTGGAAACTAGGATTCCTCTCAGGGGCTGACATGGATCTTTGGGTACTTCTGGAGTCTCCCCACGGAAGTCAGGCCTCGTCTCGAGTGGGGGCATGCACGTGTGCTTTCCTTCCAGGCTGTTGCAGCAATGTCACGCTTCCCGTGGCGTGGATCAAAGGATCTGTGGTTTTCCCTCGTAGCTTTCCCACAGGGCTGTCCCACGTGTAACTGTGGTGTGATTCGACCTCGCCGTGAAAGATAAGCCAGTGCAGGGCAATGAGGTTCCTCTGGAATGGAATGAGACATCTGGGGGACTCTTGGAATGGTGATACGGCCATGTAGTTTCTCTCGCCTTTCCTGTTGAGAGTGCCTCCACTTGAGATGCGACGGGAACGCCGGGAATTATTTCCCGTTGAAAGCAGGGAAAGGATCCCTCATCTCGAGCTACGAGGGGGAAACGGGTCTCCTCTGGATGTGGGCGGGACCATCGTGCTTCCTCTCGAGTGGAGACGGGTATGGCGGATAACTTCTTAAGTTGCAGCAAGGGTGTGAAAGACCCTTTCGAAGTACCAGAGGTTACGTGTCATTACTCTCCAGATGCCTCATCGGAAATAGGCCTCATCTCGCCTGGAAGGGAGAATTTCCTGGATTTTCTCGAGTTGCGGCAGGTGTTCTCGAGTTACGATTGGGACCTCAGGGACCCGCCCTGGTGGCCTCAGGAAAGGCCAGTCCCCATGCGAGTTGCTAGGGGGCCACTCGGGATTCCTCTCCCGTCGATACCGGGGCCAAAAACCTTGTGTGGAGTCAGGGCCGGAACCGAGGATTCCTCTCAGGGGCTGACATGGATCTTTGGGTACTTCTGGAGTCTCCCCAGGGGAGTCAGGCCTCGTCTCGAGTGGGGGCATGCACTTGCGCTTTCCTTCCAGGCTGTAGCAGCAATGTCACTCTTGCCGTCGCCTGGATCAAACGATCTGTGGTTTTCCCTCGAGGCTTTCCCTCGAGGCTTTCCCACAGGGCTGTCCCACGTGCCACCGTGGTGTGAGTCGATCCTCGGCGTGAAAGATGAGCCAGTGCAGGGCAAAGAGGTTCCTCTGGAATGGACTGAGACATCTGGGGGACTCTTGGAATGGTGGTACGACCATGGAGTTCCTCTCGCCTTTCCTGTTGAGAGTGCCTCCTCTTGAGATGCGACGGGGACGCCGGGAATTCTTTCCCGTTGAAAGCAGGGAAAGGATCCCTCATCTCGAGCTACGAGGGGGAAACGGGGCTCCTCTGGATGTGGGCGGGACCATCGTGCTTCCTCTCGAGTGGAGACGGGTATGGCGGTGAACTTCTTGAGTTGCAGCAATGGTGTGAAAGACCCTTTCGAAGTTCCAGAGGTTAGGTGTCATTAATCTCCAGACGCCTCATCGGAAATAGGCCTCATCTCGCCTGGAAGGGAGAACTTCCTGGATTTTCTCGAGTTGCGGCAGGTGTTCTCGAGTTACGACGGGGACCTCAGGGACCCGCCCTGGTGGCCTCAGGAGAGGCCAGTCCCCATGTGTGTTGCTAGGGGGCCTCTCGGGATTCCTCTCCCGTCGATACCGGGGCCAAAAACCTTGTGTGGAGTCAGGGCCGGAACCGAGGATTCCTCTCAGGGGCTGACATGGATCTTTGGGTACTTCTGGAGTCTCCACAGGGGAGTCAGGCCTCGTCTCGAGTGGGGGCATGCACGTGCGCTTTCCTTCCAGGCATTAGCAGCAATGTCACGCTTCCCTTCGCGTGGATCAAAGGATCTGTGGTTTTCCCTCGAGGCTTTCCCTCGAGGCTTTCCCACAGGGCTGTCCCACGTGCCACCGTGGTGTGAGTCGATCCTGGCGTGAAAGATGAGCCAGTGCAGGGCAAAGAGGTTCCTCTGGAATGGACTGAGACATCTGGGGGACTCTTGGAATGGTGGTACGACCATGGAGTTCCTCTCGCCTTTCCTGTTGAGAGTGCCTCCTCTTGAGATGCGACGGGAACGCCGGGAATTCTTTCCCGTTGAAAGCAGGGAAAGGATCCCTCATCTCGAGCTACGAGGGGGAAACGGGGCTCCTCTGGATGTGGGCGGGAACATCGTGCTTCCTCTCAAGTGGAGACGGGTATGGCGGTGAACTTCTTGAGTTGCAGCAAGGGTGTGAAAGACCCTTTCAAAGTTCCAGAGGTTAGGTGTCATTAGTCTCCAGACGCCTCATCGGAAATAGGCCTCATCTCGCCTGGAAGGGAGAACTTCCTGGATTTTCTCGAGTTGCGGCAGGTGTTCTCGAGTTACGACGGGGACCTCAGGGACCCGCCCTGGTGGCCTCAGGAGAGGCCAGTCCCCATGCGAGTTGCTAGGGGGCCTCTCGGGATTCCTCTCCCGTCGATACCGGGGCCAAAAACCTTGTGTGGAGTCAGGGCCGGAACCGAGGATTCCTCTCAGGGGCTGACATGGATCTTTGGGTACTTCTGGAGTCTCCCCAGGGGAGTCAGGCCTCGTCTCGAGTGGGGGCATGCACGTGCGCTTTCCTTCCAGGCTGTAGCAGCAATGCCACGCTTCCCTTCGCGTGGATCAAAGGATCTGTGGTTTTCCCTCGAGGCTTTCCCTCGAGGCTTTCCCACAGGGCTGTCCCACGTGCCACCGTGGTGTGAGTCGATCCTGGCGTGAAAGATGAGCCAGTGCAGGGCAAAGAGGTTCCTCTGGAATGGACTGAGACATCTGGGGGACTCTTGGAATGGTGGTACGACCATGGAGTTCCTCTCGCCTTACCTGTTGAGAGTGCCTCATCTTGAGATGCGACGGGAACGCCGGGAATTCTTTCCCGTTGAAAGCAGGGAAAGGATCCCTCATCTCGAGCTACGAGGGGGAAACGGGGCTCCTCTGGATGTGGGCGGGACCATCGTGCTTCCTCTCGAGTGGAGACGGGTACGGCGGTGAACTTCTTGAGTCGCAGCAAGGGTGTGAAAGACCCTTTCGAAGTTCCAGATGTTAGGTGTCATTAGTCTCCAGACGCCTCATCGGAAATAGGCCACATCTCGCCTGGAAGGGAGAACTTCCTGGATTTTCTCGAGTTGCGGCAGGTGTTCTCGAGTTACGACGGGGACCTCAGGGACCCGCCCTGGTTGCCTCAGGAGAGGCCAGTCCCCATGTGTGTTGCTAGGGGGCCTCTCGGTATTCCTCTCCCGTCAATACCGGGGCCAAAAACCTTGTGTGGAGTCAGGGCCGGAACCGAGGATTCCTCTCAGGGGCTGACATGGATCTTTGGGTACTTCTGGAGTCTCCCCAGGGGAGTCAGGCCTCGTCTCGAGTGGGGGCATGCACGTGCGCTTTCCTTCCAGGCTGTAGCAGCAATGTCACGCTTCCCGTCGCGTGGATCAAAGGATCTGCGGTTTTCCCTCGAGGCTTTCCCTCGAGGCTTTCCCAGAGGGCTGTCCCACGTGCCACCGTTGTGTGAGTTGATCCTCGGCGTGAAAGATGAGCCAGTGCAGGGCAAAGAGGTTCCTCTGGAATGGACTGAGACATCTGGGGGACTCTTGGAATGGTGGTACGAGCATGGAGTTCCTCTCGCCTTTCCTGTTGAGAGTGCCTCCTCTTGAGATGCGACGGGAACGCCGGGAATTCTTTCCCGTTGAAAGCAGGGAAAGGATCCCACATCTCGAGCTACGATGGGGAAACGGGGCTCCTCTGGATGTGGGCGGGACCATCGTGTTTCCTCTCGAGTGGAGACGGGTATGGCGGTGAACTTCTTGAGTTGCAGCAAGGGTGTGAAAGACCCTTCCGAAGTTCCAGAGGTTTGGTGTCATTAGTCTCCAGATGCCTCATCGGAAATAGGCCTCATCTCGCCTGGAAGGGAGAACTTCCTGGATTTTCTCGAGTTGCGGCAGGTGTTCTCGAGTTACGACGGGGACCTCAGGGACCCGCCCTGGTGGCCTCAGGAGAGGCCAGTCCCCATGCGAGTTGCTAGGGGGCCTCTCTGGATTCCTCTCCCGTCGATACCGGGGCCAAAAACCTTGTGTGGAGTCAGGGCCGGAACCGAGGATTCCTCTCAGAGGCTGACATGGATCTTTGGGTACTTCTGGAGTCTCCCCAGGGGAGTCAGGCCTCGTCTTGAGTGGGGGCATGCACGTGCGCTTTCCTTCCAGGCTGTAGCAGCAATGTCACGCTTCCCGTCGCGTGGATCAAATGATCTGTGGTTTTCCCTCGAGGCTTTCCCACAGGGCTGTCCCACGTGCCACCGTGGTGTGAGTCGATCCTCGGCGTGAAAGATGAGCCAGTGCAGGGCAAAGAGGTTCCTCTGGAATGGACTGAGACATCTGGGGGACTCTTGGAATGGTGGTATGACCATGGAGTTCCTCTCGCCTTTCCTGTTGAGAGTGCCTCCTCTTGAGATGCGACAGGAACGCCGGGAATTCTTTCCCGTTGAAAGCAGGGAAAGGATCCCTCATCTCGAGCTACGAGGGGGAAACGGGGCTCCTCTGGATGTGGGCGGTACCATCGTGCTTCCTCTCGAGTGGAGACGGGTATGGCGGTGAACTTCTTGAGTTGCAGCAAGGGTGTGAAAGACCCTTTCGAAGTTCCAGAGGTTAGGTGTCATTAGTCTCCAGACGCCTCATCGGAAATAGGCCTAATCTCGCCAGGACGGGAGAACTTCCTGGATTTTCTCGTGTTGCGGCAGCTGTTCTGGAGTTACGACGGGGACCTCAGGGACCCGCACTGGTGGCCTCAGGAGAGGCCAGTCCCCATGCGAGTTGCTAGGGGGCCTCTCGGGATTCCTCTCCCGTCGATACCGGGGCCAAAAACCTTGTGTGGAGTCAGGGCCGGAACCGAGGATTCCTCTCAGGGGCTGACATGGATCTTTGGGTACTTCTGGAGTCTCCACAGGGGAGTCAGGCCTCGTCTCGAGTGGGGGCATGCACGTGCGCTTTCCTTCCAGGCTGTAGCAGCAATGTCACGCTTCCCTTCGCGTGGATCAAAGGATCTGTGGTTTTCCCTCGAGGCTTTCCCTCGAGGCTTTCCCACAGGGCTGCCCCACGTGCCACCGTGGTGTGAGTCGATCCTGGCGTGAAAGATGAGCCAGTGCAGGGCACAGAGGTTCCGCTGGAATGGACTGAGACATCTGGGGGACTCTTGGAATGGTGGTACGACCATGGAGTTCCTCTCGCCTTTCCTGTTGAGAGTGCCTCCTTTTGAGATGCGACGGGAACGCCAGGAATTCTTTCCCGTTGAAAGCAGGGAAAGGATCGCTCATCTCGAGCTACGAGGGGGAAACGGGGCTCCTCTGGATGTGGGCGGGACCATCGTGCTTCCTCTCGAGTGGAGACGGGTATGGCGGTGAACTTCTTGATTTGCAGCAAGAGTGTGAAAGACCCTTTCGAAGTTCGAGAGGTTAGGTGTCATTAGTCTCCAGACGCCTCATCGGAAATAGGCCTCATCTCGCCTGGAAGGGAGAACTTACTGGATTTTCTCGAGTTGCGGCAGGTGTTCTCGAGTTACGACGGGGACCTCAGGGACCCGCCCTGGTGGCCTCAGGAGAGGCCTGTCCCCATGCGAGTTGCTAGGGGGCCACTCGGGATTCCTCTCCCGTCGATACCGGGGCCAAAAACCTTGTGTGGAGTCAGGGCCGGAACCGAGGATTCCTCTCAGGGGCTGACATGGATCTTTGGGTACTTCTGGAGTCTCCCCAGGGGAGTCAGGCCTCGTCTCCAGTGGGGGCATGCACGTGCGCTTTCCTTCCAGGCTGTGGCAGAAATGTCACGCTTCCCGTCGCGTGGATCAAAGGATATGTGGTTTTCCCTCGAGGCTTTCCTCGAGGCTTTCCCACAGGGCTGTCCCACGTGCCACCGTGGTGTGAATCGATCCTCAGCGTGAAAGATGAGCCAGTGCAGTGCAAAGAGGTTCCTCTGGAATGGACTGAGACATCTGGGGGACTCTTGGAATGGTGGTACGACCATGGAGTTCCTCTCGCCTTTCCTGTTGAGAGTGCCTCCTCTTGAGATGCGACGGGAACGCCGGGAATTCTTTCCCGTTGAAAGCAGGGAAAGGATCCCTCATCTCGAGCTACAAGGGGGAAACGGGGCTCCTCTGGATGTGGGCGGGACCATCGTGCTTCCTCTCGAGTGGAGACGGGTATGGCGGTGAACTTCTTGAGTCGCAGCAAGGGTGTGAAAGACCCTTTCGAATTTCCAGAGGTTAGGTGTCATTAGTCTCCAGACGCCTCATCGGAAATACGCCTCATCTCGCCTGGAAGGGAGAACTTCCTGGATTTTCTCGAGTTGCGGCAGGTGCTCTCGAGTTACGACGGGGATATCAGGGACCCGCCCTGGTGGCTTCAGGAGAGGCCAGTCCCCATGCGAGATGCTAGGGGGCCTCTCGGGATTCCTCTCCCGTCGATACCGGGGCCAAAAACTTTGTGTGGAGTCAGGTCCGGAAACGAGGATTCCTCTCAGGGGCTGACATGGATCTTTGGGTACTTCTGGAGTCTCCCCAGGGGAGTCAGGCCTCGTCTCGAGTGGGGGCATGCACGTGGGCTTTCCTTCCAGGCTGTAGCAGCAATGTCACGCTTCCCGTCGCGTGGATCAAAGGATCTGTGGTTTTCCCTCGAGGCTTTCCCACAGGGCTGTCTCACGTGCCACCGTGGTGTGAATCGATCCTCGGCGTGAAAGATGAGCCAGTGCAGGGCAAAGAGGTTCCTCTGGAATGGACTGAGACATCTGGGGGACTCTTGGAATGGTGGTACGACCATGGAGTTCCTCTCGCCTTTCCTGTTGAGAGTGCCTCCTCTTGAGTTGCGACGGGAACGCCGGGAATTCTTTCCCGTTGAAAGCAGGGAAAGGATCCCACATCTCGAGCTACGATGGGGAAACGGGGCTCCTCTGGATGCGGGCGGGACCATCATTTTTCCTCTCGAGTGGAGACGGGTATGGCGGTGAACTTCTTGAGTTGCAGCAAGGGTGTGAAAGACCCTTCCGAAGTTCCAAGGTTTGGTGTCATTAGTCTCCAGATGCCTCATCGGAAATAGGCCTCATCTCGCCTGGAAGGGAGAACTTCCTGGATTTTCTCGAGTTGCGGCAGGTGTTCTCGAGTTACGACGGGGACCTCTGGGACCCGCCCTGGTGGCCTCAGGAGAGGCCAGTCCCCATGCGAGTTGCTAGGGGGCCTCTCGGGATTCCTCTCCCGTCGATACCGGGGCCAAAAACCTTGTGTGGAGTCAGGGCCGGAACCGAGGATTCCTCTCAGGGGCTGACATGGATCTTTGGGTACTTCTGGAGTCTCCCCAGGGGAGTCAGGCCTCGTCTCCAGTGGGGGCATGCACGTGCGCTTTCCTTCCAGCCTGTGGCAGAAATGTCACGCTTCCCGTCGCGTGGATCAAAGGATCTGTGGTTTTCCCTCGAGGCTTTCCTCGAGGCTTTCCCACAGGGCTGCCCCACGTGCCTCCGTGGTGTGAGTCGATCCTCGGCGTGAAAGATGAGCCAGTGCAGTGCAAAGAGGTTCCTCTGGAATGGACTGAGACATCTGGGGGACTCTTGGAATGGTGGTACGACCATGGAGTTCCTCTCGCCTTTCCTGTTGAGAGTGCCTCCTCTTGAGATGCGACGGGAACGCCGGGAATTCTTTCCCGTTGAAAGCAGGGAAAGGATCCCTCATCTCGAGCTACGAGGGGGAAACGGGGCTCCTCTGGATGTGGGCGGGACCATCGTGCTTCCTCTCGAGTGGAGACGGGTATGGCGGTGAACTTCTTGAGTTGCAGCAAGGGTGTGAAAGACCCTTTCGAAGTTCCAGAGGTTAGGTGTCATTAGTCTCCAGACGCCTCATCGGAAATAGGCCTCATCTCGCCTGGAAGGGAGAACTTCCTGGATTTTCTCGAGTTGTGGCAGGTGCTCTCGAGTTACGACGGGGACCTCAGGGACCCGCCCTGGTGGCCTCAGGAGAGGCCAGTCCCCATGCGAGTTGCTAGGGGGCCTCTCGGGATTCCTCTCCCGTCGATACCGGGGCCAAAAACCTTGTGTGGAGTCAGGACCGGAACCGAGGATTCCTCTCAGGGGCTGACATGGATCTTTGGGTACTTCTGGAGTCTCCCCAGGGGAGTCAGGCCTCGTCTCGAGTGGGGGCATGCACGTGCGCTTTCCTTCCAGGCTGTAGCAGCAATGTCACGCATCCCGTCGCGTGGATCAAAGGATCTGCGGTTTTCCCTCGAGGCTTTCCCTCGAAGCTTTCCCACAGGGCTGTCCCACGTGCCACCGTGGTGTGAGTCGATCCTCGGCGTGAAAGATGAGCCAGTGCAGGGCAAAGAGGTTCCTCTGGAATGGACTGAGACATCTGGGGGACTCTTGGAATGGTGGTACGACCATGGAGTTCCTCTCACCTTTCCTGTTGAGAGTGCCTCTTCTTGAGATGCGACGGGAATGCCGGGAATTCTTTCCCGTTGAAAGCAGGGAAAGGATCCCTCATCTCGAGCTACGAGGGGGAAATGGGGCTCCTCTGGATGTGGGCGGGACCATCGTGCTTCCTCTCGAGTGGAGACGGGTATGGCGGTGAACTTTTTGAGTCGCATCAAGGGTGTGAAAGACCCTTTCGAAGTTCCACAGGTTAGGTGTCATTAGTCTCCAGACGCCTCATCGGAAATAGGCCTCATCTCGCCTGGAAGGGAGAATTTCCTGCATTTTCGAGTTGCGCAAGGTGCTCTCGAGTTACGACGGGGACCTCAGGGACCCGCCCTGGTGGCCTCAGGAGAGGCCAGTCCCCATGCGAGTTGCTAGGGGGCCTCTCGGGATTCCTCTCCCGTCGATACCGGGGCCAAAAACCTTGTGTGGATTCAGGGCCGGAACTGAGGATTCCTCTCAGGGGCTGACATGGATCTTTGGGTACTTCTGGAGTCTCCCCAGGGGAGTCACGCCTCGTCTCCAGTGGGGGCATGCACGTGCGCTTTCCTTCCAGGCTTTAGCAGCAATGTCACGCTTCCCGTCGCGTGGATCAAAGGATCTGTGGTTTTCCCTCGAGGCTTTCCCACAGGGCTGTCTCACGTGCCACCGTGGTGTGAATCGATCCTCGGCGTGAAAGATGAGCCAGTGCAGGGCAAAGAGGTTCCTCTGGAATGGACTGAGACATCTGGGGGACTCTTGGAATGGTGGTACGACCATGGAGTTCCTCTCGCCTTTCCTGTTGAGAGTGCCTCCTCTTGAGATGCGACGGGAACGCCGGGAATTCTTTCCCGTTGAAAGCAGGGAAAGGATCCCACATCTCGAGCTACGATGGGGAAACGGGGCTCCTCTGGATGCGGGCGGGACCATCGTGTTTCCTCTCGAGTGGAGACGGGTATGGCGGTGAACTTCTTGAGTTGCAGCAAGGGTGTGAAAGACCCTTCCGAAGTTCCAAGGTTTGGTGTCATTAGTCTCCAGATGCCTCATCGGAAATAGGCCTCATCTCGCCTGGAAGGGAGAACTTCCTGGATTTTCTCGAGTTGCGGCAGGTGTTCTCGAGTTACGACGGGGACCTCTGGGACCCGCCCTGGTGGCCTCAGGAGAGGCCAGTCCCCATGCGAGTTGCTAGGGGGCCTCTCGGGATTCCTCTCCCGTCGATACCGGGGCAAAAAACCTTGTGTGGAGTCAGGGCCGGAACCGAGGATTCCTCTCAGGGGCTGACATGGATCTTTGGGTATTTCTGGAGTCTCCCCAGGGGAGTCAGGCCTCGTCTCCAGTGGGGGCATGCACGTGCGCTTTCCTTCCTGCCTGTGGCAGAAATGTCACGCTTCCCGTCGCGTGGATCAAAGGATCTGTGGTTTTCCCTCGAGGCTTTCCTCGAGGCTTTCCCACAGGGCTGCCCCACGTGCCTCCGTGGTGTGAGTCGATCCTCGGCGTGAAAGATGAGCCAGTGCAGAGCAAAGAGGTTCCTCTGGAATGGACTGAGACATCTGGGGGACTCTTGGAATGGTGGTACGACCATGGAGTTCCTCTCGCCTTTCCTGTTGAGAGTGCCTCCTCTTGAGATGCGACGGGAACGCCGGGAATTCTTTCCCGTTGAAAGCAGGGAAAGGATCCCTCATCTCGAGCTACGAGGGGGAAACGGGGCTCCTCTGGATGTGGGCGGGACCATCGTGCTTCCTCTCGAGTGGAGACGGGTATGGCGGTGAACTTCTTGAGTTGCAGCAAGGGTGTGAAAGACCCTTTCGAAGTTCCAGAGTTTAGGTGTCATTAGTCTCCAGACGCCTCATCGGAAATAGGCCTCATCTCGCCTGGAAGGGAGAACTTCCTGGATTTTCTCGAGTTGCGGCAGGTGTTCTCCAGTTACGACGGGGACCTCAGGGACCCGCCCTGGTGGCCTCAGGAGAGGCCAGACCCCATGCGAGTTGCTAGGGGGCCTCTCGGGATTCCTCTCCCGTCGATACCGGAGCCAAAAACCTTGTGTGGAGTCAGGGCCGGAACCGAGGATGCCTCTCAGGGGCTGACATGGATCTTTGGGTACTTCTGGAGTCTCCCCAGGGGAGTCAGGCCTCGTCTCGAGTGGGGGCATGCACGTGCGCTTTCCTTCCAGGCTGTAGCAGCAATGTCACGCTTCCCGTGGCCTGGATCAAAGGATCTGTGGTTTTCCCTCGAGGCTTTCCCTCGAGGCTTTCCCACAGGGCTGTCCCACGTGCCACCGTGGTGTGAGTCGATCCTGGCGTGAAAGATGAGCCAGTGCAGGGCAAAGAGGTTCCTCTGGAATGGACTGAGACATCTGGGGGACTCTTGGAATGGTGGTACGACCATGGAGTTCCTCTCGCCTTTCCTGTTGAGAGTGCCTCCTCTTGAGATGCGACGGGAACGCCAGGAATTCTTTCCCGTTGAAAGCAGGGAAAGGATCCCTCATCTCGAGCTACGAGGGGGAAACGGGGCTCCTCTGGATGTGGGCGGGACCATCGTGCTTCCTCTCGAGTGGAGACGGGTATGGCGGTGAACTTCTTGAGTCGCAGCAAGGGTGTGAAAGACCCTTTCGAAGTTCCAGATGTTAGGTGTCATTAGTCTCCAGACGACTCATCGGAAATAGGCCTCATCTCGCCTGGAAGGGAGAACTTCCTGGATTTTCTCGAGTTGCGGCAGGTGCTCTCGAGTTACGACGGGGACCTCAGGGACCCGCCCTGGTGGCCTCAGGAGAGGCCAGTCCCCATGCGAGTTGCTAGGGGGCCTCTCGGGATTCCTCTCCCGTCGATACCGGGGCCAAAAACCTTGTGTGGAGTCAGGACCGGAACCGAGGATTCCTCTCAGGGGCTGACATGGATCTTTGGGTACTTCTGGAGTCTCCCCAGGGGAGTCAGGCCTCGTCTCGAGTGGGGGCATGCACGTGCGCTTTCCTTCCAGGCTGTAGCAGCAATGTCACGCATCCCGTCGCGTGGATCAAAGGATCTGCGGTTTTCCCTCGAGGCTTTCCCTCGAAGCTTTCCCACAGGGCTGTCCCACGTGCCACCGTGGTGTGAGTCGATCCTCGGCGTGAAAGATGAGCCAGTGCAGGGCAAAGAGGTTCCTCTGGAATGGACTGAGACATCTGGGGGACTCTTGGAATGGTGGTACGACCATGGAGTTCCTCTCGCCTTTCCTGTTGAGAGTGCCTCCTCTTGAGATGCGACGGGAACGCCAGGAATTCTTTCCCGTTGAAAGCAGGGAAAGGATCCCTCATCTCGAGCTACGAGGGGGAAACGGGGCTCCTCTGGATGTGGGCGGGACCATCGTGCTTCCTCTCGAGTGGAGACGGGTATGGCGGTGAACTTCTTGAGTCGCAGCAAGGGTGTGAAAGACCCTTTCGAAGTTCCAGATGTTAGGTGTCATTAGTCTCCAGACGCCTCATCGGAAATAGGCCTCATCTCGCCTGGAAGGGAGAACTTCCTGGATTTTCTCGAGTTGCGGCAGGTGCTCTCGAATTACGACGGGGACCTCAGGGACCCGCCCTGGTGGCCTCAGGAGAGGCCAGTCCCCATGCGAGTTGCTAGGGGGCCTCTCGGGATTCCTCTCCCGTCGATACCGGGGCCAAAAACCTTGTGTGGAGTCAGGACCGGAACCGAGGATTCCTCTCAGGGGCTGACATGGATCTTTGGGTACTTCTGGAGTCTCCCCAGGGGAGTCAGGCCTCGTCTCGAGTGGGGGCATGCACGTGCGCTTTCCTTCCAGGCTGTAGCAGCAATGTCACGCATCCCGTCGCGTGGATCAAAGGATCTGCGGTTTTCCCTCGAGGCTTTCCCTCGAAGCTTTCCCACAGGGCTGTCCCACGTGCCACCGTGGTGTGAGTCGATCCTCGGCGTGAAAGATGAGCCAGTGCAGGGCAAAGAGGTTCCTCTGGAATGGACTGAGACATCTGGGGGACTCTTGGAATGGTGGTACGACCATGGAGTTCCTCTCACCTTTCCTGTTGAGAGTGCCTCTTCTTGAGATGCGACGGGAATGCCGGGAATTCTTTCCCGTTGAAAGCAGGGAAAGGATCCCTCATCTCGAGCTACGAGGGGGAAATGGGGCTCCTCTGGATGTGGGCGGGACCATCGTGCTTCCTCTCGAGTGGAGACGGGTATGGCGGTGAACTTTTTGAGTCGCAGCAAGGGTGTGAAAGACCCTTTCGAAGTTCCACAGGTTAGGTGTCATTAGTCTCCAGACGCCTCATCGGAAATAGGCCTCATCTCGCCTGGAAGGGAGAATTTCCTGGATTTTCGAGTTGCGCCAGGTGCTCTCGAGTTACGACGGGGACCTCAGGGACCCGCCCTGGTGGCCTCAGGAGAGGCCAGTCCCCATGCGAGTTGCTAGGGGGCCTCTCGGGATTCCTCTCCCGTCGATACCGGGGCCAAAAACCTTGTGTGGATTCAGGGCCGGAACTGAGGATTCCTCTCAGGGGCTGACATGGATCTTTGGGTACTTCTGGAGTCTCCCCAGGGGAGTCAGGCCTCGTCTCGAGTGGGGGCATGCACGTGGGCTTTCCTTCCAGGCTGTAGCAGCAATGTCACGCTTCCCGTCGCGTGGATCAAAGGATCTGTGGTTTTCCCTCGAGGCTTTCCCACAGGGCTGTCTCACGTGCCACCGTGGTGTGAATCGATCCTCGGCGTGAAAGATGAGCCAGTGCAGGGCAAAGAGGTTCCTCTGGAATGGACTGAGACATCTGGGGGACTCTTGGAATGGTGGTACGACCATGGAGTTCCTCTCGCCTTTCCTGTTGAGAGTGCCTCCTCTTGAGATGCGACGGGAACGCCGGGAATTCTTTCCCGTTGAAAGCAGGGAAAGGATCCCACATCTCGAGCTACGATGGGGAAACGGGGCTCCTCTGGATGCGGGCGGGACCATCGTGTATCCTCTCGAGTGGAGACGGGTATGGCGGTGAACTTCTTGAGTTGCAGCAAGGGTGTGAAAGACCCTTCCGAAGTTCCAGAGGTTTGGTGTCATTAGTCTCCAGATGCCTCATCGGAAATAGGCCTCATCTCGCCTGGAAGGGAGAACTTCCTGGATTTTCTCGAGTTGCGGCAGGTGTTCTCGAGTTATGACGGGGACCTCTGGGACCCGCCCTGGTGGCCTCAGGAGAGGCCAGTCCCCATGCGAGTTGCTAGGGGGCCTCTCGGGATTCCTCTCCCGTCGATACCGGGGCCAAAAACCTTGTGTGGAGTCAGGGCCGGAACCGAGGATTCCTCTCAGGGGCTGACATGGATCTTTGGGTACTTCTGGAGTCTCCCCAGGGGAGTCAGGCCTCGTCTCCAGTGGGCATGCACGTGCGCTTTCCTTCCAGCCTGTGGCAGAAATGTCACGCTTCTCGTCGCGTGGATCAAAGGATCTGTGGTTTTCCATCGAGGCTTTCCTGGAGGCTTTCCCACAGGGCTGCCCCACGTGCCTCCGTGGTGTGAGTCGATCCTCGGCGTGAAAGATGAGCCAGTGCAGTGCAAAGAGGTTCCTCTGGAATGGACTGAGACATCTGGGGGACTCTTGGAATGGTGGTACGACCATGGAGTTCCTCTCGCCTTTCCTGTTGAGAGTGCCTGCTCTTGAGATGCGACGGGAACGCCGGGAATTCTTGCCCGTTGAAAGCAGGGAAAGGATCCCTCATCTCGAGCTACGAGGGGGAAATGGGGCTCCTCTGGATGTGGGCGGGACCATCGTGCTTCCTCTCGAGTGGAGACGGGTATGGCGGTGAACTTCTTGAGTTGCAGCAAGGGTGTGAAAGACCCTTTCGAAGTTCCAGAGTTTAGGTGTCATTAGTCTCCAGACGCCTCATCGGAAATAGGCCTCATCTCGCCTGGAAGGGAGAACTTCCTGGATTTTCTCGAGTTGCGGCAGGTGTTCTCCAGTTACGACGGGGACCTCAGGGACCCGCCCTGGTGGCCTCAGGAGAGGCCAGTCCCCATGCGAGTTGCTAGGGGGCCTCTCGGGATTCCTCTCCCGTCGATACCGGAGCCAAAAACCTTGTGTGGAGTCAGGGCCGGAACCGAGGATTCCTCTCAGGGGCTGACATGGATCTTTGGGTACTTCTGGAGTCTCCACAGGGGAGTCAGGCCTCGTCTCGAGTGGGGGCATGCACGTGCGCTTTCCTTCCAGGCTGTAGCAGCAATGTCACGCTTCCCGTGGCCTGGATCAATGGATCTGTGGTTTTCCCTCGAGGCTTTCCCTCGAGGCTTTCCCACAGGGCTGTCCCACGTGCCACCGTGGTGTGAGTCGATCCTGGCGTGAAAGATGGGCCAGTGCAGGGCAAAGAGGTTCCTCTGGAATGGACTGAGACATCTTGGGGACTCTTGGAATGGTGGTACGACCATGGAGTTCCTCTCGCCTTTCCTGTTGAGAGTGCCTCCTCTTGAGATGCGTCGGGAACGCCGGGAATTCTTTCCCGTTGAAAGCAGGGAAAGGATCCCTCATCTCGAGCTACGAGGGGGAAACGGGGCTCCTATGGATGTGGGCGGGACCATCGTGCTTCCTCTCGAGTGGAGACGGGTATGGCGGTGAACTTCTTGAGTCGCAGCAAGGGTGTGAAAGACCCTTTCGAAGTTCCAGATGTTAGGTGTCATTAGTCTCCAGACGCCTCATCGGAAATAGGCCTCATCTCGCCTGGAAGGGAGAACTTCCTGGATTTTCTCGAGTTGCGGCAGGTGTTCTCGAGTTACGACGGGGACCTCAGGGACCCGCCCTGGTGGCCTCAGGAGAGGCCAGTCCCCATGCGAGTTGCTAGGGGGCCTCTCCGGATTCCTCTCCCGTCGATACCGGGGCCAAAAACCTTGTGTGGAGTCAGGGCCGGAACCGAGGATTCCTCTCAGGGGCTGACATGGATCTTTGGGTACTTCTGGAGTCTCCACAGGGGAGTCAGGCCTCGTCTCGAGTGGGGGCATGCACGTGCGCTTTCCTTTCAGGCTGTAGCAGCAATGTCACGCTTCCCTTCGCGTGGATCAAAGGATCTGTGGTTTTCCCTCGAGGCTTTCCCTCGAGGCTTTCCCACAGGGCTGTCCCACGTGCCACCGTGGTGTGAGTCGATCCTGGCGTGAAAGATGAGCCAGTGCAGGGCACAGAGGTTCCGCTGGAATGGACTGAGACATCTGGGGGACTCTTGGAATGGTGGTACGACCATGGAGTTCCTCTCGCCTTTCCTGTTGAGAGTGCCTCTTCTTGAGATGCGACGGGAACGCCGGGAATTCTTTCCCGTTGAAAGCAGGGAAAGGATCCCTCATCTCGAGCTACGAGGGGGAAATGGGGCTCCTCTGGATGTGGGCGGGACCATCGTGCTTCCTCTCGAGTGGAGACGGGTATGGCGGTGAACTTTTTGAGTCGCAGCAAGGGTGTGAAAGACCCTTTCGAAGTTCCAAAGGTTAGGTGTCATTAGTCTCCAGACGCCTCATCGGAAATAGGCCTCATCTCGCCTGGAAGGGAGAATTTCCTGGATTTTCGAGTTGCGCCAGGTGCTCTCGAGTTACGACGGGGACCTCAGGGACCCGCCCTGGTGGCCTCAGGAGAGGCCAGTCCACATGCGAGTTGCTAGGGGGCCTCTCGGGATTCCTCTCCCGTCGATACCGGGGCCAAAAACCTTGTGTGGAGTCAGGGCCGGAACCGAGGATTCCTCTCAGGGGCTGACATGGATCTTTGGGTATTTCTGGAGTCTCCACAGGGGAGTCAGGCCTCGTCTCGACTGGGGGCATGCACGTGCGCTTTCCTTCCAGGCTGTAGCAGCAATGTCACGCTTCCCTTCGCGTGGATCAAAGGATCTGTGGTTTTCCCTCGAGGCTTTCCCTCGAGGCTTTCCCACAGGGCTGTCCCAAGTGCCACCGTGGTGTGAGTCGATCCTGGCGTGAAAGATGAGCCAGTGCAGGGCACAGAGGTTTCGCTTGAATGGACTGAGACATCTGGGGGACTCTTGGAATGGTGGTACGACCATGGAGTTCCTCTCGCCTTTCCTGTTGAGAGTGCCTCCTCTTGAGATGCGACGGGAACGCCGGGAATTCTTTCCGGTTGAAAGCAGGGAAAGGATCCCTCATCTCGAGCTACGAGGGGAAAACGGGGCTCCTCTGGATGTGGGCGGGACCATGGTGCTTCCCCTCGAGTGGAGACGGGTATGGCGGTGAACTTCTTGATTTGCAGCAAGGGTGTGAAAGACCTTTTCGAAGTTCCAGAGGTTAGGTGTCATTAGTCTCCAGACGCCTCATCGGAAATAGGCCTCATCTCGCCTGGAAGGGAGAACTTCCTGGATTTTCTCGAGTTGCGGCAGGTGTTCTCGAGTTACGACTGGGACCTCAGGGACCCGCCCTGGTGGCCTCAGGAGAGGCCAGTCCCCATGCGAGTTGCTAGGGGGCCTCTCCGGATTCCTCTCCCGTCGATACCGGGGCCAAAAACCTTGTGTGGAGTCAGGGCCGGAACCGAGGATTCCTCTCAGGGGCTGACATGGATCTTTGGGTACTTCTGGAGTCTCCACAGGGGAGTCAGGCCTCGTCTCGAGTGGGGGCATGCACGTGCGCTTTCCTTTCAGGCTGTAGCAGCAATGTCACGCTTCCCTTCGCGTGGATCAAAGGATCTGTGGTTTTCCCTCGAGGCTTTCCCTCGAGGCTTTCCCACAGGGCTGTCCCACGTGCCACCGTGGTGTGAGTCGATCCTGGCGTGAAAGATGAGCCAGTGCAGGGCACAGAGGTTCCGCTGGAATGGACTGAGACATCTGGGGGACTCTTGGAATGGTGGTACGACCATGGAGTTCCTCTCGCCTTTCCTGTTGAGATTGCCTCCTTTTGAGATGCGACGGGAACGCCGGGAATTCTTTCCCGTTGAAAGCAGGGAAAGGATCGCTCATCTCGAGCTACGAGGGGGAAACGGGGTTCCTCTGGATGTGGGCGGGACCATCGTGCTTCCTCTCGAGTGGAGACGGGTATGGCGGTGAACTTCTTGAGTTGCAGCAAGGGTGTGAAAGACCCTTTCGAAGTTCCAGAGGTTAGGTGTCATTAGTCTCCAGACGCCTCATCGGAAATAGGCCTCATCTCGCCTGGAAGGGAGAACTTCCTGGATTTTCTCGAGTTGCGGCAGGTGTTCTCGAGTTACGACGGGGACCTCAGGGACCCGCCCTGGTGGCCTCAGGAGAGGCCAGTCCCCATGCGAGTTGCTAGGGGGCCTCACGGGATTCCTCTCCCGTCGATACCGGGGCCAAAAACCTTGTGTGGAGTCAGGGCCGGAACCGAGGATTCCTCTCAGGGGCTGACATGGATCTTTGGGTACTTCTGGAGTCTCCCCAGGGGAGTCAGGCCTCGTCTCCAGTGGGGGCATGCACGTGCTCTTTCCTTCCAGGCTGTAGCAGCAATGTCACGCTTCCCGTCGCGTGGATCTAAGGATCTGTGGTTTTCCCTCGAGGCTTTCCCACAGGGCTGTCCCACGTGCCACCGTGGTGTGAGTCGATCCTCGGCGTGAAAGATGAGCCAGTGCAGGGCAAAGAGGTTCCTCTGGAATGGACTGAGACATCTGGGGGACTCTTGGAATGGTGGTACGACCATGGAGTTCCTCTCGCCTTTCCTGTTGAGAGTGCCTCCTCTTGAGATGCGACGGGAACTCCGGGAATTCTTTCCCGTTGAAAGCAGGGAAAGGATCCCTCATCTCGAGCTAGGAGGGGGAAACGGGGCTCCTCTGGATGTGGGCGGGACCATCGTGCTTCCTCTCGAGTCGAGACGGGTATGGCGGTGAACTTCTTGAGTTGCAGCAAGGGTGTGAAAGACCCTTTCGAAGTTCCAGAGGTTAGGTGTCATTAATCTCCAGACGCCTCATCGGAAATAGGCCTAATCTCGCCAGGAAGGGAGAACTTCCTGGATTTTCTCGAGTTGCGGCAGCTGTTCTGGAGTTACGACGGGGACCTCAGGGACCCGCACTGGTGGCCTCAGGAGAGGCCAGTCCCCATGCGAGTTGCTAGGGGGCCTCTCGGGATTCCTCTCCCGTCGATACCGGGGCCAAAAACCTTGTGTGGAGTCAGGGCCGGAACCGAGGATTCCTCTCAGGGGCTGACATGGATCTTTGGGTACTTCTGGAGTCTCCCCAGGGGAGTCAGGCCTCGTCTCGAGTGGGGGCATGCACGTGCGCTTTCCTTCCAGGCTGTAGCAGCAATGTCACGCTTCCCTTCGCGTGGATCAAAGGATCTGTGGTTTTCCCTCGAGGCTTTCCCTCGAGGCTTTCCCACAGGGCTGTCCCACGTGCCACCGTGGTGTGAGTCGATCCTGGCGTGAAAGATGAGCCAGTACAGGGCACAGAGGTTCCGCTGGAATGGACTGAGACATCTCGGGGACTCTTGGAATGGTGGTACGACCAGGGAGTTCCTCTCGCCTTTCCTGTTGAGAGTGCCTCCTTTTGAGATGCGACGGGAACACAGCGAATTCTTTCCCGTTGAAAGCAGGGAAAGGATCGCTCATCTCGAGCTACGAGGGGGAAATGGGGCTCCTCTGGATGTGGGCGGGACCATCGTGCTTCCTCTCGAGTGGAGACGGGTATGGCGGTGAACTTCTTGAGTTGCAGCAAGGGTGTGAAAGACCCTTTCGAAGTTCCAGAGGTTAGGTGTCATTAGTCTCCAGACGCCTCATCGGAAATAGGCCTCATCTCGCCTGGAAGGGAGAACTTACTGGATTTTCTCGAGTTGCGGCAGGTGTTCTCGAGTTACGACGGGGACCTCAGGGACCCGCCCTGGTGGCCTCAGGAGAGGCCAGTCCCCATGCGAGTTGCTAGGGGGCCTCTCGGGATTCCTCTCCCGTCGATACCGGGGCCAAAAACCTTGTGTGGAGTCAGGGCCGGAACCGAGGATTCCTCTCAGGGGCTGACATGGATCTTTGGGTACTTGAAGAGTCTCCTCAGGGGAGTCAGGCCTCGTCTCGAGTGGGGGCATGCACGTGCGCTTTCCTTCCAGGCTGTGGCAGAAATGTCACGCTTCCCGTCGCGTGGATCAAAGGATATGTGGTTTTCCCTCGAGGCTTTCCTCGAGGCTTTCCCACAGGGCTGTCCCACGTGCCACCGTGGTGTGAGTCGATCCTCGGCGTGAAAGATGAGCCAGTGCAGGGCAAAGAGGTTCCTCTGGAATGGACTGAGACATCTGGGGGACTCTTGGAATGGTGGTACGACCATGGAGTTCCTCTCGCCTTTCCTGTTGAGAGTGCCTCCTCTTGAGATGCGACGGGAACGCCGGGAAATCTTTCCCGTTGAAAGCAGGGAAAGGATACCTCATCTCGAGCTACGAGGGGGAAACGGGGCTCCTCTGGATGTGGGCGGGACCATCGTGTTTCCTCTCGAGTGGAGACGGGTATGGCGGTGAACTTCTTGAGTCGCAGCAAGGGTGTGAAAGACCCTTTCGAATTTCCAGAGGTTAGGTGTCATTAGTCTCCAGACGCCTCATCGGAAATAGGCCTCATCTCGCCTGGAAGGGAGAACTTCCTGGATTTTCTCGAGTTGCGGCAGCTGTTCTGGAGTTACGACGGGGACCTCAGGGACTCGCCCTGGTGGCCTCAGGAGAGGCCAGTCCCCATGCGAGTTGCTAGGGGGCCTCTCGGGATTCCTCTCCCGTCGATACCGGGGCCAAAAACCTTGTGTGGAGTCAGGGCCGGGACCGAGGATTCCTCTCAGGGGCTGACATGGATCTTTGGGTACTTCTGGAGTCTCCACAGGGGAGTCAGGCCTCGTCTCGAGTGGGGGCATGCACGTGCGCTTTCCTTCAAGGCTGTAGCAGCAATGTCACGCTTCCCTTCGCGTGGATCAAAGGATCTGTGGTTTTCCCTCGAGGCTTTCCCTCGAGGCTTTCCCACAGGGCTGTCCCACGTGCCACCGTGGTGTGAGTCGATCCTGGCGTGAAAGATGAGCCAGTGCAGGGCACAGAGGTTCCGCTGGAATGGACTGAGACATCTGGGGGACTCTTGGAATGGTGGTACGACCATGGAGTTCCTCTCGCCTTTCCTGTTGAGAGTGCCTCCTCTTGAGATGGGACGGGAACGCCGGGAATTCTTTCCCGTTGAAAGCAGGGAAAGGATCCCTCATGTCAGGCTACGAGGGGGAAACGGGGCTCCTCTGGATGTGGGCGGGACCATCGTGCTTCCCCTCGAGTGGAGACGGGTATGGCGGTGAACTTCTTGATTTGCAGCAAGGGTGTGAAAGACCTTTTCGAAGTTCCAGAGGTTAGGTGTCATTAGTCTCCAGACGCCTCATCGGAAATAGGCCTCATCTCGCCTGGAAGGGAGAACTTCCTGGATTTTCTCGAGTTGCGGCAGGTGTTCTCGAGTTACGACGGGGACCTCTGGGACCCGCCCTGGTGGCCTCAGGAGAGGCCAGTCCCCATGCGTGTTGCTAGGGGGCCTCTCGGGATTCCTCTCCCGTCGATACCGGGGCCAAAAACCTTGTGTGGAGTCAGGGCCGGAACCGAGGATTCCTCTCAGGGGCTGACATGGATCTTTGGGTACTTCTGGAGTCTCCCCAGGGGAATCAGGCCTCGTCTCGAGTGGGGGCATGCACGTGCGCTTTCCTTCCAGCCTGTAGCAGCAATGTCACGCTTCCCTTCGCGTGGATCAAAGGATCTGTGGTTTTCCCTCGAGGCTTTCCCTCGAGCCTTTCCCACAGGGCTCTCCCACGTGCCACCGTGGTGTGAGTCGATCCTGGCGTGAAAGATGAGCCAGTGCAGGGCAAAGAGGTTCCTCTGGAATGGACTAAGACATCTGGGGGACTCTTGGAATGGTGGTACGACCATGGAGTTCCTCTCGCCTTTCCTGTTGAGAGTGCCTCCTCTTGAGATGCGACCGGAACGCCGGGAATTCTTTCCCGTTGAAAGCAGGGAAACGATCCCTCATCTCGAGCTACGAGGGGGAAACGGGGCTCCTCTGGATGTGGGCGGACCATCGTGCTTCCTCTCGAGTCGAGACGGGTATGGCGGTGAACTTCTTGAGTTGCAGCAAGGGTGTGAAAGACCCTTTCGAAGTTCCAGAGGTTAGGTGTCATTAGTCTCCAGACGCCTCATCGGAAATAGGCCTCATCTCGCCTGGAAGGGAGAACTTCCTGGATTTTCTCGAGTTGCGGCAGGTGTTCTCGAGTTACGACGGGGACCTCAGGGACCCGCCCTGGTGGCCTCAGGAGAGGCCAGTCCCCATGCGAGTTGCTAGGGGGCCTCTCGGGATTCGTCTCCCGTCGATACCGGGGCCAAAAACCTTGTGTGGAGTCAGGGCCGGAACCGAGGATTCCTCTCAGGGGCTGACATGGATCTTTGGGTACTTCTGGAGTCTCCCCAGGGGAGTCAGGCCTCGTCTCGAGTGGGGGCATGCACGTGTGATTTCCTTCCAGGCTGTAGCAGCAATGTCACGCTTCCCGTCGCGTGGATCAAAGGATCTGTGGTTTTCCCTCGAGGCTTTCCCTCGAGGCTTTCCCACAGGGCTGTCCCACGTGCCACCGTGGTGTGAGTCGATCCTGGCGTGAAAGATGAGCCAGTGCAGGGCACAGAGGTTCCGCTGGAATGGACTGAGACATCTGGGGGACTCTTGGAATGGTGGTACGACCATGGAGTTCCTCTCGCCTTTCCTGTTGAGAGTGCCTCCTCTTGAGATGGGACGGGAACGCCGGGAATTCTTTTCCGTTGAAAGCAGGGAAAGGATCCCTCATCTCGAGCTACGAGGAGGAAACAGGGCTCCTCTGGATGTGGGCGAGACCATCGTGCTTCCCCTCGAGTGGAGACGGGTATGGCGGTGAACTTCTTGATTTGCAGCAAGGGTGTGAAAGACCTTTTCGAAGTTCCAGAGGTTAGGTGTCATTAGTCTCCAGACGCCTCATCGGAAATAGGCCTCATCTCGCCTGGAAGGGAGAACTTCCTGGATTTTCTCGAGTTGCGGCAGGTGTTCTCGAGTTACGACGGGGACCTCAGGGACCCGCCCTGGTGGCCTCAGGAGAGGCCAGTCCCCATGCGAGTTGCTAGGGGGCCTCTCGGGATTCCTCTCCCGTCGATACCAGGGCAAAAAACCTTGTGTGGAGTCAGGGCCGGAACCGAGGATTCCTCTCAGGGGCTGACATGGATCTTTGGGTACTTCTGGAGTCTCCCCAGGGGAGTCAGGCCTCGTCTCCAGTGGGGGCATGCACGTGCGCTTTCCTTCCAGGCTGTGGCAGAAATGTCACGCTTCCCGTCGCGTGGATCAAAGGATCTGTGGTTTTCCCTCGAGGCTTTCCTTGAGGCTTTCCCACAGGGCTGCCCCACGTGCCACCGTGGTGTGAGTCGATCCTCGGCGTGAAAGATGAGCCAGTGCAGTGCAAAGAGGTTCCTCTGGAATGGACTGAGACATCTTGGGGACTCTTGGAATGGTGGTACGACCATGGAGTTCCTCTCGCCTTTCCTGTTGAGAGTACCTCCTCTTGAGATGCGACGGGAACGCCGGGAATTCTTTCCCGTTGAAAGCAGGGAAAGGATCCCACATCTCGAGCTACGATGGGGAAACGGGGCTCCTCTGGATGTGGGCGGGACCATCGTGTTTCCTCTCGAGTGGAGACGGGTATGGCGGTGAACTTCTTGAGTTGCAGCAAGGGTGTGAAAGACCCTTCCGAAGTTCCAGAGGTTTGGTGTCATTAGTCTCCAGATGCCTCATCGGAAATAGGCCTCATCTCGCCTGGAAGGGTGAACTTCCTGGATTTTCTTGAGTTGAGGCAGGTGTTCTCGAGTTACCACGGGGACCTCAGGGACCCGCCCTGGTGGCCTCAGGAGAGGCCAGTCCCCATGCGAGTTGCTAGGGGGCCTTTCGGGATTCGTCTCCCGTCGATACCGGGGCCAAAAACCTTGTGTGGAGTCAGGGCCGGAACCGAGGATTCCTCTCAGAGGCTGACATGGATCTTTGGGTACTTCTGGAGTCTCCCCAGGGGAGTCAGGCCTCGTCTCGAGTGGGGGCATGCACGTGCGCTTTCCTTCCAGGCTGTAGCAGCAATGTCACGCTTCCCGTCGCGGGGATCAAAGGATCTGTGGTTTTCCCTCGAGGCTTTCCCACAGGGCTGTCCCACGTGCCACCGTGGTTTGAGTCGATCCTCGGCGTGAAAGATGAGCCAGTGCAGGGCAAAGAGGTTCCTCTGGAATGGACTGAGACATCTGGGGGACTCTTGGAATGGTGGTACGACCATGGAGTTCCTCTCGCCTTTCCTGTTGAGAGTGCCTCCTCTTGAGATGCGACGGGAACGCCGGGAATTCTTTCTCGTTGAAAGCAGGGAAAGGATCCCTCATCTCGAGCTATAAGGGGGAAACGGGGCTCCTCTGGATGTGGGCGGGACCATCGTGCTTCCTCTCGAGTGGAGACGGGTATGGCGGTGAACTTCTTGAGTTGCAGCAAGGGTGTGAAAGACCCTTTCGAAGTTCCAGAGGTTAGGTGTCATTAGTCTCCAGACGCCTCATCGGAAATAGGCCTCATCTCGCCTGGAAGGGAGAACTTCCTGGATTTTCTCGAGTTGCGGCAGCTGTTCTGGAGTTACGACGGGGACCTCAGGGACCCGCACTGGTGGCCTCAGGAGAGGCCAGTCCCCATGCGAGTTGCTAGGGGGCCTCTCGGGATTCCTCTCCCGTCGATACCGGGGCCAAAAACCTTGTGTGGAGTCAGGGCCGGAACCGAGGATTCCTCTCAGGGGCTGACATGGATCTTTGGGTACTTCTGGAGTCTCCACAGGGGAGTCAGGCCTCGTCTCGAGTGGGGGCATGCACGTGCGCCTTCCTTCCAGGCTGTAGCAGCAATGTCACGCTTCCCTTCGCGTGGATCAAAGGATCTGTGGTTTTCCCTCGAGGCTTTCCATCGAGGCTTTCCCACAGGGCTGTCCCACGTGCCACCGTGGTGTGTGTCGATCTTCGGCGTGAAAGATGAGCCAGTGCAGGGCAAAGAGGTTCCTCTGGAATGGACTGAGACATCTGGGGGACTCTTGGAATGGTGGTACGACCATGGAGTTCCTCTCGCCTTTCCTGTTGAGAGTGCCTCCTCTTGAGATGCGACGGGAACGCCGGGAATTCTTTCCCGCTGGAAGCAGGGAAAGGATCGCTCTTCTCGAGCTAGGAGGGGGAAACGGGGCTCCTCTGGATGTGGGCGGGACCATCGTGCTTCCTCTAGAGTGGAGACGGGTATGGCGGTGAACTTCTTGAGTTGCAGCAAGGGTGTGAAAGACCTTTTCGAAGTTCCAGAGGTTAGGTGTCATTAGTCTCCAGACGCCTCATCGGAAATAGGCCTCATCTCGCCTGGAAGGGAGAACTTCCTGGATTTTCTCGAGTTGCGGCAGGTGCTCTCGAGTTACGACGGGGACCTCAGGGACCCGCCCTGATGGCCTCAGGAGAGGCCAGTCCCCATGCGAGTTACTAGGGGGCCTCTCGGGATTCCTCTCCCATCGATACCGGGGCCAAAAACCTTGTGTGGAGTCAGGGCCGGAAACGAGGATTCCTCTCAGGGGCTGACATGGATTTTTGGGTACTTCTGGAGTCTCCCCAGGGGAGTCAGGCCTCGGCTCGAGTGGGGGCATGCACTTGCGCTTTCCTTCCAGGCTGTAGCAGCAATGTCACGCTTCCCGAGGCGTGGATCAAAGGATCTGTGGTTTTCCCTCGAGGCTTTCCCTCGAGGCTTTCCCACAGGGCTGTCCCACGTGCCACCGTGGTGTGAGTCGATCCTCGGCGTGAAAGATGAGCCAGTGCAGGGCAAAGAGTTTCCTCTGGAATGGACTGAGACATCTGGGGGACTCTTGGAATGGTGGTGCGACCATGGAGTTCCTCTCGCCTTTCCTGTTGAGAGTGCCTGCTCTTGAGATGGGACGGGAACGCCGGGAATTCTTTCCCGTTGAAAGCAGGGAAAGGATCCCTCATCTCGAGCTCCGAGGGGGAAACGGGGCTCCTCTGGATGTGGGCGGGACCATCGTGCTTCCTCTCGAGTGGAGACGGGCATGGCGGTGAACTTCTTGAGTTGCAGCAAGGGTGTGAAAGACCCTTTCCAAGTTCCAGAGGTTAGGTGTCATTAGTCTCCAGACGCCTCATCGGAAATAGGCCTCATCTCGCCTGGAAGGGAGAACTTCCTGGATTTTCTCGAGTTGCGGCAGGTGTTCTCGAGTTACGACGGGGACCTCAGGGACCCGCCCTGGTGCCCTCAGGAGAGGCCAGTCCCCATGCGAGTTGCTAGGGGGCCTCTCGGGATTCCTCTCCCGTCGATACCGGGGCCAAAAACCTTGTGTGAAGTCAGGGCCCAAACCGAGGATTCCTCTCAGGGGCTGATATGGATCTTTGGGTACTTCTGGAGTCTCGCCAGGGGAGACAGGCCTCATCTCGAGTGGGGGCATGCACGTGCGCTTTCCTTCCAGGCTGTAGCAGCAATGTCACGCTTTCCATCGCGTGGATCAAAGGATCTGTGGTTTTTCCACAGGTTTGTCCCACGTGCCACCGTGGTGTGAGTCGATCCTCGGCGTGAAAGATGAGCCAGTTCAGGGCAAAGAGTTTCCTCTGGAATGGACTGAGACATCTGGGGGACTCTTGGAATGGTGGTACGACCATGGAGTTCCTCTCGCCTTTCCTGTTGAGAGTGCCTCCTCTTGAGATGCGACGGGAACGCCGGGAATTCTTTCCCGTTGGAAGCAGGGAAAGGATCGCTCATCTCGAGCTAGGAGGGGGAAACGGGGCTCCTCTGGATGTGGGCGGGACCATCGTGCTTCCTCTCGAGTGGAGACGGGTATGGCGGTGAACTTCTTGAGTTGCAGCAAGGGCGTGAAAGACCTTTTCGAAGTTCCAGAGGTTAGGTGTCATTAGTCTCCAGACGCCTCATCGGAAATAGGCCTCATCTCGCCTGGAAGGGAGAACTTCCTGGATTTTCTCGAGTTGCGGCAGGTGTTCTCGAGTTACGACGGGGACCTCAGGGACCCGCCCTGGTGGCCTCAGGAGAGGCCAGTCCCCATGCGAGTTGCTAGGGGGCCTCTCGGGATTCCTCTCCCGTCGATACCGGGGCCAAAAACCTTGTGTGGAGTCAGGGCCGGAACCGAGGATTCCTGTCAGGGGCTGACATGGATCTTTGGGTATTTCTCGAGTCTCCCCATGGGAGTCAGGCCTCGTCTCGAGTGGGGGCATGCACGTGCGCTTTCCTTCCAGGCTGTAGCAGCAATGTCACGCTTCCCGTGGCGTGGATCAAAAGATCTGTGGTTTTCCCTCGAGGCTTTCCCTCGAGGCTTTCCCACAGGGCTGTCCCACGTGCCACCGTGGTGTGAGTCGATCCTCGGTGTGAAAGATGAGCCAGTGCAGGGCAAAGAGGTTCCTCTGGAATGGACTGAGACATCTGGGGGACTCTTGGAATGGTGGTAAGACCATGGAGTTCCTCTCGCCTTTGCTGTTGAGAGTGCCTCCTCTTGAGATGGGACGGGAATACCGGGAATTCTTTCCCGTTGAAAGCAGGGAAAGGATTCCTCATCTCGAGCTACGAGGGGGAAACGGGGCTCCTCTGGATGTGGGCGGGACGATCGTGCTTCCTCTCGAGTGGAGACGGGTATGGCGGTGAACTTCTTGAGTTGCAGCAAGGGTGTGAAAGACCCTTTCGAAGTTCCAGAGGTTAGGTGTCATTAGTCTCCAGACGCCTCATCGGAAATAGGCCTCATCTCGCCTGGAAGGGTGAACTTCCTGGATTTTCTCGAGTTGCGGCAGGTGTTCTCGAGTTACGACGGGGACCTCAGGGACCCGCCCTGGTGGCCTCAGGAGAGGCCAGTCCCCAGTCGACTTGCTAGGGGGCCTCTCGGGATTCCTCTCCCTTCGATACCGGGGCCAAAAACCTTGTGTGGAGTTAGGGCCGGAACCGAGGATTCCTTTCAGGGGCTGATATGGATCTTTGGGTACTTCTGGAGTCTCGCCAGGGGAGACAGGCCTCATCTCGAGTGGGGGCATGCACGTGCGCTTTCGTTCCAGGCTGTAGCAGCAATGTCACGCTTCCCGTGGCGTGGATCAAAGGATCTGTGGTTTTCCCTAGAGGCTTTCCCTCGAGGCTTTCCCACAGGGCTCTCTCACGTGCCACCGTGGTGTGAGTAGATCCTCGGCGTGAAAGATGAGCCAGTGCAGGGCAAAGAGGTTCCTCTGGAATGGACTGAGACATCTGGGGGACTCTTGAAATGGTGGTACGACCATGCAGTTCCCCTCGCCTTTCCTGTTGAGAGTGCCTCCTCTTGAGATGCGACGGGAACGCCGGGAATTCTTTCCCGTTGAAAGCAGGGAAAGGATCCCTCATCTCGAGCTACGAGGGGGAAACGGGGCTCCTCTGGATGTGGGCGGGACCATCGTGCTTCCTCTCGAGTGGAGACGGGTATGGCGGTGAACTTCTTGAGTAGCAGCAAGGGTGTGAAAGACCCTTTTGAAGTTCCAGAGGTTAGGTGTCATTAGTCTCCAGACGCCTCATCGGAAATAGGCCTCATCTCGCCTGGAAGGGAGAACTTCCTGGATTTTCTCGAGTTGCGGCAGGTGTTCTCGAGTTACGACGGGGACCTCAGGGACCCGCCCTGGTGGCCTCAGGAGAGGCCAGTCCCCATGCGAGTTGCTAGGGGGCCTCTCGGGATTCCTCTCCCGTCGATACCGGGGCCAAAAACCTTGTGTGGAGTCAGGGCCTGAACCGAGGATTCCTCTCAGGGGCTGACATGGATCTTTGGGTACTTCTGGAGTCTCCCCAGGGGAGTCAGGCCTCGTCTCGAGTCGGGGCATGCACGTGCACTTTCCTTCCAGGCTGTAGCAGCAATGTCACGCTTCCCGTGGCGTGGATCAAAGGATCTGTGGTTTTCCCTCGAGGCTTTCCCTCGAGGCTTTCCCACAGGGCTGTCCCACGTGCCACCGTGGTGTGAGTCGATCCTCGGCGTGAAAGATGAGCCAGTGCAGGGCAAAGAGCTTCCTCTGGAATGGACTGAGACATCTGGGGGACTCTTGGAATGGTGGTACGACCATGGAGTTCCTCTCGCCTTTCCTGTTGAGAGTGCCTCCGCTTGAGATGCGACGGGAACGCCAGGAATTCTTTCCCATTGAAAGCAGGGAAAGGATTCCTCATCTCGAGCTACGAGGGGGAAAGGGGGCTCCTCTGGATGTGGGCGGGACGATCGTGCTTCCTCTCGAGTGGAGACGGGTATGGCGGTGAACTTCTTGAGTTGCAGCAAGGGTGTGAAAGACCCTTTCGAAGTTCCAGAGGTTAGGTGTCATTAGTCTCCAGACGCCTCATCGGAAATAGGCCTCATCTCGCCTGGAAGGGGGAACTTCCTGGAATTTCTCGAGTTGTGGCAGGTGTTCTCGAGTTACGACGGGGACCTCAGGGACCCGCCCTGGTGGCCTCAGGAGAGGCCAGTCCCCATGCGACTTGCTAGGGGGCCTCTCGGGATTCCTCTCCCGTCGATACCGGGGCCAAAAACCTTGTGTGGAGTCAGGGCCGGAACCGAGGATTCCTCTCACGGGCTGACAGGGATCTTTGGGTTCTTCTGGAGACTCCCCAGGGGAGTCAGGCCTCGTCTCGAGTCGGGGCATGCACGTGCACTTTCCTTCCAGGCTGTAGCAGCAATGTCACGCTTCCCGTGTCGTGGATCAAAGGATCTGTGGTTTTCCCTCGAGGCTTTCCCTCGAGGCTTTCCCACAGGGCTGTCCCACGTGCCACCGTGGTGTGAGTCGATCCTCGGCGTGAAAGATGAGCCAGTGCAGGGCAAAGAGCTTCCTCTGGAATGGACTGAGACATCTGGGGGACTCTTGGAATGGTGGTACGACCATGGAGTTCCTCTCGCCTTTCCTGTTGAGAGTGCCTCCGCTTGAGATGCGACGGGAACGCCGGGAACTCTTTCCCATTGAAAGCAGGGAAAGGATTCCTCATCTCGAGCTACGAGGGGGAAAGGGGGCTCCTCTGGATGTGGGCGGGACGATCGTGTTTCCTCTCGAGTGGAGACGGGTATGGCGGTGAACTTCTTGAGTTGCAGCAAGGGTGTGAAAGACCCTTTCGAAGTTCCAGAGGTTAGGTGTCATTAGTCTCCAGACGCCTCATCGGAAATAGGCCTCATCCTGCCTGGAAGGGAGAACTTCCTGGATTTTCTCGAGTTGCGGCAGGTGTTCTCGAGTTACGACGGGGACCTCAGGGACCCGCCCTGGTGGCCTCAGGAGAGGCCAGTCCCCATGCGAGTTGCTAGGGGGCCTCTCGGGATTCCTCTCCCGTCGATACCCGGGCCAAAAACCTTGTGTGGAGTCAGGGCCGGAACCGAGGATTCCTCTCACGGGCTGATATGGATCTTTGGGTACTTCTGGAGTCTCGCCAGGGGAGACAGGCCCCATCTCGAGTGGGAGCATGCACGTGCGCTTTCCTTCCAGGCTGTAGCAGCAATGTCACGCTTCCCATCGCGTGGATCAAAGGATCTGTGGTTTTCCCACAAGGCTCTCCCACGTGCCACCGTGGTGTGAGTCGATCCTCGGCGTGAAAGATGAGCCAGTGCAGGGCAAAGAGGTTCCTCTGGAATGGACTGAGACATCTGGGGGACTCTTGGAATGGTGGTACAACCATGGAGTTCCTCTCGCCTTTCCTGTTGAGAGTGCCTCCTCTTGAGATGCGACGGGAACGCCGGGGATTCTTTCCCGTTGAAAGCAGGGAAAGGATTCCTCATCTCGAGCTACGAGGGGGAAACGGGGCTCCGCTGGATGTGGGCGGGACCATCGTGCTTCCTCTAGAGTGGAGACGGGTATGGCGGTGAACTTCTTGAGTTGCAGCAAGGGTGTGAAAGACCCTTTCGAAGTTCCAGAGGTTAGGTGTCATTAGTCTCCAGACGCCTCATCGGAAATAGGCCTCATCTCGCCTGGAAGGGAGAACTTCCTGGATTTTCTCGAGTTGCGGCAGGTGTTCTCGAGTTACGACGGGGACCTCAGGGACCCGCCCTGGTGGCCTCAGGAGAGGCCAGTCCCCATGCGAGTTGCTAGGGGCCCTCTCGGGATTCCTCTCCCGTCGATACCGGGGCCAAAAACCTTGTGTGGTGTCAGGGCCGGATCCGAGAATTTCTCTCAGGGGCTGACATGGATCTTTGGGTACTTCTGGAGTCTCCTCATGGGAGTCAGGCCTTGTCTCGAGTCGGGGCATGCACGTGCGCTTTCCTTCCAGGCTGTAGCAGCAATGTCACGCTTCCCGTCGCGTGGATCAAAGGATCTGTGGTTTTCCCTCGAGGCTTTCCCTCGAGGCTTTCCCACAGGGCTGTCCCAAGTGCCACCGTGGTGTGAGTCGATCCTCGGCGTGAAAGATGAGCCAGTGTAGGGTAAAGAGCTTCCTCTGGAATGGACTTAGACATCTGGGGGACTCTTGGAATGGTGGTACGACCATGGAGTTCCTCTCGCCTTTCCTGTTGAGAGTGCCTCCTCTTGAGATGCGACGGGAACGCCGGGAATTCTTTCCCGTTGAAAGCAGGGAAAGGATCCCTCATCTCGAGCTACGAGGGGGAAACGGGGCTCCTCTGGATGGGGGCGGGACTATCGTGCTTCCTCTCGAGTGGAGACGGGTATGGCGGTGAACTTCTTGAGTTGCAGCAAGGGTGTGAAAGACCCTTTCGAAGTTCCAGAGGTTAGGTGTCATTAGTCTCCAGACGCCTCATCGGAAATAGGCCTCATCTCGCCTGGAAGGGAGAACTTCCTGGATTTTCTCGAGTTGCGGCAGGTGTTCTCGAGTTACGACGGGGACCTCAGGGACCCGCCCTGGTGGCCTCAGGAGAGGCCAGTCCCCATGCGAGTTGCTAGGGGGCCTCTCGGGATTCCTCTCCCGTCGATACCGGGGCCAAAAACCTTGTGTGGAGTCAGGGCCTGAACCGAGGATTCCTCTCAGGGGCTGACATGGATCTTTGGGTACTTCTGGAGTCTCCCCAGGGGAGTCAGGCCTCGTCTCGAGTCGGGGCATGCACGTGCACTTTCCTTCCATGCTGTAGCAGCAATGTCACGCTTCCCGTGGCGTGGATCAAAGGATCTGTGGTTTTCCCTCGAGGCTTTCCCTCGAGGCTTTCCCACAGGGCTGTCCCACGTGCCACCGTGGTGTGAGTCGATCCTCGGCGTGAAAGATGAGCCAGTGCAGGGCAAAGAGCTTCCTCTGGAATGGACTGAGACATCTGGGGGACTCTTGGAATGGTGGTACGACCATGGAGTTCCTCTCGCCTTTCCTGTTGAGAGTGCCTCCGCTTGAGATGCGACGGGAACGCCGGGAATTCTTTCCCATTGAAAGCAGGGAAAGGATTCCTCATCTCGAGCTACGAGGGGGAAAGGGGGCTCCTCTGGATGTGGGCGGGACGATCATGCTTCCTCTCGAGTGGAGACGGGTATGGCGGTGAACTTCTTGAGTTGCAGCAAGGGTGTGAAAGACCCTTTCGAAGTTCCAGAGGTTAGGTGTCATTAGTCTCCAGACGCCTCATCGGAAATAGGCCTCATCTCGCCTGGAAGGGGGAACTTCCTGGAATTTCTCGAGTTGTGGCAGGTGTTCTCGAGTTACGACGGGGACCTCAGGGACCCGCCCTGGTGGCCTCAGGAGAGGCCAGTCCCCATGCGACTTGCTAGGGGGCCTCTCGGGATTCCTCTCCCGTCGATACCGGGGCCAAAAACCTTGTGTGGAGTCAGGGCCGGAACCGAGGATTCCTCTCACGGGCTGACAGGGATCTTTGGGTTCTTCTGGAGTCTCCCCAGGGGAGTCAGGCCTCGTCTCGAGTCGGGGCATGCACGTGCACTTTCCTTCCAGGCTGTAGCAGCAATGTCACGCTTCCCGTGGCGTGGATCAAAGGATCTGTGGTTTTCCCTCGAGGCTTTCCCTCGAGGCTTTCCCACAGGGCTGTCCCACGTGCCACCGTGGTGTGAGTCGATCCTCGGCGTGAAAGATGAGCCAGTGCAGGACAAAGAGCTTCCTCTGGAATGGACTGAGACATCTGGGGGACTCTTGGAATGGTGGTACGACCATGGAGTTCCTCTCGCCTTTCCTGTTGAGAGTGCCTCCGCTTGAGATGCGACGGGAACGCCGGGAACTCTTTCCCATTGAAAGCAGGGAAAGGATTCCTCATCTCGAGCTACGAGGGGGAAAGGGGGCTCCTCTGGATGTGGGCGGGACGATCGTGTTTCCTCTCGAGTGGAGACGGGTATGGCGGTGAACTTCTTGAGTTGCAGCAAGGGTGTGAAAGACCCTTTCGAAGTTCCAGAGGTTCGGTGTCATTAGTCTCCAGACGCCTCATCGGAAATAGGCCTCATCCTGCCTGGAATGGAGAACTTCCTGGATTTTCTCGAGTTGCGGCAGGTGTTCTCGAGTTACGACGGGGACCTCAGGGACCCGCCCTGGTGGCCTCAGGAGAGGCCAGTCCCCATGCGAGTTGCTAGGGGGCCTCTCGGGATTCCTCTCCCGTCGATACCCGGGCCAAAAACCTTGTGTGGAGTCAGGGCCGGAACCGAGGATTCCTCTCACGGGCTGATATGGATCTTTGGGTACTTCTGGAGTCTCGCCAGGGGAGACAGGCCCCATCTCGAGTGGGGGCATGCACGTGCGCTTTCCTTCCAGGCTGTAGCAGCAATGTCACGGTTCCCATCGCGTGGATCAAAGGATCTGTGGTTTTCCCACAGGGCTCTCCCACGTGCCACCGTGGTGTGAGTCGATCCTCGGCGTGAAAGATGAGCCAGTGCAGGGCAAAGAGGTTCCTCTGGAATGGACTGAGACATCTGGGGGACTCTTGGAATGGTGGTACAACCATGGAGTTCCTCTCGCCTTTCCTGTTGAGAGTGCCTCCTCTTGAGATGCGACGGGAACGCCGGGAATTCTTTCCCGTTGAAAGCAGGGAAAGGATTCCTCATCTCGAGCTACGAGGGGGAAACGGGGCTCCGCTGGATGTGGGCGGGACCATCGTGCTTCCTCTAGAGTGGAGACGGGTATGGCGGTGAACTTCTTGAGTTGCAGCAAGGGTGTGAAAGACCCTTTCGAAGTTCCAGAGGTTAGGTGTCATTAGTCTCCAGACGCCTCATCGGAAATAGGCCTCATCTCGCCTGGAAGGGAGAACTTCCTGGATTTTCTCGAGTTGCGGCAGGTGTTCTCGAGTTACGACGGGGACCTCAGGGACCCGCCCTGGTGGCCTCAGGAGAGGCCAGTCCCCATGCGAGTTGCTAGGGGGCCTCTCCGGATTCCTCTCCCGTCGATACCCGGGCAAAAAACCTTGTGTGGAGTCAGGGCCGGAACCGAGGATTCCTCTCACGGGCTGATATGGATCTTTGGGTACTTCTGGAGTCTCGCCAGGGGAGACAGGCCTCATCTCAAGTGGGGGCATGCACGTGCGCTTTCCTTCCAGGCTGTAGCAGCAATGTCACGCTTCCCATCGCGTGGATCAAAGGATCTGTGGTTTTCTCTCGAGGCTTTCCCTCGAGGCTTCCCACAGGGCTGTCCCACGTGCCACCGTGGTGTGAGTCGATCCTCGGCGTGAAAGATGAGCCAGTGCAGGGCAAAGAGGTTCCTCTGGAAAGGACTGAGACATCTGCGGGACTCTTGGAATGGTGGTACGACCATGGAGTTCCTCTCGCCTTTCCTGTTGAGAGTGCCTCCTCTTGAGATGCGACGGGAACGCCGGGAATTCTTTCCCGTTGAAAGCAGGGAAAGGATCGCTCATCTCGAGCTAGGAGGGGGAAACGGGGCTTCTCTGGATGTGGGCGGGACCATCGTGCTTCCTCTCTAGTGGAGACGGGTATGGCGGTGAACTTCTTGAGTTGCAGCAAGGGTGTGAAAGACCCTTTCGAAGTTCCAGAGTTGAGGTGTCATTAGTCTCCAGACGCCTCATCGGAAATAGGCCTCATCTCGCCTGGAAGGGAGAACTTCCTGGATTTTCTCGAGTTGAGGCAGGTGTTCTCGAGTTACGACGGGGACCTCAGGGACCCGCCCTGGTGGCCTCAGGAGAGGCCAGTCCCCATGCGAGTTGCTAGGGGGCCTCTCGGGATTCCTCTCCCGTCGATACCTGGTCCAAAAACCTTGTGTGGAGTCAGGGCCGGAACCGAGGATTCCTCTCCGGGGCTGACATGGATCTGTGGGTACTTCTGCAGTCTCCCCATGGGAGTCAGGCCTCGTCTCGAGTGGGGGCATGCACGTGCGCTTTCCTTCCAGGCTGTAGCAGCAATGTCACGCTTCCCGTGGCGTGGATCAAAGGATCTGTGATTTTCCCTCGAGGCTTTCCCTCGAGGCTTTCCCACAGGGCTGTCCCACGTGCCACCGTGGTGTGAGTCGATCCTCGGCGTGAAAGATGAGCCAGTGCAGGGCAAAGAGCTTCCTCTGGAATGGACTGAGACATCTGGGGGACTCTTGGAATGGTCGTACGACCATGGAGTTCCTCTCGCCTTTCCTGTTGAGAGTGCCTCCTCTTGAGATGGGACGGGAACGCCGGGAATTCTTTCCCGTTGAAAGCAGGGAAAGGATCCCTCATCTCGAGCTACGAGGGGGAAACGGGGCTCCTCTGGATGTGGGCGGGACCATCGTGCTTCCTCTCGAGTGGAGACGGGTGTGGCGGTGAACTTCTTGAGTTGCAGCAAGGGTGTGAAAGACCCTTTCGAAGTTCCAGAGGTTAGGTGTCATTAGTCTCCAGACGCCTCATCGGAAATAGGCCTCATCTCGCCTGGAAGGGGGAACTTCCTGGAATTTCTCGAGTTGTGGCAGGTGTTCTCGAGTTACGACGGGGACCTCAGGGACCCGCCCTGGTGGCCTCAGGAGAGGCCAGTCCCCATGCGAGTTGCTAGGGGGCCTCTCGGGATTCCTCTCCCGTCGATACCGGGGCCAAAAACCTTGTGTGGAGTCAGGGCCTGAACCGAGGATTCCTCTCAGGGGCTGACATGGATCTTTGGGTACTTCTGGAGTCTCCCCAGGGGAGTCAGGCCTCGTCTCGAGTCGGGGCATGCACGTGCACTTTCCTTCCAGGCTGTAGCAGCAATGTCACGCTTCCCGTGGCGTGGATCAAAGGATCTGTGGTTTTCCCTCGAGGCTTTCCCTCGAGGCTTTCCCACAGGGCTGTCCCACGTGCCACCGTGGTGTGAGTCAATCCTCGGCGTGAAAGATGAGCCAGTGCAGGGCAAAGAGGTTCCTCTGGAATGGACTGAGACATCTGGAGGACTCTTGGAATGGTGGTACGCCCATGGAGTTCCTCTCGCCTTTCCTGTTGAGAGTGCCTCCTCTTGAGATGCGACGGGAACGCCGGGAATTCTTTCCCGTTGAAAGCAGGGAAAGGATCCCTCATCTCGAGCTACGAGGGGGAAACGGGGCTCCTCTGGATGTGGGCGGGACCATCGTGCTTCCTCTCGAGTGGAGACGGGTGTGGCGGTGAACTTCTTGAGTTGCAGCAAGGGTGTGAAAGACCCTTTCGAAGTTCCAGAGGTTAGGTGTCATTAGTCTCCAGACGCCTCATCGGAAATAGGCCTCATCTCGCCTGGAAGGGGGAACTTCCTGGAATTTCTCGAGTTGTGGCAGGTGTTCTCGAGTTACGACGGGGACCTCAGGGACCCGCCCTGGTGGCCTCAGGAGAGGCCAGTCCCCATGCGAGTTGCTAGGGGGCCTCTCTGGATTCCTCTCCCGTCGATACCGGGGCCAAAAACCTTGTGTGGAGTCAGGGCCTGAACCGAGGATTCCTCTCAGGGGCTGACATGGATCTTTGGGTACTTCTGGAGTCTCCCCAGGGGAGTCAGGCCTCGTCTCGAGTCGGGGCATGCACGTGCACTTTCCTTCCAGGCTGTAGCAGCAATGTCACGCTTCCCGTGGCGTGGATCAAAGGATCTGTGGTTTTCCCTCGAGGCTTTCCCTCGAGGCTTTCCCACAGGGCTGTCCCACGTGCCACCGTGGTGTGAGTCAATCCTCGGCGTGAAAGATGAGCCAGTGCAGGGCAAAGAGGTTCCTCTGGAATGGACTGAGACATCTGGAGGACTCTTGGAATGGTGGTACGCCCATGGAGTTCCTCTCGCCTTTGCTGTTGAGAGTGCCTCCTCTTGAGATGGGACGGGAACACCGGGAATACTTTCCCGTTGAAAGCAGGGAAAGGATCCCTCATCTCGAGCTACGAGGGGGATACGGGGCTCCTCTGGATGTGGGCGGGACCATCGTGCTTCCTCTCGAGTGGAGACAGGTATGGCGGTGAACTTCTTGAGTTGCAGCAAGGGTGTGAAAGACCCTTTCGAAGTTCCAGAGGTTAGGTGTCATTAGTCTCCAGACGCCTGATCGGAAATAGGCCTCATCTCGCCTGGAAGGGAGAACTTCCTGGATTTTCTCGAGTTGCGGCAGGTGTTCTCGAGTTACGACGGGGACCTCAGGGACCCGCCCTGGTGGCCTCAGGAGAGGCCAGTCCCCATGCGACTTGCTAGGGGGCCTCTCGGGATTCCTCTCCCGTCGATACCGGGGCCAAAAACCTTGTGTGGAGTCAGGGCCGGAACCGAGGATTCCTGTCAGGGGCTGACATGGATCTTTGGGTACTTCTGGAGTCTCCCCAGGGGAGTCAGGCCTCGTCTCGAGTCGGGGCATGCACGTGCACTTTCCTTCCAGGCTGTAGCAGCAATGTCACGCTTCCCGTGGCGTGGATCAAAGGATCTGTGGTTTTCCCTCGAGGCTTTCCCTCGAGGCTTTCCCACAGGGCTGTCCCACGTGCCACCGTGGTGTGAGTCGATCCTCGGCGTGAAAGATGAGCCAGTGCAGGGCAAAGATCTTCCTCTGGAATGGACTGAGACATCTGGGGGACTCTTGGAATGGTGGTACGACCATGGAGTTCCTCTCTCCTTTCCTGTTGAGAATGCCTCCGCTTCAGATGCGACGGGAACGCCGGGAATTCTTTCCCATTGAAAGCAGGGAAAGGATTCCTCATCTCGAGCTACGAGGGGGAAAGGGGGCTCCTCTGGATGTGGGCGGGACGATCGTGCTTCCTCTCGAGTGGAGACGGGTATGGCGGTGAACATCTTGAGTTGCAGCAAGGGTGTGAAAGACCCTTTCGAAGTTCCAGAGTTTAGGTGTCATTAGTCTCCAGACGCCTCATCGGAAATAGGCCTCATCTCGCCTGGAAGGGAGAACTTCCTGGATTTTCTCGAGTTGCGGCAGGTGTTCTCGAGTTACGACGGGGACCTCAGGGACCCGCCCTGGTGGCCTCAGGAGATGCCAGTCCCCATGCGAGTTGCTAGGGGGCCTCTCGGGATTCCTCTCCCGTCGATACCGGGGCCAAAAACCTTGTGTGGAGTCAGGGCCGGAACCGAGGATTCCTCTCAGTGGCTGACATGGATCTTTGGGTACTTCTGGAGTCTCCCCATGGGAGTCAGGCCTCGTCTCGAGTGGGGGCATGCACGGGCGCTTTCCTTCAAGGCTGTAGCAGCAATGTCACGCTTCCCGTGGCGTGAATCAAACGATCTGTGGTTTTCCCTCGAGGCTTTGCCTCGAGGCTTTCCCACAGGGCTGTCCCACGTGCCACCGTGGTGTGAGTCGATCCTCGGCGTGATAGATGAGCCAGTGTAGGGCAAAGAGCTTCCTCTGGAATGGACTGAGACATCTGGGGGACTCTTGGAATGGTGGTACGACCATGGAGTTCCTCTCGCCTTTCCTGTTGAGAGTGCCTCCTCTTGAGATGCGACGGGAACGCCGGGAATTCTTTCCCGTTGAAAGCAGGGAAAGGATCACTCATCTCGAGCTACGAGGGGGAAACGGGGCTCCTCTGGATGTGGGCGGGACTATCGTGCTTCCTCTCGAGTGGAGACGGGTATGGCGGTGAACTTCTTGAGTTGCAGCAAGGGTGTGAAAGACCCTTTCGAAGTTCCAGAGGTTAGGTGTCATTAGTCTCCAGACGCCTCATCGGAAATAGGCCTCATCTCGCCTGGAAGGGAGAACTTCCTGGATTTTCTCGAGTTGCGGCAGGTGTTCTCGAGTTACGACGGGGACCTCAGGGACCCGCCCTGGTGGCCTCAGGAGAGGCCAGTCCCCATGCGAGTTGCTAGGGGGCCTCTCGGGATTCCTCTCCCGTCGATACCGGGGCCAAAAACCTTGTGTGGAGTCAGGGCCGGAACCGAGGATTCCTCTCAGGGGCTGACATGGATCTTTGGGTCCTTCTGGAGTCTCCCCATGGGAGTCAGGCCTCGTCTCGAGTGGGGGCATGCACGTGCGCTTTCCTTCCAGGCTGTAGCAGCAATGTCACGCTTCCCATCGCGTGGATCAAAGGATCTGTGGTTTTCCCTCGAGGCTTTCCCTCGAGGCTTTCCCACAGGGCTGTCCCACGTGCCACCGTGGTGTGAGTCGATCCTCGGAGTGAAAGATGAGCCAGTGCAGGGCAAAGAGGTTCCTCTGGAATGGACTGAGACATCTGGGGGACTCTTGGAATGGTGGTACGACCATGGAGTTCCTCTCGCCTTTCCTGTTGAGAGTGCCTCCTCTTGAGATGCGACGGGAACGCCGGGAATACTTTCCCGTTGAAAGCAGGGAAAGGATCGCTCATCTCGAGCTAGGAGGGGGAAACGGGGCTCCTCTGGATGTGGGCGGGACCATCGTGCTTCCTCTCGAGTGGAGACGGGTATGGCGGTGAACTTCTTGAGTTGCAGCAAGGGTGTGAAAGACCCTTTCGAAGTTCCAGAGTTTAGGTGTCATTAGTCTCCAGACGCCTCATCGGAAATAGGCCTCATCTCGCCTGGAAGGGAGAACTTCCTGGATTTTCTCGAGTTGCGGCAGGTGTTCTCGAGTTACGACGGGGACCTCAGGGACCCGCCCTGGTGGCCTCAGGAGAGGCCAGTCCCCATGCGAGTTGCTAGTTGGCCTCTCGGGATTCCTCTCCCGTCGATACCGGGGCCAAAAACCTTGTGTGGAGTCAGGGCCGGAACCGAGGAATCCTCTCAGGGGCTGACATGAATCTTTGGGTCCTTCTGGAGTCTCCCCATGGGAGTCAGGCCTCGTCTCGAGTGGGGGCATGCACGTGCGCTTTCCTTCCAGGCTGTAGCAGCAATGTGACGCTTCCCATCGCGTGGATCAAAGGATCTGTGGTTTTCCCTCGAGGCTTTCCCTCGAGGCTTTCCCACAGGGCTGTCCCACGTGCCACCGTGGTGTGAGTCGATCCTCGGAGTGAAAGATGAGCCAGTGCAGGGCAAAGAGGTTCCTCTGGAATGGACTGAGACATCTGAGGGACTCTTGGAATGGTCGTACGACCATGGAGTTCCTCTCGCCTTTCCTGTTGAGAGTGCCTCCTCTTGAGATGCGACGGGAACGCCGGGAATTCTTTCCCGTTGAAAGCAGGGAAAGGATCCCTCATCTCGAGCTACGAGGGGGAAACGGGGCTCCTCTGGATGTGGGCGGGACCATCGTGCTTCCTCTCGAGTGGAGACGGGTGTGGCGGTGAACTTCTTGAGTTGCAGCAAGGGTGTGAAAGACCCTTTCGAAGTTCCAGAGGTTAGGTGTCATTAGTCTCCAGACGCCTCATCGGAAATAGGCCTCATCCTGCCTGGAAGGGGGAACTTCCTGGAATTTCTCGAGTTGTGGCAGGTGTTCTCGAGTTACGACGGGGACCTCAGAGACCCGCACTGGTGGCCTCAGGAGAGGCCAGTCCCCATGCGACTTGCTAGGGGGCCTCTCGGGATTCCTCTCCCGTCGATACCGGGGCCAAAAACCTTGTGTGGAGTCAGGGCCAGAACCGAGGATTCCTCTCAGTGGCTGACATGGATCTTTGGGTACTTCTGGAGTCTCCCCATGGGAGTCAGGCCACGTCTCGAGTGGGGGCATGCACGGGCGCTTTCCTTCAAGGCTGTAGCAGCAATGTCACGCTTCCCGTGGCGTGAATCAAACGATCTGCGGTTTTCCCTCGAGGCTTTCCCTCGAGGCTTTCCCACAGGGCTGTCCCACGTGCCACCGTGGTGTGAGTCGATCCTCGGCGTGAAAGATGAGCCAGTGTAGGGCAAAGAGCTTCCTCTGGAATGGACTGAGACATCTGGGGGACTCTTGGAATGGTGGTACGACCATGGAGTTCCTCTCGCCTTTCCTGTTGAGAGTGCCTCCTCTTGAGATGCGACGGGAACGCCGGGAATTCTTTCCCGTTGAAAGCAGGGAAAGGATCCCTCATCTCGAGCTACGAGGGGGAAACGGGGCTCCTCTGGATGTGGGCGGGACTATCGTGCTTCCTCTCGAGTGGAGACGGGTATGGCGGTGAACTTCTTGAGTTGCAGCAAGGGTGTGAAAGACCCTTTCGAAGTTCCAGAGGTTAGGTGTCATTAGTCTCCAGACGCCTCATCGGAAATAGGCCTCATCTCGCCTGGAAGGGAGAACTTCCTGGATTTTCTCGAGTTGCGGCAGGTGTTCTCGAGTTACGACGGGGACCTCAGGGACCCGCCCTGGTGGCCTCAGGAGAGGCCAGTCCCCATGCGAGTTGCTAGGGGGCCTCTCGGGATTCCTCTCCCGTCGATACCGGGGCCAAAAACCTTGTGTGGAGTCAGGGCCGGAACCGAGGATTCCTCTCAGTGGCTGACATGGATCTTTGGGTACTTCTGGAGTCTCCCCATGGGAGTCAGGCCTCGTCTCGAGTGGGGGCATGCACGGGCGCTTTCCTTCAAGGCTGTAGCAGCAATGTCACGCTTCCCGTGGCGTGAATCAAACGATCTGTGGTTTTCCCTCGAGGCTTTCCCTCGAGGCTTTCCCACAGGGCTGTCCCACGTGCCACCGTGGTGTGAGTCGATCCTCGGCGTGATAGATGAGCCAGTGTAGGGCAAAGAGCTTCCTCTGGAATGGACTGAGACATCTGGGGGACTCTTGGAATGGTGGTACGACCATGGAGTTCCTCTCGCCTTTCCTGTTGAGAGTGCCTCCTCTTGAGATGCGACGGGAACGCCGGGAATTCTTTCCCGTTGAAAGCAGGGAAAGGATCACTCATCTCGAGCTAGGAGGGGGAAACGGGGCTCCTCTGGATGTGGGCGGGACTATCGTGCTTCCTCTCGAGTGGAGACGGGTATGGCGGTGAACTTCTTGAGTTGCAGCAAGGGTGTGAAAGACCCTTTCGAAGTTCCAGAGGTTAGGTGTCATTAGTCTCCAGACGCCTCATCGGAAATAGGCCTCATCTCGCCTGGAAGGGAGAACTTCCTGGATTTTCTCGAGTTGCGGCAGGTGTTCTCGAGTTACGACGGGGACCTCAGGGACCCGCCCTGGTGGCCTCAGGAGAGGCCAGTCCCCATGCGAGTTGCTAGGGGGCCTCTCGGGATTCCTCTCCCGTCGATACCGGGGCCAAAAACCTTGTGTGGAGTCAGGGCCGGAACCGAGGAATCCTCTCAGGGGCTGACATGAATCTTTGGGTCCTTCTGGAGTCTCCCCATGGGAGTCAGGCCTCGTCTCGAGTGGGGGCATGCACGTGCGCTTTCCTTCCAGGCTGTAGCAGCAATGTGACGCTTCCCATCGCGTGGATCATAGGATCTGTGGTTTTCCCTCGAGGCTTTCCCTCGAGGCTTTCCCACAGGGCTGTCCCACGTGCCACCGTGGTGTGAGTCGATCCTCGGAGTGAAAGATGAGCCAGTGCAGGGCAAAGAGGTTCCTCTGGAATGGACTGAGACATCTGAGGGACTCTTGGAATGGTCGTACGACCATGGAGTTCCTCTCGCCTTTCCTGTTGAGAGTGCCTCCTCTTGAGATGCGACGGGAACGCCGGGAATTCTTTCCCGTTGAAAGCAGGGAAAGGATCCCTCATCTCGAGCTACGAGGGGGAAACGGGGCTCCTCTGGATGTGGGCGGGACCATCGTGCTTCCTCTCGAGTGGAGACGGGTGTGGCGGTGAACTTCTTGAGTTGCAGCAAGGGTGTGAAAGACCCTTTCGAAGTTCCAGAGGTTAGGTGTCATTAGTCTCCAGACGCCTCATCGGAAATAGGCCTCATCCTGCCTGGAAGGGGGAACTTCCTGGAATTTCTCGAGTTGTGGCAGGTGTTCTCGAGTTACGACGGGGACCTCAGGGACCCGCCCTGGTGGCCTCAGGAGAGGCCAGTCCCCATGCGAGTTGCTAGGGGGCCTCTCGGGATTCCTCTCCCGTCGATACCGGGGCCAAAAACCTTGTGTGGAGTCAGGGCCTGAACCGAGGATTCCTCTCAGGGGCTGACATGGATCTTTGGGTACTTCTGGAGTCTCCCCAGGGGAGTCAGGCCTCGTCTCGAGTCGGGGCATGCACGTGCACTTTCCTTCCAGGCTGTAGCAGCAATGTCACGCTTCCCGTGGCGTGGATCAAAGGATCTGTGGTTTTCCCTCGAGGTTTTCCCTCGAGGCTTTCCCACAGGGCTGTCCCACGTGCCACCGTGGTGTGAGTCGATCCTCGGCGTGAAAGATGAGCCAGTGCAGCGCAAAGAGCTTCCTCTGGAATGGACTGAGACATCTGGGGGACTCTTGGAATGGTGGTACGACCATGGAGTTCCTCTCGCCTTTCCTGTTGAGAGTGCCTCCGCTTGAGATGCGACGGGAACGCCGGGAATTCTTTCCCATTGAAAGCAGGGAAAGGATTCCTCATCTCGAGCTACGAGGGGGAAAGGGGGCTCCTCTGGATGTGGGCGGGACGATCGTGCTTCCTCTCGAGTGGAGCCGAGTATGGCGGTGAACTTCTTGAGTTGCAGCAAGGGTGTGAAAGACCCTTTCGAAGTTCCAGAGGTTAGGTGTCATTAGTCTCCAGACGCCTCATCGGAAATAGGCCTCATCTCGCCTGGAAGGGGGAACTTCCTGGAATATCTCGAGTTGCGGCAGGTGTTCTCGAGTTAAGACGGGGACCTCAGGGACCCGCCCTGGTGGCCTCAGGAGAGGCCAGTCCCCATGCGAGTTGCTAGGGGGCCTCTCGGGATTCCTCTCCCGTCGATACCGGGGCCAAAAACCTTGTGTGGAGTCAGGGCCGTAACCGAGGATTCCTCTCAGGGGCTGACATGGATCTTTGGGTACTTCTGGAGTCTCCCCAGGGTAGTCAGGCCTCGTCTCGAGTGGGGGCATGCACGTGCGCTTTCCTTCCAGGCTGTAGCAGAAATGTCACGCTTCCCGTGGCGTGGATCAAAGGATCTGTGGTTTTCCCTCGAGGCTTTCCCTCGAGGCTTTCCCACAGGGTTGTCCCACGTGCCACCGTGGTGTGAGTCGATCCTCGGCGTGAAAGATGAGCCAGTGCAGGGCAAAGAGGTTCCTCTGGAATGGACTGAGACATCTGGGGGACTCTTGGAATGGTGGTACGACCATGGAGTTCCTCTCGCCTTTCCTTTGAGAGTGCCTCCTCTTGAGATGCGACGGGAACGCCGGGAATTCTTGCCCGTTGAAAGCAGGGAAAGGATCCCTCATCTCGAGCTACGAGGGGGAAACGGGGCTCCTCTGGATGTGGGCGGGACCATCGTGCTTCCTCTCGAGTGGAGACGGGTGTGGCGGTGAACTTCTTGAGTTGCAGCAAGGGTGTGAAAGACCCTTTCGAAGTTCCAGAGGTTAGGTGTCATTAGTCTCCAGACGCCTCATCGGAAATAGGCCTCATCTCGCCTGGAAGGGGGAACTTCCTGGAATTTCTCGAGTTGTGGCAGGTGTTCTCGAGTTACTACGGGGACCTCAGGGACCCGCCCTGGTGGCCTCAGGAGAGGCCAGTCCCCATGCGAGTTGCTAGGGGGCCTCTCGGGATTCCTCTCCCGTCGATACCGGGGCCAAAAACCTTGTGTGGAGTCAGGGCCTGAACCGAGGATTCCTCTCAGGGGCTGACATGGATCTTTGGGTACTTCTGGAGTCTCCCCAGGGGAGTCAGGCCTCGTCTCGAGTCGGGGCATGCACGTGCACTTTCCTTCCAGGCTGTAGCAGCAATGTCACGCTTCCCGTGGAGTGGATCAAAGGATCTGTGGTTTTCCCTCGAGGCTTTCCCTCGAGGCTTTCCCACAGGGCTGTCCCACGTGCCACCGTGGTGTGAGTCGATCCTCGGCGTGAAAGATGAGCCAGTGCAGGGCAAAGAGGTTCCTCTGGAATGGACTGAGACATCTGGAGGACTCTTGGAATGGTGGTACGCCCATGGAGTTCCTCTCGCCTTTGCTGTTGAGAGTGCCTCCTCTTGAGATGGGACGGGAACACCGGGAATTCTTTCCCGTTGAAAGCAGGGAAAGGATCCCTCATCTCGAGCTACGAGGGGGAAACGGGGCTCCTCTGGATGTGGGCGGGACCATCGTGCTTCCTCTCGAGTGGAGACGGGTATGGCGGTGAACTTCTTGAGTTGCAGCAAGGGTGTGAAAGACCCTTTCGAAGTTCCAGAGTTTAGGTGTCATTAGTCTCCAGACGCCTCATCGGAAATAGGCCTCATCTCGCCTGGAAGGGAGAACTTCCTGGATTTTCTCGAGTTGCGGCAGGTGTTCTCGAGTTACGACGGGGACCACAGGGACCCGCCCTGGTGGCCTCAGGAGAGGCCAGTCCCCATGCGAGTTGCTAGGGGGCCTCTCGGGATTCCTCTCCCGTCGATACCGGGGCCAAAAACCTTGTGTGGAGTCAGGGCCGGAACCGAGGAATCCTCTCAGGGGCTGACATGAATCTTTGGGTACTTCTGGAGTCTCCCCATGGGAGTCAGGCCTCGTCTCGAGTGGGGGCATGCACGTGAGCTTTCCTTCCAGGCTGTAGCAGCAATGTCACGCTTCCCATCGCGTGGCTCAAAGGATCTGTGGTTTTCCCTCGAGGCTTTCCCTCGAGGCTTTCCCACAGGGCTGTCCCACGTGCCACCGTGGTGTGAGTCGATCCTCGGAGTGAAAGATGAGCCAGTGCAGGGCAAAGAGGTTCCTCTGGAATGGACTGAGACATCTGGGGGACTCTTGGAATGGTCGTACGACCATGGAGTTCCTCTCGCCTTTCCTGTTGAGAGTGCCTCCTCTTGAGATGCGACGGGAACGCCGGGAATTCTTTCCCGTTGAAAGCAGGGAAAGGATCCCTCATCTCGAGCTACGAGGGGGAAACGGGGCTCCTCTGGATGTGGGCGGGACCATCGTGCTTCCTCTCGAGTGGAGACGGGTGTGGCGGTGAACTTCTTGAGTTGCAGCAAGGGTGTGAAAGACCCTTTCGAAGTTCCAGAGGTTAGGTGTCATTAGTCTCCAGACGCCTCATCGGAAATAGGCCTCATCTCGCCTGGAAGGGGGAACTTCCTGGAATTTCTCGAGTTGTGGCAGGTGTTCTCGAGTTACGACGGGGACCTCAGGGACGCGCCCTGGTGGCCTCAGGAGAGGCCAGTCCCCATGCGAGTTGCTAGGGGGCCTCTCGGGATTCCTGTCCCGTCGATACTGGGGCCAAAAACCTTGTGTGGAGTCAGGGCCTGAACCGAGGATTCCTCTCAGGGGCTGACATGGATCTTTGGGTACTTCTGGAGTCTCCCCAGGGGAGTCAGGCCTCGTCTCGAGTCGGGGCATGCACGTGCACTTTCCTTCCAGGCTGTAGCAGCAATGTCACGCTTCCCGTGGCGTGGATCAAAGGATCTGTGGTTTTCCCTCGAGGCTTTCCCTCGAGGCTTTCCCACAGGGCTGTCCCACGTGCCACCGTGGTGTGAGTCAATCCTCGGCGTGAAAGATGAGCCAGTGCAGGGCAAAGAGGTTCCTCTGGAATGGACTGAGACATCTGGAGGACTCTTGGAATGGTGGTACGCCCATGGAGTTCCTCTCGCCTTGCTGTTGAGAGTGCCTTCTCTTGAGATGGGACGGGAACACCGGGAATTCTTTCCCGTTGAAAGCAGGGAAAGGATCCCTCATCTCGAGCTACGAGGGGGAAACGGGGCTCCTCTGGATGTGGGCGGGACCATCGTGCTTCCTCTCGAGTGGAGACGGGTATGGCGGTGAACTTCTTGAGTTGCAGCAAGGGTGTGAAAGACCCTTTCGAAGTTCCAGAGGTTAGGTGTCATTAGTCTCCAGACGCCTCATCGGAAATAGGCCTCATCTCGCCTGGAAGGGGGAACTTCCTGGAATATCTCGAGTTGCGGCAGGTGTTCTCGAGTTAAGACGGGGACCTCAGGGACCCGCCCTGGTGGCCTCAGGAGAGGCCAGTCCCCATGCGAGTTGCTAGGGGGCCTCTCGGGATTCCTCTCCCGTCGATACCGGGGCCAAAAACCTTGTGTGGAGTCAGGGCCGTAACCGAGGATTCCTCTCAGGGGCTGACATGGATCTTTGGGTACTTCTGGAGTCTCCCCAGGGTAGTCAGGCCTCGTCTCGAGTGGGGGCATGCACGTGCGCTTTCCTTCCAGGCTGTAGCAGAAATGTCACGCTTCCCGTGGCGTGGATCAAAGGATCTGTGGTTTTCCCTCGAGGCTTTCCCTCGAGGCTTTCCCACAGGGTTGTCCCACGTGCCACCGTGGTGTGAGTCGATCCTCGGCGTGAAAGATGAGCCAGTGCAGGGCAAAGAGGTTCCTCTGGAATGGACTGAGACATCTGGGGGACTCTTGGAATGGTGGTACGACCATGGAGTTCCTCTCGCCTTTCCTTTGAGAGTGCCTCCTCTTGAGATGCGACGGGAACGCCGGGAATTCTTTCCCGTTGAAAGCAGGGAAAGGATCCCTCATCTCGAGCTACGAGGGGGAAACGGGGCTCCTCTAGATGTGGGCGGGACCATCGTGCTTCCTCTCGAGTGGAGACGGGTGTGGCGGTGAACTTCTTGAGTTGCAGCAAGGGTGTGAAAGACCCTTTCGAAGTTCCAGAGGTTAGGTGTCATTAGTCTCCAGACGCCTCATCGGAAATAGGCCTCATCTCGCCTGGAAGGGGGAACTTCCTGGAATTTCTCGAGTTGTGGCAGGTGTTCTCGAGTTACTACGGGGACCTCAGGGACCCGCCCTGGTGGCCTCAGGAGAGGCCAGTCCCCATGCGAGTTGCTAGGGGGCCTCTCGGGATTCCTCTCCCGTCGATACCGGGGCCAAAAACCTTGTGTGGAGTCAGGGCCTGAACCGAGGATTCCTCTCAGGGGCTGACATGGATCTTTGGGTACTTCTGGAGTCTCCCCAGGGGAGTCAGGCCTCGTCTCGAGTCGGGGCATGCACGTGCACTTTCCTTCCAGGCTGTAGCAGCAATGTCACGCTTCCCGTGGAGTGGATCAAAGGATCTGTGGTTTTCCCTCGAGGCTTTCCCTCGAGGCTTTCCCACAGGGCTGTCCCACGTGCCACCGTGGTGTGAGTCGATCCTCGGCGTGAAAGATGAGCCAGTGCAGGGCAAAGAGGTTCCTCTGGAATGGACTGAGACATCTGGAGGACTCTTGGAATGGTGGTACGCCCATGGAGTTCCTCTCGCCTTTGCTGTTGAGAGTGCCTCCTCTTGAGATGGGACGGGAACACCGGGAATTCTTTCCCGTTGAAAGCAGGGAAAGGATCCCTCATCTCGAGCTACGAGGGGGAAACGGGGCTCCTCTGGATGTGGGCGGGACCATCGTGCTTCCTCTCGAGTGGAGACGGGTATGGCGGTGAACTTCTTGAGTTGCAGCAAGGGTGTGAAAGACCCTTTCGAAGTTCCAGAGTTTAGGTGTCATTAGTCTCCAGACGCCTCATCGGAAATAGGCCTCATCTCGCCTGGAAGGGAGAACTTCCTGGATTTTCTCGAGTTGCGGCAGGTGTTCTCGAGTTACGACGGGGACCACAGGGACCCGCCCTGGTGGCCTCAGGAGAGGCCAGTCCCCATGCGAGTTGCTAGGGGGCCTCTCGGGATTCCTCTCCCGTCGATACCGGGGCCAAAAACCTTGTGTGGAGTCAGGGCCGGAACCGAGGAATCCTCTCAGGGGCTGACATGAATCTTTGGGTACTTCTGGAGTCTCCCCATGGGAGTCAGGCCTCGTCTCGAGTGGGGGCATGCACGTGAGCTTTCCTTCCAGGCTGTAGCAGCAATGTCACGCTTCCCATCGCGTGGCTCAAAGGATCTGTGGTTTTCCCTCGAGGCTTTCCCTCGAGGCTTTCCCACAGGGCTGTCCCACGTGCCACCGTGGTGTGAGTCGATCCTCGGAGTGAAAGATGAGCCAGTGCAGGGCAAAGAGGTTCCTCTGGAATGGACTGAGACATCTGGGGGACTCTTGGAATGGTCGTACGACCATGGAGTTCCTCTCGCCTTTCCTGTTGAGAGTGCCTCCTCTTGAGATGCGACGGGAACGCCGGGAATTCTTTCCCGTTGAAAGCAGGGAAAGGATCCCTCATCTCGAGCTACGAGGGGGAAACGGGGCTCCTCTGGATGTGGGCGGGACCATCGTGCTTCCTCTCGAGTGGAGACGGGTGTGGCGGTGAACTTCTTGAGTTGCAGCAAGGGTGTGAAAGACCCTTTCGAAGTTCCAGAGGTTAGGTGTCATTAGTCTCCAGACGCCTCATCGGAAATAGGCCTCATCTCGCCTGGAAGGGGGAACTTCCTGGAATTTCTCGAGTTGTGGCAGGTGTTCTCGAGTTACGACGGGGACCTCAGGGACGCGCCCTGGTGGCCTCAGGAGAGGCCAGTCCCCATGCGAGTTGCTAGGGGGCCTCTCGGGATTCCTGTCCCGTCGATACTGGGGCCAAAAACCTTGTGTGGAGTCAGGGCCTGAACCGAGGATTCCTCTCAGGGGCTGACATGGATCTTTGGGTACTTCTGGAGTCTCCCCAGGGGAGTCAGGCCTCGTCTCGAGTCGGGGCATGCACGTGCACTTTCCTTCCAGGCTGTAGCATCAATGTCACGCTTCCCGTGGCGTGGATCAAAGGATCTGTGGTTTTCCCTCGAGGCTTTCCCTCGAGGCTTTCCCACAGGGCTGTCCCACGTGCCACCGTGGTGTGAGTCAATCCTCGGCGTGAAAGATGAGCCAGTGCAGGGCAAAGAGGTTCCTCTGGAATGGACTGAGACATCTGGAGGACTCTTGGAATGGTGGTACGCCCATGGAGTACCTCTCGCCTTGCTGTTGAGAGTGCCTTCTCTTGAGATGGGACGGGAACACCGGGAATTCTTTCCCGTTGAAAGCAGGGAAAGGATCCCTCATCTCGAGCTACGAGGGGGAAACGGGGCTCCTCTGGATGTGGGCGGGACCATCGTGCTTCCTCTCGAGTGGAGACGGGTATGGCGGTGAACTTCTTGAGTTGCAGCAAGGGTGTGAAAGACCCTTTCGAAGTTCCAGAGGTTAGGTGTCATTAGTCTCCAGACGCCTGATCGGAAATAGGCCTCATCTCGCCTGGAAGGGAGAACTTCCTGGATTTTCTCGAGTTGCGGCAGGTGTTCTCGAGTTACGACGGGGACCTCAGGGACCCGCCCTGGTGGCCTCAGGAGAGGCCAGTCCCCATGCGACTTGCTAGGGGGCCTCTCGGGATTCCTCTCCCGTCGATACCGGGGCCAAAAACCTTGTGTGGAGTCAGGGCCGGAACCGAGGATTCCTGTCAGGGGCTTACATGGATCTTTGGGTACTTCTGGAGTCTCCCCAGGGGAGTCAGGCCTCGTCTCGAGTCGGGGCATGCACGTGCACTTTCCTTCCAGGCTGTAGCAGCAATGTCACGCTTCCCGTGGCGTGGATCAAAGGATCTGTGGTTTTCCCTCGAGGCTTTCCCTCGAGGCTTTCCCACAGGGCTGTCCCACGTGCCACCGTGGTGTGAGTCGATCCTCGGCGTGAAAGATGAGCCAGTGTAGGGCAAAGAGCTTCCTCTGGAATGGACTGAGACATCTGGGGGACTCTTGGAATGGTGGTACGACCATGGAGTTCCTCTCGCCTTTCCTGTTGAGAGTGCCTCCTCTTGAGATGCGACGGGAACGCCGGGAATTCTTTCCCGTTGAAAGCAGGGAAAGGATCACTCATCTCGAGCTACGAGGGGGAAACGGGGCTCCTCTGGATGTGGGCGGGACTATCGTGCTTCCTCTCGAGTGGAGACGGGTATGGCGGTGAACTTCTTGAGTTGCAGCAAGGGTGTGAAAGACCCTTTCGAAGTTCCAGAGGTTAGGTGTCATTAGTCTCCAGACGCCTCATCGGAAATAGGCCTCATCTCGCCTGGAAGGGAGAACTTCCTGGATTTTCTCGAGTTGCGGCAGGTGTTCTCGAGTTACGACGGGGACCTCAGGGACCCGCCCTGGTGGCCTCAGGAGAGGCCAGTCCCCATGCGAGTTGCTAGGGGGCCTCTCGGGATTCCTCTCCCGTCGATACCGGGGCCAAAAACCTTGTGTGGAGTCAGGGCCGGAACCGAGGATTCCTCTCAGGGGCTGACATGGATCTTTGGGTCCTTCTGGAGTCTCCCCATGGGAGTCAGGCCTCGTCTCGAGTGGGGGCATGCACGTGCGCTTTCCTTCCAGGCTGTAGCAGCAATGTCACGCTTCCCATCGCGTGGATCAAAGGATCTGTGGTTTTCCCTCGAGGCTTTCCCTCGAGGCTTTCCCACAGGGCTGTCCCACGTGCCACCGTGGAGTGAGTCGATCCTCGGAGTGAAAGATGAGCCAGTGCAGGGCAAAGAGGTTCCTCTGGAATGGACTGAGACATCTGGGGGACTCTTGGAATGGTGGTACGACCATGGAGTTCCTTTCGCCTTTCCTGTTGAGAGTGCCTCCTCTTGAGATGCGACGGGAACGCCGGGAATTCTTTCCCGTTGAAAGCAGGGAAAGGATCGCACATCTCGAGCTAGGAGGGGGAAACGGGGCTCCTCTGGATGTGGGCGGGACCATCGTGCTTCCTCTCGAGTGGAGACGGGTATGGCGGTGAACTTCTTGAGTTGCAGCAAGGGTGTGAAAGACCCTTTCGAAGTTCCAGAGTTTAGGTGTCATTAGTCTCCAGACGCCTCATCGGAAATAGGCCTCATCTCGCCTGGAAGGGAGAACTTCCTGGATTTTCTCGAGTTGCGGCAGGTGTTCTCGAGTTACGACGGGGACCACAGGGACCCGCCCTGGTGGCCTCAGGAGAGGCCAGTCCCCATGCGAGTTGCTAGGGGGCCTCTCGGGATTCCTCTCCCGTCGATACCGGGGCCAAAAACCTTGTGTGGAGTCAGGGCCGGAACCGAGGAATCCTCTCAGGGGCTGACATGAATCTTTGGGTACTTCTGGAGTCTCCCCATGGGAGTCAGGCCTCGTCTCGAGTGGGGGCATGCACGTGAGCTTTCCTTCCAGGCTGTAGCAGCAATGTCACGCTTCCCATCGCGTGGCTCAAAGGATCTGTGGTTTTCCCTCGAGGCTTTCCCTCGAGGCTTTCCCACAGGGCTGTCCCACGTGCCACCGTGGTGTGAGTCGATCCTCGGAGTGAAAGATGAGCCAGTGCAGGGCAAAGAGGTTCCTCTGGAATGGACTGAGACATCTGGGGGACTCTTGGAATGGTCGTACGACCATGGAGTTCCTCTCGCCTTTCCTGTTGAGAGTGCCTCCTCTTGAGATGCGACGGGAACGCCGGGAATTCTTTCCCGTTGAAAGCAGGGAAAGGATCCCTCATCTCGAGCTACGAGGGGGAAACGGGGCTCCTCTGGATGTGGGCGGGACCATCGTGCTTCCTCTCGAGTGGAGACGGGTGTGGCGGTGAACTTCTTGAGTTGCAGCAAGGGTGTGAAAGACCCTTTCGAAGTTCCAGAGGTTAGGTGTCATTAGTCTCCAGACGCCTCATCGGAAATAGGCCTCATCTCGCCTGGAAGGGGGAACTTCCTGGAATTTCTCGAGTTGTGGCAGGTGTTCTCGAGTTACGACGGGGACCTCAGGGACGCGCCCTGGTGGCCTCAGGAGAGGCCAGTCCCCATGCGAGTTGCTAGGGGGCCTCTCGGGATTCCTGTCCCGTCGATACTGGGGCCAAAAACCTTGTGTGGAGTCAGGGCCTGAACCGAGGATTCCTCTCAGGGGCTGACATGGATCTTTGGGTACTTCTGGAGTCTCCCCAGGGGAGTCAGGCCTCGTCTCGAGTCGGGGCATGCACGTGCACTTTCCTTCCAGGCTGTAGCAGCAATGTCACGCTTCCCGTGGCGTGGATCAAAGGATCTGTGGTTTTCCCTCGAGGCTTTCCCTCGAGGCTTTCCCACAGGGCTGTCCCACGTGCCACCGTGGTGTGAGTCAATCCTCGGCGTGAAAGATGAGCCAGTGCAGGGCAAAGAGGTTCCTCTGGAATGGACTGAGACATCTGGAGGACTCTTGGAATGGTGGTACGCCCATGGAGTACCTCTCGCCTTGCTGTTGAGAGTGCCTTCTCTTGAGATGGGACGGGAACACCGGGAATTCTTTCCCGTTGAAAGCAGGGAAAGGATCCCTCATCTCGAGCTACGAGGGGGAAACGGGGCTCCTCTGGATGTGGGCGGGACCATCGTGCTTCCTCTCGAGTGGAGACGGGTATGGCGGTGAACTTCTTGAGTTGCAGCAAGGGTGTGAAAGACCCTTTCGAAGTTCCAGAGGTTAGGTGTCATTAGTCTCCAGACGCCTGATCGGAAATAGGCCTCATCTCGCCTGGAAGGGAGAACTTCCTGGATTTTCTCGAGTTGCGGCAGGTGTTCTCGAGTTACGACGGGGACCTCAGGGACCCGCCCTGGTGGCCTCAGGAGAGGCCAGTCCCCATGCGACTTGCTAGGGGGCCTCTCGGGATTCCTCTCCCGTCGATACCGGGGCCAAAAACCTTGTGTGGAGTCAGGGCCGGAACCGAGGATTCCTGTCAGGGGCTTACATGGATCTTTGGGTACTTCTGGAGTCTCCCCAGGGGAGTCAGGCCTCGTCTCGAGTCGGGGCATGCACGTGCACTTTCCTTCCAGGCTGTAGCAGCAATGTCACGCTTCCCGTGGCGTGGATCAAAGGATCTGTGGTTTTCCCTCGAGGCTTTCCCTCGAGGCTTTCCCACAGGGCTGTCCCACGTGCCACCGTGGTGTGAGTCGATCCTCGGCGTGAAAGATGAGCCAGTGTAGGGCAAAGAGCTTCCTCTGGAATGGACTGAGACATCTGGGGGACTCTTGGAATGGTGGTACGACCATGGAGTTCCTCTCGCCTTTCCTGTTGAGAGTGCCTCCTCTTGAGATGCGACGGGAACGCCGGGAATTCTTTCCCGTTGAAAGCAGGGAAAGGATCACTCATCTCGAGCTACGAGGGGGAAACGGGGCTCCTCTGGATGTGGGCGGGACTATCGTGCTTCCTCTCGAGTGGAGACGGGTATGGCGGTGAACTTCTTGAGTTGCAGCAAGGGTGTGAAAGACCCTTTCGAAGTTCCAGAGGTTAGGTGTCATTAGTCTCCAGACGCCTCATCGGAAATAGGCCTCATCTCGCCTGGAAGGGAGAACTTCCTGGATTTTCTCGAGTTGCGGCAGGTGTTCTCGAGTTACGACGGGGACCTCAGGGACCCGCCCTGGTGGCCTCAGGAGAGGCCAGTCCCCATGCGAGTTGCTAGGGGGCCTCTCGGGATTCCTCTCCCGTCGATACCGGGGCCAAAAACCTTGTGTGGAGTCAGGGCCGGAACCGAGGATTCCTCTCAGGGGCTGACATGGATCTTTGGGTCCTTCTGGAGTCTCCCCATGGGAGTCAGGCCTCGTCTCGAGTGGGGGCATGCACGTGCGCTTTCCTTCCAGGCTGTAGCAGCAATGTCACGCTTCCCATCGCGTGGATCAAAGGATCTGTGGTTTTCCCTCGAGGCTTTCCCTCGAGGCTTTCCCACAGGGCTGTCCCACGTGCCACCGTGGAGTGAGTCGATCCTCGGAGTGAAAGATGAGCCAGTGCAGGGCAAAGAGGTTCCTCTGGAATGGACTGAGACATCTGGGGGACTCTTGGAATGGTGGTACGACCATGGAGTTCCTTTCGCCTTTCCTGTTGAGAGTGCCTCCTCTTGAGATGCGACGGGAACGCCGGGAATTCTTTCCCGTTGAAAGCAGGGAAAGGATCGCACATCTCGAGCTAGGAGGGGGAAACGGGGCTCCTCTGGATGTGGGCCGGACCATCGTGCTTCCTCTCGAGTGGAGACGGGTATGGCGGTGAACTTCTTGAGTTGCAGCAAGGGTGTGAAAGACCCTTTCGAAGTTCCAGAGTTTAGGTGTCATTAGTCTCCAGACGCCTCATCGGAAATAGGCCTCATCTCGCCTGGAAGGGAGAACTTCCTGGATTTTCTCGAGTTGCGGCAGGTGTTCTCGAGTTACGACGGGGACCTCAGGGACCCGCCCTGGTGGCCTCAGGAGAGGCCAGTCCCCATGCGAGTTGCTAGGGGGCCTCTCGGGATTCCTCTCCCGTCGATACCGGGGCCAAAAACCTTCTGTGGAGTCAGGGCCGGAACCGAGGATTCCTCTCAGGGGCTGACATGGATCTTTGGGTCCTTCTGGAGTCTCTCCATGGGAGTCAGGCGTCGTCTCGAGTGGGGGCATGCACGTGCGCTTTCCTTCCAGGCTGTAGCAGCAATGTCACGCTTCCCATCGCGTGGATCAAAGGATCTGTGGTTTTCCCTCGAGGCTTTCCCTCGAGGCTTTCCCACAGGGCTGTCCCACGTGCCACCGTGGTGTGAGTCGATCCTCGGAGTGAAAGATGAGCCAGTGCAGGGCAAAGAGGTTCCTCTGGAATGGACTGAGACATCTGGGGGACTCTTGGAATGGTGGTACGACCATGGAGTTCCTCTCGCCTTTCCTGTTGAGAGTGCCTCCTCTTGAGATGCGACGGGAACCCCGGGAATTCTTTCCAGTTGAAAGCAGGGAAAGGATCGCTCATCTCGAGCTAGGAGGGGGAAACGGGGCTCCTCTGGATGTGGGCGGGACCATCGTGCTTCTTCTAGAGTGGAGACGGGTATGGCGGTGAACTTCTTGAGTTGCAGCAAGGGTGTGAAAGACCCTTTCGAAGTTCCAGAGTTTAGGTGTCATTAGTCTCCAGACGCCTCATCGGAAATAGGCCTCATCTCGCCTGGAAGGGAGAACTTCCTGGATTTTCTCGAGTTGCGGCAGGTGTTCTCGAGTTACGACGGGGATCTCAGGGACCCGCCCTGGTGGCCTCAGGAGAGGCCAGTCCCCATGCGAGTTGCTAGGGGGCCTCTCGGGATTCCTCTCCCGTCGATACCGGGGCCAAAAACCTTGTGTGGAGTCAGGGCCGGAACCGAGGAATCCTCTCAGGGGCTGACATGAATCTTTGGGTACTTCTGGAGTCTCCCCATGGGAGTCAGGCCTCGTCTCGAGTGGGGGCATGCACGTGCGCTTTCCTTCCAGGCTGTAGCAGCAATGTCACGCTTCCCATCGCGTGGATCAAAGGATCTGTGGTTTTCCCTCGAGGCTTTCCCTCGAGGCTTTCCCACAGGGCTGTCCCACGTGCCACCGTGGTGTCAGTCGATCCTCGGAGTGAAAGATGAGCCAGTGCAGGGCAAAGAGGTTCCTCTGGAATGGACTGAGACATCTGAGGGACTCTTGGAATGGTCGTACGACCATGGAGTTCCTCTCGCCTTTCCTGTTGAGAGTGCCTCCTCTTGAGATGTGACGGGAACGCCGGGAATTCTTTCCCGTTGAAAGCAGGGAAAGGATCCCTCATCTCGAGCTACGAGGGGGAAACGGGGCTCCTCTGGATGTGGGCGGGACCATCGTGCTTCCTCTCGAGTGGAGACGGGTGTGGCGGTGAACTTCTTGAGTTGCAGCAAGGGTGTGAAAGACCCTTTCGAAGTTCCAGAGGTTAGGTGTCATTAGTCTCCAGACGCCTCATCGGAAATAGTCCTCATCTCGCCTGGAAGGGGGAACTTCCTGGAATTTCTCGAGTTGTGGCAGGTGTTCTCGAGTTACGACGGGGACCTCAGGGACCCGCCCTGGTGACCTCAGGAGAGGCCAGTCCCCATGCGACTTGCTAGGGGGCCTCTCGGGATTCCTCTCCCGTCGATACCGGGGCCAAAAACCTTGTGTGGAGTCAGGGCCGGAACCGAGGATTCCTCTCAGTGGCTGACATGGATCTTTGGGTACTTCTGGAGTCTCCCCATGGGAGTCAGGCCTCGTCTCGAGTGGGGGCATGCACGGGCGCTTTCCTTCAAGGCTGTAGCAGCAATGTCACGCTTCCCGTGGCGTGAATCAAACGATCTGTGGTTTTCCCTCGAGGCTTTCCCTCGAGGCTTTCCCACAGGGCTGTCCCACGTGCCACCGTGGTGTGAGTCGATCCTCGGCGTGAAAGATGAGCCAGTGTAGGGCAAAGAGCTTCCTCTGGAATGGACTGAGACATCTGGGGGACTCTTGGAATGGTGGTACGACCATGGAGTTCCTCTCGCCTTTCCTGTTGAGAGTGCCTCCTCTTGAGATGCGACGGGAACGCCGGGAATTCTTTCCCGTTGAAAGCAGGGAAAGGATCCCTCATCTCGAGCTACGAGGAGGAAACGGGGCTCCTCTGGATGTGGGCGGGACTATCGTGCTTCCTCTCGAGTGGAGACGGGTATGGCGGTGAACTTCTTGAGTTGCAGCAAGGGTGTGAAAGACCCTTTCGAAGTTCCAGAGGTTAGGTGTCATTAGTCTCCAGACGCCTCATCGGAAATAGGCCTCATCTCGCCTGGAAGGGAGAACTTCCTGGATTTTCTCGAGTTGCGGCAGGTGTTCTCGAGTTTCGACGGGGACCTCAGGGACCCGCCCTGGTGGCCTCAGGAGAGGCCAGTCCCCATGCGAGTTGCTAGGGGGCCTCTCGGGATTCCTCTCCCGTCAATACCGGGGCCAAAAACCTTGTGTGGAGTCAGGGCCGGAACCGAGGATTCCTCTCAGGGGCTGACATGGATCTTTGGGTTCTTCTGGAGTCTCCCCATGGGAGTCAGGCCTCGTCTCGAGTGGGGGCATGCACGTGCGCTTTCCTTCCAGGCTGTAGCAGCAATGTCACGCTTCCCATAGCGTGGATCAAAGGATCTGTGGTTTTCCCTCGAGGCTTTCCCTCGAGGCTTTCCCACAGGGCTGTCCCACGTGCCACCGTGGTGTGAGTCGATCCTCGGCGTGAAAGATGAGCCAGTGCAGGGCAAAGAGGTTCCTCTGGAATGGACTGAGACATCTGCGGGACTCTTGGAATGGTGGTACGACCATGGAGTTCCACTCGCCTTTCCTGTTGAGAGTGCCTCCTCTTGAGATGCGACGGGAACGCCGGGAATTCTTTCCCGTTGAAAGCAGGGAAACGATCGCTCATCTCGAGCTAGGAGGGGGAAATGGGGCTCCTCTGGATGTGGGCGGGACCATCGTGCTTCCTCTAGAGTGGAGACGGGTATGGCGGTGAACTTCTTGAGTTGCAGCAAGGGTGTGAAAGACCCTTTCGAAGTTCCAGAGTTTAGGTGTCATTAGTCTCCAGACGCTTGATCGGAAATAGGCCTCATCTCGCCTGGAAGGGAGAACTTCCTGGATTTTCTCGAGTTGCGGCAGGTGTTCTCGAGTTACGACGGGGACCTCAGGGACCCGCCCTGGTGGCCTCAGGAGAGGCCAGTCCCCATGCGACTTGCTAGGGGGCCTCTCGGGATTCCTCTCCCGTCGATACCGGGGCCAAAAACCTTGTGTGGAGTCAGGGCCGGAAACGAAGATTCCTCTCAGGGGCTGACATGGATCTTTGGGTACTTCTGGAGTCTCCCCAGGGGAGTCAGGCCTCGTCTCGAGTCGGGGCATGCACGTGCACTTTCCTTCCAGGCTGTAGCAGCAATGTCACGCTTCCCGTGGCCTGGATCAATGGATCTGTGGTTTTCCCTCGAGGCTTTCCCTCGAGGCTTTCCCACAGGGCTGTCCCACGTGCCACCGTGGTGTTAGTCGATCCTCGGCGTGAAAGATGAGCCAGTGCAGGGCAAAGAGTTTCCTCTGGAATGGACTGAGACATCTGGGGGACTCTTGGAATGGTGGTACGACCATGGAGTTCCTCTCTCCTTTCCTGTTGAGAGTGCCTCCTCTTGAGATGCGACGGGAACGCCGGGAATTCTTTCCCGTTGAAAGCAGGGAAAGGATCCCTCATCTCGAGCTCCGAGGGGGAAACGGGGCTCCTTTGGATGTGGGCGGGACCAACGTGCTTCCTCTCGAGTGGAGACGGGTATGGCGGTGAACTTCTTGAGTTGCAGCAAGGGTGTGAAAGACCCTTTCGAAGTTCCAGAGGTTAGGTGTCATTAGTCTCCAGACGCCTCATCGGAAATAGGCCTCATCTCGCCTGGAAGGGGGAACTTCCTGGAATTTCTCGAGTTGTGGCAGGTGTTCTCGAGTTACGACGGGGACCTCAGGGACCCGCCCTGGTGGCCTCAGGAGAGGCCAGTCCCCATGCGAGTTGCTAGGGGGCCTCTCGGGATTCCTCTCCCGTCGATACCGGGGCCAAAAACCTTGTGTGGAGTCAGGGCCTGAACCGAGGATTCCTCTAAGGGGCTGACATGGATCTTTGGGTACTTCTGGAGTCTCCCCAGGGGAGTCAGGCCTCGTCTCGAGTCGGGGCATGCACGTGCACTTTCCTTCCAGGCTGTAGCAGCAATGTCACGCTTCCCGTGGCGTGGATCAAAGGATCTGTGGTTTTCCCTCGAGGCTTTCCCTCGAGGCTTTCCCACAGGGCTGTCCCACGTGCCACCGTGGTGTGAGTCGATCCTCGGCGTGAAAGATGAGCCAGTGCAGGGCAAAGAGGTTCCTCTGGAATGGACTGAGACATCTGGGGGACTCTTGAAATGGTGGTACGACCATGCAGTTCCTCTCGCCTTTCTTGTTGAGAGTGCCTCCTCTTGAGATGCGACGGGAACGCCGGGAATTCTTGCCCGTTGAAAGCAGGGAAAGGATCCCTCATCTCGAGCTACGAGGGGGAAACGGGGCTCCTCTGGATGTGGGCGGGACCATCGTGCTTCCTCTCGAGTGAAGACGGGTATGGCGGTGAACTTCTTGAGTTGCAGCAAGGGTGTGAAAGACCCTTTCGAAGTTCCAGAGGTTAGGTGTCATTAGTCTCCAGACGCCTGATCGGAAATAGGCCTCATCTCGCCTGGAAGGGAGAAATTCCTGGATTTTCTCGAGTTGCGGCAGGTGTTCTCGAGTTACGACGGGCACCACAGGGACCCGCCCTGATGGCCTCAGGAGAGGCCAGTCCCCATGCGACTTGCTAGGGGGCCTCTCGGGATTCCTCTCCCGTCGATACCGGGGCCAAAAACCTTGTGTGGAGTCAGGGCCGGAACCGAGGATTCCTCTCAGGGGCTGACATGGATGTTTGGGTACTTCTGGAGTCTCCCCAGGGGAGTCAGGCCTCGGCTCGAGTGGGGGCATGCACGTGCGCTTTCCTTCCAGGCTGTAGCAGCAATGTCACGCTTCCCGTGGCGTGGATCAAAGGATCTGTGGTTTTCCCTCGAGGCTTTCCCTCGAGGCTTTCCCACTGGGCTGTCCCACGTGCCACCGTGGTGTGAGTCGATCCTCGGCGTGAAAGATGAGCCAGTGCAGGGCAAAGAGGTTCCTCTGGAATGGACTGAGACATCTGGGGGACTCTTGGAATGGTGGTAAGACCATGGAGTTCCTCTCGCCTTTCCTGTTGAGAGTGCCTCCTCTTGAGATGCGACGGGAACGCCGGGAATTCTTTCCCGTTGAAAGCAGGGAAAGGATCGCTCATCTCGAGCTAGTAGGGGGAAAGGGGGCTCCTCTGGATGTGGGCGGGACGATCGTGCTTCCTCTCGAGTGGAGACGGGTATGGCGGTGAACTTCTTGAGTTGCAGCAAGGGTGTGAAAGACCCTTTCGAAGTTCCAGAGGTTAGGTGTCATTAGTCTCCAGACGCCTCATCGGAAATAGGCCTCATCTCGCCTGGAAGGGAGAACTTCCTGGATTTTCTCGAGTTGCGGCAGGTGTTCTCGAGTTACGACGGGGACCTCAGGGACCCGCCCTGGTGGCCTCAGGAGAGGCCAGTCCCCATGCGAGGTGCTAGGGGGCCTCTCGGGATTCCTCTCCCGTCGATACCGGGGCCAAAAACCTTGTGTGGAGTCACGGCCGGAACCGAGGATTCCTCTCAGGGGCTGACATGGATCTTTGGGTACTTCTGGAGTCTCCCCATGGGAGTATGGCCTCGTCTCGAGTGGGGGCATGCACGTGCGCTTTCCTTCCAGGCTGTAGCAGCAATGTCACGCTTCCCGTGGCGTGGATCAAAGGATCTGTGGTTTTCCCTCGAGGCTTTCCCTCGAGGCTTTCCCACAGGGCTGTCCCACGTGCCACCGTGGTGTGAGTCGATCCTCGGCGTGAAAGATGAGCCAGTGCAGGGCAAAGAGGTTCCTCTGGAATGGACTGAGACATCTGGGGGACTCTTGGAATGGTGGTACGACCATGGAGTTCCCCTCGCCTTTCCTGTTGAGAGTGCCTCCTCTTGAGATGCGACGGGAACGCCAGGAATTCTTTCCCGTTGAAAGCAGGGAAATGATCCCTCATCTCGAGCTACGAGGGGGAAACGGGGCTCCTCTGGATGTGGGCGGGACCATCGTGCTTCCTCTCGAGTGGAGACGGGTGTGGCGGTGAACTTCTTGAGTTGCAGCAAGGGTGTGAAAGACCCTTTCGAAGTTCCAGAGGTTAGGTGTCATTAGTCTCCAGACGCCTCATCGGAAATAGGCCTCATCTCGCCTGGAAGGGGGAACTTCCTGGAATTTCTCGAGTTGTGGCAGGTGTTCTCGAGTTACGACGGGGACCTCAGGGACCCGCCCTGGTGGCCTCAGGAGAGGCCAGTCCCCATGCAAGTTGCTAGGGGGGCTCTCGGGATTCCTCTCCCGTCGATACCGGGGCAAAAACCTTGTGTGGAGTCAGGGCCGGAACCGAGGATTCCTCTCAGGGGCTGACATGGATCTTTGGGTACTTCTGGAGTCTCCCCAGGGGAGTCAGGCCTCGTCTCGAGTCGGGGCATGCACGTGCACTTTCCTTCCAGGCTGTAGCAGCAATGTCACGTTTCCCGTGGCGTGGATCAAAGGATCTGTGGTTTTCCCTCGAGGCTTTCCCTCGAGGCTTTCCCACAGGGCTGTCCCACGTGCCACCGTGGTGTGAGTCGATCCTCGGCGTGAAAGATGAGCCAGTGCAGGGCAAAGAGGTTCCTCTGGAATGGAAAGAGACATTTGGGGGACTCTTGGAATGGTGGTACGGCCATGGAGTTCCTCTCGCCTTTCCTGTTGAGAGTGCCTCCTCTTGAGATGCGACGGGAACGCAGGAATTCTTTCCCGTTGAAAGCAGGGAAAGGATCCCTCATCTCGATCTCCGAGGGGGAAACGGGGCTCCTCTGGATGGGGGCGGGACCATCGTTCTTCCTCTCGAGTGGAGATGGGTATGGCGGTGAACTTCTTGAGTTGCAGCAAGGGTGTGAAAGACCCTTTCGAAGTTCCAGAGGTTAGGTGTCATTAGTCTCCAGACGCCTCATCGGAAATAGGCCTCATCTCGCTGGAAGGGAGAACTTCCTGGATTTTCTCGAGTTGCGGCAGGTGTTCTCGAGTTACGACGGGGACCTCAGGGACCCGCCCTGGTGGCCTCAGGAGAGGCCAGTCCCCATGCGAGTTGCTAGGGGGCCTCTCGGGATTCCTCTCCCGTCGATACCCGGGCCAAAAACCTTGTGTGGAGTCTGGGCCGGAACCGAGGATTCCTCTCACGGGCTGATATGGATCTTTGGGTACTTCTGGAGTCTCGCCAGGGGAGAAAGGCCTCATCTCGAGTGGGGGCATGCACGTGCACTTTCCTTCCAGGCTGTAGCAACAATGTCACGCTTCCCATCGCGTGGATCAAAGGATCTGTGGTTTTCCCTCGAGGCTTTCCCTCGAGGCTTTCCCACAGGGCTGTCCCACGTGCCACCGTGGTGTGAGTCGATCCTCGGCGTGAAAGATGAGCCAGTGCAGGGCAAAGAGGTTCCTCTGGAATGGACTGAGACATCTGGGGGACTCTTGGAATGGTGGTACGACCATGGAGTTCCTCTCGCCTTTCCTGTTGAGAGTGCCTCCTCTTGAGATGCGACGGGAACGCCGGGAATTCTTTCCCGTTGAAAGCAGGGAAAGGATCGCTCATCTCGAGCTAGGAGGGGGAAACGGGGCTCCTCTGGATGTGGGCGGGACCATCGTGCTTCCTCTAGAGTGGAGACGGGTATGGCGGTGAACTTCTTGATTTGCAGCAAGGGTGTGAAAGACCCTTTCGAAGTTCCAGAGTTTAGGTGTCATTAGTCTCCAGACGCCTCATCGGAAATAGGCCTCATCTCGCCTGGTAGGGAGAACTTCCTGGATTTTCTCGAGTTGCGGCAGGTGTTCTCGAGTTACGACGGGGACCTCAGGGACCCGCCCTGGTGGCCTCAGGAGAGGCCAGTCCCCATGCGAGTTGCTAGGGGGCCTCTCGGGATTCCTCTCCCGTCGATACCGGGGCCAAAAACCTTGTGTGGAGTCAGGGCCGGAACCGAGGATTCCTCTCAGGGGCTGACATGGATGTTTGGGTACTTCTGGAGTCTCCCCAGGGGAGTCAGGCCTCGGCTCGAGTGGGGGCATGCACGTGCGCTTTCCTTCCAGGCTGTAGCAGCAATGTCACGCTTCCCGTGGCGAGGATCAAAGGATCTGTGGTTTTCCCTCGAGGCTTTCCCTCGAGGCTTTCCCACAGGGCTGTCCCACGTGCCACCGTGGTGTGAGTCGATCCTCGGCGTGAAAGATGAGCCAGTGTACGGCAAAGAGGTTCCTCTGGAATGGACTGAGACATCTGAGGGACTCTTGGAATGGTGGTACGACCATGGAGTTCCTCTCGCCTTTCCTGTTGAGAGTGCCTCCTCTTGAGATGTGACGGGAAGGCCGGGAATTCTTTGCGTTGAAAGCAGGGAAAGAATCCCTCATCTCGAGCTTCGAGGGGGAAACGGGGCTCCTCTCGATGTGGGCGGGACCATCGTGCTTCCTCTAGAGTGGAGACGGGTATGGCGGTGAACTTCTTGAGTTGCAGCAAGGGTGTGAAAGACCCTTTCGAAGTTCCAGAGGTTAGGTGTCATTCGTCTCCAGACGCATCATCGGAAATAGGCCTCATCTCGCCTAGAAGGGAGAACTTCCTGGATATTCTCGAGTTGTGGCAGGTGTTCTCGAGTTATGACGGGGACCTCAGGGACCCGCCCTGGTGGCCTCAGTAAAGGCCAGTCCCCATGCGAGTTGCTAGGGGGCCTCTCGGGATTCCTCTCCCGTCGATACCGGGGCCAAAAACATTGTCTGGAGTCAGGGCTGGAACCGAGGATTCCTCTCAGGGGCTGACATGGATCTTTGGGTACTTCTGGAGTCTCCCCAGGGGAGTCAGGACTCGTCTCGAGTGGGGGCATGCACGTGTGCTTTCCTTCCAGGCTGTAGCAGCAATGTCACGCTTCCCGTGGCGTGGATCAAAGGATCTGTGGTTTTCCCTCGAGGCTTTCCCACAGGGCTGTCCCACGTGCCACTGTGGTGTGAGTCGACTTCTCCGTGAAAGATGAGCCAGTGCAGGGCAAAGAGGTTCCTCTGGAATGGAATGAGACATCTGGGGGACTCTTGGAATGGTGGTACGGCCATGGAGTTCCTCTCGCCTTTCCTGTTGAGAGTGCCTCCTCTTGAGATGCGACGGGAACGCAGGAATTCTTTCCCGTTGAAAGCAGGGAAAGGATCCCTCATCTCGATCTTGAGGGGGAAACGGGGCTCCTCTGGATGGGGGCGGGACCATCGTTCTTCCTCTCGAGTGGAGACGGGTATGGCGGTGAACTTCTTGAGTTGCAGCAAGGGTGTGAAAGACCCTTTCGAAGTTCCAGAGGTTAGGTGTCATTAGTCTCCAGACGCCTCATCGGAAATAGGCCTCATCTCGCTGGAAGGGAGAACTTCCTGGATTTTCTCGAGTTGCGGCAGGTGTTCTCGAGTTACGACGGGGACCTCAGGGACCCGCCCTGGTGGCCTCAGGAGAGGCCAGTCCCCATGCGAGTTGCTGGGAGGACACTCGGGATTCCTCTCCCGTCGATACTGGGGCCAAAAACTTGTGTGGAGTCAGGGCCGGAACCGAGAATTCCTCTCAATGGCTGACATGGATCTTTGGGTACTTCAGGAGTCTCCCCAGGGGAGTCAGGCCTCGTCTCGAGTGGGGGCATGCACGTGCGCTTTCCTTCCAGGCTGTAGCAGCAATGTCACGCTTCCCATCGCGTGGATCAAAGGATCTGTGGTTTTCCCTCGAGGCGTTCCCTCGAGGCTTTCCCACAGGGCTGTCCCACGTGCCACCGTGGTGTGAGTCGATCCTCGGCGTGAAAGATGAGCCAGTGCAGGGCAAAGAGGTTCCTCTGGAATGGACTGAGACATCTCGGGGACTCTTGGAATGGTGGTACGACCATGGAGTTCCTCTCGCCTTTCCTGTTGAGAGTGCCTCCTCTTGAGATGTGACGGGAACGCTGGGAATTCTTTGCGTTGAAAGCAGGGAAAGGATCCCTCATCTCGAGCTTCGAGGGGGAAACGGGGCTCCTCTGGATGTGGGCGGGACCATCGTGCTTCCTCTCGAGTGGAGACGGGTATGGCGGTGAACTTCTTGAGTTGCAGCAAGGGTGTGAAAGACCCTTTCGAAGTTCCAGAGGTTAGGTGTCATTAGTCTCCAGACGCCTCATCGGAAATAGGCTTCATCTCGCCTGGGAGGGAGAACTTCCTGGATTTTCTCGAGTTGCGGCAGGTGTTCTCGAGTTACGACGGGGACCTCAGGGACCCGCCCTGGTGGCCTCAGGGGAGGCCAGTACCCATGCGAGTTGCTATGGGGCCTCTCGGGATTAATCTCCCGTCGATACCGGGGCCAAAAACCTTGTGTGGAGTCAGGGCCGGAACCGAGGATTCCTCTCAGGGGCTGACATGGATCTTTGGGTACTTCTGGAGTCTCCCCAGGGGAGTCAGGCCTCGGCTCGAGTGGGGGCATGCACGTGCGATTTCCTTCCAGGCTGTAGCAGCGATGTCACGCATCCCGTCGCGTGGAGTAATGGATCTGTGGTTTTCCCTCGAGGCTTTCCCACAGGGCTGTCCCACGTGCCACCGTGGTGTGAGTCGATCCTCGGCGTGAAAGATGAGCCAGTGCAGGGCAAAGAGGTTCCTCTGGAATGGACTGAGACATCTGGGGGACTCTTGGAATGGTGGTAAGACCATGGAGTTCCGCTCGCCTTTCCTGTTGAGAGTGCCTCCTCTTGAGATGCGACGGGAACGCCGGGAATTCTTTCCCGTTGAAAGCAGGGAAAGGATCCCTCATCTCGAGCTACGAGGGGGAAACGGGGCTCCTCTGGATGTGGGCGGGACCATCGTGCTTCCTCTCGAGTGGAGACGGGTATGGCGGTGAACTTCTTGAGTTGCAGCAAGGGTGTGAAAGACCCTTTCGAAGTTCCAGAGGTTAGGTGTCATTAGTCTCCAGACGCCTCATCGGAAATAGGCCTCATCTCGCCTGGAAGGGAGAACTTCCTGGATTTTCTCGAGTTGCGGCAGGTGTTCTCGAGTTACGACGGGGACCTCAGGGACCCGCCCTGGTGGCCTCAGGAGAGGCCAGTCCCCATGCGAGTTGCTGGGAGGCCTCTCGGGATTCCTCTCCCGTCGATACCGGGGCCAAAAACCTTGTGTGGAGTCAGGGCCGGAACCGAGAATTCCTCTCAAGGGCTGACATGGATCTTTGTGTACTTCTGGAGTCTCCCCAGGGGAGTCAGGCCTCGTCTCGAGTGGGGGCATGCACGTGCGCTTTCCTTCCAGGCTGTAGCAGCAATGTGACGCTTCCCGTCGCGTGGATCAAAGGATCTGTGGTTTTCCCTCGAGGCTTTCCCTCGAGGCTTTCCCACAGGGCTGCCCCACGTGCCACCGTGGTGTGAGTCGATCCTCGGCGTGAAAGATGAGCCAGTGCAGGGCAAAGAGGTTCCTCTGGAATGGACTGAGACATCTGGGGGACTTTTGGAATGGTGGTACGACCATGGAGTTTCTCTCGCCTTTCCTGTTGAGAGTGCCTCCTCTTGAGATGCGACGGGAACGCCGGGAATTCTTTCCCGTTGAAAGCAGGGAAAGGATCCCTCATCTCGAGCTACGAGGGGGAAACGGGGCTCCTCTGGATGTGGGCGGGACCATCGTGCATCCTCTCGAGTGGAGACGGGTATGGCGGTGAACTTCTTGAGTTGCAGCAAGGGTGTGAAAGACCCTTTCGAAGTTCCAGAGGTTAGGTGTCATTAGTCTCCAGACGCCTCATCGGAAATAGGCCTCATCTCGCCTGGAAGGGAGAACTTCCTGGATTTTCTCGAGTTGCGGCAGGTGTTCTCGAGTTACGACGGGGACCTCAGGGACCCGCCCTGGTGGCCTCAGGAGAGGCCAGTCCCCATGCGAGTTGCTAGGGGGCCTCTCGGGATTACTCTCCCGTCGATACCGGGGCCAAAAACCTTGTGTAGAGTCAGGGCCGGAACCGAGGATTCCTCTCAGGGGCTGACATGGATCTTTGGGTACTTCTGGAGTCTCCCCAGGGGAGTCAGGCCTCCTCTCGAGTGGGGGCATGCACGTGCGCTTTCCTTCCAGGCTGTAGCAGCAATGTCACGCTTCCCGTCGCGTGGATCATAGGATCTGTGGTTTTCCATCTTGGCTTGCCCACAGGGCTGTCCCACGTGCCACCGTGGTGTGAGTCGATCCTCGGCGTGAAAGATGAGCCAGTGAAGGGCAAAGAGGTTCCTCTGGAATGGAGTGAGATATCTGGGGGACTCTTGGAATGGTGGGACGACCATGGAGTTCCTCTCGCCTTTCCTGTTGAGAGTGCCTCCTCTTGAGATGCGACGGGAACGCCGGGAATTCTTTCCCGTTGAAAGTAGGGAAAGGATCCCTCATCTCGAGCTATGAGGGGGAAACGGGGCTCCTTTGGATGTGGGCGGGACCATCGTGCTTCCTCTCGAGTGGAGACGGGTATGGCGGTGAACTTCTTGAGTTGCAGCAAGGGTGTGAATGAACCTTTCGAAGTTCCAGAGGTTCCGTGTCATTAGTCTCCAGTCGCCTCATCGGAAATAGGCCTCATCTCGCCTGGAAGGGAGAACTTCCTGGATTTTCTCGAGTTGCGGCAGGTGTTCTCGAGTTACGACGGGGACCTAAGGGACCAGCCCTGGTGGCCTCAGGAAAGGCCAGTCCCCATGCGAGTAGCTAGGGGGCCTCTCGGGATTCCTCTCCCGTCGATACCGGGGCCAAAATCCTTGTGTGGAGTCAGGGCCGGAACCGAGGATTCCTCTCATGGGCTGACATGGATATTTGGGTACTTCTGGAGTCTCCCCTGGGGAGTCCTGCCTCGTCTCGAGTGGGGGCATGCACGTGAGCTTTCCTTCCAGACTGTAGCAGCAATGTCCAGATTCCCGTCGTGTGGATCAAAGGATCTGTGGTTTTCCCTGGAGACTTTCTTTCTAGGCTTTCCCACCGGGCTGTCCCACGTGCCACCGTGGTGTTAGTCGATCCTCGGCGTGAAAGATGAGCCAGTGCAGGGCAAAGAGGTTTCTCTGGAATGGACTGAGACATCTGGGGGACTCTTGGAATGGTGGTACGACCATGGAGTTCCTCTCGCCTTTCCTGTTGAGAGTGCCTCCTCTTGAGATGCGATGGGAACGCCGGGAATTCTTTCCCGTTGAATGCAGGGAAAGGATCCCTCATCTCGAGCTACGAGGGTGAAACGGGGCTCCTCTGGATGTGGGCGGGACCATCGTGCTTCCTCTCGAGTGGAGATAGGTATGGCGGTGAACTTCTTGAGTTGCAGCAAGGGTGTGAAAGACCCTTTCGAAGTTCCAGAGGTTAGGTGTCATTAGTCTCCAGACGCCTCATCGGAAATAGGCCTCATCTCGCCTGGAAGGGAGAACTTCCTGGATTTTCTCGAGTTGCGGCAGGTGTTCTCGAGTTACGACGGGGACCTCAGGGACCCGCCCTGATGGCCTCAGGAGAGGCCAGGCCCATGCGAATTGCTAGGGGGCCTCTCGGGATTCCTCTCCTGTCGATACCGGGGCCAAAAACCTTGTGTGGAGTCAGGGCCAGAACCGAGGATTCCTCTCAGGGGTGACATGGATCTTTGGGTACTTCTGGAGTCTCCCCAGGGGAGTCAGGCCTCGTCTCGAGTGGGGGCATGCACGTGCGCTTTCCTTCCAGGCTGTAGCAGCAATGTCACGCTTCCCGTCGCGTAGATCAAAGGATCTGTGGTTTTTCCTCGAGGCTTTCCCTCGAGGCTTTCCCACAGGGCTGTCCCACGTGCCACCGTGGTGTGAGTCGATCCTCGGCGTGAAAGATGAGCCAGTGCAGGGCAAAGAGGTTCCTCTGGAATGGACTGAGACATCTGGGGGACTCTTGGAATGGTGGTACGACCATGGAGTTCCTCTCGCCTTTCCTGTTGAGAGTGCCTCCTGTTGAGATGCGACGGGAACGCCGGGAATTCTTTCCCGTTGAAAGCAGGGAAAGGATCCCTCATCTCGAGCTCCGAGGGGAAAACGGGGCTCCTCTGGATGTGGGCGGGACCATCGTGCTTCCTCTCGAGTGGAGACGGGTATGGCGGTGAACTTCTTGAGTTGCAGCAAGGGTGTGAAAGACCCTTTCGAAGTTCCAGAGGTTAGGTGTCATTAGTCTCCAGACGCCTCATCGGAAATAGGCCTCATCTCGCCTGGAAGGGAGAACTTCCTGGATTTTCTCGAGTTGCGGAAGGTGTTCTAGAGTTAAGACGGGGACCTCAGGTACCCGCCCTGGTGGCCTCAGGAGAGGCCATTCCCCATGCGAGTTGCTAGGGGGCCTCTCGGGATTCCTCTTCTGTTGATACCGGGGCCAAAAACCTTGTGTGGAGTCAGGGCCGGATCCGAGGATTCCTCTCAGGGGCTGACATGGATCTTTGGGTACTTCTGGAGTCTCCCCAGGGGAGTCAGGCCTCGTCTCGAGTGGGGGCATGCACGTGCGCTTTCCTTACAGGCTGTAGCAGCAATGTCACGCTTCCCGTGGAGTGGATCAAAGGATCTGTGGTTTTCCATCGAGGCTTTCCCACAGGGCTGTCCCACGTGCCACCGTGGTGTGAGTCGATCCTCGGCGTGAAAGATGAGCCAGTGAAGGGCAAAGAGGTTCCTCTGGAATGGACTGAGACATCTGGGGGACTTTTGGAATGGTGATACGACCATGGAGTTCCTCTCGCCTTTCCTGTTGAGAGTGCCTCCTCTTGAGATGCGACGGGAACGCCGGGAATTCTTTCCCGTTGAAAGCAGGGAAAGGATCCCTCATCTCGAGCTACGAGATGGATACGGGGCTCCTCTGGATGTGCGCGTGATCATCGTGCTTCCTCTCGATTGGAGATGGGTATGGCGGTGAACTTCTTGAGTTGCCGCAAGGGTGTGAAAGACCCTTTCGAATTTCCAGAGGTTAGGTGTCATTAGTCTCCAGACGCCTCATCGGAAATTGGCCTCATCTCGCCTGTAAGGGAGAACTTCCTGGATTTTCTCGAGCTGCGGCAGGTGTTCTCGAGATACGACGGGGACATCAGGGACCCGCTCTGGTGGCCTCTGGAAAGGCCAGTCCCCATGCGAGTTGCTAGGGGGCCTCTAGGGATTCCTCTCCCGTCGATATTGGGGCCAAAAACCTTGTGTGGAGTCAGGGCCGGAACCGAGGATTCCTCTCAGGGGCTGACATGAATCTTTGAGTACTTCTGGAGTCTCCCCAGGGGAGTCAGGCCTCGTGTCGAGTGGGGGCATGGACGTGCGCTTTCCTTCCAGACTGTAGCAGCAATGTCACGCTTCCCGTCGCGTGGATCAAAGGATCTGTGGTTTTCCCTCGAGGCTTTCCCACAGGGCTGCCCCACGTGCCACCTTGGTGTGAGTCGATCCTCGGCGTGAAAGATGAGCCAGTGCAGGGCAAAGAGGTTCCTCTGGAATGGACTGAGACATCTGGGGGACTCCTGGAATGGTGGTACGACCATGGAGTTCCTCTCGCCTTTCCTGTTGAGAGTGCCTCCTCTTGAGATGCGACGGGAACGCCGGGAATTCTTTCCCGTTGAAAGCAGGGAAAGGATCCCTCATCTCGAGCTACGAGGGGGAAACGGGGCTCCTCTGGATGTGGGCGGGACCATCGTGCTTCCTCTCGAGTGGAGACGGGTATGGCGGTGAACTTCTTGAGTTGCAGTAAGGGTGTGAAAGACCCTTTCGAAGTTCCAGAGGTTAGGTGTCATTAGTCTCCAGACGCCTCATCGGAAATAGGCCTCATCTCGCCTGGAAGGGAGATCTTCCTGGATTTTCTCGAGTTGCGGGAGGTGTTCTAGAGTTAAGACGGGGACCTCGGGGACCCGCCCTGGTGGCCTCAATAGAGGACAGTCCCCATGCGTGTTGCTAGGTGGCCTCTCGGGATTCCTCTCCCGTCGATACCGGGGCCAAAAAACTTGTGTGGAGTCAGGGCCGGAACCGAGGATTCCTCTCAGGGGCTGACATGGATCTTTGGGTACTTCTGGAGTCTCCCCAGCTGAGTCAGGCCTCGTCTCGAGTGGGGACATGCACGTGCGCTTTCCTTCGAGGCTGTAGCAGCAATGTCACGCTCCCCGTCGCGTGGATCAAAGGATCTGTGGTTTTCCCTCGAGGCTTTCCCTCGAGGCTTTCCCACAGGGCTGTCCCACGTGCCACCGTGGTGTGAGTCGATCCTAGGCGTGAAAGATGAGCCAGTGCAGGGCAAAGAGGTTCCTCTGGAATGGACTGAGACATCTGGGGGACTCTTGGCATGGTGGTACGACCATGGAGTTCCTCAAGCCTTTCCTGTTGAGAGTGCCTCCTCTTGAGAAGCGACGAGAACGCCGGGAATTCTTTCCCGTTGAATGCAGGGAAAGGATCCCTCATCTCGAGCTACGAGGGGGAAACGGGGCTCCTCTGGATGTGGGCGGGACCGTCGTGCTTCCTCTCGAGTGGAGATGGGTATGGCGGTGAACTTCTTGAGTTGCAGCAAGGGTGTGAAATACCCTTTCGAAGTTCCAGAGGTTAGGTGTCATTAGTCTCCAGACGCCTCATCGGAAAAAGGCCTCATCTCGCCTGGAATGGAGAACTTCCTGGATTTTTTTGAGTTGCGGCAGGTGTTCTCGATTACGACGGGGACCTCAGGGACCCGCCCTGATGGCCTTAGGAGAGGCCAGGTCCATGCGAGTTGCTAGGTGGCCTCTCGGGATTCCTCTCCTGTCGATACCGGGGCCAAAAATCTTGTGTGGAGTCAGGGCCGGAACCGAGGATTCCTCTCAGGGGTGACATGGATCTTTGGGTACTTCTGGAGTCTCCCCAGGGGAGTCAGGCCTCGTCTCGAGCGGGGGCATGCACGTGCGCTTTCCTTCCAGGCTGTAGCAGGAATGTGACGCTTCCCGTCGCGTGGATCAAAGGATCTGTGGTTTTCCCTCGAGGCTTTCCCTCGAGGCTTTCCCACAGGGCTGTCCCACGTGCCACCATGGTGTGAGTCGATCCTCGGCGTGAAAGATGAGCCAGTGCACGGCAAAGAGGTTCCTCTGGAATGGACTGAGACATCTGGGGGACTCTTGGAATGGTGGTACGACCATGGAGTTCCTCTCGCCTTTCCTGTTGAGAGTGCCTCCTCTTGAGATGCGACGTGAATGCCGGGAATTCTTTCCCGTTGAAAGCAGGGAAAGGATCCCTCATCTCGAGCTACGAGGGGGAAACGGGGCTCCTCTGGATGTGGGCGGGACCATCGTGCTTCCTCTCGAGTGGAGACGGGTATGGCGGTGAACTTCTTGAGTTGCAGCAAGGGTGTGAAAGACCCTTTCGAAGTTCCAGAGGTTAGGTGTCATTAGTCTCCAGACGCCTCATCGGAAATAGGCCTCATCTCGCCTGGAAGGGAGAACTTCCTGGATTTTCTCGAGTTGCGGCAGGTGTTCTCGAGTTACGACGGGGACCTCAGGGACCCGCCCTGGTGGCCTCAGGAGAGGCCATTCCCCATGCGAGTTGCTAGGGGGCCTCTCGGGATTCCTCTTCTGTCGATACCGGGGCCAAAAACCTTGTTTGGAGTCAGGGCCGGATCCGAGGATTCCTCTCAGGGGCTGACATGGATCTTTGGGTACTTCTGGAGTCTCCCCAGGGGAGTCAGGCCTCGTCTCGAGTGGGGGCATGCACGTGCGCTTTCCTTACAGGCTGTAGCAGCAATGTCACGCTTCCCGTGGCGTGGATCAAAGGATCTGTGGTTTTCCCTCGAGGCTTTCCCACAGGGCTGTCCCACGTGCCACCGTGGTGTGAGTCGATCCTCGGCGTGAAAGATGAGCCAGTGCAGGGCAAAGAGGTTCCTCTGGAATGGACTGAGACATCTGGGGGACTCTTGGAATGGTGGTACGACCATGGAGTTCCTCTCGTCTTTTCTGTTGAGAGTGCCTCCTCTTGAGATGCGACGGGAACGCTGGGAATTCTTTCCCGTTGAAAGCAGGGAAAGGATCCCTCATCTCGAGCTACGAGGGGGAAACGGGGCTCCTCTGGATGTGGGCGGGACCATCGTGCTTCCTCTAGAGTGGAGACGGGTATGGCGGTGAACTTCTTGAGTTGCAGCAAGGGTGTGAAAGACCCTTTCGAAGTTCCAGAGGTTAGGTGTCATTAGACTCCAGACGCCTCATCGGAAATAGGCCTCATCTCGCCTGGAAGGGAGAACTTTCTGGATTTTCTCGAGTTGCGGCAGGTGTTCTCGAGTTACGACGGGGACCTCAGGGACCCGCCCTGGTGGCCTCAGGAGAGGCCAGTCCCCATGCGAGTTGCTAGGGGGCCTCTCGGGATTCCTCTCCCGTCGATACCGGGGCCAAAAACCTTGTGTGGAGTCAGGGCCGTAACCGAGGATTCCTCTCAGGGGCTGACATGGATCTTTGGGTACTTCTGGAGTCTCCCCAGGGGAGTCAGGCCTCGTCTCGAGTGGGGGCATGCACGTGCGCTTTCCTTCCAGGCTGTAGCAGCAATATCACGCTTCCCGTCGCGTGGATAAAAGGTTTTGTGGTTTTCCCTCGAGGCTTTCCCTCGAGGCTTTCGCACAGGGCTGTCCCACGTGCCACCGTGGTGTGAGTCAATCCTCGGCGTGAAAGATGAGCCAGTGCAGGTCAAAGAGGTTCCTCTTGAATGGACTGAGACATCTGGGGGACTCTTGGAATGGTGGTACGACCCTGGAGTTCCTCTCGGCTTTTCTGTTGAGAGTGCCTCCTCTTGAGATGCGACGGGAACGCCGGGAATTCTTTCCCGTTGAAAGCAGGGAAAGGATCCCTCATCTCGAGCTCCGAGGGGGAAACGGGGCTCCTCTGGATGTGGGCGAGACCATCGTGCTTCCTCTCGAGTGGAGACGGGTATGGCGGTGAACTTCTTGAGTTGCAGCAAGGGTGTGAAAGACCCTTTCGAAATTCCAGAGGTTAGGTGTCATTAGTCTCCAGACGCCTCATCGGAAATAGGCCTCATCTTGCCTGGAAGGGAGAACTTCCTGGATTTTCTCGAGTTGCGGGAGGTGTTCTCGAGTTAAGACGGGGACCACAGGGACCCGTTCTGGTGGCCTCAGCAAAGGCCAGTCCCCATGCGAGTTGCTAGGGGGCCTCTCGTGATTCCTCTCCCGTCGATACCGGGGCCAAAAACCTTGTGTGGAGTCAGGGCCGGAACCGAAGATTCCTCTCAGGGGTGACATGGTTCTTTGGGTACTTCTGGAGACTCCCCAGGGGAATCAGGCCTCGTCTCGAGTGGGGGCATGAACGTGCGCTTTCCTTCCAGGCTGTAGCAGCAATGTCACGCTTCCCGTCGCGTGGATCAAAGGATCTGTGGTTTTCCCTCGAGGCTTTCCCTCGAGGCTTTCCCACAGGACTGTCCCACGTGCCACCGTGGTGTGAGTCGATCCTCGGCGTGAAAGATGAGCCAGTGCAGGGCAAAGAGGTTCCTCTTGAATGGACTGAGACATCTGGGGGACTCTTGGAATGGTGGTACGACCATGGAGTTCCTCTCGCCTTTTCTGTTGAGAGTGCCTCCTCTTGAGATGCGACGGGAACAATGGGAATTCTTTCCCGTTGAAAGCAGGGAAAGGATCCCTCATCTCGAGCTCCGAGGGGGAAACGGGGCTCCTCTGGATGTGGGCGGGACCATCGTGCTTCCTCTCGAGTGGAGACGGGTATGGCGGTGAACTTCTTGAGTTGCAGCAAGGGTGTGAAAGACCCTTTCGAAGTTCCAGAGGTTAGGTGTCATTAGTCTCCAGACGCCTCATCGGAAATAGGCCTCATCTGGCCTGTAAGGGAGAACTTCCTGGATTTTCTTGAGTTGCGGCAGGTGTTCTCGAGTTACGACGGGGACCTCAGGGACCCGCCCTGATGGCCTCAAGAGAGGCCAGGTCCATGCGAGTTGCTAGGTGGCCTCTCGGAATTCCTCTCCTGTCGATACCGGGGCCAAAAATCTTGTGTGGAGTCAGGGCCGGAACCGAGGATTCCTCTCAGGGGTGACATGGATCTTTGGGTACTTCTGGAGTCTCCCCAGGGGAGTCAGGCCTCGTCTCGAGCGGGGGCATGCACGTGCGCTTTCCTTCCAGGCTGTAGCAGCAATGTGACGCTTCCCGTCGCGTGGATCAAAGGATCTGTGGTTTTCCCTCGAGGCATTCCCTCGAGGCTTTCCCACAGGGCTGTCCCACGTGCCACCGTGGTGTGAGTCGATCCTCGGCGTGAAAGATGAGCCAGTGCAGGGCAAAGAGGTTCCTCTGGAATGGACTGAGATATCTGGGGGACTCTTGGAATGGTGGTACGACCATGGAGTTCCTCTCGCCTTTCCTGTTGAGAGTGCCTCCTCTTGAGATGCGACGGGAACGCCGGGAATTCTTTCCCGTTGAAAGCAGGGAAAGGATCCCTCATCTCGAGCTCCGAGGGGGAAACGGGGCTCCTCTGGATGTGGGCGAGACCATCGTGCTTCCTCTCGAGTGGAGACGGTTATGGCGGTGAACTTCTTGAGTTGCAGCAAGGGTGTGAAAGACACTTTCGAAGTTCCAGAGGTTAGGTGTCATTAGTCTCCAGACGCCTCATCGGAAATAGGCCTCATCTTGCCTGGAAGGGAGAACTTCCTGGATTTTCTCGAGTTGCGGGAGGTGTTCTCGAGTTAAGACGGGGACCTCAGGGACCCGTCCTGGTGGCCTCAGCAAAGGCCAGTCCCCATGCGAGTTGCTAGGGGGCCTCTCGGGATTCCTCTCCCGTCGATACCGGGGCCAAAAACCTTGTGTGGAGTCAGGGCCGGAACCGAGGATTCCTCTCAGGGGTGACATGGTTCTTTGGGTACTTCTGGAGACTCCCCAGGGGAGTCAGGCCTCGTCTCGAGTGGGGGAATGCACGTGCGCTTTCCTTCCAGGCTGTAGCAGCAATGTCACGCTTCCCGTCGCGTGGATCAAAGGATCTGTGGTTTTCCCTCGAGGCTTTCCCTCCAGGCTTTCCCACAGGACTGTCCCACGTGCCACCGTGGTGTGAGTCGATCCTCGGCGTGAAAGATGAGCCAGTGCAGGTCAAAGAGGTTCCTCTTGAATGGACTGAGACATCTGGGGGACTCTTGGAATGGTGGTACGACCATGGAGTTCCTCTCGCCTTTTCTGTTGAGAGTGCCTCCTCTTGAGATGCGACGGGAACGCTGGGAATTCTTTCCCGTTGAAAGCAGGGAAAGGATCCCTCATCTCGAGCTCTGAGGGGGAAACGGGGCTCCTCTGGATGTGGGCGGGACCATCGTGCTTCCTCTAGAGTGGAGACGGGTATGGCGGTGAACTTCCTGAGTTGCAGCAAGGGTGTGAAAGACCCTTTCGAAGTTCCAGAGGTTAGGTGTCATTAGTCTCCAGACGCCTCATCGGAAATAGGCCTCATCTCGCCTGGAAGGGAGAACTTCCTGGATTTGCTCGAGTTGCGGCAGGTGTTCTCGAGTTACGACGGGGACCTCAGGGACCCGCCCTGGTGGCCTCAGGAGAGGCCAGTCCCCATGCTAGTTGCTAGGGGGCCCCTCGGGATTCCTCTCCCGTCGATACCGGGGCCAAAAATCTTGTGTGGAGTCAGGGCCGGAACCGAAGATTCCTCTCAAGGGTGACATGGATCTTTGGGTACTTCTGGAGTCTCCCTAGGGGAGTCAGGCCTCGTCTCGAGTGGGGGCATGCACGTGCGCTTTCCTTCCAGGCTGTGGCAGTAATGTCACGCTTCCCGTCGCATTTATCAAAGGATCTGTGGCTTTCCCTCGAGGCTGTCACTCGAGGCTTTCCCACAGGGCTGTCCCACGTTCCACCGTGGAGTGAGTCGATCCTCGGCGTGAAAAATGAGCCAGTGCAGGTCAAAGAGGTTCCTCTGGAATGGACTGAGGCATCTAGGGGACTCTGGGAATGGTGGTACGACCATTGAGTTCAACTCGCCTTTCCTGTTGAGAGTGCCTCCTTTTGAGATGCGACGAGAATGATGGGAATTTTTTCCCGTTGAAAGCAGGGAAACGATCCCTCATCTCGAGCTACGAGGGGGAAACGGGGTTCCTCTGGATGTGGGCGGGACCATCGTGCTTCCTCCCGAGTGGAGACGGGTATGGCGGTGAACTTCTTGAATTGCAGCAAGGGTGTGAAAGACCCTTTCGAAGTTCCAGAGATTAGGTGTCATTAGATTCCAGACGCCTCATCGGAAATAGGCCTCATCTCGCCTGGAAGGGAGAACTTCCTGGATTTTCTCGAGTTGTGGCAGGTGTTCTCGAGTTACGACGGGGACCTCAGGGACCCGCCCTGGTGGCCTCAGGAGAGGCCAGTCCCCATGCGAGTTGCTAGGGGGCCTCTCGGGATTCCTCTCCCGTCGATACCGGGGCCAAAAACCTTGTGTGGAGTCAGGGCCGGGACCGAGGATTCCTCTCAGGGGCTGACATGGATCTTTGGGTACTTCTGGAGTCTCCCCAGGGGAGTCAGGCCTCGTCTCGAGTGGGGGCATGCACGTGCGCTTTCCTTCCAGGCTGTAGCAGCAATGTCACGCTTTCCGTGGCGTGGATCAAAGGATCTGTGGTTTTCCCTCGAGGCTTTCCCTCGAGGCTTTCCCACAGGGCTGTCCCACGTGCCACCGTGGTGTGAGTCGATCCTCGGCGTGAAAGATGAGCCAGTGCAGGGCAAAGAGGTTCCTCTGGAATGGACTGAGACATCTGGGGGACTCTTGGAATGGTGGTACGACCATGGTGTTCCTCTCGCCTTTCCTGTTGAGAGTGCCTCCTCTTGACATGCGACGGGAACGCCAGGAATTCTTTTCCGTTGAAAGCAGGGAAAGGATCCCTCATCTCGAGCTCCGAGGGGGAAACGGGGCTCCTCTGGATGTGGGCGGGACCATCGTGCTTCCTCTCGAGTGGAGACGGGTATGGCGGTGAACTTCTTGAGTTGCAGCAAGGGTGTGAAAGACCCTTTCGAAGTTCCAGAGGTTAGGTGTCATTAGTCTCCAGACGCCTCATCGGAAATAGGCCTCATCTCGCCTGGAAGGGAGAACTTCCTGGATTTTCTCGAGTTGCGGCAGGTGTTCTCGAGTTACGACGGGGACCTCAGGGACCCGCCCTGGTGGCCTCAGGAGAGGCCAGTCCCCATGCTAGTTGCTAGGGGGCCCCTCGGGATTCCTCTCCCATCGATACCGGGGCCAAAAACCTTGTGTGGAGTCAGGGCCGGAACCGAGGATTCCTCTCAGGGGCTGACATGGATCTTTGGGTACTTCTGGAGTCTCCCCAGGGGAGTCAGGCCTCGTCTCGAGTGGGGGCATGCACGTGCCCTTTCCTTCCAGGCTCTAGCAGCAATGTCACGCTTCCCGTCGCGTGGATCAAAGAATCTGTGGTTTTTCCTCGAGGCTTTCCCATGAGGCTTTCCCACAGGGCTGTCCCACGTGCCACCGTGGTGTGAGTCGATCCTCGGCGTGAAAGATGAGCCAGTGCAGGGCAAAGAGGTTCCTCTGGAATGGACTGAGACATCTGGGGGACTCTTGGAATGGTGGTACGACCATGGAGTTCCTCTCGCCTTTCCTGTTGAGAGTGCCTCCTCTTGAGATGCGACGGGAACGCTGGGAATTCTTTCCCGTTGAAAGCAGGGAAAGGATCCCTCATCTCGAGCTACGAGGGGGAAACGGGGCTCCTCTGGATGTGGGCGGGACCATCGTGCTTCCTCTGGAGTTAAGACGGGTATGGCGGTGAACTTCTTGAGTTGCAGCTAGGGTGTGAAAGACCCTTTCGAAGTTCCAGAGGTTAGGTGTCATTAGTCTCCAGACGCCTCATCGGAAATAGGCCTCATCTCGCCTGGAAGGGAGAACTTCCTGGATTTTCTCGAGTTGCGGCAGGTGTTCTCGAGTTACGACGGGGACCTCAGGGACCCGCCCTGGTGGCCTCAGGAGAGGCCATTCCCCATGCGAGTAGCTAGGGGGCCTCTCGGGATTCCTCTCCTGTCGATACCGGGGCCAAAAACCTTGTGTGGAGTCAGGGCCGGAACCGAAGATTCCTCTCAAGGGTGACATGGATCTTTGGGTACTTCTGGAGTCTCCCTAGGGGAGTCAGGCCTCGTCTCGAGTGGGGGCATGCACGTGCGCTTTCCTTCCAGGCTGTGGCAGTAATGTCACGCTTCCCGTCGCATTTATCAAAGGATCTGTGGCTTTCCCTCGAGGCTGTCACTCGAGGCTTTCCCACAGGGCTGTCCCACGTGCCACCGTGGAGTGAGTCGATCCTCGGCGTGAAAAATGAGCCAGTGCAGGTCAAAGAGGTTCCTCTGGAATGGACTGAGACATCTAGGGGACTCTAGGAATGGTGGTACGACCATTGAGTTCCTCTCGCCTTTCCTGTTGAGAGTGCCTCCTTTTGAGATGCGACGGGAATGATGGGAATTTTTTCCCGTTGAAAGCAGGGTAAGATCCCTCATCTCGAGCTACGAGGGGGAAACGGGGTTCCTCTGGATGTGGGCGGGACCATCGTGCTTCCTCCCGAGTGGAGACGGGTATGGCGGTGAACTTCTTGAATTGCAGCAAGGGTGTGAAAGACCCTTTCGAAGTTCCAGAGATTAGGTGTCATTAGATTCCAGACGCCTCATCGGAAATAGGCCTCATCTCGCCTGGAAGGGAGAACTTCCTGGATTTTCTCGAGTTGCGGCAGGTGTTTTCGAGTTACGACGGGGACCTCAGGGACCCGCCCTGGTGGCCTCAGGAGAGGCCAGTCCCCATGCGAGTTGCTAGGCGGCCTCTCGGGATTCCTCTCCCGTCGATACCGGGGCCAAAAACCTTGTGTGGAGTCAGGGCCGGGACCGAGGATTCCTCTCAGGGGCTGACATGGATCTTTGGGTACTTCTGGAGTCTCCCCACGGGAGTCAGGCCTCGTCTCGAGTGGGGGCATGCACGTGCGCTTTCCTTCCAGGCTGTAGCAGCAATGTCACGATTCCCGTCGCATTTATCAAAGGATCTGTGGCTTTCCCTCGAGGCTTTCCCTCGAGGCTTTCCCACAGGGCTGTCCCACGTGCCACCGTGTTGCGAGTCGATCCTCGGCGTGAAAGATGAGCCAGTGCAGGGCAAAGATGTTCCTCTGGAATGGACTGAGACATCTGGGGGACTCTTGGAATGGTGGTACGACCATGGAGTTCCTCTCGCCTTTCCTGTTGAGAGTGCCTCCTCTTGAGATGCGACGGGAACGCCGGGAATTCTTTCCCGTTGAAAGCAGGGAAGGGATCCCTCATCTCGAGCTACGAGGGGGAAACGGGGCTCCTCTGGATGTGGGCGGGACCATCGTGCTTCCTCTGGAGTTAAGACGGGTATGGCGGTGAACTTCTTGAGTTGCAGCAAGGGTGTGAAAGACCCTTTCGAAGTTCCAGAGGTTAGGTGTCATTAGTCTCCAGACGCCTCATCGGAAATAGGCCTCATCTCGCCTGGAAGGGAGAACTTCCTGGATTTTCTCGAGTTGCGGCAGGAGTTCTCGAGTTACGACGGGGACCTCAGGGACCCGCCCTGGTGGGCTCAGGAACGGCCAGTCCCCATGCGAGTTGCTAGGGGGCCTCTCGGGATTCCTCTCCCATCAATACTGGGGCCAAAAACATTGTGTGGAGTCAGGGCCGGAACCGAGGATTCCTCTCAGGGGCTGACATGGATCTTTGGGTACTTCTGGAGTCTCCCCAGGGGAGTCAGGACTCGTCTCGAGTGGGGGCATGCACGTGCGCTTTCCTTCCTGGCTGTAGCAGCAATGTCACGCTTTCCGTGGCGTGGATCAAAGGATCTGTGGTTTTCCCTCAAGGCTTTCCCTCGAGGCTTTCCCACAGGGCTGTCCCACGTGCCACTGTGGTGTGAGTCGATCCTCGGCGTGAAAGATGAGCCAGTGCAGGGCAAAGAGGTTCCTCTGGAATGGACTGAGACATCTGGGGGACTCTTGGAATGGTGGTACGACCATGGTGTTCCTCTCGCCTTTCCTGTTGAGAGTGCCTCCTCTTGACGTGCGACGGGAACGCCTGGAATTCTTTCCCGTTGAAAGCAGGGAAAGGATCCCTCATCTCGAGCTCCGAGGGCGAAACGGGGCTCCTCTGGATGTGGGCGGGACCATCGTGCTTCCTCCCGAGTGGAGACGGGTATGGCGGTGAACTTCTTGAGTTGCAGCAAGGGTGTGAATGACCCTTTCGAAGTTCCAGAGGTTAGGTGTCATTAGTCTCCAGACGCCTCATCGGAAATAGGCCTCATCTGGCCTGGAAGGGAGAACTTCCTGGATTTGCTCGAGTTGCGGCAGGTGTTCTCGAGTTACGACGGGGACCTCAGGGACCCGCCCTGGTGGCCTCAGGAGAGGCCAGTCCCCATGCTAGTTGCTAGGGGGCCCCTCGGGATTCCTCTCCCTTCGATACCGGGGCCAAAAACCTTGTGTGGAGTCAGGGCCGGAACCGAGGATTCCTGTCAGGGGCTGACATGGATCTTTGGGTACTTCTGGAGTCTCCCCAGGGGAGTCAGGCCTCGTCTCGAGTGGGGGCATGCACGTGCGCTTTCCTTCCAGGCTGTAGCAGCAATATCATTCTTCCCGTCGCATTTATCAAAGGATCTGTGGCTTTCCCTCGAGACTTCCCCTCGAGGCTTTCCCACAGGGCTGTCCCACGTGCCACCGTGGTGTGAGTCGATCCTCGGCGTGAAAGATGAGCCAGTGCAGGGCAAAGAGGTTCCTCTGGAATTGACTGAGACATCTGGTGGAAGCTTGGAATGGTGGTACGACCATGGAGTTCCTCTCGCCTTTCCTGTTGAGAGTGCCTCCTCTTGAGATGCGACGGGAACGCCGGGAAATCTTTCCCGTTGAAAGCAGGGAAAGGATCCCTCATCTCAAGCTCCGAGGGGGAAACGGGGCTCCTCTGGATGTGGGCGGGACCATCGTGCTTCCTCCCGAGTGGAGACGGGTATTTCGGTGAACTTCTTGAGTTGCAGCAAGGGTGTGAATGACCCTTTCGAAGTTCCTGAGGTTAGGTGTCATTAGTCTCCAGACGCCTCATCGGAAATAGGCCTCATCTCGCCTGGAAGGGAGAACTTCCTGGATTTGCTCGAGTTGCGGCAGGTGTTCTCGAGTTACGACGGGGACCTCAGGGACCCGCCCTGGTGGCCTCAGGAGAGGCCAGTCCCCATGCTAGTTGCTAGGGGGCCCCTCGAGATTCCTCTCCCGTCGATACCGGGGCCAAAAATCTTGTGTGGAGTCAGGGCCGGAACCGAGGATTCCTCTCAGGGGCTGACATGAATCTTTGGGTACTTCTGGAGTCTCCCCAGGGGAGTCAGGCCTCGTTTCGAGTGGGGGCATGCACGTGCGCTTTCCTTCCAGGCTGTAGCAGCAATGTCATTCTTCCCATCGCATTTATCAAAGGATCTGTGGCTTTCCCTCGAGGCTTTCCCTCGAGGCTTTCCCACAGGGACGTCCCACGTTCCACCGTGGTGTGAGTCGATCCTCGGCGTGAAAGATGAGCCAGTGCAGGTCAAAGAGGTTCCTCTGGAATGGACTGAGACATCTAGGGGACTCTAGGAATGGTGGTACGACCATTGAGATCCTCTCGCCTTTCCTGTTGAGAGTGCCTCCTCTTGAGATGCGACGGGAATGCTGGGAAATTTTTCCTGTTGAAAGCAGGGAAACGATCCCTCATCTCGAGCTACGAGGGGGAAACGGGGCTCCTCTGGATGTGGGCGGGACCATCGTGCTTCCTCTCGAGTGGAGACGGGTATGGCGGTGAACTTCTTGAGTTGCAGCAAGGGTGTGAAAGACCCTTTCGAAGTTCCAGAGGTTAGGTGTCATTAGTCTCCAGACGCCTCATCGGAAATAGGCCTCATCTCGCCTGGAAGGGAGAACTTCCTGGATTTTCTCGAGTTGCGGCAGGTGTTCTCGAGTTACGACGGGGACCTCAGGGACCCGCCCTGGTGGCCTCAGGAACAGCCAGTCCCCATGCGAGTTGCTAGGGGGCCTCTCGGGATTCCTCTCCCATCAATACTGGGGCCAAAAACATTGTGTGGAGTCAGGGCCGGAACCGAGGATTCCTCTCAGGGGCTGACATGGATCTTTGGGTACTTCTGGAGTCTCCCCAGGGGAGTCAGGCCTCGTCTCGAGTGGGGGCATGCACGTGCGCTTTCCTTCCAGGCTGTAGCAGCAATGTCACGCTTTCCGTGGCGTGGATCAAAGGATCTGTGGTTTTCCCTCGAGGCTTTCCCTCGAGGCTTTCCCACTGGGCTGTCCCACGTGCCACTGTGGTGTGAGTCGATCCTCGGCGTGAAAGATGAGCCAGTGCAGGGCAAAGAGGTTCCTCTGGAATGGACTGAGACATCTGGGGGACTCTTGGAATGGTGGTACGACCATGGTGTTCCTCTCGCCTTTCCTGTTGAGAGTGCCTCCTCTTGACATGCGACGGGAACGCCAGGAATTCTTTTCCGTTGAAAGCAGGGAAAGGATCCCTCATCTCGAGCTCCGAGGGGGAAACGGGGCTCCTCTGGATGTGGGCGGGACCATCGTGCTTCCTCCCGAGTGGAGACGGGTATGGCGGTGAACTTCTTGAGTTGCAGCAAGGGTGTGAAAGACCCTTTCGAAGTTCCAGAGGTTAGGTGTCATTAGTCTCCAGACGCCTCATCGGAAATAGGCCTCATCTCGCCTGGAAGGGAGAACTTCCTGGATTTTCTCGAGTTGCGGCAGGTGTTCTCGAGTTACGACGGGGACCTCAGGGACCCGCCCTGGTGGCCTCAGGAGAGGCCAGTCCCCATGCTAGTTGCTAGGGGGCCCCTCGGGATTCCTCTCCCGTCGATACCGGGGCCAAAAACCTTGTGTGGAGTCAGGGCCGGAACCGAGGATTCCTCTCAGGGGCTGACATGGATCTTTGGGTACTTCTGGAGTCTCCCCAGGGGAGTCAGGCCTCGTCTCGAGTGGGGGCATGCACGTGCGCTTTCCTTCCAGGCTCTAGCAGCAATGTCACGCTTCCCGTCGCGTGGATCAAAGAATCTGTGGTTTTTCCTCGAGGCTTTCCCTCGAGGCTTTCCCACAGGGCTGTCCCACGTGCCACCGTGGTGTGAGTCGATCCTCGGCGTGAAAGATGAGCCAGTGCAGGGCAAAGAGGTTCCTATGGAATGGACTGAGACATCTGGGGGACTCTTGGAATGGTGGTACGACCATGGAGTTCCTCTCGCCTTTCCTGTTGAGAGTGCCTCCTCTTGAGATGCGACGGGAACGCTGGGAATTCTTTCCCGTTGAAAGCAGGGAAAGGATCCCTCATCTCGAGCTACGAGGGGGAAACGGGGCTCCTCTGGATGTGGGCGGGACCATCGTGCTTCCTCTGGAGTTAAGACGGGTATGGCGGTGAACTTCTTGAGTTGCAGCTAGGGTGTGAAAGACCCTTTCGAAGTTCCAGAGGTTAGGTGTCATTAGTCTCCAGACGCCTCATCGGAAATAGGCCTCATCTCGCCTGGAAGGGAGAGCTTCCTGGATTTTCTCGAGTTGCGGCAGGTGTTCTCGAGTTACGACGGGGACCTCAGGGACCCGCCCTGGTGGCCTCAGGAGAGGCCATTCCCCATGCGAGTTGCTAGGGGGCCTCTCGGGATTCCTCTCCTGTCAATACCGGGGCCAAAAACCTTGTGTGGAGTCAGGGCCGGAACCGAAGATTCCTCTCAAGGGTGACATGGATCTTTGGGTACTTCTGGAGTCTCCCTAGGGGAGTCAGGCCTCGTCTCGAGTGGGGGCATGCACGTGCGCTTTCCTTCCAGGCTGTGGCAGTAATGTCACGCTTCCCGTCGCATTTATCAAAGGATCTGTGGCTTTCCCTCGAGGCTGTCACTCGAGGCTTTCCCACAGGGCTGTCCCACGTTCTACCGTGGAGTGAGTCGATCCTCGGCGTGAAAAATGAGCCAGTGCAGGTCAAAGAGGTTCCTCTGGAATGGACTGAGACATCTAGGGGACTCTAGGAATGGTGGTACGACCATTGAGTTCCTCTCGCCTTTCCTGTTGAGAGTGCCTCCTTTTGAGATGCGACGGGAATGATGGGAATTTTTTCCCGTTGAAAGCAGGGAAACGATCCCTCATCTCGAGCTACGAGGGGGAAACGGGGTTCCTCTGGATGTGGGCGGGACCATCGTGCTTCCTCCCGAGTGGAGACGGGTATGGCGGTGAACTTCTTGAATTGCAGCAAGGGTGTGAAAGACCCTTTCGAAGTTCCAGAGATTAGGTGTCATTAGATTCCAGACGCCTCATCGGAAATAGGCCTCATCTCGCCTGGAAGGGAGAACTTCCTGGATTTTCTCGAGTTGCGGCAGGTGTTCTCGAGTTACGACGGGGACCTCAGGGACCCGCCCTGGTGGCCTCAGGAGAGGCCAGTCCCCATGCGAGTTGCTAGGCGGCCTCTCGGGATTCCTCTCCCGTCGATACCGGGGCCAAAAACCTTGTGTGGAGTCAGGGCCGGGACCGAGGATTCCTCTCAGGGGCTGACATGGATCTTTGGGTACTTCTGGAGTCTCCCCAGGGGAGTCAGGCCTCGTCTCGAGTGGGGGCATGCACGTGTGCTTTCCTTCCAGGCTGTAGCAGCAATGTCACGCTTTCCGTGGCGTGGATCAAAGGATCTGTGGTTTTCCCTCGAGGCTTTCCCGCGAGGCTTTCCCACAGGGCTGGCCCACGTGCCACTGTGGTGTGAGTCGATCCTCGGCGTGAAAGATGAGCCAGTGCAGGGCAAAGAGGTTCCTCTGGAATGGACTGAGACATCTGGGGGACTCTTGGAATGGTGGTACGACCATGGTGTTCCTCTCGCCTTTCCTGTTGAGAGTGCCTCCTCTTGACATGCGACGGGAACGCCAGGAATTCTTTTCCGTTGAAAGCAGGGAAAGGATCCCTCATCTCGAGCTCCGAGGGGGAAACGGGGCTCCTCTGGATGTGGGCGGGACCATCGTGCTTCCTCCCGAGTGGAGACGGGTATGGCGGTGAACTTCTTGAGTTGCAGCAAGGGTGTGAAAGACCCTTTCGAAGTTCCAGAGGTTAGGTGTCATTAGTCTCCAGACGCCTCATCGGAAATAGGCCTCATCTCGCCTGGAAGGGAGAACTTCCTGGATTTTCTCGAGTTGCGGGAGGTGTTCTCGAGTTACGACGGGGACCTCAGGGACCCGCCCTGGTTGCCTCAGGAGAGGCCAGTCCCCATGCTAGTTGCTAGGGGGCCCCTCGGGATTCCTCTCCCGTCGATACCGGGGCCAAAAACCTTGTGTGGAGTCAGGGCCGGAACCGAGGATTCCTCTCAGGGGCTGACATGGATCTTTGGGTACTTGTGGAGTCTCCCCAGGGGAGTCAGGCCTCGTCTCGAGTGGGGGCATGCACGTGCCCTTTCCTTCCAGGCTGTAGCAGCAATGTCACGCTTCCCGTCGCGTGGATCAAAGAATCTGTGGTTTTTCCTCGAGGCTTTCCCATGAGGCTTTCCCACAGGGCTGTCCCACGTGCCACCGTGGTGTGAGTCGATCCTCGGCGTGAAAGATGAGCCAGTGCAGGGCAAAGAGGTTCCTCTGGAATGGACTGAGACATCTGGGGGACTCTTGGAATGGTGGTACGACCATGGAGTTCCTCTCGCCTTTCCTGTTGAGAGTGCCTCCTCTTGAGATGCGACGGGAACGCTGGGAATTCTTTCCCGTTGAAAGCAGGGAAAGGATCCCTCATCTCGAGCTACGAGGGGGAAACGGGGCTCCTCTGGATGTGGGCGGGACCATCGTGCTTCCTCTGGAGTTAAGACGGGTATGGCGGTGAACTTCTTGAGTTGCAGCTAGGGTGTGAAAGACCCTTTCGAAGTTCCAGAGGTTAGGTGTCATTAGTCTCCAGACGCCTCATCGGAAATAGGCCTCATCTCGCCTGGAAGGGAGAACTTCCTGGATTTTCTCGAGTTGCGGCAGGTGTTCTCGAGTTACGACGGGGACCTCAGGGACCCGCCCTGGTGGCCTCAGGAGAGGCCATTCCCCATGCGAGTTGCTAGGGGGCCTCTCGGGATTCCTCTCCTGTCGATACCGGGGCCAAAAACCTTGTGTGGAGTCAGGGCCAGAACCGAAGATTCCTCTCAAGGGTGAAATGGATCTTTGGGTACTTCTGGAGTCTCCCTAGGGGAGTCAGGCCTCGTCTCGAGTGGGGGCATGCACGTGCGCTTTCCTTCCAGGCTGTGGCAGTAATGTCACGCTTCCCGTCGCATTTATCAAAGGATCTGTGGCTTTCCCTCGAGGCTGTCACTCGAGGCTTTCCCACAGGGCTGTCCCACGTGCCACCGTGTTGCGAGTCGATCCTCGGCGTGAAAGATGAGCCAGTGCAGGGCAAAGATGTTCCTCTGGAATGGACTGAGACATCTGGGGGACTCTTGGAATGGTGGTACGACCATGGAGTTCCTCTCGCCTTTCCTGTTGAGAGTGCCTCCTCTTGAGATGCGACGGGAACGCCGGGAATTCTTTCCCGTTGAAAGCAGGGAAGGGATCCCTCATCTCGAGCTACGAGGGGGAAACGGGGCTCCTCTCGATGTGGGCGGGACCATCGTGCTTCCTCTCGAGTGGAGACGGGTATGGCGGTGAACTTCTTGAGTTGCAGCAAGGGTGTGAAAGACCCTTTCGAAGTTCCAGAGGTTAGGTGTCATTAGTCTCCAGACGCCTCATCGGAAATAGGCCTCATCTCGCCTGCAAGGGAGAACTTCCTGGATTTTCTAGAGTTGCGGCAGGTGTTCTCGAGTTACGACGGGGACCTCAGGGACCCGCCCTGGTTGCCTCAGGAGAGGCCAGTCCCCATGCGAGTTGATAGGGGGCCTCTCGGGATTCCTCTCCCGTCGATACCGGGGACAAAAACCTTGTGTGGAGTCAGGGCCGGAACCGAGGATTCCTCTCAGGGGTGACATGTTTCTTTGGGTACTTCTGGAGTCTCCAAAGGGGAGTCAGGCCTCGTCTCGAGTGGGGGCATGCACGTGCGCTTTCCTTCCAGGCTGTAGCAGCAATGTCACGATTCCCGTCGCATTTATCAAAGGGTCTGTGGCTTTCCCTCGAGTCTTTCCCTCGAGGCTTTCCCACAGGGCTGTCCCACGTGCCACCGTGGTGTGAATCGATCCTCGGCGTGAAAGATGAGCCAGTGCAGGTCAAAGAGGTTCCTCTGGAATGGACTGAGACATCTAGGGGACTCTAGGAATGGTGGTACGACCATGGAGTTCCTCTCGCCTTTCCTGTTGAGAGTGCCTCTTCTTGAGATGCGACAGGAACGCCGGGAATTCTTTCCCGTTGAAAGCAGGGAAAGGATCCCTCATCTTGAGCTACGAGGGGGAAACGGGGCTCCTCTGGATGTGGGCGGGACCATCGTGCTTCCTCTCGAGTGGAGACGGGTATGCCGGTGAACTTCTTGAGTTGCAGCAAGGGTGTGAAAGACCCTTTCGAAGTTCCAGAGGTTAGGTGTCATTAGTCTCCAGACGCCTCATCGGAAATAGGCCTCCTCTCGCCTGCAAGGGAGAACTTCCTGGATTTTCTAGAGTTGCGGCAGGTGTTCTCGAGTTACGACGGGGACCTCAGGGACCCGCCCTGGTTGCCTCAGGAGAGGCCAGTCCCCATGCGAGTTGATAGGGGGCCTCTCGGGATTCCTTTCCCGTCGATACCGGGGACAAAAACCTTGTGTGGAGTCAGGGCCGGAACCGAGGATTCCTCTCAGGGGTGACATGTATCATTGGGTACTTCTGGAGTCTCCAAAGGGGAGTCAGGCCTCGTCTCGAGTGGGGGCATGCACGTGCGCTTTCCTTCCAGGCTGTAGCAGCAATGTCACGCTTCCCGTCGCGTGGATCAAAGGATCTGTGGTTTTCCCTCGAGGCTTTCCCTCGAGGCTTTCCCACAGGGCTGTCCCACGTGCCACCGTGGTGTGAGTCGATCCTCGGCGTGAAAGATGAGCCAGTGCAGGGCAAAGAGTTTCCTCTGGAATGGACTGAGACATCTGGGGGACTCTTGGAATGGTGGTACGACCATGGAGTTCCTCTCGCCTTTCCTGTTGAGAGTGCCTCCTCTTGAGATGCGACGGGAACGCCGGGAATTCTTTCCCGTTGAAAGCAGGGAAAGGATCCCTCATCTCGAGCTACGAGGGGGAAACGGGGCTCCTCTGGATGTGGGCGGGACCATCGTGCTTCCTCTCGAGTGGAGACGGGTATGGCGCTGAACTTCTTGAGTTGCAGCAAGGGTGTGAAAGACCCTTTCGAAGTTCCAGAGGTTAGGTGTCATTAGTCTCCAGATGCCTCATCGGAAATAGGCCTCATCTCGCCTGCAAGGGAGAACTTCCTGGATTTTCTCGAGTTGCGGCAGGTGTTCTCGAGTTACGACGGGGACCTCAGGGACCCGCCCTGGTTGCCTCAGGAGAGGCCAGTCCCCATGCGAGTTGCTATGGGGCCTCTCGGGATTCCTCTCCCGTCGATACCGGGGCCAAAAACCTTGTGTGGAGTCAGGGCCGGAACCGAGGATTACTCTCAGGGGTGACATGTATCTTTGGGTACTTCTGGAGTCTCCCCAGGGGAGTCAGGACTCGTCTCGAGTGGGGGCATGCACGTGCGCTTTCCTTCCAGGCTGCAGCAGCAATGTCACGCTTCCCGTCGCGTGGATCAAAGGATCTGTGGTTTTCCCTCGAGGCTTTCCCTCGAGGCTTTCCCACAAGGCTTTCCCACGTGCCACCGTGGCGTGAGTCGATCCTCGGCGTGAAAGATGAGCCAGTGCAGGGCAAAAGGTTCCTCTGGAATGGACTGAGACATCTGGGGGACTCTTGGAATGGTGGTACGACCATGGAGTTCCTCTCGCCTTTCCTGTTGAGAGTGCCTCCTCTTGAGATGCGACGGGAACGCTGGGAATTCTTTCCCGTTGAAAGCAGGGAAAGGATCCCTCATCTCGAGCTACGAGGGGGAAACGGGGCTCCTCTCGATGTGGGCGGGACCATCGTGCTTCCTCTCGAGTGGAGACGGGTATGGCGGTGAACTTCTTGTGTTGCAGCAAGGGTGTGAAAGACCCTTTCGAAGTTCCAGAGTTTAGGTGTCATTAGTCTCCAGACGCCTCATCGGAAATAGGCCTCATCTCGCCTGGAAGGGAGAACTTCCTGGATTTTCTCGAGTTGCGGCAGGTGTTCTCGAGTTACGACGGGGACCTCAGGGACCCGCCCTGGTGGCCTCAGGAGAGGCCAGTCCCCATGCGAGTTGCTAGGGGGCCTCTCGGGATTCCTCTCCCGTCGATACCGGGGCCAAAAACCTTGTGTGGAGTCAGGGCCGGGACCGAGGATTCCTCTCAGGGGCTGACATGGATCTTTGGGTACTTCTGGAGTCTCCCCAGGGGAGTCAGGCCTCGTCTCGAGTGGTGGCATGAACTTGCGCTTTCCTTCCAGGCAGTAGCAGCAATGTCACGCTTCCCGTCGGGTGGATCAAAGGATCTGTGGTTTTCCCTCGAGGCTTTCCCTCGAGGCTTTCCCACAGGGCTGGCCCACGTGCCACCGTGGTGTGAGTCGATCCTCGGCGTGAAAGATGAGCCAGTGCAGGGCAAAGAGGTTCCTCTGGAATGGACTGAGACATCTGGGGGACTCTTGGAATGGTGGTACGACCATGGAGTTCCTCTCGCCTTTCCTGTTGAGAGTGCCTCCTCTTGAGATGCGACGGGAACGCCGGGAATTCTTTCCCGTTGAAAGCAGGGAAGGGATCCCTCATCTCGAGCTACGAGGGGGAAACGGGGCTCCTCTGGATGTGGGCGGGACCATCGTGCTTCCTCTCGAGTGGAGACGGGTATGGCGGTGAACTTCTTGAGTTGCAGCAAGGGTGTGAAAGACCCTTGCGAAGTTCCAGAGGTTAGGTGTCATTAGACTCCAGACGCCTCATCGGAAATAGGCCTCATCTCGCCTGGAAGGGAGAACTTCCTGGATTTTCTCGAGTTGCGGCAGGTGTTCTCGAGTTACTACGGGGACCACAGGGACCCGCCCTGGTGGCCTCAGGAGAGGCCAGTCCCCATGCGAGTTGCTAGGGGGCCTCTCGGGATTCCTCTCCCGTCGATACCGGGGCCAAAAACCTTGTGTGGAGTCAGGGCCGGGACCGAGGATTCCTCTCAGGGGCTGACATGGATCTTTGGGTACTTCTGGAGTCTCCCCACGGGAGTCAGGCCTCGTCTCGAGTGGGGGCATGCACGTGCGCTTTCCTTCCAGGCTGTAGCAGCAATGTCACGATTCCCGTCGCATTTATCAAAGGATCTGTGGCTTTCCCTCGAGGCTTTCCCTCGAGGCTTTCCCACAGGGCTGTCCCACTTGCCACCGTGTTGTGAGTCGATCCTCGGCGTGAAAGATGAGCCAGTGCAGGGCAAAGAGTTTCCTCTGGAATGGACTCAGACATCTGGGGGAGTCTTGGAATGGTGGTACGACCATGGAGTTCCTCTCGCCTTTCCTGTTGAGAGTGCCTCCCCTTGAGATGCGACGGGAACGCCGGGAATTCTTTCCCGTTGAAAGCAGGGAAAGGATCCCTCATCTCGAGCTACGAGGGGGAAACGGGGCTCCTTTGGATGTGGGCGGGACCATCGTGCTTCCTCTCGAGTGGAGACGGGTATGGCGGTGAACTTCTTGAGTTGCAGCAAGGGTGTGAAAGACCCTTTTGAAGTTCCAGAGGTTAGGTGTCATTAGACTCCAGACGCCTCATCGGAAATAGGCCTCATCTCGCCTGGAAGAGAGAACTTCCTGGATTTTCTCGAGTTGCGGCAGGTGTTCTCGAGTTACGACGGGGACGCAGGGACCCGCCCTGGTGGCCTCAGGAGAGGCCACTCCCCGTGCGAGTTGCTAGGCGGCCTCTCGGGATTCCTCTCCCGTCGATACCGGGGCCAAAAACCTTGTGTGGAGTCAGGGCCGGAACCGAGGATTCCTCTCAGGGGCTGACATGGATGTTTGGGTACTTCTGGAGTCTCCCCAGGGTAGTCAGGCCTCGTCTCGAGTGGTGGCATGAACTTGCGCTTTCCTTCCAGGCTGTATCAGCAATGTCACGCTTCCCGTCGGGTGGATCAAAGAATCTGTGGTTTTCCCTCGAGGCTTTCCCTCGAGGCTTTCCCACAGGGCTGGCCCACGTGCCACCGTGGTGTGAGTGGATCCTCGGCGTGAAAGATGAGCCAGTGCAGGGCAAAGAGGTTCCTCTGGAATGGACTGAGACATCTGGGGGACTCTTGGAATGGTGGTACGACCATGGAGTTCCTCTCGCCTTTCCTGTTGAGAGTGCCTCCTCTTGAGATGCGACGGGAACGCCGGGAATTCTTTCCCGTTGAAAGCAGGGAAGGGATCCCTCATCTCGAGCTACGAGGGGGAAACGGGGCTCCTCTGGATGTGGGCGGGACCATCGTGCTTCCTCTCGAGTGGAGACGGGTATGGCGGTGAACTTCTTGAGTTGCAGCAAGGGTGTGAAAGACCCTTTCGAAGTTCCAGAGGTTAGGTGTCATTAGTCTCCAGACGCCTCATCGGAAATAGGCCTCATCTCGCCTGCAAGGGAGAACTTCCTGGATTTTCTCGAGTTGCGGCAGGTGTTCTCGAGTTACGACGGGGACCTCAGGGACCCGCCCTGGTGGCCTCAGGAGAGGCCAGTCCCCATGCGAGTTGCTAGGGGGCCTCTCGGGATTCCTCTCCCGTCGATACCGGGGCCAAAAACCTTGTGTGTAGTCAGGGCCGGGACCGAGGATTCCTCTCAGGGGTGACATGGATCTTTGGGTACTTCTGGAGTCTCCCCAGGGGAGTCAGGCCTCCTCTCGAGTGGGGGCATGCACGTGCGCTTTCCTTCCAGGCTGTAGCAGCAATGTCACGCTTCCCGTCGCGTGGATCAAAGGATCTGTGCTTTTCCCTCGAGGCTTTCCCTCGAGGCTTTCCCACAGGGCTGTCCCACGTGCCACCGTGGTGTGAGTCGATCCTCGGCGTGAAAGATGAGCCAATGCAGGGCAGAGAGGTTCCTCTGGAATGGACTGAGACATCTGGGGGAGTCTTGGAATGGTGATACGACCATGGAGTTCCTCTCGCCTTTCCTGTTGAGAGTGCCTCCTCTTGAGATGCGACGGGAACGCCGGGAATTCTTTCCCGTTGAAAGCAGGGAAAGGATCCCTCATCTCGAGCTCCGAGGGGGAAACGGGGCTCCTCTGGATGTGGGCGGGACCATCGTACTTCCTCTCGAGTGGAGACGGGTATGGCGGTGAACTTCTTGAGTTGCAGCAAGGGTGTGAAAGACCCTTTCGAAGTTCCAGAGGTTAGGTGTCATTAGTCTCCAGACGCCTCATCGGAAATAGGCCTCATCTCGCCTGCAAGGGAGAACTTCCTGGATTTTCTCGAGTTGCGGCAGGTGTGCTCGAATTACGACGGGGACCTCAGGGACCCGCCCGGGTGACCTCAAGAGAGGCCAGTCCCCATGCGAGTTGCTAGGGGGCCTCTCTGGATTCCTCTCCCGTCGATTCCGGGGCCAAAAACCTTGTGTGGTGTCAGGGCCGGGACCGAGGATTCCTCTCAGGGGTGACAAGGATCTTTGGGTACTTCTGGAGTCTCCCCAGGGGAGTCAGGCCTCCTCTCGAGTGGGGGCATGCACGTGCGCTTTCCTTCCAGGCTGTAGCAGCAATGTCACGCTTCCCGTCGAGTGGATCAAAGGATCTGTGGTTTTCCCTCGAGGCTTTCCCTCGAGGCTTTCCCACAAGGCTGTCCCTCGTGCCACCGTGGTGTGAGTCGATCCTCGGCGTGAAAGATGAGCCAGTGCAGGGCAAAGAGGTTCCTCTGGAATGGACTGAGACATCTGGGGGACTCTTGGAATGGTGGTACGACCATGGAGTTCCTCTCGCCTTTCCTGTTGAGAGTGCCTCCTCTTGAGATGAGACGGGAACGCTGGGAATACTTTCCCGTTGAAAGCAGGGAAAGGATCCCTCATCTCGAGCTCCGAGGGGGAAACGGGGCTCCTCTGGATGTGGGCGGGACCATCGTGCTTCCTCTCGAGTGGAGACGGGTATGGCGGTGAACTTCTTGAGTTGCAGCAAGGGTGTGAAAGACCCTTTCGAAATTCCAGAGGTTAGGTGTCATTAGTCTCCAGACGCCTCATCGGAAATAGGCCTCATCTCGCCTGGAAGGGAGAACTTCCTGGATTTTCTCGAGTTACGGCAGGTGTTCTCGAGTTACGACGGGGACCTCAGGGACCCGCCCTGGTGGCCTAAGGAGAGGCCAGTCCCCATGCGAGTTGCTAGGGGGCCTCTCGGGATTCCTCTCCCGTCGATACCGGGGCCAAGAACCTTGTGTGGAGTCAGGGCCCGAACCGAGGATTCCTCTCAGGGGCTGACATGGATCTTTGGGTAATTTTGGAGTCTCCCCAGGGGAGTCAGGCCTCGTCTCGAGTGGGGGCATGCACGTGTGCTTTCCTTCCAGGCTGTAGCAGCAATGTCACGCTTCCCGTCGCGTGGATCAAAGGATCTGTGGTTTTCCCTCGAGGCTTTCCCTCGAGGCTTTCCCACAGGGCTGTCCCACGTGCCACCGTGGTGTGAGTCGATCCTCGGCGTGAAAAATGAGCCAGTGCAGGGCAAAGAGTTTCCTCTGGAATGGACTGAGACATCTGGGGGACTCTTGGAATGGTGGTACGACCATGGAGTTCCTCTAGCCTTTCCTGTTGAGAGTGCCTCCTCTTGAGATGCGACGGGAACGCCGGGAATTCTTTCCCGTTGAAAGCAGGGAAAGGATCCCTCATCTCGAGCTACGAGGGGGAAACGGGGCTCCTCTGGATGTGGGCGGGACCATCGTGCTTCCTCTCGAGTGGAGACGGGTATGGCGGTGAACTTCTTGAGTTGCAGCAAGGGTGTGAAAGACCCTTTCGAAGTTCCAGAGGTTAGGTGTCATTAGTCTCCAGACGCCTCATCGGAAATAGGCCTCATCTCGCCTGCAAGGGAGAACTTCCTGGATTTTCTCGAGTTGCGGCAGGTGTTCTCGAGTTACGACGGGGACCTCAGGGACCCGCCCTGGTGGCCTCAGGAGAGGCCAGTCCCCATGCGAGTTGCTAGGGGGCCTCTCGGGATTCCTCTCCCGTCGATACCGGGGCCAAAAACCTTGTGTGGTGTCAGGGCCGGGACCGAGGATTCCTCTCAGGGGTGACAAGGATCTTTGGGTACTTCTGGAGACTCCCCAGGGGAGTCAGGCCTCCTCTCGAGTGGGGGCATGCACGTGCGCTTTCCTTCCAGGCTGTAGCAGCAATGTCACGCTTCCCGTCGCGTGGATCAAAGGATCTGTGGTTTTCCCTCGAGGCTTTCCCTCGAGGCTTTCCCACAGGGCTGACCCACGTGCCACCGTGGTGTGAGTCGATCCTCGGCGTGAAAGATGAGCCAGTGCAGGGAAAAGAGGTTCCTCTGGAATGGACTGAGTCATCTGGGGGACTCTTGGAATGGTGGTACGACCATGGAGTTCCTCTCGCCTTTCCTGTTGAGAGTGCCTCCTCTTGAGATGCGACGGGAACGCCGGGAATTCTTTCCCGTTGAAAGCAGGGAAAGGATTCCTCTACTCGAGCTACGAGGGGGAAACGGGGCTCCTCTGGATGTGGGCGGGACCATCGTGCTTCCTCTCGAGTGGAGACGGGTATGGCGGTGAACTTCTTGAGTTGCAGCAAGGGTGTGAAAGACCCTTTCGAAGTTCCAGAGGTTAGGTGTCATTAGTCTCCAGACGCCTCATCGGAAATAGGCCTCATCTCGCCTGCAAGGGAGAACTTCCTGGATTTTCTCGAGTTGCGGCAGGTGTTCTCGAGTTACGACGGGGACCTCAGGGACCCGCCCTGGTTGCCTCAGGAGAGGCCAATCCCCATGCGAGTTGCTAGGGGGCCTCTCGGGATTCCTCTCCCGTCGATACCGGGGCCAAAAACCTTGTGTGGAGTCAGGGTCGGAACCGAGGATTCCTCTCAGGGGTGACATGTATCTTTGGGTACTTCTGGAGTCTCCCCAGGGGAGTCAGGCCTCGTCTCGAGTGGGGGCATGCACGTGCGCTTTCCTTCCAGGCTGTAGCAGCAATGTCACGCTTCCCGTCGAGTGGATCAAAGGATCTGTGGTTTTCCCTCGAGGCTTTCCCTCGAGGCTTTCCCACAAGGCTGTCCCACGTGCCACCGTGGTGTGAGTCGATCCTCGGCGTGAAAGATGAGCCAGTGCAGGGCAAAGAGGTTCCTCTGGAATGGACTGAGACATCTGGGGGACTCTTGGAATGGTGGTACGACCATGGAGTTCCTCTCGCCTTTCCTGTTGAGAGTGCCTCCTCTTGAGATGCGACGGGAACGCTGGGAATTCTTTCCCGTTGAAAGCAGGGAAAGGATCCCTCATCTCGAGCTACGAGGGGGAAACGGGGCTCCTCTGGATGTGGGCGGGACCATCGTGCTTCCTCTCGAGTGGAGACGGGTATGGCGGTGTACTTCTTGAGTTGCAGCAAGGGTGTGAAAGACCCTTTCGAAATTCCAGAGGTTAGGTGTCATTAGTCTCCAGACGCCTCATCGGAAATAGGCCTCATCTCACCTGAAAGGGAGAACTTCCTGGATTTTCTCGAGTTGCGGCAGGTGTTCTCGAGTTACGACGGGGACCTCAGGGACCCGCCCTGGTGGCCTCAGGAGAGGCCAGTCCCCATGCGAGTTGCTAGGGGGCCTCTCGGGATTCCTCTCCCGTCGATACCGGGGCCAAAAACCTTGTGTGTAGTCAGGGCCGGGACCGAGGATTCCTCTCAGGGGTGACATGGATCTTTGGGTACTTCTGGAGTCTCCCCAGGGGAGTCAGGCCTCCTCTCGAGTGGGGGCATGCACGTGCGCTTTCCTTCCAGGCTGTAGCAGCAATGTCACGCTTCCCGTCGCGGGGATCAAAGGATCTGTGGTTTTCCCTCGAGGCTTTCCCTCGAGGCTTTCCCACAGGGCTGTCCCACGTGCCACCGTGGTGTGAGTCGATCCTCGGCGTGAAAGATGAGCCAGTGCAGGGCAAAGAGGTTCCTCTGGAATGGACTGAGACATCTGGGGGAGTCTTGGAATGGTGATACGACCATGGAGTTCCTCTCGCCTTTCCTGTTGAGAGTGCCTCCTCTTGAGATGCGACGGGAACGCCGGGAATTCTTTCCCGTTGAAAGCAGGGAAAGGATCCCTCATCTCGAGCTCCGAGGGGGAAACGGGGCTCCGCTGGATGTGGGCGGGACCATCGTACTTCCTCTCGAGTGGAGACGGGTATGGCGGTGAACTTCTTGAGTTGCAGCAAGGGTGTGAAAGACCCTTTCGAAGTTCCAGAGGTTAGGTGTCATTAGTCTCCAGACGCCTCATCGGAAATAGGCCTCATCTCGCCTGCAAGGGAGAACTTCCTGGATTTTCTCGAGTTGCGGCAGGTGTTCTCGAGTTACGACGGGGACCTCAGGGACCCGCCCGGGTGGCCTCAAGAGAGGCCAGTCCCCATGCGAGTTGCTAGGGGGCCTCTCTGGATTCCTCTCCCGTCGATACCGGGGCCAAAAACCTTGTGTGGTGTCAGGGCCGGGACCGAGGATTCCTCTCAGGGGTGACAAGGATCTTTGGGTACTTCTGGAGTCTCCCCAGGGGAGTCAGGCCTCCTCTCGAGTGGGGGCATGCACGTGCGCTTTCCTTCCAGGCTGTAGCAGCAATGTCACGCTTCCCGTCGCGTGGATCAAAGGATCTGTGGTTTTCCCTCGAGGCTTTCCCTCGAGGCTTTCCCACAGGGCTGTCCCACGTGCCACCGTGGTGTGAGTCGATCCTCGGCGTGAAAGATGAGCCAGTGCAGGGCAAAGAGGTTCCTCTGGAATGGACTGAGACATCTGGGGGACTCTTGGAATGGTGGTATGACCATGGAGTTCCTCTCGCCTTTCCTGTTGAGAGTGTCTCCTCTTGAGATGCGACGGGAACGCCGGGAATTCTTTCCCGTTGAAAGCAGGGAAAGGATCCCTCATCTCGAGCTACGAGGGGCAAACGGGGCTCCTCTGGATGTGGGCGGGACCATCGTGCTTCCTCTCGAGTGGAGACGGGTATGGCGGTGAACTTCTTGAGTTGCAGCAAGGGTGTGAAAGACCCTTTCGAAGATCCAGAGGTTAGGTGTCATTAGTCTCCAGACGCCTCATCGGAAATAGGCCTCATCTCGCCTGGAAGGGAGAACTTCCTGGATTTTCTCGAGTTGCGGCAGGTGTTCTCGAGTTACGACGGGGACCTCAGGGACCCGCCCTGGTGGCCTCAGGAGAGGCCAGTCACCATGCGAGTTTCTAGGGGGCCTCTCGGGATTCCTCTCCCGTCGATACCGGGGCCAAAAACCTTGTGTGGAGTCAGGGACGGAACCGAGGATTCCTCTCAGGGTCTGACATGGATCTTTGGGTACTTCTGGAGTCTCCCCAGGGGAGTCAGGCCTCGTCTCGATTGGGGGCATGCACGTGCGCTTTCCTTCCAGGCTGTAGCAGCAATGTCAATCTTCCCGTGGCCTGGATCAAAGGATCTGTGGTTTTCCCTCGAGGCTTTCCCTCGAGGCTTTCCCACAGGGCTGTCCGACGTGCCACCGTGGTGTGAGTCGATCCTCGGCGTGAAAGATGAGCCAGTGCAGGGGAAAGAGGTTCCTCTGGAATGGACTGAGACATCTGGGGGACTCTTGGAATGGTGGTACGACCATGGATTTCCTCTCGCCTTTCCTGTTGAGAGTGCCTCCTCTTGAGATGCGACGGGAATGCCGGGAGTTCTTTCCCGTTGAAAGCAGGGAAAGGATCCCACATCTCGAGCTACGAGGGGGAAACGGGGCTCCTCTGGATGTGGGCGGGACCATCGTGCTTCCTCTCGAGTGGAGACGGGTATGGCGGTGAACTTCTTGAGTTGCAGCAAGGGTGTGAAAGACCCTTTCGAAGTTCCAGAGGTTAGGTATCATTAGTCTCCAGACGCCTCATCGGAAATAGGCCTCATCTCGCCTGGAAGGGAGAACTTCCTGGATTTTCTCGAGTTGCGGCAGGTGTTCTCGAGTTTCGACGGGGAGCTCAGGGACCCGCCCTGGTGGCCTCAGGAGAGGCCAGTCCCCATGCGAGTTGCTAGGGGGCCTCTCGGGATTCCTCTCCCGTCGATACCGGGGCCATAAACCTTGTGTGGAGTCAGGGCCGGAACCGAGGATTCCTCTCAGGGGCTGACATGGATCTTTGGGTACTTCTGGAGTCTCCCCAGGGGAGTCAGGCCTCGTCTCGAGTGGGGGCATGCACGTGCGCTTTCCTTCCAGGCTGTTGCAGCAATGTCACGCTTCCCGTCGCGTGGATCAAAGGATCTGTGGTTTTCCCTCGAGGCTTTCCCTCGAGGCTTTCCCACAGGGCTGTCCCACGTGTCACCGTGGTGTGAGTCGATCCTCGGCGTGAAAGATGAGCCAGTGCAGGGCAAAGAGGTTCCTCTGGAATGGACTGAGACATCTGGGGGACTCTTGGAATGGTGGTGCGACCATGGAGTTGCTCTCGACTTTCCTGTTGAGAGTGCCTCCACTTGAGATGCGACGGGAATGCCGGGAATTCTTTCCCGTTGACAGCAGGGAAAGGATCCCTCATTTCGAGCTACGAGGGGGAAACGGGGCTCCTCTGGATGTGGGCGGGACCATCGTGCTTCCTCTCGAGTGGAGACGGGTATGGCGGTGAACTTCTTGAGTTGCAGCAAGGTTGTGAAAGACCCTTTCGAAATTCCAGAGGTTAGGTGTCATTCGTCTCCAGACGCCTCATCGGAAATAGGCCTCATCTCGCCTGGAAGGGAGAACTTCCTGGATTTTCTCGAGTTGCGGCAGGTGTTCTCGAGTTACGACGGGGACTTCAGGGACCCGCTCTGGTGGTCTCAGGAGAGGCCAGTCCCCATGCGAGTTGCTAGGGGGCCTCTCGGGATTCCTCTCCCGTCGATACCGGGTCCAAAAACCTTGTGTGGAGTCAGGGCCGGAACCGAGGATTCCCCTCAGGGGCTGACATGGATCTTTGGGTACTTTTGGAGTCTCCCCAGGGACGTCAGGCTTAGTCACGAGTCGGGGCATGCACGTGCGCTTTCCTTCCAGGCTGTAGCAGCAATGTCACGCTTCCCGTCGCGTGGATCAAAGGATCTGTGGTTTTCCCTCGAGGCTTTCCCACAGGGCTGTCCCACGTGCCACCGTGGTGTGAGTCGATCCTCGGCGTGAAAGATGAGCCAGTGCAGGGCAAAGAGGTTCCTCTGGAATGGACTGAGACATCTGGGGGACTCTTGGAATGGTGGTACGACCATGGAGTTCCTCTCGCCTTTCCTGTTGAGAGTGTCTCCTCTTGAGATGCGACGGGAACGCCGGGAATTCTTTCCCGTTGAAAGCAGGGAAAGGATCCCTCATCTCGAGCTACGAGGGGGAAACGGGGCTCCTCTGGATGTGGGCGGGACCATCGTGCTTCCTCTCGAGTGGAGACGTGTATGGCGGTGAACTTCTTGAGTTGCAGCAAGGGTGTGAAAGACCCTTTCGAAGTTCCAGAGGTTAGGTGTCATTAGTCTCCAGACGCCTCATTGGAAATAGGCCTCATCTCTCCTGGAAGGGAGAACTTCCTGGATTTTCTCGAGTTGCGGCAGGTGTTCTCGAGTTACGACGGGGACCTCAGGGACCCGCCCTGGTGGCCTCAGGTGAGGCCAGTCCCCATGCGAGTTGCTAGGGGGCCTCTCGGGATTCCTCTCCCTTCGATACCGGGGCCAAAAACCTTGTGTGGAGTCAGGGCCGGAACCGAGGATTCCTCTCAGGGGCTGACATGGATCTTTCGGTACTTCTGGAGTCTCCCCAGGGGAGTCAGGCCTCGTCTCAATTGGGGGCATGCACGTGCGCTTTCCTTCCAGGCTGTAGCAGCAATGTCACGCTTCCCGTGGCCTGGATCAAAGGATCTGTGGTTTTGCTTCGAGGCTTTCCCACAGGGCTGTCCCACGTGCCACCGTGGGGTGAGTCGATCCTCGGCGTGAAAGATGAGCCAGTGCAGGGCAAAGAGGTTCCTCTGGAATGGACTGAGACATCTGGGGACTCTTGGAATGGTGGTACGACCATGGAGATCCTCTCGCCTTTCCTGTTGAGAGTGCCTCCTCTTGAGATGCGACGGGAACGCCGGGAATTCTTTCCCGTTGAAAGCAGGGAAAGAATCCCTCATCTCGAGCTACGAGGGGGAAACGGGGCTCCTCTGGATGTGGGCGGGACCATCATGCTTCCTCTCGAGTGGAGACGGGTATGGCGGTGAACTTCTTGAGTTGCAGCAAGGGTGTGAAAGACCCTTTCGAAGTTCCAGAGGTTAGGTGTCATTAGTCTCTAGACGCCTCATCGGAAATAGGCCTCATCTCGCCTGGAAGGGAGAACTTCCTGGATTTTCTCGAGTTGCGGCAGGTGTTCTCGAGTTACGACGGGGACCTCAGGGACCCGCCCTGGTGGCCTCAGGAGAGGCCAGTCCCCATGCGAGTTGCTAGGGGGCCTCTCGGTATTCCTCTCTCGTCGATACCGGGGCCAAAAACCTTGCGTCGAGTCAGGGCCGGAACTGAGGATTCCTCTCAGGGGCTGACATGGATCTTTGGGTACTTCTGGAGTCTCCCCAGGGGAGTCAGGCCTCGTCTCGATTGGGGGCATGCACGTGCGCTTTCCTTCCAGGCTTTAGCAGCAATGTCACGCTTCCCGTGGCGTGGATCAAAGGATCTGTGGTTTTCCCTCGAGGCTTTCCCTCGAGGCTTTCCCACAGGGCTGTCCCACGTGCCACCGTGGTGTGAGTCGATCCTCCGCGTGAAAGATGAGCCAGTGCAGGGCAAAGAGGTTCCTCTGGAATGGACTGAGACATCTGGGGGACTCTTGGAATGGTGGTACGACCATGGAGATCCTCTCGCCTTTCCTGTTGAGAGTGCCTCCTCTTGAGATGCGACGGGAACGCCGGGAATTCTTTCCCATTGAAAGCAGGGAAAGAACCCCTCATCTCGAGCTACGAGGGGGAAACGGGGCTCCTCTGGATGTGGGCGGGACCATCATGCTTCCTCTCGAGTGGAGACGGGTATGGCGGTGAACTTCTTGAGTTGCAGCAAGGGTGTGAAAGACCCTTTCGAAGTTCCAGAGGTTAGGTGTCATTAGTCTCCAGACGCCTCATCGGAAATAGGCCTCATCTCGCCTGGAAGGGAGAACTTCCTGGATTTTCTCGAGTTGCGGCAGGTGTTCTCGAGTTACGACGGGGACATCAGGGACCCGCCCTGGTGGCCTCAGGAGAGGCCAGTCCCCATGCGAGTTGCTAGGGGGCCTCTCGGGATTCCTCTCCCGTCGATACCGGGGCCAAAAACCTTGTGTGGAGTCAGGGCCGGAACCGAGGATTCCTCTCAGGGGCTGACATGGATATTTAGGTACTTCTGGAGTCTCCCCAGGGGAGTCAGGCCTCGTCCCGTGTGGGGGCATGCACGTGCGCTTTCCTTCCAGGCTTTAGCAGCAATGTCACGCTTCCCGTGGCCTGGATCAAAGGATCTGTGGTTTTCCCTCGAGGCTTTCCCTGGAGGCTTTCCCACAGGGCTGTCCCACGTGCCACCGTGGTGTGAGTCGATCCTCGGCGTGAAAGATGAGCCAGTGCAGGGCAAAGAGGTTCCTCTGGAATGGACTGAGACATCTGGGGGACTCTTGGATTGGTGGTACGACCATGGAGATCCTCTCGCCTTTCCTGTTGAGAGTGCCTCCTCTTGAGATGCGACGGGAACGCCGGGAATTCTTTCCCGTTGAAAGCAGGGAAAGAATCCCTCATCTCGAGCTACGAGGGGGAAACGGGGCTCCTCTGGATGTGGGCGGGACCATCGTGCTTCCTCTCGAGTGGAGTCGGGTATGGCGTTGAACTTCTTGAGTTGCAGCAAGGGTGTGAAAGACCCTTTCGAAGTTCCAGAGGTTAGGTGTCATTAGTCTCCAGACGCCTCATCGGAAATAGGCCTCATCTCGCCTGGAAGGGAGAACTTCCTGGATTTTCTCGAGTTGCGGCAGGTGTTCTCGAGTTACGACGGGGACCTCAGGGACCCGCCCTGGTGGCCTCAGGAGAGGCCAGTCCCCATGCGAGTTGCTAGGGGGCCTCTCGGGATTCCTCTCCCGTCGATACCGGGGCCAAAAACCTTGGGTGGAGTCAGGGCCGGAACCGAGGATTCCTCTCAGGGGCTGACATGGATATTTGGGTACTTCTGTAGTCTCCCCACGGGAGTCAGGCCTCGTCTCGTGTGGGGGCATGCACGTGCGCTTTCCTTCCAGGCTTTAGCAGCAATGTCACGCTTCCCGTGGCCTGGATCAAAGGATCTGTGGTTTTCCCTCGAGGCTTTCCCTCGAGGCTTTCCCACAGGGCTGTCCCACGTGCCACCGTGGTGTGAGTCGATCCTCGGCGTGAAAGATGAGCCAGTGCAGGGCAAAGAGGTTCCTCTGGAATGGACTGAGACATCTGGGGGACTCTTGGAATGGTGGTACGACCATGGAGTTCCTCTCGCCTTTCCTGTTGAGAGTGCCTCCTCTTGAGATGCGACGGGAACGCCGGGAATTCTTTCCCGTTTAAAGCAGGGAAAGGATCCCTCATCTCGAGCTAGGAGGGGGAAATGGGGCTCCTCTGGATGTGGGCGGGACAATCGTGCTTCCTCTCGAGTGGAGACGGGTATGGCGGTGAACTTCTTGAGTTGCAGCAAGGGTGTGAAAGACCCTTTCGAAGTTCCAGAGGTTAGGTGTCATTAGTCTCCAGACGCCTCATCGGAAATAGGCCTCATCTCGCCTGGAAGGGAGAACTACTTGGATTTTCTCGAGTTGCGGCAGGTGTTCTCGAGTTACGACGGGGACCTCAGGGACCCGCCCTGTTGGCCTCAGGAGAGGCCAGTCCCCATGCGAGTTGCTAGGGGGCCTCTCGGGATTCCTCTCCCGTCGATACCGGGGACAAAAACCTTGTGTGGAGTCAGGGCCGGAACCGAGGATTCCTGTCAGGGGCTGACATGGATCTTTGGGTACTTGTGGAGTCTCCCCAGGGGAGTCAGGCCTCGTCTCGAGTGGGGGCATGCACGTGCGCTTTCCTTCCAGGCTTTAGCAGCAATGTCACGCTTCCCATGGCCTGGATCAAAGGATCTGTGGTTTTCCCTCGAAGCTTTCCCTGGAGGCTTTCCCACAGGGCTGTCCCACGTGCCACCGAGTGTGAGTCGATCCTCGGCGTGAAAGATGAGCCAGAGCAGGGCAAAGAGGTTCCTCTGAAATGGACTGAGACATCTGGGGGACTCTTGGAATGGTGGTACGACCATGGAGTTCCTCTCGCCTTTCCTGTTGAGAGTGCCTCCTCTTGAGATGCGACGGGAACGCCGGGAATTCTTTCCCGTTTAAAGCAGGGAAAGGATCCCTCATCTCGAGCTACGAGGGGGAAACGGTGCTCCTCTGGATGTGGGCGGGACTATCGTGCTTCCTCTCGAGTGGAGACGGGTATGGCGGTGAACTTCTTGAGTTGCAGCAAGGGTGTGAAAGACCCTTTCGAAGTTCCAGAGGTTAGGTGACATTAGTCTCCAGACGCCTCATCGGAAATAGGCCTCATCTCGCCTGGAAGGGAGAACTTCCTGGATTTTCTCGAGTTGCTGCAGGTGTTCTCGAGTTACGGCGGGGACCTCAGGGACCAGCCCTGGTGGCCTCAGGAGAGGCCAATCCCCATGCGAGTTGCTAGGGGGCCTATGGGATTCCTCTCCCGTCGATACCGGGTCCAAAAACCTTGTGTGGAGTCAGGGCCGGAAACGAGGATTCCTCTCAGGTGCTGACATGGATCTTTGGTTACTTCTGGAGTTTCCCCAGGGGAGTCAGGCCTCGTCTCGAGTGGGGACAGGCACGTGCGCTTTCCTTCCAGGCTGTAGCAGCAATGTCACGCTTCCCGTGGCGTGGATCAAAGGATCTGTGGTTTTCCCACGAGGCTTTCCCTCGAGGCTTTCCCACAGGTCTGTCCCACGTGCCACCGTGGTGTGAGTCGATCCTCGGCGTGAAAGATGAGCCAGTGCAGGGCAAAGAGGTTCCTCTGGAATGGACTGAGACATCTGGGGGACTCTTGGAATGGTGTTACCACCATGGAGTTCCTCTCGCCTTTCCTGTTGAGAGTGCCTCCTCTTGAGATGCGACGGGAACGCCGGGAATTCTTTCCTGTTGAAAGCAGGGAAAGGATCCCTCATCTCGAGCTACGAGGGGGAAACGGGGCTCCTCTGGATGTGGGCGGGACCATCGTGCTTCCTCTTGAGTGGCGACGGTTATGGCAGTGAACTTCTTGAGTTGCAACAAGGGTGTGAAAGACCTTTCGAAGTTCCAGAGTTTAGGTGTCATTAGTCTCCAAACGCCTCATCGGAAATAGGATTCTTCTCGCCTGGAAGGGAGAACTTCCTGGATTTTCTCGAGTTGCGGCAGGTGTTCTCGAGTTACGACGGGGACATCAGGGACCCGCCCTGGTGGCCTCAGGAGAGGCCAGTCCCCATGCGAGTTGCTAGGGGGCCTCTCGGGATTCCTCTCCCGTCGATACCGGGGCCAAAAACCTTGTGTGGAGTCAGGGCCGGAACCGAGGATTCCTCTCAGGGGCTGACATGGATATTTAGGTACTTCTGGAGTCTCCCCAGGAGAGTCAGGCCTCGTCTCGTGTGGGGGCATGCACGTGCGCTTTCCTTCCAGGCTTTAGCAGCAATGTCACGCTTCCCGTGGCCTGGATCAAAGGATCTGTGGTTTTCCCTCGAGGCTTTCCCTGGAGGCTTTCCCACAGGGCTGTCCCACGTGCCACCGTGGTGTGAGTCGATCCTCGGCGTGAAAGATGAGCCAGTGCAGGGCAAAGAGGTTCCTCTGGAATGGACTGAGACATCTGGGGGACTCTTGGATTGGTGGTACGACCATGGAGATCCTCTCGCCTTTCCTGTTGAGAGTGCCTCCTCTTGAGATGCGACGGGAACGCCGGGAATTCTTTCCCGTTGAAAGCAGGGAAAGAATCCCTCATCTCGAGCTACGAGGGGGAAACGGGGCTCCTCTGGATGTGGGCGGGACCATCGTGCTTCCTCTCGAGTGGAGTCGGGTATGGCGGTGAACTTCTTGAGTTGCAGCAAGGGTGTGAAAGACCCTTTCGAAGTTCCAGAGGTTAGGTGTCATTAGTCTCCAGACGCCTCATCGGAAATAGGCCTCATCTCGCCTGGAAGGGAGAACTTCCTGGATTTTCTCGAGTTGCGGCAGGTGTTCTCGAGTTACGACGGGGACCTCAGGGACCCGCCCTGGTGGCCTCAGGAGAGGCCAGTCCCCATGCGAGTTGCTAGGGGGCCTCTCGGGATTCCTCTCCCGTCGATACCGGGGCCAAAAACCTTGGGTGGAGTCAGGGCCGGAACCGAGGATTCCTCTCAGGGGCTGACATGGATCTTTGGGTACTTCTGGAGTCTCCCCAGGGGAGTCAGGCCTCGTCTCGAGTGGGGGCATGCACGTGCGCTTTCCTTCCAGGCTTTAGCAGCAATGTCACGCTTCCCGTGGCCTGGATCAAAGGATCTGTGGTTTTCCCTCGAGGCTTTCCCACAAGGCTGTCCCACGTGCCACCGTGGTGTGAGTCGATCCTCGGCGTGAAAGATGAGCCAGTGCAGGGCAAAGAGGTTCCTCTGGAATGGACTGAGACATCTGGGGGACTCTTGGAATGGTGGTACGACCATGGAGTTCCTCTCGCCTTTCCTGTTGAGAGTGCCTCCTCTTGAGATGCGACGGGAACGCCGGGAATTCTTTCCCGTTTAAAGCAGGGAAAGGATCCCTCATCTCGAGCTAGGAGGGGGAAATGGGGCTCCTCTGGATGTGGGCGGGACAATCGTGCTTCCTCTCGAGTGGAGACGGGTATGGTGGTGAACTTCTTGAGTTGCAGCAAGGGTGTGAAAGACCCTTTCGATGTTCCAGAGGTTAGGTGTCATTAGTCTCCAGACGCCTCATCGGAAATAGGCCTCATCTCGCCTGGAAGGGAGAACTTCTTGGATTTTCTCGAGTTGCGGCAGGTGTTCTCGAGTTACGACGGGGAACTCAGGGACCCGCCCTGTTGGCCTCAGGAGAGGCCAGTCCCCATGCGAGTTGCTAGGGGGCCTCTCGGGATTCCTCTCCCGTCGATACCGGGGACAAAAACCTTGTGTGGAGTCAGGGCCGGAACCGAGGATTCCTGTCAGGGGCTGACATGGATCTTTGGGTACTTGTGGAGTCTCCCCAGGGGAGTCAGGCCTCGTCTCGAGTGGGGGCATGCACGTGCGCTTTCCTTCCAGGCTTTAGCAGCAATGTCACGCTTCCCATGGCCTGGATCAAAGGATCTGTGGTTTTCCCTCGAAGCTTTCCCTGGAGGCTTTCCCACAGGGCTGTCCCACGTGCCACCGAGTGTGAGTCGATCCTCGGCGTGAAAGATGAGCCAGAGCAGGGCAAAGAGGTTCCTCTGGAATGGACTGAGACATCTGGGGGACTCTTGGAATGGTGGTACGACCATGGAGTTCCTCTCGCCTTTCCTGTTGAGAGTGCCTCCTCTTGAGATGCGACGGGAACGCCGGGAATTCTTTCCCGTTTAAAGCAGGGAAAGGATCCCTCATCTCGAGCTACGAGGGGGAAACGGTGCTCCTCTGGATGTGGGCGGGACTATCGTGCTTCCTCTCGAGTGGAGACGGGTATGGCGGTGAACTTCTTGAGTTGCAGCAAGGGTGTGAAAGACCCTTTCGAAGTTCCAGAGGTTAGGTGACATTAGTCTCCAGACGCCTCATCGGAAATAGGCCTCATCTCGCCTGGAAGGGAGAACTTCCTGGATTTTCTCGAGTTGCGGCAGGTGTTCTCGAGTTACGGCGGGGACCTCAGGGACCAGCCCTGGTGGCCTCAGGAGAGGCCAATCCCCATGCGAGTTACTAGGGGGCCTATGGGATTCCTCTCCCGTCGATACCGGGTCCAAAAACCTTGTGTGGAGTCAGGGCCGGAAACGAGGATTCCTCTCAGGTGCTGACATGGATCTTTGGTTACTTCCGGAGTCTCCCCAGGGGAGTCAGGCCTCGTCTCGAGTGGGGACAGGCACGTGCGCTTTCCTTCCAGGCTGTAGCAGCAATGTCACGCTTCCCGTGGCGTGGATCAAAGGATCTGTGGTTTTCCCACGAGGCTTTCCCTCGAGGCTTTCCCACAGGGCTGTCCCACGTGCCACCGTGGTGTGAGTCGATCCTCGGCGTGAAAGATGAGCCAGTGCAGGGCAAAGAGGTTCCTCTGGAATGGACTGAGACATCTGGGGGACTCTTGGAATGGTGTTACCACCATGGAGTTCCTCTCGCCTTTCCTGTTGAGAGTGCCTCCTCTTGAGATGCGACGGGAACGCCGGGAATTCTTTCCTGTTGAAAGCAGGGAAAGGATCCCTCATCTCGAGCTACGAGGGGGAAACGGGGCTCCTCTGGATGTGGGCGGGACCATCGTGCTTCCTCTTGAGTGGCGACGGTTATGGCAGTGAACTTCTTGAGTTGCAACAAGGGTGTGAAAGACCTTTCGAAGTTCCAGAGTTTAGGTGTCATTAGTCTCCAAACGCCTCATCGGAAATAGGATTCTTCTCGCCTGGAAGGGAGAACTTCCTGGATTTTCTCGAGTTGCGGCAGGTGTTCTCGAGTTACGACGGGGACCTCAGGGACCCGCCCTGGTGGCCTCAGGAGAGGCCAGTCCCCATGCGAGTTGCTAGGGGGCCTCTCGGGATTCCTCTCCCATCGATACCGGGGCCAAAAACCTTGTGTGGAGTCAGGGCCGGAACTGAGGATTCCTCTCAGGGGCTGACATGGATCTTTGGGTACTTCTGGAGTCTCCCCAGGGGAGTCAGGCCTCGTCTAGAGTGGGGGCATGCAAGTGCGCTTTCCTTCCAGGCTGTAGCATCAATGTCACGCTTCCCGTCGCGTGGATCAAAGGATCTGTGGTTTTCCCTCGAGGCTTTCCCTCGAGGCTTTCCCACAGGGCTGTCCCACGTGCCACCGTGGTGTGAGTCGATCCTCGGCGTGAAAGATGAGCCAGTGCAGGGCAAAGAGGTTCCTCTGGAATGGACTGAGACATCTGGGGGACTCTTGGAATGATGGTACGACCATGGAGTTCCTCTCGCCTTTCCTGTTGAGAGTGCCTCCTCTTGAGATGCGACGGGAACGCCGGGAATTCTTTCCCGTTGAAAGCAGGGAAAGGATCCCTCATCTCGAGCTACGAGGGGCAAACGGGGCTCCTCTGGATGTGGGCGGGACCATCGTGCTTCCTCTCGAGTGGAGACGGGTATGGCGCTGAACTTCTTGAGTTGCAGCAAGGGTGTGAAAGACCCTTTCGAAGTTCCAGAGGTTAGGTGTCATTAATCTCCAGACGCCTCATCGGGAATAGGCCTCATCTCGCCTGGAAGGAAGAACTTCCTGGATTTTCTCGAGTTGCGGCAGGTGTTCTCGAGTTACGACGGGGACCTCAGGGAACCGCCCTGGTGGCCTCAGGAGAGGCCAGTCCCCATGCGAGTTGTTAAGGGGGCCTCTCGGAATTCCTCTCCCGTCGATACCGGGGCCAAAAACTTTGTGTGGAGTCAGGGCCGGAACCGAGGATTCCTCTCAGGGGCTGACATGGAACTTTGGGTACTTCTGGAGTCTCCCCAGGGGAGTCAGGCCTCGTCTCGAGTGGGGGCATGCACGTGCGCTTTCCTTCCAGGCTGTAGCAGCAATGTCACGCTTCCCGGGGCCTGGATCAAAGGATCTGCGGTTTTCCCTCGAGGCTTTCCCACAGGGCTGTCCCACGTGCCACCGTGTTGTGAGTCGATCCTCGGCGTGAAAGATGAGCCAGTGCAGGGCAAAGAGGTTCCTCTGGAATGGACTGAGACATCTGGGGGACTCTTGGAATGGTGGTACGACCATGGAGTTCCTCTCGCCTTTCCTGTTGAGAGTGCCTCCTCTTGAGATGCGACAGGAACGCCGGTAATTCTTTCCCGTTGAAAGCAGGGAAAGGATCCCTCATCTCGAGCTACGAGGGGGAAACGGGGCTCCTCTGGATGTGGGCGGGACCATCGTGCTTCCTCTCGAGTGGAGACGGGTATGGCGGTGAACTTCTTGAGTTGCAGCAAGGGTGTGAAAGACCCTTTCGAAGTTCCAGAGGTTAGGTGTCATTAGTCTCCAGACGCCTCATCGGAAATAGGCCTCATCTCGCCTGGAAGGGAGAACTTCCTGGATTTTCTCGAGTTGCGGCAGGTGTTCTCGAGTTACGACGGGGACCTCAGGGACCCGCCCTGGTGGCCTCAGGAGAGGCCAGTCCCCATGCGAGTTGCTAAGGGGGCCTCTCGGGATTCCTCTCCCGTCGATACCGGGGCCAAAAACTTTGTGTGGAGTCAGGACCGGAACCGAGGATTCCTCTCAGGGGCTGACATGGATCTTTGGGTACTTCTGGAGTCTCCCCAGGGGAGTCAGGCCTCGTCTCGAGTGGGGGCATGCACGTGCGCTTTCCTTCCAGGCTGTAGCAGCAATGTCACGCTTCCCGTCGCGTGGAACAAAGGATCTGCGGTTTTCCCTCGAGGCTTTCCCACAGGGCTGTCCCACGTTCCACCGTGGTGTGAGTCGATCCTCGGCGTGAATGATGAGCCAGTGCAGGGCAAAGAGGCTCCTCTGGAATGGACTGAGACATCTGGGGGACTCTTGGAATGCTGGTACGACCATGGAGTTCCTCTCACCTTTCCTTTTGAGAGTGCCTCTTCTTGAGATGCGACGGGAACGCCGGGAATTCTTTCCCGTTGAAAGCAGGGAAAGGATCCCTCATCTCGAGCTACGAGGGGGATACGGGGCTCCTCTGGATGTGGGCGGGACCATCGTGCTTCCTCTCGAGTGGAGAAGGGTATGGCGGTGAACTTCTTGAGTTGCAGCAAGGGTGTGAAAGACCCTTTCGAAGTTCCAGAGGTTAGGTGTCATTAGTCTCCAGACGCCTCATCGGAAATAGGCCTCATCTCGCCTGGAAGGGAGAACTTCCTGGATTTTCTCGAGTTGCGGCAGGTGTTCTCGAGTTACGACGGGGACCTCAGGGACCCGCCCTGGTGGCCTCAGGAGAGGCCAGTCCCCATGCGAGTTGCTAGGGTGCCTCTCGGGATTCCTCTCCCGTCGATACCGGGGCCAAAAACCTTGTGTGGAGTCAGGGCCGGAACCGAGGATTCCTCTCAGGGGCTGACATGGATCTTTGGGTACTTCTGGAGTCTCCCCAGGGGAGTCAGGCCTCGTCTCGAGTGGGGGCATGCACGTGCGCTTTCCTTCCAGGCTGTAGCAGCAATGTCACGCTTCCCGTCGCGTGGATCAAAGGATCTGCGGTTTTCCCTCGAGGCTTTCACACAGGGCTGTCCCACGTGCCACCGTGGTGTGAGTCGATCCTCGGCGTGAAAGATGAGCCAGTGCAGGGCAAAGAGGTTCCTCTGGAATGGACTGAGACATCTGGGGGACTCTTGAAATGGTGGTACGACCATCAGTTCCTCTCGCCTTTCCTCTTGAGAGTGCCTCCTCTTGAGATGCGACGGGAACGCCGGGAATTCTTTCCCGTTGAAAGCAGGGAAAGGATCCCTCATCTCGAGCTACGAGGGGGAAACGGGGCTCCTCTGGTTGTGGGCGGGACCATCGTGCTTCCTCTCGAGTGGAGACGGGTATGGCGGTGAACTTCTTGAGTTGCAGCAATGGTGTGAAAGACCCTTTCGAAGTTCCAGAGGTTAGGTGTCATTAATCTCCAGACGCCTCATCGGAAATAGGCCTCATCTCGCCTGGAAGGGAGAACTTCCTGGATTTTCTCGAGTTGCGGCAGGAGTTCTCGAGTTACGACGGGGACCTCAGGGACCCGCCCTGGTGGCCTCAGGAGAGGCCAGTCCCCATGCGTGTTGCTAGGGGGCCTCTCGGGATTCCTCTCCCGTCGATACCGGGGCCAAAAACCTTGTGTGGAGTCAGGACCGGAACCGAGGATTCCTCTCAGGGGCTGACATGGATCTTTGGGTACTTCTGGAGTCTCCCCAGGGGAGTCAGGCCTCGTCTCGAGTGGGGGCATGCACGTGCGCTTTCCTTCCAGGCTGTAGCAGCAATGTCACGCTTCCCGTCGCGTGGATCAAAGGATCTGCGGTTTTCCATCGAGGCTTTCCCTCGAGGCTTTCCCACAGGGCTGTCCCACGTGCCACCGTGGTGTGAGTCGATCCTCGGCGTGAAAGATGAGCCAGTGCAGGGCAAAGAGGTTCCTCTGGAATGGACTGAGACATCTGGGGGACTCTTGGAATGGTGGTACGACCATGGAGTTCCTCTCGCCTTTCCTGTTGAGAGTGCCTCCTCTTGAGATGCGACGGGAACGCCGGGAATTCTTTCCCGTTGAAAGCAGGGAAAGGATCCCTCATCTCGAGCTACGAGGGGGAAACGGGGCTCCTCTGGATGTGGGCGGGACTATCGTGCTTCCTCTCGATGGAGACGGGTATGGCGGTGAACTTCTTGAGTCGCAGTAAGGGTGTGAAAGACCCTTTCGAATTTCCAGAGGTTAGGTGTCATTAGTCTCCAGACGCCTCATCGGAAATAGGCCTCATCTCGCCTGGAAGGGAGAACTTCCTGGATTTTCTCGAGTTGCGGCAGGTGTTCTCGAGTTACGACGGGGACCTCAGGCACCCGCCATGGTGGCCTCAGGAGAGGCCAGTCCCCATGCGAGTTCCTAGGGGGCCTCTCGGGATTCCACTCCCGTCGATACCGGGACCAAAAACCTTGTGTGGAGTCAGGGCCGGAACCGAGGATTCCTCTCAGGGGCTGACATGGATCTTTGGGTACTTCTGGAGTCTCCCCAGGGGAGTCAGGCCTCGTCTCGAGTGGGGGCATGCACGTGCGCTTTCCTTCCAGGCTGTAGCAGCAATGTCACGCTTCCCGTGGCGTGGATCAAAGGATCTGTGGTTTTCCCTCGAGGCTTTCCCTCGAGGCTTTCCCACAGGGCTGTCCCACGTGCCACCGTGGTGTGAGTCGATCCTGGCGTGAAAGATGAGCCAGTGCAGGGCACAGAGGATCCGCTGGAATGGACTGAGACATCTGGGGGACTCTTGGAATGGTGGTACGACCATGGAGTTCCTCTCGCCTTTCCTGTTGAGAGTGCCTCCTTTTGAGATGCGACGGGAACGCCAGGAATTCTTTCCCGTTGAAAGCAGGGAAAGGATCGCTCATCTCGAGCTACGAGGGGGAAACGGGGTTCCTCTGGATGTGGGCGGGACCATCGTGCTTCCTCTCGAGTGGAGACGGGTATGGCGGTGAACTTCTTGAGTTGCAGCAAGGGTGTGAAAGACCCTTTCGAAGTTCCAGAGGTTAGGTGTCATTAGTCTCCAGACGCCTCATCGGAAATAGGCCTCATCTCGCCTGGAAGGGAGAACTTCCTGGATTTTCTCGAGTTGCGGCAGGTGTTCTCGAGTTACGACGCGGACCTCAGGGACCCGCCCTGGTGGCCTCAGGAGAGGCCAGTCCCCATGCGAGTTGCTAGGGGGCCTCTCGGGATTCCTCTCCCGTCGATACCGGGGCCAGAAACCTTGTGTGGAGTCAGGGCCGGAACCGAGGATTCCTCTCAGGGGCTGACATGGATCTTTGGGTACTTCTGGAGTCTCCCCAGGGGAGTCAGGCCTCGTCTCGAGTGGGGGCATGCACGTGCGCTTTCCTTCCAGTCTGTGGCAGAAATGTCACGCTTCCCGTCGCGTGGATCAAAGGATATGTGGTTTTCCCTCGAGGCTTTCCTCGAGGCTTTCCCACAGGGCTGTCCCACGTGCCACCGTGGTGTGAGTCGATCCTCGGCGTGAAAGATGAGCCAGTGCAGTGCAAAGAGGTTCCTCTGGAATGGACTGAGACACCTGGGGGACTCTTGGAATGTTGGTACGACCATGGAGTTCCTCTCGCCTTTCCTGTTGAGAGTGCCTCCTCTTGAGATGCGACGGGAACGCCGGGAATTCTTTCCCGTTGAAAGCAGGGAAAGGATCCCACATCTCGAGCTACGATGGGGAAACGGGGCTCCTCTGGATGTGGGCGGGACCATCGTGTTTCCTCTCGAGTGGAGACGGGTATGGCGGTGAACTTCTTGAGTTGCAGCAAGGGTGTGAAAGACCCTTCCGAAGTTCCAGAGGTTTGGTGTCATTAGTCTCCAGATGCCTCATCGGAAATAGGCCTCATCTCGCCTGGAAGGGAGAACTTCCTGGATTTTCTCGAGTTGCGGCAGGTGTTCTCGAGTTACGACGGAGACCTCAGGGACCCGCCCTGGTGGCCTCAGGAGAGGCCAGTCCCCATGCGAGTTGCTAGGGGGCCTCTCGGGATTCCTCTCCCGTCGATACCGGGGCCAAAAACCTTGTGTGGAGTCAGGGCCGGAACCGAGGATTCCTCTCAGAGGCTGACATGGATCTTTGGGTACTTCTGGAGTCTCCCCAGGGGAGTCAGGCCTCGTCTCGAGTGGGGGCATGCACGTGCGCTTTCCTTCCAGGCTGTAGCAGCAATGTCACGCTTCCCGTCTCGTGGATCAAATGATCTGTGGTTTTCCCTCGAGGCTTTCCCACAGGGCTGTCCCACGTGCCACCGTGGTGTGAGTCGATCCTCGGCGTGAAAGATGAGCCAGTGCAGGGCAAAGAGGTTCCTCTGAAATGGACTGAGACATCTGGGGGACTCTTGGAATGGTGGTACGACCATGGAGTTCCTCTCGCCTTTCCTGTTGAGAGTGCCTCCTCTTGAGATGCGACGGGAACGCCGGGAATTCTTTCCCGTTGAAAGCAGGGAAAGGATCCCTCATCTCAAGCTACGAGGGGGAAACGGGGCTCCTCTGGATGTGGGCGGAACCATCGTGCTTCCTCTCGAGTCGAGACGGGTATGGCGGTGAACTTCTTGAGTTGCAGCAAGGGTGTGAAAGACCCTTTCGAAGTTCCAGAGGTTAGGTGTCATTAGTCTCCAGACGCCTCATCGGAAATAGGCCTAATCTCGCCAGGAAGGGAGAACTTCCTGGATTTTCTCGAGTTGCGGCAGCTGTTCTGGAGTTACGACGGGGAACTCAGGGACCCGCACTGGTGGCCTCAGGAGAGGCCAGTCCACATGCGAGTTGCTAGGGGGCCTCTCGGGATTCCTCTCCCGTCGATACCGGGGCCAAAAACCTTGTGTGGAGTCAGGGCCGGAACCGAGGATTCCTCTCAGGGGCTGACATGGATCTTTGGGTACTTCTGGAGTCTCCACAGGGGAGTCAGGCCTCGTCTCGAGTGGGGGCATGCACGTGCGCTTTCCTTCCAGGCTGTAGCAGCAATGTCACGCTTCCCGTCGCGTGGATCAAAGGATCTGTGGTTTTCCCTCGAGGCTTTCCCACAGGGCTGTCCCACGTGCCACCGTGGTGTGAGTCGATCCTCGGCGTGAAAGATGAGCCAGTGCAGGGCAAAGAGGTTCCTCTGGAATGGACTGAGACATCTGGGGGACTCTTGGAATGGTGGTACGACCATGGAGTTCCTCTCGCCTTTCCTGTTGAGAGTGCCTCCTCTTGAGATGCGACGGGAACGCCGGGAATTCTTTCCCGTTGAAAGCAGGGAAAGGATCCCTCATCTCGAGCTAGGAGGGGGAAACGGGGCTCCTCTGGTTGTGGGCGGGACCATCGTGCTTCCTCTCGAGTGGAGACGGGTATGGCGGTGAACTTCTTGAGTTGCAGCAAGGGTGTGAAAGACCCTTTCGAAGTTCCAGAGGTTAGGTGTCATTAGTCTCCAGACGCCTCATCGGAAATAGGCCTAATCTCGCCAGGAAGGGAGAACTTCCTGGATTTTCTCGAGTTGTGGCAGCTGTTCTGGAGTTACGACGGGGACCTCAGGGACCCGCACTGGTGGCCTCAGGAGAGGCCAGTCCCCATGCGAGTTGCTAGGGGGCCTCTCGGGATTCCTCTCCCGTCGATACCGGGGACAAAAACCTTGTGTGGAGTCAGGGCCGGAACCGAGGATTCCTCTCAGGGGCTGACATGGATCTTTGGGTACTTCTGGAGTCTCCACAGGGGAGTCAGGCCTCGTCTCGAGTGGGGGCATGCACGTGCGCTTTCCTTCCAGGTTGTAGCAGCAATGTCACGCTTCCCTTCGCGTGGATCAAAGGATCTGTGGTTTTCCCTCGAGGCTTTCCCTCGAGGCTTTCCCACAGGGCTGTCCCACGTGCCACCGTGGTGTGAGTCGATCCTGGCGTGAAAGATGAGCCAGTGCAGGGCACAGAGGTTCCGCTGGAATGGACTGAGACATCTGGGGGACTCTTGGAATGGTGGTACGACCATGGAGTTCCACTCGCCTTTCCTGTTGAGAGTGCCTCCTCTTGAGATGGGACGGGAACGCCGGGAATTCTTTCCCGTTGAAAGCAGGGAAAGGATCCCTCATCTCGAGCTACGAGGGGGAAACGGGGCTCCTCTGGATGTGGGCGGGACCATCGTGCTTCCCCTCGAGTGGAGACGGGTATGGCGGTGAACTTCTTGATTTGCAGCAAGGGTGTGAAAGACCTTTTCGAAGTTCCAGAGGTTAGGTGTCATTAGTCTCCAGACGCCTCATCGGAAATAGGAATCATCTCGCCTGGAAGGGAGAACTTCCTGGATTTTCTCGAGTTGCGGCAGGTGTTCTCGAGTTACGACGGGGACCTCAGGGACCCGCCCTGGTGGCCTCAGGAGAGGCCAGTCCCCATGCGAGTTGCTAGGGGGCCTCTCGGGATTCCTCTCCCGTCGATACCGGGGCCAAAAACCTTGTGTGGAGTCAGGGCCGGAACCGAGGATTCCTCTCAGGGGCTGAAATGGATCTTTGGGTACTTCTGGAGTCTCCCCAGGGGAGTCAGGCCTCGTCTCCAGTGGGGGCATGCACGTGCGCTTTCCTTCCAGGCTGTGGCAGAAATGTCACGCTTCCCGTTGCGTGGATCAAAGGATCTGTGGTTTTCCCTCGAGGCTTTCCTTGAGGCTTTCCCACAGGGCTGCCCCATGTGCCACCGTGGTGTGAGTCGATCCTCGGCGTGAAAGATGAGCCAGTGCAGGGCAAAGAGGTTCCTCTGGAATGGACTGAGACATCTGGGGGACTCTTGGAATGGTGGTACGACCATGGAGTTCCTCTCGCCTTTCCTGTTGAGAGTGCCTCCTCTTGAGGTGCGACGGGAACGCCGGGAATTCTTTCCCGTTGAAAGCAGGGAAAGGATCCCACATCTCGAGCTACGATGGGGAAACGGGGCTCCTCTGGATGTGGGCGGGACCATCGTGTTTCCTCTCGAGTGGAGACGGGTATGGCGGTGAACTTCTTGAGTTGCAGCAAGGGTGTGAAAGACCCTTCCGAAGTTCCAGAGGTTTGGTGTCATTAGTCTCCAGATGCCTCATCGGAAATAGGCCTCATCTCGCCTGGAAGGGTGAACTTCCTGGATTTTCTCGAGTTGAGGCAGGTGTTCTCGAGTTACGACGGGGACCTCAGGGACCCGCCCTGGTGGCCTCAGGAGAGGCCAGTCCCCATGCGAGTTGCTAGGGGGCCTTTCGGGATTCGTCTCCCGTCGATACCGGGGACACAAACCTTGTGTGGAGTCAGGGCCGGAACCGAGGATTCCTCTCAGAGGCTAACATGGATATTTGGGTACTTCTGGAGTCTCCCCAGGGGAGTCAGGCCTCGTCTCGAGTGGGGGCATGCACGTGCGCTTTCCTTCCAGGCTGTAGCAGCAATGTCACGCTTCCCTTCGCGTGGATCAAAGGATCTGTGGTTTTCCCTCGAGGCTTTCCCTCGAGGCTTTCCCACAGGGCTGTCCCACGTGCCACCGTGGTGTGAGTCGATCCTGGCGTGAAAGATGAGCCAGTGCAGGGCAAAGAGGTTCCTCTGGAATTGCCAGAGACATCTGGGGGACTCTTGGAATGGTGGTACGACCATGGAGTTCCTCTCGCCTTTCCTGTTGAGAGTGCCTCCTCTTGAGATGCGACGGGAACGCCGGGAATTCTTTCCCGTTGAAAGCAGGGAAAGGATCCCTCATCTCGAGCTACGAGGGGGAAACGGGGCTCCTCTGGATGTGGGCGGGACCATCGTGCTTCCTCTCGAGTGGAGACGGGTATGGCGGTGAACTTCTTGAGTTGCAGCAAGGGTGTGAAAGACCCTTTCGAATTTCCAGAGGTTAGGTGTCATTAGTCTCCAGACGCCTCATCGGAAATAGGCCTCATCTCGCCTGGAAGGGAGAACTTCCTGGATTTTCTCGAGTTGCGGCAGGTGTTCTCGAGTTACGACGGGGACCTCAGGGACCCGCCCTGGTGGCCTCAGGAGAGGCCAGTCCCCATGCGAGTTGCTAGGGGGCCTCTCGGGATTCCTCTCCCGTCGATACCGGGGCCAAAAACCTTGTGTGGAGTCAGGGCCGGAACCGAGGATTCCTCTCAGGGGCTGACATGGATCTTTGGGTACTTCTGGAGTCTCCCCAGGGGAGTCAGGCCTCGTCTCGAGTGGGGGCATGCACGTGCGATTTCCTTCCAGGCTGTAGCAGCAATGTCACGCTTCCCGTCGCGTGGATCAAAGGATCTGTGGTTTTCCCTCGAGGCTTTCCCACAGGGCTGTCCCACGTGCCACCGTGGTGTGAGTCGATCCTCGGCGTGAAAGATGAGCCAGTGCAGGGCAAAGAGGTTCCTCTGGAATGGATTGAGACATCTGGGGGACTCTTGGAATGGTGGTACGACCATGGAGTTCCTCTCGCCTTTCCTGTTGAGAGTGCCTCCTCTTGAGATGCGACGGGAACGCCGGGAATTCTTGCCCGTTGAAAGCAGGGAAAGGATCCCTCATCTCGAGCTACGAGGGGGAAACGGGGCTCCTCTGGATGTGGGCGGGACCATCGTGCTTCCTCTCGAGTGGAGACGGGTATGGCGGTGAACTTCTTGAGTTGCAGCAAGGGTGTGAAAGACCCTTTCGAAGTTCCAGAGGTTAGGTGTAATTAGTCTCCAGAAGCCTCATCGGAAATAGGCCTAATCTCGCCTGGAAGGGAGAACTTCCTGGATTTTCTCGAGTTGCGGCAGCTGTTCTGGAGTTACGACGGGGACCTCAGGGACCCGCACTGGTGGCCTCAGGAGAGGCCAGTCCCCATGCGAGTTGCTAGGGGGCCTCTCGGGATTCCTCTCCCGTCGATACCGGGGCCAAAAACCTTGTGTGGAGTCAGGGCCGGAACCGAGGATTCCTCTCAGGGGCTGACATGGATCTTTGGGTACTTCTGGAGTCTCCCCAGGGGAGTCAGGCCTCGTCTCGAGTGGGGGCATGCACGCGCGCTTTCCTTCCAGCCTGTGGCAGAAATGTCACGCTTCCCGTCGCGTGGATCAAAGGATCTGTGGTTTTCCCTCGAGGCTTTCCTCGAGGCTTTCCCACAGGGCTGCCCCACGTGCCTCCGTGGTGTGAGTCGATCCTCGGCGTGAAAGATGAGCCAGTGCAGTGCAAAGAGGTTCCTCTGGAATGGACTGAGACATCTGGGGGACTCTTGGAATGGTGGTAAGACCATGGAGTTCCTCTCGCCTTTCCTGTTGAGAGTGCCTCCTCTTGAGATGCGACGGGAACGCCGGGAATTCTTGCCCGTTGAAAGCAGGGAAAGGATCCCTCATCTCGAGCTACGAGGGGGAAACGGGGCTCCTCTGGATGTGGGCGGGACCATCGTGCTTCCTCTCGAGTGGAGACGGGTATGGCGGTGAACTTCTTGAGTTGCAGCAAGGGTGTGAAAGACCCTTCCGAAGTTCCAGAGGTTTGGTGTCATTAGTCTCCAGATGCCTCATCGGAAATAGGCCTCATCTCGCCTGGAAGGGTGAACTTCCTGGATTTTCTCGAGTTGAGGCAGGTGTTCTCGAGTTACGACGGGGACCTCAGGGACCCGCCCTGGTGGCCTCAGGAGAGGCCAGTCCCCATGCGAGTTGCTAGGGGGCCTTTCGGGATTCGTCTCCCGTCGATACCGGGGACAAAAACCTTGTGTGGAGTCAGGGCCGGAACCGAGGATTCCTCTCAGAGGCTAACATGGATATTTGGGTACTTCTGGAGTCTCCCCAGGGGAGTCAGGCCTCGTCTCGAGTGGGGGCATGCACGTGCGCTTTCCTTCCAGGCTGTAGCAGCAATGTCACGCTTCCCTTCGCGTGGATCAAAGGATCTGTGGTTTTCCCTCGAGGCTTTCCCTCGAGGCTTTCCCACAGGGCTGTCCCACGTGCCACCGTGGTGTGAGTCGATCCTGGCGTGAAAGATGAGCCAGTGCAGGGCAAAGAGGTTCCTCTGGAATTGCCAGAGACATCTGGGGGACTCTTGGAATGGTGGTACGACCATGGAGTTCCTCTCGCCTTTCCTGTTGAGAGTGCCTCCTCTTGAGATGCGACGGGAACGCCGGGAATTCTTTCCCGTTGAAAGCAGGGAAAGGATCCCTCATCTCGAGCTACGAGGGGGAAACGGGGCTCCTCTGGATGTGGGCGGGACCATCGTGCTTCCTCTCGAGTGGAGACGGGTATGGCGGTGAACTTCTTGAGTTGCAGCAAGGGTGTGAAAGACCCTTTCGAATTTCCAGAGGTTAGGTGTCATTAGTCTCCAGACGCCTCATCGGAAATAGGCCTCATCTCGCCTGGAAGGGAGAACTTCCTGGATTTTCTCGAGTTGCGGCAGGTGTTCTCGAGTTACGACGGGGACCTCAGGGACCCGCCCTGGTGGCCTCAGGAGAGGCCAGTCCCCATGCGAGTTGCTAGGGGGCCTCTCGGGATTCCTCTCCCGTCGATACCGGGGCCAAAAACCTTGTGTGGAGTCAGGGCCGGAACCGAGGATTCCTCTCAGGGGCTGACATGGATCTTTGGGTACTTCTGGAGTCTCCCCAGGGGAGTCAGGCCTCGTCTCGAGTGGGGGCATGCACGTGCGATTTCCTTCCAGGCTGTAGCAGCAATGTCACGCTTCCCGTCGCGTGGATCAAAGGATCTGTGGTTTTCCCTCGAGGCTTTCCCACAGGGCTGTCCCACGTGCCACCGTGGTGTGAGTCGATCCTCGGCGTGAAAGATGAGCCAGTGCAGGGCAAAGAGGTTCCTCTGGAATGGATTGAGACATCTGGGGGACTCTTGGAATGGTGGTACGACCATGGAGTTCCTCTCGCCTTTCCTGTTGAGAGTGCCTCCTCTTGAGATGCGACGGGAACGCCGGGAATTCTTTCCCGTTGAAAGCAGGGAAAGGATCCCTCATCTCGAGCTACGAGGGGGAAACGGGGCTCCTCTGGATGTGGGCGGGACCATCGTGCTTCCTCTCGAGTGGAGACGGGTATGGCGGTGAACTTCTTGAGTTGCAGCAAGGGTGTGAAAGACCCTTTCGAAGTTCCAGAGGTTAGGTGTAATTAGTCTCCAGAAGCCTCATCGGAAATAGGCCTAATCTCGCCTGGAAGGGAGAACTTCCTGGATTTTCTCGAGTTGCGGCAGCTGTTCTGGAGTTACGACGGGGACCTCAGGGACCCGCACTGGTGGCCTCAGGAGAGGCCAGTCCCCATGCGAGTTGCTAGGGGGCCTCTCGGGATTCCTCTCCCGTCGATACCGGGGCCAAAAACCTTGTGTGGAGTCAGGGCCGGAACCGAGGATTCCTCTCAGGGGCTGACATGGATCTTTGGGTACTTCTGGAGTCTCCCCAGGGGAGTCAGGCCTCGTCTCGAGTGGGGGCATGCACGCGCGCTTTCCTTCCAGCCTGTGGCAGAAATGTCACGCTTCCCGTCGCGTGGATCAAAGGATCTGTGGTTTTCCCTCGAGGCTTTCCTCGAGGCTTTCCCACAGGGCTGCCCCACGTGCCTCCGTGGTGTGAGTCGATCCTCGGCGTGAAAGATGAGCCAGTGCAGTGCAAAGAGGTTCCTCTGGAATGGACTGAGACATCTGGGGGACTCTTGGAATGGTGGTAAGACCATGGAGTTCCTCTCGCCTTTCCTGTTGAGAGTGCCTCCTCTTGAGATGCGACGGGAACGCCGGGAATTCTTGTCCGTTGAAAGCAGGGAAAGGATCCCTCATCTCGAGCTACGAGGGGGAAACGGGGCTCCTCTGGATGTGGGCGGGACCATCGTGCTTCCTCTCGAGTGGAGACGGGTATGGCGGTGAACTTCTTGAGTTGCAGCAAGGGTGTGAAAAACCCTTTCGAAGTTCCAGAGTTTAGGTGTCATTAGTCTCCAGACGCCTCATCGGAAATAGGCCTCATCTCGCCTGGAAGGGAGAACTTCCTGGATTTTCTCGAGTTGCGGCAGGTGTTCTCCAGTTACGACGGGGACCTCAGGGACCCGCCCTGGTGGCCTCAGGAGAGGCCAGTCCCCATGCGAGTTGCTAGGGGGCCTCTCGGGATTCCTCTCCCGTCGATACCGGGGGCAAAAACCTTGTGTGGAGTCAGGACCGGAACCGAGGATTCCTCTCAGGGGCTGACATGGATCTTTGGGTACTTCTGGAGTCTCCCCAGGGGAGTCAGGCCTCGTCTCGAGTGGGGGCATGCACGTGCGCTTTCCTTCCAGGCTGTAGCAGCAATGTCACACATCCCGTCGCGTGGATCAAAGGATCTGCGGTTTTCCCTCGAGGCTTTCCCTCGAAGCTTTCCCACAGGGCTGTCCCACGTGCCACCGTGGTGTGAGTCGATCCTCGGCGTGAAAGATGAGCCAGTGCAGGGCAAAGAGGTTCCTCTGGAATGGACTGAGACATCTGGGGGACTCTTGGAATGGTGGTACGACCATGGAGTTCCTCTCACCTTTCCTGTTGAGAGTGCCTCTTCTTGAGATGCGACGGGAACGCCGGGAATTCTTTCCCGTTGAAAGCAGGGAAAGGATCCCTCATCTCGAGCTACGAGGGGGAAATGGTGCTCCTCTGGATGTGGGCGGGACCATCGTGCTTCCTCTCGAGTGGAGACGGGTATGGCGGTGAACTTTTTGAGTCGCAGCAAGGGTGTGAAAGACCCTTTCGAAGTTCCACAGGTTAGGTGTCATTAGTCTCCAGACGCCTCATCGGAAATAGGCCTCATCTCGCCTGGAAGGGAGAATTTCCTGGATTTTCGAGTTGCGCCAGGTGCTCTCGAGTTACGACGGGGACCTCAGGGACCCGCCCTGGTGGCCTCAGGAGAGGCCAGTCCACATGCGAGTTGCTATGGGGCTTCTCGGGATTCCTCTCCCGTCGATACCGGGGCCAAAAACCTTGTGTGGATTCAGGGCCGGAACCGAGGATTCCTCTCAGGGGCTGACATGGATCTTTGGGTACTTGTGGAGTCTCCCCAGGGGAGTCAGGCCTCGTCTCGAGTGGGGGCATGCACGTGCGCTTTCCTTCCAGGCTGTAGCAGCAATGTCACGCTTCCCGTGGCGTGGATCAAAGGATCTGCGGTTTTCCCTCGAGGCTTTCCCACAGGGCTGTCCCACGTGCCACCGTGGTGTGAGTCGATCCTCGCCGTGAAAGATGAGCCAGTGCAGGGCAAAGAGGTTCCTCTGGAATGGACTGAGACATCTGGGGGACTCTTGGAATGGTGGTACGACCATGGAGTTCCTCTCGCCTTTCCTGTTGAGAGTGCCTCCTCTTGAGATGCGACGGGAACGCCGGGAATTCTTTCCCGTTGAAAGCAGGGAAAGGATCCCTCATCTCGAGCTACGAGGGGGAAACGGGGCTCCTCTGGATGTGGGCGGGACCATCGTGCTTCCTCTCGAGTGGAGACGGGTATGGCGGTGAACTTCTTGATTTGCAGCAAGGGTGTGAAAGACCTTTTCGAAGTTCCAGAGGTTAGGTGTCATTAGTCTCCAGACGCCTCATCGGAAATAGGCCTCATCTCGCCTGGAAAGGAGAACTTCCTGGATTTTCTCGAGTTGCGGCAGGTGTTCTCGAGTTACGACTGGGACCTCAGGGACCCGCCCTGGTGGCCTCAGGAGAGGCCAGTCCCCATGCGAGTTGCTAGGGGGCCTCTCGGGATTCCTCTCCCGTCGATACCGGGGCCAAAAACCTTGTGTGGAGTCAGGGCCGGAACCGAGGATTCCTCTTAGGGGCTGACATGGATCTTTGGGTACTTCTGGAGTCTCCACAGGGGAGTCAGGCCTCGTCTCGAGTGGGGGCATGCACGTGCGCTTTCCTTTCAGGCTGTAGCAGCAATGTCACGCTTCCCTTCGCGTGGATCAAAGGATCTGTGGTTTTCCCTCGAGGCTTTCCCTCGAGGCTTTCCCACAGGGCTGTCCCACGTGCCACCGTGGTGTGAGTCGATCCTGGCGTGAAAGATGAGCCAGTGCAGGGCACAGAGGTTCCGCTGGAATGGACTGAGACATCTGGGGGACTCTTGGAATGGTGGTACGACCATGGAGTTCCTCTCGCCTTTCCTGTTGAGAGTGCCTCCTCTTGAGATGCGACGGGAACGCCGGGAATTCTTTCCCGTTGAAAGCAGGGAAAGGATCCCACATCTCGAGCTACGATGGGGAAACGGGGCTCCTCTGGATGTGGGCGGGACCATCGTGTTTCCTCTCGAGTGGAGACGGGTATGGCGGTGAACTTCTTGAGTTGCAGCAAGGGTGTGAAAGACCCTTCCGAAGTTCCAGAGGTTTGGTGTCATTAGTCTCCAGATGCCTCATCGGAAATAGGCCTCATCTCGCCTGGAAGGGTGAACTTCCTGGATTTTCTCGAGTTGAGGCAGGTGTTCTCGAGTTACGACGGGGACCTCAGGGACCCGCCCTGGTGGCCTCAGGAGAGGCCAGTCCCCATGCGAGTTGCTAGGGGGCCTTTCGGGATTCGTCTCCCGTCGATACCGGGGACAAAAACCTTGTGTGGAGTCAGGGCCGGAACCGAGGATTCCTCTCAGAGGCTGACATGGATATTTGGGTACTTCTGGAGTCTCCCCAGGGGAGTCAGGCCTCGTCTCGAGTGGGGGCATGCACGTGCGCTTTCCTTCCAGGCTGTAGCAGCAATGTCACGCTTCCCTTCGCGTGGATCAAAGGATCTGTGGTTTTCCCTCGAGGCTTTCCCTCGAGGCTTTCCCACAGGGCTGTCCCACGTGCCACCGTGGTGTGAGTCGATCCTGGCGTGAAAGATGAGCCAGTGCAGGGCAAAGAGGTTCCTCTGGAATTGCCAGAGACATCTGGGGGACTCTTGGAATGGTGGTACGACCATGGAGTTCCTCTCGCCTTTCCTGTTGAGAGTGCCTCCTCTTGAGATGCGACGGGAACGCCGGGAATTCTTTCCCGTTGAAAGCAGGGAAAGGATCCCTCATCTCGAGCTACGAGGGGGAAACGGGGCTCCTCTGGATGTGGGCGGGACCATCGTGCTTCCTCTCGAGTGGAGACGGGTATGGCGGTGAACTTCTTGAGTTGCAGCAAGGGTGTGAAAGACCCTTTCGAATTTCCAGAGGTTAGGTGTCATTAGTCTCCAGACGCCTCATCGGAAATAGGCCTCATCTCGCCTGGAAGGGAGAACTTCCTGGATTTTCTCGAGTTGCGGCAGGTGTTCTCGAGTTACGACGGGGACCTCAGGGACCCGCCCTGGTGGCCTCAGGAGAGGCCAGTCCCCATGCGAGTTGCTAGGGGGCCTCTCGGGATTCCTCTCCCGTCGATACCGGGGCCAAAAACCTTGTGTTGAGTCAGGGCCGGAACCGAGGATTCCTCTCAGGGGCTGACATGGATCTTTGGGTACTTCTGGAGTCTCCCCAGGGGAGTCAGGCCTCGTCTCGAGTGGGGGCATGCACGTGCGATTTCCTTCCAGGCTGTAGCAGCAATGTCACGCTTCCCGTCGCGTGGATCAAAGGATCTGTGGTTTTCCCTCGAGGCTTTCCCACAGGGCTGTCCCACGTGCCACCGTGGTGTGAGTCGATCCTCGGCGTGAAAGATGAGCCAGTGCAGGGCAAAGAGGTTCCTCTGGAATGGACTGAGACATCTGGGGGACTCTTGGAATGGTGGTACGACCATGGAGTTCCTCTCGCCTTTCCTGTTGAGAGTGCCTCCTCTTGAGATGCGACGGGAACGCCGGGAATTCTTTCCCGTTGAAAGCAGGGAAAGGATCCCTCATCTCGAGCTACGAGGGGGAAACAGGGCTCCTCTGGATGTGGGCGGGACCATCGTGCTTCCTCTCGAGTGGAGACGGGTATGGCGGTGAACTTCTTGAGTTGCAGCAAGGGTGTGAAAGACCCTTTCGAAGTTCCAGAGGTTAGGTGTCATTAGTCTCCAGACGCCTCATCGGAAATAGGCCTCATCTCGCCTGGAAGGGAGAACTTCCTGGATTTTCTCGAGTTGCGGCAGCTGTTCTGGAGTTACGACGGGGACCTCAGGGACCCGCACTGGTGGCCTCAGGAGAGGCCAGTCCCCATGCGAGTTGCTAGGGGGCCTCTCGGGATTCCTCTCCCGTCGATACCGGGGCCAAAAACCTTGTGTGGAGTCAGGGCCGGAACCGAGGATTCCTCTCAGGGGCTGACATGGATCTTTGGGTACTTCTGGAGTCTCCCCAGGGGAGTCAGGCCTCGTCTCCAGTGGGGGCATGCACGTGCGCTTTCCTTCCAGCCTGTGGCAGAAATGTCACGCTTCCCGTCGCGTGGATCAAAGGATCTGTGGTTTTCCCTCGAGGCTTTCCTCGAGGCTTTCCCACAGGGCTGCCCCACGTGCCTCCGTGGTGTGAGTCGATCCTCGGCGTGAAAGATGAGCCAGTGCAGTGCAAAGAGGTTCCTCTGGAATGGACTGAGACATCTGGGGGACTCTTGGAATGGTGGTACGACCATGGAGTTCCTCTCGCCTTTCCTGTTGAGAGTGCCTCCTCTTGAGATGCGACGGGAACGCCGGGAATTCTTGCCCGTTGAAAGCAGGGAAAGGATCCCTCATCTCGAGCTACGAGGGGGAAACGGGGCTCCTCTGGATGTGGGCGGGACCATCGTGCTTCCTCTCGAGTGGAGACGGGTATGGCGGTGAACTTCTTGAGTTGCAGCAAGGGTGTGAAAGACCCTTTCGAAGTTCCAGAGTTTAGGTGTCATTAGTCTCCAGACGCCTCATCGGAAATAGGCCTCATCTCGCCTGGAAGGGAGAACTTCCTGGATTTTCTCGAGATGCGGCAGGTGTTCTCCAGTTACGACGGGGACCTCAGGGACCCGCCCTGGTGGCCTCAGGAGAGGCCAGTCCCCATGCGAGTTGCTAGGGGGCCTCTCGGGATTCCTCTCCCGTCGATACCGGGGCCAAAAACCTTGTGTGGAGTCAGGACCGGAACCGAGGATTCCTCTCAGGGGCTGACATGGATCTTTGGGTACTTCTGGAGTCTCCCCAGGGGAGTCAGGCCTCGTCTCGAGTGGGGGCATGCACGTGCGCTTTCCTTCCAGGCTGTAGCAGCAATGTCACGCATCCCGTCGCGTGGATCAAAGGATCTGCGGTTTTCCCTCGAGGCTTTCCCTCGAAGCTTTCCCACAGGGCTGTCACACGTGCCACCGTGGTGTGAGTCGATCCTCGGCGTGAAAGATGAGCCAGTGCACGGCAAAGAGGTTCCTCTGGAATTGACTGAGACATCTGGGGGACTCTTGGAATGGTGGTACGACCATGGAGTTCCTCTCGCCTTTCCTGTTGAGAGTGCCTCCTCTTGAGATGCGACGGGAAAGCCGGGAATTCTTTCGCGTTGAAAGCTGGGAAAGGATCCCTCATCTCGAGCTACGAGGGGGAAACGGGGCTCCTCTGGATGTGGGCGGGACCATCGTGCTTCCTCTCGAGTGGAGACGGGTATGGCGGTGAACTTCTTTAGTTGCAGCAAGGGTGTGAAAGACCCTTTCGAAGTTCCAGAGGTTAGGTGTCATTAGTCTCCAGACGCCTCATCGGAAATAGGCCTCATCTCGCCTGGAAGGGAGAACTTCCTGGATTTTCTCGAGTTGCGGCAGGTGTTCTCGAGTTACGACGGTGACCTCAGGGACCCGCCCTGGTTTCCTCAGGAGAGGCCAGTCCCCATGCGAGTTGCTAGGGGGCCTCTCGGGATTCCTCTCCCGTCGATACCGGGTCCAAAAACCTCCTGTGGAGTCAGGGCCGGAACCGAGGATTCCTCTCAGGGGCTGACATGGATCTTTGGGTACTTCTGGAGTCTCCCCAGGGGAGTCAGGCCTCGTCTCGAGTGGGGGCATGCACGTGCGCTTTCCTTCCAGGCTGTAGCAGCAATGTCACGCTTCCCGTGGCGTGGATCAAAGGATCTGCGGTTTTCCCTCGAGGCTTTCCCACAGGGCTGTCCCACGTGCCACCGTGGTGTGAGTCGATCCTCGGCGTGAAAGATGAGCCAGTGCAGGGCAAAGAGGTTCCTCTGGAATGGACTGAGACATCTGGGGGACTCTTGGAATGGTGGTACGACCATGGAGTTCCTCTCGCCTTTCCTGTTGAGAGTGCCTCCTCTTGAGATGCGACGGGAACGCCGGGAATTCTTTCCCGTTGAAAGCAGGGAAAGGATCCCTCATCTCGAGCTACGAGGGGGAAACGGGGCTCCTCTGGATGTGGGCGGGACCATCGTGCTTCCCCTCGAGTGGAGACGGGTATGGCGGTGAACTTCTTGATTTGCAGCAAGGGTGTGAAAGACCTTTTCGAAGTTCCAGAGGTTAGGTGTCATTAGTCTCCAGACGCCTCATCGGAAATAGGCCTCATCTCGCCTGGAAGGGAGAACTTCCTGGATTTTCTCGAGTTGCGGCAGGTGTTCTCGAGTTACGACTGGGACCTCAGGGACCCGCCCTGGTGGCCTCAGGAGAGGCCAGTCCCCATGCGAGTTGCTAGGGGGCCTCTCGGGATTCCTCTCCCGTCGATACCGGGGTCAAAAACCTTGTGTGGAGTCAGGGCCGGAACCGAGGATTCCTCTCAGGGGCTGACATGGATCTTTGGGTACTTCTGGAGTCTCCCCAGGGGAGTCAGGCCTCGTCTCGAGTGGGGGCATGCACGTGCGCTTTCCTTCCAGGCTGTAGCAGCAATGTCACGCTTCCCTTCGCGTGGATCAAAGGATCTGTGGTTTTCCCTCGAGGCTTTCCCTCGAGGCTTTCCCACAGGGCTGTCCCACGTGCCACCGTGGTGTGAGTCGATCCTGGCGTGAAAGATGAGCCAGTGCAGGGCAAAGAGGTTCCTCTGGAATGGACAGAGACATCTGGGGGACTCTTGGAATGGTGGTACGACCATGGAGTTCCTCTCGCCTTTCCTGTTGAGAGTGCCTCCTCTTGAGATGCGACGGGAACGCCGGGAATTCTTTCCCGTTGAAAGCAGGGAAAGGATCCCTCATCTCGAGCTACGAGGGGGAAACGGGGCTCCTCTGGATGTGGGCGGGACCATCGTGCTTCCTCTCGAGTGGAGACGGGTATGGCGGTGAACTTCTTGAGTTGCAGCAAGGGTGTGAAAGACCCTTTCGAATTTCCAGAGGTTAGGTGTCATTAGTCTCCAGACGCCTCATCGGAAATAGGCCTCATCTCGCCTGGAAGGGAGAACTTCCTGGATTTTCTCGAGTTGCGGCAGGTGTTCTCGAGTTACGACGGGGACCTCAGGGACCCGCCCTGGTGGCCTCAGGAGAGGCCAGTCCCCATGCGAGTTGCTAGGGGGCCTCTCGGAATTCCTCTCCCGTCGATACCGGGGCCAAAAACCTTGTGTGGAGTCAGGGCCGGAACCGAGGATTCCTCTCAGGGGCTGACATGGATCTTTGGGTACTTCTGGAGTCTCCCCAGGGGAGTCAGGCGTCGTCTCGAGTGGGGGCATGCACGTGCGATTTCCTTCCAGGCTGTAGCAGCAATGTCACGCTTCCCGTCGCGTGGATCAAAGGATCTGTGGTTTTCCCTCGAGGCTTTCCCACAGGGCTGTCCCACGTGCCACCGTGGTGTGAGTCGATCCTCGGCGTGAAAGATGAGCCAGTGCAGGGCAAAGAGGTTCCTCTGGAATGGACTGAGACATCTGGGGGACTCTTGGAATGGTGGTACGACCATGGAGTTCCTCTCGCCTTTCCTGTTGAGAGTGCCTCCTCTTGAGATGCGACGGGAACGCCGGGAATTCTTGCCCGTTGAAAGCAGGGAAAGGATCCCTCATCTCGAGCTACGAGGGGGAAACGGGGCTCCTCTGGATGTGGGCGGGACCATCGTGCTTCCTCTCGAGTGGAGACGGGTATGGCGGTGAACTTCTTGAGTTGCAGCAAGGGTGTGAAAGACCCTTTCGAAGTTCCAGAGGTTAGGTGTCATTAGTCTCCAGACGCCTCATCGGAAATAGGCCTAATCTCGCCTGGAAGGGAGAACTTCCTGGATTTTCTCGAGTTGCGGCAGCTGTTCTGGAGTTACGACGGGGACCTCAGGGACCCGCACTGGTGGCCTCAGGAGAGGCCAGTCCCCATGCGAGTTGCTAGGGGGCCTCTCGGGATTCCTCTCCCGTCGATACCGGGGCCAAAAACCTTGTGTGGAGTCAGGGCCGGAACCGAGGATTCCTCTCAGGGGCTGACATGGATCTTTGGGTACTTCTGGATTCTCCCCAGGGGAGTCAGGCCTCGTCTCCAGTGGGGGCATGCACGTGCGCTTTCCTTCCAGCCTGTGGCAGAAATGTCACGCTTCCAGTCGCGCGGATCAAAGGATCTGTGGTTTTCCCTCGAGGCTTTCCTCGAGGCTTTCCCACAGGGCTGCCCCACGTGCCTCCGTGGTGTGAGTCGATCCTCGGCGTGAAAGATGAGCCAGTGCAGTGCAAAGAGGTTCCTCTGGAATGGACTGAGACATCTGGGGGACTCTTGGAATGGTGGTACGACCATGGAGTTCCTCTCGCCTTTCCTGTTGAGAGTGCCTCCTCTTGAGATGCGACGGGAACGCCGGGAATTCTTGCCCGTTGAAAGCAGGGAAAGGATCCCTCATCTCGAGCTACGAGGGGGAAACGGGGCTCCTCTGGATGTGGGCGGGACCATCGTGCTTCTTCTCGAGTGGAGACGGGTATGGCGGTGAACTTCTTGAGTTGCAGCAAGGGTGTGAAAGACCCTTTCGAAGTTCCAGAGTTTAGGTGTCATTAGTCTCCAGACGCCTCATCGGAAATAGGCCTCATCTCGCCTGGAAGGGAGAACTTCCTGGATTTTCTCGAGTTGCGGCAGGTGTTCTCCAGTTACGACGGGGACCTCAGGGACCCGCCCTGGTGGCCTCAGGAGAGGCCAGTCCCCATGCGAGTTGCTAGGGGGCCTCTCGGGATTCCTCTCCCGTCGATACCGGGGCCAAAAACCTTGTGTGGAGTCAGGGCCGGAACCGAGGATTCCTCTCAGGGGCTGACATGGATCTTTGGGTACTTCTGGAGTCTCCCCAGGGGAGTCAGGAGTCGTCTCGAGTGGGGGCATGCACGTGCGATTTCCTTCCAGGTTGTAGCAGCAATGTCACGCTTCCCGTCGCGTGGATCAAAGATCTGTGGTTTTCCCTCGAGGCTTTCCCACAGGGCTGTCCCACGTGCCACCGTGGTGTGAGTTGATCCTCGGCGTGAAAGATGAGCCAGTGCAGGGCAAAGAGGTTCCTCTGGAATGGACTGAGACATCTGGGGGACTCTTGGAATGGTGGTACGACCATGGAGTTCCTCTCGCCTTTCCTGTTGAGAGTGCCTCCTCTTGAGATGCGACGGGAACGCCGGGAATTCTTGCCCGTTGAAAGCAGGGAAAGGATCCCTCATCTCGAGCTACGAGGGGGAAATGGGGCTCCTCTGGATGTGGGCGGGACCATCGTGCTTCCTCTCGAGTGGAGACGGGTATGGCGGTGAACTTCTTGAGTTGCAGCAAGGGTGTGAAAGACCCTTTCGAAGTTCCAGAGGTTAGGTGTCATTAGTCTCCAGACGCCTCATCGGAAATAGGCCTAATCTCGCCTGGAAGGGAGAACTTCCTGGATTTTCTCGAGTTGCGGCAGCTGTTCTGGAGTTACGACGGGGACCTCAGGGACCCGCACTGGTGGCCTCAGGAGAGGCCAGTCCCCATGCGAGTTGCTAGGGGGCCTCTCGGGATTCCTCTCCCGTCGATACAGGGGCCAAAAACCTTGTGTGGAGTCAGGGCCGGAACCGAGGATTCCTCTCAGGGGCTGACATGGATCTTTGGGTACTTCTGGAGTCTATCCAGGGGAGTCAGGCCTCGTCTCCAGTGGGGGCATGCACGTGCGCTTTCCTTCCAGCCTGTGGCAGAAATGTCACGCTTCCAGTCGCGCGGATCAAAGGATCTGTGGTTTTCCCTCGAGGCTTTCCTCGAGGCTTTCCCACAGGGCTGCCCCACGTGCCTCCGTGGTGTGAGTCGATCCTCGGCGTGAAAGATGAGCCAGTGCAGTGCAAAGAGGTTCCTCTGGAATGGACTGAGACATCTGGGGGACTCTTGGAATGGTGGTACGACCATGGAGTTCCTCTCGCCTTTCCTGTTGAGAGTGCCTCCTCTTGAGATGCGACGGGAACGCCGGGAATTCTTGCCCGTTGAAAGCAGGGAAAGGATCCCTCATCTCGAGCTACGAGGGGGAAACGGGGCTCCTCTGGATGTGGGCGGGACCATCGTGCTTCTTCTCGAGTGGAGACGGGTATGGCGGTGAACTTCTTGAGTTGCAGCAAGGGTGTGAAAGACCCTTTCGAAGTTCCAGAGTTTAGGTGTCATTAGTCTCCAGACGCCTCATCGGAAATAGGCCTCATCTCGCCTGGAAGGGAGAACTTCCTGGATTTTCTCGAGTTGCGGCAGGTGTTCTCCAGTTACGACGGGGACCTCAGGGACCCGCCCTGGTGGCCTCAGGAGAGGCCAGTCCCCATGCGAGTTGCTAGGGGGCCTCTCGGGATTCCTCTCCCGTCGATACCGGGGCCAAAAACCTTGTGTGGAGTCAGGACCGGAACCGAGGATTCCTCTCAGGGGCTGACATGGATCTTTGGGTACTTCTGGAGTCTCCCCAGGGGAGTCAGGCCTCGTCTCGAGTGGGGGCATGCACGTGCGCTTTCCTTCCAGGCTGTAGCAGCAATGTCACGCTTCCCTTCGCGTGGATCAAAGGATCTGTGGTTTTCCCTCGAGGCTTTCCCTCGAGGCTTTCCCACAGGGCTGTCCCACGTGCCACCGTGGTGTGAGTCGATCCTGGCGTGAAAGATGAGCCAGTGCAGGGCAAAGAGGTTCCTCTGGAATGGACAGAGACATCTGGGGGACTCTTGGAATGGTGGTACGACCATGGAGTTCCTCTCGCCTTTCCTGTTGAGAGTGCCTCCTCTTGAGATGCGACGGGAACGCCGGGAATTCTTTCCCGTTGATAGCAGGGAAAGGATCCCTCATCTCGAGCTACGAGGGGGAAACGGGGCTCCTCTGGATGTGGGCGGGACCATCGTGCTTCCTCTCGAGTGGAGACGGGTATGGCGGTGAACTTCTTGAGTTGCAGCAAGGGTGTGAAAGACCCTTTCGAATTTCCAGAGGTTAGGTGTCATTAGTCTCCAGACGCCTCATCGGAAATAGGCCTCATCTCGCCTGGAAGGGAGAACTTCCTGGATTTTCTCGAGTTGCGGCAGGTGTTCTCGAGTTACGACGGGGACCTCAGGGACCCGCCCTGGTGGCCTCAGGAGAGGCGAGTCCCCATGCGAGTTGCTAGGGGGCCTCTCGGGATTCCTCTCCCGTCGATACCGGGGCCAAAAACCTTGTGTGGAGTCAGGGCCGGAACCGAGGATTCCTCTCAGGGGCTGACATGGATCTTTGGGTACTTCTGGAGTCTCCCCAGGGGAGTCAGGCGTCGTCTCGAGTGGGGGCATGCACGTGCGATTTCCTTCCAGGCTGTAGCAGCAATGTCACGCTTCCCGTCGCGTGGATCAAAGGATCTGTGGTTTTCCCTCGAGGCTTTCCCACAGGGCTGTCCCACGTGCCACCGTGGTGTGAGTCGATCCTCGGCGTGAAAGATGAGCCAGTGCAGGGCAAAGAGGTTCCTCTGGAATGGACTGAGACATCTGGGGGACTCTTGGAATGGTGGTACGACCATGGAGTTCCTCTCGCCTTTCCTGTTGAGAGTGCCTCCTCTTGAGATGCGACGGGAACGCCGGGAATTCTTGCCCGTTGAAAGCAGGGAAAGGATCCCTCATCTCGAGCTACGAGGGGGAAACGGGGCTCCTCTGGATGTGGGCGGGACCATCGTGCTTCCTCTCGAGTGGAGACGGGTATGGCGGTGAACTTCTTGAGTTGCAGCAAGGGTGTGAAAGACCCTTTCGAAGTTCCAGAGGTTAGGTGTCATTAGTCTCCAGACGCCTCATCGGAAATAGGCCTCATCTCGCCTGGAAGGGAGAACTTCCTGGATTTTCTCGAGTTGCGGCAGGTGTTCTCGAGTTACGACGGGGACCTCAGGGACCCGCCCTGGTGGCCTCAGGAGAGGCCAGTCCCCATGCGAGTTGCTAGGGGGCCTCTCGGAATTCCTCTCCCGTCGATACCGGGGCCAAAAACCTTGTGTGGAGTCAGGGCCGGAACCGAGGATTCCTCTCAGGGGCTGACATGGATCTTTGGGTACTTCTGGAGTCTCCCCAGGGGAGTCAGGCGTCGTCTCGAGTGGGGGCATGCACGTGCGATTTCCTTCCAGGCTGTAGCAGCAATGTCACGCTTCCCGTCGCGTGGATCAAAGGATCTGTGGTTTTCCCTCGAGGCTTTCCCACAGGGCTGTCCCACGTGCCACCGTGGTGTGAGTCGATCCTCGGCGTGAAAGATGAGCCAGTGCAGGGCAAAGAGGTTCCTCTGGAATGGACTGAGACATCTGGGGGACTCTTGGAATGGTGGTACGACCATGGAGTTCCTCTCGCCTTTCCTGTTGAGAGTGCCTCCTCTTGAGATGCGACGGGAACGCCGGGAATTCTTGCCCGTTGAAAGCAGGGAAAGGATCCCTCATCTCGAGCTACGAGGGGGAAACGGGGCTCCTCTGGATGTGGGCGGGACCATCGTGCTTCCTCTCGAGTGGAGACGGGTATGGCGGTGAACTTCTTGAGTTGCAGCAAGGGTGTGAAAGACCCTTTCGAAGTTCCAGAGGTTAGGTGTCATTAGTCTCCAGACGCCTCATCGGAAATAGGCCTAATCTCGCCTGGAAGGGAGAACTTCCTGGATTTTCTCGAGTTGCGGCAGCTGTTCTGGAGTTACGACGGGGACCTCAGGGACCCGCACTGGTGGCCTCAGGAGAGGCCAGTCCCCATGCGAGTTGCTAGGGGGCCTCTCGGGATTCCTCTCCCGTCGATACCGGGGCCAAAAACCTTGTGTGGAGTCAGGGCCGGAACCGAGGATTCCTCTCAGGGGCTGACATGGATCTTTGGGTACTTCTGGATTCTCCCCAGGGGAGTCAGGCCTCGTCTCCAGTGGGGGCATGCACGTGCGCTTTCCTTCCAGCCTGTGGCAGAAATGTCACGCTTCCAGTCGCGCGGATCAAAGGATCTGTGGTTTTCCCTCGAGGCTTTCCTCGAGGCTTTCCCACAGGGCTGCCCCACGTGCCTCCGTGGTGTGAGTCGATCCTCGGCGTGAAAGATGAGCCAGTGCAGTGCAAAGAGGTTCCTCTGGAATGGACTGAGACATCTGGGGGACTCTTGGAATGGTGGTACGACCATGGAGTTCCTCTCGCCTTTCCTGTTGAGAGTGCCTCCTCTTGAGATGCGACGGGAACGCCGGGAATTCTTGCCCGTTGAAAGCAGGGAAAGGATCCCTCATCTCGAGCTACGAGGGGGAAACGGGGCTCCTCTGGATGTGGGCGGGACCATCGTGCTTCTTCTCGAGTGGAGACGGGTATGGCGGTGAACTTCTTGAGTTGCAGCAAGGGTGTGAAAGACCCTTTCGAAGTTCCAGAGTTTAGGTGTCATTAGTCTCCAGACGCCTCATCGGAAATAGGCCTCATCTCGCCTGGAAGGGAGAACTTCCTGGATTTTCTCGAGTTGCGGCAGGTGTTCTCCAGTTACGACGGGGACCTCAGGGACCCGCCCTGGTGGCCTCAGGAGAGGCCAGTCCCCATGCGAGTTGCTAGGGGGCCTCTCGGGATTCCTCTCCCGTCGATACCGGGGCCAAAAACCTTGTGTGGAGTCAGGGCCGGAACCGAGGATTCCTCTCAGGGGCTGACATGGATCTTTGGGTACTTCTGGAGTCTCCCCAGGGGAGTCAGGAGTCGTCTCGAGTGGGGGCATGCACGTGCGATTTCCTTCCAGGCTGTAGCAGCAATGTCACGCTTCCCGTCGCGTGGATCAAAGATCTGTGGTTTTCCCTCGAGGCTTTCCCACAGGGCTGTCCCACGTGCCACCGTGGTGTGAGTTGATCCTCGGCGTGAAAGATGAGCCAGTGCAGGGCAAAGAGGTTCCTCTGGAATGGACTGAGACATCTGGGGGACTCTTGGAATGGTGGTACGACCATGGAGTTCCTCTCGCCTTTCCTGTTGAGAGTGCCTCCTCTTGAGATGCGACGGGAACGCCGGGAATTCTTGCCCGTTGAAAGCAGGGAAAGGATCCCTCATCTCGAGCTACGAGGGGGAAACGGGGCTCCTCTGGATGTGGGCGGGACCATCGTGCTTCCTCTCGAGTGGAGACGGGTATGGCGGTGAACTTCTTGAGTTGCAGCAAGGGTGTGAAAGACCCTTTCGAAGTTCCAGAGGTTAGGTGTCATTAGTCTCCAGACGCCTCATCGGAAATAGGCCTAATCTCGCCTGGAAGGGAGAACTTCCTGGATTTTCTCGAGTTGCGGCAGCTGTTCTGGAGTTACGACGGGGACCTCAGGGACCCGCACTGGTGGCCTCAGGAGAGGCCAGTCCCCATGCGAGTTGCTAGGGGGCCTCTCGGGATTCCTCTCCCGTCGATACCGGGGCCAAAAACCTTGTGTGGAGTCAGGGCCGGAACCGAGGATTCCTCTCAGGGGCTGACATGGATCTTTGGGTACTTCTGGAGTCTATCCAGGGGAGTCAGGCCTCGTCTCCAGTGGGGGCATGCACGTGCGCTTTCCTTCCAGCCTGTGGCAGAAATGTCACGCTTCCAGTCGCGCGGATCAAAGGATCTGTGGTTTTCCCTCGAGGCTTTCCTCGAGGCTTTCCCACAGGGCTGCCCCACGTGCCTCCGTGGTGTGAGTCGATCCTCGGCGTGAAAGATGAGCCAGTGCAGTGCAAAGAGGTTCCTCTGGAATGGACTGAGACATCTGGGGGACTCTTGGAATGGTGGTACGACCATGGAGTTCCTCTCGCCTTTCCTGTTGAGAGTGCCTCCTCTTGAGATGCGACGGGAACGCCGGGAATTCTTGCCCGTTGAAAGCAGGGAAAGGATCCCTCATCTCAAGCTACGAGGGGGAAACGGGGCTCCTCTGGATGTGGGCGGGACCATCGTGCTTCTTCTCGAGTGGAGACGGGTATGGCGGTGAACTTCTTGAGTTGCAGCAAGGGTGTGAAAGACCCTTTCGAAGTTCCAGAGTTTAGGTGTCATTAGTCTCCAGACGCCTCATCGGAAATAGGCCTCATCTCGCCTGGAAGGGAGAACTTCCTGGATTTTCTCGAGTTGCGGCAGGTGTTCTCCAGTTACGACGGGGACCTCAGGGACCCGCCCTGGTGGCCTCAGGAGAGGCCAGTCCCCATGCGAGTTGCTAGGGGGCCTCTCGGGATTCCTCTCCCGTCGATACCGGGGCCAAAAACCTTGTGTGGAGTCAGGACCGGAACCGAGGATTCCTCTCAGGGGCTGACATGGATCTTTGGGTACTTCTGGAGTCTCCCCAGGGGAGTCAGGCCTCGTCTCGAGTGGGGGCATGCACGTGCGCTTTCCTTCCAGGCTGTAGCAGCAATGTCACGCTTCCCTTCGCGTGGATCAAAGGATCTGTGGTTTTCCCTCGAGGCTTTCCCTCGAGGCTTTCCCACAGGGCTGTCCCACGTGCCACCGTGGTGTGAGTCGATCCTGGCGTGAAAGATGAGCCAGTGCAGGGCAAAGAGGTTCCTCTGGAATGGACAGAGACATCTGGGGGACTCTTGGAATGGTGGTACGACCATGGAGTTCCTCTCGCCTTTCCTGTTGAGAGTGCCTCCTCTTGAGATGCGACGGGAACGCCGGGAATTCTTTCCCGTTGAAAGCAGGGAAAGGATCCCTCATCTCGAGCTACGAGGGGGAAACGGGGCTCCTCTGGATGTGGGCGGGACCATCGTGCTTCCTCTCGAGTGGAGACGGGTATGGCGGTGAACTTCTTGAGTTGCAGCAAGGGTGTGAAAGACCCTTTCGAATTTCCAGAGGTTAGGTGTCATTAGTCTCCAGACGCCTCATCGGAAATAGGCCTCATCTCGCCTGGAAGGGAGAACTTCCTGGATTTTCTCGAGTTGCGGCAGGTGTTCTCGAGTTACGACGGGGACCTCAGGGACCCGCCCTGGTGGCCTCAGGAGAGGCGAGTCCCCATGCGAGTTGCTAGGGGGCCTCTCGGGATTCCTCTCCCGTCGATACCGGGGCCAAAAACCTTGTGTGGAGTCAGGGCCGGAACCGAGGATTCCTCTCAGGGGCTGACATGGATCTTTGGGTACTTCTGGAGTCTCCCCAGGGGAGTCAGGCCTCGTCTCCAGTGGGGGCATGCACGTGCGCTTTCCTTCCAGCCTGTGGCAGAAATGTCACGCTTCCAGTCGCGCGGATCAAAGGATCTGTGGTTTTCCCTCGAGGCTTTCCTCGAGGCTTTCCCACAGGGCTGCCCCACGTGCCTCCGTGGTGTGAGTCGATCCTCGGCGTGAAAGATGAGCCAGTGCAGTGCAAAGAGGTTCCTCTGGAATGGACTGAGACATCTGGGGGACTCTTGGAATGGTGGTACGACCATGGAGTTCCTCTCGCCTTTCCTGTTGAGAGTGCCTCCTCTTGAGATGCGACGGGAACGCCGGGAATTCTTGCCCGTTGAAAGCAGGGAAAGGATCCCTCATCTCGAGCTACGAGGGGGAAACGGGGCTCCTCTGGATGTGGGCGGGACCATCGTGCTTCTTCTCGAGTGGAGACGGGTATGGCGGTGAACTTCTTGAGTTGCAGCAAGGGTGTGAAAGACCCTTTCGAAGTTCCAGAGTTTAGGTGTCATTAGTCTCCAGACGCCTCATCGGAAATAGGCCTCATCTCGCCTGGAAGGGAGAACTTCCTGGATTTTCTCGAGTTGCGGCAGGTGTTCTCGAGTTACGACGGGGACCTCAGGGACCCGCCCTGGTGGCCTCAGGAGAGGCCAGTCCCCATGCGAGTTGCTAGGGGGCCTCTCGGGATTCCTCTCCCGTCGATACCGGGGCCAAAAACCTTGTGTGGAGTCAGGACCGGAACCGAGGATTACTCTCAGGGGCTGACATGGATCTTTGGGTACTTCTGGAGTCTCCCCAGGGGAGTCAGGCCTCGTCTCGAGTGGGGGCATGCACGTGCGCTTTCCTTCCAGGCTGTAGCAGCAATGTCACGCATCCCGTCGCGTGGATCAAAGGATCTGCGGTTTTCCCTCGAGGCTTTCCCTCGAAGCTTTCCCACAGGGCTGTCACACGTGCCACCGTGGTGTGAGTCGATCCTCGGCGTGAAAGATGAGCCAGTGCAGGGCAAAGAGGTTCCTCTGGAATGGACTGAGACATCTGGGGGACTCTTGGAATGGTGGTACGACCATGGAGTTCCTCTCACCTTTCCTGTTGAGAGTGCCTCTTCTTGAGATGCGACGGGAACACCGGGAATTCTTTCCCGTTGAAAGCAGGGAAAGGATCCCTCATCTCGAGCTACGAGGGGGAAATGGGGCTCCTCTGGATGTGGGCGGGACCATCGTGCTTCCTCTCGAGTGGAGACGGGTATGGCGGTGAACTTTTTGAGTCGCAGCAAGGGTGTGAAAGACCCTTTCGAAGTTCCACAGCTTAGGTGTCATTAGTCTCCAGACGCCTCATCGGAAATAGGCCTCATCTCGCCTGGAAGGGAGAATTTCCTGGATTTTCGAGTTGCGCCAGGTGCTCTCGAGTTACGACGGGGACCTCAGGGACCCGCCCTGGTGGCCTCAGGAGAGGCCAGTCCACATGCGAGGTGATAGGGGGCCTCTCGGGATTCCTCTCCCGTCGATACCGGGGCCAAAAACCTTGTGTGGATTCAGGGCCGGAACCGAGGATTCCTCTCAGGGGCTGACATGGTTCTTTGGGTACTTGTGGAGTCTCCCCAGGGGAGTCAGGCCTCGTCTCGAGTGGGGGCATGCACGTGCGCTTTCCTTCCAGGCTTTAGCAGCAATGTCACGCTTCCCATGGCCTGGATAAAAGGATCTGTGGTTTTCCCTCGAGGCTTTCCCTGGAGGCTTTCCCACAGGGCTGTCCCACGTGCCACTGTGGTGTGAGTCGATCCTCGGCGTGAAAGATGAGCCAGTGCACGGCAAAGAGGTTCCTCTGGAATTGACTGAGACATCTGGGGGACTCTTGGAATGGTGGTACGACCATGGAGTTCCTCTCGCCTTTCCTGTTGAGAGTGCCTCCTCTTGAGATGCGACGGGAAAGCCGGGAATTCTTTCCCGTTGAAAGCAGGGAAAGGATCCCTCATCTCGAGCTACGAGGGGGAAACGGGGCTCCTCTGGATGTGGGCGGGACAATCGTGCTTCCTCTCGAGTGGAGACGGGTATGGCGGTGAACTTCTTGAGTTGCAGCAAGGGTGTGAAAGACCCTTTCGAAGTTCCAGAGGTTAGGTGTCATTAGTCTCCAGACGCCTCATCGGAAATAGGCCTCATCTCGCCTGGAAGGGAGAACGTCCTGGATTTTCTCGAGTTGCGGCAGGTGTTCTCGAGTTACGACGGTGACCTCAGGGACCCGCCCTGGTTTCCTCAGGAGAGGCCAGTCCCCATGCGAGTTGCTAGGGGGCCTCTCGGGATTCCTCTCCCGTCGATACCGGGTCCAAAATCCTCCTGTGGAGTCAGGGCCGGAACCGAGGATTCCTCTCAGGTGCTGACATGGATCTTTGGGTACTTCTGGAGTCTCCCCAGGGGAGTCAGGCCTCGTCTCGAGTGGAGGCATGCACGTGCGCTTTCCTTCCAGGCTGTAGCAGCAATGTCACGCTTCCCGTGGCGTGGATCAAAGGATCTGCGGTTTTCCCTCGAGGCTTTCCCACAGGGCTGTCCCACGTGCCACCGTGGTGTGAGTCGATCCTCGCCGTGAAAGATGAGCCAGTGCAGGGCAAAGAGGTTCCTCTGGAATGGACTGAGACATCTGGGGGACTCTTGGAATGGTGGTACGACCATGGAGTTCCTCTCGCCTTTCCTGTTGAGAGTGCCTCCTCTTGAGATGCGACGGGAACGCCGGGAATTCTTTCCCGTTGAAAGCAGGGAAAGGATCCCTCATCTCGAGCTACGAGGGGGAAACGGGGCTCCTCTGGATGTGGGCGGGACCATCGTGCTTCCCCTCGAGTGGAGACGGGTATGGCGGTGAACTTCTTGATTTGCAGCAAGGGTGTGAAAGACCTTTTCGAAGTTCCAGAGGTTAGGTGTCATTAGTTTCCAGACGCCTCATCGGAAATAGGCCTCATCTCGCCTGGAAGGGAGAACTTCCTGGATTTTCTCGAGTTGCGGCAGGTGTTCTCGAGTTACGACTGGGACCTCAGGGACCCGCCCTGGTGGCCTCAGGAGAGGCCAGTCCCGATGCGAGTTGCTAGGGGGCCTCTCGGGATTCCTCTCCCGTCGATACCGGGGCCAAAAACCTTGTGTGGAGTCAGGGCCGGAACCGAGGATTCCTCTCAGGGGCTGACATGGATCTTTGGGTACTTCTGGAGTCTCCACAGGGGAGTCAGGCCTCGTCTCGAGTGGGGGCATGCACGTGCGCTTTCCTTTCAGGCTGTAGCAGCAATGTCACGCTTCCCTTCGCGTGGATCAAAGGATCTGTGGTTTTCCCTCGAGGCTTTCCCTCGAGGCTTTCCCACAGGGCTGTCCCACGTGCCACCGTGGTGTGAGTCGATCCTGGCGTGAAAGATGAGCCAGTGCAGGGCACAGAGGTTCCGCTGGAATGGACTGAGACATCTGGGGGACTCTTGGAATGGTGGTACGACCATGGAGTTCCTCTCGCCTTTCCTGTTGAGAGTGCCTCCTTTTGAGATGCGAAGGGAACGCCGGGAATTCTTTCCCGTTGAAAGCAGGGAAAGGATCGCTCATCTCGAGCTACGAGGGGGAAACGGGGTTCCTCTGGATGTGGTCGGGACCATCGTGCTTCCTCTCGAGTGGAGACTGGTATGGCGGTGAACTTCTTGAGTTGCAGCAAGGGTGTGAAAGACCCTTTCGAAGTTCCAGAGGTTAGGTGTCATTAGTCTCCAGACGCCTCATCGGAAATAGGCCTCATCTCGCCTGGAAGGGAGAACTTCCTGGATTTTCTCGAGTAGCGGCAGGTGTTCTCGAGTTACGACGGGGACCTCAGGGACCCGCCCTGGTGGCCTCAGGAGAGGCCAGTCCCCATGCGAGTTGCTAGGGGGCCTCACGGGATTCCTCTCCCGTCGATACCGGGGCCAAAAACCTTGTGTGGAGTCAGGGCCGGAACCGAGGATTCCTCTCAGGGGCTGACATGGATCTTTGGGTACTTCTGGATTCTCCCCAGGGGAGTCAGGCCTCGTCTCCAGTGGGGGCATGCACGTGCGCTTTCCTTCCAGCCTGTGGCAGAAATGTCACGCTTCCAGTCGCGCGGATCAAAGGATCTGTGGTTTTCCCTCGAGGCTTTCCTCGAGGCTTTCCCACAGGGCTGCCCCACGTGCCTCCGTGGTGTGAGTCGATCCTCGGCGTGAAAGATGAGCCAGTGCAGTGCAAAGAGGTTCCTCTGGAATGGACTGAGACATCTGGGGGACTCTTGGAATGGTGGTACGACCATGGAGTTCCTCTCGCCTTTCCTGTTGAGAGTGCCTCCTCTTGAGATGCGACGGGAACGCCGGGAATTCTTGCCCGTTGAAAGCAGGGAAAGGATCCCTCATCTCGAGCTACGAGGGGGAAACGGGGCTCCTCTGGATGTGGGCGGGACCATCGTGCTTCTTCTCGAGTGGAGACGGGTATGGCGGTGAACTTCTTGAGTTGCAGCAAGGGTGTGAAAGACCCTTTCGAAGTTCCAGAGTTTAGGTGTCATTAGTCTCCAGACGCCTCATCGGAAATAGGCCTCATCTCGCCTGGAAGGGAGAACTTCCTGGATTTTCTCGAGTTGCGGCAGGTGTTCTCCAGTTACGACGGGGACCTCAGGGACCCGCCCTGGTGGCCTCAGGAGAGGCCAGTCCCCATGCGAGTTGCTAGGGGGCCTCTCGGGATTCCTCTCCCGTCGATACCGGGGCCAAAAACCTTGTGTGGAGTCAGGGCCGGAACCGAGGATTCCTCTCAGGGGCTGACATGGATCTTTGGGTACTTCTGGAGTCTCCCCAGGGGAGTCAGGAGTCGTCTCGAGTGGGGGCATGCACGTGCGATTTCCTTCCAGGCTGTAGCAGCAATGTCACGCTTCCCGTCGCGTGGATCAAAGATCTGTGGTTTTCCCTCGAGGCTTTCCCACAGGGCTGTCCCACGTGCCACCGTGGTGTGAGTCGATCCTCGGCGTGAAAGATGAGCCAGTGCAGGGCAAAGAGGTTCCTCTGGAATGGACTGAGACATCTGGGGGACTCTTGGAATGGTGGTACGACCATGGAGTTCCTCTCGCCTTTCCTGTTGAGAGTGCCTCCTCTTGAGATGCGACGGGAACGCCGGGAATTCTTGCCCGTTGAAAGCAGGGAAAGGATCCCTCATCTCGAGCTACGAGGGGGAAACGGGGCTCCTCTGGATGTGGGCGGGACCATCGTGCTTCCTCTCGAGTGGAGACGGGTATGGCGGTGAACTTCTTGAGTTGCAGCAAGGGTGTGAAAGACCCTTTCGAAGTTCCAGAGGTTAGGTGTCATTAGTCTCCAGACGCCTCATCGGAAATAGGCCTAATCTCGCCTGGAAGGGAGAACTTCCTGGATTTTCTCGAGTTGCGGCAGCTGTTCTGGAGTTACGACGGGGACCTCAGGGACCCGCACTGGTGGCCTCAGGAGAGGCCAGTCCCCATGCGAGTTGCTAGGGGGCCTCTCGGGATTCCTCTCCCGTCGATACCGGGGCCAAAAACCTTGTGTGGAGTCAGGGCCGGAACCGAGGATTCCTCTCAGGGGCTGACATGGATCTTTGGGTACTTCTGGAGTCTCCCCAGGGGAGTCAGGCCTCGTCTCCAGTGGGGGCATGCACGTGCGCTTTCCTTCCAGCCTGTGGCAGAAATGTCACGCTTCCAGTCGCGCGGATCAAAGGATCTGTGGTTTTCCCTCGAGGCTTTCCTCGAGGCTTTCCCACAGGGCTGCCCCACGTGCCTCCGTGGTGTGAGTCGATCCTCGGCGTGAAAGATGAGCCAGTGCAGTGCAAAGAGGTTCCTCTGGAATGGACTGAGACATCTGGGGGACTCTTGGAATGGTGGTACGACCATGGAGTTCCTCTCGCCTTTCCTGTTGAGAGTGCCTCCTCTTGAGATGCGACGGGAACGCCGGGAATTCTTGCCCGTTGAAAGCAGGGAAAGGATCCCTCATCTCGAGCTACGAGGGGGAAACGGGGCTCCTCTGGATGTGGGCGGGACCATCGTGCTTCTTCTCGAGTGGAGACGGGTATGGCGGTGAACTTCTTGAGTTGCAGCAAGGGTGTGAAAGACCCTTTCGAAGTTCCAGAGTTTAGGTGTCATTAGTCTCCAGACGCCTCATCGGAAATAGGCCTCATCTCGCCTGGAAGGGAGAACTTCCTGGATTTTCTCGAGTTGCGGCAGGTGTTCTCCAGTTACGACGGGGACCTCAGGGACCCGCCCTGGTGGCCTCAGGAGAGGCCAGTCCCCATGCGAGTTGCTAGGGGGCCTCTCGGGATTCCTCTCCCGTCGATACCGGGGCCAAAAACCTTGTGTGGAGTCAGGACCGGAACCGAGGATTCCTCTCAGGGGCTGACATGGATCTTTGGGTACTTCTGGAGTCTCCCCAGGGGAGTCAGGCCTCGTCTCGAGTGGGGGCATGCACGTGCGCTTTCCTTCCAGGCTGTAGCAGCAATGTCACGCTTCCCTTCGCGTGGATCAAAGGATCTGTGGTTTTCCCTCGAGGCTTTCCCTCGAGGCTTTCCCACAGGGCTGTCCCACGTGCCACCGTGGTGTGAGTCGATCCTGGCGTTAAAGATGAGCCAGTGCAGGGCAAAGAGGTTCCTCTGGAATGGACAGAGACATCTGGGGGACTCTTGGAATGGTGGTACGACCATGGAGTTCCTCTCGCCTTTCCTGTTGAGAGTGCCTCCTCTTGAGATGCGACGGGAACGCCGGGAATTCTTTCCCGTTGAAAGCAGGGAAAGGATCCCTCATCTCGAGCTACGAGGGGGAAACGGGGCTCCTCTGGATGTGGGCGGGACCATCGTGCTTCCTCTCGAGTGGAGACGGGTATGGCGGTGAACTTCTTGAGTTGCAGCAAGGGTGTGAAAGACCCTTTCGAATTTCCAGAGGTTAGGTGTCATTAGTCTCCAGACGCCTCATCGGAAATAGGCCTCATCTCGCCTGGAAGGGAGAACTTCCTGGATTTTCTCGAGTTGCGGCAGGTGTTCTCGAGTTACGACGGGGACCTCAGGGACCCGCCCTGGTGGCCTCAGGAGAGGCCAGTCCCCATGCGAGTTGCTAGGGGGCCTCTCGGGATTCCTCTCCCGTCGATACCGGGGCCAAAAACCTTGTGTGGAGTCAGGGCCGGAATCGAGGATTCCTCTCAGGGGCTGACATGGATCTTTGGGTACTTCTGGAGTCTCCCCAGGGGAGTCAGGCGTCGTCTCGAGTGGGGACATGCACGTGCGATTTCCTTCCAGGCTGTAGCAGCAATGTCACGCTTCCCGTCGCGTGGATCAAAGGATCTGTGGTTTTCCCTCGAGGCTCTCCCACAGGGCTGTCCCACGTGCCACCGTGGTGTGAGTCGATCCTCGGCGTGAAAGATGAGCCAGTGCAGGGCAAAGAGGTTCCTCTGGAATGGACTGAGACATCTGGGGGACTCTTGGAATGGTGGTACGACCATGGAGTTCCTCTCGCCTTTCCTGTTGAGAGTGCCTCCTCTTGAGATGCGACGGGAACGCCGGGAATTCTTGCCCGTTGAAAGCAGGGAAAGGATCCCTCATCTCGAGCTACGAGGGGGAAACGGGGCTCCTCTGGATGTGGGCGGGACCATCGTGCTTCCTCTCGAGTGGAGACGGGTATGGCGGTGAACTTCTTGAGTTGCAGCAAGGGTGTGAAAGACCCTTTCGAAGTTCCAGAGGTTAGGTGTCATTAGTCTCCAGACGCCTCATCGGAAATAGGCCTCATCTCGCCTGGAAGGGAGAACTTCCTGGATTTTCTCGAGTTGCGGCAGGTGTTCTCGAGTTACGACTGGGACCTCAGGGACCCGCCCTGGTGGCCTCAGGAGAGGCCAGTCCCGATGCGAGTTGCTAGGGGGCCTCTCGGGATTCCTCTCCCGTCGATACCGGGGCCAAAAACCTTGTGTGGAGTCAGGGCCGGAACCGAGGATTCCTCTCAGGGGCTGACATGGATCTTTGGGTACTTCTGGAGTCTCCACAGGGGAGTCAGGCCTCGTCTCGAGTGGGGGCATGCACGTGCGCTTTCCTTTCAGGCTGTAGCAGCAATGTCACGCTTCCCTTCGCGTGGATCAAAGGATCTGTGGTTTTCCCTCGAGGCTTTCCCTCGAGGCTTTCCCACAGGGCTGTCCCACGTGCCACCGTGGTGTGAGTCGATCCTGGCGTGAAAGATGAGCCAGTGCAGGGCACAGAGGTTCCGCTGGAATGGACTGAGACATCTGGGGGACTCTTGGAATGGTGGTACGACCATGGAGTTCCTCTCGCCTTTCCTGTTGAGAGTGCCTCCTTTTGAGATGCGAAGGGAACGCCGGGAATTCTTTCCCGTTGAAAGCAGGGAAAGGATCGCTCATCTCGAGCTACGAGGGGGAAACGGGGTTCCTCTGGATGTGGTCGGGACCATCGTGCTTCCTCTCGAGTGGAGACTGGTATGGCGGTGAACTTCTTGAGTTGCAGCAAGGGTGTGAAAGACCCTTTCGAAGTTCCAGAGGTTAGGTGTCATTAGTCTCCAGACGCCTCATCGGAAATAGGCCTCATCTCGCCTGGAAGGGAGAACTTCCTGGATTTTCTCGAGTAGCGGCAGGTGTTCTCGAGTTACGACGGGGACCTCAGGGACCCGCCCTGGTGGCCTCAGGAGAGGCCAGTCCCCATGCGAGTTGCTAGGGGGCCTCACGGGATTCCTCTCCCGTCGATACCGGGGCCAAAAACCTTGTGTGGAGTCAGGGCCGGAACCGAGGATTCCTCTCAGGGGCTGACATGGATCTTTGGGTACTTCTGGATTCTCCCCAGGGGAGTCAGGCCTCGTCTCCAGTGGGGGCATGCACGTGCGCTTTCCTTCCAGCCTGTGGCAGAAATGTCACGCTTCCAGTCGCGCGGATCAAAGGATCTGTGGTTTTCCCTCGAGGCTTTCCTCGAGGCTTTCCCACAGGGCTGCCCCACGTGCCTCCGTGGTGTGAGTCGATCCTCGGCGTGAAAGATGAGCCAGTGCAGTGCAAAGAGGTTCCTCTGGAATGGACTGAGACATCTGGGGGACTCTTGGAATGGTGGTACGACCATGGAGTTCCTCTCGCCTTTCCTGTTGAGAGTGCCTCCTCTTGAGATGCGACGGGAACGCCGGGAATTCTTGCCCGTTGAAAGCAGGGAAAGGATCCCTCATCTCGAGCTACGAGGGGGAAACGGGGCTCCTCTGGATGTGGGCGGGACCATCGTGCTTCTTCTCGAGTGGAGACGGGTATGGCGGTGAACTTCTTGAGTTGCAGCAAGGGTGTGAAAGACCCTTTCGAAGTTCCAGAGTTTAGGTGTCATTAGTCTCCAGACGCCTCATCGGAAATAGGCCTCATCTCGCCTGGAAGGGAGAACTTCCTGGATTTTCTCGAGTTGCGGCAGGTGTTCTCCAGTTACGACGGGGACCTCAGGGACCCGCCCTGGTGGCCTCAGGAGAGGCCAGTCCCCATGCGAGTTGCTAGGGGGCCTCTCGGGATTCCTCTCCCGTCGATACCGGGGCCAAAAACCTTGTGTGGAGTCAGGGCCGGAACCGAGGATTCCTCTCAGGGGCTGACATGGATCTTTGGGTACTTCTGGAGTCTCCCCAGGGGAGTCAGGAGTCGTCTCGAGTGGGGGCATGCACGTGCGATTTCCTTCCAGGCTGTAGCAGCAATGTCACGCTTCCCGTCGCGTGGATCAAAGATCTGTGGTTTTCCCTCGAGGCTTTCCCACAGGGCTGTCCCACGTGCCACCGTGGTGTGAGTCGATCCTCGGCGTGAAAGATGAGCCAGTGCAGGGCAAAGAGGTTCCTCTGGAATGGACTGAGACATCTGGGGGACTCTTGGAATGGTGGTACGACCATGGAGTTCCTCTCGCCTTTCCTGTTGAGAGTGCCTCCTCTTGAGATGCGACGGGAACGCCGGGAATTCTTGCCCGTTGAAAGCAGGGAAAGGATCCCTCATCTCGAGCTACGAGGGGGAAACGGGGCTCCTCTGGATGTGGGCGGGACCATCGTGCTTCCTCTCGAGTGGAGACGGGTATGGCGGTGAACTTCTTGAGTTGCAGCAAGGGTGTGAAAGACCCTTTCGAAGTTCCAGAGGTTAGGTGTCATTAGTCTCCAGACGCCTCATCGGAAATAGGCCTCATCTCGCCTGGAAGGGAGAACTTCCTGGATTTTCTCGAGTTGCGGCAGCTGTTCTGGAGTTACGACGGGGACCTCAGGGACCCGCACTGGTGGCCTCAGGAGAGGCCAGTCCCCATGCGAGTTGCTAGGGGGCCTCTCGGGATTCCTCTCCCGTCGATACCGGGGCCAAAAACCTTGTGTGGAGTCAGGGCCGGAACCGAGGATTCCTCTCAGGGGCTGACATGGATCTTTGGGTACTTCTGGAGTCTCCCCAGGGGAGTCAGGCCTCGTCTCCAGTGGGGGCATGCACGTGCGCTTTCCTTCCAGCCTGTGGCAGAAATGTCACGCTTCCAGTCGCGCGGATCAAAGGATCTGTGGTTTTCCCTCGAGGCTTTCCTCGAGGCTTTCCCACAGGGCTGCCCCACGTGCCTCCGTGGTGTGAGTCGATCCTCGGCGTGAAAGATGAGCCAGTGCAGTGCAAAGAGGTTCCTCTGGAATGGACTGAGACATCTGGGGGACTCTTGGAATGGTGGTACGACCATGGAGTTCCTCTCGCCTTTCCTGTTGAGAGTGCCTCCTCTTGAGATGCGACGGGAACGCCGGGAATTCTTGCCCGTTGAAAGCAGGGAAAGGATCCCTCATCTCGAGCTACGAGGGGGAAACGGGGCTCCTCTCGATGTGGGCGGGACCATCGTGCTTCTTCTCGAGTGGAGACGGGTATGGCGGTGAACTTCTTGAGTTGCAGCAAGGGTGTGAAAGACCCTTTCGAAGTTCCAGAGTTTAGGTGTCATTAGTCTCCAGACGCCTCATCGGAAATAGGCCTCATCTCGCCTGGAAGGGAGAACTTCCTGGATTTTCTCGAGTTGCGGCAGGTGTTCTCCAGTTACGACGGGGACCTCAGGGACCCGCCCTGGTGGCCTCAGGAGAGGCCAGTCCCCATGCGAGTTGCTAGGGGGCCTCTCGGGATTCCTCTCCCGTCGATACCGGGGCCAAAAACCTTGTGTGGAGTCAGGACCGGAACCGAGGATTCCTCTCAGGGGCTGACATGGATCTTTGGGTACTTCTGGAGTCTCCCCAGGGGAGTCAGGCCTCGTCTCGAGTGGGGGCATGCACGTGCGCTTTCCTTCCAGGCTGTAGCAGCAATGTCACGCTTCCCTTCGCGTGGATCAAAGGATCTGTGGTTTTCCCTCGAGGCTTTCCCTCGAGGCTTTCCCACAGGGCTGTCCCACGTGCCACCGTGGTGTGAGTCGATCCTGGCGTGAAAGATGAGCCAGTGCAGGGCAAAGAGGTTCCTCTGGAATGGACAGAGACATCTGGGGGACTCTTGGAATGGTGGTACGACCATGGAGTTCCTCTCGCCTTTCCTGTTGAGAGTGCCTCCTCTTGAGATGCGACGGGAACGCCGGGAATTCTTTCCCGTTGAAAGCAGGGAAAGGATCCCTCATCTCGAGCTACGAGGGGGAAACGGGGCTCCTCTGGATGTGGGCGGGACCATCGTGCTTCCTCTCGAGTGGAGACGGGTATGGCGGTGAACTTCTTGAGTTGCAGCAAGGGTGTGAAAGACCCTTTCGAATTTCCAGAGGTTAGGTGTCATTAGTCTCCAGACGCCTCATCGGAAATAGGCCTCATCTCGCCTGGAAGGGAGAATTTCCTGGATTTTCGAGTTGCGCCAGGTGCTCTCGAGTTACGACGGGGACCTCAGGGACCCGCCCTGGTGGCCTCAGGAGAGGCCATTCCACATGCGAGGGGATAGGGGGCCTCTCGGGATTCCTCTCCCGTCGATACCGGGGCCAAAAACCTTGTGTGGATTCAGGGCCGGAACCGAGGATTCCTCTCAGGGGCTGACATGGATCTTTGGGTACTTCTGGAGTCTCCCCAGGGGAGTCAGGCCTCGTCTCGAGTGGGGGCATGCACGTGCGCTTTCCTTCCAGGCTGTAGCAGCAATGTCACGCTTCCCGTGGCGTGGATCAAAGGATCTGCGGTTTTCCCTCGAGGCTTTCCCACAGGGCTGTCCCACGTGCCACCGTGGTGTGAGTCGATCCTCGCCGTGAAAGATGAGCCAGTGCAGGGCAAAGAGGTTCCTCTGGAATGGACTGAGACATCTGGGGGACTCTTGGAATGGTGGTACGACCATGGAGTTCCTCTCGCCTTTCCTGTTGAGAGTGCCTCCTCTTGAGATGCGACGGGAACGCCGGGAATTCTTTCCCGTTGAAAGCAGGGAAAGGATCCCTCATCTCGAGCTACGAGGGGGAAACGGGGCTCCTCTGGATGTGGGCGGGACCATCGTGCTTCCCCTCGAGTGGAGACGGGTATGGCGGTGAACTTCTTGATTTGCAGCAAGGGTGTGAAAGACCTTTTCGAAGTTCCAGAGGTTAGGTGTCATTAGTTTCCAGACGCCTCATCGGAAATAGGCCTCATCTCGCCTGGAAGGGAGAACTTCCTGGATTTTCTCGAGTTGCGGCAGGTGTTCTCGAGTTACGACTGGGACCTCAGGGACCCGCCCTGGTGGCCTCAGGAGAGGCCAGTCCCGATGCGAGTTGCTAGGGGGCCTCTCGGGATTCCTCTCCCGTCGATACCGGGGCCAAAAACCTTGTGTGGAGTCAGGGCCGGAACCGAGGATTCCTCTCAGGGGCTGACATGGATCTTTGGGTACTTCTGGAGTCTCCACAGGGGAGTCAGGCCTCGTCTCGAGTGGGGGCATGCACGTGCGCTTTCCTTTCAGGCTGTAGCAGCAATGTCACGCTTCCCTTCGCGTGGATCAAAGGATCTGTGGTTTTCCCTCGAGGCTTTCCCTCGAGGCTTTCCCACAGGGCTGTCCCACGTGCCACCGTGGTGTGAGTCGATCCTGGCGTGAAAGATGAGCCAGTGCAGGGCACAGAGGTTCCGCTGGAATGGACTGAGACATCTGGGGGACTCTTGGAATGGTGGTACGAGCATGGAGTTCCTCTCGCCTTTCCTGTTGAGAGTGCCTCCTTTTGAGATGCGAAGGGAACGCCGGGAATTCTTTCCCGTTGAAAGCAGGGAAAGGATCGCTCATCTCGAGCTACGAGGGGGAAACGGGGTTCCTCTGGATGTGGTCGGGACCATCGTGCTTCCTCTCGAGTGGAGACGGGTATGGCGGTGAACTTCTTGAGTTGCAGCAAGGGTGTGAAAGACCCTTTCGAAGTTCCAGAGGTTAGGTGTCATTAGTCTCCAGACGCCTCATCGGAAATAGGCCTCATCTCGCCTGGAAGGGAGAACTTCCTGGATTTTCTCGAGTAGCGGCAGGTGTTCTCGAGTTACGACGGGGACCTCAGGGACCCGCCCTGGTGGCCTCAGGAGAGGCCAGTCCCCATGCGAGTTGCTAGGGGGCCTCACGGGATTCCTCTCCCGTCGATACCGGGGCCAAAAACCTTGTGTGGAGTCAGGGCCGGAACCGAGGATTCCTCTCAGGGGCTGACATGGATCTTTGGGTACTTCTGGAGTCTCCCCAGGGGAGTCAGGCCTCGTCTCGAGTGGGGGCATGCACGTGCGCTTTCCTTCCAGGCTGTGGCAGAAATGTCACGCTTCCCGTCGCGTGGATCAAAGGATCTGTGGTTTTCCCTCGAGGCTTTCCTCGAGGCTTTCCCACAGGGCTGTCCCACGTGCCACCGTGGTGTGAGTCGATCCTCGGCGTGAAAGATGAGCCAGTGCAGTGCAAAGAGGTTCCTCTGGAATGGACTGAGACATCTGGGGGACTCTTGGAATGGTGGTACGACCATGGAGTTCCTCTCGCCTTTCCTGTTGAGAGTGCCTCCTCTTGAGATGCGACGGGAACGCCGGGAATTCTTTCCCGTTGAAAGCAGGGAAAGGATCCCACATCTCGAGCTACGATGGGGAAACGGGGCTCCTCTGGATGTGGGCGGGACCATCGTGTTTCCTCTCGAGTGGAGACGGGTATGGCGGTGAACTTCTTGAGTTGCAGCAAGGGTGTGAAAGACCCTTCCGAAGTTCCAGAGGTTTGGTGTCATTAGTCTCCAGATGCCTCATCGGAAATAGGCCTCATCTCGCCTGGAAGGGAGAACTTCCTGGATTTTCTCGAGTTGTGGCAGGTGTTCTCGAGTTACGACGGGGACCTCAGGGACCCGCCCTGGTGGCCTCAGCAGAGGCCAGTCCCCATGCGAGTTGCTAGGGGGCCTCTCGGGATTCCGCTCCCGTCGATACCGGGGCCAAAAACCTTGTGTGGAGTCAGGTCCGGAACCGAGGATTCCTCTCAGAGGCTGACATGGATCTTTGGGTACTTCTGGAGTCTCCCCAGGGGAGTCAGGCCTCGTCTCGAGTGGGGGCATGCACGTGCGCTTTCCTTCCAGGCTGTAGCAGCAATGTCACGCTTCCCTTCGCGAGGATCTAAGGATCTGTGGTTTTCCCTCTAGGCTTTCCCTCGAGGCTTTCCCACAGGGCTGTCCCACGTGCCACCGTGGTGTGAGTCGATCCTGGCGTGAAAGATGAGCCAGTGCAGGGCGAAGAGGTTCCTCTGGAATGGACTGAGACATCTGGGGGACTCTTGGAATGGTGGTACGACCATGGAGTTCCTCTCGCCTTTCCTGTTGAGAGTGCCTCCTCTTGAGATGCGACGGGAACGCCGGGAATTCTTTCCCGTTGAAAGCAGGGAAAGGATCCCTCATCTCGAGCTACGAGGGGGAAACGGGGCTCCTCTGGATGTGGGAGGGACCATCGTGCTTCCTCTCGAGTCGAGACGGGTATGGCGGTGAACTTCTTGAGTTGCAGCAAGGGTGTGAAAGACCTTTTCGAAGTTCCAGAGGTTAGGTGTCATTAGTCTCCAGACGCCTCATCGGAAATAGGCCTCATCTCGCCTGGAAGGGAGAACTTCCTGGATTTTCTCGAGTTGCGGCAGGTGTTCTCGAGTTACGACGGGGACCTCTGGGACCCGCCCTGGTGGCCTCAGGAGAGGCCAGTCCCCATGCGTGTTGCTAGGGGGCCTCTCGGGATTCCTCTCCCGTCGATACCGGGGCCAAAAACCTTGTGTGGAGTCAGGGCCGGAACCGAGGATTCCTCTCAGGGGCTGACATGGATCTTTGGGTACTTCTGGAGTCTCCCCAGGGGAATCAGGCCTCGTCTCGAGTGGGGGCATGCACGTGCGCTTTCCTTCCAGCCTGTAGCAGCAATGTCACGCTTCCCTTCGCGTGGATCAAAGGATCTGTGGTTTTCCCTCGAGGCTTTCCCTCGAGGCTTTCCCACAGGGCTGTCCCACGTGCCACCGTGGTGTGAGTCGATCCTGGCGTGAAAGATGAGCCAGTGCAGGGCACAGAGGTTCCGCTGGAATGGACTGAGACATCTGGGGGACTCTTGGAATGGTGGTACGACCATGGAGTTCCTCTCGCCTTTCCTGTTGAGAGTGCCTCCTCTTGAGATGCGACGGGAACGCCGGGAATTCTTTCCCGTTGAAAGCAGGGAAAGGATCCCTCATCTCGAGCTACGAGGGGGAAACAGGGCTCCTCTGGATGTGGGCGGGACCATCGTGCTTCCTCTCGAGTCGAGACGGGTATGGCGGTGAACTTCTTGAGTTGCAGCAAGGGTGTGAAAGACCCTTTCGAAGTTCCAGAGGTTAGGTGTCATTAGTCTCCAGACGCCTCATCGGAAATAGGCCTAATCTCACCTCGAAGGGAGAACTTCCTGGATTTTCTCGAGTTGCGGCAGCTGTTCTGGAGTTACGACGGGGACCTCAGGGACCCGCACTGGTGGCCTCAGGAGAGGTCAGTCCCCATGCGAGTTGCTAGGGGGCCTCTCGGGATTCCTCTCCCGTCGATACCAGGGCCAAAAACCTTGTGTGGATTCAGGGCCGGAACCGAGGATTCCTCTCAGGGGCTGACATGGATCTTTGGGTACTTCTGGAGTCTCCCCAGGGGAATCAGGCCTCGTCTCGAGTGGGGGCATGCACGTGCGCTTTCCTTCCAGGCTGTAGCAGCAATGTCACACTTCCCTTCGCGTGGATCAAAGGATCTGTGGTTTTCCCTCGAGGCTTTCCCTCGAGGCTTTCCCACAGGGCTGTCCCACGTGCCACCGTGGTGTGAGTCGATCCTGGCGTGAAAGATGAGCCAGTGCAGGGCACAGAGGTTCCGCTGGAATGGACTGAGACATCTGGGGGACCCTTGGAATGGTGGTACGACCATGGAGTTCCTCTCGCCTTTCCTGTTGAGAGTGCCTCCTCTTGAGATGCGACGGGAACGCCGGGAATTCTTTCCCGTTGAAAGCAGGGAAAGGATCCCTCATCTCGAGCTACGAGGGGGAAACGGGGCTCCTCTGGATGTGGGCGGGACGATCGTGCTTCCCCTCGAGTGGAGACGGGTATGGCGGTGAACTTCTTGAGTTGCAGCAAGGGTGTGAAAGACCTTTTCGAAGTTCTAGAGGTTAGGTGTCATTAGTCTCCAGACGCCTCATCGGAAATAGGCCTCATCTCGCCTGGAAAAGAGAACTTCCTGGATTTTCTCGAGTTGCGGCAGGTGTTCTCGAGTTACGACGGGGACCTCAGGGACCCGCCCTGGTGGCCTCAGGAGAGGCCAGTCCCCATGCGAGTTGCTAGGGGGCCTCTCCGGATTCCTCTCCCGTCGATACCGGGGCCAAAAACCTTGTGTGGAGTCAGGGCCGGAACCGAGGTTTCCTCTCAGGAGCTGACATGGAACTTTGGGTACTTCTGGAGTCTCCCCAGGGGAGTCAGGCCTCGTCTCGAGTGGGGGCATGCACGTGCGCTTTCCTTCCAGGCTGTAGCAGCAATGTCACGCTTCCCGTCGCGTGGATCAAAGGATCTGTGGTTTTCCCTCGAGGCTTTCCCACAGGGCTGTCGCACGTGCCACCGTGGTGTGAATCGATCCTCGGCGTGAAAGATGAGCCAGTGCAGGGCAAAGAGGTTCCTCTGGAATGGACTGAGACATCTGGGGGACTCTTGGAATGGTGGTACGACCATGGAGTTCCTCTCGCCTTTCCTGTTGAGAGTGCCTCCTCTTGAGATGCGACGGGAACGCCGGGAATTCTTTCCCGTTGAAAGCAGGGAAAGGATCCCACATCTCGAGCTACGAGGGGGAAACGGGGCTCCTCTGGATGTGGGCGGGACCATCGTGCTTCCTCTCGAGTCGAGACGGGTATGGCGGTGAACTTCTTGAGTTGCAGCAAGGGTGTGAAAGACCCTTTCGAAGTTCCAGAGGTTAGGTGTCATTAGTCTCCAGACGCCTCATCGGAAATAGGCCTAATCTCGCCTGGAAGGGAGAACTTCCTGGATTTTCTCGAGTTGCGGCAGCTGTTCTGGAGTTACGACGGGGACCTCAGGGACCCGCACTGGTGGCCTCAGGAGAGACCAGTCCCCATGCGAGTTGCTAGGGGGCCTCTCGGGATTCCTCTCCCGTCGATACCGGGGCCAAAAACCTTGTGTGGAGTCAGGGCCGGAACCGAGGATTCCTCTCAGGGGCTGACATGGATCTTTGGGTACTTCTGGAGTCTCCACAGGGGAGTCAGGCCTCGTCTCGAGTGGGGGCATGCACGTGCGCTTTCCTTCCAGGCTGTAGCAGCAATGTCACGCTTCCCTTCGCGTGGATCAAAGGATCTGTGGTTTTCCCTCGAGGCTTTCCCTCGAGGCTTTCCCACAGGGCTGTCCCACGTGCCACCGTGGTGTGAGTCGATCCTGGCGTGAAAGATGAGCCAGTGCAGGGCACAGAGGTTCCGCTGGAATGGACTGAGACATCTGGGGGACTCTTGGAATGGTGGTACGACCATGGAGTTCCTCTCGCCTTTCCTGTTGAGAGTGCCTCCTCTTGAGATGCGACGGGAACGCCGGGAATTCTTTCCCGTTGAAAGCAGGGAAAGGATCCCTCATCTCGAGCTACGAGGGGGAAACAGGGCTCCTCTGGATGTGGGCGGGACCATCGTGCTTCCTCTCGAGTCGAGACGGGTATGGCGGTGAACTTCTTGAGTTGCAGCAAGGGTGTGAAAGACCCTTTCGAAGTTCCAGAGGTTAGGTGTCATTAGTCTCCAGACGCCTCATCGGAAATAGGCCTAATCTCACCTCGAAGGGAGAACTTCCTGGATTTTCTCGAGTTGCGGCAGCTGTTCTGGAGTTACGACGGGGACCTCAGGGACCCGCACTGGTGGCCTCAGGAGAGGTCAGTCCCCATGCGAGTTGCTAGGGGGCCTCTCGGGATTCCTCTCCCGTCGATACCAGGGCCAAAAACCTTGTGTGGATTCAGGGCCGGAACCGAGGATTCCTCTCAGGGGCTGACATGGATCTTTGGGTACTTCTGGAGTCTCCCCAGGGGAATCAGGCCTCGTCTCGAGTGGGGGCATGCACGTGCGCTTTCCTTCCAGGCTGTAGCAGCAATGTCACACTTCCCTTCGCGTGGATCAAAGGATCTGTGGTTTTCCCTCGAGGCTTTCCCTCGAGGCTTTCCCACAGGGCTGTCCCACGTGCCACCGTGGTGTGAGTCGATCCTGGCGTGAAAGATGAGCCAGTGCAGGGCACAGAGGTTCCGCTGGAATGGACTGAGACATCTGGGGGACCCTTGGAATGGTGGTACGACCATGGAGTTCCTCTCGCCTTTCCTGTTGAGAGTGCCTCCTCTTGAGATGCGACGGGAACGCCGGGAATTCTTTCCCGTTGAAAGCAGGGAAAGGATCCCTCATCTCGAGCTACGAGGGGGAAACGGGGCTCCTCTGGATGTGGGCGGGACGATCGTGCTTCCCCTCGAGTGGAGACGGGTATGGCGGTGAACTTCTTGAGTTGCAGCAAGGGTGTGAAAGACCTTTTCGAAGTTCTAGAGGTTAGGTGTCATTAGTCTCCAGACGCCTCATCGGAAATAGGCCTCATCTCGCCTGGAAAAGAGAACTTCCTGGATTTTCTCGAGTTGCGGCAGGTGTTCTCGAGTTACGACGGGGACCTCAGGGACCCGCCCTGGTGGCCTCAGGAGAGGCCAGTCCCCATGCGAGTTGCTAGGGGGCCTCTCCGGATTCCTCTCCCGTCGATACCGGGGCCAAAAACCTTGTGTGGAGTCAGGGCCGGAACCGAGGTTTCCTCTCAGGAGCTGACATGGAACTTTGGGTACTTCTGGAGTCTCCCCAGGGGAGTCAGGCCTCGTCTCGAGTGGGGGCATGCACGTGCGCTTTCCTTCCAGGCTGTAGCAGCAATGTCACGCTTCCCGTCGCGTGGATCAAAGGATCTGTGGTTTTCCCTCGAGGCTTTCCCACAGGGCTGTCGCACGTGCCACCGTGGTGTGAATCGATCCTCGGCGTGAAAGATGAGCCAGTGCAGGGCAAAGAGGTTCCTCTGGAATGGACTGAGACATCTGGGGGACTCTTGGAATGGTGGTACGACCATGGAGTTCCTCTCGCCTTTCCTGTTGAGAGTGCCTCCTCTTGAGATGCGACGGGAACGCCGGGAATTCTTTCCCGTTGAAAGCAGGGAAAGGATCCCACATCTCGAGCTACGAGGGGGAAACGGGGCTCCTCTGGATGTGGGCGGGACCATCGTGCTTCCTCTCGAGTCGAGACGGGTATGGCGGTGAACTTCTTGAGTTGCAGCAAGGGTGTGAAAGACCCTTTCGAAGTTCCAGAGGTTAGGTGTCATTAGTCTCCAGACGCCTCATCGGAAATAGGCCTAATCTCGCCTGGAAGGGAGAACTTCCTGGATTTTCTCGAGTTGCGGCAGCTGTTCTGGAGTTACGACGGGGACCTCAGGGACCCGCACTGGTGGCCTCAGGAGAGACCAGTCCCCATGCGAGTTGCTAGGGGGCCTCTCGGGATTCCTCTCCCGTCGATACCGGGGCCAAAAACCTTGTGTGGAGTCAGGGCCGGAACCGAGGATTCCTCTCAGGGGCTGACATGGATCTTTGGGTACTTCTGGAGTCTCCACAGGGGAGTCAGGCCTCGTCTCGAGTGGGGGCATGCACGTGCGCTTTCCTTCCAGGCTGTAGCAGCAATGTCACGCTTCCCTTCGCGTGGATCAAAGGATCTGTGGTTTTCCCTCGAGGCTTTCCCTCGAGGCTTTCCCACAGGGCTGTCCCACGTGCCACCGTGGTGTGAGTCGATCCTGGCGTGAAAGATGAGCCAGTGCAGGGCACAGAGGTTCCGCTGGAATGGACTGAGACATCTGGGGGACTCTTGGAATGGTGGTACGACCATGGAGTTCCTCTCGCCTTTCCTGTTGAGAGTGCCTCCTCTTGAGATGGGACGGGAACGCCGGGAATTCTTTCCCGTTGAAAGCAGGGAAAGGATCCCTCATCTCGAGCTACGAGGGGGAAACGGGGCTCCTCTGGATGTGGGCGGGACCATCGTGCTTCCCCTCGAGTGGAGACGGGTATGGCGGTGAATTTCTTGATTTGCAGCAAGGGTGTGAAAGACCTTTTCGAAGTTCCAGAGGTTAGGTGTCATTAGTCTCCAGACGCCTCATCGGAAATAGGAATCATCTCGCCTGGAAGGGAGAACTTCCTGGATTTTCTCGAGTTGCGGCAGGTGTTCTCGAGTTACGACGGGGACCTCAGGGACCCGCCCTGGTGGCCTCAGGAGAGGCCAGTCCCCATGCGAGTTGCTAGGGGGCCTCTCGGGATTCCTCTCCCGTCGATACCGGCGCCAAAAACCTTGTGTGGAGTCAGGGCCGGAACCGAGGATTCCTCTCAGGGGCTGACATGGATCTTTGGGTACTTCTGGAGTCTCCCCAGGGGAGTCAGGCCTCGTCTCCAGTGGGGGCATGCACGTGCGCTTTCCTTCCAGCCTGTGGCAGAAATGTCACGCTTCCCGTCGCGTGGATCAAAGGATCTGTGGTTTTCCCTCGAGGCTTTCCTCGAGGCTTTCCCACAGGGCTGCCCCACGTGCCACCGTGGTGTGAATCGATCCTCGGCGTGAAAGATGAGCCAGTGCAGTGCAAAGAGGTTCCTCTGGAATGGACTGAGACATCTGGGGGACTCTTGGAATGGTGGTACGACCATGGAGTTCCTCTCGCCTTTCCTGTTGAGAGTGCCTCCTCTTGAGATGCGACGGGAACGCCGGGAATTCTTTCCCGTTGAAAGCAGGGAAAGGATCCCTCATCTCGAGCTACGAGGGGGAAACGGGGCTCCTCTGGATGTGGGCGGGACCATCGTGCTTCCTCTCGAGTCGAGACGGGTATGGCGGTGAACTTCTTGAGTTGCAGCAAGGGTGTGAAAGACCCTTTCGAAGTTCCAGAGGTTAGGTGTCATTAGTCTCCAGACGCCTCATCGGAAATAGGCCTAATCTCACCTCGAAGGGAGAACTTCCTGGATTTTCTCGAGTTGCGGCAGCTGTTCTGGAGTTACGACGGGGACCTCAGGGACCCGCACTGGTGGCCTCAGGAGAGGTCAGTCCCCATGCGAGTTGCTAGGGGGCCTCTCGGGATTCCTCTCCCGTCGATACCAGGGCCAAAAACCTTGTGTGGAGTCAGGGCCGGAACCGAGGATTCCTCTCAGGGGCTGACATGGATCTTTGGGTACTTCTGGAGTCTCCCCAGGGGAATCAGGCCTCGTCTCGAGTGGGGGCATGCACGTGCGCTTTCCTTCCAGGCTGTAGCAGCAATGTCACACTTCCCTTCGCGTGGATCAAAGGATCTGTGGTTTTCCCTCGAGGCTTTCCCTCGAGGCTTTCCCACAGGGCTGTCCCACGTGCCACCGTGGTGTGAGTCGATCCTGGCGTGAAAGATGAGCCAGTGCAGGGCACAGAGGTTCCGCTGGAATGGACTGAGACATCTGGAGGACTCTTGGAATGGTGGTACGACCATGGAGTTCCTCTCGCCTTTCCTGTTGAGAGTGCCTCCTCTTGAGATGCGACGGGAACGCCGGGAATTCTTTCCCGTTGAAAGCAGGGAAAGGATCCCTCATCTCGAGCTACGAGGGGGAAACGGGGCTCCTCTGGATGTGGGCGGGACCATCGTGCTTCCCCTCGAGTGGAGACGGGTATGGCGGTGAAATTCTTGAGTTGCAGCAAGGGTGTGAAAGACCTTTTCGAAGTTCTAGAGGTTAGGTGTCATTAGTCTCCAGACGCCTCATCGGAAATAGGCCTCATCTCGCCTGGAAGGGAGAACTTCCTGGATTCTCTCGAGTTGCGGCAGGTGTTCTCGAGTTACGACGGGGACCTCAGGGACCCGCCCTGGTGGCCTCAGGAGAGGCCAGTCCCCATGCGAGTTGCTAGGGGGCCTCTCCGGATTCCTCTCCCGTCGATACCGGGGCCAAAAACCTTGTGTGGAGTCAGGGCCGGAACCGAGGTTTCCTCTCAGGAGCTGACATGGAACTTTGGGTACTTCTGGAGTCTCCCCAGGGGAGTCAGGCCTCGTCTCGAGTGGGGGCATGCACGTGCGCTTTCCTTCCAGGCTGTAGCAGCAATGTCACGCTTCCCGTCGCGTGGATCAAAGGATCTGTGGTTTTCCCTCGAGGCTTTCCCACAGGGCTGTCGCACGTGCCACCGTGGTGTGAATCGATCCTCGGCGTGAAAGATGAGCCAGTGCAGGGAAAAGAGGTTCCTCTGGAATGGACTGAGACATCTGGGGGACTCTTGGAATGGTGGTACGACCATGGAGTTCCTCTCGCCTTTCCTGTTGAGAGTGCCTCCTCTTGAGATGCGACGGGAACGCCGGGAATTCTTTCCCGTTGAAAGCAGGGAAAGGATCCCACATCTCGAGCTACGAGGGGGAAACGGGGCTCCTCTGGATGTGGGCGGGACCATCGTGCTTCCTCTCGAGTCGAGACGGGTATGGCGGTGAACTTCTTGAGTTGCAGCAAGGGTGTGAAAGACCCTTTCGAAGTTCCAGAGGTTAGGTGTCATTAGTCTCCAGACGCCTCATCGGAAATAGGCCTAATCTCGCCTGGAAGGGAGAACTTCCTGGATTTTCTCGAGTTGCGGCAGCTGTTCTGGAGTTACGACGGGGACCTCAGGGACCCGCACTGGTGGCCTCAGGAGAGACCAGTCCCCATGCGAGTTCCTAGGGGGCCTCTCGGGATTCCTCTCCCGTCGATACCGGGGCCAAAAACCTTGTGTGGAGTCAGGGCCGGAACCGAGGATTCCTCTCAGGGGCTGACATGGATCTTTGGGTACTTCTGGAGTCTCCACAGGGGAGTCAGGCCTCGTCTCGAGTGGGGGCATGCACGTGCGCTTTCCTTCCAGGCTGTAGCAGCAATGTCACGCTTCCCTTCGCGTGGATCAAAGGATCTGTGGTTTTCCCTCGAGGCTTTCCCTCGAGGCTTTCCCACAGGGCTGTCCCACGTGCCACCGTGGTGTGAGTCGATCCTGGCGTGAAAGATGAGCCAGTGCAGGGCACAGAGGTTCCGCTGGAATGGACTGAGACATCTGGGGGACTCTTGGAATGGTGGTACGACCATGGAGTTCCTCTCGCCTTTCCTGTTGAGAGTGCCTCCTCTTGAGATGGGACGGGAACGCCGGGAATTCTTTCCCGTTGAAAGCAGGGAAAGGATCCCTCATCTCGAGCTACGAGGGGGAAACGGGGCTCCTCTGGATGTGGGCGGGACCATCGTGCTTCCCCTCGAGTGGAGACGGGTATGGCGGTGAACTTCTTGATTTGCAGCAAGGGTGTGAAAGACCTTTTCGAAGTTCCAGAGGTTAGGTGTCATTAGTCTCCAGACGCCTCATCGGAAATAGGAATCATCTCGCCTGGAAGGGAGAACTTCCTGGATTTTCTCGAGTTGCGGCAGGTGTTCTCGAGTTACGACGGGGACCTCAGGGACCCGCCCTGGTGGCCTCAGGAGAGGCCAGTCCCCATGCGAGTTGCTAGGGGGCCTCTCGGGATTCCTCTCCCGTCGATACCAGGGCCAAAAACCTTGTGTGGAGTCAGGGCCGGAACCGAGGATTCCTCTCAGGGGCTGACATGGATCTTTGGGTACTTCTGGAGTCTCCCCAGGGGAGTCAGGCCTCGTCTCGAGTGGGGGCATGCACGTGTGATTTCCTTCCAGGCTGTAGCAGCAATGTCACGCTTCCCGTCGCGTCGTCAAAGGATCTGTGGTTTTCCCTCGAGGCTTTCCCACAGGGCTGTCCCACGTTCCACCGTGGTGTGAGTCGATCCTCGGCGTGAAAGATGAGCCAGTGCAGGGCAAAGAGGTTCCTCTGGAATGGACTGAGACATCTGGGGGACTCTTGGAATGGTGGTACGACCATGGAGTTCCTCTCGCCTTTCCTGTTGAGAGTGCCTCCTCTTGAGATGCGCCGGGAACGCCGGGAATTCTTTCGCGTTGAAAGCAGGGAAAGGATCCCTCATCTCGAGCTACGAGGGGGAAACGGGGCTCCTCTGGATGTGGGCGGGACCATCGTGCTTCCTCTCGAGTCGAGACGGGTATGGCGGTGAACTTCTTGAGTTGCAGCAAGGGTGTGAAAGACCCTTTCGAAGTTCCAGAGGTTAGGTGTCATTAGTCTCCAGACGCCTCATCGGAAATAGTCCTAATCTCGCCTGGAAGGGAGAACTTCCTGGATTTTCTCGAGTTGCGGCAGCTGTTCTGGAGTTACGACGGGGACCTCAGGGACCCGCACTGGTGGCCTCAGGAGAGGCCAGTCCCCATGCGAGTTGCTAGGGGGCCTCTCGGGATTCCTCTCCCGTCGATACCGGGGCCAAAAACCTTGTGTGGAGTCAGGGCCGGAACCGAGGATTCCTCTCAGGGGCTGACATGGATCTTTGGGTACTTCTGGAGTCTCCCCAGGGGAGTCAGGCCTCGTCTCGAGTGGGGGCATGCACGTGCGCTTTCCTTCCAGGCTGTAGCAGCAATGTCACGCTTCCCTTCGCGTGGATCAAAGGATCTGTGGTTTTCCCTCGAGGCTTTCCCACAGGGCTGTCCCACGTGCCACCGTGGTGTGAGTCGATCCTGGCGTGAAAGATGAGCCAGTGCAGGGCACAGAGGTTCCGCTGGAATAGACTGAGACATCTGGGGGACTCTTGGAATGGTGGTACGACCATGGAGTTCCTCTCGCCTTTCCTGTTGAGAGTGCCTCCTCTTAAGATGGGACGGGAACGCCGGGAATTCTTTCCCGTTGAAAGCAGGGAAAGGATCCCTCATCTCGAGCTCCGAGGGGGAAACGGGGCTCCTCTGGATGTGGGCGGGACCATCGTGCTTCCTCTCGAGTCGAGACGGGTATGGCGGTGAACTTCTTGAGTTGCAGCAAGGGTGTGAAAGACCCTTTCGAAGTTCCAGAGGTTAGGTGTCATTAGTCTCCAGACGCCTCATCGGAAATAGGCCTAATCTCGCCTGGAAGGGAGAACTTCCTGGATTTTCTCGAGTTGCGGCAGCTGTTCTGGAGTTACGACGGGGACCTCAGGGACCCGCACTGGTGGCCTCAGGAGAGACCAGTCCCCATGCGAGTTCCTAGGGGGCCTCTCGGGATTCCTCTCCCGTCGATACCGGGGCCAAAAACCTTGTGTGGAGTCAGGGCCGGAACCGAGGATTCCTCTCAGGGGCTGACATGGATCTTTGGGTACTTCTGGAGTCTCCACAGGGGAGTCAGGCCTCGTCTCGAGTGGGGGCATGCACGTGCGCTTTCCTTCCAGGCTGTAGCAGCAATGTCACGCTTCCCTTCGCGTGGATCAAAGGATCTGTGGTTTTCCCTCGAGGCTTTCCCTCGAGGCTTTCCCACAGGGCTGTCCCACGTGCCACCGTGGTGTGAGTCGATCCTGGCGTGAAAGATGAGCCAGTGCAGGGCACAGAGGTTCCGCTGGAATGGACTGAGACATCTGGGGGACTCTTGGAATGGTGGTACGACCATGGAGTTCCTCTCGCCTTTCCTGTTGAGAGTGCCTCCTCTTGAGATGGGACGGGAACGCCGGGAATTCTTTCCCGTTGAAAGCAGGGAAAGGATCCCTCATCTCGAGCTACGAGGGGGAAACGGGGCTCCTCTGGATGTGGGCGGGACCATCGTGCTTCCCCTCGAGTGGAGACGGGTATGGCGGTGAACTTCTTGATTTGCAGCAAGGGTGTGAAAGACCTTTTCGAAGTTCCAGAGGTTAGGTGTCATTAGTCTCCAGACGCCTCATCGGAAATAGGAATCATCTCGCCTGGAAGGGAGAACTTCCTGGATTTTCTCGAGTTGCGGCAGGTGTTCTCGAGTTACGACGGGGACCTCAGGGACCCGCCCTGGTGGCCTCAGGAGAGGCCAGTCCCCATGCGAGTTGCTAGGGGGCCTCTCGGGATTCCTCTCCCGTCGATACCAGGGCCAAAAACCTTGTGTGGAGTCAGGGCCGGAACCGAGGATTCCTCTCAGGGGCTGACATGGATCTTTGGGTACTTCTGGAGTCTCCCCAGGGGAGTCAGGCCTCGTCTCGAGTGGGGGCATGCACGTGTGATTTCCTTCCAGGCTGTAGCAGCAATGTCACGCTTCCCGTCGCGTCGTCAAAGGATCTGTGGTTTTCCCTCGAGGCTTTCCCACAGGGCTGTCCCACGTTCCACCGTGGTGTGAGTCGATCCTCGGCGTGAAAGATGAGCCAGTGCAGGGCAAAGAGGTTCCTCTGGAATGGACTGAGACATCTGGGGGACTCTTGGAATGGTGGTACGACCATGGAGTTCCTCTCGCCTTTCCTGTTGAGAGTGCCTCCTCTTGAGATGCGCCGGGAACGCCGGGAATTCTTTCGCGTTGAAAGCAGGGAAAGGATCCCTCATCTCGAGCTACGAGGGGGAAACGGGGCTCCTCTGGATGTGGGCGGGACCATCGTGCTTCCTCTCGAGTCGAGACGGGTATGGCGGTGAACTTCTTGAGTTGCAGCAAGGGTGTGAAAGACCCTTTCGAAGTTCCAGAGGTTAGGTGTCATTAGTCTCCAGACGCCTCATCGGAAATAGTCCTAATCTCGCCTGGAAGGGAGAACTTCCTGGATTTTCTCGAGTTGCGGCAGCTGTTCTGGAGTTACGACGGGGACCTCAGGGACCCGCACTGGTGGCCTCAGGAGAGGCCAGTCCCCATGCGAGTTGCTAGGGGGCCTCTCGGGATTCCTCTCCCGTCGATACCGGGGCCAAAAACCTTGTGTGGAGTCAGGGCCGGAACCGAGGATTCCTCTCAGGGGCTGACATGGATCTTTGGGTACTTCTGGAGTCTCCCCAGGGGAGTCAGGCCTCGTCTCGAGTGGGGGCATGCACGTGCGCTTTCCTTCCAGGCTGTAGCAGCAATGTCACGCTTCCCTTCGCGTGGATCAAAGGATCTGTGGTTTTCCCTCGAGGCTTTCCCACAGGGCTGTCCCACGTGCCACCGTGGTGTGAGTCGATCCTGGCGTGAAAGATGAGCCAGTGCAGGGCACAGAGGTTCCGCTGGAATGGACTGAGACATCTGGGGGACTCTTGGAATGGTGGTACGACCATGGAGTTCCTCTCGCCTTTCCTGTTGAGAGTGCCTCCTCTTAAGATGGGACGGGAACGCCGGGAATTCTTTCCCGTTGAAAGCAGGGAAAGGATCCCTCATCTCGAGCTCCGAGGGGGAAACGGGGCTCCTCTGGATGTGGGCAGGACCATCGTGCTTCCCCTCGAGTGGAGACGGGTATGGCGGTGAACTTCTTGATTTGCAGCAAGGGTGTGAAAGACCTTTTCGAAGTTCCAGAGGTTAGGTGTCATTAGTCTCCAGACGCCTCATCGGAAATAGGCCTCATCTCGCCTGGAAGGGAGAACTTCCTGGATTTTCTCGAGTTGCGGCAGGTGTTCTCGAGTTACGACGGGGACCTCAGGGACCCGCCCTGGTGGCCTCAGGAGAGGCCAGTCCCCATGCGAGTTGCTAGGGGGCCTCTCGGGATTCCTCTCCCGTCGATACCAGGGCCAAAAACCTTGTGTGGAGTCAGGGCCGGAACCGAGGATTCCTCTCAGGGGCTGACATGGATCTTTGGGTACTTCTGGAGTCTCCCCAGGGGAGTCAGGCCTCGTCTCCAGTGGGGACATGCACGTGCGCTTTCCTTCCAGGCTGTGGCAGAAATGTCACGCTTCCCGTCGCGTGAATCAAAGGATCTGTGGTTTTCCCTCGAGGCTTTCCTTGAGGCTTTCCCACAGGGCTGCCCCACGTGCCACCGTGGTGTGAGTCGATCCTCGGCGTGAAAGATGAGCCAGTGCAGTGCAAAGAGGTTCCTCTGGAATGGACTGAGACATCTGGGGGACTCTTGGAATGGTGGTACGACCATGGAGTTCCTCTCGCCTTTCCTGTTGAGAGTGCCTCCTCTTGAGATGCGACGGGAACGCCGGGAATTCTTTCCCGTTGAAAGCAGGGAAAGGATCCCACATCTCGAGCTACGATGGGGAAACGGGGCTCCTCTGGATGTGGGCGGGACCATCGTGTTTCCTCTCGAGTGGAGACGGGTATGGCGGTGAACTTCTTGAGTTGCAGCAAGGGTGTGAAAGACCCTTCCGAAGTTCCAGAGGTTTGGTGTCATTAGTCTCCAGATGCCTCATCGGAAATAGGCCTCATCTCGCCTGGAAGGGTGAACTTCCTGGATTTTCTCGTGATGAGGCAGGTGTTCTCGAGTTACGACGGGGACCTCAGGGACCCGCCGTGGTGGCCTCAGGAGAGGCCAGTCCCCATGCGAGTTGCTAGGGGGCCTTTCGGGATTCGTCTCCCGTCGATACCGGGGACAAAAACCTTGTGTGGAGTCAGGGCCGGAACCGAGGATTCCTCTCAGAAGCTGACATGGATCTTTGGGTACTTCTGGAGTCTCCCCAGGGGAGTCAGGCCTCGTCTCGAGTGGGGGCATGCACGTGCGCTTTCCTTCCAGGCTGTAGCAGCAATGTCACGCTTCCCTTCGCGTGGATCAAAGGATCTGTGGTTTTCCCTCGAGGCTTTCCCTCGAGGCTTTCCCACAGGGCTGTCCCACGTGCCACCGTGGTGTGAGTCGATCCTGGCGTGAAAGATGAGCCAGTGCAGGGCAAAGAGGTTCCTCTGGAATGGACTGAGACATCTGGGGGACTCTTGGAATGGTGGTACGACCATGGAGTTCCTCTCGCCTTTCCTGTTGAGAGTGCCTCCTCTTGAGATGCGACGGGAACGCCGGGAATTCTTTCCCGTTGAAAGCAGGGAAAGGATCCCTCATCTCGAGCTACGAGGGGGAAACGGGGCTCCTCTGGATGTGGGCGGGACCATCGTGTTTCCTCTCGAGTGGAGACGGGTATGGCGGTGAACTTCTTGAGTTGCAGCAAGGGTGTGAAAGACCCTTTCGAATTTCCAGAGGTTTGGTGTCATTAGTCTCCAGACGCCTCATCGGAAATAGGCCTCATCTCGCCTGGAAGGGAGAACTTCCTGGATTTTCTCGAGTTGCGGCAGGTGTTCTCGAGTTACGACGGGGACCTCAGGGACCCGCCCTGGTGGCCTCAGGAGAGGCCAGTCCCCATGCGAGTTGCTAGGGGGCCTCTCGGGATTCCTCTCCCGTCGATACCGGGGCCAAAAACCTTGTGTGGAATCAGGGCCGGAACCGAGGATTCCTCTCAGGGGCTGACATGGATCTTTGGGTACTTCTGGAGTCTCCCCTGGGGAGTCAGGCCTCGTCTCGAGTGGGGGCATGCACGTGCGCTTTCCTTCCAGGCTGTAGCAGCAATGTCACGCTTCCCGTCGCGTGGATCAAAGGATCTGTGGTTTTCCCTCGAGGCTTTCCCACAGGGCTGTCGCACGTGCCACCGTGGTGTGAATCGATCCTCGGCGTGAAAGATGAGCCAGTGCAGGGCAAAGAGGTTCCTCTTGAATGGACTGAGACATCTGGGGGACTCTTGGAATGGTGGTACGACCATGGAGTTCCTCTCGCCTTTCCTGTTGAGAGTGCCTCCTCTTGAGATTCGACGGGAACGCCGGGAATTCTTTCCCTTTGAAAGCAGGGAAAGGATCCCACATCTCGAGCTACGAGGGGGAAACGGGGCTCCTCTGGATGTGGGCGGGACCATCGTGCTTCCTCTCGAGTCGAGACGGGTATGGCGGTGAACTTCTTGAGTTGCAGCAAGGGTGTGAAAGACCCTTTCGAAGTTCCAGAGGTTAGGCGTCATTAGTCTCCAGACGCCTCATCGGAAATAGGCCTAATCTCGCCTGGAAGGGAGAACTTCCTGGATTTTCTCGAGTTGCGGCAGCTGTTCTGGAGTTACGACGGGGACCTCAGGTACCCGCACTGGTGGCCTCAGGAGAGGCCAGTCCCCATGCGAGTTGCTAGGTGGCCTCTCGGGATTCCTCTCCCGTCGATACCGGGGCCAAAAACCTTGTGTGGAGTCAGGGCCGGAACCGAGGATTCCTCTCAGGGGCTGACATGGATCTTTGGGTACTTCTGGAGTCTCCACAGGGGAGTCAGGCCTCGTCTCGAGTGGGGGCATGCACGTGCGCTTTCCTTCCAGGCTGTAGCAGCAATGTCACGCTTCCCTTCGCGTGGATCAAAGGATCTGTGGTTTTCCCTCGAGGCTTTCCCTCGAGGCTTTCCCACAGGGCTGTCCCACGTGCCACCGTGGTGTGAGTCGATCCTCGGCCTGAAAGATGAGCCAGTACAAGGCAAAGAGGTTCTTCTGGAATGGACTGAGACATCTGGGGGACTCTTGGAATGGTGGTACGACCATGGAGTTCCTCTCGCCTTTCCTGTTGAGAGTGCCTCCTCTTGAGATGCGACGGGAACGCCGGGAATTCTTTCCCGTTGAAAGCAGGGAAAGGATCCCTCATCTCGAGCTACGAGGGTGAAACGGGGCTCCTCTGGATGTGGGCGGGACCATCGTGCTTCCTCTCGAGTGGAGACGGGTATGGCGGTGAACTTCTTGAGTTGCAGCAAGGGTGTGAAAGACCCTTTCGAAGTTCCAGAGGTTAGGTGTCATTAGTCTCCAGACGCCTCATCGGAAATAGGCCTCATCTCGCCTGGAAGGGAGAACTTCCTGGATTTTCTCGAGTTGCGGCAGGTGTTCTCGAGTTACGACGGGGACCTCAGGGACCCGCCCTGGTGGCCTCAGGAGAGGCCAGTCCCCATGCGAATTGCTAGGGGGCCTCTCGGGATTCCTCTCCCGTCGATACCGGGGCCAAAAACCTTGTGTTGAGTCAGGGCCGGAACCGAGGATTCCTCTCAGGGGCTGACATGGATCTTTGGGTACTTCTGGAGTCTCCCCAGGGGAGTCAGGCCTCGTCTCGAGTGGGGGCATGCACGTGTGATTTCCTTCCAGGCTGTAGCAGCAATGTCACGCTTCCCGTCGCGTCATCAAAGGATCTGTGGTTTTCCCTCGAGGCTTTCCCACAGGGCTGTCCCACGTGCCACCGTGGTGTGAGTCGATCCTCGGCGTGAAAGATGAGCCAGTGCAGGGCAAAGAGGTTCCTCTGGAATGGACTGAGACATCTGGGGGACTCTTGGAATGGTGGTACGACCATGGAGTTCCTCTCGCCTTTCCTGTTGAGAGTGCCTCCTCTTGAGATGCGCCGGGAACGCCGGGAATTCTTTCCCGTTGAAAGCAGGGAAAGGATCCCTCATCTCGAGCTACGAGGGGGAAACGGGGCTCCTCTGGATGTGGGCGGGACCATCGTGCTTCCTCTCGAGTCGAGACGGGTATGGCGGTGAACTTCTTGAGTTGCAGCAAGGGTGTGAAAGACCCTTTAGAATTTCCAGAGGTTAGGTGTCATTAGTCTCCAGACGCCTCATCGGAAATAGGCCTAATCTCGCCTGGAAGGGAGAACTTAATGGATTTTCTCGAGTTGCGGCAGCTGTTCTGGAGTTACGACGGGGACCTCAGGGACCCGCACTGGTGGCCTCAGGAGAGGTCAGTCCCCATGCGAGTTGCTAGGGGGCCTGTCGGGATTCCTCTCCCGTCGATACCGGGGCCAAAAACCTTGTGTGGAGTCAGGGCCGGAACCGAGGATTCCTCTCAGGGGATGACATGGATCTTTGGGTACTTCTGGAGTCTCCCCAGGGGAGTCAGGCCTCGTCTCCAGTGGGGACATGCACGTGCGCTTTCCTTCCAGGCTGTGGCAGAAATGTCACGCTTCCCGTCGCGTGGATCAAAGGATCTGTGGTTTTCCCTCGAGGCTTTCCTTGAGGCTTTCCCACAGGGCTGCCCCACGTGCCACCGTGGTGTGAGTCGATCCTCGGCGTGAAAGATGAGCCAGTGCAGTGCAAAGAGGTTCCTCTGGAATGGACTGAGACATCTGGGGGACTCTTGGAATGGTGGTACGACCATGGAGTTCCTCTCGCCTTTCCTGTTGAGAGTGCCTCCTCTTGAGATGCGACGGGAACGCCGGGAATTCTTTCCCGTTGAAAGCAGGGAAAGGATCCCACATCTCGAGCTACGATGGGGAAACGGGGCTCCTCTGGATGTGGGCGGGACCATCGTGTTTCCTCTCGAGTGGAGACGGGTATGGCGGTGAACTTCTTGAGTTGCAGCAAGGGTGTGAAAGACCCTTCCGAAGTTCCAGAGGTTTGGTGTCATTAGTCTCCAGATGCCTCATCGGAAATAGGCCTCATCTCGCCTGGAAGGGTGAACTTCCTGGATTTTCTCGTGTTGAGGCAGGTGTTCTCGAGTTACGACGGGGACCTCAGGGACCCGCCCTGATGGCCTCAGGAGAGGCCAGTCCCCATGCGAGTTGCTAGGGGGCCTTTCGGGATTCGTCTCCCGTTGATACCGGGGACAAAAACCTTGTGTGGAGTCAGGGCCGGAACCGAGGATTCCTCTCAGAGGCTGACATGGATCTTTGGGTACTTCTGGAGTCTCCGCAGGGGAGTCAGGCCTCGTCTCGAGTGGGGGCATGCACGTGCGCTTTCCTTCCAGGCTGTAGCAGCAATGTCACGCTTCCCTTCGCGTGGATCAAAGGATCTGTGGTTTTCCCTCGAGGCTTTCCCTCGAGGCTTTCCCACAGGGCTGTCCCACGTGCCACCGTGGTGTGAGTCGATCCTGGCGTGAAAGATGAGCCAGTGCAGGGCAAAGAGCTTCCTCTGGAATGGACTGAGACATCTGGGGGACTCTTGGAATGGTGGTACGACCATGGAGTTCCTCTCGCCTTTCCTGTTGAGAGTGCCTCCTCTTGAGATGCGACGGGAACGCCGGGAATTCTTTCCCGTTGAAAGCAGGGAAAGGATCCCTCATCTCGAGCTACGAGGGGGAAACGGGGCTCCTCTGGATATGGGCGGGACCATCGTGCTTCCTCTCGAGTGGAGACGGGTATGGCGGTGAACTTCTTGACTTGCAGCAAGGGTGTGAAAGACCCTTTCGAAGTTCCAGAGGTTAGGTGTCATTAGTCTCCAGACGCCTCATCGGAAATAGGCCTCATCTCGCCTGGAAGGGAGAACTTCCTGGATTTTCTCGAGTTGCGGCAGCTGTTCTGGAGTTACGACGGGGACCTCAGGGACCCGCACTGGTGGCCTCAGGAGAGGCCAGTCCCCATGCGAGTTGCTAGGAGGCCTCTCGAGATTCCTCTCCCGTCGATACCGGGGCCAAAAACCTTGTGTGGAGTCAGGGCCGGAACCGAGGATTCCTCTCAGGGGCTGACATGGATCTTTGGGTACTTCTGGAGTCTCCACAGGGGAGTCAGGCCTCGTCTCGAGTGGGGGCATGCACGTGCGCCTTCCTTCCAGGCTGTAGCAGCAATGTCACGCTTCCCTTCGCGTGGATCAAAGGATCTGTGGTTTTCCCTCGAGGCTTTCCATCGAGGCTTTCCCACAGGGCTGTCCCACGTGCCACCGTGGTGTGAGTCGATCCTGGCGTGAAAGATGAGCCAGTGCAGGGCAAAGAGGTTCCGCTGGAATGGACTGAGACATCTGGGGGACTCTTGGAATGGTGGTACGACCATGGAGTTCCTCTCGCCTTTCCTGTTGAGAATGCCTCCTTTTGAGATGCGACGGGAACGCCGGGAATTCTTTCCCGTTGAAAGCAGGGAAAGGATCCCTTATCTCGAGCTACGAGGGGGAAACGGGGCTCCTCTGGATGTGGGCGGGACCATCGTGCTTCCTCTCGAGTGGAGACGGGTATGGCGGTGAACTTCTTGAGTTGCAGCAAGGGTGTGAAAGACCCTTTCGATGTTCCAGAGGTTAAGTGTCATTAGTCTCCAGACGCCTCATCGGAAATAGGCCTCATCTCGCCTGGAAGGGAGAACTTCCTGGATTTTCTCGAGTTGCGGCAGGTGTTCTCGAGTTACGACGGGGACCTCAGGGACCCGCCCTGGTGGCCTCAGGAGAGGCCAGTCCCCATGCGAGTTGCTAGGGGGCCTCTCGGGATTCCTCTCCCGTCGATACCGGGGCCAAAAACCTTGTGTGGAGTCAGGGCCGGAACCGAGGATTCCTCTCAGGGGCTGACATGGATCTTTGGGTACTTCTGGAGTCTCCACAGGGGAGTCAGGCCTCGTCTCGAGTGGGGGCATGCACGTGCGCTTTCCTTCCAGGCTGTAGCAGCAATGTCACGCTTCCCTTCGCGTGGATCAAAGGATCTGTGGTTTTCCCTCGAGGCTTTCCCTCGAGGCTTTCCCACAGGGCTGTCCCACGTGCCACCGTGGTGTGAGTCGATCCTGGCGTGAAAGATGAGCCAGTGCAGGGCACAGAGGTTCCGCTGGAATGGACTGAGACATCTGGGGGACTCTTGCAATGGTGGTACGACCATGGAGTTCCTCTCGCCTTTCCTGTTGAGAGTGCCTCCTTTTGAGATGCGACGGGAACGCCGGGAATTCTTTCCCGTTGAAAGCAGGGAAAGGATCGCTCATCTCGAGCTACGAGGGGGAAACGGGGCTCCTCTGGATGTGGGCGGGACCATCGTGCTTCCTCTCGAGTGGACACGGGTATGGCGGTGTACTTCTTGAGTTGCAGAAAGGGTGTGAAAGACCCTTTCGAAGTTCCAGAGGTTAGGTGTCATTAGTCTCCAGACGCCTCATCGGAAATAGGGCTCATCTCGCCTGGAAGGGAGAACTTCCTGGATTTTCTCGAGTTGCGGCAGGTGCTCTCGAGTTACGACGGGGACCTCAGGGACCCGCCCTGGTGGCCTCAGGAGAGGCCAGTCCCCATGCGAGATGCTAGGGGGCCTCTCGGGATTCCTCTCCCGTCGATACCGGGGCCAAAAACTTTGTGTGGAGTCAGGTCCGGAAACGAGGATTCCTCTCAGGGGCTTACATGGATCTTTGGGTACTTCTGGAGTCTCCCCAGGGGAGTCAGGCCTCGTCTCGAGTCGGGGCATGCACGTGCGCTTTCCTTCCAGGCTGTAGCAGCAATGTCACGCTTCCCGTGGCGTGGATCAAAGGATCTGTGGTTTTCCCTCGAGGCTTTCCCTCGAGGCTTTCCCACAGGGCTGTCCCACGTGCCACCGTGGTGTGAGTCGATCCTCGGCGTGAAAGATGAGCCAGTGCAGGGCAAAGAGGTTCCTCTGGAATGGACTGAGACATCTGGGGGACTCTTGGAATGGTGGTATGACCATGGAGTTCCTCTCGCCTTTCCTGTTGAGAGTGCCTCCTCTTGAGATGCGACGGGAACGCCGGGAATTCTTTCCCGTTGAAAGCAGGGAAAGGATCGCTCATCTCGAGCTACGAGGGGGAAACGGGGCTCCTCTGGATGTGGGCGGGACCATCGTGCTTCCTCTCGAGTGGAGACGGGTATGGCGGTGAACTTCTTGAGTTGCAGCAAGGGTGTGAAAGACCCTTTCGAAGTTCCAGAGGTTATGTGCCATTAGTCTCCAGACGCCTCATTGGAAATAGGCCTCATCTCGCCTGGAAGGGAGAACTTCCTGGATTTTCTCGAGGTGCGGCAGGTGTTCTCGAGTTACGACGGGGACCTCAGGAACCCGCACTGGTGGCCTCAGGAGAAGCCAGTCCCCATGCGAGTTGCAAGGGGGCCTCTCGGGATTCCTCTCCCGTCGATACCGGGGCCAAAGACCTTGTGTGGAGTCAGGGCCGGAACCGAGGATTCCTCTCAGGGGCTGACATGGATCTTTGGGTACTTCTGGAGTCTCCCCAGGGGAGTCAGGCCTCGTCTCGAGTGGGGGCATGCACGTGCGCTTTCCTTCCAGGCTGTGGCAGAAATGTGACGCTTCCCGTGGCGTGGATCAAAGGATCTGTGGTTTTCCCTCGAGGCTTTCCTCGAGGCTTTCCCACAGGGCTGTCCCACGTGCCACCGTGGTGTGAGTCGATCCTCGGCGTGAAAGATGAGCCAGTGCAGGGCAAAGAGGTTCCTCTGGAATGGACTGAGACATCTGGGGGACTCTTGGAATGGTGGTACGACCATGGAGTTCCTCTCGCCTTTCCTGTTGAGAGTGCCTCCTCTTGAGATGCGACGGGAACGCCGGGAATTCTTTCCCGTTGAAAGCAGGGAAAAGATCCCTCATCTCGAGCTACGAGGGGGAAACGGGGCTCCTCTGGATGTGGGCGGGACCATCGTGCTTCCTCTCGAGTGGAGACGGGTATGGCGGTGAACTTCTTGAGTTGCAGCAAGGGTGTGAAAGACCCTTTCGAAGTTCCAGAGTTTAGGTGTCATTAGTCTCCAGACGCCTCATCGGAAATAGGCCTCATCTCGCCTGGAAGGGAGAACTTCCTGGATTTTCTCGAGTTGCGGCAGGTGTTCTCCAGTTACGACGGGGACCTCAGGGACCCGCCCTGGTGGCCTCAGGAGAGGCCAGTCCCCATGCGAGTTGCTAGGGGGCCTCTCGGTATTCCTCTCCCGTCGATACCGGGGCCAAAAACCTTGTGTGGAGTCAGGGCCGGAACCGAGGATTCCTCTCAGGGGCTGACATGGATCTTTGGGTACTTCTGGAGTCTCCCCAGGGGAATCAGGCCTCGTCTCGAGTGGGGGCATGCACGTGCGCTTTCCTTCCAGGCTGTAGCAGCAATGTCACAATTCCCGTCGCGTGCATCAAAGGATCTGTGGTTTTCCCTCGAGGCTTTCCCACAGGGCTGTCGCACGTGCCACTGTGGTGTGAGTCGATCCTCAGCGTGAAAGATGAGCCAGTGCAGGGCAAAGAGGTTCCTCTGGAATGGACTGAGACATCTGGGGGACTCTTGGAATGGTGGTACGACCATGGTGTTCCTCTCTCCTTTCCTGTTGAGAGTGCCTCCTCTTGAGATGCGACGGGAACGCCGGGAATTCTTTCCCGTTGAAAGCAGGGAAAGGATCCCTCATCTTGATCTACGAGGGGGAAACGGGGCTCCTCTGGATGTGGGCGGGACCATCGTGCTTCCTCTCGAGTGGAGACGGGTATGGCGGTGAACTTCTTGAGTTGCAGCAAGGGTGTGAAAGACCCTTTCGAAGTTCCAGAGGTTAGGTGTCATTAGTCTCCAGACGCCTCATCGGAAATAGGCCTCATCTCGCCTGGAAGGGAGAACTTCCTGGATTTTCTCGAGTTGCGGCAGGTGTTCTCGAGTTACGACGGTGACCTCAGGGACCCGCCCTGGTGGCCTCAGGAGAGGCCAGTACCCATGCGAGGTGCTAGGGGACCTCTTGGGGTTCCTCTCCCGTCAATTCCGGGGCCAAAAACCTTGTGTGTAGTCAGAGCCGGAACCGAGGATTCCTCTCAGGGGCTGACATGGATCTTTGGGTACTTCTGGAGTCTCCCCAGGGGAGTCAGGCCTCGTCTCGAGTGGGGGCATGCACGTGCGCTTTCCTTCCAGGCTGTAGCAGCAATGTCACGCTTCCCGTCGCGTGGATTAAAGGATCTGTGGTTTTCCCTCGAGGCTTTCCCTCGAGGCTTTCCCACAAGCCTCTCCCACGTGCCACCGTGGTGTGAGTCGATCCTCGGCGTGAAAGATGAGCCAGTGCAGGGCAAAGAGGTTCCTCTGGAATGGACTGAGACATCTGGGGGACTCTTGGAATGGTGGTACGACCATGGAGTTCCTCTCGCCTTTCCTGTTGAGAGTGCCTCCTCTTGAGATGCGACGGGAACGCCGGGAATTCTTTCCCGTTGAAAGCAGAGAAAGGATCCCTCATCTCGAGCTACGAGGGGGAAACGGGGCTCCTCTGGATTTGGGAGGGACCATCGTGCTTCCTCGCGAGTGGAGACGGGTATGGCGGTGAACTTCTTGAGTTGCAGCAAGGGTGTGAAAGACCCTTTCGAAGTTCCAGAGGTTAAGTGTCATTAGTCTCCAGACGCCTCATCGGAAATAGGCCTCATCTAGCCTGCAAGGGAGAATTTCCTGGATTTTCTCGAGTTGCAGCCGGTGTTCTCGAGTTACGATGGGGACCTCAGGGACCCGCCCTGGTGGCCTCAGGAGAGGCCAGACCCCAGGCGAGTTGCTAGGGGGCCTCTCGGGATTCCTCTCCCTTCGATACCGGGGCCAAAAACCTTGTGTGGAGTCAGGGCCGGAACCGAGGATTCTTCTCAGGGGCTGACATGGATCTTTGGGTACTTGTGGAGTCTCCACAGGGGATTCAGGCCTCGTCTCGAGTGGGGGCATGCACGTGTGCTTTCCTTCCAGGCTGTAGCAGTAATGTCACGCTTCCCGTGGCCTGAATCAAAGGATCTGTGGTTTTCCCTCGAGGCTTTCCCTCGAGGCTTTCCCACAGGGCTGTCCCACGTGCCACCGTGGTGTGAGTCGATCCTCGGCGTGAAAGATGAGCCAGTGCAGGGCAAAGAGGTTCCTCTGGAATGGACTGAGACTTCTGGGGGACTCTTAGAATGGTGGTACGACCATGGAGTTCCTCTCGCCTTTCCTGTTGAGAGTGCCTCCTCTTGAGATGCGACGGGAACGCCGGGAATTCTTTCCCGTTGAAAGCAGGGAAAGGATCCCTCATCTCGAGCTACGAGGGGGAAACGGGGATCCTCTGGATGTGGGCGTGACCATCGTGCTTCCTCTCCAGTGGAGACGGGTATGGCGGTGAACTTCTTGAGTCGCAGCAAGGGTGTGAAAGACCCTTTCGAAGTTCCAGAGGTTAGGTGTCATTAGTCTCCAGACGCCTCATCGGAAATACGCCTCATCTCGCCTGGAAGGGAGAACTTCCTGGATTTTCTCGAGTTGCGGCAGGTGCTCTCGAGTTACGACGGGAACCTCAGGGACCCGCTCTGGTGGCCTCAGGAGAGGCCAGTCCCCATGCGAGTTGCTAGGGGGCCTCTCGGGATTCCTCTCCCGTCGATACCGGGGCCAAAAACTTTGTGTGGAGTCAGGGCCGGAAACGAGGATTCCTCTCAGGGGCTGACATGGATCTTTGGGTACTTCTGGAGTCTCCCCAGGGGAGTCAGGCCTCGTCTCGAGTGGGGGCATGCACGTGCGCTTTCCTTCCAGGCTGTAGCAGCAATGTCACGCTTCCCGTAGCGTGGATCAAAGGATCTGCGGTATTCCCTCGAGGCTTTCCCTCGAGGCTTTCCCACAGGGCTGTCCCACGTGCCACCGTGGTGTGAGTCGATCCTCGGCATGAAAGATGAGCCAGTGCAGGGCAAAGAGGTTCCTCTGGAATGGACTGAGACATCTGGGGGACTCTTGGAATGGTGGTACGACCATGGAGTTCCTCTCGCCTTTCCTGTTGAGAATGCCTCCTCTTGAGATGCGACGGGAATGCCGGGAATTCTTTCCCGTTGAAAGCAGGGAAAGGATCCCTCATCTCGAGCTACGAGGGGGAAACGGGGATCCTCTGGATGTGGGCGGGACCATCGTGCTTCCTCTCGAGTGGAGACGGGTATGGCGGTGAACTTCTTGATTCGCAGCAAAGGTGTGAAAGACCCTTTCGAAGTTCCAGAGGTTAGGTGTCATTAGTCTCCAGACGCCTCATCGGAAATAGGCCTCATCTCGCCTGGAAGGGAGAACTTCCTGGATTTTCTCGAGTTGCAGCCGGTGTTCTCGAATTACGATGGGGACCTCAGGGACCCGCCCTGGTGGCCTCAGGAGAGGCCAGTCCCCATGCGAGTTGCTAGGGGGCCTCTCGGGATTCCTCTCCCTTCGATACCGTGGCCAAAAACCTTGTGTGGAGTCAGGGCCGGAACCGAGGATTCCTCTCAGGGGCTGACATGGATCTTTGGGTACTTGTGGAGTCTCCCCAGGGGAGTCAGGCCTCGTCTCGAGTGGGGGCATGCACGTGCGCTTTCCTTCCAGGCTGTAGCAGCAATGTCACGCTTCCCGTCGCGTGGATCAAAGGATCTGTGGTTTTCCCTCGAGGCTTTCCCACAGGGCTGTCCCACGTGCCACCGTGGTGTGAGTAGATCCTCGGCGTGAAAGATGAGCCAGTGCAGGGCAAAGAGGTTCCTCTGGAATGGACTGAGACATCTGGGGGACTCTTGGAATTGTGGTACGACCATGGAGTTCCTCTCGCCTTTCCTGTTTAGAGTGCCTCCTCTTGAGATGCGACGGGAACGCCGGCAATTCTTTCCCGTGGAAAGCAGGGAAAGGATCCCTCATCTCGAGCTACGAGGGGGACACGGGGCTCCTCTGGATCTGGGCGGGACCATCGTGCTTCCCTTCGAGTGGAGACGGGTATGGCGGTGAACTTCTTGAGTTGCAGCAAGGGTGTGAAAGACCCTTTCGAAGTTCCAGAGGTTAGGTGTCATTAGTCTCCAGACGCCTCATCGGAAATAGGCCTCATCTCGCCTGGAAGGGAGAACTTCCTGGATTTTCTCGAGTTGCGGCAGGTGTTCTCGAGTTACGACGGGGACCTCAGGGACCTGCCCTGGTGGCCTCAGGAGAGGCCAGTCCCCATGCGAGTTGCTAGGGGGCCTCTTGGGGTTCCTCTCCCGTCAATTCCGGGGCCATAAACCTTGTGTGTAGTCAGGGCCGGAACCGAGGATTCCTCTCAGGGGCTGACATGGATCTTTGGGTACTTCTGGAGTCTCCCCAGGGGAGTCAGGCCTCGTCTCGAGTGGGGGCATGCACGTGCGCTTTCCTTCGAGGCTGTAGCAGCAATGTCACGCTTCTTGTGGCGTGGATCAAAGGATCTGTGGTTTTCCCTCGAGGCTTTCCCTCGAGGCTTTCCCACAGGGCTGTCCCACGTGCCACCGTGGTGTGAGTCGATCCTGGCGTGAAAGATGAGCCAGTGCAGGGCAAAGAGGTTCCTCTGGAATGGACTGAGACATCTGGGGGACTCTTGGAATGGTGGTACGACCATGGAGTTCCTCTCGCCTTTCCTGTTGAGAGTGCCTCCTCTTGAGATGCGACGGGAACGCCGGGAATTCTTTCCCGTTGAAAGCAGGGAAAGGATCCCTCATCTCGAGCTACGAGGGGGAAACGGGGCTCCTCTGGATTTGGGAGGGACCATCGTGCTTCCTCGCGAGTGGAGACGGGTATGGCGGTGAACTTCTTGAGTTGCAGCAAGGGTGTGAAAGACCCTTTCGAAGTTCCAGAGGTTAAGTGTCATTAGTCTCCAGACGCCTCATCGGAAATAGGCCTCATCTAGCCTGCAAGGGAGAATTTCCTGGATTTTCTCGAGTTGCAGCCGGTGTTCTCGAGTTACGATGGGGACCTCAGGGACCCGCCCTGGTGGCCTCAGGAGAGGCCAGACCCCAGGCGAGTTGCTAGGGGGCCTCTCGGGATTCCTCTCCCTTCGATACCGGGGCCAAAAACCTTGTGTGGAGTCAGGGCCGGAACCGAGGATTCTTCTCAGGGGCTGACATGGATCTTTGGGTACTTGTGGAGTCTCCACAGGGGATTCAGGCCTCGTCTCGAGTGGGGGCATGCACGTGTGCTTTCCTTCCAGGCTGTAGCAGTAATGTCACGCTTCCCGTGGCCTGAATCAAAGGATCTGTGGTTTTCCCTCGAGGCTTTCCCTCGAGGCTTTCCCACAGGGCTGTCCCACGTGCCACCGTGGTGTGAGTCGATCCTCGGCGTGAAAGATGAGCCAGTGCAGGGCAAAGAGGTTCCTCTGGAATGGACTGAGACTTCTGGGGGACTCTTAGAATGGTGGTACGACCATGGAGTTCCTCTCGCCTTTCCTGTTGAGAGTGCCTCCTCTTGAGATGCGACGGGAACGCCGGGAATTCTTTCCCGTTGAAAGCAGGGAAAGGATCCCTCATCTCGAGCTACGAGGGGGAAACGGGGATCCTCTGGATGTGGGCGTGACCATCGTGCTTCCTCTCCAGTGGAGACGGGTATGGCGGTGAACTTCTTGAGTCGCAGCAAGGGTGTGAAAGACCCTTTCGAAGTTCCAGAGGTTAGGTGTCATTAGTCTCCAGACGCCTCATCGGAAATACGCCTCATCTCGCCTGGAAGGGAGAACTTCCTGGATTTTCTCGAGTTGCGGCAGGTGCTCTCGAGTTACGACGGGAACCTCAGGGACCCGCTCTGGTGGCCTCAGGAGAGGCCAGTCCCCATGCGAGTTGCTAGGGGGCCTCTCGGGATTCCTCTCCCGTCGATACCGGGGCCAAAAACTTTGTGTGGAGTCAGGGCCGGAAACGAGGATTCCTCTCAGGGGCTGACATGGATCTTTGGGTACTTCTGGAGTCTCCCCAGGGGAGTCAGGCCTCGTCTCGAGTGGGGGCATGCACGTGCGCTTTCCTTCCAGGCTGTAGCAGCAATGTCACGCTTCCCGTAGCGTGGATCAAAGGATCTGCGGTATTCCCTCGAGGCTTTCCCTCGAGGCTTTCCCACAGGGCTGTCCCACGTGCCACCGTGGTGTGAGTCGATCCTCGGCATGAAAGATGAGCCAGTGCAGGGCAAAGAGGTTCCTCTGGAATGGACTGAGACATCTGGGGGACTCTTGGAATGGTGGTACGACCATGGAGTTCCTCTCGCCTTTCCTGTTGAGAATGCCTCCTCTTGAGATGCGACGGGAATGCCGGGAATTCTTTCCCGTTGAAAGCAGGGAAAGGATCCCTCATCTCGAGCTACGAGGGGGAAACGGGGATCCTCTGGATGTGGGCGGGACCATCGTGCTTCCTCTCGAGTGGAGACGGGTATGGCGGTGAACTTCTTGATTCGCAGCAAAGGTGTGAAAGACCCTTTCGAAGTTCCAGAGGTTAGGTGTCATTAGTCTCCAGACGCCTCATCGGAAATAGGCCTCATCTCGCCTGGAAGGGAGAACTTCCTGGATTTTCTCGAGTTGCAGCCGGTGTTCTCGAATTACGATGGGGACCTCAGGGACCCGCCCTGGTGGCCTCAGGAGAGGCCAGTCCCCATGCGAGTTGCTAGGGGGCCTCTCGGGATTCCTCTCCCTTCGATACCGTGGCCAAAAACCTTGTGTGGAGTCAGGGCCGGAACCGAGGATTCCTCTCAGGGGCTGACATGGATCTTTGGGTACTTGTGGAGTCTCCCCAGGGGAGTCAGGCCTCGTCTCGAGTGGGGGCATGCACGTGCGCTTTCCTTCCAGGCTGTAGCAGCAATGTCACGCTTCCCGTCGCGTGGATCAAAGGATCTGTGGTTTTCCCTCGAGGCTTTCCCACAGGGCTGTCCCACGTGCCACCGTGGTGTGAGTAGATCCTCGGCGTGAAAGATGAGCCAGTGCAGGGCAAAGAGGTTCCTCTGGAATGGACTGAGACATCTGGGGGACTCTTGGAATGGTGGTACGACCATGGAGTTCCTCTCGCCTTTCCTGTTTAGAGTGCCTCCTCTTGAGATGCGACGGGAACGCCGGGAATTCTTTCCCGTGGAAAGCAGGGAAAGGATCCCTCATCTCGAGCTACGAGGGGGACACGGGGCTCCTCTGGATCTGGGCGGGACCATCGTGCTTCCCTTCGAGTGGAGACGGGTATGGCGGTGAACTTCTTGAGTTGCAGCAAGGGTGTGAAAGACCCTTTCGAAGTTCCAGAGGTTAGGTGTCATTAGTCTCCAGACGCCTCATCGGAAATAGGCCTCATCTCGCCTGGAAGGGAGAACTTCCTGGATTTTCTCGAGTTGCGGCAGGTGTTCTCGAGTTACGACGGGGACCTCAGGGACCTGCCCTGGTGGCCTCAGGAGAGGCCAGTCCCCATGCGAGTTGCTAGGGGGCCTCTTGGGGTTCCTCTCCCGTCAATTCCGGGGCCATAAACCTTGTGTGTAGTCAGGGCCGGAACCGAGGATTCCTCTCAGGGGCTGACATGGATCTTTGGGTACTTCTGGAGTCTCCCCAGGGGAGTCAGGCCTCGTCTCGAGTGGGGGCATGCACGTGCGCTTTCCTTCGAGGCTGTAGCAGCAATGTCACGCTTCTTGTGGCGTGGATCAAAGGATCTGTGGTTTTCCCTCGAGGCTTTCCCTCGAGGCTTTCCCACAGGGCTGTCCCACGTGCCACCGTGGTGTGAGTCGATCCTGGCGTGAAAGATGAGCCAGTGCAGGGCAAAGAGGTTCCTCTGGAATGGACTGAGACATCTGGGGGACTCTTGGAATGGTGGTACGACCATGGAGTTCCTCTCGCCTTTCCTGTTGAGAGTGCCTCCTCTTGAGATGCGACGGGAACGCCGGGAATTCTTTCCCGTTGAAAGCAGGGAAAGGATCCCTCATCTCGAGCTACGAGGGGGAAACGGGGCTCCTCTGGATGTGGGCGGGACCATCGTGTTTCCTCTCGAGTGGAGACGGGTATGGCGGTGAACTTCTTGAGTTGCAGCAAGGGTGTGAAAGACCCTTTCGAATTTCCAGAGGTTAGGTGTCATTAGTCTCCAGACACCTCATCGGAAATAGGCCTCATCTCGCCTGGAAGGGAGAACTTCCTGGATTTTCTCGAGTTGCGGCAGGTGTTCTCGAGTTACGACGGGGACCTCAGGGACCCGCCCTGGTGGCCTCAGGAGAGGCCAGTCCCCATGCGAGTTGCTAGGGGGCCTCTCCGGATTCCTCTCCCGTCGATACCAGGGCCAAAAACCTTGTGTGGAGTCAGGGCCGGAACCGAGGATTCCTCTCAGGAGCTGACATGGATCTTTGGGTACTTCCGGAGTCTCCCCAGGGGAGTCAGGCCTCGTCTCGAGTGGGGGCATGCACGTGCGCTTTCCTTCCAGGCTGTAGCAGCAATGTCACGCTTCCCGTCGCGTGGATCAAAGGATCTGTGGTTTTCCCTCGAGGCTTTCCCACAGGGCTGTCGCACGTGCCACCGTGGTGTGAATCGATCCTCGGCGTGAAAGATGAGCCAGTGCAGGGCAAAGAGGTTCCTCTTGAATGGACTGAGACATCTGGGGGACTCTTGGAATGGTGGTACGACCATGGAGTTCCTCTCGCCTTTCCTGTTGAGAGTGCCTCCTCTTGAGATTCGACGGGAACGCCGGGAATTCTTTCCCTTTGAAAGCAGGGAAAGGTTCCCACATCTCGAGCTACGAGGGGGAAACGGGGCTCCTCTGGATGTGGGCGGGACCATCGTGCTTCCTCTCGAGTCGAGACGGGTATGGCGGTGAACTTCTTGAGTTGCAGCAAGGGTGTGAAAGACCCTTTCGAAGTTCCAGAGGTTAGGCGTCATTAGTCTCCAGACGCCTCATCGGAAATAGGCCTAATCTCGCCTGGAAGGGAGAACTTCCTGGATTTTCTCGAGTTGCGGCAGCTGTTCTGGAGTTACGACGGGGACCTCAGGTACCCGCACTGGTGGCCTCAGGAGAGGCCAGTCCCCATGCGAGTTGCTAGGGGGCCTCTCGGGATTCCTCTCCCGTCGATACCGGGGCCAAAAACCTTGTGTGGAGTCAGGGCCGGAACCGAGGATTCCTCTCAGGGGCTGACATGGATCTTTGGGTACTTCTGGAGTCTCCACAGGGGAGTCAGGCCTCGTCTCGAGTGGGGGCATGCACGTGCGCTTTCCTTCCAGGCTGTAGCAGCAATGTCACGCTTCCCTTCGCGTGGATCAAAGGATCTGTGGTTTTCCCTCGAGGCTTTCCCTCGAGGCTTTCCCACAGGGCTGTCCCACGTGCCACCGTGGTGTGAGTCGATCCTCGGCCTGAAAGATGAGCCAGTACAGGGCAAAGAGGTTCTTCTGGAATGGACTGAGACATCTGGGGGACTCTTGGAATGGTGGTACGACCATGGAGTTCCTCTCGCCTTTCCTGTTGAGAGTGCCTCCTCTTGAGATGCGACGGGAACGCCGGGAATTCTTTCCCGTTGAAAGCAGGGAAAGGATCCCTCATCTCGAGCTACGAGGGTGAAACGGGGCTCCTCTGGATGTGGGCGGGACCATCGTGCTTCCTCTCGAGTGGAGACGGGTATGGCGGTGAACTTCTTGAGTTGCAGCAAGGGTGTGAAAGACCCTTTCGAAGTTCCAGAGGTTAGGTGTCATTAGTCTCCAGACGCCTCATCGGAAATAGGCCTCATCTTGCCTGGAAGGGAGAACTTCCTGGATTTTCTCGAGTTGCGGCAGGTGTTCTCGAGTTACGACGGGGACCTCAGGGACCCGCCCTGGTGGCCTCAGGAGAGGCCAGTCCCCATGCGAATTGCTAGGGGGCCTCTCGGGATTCCTCTCCCGTCGATACCGGGGCCAAAAACCTTGTGTGGAGTCAGGGCCGGAACCGAGGATTCCTCTCAGGGGCTGACATGGATCTTTGGGTACTTCTGGAGTCTCCCCAGGGGAGTCAGGCCTCGTCTCGAGTGGGGGCATGCACGTGTGATTTCCTTCCAGGCTGTAGCAGCAATGTCACGCTTCCCGTCGCGTCATCAAAGGATCTGTGGTTTTCCCTCGAGGCTTTCCCACAGGGCTGTCCCACGTGCCACCGTGGTGTGAGTCGATCCTCGGCGTGAAAGATGAGCCAGTGCAGGGCAAAGAGGTTCCTCTGGAATGGACTGAGACATCTGGGGGACTCTTGGAATGGTGGTACGACCATGGAGTTCCTCTCGCCTTTCCTGTTGAGAGTGCCTCCTCTTGAGATGCGCCGGGAACGCCGGGAATTCTTTCCCGTTGAAAGCAGGGAAAGGATCCCTCATCTCGAGCTACGAGGGGGAAACGGGGCTCCTCTGGATGTGGGCGGGACCATCGTGCTTCCTCTCGAGTCGAGACGGGTATGGCGGTGAACTTCTTGAGTTGCAGCAAGGGTGTGAAAGACCCTTTAGAAGTTCCAGAGGTTAGGTGTCATTAGTCTCCAGACGCCTCATCGGAAATAGGCCTAATCTCGCCTGGAAGGGAGAACTTAATGGATTTTCTCGAGTTGCGGCAGCTGTTCTGGAGTTACGACGGGGACCTCAGGGACCCGCACTGGTGGCCTCAGGAGAGGTCAGTCCCCATGCGAGTTGCTAGGGGGCCTGTCGGGATTCCTCTCCCGTCGATACCGGGGCCAAAAACCTTGTGTGGAGTCAGGGCCGGAACCGAGGATTCCTCTCAGGGGATGACATGGATCTTTGGGTACTTCTGGAGTCTCCCCAGGGGAGTCAGGCCTCGTCTCCAGTGGGGACATGCACGTGCGCTTTCCTTCCAGGCTGTGGCAGAAATGTCACGCTTCCCGTCGCGTGGATCAAAGGATCTGTGGTTTTCCCTCGAGGCTTTCCTTGAGGCTTTCCCACAGGGCTGCCCCACGTGCCACCGTGGTGTTTGTCGATCCTCGGCGTGAAAGATGAGCCAGTGCAGTGCAAAGAGGTTCCTCTGGAATGGACTGAGACATCTGGGGGACTCTTGGAATGGTGGTACGACCATGGAGTTCCTCTCGCCTTTCCTGTTGAGAGTGCCTCCTCTTGAGATGCGACGGGAACGCCGGGAATTCTTTCCCGTTGAAAGCAGGGAAAGGATCCCACATCTCGAGCTACGATGGGGAAACGGGGCTCCTCTGGATGTGGGCGGGACCATCGTGTTTCCTCTCGAGTGGAGACGGGTATGGCGGTGAACTTCTTGAGTTGCAGCAAGGGTGTGAAAGACCCTTCCGAAGTTCCAGAGGTTTGGTGTCATTAGTCTCCAGATGCCTCATCGGAAATAGGCCTCATCTCGCCTGGAAGGGTGAACTTCCTGGATTTTCTCGTGTTGAGGCAGGTGTTCTCGAGTTACGACGGGGACCTCAGGGACCCGCCCTGATGGCCTCAGGAGAGGCCAGTCCCCATGCGAGTTGCTAGGGGGCCTTTCGGGATTCGTCTCCCGTTGATACCGGGGCCAAAAACCTTGTGTGGAGTCAGGGCCGGAACCGAGGATTCCTCTCAGAGGCTGACATGGATCTTTGGGTACTTCTGGAGTCTCCGCAGGGGAGTCAGGCCTCGTCTCGAGTGGGGGCATGCACGTGCGCTTTCCTTCCAGGCTGTAGCAGCAATGTCACGCTTCCCTTCGCGTGGATCAAAGGATCTGTGGTTTTCCCTCGAGGCTTTCCCTCGAGGCTTTCCCACAGGGCTGTCCCACGTGCCACCGTGGTGTGAGTCGATCCTGGCGTGAAAGATGAGCCAGTGCAGGGCAAAGAGCTTCCTCTGGAATGGACTGAGACATCTGGGGGACTCTTGGAATGGTGGTACGACCATGGAGTTCCTCTCGCCTTTCCTGTTGAGAGTGCCTCCTCTTGAGATGCGACGGGAACGCCGGGAATTCTTTCCCGTTGAAAGCTGGGAAAGGATCCCTCATCTCGAGCTACGAGGGGGAAACGGGGCTCCTCTGGATATGGGCGGGACCATCGTGCTTCCTCTCGAGTGGAGACGGGTATGGCGGTGAACTTCTTGACTTGCAGCAAGGGTGTGAAAGACCCTTTCGAAGTTCCAGAGGTTAGGTGTCATTAGTCTCCAGACGCCTCATCGGAAATAGGCCTAATCTCGCCTGGAAGGGAGAACTTCCTGGATTTTCTCGAGTTGCGGCAGCTGTTCTGGAGTTACGACGGGGACCTCAGGGACCCGCACTGGTGGCCTCAGGAGAGGCCAGTCCCCATGCGAGTTGCTAGGAGGCCTCTCGAGATTCCTCTCCCGTCGATACCGGGGCCAAAACCTTGTGTGGAGTCAGGGCCGGAACCGAGGATTCCTCTCAGGGGCTGACATGGATCTTTGGGTACTTCTGGAGTCTCCACAGGGGAGTCAGGCCTCGTCTCGAGCGGGGGCATGCACGTGCGCCTTCCTTCCAGGCTGTAGCAGCAATGTCACGCTTCCCTTCGCGTGGATCAAAGGATCTGTGGTTTTCCCTCGAGGCTTTCCATCGAGGCTTTCCCACAGGGCTGTCCCACGTGCCACCGTGGTGTGAGTCGATCCTGGCGTGAAAGATGAGCCAGTGCAGGGCAAAGAGGTTCCGCTGGAATGGACTGAGACATCTGGGGGACTCTTGGAATGGTGGTACGACCATGGAGTTCCTCTCGCCTTTCCTGTTGAGAATGCCTCCTTTTGAGATGCGACGGGAACGCCGGGAATTCTTTCCCGTTGAAAGCAGGGAAAGGATCCCTTATCTCGAGCTACGAGGGGGAAACGGGGCTCCTCTGGATGTGGGCGGGACCATCGTGCTTCCTCTCGAGTGGAGACGGGTATGGCGGTGAACTTCTTGAGTTGCAGCAAGGGTGTGAAAGACCCTTTCGATGTTCCAGAGGTTAGGTGTCATTAGTCTCCAGACGCCTCATCGGAAATAGGCCTCATCTCGCCTGGAAGGGAGAACTTCCTGGATTTTCTCGAGTTGCGGCAGGTGTTCTCGAGTTACGACGGGGACCTCAGGGACCCGCCCTGGTGGCCTCAGGAGAGGCCAGTCCCCATGCGAGTTGCTAGGGGGCCTCTCGGGATTCCTCTCCCGTCGATACCGGGGCCAAAAACCTTGTGTGGAGTCAGGGCCGGAACCGAGGATTCCTCTCAGGGGCTGACATGGATCTTTGGGTACTTCTGGAGTCTCCACAGGGGAGTCAGGCCTCGTCTCGAGTGGGGGCATGCACGTGCGCTTTCCTTCCAGGCTGTAGCAGCAATGTCACGCTTCCCTTCGCGTGGATCAAAGGATCTGTGGTTTTCCCTCGAGGCTTTCCCTCGAGGCTTTCCCACAGGGCTGTCCCACGTGCCACCGTGGTGTGAGTCGATCCTCGGCGTGAAAGATGAGCCAGTGCAGGGCAAAGAGGTTCCTCTGGAATGGACTGAGACATCTGGGGGACTCTTGGAATGGTGGTATGACCATGGAGTTCCTCTCGCCTTTCCTGTTGAGAGTGCCTCCTCTTGAGATGCGACGGGAACGCCGGGAATTCTTTCCCGTTGAAAGCAGGGAAGGGATCGCTCATCTCGAGCTACGAGGGGGAAACGGGGCTCCTCTGGATGTGGGCGGGACCATCGTGCTTCCTCTCGAGTGGAGACGGGTATGGCGGTGAACTTCTTGAGTTGCAGCAAGGGTGTGAAAGACCCTTTCGAAGTTCCAGAGTTTAGGTGTCATTAGTCTCCAGACGCCTCATCGGAAATAGGCCTCATCTCGCCTGGAAGGGAGAACTTCCTGGATTTTCTCGAGTTGCGGCAGGTGTTCTCCAGTTACGACGGGGACCTCAGGGACCCGCCCTGGTGGCCTCAGGAGAGGCCAGTCCCCATGCGAGTTGCTAGGGGGCCTCTCGGTATTCCTCTCCCGTCGATACCGGGGCCAAAAACCTTGTGTGGAGTCAGGGCCGGAACCGAGGATTCCTCTCAGGGGCTGACATGGATCTTTGGGTACTTCTGGAGTCTCCCCAGGGGAATCAGGCCTCGTCTCGAGTGGGGGCATGCACGTGCGCTTTCCTTCCAGGCTGTAGCAGCAATGTCACGATTCCCGTCGCGTGCATCAAAGGATCTGTGGTTTTCCCTCGAGGCTTTCCCACAGGGCTGTCGCACGTGCCACTGTGGTGTGAGTCGATCCTCGGCGTGAAAGATGAGCCAGTGCAGGGCAAAGAGGTTCCTCTGGAATGGACTGAGACATCTGGGGGACTCTTGGAATGGTGGTACGACCATGGAGTTCCTCTCTCCTTTCCTGTTGAGAGTGCCTCCTCTTGAGATGCGACGGGAACGCCGGGAATTCTTTCCCGTTGAAAGCAGGGAAAGGATCCCTCATATTGATCTACGAGGGGGAAACGGGGCTCCTCTGGATGTGGGCGGGACCATCGTGCTTCCTCTCGAGTGGAGACGGGTATGGCGGTGAACTTCTTGAGTTGCAGCAAGGGTGTGAAAGACCCTTTCGAAGTTCCAGAGGTTAGGTGTCATTAGTCTCCAGACGCCTCATCGGAAATAGGCCTCATCTCGCCTGGAAGGGAGAACTTCCTGGATTTTCTCGAGTTGCGGCAGGTGTTCTCGAGTTACGACGGTGACCTCAGGGACCCGCCCTGGTGGCCTCAGGAGAGGCCAGTACCCATGCGAGGTGCTAGGGGACCTCTTGGGGTTCCTCTCCCGTCAATTCCGGGGCCAAACACCTTGTGTGTAGTCAGAGCCGGAACCGAGGATTCCTCTCAGGGGCTGACATGGATCTTTGGGTACTTCTGGAGTCTCCCCAGGGGAGTCAGGCCTCGTCTCGAGTGGGGGCATGCACGTGCGCTTTCCTTCCAGGCTGTAGCAGCAATGTCACGCTTCCCGTCGCGTGGATTAAAGGATCTGTGGTTTTCCCTCGAGGCTTTCCCTCGAGGCTTTCCCACAAGCCTCTCCCACGTGCCACCGTGGTGTGAGTCGATCCTCGGCGTGAAAGATGAGCCAGTGCAGGGCAAAGAGGTTCCTCTGGAATGGACTGAGACATCTGGGGGACTCTTGGAATGGTGGTACGACCATGGAGTTCCTCTCGCCTTTCCTGTTGAGAGTGCCTCCTCTTGAGATGCGACGGGAACGCCGGGAATTCTTTCCCGTTGAAAGCAGAGAAAGGATCCCTCATCTCGAGCTACGAGGGGGAAACGGGGCTCCTCTGGATTTGGGAGGGACCATCGTGCTTCCTCGCGAGTGGAGACGGGTATGGCGGTGAACTTCTTGAGTTGCAGCAAGGGTGTGAAAGACCCTTTCGAAGTTCCAGAGGTTAAGTGTCATTAGTCTCCAGACGCCTCATCGGAAATAGGCCTCATCTAGCCTGCAAGGGAGAATTTCCTGGATTTTCTCGAGTTGCAGCCGGTGTTCTCGAGTTACGATGGGGACCTCAGGGACCCGCCCTGGTGGCCTCAGGAGAGGCCAGTCCCCAGGCGAGTTGCTAGGGGGCCTCTCGGGATTCCTCTCCCTTCGATACCGGGGCCAAAAACCTTGTGTGGAGTCAGGGCCGGAACCGAGGATTCTTCTCAGGGGCTGACATGGATCTTTGGGTACTTGTGGAGTCTCCACAGGGGATTCAGGCCTCGTCTCGAGTGGGGGCATGCACGTGTGCTTTCCTTCCAGGCTGTAGCAGTAATGTCACGCTTCCCGTGGCCTGGATCAAAGGATCTGTGGTTTTCCCTCGAGGCTTTCCCTCGAGGCTTTCCCACAGGTCTGTCCCACGTGCCACCGTGGTGTGAGTCGATCCTCGGCGTGAAAGATGAGCCAGTGCAGGGCAAAGAGGTTCCTCTGGAATGGACTGAGACTTCTGGGGGACTCTTAGAATGGTGGTACGACCATGGAGTTCCTCTCGCCTTTCCTGTTGAGAGTGCCTCCAATTGAGATGCGACGGGAACGCCGGGAATTCTTTCCCGTTGAAAGCAGGGAAAGGATCCCTCATCTCGAGCTACGAGGGGGAAACGGGGATCCTCTGGATGTGGGCGTGACCATCGTGCTTCCTCTCCAGTGGAGACGGGTATGGCGGTGAACTTCTTGAGTCGCAGCAAGGGTGTGAAAGACCCTTTCGATGTTCCAGAGGTTAGGTGTCATTAGTCTCCAGACGCCTCATCGGAAATAGGCCTCATCTCGCCTGGAAGGGAGAACTTCCTGGATTTTCTCGAGTTGCGGCAGGTGTTCTCGAGTTACGACGGGGACCTCAGGGACCCGCCCTGGTGGCCTCAGGAGAGGCCAGTCCCCATGCGAGTTGCTAGGGGGCCTCTCGGGATTCCTCTCCCGTCGATACCGGGGCCAAAAACCTTGTGTGGAGTCAGGGCCGGAACCGAGGATTCCTCTCAGGGGCTGACATGGATCTTTGGGTACTTCTGGAGTCTCCACAGGGGAGTCAGGCCTCGTCTCGAGTGGGGGCATGCACGTGCGCTTTCCTTCCAGGCTGTAGCAGCAATGTCACGCTTCCCTTCGCGTGGATCAAAGGATCTGTGGTTTTCCCTCGAGGCTTTCCCTCGAGGCTTTCCCACAGGGCTGTCCCACGTGCCACCGTGGTGTGAGTCGATCCTCGGCGTGAAAGATGAGCCAGTGCAGGGCAAAGAGGTTCCTCTGGAATGGACTGAGACATCTGGGGGACTCTTGGAATGGTGGTATGACCATGGAGTTCCTCTCGCCTTTCCTGTTGAGAGTGCCTCCTCTTGAGATGGGACGGGAACGCCGGGAATTCTTTCCCGTTGAAAGCAGGGAAAGGATCGCTCATCTCGAGCTACGAGGGGGAAACGGGGCTCCTCTGGATGTGGGCGGGACCATCGTGCTTCCTCTCGAGTGGAGACGGGTATGGCGGTGAACTTCTTGAGTTGCAGCAAGGGTGTGAAAGACCCTTTCGAAGTTCCAGAGTTTAGGTGTCATTAGTCTCCAGACGCCTCATCGGAAATAGGCCTCATCTCGCCTGGAAGGGAGAACTTCCTGGATTTTCTCGAGTTGCGGCAGGTGTTCTCCAGTTACGACGGGGACCTCAGGGACCCGCCCTGGTGGCCTCAGGAGAGGCCAGTCCCCATGCGAGTTGCTAGGGGGCCTCTCGGTATTCCTCTCCCGTCGATACCGGGGCCAAAAACCTTGTGTGGAGTCAGGGCCGGAACCGAGGATTCCTCTCAGGGGCTGACATGGATCTTTGGGTACTTCTGGAGTCTCCCCAGGGGAATCAGGCCTCGTCTCGAGTGGGGGCATGCACGTGCGCTTTCCTTCCAGGCTGTAGCAGCAATGTCACGATTCCCGTCGCGTGCATCAAAGGATCTGTGGTTTTCCCTCGAGGCTTTCCCACAGGGCTGTCGCACGTGCCACTGTGGTGTGAGTCGATCCTCGGCGTGAAAGATGAGCCAGTGCAGGGCAAAGAGGTTCCTCTGGAATGGACTGAGACATCTGGGGGACTCTTGGAATGGTGGTACGACCATGGAGTTCCTCTCTCCTTTCCTGTTGAGAGTGCCTCCTCTTGAGATGCGACGGGAACGCCGGGAATTCTTTCCCGTTGAAAGCAGGGAAAGGATCCCTCATATTGATCTACGAGGGGGAAACGGGGCTCCTCTGGATGTGGGCGGGACCATCGTGCTTCCTCTCGAGTGGAGACGGGTATGGCGGTGAACTTCTTGAGTTGCAGCAAGGGTGTGAAAGACCCTTTCGAAGTTCCAGAGGTTAGGTGTCATTAGTCTCCAGACGCCTCATCGGAAATAGGCCTCATCTCGCCTGGAAGGGAGAACTTCCTGGATTTTCTCGAGTTGCGGCAGGTGTTCTCGAGTTACGACGGTGACCTCAGGGACCCGCCCTGGTGGCCTCAGGAGAGGCCAGTACCCATGCGAGGTGCTAGGGGACCTCTTGGGGTTCCTCTCCCGTCAATTCCGGGGCCAAACACCTTGTGTGTAGTCAGAGCCGGAACCGAGGATTCCTCTCAGGGGCTGACATGGATCTTTGGGTACTTCTGGAGTCTCCCCAGGGGAGTCAGGCCTCGTCTCGAGTGGGGGCATGCACGTGCGCTTTCCTTCCAGGCTGTAGCAGCAATGTCACGCTTCCCGTCGCGTGGATTAAAGGATCTGTGGTTTTCCCTCGAGGCTTTCCCTCGAGGCTTTCCCACAAGCCTCTCCCACGTGCCACCGTGGTGTGAGTCGATCCTCGGCGTGAAAGATGAGCCAGTGCAGGGCAAAGAGGTTCCTCTGGAATGGACTGAGACATCTGGGGGACTCTTGGAATGGTGGTACGACCATGGAGTTCCTCTCGCCTTTCCTGTTGAGAGTGCCTCCTCTTGAGATGCGACGGGAACGCCGGGAATTCTTTCCCGTTGAAAGCAGAGAAAGGATCCCTCATCTCGAGCTAAGAGGGGGAAACGGGGCTCCTCTGGATTTGGGAGGGACCATCGTGCTTCCTCGCGAGTGGAGACGGGTATGGCGGTGAACTTCTTGAGTTGCAGCAAGGGTGTGAAAGACCCTTTCGAAGTTCCAGAGGTTAAGTGTCATTAGTCTCCAGACGCCTCATCGGAAATAGGCCTCATCTAGCCTGCAAGGGAGAATTTCCTGGATTTTCTCGAGTTGCAGCCGGTGTTCTCGAGTTACGATGGGGACCTCAGGGACCCGCCCTGGTGGCCTCAGGAGAGGCCAGTCCCCAGGCGAGTTGCTAGGGGGCCTCTCGGGATTCCTCTCCCTTCGATACCGGGGCCAAAAACCTTGTGTGGAGTCAGGGCCGGAACCGAGGATTCTTCTCAGGGGCTGACATGGATCTTTGGGTACTTGTGGAGTCTCCACAGGGGATTCAGGCCTCGTCTCGAGTGGGGGCATGCACGTGTGCTTTCCTTCCAGGCTGTAGCAGTAATGTCACGCTTCCCGTGGCCTGGATCAAAGGATCTGTGGTTTTCCCTCGAGGCTTTCCCTCGAGGCTTTCCCACAGGTCTGTCCCACGTGCCACCGTGGTGTGAGTCGATCCTCGGCGTGAAAGATGAGCCAGTGCAGGGCAAAGAGGTTCCTCTGGAATGGACTGAGACTTCTGGGGGACTCTTAGAATGGTGGTACGACCATGGAGTTCCTCTCGCCTTTCCTGTTGAGAGTGCCTCCAATTGAGATGCGACGGGAACGCCGGGAATTCTTTCCCGTTGAAAGCAGGGAAAGGATCCCTCATCTCGAGCTACGAGGGGGAAACGGGGATCCTCTGGATGTGGGCGTGACCATCGTGCTTCCTCTCCAGTGGAGACGGGTATGGCGGTGAACTTCTTGAGTCGCAGCAAGGGTGTGAAAGACCCTTTCGAAGTTCCAGAGGTTAGGTGTCATTAGTCTCCAGACGCCTCATCGGAAATACGCCTCATCTCGCCTGGAAGGGAGAACTTCCTGGATTTTCTCGAGTTGCGGCAGGTGCTCTCGAGTTACGACGGGAACCTCAGGGACCCGCTCTGGTGGCCTCAGGAGAGGCCAGTCCCCATGCGAGTTGCTAGGGGGCCTCTCGGGATTCCTCTCCCGTCGATACCGGGGCCAAAAACTTTGTGTGGAGTCAGGGCCGGAAACGAGGATTCCTCTCAGGGGCTGACATGGATCTTTGGGTACTTCTGGAGTCTCCCCAGGGGAGTCAGGCCTCGTCTCGAGTGGGGGCATGCACGTGCGCTTTCCTTCCATGCTGTAGCAGCAATGTCACGCTTCCCGTAGCGTGGATCAAAGGATCTGCGGTATTCCCTGGAGGCTTTCCCTCGAGGCTTTCCCACAGGGCTGTCCCACGTGCCACCGTGGTGTGAGTCGATCCTCGGCATGAAAGATGAGCCAGTGCAGGGCAAAGAGGTTCCTCTGGAATGGACTGAGACATCTGGGGGACTCTTGGAATGGTGGTACGACCATGGAGTTCCGCTCGCCTTTCCTGTTGAGAATGCCTCCTCTTGAGATGCGACGGGAACGCCGGGAATTCTTTCCCGTTGAAAGCAGGGAAAGGATCCCTCATCTCGAGCTACGAGGGGGAAACGGGGATCCTCTGGATGTGGGCGGGACCATCGTGCTTCCTCTCGAGTGGAGACGGGTATGGCGGTGAACTTCTTGATTCGCAGCAAAGGTGTGAAAGACCCTTTCGAAGTTCCAGAGGTTAGGTGTCATTAGTCTCCAGACGCCTCATCGGAAATAGGCCTTATCTCGCCTGGAAGGGAGAACTTCCTGGATTTTCTCGAGTTGCGGCAGGTGCTCTCGAGTTACGACGGGGACCTCAGGGACCCGCCCTGATGGCCTCAGGAGAGGCCAGTCCCCATGCGAGTTGCTAGGGGGCCTCTCGGGATTCCTCTCCCATCGATACCGGGGCCAAAAACCTTGTGTGGAGTCAGGGCCGGAAACGAGGATTCCTCTCAGGGGCTGACATGGATCTTTGGGTACTTCTGGAGTCTCCCCAGGGGAGTCAGGCCTCGGCTCGAGTGGGGGCATGCACTTGCGCTTTCCTTCCAGGCTGTAGCAGCAATGTCACGCTTCCCGAGGCGTGGATCAAAGGATCTGTGGTTTTCCCTCGAGGCTTTCCCTCGAGGCTTTCCCACAGGGCTGTCCCACGTGCCACCGTGGTGTGAGTCGATCCTAGGCGTGAAAGATGAGCCAGTGCAGGGCAAAGAGTTTCCTCTGGAATAGACTGAGACATCTGGGGGACTCTTGGAATGGTGGTGCGACCATGGAGTTCCTCTCGCCTTTCCTGTTGAGAGTGCCTCCTCTTGAGTTGCGACGGGAACGCCGGGAATTCTTTCCCGTTGAAAGCAGGGAAAGGATCCCTCATCTCGAGCTCCGAGGGGGAAACGGGGCTCCTCTGGATGTGGGCGGGACCATCGTGCTTCCTCTCGAGTGGAGACGGGTATGGCGGTGAACTTCTTGAGTTGCAGCAAGGGTGTGAAAGACCATTTCGAAGTTCCAGATGTTAGGTGTCATTAGTCTCCAGACGCCTCATCGGAAATAGGACTCATCTCGCCTGGAAGGGGGAACTTCCTGGAATTTCTCGAGTTGTGGCAGGTGTTCTCGAGTTACGACGGGGACCTCAGGGACCCGCCCTGGTGGCCTCAGGAGAGGCCAGTCCCCATGCGAGTTGCTAGGCGGCCTCTCGGGATTCCTCTCCCGTCGATACCGGGGCCAAAAACCTTGTGTGGAGTCAGGGCCGGAACCGAGGATTCCTCTCAGGGGCTGACATGGATCTTTGGGTACTTCTGGAGTCTCCCCAGGGAGTCAGGCCTCGTCTCGAGTCTGGGCATGCACGTGCACTTTCCTTCCAGGCTGTAGCAGCAATGTCACGCTTCCCGTGGCGTGGATCAAAGGATCTGTGGTTTTCCCTCGAGGCTTTCCCTCGAGGCTTTCCCACAGGGCTGTCCCACGTGCCACCGTGGTGTGAGTCGATCCTCGGCGTGAAAGATGAGCCAGTGCAGGGCAAAGAGGTTCCTCTGGAATGGACTGAGACATCTGGGGGACTCTTGGAATGGTGGTACGACCATGGAGTTCCTCTCGCCTTTCCTGTTGAGAGTGCCTCCGCTTGAGATGCGACGGGAACGCCGGGAATTCTTTCCCATTGAAAGCAGGGAAAGGATTCCTCATCTCGAGCTACGAGGGGGAAACGGGGCTCCTCGGGATGTGGGCGGGACGATCGTTCTTCCTCTAGAGTGGAGACGGGTATGGCGGTGAACTTCTTGAGTTGCAGCAAGGGTGTGAAAGACCCTTTCGAAGTTCCAGAGGTTAGGTGTCATTAGTCTCCAGACGCCTCATCGGAAATAAGCCTCATCTCGCCTGGAAGGGGGAACTTCCTGGAATTTCTCGAGTTGCGGATGGTGTTCTCGAGTTACGACGGGGACCTCAGGGACCCGCCCTGGAGGCCTCAGGAGAGGCCAGTCCCCATGCGAGTTGCTAGGGGGCCTCTCGGGATTCCTCTCCCGTCGATACCGGGGCCAAAAACCTTGTGTGGAGTCAGGGCCTGAACCGAGGATTCCTCTCAGGGGCTGACATGGATCTTTGGGTACTTCTGGAGTCTCCCCAGGGGAGTCAGGCTTCGGCTCGAGTGGGGGCATGCACTTGCGCTTTCCTTCCAGGCTGTAGCAGCAATGTCACGCTTCCCGTGGCGTGGATCAAAGGATCTGTGGTTTTCCCTCGAGGCTTTCCCTCGAGGCTTTCCCACAGGGCTGTCCCACGTGCCACCGTGGTGTGAGTCGATCCTCGGCGTGAAAGATGAGCCAGTGTAGGGCAAAGAGCTTCCTCTGGAATGGACTGAGACATCTGGGGGACTCGTGGAATGGTGGTACGACCATGGAGTTCCTCTCGCCTTTCCTGTTGAGAGTGCCTCCGCTTGAGATGCGACGGGAACGCCGGGAATTCTTTCCCATTGAAAGCAGGGAAAGGATTCCTCATCTCGAGCTACGAGGGGGAAAGGGGGCTCCTCTGGATGTGGGCGGGACGATCGTGCTTCCTCTCGAGTGGAGACGGGTATGGCGGTGAACTTCTTGAGTTGCAGCAAGGGTGTGAAAGACCCTTTCGAAGTTCCAGAGGTTAGGTGTCATTAGTCTCCAGACGCCTCATCGGAAATAGGCCTCATCTCGCCTGGAAGGGGGAACTTCCTGGAATTTCTAGAGTTGCGGCAGGTGTTCTCGAGTTACGACGGGGACCTCAGGGACCCGCCCTGGTGGCCTCAGGAGAGGCCAGTCCCCATGCGAGTTGCTAGGGGGCCTCTCGGGATTCCTCTCCCGTCGATACCGGGGCCAAAAACCTTGTGTGGAGTCAGGGCCGGAACCGAGGATTCCTCTCACGGGCTGACATGGATCTTTGGGTACTTCTGGAGTCTCCCCAGGGGAGTCAGGCCTCGTCTCGAGTCGGGGCATGCACGTGCACTTTCCTTCCAGGCTGTAGCAGCAATGTCACGCTTCCCGTGGCGTGGATCAAAGGATCTGTGGTTTTCCCTCGAGGCTTTCCCTCGAGGCTTTCCCACAGGGCTGTCCCACGTGCCACCGTGGTGTGAGTCGATCCTCGGCGTGAAAGATGAGCCAGTGCAGGGCAAAGAGCTTCCTCTGGAATGGACTGAGACATCTGGGGGACTCTTGGAATGGTGGTACGACCATGGAGTTCCTCTCACCTTTCCTGTTGAGAGTGCCTCCGCTTGAGATGCGACGGGAACGCCGGGAACTCTTTCCCATTGAAAGCAGGGAAAGGATTCCTCATCTCGAGCTACGAGGGGGAAAGGGGGCTCCTCTGGATGTGGGCGGGACGATCGTGCTTCCTCTCGAGTGGAGACGGGTATGGCGGTGAACTTCTTGAGTAGCAGCAAGGGTGTGAAAGACCCTTTCGAAGTTCCAGAGGTTAGGTGTCATTAGTCTCCAGACGCCTCATCGGAAATAGGCCTCATCCTGCCTGGAAGGGAGAACTTCCTGGATTTTCTCGAGTTGCGGCAGGTGTTCTCGAGTTACGACGGGGACCTCAGGGACCCGCCCTGGTGGCCTCAGGAGAGGCCAGTCCCCATGCGAGTTGCTAGGGGGCCTCTCGGGATTCCTCTCCCGTCGATACCCGGGCAAAAAACCTTGTGTGGAGTCAGGGCCGGAACCGAGGATTCCTCTCACGGGCTGATATGGATCTTTGGGTACTTCTGGTGTCTCGCCAGGGGAGACAGGCCTCATCTCGAGTGGGGGCATGAACGTGCGCTTTCCTTCCAGGCTGTAGCAGCAATGTCACGCTTCCCATCGCGTGGATCAAAGGATCTGTGGTTTTCCCTCGAGGCTTTCCCTCGAGGCTTCCCACAGGGCTGTCCCACGTGCCACCGTGGTGTGAGTCGATCCTCGGCGTGAAAGATGAGCCAGTGCAGGGCAAAGAGGTTCCTCTGGAATGGACTGAGACATCTGCGGGACTCTTGGAATGGTGGTACGACCATGGAGTTCCTCTCGCCTTTCCTGTTGAGAGTGCCTCCTCTTGAGATGCGACGGGAACGCCGGGAATTCTTTCCCGTTGAAAGCAGGGAAAGGATCGCTCATCTCGAGCTAGGAGGGGGAAACGGGGCTCCTCTGGATGTGGGCGGGACCATCGTGCTTCCTCTCGAGTGGAGACGGGTATGGCGGTGAACTTCTTGAGTTGCAGCAAGGGTGTGAAAGACCCTTTCGAAGTTCCAGAGTTTAGGTGTCATTAGTCTCCAGACGCCTCATCGGAAATAGGCCTCATCTCGCCTGGAAGGGAGAACTTCCTGGATTTTCTCGAGTTGCGGCAGGTGTTCTCGAGTTACGACGGGGACCTCAGGGACCCGCCCTGGTGGCCTCAGGAGAGGCCAGTCCCCATGCGAGTTGCTAAGGGGCCTCTCGGGATTCCTCTCCCATCGATACCGGGGCCAAAAACCTTGTGTGGAGTCAGGGCCGGAACCGAGGATTCCTCTCACGGGCTGACATGGATCTTTGGGTACTTCTGGAGTCTCCCCAGGGGAGTCAGGCCTCGTCTCGAGTCGGGGCATGCACGTGCACTTTCCTTCCAGGCTGTAGCAGCAATGTCACGCTTCCCGTGGCGTGGATCAAAGGATCTGTGGTTTTCCCTCGAGGCTTACCCTCGAGGCTTTCCCACAGGGCTGTCCCACATGCCACCGTGGTGTGAGTCGATCCTCGGCGTGAAAGATGAGCCAGTGCAGGGCAAAGAGGTTCCTCTGGAATGGACTGAGACATCTGGGGGACTCTTGGAATGGTGGTACGACCATGGAGTTCCTCTCGCCTTTCCTGTTGAGAGTGCCTCCGCTTGAGATGCGACGGGAACGCCGGGAACTCTTTCCCATTGAAAGCAGGGAAAGGATTCCTCATCTCGAGCTACGAGGGGGAAATGGGGCTCCGCTGGATGTGGGCGGGACGATCGTGCTTCCACTCGAGTGGAGACGGGTATGGCGGTGAACTTCTTGAGTTGCAGCAAGGGTGTGAAAGACCCTTTCGAAGTTCCAGAGGTTAGGTGTCATTAGTCTCCAGACGCCTCATCGGAAATAGGCCTCATCCTGCCTGGAAGGGAGAACTTCCTGGATTTTCTCGAGTTGCGGCAGGTGTTCTCGAGTTACGACGGGGACCTCAGGGACCCGCCCTGGTGGCCTCAGGAGAGGCCAGTCCCCATGCGAGTTGCTAGGGGGCCTCTCGGGATTCCTCTCCCGTCGATACCCGGGCCAAAAACCTTGTGTGGAGTCAGGGCCGGATCCGAGGATTCCTCTCACGGGCTGATATGGATCTTTGGGTACTTCTGGAGTCTCGCCAGGGGAGACAGGCCTCATCTCGAGTGGGGGCATGCACGTGCGCTTTCCTTCCAGGCTGTAGCAGCAATGTCACGCTTCCCATCGCGTGGATCAAAGGATCTGTGGTTTTCCCTCGAGGCTTTCCCTCGAGGCTTCCCACAGGGCTGTCCCACGTGCCACCGTGGTGTGAGTCGATCCTCGGCGTGAAAGATGAGCCAGTGCAGGGCAAAGAGGTTCCTCTGGAATGGACTGAGACATCTGCGGGACTCTTGGAATGGTGGTACGACCATGGAGTTCCTCTCGCCTTTCCTGTTGAGAGTGCCTCCTCTTGAGATGCGACGGGAACGCCGGGAATTCTTTCCTGTTGAAAGCAGGGAAAGGATCGCTCATCTCGAGCTAGGAGGGGGAAACGGGGCTCCTCTGGATGTGGGCGGGACCATCGTGCTTCCTCTCGAGTGGAGACGGGTATGGCGGTGAACTTCTTGAGTTGCAGCAAGGGTGTGAAAGACCCTTTCGAAGTTCCAGAGTTTAGGTGTCATTAGTCTCCAGACGCCTCATCGGAAATAGGCCTCATCTCGCCTGGAAGGGAGAACTTCCTGGATTTTCTCGAGTTGCGGCAGGTGTTCTCGAGTTACGACGGGGACCTCAGGGACCCGCCCTGTTGGCCTCAGGAGAGGCCAGTCCCCATGCGAGTTGCTATGGGGCCTCTCGGGATTCCTCTCCCGTCGATACCGGGGCCAAAAACCTTGTGTGGAGTCAGGGCCTGAACCGAGGATTCCTCTCAGGGGCTGACATGGATCTTTGGGTACTTCTGGAGTCTCCCCAGGGGAGTCAGGCCTCGTCTCGAGTCGGGGCATGCACGTGCACTTTCCTTCCAGGCTGTAGCAGCAATGTCACGCTTCCCGTGGCGTGGATCAAAGGATCTGTGGTTTTCCCTCGAGGCTTTCCCTCGAGGCTTTCCCACAGGGCTGTCCCACGTGCCACCGTGGTGTGAGTCGATCCTCGGCGTGAAAGATGAGCCAGTGCAGGGCAAAGAGGTTCCTCTGGAATGGACTGAGACATCTGGGGGACTCTTGGAATGGTGGTACGACCATGGAGTTCCTCTCGCCTTTCCTGTTGAGAGTGCCTCCGCTTGAGATGCGACGGGAACGCCGGGAATTCTTTCCCATTGAAAGCAGGGAAAGGATTCCTCATCTCGAGCTACGAGGGGGAAAGGGGGCTCCTCTGGATGTGGGCGGGACGATCGTGCTTCCTCTCGAGTGGAGACGGGTATGGCGGTGAACTTCTTGAGTTGCAGCAAGGGTGTGAAAGACCCTTTCGAAGTTCCAGAGGTTAGGTGTCATTAGTCTCCAGACGCCTCATCGGAAATAGGCCTCATCTCGCCTGGAAGGGGGAACTTCCTGGAATTTCTCGAGTTGCGGCAGGTGTTCTCGAGTTACGACGGGGATCTCAGGGACCCGCCATGGTGGCCTCAGGAAAGACCAGTCCCCATGCGAGTTGCTAGGGGGCCTCTCAGGATTCCTCTCCCGTCGATACCGGGGCCAAAAACCTTGTGTGGAGTCAGGGTCGGAACCGAGGTTTCCTCTCAGAGGTGACATGGAACTTTGGGTATTTCTGGAGTCTCCCCAGGGGAGTCAGGCCTCGTCTCGAGTGGGGGCATGCATGTGCGCTTTCCTTCCAGGCTGTAGCAGCAATGTCACGCTTCCCGTCGCGTGGATCAAAGGATCTGTGGTTTTCCCTCGAGGCTTTCCCTCGAGGCTTTGCCACAGGGATGTCCCACGTGCCACCGTGGTGTGAGTCGATCCTCGGCGTGAAAGATGAGCCAGTGCAGGGCAAAGAGGTTCCTCTGGAATGGACTGAGACATCTGGGGGTCTCTTGGAATGGTGGTACGACCATGGAGTTCCTCTCGCCTTTCCTGTTGAGAGTGCCTCCTCTTGAGATGCGACGGGAACGCTGGGAATTCTTTCCCGTTGAAAGCAGGGAAAGGATCCCTCATCTCGAGCTACGAGGGGGAAACGGGGCTCCTCTGGATGTGGGCGGGACCATCGTGCTACCTCTGGAGTTAAGACGGGTATGGCGGTGAACTTCTTGAGTTGCAGTTAGGGTGTGAAAGACCCTTTCGAAGTTCCAGAGGTTAGGTGTCATTAGTCTCCAGACGCCTCATCGGAAATAGGCCTCATCTCGCCTGGAAGGGAGAACTTCCTGGATTTTCTCGAGTTGCGGCAGGTGTTCTCGAGTTACGACGGGGACCTCAGGGACCCGCCCTGGTGGGCTCAGGAGAGGCCATTCCCCATGCGAGTTGCTAGGGGGCCTCTCGGGATTCCTCTCCTGTCGATACCGGGGCCAAAAACCTTTTGTGGAGTCAGGGCCGGAACCGAAGATTCCTCTCAAGGGTGACATGGATCTTTGGGTACTTCTGGAGTCTCACTAGGGGAGTCAGGCCTCGTCTCGAGTGGGGGCATGCACGTGCGCTTTCCTTCCAAGCTGTAGCAGCAATGTCACGCTTCCCGTCGCATTTATCAAAGGATCTGTGGCTTTCCCTCGAGGCTTTCCCTCGAGGCTTTCCCTCAGGGCTGTCCCACGTGCCACCGTGGAGTGAGTCGATCCTCGGCGTGAGAAATGAGCCAGTGCAGGTCAAAGAGGTTCCTCTGGAATGGACTGAGACATCTAGGGGACTCTAGGAATGGTGGTACGACCATTGAGTTCCTCTCGCCTTTCCTGTTGAGAGTGCCTCCTTTGGAGATGCGACGGGAATGATGGGAATTTTTTCCCGTTGAAAGCAGGGAAACGATCCCTCATCTCGAGCTACGAGGGGGAAACGGGGCTCCTCTGGATGTGGGTGGGACCATCGTGCTTCCTCTCGAGTGGAGACGGGTATGGCGGTGAACTTCTTGAGTTGCAGCAAGGGTGTGAAAGACCCTTTCGAAGTTCCAGAGGTTAGGTGTCATTAGACTCCAGACGCCTCATCGGAAATAGGCCTCATCTCGCCTGGAAGGGAGAACTTCCTGGATTTTCTCGAGTTGCGGCAGGTGTTCTCGAGTTACGACGGGGAACTCAGGGACCCGCCCTGGTGGCCTCAGGAGAGGCCACTCCCCGTGCGAGTTGCTAGGCGGCCTCTCGGGATTCCTCTCCCGTCGATACCGGGGCCAAAAACCTTGTGTGGAGTCAGGGCCGGAACCGAGGATTCCTCTCAGGGGCTGACATGGATCTTTGGGTACTTCTGGAGTCTCCCCAGGGGAGTCAGGCCTCGTCTCGAGTGGTGGCATGAACTTGCGGTTTCCTTCCAGGCTGTAGCAGCAATGTCACGCTTCCCGTCGGGTGGATCAAAGGATCTGTGGTTTTCCCTCGAGGCTTTCCCTCGCGGCTTTCCCACAGGGCTGGCCCACGTGCCACCGTGGTGTGAGTCGATCCTCGGCGTGAAAGATGAGCCAGTGCAGGGCAAAGATGTTCCTCTGGAATGGACTGAGACATCTGGGGGACTCTTGGAATGGTGGTACGACCATGGAGTTCCTCTCGCCTTTCCTGTTGAGAGTGCCTCCTCTTGAGATGCGACGGGAACGCCGGGAATTCTTTCCCGTTGAAAGCAGGGAAGGGATCCCTCATCTCGAGCTACGAGGGGGAAACGGGGCTCCTCTGGATGTGGGCGGGACCATCGTGCTTCCTCTCGAGTGGAGACGGGTATGGCGGTGAACTTCTTGAGTTGCAGCAAGGGTGTGAAAGACCCTTTCGAAGTTCCAGAGGTTAGGTGTCATTAGTCTCCAGACGCCTCATCGGAAATAGGCCTCATCTCGCCTGGAAGGGAGAACTTCCTGGATTTTCTCGAGTTGCGGCAGGTGTTCTCGAGTTACGACGGGGACCTCAGGGACCCGCCCTGGTTGCCTCAGGAGAGGCCAGTCCCCATGCGAGTTGATAGGGGGCCTCTCGGGATTCCTCTCCCGTCGATACCGGGGACAAAAACCTTGTGTGGAGTCAGGGCCGGAACCGAGGATTCCTCTCAGGGGTGACATGTTTCTTTGGGAACTTCTGGAGTCTCCAAAGGGGAGTCAGGCCTCGTCTCGAGTGGGGGCATGCACGTGCGCTTTCCTTCCAGGCTGTAGCAGCAATGTCACGATTCCCGTCGCATTTATCAAAGGGTCTGTGGCTTTCCCTCGAGTCTTTCCCTCGAGGCTTTCCCACAGGGCTGTCCCACGTGCCACCGTGGTGTGAATCGATCCTCGGCGTGAAAGATGAGCCAGTGCAGGTCAAAGAGGTTCCTCTGGAATGGACTGAGACATCTAGGGGACTCTAGGAATGGTGGTACGACCATGGAGTTCCTCTCGCCTTTCCTGTTGAGAGTGCCTCTTCTTGAGATGCGACAGGAACGCCGGGAATTCTTTCCCGTTGAAAGCAGGGAAAGGATCCCTCATCTCGAGCTACGAGGGGGAAACGGGGCTCCTCTGGATGTGGGCGGGACCATCGTGCTTCCTCTCGAGTGGAGACGGGTATGCCGGTGAACTTCTTGAGTTGCAGCAAGGGTGTGAAAGACCCTTTCGACGTTCCAGAGGTTAGGTGTCATTAGTCTCCAGACGCCTCATCGGAAATAGGCCTCATCTCGCCTGCAAGGGAGAACTTCCTGGATTTTCTCGAGTTGCGGCAGGTGTTCTCGAGTTACGACGGGGACCTCAGGGACCCGCCCTGGTTGCCTCAGGAGAGGCCAGTCCCCATGCGAGTTGATAGGGGGCCTCTCGGGATTCCTCTCCCGTCGATACCGGGGACAAAAACCTTGTATGGAGTCAGGGCCGGAACCGAGGATTCCTCTCAGGGGTGACATGTATCTTTGGGTACTTCTGGAGTCTCCCCAGGGGAGTCAGGCCTCGTCTCGAGTGGGGGCATGCACGTGTGCTTTCCTTCCAGGCTGTAGCAGCAATGTCACGCTTCCCGTCGCGTGGATCAAAGGATCTGTGGTTTTCCCTCGAGGCTTTCATTCGAGGCTTTCCCACAGGGCTGTCCCACGTGCCACCGTGGTGTGAGTCGATCCTCGGCGTGAAAGATGAGCCAGTGCAGGGCAAAGAGGTTCCTCTGGAATGGACTGAGACATCTGGGCAATCCTGGAATAGTGGTACGACCATGGAGTTCCTCTCGCCTTTCCTGTTGAGAATGCCTCCTCTTGAGATGCGACGGGAACACTGGGAATTCTTTCCCGTTGAAAGCAGGGAAAGGATCCCTCATCTCGAGCTAGGAGGGGGAAACGGGGCTCCTCTGGATGTGGGCGGGACCATCGTGCTTCCTCTCGAGTGGAGACGGGTATGGCGGTGAACTTCTTGAGTTGCAGCAAGGGTGTGAAAGACCCTTTCGAAGTTCCAGAGGTTAGGTGTCATTAGTCTCCAGACGCCTCATTGGAAATAGGCCACATGTCGCCTGGAAGGGAGAACTTCCTGGATTTTCTCGAGTTGCGGCAGGTGTTCTCGAGTTACGACGGGGACCTCAGGGAACCGCCCTGGTGGCCTCAGGAGAGGCCAGTCCCCATGCGAGTTGCTAGGGGGCCTCTCGGGATTCCTCTCCCGTCGATACCGGGGCCAAAAACCTTGTGTGGAGTCAGGCCCGGAACCGAGGATTCCTCTCAGGGGCTGACATGGATCTTTGGGTACTTCTGGAGTCTCCCCAGGGGAGTCAGGCCTCGTCTCGAGTGGGGGCATGCACGTGCGCTTTCCTTCCAGGCTGTAGCAGCAATGTCACGCTTCCCGTCGCGTGGATCAAAGGATCTGTGGTTTTCCCTCGAGGCTTTCCCTCGAGGCTTTCCCACAGGGCTGTCCCACGTGCCACCGTGGTGTGAGTCGATCCTCGGCGTGAAAGATGAGCCAGTGCAGGGCAAAGAGGTTCCTCTGGAATGGACTGAGACATCTGGGGGACTCTTGGAATGGTGGTACGACCATGGAGTTCCTCTCGCCTTTCCTGTTGAGAGTGCCTCCTCTTGAGATGCGACGGGAACGCCGGGAATTCTTTCCCGTTGAAAGCAGGGAAAGGATCCCTCATCTCGAGCTACGAGGGGGAAACGGGGCTCCTCTGGATGTGGGCGGGACCATCGTGCTTCCTCTCGAGTGGAGACGGGTATGGCGGTGAACTTCTTGAGTTGCAGCAAGGGTGTGAAAGACCCTTTCGAAGTTCCAGAGGTTAGGTGTCATTAGTCTCCAGACGCCTCATCGGAAATAGGCCTCATCTCGCCTGCAAGGGAGAACTTCCTGGATTTTCTCGAGTTGCGGCAGGTGTTCTCGAGTTACGACGGGGACCTCAGGGACCCGCCCTGGTTGCCTCAGGAGAGGCCAGACCCCATGCGAGTTGCTAGGGGGCCTCTCGGGATTCCTCTCCCGTCGATACCTGGGCCAAAAACCTTGTGTGGAGTCAGGGCCGGAACCGAGGATTACTCTCAGGGGTGACATGTATCTTTGGGTACTTCTGGAGTCTCCCCAGGGGAGTCAGGACTCGTCTCGAGTGGGGGCATGCACGTGCGCTTTCCTTCCAGGCTGCAGCAGCAATGTCACGCTTCCCGTCGCGTGGATCAAAGGATCTGTGGTTTTCCCTCGAGGCTTTCCCTCGAGGCTTTCCCACAAGGCTTTCCCACGTGCCACCGTGGTGTGAGTCGATCCTCGGCGTGAAAGATGAGCCAGTGCAGGGCAAAAGGTTCCTCTGGAATGGACTGAGACATCTGGGGGACTCTTGGAATGGTGGTACGACCATGGAGTTCCTCTCGCCTTTCCTGTTGAGAGTGCCTCCTCTTGAGATGCGACGGGAACGCTGGGAATTCTTTCCCGTTGAAAGCAGGGAAAGGATCCCTCATCTCGAGCTACGAGGGGGAAACGGGGCTCCTCTGGATGTGGGCGGGACCATCGTGCTTCCTCTCGAGTGGAGACAGGTATGGCGGTGAACTTCTTGAGTTGCAGCAAGGGTGTGAAAGACCCTTTCGAAGTTCCAGAGTTTAGGTGTCATTAGTCTCCAGACGCCTCATCGGAAATAGGCCTCATCTCGCCTGGAAGGGAGAACTTCCTGGATTTTCTCGAGTTGCGGCAGGTGTTCTCGAGTTACGACGGGGACCTCAGGGACCCGCCCTGGTGGCCTCAGGAGAGGCCAGTCCCCATGCGAGTTGCTAGGGGGCCTCTCGGGATTCCTCTCCCGTCGATACCGGGGCCAAAAACCTTGTGTGGAGTCAGGGCCGGGACCGAGGATTCCTCTCAGGGGCTGACATGGATCTTTGGGTACTTCTGGAGTCTCCCCACGGGAGTCAGGCCTCGTCTCGAGTGGGGGCATGCACGTGCGCTTTCCTTCCAGGCTGTAGCAGCAATGTCACGATTCCCGTCGCATTTATCAAAGGATCTGTGGCTTTCCCTCGAGGCTTTCCCTCGAGGCTTTCCCACAGGGCTGTCCCACGTGCCACCGTGTTGTGAGTAGATCCTCGGCGTGAAAGATGAGCCAGTGCAGGGCAAAGAGTTTCCTCTGGAATGGACTGAGACATCTGGGGGAGTCTTGGAATGGTGGTACGACCATGGAGTTCCTCTCGCCTTTCCTGTTGAGAGTGCCTCCTCTTGAGATGCGACGGGAACGCCGGGAATTCTTTCCCGTTGAAAGCAGGGAAAGGATCCCTCATCTCGAGCTACGAGGGGGAAACGGGGCTCCTCTGGATGTGGGCGGGACCATCGTGCTTCCTCTCGAGTGGAGACGGGTATGGCGGTGAACTTCTTGAGTTGCAGCAAGGGTGTGAAAGACCCTTTCGAAGTTCCAGAGGTTAGGTGTCATTAGACTCCAGATGCCTCATCGGAAATAGGCCTCATCTCGCCTGGAAGGGAAAACTTCCTGGATTTTCTCGAGTTGCGGCAGGTGTTCTCGAGTCACGACGGGGACGTCAGGGACCCGCCCTGGTGGCCTCAGGAGAGGCCACTCCCCGTGCGAGTTGCTAGGCGGCCTCTCGGGATTCCTCTCCCGTCGATACCGGGGCCAAAAACCTTGTGTGGAGTCAGGGCCGGAACCGAGGATTCCTCTCAGGGGCTGACATGGATCTTTGGGTACTTCTGGAGTCTCCCCAGGGGAGTCAGGCCTCGTCTCGAGTGGTGGCATGAACTTGCGCTTTCCTTCCAGGCTGTAGCAGCAATGTCACGCTTCCCGTCGGGTGGATCAAAGGATCTGTGGTTTTCCCTCGAGGCTTTCCCTCGAGGCTTTCCCACAGGGCTGGCCCACGTGCCACCGTGGTGTGAGTCGATCCTCGGCGTGAAAGATGAGCCAGTGCAGGGCAAAGAGGTTCCTCTGGAATGGACTGAGACATCTGGGGGACTCTTGGAATGGTGGTACGACCATGGAGTTCCTCTCGCCTTTCCTGTTGAGAGTGCCTCCTCTTGAGATGTGAGGGGAACGCCGGGAATTCTTTCCCGTTGAAAGCAGGGAAGGGATCCCTCATCTCGAGCTACGAGGGGGAAACGGGGCTCCTCTGGATGTGGGCGGGACCATCGTGCTTCCTCTCGAGTGGAGACGGGTATGGCGGTGAACTTCTTGAGTTGCAGCAAGGGTGTGAAAGACCCTTTCGAATTTCCAGAGGTTAGGTGTCATTAGACTCCAGACGCCTCATCGGAAATAGCCCTCATCTCGCCTGGAAGGGAGAACTTCCTGGGTTTTCTCGAGTTGCGGCAGGTGTTCTCGAGTTACGACGGGGAACTCAGGGACCCGCCCTGGTGGCCTCAGGAGAGGCCACTCCCCGTGCGAGTTGCTAGGCGGCCTCTCGGGATTCCTCTCCCGTCAATACCGGGGCCAAAAACCTTGTGTGGAGTCAGGGCCGGAACCGAGGATTCCTCTCAGGGGCTGACATGGATCTTTGGGTACTTCTGGAGTCTTCCCAGGGGAGTCAGGCCTCGTCTCGAGTGGTGGCATGAACTTGCGCTTTCCTTCCAGGCTGTAGCAGCAATGTCACGCTTCCCGTCGGGTGGATCAAAGGATCTGTGGTTTTCCCTCGAGGCTTTCCCTCGAGGCTTTCCCACAGGGCTGGCCCACGTGCCACCGTGGTGTGAGTCGATCCTCGGCGTGAAAGATGAGCCAGTGCAGGGCAAAGAGGTTCCTCTGGAATGGACTGAGACATCTGGGGGACTCTTGGAATGGTGGTACGACCATGGAGTTCCTCTCGCCTTTCCTGTTGAGAGTGCCTCCTCTTGAGATGCGACGGGAACGCCGGGAATTCTTTCCCGTTGAAAGCAGGGAAAGGATCCCTCATCTCGAGCTACGAGGGGGAAACGGGGCTCCTCTTGATGTGGGCGGGACCATCGTGCTTCCTCTCGAGTGGACACGGGTATGGCGGTGAACTTCTTGAGTTGCAGCAAGGGTGTGAAAGACCCTTTCGAAGTTCCAGAGGTTAGGTGTCATTAGTCTCCAGACGCCTCATCGGAAATAGGCCTCATCTCGCCTGCAAGGGAGAACTTCCTGGATTTTCTCGAGTTGCGGCAGGTGTTCTCGAGTTACGACGGGGACCTCAGGGACCCGCCCTGGTTGCCTCAGGAGAGGCCAGTCCCCATGCGAGTTGCTAGGGGGCCTCTCGGGATTCCTCTCCCGTCGATACCGGGGCCAAAAACCTTGTGTGGAGTCAGGGCCGGAACCGAGGATTACTCTCAGGGGTGACATGTATCTTTGGGTACTTCTGGAGTCTCCAAAGGGGAGTCAGGCCTCGTCTCGAGTGGGGGCATGCACGTGCGCTTTCCTTCCAGGCTGCAGCAGCAATGTCACGCTTCCCGTCGCGTGGATCAAAGGATCTGTGGTTTTCCCTCGAGGCTTTCCCTCGAGGCTTTCCCACGAGGCTTTCCCACGTGCCACCGTGGTGTGAGTCGATCCTCGGCGTGAAAGATGAGCCAGGGCAGGGCAAAAGGTCCTCTGGAATGGACTGAGACATCTGGGGGACTCTTGGAATGGTGGTACGACCATGGAGTTCCTCTCGCCTTTCCTGTTGAGAGTGCCTCCTCTTGAGATGCGACGGGAACGCCGGGAATTCTTTCCCGTTGAAAGCAGGGAAGGAATCCCTCATCTCGAGCTACGAGGGGGAAACGGGGCTCCTCTGGATGTGGGCGGGACCATCGTGCTTCCTCTCGAGTGGAGACGGGTATGGCGGTGAACTTCTTGAGTTGCAGCAAGGGTGTGAAAGACCCTTTCGAAGTTCCAGAGGTTAGGTGTCATTAGACTCCAGACGCCTCATCGGAAATAGGCCTCATCTCGCCTGGAAGGGAGAACTTCCTGGATTTTCTCGAGTTGCGGCAGGTGTTCTCGAGTTACGACGGGGAACTCAGGGACCCGCCCTGGTGGCCTCAGGAGAGGCCACTCCCCGTGCGAGTTGCTAGGCGGCCTCTCGGGATTCCTCTCCCGTCGATACCGGGGCCAAAAACCTTGTGTGGAGTCAGGGCCGGAACCGAGGATTCCTCTCAGGGGCTGACATGGATCTTTGGGTACTTCTGGAGTCTCCCCAGGGGAGTCAGGCCTCGTCTCGAGTGGTGGCATGAACTTGCGCTTTCCTTCCAGGCTGTAGCAGCAATGTCACGCTTCCCGTCGGGTGGATCAAAGGATCTGTGGTTTTCCCTCGAGGCTTTCCCTCGAGGCTTTCCCACAGGGCTGGCCCACGTGCCACCGTGGTGTGAGTCGATCCTCGGCGTGAAAGATGAGCCAGTGCAGGGCAAAGAGGTTCCTCTGGAATGGACTGAGACATCTGGGGGACTCTTGGAATGGTGGTACGACCATGGAGTTCCTCTCGCCTTTCCTGTTGAGAGTGCCTCCTCTTGAGATGCGACGGGAACGCCGGGAATTCATTCCCGTTGAAAGCAGGGAAGGGATCCCTCATCTCGAGCTACGAGGGGGAAACGGGGCTCCTCTGGATGTGGGCGGGACCATCGTGCTTCCTCTCGAGTGGAGACGGGTATGGCGGTGAACTTCTTGAGTTGCAGCAAGGGTGTGAAAGACCCTTTCGAAGTTCCAGAGGTTAGGTGTCATTAGTCTCCAGACGCCTCATCGGAAATAGGCCTCATCTCGCCTGCAAGGGAGAACTTCCTGGATTTTCTCGAGTTGCGGCAGGTGTTCTCGAGTTACGACGGGGACCTCAGGGACCCGCCCTGGTGGCCTCAGGAGAGGCCAGTCCCCATGCGAGTTGCTAGGGGGCCTCTCGGGATTCCTCTCCCGTCGATACCGGGGCCAAAAACCTTGTGTGGAGTCAGGGCCGGGACCGAGGATTCCTCTCAGGGGCTGACATGGATCTTTGGGTACTTCTGGAGTCTCCCCACGGGAGTCAGGCCTCGTCTCGAGTGGGGGCATGCACGTGCGCTTTCCTTCCAGGCTGTAGCAGCAATGTCACGATTCCCGTCTCATTTATCAAAGGATCTGTGGCTTTCCCTCGAGGCTTTCCCTCGAGGCTTTCCCACAGGGCTGTCCCACGTGCCACCGTGTTGTGAGTCGATCCTCGGCATGAAAGATGAGCCAGTGCAGGGCAAAGAGTTTCCTCTGGAATGGACTGAGACATCTGGGGGAGTCTTGGAATGGTGGTACGACCATGGAGTTCCTCTCGCCTTTCCTGTTGAGAGTGCCTCCTCTTGAGATGCGACGGGAACGCCGGGAATTCTTTCCCGTTGAAAGCAGGGAAAGGATCCCTCATCTCGAGCTACGAGGGGGAAACGGGGCTCCTCTGGATGTGGGCGGGACCATCGTGCTTCCTCTCGAGTGGAGACGGGTATGGCGGTGAACTTCTTGAGTTGCAGCAAGGGTGTGAAAGACCCTTTAGAAGTTCCAGAGGTTAGGTGTCATTAGACTCCAGACGCCTCATCGGAAATAGGCCTCATCTCGCCTGGAAGGGAGAACTTCCTGGATTTTCTCGAGTTGCGGCAGGTGTTCTCGAGTTACGACGGGGACGTCAGGGACCCGCCCTGGTGGCCTCAGGAGAGGCCACTCCCCGTGCGAGTTGCTAGGCGGCCTCTCGGGATTCCTCTCCCGTCGATACCGGGGCCAAAAACCTTGTGTGGAGTCAGGGCCGGAACCGAGGATTCCTCTCAGGGGCTGACATGGATCTTTGGGTACTTCTGGAGTCTCCCCAGGGGAGTCAGGCCTCGTCTCGAGTGGGGGCATGAACTTGCGCTTTCCTTCCAGGCTGTAGCAGCAATGTCACGCTTCCCGTCGGGTGGATCAAAGGATCTGTGGTTTTCCGTCGAGGCTTTCCCTCGAGGCTTTCCCACAGGGCTGGCCCACGTGCCACCGTGGTGTGAGTCGATCCTCGGCGTGAAAGATGAGCCAGTGCAGGGCAAAGAGGTTCCTCTGGAATGGACTGAGACATCTGGGGGACTCTTGGAATGGTGGTACGACCATGGAGTTCCTCTCGCCTTTCCTGTTGAGAGTGCCTCCTCTTGAGATGCGACGGGAACGCCGGGAATTCTTTCCCGTTGAAAGCAGGGAAGGGATCCCTCATCTCGAGCTACGAGGGGGAAACGGGGCTCCTCTGGATGTGGGCGGGACCATCGTGCTTCCTCTCGAGTGGAGACGGGTATGGCGGTGAACTTCTTGAGTTGCAGCAAGGGTGTGAAAGACCCTTTCGAAGTTCCAGAGGTTAGGTGTCATTAGTCTCCAGACGTCTCATCGGAAATAGGCCTCATCTCGCCTGGAAGGGAGAACTTCCTGGATTTTCTCGAGTTGCGGCAGGTGTTCTCGAGTTACGACGGGGACCTCAGGGACCCGCCCTGGTTGCCTCAGGAGAGGCCAGTCCCCATGCGAGTTGATAGGGGGCCTCTCGGGATTCCTCTCCCGTCGATACCGGGGCCAAAAACCTTGTGTGGAGTCAGGCCCGGAACCGAGGATTCCTCTCAGGGGCTGACATGGATCTTTGGGTACTTCTGGAGTCTCCCCAGGGGAGTCAGGCCTCGTCTCGAGTGGGGGCATGCACGTGCGCTTTCCTTCCAGGCTGTAGCAGCAATGTCACGCTTCCCGTCGCGTGGATCAAAGGATCTGTGGTTTTCCCTCGAGGCTTTCCCTCGAGGCTTTCCCACAGGGCTGTCCCACGTGCCACCGTGGTGTGAGTCGATCCTCGGCGTGAAAGATGAGCCAGTGCAGGGCAAAGAGGTTCCTCTGGAATGGACTGAGACATCTGGGGGACTCTTGGAATGGTGGTACGACCATGGAGTTCCTCTCGCCTTTCCTGTTGAGAGTGCCTCCTCTTGAGATGCGACAGGAACGCCGGGAATTCTTTCCCGTTGAAAGCAGGGAAAGGATCCCTCATCTCGAGCTACGAGGGGGAAACGGGGCTCCTCTGGATGTGGGCGGGACCATCGTGCTTCCTCTCGAGTGGAGACGGGTATGGCGGTGAACTTCTTGAGTTGCAGCAAGGGTGTGAAAGACCCTTTCGAAGTTCCAGAGGTTAGGTGTCATTAGTCTCCAGACGCCTCATCGGAAATAGGCCTCATCTCGCCTGCAAGGGAGAACTTCCTGGATTTTCTCGAGTTGCGGCAGGTGTTCTCGAGTTACGACGGGGACCTCAGGGACCCGCCCTGGTTGCCTCAGGAGAGGCCAGACCCCATGCGAGTTGCTAGGGGGCCTCTCGGGATTCCTCTCCCGTCGATACCTGGGCCAAAAACCTTGTGTGGAGTCAGGGCCGGAACCGAGGATTACTCTCAGGGGTGACATGTATCTTTGGGTACTTCTGGAGTCTCCCCAGGGGAGTCAGGACTCGTCTCGAGTGGGGGCATGCACGTGCGCTTTCCTTCCAGGCTGCAGCAGCAATGTCACGCTTCCCGTCGCGTGGATCAAAGGATCTGTGGTTTTCCCTCGAGGCTTTCCCTCGAGGCTTTCCCACAAGGCTTTCCCACGTGCCACCGTGGTGTGAGTCGATCCTCGGCGTGAAAGATGAGCCAGTGCAGGGCAAAAGGTTCCTCTGGAATGGACTGAGACATCTGGGGGACTCTTGGAATGGTGGTACGACCATGGAGTTCCTCTCGCCTTTCCTGTTGAGAGTGCCTCCTCTTGAGATGCGACGGGAACGCTGGGAATTCTTTCCCGTTGAAAGCAGGGAAAGGATCCCTCATCTCGAGCTACGAGGGGGAAACGGGGCTCCTCTGGATGTGGGCGGGACCATCGTGCTTCCTCTCGAGTGGAGACAGGTATGGCGGTGAACTTCTTGAGTTGCAGCAAGGGTGTGAAAGACCCTTTCGAAGTTCCAGAGTTTAGGTGTCATTAGTCTCCAGACGCCTCATCGGAAATAGGCCTCATCTCGCCTGGAAGGGAGAACTTCCTGGATTTTCTCGAGTTGCGGCAGGTGTTCTCGAGTTACGACGGGGACCTCAGGGACCCGCCCTGGTGGCCTCAGGAGAGGCCAGTCCCCATGCGAGTTGCTAGGGGGCCTCTCGGGATTCCTCTCCCGTCGATACCGGGGCCAAAAACCTTGTGTGGAGTCAGGGCCGGGACCGAGGATTCCTCTCAGGGGCTGACATGGATCTTTGGGTACTTCTGGAGTCTCCCCACGGGAGTCAGGCCTCGTCTCGAGTGGGGGCATGCACGTGCGCTTTCCTTCCAGGCTGTAGCAGCAATGTCACGATTCCCGTCGCATTTATCAAAGGATCTGTGGCTTTCCCTCGAGGCTTTCCCTCGAGGCTTTCCCACAGGGCTGTCCCACGTGCCACCGTGTTGTGAGTAGATCCTCGGCGTGAAAGATGAGCCAGTGCAGGGCAAAGAGTTTCCTCTGGAATGGACTGAGACATCTGGGGGAGTCTTGGAATGGTGGTACGACCATGGAGTTCCTCTCGCCTTTCCTGTTGAGAGTGCCTCCTCTTGAGATGCGACGGGAACGCCGGGAATTCTTTCCCGTTGAAAGCAGGGAAAGGATCCCTCATCTCGAGCTACGAGGGGGAAACGGGGCTCCTCTGGATGTGGGCGGGACCATCGTGCTTCCTCTCGAGTGGAGACGGGTATGGCGGTGAACTTCTTGAGTTGCAGCAAGGGTGTGAAAGACCCTTTCGAAGTTCCAGAGGTTAGGTGTCATTAGACTCCAGATGCCTCATCGGAAATAGGCCTCATCTCGCCTGGAAGGGAAAACTTCCTGGATTTTCTCGAGTTGCGGCAGGTGTTCTCGAGTCACGACGGGGACGTCAGGGACCCGCCCTGGTGGCCTCAGGAGAGGCCACTCCCCGTGCGAGTTGCTAGGCGGCCTCTCGGGATTCCTCTCCCGTCGATACCGGGGCCAAAAACCTTGTGTGGAGTCAGGGCCGGAACCGAGGATTCCTCTCAGGGGCTGACATGGATCTTTGGGTACTTCTGGAGTCTCCCCAGGGGAGTCAGGCCTCGTCTCGAGTGGTGGCATGATCTTGCGCTTTCCTTCCAGGCTGTAGCAGCAATGTCACGCTTCCCGTCGGGTGGATCAAAGGATCTGTGGTTTTCCCTCGAGGCTTTCCCTCGAGGCTTTCCCACAGGGCTGGCCCACGTGCCACCGTGGTGTGAGTCGATCCTCGGCGTGAAAGATGAGCCAGTGCAGGGCAAAGAGGTTCCTCTGGAATGGACTGAGACATCTGGGGGACTCTTGGAATGGTGGTACGACCATGGAGTTCCTCTCGCCTTTCCTGTTGAGAGTGCCTCCTCTTGAGATGTGAGGGGAACGCCGGGAATTCTTTCCCGTTGAAAGCAGGGAAGGGATCCCTCATCTCGAGCTACGAGGGGGAAACGGGGCTCCTCTGGATGTGGGCGGGACCATCGTGCTTCCTCTCGAGTGGAGACGGGTATGGCGGTGAACTTCTTGAGTTGCAGCAAGGGTGTGAAAGACCCTTTCGAATTTCCAGAGGTTAGGTGTCATTAGACTCCAGACGCCTCATCGGAAATAGCCCTCATCTCGCCTGGAAGGGAGAACTTCCTGGGTTTTCTCGAGTTGCGGCAGGTGTTCTCGAGTTACGACGGGGAACTCAGGGACCCGCCCTGGTGGCCTCAGGAGAGGCCACTCCCCGTGCGAGTTGCTAGGCGGCCTCTCGGGATTCCTCTCCCGTCAATACCGGGGCCAAAAACCTTGTGTGGAGTCAGGGCCGGAACCGAGGATTCCTCTCAGGGGCTGACATGGATCTTTGGGTACTTCTGGAGTCTTCCCAGGGGAGTCAGGCCTCGTCTCGAGTGGTGGCATGAACTTGCGCTTTCCTTCCAGGCTGTAGCAGCAATGTCACGCTTCCCGTCGGGTGGATCAAAGGATCTGTGGTTTTCCCTCGAGGCTTTCCCTCGAGGCTTTCCCACAGGGCTGGCCCACGTGCCACCGTGGTGTGAGTCGATCCTCGGCGTGAAAGATGAGCCAGTGCAGGGCAAAGAGGTTCCTCTGGAATGGACTGAGACATCTGGGGGACTCTTGGAATGGTGGTACGACCATGGAGTTCCTCTCGCCTTTCCTGTTGAGAGTGCCTCCTCTTGAGATGCGACGGGAACGCCGGGAATTCTTTCCCGTTGAAAGCAGGGAAAGGATCCCTCATCTCGAGCTACGAGGGGGAAACGGGGCTCCTCTTGATGTGGGCGGGACCATCGTGCTTCCTCTCGAGTGGACACGGGTATGGCGGTGAACTTCTTGAGTTGCAGCAAGGGTGTGAAAGACCCTTTCGAAGTTCCAGAGGTTAGGTGTCATTAGTCTCCAGACGCCTCATCGGAAATAGGCCTCATCTCGCCTGCAAGGGAGAACTTCCTGGATTTTCTCGAGTTGCGGCAGGTGTTCTCGAGTTACGACGGGGAACTCAGGGACCCGCCCTGGTGGCCTCAGGAGAGGCCACTCCCCGTGCGAGTTGCTAGGCGGCCTCTCGGGATTCCTCTCCCGTCGATACCGGGGCCAAAAACCTTGTGTGGAGTCAGGGCCGGAACCGAGGATTCCTCTCAGGGGCTGACATGGATCTTTGGGTACTTCTGGAGTCTCCCCAGGGGAGTCAGGCCTCGTCTCGAGTGGTGGCATGAACTTGCGCTTTCCTTCCAGGCTGTAGCAGCAATGTCACGCTTCCCGTCGGGTGGATCAAAGGATCTGTGGTTTTCCCTCGAGGCTTTCCCTCGAGGCTTTCCCACAGGGCTGGCCCACGTGCCACCGTGGTGTGAGTCGATCCTCGGCGTGAAAGATGAGCCAGTGCAGGGCAAAGAGGTTCCTCTGGAATGGACTGAGACATCTGGGGGACTCTTGGAATGGTGGTACGACCATGGAGTTCCTCTCGCCTTTCCTGTTGAGAGTGCCTCCTCTTGAGATGCGACGGGAACGCCGGGAATTCATTCCCGTTGAAAGCAGGGAAGGGATCCCTCATCTCGAGCTACGAGGGGGAAACGGGGCTCCTCTGGATGTGGGCGGGACCATCGTGCTTCCTCTCGAGTGGAGACGGGTATGGCGGTGAACTTCTTGAGTTGCAGCAAGGGTGTGAAAGACCCTTTCGAAGTTCCAGAGGTTAGGTGTCATTAGTCTCCAGACGCCTCATCGGAAATAGGCCTCATCTCGCCTGCAAGGGAGAACTTCCTGGATTTTCTCGAGTTGCGGCAGGTGTTCTCGAGTTACGACGGGGACCTCAGGGACCCGCCCTGGTGGCCTCAGGAGAGGCCAGTCCCCATGCGAGTTGCTAGGGGGCCTCTCGGGATTCCTCTCCCGTCGATACCGGGGCCAAAAACCTTGTGTGGAGTCAGGGCCGGGACCGAGGATTCCTCTCAGGGGCTGACATGGATCTTTGGGTACTTCTGGAGTCTCCCCACGGGAGTCAGGCCTCGTCTCGAGTGGGGGCATGCACGTGCGCATTCCTTCCAGGCTGTAGCAGCAATGTCACGATTCCCGTCTCATTTATCAAAGGATCTGTGGCTTTCCCTCGAGGCTTTCCCTCGAGGCTTTCCCACAGGGCTGTCCCACGTGCCACCGTGTTGTGAGTCGATCCTCGGCATAAAAGATGAGCCAGTGCAGGGCAAAGAGTTTCCTCTGGAATGGACTGAGACATCTGGGGGAGTCTTGGAATGGTGGTACGACCATGGAGTTCCTCTCGCCTTTCCTGTTGAGAGTGCCTCCTCTTGAGATGCGACGGGAACGCCGGGAATTCTTTCCCGTTGAAAGCAGGGAAAGGATCCCTCATCTCGAGCTACGAGGGGGAAACGGGGCTCCTCTGGATGTGGGCGGGACCATCGTGCTTCCTCTCGAGTGGAGACGGGTATGGCGGTGAACTTCTTGAGTTGCAGCAAGGGTGTGAAAGACCCTTTAGAAGTTCCAGAGGTTAGGTGTCATTAGACTCCAGACGCCTCATCGGAAATAGGCCTCATCTCGCGTGGAAGGGAGAACTTCCTGGATTTTCTCGAGTTGCGGCAGGTGTTCTCGAGTTACGACGGGGACGTCAGGGACCCGCCCTGGTGGCCTCAGGAGAGGCCACTCCCCGTGCGAGTTGCTAGGCGGCCTCTCGGGATTCCTCTCCCGTCGATACCGGGGCCAAAAACCTTGTGTGGAGTCAGGGCCGGAACCGAGGATTCCTCTCAGGGGCTGACATGGATCTTTGGGTACTTCTGGAGTCTCCCCAGGGGAGTCAGGCCTCGTCTCGAGTGGGGGCATGAACTTGCGCTTTCCTTCCAGGCTGTAGCAGCAATGTCACGCTTCCCGTCGGGTGGATCAAAGGATCTGTGGTTTTCCGTCGAGGCTTTCCCTCGAGGCTTTCCCACAGGGCTGGCCCACGTGCCACCGTGGTGTGAGTCGATCCTCGGCGTGAAAGATGAGCCAGTGCAGGGCAAAGAGGTTCCTCTGGAATGGACTGAGACATCTGGGGGACTCTTGGAATGGTGGTACGACCATGGAGTTCCTCTCGCCTTTCCTGTTGAGAGTGCCTCCTCTTGAGATGCGACGGGAACGCCGGGAATTCTTTCCCGTTGAAAGCAGGGAAGGGATCCCTCATCTCGAGCTACGAGGGGGAAACGGGGCTCCTCTGGATGTGGGCGGGACCATCGTGCTTCCTCTCGAGTGGAGACGGGTATGGCGGTGAACTTCTTGAGTTGCAGCAAGGGTGTGAAAGACCCTTTCGAAGTTCCAGAGGTTAGGTGTCATTAGTCTCCAGACGTCTCATCGGAAATAGGCCTCATCTCGCCTGGAAGGGAGAACTTCCTGGATTTTCTCGAGTTGCGGCAGGTGTTCTCGAGTTACGACGGGGACCTCAGGGACCCGCCCTGGTTGCCTCAGGAGAGGCCAGTCCCCATGCGAGTTGATAGGGGGCCTCTCGGGATTCCTCTCCCGTCGATACCGGGGACAAAAACCTTGTGTGGAGTCAGGGCCGGAACCGAGGATTCCTCTCAGGGGTGACATGTATCTTTGGGTACTTCTGGAGTCTCCAAAGGGGAGTCAGGCCTCGTCTCGAGTGGGGGCATGCACGTGCGCTTTCCTTCCAGGCTGTAGCAGCAATGTCACGATTCCCGTCGCATTTATCAAAGGGTCTGTGGCTTTCCCTCGAGTCTTTCCCTCGAGGCTTTCCCACAGGGCTGTCCCACGTGCCACCGTGGTGTGAATCGATCCTCGGCGTGAAAGATGAGCCAGTGCAGGGCAAAGAGGTTCCTCTGGAATGGACTGAGACATCTGGGCAATCCTGGAATGGTGGTACGACCATGGAGTTCCTCTCGCCTTTCCTGTTGAGAATGCCTCCTCTTGAGATGCGACGGGAACACTGGGAATTCTTTCCCGTTGAAAGCAGGGAAAGGATCCCTCATCTCGAGCTACGAGGGGGAAACGGGGCTCCTCTGGATGTGGGCGGGACCATCGTGCTTCCTCTCGAGTGGAGACGGGTATGGCGGTGAACTTCTTGAGTTGCAGCAAGGGTGTGAAAGACCCTTTCGAAGTTCCAGAGGTTAGGTGTCATTAGACTCCAGACGCCTCATCGGAAATAGGCCTCATCTCGCCTGGAAGGGAGAACTTCCTGGATTTTCTCGAGTTGCGGCAGGTGTTCTCGAGTTACGACGGGGAACTCAGGGACGCGCCCTGGTGGCCTCAGGAGAGGCCACTCCCCGTGCGAGTTGCTAGGCGGCCTCTCGGGATTCCTCTCCCGTCGATACCGGGGCCAAAAACCTTGTGTGGAGTCAGGGCCGGAACCGAGGATTCCTCTCAGGGGCTGACATGGATCTTTGGGTACTTCTGGAGTCTCCCCAGGGGAGTCAGGCCTCGTCTCGAGTGGTGGCATGAACTTGCGCTTTCCTTCCAGGCTGTAGCAGCAATGTCACGCTTCCCGTCGGGTGGATCAAAGGATCTGTGGTTTTCCCTCGAGGCTTTCCCTCGAGGCTTTCCCACAGGGCTGGCCCACGTGCCACCGTGGTGTGAGTCGATCCTCAGCGTGAAAGATGAGCCAGTGCAGGGCAAAGAGGTTCCTCTGGAATGGACTGAGACATCTGGGGGACTCTTGGAATGGTGGTACGACCATGGAGTTCCTCTCGCCTTTCCTGTTGAGAGTGCTTCCTCTTGAGATGCGACGGGAACGCCGGGAATTCATTCCCGTTGAAAGCAGGGAAGGGATCCCTCATCTCGAGCTACGAGGGGGAAACGGGGCTCCTCTGGATGTGGGCGGGACCATCGTGCTTCCTCTCGAGTGGAGACGGGTATGGCGTTGAACTTCTTGAGTTGCAGCAAGGGTGTGAAAGACCCTTTCGAAGTTCCAGAGGTTAGGTGTCATTAGTCTCCAGACGCCTCATCGGAAATAGGCCTCATCTCGCCTGCAAGGGAGAACTTCCTGGATTTTCTGGAGTTGCGGCAGGTGTTCTCGAGTTACGACGGGGACCTCAGGGACCCGCCCTGGTGGCCTCAGGAGAGGCCAGTCCCCATGCGAGTTGCTAGGGGGCCTCTCGGGATTCCTCTCCCGTCGATACCGGGGCCAAAAACCTTGTGTGGAGTCAGGGCCGGGACCGAGGATTCCTCTCAGGGGCTGACATGGATCTTTGGGTACTTCTGGAGCCTCCCCACGGGAGTCAGGCCTCGTCTCGAGTGGGGGCATGCACGTGCGCTTTCCTTCCAGGCTGTAGCAGCAATGTCACGATTCCCGTCTCATTTATCAAAGGATCTGTGGTTTTCCCTCGAGGCTTTCCTCGAGGCTTTCCCACAGGGCTGCCCCACGTGCCTCCGTGGTGTGAGTCGATCCTCGGCGTGAAAGATGAGCCAGTGCAGTGAAAAGAGGTTCCTCTGGAATGGACTGAGACATCTGGGGGACTCTTGGAATGGTGGTACGACCATGGAGTTCCTCTCGCCTTTCCTGTTGAGAGTGCCTCCTCTTGAGATGCGACGGGAACGCCGGGAATTCTTGCCCGTTGAAAGCAGGGAAAGGATCCCTCATCTCGAGCTACGAGGGGGAAACGGGGCTCCTCTGGATGTGGGCGGGACCATCGTGCTTCCTCTCGAGTGGAGACGGGTATGGCGGTGAACTTCTTGAGTTGCAGCAAGGGTGTGAAAGACCCTTTCGAAGTTCCAGAGTTTAGGTGTCATTAGTCTCCAGACGCCTCATCGGAAATAGGCCTCATCTCGCCTGGAAGGGAGAACTTCCTGGATTTTCTCGAGATGCGGCAGGTGTTCTCCAGTTACGACGGGGACCTCAGGGACCCGCCCTGGTGGCCTCAGGAGAGGCCAGTCCCCATGCGAGTTGCTAGGGGGCCTCTCGGGATTCCTCTCCCGTCGATACCGGGGCCAAAAACCTTGTGTGGAGTCAGGGCCGGGACCGAGGATTCCTCTCAGGGGCTGACATGGATCTTTGGGTACTTCTGGAGTCTCCCCACGGGAGTCAGGCCTCGTCTCGAGTGGGGGCATGCACGTGCGCTTTCCTTCCAGGCTGTAGCAGCAATGTCACGCATCCCGTCGCGTGGATCAAAGGATCTGCGGTTTTCCCTCGAGGCTTTCCCTCGAAGCTTTCCCACAGGGCTGTCACACGTGCCACCGTGGTGTGAGTCGATCCTCGGCGTGAAAGATGAGCCAGTGCAGGGCAAAGAGGTTCCTCTGGAATGGACTGAGACATCTGGGGGACTCTTGGAATGGTGGTACGACCATGGAGTTCCTCTCATCTTTCCTGTTGAGAGTGCCTCTTCTTGAGATGCGACGGGAACGCCTGGAATTCTTTCCCGTTGAAAGCAGGGAAAGGATCCCTCATCTCGAGCTACGAGGGGGAAATGGGGCTCCTCTGGATGTGGGCGGGACCATCGTGCTTCCTCTCGAGTGGAGACGGGTATGGCGGTGAACTTTTTGAGTCGCAGAAAGGGTGTGAAAGACCCTTTCGAAGTTCCACAGGTTAGGTGTCATTAGTCTCCAGACGCCTCATCGGAAATAGGCCTCATCTCGCCTGGAAGGGAGAATTTCCTGGATTTTCGAGTTGCGCCAGGTGCTCTCGAGTTACGACGGGGACCTCAGGGACCCGCCCTGGTGGCCTCAGGAGAGGCCAGTCCACATGCGAGTTGCTAGGGGGCCTCTCGGGATTCCTCTCCCGTCGATACCGGGGCCAAAAACCTTGTGTGGATTCAGGGCCGGAACCGAGGATTCCTCTCAGGGGCTGACATGGATCTTTGGGTACTTGTGGAGTCTCCCCAGGGGAGTCAGGCCTCGTCTCGAGTGGGGGCATGCACGTGCGCTTTCCTTCCAGGCTTTAGCAGCAATGTCACGCTTCCCATGGCCTGGATAAAAGGATCTGTGGTTTTCCCTCGAGGCTTTCCCTGGAGGCTTTCCCACAGGGCTGTCCCACGTGCCACTGTGGTGTGAGTCGATCCTCGGCGTGAAAGATGAGCCAGTGCACGGCAAAGAGGTTCCTCTGGAATTGACTGAGACATCTGGGGGACTCTTGGAATGGTGGTACGACCATGGAGTTCCTCTCGCCTTTCCTGTTGAGAGTGCCTCCTCTTGAGATGCGACGGGAAAGCCGGGAATTCTTTCGCGTTGAAAGCTGGGAAAGGATCCCTCATCTCGAGCTACGAGGGGGAAACGGGGCTCCTCTGGATGTGGGCGGGACCATCGTGCTTCCTCTCGAGTGGAGACGGGTATGGCGGTGAACTTCTTGAGTTGCAGCAAGGGTGTGAAAGACCCTTTCGAAGTTCCAGAGGTTAGGTGTCATTAGTCTCCAGACGCCTCATCGGAAATAGGCCTCATCTCGCCTGGAAGGGAGAACTTCCTGGATTTTCTCGAGTTGCGGCAGGTGTTCTCGAGTTACGACGGTGACCTCAGGGACCCGCCCTGGTTTCCTCAGGAGAGGCCAGTCCCCATGCGAGTTGCTAGGGGGCCTCTCGGGATTCCTCTCCCGTCGATACCGGGTCCAAAAACCTCCTGTGGAGTCAGGGCCGGAACCGAGGATTCCTCTCAGGGGCTGACATGGATCTTTGGGTACTTCTGGAGTCTCCCCAGGGGAGTCAGGCCTCGTCTCGAGTGGGGGCATGCACGTGCGCTTTCCTTCCAGGCTGTAGCAGCAATGTCACGCTTCCCGTGGCGTGGATCAAAGGATCTGCGGTTTTCCCTCGAGGCTTTCCCACAGGGCTGTCCCACGTGCCACCGTGGTGTGAGTCGATCCTCGGCGTGAAAGATGAGCCAGTGCAGGGCAAAGAGGTTCCTCTGGAATGGACTGAGACATCTGGGGGACTCTTGGAATGGTGGTACGACCATGGAGTTCCTCTCGCCTTTCCTGTTGAGAGTGCCTCCTCTTGAGATGCGACGGGAACGCCGGGAATTCTTTCCCGTTGAATGCAGGGAAAGGATCCCTCATCTCGAGCTACGAGGGGGAAACGGGGCTCCTCTGGATGTGGGCGGGACCATCGTGCTTCCCCTCGAGTGGAGACGGGTATGGCGGTGAACTTCTTGATTTGCAGCAAGGGTGTGAAAGACCTTTTCGAAGTTCCAGAGGTTAGGTGTCATTAGTCTCCAGACGCCTCATCGGAAATAGGCCTCATCTCGCCTGGAAGGGAGAACTTCCTGGATTTTCTCGAGTTGCGGCAGGTGTTCTCGAGTTACGACTGGGACCTCAGGGACCCGCCCTGGTGGCCTCAGGAGAGGCCAGTCCCCATGCGAGTTGCTAGGGGGCCTCTCGGGATTCCTCTCCCGTCGATACCGGGGCCAAAAACCTTGTGTGGAGTCAGGGCCGGAACCGAGGATTCCTCTCAGGGGCTGACATGGATCTTTGGGTACTTCTGGAGTCTCCACAGGGGAGTCAGGCCTCGTTTCGAGTGGGGGCATGCACGTGCGCTTTCCTTTCAGGCTGTAGCAGCAATGTCACGCTTCCCTTCGCGTGGATCAAAGGATCTGTGGTTTTCCCTCGAGGCTTTCCCTCGAGGCTTTCCCACAGGGCTGTCCCACGTGCCACCGTGGTGTGAGTCGATCCTGGCGTGAAAGATGAGCCAGTGCACGGCACAGAGGTTCCGCTGGAATGGACTGAGACATCTGGGGGACTCTTGGAATGGTGGTACGAGCATGGAGTTCCTCTCGCCTTTCCTGTTGAGAGTGCCTCCTCTTGAGATGCGACGGGAACGCCGGGAATTCTTTCCCGTTGAAAGCAGGGAAAGGATCCCTCATCTCGAGCTACGAGGGGAAAACGGGGCTCCTCTGGATGTGGGCGGGACCATCATGCTTCCTCTCGAGTCGAGACGGGTATGGCGGTGAACTTCTTGAGTTGCAGCAAGGGTGTGAAAGACCCTTCCGAAGTTCCAGAGGTTTGGTGTCATTAGTCTCCAGATGCCTCATCGGAAATAGGCCTCAACTCGCCTGGAAGGGTGAACTTCCTGGATTTTCTCGAGTTGAGGCAGGTGTTCTCGAGTTACGACGGGGACCTCAGGGACCCGCCCTGATGGCCTCAGGAGAGGCCAGTCCCCATGCGAGTTGCTAAGGGGCCTTTCGGGATTCGTCTCCCGTCGATACCGGGGACAAAAACCTTGTGTGGAGTCAGGGCCGGAACCGAGGATTCCTCTCAGAGGCTGACATGGATCTTTGGGTACTTCTGGAGTCTCCCCAGGGGAGTCAGGCCTCGTCTCGAGTGGGGGCATGCACGTGCGCTTTCCTTCCAGGCTGTAGCAGCAATGTCACGCTTCCCTTCGCGTGGATCAAAGGATCTGTGGTTTTCCCTCGAGGCTTTCCCTCGAGGCTTTCCCACAGGGCTGTCCCACGTGCCACCGTGGTGTGAGTCGATCCTGGCGTGAAAGATGAGCCAGTGCAGGGCAAAGAGGTTCCTCTGGAATGGACAGAGACATCTGGGGGACTCTTGGAATGGTGGTACGACCATGGAGTTCCTCTCGCCTTTCCTGTTGAGAGTGCCTCCTCTTGAGATGCGACGGGAACGCCGGGAATTCTTTCCCGTTGAAAGCAGGGAAAGGATCCCTCATCTCGAGCTACGAGGGGGAAACGGGGCTCCTCTGGATGTGGGCGGGACCATCGTGCTTCCTCGCGAGTGGAGACGGGTATGGCGGTGAACTTCTTGAGTTGCAGCAAGGGTGTGAAAGACCCTTTCGAATTTCCAGAGGTTAGGTGTCATTAGTCTCCAGACGCCTCATCGGAAATAGGCCTCATCTCGCCTGGAAGGGAGAACTTCCTGGATTTTCTCGAGTTGCGGCAGGTGTTCTCGAGTTACGACGGGGACCTCAGGGACCCGCCCTGGTGGCCTCAGGAGAGGCCAGTCCCCATGCGAGTTGCTAGGGGGCCTCTCGGGATTCCTCTCCCGTCGATACCGGGGCCAAAAACCTTGTGTGGAGTCAGGGCCGGAACCGAGGATTCCTCTCAGGGGCTGACATGGATCTTTGGGTACTTCTGGAGTCTCCCCAGGGGAGTCAGGCGTCGTCTCGAGTGGGGGCATGCACGTGCGCTTTCCTTCCAGGCTGTAGCAGCAATGTCACGCTTCCCGTCGCGTGGATCAAAGGATCTGTGGTTTTCCCTCGAGGCTTTCCCACAGGGCTGTCCCACGTGCCACCGTGGTGTGAGTCGATCCTCGGCGTGAAAGATGAGCCAGTGCAGGGCAAAGAGGTTCCTCTGGAATGGACTGAGACATCTGGGGGACTCTTGGAATGGTGGTACGACCATGGAGTTCCTCTCGCCTTTCCTGTTGAGAGTGCCTCCTCTTGAGATGCGACGGGAACGCCGGGAATTCTTGCCCGTTGAAAGCAGGGAAAGGATCCCTCATCTCGAGCTACGAGGGGGAAACGGGGCTCCTCTGGATGTGGGCGGGACCATCGTGCTTCCTCTCGAGTGGAGACGGGTATGGCGGTGAACTTCTTGAGTTGCAGCAAGGGTGTGAAAGACCCTTTCGAAGTTCCAGAGGTTAGGTGTCATTAGTCTCCAGACGCCTCATCGGAAATAGGCCTAATCTCGCCTGGAAGGGAGAACTTCCTGGATTTTCTCGAGTTGCGGAAGCTGTTCTGGAGTTACGACGGGGACCTCAGGAACCCGCACTGGTGGCCTCAGGAGAGGCCAGTCCCCATGCGAGTTGCTAGGGGGCCTCTCGGGATTCCTCTCCCGTCGATACCGGGGCCAAAAACCTTGTGTGGAGTCAGGGCCGGAACCGAGGATTCCTCTCAGGGGCTGACATGGATCTTTGGGTACTTCTGGATTCTCCCCAGGGGAGTCAGGCCTCGTCTCCAGTGGGGGCATGCACGTGCGCTTTCCTTCCAGCCTGTGGCAGAAATGTCACGCTTCCAGTCGCGCGGATCAAAGGATCTGTGGTTTTCCCTCGAGGCTTTCCTCGAGGCTTTCCCACAGGGCTGCCCCACGTGCCTCCGTGGTGTGAGTCGATCCTCGGCGTGAAAGATGAGCCAGTGCAGTGCAAAGAGGTTCCTCTGGAATGGACTGAGACATCTGGGGGACTCTTGGAATGGTGGTACGACCATGGAGTTCCTCTCGCCTTTCCTGTTGAGAGTGCCTCCTCTTGAGATGCGACGGGAACGCCGGGAATTCTTGCCCGTTGAAAGCAGGGAAAGGATCCCTCATCTCGAGCTACGAGGGGGAAACGGGGCTCCTCTGGATGTGGGCGGGACCATCGCGCTTCTTCTCGAGTGGAGACGGGTATGGCGGTGAACTTCTTGAGTTGCAGCAAGGGTGTGAAAGACCCTTTCGAAGTTCCAGAGTTTAGGTGTCATTAGTCTCCAGACGCCTCATCGGAAATAGGCCTCATCTCGCCTGGAAGGGAGAACTTCCTGGATTTTCTCGAGTTGCGGCAGGTGTTCTCCAGTTACGACGGGGACCTCAGGGACCCGCCCTGGTGGCCTCAGGAGAGGCCAGTCCCCATGCGAGTTGCTAGGGGGCCTCTCGGGATTCCTCTCCCGTCGATACCGGGGCCAAAAACCTTGTGTGGAGTCAGGGCCGGAACCGAGGATTCCTCTCAGGGGCTGACATGGATCTTTGGGTACTTCTGGAGTCTCCCCAGGGGAGTCAGGAGTCGTCTCGAGTGGGGGCATGCACGTGCGATTTCCTTCCAGGCTGTAGCAGCAATGTCACGCTTCCCGTCGCGTGGATCAAAGATCTGTGGTTTTCCCTCGAGGCTTTCCCACAGGGCTGTCCCACGTGCCACCGTGTTGTGAGTCGATCCTCGGCGTGAAAGATGAGCCAGTGCAGGGCAAAGAGGTTCCTCTGGAATGGACTGAGACATCTGGGGGACTCTTGGAATGGTGGTACGACCATGGAGTTCCTCTCGCCTTTCCTGTTGAGAGTGCCTCCTCTTGAGATGCGACGGGAACGCCGGGAATTCTTGCCCGTTGAAAGCAGGGAAAGGATCCCTCATCTCGAGCTACGAGGGGGAAACGGGGCTCCTCTGGATGTGGGCGGGACCATCGTGCTTCCTCTCGAGTGGAGACGGGTATGGCGGTGAACTTCTTGAGTTGCAGCAAGGGTGTGAAAGACCCTTTCGAAGTTCCAGAGGTTAGGTGTCATTAGTCTCCAGACGCCTCATCGGAAATAGGCCTAATCTCGCCTGGAAGGGAGAACTTCCTGGATTTTCTCGAGTTGCGGCAGCTGTTCTGGAGTTACGTCGGGGACCTCAGGGACCCGCACTGGTGGCCTCAGGAGAGGCCAGTCCCCATGCGAGTTGCTAGGGGGCCTCTCGGGATTCCTCTCCCGTCGATACCGGGGCCAAAAACCTTGTGTGGAGTCAGGGCCGGAACCGAGGATTCCTCTCAGGGGCTGACATGGATCTTTGGGTACTTCTGGAGTCTCCCCAGGGGAGTCAGGCCTCGTCTCCAGTGGGGGCATGCACGTGCGCTTTCCTTCCAGCCTGTGGCAGAAATGTCACGCTTCCAGTCGCGCGGATCAAAGGATCTGTGGTTTTCCCTCGAGGCTTTCCTCGAGGCTTTCCCACAGGGCTGCCCCACGTGCCTCCGTGGTGTGAGTCGATCCTCGGCGTGAAAGATGAGCCAGTGCAGTGCAAAGAGGTTCCTCTGGAATGGACTGAGACATCTGGGGGACTCTTGGAATGGTGGTACGACCATGGAGTTCCTCTCGCCTTTCCTGTTGAGAGTGCCTCCTCTTGAGATGCGACGGGAACGCCGGGAATTCTTGCCCGTTGAAAGCAGGGAAAGGATCCCTCATCTCGAGCTACGAGGGGGAAACGGGGCTCCTCTGGATGTGGGCGGGACCATCGTGCTTCCTCTCGAGTGGAGACGGGTATGGCGGTGAACTTCTTGAGTTGCAGCAAGGGTGTGAAAAACCCTTTCGAAGTTCCAGAGTTTAGGTGTCATTAGTCTCCAGACGCCTCATCGGAAATAGGCCTCATCTCGCCTGGAAGGGAGAACTTCCTGGATTTTCTCGAGTTGCGGCAGGTGTTCTCCAGTTACGACGGGGACCTCAGGGACCCGCCCTGGTGGCCTCAGGAGAGGCCAGTCCCCATGCGAGTTGCTAGGGGGCCTCTCGGGATTCCTCTCCCGTCGATACCGGGGCCAAAAACCTTGTGTGGAGTCAGGACCGGAACCGAGGATTCCTCTCAGGGGCTGACATGGATCTTTGGGTACTTCTGGAGTCTCCCCAGGGGAGTCAGGCCTCGTCTCGAGTGGGGGCATGCACGTGCGCTTTCCTTCCAGGCTGTAGCAGCAATGTCACGCTTCCCTTCGCGTGGATCAAAGGATCTGTGGTTTTCCCTCGAGGCTTTCCCTCGAGGCTTTCCCACAGGGCTGTCCCACGTGCCACCGTGGTGTGAGTCGATCCTGGCGTGAAAGATGAGCCAGTGCAGGGCAAAGAGGTTCCTCTGGAATGGACAGAGACATCTGGGGGACTCTTGGAATGGTGGTACGACCATGGAGTTCCTCTCGCCTTTCCTGTTGAGAGTGCCTCCTCTTGAGATGCGACGGGAACGCCGGGAATTCTTTCCCGTTGAAAGCAGGGAAAGGATCCCTCATCTCGAGCTACGAGGGGGAAACGGGGCTCCTCTGGATGTGGGCGGGACCATCGTGCTTCCTCTCGAGTGGAGACGGGTATGGCGGTGAACTTCTTGAGTTGCAGCAAGGGTGTGAAAGACCCTTTCGAATTTCCAGAGGTTAGGTGTCATTAGTCTCCAGACGCCTCATCGGAAATAGGCCTCATCTCGCCTGGAAGGGAGAACTTCCTGGATTTTCTCGAGTTGCGGCAGGTGTTCTCGAGTTACGACGGGGACCTCAGGGACCCGCCCTGGTGGCCTCAGGAGAGGCCAGTCCCCATGGGAGTTGCTAGGGGGCCTCTCGGGATTCCTCTCCCGTCGATACCGGGGCCAAAAACCTTGTGTGGAGTCAGGGCCGGAACCGAGGATTCCTCTCAGGGGCTGACATGGATCTTTGGGTACTTCTGGAGTCTCCCCAGGGGAGTCAGGCGTCGTCTCGAGTGGGGGCATGCACGTGCGATTTCCTTCCAGGCTGTAGCAGCAATGTCACGCTTCCCGTCGCGTGGATCAAAGGATCTGTGGTTTTCCCTCGAGGCTTTCCCACAGGGCTGTCCCACGTGCCACCGTGGTGTGAGTCGATCCTCGGCGTGAAAGATGAGCCAGTGCAGGGCAAAGAGGTTCCTCTGGAATGGACTGAGACATCTGGGGGACTCTTGGAATGGTGGTACGACCATGGAGTTCCTCTCGCCTTTCCTGTTGAGAGTGCCTCCTCTTGAGATGCGACGGGAACGCCGGGAATTCTTGCCCGTTGAAAGCAGGGAAAGGATCCCTCATCTCGAGCTACGAGGGGGAAACGGGGCTCCTCTGGATGTGGGCGGGACCATCGTGCTTCCTCTCGAGTGGAGACGGGTATGGCGGTGAACTTCTTGAGTTGCAGCAAGGGTGTGAAAGACCCTTTCGAAGTTCCAGAGGTTAGGTGTCATTAGTCTCCAGACGCCTCATCGGAAATAGGCCTAATCTCGCCTGGAAGGGAGAACTTCCTGGATTTTCTCGAGTTGCGGCAGCTGTTCTGGAGTTACGACGGGGACCTAAGGGACCCGCACTGGTGGCCTCAGGAGAGGCCAGTCCCCATGCGAGTTGCTAGGGGGCCTCTCGGGATTCCTCTCCCGTCGATACCGGGGCCAAAAACCTTGTGTGGAGTCAGGGCCGGAACCGAGGATTCCTCTCAGGGGCTGACATGGATCTTTGGGTACTTCTGGAGTCTCCCCAGGGGAGTCAGGCCTCGTCTCCAGTGGGGGCATGCACGTGCGCTTTCCTTCCAGCCTGTGGCAGAAATGTCACGCTTCCAGTCGCGCGGATCAAAGGATCTGTGGTTTTCCCTCGAGGCTTTCCTCGAGGCTTTCCCACAGGGCTGCCCCACGTGCCTCCGTGGTGTGAGTCGATCCTCGGCGTGAAAGATGAGCCAGTGCAGTGCAAAGAGGTTCCTCTGGAATGGACTGAGACATCTGGGGGACTCTTGGAATGGTGGTACGACCATGGAGTTCCTCTCGCCTTTCCTGTTGAGAGTGCCTCCTCTTGAGATGCGACGGGAACGCCGGGAATTCTTGCCCGTTGAAAGCAGGGAAAGGATCCCTCATTTCGAGCTACGAGGGGGAAACGGGGCTCCTCTGGATGTGGGCGGGACCATCGTGCTTCTTCTCGAGTGGAGACGGGTATGGCGGTGAACTTCTTGAGTTGCAGCAAGGGTGTGAAAGACCCTTTCGAAGTTCCAGAGTTTAGGTGTCATTAGTCTCCAGACGCCTCATCGGAAATAGGCCTCATCTCGCCTGGAAGGGAGAACTTCCTGGATTTTCTCGAGTTGCGGCAGGTGTTCTCCAGTTACGACGGGGACCTCAGGGACCCGCCCTGGTGGCCTCAGGAGAGGCCAGTCCCCATGCGAGTTGCTAGGGGGCCTCTCGGGATTCCTCTCCCGTCGATACCGGGGCCAAAAACCTTGTGTGGAGTCAGGACCGGAACCGAGGATTCCTCTCAGGGGCTGACATGGATCTTTGGGTACTTCTGGAGTCTCCCCAGGGGAGTCAGGCCTCGTCTCGAGTGGGGGCATGCACGTGCGCTTTCCTTCCAGGCTGTAGCAGCAATGTCACACATCCCGTCGCGTGGATCAAAGGATCTGCGGTTTTCCCTCGAGGCTTTCCCTCGAAGCTTTCCCACAGGGCTGTCACACGTGCCACCGTGGTGTGAGTCGATCCTCGGCGTGAAAGATGAGCCAGTGCAGGGCAAAGAGGTTCCTCTGGAATGGACTGAGACATCTGGGGGACTCTTGGAATGGTGGTACGACCATGGAGTTCCTCTCACCTTTCCTGTTGAGAGTGCCTCTTCTTGAGATGCGACGGGAACACCGGGAATTCCTTCCCGTTGAAAGCAGGGAAAGGATGCCTCATCTCGAGCTACGAGGGGGAAATGGGGCTCCTCTAGATGTGGGCGGGACCATCGTGCTTCCTCTCGAGTGGAGACGGGTATGGCGGTGAACTTTTTGAGTCGCAGCAAGGGTGTGAAAGACCCTTTCGAAGTTCCACAGGTTAGGTGTCATTAGTCTCCAGACGCCTCATCGGAAATAGGCCTCATCTCGCCTGGAAGGGAGAATTTCCTGGATTTTCGAGTTGCGCCAGGTGCTCTCGAGTTACGACGGGGACCTCAGGGACCCGCCCTGGTGGCCTCAGGAGAGGCCAGTCCACATGCGAGGTGATAGGGGGCCTCTCGGGATTCCTCTCCCGTCGATACCGGGGCCAAAAACCTTGTGTGGATTCAGGGCCGGAACCGAGGATTCCTCTCAGGGGCTGACATGGATCTTTGGGTACTTCTGGAGTCTCCCCAGGGGAGTCAGGCCTCGTCTCGAGTGGGGGCATGCACGTGCGCTTTCCTTCCAGGCTTTAGCAGCAATGTCACGCTTCCCATGGCCTGGATAAAAGGATCTGTGGTTTTCCCTCGAGGCTTTCCCTGGAGGCTTTCCCACAGGGCTGTCCCACGTGCCACTGTGGTGTGAGTCGATCCTCGGCGTGAAAGATGAGCCAGTGCACGGCAAAGAGGTTCCTCTGGAATTGACTGAGACATCTGGGGGACTCTTGGAATGGTGGTACGACCATGGAGTTCCTCTCGCCTTTCCTGTTGAGAGTGCCTCCTCTTGAAATGCGACGGGAAAGCCGGGAATTCTTTCCCGTTGAAAGCAGGGAAAGGATCCCTCATCTCGAGCTACGAGGGGGAAACGGGGCTCCTCTGGATGTGGGCGGGACAATCGTGCTTCCTCTCGAGTGGAGACGGGTATGGCGGTGAACTTCTTGAGTTGCAGCAAGGGTGTGAAAGACCCTTTCGAAGTTCCAGAGGTTAGGTGTCATTAGTCTCCAGACGCCTCATCGGAAATAGGCCTCATCTCGCCTGGAAGGGAGAACGTCCTGGATTTTCTCGAGTTGCGGCAGGTGTTCTCGAGTTACGACGGTGACCTCAGGGACCCGCCCTGGTTTCCTCAGGAGAGGCCAGTCCCCATGCGAGTTGCTAGGGGGCCTCTCGGGATTCCTCTCCCGTCGATACCGGGTCCAAAAACCTCCTGTGGAGTCAGGGCCGGAACCGAGGATTCCTCTCAGGTGCTGACATGGATCTTTGGGTACTTCTGGAGTCTCCCCAGGGGAGTCAGGCCTCGTCTCGAGTGGGGGCATGCACGTGCGCTTTCCTTCCAGGCTGTAGCAGCAATGTCACGCTTCCCGTGGCGTGGATCAAAGGATCTGCGGTTTTCCCTCGAGGCTTTCCCACAGGGCTGTCCCACGTGCCACCGTGGTGTGAGTCGATCCTCGCCGTGAAAGATGAGCCAGTGCAGGGCAAAGAGGTTCCTCTGGAATGGACTGAGACATCTGGGGGACTCTTGGAATGGTGGTACGACCATGGAGTTCCTCTCGCCTTTCCTGTTGAGAGTGCCTCCTCTTGAGATGCGACGGGAACGCCGGGAATTCTTTCCCGTTGAAAGCAGGGAAAGGATCGCTCATCTCGAGCTACGAGGGGGAAACGGGGTTCCTCTGGATGTGGTCGGGACCATCGTGCTTCCTCTCGAGTGGAGACGGGTATGGCGGTGAACTTCTTGAGTTGCAGCAAGGGTGTGAAAGACCCTTTCGAAGTTCCAGAGGTTAGGTGTCATTAGTCTCCAGACGCCTCATCGGAAATAGGCCTCATCTCGCCTGGAAGGGAGAACTTCCTGGATTTTCTCGAGTAGCGGCAGGTGTTCTCGAGTTACGACGGGGACCTCAGGGACCCGCCCTGGTGGCCTCAGGAGAGGCCAGTCCCCATGCGAGTTGCTAGGGGGCCTCACGGGATTCCTCTCCCGTCGATACCGGGGCCAAAAACCTTGTGTGGAGTCAGGGCCGGAACCGAGGATTCCTCTCAGGGGCTGACATGGATCTTTGGGTACTTCTGGAGTCTCCCCAGGGGAGTCAGGCCTCGTCTCGAGTGGGGGCATGCACGTGCGCTTTCCTTCCAGGCTGTGGCAGAAATGTCACGCTTCCCGTCGCGTGGATCAAAGGATCTGTGGTTTTCCCTCGAGGCTTTCCTCGAGGCTTTCCCACAGGGCTGTCCCACGTGCCACCGTGGTGTGAGTCGATCCTCGGCGTGAAAGATGAGCCAGTGCAGTGCAAAGAGGTTCCTCTGGAATGGACTGAGACATCTGGGGGACTCTTGGAATGGTGGTACGACCATGGAGTTCCTCTCGCCTTTCCTGTTGAGAGTGCCTCCTCTTGAGATGCGACGGGAACGCCGGGAATTCTTTCCCGTTGAAAGCAGGGAAAGGATCCCACATCTCGAGCTACGATGGGGAAACGGGGCTCCTCTGGATGTGGGCGGGACCATCTTGTTTCCTCTCGAGTGGAGACGGGTATGGCGGTGAACTTCTTGAGTTGCAGCAAGGGTGTGAAAGACCCTTCCGAAGTTCCAGAGGTTTGGTGTCATTAGTCTCCAGATGCCTCATCGGAAATAGGCCTCATCTCGCCTGGAAGGGAGAACTTCCTGGATTTTCTCGAGTTGCGGCAGGTGTTCTCGAGTTACGACGGGGACCTCAGGGACCCGCCCTGGTGGCCTCAGCAGAGGCCAGTCCCCATGCGAGTTGCTAGGGGGCCTCTCGGGATTCCGCTCCCGTCGATACCGGGGCCAAAAACCTTGTGTGGAGTCAGGTCCGGAACCGAGGATTCCTCTCAGAGGCTGACATGGATCTTTGGGTACTTCTGGAGTCTCCCCAGGGGAGTCAGGCCTCGTCTCGAGTGGGGGCATGCACGTGCGCTTTCCTTCCAGGCTGTAGCAGCAATGTCACGCTTCCCTTCGCGAGGATCTAAGGATCTGTGGTTTTCCCTCTAGGCTTTCCCTCGAGGCTTTCCCACAGGGCTGTCCCACGTGCCACCGTGGTGTGAGTCGATCCTGGCGTGAAAGATGAGCCAGTGCAGGGCGAAGAGGTTCCTCTGGAATGGACTGAGACATCTGGGGGACTCTTGGAATGGTGGTACGACCATGGAGTTCCTCTCGCCTTTCCTGTTGAGAGTGCCTCCTCTTGAGATGCGACGGGAACGCCGGGAATTCTTTCCCGTTGAAAGCAGGGAAAGGATCCCTCATCTCGAGCTACGAGGGGGAAACGGGGCTCCTCTGGATGTGGGCGGGACCATCGTGCTTCCTCTCGAGTCGAGACGGGTATGGCGGTGAACTTCTTGAGTTGCAGCAAGGGTGTGAAAGACCCTTTCGAAGTTCCAGAGGTTAGGTGTCATTAGTCTCCAGACGCCTCATCGGAAATAGGCCTAATCTCGCCAGGAAGGGAGAACTTCCTGGATTTTCTCGAGTTGCGGCAGGTGCTCTCGAGTTACGACGGGGACCTCAGGGACCCGCACGGGTGGCCTCAGGAGAGGCCAGTCCCCATGCGAGTTGCTAGGGGGCCTCTCGGGATTCCTCTCCCGTCGATACCGGGGCCAAAAACCTTTTGTGGAGTCAGGGCCGGAACCGAGGATTCCTCTCAGGGGCTGACATGGATCTTTGGGTACTTCTGGAGTCTCCCCAGGGGAGTCAGGCCTCGTCTCGAGTGGGGGCATGCACGTGCGATTTCCTTCCAGGCTGTAGCAGCAATGTCACGCTTCCCGTCGCGTGGATCAAAGGATCTGTGGTTTTCCCTCGAGGCTTTCCCTCGAGGCTTTCCCACAGGGCTGTCCCACGTGCCACCGTGGTGTGAGTCGATCCTGGCGTGAAAGATGAGCCAGTGCAGGGCACAGAGGTTCCGCTGGAATGGACTGAGACATCTGGGGGACTCTTGGAATGGTGGTACGACCATGGAGTTCCTCTCGCCTTTCCTGTTGAGAGTGCCTCCTCTTGAGATGGGATGGGAACGCCGGGAATTCTTTCCCGTTGAAAGCAGGGAAAGGATCCCTCATCTCGAGCTACGAGGGGGAAACGGGGCTCCTCTGGATGTGGGCGGGACCATCGTGCTTCCTCTCGAGTGGAGACGGGTATGGCGGTGAACTTCTTGATTTGCAGCAAGGGTGTGAAAGACCTTTTCGAAGTTCCAGAGGTTAGGTGTCATTAGTCTCCAGACGCCTCATCGGAAATAGGCCTCATCTCGCCTGGAAGGGAGAACTTCCTGGATTTTCTCGAGTTGCGGCAGGTGTTCTCGAGTTACGACGGGGACCTCTGGGACCCGCCCTGGTGGCCTCAGGAGAGGCCAGTCCCCATGCGTGTTGCTAGGGGGCCTCTCGGGATTCCTCTCCCGTCGATACCGGGGCCAAAAACCTTGTGTGGAGTCAGGGCCGGAACCGAGGATTCCTCTCAGGGGCTGACATGGATCTTTGGGTACTTCTGGAGTCTCCCCAGGGGAATCAGGCCTCGTCTCGAGTGGGGGCATGCACGTGCGCTTTCCTTCCAGCCTGTAGCAGCAATGTCACGCTTCCCTTCGCGTGGATCAAAGGATCTGTGGTTTTCCCTCGAGGCTTTCCCTCGAGGCTTTCCCACAGGGCTGTCCCACGTGCCACCGTGGTGTGAGTCGATCCTGGCGTGAAAGATGAGCCAGTGCAGGGCACAGAGGTTCCGCTGGAATGGACTGAGACATCTGGGGGACTCTTGGAATGGTGGTACGACCATGGAGTTCCTCTCGCCTTTCCTGTTGAGAGTGCCTCCTCTTGAGATGCGACGGGAACGCCGGGAATTCTTTCCCGTTGAAAGCAGGGAAAGGATCCCTCATCTCGAGCTACGAGGGGGAAACAGGGCTCCTCTGGATGTGGGCGGGACCATCGTGCTTCCTCTCGAGTCGAGACGGGTATGGCGGTGAACTTCTTGAGTTGCAGCAAGGGTGTGAAAGACCCTTTCGAAGTTCCAGAGGTTAGGTGTCATTAGTCTCCAGACGCCTCATCGGAAATAGGCCTAATCTCACCTCGAAGGGAGAACTTCCTGGATTTTCTCGAGTTGCGGCAGCTGTTCTGGAGTTACGACGGGGACCTCAGGGACCCGCACTGGTGGCCTCAGGAGAGGTCAGTCCCCATGCGAGTTGCTAGGGGGCCTCTCGGGATTCCTCTCCCGTCGATACCAGGGGCAAAAACCTTGTGTGGATTCAGGGCCGGAACCGAGGATTCCTCTCAGGGGCTGACATGGATCTTTGGGTACTTCTGGAGTCTCCCCAGGGGAATCAGGCCTCGTCTCGAGTGGGGGCATGCACGTGCGCTTTCCTTCCAGGCTGTAGCAGCAATGTCACACTTCCCTTCGCGTGGATCAAAGGATCTGTGGTTTTCCCTCGAGGCTTTCCCTCGAGGCTTTCCCACAGGGCTGTCCCACGTGCCACCGTGGTGTGAGTCGATCCTGGCGTGAAAGATGAGCCAGTGCAGGGCACAGAGGTTCCGCTGGAATGGACTGAGACATCTGGGGGACCCTTGGAATGGTGGTACGACCATGGAGTTCCTCTCGCCTTTCCTGTTGAGAGCGCCTCCTCTTGAGATGCGACGGGAACGCCGGGAATTCTTTCCCGTTGAAAGCAGGGAAAGGATCCCTCATCTCGAGCTACGAGGGGGAAACGGGGATCCTCTGGATGTGGGCGGGACCATCGTGCTTCCCCTCGAGTGGAGACGGGTATGGCGGTGAACTTCTTGAGTTGCAGCAAGGGTGTGAAAGACCTTTTCGAAGTTCTAGAGGTTAGGTGTCATTAGTCTCCAGACGCCTCATCGGAAATAGGCCTCATCTCGCCTGGAAAAGAGAACTTCCTGGATTTTCTCGAGTTGCGGCAGGTGTTCTCGAGTTACGACGGGGACCTCAGGGACCCGCCCTGGTGGCCTCAGGAGAGGCCAGTCCCCATGCGAGTTGCTAGGGGGCCTCTCCGGATTCCTCTCCCGTCGATACCGGGGCCAAAAACCTTGTGTGGAGTCAGGGCCGGAACCGAGGTTTCCTCTCAGGAGCTGACATGGAACTTTGGGTACTTCTGGAGTCTCCCCAGGGGAGTCAGGCCTCGTCTCGAGTGGGGGCATGCACGTGCGCTTTCCTTCCAGGCTGTAGCAGCAATGTCACGCTTCCCGTCGCGTGGATCAAAGGATCTGTGGTTTTCCCTCGAGGCTTTCCCACAGGGCTGTCGCACGTGCCACCGTGGTGTGAATCGATCCTCGGCGTGAAAGATGAGCCAGTGCAGGGCAAAGAGGTTCCTCTGGAATGGACTGAGACATCTGGGGGACTCTTGGAATGGTGGTACGACCATGGAGTTCCTCTCGCCTTTCCTGTTGAGAGTGCCTCCTCTTGAGATGCGACGGGAACGCCGGGAATTCTTTCCCGTTGAAAGCAGGGAAAGGATCCCACATCTCGAGCTACGATGGGGAAACGGGGCTCCTCTGGATGTGGGCGGGACCATCGTGCTTCCTCTCGAGTCGAGACGGGTATGGCGGTGAACTTCTTGAGTTGCAGCAAGGGTGTGAAAGACCCTTTCGAAGTTCCAGAGGTTAGGTGTCATTAGTCTCCAGACGCCTCATCGGAAATAGGCCTAATCTCGCCTGGAAGGGAGAACTTCCTGGATTTTCTCGAGTTGCGGCAGCTGTTCTGGAGTTACGACGGGGACCTCAGGGACCCGCACTGGTGGCCTCAGGAGAGACCAGTCCCCATGCGAGTTGCTAGGGGGCCTCTCGGGATTCCTCTCCCGTCGATACCGGGGCCAAAAACCTTGTGTGGAGTCAGGGCCGGAACCGAGGATTCCTCTCAGGGGCTGACATGGATCTTTGGGTACTTCTGGAGTCTCCACAGGGGAGTCAGGCCTCGTCTCGAGTGGGGGCATGCACGTGCGCTTTCCTTCCAGGCTGTAGCAGCAATGTCACGCTTCCCTTCGCGTGGATCAAAGGATCTGTGGTTTTCCCTCGAGGCTTTCCCTCGAGGCTTTCCCACAGGGCTGTCCCACGTGCCACCGTGGTGTGAGTCGATCCTGGCGTGAAAGATGAGCCAGTGCAGGGCACAGAGGTTCCGCTGGAATGGACTGAGACATCTGGGGGACTCTTGGAATGGTGGTACGACCATGGAGTTCCTCTCGCCTTTCCTGTTGAGAGTGCCTCCTCTTGAGATGGGACGGGAACGCCGGGAATTCTTTCCCGTTGAAAGCAGGGAAAGGATCCCTCATCTCGAGCTACGAGTTGGAAACGGGGCTCCTCTGGATGTGGGCGGGACCATCGTGCTTCCCCTCGAGTGGAGACGGGTATGGCGGTGAATTTCTTGATTTGCAGCAAGGGTGTGAAAGACCTTTTCGAAGTTCCAGAGGTTAGGTGTCATTAGTCTCCAGACGCCTCATCGGAAATAGGAATCATCTCGCCTGGAAGGGAGAACTTCCTGGATTTTCTCGAGTTGCGGCAGGTGTTCTCGAGTTACGACGGGGACCTCAGGGACCCGCTCTGGTGGCCTCAGGAGAGGCCAGTCCCCATGCGAGTTGCTAGGGGGCCTCTCGGGATTCCTCTCCCGTCGATACCGGGGCCAAAAACCTTGTGTGGAGTCAGGGCCGGAACCGAGGATTCCTCTCAGGGGCTGACATGGATCTTTGGGTACTTCTGGAGTCTCCCCAGGGGAGTCAGGCCTCGTCTCCAGTGGGGGCATGCACGTGCGCTTTCCTTCCAGCCTGTGGCAGAAATGTCACGCTTCCCGTCGCGTGGATCAAAGGATCTGTGGTTTTCCCTCGAGGCTTTCCCACAGGGCTGTCCCACGTGCCACCGTGGTGTGAGTCGATCCTGGCGTGAAAGATGAGCCAGTGCAGGGCACAGAGGTTCCGCTGGAATGGACTGAGACATCTGGGGGACTCTTGGAATGGTGGTACGACCATGGAGTTCCTCTCGCCTTTCCTGTTGAGAGTGCCTCCTCTTAAGATGGGACGGGAACGCCGGGAATTCTTTCCCGTTGAAAGCAGGGAAAGGATCCCTCATCTCGAGCTCCGAGGGGGAAACGGGGCTCCTCTGGATGTGGGCGGGACCATCGTGCTTCCCCTCGAGTGGAGACGGGTATGGCGGTGAACTTCTTGATTTGCAGCAAGGGTGTGAAAGACCTTTTCGAAGTTCCAGAGGTTAGGTGTCATTAGTCTCCAGACGCCTCATCGGAAATAGGCCTCATCTCGCCTGGAAGGGAGAACTTCCTGGATTTTCTCGAGTTGCGGCAGGTGTTCTCGAGTTACGACGGGGACCTCAGGGACCCGCCCTGGTGGCCTCAGGAGAGGCCAGTCCCCATGCGAGTTGCTAGGGGGCCTCTCGGGATTCCTCTCCCGTCGATACCAGGGCCAAAAACCTTGTGTGGAGTCAGGGCCGGAACCGAGGATTCCTCTCAGGGGCTGACATGGATCTTTGGGTACTTCTGGAGTCTCCCCAGGGGAGTCAGGCCTCGTCTCCAGTGGGGACATGCACGTGCGCTTTCCTTCCAGGCTGTGGCAGAAATGTCACGCTTCCCGTCGCGTGAATCAAAGGATCTGTGGTTTTCCCTCGAGGCTTTCCTTGAGGCTTTCCCACAGGGCTGCCCCACGTGCCACCGTGGTGTGAGTCGATCCTCGGCGTGAAAGATGAGCCAGTGCAGTGCAAAGAGGTTCCTCTGGAATGGACTGAGACATCTGGGGGACTCTTGGAATGGTGGTACGACCATGGAGTTCCTCTCGCCTTTCCTGTTGAGAGTGCCTCCTCTTGAGATGCGACGGGAACGCCGGGAATTCTTTCCCGTTGAAAGCAGGGAAAGGATCCCACATCTCGAGCTACGATGGGGAAACGGGGCTCCTCTGGATGTGGGCGGGACCATCGTGTTTCCTCTCGAGTGGAGACGGGTATGGCGGTGAACTTCTTGAGTTGCAGCAAGGGTGTGAAAGACCCTTCCGAAGTTCCAGAGGTTTGGTGTCATTAGTCTCCAGATGCCTCATCGGAAATAGGCCTCATCTCGCCTGGAAGGGTGAACTTCCTGGATTTTCTCGTGTTGAGGCAGGTGTTCTCGAGTTACGACGGGGACCTCAGGGACCCGCCGTGGTGGCCTCAGGAGAGGCCAGTCCCCATGCGAGTTGCTAGGGGGCCTTTCGGGATTCGTCTCCCGTCGATACCGGGGACAAAAACCTTGTGTGGAGTCAGGGCCGGAACCGAGGATTCCTCTCAGAGGCTGACATGGATCTTTGGGTACTTCTGGAGTCTCCGCAGGGGAGTCAGGCCTCGTCTCGAGTGGGGGCATGCACGTGCGCTTTCCTTCCAGGCTGTAGCAGCAATGTCACGCTTCCCGTCGCGTGGATCAAAGGATCTGTGGTTTTCCCTCGAGGCTTTCCCTCGAGGCTTTCCCACAGGGCTGTCCCACGTGCCACCGTGGTGTGAGTCGATCCTGGCGTGAAAGATGAGCCAGTGCAGGGCAAAGAGGTTCCTCTGGAATGGACTGAGACATCTGGGGGACTCTTGGAATGGTGGTACGACCATGGAGTTCCTCTCGCCTTTCCTGTTGAGAGTGCCTCCTCTTGAGATGCGACGGGAACGCCGGGAATTCTTTCCCGTTGAAAGCAGGGAAAGGATCCCTCATCTCGAGCTACGAGGGGGAAACGGGGCTCCTCTGGATGTGGGCGGGACCATCGTGTTTCCTCTCGAGTGGAGACGGGTATGGCGGTGAACTTCTTGAGTTGCAGCAAGGGTGTGAAAGACCCTTTCGAAGTTCCAGAGGTTAGGTGTCATTAGTCTCCAGACGCCTCATCGGAAATAGGCCTCATCTCGCCTGGAAGGGAGAACTTCCTGGATTTTCTCGAGTTGCGGCAGGTGTTCTCGAGTTACGACGGGGACCTCAGGGACCCGCCCTGGTGGCCTCAGGAGAGGCCAGTCCCCATGCGAGTTGCTAGGGGGCCTCTCGGGATTCCTCTCCCGTCGATACCGGGGCCAAAAACCTTGTGTGGAATCAGGGCCGGAACCGAGGATTCCTCTCAGGGGCTGACATGGATCTTTGGGTACTTCTGGAGTCTCCCCAGGGGAGTCAGGCCTCGTCTCGAGTGGGGGCATGCACGTGCGCTTTCCTTCCAGGCTGTAGCAGCAATGTCACGCTTCCCTTCGCGTGGATCAAAGGATCTGTGGTTTTCCCTCGAGGCTTTCCCTCGAGGCTTTCCCACAGGGCTGTCCCACGTGCCACCGTGGTGTGAGTCGATGCTGGCGTGAAAGATGAGCCAGTGCAGGGCAAAGAGGTTCCTCTGGAATGGACTGAGACATCTGGGGGACTCTTGGAATGGTGGTACGACCATGGAGTTCCTCTCGCCTTTCCTGTTGAGAGTGCCTCCTCTTGAGATGCGACGGGAACGCCGGGAATTCTTTCCCGTTGAAAGCAGGGAAAGGATCCCTCATCTCGAGCTACGAGGGGGAAACGGGGCTCCTCTGGATGTGGGCGGGACCATCGTGCTTCCTCTCGAGTGGAGACGGGTATGGCGGTGAACTTCTTGAGTTGCAGCAAGGGTGTGAAAGACCCTTTCGAAGTTCCAGAGGTTAGGTGTCATTAGTCTCCAGACGCCTCATCGGAAATAGGCCTCATCTCGCCTGGAAGGGAGAGCTTCCTGGATTTTCTCGAGATGTGGCAGGTGTTCTCGAGTTACGACGGGGACCTCAGGGACCCGCCCTGGTGGCCTCAGGAGAGGCCAGTCCCCATGCGAGTTGCTAGGGGGCCTCTCCGGATTCCTCTCCCGTCGATACCAGGGCCAAAAACCTTGTGTGGAGTCAGGGCCGGAACCGAGGATTCCTCTCAGGAGCTGACATGGATCTTTGGGTACTTCTGGAGTCTCCCCAGGGGAGTCAGGCCTCGTCTCGAGTGGGGGCATGCACGTGCGCTTTCCTTCCAGGCTGTAGCAGCAATGTCACGCTTCCCGTCGCGTGGATCAAAGGATCTGTGGTTTTCCCTCGAGGCTTTCCCACAGGGCTGTCGCACGTGCCACCGTGGTGTGAATCGATCCTCGGCGTGAAAGATGAGCCAGTGCAGGGCAAAGAGGTTCCTCTTGAATGGACTGAGACATCTGGGGGACTCTTGGAATGGTGGTACGACCATGGAGTTCCTCTCGCCTTTCCTGTTGAGAGTGCCTCCTCTTGAGATTCGACGGGAACGCCGGGAATTCTTTCCCTTTGAAAGCAGGGAAAGGATCCCACATCTCGAGCTACGAGGGGGAAACGGGGCTCCTCTGGATGTGGGCGGGACCATCGTGCTTCCTCTCGAGTCGAGACGGGTATGGCGGTGAACTTCTTGAGTTGCAGCAAGGGTGTGAAAGACCCTTTCGAAGTTCCAGAGGTTAGGCGTCATTAGTCTCCAGACGCCTCATCGGAAATAGGCCTAATCTCGCCTGGAAGGGAGAACTTCCTGGATTTTCTCGAGTTGCGGCAGCTGTTCTGGAGTTACGACGGGGACCTCAGGTACCCGCACTGGTGGCCTCAGGAGAGGCCAGTCCCCATGCGAGTTGCTAGGGGGCCTCTCGGGATTCCTCTCCCGTCGATACCGGGGCCAAAAACCTTGTGTGGAGTCAGGGCCGGAACCGAGGATTCCTCTCAGGGGCTGACATGGATCTTTGGGTACTTCTGGAGTCTCCACAGGGGAGTCAGGCCTCGTCTCGAGTGGGGGCATGCACGTGCGCTTTCCTTCCAGGCTGTAGCAGCAATGTCACGCTTCCCTTCGCGTGGATCAAAGGATCTGTGGTTTTCCCTCGAGGCTTTCCCTCGAGGCTTTCCCACAGGGCTGTCCCACGTGCCACCGTGGTGTGAGTCGATCCTCGGCCTGAAAGATGAGCCAGTACAGGGCAAAGAGGTTCTTCTGGAATGGACTGAGACATCTGGGGGACTCTTGGAATGGTGGTACGACCATGGAGTTCCTCTCGCCTTTCCTGTTGAGAGTGCCTCCTCTTGAGATGCGACGGGAACGCCGGGAATTCTTTCCCGTTGAAAGCAGGGAAAGGATCCCTCATCTCGAGCTACGAGGGTGAAACGGGGCTCCTCTGGATGTGGGCGGGACCATCGTGCTTCCTCTCGAGTGGAGACGGGTATGGCGGTGAACTTCTTGAGTTGCAGCAAGGGTGTGAAAGACCCTTTCGAAGTTCCAGAGGTTAGGTGTCATTAGTCTCCAGACGCCTCATCGGAAATAGGCCTCATCTCGCCTGGAAGGGAGAACTTCCTGGATTTTCTCGAGTTGCGGCAGGTGTTCTCGAGTTACGACGGGGACCTCAGGGACCCGCCCTGGTGGCCTCAGGAGAGGCCAGTCCCCATGCGAATTGCTAGGGGGCCTCTCGGGATTCCTCTCCCGTCGATACCGGGGCCAAAAACCTTGTGTGGAGTCAGGGCCGGAACCGAGGATTCCTCTCAGGGGCTGACATGGATCTTTGGGTACTTCTGGAGTCTCCCCAGGGGAGTCAGGCCTCGTCTCGAGTGGGGGCATGCACGTGTGATTTCCTTCCAGGCTGTAGCAGCAATGTCACGCTTCCCGTCGCGTCATCAAAGGATCTGTGGTTTTCCCTCGAGGCTTTCCCACAGGGCTGTCCCACGTGCCACCGTGGTGTGAGTCGATCCTCGGCGTGAAAGATGAGCCAGTGCAGGGCAAAGAGGTTCCTCTGGAATGGACTGAGATATCTGGGGGACTCTTGGAATGGTGGTACGACCATGGAGTTCCTCTCGCCTTTCCTGTTGAGAGTGCCTCCTCTTGAGATGCGCCGGGAACGCCGGGAATTCTTTCCCGTTGAAAGCAGGGAAAGGATCCCTCATCTCGAGCTACGAGGGGGAAACGGGGCTCCTCTGGATGTGGGCGGGACCATCGTGCTTCCTCTCGAGTCGAGACGGGTATGGCGGTGAACTTCTTGAGTTGCAGCAAGGGTGTGAAAGACCCTTTAGAATTTCCAGAGGTTAGGTGTCATTAGTCTCCAGACGCCTCATCGGAAATAGGCCTAATCTCGCCTGGAAGGGAGAACTTAATGGATTTTCTCGAGTTGCGGCAGCTGTTCTGGAGTTACGACGGGGACCTCAGGGACCCGCACTGGTGGCCTCAGGAGAGGTCAGTCCCCATGCGAGTTGCTAGGGGGCCTGTCGGGATTCCTCTCCCGTCGATACCGGGGCCAAAAACCTTGTGTGGAGTCAGGGCCGGAACCGAGGATTCCTCTCAGGGGATGACATGGATCTTTGGGTACTTCTGGAGTCTCCCCAGGGGAGTCAGGCCTCGTCTCCAGTGGGGACATGCACGTGCGCTTTCCTTCCAGGCTGTGGCAGAAATGTCACGCTTCCCGTCGCGTGGATCAAAGGATCTGTGGTTTTCCCTCGAGGCTTTCCTTGAGGCTTTCCCACAGGGCTGCCCCACGTGCCACCGTGGTGTGAGTCGATCCTCGGCGTGAAAGATGAGCCAGTGCAGTGCAAAGAGGTTCCTCTGGAATGGACTGAGACATCTGGGGGACTCTTGGAATGGTGGTACGACCATGGAGTTCCTCTCGCCTTTCCTGTTGAGAGTGCCTCCTCTTGAGATGCGACGGGAACGCCGGGAATTCTTTCCCGTTGAAAGCAGGGAAAGGATCCCACATCTCGAGCTACGATGGGGAAACGGGGCTCCTCTGGATGTGGGCGGGACCATCGTGTTTCCTCTCGAGTGGAGACGGGTATGGCGGTGAACTTCTTGAGTTGCAGCAAGGGTGTGAAAGACCCTTCCGAAGTTCCAGAGGTTTGGTGTCATTAGTCTCCAGATGCCTCATCGGAAATAGGCCTCATCTCGCCTGGAAGGGTGAACTTCCTGGATTTTCTCGTGTTGAGGCAGGTGTTCTCGAGTTACGACGGGGACCTCAGGGACCCGCCCTGATGGCCTCAGGAGAGGCCAGTCCCCATGAGAGTTGCTAGGGGGCCTTTCGGGATTCGTCTCCCGTTGATACCGGGGACAAAAACCTTGTGTGGAGTCAGGGCCGGAACCGAGGATTCCTCTCAGAGGCTGACATGGATCTTTGGGTACTTCTGGAGTCTCCGCAGGGGAGTCAGGCCTCGTCTCGAGTGGGGGCATGCACGTGCGCTTTCCTTCCAGGCTGTAGCAGCAATGTCACGCTTCCCTTCGCGTGGATCAAAGGATCTGTGGTTTTCCCTCGAGGCTTTCCCTCGAGGCTTTCCCACAGGGCTGTCCCACGTGCCACCGTGGTGTGAGTCGATCCTGGCGTGAAAGATGAGCCAGTGCAGGGCAAAGAGCTTCCTCTGGAATGGACTGAGACATCTGGGGGACTCTTGGAATGGTGGTACGACCATGGAGTTCCTCTCGCCTTTCCTGTTGAGAGTGCCTCCTCTTGAGATGCGACGGGAACGCCGGGAATTCTTTCCCGTTGAAAGCAGGGAAAGGATCCCTCATCTCGAGCTACGAGGGGGAAACGGGGCTCCTCTGGATATGGGCGGGACCATCGTGCTTCCTCTCGAGTGGAGACGGGTATGGCGGTGAACTTCTTGACTTGCAGCAAGGGTGTGAAAGACCCTTTCGAAGTTCCAGAGGTTAGGTGTCATTAGTCTCCAGACGCCTCATCGGAAATAGGCCTAATCTCGCCTGGAAGGGAGAACTTCCTGGATTTTCTCGAGTTGCGGCAGCTGTTCTGGAGTTACGACGGGGACCACAGGGACCCGCACTGGTGGCCTCAGGAGAGGCCAGTCCCCATGCGAGTTGCTAGGAGGCCTCTCGAGATTCCTCTCCCGTCGATACCGGGGCCAAAAACCTTGTGTGGATTCAGGGCCGGAACCGAGGATTCCTCTCAGGGGCTGACATGGATCTTTGGGTACTTCTGGAGTCTCCACAGGGGAGTCAGGCCTCGTCTCGAGTGGGGGCATGCACGTGCGCCTTCCTTCCAGGCTGTAGCAGCAATGTCACGCTTCCCTTCGCGTGGATCAAAGGATCTGTGGTTTTCCCTCGAGGCTTTCCCACAGGCCTGTCCCACGTGCCACCGTGGTGTGAGTCGATCCTGGCGTGAAAGATGAGCCAGTGCAGGGCAAAGAGGTTCCGCTGGAATGGACTGAGACATCTGGGGGACTCTTGGAATGGTGGTACGACCATGGAGTTCCTCTCGCCTTTCCTGTTGAGAATGCCTCCTTTTGAGATGCGACGGGAACGCCGGGAATTCTTTCCCGTTGAAAGCAGGGAAAGGATCCCTTATCTCGAGCTACGAGGGGGAAACGGGGCTCCTCTGGATGTGGGCGGGACCATCGTGCTTCCTCTCGAGTGGAGACGGGTATGGCGGTGAACTTCTTGAGTTGCAGCAAGGGTGTGAAAGACCCTTTCGATGTTCCAGAGGTTAGGTGTCATTAGTCTCCAGACGCCTCATCGGAAATAGGCCTCATCTCGCCTGGAAGGGAGAACTTCCTGGATTTTCTCGAGTTGCGGCAGGTGTTCTCGAGTTACGACGGGGACCTCAGGGACCCGCCCTGGTGGCCTCAGGAGAGGCCAGTCCCCATGCGAGTTGCTAGGGGGCCTCTCGGGATTCCTCTCCCGTCGATACCGGGGCCAAAAACCTTGTGTGGAGTCAGGGCCGGAACCGAGGATTCCTCTCAGGGGCTGACATGGATCTTTGGGTACTTCTGGAGTCTCCACAGGGGAGTCAGGCCTCGTCTCGAGTGGGGGCATGCACGTGCGCTTTCCTTCCAGGCTGTAGCAGCAATGTCACGCTTCCCTTCGCGTGGATCAAAGGATCTGTGGTTTTCCCTCGAGGCTTTCCCTCGAGGCTTTCCCACAGGGCTGTCCCACGTGCCACCGTGGTGTGAGTCGATCCTGGCGTGAAAGATGAGCCAGTGCAGGGCACAGAGGTTCCGCTGGAATGGACTGAGACATCTGGGGGACTCTTGCAATGGTGGTACGACCATGGAGTTCCTCTCGCCTTTCCTGTTGAGAGTGCCTCCTTTTGAGATGCGACGGGAACGCCGGGAATTCTTTCCCGTTGAAAGCAGGGAAAGGATCGCTCATCTCGAGCTACGAGGGGGAAACGGGGCTCCTCTGGATGTGGGCGGGACCATCGTGCTTCCTCTCGAGTGGACACGGGTATGGCGGTGAACTTCTTGAGTTGCAGAAAGGGTGTGAAAGACCCTTTCGAAGTTCCAGAGGTTAGGTGTCATTAGTCTCCAGACGCCTCATCGGAAATAGGGCTCATCTCGCCTGGAAGGGAGAACTTCCTGGATTTTCTCGAGTTGCGGCAGGTGCTCTCGAGTTACGACGGGGACCTCAGGGACCCGCCCTGGTGGCCTCAGGAGAGGCCAGTCCCCATGCGAGATGCTAGGGGGCCTCTCGGGATTCCTCTCCCGTCGATACCGGGGCCAAAAACTTTGTGTGGAGTCAGGTCCGGAAACGAGGATTCCTCTCAGGGGCTTACATGGATCTTTGGGTACTTCTGGAGTCTCCCCAGGGGAGTCAGGCCTCGTCTCGAGTCGGGGCATGCACGTGCGCTTTCCTTCCAGGCTGTAGCAGCAATGTCACGCTTCCCGTGGCGTGGATCAAAGGATCTGTGGTTTTCCCTCGAGGCTTTCCCTCGAGGCTTTCCCACAGGGCTGTCCCACGTGCCACCGTGGTGTGAGTCGATCCTCGGCGTGAAAGATGAGCCAGTGCAGGGCAAAGAGGTTCCTCTGGAATGGACTGAGACATCTGGGGGACTCTTGGAATGGAGGTATGACCATGGAGTTCCTCTCGCCTTTCCTGTTGAGAGTGCCTCCTCTTGAGATGCGACGGGAACGCCGGGAATTCTTTCCCGTTGAAAGCAGGGAAAGGATCGCTCATCTCGAGCTACGAGGGGGAAACGGGGCTCCTCTGGATGTGGGCGGGACCATCGTGCTTCCTCTCGAGTGGAGACGGGTATGGCGGTGAACTTCTTGAGTTGCAGCAAGGGTGTGAAAGACCCTTTCGAAGTTCCAGAGGTTATGTGCCATTAGTCTCCAGACGCCTCATTGGAAATAGGCCTCATCTCGCTTGGAAGGGAGAACTTCCTGGATTTTCTCGAGGTGCGGCAGGTGTTCTCGAGTTACGACGGGGACCTCAGGAACCCGCACTGGTGGCCTCAGGAGAAGCCAGTCCCCATGCGAGTTGCAAGGGGGCCTCTCGGGATTCCTCTCCCGTCGATACCGGGGCCAAAGACCTTGTGTGGAGTCAGGGCCGGAACCGAGGATTCCTCTCAGGGGCTGACATGGATCTTTGGGTACTTCTGGAGTCTCCCCAGGGGAATCAGGCCTCGTCTCGAGTGGGGGCATGCACGTGCGCTTTCCTTCCAGGCTGTAGCAGCAATGTCACGATTCCCGTCGCGTGCATCAAAGGATCTGTGGTTTTCCCTCGAGGCTTTCCCACAGGGCTGTCGCACGTGCCACTGTGGTGTGAGTCGATCCTCGGCGTGAAAGATGAGCCAGTGCAGGGCAAAGAGGTTCCTCTGGAATGGACTGAGACATCTGGGGGACTCTTGGAATGGTGGTACGACCATGGTGTTCCTCTCTCCTTTCCTGTTGAGAGTGCCTCCTCTTGAGATGCGACGGGAACGCCGGGAATTCTTTCCCGTTGAAAGCAGGGAAAGGATCCCTCATCTTGATCTACGAGGGGGAAACGGGGCTCCTCTGGATGTGGGCGGGACCATCGTGCTTCCTCTCGAGTGGAGACGGGTATGGCGGTGAACTTCTTGAGTTGCAGCAAGGGTGTGAAAGACCCTTTCGAAGTTCCAGAGGTTAGGTGTCATTAGTCTCCAGACGCCTCATCGGAAATAGGCCTCATCTCGCCTGGAAGGGAGAACTTCCTGGATTTTCTCGAGTTGCGGCAGGTGTTCTCGAGTTACGACGGTGACCTCAGGGACCCGCCCTGGTGGCCTCAGGCGAGGCCAGTACCCATGCGAGGTGCTAGGGGACCTCTTGGGGTTCCTCTCCCGTCAATTCCGGGGCCAAAAACCTTGTGTGTAGTCAGAGCCGGAACCGAGGATTCCTCTCAGGGGCTGACATGGATCTTTGGGTACTTCTGGAGTCTCCCCAGGGGAGTCAGGCCTCGTCTCGAGTGGGGGCATGCACGTGCGCTTTCCTTCCAGGCTGTAGCAGCAATGTCACGCTTCCCGTCGCGTGGATTAAAGGATCTGTGGTTTTCCCTCGAGGCTTTCCCTCGAGGCTTTCCCACAAGCCTCTCCCACGTGCCACCGTGGTGTGAGTCGATCCTCGGCGTGAAAGATGAGCCAGTGCAGGGCAAAGAGGTTCCTCTGGAATGGACTGAGATATCTGGGGGACTCTTGGAATGGTGGTACGACCATGGAGTTCCTCTCGCCTTTCCTGTTGAGAGTGCCTCCTCTTGAGATGCGACGGGAACGCCGGGAATTCTTTCCCGTTGAAAGCAGAGAAAGGATCCCTCATCTCGAGCTACGAGGGGGACACGGGGCTCCTCTGGATCTGGGCGGGACCATCGTGCTTCCCTTCGAGTGGAGACGGGTATGGCGGTGAACTTCTTGAGTTGCAGCAAGGGTGTGAAAGACCCTTTCGAAGTTCCAGAGGTTAGGTGTCATTAGTCTCCAGACGCCTCATCGGAAATAGGCCTCATCTCGCCTGGAAGGGAGAACTTCCTGGATTTTCTCGAGTTGCGGCAGGTGTTCTCGAGTTACGACGGGGACCTCAGGGACCTGCCCTGGTGGCCTCAGGAGAGGCCAGTCCCCATGCGAGTTGCTAGGGGGCCTCTTGGGGTTCCTCTCCCGTCAATTCCGGGGCCATAAACCTTGTGTGTAGTCAGGGCCGGAACCGAGGATTCCTCTCAGGGGCTGACATGGATCTTTGGGTACTTCTGGAGTCTCCCCAGGGGAGTCAGGCCTCGTCTCGAGTGGGGGCATGCACGTGCGCTTTCCTTCGAGGCTGTAGCAGCAATGTCACGCTTCTTGTGGCGTGGATCAAAGGATCTGTGGTTTTCCCTCGAGGCTTTCCCTCGAGGCTTTCCCACAGGGCTGTCCCACGTGCCACCGTGGTGTGAGTCGATCCTGGCGTGAAAGATGAGCCAGTGCAGGGCAAAGAGGTTCCTCTGGAATGGACTGAGACATCTGGGGGACTCTTGGAATGGTGGTACGACCATGGAGTTCCTCTCGCCTTTCCTGTTGAGAGTGCCTCCTCTTGAGATGCGACGGGAACGCCGGGAATTCTTTCCCGTTGAAAGCAGGGAAAGGATCCCTCATCTCGAGCTACGAGGGGGAAACGGGGCTCCTCTGGATGTGGGCGGGACCATCGTGTTTCCTCTCGAGTGGAGACGGGTATGGCGGTGAACTTCTTGAGTTGCAGCAAGGGTGTGAAAGACCCTTTCGAATTTCCAGAGGTTAGGTGTCATTAGTCTCCAGACGCCTCATCGGAAATAGGCCTCATCTCGCCTGGAAGGGAGAACTTCCTGGATTTTCTCGAGTTGCGGCAGGTGTTCTCGAGTTACGACGGGGACCTCAGGGACCCGCCCTGGTGGCCTCAGGAGAGGCCAGTCCCCATGCGAGTTGCTAGGGGGCCTCTCGGGATTCCTCTCCCGTCGATACCGGGGCCAAAAACCTTGTGTGGAATCAGGGCCGGAACCGAGGATTCCTCTCAGGGGCTGACATGGATCTTTGGGTACTTCTGGAGTCTCCCCAGGGGAGTCAGGCCTCGTCTCGAGTGGGGGCATGCACGTGCGCTTTCCTTCCAGGCTGTAGCAGCAATGTCACGCTTCCCTTCGCGTGGATCAAAGGATCTGTGGTTTTCCCTCGAGGCTTTCCCTCGAGGCTTTCCCACAGGGCTGTCCCACGTGCCACCGTGGTGTGAGTCGATGCTGGCGTGAAAGATGAGCCAGTGCAGGGCAAAGAGGTTCCTCTGGAATGGACTGAGACATCTGGGGGACTCTTGGAATGGTGGTACGACCATGGAGTTCCTCTCGCCTTTCCTGTTGAGAGTGCCTCCTCTTGAGATGCGACGGGAACGCCGGGAATTCTTTCCCGTTGAAAGCAGGGAAAGGATCCCTCATCTCGAGCTACGAGGGGGAAACGGGGCTCCTCTGGATGTGGGCGGGACCATCGTGCTTCCTCTCGAGTGGAGACGGGTATGGCGGTGAACTTCTTGAGTTGCAGCAAGGGTGTGAAAGACCCTTTCGAAGTTCCAGAGGTTAGGTTTCATTAGTCTCCAGACGCCTCATCGGAAATAGGCCTCATCTCGCCTGGAAGGGAGAACTTCCTGGATTTTCTCGAGATGTGGCAGGTGTTCTCGAGTTACGACGGGGACCTCAGGGACCCGCCCTGGTGGCCTCAGGAGAGGCCAGTCCCCATGCGAGTTGCTAGGGGGCCTCTCCGGATTCCTCTCCCGTCGATACCAGGGCCAAAAACCTTGTGTGGAGTCAGGGCCGGAACCGAGGATTCCTCTCAGGAGCTGACATGGATCTTTGGGTACTTCTGGAGTCTCCCCAGGGGAGTCAGGCCTCGTCTCGAGTGGGGGCATGCACGTGCGCTTTCCTTCCAGGCTGTAGCAGCAATGTCACGCTTCCCGTCGCGTGGATCAAAGGATCTGTGGTTTTCCCTCGAGGCTTTCCCACAGGGCTGTCGCACGTGCCACCGTGGTGTGAATCGATCCTCGGCGTGAAAGATGAGCCAGTGCAGGGCAAAGAGGTTCCTCTTGAATGGACTGAGACATCTGGGGGACTCTTGGAATGGTGGTACGACCATGGAGTTCCTCTCGCCTTTCCTGTTGAGAGTGCCTCCTCTTGAGATTCGACGGGAACGCCGGGAATTCTTTCCCTTTGAAAGCAGGGAAAGGATCCCACATCTCGAGCTACGAGGGGGAAACGGGGCTCCTCTGGATGTGGGCGGGACCATCGTGCTTCCTCTCGAGTCGAGACGGGTATGGCGGTGAACTTCTTGAGTTGCAGCAAGGGTGTGAAAGACCCTTTCGAAGTTCCAGAGGTTAGGCGTCATTAGTCTCCAGACGCCTCATCGGAAATAGGCCTAATCTCGCCTGGAAGGGAGAACTTCCTGGATTTTCTCGAGTTGCGGCAGCTGTTCTGGAGTTACGACGGGGACCTCAGGTACCCGCACTGGTGGCCTCAGGAGAGGCCAGTCCCCATGCGAGTTGCTAGGGGGCCTCTCGGGATTCCTCTCCCGTCGATACCGGGGCCAAAAACCTTGTGTGGAGTCAGGGCCGGAACCGAGGATTCCTCTCAGGGGCTGACATGGATCTTTGGGTACTTCTGGAGTCTCCACAGGGGAGTCAGGCCTCGTCTCGAGTGGGGGCATGCACGTGCGCTTTCCTTCCAGGCTGTAGCAGCAATGTCACGCTTCCCTTCGCGTGGATCAAAGGATCTGTGGTTTTCCCTCGAGGCTTTCCCTCGAGGCTTTCCCACAGGGCTGTCCCACGTGCCACCGTGGTGTGAGTCGATCCTCGGCCTGAAAGATGAGCCAGTACAGGGCAAAGAGGTTCTTCTGGAATGGACTGAGACATCTGGGGGACTCTTGGAATGGTGGTACGACCATGGAGTTCCTCTCGCCTTTCCTGTTGAGAGTGCCTCCTCTTGAGATGCGACGGGAACGCCGGGAATTCTTTCCCGTTGAAAGCAGGGAAAGGATCCCTCATCTCGAGCTACGAGGGTGAAACGGGGCTCCTCTGGATGTGGGCGGGACCATCGTGCTTCCTCTCGAGTGGAGACGGGTATGGCGGTGAACTTCTTGAGTTGCAGCAAGGGTGTGAAAGACCCTTTCGAAGTTCCAGAGGTTAGGTGTCATTAGTCTCCAGACGCCTCATCGGAAATAGGCCTCATCTCGCCTGGAAGGGAGAACTTCCTGGATTTTCTCGAGTTGCGGCAGGTGTTCTCGAGTTATGACGGGGACCTCAGGGACCCGCCCTGGTGGCCTCAGGAGAGGCCAGTCCCCATGCGAATTGCTAGGGGGCCTCTCGGGATTCCTCTCCCGTCGATACCGGGGCCAAAAACCTTGTGTGGAGTCAGGGCCGGAACCGAGGATTCCTCTCAGGGGCTCACATGGATCTTTGGGTACTTCTGGAGTCTCCCCAGGGGAGTCAGGCCTCGTCTCGAGTGGGGGCATGCACGTGTGATTTCCTTCCAGGCTGTAGCAGCAATGTCACGCTTCCCGTCGCGTCATCAAAGGATCTGTGGTTTTCCCTCGAGGCTTTCCCACAGGGCTGTCCCACGTGCCACCGTGGTGTGAGTCGATCCTCGGCGTGAAAGATGAGCCAGTGCAGGGCAAAGAGGTTCCTCTGGAATGGACTGAGACATCTGGGGGACTCTTGGAATGGTGGTACGACCATGGAGTTCCTCTCGCCTTTCCTGTTGAGAGTGCCTCCTCTTGAGATGCGCCGGGAACGCCGGGAATTCTTTCCCGTTGAAAGCAGGGAAAGGATCCCTCATCTCGAGCTACGAGGGGGAAACGGGGCTCCTCTGGATGTGGGCGGGACCATCGTGCTTCCTCTCGAGTCGAGACGGGTATGGCGGTGAACTTCTTGAGTTGCAGCAAGGGTGTGAAAGACCCTTTAGAAGTTCCAGAGGTTAGGTGTCATTAGTCTCCAGACGCCTCATCGGAAATAGGCCTAATCTCGCCTGGAAGGGAGAACTTAATGGATTTTCTCGAGTTGCGGCAGCTGTTCTGGAGTTACGACGGGGACCTCAGGGACCCGCACTGGTGGCCTCAGGAGAGGTCAGTCCCCATGCGAGTTGCTAGGGGGCCTGTCGGGATTCCTCTCCCGTCGATACCGGGGCCAAAAACCTTGTGTGGAGTCAGGGCCGGAACCGAGGATTCCTCTCAGGGGATGACATGGATCTTTGGGTACTTCTGGAGTCTCCCCAGGGGAGTCAGGCCTCGTCTCCAGTGGGGACATGCACGTGCGCTTTCCTTCCAGGCTGTGGCAGAAATGTCACGCTTCCCGTCGCGTGGATCAAAGGATCTGTGGTTTTCCCTCGAGGCTTTCCTTGAGGCTTTCCCACAGGGCTGCCCCACGTGCCACCGTGGTGTGAGTCGATCCTCGGCGTGAAAGATGAGCCAGTGCAGTGCAAAGAGGTTCCTCTGGAATGGACTGAGACATCTGGGGGACTCTTTGAATGGTGGTACGACCATGGAGTTCCTCTCGCCTTTCCTGTTGAGAGTGCCTCCTCTTGAGATGCGACGGGAACGCCGGGAATTCTTTCCCGTTGAAAGCAGGGAAAGGATCCCACATCTCGAGCTACGATGGGGAAACGGGGCTCCTCTGGATGTGGGCGGGACCATCGTGTTTCCTCTCGAGTGGAGACGGGTATGGCGGTGAACTTCTTGAGTTGCAGCAAGGGTGTGAAAGACCCTTCCGAAGTTCCAGAGGTTTGGTGTCATTAGTCTCCAGATGCCTCATCGGAAATAGGCCTCATCTCGCCTGGAAGGGTGAACTTCCTGGATTTTCTCGTGTTGAGGCAGGTGTTCTCGAGTTACGACGGGGACCTCAGGGACCCGCCCTGATGGCCTCAGGAGAGGCCAGTCCCCATGCGAGTTGCTAGGGGGCCTTTCAGGATTCGTCTCCCGTTGATACCGGGGACAAAAACCTTGTGTGGAGTCAGGGCCGGAACCGAGGATTCCTCTCAGAGGCTGACATGGATCTTTGGGTACTTCTGGAGTCTCCGCAGGGGAGTCAGGCCTCGTCTCGAGTGGGGGCATGCACGTGCGCTTTCCTTCCAGGCTGTAGCAGCAATGTCACGCTTCCCTTCGCGTGGATCAAAGGATCTGTGGTTTTCCCTCGAGGCTTTCCCTCGAGGCTTTCCCACAGGGCTGTCCCACGTGCCACCGTGGTGTGAGTCGATCCTGGCGTGAAAGATGAGCCAGTGCAGGGCAAAGAGCTTCCTCTGGAATGGACTGAGACATCTGGGGGACTCTTGGAATGGTGGTACGACCATGGAGTTCCTCTCGCCTTTCCTGTTGAGAGTGCCTCCTCTTGAGATGCGACGGGAACGCCGGGAATTCTTTCCCGTTGAAAGCAGGGAAAGGATCCCTCATCTCGAGCTACGAGGGGGAAACGGGGCTCCTCTGGATATGGGCGGGACCATCGTGCTTCCTCTCGAGTGGAGACGGGTATGGCGGTGAACTTCTTGACTTGCAGCAAGGGTGTGAAAGACCCTTTCGAAGTTCCAGAGGTTAGGTGTCATTAGTCTCCAGACGCCTCATCGGAAATAGGCCTAATCTCGCCTGGAAGGGAGAACTTCCTGGATTTTCTCGAGTTGCGGCAGCTGTTCTGGAGTTACGACGGGGACCTCAGGGACCCGCACTGGTGGCCTCAGGAGAGGCCAGTCCCCATGCGAGTTGCTAGGAGGCCTCTCGAGATTCCTCTCCCGTCGATACCGGGGCCAAAACCTTGTGTGGAGTCAGGGCCGGAACCGAGGATTCCTCTCAGGGGCTGACATGGATCTTTGGGTACTTCTGGAGTCTCCACAGGGGAGTCAGGCCTCGTCTCGAGCGGGGGCATGCACGTGCGCCTTCCTTCCAGGCTGTAGCAGCAATGTCACGCTTCCCTTCGCGTGGATCAAAGGATCTGTGGTTTTCCCTCGAGGCTTTCCATCGAGGCTTTCCCACAGGGCTGTCCCACGTGCCACCGTGGTGTGAGTCGATCCTGGCGTGAAAGATGAGCCAGTGCAGGGCAAAGAGGTTCCGCTGGAATGGACTGAGACATCTGGGGGACTCTTGGAATGGTGGTACGACCATGGAGTTCCTCTCGCCTTTCCTGTTGAGAATGCCTCCTTTTGAGATGCGACGGGAACCCCGGGAATTCTTTCCCGTTGAAAGCAGGGAAAGGATCCCTTATCTCGAGCTACGAGGGGGAAACGGGGCTCCTCTGGATGTGGGCGGGACCATCGTGCTTCCTCTCGAGTGGAGACGGGTATGGCGGTGAACTTCTTGAGTTGCAGCAAGGGTGTGAAAGACCCTTTCGATGTTCCAGAGGTTAGGTGTCATTAGTCTCCAGACGCCTCATCGGAAATAGGCCTCATCTCGCCTGGAAGGGAGAACTTCCTGGATTTTCTCGAGTTGCGGCAGGTGTTCTCGAGTTACGACGGGGACCTCAGGGACCCGCCCTGGTGGCCTCAGGAGAGGCCAGTCCCCATGCGAGTTGCTAGGGGGCCTCTCGGGATTCCTCTCCCGTCGATACCGGGGCCAAAAACCTTGTGTGGAGTCAGGGCCGGAACCGAGGATTCCTCTCAGGGGCTGACATGGATCTTTGGGTACTTCTGGAGTCTCCACAGGGGAGTCAGGCCTCGTCTCGAGTGGGGGCATGCACGTGCGCTTTCCTTCCAGGCTGTAGCAGCAATGTCACGCTTCCCTTCGCGTGGATCAAAGGATCTGTGGTTTTCCCTCGAGGCTTTCCCTCGAGGCTTTCCCACAGGGCTGTCCCACGTGCCACCGTGGTGTGAGTCGATCCTGGCGTGAAAGATGAGCCAGTGCAGGGCACAGAGGTTCCGCTGGAATGGACTGAGACATCTGGGGGACTCTTGGAATGGTGGTACGACCATGGAGTTCCTCTCGCCTTTCCTGTTGAGAGTGCCTCCTTTTGAGATGTGACGGGAACGCCGGGAATTCTTTCCCGTTGAAAGCAGGGAAAGGATCGCTCATCTCGAGCTACGAGGGGGAAACGGGGCTCCTCTGGATGTGGGCGGGACCATCGTGCTTCCTCTCGAGTGGACACGGGTATGGCGGTGAACTTCTTGAGTTGCAGAAAGGGTGTGAAAGACCCTTTCGAAGTTCCAGAGGTTAGGTGTCATTAGTCTCCAGACGCCTCATCGGAAATAGGGCTCATCTCGCCTGGAAGGGAGAACTTCCTGGATTTTCTCGAGTTGCGGCAGGTGCTCTCGAGTTACGACGGGGACCTCAGGGACCCGCCCTGGTGGCCTCAGGAGAGGCCAGTCCCCATGCGAGATGCTAGGGGGCCTCTCGGGATTCCTCTCCCGTCGATACCGGGGCCAAAAACTTTGTGTGGAGTCAGGTCCGGAAACGAGGATTCCTCTCAGGGGCTTACATGGATCTTTGGGTACTTCTGGAGTCTCCCCAGGGGAGTCAGGCCTCGTCTCGAGTCGGGGCATGCACGTGCGCTTTCCTTCCAGGCTGTAGCAGCAATGTCACGCTTCCCGTGGCATGGATCAAAGGATCTGTGGTTTTCCCTCGAGGCTTTCCCTCGAGGCTTTCCCACAGGGCTGTCCCACGTGCCACCGTGGTGTGAGTCGATCCTCGGCGTGAAAGATGAGCCAGTGCAGGGCAAAGAGGTTCCTCTGGAATGGACTGAGACATCTGGGGGACTCTTGGAATGGTGGTATGACCATGGAGTTCCTCTCGCCTTTCCTGTTGAGAGTGCCTCCTCTTGAGATGCGACGGGAACGCCGGGAATTCTTTCCCGTTGAAAACAGGGAAAGGATCGCTCATCTCGAGCTACGAGCGGGAAACGGGGCTCCTCTGGATGTGGGCGGGACCATCGTGCTTCCTCTCGAGTGGAGACGGGTATGGCGGTGAACTTCTTGAGTTGCAGCAAGGGTGTGAAAGACCCTTTCGAAGTTCCAGAGGTTATGTGCCATTAGTCTCCAGACGCCTCATTGGAAATAGGCCTCATCTCGCCTGGAAGGGAGAACTTCCTGGATTTTCTCGAGGTGCGGCAGGTGTTCTCGAGTTACGACGGTGACCTCAGGAACCCGCACTGGTGGCCTCAGGAGAAGCCAGTCCCCATGCGAGTTGCAAGGGGGCCTCTCGGGATTCCTCTCCCGTCGATACCGGGGCCAAAGACCTTGTGTGGAGTCAGGGCCGGAACCGAGGATTCCTCTCAGGGGCAGACATGGATCTTTGGGTACTTCTGGAGTCTCCCCAGGGGAGTCAGGCCTCGTCTCGAGTGGGGGCATGCACGTGCGCTTTCCTTCCAGGCTGTGGCAGAAATGTGACGCTTCCCGTGGCGTGGATCAAAGGATCTGTGGTTTTCCCTCGAGGCTTTCCTCGAGGCTTTCCCACAGGGCTGTCCCACGTGCCACCGTGGTGTGAGTCGATCCTCGGCGTGAAAGATGAGCCAGTGCAGGGCAAAGAGGTTCCTCTGGAATGGACTGAGACATCTGGGGGACTCTTGGAATGGTGGTACGACCATGGAGTTCCTCTCGCCTTTCCTGTTGAGAGTGCCTCCTCTTGAGATGCGACGGGAACGCCGGGAATTCTTTCCCGTTGAAAGCAGGGAAAAGATCCCTCATCTCGAGCTACGAGGGGGAAACGGGGCTCCTCTGGATGTGGGCGGGACCATCGTGCTTCCTCTCGAGTGGAGACGGGTATGGCGGTGAACTTCTTGAGTTGCAGCAAGGGTGTGAAAGACCCTTTCGAAGTTCCAGAGTTTAGGTGTCATTAGTCTCCAGACGCCTCATCGGAAATAGGCCTCATCTCGCCTGGAAGGGAGAACTTCCTGGATTTTCTCAAGTTGCGGCAGGTGTTCTCCAGTTACGACGGGGACCTCAGGGACCCGCCCTGGTGGCCTCAGGAGAGGCCAGTCTCCATGCGAGTTGCTAGGGGGCCTCTCGGTATTCCTCTCCCGTCGATACCGGGGCCAAAAACCTTGTGTGGAGTCAGGGCCGGAACCGAGGATTCCTCTCAGGGGCTGACATGGATCTTTGGGTACTTCTGGAGTCTCCCCAGGGGAATCAGGCCTCGTCTCGAGTGGGGGCATGCACGTGCGCTTTCCTTCCAGGCTGTAGCAGCAATGTCACGATTCCCGTCGCGTGCATCAAAGGATCTGTGGTTTTCCCTCAAGGCTTTCCCACAGGGCTGTCGCACGTGCCACTGTGGTGTGAGTCGATCCTCGGCGTGAAAGATGAGCCAGTGCAGGGCAAAGAGGTTCCTCTGGAATGGACTGAGACATCTGGGGGACTCTTGGAATGGTGGTACGACCATGGAGTTCCTCTCTCCTTTCCTGTTGAGAGTGCCTCCTCTTGAGATGCGACGGGAACGCCGGGAATTCTTTCCCGTTGAAAGCAGGGAAAGGATCCCTCATATTGATCTACGAGGGGGAAACGGGGCTCCTCTGGATGTGGGCGGGACCATCGTGCTTCCTCTCGAGTGGAGACGGGTATGGCGGGGAACTTCTTGAGTTGCAGCAAGGGTGTGAAAGACCCTTTCGAAGTTCCAGAGGTTAGGTGTCATTAGTCTCCAGACGCCTCATCGGAAATAGGCCTCATCTCGCCTGGAAGGGAGAACTTCCTGGATTTTCTCGAGTTGCGGCAGGTGTTCTCGAGTTACGACGGTGACCTCAGGGACCCGCCCTGGTGGCCTCAGGAGAGGCCAGTACCCATGCGAGGTGCTAGGGGACCTCTTGGGGTTCCTCTCCCGTCAATTCCGGGGCCAAAAACCTTGTGTGTAGTCAGAGCCGGAACCGAGGATTCCTCTCAGGGGCTGACATGGATCTTTGGGTACTTATGGAGTCTCCACAGGGGATTCAGGCCTCGTCTCGAGTGGGGGCATGCACGTGTGCTTTCCTTCCAGGCTGTAGCAGTAATGTCACGCTTCCCGTGGCCTGGATCAAAGGATCTGTGGTTTTCCCTCGAGGCTTTCCCTCGAGGCTTTCCCACAGGTCTGTCCCACGTGCCACCGTGGTGTGAGTCGATCCTCAGCGTGAAAGATGAGCCAGTGCAGGGCAAAGAGGTTCCTCTGGAATGGACTGAGACTTCTGGGGGACTCTTAGAATGGTGGTACGACCATGGAGTTCCTCTCGCCTTTCCTGTTGAGAGTGCCTCCTCTTGAGATGCGACGGGAACGCCGGGAATTCTTTCCCGTTGAAAGCAGGGAAAGGATCCCTCATCTCGAGCTACGAGGGGGAAACGGGGATCCTCTGGATGTGGGCGTGACCATCGTGCTTCCTCTCCAGTGGAGACGGGTATGGCGGTGAACTTCTTGAGTCGCAGCAAGGGTGTGAAAGACCCTTTCGAAGTTCCAGAGGTTAGGTGTCATTAGTCTCCAGACGCCTCATCGGAAATACGCCTCATCTCGCCTGGAAGGGAGAACTTCCTGGATTTTCTCGAGTTGCGGCAGGTGCTCTCGAGTTACGACGGGAACCTCAGGGACCCGCTCTGGTGGCCTCAGGAGAGGCCAGTCCCCATGCGAGTTGCTAGGGGGCCTCTCGGGATTCCTCTCCCGTCGATACCGGGGCCAAAAACTTTGTGTGGAGTCAGGGCCGGAAACGAGGATTCCTCTCAGGGGCTGACATGGATCTTTGGGTACTTCTGGAGTCTCCCCAGGGGAGTCAGGCCTCGTCTCGAGTGGGGGCATGCACGTGCGCTTTCCTTCCAGGCTGTAGCAGCAATGTCACGCTTCCCGTAGCGTGGATCAAAGGATCTGCGGTATTCCCTCGAGGCTTTCCCTCGAGGCTTTCCCACAGGGCTGTCCCACGTGCCACCGTGGTGTGAGTCGATCCTCGGCATGAAAGATGAGCCAGTGCAGGGCAAAGAGGTTCCTCTGGAATGGACTGAGACATCTGGGGGACTCTTGGAATGGTGGTACGACAATGGAGTTCCGCTCGCCTTTCCTGTTGAGAATGCCTCCTCTTGAGATGTGACGGGAACGCCGGGAATTCTTTCCCGTTGAAAGCAGGGAAAGGATCCCTCATCTCGAGCTACGAGGGGGAAACGGGGATCCTCTGGATGTGGGCGGGACCATCGTGCTTCCTCTCGAGTGGAGACGGGTATGGCGGTGAACTTCTTGATTCGCAGCAAAGGTGTGAAAGACCCTTTCGAAGTTCCAGAGGTTAGGTGTCATTAGTCTCCAGACGCCTCATCGGAAATAGGCCTCATCTCGCCTGGAAGGGAGAACTTCCTGGATTTTCTCGAGTTGCAGCCGGTGTTCTCGAATTACGATGGGGACCTCAGGGACCCGCCCTGGTGGCCTCAGGAGAGGCCAGTCCCCATGCGAGTTGCTAGGGGGCCTCTCGGGATTCCTCTCCCTTCGATACCGTGGCCAAAAACCTTGTGTGGAGTCAGGGCCGGAACCGAGGATTCCTCTCAGGGGCTGACATGGATCTTTGGGTACTTGTGGAGTCTCCCCAGGGGAGTCAGGCCTCGTCTCGAGTGGGGGCATGCACGTGCGCTTTCCTTCCAGGCTGTAGCAGCAATGTCACGCTTCCCGTCGCGTGGATCAAAGGATCTGTGGTTTTCCCTCGAGGCTTTCCCACAGGGCTGTCCCACGTGCCACCGTGGTGTGAGTAGATCCTCGGCGTGAAAGATGAGCCAGTGCAGGGCAAAGAGGTTCCTCTGGAATGGACTGAGACTTCTGGGGGACTCTTAGAATGGTGGTACGACCATGGAGTTCCTCTCGCCTTTCCTGTTGAGAGTGCCTCCTCTTGAGATGCGACGGGAACGCCGGGAATTCTTTCCCGTTGAAAGCAGGGAAAGGATCCCTCATCTCGAGCTACGAGGGGGAAACGGGGATCCTCTGGATGTGGGCGTGACCATCGTGCTTCCTCTCCAGTGGAGACGGGTATGGCGGTGAACTTCTTGAGTCGCAGCAAGGGTGTGAAAGACCCTTTCGAAGTTCCAGAGGTTAGGTGTCATTAGTCTCCAGACGCCTCATCGGAAATACGCCTCATCTCGCCTGGAAGGGAGAACTTCCTGGATTTTCTCGAGTTGCGGCAGGTGCTCTCGAGTTACGACGGGAACCTCAGGGACCCGCTCTGGTGGCCTCAGGAGAGGCCATTCCCCATGCGAGTTGCTAGGGGGCCTCTCGGGATTCCTCTCCCGTCGATACCGGGGCCAAAAACTTTGTGTGGAGTCAGGGCCGGAACCGAGGATTCCTCTCAGGGGCTGACATGGATCTTTGGGTACTTCTGGAGTCTCCCCAGCGGAGTCAGGCCTCGTCTCGAGTGGGGGCATGCACGTGCGCTTTCCTTCCAGGCTGTAGCAGCAATGTCACGCTTCCCGTAGCGTGGATCAAAGGATCTGCGGTATTCCCTCGAGGCTTTCCCTCGAGGCTTTCCCACAGGGCTGTCCCACGTGCCACCGTGGTGTGAGTCGATCCTCGGCATGAAAGATGAGCCAGTGCAGGGCAAAGAGGTTCCTCTGGAATGGACTGAGACATCTGGGGGACTCTTGGAATGGTGGTACGACCATGGAGTTCCTCTCGCCTTTCCTGTTGAGAATGCCTCCTCTTGAGATGCGACGGGAACGCCGGGAATTCTTTCCCGTTGAAAGCAGGGAAAGGATCCCTCATCTCGAGCTACGAGGGGGAAACGGGGATCCTCTGGATGTGGGCGGGACCATCGTGCTTCCTCTCGAGTGGAGACGGGTATGGCGGTGAACTTCTTGATTCGCAGCAAAGGTGTGAAAGACCCTTTCGAAGTTCCAGAGGTTAGGTGTCATTAGTCTCCAGACGCCTCATCGGAAATAGGCCTCATCTCGCCTGGAAGGGAGAACTTCCTGGATTTTCTCGAGTTGCAGCCGGTGTTCTCGAATTACGATGGGGACCTCAGGGACCCGCCCTGGTGGCCTCAGGAGAGGCCAGTCCCCATGCGAGTTGCTAGGGGGCCTCTCGGGATTCCTCTCCCTTCGATACCGTGGCCAAAAACCTTGTGTGGAGTCAGGGCCGGAACCGAGGATTCCTCTCAGGGGCTGACATGGATCTTTGGGTACTTGTGGAGTCTCCCCAGGGGAGTCAGGCCTCGTCTCGAGTGGGGGCATGCACGTGCGCTTTCCTTCCAGGCTGTAGCAGCAATGTCACGCTTCCCGTCGCGTTGATCAAAGGATCTGTGGTTTTCCCTCGAGGCTTTCCCACAGGGCTGTCCCACGTGCCACCGTGGTGTGAGTAGATCCTCGGCGTGAAAGATGAGCCAGTGCAGGGCAAAGAGGTTCCTCTGGAATGGACTGAGACATCTGGGGGACTCTTGGAATGGTGGTACGACCATGGAGTTCCTCTCTCCTTTCCTGTTGAGAGTGCCTCCTCTTGAGATGCGACGGGAACGCCGGGAATTCTTTCCCGTTGAAAGCAGGGAAAGGATCCCTCATATTGATCTACGAGGGGGAAACGGGGCTCCTCTGGATGTGGGCGGGACCATCGTGCTTCCTCTCGAGTGGAGACGGGTATGGCGGGGAACTTCTTGAGTTGCAGCAAGGGTGTGAAAGACCCTTTCGAAGTTCCAGAGGTTAGGTGTCATTAGTCTCCAGACGCCTCATCGGAAATAGGCCTCATCTCGCCTGGAAGGGAGAACTTCCTGGATTTTCTCGAGTTGCGGCAGGTGTTCTCGAGTTACGACGGTGACCTCAGGGACCCGCCCTGGTGGCCTCAGGAGAGGCCAGTACCCATGCGAGGTGCTAGGGGACCTCTTGGGGTTCCTCTCCCGTCAATTCCGGGGCCAAAAACCTTGTGTGTAGTCAGAGCCGGAACCGAGGATTCCTCTCAGGGGCTGACATGGATCTTTGGGTACTTGTGGAGTCTCCACAGGGGATTCAGGCCTCGTCTCGAGTGGGGGCATGCACGTGTGCTTTCCTTCCAGGCTGTAGCAGTAATGTCACGCTTCCCGTGGCCTGGATCAAAGGATCTGTGGTTTTCCCTCGAGGCTTTCCCTCGAGGCTTTCCCACAGGTCTGTCCCACGTGCCACCGTGGTGTGAGTCGATCCTCAGCGTGAAAGATGAGCCAGTGCAGGGCAAAGAGGTTCCTCTGGAATGGACTGAGACTTCTGGGGGACTCTTAGAATGGTGGTACGACCATGGAGTTCCTCTCGCCTTTCCTGTTGAGAGTGCCTCCTCTTGAGATGCGACGGGAACGCCGGGAATTCTTTCCCGTTGAAAGCAGGGAAAGGATCCCTCATCTCGAGCTACGAGGGGGAAACGGGGATCCTCTGGATGTGGGCGTGACCATCGTGCTTCCTCTCCAGTGGAGACGGGTATGGCGGTGAACTTCTTGAGTCGCAGCAAGGGTGTGAAAGACCCTTTCGAAGTTCCAGAGGTTAGGTGTCATTAGTCTCCAGACGCCTCATCGGAAATACGCCTCATCTCGCCTGGAAGGGAGAACTTCCTGGATTTTCTCGAGTTGCGGCAGGTGCTCTCGAGTTACGACGGGAACCTCAGGGACCCGCTCTGGTGGCCTCAGGAGAGGCCAGTCCCCATGCGAGTTGCTAGGGGGCCTCTCGGGATTCCTCTCCCGTCGATACCGGGGCCAAAAACTTTGTGTGGAGTCAGGGCCGGAAACGAGGATTCCTCTCAGGGGCTGACATGGATCTTTGGGTACTTCTGGAGTCTCCCCAGGGGAGTCAGGCCTCGTCTCGAGTGGGGGCATGCACGTGCGCTTTCCTTCCAGGCTGTAGCAGCAATGTCACGCTTCCCGTAGCGTGGATCAAAGGATCTGCGGTATTCCCTCGAGGCTTTCCCTCGAGGCTTTCCCACAGGGCTGTCCCACGTGCCACCGTGGTGTGAGTCGATCCTCGGCATGAAAGATGCGCCAGTGCAGGGCAAAGAGGTTCCTCTGGAATGGACTGAGACATCTGGGGGACTCTTGGAATGGTGGTACGACCATGGAGTTCCGCTCGCCTTTCCTGTTGAGAATGCCTCCTCTTGAGATGTGACGGGAACGCCGGGAATTCTTTCCCGTTGAAAGCAGGGAAAGGATCCCTCATCTCGAGCTACGAGGGGGAAACGGGGATCCTCTGGATGTGGGCGGGACCATCGTGCTTCCTCTCGAGTGGAGACGGGTATGGCGGTGAACTTCTTGATTCGCAGCAAAGGTGTGAAAGACCCTTTCGAAGTTCCAGAGGTTAGGTGTCATTAGTCTCCAGACGCCTCATCGGAAATAGGCCTCATCTCGCCTGGAAGGGAGAACTTCCTGGATTTTCTCGAGTTGCAGCCGGTGTTCTCGAATTACGATGGGGACCTCAGGGACCCGCCCTGGTGGCCTCAGGAGAGGCCAGTCCCCATGCGAGTTGCTAGGGGGCCTCTCGGGATTCCTCTCCCTTCGATACCGTGGCCAAAAACCTTGTGTGGAGTCAGGGCCGGAACCGAGGATTCCTCTCAGGGGCTGACATGGATCTTTGGGTACTTGTGGAGTCTCCCCAGGGGAGTCAGGCCTCGTCTCGAGTGGGGGCATGCACGTGCGCTTTCCTTCCAGGCTGTAGCAGCAATGTCACGCTTCCCGTCGCGTGGATCAAAGGATCTGTGGTTTTCCCTCGAGGCTTTCCCACAGGGCTGTCCCACGTGCCACCGTGGTGTGAGTAGATCCTCGGCGTGAAAGATGAGCCAGTGCAGGGCAAAGAGGTTCCTCTGGAATGGACTGAGACTTCTGGGGGACTCTTAGAATGGTGGTACGACCATGGAGTTCCTCTCGCCTTTCCTGTTGAGAGTGCCTCCTCTTGAGATGCGACGGGAACGCCGGGAATTCTTTCCCGTTGAAAGCAGGGAAAGGATCCCTCATCTCGAGCTACGAGGGGGAAACGGGGATCCTCTGGATGTGGGCGTGACCATCGTGCTTCCTCTCCAGTGGAGACGGGTATGGCGGTGAACTTCTTGAGTCGCAGCAAGGGTGTGAAAGACCCTTTCGAAGTTCCAGAGGTTAGGTGTCATTAGTCTCCAGACGCCTCATCGGAAATACGCCTCATCTCGCCTGGAAGGGAGAACTTCCTGGATTTTCTCGAGTTGCGGCAGGTGCTCTCGAGTTACGACGGGAACCTCAGGGACCCGCTCTGGTGGCCTCAGGAGAGGCCATTCCCCATGCGAGTTGCTAGGGGGCCTCTCGGGATTCCTCTCCCGTCGATACCGGGGCCAAAAACTTTGTGTGGAGTCAGGGCCGGAACCGAGGATTCCTCTCAGGGGCTGACATGGATCTTTGGGTACTTCTGGAGTCTCCCCAGCGGAGTCAGGCCTCGTCTCGAGTGGGGGCATGCACGTGCGCTTTCCTTCCAGGCTGTAGCAGCAATGTCACGCTTCCCGTAGCGTGGATCAAAGGATCTGCGGTATTCCCTCGAGGCTTTCCCTCGAGGCTTTCCCACAGGGCTGTCCCACGTGCCACCGTGGTGTGAGTCGATCCTCGGCATGAAAGATGAGCCAGTGCAGGGCAAAGAGGTTCCTCTGGAATGGACTGAGACATCTGGGGGACTCTTGGAATGGTGGTACGACCATGGAGTTCCTCTCGCCTTTCCTGTTGAGAATGCCTCCTCTTGAGATGCGACGGGAACGCCGGGAATTCTTTCCCGTTGAAAGCAGGGAAAGGATCCCTCATCTCGAGCTACGAGGGGGAAACGGGGATCCTCTGGATGTGGGCGGGACCATCGTGCTTCCTCTCGAGTGGAGACGGGTATGGCGGTGAACTTCTTGATTCGCAGCAAAGGTGTGAAAGACCCTTTCGAAGTTCCAGAGGTTAGGTGTCATTAGTCTCCAGACGCCTCATCGGAAATAGGCCTCATCTCGCCTGGAAGGGAGAACTTCCTGGATTTTCTCGAGTTGCAGCCGGTGTTCTCGAATTACGATGGGGACCTCAGGGACCCGCCCTGGTGGCCTCAGGAGAGGCCAGTCCCCATGCGAGTTGCTAGGGGGCCTCTCGGGATTCCTCTCCCTTCGATACCGTGGCCAAAAACCTTGTGTGGAGTCAGGGCCGGAACCGAGGATTCCTCTCAGGGGCTGACATGGATCTTTGGGTACTTGTGGAGTCTCCCCAGGGGAGTCAGGCCTCGTCTCGAGTGGGGGCATGCACGTGCGCTTTCCTTCCAGGCTGTAGCAGCAATGTCACGCTTCCCGTCGCGTTGATCAAAGGATCTGTGGTTTTCCCTCGAGGCTTTCCCACAGGGCTGTCCCACGTGCCACCGTGGTGTGAGTAGATCCTCGGCGTGAAAGATGAGCCAGTGCAGGGCAAAGAGGTTCCTCTGGAATGGACTGAGACATCTGGGGGACTCTTGGAATGGTGGTACGACCATGGAGTTCCTCTCGCCTTTCCTGTTTAGAGTGCCTCCTCTTGAGATGCGACGGGAACGCCGGCAATTCTTTCCCGTGGAAAGCAGGGAAAGGATCCCTCATCTCGAGCTACGAGGGGGACACGGGGCTCCTCTGGATCTGGGCGGGACCATCGTGCTTCCCTTCGAGTGGAGACGGGTATGGCGGTGAACTTCTTGAGTTGCAGCAAGGGTGTGAAAGACCCTTTCGAAGTTCCAGAGGTTAGGTGTCATTAGTCTCCAGACGCCTCATCGGAAATAGGCCTCATCTCGCCTGGAAGGGAGAACTTCCTGGATTTTCTCGAGTTGCGGCAGGTGTTCTCGAGTTACGACGGGGACCTCAGGGACCTGCCCTGGTGGCCTCAGGAGAGGCCAGTCCCCATGCGAGTTGCTAGGGGGCCTCTTGGGGTTCCTCTCCCGTCAATTCCGGGGCCATAAACCTTGTGTGTAGTCAGGGCCGGAACCGAGGATTCCTCTCAGGGGCTGACATGGATCTTTGGGTACTTCTGGAGTCTCCCCAGGGGAGTCAGGCCTCGTCTCGAGTGGGGGCATGCACGTGCGCTTTCCTTCGAGGCTGTAGCAGCAATGTCACGCTTCTTGTGGCGTGGATCAAAGGATCTGTGGTTTTCCCTCGAGGCTTTCCCTCGAGGCTTTCCCACAGGTCTGTCCCACGTGCCACCGTGGTGTGAGTCGATCCTCGGCGTGAAAGATGAGCCAGTGCAGGGCAAAGAGGTTCCTCTGGAATGGACTGAGACTTCTGGGGGACTCTTAGAATGGTGGTACGACCATGGAGTTCCTCTCGCCTTTCCTGTTGAGAGTGCCTCCTCTTGAGATGCGACGGGAACGCCGGGAATTCTTTCCCGTTGAAAGCAGGGAAAGGATCCCTCATCTCGAGCTACGAGGGGGAAACGGGGATCCTCTGGATGTGGGCGTGACCATCGTGCTTCCTCTCCAGTGGAGACGGGTATGGCGGTGAACTTCTTGAGTCGCAGCAAGGGTGTGAAAGACCCTTTCGAAGTTCCAGAGGTTAGGTGTCATTAGTCTCCAGACGCCTCATCGGAAATACGCCTCATCTCGCCTGGAAGGGAGAACTTCCTGGATTTTCTCGAGTTGCGGCAGGTGCTCTCGAGTTACGACGGGAACCTCAGGGACCCGCTCTGGTGGCCTCAGGAGAGGCCAGTCCCCATGCGAGTTGCTAGGGGGCCTCTCGGGATTCCTCTCCCGTCGATACCGGGGCCAAAAACTTTGTGTGGAGTCAGGGCCGGAAACGAGGATTCCTCTCAGGGGCTGACATGGATCTTTGGGTACTTCTGGAGTCTCCCCAGGGGAGTCAGGCCTCGTCTCGAGTGGGGGCATGCACGTGCGCTTTCCTTCCAGGCTGTAGCAGCAATGTCACTCTTCCCGTAGCGTGGATCAAAGGATCTGCGGTATTCCCTCGAGGCTTTCCCTCGAGGCTTTCCCACAGGGCTGTCCCACGTGCCACCGTGGTGTGAGTCGATCCTCGGCATGAAAGATGAGCCAGTGCAGGGCAAAGAGGTTCCTCTGGAATGGACTGAGACATCTGGGGGACTCTTGGAATGGTGGTACGACCATGGAGTTCCGCTCGCCTTTCCTGTTGAGAATGCCTCCTCTTGAGATGCGACGGGAACGCCGGGAATTCTTTCCCGTTGAAAGCAGGGAAAGGATCCCTCATCTCGAGCTACGAGGGGGAAACGGGGATCCTCTGGATGTGGGCGGGACCATCGTGCTTCCTCTCGAGTGGAGACGGGTATGGCGGTGAACTTCTTGATTCGCAGCAAAGGTGTGAAAGACCCTTTCGAAGTTCCAGAGGTTAGGTGTCATTAGTCTCCAGACGCCTCATCGGAAATAGGCCTCATCTCGCCTGGAAGGGAGAACTTCCTGGATTTTCTCGAGTTGCAGCCGGTGTTCTCGAATTACGATGGGGACCTCAGGGACCCGCCCTGGTGGCCTCAGGAGAGGCCAGTCCCCAGGCGAGTTGCTAGGGGGCCTCTCGGGATTCCTCTCCCTTCGATACCGTGGCCAAAAACCTTGTGTGGTGTCAGGGCCGGAACCGAGGATTCCTCTCAGGGGCTGACATGGATCTTTGGGTACTTGTGGAGTCTCCCCAGGGGAGTCAGGCCTCGTCTCGAGTGGGGGCATGCACGTGCGCTTTCCTTCCAGGCTGTAGCAGCAATGTCACGCTTCCCGTCGCGTGGATCAAAGGATCTGTGGTTTTCCCTCGAGGCTTTCCCACAGGGCTGTCCCACGTGCCACCGTGGTGTGAGTAGATCCTCGGCGTGAAAGATGAGCCAGTGCAGGGCAAAGAGGTTCCTCTGGAATGGACTGAGACTTCTGGGGGACTCTTAGAATGGTGGTACGACCATGGAGTTCCTCTCGCCTTTCCTGTTGAGAGTGCCTCCTCTTGAGATGCGGCGGGAACGCCGGGAATTCTTTCCCGTTGAAAGCAGGGAAAGGATCCCTCATCTCGAGCTACGAGGGGGAAACGGGGATCCTCTGGATGTGGGCGTGACCATCGTGCTTCCTCTCCAGTGGAGACGGGTATGGCGGTGAACTTCTTGAGTCGCAGCAAGGGTGTGAAAGACCCTTTCGAAGTTCCAGAGGTTAGGTGTCATTAGTCTCCAGACGCCTCATCGGAAATACGCCTCATCTCGCCTGGAAGGGAGAACTTCCTGGATTTTCTCGAGTTGCGGCAGGTGCTCTCGAGTTACGACGGGAACCTCAGGGACCCGCTCTGGTGGCCTCAGGAGAGGCCAGTCCCCATGCGAGTTGCTAGGGGGCCTCTCGGGATTCCTCTCCCATCGATACCGGGGCCAAAAACTTTGTGTGGAGTCAGGGCCGGAACCGAGGATTCCTCTCAGGGGCTGACATGGATCTTTGGGTACTTCTGGAGTCTCCCCAGGGGAGTCAGGCCTCGTCTCGAGTGGGGGCATGCACGTGCGCTTTCCTTCCAGGCTGTAGCAGCAATGTCACGCTTCCCGTCGCGTGGATCAAAGGATCTGCGGTATTCCCTCGAGGCTTTCCCTCGAGGCTTTCCCACAGGGCTGTCCCACGTGCCACCGTGGTGTGAGTCGATCCTCGGCATGAAAGATGAGCCAGTGCAGGGCAAAGAGGTTCCTCTGGAATGGACTGAGACATCTGGGGGACTCTTGGAATGGTGGTACGACCATGGAGTTCCTCTCGCCTTTCCTGTTGAGAATGCCTCCTCTTGAGATGCGACGGGAACGCCGGGAATTCTTTCCCGTTGAAAGCAGGGAAAGGATCCCTCATCTCGAGCTACGAGGGGGAAACGGGGATCCTCTGGATGTGGGCGGGACCATCGTGCTTCCTCTCGAGTGGAGACGGGTATGGCGGTGAACTTCTTGATTCGCAGCAAAGGTGTGAAAGACCCTTTCGAAGTTCCAGAGGTTAGGTGTCATTAGTCTCCAGACGCCTCATCGGAAATAGGCCTCATCTCGCCTGGAAGGGAGAACTTCCTGGATTTTCTCGAGTTGCAGCCGGTGTTCTCGAATTACGATGGGGACCTCAGGGACCCGCCCTGGTGGCCTCAGGAGAGGCCAGTCCCCATGCGAGTTGCTAGGGGGCCTCTCGGGATTCCTCTCCCTTCGATACCGTGGCCAAAAACCTTGTGTGGAGTCAGGGCCGGAACCGAGGATTCCTCTCAGGGGCTGACATGGATCTTTGGGTACTTGTGGAGTCTCCCCAGGGGAGTCAGGCCTCGTCTCGAGTGGGGGCATGCACGTGCGCTTTCCTTCCAGGCTGTAGCAGCAATGTCACGCTTCCCGTCGCGTGGATCAAAGGATCTGTGGTTTTCCCTCGAGGCTTTCCCACAGGGCTGTCCCACGTGCCACCGTGGTGTGAGTAGATCCTCGGCGTGAAAGATGAGCCAGTGCAGGGCAAAGAGGTTCCTCTGGAATGGACTGAGACATCTGGGGGACTCTTGCAATGGTGGTACGACCATGGAGTTCCTCTCGCCTTTCCTGTTTAGAGTGCCTCCTCTTGAGATGCGACGGGAACGCCGGCAATTCTTTCCCGTGGAAAGCAGGGAAAGGATCCCTCATCTCGAGCTACGAGGGGGACACGGGGCTCCTCTGGATCTGGGCGGGACCATCGTGCTTCCCTTCGAGTGGAGACGGGTATGGCGGTGAACTTCTTGAGTTGCAGCAAGGGTGTGAAAGACCCTTTCGAAGTTCCAGAGGTTAGGTGTCATTAGTCTCCAGACGCCTCATCGGAAATAGGCCTCATCTCGCCTGGAAGGGAGAACTTCCTGGATTTTCTCGAGTTGCGGCAGGTGTTCTCGAGTTACGACGGGGACCTCAGGGACCTGCCCTGGTGGCCTCAGGAGAGGCCAGTCCCCATGCGAGTTGCTAGGGGGCCTCTTGGGGTTCCTCTCCCGTCAATTCCGGGGCCATAAACCTTGTGTGTAGTCAGGGCCGGAACCGAGGATTCCTCTCAGGGGCTGACATGGATCTTTGGGTACTTCTGGAGTCTCCCCAGGGGAGTCAGGCCTCGTCTCGATTGGGGGCATGCACGTGCGCTTTCCTTCGAGGCTGTAGCAGCAATGTCACGCTTCTTGTGGCGTGGATCAAAGGATCTGTGGTTTTCCCTCGAGGCTTTCCCTCGAGGCTTTCCCACAGGGCTGTCCCACGTGCCACCGTGGTGTGAGTCGATCCTAGGCGTGAAAGATGAGCCAGTGCAGGGCAAAGAGGTTCCTCTGGAATGGACTGAGACATCTGGGGGACTCTTGGCATGGTGGTACGACCATGGAGTTCCTCTCGCCTTTCCTGTTGAGAGTGCCTCCTCTTGAGATGCGATGGGAACGCTGGGAATTCTTTCCCGTTGAAAGCAGGGAAAGGATCCCTCATCTCGAGCTACGAGGGGGAAACGGGGCTCCTCTGGATGTGGGCGGGACCATCGTGCTTCCTCTCGAGTGGAGACGGGTATGGCGGTGAACTTCTTGAGTTGCAGCAAGGGTGTGAAAGACCCTTTCGAAGTTGCAGAGTTTAGGTGTCATTAGTCTCCAGATGCCTCATCGGAAATAGGCCTCATCTCGCCTGGAAGGGAGAACTTCCTGGATATTCTCGAGTTGCGGCAGGTGTTCTCGAGTTACGACGGGGACCTCAGGGACCCGTCCTGGTGGCCTCAGGAGAGGCCAGTCCCCATGCGAGTTGCTAGGGGGCCTCTCGGGATTTCTCTCTCGTCGATACCGGGGCCAAAAACCTTGTGTGGAGTCAGGGCCGGAACCGAGGATTCCTCTCATGGGTGACATGGATCTTTGGGTACTTCTGGAGTCTCCCCAGGGGAGTCAGGCCTCGTCTCGAGTGGGGGCATGCACGTGCGCTTTCCTTCCAGGCTGTAGCAGCAATGTCACGCTTCCCGTCGCGTGGATCAAAGGATCTGTGGTTTTCCCTCGAGGCTTTCCCTCGAGGCTTTCCCACAGGGCTGTCCCACGTGCCACCGTGGTGTGAGTCGATCCTAGGCGTGAAAGATGAGCCAGTGCAGGGCAAAGAGGTTCCTCTGGAATGGACTGAGACATCTGGGGGACTCTTGGAATGATGGTACGACCATGGAGTTCCTCTCGCCTTTCCTGTCGAGAGTGCCTCCTCTTGAGATGCGACGGGAACGCCGGGAATTCTTTCCCGTTGAATGCAGGGAAAGGATCCCTCATCTCGAGCTACGAGGGGGAAACGGGGCTCCTCTGGATGTGGGCGGGACCGTCGTGCTTCCTCTCGAGTGGAGACGGGTATGGCGGTGAACTTCTTGAGTTGCAGCAAGGGTGTGAAAGACCCTTTCGAAGTTCCAGAGGTTAGGTGTCATTAGTCTCCAGACGCCTCATCGGAAATAGGCCTCATCTCGCCTGGAAGGGAGAACTTCCTGGATTTTCTCGAGTTGCGGCAGGTGTTCTCGAGTTACGACGGGGACCTCAGGGACCCGCTCTGATGGCCTCAGGAGAGGCCAGGCCCATGCGAGTTGCTAGGGGGCCTCTCGGGATTCCTCTCCCGTGGATACCGGGTCCAAAAACCTTGTGTGGATTCAGGGCCGGAACCGAGGATTCCTCTCAGGGGTGACATGGATCTTTGGGTACTTGTGGAGTCTCCCGAGGGGAGTCAGGCCTCGTCTCGAGTGGGGGCATGCACGTGCGCTTTCCTTCCAGGCTGTAGCAGCAATGTCACGCTTCCCGTCGCGTGGATCACAGGATCTGTGGTTTTCCCCCGAGGCTTTCCCACAGGGCTGTCCCACGTGCCACCGTGGTGTGAGTCGATCCTCGGCGTGAAAGATGAGCCAGTGCAGGGCAAAGAGGTTCCTCTGGAATGGACTGAGACATCTGGGGGACTCTTGGAATGGTGGTACGACCATGGAGTTCCTCTCGCCTTTCCTGTTGAGAGTGCCTCCTCTTGAGATGCGACGGGAACGCCGGGAATTCTTTCCCGTTGGAAGCAGGGAAAGGATCGCTCATCTCGAGCTAGGATGGGGAAACTGGGCTCCTCTGGATGTGGGCGGGACCATCGTGCTTCCTCTAGAGTGGAGACGGGTATGGCGGTGAACTTCTTGAGTTGCAGCAAGGGTGTGAAAGACCTTTTCGAAGTTCCAGAGGTTAGGTGTCATTAGTCTCCAGACGCCTCATCGGAAATAGGCCTTATCTCGCCTGGAAGGGAGAACTTCCTGGATTTTCTCGAGTTGCGGCAGGTGCTCTCGAGTTACGACGGGGACCTCAGGGACCCGCCCTGATGGCCTCAGGAGAGGCCAGTCCCCATGCGAGTTGCTAGGGGGCCTCTCGGGATTCCTCTCCCATCGATACCGGGGCCAAAAACCTTGTGTGGAGTCAGGGCCGGAAACGAGGATTCCTCTCAGGGGCTGACATGGATCTTTGGGTACTTCTGGAGTCTCCCCAGGGGAGTCAGGCCTCGGCTCGAGTTGGGGCATGCACTTGCGCTTTCCTTCCAGGCTGTAGCAGCAATGTCACGCTTCCCGAGGCGTGGATCAAAGGATCTGTGGTTTTCCCTCGAGGCTTTCCCTCGAGGCTTTCCCACAGGGCTGTCCCACGTGCCACCGTGGTGTGAGTCGATCCTAGGCGTGAAAGATGAGCCAGTGCAGGGCAAAGAGTTTCCTCTGGAATAGACTGAGACATCTGGGGGACTCTTGGAATGGTGGTGCGACCATGGAGTTCCTCTCGCCTTTCCTGTTGAGAGTGCCTCCTCTTGAGTTGCGACGGGAACGCCGGGAATTCTTTCCCGTTGAAAGCAGGGAAAGGATCCCTCATCTCGAGCTCCGAGGGGGAAACGGGGCTCCTCTGGATGTGGGCGGGACCATCGTGCTTCCTCTCGAGTGGAGACGGGTATGGCGGTGAACTTCTTGAGTTGCAGCAAGGGTGTGAAAGACCCTTTCGAAGTTCCAGATGTTAGGTGTCATTAGTCTCCAGACGCCTCATCGGAAATAGGCCTCATCTCGCCTGAAATGGGGAACTTCCTGGAATTTCTCGAGTTGTGGCAGGTGTTCTCGAGTTACGACGGGGACCTCAGGGACCCGCCCTGGTGGCCTCAGGAGAGGCCAGTCCCCATGCGAGTTGCTAGGCGGCCTCTCGGGATTCCTCTCCCGTCGATACCGGGGCCAAAAACCTTGTGTGGAGTCAGGGCCGGAACCGAGGATTCCTCTCAGGGGCTGACATGGATCTTTGGGTACTTCTGGAGTCTCCCCAGGGAGTCAGGCCTCGTCTCGAGTCTGGGCATGCACGTGCACTTTCCTTCCAGGCTGTAGCAGCAATGTCACGCTTCCCGTGGCGTGGATCAAAGGATCTGTGGTTTTCCCTCGAGGCTTTCCCTCGAGGCTTTCCCACAGGGCTGTCCCACGTGCCACCGTGGTGTGAGTCGATCCTCGGCGTGAAAGATGAGCCAGTGCAGGGCAAAGAGGTTCCTCTGGAATGGACTGAGACATCTGGGGGACTCTTGGAATGGTGGTACGACCATGGAGTTCCTCTCGCCTTTCCTGTTGAGAGTGCCTCCGCTTGAGATGCGACGGGAACGCCGGGAATTCTTTCCCATTGAAAGCAGGGAAAGGATTCCTCATCTCGAGCTACGAGGGGGAAAGGGGGCTCCTCGGGATGTGGGCGGGACGATCGTTCTTCCTCTCGAGTGGAGACGGGTATGGCGGTGAACTTTTTGAGTTGCAGCAAGGGTGTGAAAGACCCTTTCGAAGTTCCAGAGGTTAGGTGTCATTAGTCTCCAGACGCCTCATCGGAAATAAGCCTCATCTCGCCTGGAAGGGGGAACTTCCTGGAATTTCTCGAGTTGCGGATGGTGTTCTCGAGTTACGACGGGGACCTCAGGGACCCGCCCTGGAGGCCTCAGGAGAGGCCAGTCCCCATGCGAGTTGCTAGGGGGCCTCTCGGGATTCCTCTCCCGTCGATACCGGGGCCAAAAACCTTGTGTGGAGTCAGGGCCTGAACCGAGGATTCCTCTCAGGGGCTGACATGGATCTTTGGGTACTTCTGGAGTCTCCCCAGGGGAGTCAGGCTTCGGCTCGAGTGGGGGCATGCACTTGCGCTTTCCTTCCAGGCTGTAGCAGCAATGTCACGCTTCCCGTGGCGTGGATCAAAGGATCTGTGGTTTTCCCTCGAGGCTTTCCCTCGAGGCTTTCCCACAGGGCTGTCCCACGAGCCACCGTGGTGTGAGTCGATCCTCCGCGTGAAAGATGAGCCAGTGTAGGGCAAAGAGCTTCCTCTGGAATGGACTGAGACATCTGGGGGACTCGTGGAATGGTGGTACGACCATGGAGTTCCTCTCGCCTTTCCTGTTGAGAGTGCTTCCTCTTGAGATGAGACGGGAACGCCGGGAAGTCTTTCCCGTTGAAAGCAGGGAAAGGATCCCTCATCTCGAGCTACGAGGGGGAAACGGGGCTCCTCTGGATGGGGGCGGGACTATCGTGCTTCCTCTCGAGTGGAGACGGGTATGGCGGTGAACTTCTTGAGTTGCAGCAAGGGTGTGAAAGACCCTTTCGAAGTTCCAGAGGTTAGGTGTCATTAGTCTCCAGACGCCTCATCGGAAATAGGCCTCTTCTCGCCTGGAAAGGAGAACTTCCTGGATTTTCTCGAGTTGCGGCAGGTGTTCTCGAGTTACGACGGGGACCTCAGGGACCCGCCCTGGTGGCCTCAGGAGAGGCCTGTCCCCATGCGAGTTGCTAGGGGGCCTCTCGGGATTCCTCTCCCGTCGATACCGGGGCCAAAAACCTTGTGTGGCGTCAGGGCCGGAACCGAGGATTCCTCTCAGGGGCTGATATGGATCTTTGGGTACTTCTGTAGTCTCGCCAGGGGAGACAGGCCTCGTCTCGAGTGGGGGCATGCACGTGCACTTTCCTTCCAGGCTGTAGCAGCAATGTCACGCTTCCCGTCGCAAGGATCAAAGGATCTGTGGTTTTCCCTCGAGGCTTTCCCTCGAGGCTTTCCCACAGGGCTGTCCCACGTACCACCGTGGTGTGAGTCGATCCTCGGCGTGAAAGATGAGCCAGTGCAAGGCAAAGAGTTTCCTATGGAATGGACTGAGACATCTGGGGGACTCTTGGAATGGTGGTACGACCATGGAGTTCCTCTCGCCTTTGCTGTTGAGAGTGCCTCCTCTTGAGATGGGACGGGAATACCGGGAATTCTTTCCCGTTGAAAGCAGGGAAAGGATTCCTCATCTCGAGCTACGAGGGGGAAACGGGGCTCCTCTGGATGTGGGCGGGACCATCGTGCTTCCTCTCTAGTGGAGCCGGGTATGGCGGTGAACTTCTTGAGTTGCAGCAAGGGTGTGAAAGACCCTTTCGAAGTTCCAGAGGTTAGGTGTCATTAGTCTCCAGACGCCTCATCGGAAATAGGCCTCATCTCGCCTGGAAGGGAGAACTTCCTGGATTTTCTCGAGTTGCGGCAGGTGTTCTCGAGTTACGACGGGGACCTCAGGGACCCGCCCTGGTGGCCTCAGGAGAGGCCAGTCCCCATGCGAGTTGCTAGGGGGCCTCTCGGGATTCCTCTCCCGTCGATACCGGGGCCAAAAACCTTGTGTGGAGTCAGGGCCGGAACCGAGGATTCCTCTCAGGGGCTGACATGGATCTGTGGGTACTTCTGGAGTCTCCCCATGGGAGTCAGGCCTCGTCTCGAGTGGGGGCATGCACGTGCGCTTTCCTTCCAGGCTGTAGCAGCAATGTCACGCTTCCCGTCGCGTGGATCAAAGGATCTGTGGTTTTCCCTCGAGGCTTTCCCTCGAGGCTTTCCCACAGGGCTGTCCCACGTGCCACCGTGGTGTGAGTCGATCCTCGGCGTGAAAGATGTGCCAGTGCAGGGCAAAGAGGTTCCTCTGGAATGGACTGAGACATCTGGGGGACTCTTGGAATGGTGGTACGACCATGGAGTTCCTCTCGCCTTTCCTGTTGAGAGTGCCTCCTCTTGAGATGCGACGGGAACGCCGGGAATTCTTTCCCGTTGAAAGCAGGGAAAGGATCCCTCATCTCGAGCTACGAGGGGGAAACGGGGCTCCTCTGGATGTGGGCGGGACCATCGTGCTTCCTCTCGAGTGGAGACGGGTGTGGCGGTGAACTTCTTGAGTTGCAGCAAGGGTGTGAAAGACCCTTTCGAAGTTCCAGAGGTTAGGTGTCATTAGTCTCCAGACGCCTCATCGGAAATAGGCCTCATCTCGCCTGGAAGGGGGAACTTCCTGGAATTTCTCGAGTTGTGGCAGGTGTTCTCGAGTTACGACGGGGACCTCAGGGACCCGCCCTGGTGGCCTCAGGAGATGCCAGTCCCCATGCGAGTTGCTAGGGGGCCTCTCGGGATTCCTCTCCCGTCGATACCGGGGCCAAAAACCTTGTGTGGAGTCAGGGCCTGAACCGAGGATTCCTCTCAGGGGCTGACATGGATCTTTGGGTACTTCTGGAGTCTCCCCAGGGGAGTCAGGCCTCGTCTCGAGTCGGGGCATGCACGTGCACTTTCCTTCCAGGCTGTAGCAGCAATGTCACGCTTCCCGTGGCGTGGATCAAAGGATCTGTGGTTTTCCCTCGAGGCTTTCCCTCGAGGCTTTCCCACAGGGCTGTCCCACGTGCCACCGTGGTGTGAGTCGATCCTCGGCGTGAAAGATGAGCCAGTGCAGGGCAAAGAGGTTCCTCTGGAATGGACTGAGATATCTGGGGGACTCATGGAATGGTGGTACGACCATGGAGTTCCTCTCGCCTTTCCTGTTGAGAGTGCCTCCGCTTGAGATGCGACGGGAACGCCGGGAATTCTTTCCCATTGAAAGCAGGGAAAGGATTCCTCATCTCGAGCTACGAGGGGGAAAGGGGGCTCCTCTGGATGTGGGCGGGACGATCGTGCTTCCTCTCGAGTGGAGACGGGTATGGCGGTGAACTTCTTGAGTTGCAGCAAGGGTGTGAAAGACCCTTTCGAAGTTCCAGAGGTTAGGTGTCATTAGTCTCCAGACGCCTCATCGGAAATAGGCCTCATCTCGCCTGGAAGGGGGAACTTCCTGGAATTTCTAGAGTTGCGGCAGGTGTTCTCGAGTTACGACGGGGACCTCAGGGACCCGCCCTGGTGGCCTCAGGAGAGGCCAGTCCCCATGCGAGTTGCTAGGGGGCCTCTCGGGATTCCTCTCCCGTCGATACCGGGGCCAAAAACCTTGTGTGGAGTCAGGGCCGGAACCGAGGATTCCTCTCACGGGCTGACATGGATCTTTGGGTACTTCTGGAGTCTCCCCAGGGGAGTCAGGCCTCGTCTCGAGTCGGGGCATGCACGTGCACTTTCCTTCCAGGCTGTAGCAGCAATGTCACGCTTCCCGTGGCGTGGATCAAAGGATCTGTGGTTTTCCCTCGAGGCTTTCCCTCGAGGCTTTCCCACAGGGCTGTCCCACGTGCCACCGTGGTGTGAGTCGATCCTCGGCGTGAAAGATGAGCCAGTGCAGGGCAAAGAGCTTCCTCTGGAATGGACTGAGACATCTGGGGGACTCTTGGAATGGTGGTACGACCATGGAGTTCCTCTCGCCTTTCCTGTTGAGAGTGCCTCCGCTTGAGATGCGACGGGAACGCCGGGAACTCTTTCCCATTGAAAGCAGGGAAAGGATTCCTCATCTCGAGCTACGAGGGGGAAAGGGGGCTCCTCTGGATGTGGGCGGGACGATCGTGCTTCCTCTCGAGTGGAGACGGGTATGGCGGTGAACTTCTTGAGTAGCAGCAAGGGTGTGAAAGACCCTTTCGAAGTTCCAGAGGTTAGGTGTCATTAGTCTCCAGACGCCTCATCGGAAATAGGCCTCATCCTGCCTGGAAGGGAGAACTTCCTGGATTTTCTCGAGTTGCGGCAGGTGTTCTCGAGTTACGACGGGGACCTCAGGGACCCGCCCTGGTGGCCTCAGGAGAGGCCAGTCCCCATGCGAGTTGCTAGGGGGCCTCTCGGGATTCCTCTCCCGTCGATACCCGGGCCAAAAACCTTGTGTGGAGTCAGGGCCGGAACCGAGGATTCCTCTCACGGGCTGATATGGATCTTTGGGTACTTCTGGTGTCTCGCCAGGGGAGACAGGCCTCATCTCGAGTGGGGGCATGAACGTGCGCTTTCCTTCCAGGCTGTAGCAGCAATGTCACGCTTCCCATCGCGTGGATCAAAGGATCTGTGGTTTTCCCTCGAGGCTTTCCCTCGAGGCTTCCCACAGGGCTGTCCCACGTGCCACCGTGGTGTGAGTCGATCCTCGGCGTGAAAGATGAGCCAGTGCAGGGCAAAGAGGTTCCTCTGGAATGGACTGAGATATCTGCGGGACTCTTGGAATGGTGGTACGACCATGGAGTTCCTCTCGCCTTTCCTGTTGAGAGTGCCTCCTCTTGAGATGCGACGGGAACGCCGGGAATTCTTTCCCGTTGAAAGCAGGGAAAGGATCGCTCATCTCGAGCTAGGAGGGGGAAACGGGGCTCCTCTGGATGTGGGCGGGACCATCGTGCTTCCTCTCGAGTGGAGACGGGTATGGCGGTGAACTTCTTGAGTTGCAGCAAGGGTGTGAAAGACCCTTTCGAAGTTCCAGAGTTTAGGTGTCATTAGTCTCCAGACGCCTCATCGGAAATAGGCCTCATCTCGCCTGGAAGGGAGAACTTCCTGGATTTTCTCGAGTTGCGGCAGGTGTTCTCGAGTTACGACGGGGACCTCAGGGACCCGCCCTGGTGGCCTCAGGAGAGGCCAGTCCCCATGCGAGTTGCTAAGGGGCCTCTCGGGATTCCTCTCCCGTCGATACCGGGGCCAAAAACCTTGTGTGGAGTCAGGGCCGGAACCGAGGATTCCTCTCACGGGCTGACATGGATCTTTGGGTACTTCTGGAGTCTCCCCAGGGGAGTCAGGCCTCGTCTCGAGTCGGGGCATGCACGTGCACTTTCCTTCCAGGCTGTAGCAGCAATGTCACGCTTCCCGTGGCGTGGATCAAAGGATCTGTGGTTTTCCCTCGAGGCTTACCCTCGAGGCTTTCCCACAGGGCTGTCCCACATGCCACCGTGGTGTGAGTCGATCCTCGGCGTGAAAGATGAGCCAGTGCAGGGCAAAGAGGTTCCTCTGGAATGGACTGAGACATCTGGGGGACTCTTGGAATGGTGGTACGACCATGGAGTTCCTCTCGCCTTTCCTGTTGAGAGTGCCTCCGCTTGAGATGCGACGGGAACGCCGGGAACTCTTTCCCATTGAAAGCAGGGAAAGGATTCCTCATCTCGAGCTACGAGGGGGAAATGGGGCTCCGCTGGATGTGGGCGGGACGATCGTGCTTCCACTCGAGTGGAGACGGGTATGGCGGTGAACTTCTTGAGTTGCAGCAAGGGTGTGAAAGACCCTTTCGAAGTTCCAGAGGTTAGGTGTCATTAGTCTCCAGACGCCTCATCGGAAATAGGCCTCATCCTGCCTGGAAGGGAGAACTTCCTGGATTTTCTCGAGTTGCGGCAGGTGTTCTCGAGTTACGACGGGGACCTCAGGGACCCGCCCTGGAGGCCTCAGGAGAGGCCAGTCCCCATGCGAGTTGCTAGGGGGCCTCTCGGGATTCCTCTCCCGTCGATACCCGGGCCAAAAACCTTGTGTGGAGTCAGGGCCGGATCCGAGGATTCCTCTCACGGGCTGATATGGATCTTTGGGTACTTCTGGAGTCTCGCCAGGGGAGACAGGCCTCATCTCGAGTGGGGGCATGCACGTGCGCTTTCCTTCCAGGCTGTAGCAGCAATGTCACGCTTCCCATCGCGTGGATCAAAGGATCTGTGGTTTTCCCTCGAGGCTTTCCCTCGAGGCTTCCCACAGGGCTGTCCCACGTGCCACCGTGGTGTGAGTCGATCCTCGGCGTGAAAGATGAGCCAGTGCAGGGCAAAGAGGTTCCTCTGGAATGGACTGAGACATCTGCTGGACTCTTGGAATGGTGGTACGACCATGGAGTTCCTCTCGCCTTTCCTGTTGAGAGTGCCTCCTCTTGAGATGCGACGGGAACGCCGGGAATTCTTTCCCGTTGAAAGCAGGGAAAGGATCGCTCATCTCGAGCTAGGAGGGGGAAACGGGGCTCCTCTGGATGTGGGCGGGACCATCGTGCTTCCTCTCGAGTGGAGACGGGTATGGCGGTGAACTTCTTGAGTTGCAGCAAGGGTGTGAAAGACCCTTTCGAAGTTCCAGAGTTTAGGTGTCATTAGTCTCCAGACGCCTCATCGGAAATAGGCCTCATCTCGCCTGGAAGGGAGAACTTCCTGGATTTTCTCGAGTTGCGGCAGGTGTTCTCGAGTTACGACGGGGACCTCAGGGACCCGCCCTGTTGGCCTCAGGAGAGGCCAGTCCCCATGCGAGTTGCTAGGGGGCCTCTCGGGATTCCTCTCCCGTCGATACCGGGGCCAAAAACCTTGTGTGGAGTCAGGGCCGGAACCGAGGATTCCTCTCAGGGGTGACATGTTTCTTTGGGAACTTCTGGAGTCTCCAAAGGGGAGTCAGGCCTCGTCTCGAGTGGGGGCATGCACGTGCGCTTTCCTTCCAGGCTGTAGCAGCAATGTCACGATTCCCGTCGCATTTATCAAAGGGTCTGTGGCTTTCCCTCGAGTCTTTCCCTCGAGGCTTTCCCACAGGGCTGTCCCACGTGCCACCGTGGTGTGAATCGATCCTCGGCGTGAAAGATGAGCCAGTGCAGGTCAAAGAGGTTCCTCTGGAATGGACTGAGACATCTAGGGGACTCTAGGAATTGTGGTACGACCATTGAGTTCCTCTCGCCTTTCCTGTTGAGAGTGCCTCCTTTGGAGATGCGACGGGAATGATGGGAATTTTTTCCCGTTGAAAGCAGGGAAACGATCCCTCATCTCGAGCTACGAGGGGGAAACGGGGCTCCTCTGGATGTGGGTGGGACCATCGTGCTTCCTCTCGAGTGGAGACGGGTATGGCGGTGAACTTCTTGAGTTGCAGCAAGGGTGTGAAAGACCCTTTCGAAGTTCCAGAGGTTAGGTGTCATTAGACTCCAGACGCCTCATCGGAAATAGGCCTCATCTCGCCTGGAAGGGAGAACTTCCTGGATTTTCTCGAGTTGCGGCAGGTGTTCTCGAGTTACGACGGGGAACTCAGGGACCCGCCCTGGTGGCCTCAGGAGAGGCCACTCCCCGTGCGAGTTGCTAGGCGGCCTCTCGGGATTCCTCTCCCGTCGATACCGGGGCCAAAAACCTTGTGTGGAGTCAGGGCCGGAACCGAGGATTCCTCTCAGGGGCTGACATGGATCTTTGGGTACTTCTGGAGTCTCCCCAGGGGAGTCAGGCCTCGTCTCGAGTGGTGGCATGAACTTGCGGTTTCCTTCCAGGCTGTAGCAGCAATGTCACGCTTCCCGTCGGGTGGATCAAAGGATCTGTGGTTTTCCCTCGAGGCTTTCCCTCGCGGCTTTCCCACAGGGCTGGCCCACGTGCCACCGTGGTGTGAGTCGATCCTCGGCGTGAAAGATGAGCCAGTGCAGGGCAAAGATGTTCCTCTGGAATGGACTGAGACATCTGGGGGACTCTTGGAATGGTGGTACGACCATGGAGTTCCTCTCGCCTTTCCTGTTGAGAGTGCCTCCTCTTGAGATGCGACGGGAACGCCGGGAATTCTTTCCCGTTGAAAGCAGGGAAGGGATCCCTCATCTCGAGCTACGAGGGGGAAACGGGGCTCCTCTGGATGTGGGCGGGACCATCGTGCTTCCTCTCGAGTGGAGACGGGTATGGCGGTGAACTTCTTGAGTTGCAGCAAGGGTGTGAAAGACCCTTTCGAAGTTCCAGAGGTTAGGTGTCATTAGTCTCCAGACGCCTCATCGGAAATAGGCCACATGTCGCCTGGAAGGGAGAACTTCCTGGATTTTCTCGAGTTGCGGCAGGTGTTCTCGAGTTACGACGGGGACCTCAGGGAACCGCCCTGGTGGCCTCAGGAGAGGCCAGTCCCCATGCGAGTTGCTAGGGGGCCTCTCGGGATTCCTCTCCCGTCGATACCGGGGCCAAAAACCTTGTGTGGAGTCAGGCCCGGAACCGAGGATTCCTCTCAGGGGCTGACATGGATCTTTGGGTACTTCTGGAGTCTCCCCAGGGGAGTCAGGCCTCGTCTCGAGTGGGGGCATGCACGTGCGCTTTCCTTCCAGGCTGTAGCAGCAATGTCACGCTTCCCGTCGCGTGGATCAAAGGATCTGTGGTTTTCCCTCGAGGCTTTCCCTCGAGGCTTTCCCACAGGGCTGTCCCACGTGCCACCGTGGTGTGAGTCGATCCTCGGCGTGAAAGATGAGCCAGTGCAGGGCAAAGAGGTTCCTCTGGAATGGACTGAGACATCTGGGGGACTCTTGGAATGGTGGTACGACCATGGAGTTCCTCTCGCCTTTCCTGTTGAGAGTGCCTCCTCTTGAGATGCGACGGGAACGCCGGGAATTCTTTCCCGTTGAAAGCAGGGAAAGGATCCCTCATCTCGAGCTACGAGGGGGAAACGGGGCTCCTCTGGATGTGGGCGGGACCATCGTGCTTCCTCTCGAGTGGAGACGGGTATGGCGGTGAACTTCTTGAGTTGCAGCAAGGGTGTGAAAGACCCTTTCGAAGTTCCAGAGGTTAGGTGTCATTAGTCTCCAGACGCCTCATCGGAAATAGGCCTCATCTCGCCTGCAAGGGAGAACTTCCTGGATTTTCTCGAGTTGCGGCAGGTGTTCTCGAGTTACGACGGGGACCTCAGGGACCCGCCCTGGTTGCCTCAGGAGAGGCCAGACCCCATGCGAGTTGCTAGGGGGCCTCTCGGGATTCCTCTCCCGTCGATACCTGGGCCAAAAACCTTGTGTGGAGTCAGGGCCGGAACCGAGGATTACTCTCAGGGGTGACATGTATCTTTGGGTACTTCTGGAGTCTCCCCAGGGGAGTCAGGCCTCGTCTCGAGTGGGGGCATGCACGTGCGCTTTCCTTCCAGGCTGTAGCAGCAATGTCACGCTTCCCGTCGCGTGGATCAAAGGATCTGTGGTTTTCCCTCGAGGCTTTCCCTCGAGGCTTTGCCACAGGGATGTCCCACGTGCCACCGTGGTGTGAGTCGATCCTCGGCGTGAAAGATGAGCCAGTGCAGGGCAAAGAGGTTCCTCTGGAATGGACTGAGACATCTGGGGGTCTCTTGGAATGGTGGTACGACCATGGAGTTCCTCTCGCCTTTCCTGTTGAGAGTGCCTCCTCTTGAGATGCGACGGGAACGCTGGGAATTCTTTCCCGTTGAAAGCAGGGAAAGGATCCCTCATCTCGAGCTACGAGGGGGAAACGGGGCTCCTCTGGATGTGGGCGGGACCTTCGTGCTTCCTCTGGAGTTAAGACGGGTATGGCGGTGAACTTCTTGAGTTGCAGTTAGGGTGTGAAAGACCCTTTCGAAGTTCCAGAGGTTAGGTGTCATTAGTCTCCAGACGCCTCATCGGAAATAGGCCTCATCTCGCCTGGAAGGGAGAACTTCCTGGATTTTCTCGAGTTGCGGCAGGTGTTCTCGAGTTACGACGGGGACCTCAAGACCCGCCCTGGTGGGCTCAGGAGAGGCCATTCCCCATGCGAGTTGCTAGGGGGCCTCTCGGGATTCCTCTCCTGTCGATACCGGGTCCAAAAACCTTGTGTGGAGTCAGGGCCGGAACCGAAGATTCCTCTCAAGGGTGACATGGATCTTTGGGTACTTCTGGAGTCTCACTAGGGGAGTCAGGCCTCGTCTCGAATGGGGGCATGCACGTGCGCTTTCCTTCCAGGCTGTAGCAGCAATGTCACGCTTCCCGTCGCATTTATCAAAGGATCTGTGGCTTTCCCTCGAGGCTTTCCCTCGAGGCTTTCCCTCAGGGCTGTCCCACGTGCCACCGTGGAGTGAGTCGATCCTCGGCGTGAAAAATGAGCCAGTGCAGGTCAAAGAGGTTCCTCTGGAATAGACTGAGACATCTAGGGGACTCTAGGAATGGTGGTACGACCATTGAGTTCCTCTCGCCTTTCCTGTTGAGAGTGCCTCCTTTGGAGATGCGACGGGAATGATGGGAATTTTTTCCCGTTGAAAGCAGGGAAACGATCCCTCATCTCGAGCTACGAGGGGGAAACGGGGCTCCTCTGGATGTGGGTGGGACCATCGTGCTTCCTCTCGAGTGGAGACGGGTATGGCGGTGAACTTCTTGAGTTGCAGCAAGGGTGTGAAAGACCCTTTCGAAGTTCCAGAGGTTAGGTGTCATTAGACTCCAGACGCCTCATCGGAAATAGGCCTCATCTCGCCTGGAAGGGAGAACTTCCTGGATTTTCTCGAGTTGCGGCAGGTGTTCTCGAGTTACGACGGGGAACTCAGGGACCCGCCCTGGTGGCCTCAGGAGAGGCCACTCCCCGTGCGAGTTGCTAGGCGGCCTCTCGGGATTCCTCTCCCGTCGATACCGGGACCAAAAACCTTGTGTGGAGTCAGGGCCGGAACCGAGGATTCCTCTCAGGGGCTGACATGGATCTTTGGGTACTTCTGGAGTCTCCCCAGGGGAGTCAGGCCTCGTCTCGAGTGGTGGCATGAACTTGCGGTTTCCTTCCAGGCTGTAGCAGCAATGTCACGCTTCCCGTCGGGTGGATCAAAGGATCTGTGGTTTTCCCTCGAGGCTTTCCCTCGCGGCTTTCCCACAGGGCTGGCCCACGTGCCACCGTGGTGTGAGTCGATCCTCGGCGTGAAAGATGAGCCAGTGCAGGGCAAAGATGTTCCTCTGGAATGGACTGAGACATCTGGGGGACTCTTGGAATGGTGGTACGACCATGGAGTTCCTCTCGCCTTTCCTGTTGAGAGTGCCTCCTCTTGAGATGCGACGGGAACGCCGGGAATTCTTTCCCGTTGAAAGCAGGGAAGGGATCCCTCATCTCGAGCTACGAGGGGGAAACGGGGCTCCTCTGGATGTGGGCGGGACCATCGTGCTTCCTCTCGAGTGGAGACGGGTATGGCGGTGAACTTCTTGAGTTGCAGCAAGGGTGTGAAAGACCCTTTCGAAGTTCCAGAGGTTAGGTGTCATTAGTCTCCAGACGCCTCATCGGAAATAGGCCTCATCTCGCCTGCAAGGGAGAACTTCCTGGATTTTCTCGAGTTGCGGCAGGTGTTCTCGAGTTACGACGGGGACCTCAGGGACCCGCCCTGGTTGCCTCAGGAGAGGCCAGTCCCCATGCGAGTTGATAGGGGGCCTCTCGGGATTCCTCTCCCGTCGATACCGGGGACAAAAACCTTGTGTGGAGTCAGGGCCGGAACCGAGGATTCCTCTCAGGGGTGACATGTTTCTTTGGGAACTTCTGGAGTCTCCAAAGTGGAGTCAGGCCTCGTCTCGAGTGGGGGCATGCACGTGCGCTTTCCTTCCAGGCTGTAGCAGCAATGTCACGATTCCCGTCGCATTTATCAAAGGGTCTGTGGCTTTCCCTCGAGTCTTTCCCTCGAGGCTTTCCCACAGGGCTGTCCCACGTGCCACCGTGGTGTGAATCGATCCTCGGCGTGAAAGATGAGCCAGTGCAGGTCAAAGAGGTTCCTCTGGAATGGACTGAGACATCTAGGGGACTCTAGGAATTGTGGTACGACCATTGAGTTCCTCTCGCCTTTCCTGTTGAGAGTGCCTCCTTTGGAGATGCGACGGGAATGATGGGAATTTTTTCCCGTTGAAAGCAGGGAAACGATCCCTCATCTCGAGCTACGAGGGGGAAACGGGGCTCCTCTGGATGTGGGTGGGACCATCGTGCTTCCTCTCGAGTGGAGACGGGTATGGCGGTGAACTTCTTGAGTTGCAGCAAGGGTGTGAAAGACCCTTTCGAAGTTCCAGAGGTTAGGTGTCATTAGACTCCAGACGCCTCATCGGAAATAGGCCTCATCTCGCCTGGAAGGGAGAACTTCCTGGATTTTCTCGAGTTGCGGCAGGTGTTCTCGAGTTACGACGGGGAACTCAGGGACCCGCCCTGGTGGCCTCAGGAGAGGCCACTCCCCGTGCGAGTTGCTAGGCGGCCTCTCGGGATTCCTCTCCCGTCGATACCGGGGCCAAAAACCTTGTGTGGAGTCAGGGCCGGAACCGAGGATTCCTCTCAGGGGCTGACATGGATCTTTGGGTACTTCTGGAGTCTCCCCAGGGGAGTCAGGCCTCGTCTCGAGTGGTGGCATGAACTTGCGGTTTCCTTCCAGGCTGTAGCAGCAATGTCACGCTTCCCGTCGGGTGGATCAAAGGATCTGTGGTTTTCCCTCGAGGCTTTCCCTCGCGGCTTTCCCACAGGGCTGGCCCACGTGCCACCGTGGTGTGAGTCGATCCTCGGCGTGAAAGATGAGCCAGTGCAGGGCAAAGATGTTCCTCTGGAATGGACTGAGACATCTGGGGGACTCTTGGAATGGTGGTACGACCATGGAGTTCCTCTCGCCTTTCCTGTTGAGAGTGCCTCCTCTTGAGATGCGACGGGAACGCCGGGAATTCTTTCCCGTTGAAAGCAGGGAAGGGATCCCTCATCTCGAGCTACGAGGGGGAAACGGGGCTCCTCTGGATGTGGGCGGGACCATCGTGCTTCCTCTCGAGTGGAGACGGGTATGGCGGTGAACTTCTTGAGTTGCAGCAAGGGTGTGAAAGACCCTTTCGAAGTTCCAGAGGTTAGGTGTCATTAGTCTCCAGACGCCTCATCGGAAATAGGCCTCATCTCGCCTGCAAGGGAGAACTTCCTGGATTTTCTCGAGTTGCGGCAGGTGTTCTCGAGTTACGACGGGGACCTCAGGGACCCGCCCTGGTTGCCTCAGGAGAGGCCAGTCCCCATGCGAGTTGATAGGGGGCCTCTCGGGATTCCTCTCCCGTCGATACCGGGGACAAAAACCTTGTGTGGAGTCAGGGCCGGAACCGAGGATTCCTCTCAGGGGTGACATGTTTCTTTGGGAACTTCTGGAGTCTCCAAAGGGGAGTCAGGCCTCGTCTCGAGTGGGGGCATGCACGTGCGCTTTCCTTCCAGGCTGTAGCAGCAATGTCACGATTCCCGTCCCATTTATCAAAGGGTCTGTGGCTTTCCCTCGAGTCTTTCCCTCGAGGCTTTCCCACAGGGCTGTCCCACGTGCCACCGTGGTGTGAATCGATCCTCGGCGTGAAAGATGAGCCAGTGCAGGTCAAAGAGGTTCCTCTGGAATGGACTGAGACATCTAGGGGACTCTAGGAATGGTGGTACGACCATGGAGTTCCTCTCGCCTTTCCTGTTGAGAGTGCCTCTTCTTGAGATGCGACAGGAACGCCGGGAATTCTTTCCCGTTGAAAGCAGGGAAAGGATCCCTCATCTCGAGCTACGAGGGGGAAACGGGGCTCCTCTGGATGTGGGCGGGACCATCGTGCTTCCTCTCGAGTGGAGACGGGTATGCCGGTGAACTTCTTGAGTTGCAGCAAGGGTGTGAAAGACCCTTTCGACGTTCCAGAGGTTAGGTGTCATTAGTCTCCAGACGCCTCATCGGAAATAGGCCTCATCTCGCCTGCAAGGGAGAACTTCCTGGATTTTCTCGAGTTGCGGCAGGTGTTCTCGAGTTACGACGGGGACCTCAGGGACCCGCCCTGGTTGCCTCAGGAGAGGCCAGTCCCCATGCGAGTTGATAGGGGGCCTCTCGGGATTCCTCTCCCGTCGATACCGGGGACAAAAACCTTGTATGGAGTCAGGGCCGGAACCGAGGATTCCTCTCAGGGGTGACATGTATCTTTGGGTACTTCTGGAGTCTCCAAAGGGGAGTCAGGCCTCGTCTCGAGTGGGGGCATGCACGTGTGCTTTCCTTCCAGGCTGTAGCAGCAATGTCACGCTTCCCGTCGCGTGGATCAAAGGATCTGTGGTTTTCCCTCGAGGCTTTCATTCGAGGCTTTCCCACAGGGCTGTCCCACGTGCCACCGTGGTGTGAGTCGATCCTCGGCGTGAAAGATGAGCCAGTGCAGGGCAAAGAGGTTCCTCTGGAATGGACTGAGACATCTGGGCAATCCTGGAATGGTGGTACGACCATGGAGTTCCTCTCGCCTTTCCTGTTGAGAATGCCTCCTCTTGAGATGCGACGGGAACACTGGGAATTCTTTCCCGTTGAAAGCAGGGAAAGGATCCCTCATCTCGAGCTAGGAGGGGGAAACGGGGCTCCTCTGGATGTGGGCGGGACCATCGTGCTTCCTCTCGAGTGGAGACGGGTATGGCGGTGAACTTCTTGAGTTGCAGCAAGGGTGTGAAAGACCCTTTCGAAGTTCCAGAGGTTAGGTGTCATTAGTCTCCAGACGCCTCATCGGAAATAGGCCACATGTCGCCTGGAAGGGAGAACTTCCTGGATTTTCTCGAGTTGCGGCAGGTGTTCTCGAGTTACGACGGGGACCTCAGGGAACCGCCCTGGTGGCCTCAGGAGAGGCCAGTCCCCATGCGAGTTGCTAGGGGGCCTCTCGGGATTCCTCTCCCGTCGATACCGGGGCCAAAAACCTTGTGTGGAGTCCGGCCCGGAACCGAGGATTCCTCTCAGGGGCTGACATGGATCTTTGGGTACTTCTGGAGTCTCCCCAGGGGAGTCAGGCCTCGTCTCGAGTGGGGGCATGCACGTGCGCTTTCCTTCCAGGCTGTAGCAGCAATGTCACGCTTCCCGTCGCGTGGATCAAAGGATCTGTGGTTTTCCCTCGAGGCTTTCCCTCGAGGCTTTCCCACAGGGCTGTCCCACGTGCCACCGTGGTGTGAGTCGATCCTCGGCGTGAAAGATGAGCCAGTGCAGGGCAAAGAGGTTCCTCTGGAATGGACTGAGACATCTGGGGGACTCTTGGAATGGTGGTACGACCATGGAGTTCCTCTCGCCTTTCCTGTTGAGAGTGCCTCCTCTTGAGATGCGACGGGAACGCCGGGAATTCTTTCCCGTTGAAAGCAGGGAAAGGATCCCTCATCTCGAGCTACGAGGGGGAAACGGGGCTCCTCTGGATGTGGGCGGGACCATCGTGCTTCCTCTCGAGTGGAGACGGGTATGGCGGTGAACTTCTTGAGTTGCAGCAAGGGTGTGAAAGACCCTTTCGAAGTTCCAGAGGTTAGGTGTCATTAGTCTCCAGACGCCTCATCGGAAATAGGCCTCATCTCGCCTGCAAGGGAGAACTTCCTGGATTTTCTCGAGTTGCGGCAGGTGTTCTCGAGTTACGACGGGGACCTCAGGGACCCGCCCTGGTTGCCTCAGGAGAGGCCATACCCCATGCGAGTTGCTAGGGGGCCTCTCGGGATTCCTCTCCCGTCGATACCTGGGCCAAAAACCTTGTGTGGAGTCAGGGCCGGAACCGAGGATTACTCTCAGGGGTGACATGTATCTTTGGGTACTTCTGGAGTCTCCCCAGGGGAGTCAGGACTCGTCTCGAGTGGGGGCATGCACGTGCGCTTTCCTTCCAGGCTGCAGCAGCAATGTCACGCTTCCCGTCGCGTGGATCAAAGGATCTGTGGTTTTCCCTCGAGGCTTTCCCTCGAGGCTTTCCCACAAGGCTTTCCCACGTGCCACCGTGGTGTGAGTCGATCCTCGGCGTGAAAGATGAGCCAGTGCAGGGCAAAAGGTTCCTCTGGAATGGACTGAGACATCTGGGGGACTCTTGGAATGGTGGTACGACCATGGAGTTCCTCTCGCCTTTCCTGTTGAGAGTGCCTCCTCTTGAGATGCGACGGGAACGCTGGGAATTCTTTCCCGTTGAAAGCAGGGAAAGGATCCCTCATCTCGAGCTACGAGGGGGAAACGGGGCTCCTCTGGATGTGGGCGGGACCATCGTGCTTCCTCTCGAGTGGAGACAGGTATGGCGGTGAACTTCTTGAGTTGCAGCAAGGGTGTGAAAGACCCTTTCGAAGTTCCAGAGTTTAGGTGTCATTAGTCTCCAGACGCCTCATCGGAAATAGGCCTCATCTCGCCTGGAAGGGAGAACTTCCTGGATTTTCTCGAGTTGCGGCAGGTGTTCTCGAGTTACGACGGGGACCTCAGGGACCCGCCCTGGTGGCCTCAGGAGAGGCCAGTCCCCATGCGAGTTGCTAGGGGGCCTCTCGGGATTCCTCTCCCGTCGATACCGGGGCCAAAAACCTTGTGTGGATTCAGGGCCGGGACCGAGGATTCCTCTCAGGGGCTGACATGGATCTTTGGGTACTTCTGGAGTCTCCCCACGGGAGTCAGGCCTCGTCTCGAGTGGGGGCATGCACGTGCGCTTTCCTTCCAGGCTGTAGCAGCAATGTCACGATTCCCGTCGCATTTATCAAAGGATCTGTGGCTTTCCCTCGAGGCTTTCCCTCGAGGCTTTCCCACAGGGCTGTCCCACGTGCCACCGTGTTGTGAGTAGATCCTCGGCGTGAAAGATGAGCCAGTGCAGGGCAAAGAGTTTCCTCTGGAATGGACTGAGACATCTGGGGGAGTCTTGGAATGGTGGTACGACCATGGAGTTCCTCTCGCCTTTCCTGTTGAGAGTGCCTCCTCTTGAGATGCGACGGGAACGCCGGGAATTCTTTCCCGTTGAAAGCAGGGAAAGGATCCCTCATCTCGAGCTACGAGGGGGAAACGGGGCTCCTCTGGATGTGGGCGGGACCATCGTGCTTCCTCTCGAGTGGAGACGAGTATGGCGGTGAACTTCTTGAGTTGCAGCAAGGGTGTGAAAGACCCTTTCGAAGTTCCAGAGGTTAGGTGTCATTAGACTCCAGATGCCTCATCGGAAATAGGCCTCATCTCGCCTGGAAGGGAAAACTTCCTGGATTTTCTCGAGTTGCGGCAGGTGTTCTCGAGTTACGACGGGGACGTCAGGGACCCGCCCTGGTGGCCTCAGGAGAGGCCACTCCCCGTGCGAGTTGCTAGGCGGCCTCTCGGGATTCCTCTCCCGTCGATACCGGGGCCAAAAACCTTGTGTGGAGTCAGGGCCGGAACCGAGGATTCCTCTCAGGGGCTGACATGGATCTTTGGGTACTTCTGGAGTCTCCCCAGGGGAGTCAGGCCTCGTCTCGAGTGGTGGCATGAACTTGCGCTTTCCTTCCAGGCTGTAGCAGCAATGTCACGCTTCCCGTCGGGTGGATCAAAGGATCTGTGGTTTTCCCTCGAGGCTTTCCCTCGAGGCTTTCCCACAGGGCTGGCCCACGTGCCTCCGTGGTGTGAGTCGATCCTCGGCGTGAAAGATGAGCCAGTGCAGGGCAAAGAGGTTCCTCTGGAATGGACTGAGACATCTGGGGGACTCTTGGAATGGTGGTACGACCATGGAGTTCCTCTCGCCTTTCCTGTTGAGAGTGCCTCCTCTTGAGATGTGAGGGGAACGCCGGGAATTCTTTCCCGTTGAAAGCAGGGAAGGGATCCCTCATCTCGAGCTACGAGGGGGAAACGGGGCTCCTCTGGATGTGGGCGGGACCATCGTGCTTCCTCTCGAGTGGAGACGGGTATGGCGGTGAACTTCTTGAGTTGCAGCAAGGGTGTGAAAGACCCTTTCGAATTTCCAGAGGTTAGGTGTCATTAGACTCCAGACGCCTCATCGGAAATAGCCCTCATCTCGCCTGGAAGGGAGAACTTCCTGGATTTTCTCGAGTTGCGGCAGGTGTTCTCGAGTTACGACGGGGAACTCAGGGACCCGCCCTGGTGGCCTCAGGAGAGGCCACTCCCCGTGCGAGTTGCTAGGCGGCCTCTCGGGATTCCTCTCCCGTCAATACCGGGGCCAAAAACCTTGTGTGGAGTCAGGGCCGGAACCGAGGATTCCTCTCAGGGGCTGACATGGATCTTTGGGTACTTCTGGAGTCTTCCCAGGGGAGTCAGGCCTCGTCTCGAGTGGTGGCATGAACTTGCGCTTTCCTTCCAGGCTGTAGCAGCAATGTCACGCTTCCCGTCGGGTGGATCAAAGGATCTGTGGTTTTCCCTCGAGGCTTTCCCTCGAGGCTTTCCCACAGGGCTGGCCCACGTGCCACCGTGGTGTGAGTCGATCCTCGGCGTGAAAGATGAGCCAGTGCAGGGCAAAGAGGTTCCTCTGGAATGGACTGAGACATCTGGGGGACTCTTGGAATGGTGGTACGACCATGGAGTTCCTCTCGCCTTTCCTGTTGAGAGTGCCTCCTCTTGAGATGCGACGAGAACGCCGGGAATTCTTTCCCGTTGAAAGCAGGGAAAGGATCCCTCATCTCGAGCTACGAGGGGGAAACGGGGCTCCTCTTGATGTGGGCGGGACCATCGTGCTTCCTCTCGAGTGGACACGGGTATGGCGGTGAACTTCTTGAGTTGCAGCAAGGGTGTGAAAGACCCTTTCGAAGTTCCAGAGGTTAGGTGTCATTAGTCTCCAGACGCCTCATCGGAAATAGGCCTCATCTCGCCTGCAAGGGAGAACTTCCTGGATTTTCTCGAGTTGCGGCAGGTGTTCTCGAGTTACGACGGGGACCTCAGGGACCCGCCCTGGTTGCCTCAGGAGAGGCCAGTCCCCATGCGAGTTGCTAGGGGGCCTCTCGGGATTCCTCTCCCGTCGATACCGGGGCCAAAAACCTTGTGTGGAGTCAGGGCCGGAACCGAGGATTACTCTCAGGGGTGACATGTATCTTTGGGTACTTCTGGAGTCTCCAAAGGAGAGTCAGGCCTCGTCTCGAGTGGGGGCATGCACGTGCGCTTTCCTTCCAGGCTGCAGCAGCAATGTCACGCTTCCCGTCGCGTGGATCAAAGGATCTGTGGTTTTCCCTCGAGGCTTTCCCTCGAGGCTTTCCCACAAGGCTTTCCCACGTGCCACCGTGGTGTGAGTCGATCCTCGGCGTGAAAGATGAGCCAGGGCAGGGCAAAAGGTTCCTCTGGAATGGACTGAGACATCTGGGGGACTCTTGGAATGGTGGTACGACCATGGAGTTCCTCTCGCCTTTCCTGTTGAGAGTGCCTCCTCTTGAGATGCGACGGGAACGCCGGGAATTCTTTCCCGTTGAAAGCAGGGAAGGGATCCCTCATCTCGAGCTACGAGGGGGAAACGGGGCTCCTCTGGATGTGGGCGGGACCATCGTGCTTCCTCTCGAGTGGAGACGGGTATGGCGGTGAACTTCTTGAGTTGCAGCAAGGGTGTGAAAGACCCTTTCGAAGTTCCAGAGGTTAGGTGTCATTAGACTCCAGACGCCTCATCGGAAATAGGCCTCATCTCGCCTGGAAGGGAGAACTTCCTGGATTTTCTCGAGTTGCGGCAGGTGTTCTCGAGTTACGACGGGGAACTCAGGGACCCGCCCTGGTGGCCTCAGGAGAGGCCACTCCCCGTGCGAGTTGCTAGGCGGCCTCTCGGGATTCCTCTCCCGTCGATACCGGGGCCAAAAACTTTGTGTGGAGTCAGGGCCGGAACCGAGGATTCCTCTCAGGGGCTGACATGGATCTTTGGGTACTTCTGGAGTCTCCCCAGGGGAGTCAGGCCTCGTCTCGAGTGGTGGCATGAACTTGCGCTTTCCTTCCAGGCTGTAGCAGCAATGTCACGCTTCCCGTCGGGTGGATCAAAGGATCTGTGGTTTTCCCTCGAGGCTTTCCCTCGAGGCTTTCCCACAGGGCTGGCCCACGTGCCACCGTGGTGTGAGTCGATCCTCGGCGTGAAACATGAGCCAGTGCAGGGCAAAGAGGTTCCTCTGGAATGGACTGAGACATCTGGGGGACTCTTGGAATGGTGGTACGACCATGGAGTTCCTCTCGCCTTTCCTGTTGAGAGTGCCTCCTCTTGAGATGCGACGGGAACGCCGGGAATTCATTCCCGTTGAAAGCAGGGAAGGGATCCCTCATCTCGAGCTACGAGGGGGAAACGGGGCTCCTCTGGATGTGGGCGGGACCATCGTGCTTCCTCTCGAGTGGAGACGGGTATGGCGGTGAACTTCTTGAGTTGCAGCAAGGGTGTGAAAGACCCTTTCGAAGTTCCAGAGGTTAGGTGTCATTATTCTCCAGACGCCTCATCGGAAATAGGCCTCATCTCGCCTGCAAGGGAGAACTTCCTGGATTTTCTCGAGTTGCGGCAGGTGTTCTCGAGTTACGACGGGGACCTCAGGGACCCGCCCTGGTGGCCTCAGGAGAGGCCAGTCCCCATGCGAGTTGCTAGGGGGCCTCTCGGGATTCCTCTCCCGTCGATACCGGGGCCAAAAACCTTGTGTGGAGTCAGGGCCGGGACCGAGGATTCCTCTCAGGGGCTGACATGGATCTTTGGGTACTTCTGGAGTCTCCCCACGGGAGTCAGGCCTCGTCTCGAGTGGGGGCATGCACGTGCGCTTTCCTTCCAGGCTGTAGCAGCAATGTCACGATTCCCGTCTCATTTATCAAAGGATCTGTGGCTTTCCCTCGAGGCTTTCCCTCGAGGCTTTCCCACAGGGCTGTCCCACGTGCCACCGTGTTGTGAGTCGATCCTCGGCATGAAAGATGAGCCAGTGCAGGGCAAAGAGTTTCCTCTGGAATGGACTGAGACATCTGGGGGAGTCTTGGAATGGTGGTACGACCATGGAGTTCCTCTCGCCTTTCCTGTTGAGAGTGCCTCCTCTTGAGATGCGACGGGAACGCCGGGAATTCTTTCCCGTTGAAAGCAGGGAAAGGATCCCTCATCTCGAGCTACGAGGGGGAAACGGGGCTCCTCTGGATGTGGGCGGGACCATTGTGCTTCCTCTCGAGTGGAGACGGGTATGGCGGTGAACTTCTTGAGTTGCAGCAAGGGTGTGAAAGACCCTTTAGAAGTTCCAGAGGTTAGGTGTCATTAGACTCCAGACGCCTCATCGGAAATAGGCCTCATCTCGCCTGGAAGGGAGAACTTCCTGGATTTTCTCGAGTTGCGGCAGGTGTTCTCGAGTTACGACGGGGACGTCAGGGACCCGCCCTGGTGGCCTCAGGAGAGGCCACTCCCCGTGCGAGTTGCTAGGCGGCCTCTCGGGATTCCTCTCCCGTCGATACCGGGGCCAAAAACCTTGTGTGGAGTCAGGGCCGGAACCGAGGATTCCTCTCAGGGGCTGACATGGATCTTTGGGTACTTCTGGAGTCTCCCCAGGGGAGTCAGGCCTCGTCTCGAGTGGGGGCATGAACTTGCGCTTTCCTTCCAGGCTGTAGCAGCAATGTCACGCTTCCCGTCGGGTGGATCAAAGGATCTGTGGTTTTCCGTCGAGGCTTTCCCTCGAGGCTTTCCCACAGGGCTGGCCCACGTGCCACCGTGGTGTGAGTCGATCCTCGGCGTGAAAGATGAGCCAGTGCAGGGCAAAGAGGTTCCTCTGGAATGGACTGAGACATCTGGGGGACTCTTGGAATGGTGGTACGACCATGGAGTTCCTCTCGCCTTTCCTGTTGAGAGTGCCTCCTCTTGAGATGCGACGGGAACGCCGGGAATTCTTTCCCGTTGAAAGCAGGGAAGGGATCCCTCATCTCGAGCTACGAGGGGGAAACGGGGCTCCTCTGGATGTGGGCGGGACCATCGTGCTTCCTCTCGAGTGGAGACGGGTATGGCGGTGAACTTCTTGAGTTGCAGCAAGGGTGTGAAAGACCCTTTCGAAGTTCCAGAGGTTAGGTGTCATTAGTCTCCAGACGTCTCATCGGAAATAGGCCTCATCTCGCCTGGAAGGGAGAACTTCCTGGATTTTCTCGAGTTGCGGCAGGTGTTCTCGAGTTACGACGGGGACCTCAGGGACCCGCCCTGGTTGCCTCAGGAGAGGCCAGTCCCCATGCGAGTTGATAGGGGGCCTCTCGGGATTCCTCTCCCGTCGATACCGGGGACAAAAACCTTGTGTGGAGTCAGGGCCGGAACCGAGGATTCCTCTCAGGGGTGACATGTATCTTTGGGTACTTCTGGAGTCTCCAAAGGGGAGTCAGGCCTCGTCTCGAGTGGGGGCATGCACGTGCGCTTTCCTTCCAGGCTGTAGCAGCAATGTCACGATTCCCGTCGCATTTATCAAAAGGTCTGTGGCTTTCCCTCGAGTCTTTCCATCGAGGCTTTCCCACAGGGCTGTCCCACGTGCCACCGTGGTGTGAATCGATCCTCGGCGTGAAAGATGAGCCAGTGCAGGGCAAAGAGGTTCCTCTGGAATGGACTGAGACATCTGGGCAATCCTGGAATGGTGGTACGACCATGGAGTTCCTCTCGCCTTTCCTGTTGAGAATGCCTCCTCTTGAGATGCGACGGGAACACTGGGAATTCTTTCCCGTTGAAAGCAGGGAAAGGATCCCTCATCTCGAGCTACGAGGGGGAAACGGGGCTCCTCTGGATGTGGGCGGGACCATCGTGCTTCCTCTCGAGTGGAGACGGGTATGGCGGTGAACTTCTTGAGTTGCAGCAAGGGTGTGAAAGACCCTTTCGAAGTTCCAGAGGTTAGGTGTCATTAGACTCCAGACGCCTCATCGGAAATAGGCCTCATCTCGCCTGGAAGGGAGAACTTCCTGGATTTTCTCGAGTTGCGGCAGGTGTTCTCGAGTTACGACGGGGAACTCAGGGACGCGCCCTGGTGGCCTCAGGAGAGGCCACTCCCCGTGCGAGTTGCTAGGCGGCCTCTCGGGATTCCTCTCCCGTCGATACCGGGGCCAAAAACCTTGTGTGGAGTCAGGGCCGGAACCGAGGATTCCTCTCAGGGGCTGACATGGATCTTTGGGTACTTCTGGAGTCTCCCCAGGGGAGTCAGGCCTCGTCTCGAGTGGTGGCATGAACTTGCGCTTTCCTTCCAGGCTGTAGCAGCAATGTCACGCTTCCCGTCGGGTGGATCAAAGGATCTGTGGTTTTCCCTCGAGGCTTTCCCTCGAGGCTTTCCCACAGGGCTGGCCCACGTTCCACCGTGGTGTGAGTCGATCCTCAGCGTGAAAGATGAGCCAGTGCAGGGCAAAGAGGTTCCTCTGGAATGGACTGAGACATCTGGGGGACTCTTGGAATGGTGGTACGACCATGGAGTTCCTCTCGCCTTTCCTGTTGAGAGTGCCTCCTCTTGAGATGCGACGGGAACGCCGGGAATTCATTCCCGTTGAAAGCAGGGAAGGGATCCCTCATCTCGAGCTACGAGGGGGAAACGGGGCTCCTCTGGATGTGGGCGGGACCATCGTGCTTCCTCTCGAGTGGAGACGGGTATGGCGGTGAACTTCTTGAGTTGCAGCAAGGGTGTGAAAGGCCCTTTCGAAGTTCCAGAGGTTAGGTGTCATTAGTCTCCAGACGCCTCATCGGAAATAGGCCTCATCTCGCCTGCAAGGGAGAACTTCCTGGATTTTCTCGAGTTGCGGCAGGTGTTCTCGAGTTACGACGGGGACCTCAGGGACCCGCCCTGGTGGCCTCAGGAGAGGGCAGTCCCCATGCGAGTTGCTAGGGGGCCTCTCGGGATTCCTCTCCCGTCGATACCGGGGCCAAAAACCTTGTGTGGAGTCAGGGCCGGGACCGAGGATTCCTCTCAGGGGCTGACATGGATCTTTGGGTACTTCTGGAGTCTCCCCACGGGAGTCAGGCCTCGTCTCGAGTGGGGGCATGCACGTGCGCTTTCCTTCCAGGCTGTAGCAGCAATGTCACGATTCCCGTCTCATTTATCAAAGGATCTGTGGCTTTCCCTCGAGGCTTTCCCTCGAGGCTTTCCCACAGGGCTGTCCCACGTGCCACCGTGTTGTGAGTCGATCCTCGGCGTGAAAGATGAGCCAGTGCAGGGCAAAGAGTTTCCTCTGGAATGGACTGAGACATCTGGGGGAGTCTTGGAATGGTGGTACGACCATGGAGTTCCTCTCGCCTTTCCTGTTGAGAGTGCCTCCTCTTGAGATGCGACGGGAACGCCGGGAATTCTTTCCCGTTGAAAGCAGGGAAAGGATCCCTCATCTCGAGCTACGAGGGGGAAACGGGGCTCCTCTGGATGTGGGCGGGACCATCGTGCTTCCTCTCGAGTGGAGACGGGTATGGCGGTGAACTTCTTGAGTTGCAGCAAGGGTGTGAAAGACCCTTTAGAAGTTCCAGAGGTTAGGTGTCATTAGACTCCAGACGCCTCATCGGAAATAGGCCTCATCTCGCCTGGAAGGGAGAACTTCCTGGATTTTCTCGAGTTGCGGCAGGTGTTCTCGAGTTACGACGGGGACGTCAGGGACCCGCCCTGGTGGCCTCAGGAGAGGCCACTCCCCGTGCGAGTTGCTAGGCGGCCTCTCGGGATTCCTCTCCCGTCGATACCGGGGCCAAAAACCTTGTGTGGAGTCAGGGCCGGAACCGAGGATTCCTCTCAGGGGCTGACATGGATCTTTGGGTACTTCTGGAGTCTCCCCAGGGGAGTCAGGCCTCGTCTCGAGTGGGGGCATGAACTTGCGCTTTCCTTCCAGGCTGTAGCAGCAATGTCACGCTTCCCGTCGGGTGGATCAAAGGATCTGTGGTTTTCCGTCGAGGCTTTCCCTCGAGGCTTTCCCACAGGGCTGGCCCACGTGCCACCGTGGTGTGAGTCGATCCTCGGCGTGAAAGATGAGCCAGTGCAGGGCAAAGAGGTTCCTCTGGAATGGACTGAGACATCTGGGGGACTCTTGGAATGGTGGTACGACCATGGAGTTCCTCTCGCCTTTCCTGTTGAGAGTGCCTCCTCTTGAGATGCGACGGGAACGCCGGGAATTCTTTCCCGTTGAAAGCAGGGAAGGGATCCCTCATCTCGAGCTACGAGGGGGAAACGGGGCTCCTCTGGATGTGGGCGGGACCATCGTGCTTCCTCTCGAGTGGAGACGGGTATGGCGGTGAACTTCTTGAGTTGCAGCAAGGGTGTGAAAGACCCTTTCGAAGTTCCAGAGGTTAGGTGTCATTAGTCTCCAGACGTCTCATCGGAAATAGGCCTCATCTCGCCTGGAAGGGAGAACTTCCTGGATTTTCTCGAGTTGCGGCAGGTGTTCTCGAGTTACGACGGGGACCTCAGGGACCCGCCCTGGTTGCCTCAGGAGAGGCCAGTCCCCATGCGAGTTGATAGGGGGCCTCTCGGGATTCCTCTCCCGTCGATACCGGGGACAAAAACCTTGTGTGGAGTCAGGGCCGGAACCGAGGATTCCTCTCAGGGGTGACATGTATCTTTGGGTACTTCTGGAGTCTCCAAAGGGGAGTCAGGCCTCGTCTCGAGTGGGGGCATGCACGTGCGCTTTCCTTCCGGGCTGTAGCAGCAATGTCACGATTCCCGTCGCATTTATCAAAGGGTCTGTGGCTTTCCCTCGAGTCTTTCCCTCGAGGCTTTCCCACAGGGCTGTCCCACGTGCCACCGTGGTGTGAATCGATCCTCGGCGTGAAAGATGAGCCAGTGCAGGGCAAAGAGGTTCCTCTGGAATGGACTGAGACATCTGGGCAATCCTGGAATGGTGGTACGACCATGGAGTTCCTCTCGCCTTTCCTGTTGAGAATGCCTCCTCTTGAGATGCGACGGGAACACTGGGAATTCTTTCCCGTTGAAAGCAGGGAAAGGATCCCTCATCTCGAGCTACGAGGGGGAAACGGGGCTCCTCTGGATGTGGGCGGGACCATCGTGCTTCCTCTCGAGTGGAGACGGGTATGGCGGTGAACTTCTTGAGTTGCAGCAAGGGTGTGAAAGACCCTTTCGAAGTTCCAGAGGTTAGGTGTCATTAGTCTCCAGACGCCTCATCGGAAATAGGCCACATGTTTCCTGGAAGGGAGAACTTCCTGGATTTTCTCGAGTTGCGGCAGGTGTTCTCGAGTTACGACGGGGACCTCAGGGAACCGCCCTGGTGGCCTCAGGAGAGGCCAGTCCCCATGCGAGTTGCTAGGGGGCCTCTCGGGATTCCTCTCCCGTCGATACCGGGGCCAAAACCTTGTGTGGAGTCAGGCCCGGAACCGAGGATTCCTCTCAGGGGCTGACATGGATCTTTGGGTACTTCTGGAGTCTCCCCAGGGGAGTCAGGCCTCGTCTCGAGTGGGGGCATGCACGTGTGCTTTCCTTCCAGGCTGTAGCAGCAATGTCACGCTTCCCGTCGCGTGGATCAAAGGATCTGTGGTTTTCCCTCGAGGCTTTCCCTCGAGGCTTTCCCACAGGGCTGTCCCACGTGCCACCGTGGTGTGAGTCGATCCTCGGCGTGAAAGATGAGCCAGTGCAGGGCAAAGAGGTTCCTCTGGAATGGACTGAGACATCTGGGGGACTCTTGGAATGGTGGTACGACCATGGAGTTCCTCTCGCCTTTCCTGTTGAGAGTGCCTCCTCTTGAGATGCGACGGGAACGCCGGGAATTCTTTCCCGTTGAAAGCAGGGAAAGGATCCCTCATCTCGAGCTCCGAGGGGGAAACGGGGCTCCTCTGGATGTGGGCGGGACCATCGTGCTTCCTCTCGAGTGGAGACGGGTATGGCGGTGAACTTCTTGAGTTGCAGCAAGGGTGTGAAAGACCCTTTCGAAGTTCCAGAGGTTAGGTGTCATTAGTCTCCAGACGCCTCATCGGAAATAGGCCTCATCTCGCCTGGAAGGGAGAACTTCCTGGATTTTCTCGAGTTGCGGCAGGTGTTCTCGAGTTACGACGGGGACCTCAGGGAACCGCCCTGGTGGCCTCAGGAGAGGCCAGTCCCCATGCAATTTGCTAGGGGGCCTCTCGGGATTCCTCTCCCGTCGATACCGGGGCCAAAAACCTTGTGTGGAGTCATGCCCGGAACCGAGGATTCCTCTCAGGGGCTGACATGGATCTTTGGGTACTTCTGGAGTCTCCCCAGGGGAGTCAGGCCTCGTCTCGAGTGGGGGCATGCACGTGCGCTTTCCTTCCAGGCTGCAGCAGCAATGTCACGCTTCCCGTCGCGTGGATCAAAGGATCTGTGGTTTTCCCTCGAGGCTTTCCCTCGAGGCTTTCCCACAGGGCTGTCCCACGTGCGACCGTGGTCTGAGTCGATCCTCGGCGTGAAAGATGAGCCAGTGCAGGGCAAAGAGGTTCCTCTGGAATGGACTGAGACATCTGGGGGACTCTTGGAATGGTGGTATGACCATGGAGTTCCTCTCGCCTTTCCTGTTGAGAGTGCCTCCTCTTGAGATGCGACGGGAACGCCGGGAATTCTTTCCCGTTGAAAGCAGGGAAAGGATCCCTCATCTCGAGCTACGAGGGGGAAACGGGGCTCCTCTGGATGTGGGCGGGACCATCGTGCTTCCTCTCGAGTGGAGACGGGTATGGCGGTGAACTTCTTGAGTTGCAGCAAGGGTGTGAAAGACCCTTTCGAAGTTCCAGAGGTTATTTGTCATTAGTCTCCAGACGCCTCATCGGAAATAGGCCTCATCTCGCCTGCAAGGGAGAAGTTCCTGGATTTTCTCGAGTTGCGGCAGGTGTTCTCGAGTTACGACGGGGACCTCAGGGACCCGCCCTGGTTGCCTCAGGAGAGGCCAGTCCCCATGCGAGTTGCTAGGGGGCCTCTCGGGATTCCTCTCCCGTCGATACCGGGGCCAAAAACCTTGTGTGGAGTCAGGGCCGGAACCGAGGATTACTCTCAGGGGTGACATGTATCTTTGGGTACTTCTGGAGTCTCCCCAGGGGAGTCAGGACTCGTCTCGAGTGGGGGCATGCACGTGCGCTTTCCTTCCAGGCTGCAGCAGCAATGTCACGCTTCCCGTCGCGTGGATCAAAGGATCTGTGGTTTTCCCTCGAGGCTTTCCCTCGAGGCTTTCCCATGTGCCACCGTTGTGTGAGTCGATCCTCGGCGTGAAAGATGAGCCAGTGCAGGGCAAAAGGTTCCTCTGGAATGGACTGAGACATCTGGGGGACTCTTGGAATGGTGGTACGACCATGGAGTTCCTCTCGCCTTTCCTGTTGAGAGTGCCTCCTCTTGAGATGCGACGGGAACGCCGGGAATTCTTTCCCGTTGAAAGCAGGGAAAGGATCCCTCATCTCGAGCTACGAGGGGGAAACGGGGCTCCTCTGGATGTGGGCGGGACCATCGTGCTTCCTCTCGAGTGGAGACGGGTATGGCGGTGAACTTCTTGAGTTGCAGCAAGGGTGTGAAAGACCCTTTCGAAGTTCCAGAGGTTAGGTGTCATTAGTCTCCAGACGCCTCATCGGAAATAGGCCTCATCTCGCCTGGAAGGGAGAACTTCCTGGATTTTCTCGAGTTGCGGCAGGTGTTCTCGAGTTACGACGGGGACCTCAGGGAACCGCTCTGGTGGCCTCAGGAGAGGCCAGTCCCCATGCAATTTGCTAGGGGGCCTCTCGGGATTCCTCTCCCGTCGATACCGGGGCCAAAAACCTTGTGTGGAGTCATGCCCGGAACCGAGGATTCCTCTCAGGGGCTGACATGGATCTTTGGGTACTTCTGGAGTCTCCCCAGGGGAGTCAGGCCTCGTCTCGAGTGGGGGCATGCACGTGCGCTTTCCTTCCAGGCTGTAGCAGCAATGTCACGCTTCCCGTCGCGTGGATCAAAGGATCTGTGGTTTTCCCTCGAGTCTTTCCCTCGAGGCTTTCCCACAGGGCTGTCCCACGTGCGACCGTGGTCTGAGTCGATCCTCGGCGTGAAAGATGAGCCAGTGCAGGGCAAAGAGGTTCCTCTGGAATGGACTGAGACATCTGGGGGACTCTTGGAATGGTGGTATGACCATGGAGTTCCTCTCGCCTTTCCTGTTGAGAGTGCCTCCTCTTGAGATGCGACGGGAACGCCGGGAATTCTTTCCCGTTGAAAGCAGGGAAAGGATCCCTCATCTCGAGCTACGAGGGGGAAACGGGGCTCCTCTGGATGTGGGCGGGACCATCGTGCTTCCTCTCGAGTGGAGACGGGTATGGCGGTGAACTTCTTGAGTTGCAGCAAGGGTGTGAAAGACCCTTTCGAAGTTCCAGAGGTTAGGTGTCATTAGTCTCCAGACGCCTCATCGGAAATAGGCCTCATCTCGCCTGCAAGGGAGAAGTTCCTGGATTTTCTCGAGTTGCGGCAGGTGTTCTCGAGTTACGACGGGGACCTCAGGGACCCGCCCTGGTTGCCTCAGGAGAGGCCAGTCCCCATGCGAGTTGCTAGGGGGCCTCTCGGGATTCCTCTCCCGTCGATACCGGGGCCAAAAACCTTGTGTGGAGTCAGGGCCGGAACCGAGGATTACTCTGAGGGGTGACATGTATCTTTGGGTACTTCTGGAGTCTCCCCAGGGGAGTCAGGACTCGTCTCGAGTGGGGGCATGCACGTGCGCTTTCCTTCCAGGCTGCAGCAGCAATGTCACGCTTCCCGTCGCGTGGATCAAAGGATCTGTGGTTTTCCCTCGAGGCTTTCCCACAAGGCTTTCCCATGTGCCACCGTTGTGTGAGTCGATCCTCGGCGTGAAAGATGAGCCAGTGCAGGGCAAAAGGTTCCTCTGGAATGGACTGAGACATCTGGGGGACTCTTGGAATGGTGGTACGACCATGGAGTTCCTCTCGCCTTTCCTGTTGAGAGTGCCTCCTCTTGAGATGCGACGGGAACGCCGGGAATTCTTTCCCGTTGAAAGCAGGGAAAGGATCCCTCATCTCGAGCTACGAGGGGGAAACGGGGCTCCTCTGGATGTGGGCGGGACCATCGTGCTTCCTCTCGAGTGGAGACGGGTATGGCGGTGAACTTCTTGAGTTGCAGCAAGGGTGTGAAAGACCCTTTCGAAGTTCCAGAGGTTAGGTGTCATTAGTCTCCAGACGCCTCATCGGAAATAGGCCTCATCTCGCCTGGAAGGGAGAACTTCCTGGATTTTCTCGAGTTGCGGCAGGTGTTCCCGAGTTACGACGGCGACCTCAGGGACCCGCCCTGGTGGCCTCAGGAGAGGACAGTCCCCATGCGAGTTGCTAGGGGGCCTCTCGGGATTCCTCTCCCGTCGATACCGGGGCCAAAAACCTTGTGTGGAGTCAGGGCCGGGACCGAGGATTCCTCTCAGGGGCTGACATGGATCTTTGGGTACTTCTGGAGTCTCCCCACGGGAGTCAGGCCTCGTCTCGAGTGGGGGCATGCACGTGCGCTTTCCTTCCAGGCTGTAGCAGCAATGTCACGATTCCCGTCGCATTTATCAAAGGATCTGCGGCTTTCCCTCGAGGCTTTCCCTCGAGGCTTTCCCACAGGGCTGTCCCACGTGCCACCGTGGTGTGAGTCGATCCTCGGCGTGAAAGATGAGCCAGTGCAGGGCAAAGAGGTTCCTCTGGAATGGACTGAGACATCTGGGGGACTCTTGGAATGGTGGTACGACCATGGAGTTCCTATCGCCTTTTCTGTTGAGAGTGCCTCCTCTTGAGATGCGACGGGAACGCCGGGAATTCTTTCCCGTTGAAAGCAGGGAAAGGATCCCTCATCTCGAGCTACGAGGTGGAAACGGGGCTCCTCTGGATGTGGGCGGGACCATCGTGCTTCCTCTCGAGTGGAGACGGGTATGGCGGTGAACTTCTTGAGTTGCAGCAAGGGTGTGAAAGACCCTTTCGAAGTTCCAGAGTTTAGGTGTCATTAGTCTCCAGACGCCTCATCGGAAATAGGCCTCATCTCGCCTGGAAGGGAGAACTTCCTGGATTTTCTCGAGTTGCGGCAGGTGTTCTCGAGTTACGACGGGGACCTCAGGGACCCGCCCTGGTGGCCTCAGGAGAGGCCAGTCCCCATGCGAGTTGCTAGGGGGCCTCTCGGGATTCCTCTCCCGTCGATACCGGGGCCAAAAACCTTGTGTGGAGTCAGGGCCGGGACCGAGGATTCCTCTCAGGGGCTGACATGGATCTTTGGGTACTTCTGAAGTCTCCCCACGGGAGTCAGGCCTCGTCTCGAGTGGGGGCATGCACGTGCGCTTTCCTTCCAGGCTGTAGCAGCAATGTCACGATTCCCGTCGCATTTATCAAAGGATCTGTGGCTTTCCCTCGAGGCTTTCCCTCGAGGCTTTCCCACAGGGCTGTCCCACGTGCCACCGTGTTGTGAGTCGATCCTCGGCGTGAAAGATGAGCCAGTGCAGGGCAAAGAGTTTCCTCTGGAATGGACTGAGATATCTGGGGGAGTCTTGGAATGGTGGTACGACCATGGAGTTCCTCTCGCCTTTCCTGTTGAGAGTGCCTCCTCTTGAGATGCGACGGGAACGCCGTGAATTCTTTCCCGTTGAAAGCAGGGAAAGGATCCCTCATCTCGAGCTACGAGGGGGAAACGGGGCTCCTCTGGATGTGGGCGGGACCATCGTGCTTCCTCTCGAGTGGAGACGGGTATGGCGGTGAACTTCTTGAGTTGCAGCAAGGGTGTGAAAGACCCTTTCGAAGTTCCAGAGGTTAGGTGTCATTAGTCTCCAGACGCCTCATCGGAAATAGGCCACATATCGCCTGGAAGGGAGAACTTCCTGGATTTTCTCGAGTTGCGGCAGGTGTTCTCGAGTTACGACGGGGACCTCAGGGAACCGCCCTGGTGGCCTCAGGAGAGGCCAGTCCCCATGCAATTTGCTAGGGGGCCTCTCGGGATTCCTCTCCCGTCGATACCGGGGCCAAAAACCTTGTGTGGGGTCACGCCCGGAACCGAGGATTCCTCTCATGGGCTGACATGGATCTTTGGGTACTTCTGGAGTCTCCCCAGGGGAGTCAGGCCTCGTCTCGAGTGGGGGCATGCACGTGCGCTTTCCTTCCAGGCTGTAGCAGCAATGTCACTCTTCCCGTCGCGTGGATCAAAGGATCTGTGGTTTTCCCTCGAGTCTTTCCCTCGAGGCTTTCCCACAGGGCTGTCCCACGTGACACCGTGGTCTGAGTCGATCCTCGGCGTGAAAGATGAGCCAGTGCAGGGCAAAGAGGTTCCTCTGGAATGGACTGAGACATCTGGGGGACTCTTGGAATGGTGGTACGACCATGGAGTTCCTTTCGCCTTTCCTGTTGAGAGTGCCTCCTCTTGAGATGCGACGGGAACGCCGGGAATTCTTTCCCGTTGAAAGCAGGGAAAGGATCCCTCATCTCGAGCTACGAGGGGGAAACGGGGCTCCTCTGGATGTGGGCGGGACCATCGTGCTTCCTCTCGAGTGGAGACGGGTATGGCGGTGAACTTCTTGAGTTGCAGCAAGGGTGTGAAAGACCCTTTCGAAGTTCCAGAGGTTAGGTGTCATTAGTCTCCAGACGCCTCATCGGAAATAGGCCTCATCTCCCCTGCAAGGGAGAACTTCCTGGATTTTCTCGAGTTGCGGCAGGTGTTCTCGAGTTACGACGGGGACCTCAGGGACCCGCCCTGGTTGCCTCAGTAGAGGCCAGTCCCCATGCGAGTTGCTAGGGGGCCTCTCGGGATTCCTCTCCCGTCGATACCGGGGCCAAAAACCTTGTGTGGAGTCAGGGCCGGAACCGAGGATTACTCTCAGGGGTGACATGTATCTTTGGGTACTTCTGGAGTCTCCCCAGGGGAGTCAGGACTCGTCTCGAGTGGGGGCATGCACGTGCGCTTTCCTTCCAGGCTGCAGCAGCAATGTCACGCTTCCCGTCGCGTGGATCAAAGGATCTGTGGTTTTCCCTCGAGGCTTTCCCTCGAGGCTTTCCCACAAGGCTTTCCCACGTGCCACCGTTGTGTGAGTCGATCCTCGGCGTGAAAGATGAGCCAGTGCAGGGCAAAAGGTTCCTCTGGAATGGACTGAGACATCTGGGGGAGTCTTGGAATGGTGGTACGACCATGGAGTTCCTCTCGCCTTTCCTGTTGAGAGTGCCTCCTCTTGAGATGCGACGGGAACGCCGGGAATTCTTTCCCGTTGAAAGCAGGGAAAGGATCCCTCATCTCGAGCTACGAGGGGGAAACGGGGCTCCTCTGGATGTGGGCGGGACCATCGTGCTTCCTCTCGAGTGGAGACGGGTATGGCGGTGAACTTCTTGAGTTGCAGCAAGGGTGTGAAAGACCCTTTCGAAGTTCCAGAGGTTAGGTGTCATTAGTCTCCAGACGCCTCATCGGAAATAGGCCTCATCTCGCCTGGAAGGGAGAACTTCCTGGATTTTCTCGAGTTGCGGCAGGTGTTCCCGAGTTACGACGGGGACCTCAGGGACCCGCCCTGGTGGCCTCAGGAGAGGACAGTCCCCATGCGAGTTGCTAGGGGGCCTCTCGGGATTCCTCTCCCGTCGATACCGGGGCCAAAAACCTTGTGTGGAGTCAGGGCCGGGACCGAGGATTCCTCTCAGGGGCTGACATGGATCTTTGGGTACTTCTGGAGTCTCCCCACGGGAGTCAGGCCTCGTCTCGAGTGGGGGCATGCACGTGCGCTTTCCTTCCAGGCTGTAGCAGCAATGTCACGATTCCCGTCGCCTTTATCAAAGGATCTGTGGCTTTCCCTCGAGGCTTTCCCTCGAGGCTTTCCCACAGGGCTGTCCCACGTGCCACCGTGGTGTGAGTCGATCCTCGGCGTGAAAGATGAGCCAGTGCAGGGCAAAGAGGTTCCTCTGGAATGGACTGAGACATCTGGGGGAGTCTTGGAATGGTGATACGACCATGGAGTTCCTCTCGCCTTTCCTGTTGAGAGTGCCTCCTCTTGAGATGCGACGGGAACGCCGGGAATTCTTTCCCGTTGAAAGCAGGGAAAGGATCCCTCATCTCGAGCTCCGAGGGGGAAACGGGGCTCCTCTGGATGTGGGCGGGACCATCGTACTTCCTCTCGAGTGGAGACGGGTATGGCGGTGAACTTCTTGAGTTGCAGCAAGGGTGTGAAAGACCCTTTCGAAGTTCCAGAGGTTAGGTGTCATTAGTCTCCAGACGCCTCATCGGAAATAGGCCTCATCTCGCCTGCAAGGGCGAACTTCCTGGATTTTCTCGAGTTGCGGCACGTGTTCTCGAGTTACGACGGGGACCTCAGGGACCCGCCCTGGTGGCCTCAGGAGAGGCCAGTCCCCATGCGAGTTGCTAGGGGGCCTCTCGGGATTCCTCTCCCGTCGATACCGGGGCCAAAAACCTTGTGTGGAGTCAGGGCCGGGACCGAGGATTCCTCTCAGGGGTGACATGGATCTTTGGGTACTTCTGGAGTCTCCCCAGGGGAGTCAGGCCTCCTCTCGAGTGGGGCCATGCATGTACGCTTTCCTTCCAGGCTGTAGCAGCAATGTCACGCTTCCCGTCGCTTGGATCAAAGGATCTGTGGTTTTCCCTCGAGGCTTTCCCTCGAGGCTTTCCCACAGGGCTGTCCCACGTGCCACCGTGGTGTGAGTCGATCCTCGGCGTGAAAGATGAGCCAGTGCAGGGCAAAGAGGTTCCTCTGGAATGGACTGAGACATCTGGGGGACTCTTGGAATGGTGGTACGACCATGGAGTTCCTATCGCCTTTTCTGTTGAGAGTGCCTCCTCTTGAGATGCGACGGGAACGCCGGGAATTCTTTCCCGTTGAAAGCAGGGAAAGGATCCCTCATCTCGAGCTACGAGGGGGAAACGGGGCTCCTCTGGATGTGGGCGGGACCATCGTGCTTCCTCTCGAGTGGAGACGGGTATGGCGGTGAACTTCTTGAGTTGCAGTAAGGGTGTGAAAGACCCTTTCGAAGTTCCAGAGGTTAGGTGTCATTAGTCTCCAGACGCCTCATCGGAAATAGGCCTCATCTCGCCTGGAAGGGAGAGCTTCCTGGATTTTCTCGAGATGCGGCAGGTGTTCTCGAGTTACGACGGGGACCTCAGGGACCCGCCCTGGTGGCCTCAGGAACGGCCAGTCCCCATGCGAGTTGCTAGGGGGCCTCTCGGGATTCCTCTCCCGTCGATACCGGGGCCAAAAACCTTGTGTGGAGTCAGGGCCGGAACCGAGGATTCCTCTCAGGGGTGACATGGATCTTTGGGTACTTCTGGAGTCTCCCCAGGGGAGTGAGGCCTCGTCTCGAGTGGGGGCACGCACGTGCGCTTTCCTTCCAGGCTGTAGCAGCAATGTCACGCTTCTCGTCGCGTGGATCAAAGGATCTGTGGTTTTCCCTCGAGGCTTTGCCTCGAGGCTTTCCCACAGGGTTGTCCCACGTGCTGCCGTGGTGTGAGTCGATCCTCGGCGTGAAAGATGAGCCAGTGCAGGGCAAAGAGTTTCCTCTGGAATGGACTGAGACATCTGGGGGACTCTTGGAATGGTGGTACGACCATGGAGTTCTTCTCGCCTTTCCTGTTGAGAGTGCCTCCTCTTGAGATGCGACGGAAATGCCGGGAATTCTTTCCCGTTGAAAGCAGGGAAAGGATCCCTCATCTCGAGCTACGAGGGGAAATGGGGCTCCTCTGGATGTGGGCGGGACCATCGTGCTTCCTCTCGAGTGGAGACGGGTATGGCGGTGAACTTCTTGTGTTGCAGCAAGGGTGTGAAAGACCCTTTCGAAGTTCCAGAGGTTAGGTGTCATTAGTCTCCAGACGCCTCATTGGAAATAGGCCTCATCACGCCTGGAAAGGAGAACATCCTGGATTTTCGCGAGTTGCGGCAGGTGTTCTCGAGTTACGATGGGGACCTCAGGGACCCGCCCTGGTGGCCTCCGGAGAGGCCAGTCCCCATGCGAGTTGCTAGGGGGCCTCTCAGTATTCCACTCCTGTCGATACCGGGGCCAAAAACCTTGTTTGGAGTCAGGGCCGGAACCGAGGATTCGTCTCAGGGGCTGACATGGATCTTTGGGTACTTCTGGAGTCTCCCCACTGGAGTCAGGCCTCGTTTCGAGTGGGGGCATGCACGAGCGCTTTTCTTCCAGGCTGTAGCAGCAATGTCACGCTTACCTTCGCGTGGATCAAAGGATCTGTGGTTTTCCCTCGAGGCTTTCCCTCGAGGCTTTCCCACAGGGCTGTCCCACTTGCCACCGTGGTGTGAGTCGATCCTCGGCGTGAAAGATGAGCCAGTGCAGGGCAAAGAGGTTCCTCTGGAATGGACTGAGACATCTGGGGGATTCTTGGAATGGTGGTACGACCATAGAGTTACTCTCGCCTTTCCTGTTGAGAGTGCCTCTTCTTGAGATGCGAGGGGAATGCCGGGAATTCTTTCCCGTTGAAAGCAGGGAAAGGATCCCACATCTCGAGCTACGAGGGGGAAACGGGGCTCCTCTGGATATGGGCGGGAACATCGTGCTTCCTCTCGAGTGGAGACGGGTATGGCGGTGAACTTCTTGAGTTGCAGCAAGGGTGTGAAAGACCCTTTCGAAGTTCCAGAGGTTAGGTGTCATTAGTCTCCAGACGACTCATTGGAAATAGGCCTCATCTCGCCTGGAAGGGAGAACTTGCTGGATTTTCTCGAGTTGCGGCAGGTGTTCTCGAGTTACGACGGGGACCTCAGGGACCCGCCCTGGTGGCCTCAGGAAAGGCCAGTCCCCATGCGAGTTGCTAGGGGGCCTCTCAGGATTCCTCTCCCGTCGATACCGGGGCCAAAAATCTTGTGTGAAGTCAGGGCCGGAACCGGGGATTCCTCTCAGGGGCTGACATGGATCTTTGTGTACTTCTGGAGTCTCCCCAGGGGAGTCAGGCCTCGTTTCGAGTGGGGGCATGCACGTGCACTTTCCTTCCAGGCTGTAGCAGCAATGTCACACTTCCCGTCGCGTGGATCAAAGGATCTGTGGTTTTCCCTCGAGGCTTTCCCTCGAGGCTTTCCCACAGGGCTGTCCCACGTGCCACCGTGGTGTGAGTCGATCCTCGGCGTGAAAGATGAGCCAGTGCAGGGCAAAGAGGTTCCTCTGGAATGGACTGAGACATCTGGGGGACTCTTGGAATGGTGGTACGACCATGGAGTTCCTCTCGCCTTTCCTGTTGAGAGTGCCTCCTCTTGAGATGCGACGGGAACGCCGGGAATTCATTCCTGTTGAAAGCAGGGAAAGGATCCCTCATCTCGAGCTACGAGGGGGAAACGGGGCTCCTCTGGATGTGGGCGGGACCATCGTGCTTCCTCTCGAGTGGATACGGGTATGGAGGTGAACTACTTGAGTTGCAGCAAGGGTGTGAAAGACCCTTTCGAAGTTCCATAGTTTAGGTGTCATTAGTCTCTAGACGCCTCATCGGAAATAGGCCTCATCTCGCCTGGAAGGGAGAACTTCCTGGATTTTCTCGAGTTGCGGCAGGTGATCTCGAGTTACGACGGGGACCTCAGGGACCCGCCCTGGTGGCCTCAGGAGAGGCCAGTCCCCATGCGAGTTGCTAGGGGGCCTCTCGGGATTCCTCTCCCGTCGATACCGGGGCCAAGAACCTTGTGTGGAGTCAGGGCACGAACCGAGGATTCCTCTCAGGGGCTGACATGGATCTTTGGGTACTTCTGGAGTCTCCCCAGGGGAGTCAGGCCTCGTCTCGAGTGGGGGCATGCACGTGTGCTTTCCTTCCAGGCTGTAGCAGCAATGTCACGCTTCCCGTCGCGTGGATCAAAGGATCTGTGGTTTTCCCTCGAGGCTTTCCCTCGAGGCTTTCCCACAGGGCTGTCCCACGTGCCACCGTGGTGTGAGTCGATCCTCGGCGTGAAAAATGAGCCAGTGCAGGGCAAAGAGGTTCCTCTGGAATGGACTGAGACATCTGGGGGACTCTTGGAATGGTGGTACGACCATGGAGTTCCTCTCGCCTTTCCTGTTGAGAGTGCCTCCTCTTGAGATGCGACGGGAACGCCGGGAATTCTTTCCCGTTGAAAGCAGGGAAAGGATCCCTCATCTCGAGCTACGAGGGGGAAACGGGGCTCCTCTGGATGTGGGCGGGACCATCGTGCTTCCTCTCGAGTGGAGACGGGTATGGTGGTGAACTTCTTGAGTTGCAGCAAGGGTGTGAAAGACCCTTTCGAAGTTCCAGAGGTTAGGTGTCATTAGTCTCCAGACGCCTCATCGGAAATAGGCCTCATCTCGCCTGCCAGGGAGAACTTCCTGGATTTTCTCGAGTTGCGGCAGGTGTTCTCGAGTTACGACGGGGACCTCAGGGACCCGCCCGGCTGGCCTCAAGAGAGGCCAGTCCCCATGCGAGTTGCTAGGGAGCCTCTCTGGATTCCTCTCCCATCGATACCGGGGCCAAAAACCTTGTGTGGTGTCAGGGCCGGGACCGAGGATTCCTCTCAGGGGTGACAAGGATCTTTGGGTACTTCTGGAGTCTCCCCAGGGGAGTCAGGCCTCCTCTCGAGTGGGGGCATGCACGTGCGCTTTCCTTCCAGGCTGTAGCAGCAATGTCACGCTTCCCGTCGCGTGGATCAAAGGATCTGTGGTTTTCCCTCGAGGCTTTCCCTCGAGGCTTTCCCACAGGGCTGTCCCACGTGCCACCATGGTGTGAGTCGATCCTCGGCGTGAAAGATGAGCCAGTGCAGGGCAAAGAGGTTCCTCTGGAATGGACTGAGTCATCTGGGGGACTCTTGGAATGGTGGTACGACCATGGAGTTCCTCTCGCCTTTCCTGTTGAGAGTGCCTCCTCTTGAGATGCGACGGGAACGCCGTGAATTCTTTCCCGTTGAAAGCAGGGAAAGGATCCCTCATCTCGAGCTACGAGGGGGAAACGGGGCTCCTCTGGATGTGGGCGGGACCATCGTGCTTCCTCTCGAGTGGAGACGGGTATGGCGGTGAACTTCTTGAGTTGCAGCAAGGGTGTGAAAGACCCTTTCGAAATTCCAGAGGTTAGGTGTCATTAGTCTCCAGACGCCTCATTGGAAATAGGCCTCATCTCGCCTGGAAGGGAGAACTTGCTGGATTTTCTCGAGTTGCGGCAGGTGTTCTCGAGTTAAGACGGGGACCTCAGGGACCCGCCCTGGTGGCCTCAGGAAAGGCCAGTCCCCATGCGAGTTGCTAGGGGGCCTCTCAGGATTCCTCTCCCGTCGATACCGGGGCCAAAAACATTGTGTGAAGTCAGGGCCGGAACCGGGGATTCCTCTCAGGGGCTGACATGGATCTTTGTGTACTTCTGGAGTCTCCCCAGGGGAGTCAGGCCTCGTTTCGAGTGGGGGCATGCACGTGCACTTTCCTTCCAGGCTGTAGCAGCAATGTCACGCTTCCCGTCGCGTGGATCAAAGGATCTGTGGTTTTCCCTCGAGGCTTTCCCTCGAGGCTTTCCCACAGGGCTGTCCCACTTGCCACCGTGGTGTGAGTCGATCCTCGGCGTGAAAGATGAGCCAGTGCAGGGCAAAGAGTTTCCTCTGGAATGGACTGAGACATCTGGGGGATTCTTGGAATGGTGGTACGACCATAGAGTTCCTCTCGCCTTTCCTGTTGAGAGTGCCTCCTCTTGAGATGCGACGGGAATGCCGGGAATTCTTTCCCGTTGAAAGCAGGGAAAGGATCCCTCATCTCGAGCCAAGAGGGGGAAATGGTGCTCCTCTGGATGTGGGCGGGACCATCGTGCTTCCTCTCGAGTGGAGACGGGTATGGCGGTGAACTTCTTGAGTTGCAGCAAGGGTGTGAAAGACCCTTTCGAAGTTCCAGAGGTTAGGTGTCATTAGTCTCCAGACGCCTCATAGGAAATAGGCCTCATCTCGCCTGGAAGGGAGAACTTCCTGGATTTTCTCGAGTTGCGGCAGGTGTTCTCGAGTTACGACGGGGACCTCAGGGACCCGCCATGGTGGCCTCAGGAAAGGCCAGTCCCCATGAGAGTTGCTAGGGGGCCTCTCAGGATTCCTCTCCCGTCGATACCGGGGCCAAAAACCTTGTGTGGAGTCAGGGCCGGAACCGAGGTTTTCTCTCAGGGGTGACATGGAACTTTGGGTATTTCTGGAGTCTCCCCAGGGGAGTCAGGCCTCGTCTCGAGTGGGGGCATGCACGTGCGCTTTCCTTCCAGGCTGTAGCAGCAATGTCACGCTTCCCGTCGCGTGGATCAAAGGATCTGTGGTTTTCCCTCGAGGCTTTCCCACAGGGCTGTCCCACGTGCCACCGTGGTGTGAGTCGATCCTCGGCGTGAAAGATGAGCCAGTGCAGGGCAAAGAGGTTCCTCTGGAATGGACTGAGACATCTGGGGGACTCTTGGAACGGTGGTACGACCATGGAGTTCCTCTCGCCTTTCCTGTTGAGAGTGCCTCCTCTTGAGATGCGACAGGAACGCCGGGAATTCTTTCCCGTTGAAAGCAGGGAAAGGATCCCTCATCTCGAGCTCCGAGGGGGAAGCGGGGCTCCTCTGGATGTGGGCGGGACCATCGTGCTTCCTCTCGAGTGGATACGGGTATGGAGGTGAACTACTTGAGTTGCAGCAAGGGTGTGAAAGACCCTTTCGAAGTTCCATAGTTTAGGTGTCATTAGTCTCTAGACGCCTCATCGGAAATAGGCCTCATCTCGCCTGGAAGGGAGAACTTCCTGGATTTTCTCGAGTTGCGGCAGGTGATCTCGAGTTACGATGGGGACCTCAGGGACCCGCCCTGGTGGCCTCAGGAGAGGCCAGTCCCCATGCGAGTTGCTAGGGGGCCTCTCGGGATTTCTCTCCCGTCGATACCCGGGCCAAATCCTTGTGTGGAGTCAGGGCCGGAAACGAGGATTCCTCTCAGGGGCTGACATGGATCTTTGGGTACTTCTGGTGTCTCCCCAGGGGAGTCAGGCCTCGTCTCGAGTGGGGGCATGCACGTGCGCTTTCCCTCCAGGCTGAAGCAGCAATGTCACGCTTCCCGTCGCGTGGATCAAAGGATCTGTAGTTTTCCCTCGAGGCTTTCCGTCGAGGCTTTCCCACAGGGCTGTCCCACGTGCCACCGTGTTGTGAGTCGATCCTCGGCGTGAAAGCTGAGCCAGTGCAGGGCAAAGAGCTTCCTCTCGAATGGACTGAGACATCTGGGGGACTCTTGGAATGGTGGTACGACCATGGAGTTCCTCTCGCCTTTCCTGTTGAGAGTGCCTCCTCTTGAGATGCGACGGGAACGCAGGGAATTCTTTCCCGTTTAAAGCAGGGAAAGGATCCCTCATCTCGAGCTCCGAGGGGGAAACGGGGCTCCTCTGGATGTGGGCGGGACCATCGTGCTTCCTCTCGAGTGGAGACGGTTATGGCGGTGAACTTCTTGAGTAGCAGCAATGGTGTGAAAGACCCTCTCGAAATTCCAGAGGTTAGGTGTCATTAGTCTCCAGACGCCTCATCGGAAATAGGCCTCATCTCGCCTGGAAGGGAGAACTTCATGGATTTTCTCGAGTTGCGGCAGGTGTTCTCGAGTTACGACGGGGACCTCAGGGACCCGCCCTGGTGGCCCCAGGAGAGGCCAGTCCCCATGCGAGTTGCTACGGGGCCTCTCGGGATTCCTCTCCCGTCGATACCGGGGCCAAAAACCTTGTGTGGAGTCAGGGCCGGAACCGGGGATTCCTCTCAGGGGCTGACATGGATCTTTGGCTACTTCTGGAGTCTCCCCAGGGGAGTCAGGCCTCGTTTCGAGTGGGGGCATGCACGTGCGCTTTCCTTCCAGGCTGTAGCAGCAATGTCACACTTCCCGTCGCGTGGATCAAAGGATCTGCGGTTTTCCCTCGAGGCTTTCCGTCGAGGCTTTCCCACAGGGCTGTCCCACGTGCCACCGTAGTGTGAGTCGATCCTCGGCGTGAAAGATGAGCCAGTGCAGGGCAAAGAGGTTCCTCTGGAATGGACTGAGACATCTGGGGGACTCTTGGAATGGTGGTACGACCATGGAGTTCCTATCGCCTTTTCTGTTGAGAGTGCCTCCTCTTGAGATGCGACGGGAACGCCGGGAATTCTTTCCCGTTGAAAGCAGGGAAAGGATCCCTCATCTCGAGCTACGAGGGGGAAACGGGGCTCCTCTGGATGTGGGCGGGACCATCGTGCTTCCTCTCGATTGGAGACGGGTATGGCGGTGAACTTCTTGAGTTGCAGCAAGGGTGTGAAAGACCCTTTCGAAGTTCCAGAGGTGAGGTGTCATTAGTCTCCAGACGCCTCATCGGAAATAGGCCTCATCTCGCCTGGAAGGGAGAACTTCCTGGATTTTCTCGAGTTGCGGCAGGTGTTCTCGAGTTACGACGGGGACCTCAGGGACCCGCCCTGGTGGCCTCAGGAGAGGCCAGTCCCCATGCGATTTGCTAGGGGGCCTCTCGGGATTCCTCTCCCGTCGATACCGGGGCCAAAAACCTTGTGTGGAGTCAGGGCCGGAACCGAGGATTCCTCTCAGGGTCTGACATGGATCTTTGGGTACTTCTGGAGTCTCCCCAGGGGAGTCAGGCCTCGTCTCGAGTGGGGGCATGCACGTGTGCTTTCCTTCCAGGCTGTAGCAGCAATGTCACGCTTCCCGTCGCGTGGATCAAAGGATCTGTGGTTTTCCCTCGAGGCTTTCCCTTGAGGCTTTCCCACAGGGCTGTCCCACGTGCCACCGTGGTGTGAGTCGATCCTCGGCGTGAAAGATGAGCCAGTGCAGGGCAAAGAGGTTCCTCTGGAATGGACTGAGACATCTGGGGTACTCTTGGAATGGTGGTACGACCATGGAGTTCCTCTCGCCTTTCCTGTTGAGAGTGCCTCCTCTTGAGATGCGACGGGAACGCCGGGAATTCTTTCCCGTTGAAAGCAGGGAAAGGATCCCTCATCTCGAGCTACGAATGTGAAACGGGGCTCCTCTGGATGTGGGCGGGACCATCGTGCTTCCTCTCGAGTGGAGACGGGTATGGCGGTGAACTTCTTGAGTTGCAGCAAGGGTGTGAAAGACCCTTTCGAAGTTCCAGAGGTTAGGTGTCATTAGTCTCCAGACGCCTCATCGGAAATAGGCCTCATCTCGCCTGGAAGGGAGAACTTCCAGGATTTTCTCGAGTTGCGGCAGGTGTTCTCGAGTTACGACGGGGACCTCAGGGACCCGCCCTGGTGGCCTCAGGAAAGGCCAGTCCCCATGCGAGTTGCTAGGGGGCCTCTCAGGATTCCTCTCCCGTCGATACCGGGGCCAAAAACCTTGTGTGAAGTCAGGGCCGGAACCGGGGATTCCTCTCACGGGCTGACATGTATCTTTGTGTACTTCTGGAGTCTCCCCAGGGGAGTCAGGCCTCGTTTCGAGTGGGGGCATGCACGTGCACTTTCCTTCCAGGCTGTAGCAGCAATGTCACACTTCCCGTCGCGTGGATCAAAGGATCTGTGGTTTTCCCTTGAGGCTTTCCCTTGAGGCTTTCCCACAGGGCTGTCCCACGTGCCACCGTGGTATGAGTCGATCCTCGGCGTGAAAGATGAGCCAGTGCAGGGCAAAGAGGTTCCTCTGGAATGGACTGAGACATCTGGGGGACTCTTGGAATGGTGGTACGACCATGGAGTTCCTCTCGCCTTTCCTGTTGAGAGTGCCTCCTCTTGAGATGCGACGGGAACGCCGGGAATTCTTTCCCGTTGAAAGCAGGGAAAGGATCCCTCATCTCGAGCTACGAGGGGGAAACGGGGCTCCTCTGGATGTGGGCGGGACCATCGTGCTTCCTCTCGAGTGGAGACGGGTATGGCGGTGAACTTCTTGAGTTGCAGCAAGGGTGTGAATGACCCTTTCGAAGTTCCAGAGGTTAGGTGTCATTAGTCTCCAGACGCCTCATCGGAAATAGGCCTCATCTCGCCTGGAAGGGAGAACTTCCAGGATTTTCTCGAGTTGCGGCAGGTGTTCTCGAGTTACGACGGGGACCTCAGGGACCCGCCCTGGTGGCCTCAGGAGACGCCGTTCCCCAAGCGAGTTGCTAGGGGGCCTCTCGGGATTCCTCTCCCGTCGATACCGGGGCCAAAAACCTTGTGTGGAGTCAGGGCCGGAACCGAGGATTCCTCTCAGGGGCTGATATGGATCTTTGGGTACATCTGGAGTCTCGCCAGGGGAGACAGGCCTCGTCTCGAGTCGGGGCATGCACGTGCACTTTCCTTCCAGGCTGTAGCAGCAATGTCACGCTTCCCGTTGCATGGATCAAAGGATCTGTGGTTTTCCCTCGAGGCTTTCCCTCGAGGCTTTCCCACAGGGCTGTCCCACGTGCCACCGTGGTGTGAGTGGATCCTCGGCGTGAAAGATGAGCCAGTGCAGGGCAAAGAGGTTCCTCTGGAATGGACTGAGACATCTGGGGGACTCTTGGAATGGTGGTACGACCATGGAGTTCCTCTCGCCTTTCCTGTTGAGAGTGCCTCCTCTTGAGATGCGACGGGAACGCCGGGAATTCTTTCCCGTTGAAAGCAGGGAAAGGATCCCTCATCTCGAGCTACAGGGGGAAACGGGGCTCCTCTGGATGTGGGCGGGACCATCGTGCTTCCTCTCGAGTGGACACGGGTATGGCGGTGAACTTCTTGAGTTGCAGCAAGGGTGTGAAAGACCCTTTCGAAGTTCCAGAGGTTAGGTGTCATTAGTCTCCAGACGCCTCATCGGAAATAGGCCTCATCTCGCCTGGAAGGGAGAATTTCCTGGATTTTCTGGAGTTGCGGCAGGTGTTCTCGAGTTACGACGGGGACCTCAGGGACCCGTCCTGGTGGCCTCAGGAGACGCCAGTCCCCATGCGAGTTGCTAGGGGGCCTCTCGGGATTCCTCTCCCGTCGATACCGTGGCCAAAAACCTTGTGTGGAGTCAGGGCCGGAACCGAGGATTCCTCTCAGGGTCTGATATGTATCTTTGGGTACATCTGGAGTCTCGCCAGGGGAGACAGGCCTCGTCTCGAGTCGGGGCATGCACGTGCACTTTCCTTCCAGGCTGTAGCAGCAATGTCACGCTTCCCGTCGCGTGGATCAAAGGATCTGTGGTTTTCCCTCGAGGCTTTCCCTCGAGGCTTTCCCACAGGGCTGTCCCACGTGCCACCGTGGTGTGAGTCGATCCTCGGCGTGAAAGATGAGCCAGTGCAGGGCAAAGAGGTTGCTCTGGAATGGACTGAGAAATCTGTGGGACTCTTGGAATGGTACGACCATGGAGTTCCTCTTGGGTTTCCTGTTGAGAGTGCCTCCTCTTGAGATGCGACGGGAACGCCGGGAATTCTTTCCCGTTGAAAGCAGGGAATGGATCCCTCATCTAGAGCTCCGAGGGGGAAACGGGGCTCCTCTGGATGTGGGCGGGACCATCGTGCTTCCTCTCGAGTGGAGACGGGTATGGCGGTGAACTTCTTGAGTTGCAGCAAGGGTTTGAAAGACCCTTTCGAAGTTCCAGAGGTTAGGTGTCATTAGTCTCCAGACGCCTCATCGGAAATAGGCCTCATCTCGCCTGGAAGGGAGAACTTCCTGGATTTTCTCGAGTTGCGGCAGGTGTTCTCGAGTTACAACGGGGACCTCAGGGACCCGCCCTGGTGGCCTCAGGAGAGGCCATTCCCCATGCGAGTTGCTAGGGGGCCTCTCGGGATACCTCTCCCGTCGATACCGGGGCCAAAAGAATTTTTCGGAGTCAGGGCCGGAACCGAGGATTCCTCTCAGGGGCTGACATGGATCTTTGGGTACTTCTGGAGTCTCCCCAGGGGAGTCAGGCCTCGTCTCGAGTGGGGGCATGCACGTGCGCTTTCCTTCCAGGCTGTAGCAGCAATGTCACGCTTCCCGTCGCGTGGATCAAAGGATCTGTGGTTTTCCCTCGAGGCTTTCCCTCGAGGCTTTCCCACAGGGCTGTCCCACGTGCCACCGTGGTGTGAGTCGATCCTCGGCGTGAAAGATGAGCCAGTGCAGGGCAAAGAGGTTCCTCTGGAATGGACTGAGACATCTGGGGGACTCTTGGAATGGTGGTACGACCATGGAGTTCCTCTCGCCTTTTCTGTTGAGAGTGCCTCCTCTTGAGATGCGACGGGAACACCGGGAATTCTTTCCCGTTGAAAGCAGGTCAAGGATCCCTCATCTCGAGCTCCGAGGGGGAAACGGGGCTCCTCTGGATGTGGGCGGGACCATCGTGCTTCCTCTCGAGTGGAGACGGGTATGTCGGTGAACTTCTTGAGTTGCAGCAAGGGTGTGAAAGACCCTTTCGAAGTGCCAGAGGTTAGGTGTCATTAGTCTCCAGACGCCTCATCGGAAATAGGCCTCATCTCGCCTGGAAGGGAGAACTTCCTGGATTTTCTCGAGTTGCGGCAGGTGTTCCCGAGTTACGACGGGGACCTCAGGGACCCGCCCTGGTGGCCTCAGGAGAGGCCAGTCCCCAAGCGCGTTGCTAGGGGGCCTCTCGGGATTCCTCTCCCGTCGATACCGGGGCCAAAAACCTTGTGTGGAGTCAGGGCCGGAACCGAGGATTCCTCTCAGGGGCTGACATGGATCTTTGGGTACTTCTGGAGTCTCCCCAGGGGAGTCAGGCCTCGTCTCGAGTGGGGGCATGCACGTGCGCTTTCCTTCCAGGCTGTAGCAGCAATGTCACGCTTCCCGTCGCGTGGATCAAAGGATCTGTGGTTTTCCCTCGAGGCTTTCACTCGAGGCTTTCCCACAGGGCTGTCCCACGTGCCACCGTGGTGTGAGTCGATCCTCGGCGTGAAAGATGAGCCACTGCAGGGCAAAGAGGTTCCTCTGGAATGGACTGAGACATCTGGGGGACTCTTGGAATGGTGGTACGACCATGGAGTTCCTCTCGGCTTTCCTGTGGAGAGTGCCTCCTCTTGAGATGCGACGGGATCGCCGGGAATTCTTTCCCGTTGAAAGCAGGAAAGGATCCCTCATCTCGAGCTCCGAGGGGGAAACGGGGCTCCTCTGGATGTGGGCGGGACCATCGTGCTTCCTCGCGAGTGGAGACGGGTATGGCGGTGAACTTCTTGAGTTGCAGCAAGGGTGTGAAAGACCCTTTCGAAGTTCCAGAGGTTAGGTGTCATTAGTCTCCAGACGCCTCATCGGAAATAGGCCTCATCTCGCCTGGAAGGGAGAACTTCCTGGATTTTCTCGAGTTGCGGCAGGTGTTCCCGAGTTACGACGGGGACCTCAGGGACCCGCCCTGGTGGCCTCAGGAGAGGCCAGTCCCCATGCGAGTTGCTAGGGGGCCTCTCGGGATTCCTCTCCCGTCGATACCGGGGCCAAAAACCTTGTGTGGAGTCAGGGCCGGAATCGAGGATTCCTCTCAGGGGCTGATATGGATCATGGGTACTTCTGGAGTCTCGCCAGGGGAGACAGGCCTCGTGTCGAGTGGGGGCATGCACGTGCGCTTTCCTTCCTGGCTGTAGCAGCAATGTCACGCTTCCCGTCGCGTGGATCAAAGGGTCTGTTTTTTTCCCTCGAGGCTTTCCCTCGAGGCTTTCCCACAGGGCTGTCCCACGTGCCACCGTGGTGTGAGTCGATCCTCGGCGTGAAAGATGAGCCAGTGCAGGGCAAAGAGTTTCCTCTGGAATGGACTGAGACATCTGGGGGACTCTTGGAATGGTGGTACGACCATGGAGTTCCTCTCGCCTTTCCTGTTGAGAGTGCCTCCTCTTGAGATGCGACGGGAACACCGGGAATTCTTTCCCGTTGAAAGCAGGGAAAGGATCCCTCATCTCGAGCTCCGAGGGGGAAACGGGGCTCCTCTGGATGTGGGCGGGACCATCGTGCTTCCTCTCGAGTGGAGACGGGTATGGCGGTGAACTTCTTGAGTTGCAGCAAGGGTGTGAAAGACCCTTTCGAAGTTCCAGAGGTTTGGTGTCATTAGTCTCCAGACGCCTCATCGGAAATAGGCCTCATCTCGCCTGGAAGGGAGAACTTCCTGGATTTTCTCGAGTTGCGGCAGGTGTTCCCGAGTTACGACGGGGACCTCAGGGACCCGCCCTGGTGGCCTCAGGAAAGGCCAGTCTCCATGCAAATTGCCAGGGCGCCTCTGGGGATTCCTCTCCCGTCAATACTGGGGCCAAAACCTTGTGTGGAGTCAGGGCCGGAACCGAGGATTCCTCTCAGGGGCTGACATGGATCTTTGGGTACTTCTGGAGGCTCCCCAGGGGAGTCAGGCCACGTCTCGAGTGGGGGCATCCACGTGCGCTTTCCTTCCAGGATGTAGCAGCAATGTCACGCTTCCCGTCTTGTGGATCAAAGGAACTGCGGTTTTCGCTTGAGGCTTTCCCACAGGGCTGTCCCACGTGCCACCGTGGTGTGAGTCGATCCTCGGCGTGAAAGATGAGCCAGTGCAGGGCAAAGAGGTTCCTCTGGAATGGACTGAGACATCTGGGGGACTCTTGGAATGGTGGTACGACCATGGAGTTCCTCTCGCCTTTCCTGTTGAGAGTGCCTCCTCTTGAGATGCGACGGGAAGGCCGGGAATTCTTTCCCGTTGAAAGCAGGGAAAGGATCCCTCATCTCGAGCTACGAGGGGGAAACGGGGCTCCTCTGGATGTGGGCGGGACCATCGTGCTTCCTCTCGAGCGGAGACAGGTATGGCGGTGAACTTCTTGAGTTGCAGCAAGGGTGTGAAAGACCCTTTCGAAGTTCCAGAGGTTAGGTGTCATTAGTCTCCAGACGCCTCATCGGAAATAGGCCTCATCTCGCCTGGAAGGGAGAACTTCCTGGATTTTCTCGAGTTGCGGCAGGTGTTCTCGAGTTACGACGGGGACCTCAGGGACCCGCCCTGGTGGCCTCAGGAGAGGCCAGTCCCCATGCGAGTTGCTAGGGTGCTTCTCGGGATTCCTCTCCCGTCGATACCGGGGCCAAAAACCTTGTGTGGAGTCAGGGCCGGAACCGAGGATTCCACTCAGGGGCTGACGTGGATTTTTGGGAACTTCTGGAGTCTCCCCAGGGGAGTCAGGCCTCGTCTCGAGTGGGGGCATGCACGTGCGCTTTCCCTCCCGGCTGTAGCATCAATGTCACGCTTTTCGTCCCGTGGATCAAAGGATCTGTGGTTTTCCCTCGAGGCTTTCCCTCGAGGCTTTCCCACAGGGCTGTCCCACGTGCCACCGTGGTGTGAGTCGATCCTCGGCGTGAAAGAAGAGCCAGTGCAGGGCAAAGAGGTTCCTCTGGAATGGACTGAGGCATCTGGGGAATCTTGGAATGGTGGTACGACCATGGAGTTCCTCTCGCCTTTCCTGTTGAGAGTGCCTCCTCTTGAGATGCGTCGGGAACGCCGGAAATTCTTTCCCGTTGAAAGCAGGGAAAGGATCCCTCATCTCGAGCTACGAGGGGGAAACGGGGCTCCTCTCTATGTGGGCGGGACCATCGTGCTTCCTCTCGAGTGGAGACGGGTACGGCGGTGAACTTCTTGAGTTGCAGCAAGGGTGTGAAAGACCCTTTCGAAGTTCCACAGGTTAGGTGTCATTAGTCTCCAGACGCCTCATCGAAAATAGGCCTCATCTCGCCTGAATGTGAGAACTTCCTGGATTTTCTCGAGTTGCGGCAGGTGTTCTCGAGTTACGACGGGGACCTCAGGGAACTGCTCTGGTGGCCTCAGGAAAGGCCAGTTACCATGCGAGTTGCTAGGGGGCCTCTCGGGATTTCTCTCCCGTCGATACCGGGGCCAAAAACCTTGAGTGCAGTCAGGGCCGGAACCGAGGATTCCTCTCAGGGGATGACATGGATCTTGGGGTACTTCTGGAGTCTCCCCAGGGGAGTCAGGCCTAGTCTCGCGTGGGGGCATGCACGTGCGCTTTCCTTCCAGGCTATAGCAGCAATGTCACGCTTCCCGTCGCGTGGATCAAAGGATCTGTGGATTTCCCTCGAGGCTTTCCCTCGAGGCTTTCCCACAGGGCTGTCCCACGTGCCACCGTGGTGTGAGTCGATCCTCGGCGTGAAAGATGAGCCAGTGCAGGGCAAAGAGGTTCCTCTGGAATGGACTGAGACATCTGGGGGACTCTTGGAATGGTGGTACGACCATGGAGTTCCTCTCGCCTTTCCTGTTGAGAGTGCCTCCTCTTGAGATTCGACGGGAAGGCCGGGAATTCTTTCCCATTGAAAGCAGGGAAAGGATTCCTCATCTCGAGCTACGAGGGGCAAACGGGGCTCCTCTGGATGTGGGCGGGACCATCGTGCTTCCTCTCGAGTGGAGACGGGTATGGCGGTGAACTTCTTGAGTTGCAGCAAGGGTGTGAAAGACCCTTTCGAAGTTCCAGAGGTTAGGTGTCATTAGTCTCCAGACGCCTCATCGGAAATAGGCCTCATCTCGCCTGGAAGGGAGAACTTCCTGGATTTTCTCGAGTTGCGGCAGGTGTTCTCGAATTACGATGGGGACCTCAGGGCCCCGCCCTGGTGGCCTCAGGAAAGGCCAGTCCCCATGCGAGTTCCTAGGGGGCCTCTCGGGATTCCTCTCCCGTTGATACCGGGGCCAAAATCCTTGTGTGGAGTCAGGGCCGGAACCGAGGATTCCTCTCAGGGGCTGACATGGGTCTTTGGGTACTTCTGGAGTCTCCCCAGGTGAGTCAGGCCTCTTCTCGAGTGGGGGCATGCACGTCCGCTTTTCTTACAGGCTGTAGCAGCAATGTCACTCTTCCCGTCGCGTGGATCAAAGGATCTGCGGTTTTCCCTCGAGGCTTTCCCACAGGGCTGTCCCACGTGCCACCGTGGTGTGAGTCGATCCTCGGCGTGAAAGATGAGCCAGTGCAGGGCAAAGAGGTTGCTCTGGAATGGACTGAGAAATCTGTGGGACTCTTGGAATGGTACGACCATGGAGTTCCTCTTGGGTTTCCTGTTGAGAGTGCCTCCTCTTGAGATGCGACGGGAACGCCGGGAATTCTTTCCCGTTGAAAGCAGGGAATGGATCCCTCATCTAGAGCTCCGAGGGGGAAACGGGGCTCCTCTGGATGTGGGCGGGACCATCGTGCTTCCTCTCGAGTGGAGACGGGTATGGCGGTGAACTTCTTGAGTTGCAGCAAGGGTGTGAAAGACCCTTTCGAAGTTCCAGAGGTTAGGTGTCATTAGTCTCCAGACGCCTCATCGGAAATAGGCCTCATCTCGCCTGGAAGGGAGAACTTCCTGGATTTTCTCGAGTTGGGGCAGGTGTTCTCGAGTTACGACGGGGACCTCAGGGACCCGCCCTGGTGGCCTCAGGAGAGGCCATTCCCCATGCGAGTTGCTAGGGGGCCTCTCGGGATACCTCTCCCGTCGATACCGGGGCCAAAAGAATTTTTCGGAGTCAGGGCCGGAACCGAGGATTCCTCTCAGGGGCTGACATGGATCTTTGGGTACTTCTGGAGTCTCCCCAGGGGAGTCAGGCCTCGTCTCGAGTGGGGGCATGCACGTGCGCTTTCCTTCCAGGCTGTAGCAGCAATGTCACGCTTCCCGTCGCGTGGATCAAAGGATCTGTGGTTTTCCCTCGAGGCTTTCCCTCGAAGCTTTCCCACAGGGCTGTCCCACGTGCCACCGTGGTGTGAGTCGATCCTCGGCGTGAAAGATGAGCCAGTGCAGGGCAAAGAGGTTTCTCTGGAATGGACTGAGACATCTGGGGGACTCTTGGAATGGTGGTACGACCATGGAGTTCCTCTCGCCTTTCCTGTTGAGAGTGCCTCCTCTTGAGATGCGACAGGAACACCGGGAATTCTTTCCCGTTGAAAGCAGGTCAAGGATCCCTCATCTCGAGCTCCGAGGGGGAAACGGGGCTCCTCTGGATGTGGGCGGGACCATCGTGCTTCCTCTCGAGTGGAGACGGGTATGTCGGTGAACTTCTTGAGTTGCAGCAAGGGTGTGAAAGACCCTTTCGAAGTGCCAGAGGTTAGGTGTCATTAGTCTCCAGACGCCTCATCGGAAATAGGCCTCATCTCGCCTGGAAGGGAGAACTTCCTGGATTTTCTCGAGTTGCGGCAGGTGTTCCCGAGTTACGACGGGGACCTCAGGGACCCGCCCTGGTGGCCTCAGGAGAGGCCAGTCCCCATTCGCGTTGCTATGGGGCCTCTCGGGATTCCTCTCCCGTCGATACCGGGGCCAAAAACCTTGTGTGGAGTCAGGGCCGGAACCGAGGATTCCTCTCAGGGGCTGACATGGATCTTTGGGTACTTCTGGAGTCTCCCCAGGGGAGTCAGGCCTCGTCTCGAGTGGGGGCATGCACGTGCGCTTTCCTTCCAGGCTGTAGCAGCAATGTCACGCTTCCCGTCGCGTGGATCAAAGGATCTGTGGTTTTCCCTCGAGGCTTTCCCTCGAGGCTTTCCCACAGGGCTGTCCCACGTGCCACCGTGGTGTGAGTCGATCCTCGGCGTGAAAGATGAGCCACTGCAGGGCAAAGAGGTTCCTCTGGAATGGACTGAGACATCTGGGGGACTCTTGGAATGGTGGTACGACCATGGAGTTCCTCTCGGCTTTCCTGTGGAGAGTGCCTCCTCTTGAGATGCGACGGGAACGCCGGGAATTCTTTCCCGTTGAAAGCAGGGAAAGGATCCCTCATCTCGAGCTCTGAGGGGGAAACGGGGCTCCTCTGGATGTGGGCGGGACCATCGTGCTTCCTCGCGAGTGGAGACGGGTATGGCGGTGAACTTCTTGAGTTGCAGCAAGGGTGTGAAAGACCCTTTCGAAGTGCCAGAGGTTAGGTGTCATTAGTCTCCAGACGCCTCATCGGAAATAGGCCTCATCTCGCCTGGAAGGGAGAACTTCCTGGATTTTCTCGAGTTGCGGCAGGTGTTCCCGAGTTACGACGGGGACCTCAGGGACCCGCGCTGGTGGCCTCAGGAGAGGCCAGTCCCCATGCGAGTTGCTAGGGGGCCTCTCGGGATTCCTCTCCCGTCGATACCGGGGCCAAAAACCTTGTGTGGAGTCAGGGCCGGAACCGAGGATTCCTCTCAGGGGCTGATATGGATCTTTGGGTACTTCTGGAGTCTCGCCTGGGGAGACAGGCCTCGTCTCCAGTGGGGGCATGCACGTGCGCTTTCCTTCAAGGCTGTAGCAGCAATGTCACGCTTCCCGTCGCGTGGATCAAAGGATCTGTGATGTTCCCTCGAGGCTTTCCCACAGGGCTGTCCGACGTGCCACTGTGGTGTGAGTCGATCCTCGGCGTGAAAAATGAGCCAGTGCAGGGCAAAGAGGTTCCTCTGGAATGGACTGAGACATCTGGGGGACTCTTGGAATGGTGGTACGACCATGGAGTTCCTCTCGCCTTTCCTGTTGAGAGTGCCTCCTCTTGAGATGCGACGGGAACGCCGGGAATTCTTTCCCGTTGAAAGCAGGGAAAGGATCCCTCATCTCGAGCTCCGAGTGGGAAACGGGACTCCTCTGGATGTGGGCGGGACCATCGTGCTTCCTCTCGAGTGGAGACGGGTATGGCGGTGAACTTCTTGAGTTGCAGCAAGGGTGTGAAAGACCCTTTCGAAGTTCCAGAGGTTAGGTGTCATTAGTCTCCAGACGCATCATCGGAAATAGGCCTCATCTCGCCTGGAAGGGAGAACTTCCTGGATTTTCTCGAGATGCGGCAGGTGTTCTCGAGTTACGACGGGGACCTCAGGGACCCGCCCTGGTGGCCTCAGGAGAGGCCAGTCCCCATGCGAGTTGCTAGGGGGCCTCTCTGTATTCCTCTCCCGACGATACCGGGGCCAAAACCCTTGTGTGGAGTCAGGGCCGGAACCGAGGATTCCTCTCAGGGGCTGATAAGGATCTTTGGGTACTTCTGAAGTCTCCCCAGGGGCGTCAGGCCTCGTCTCGAGTGGGGGCATGCACGTGCGCTTTCCTTCCAGGCTGTAGCAGCAATGTCACGCTTCCCGTCGCGTGGATCAAAGGATCTGTGGTTTTCCCTCGAGGCTTTCCCCCAGGGCTGTCCCACGTGCCACCGTGGTGTAAGTCGATCCTCGGCGTGAAAGATGAGCCAGTGCAGGGCAAAAAGGTTCCTCTGGAATGGACTGAGACATCTGGGGGACTCTTGGCATGGTGGTACGAACATGGAGTTCCTCTCGCCTTTCCTGTTGAGAGTGCCTCCTCTTGAGTTGCGACGGGAACGCCGGGAATTCTTTCCCGTTGAAAGCAGGGAAAGGATCCCTCATCTCGAGCTACGAGGGGGAAACGGGGCTCCTCTGAATGTGGGCGGGACCATCGTGCTTCTTCTCGAGTGGAGACGGGTATGGCGGTGAACTTCTTGAGTTGCAGCAAGGGTGTGAAAGACCCTTTCGAAGTTCCAGAGGTTAGGTGTCATTAGTCTCCAGACGCCTCATCGGAAATAGGCCTCATCTCGCCTGGAAGGGAGAACTTCCTGGATTTTCTCGAGTTGCGGCAGGTGTTCTCGAGTTACGACAGGGACCTCAGGGACCCGCCCTGGTGGCCTCAGGAGAGGCCAGTCCCCATGTGAGTTGCTAGGGGCCCTCACGGGATTCTTCTCCCGTCGATACCGGGGCCAAAAACCTTGTGTGCAGTCAGGGCCGGAACCGAGGATTCCTCTCAGGGGCTGACATGGATCTTTGGGTACTTCTGGAGTCTCCCCAGGGGAGTCAGGCCTCGTCTCGAGTGGGGGCATGCACGTGCGCTTTCCTTCCAGGCTGTAGCAGCAATATCACGCTTCCCGTCGCGTGGATCAAAGGATCTGTGGTTTTCCCTCGAGGCTTTCCCTCGAGGCTTTCCCACAGGGCTGTCCCACGTGCCACCGTGGTGTGAGTCGATCCTCGGCGTGAAAGATGAGCCAGTGCAGGGCAAAGAGGTTCCTCTGGAATGGACTGAGACATCTGGGGGACTCTTGGCATGGTGGTACGAACATGGAGTTCCTCTCGCCTTTCCTGTTGAGAGTGCCTCCTCTTGAGATGCGACGGGAACGCCGGGAATTCTTTCCCGTTGAAGGCAGGGAAAGGATTCCTCATCTCGACCTACGAGGGGCAAACGGGGCTCCTCTGGATGTGGGCGGGATCATCGTGCTTCCTCTCGAGTGGAGACGGGTATGGCGGTGAACTTCTTGAGTTGCAGCAAGGGTGTGAAAGACCCTTTCGAAGTTCCAGAGGTTAGGTGTCATTAGTCTCCAGACGCCTCATCGGAAATAGGCCTCAGCTCGCCTGGAAGGGAGAACTTCCTGGATTTTCTCGAGTTGCGGCAGGTGTTCTCGAGTTACGATGGGGACCTCAGGGCCCCGCCCTGGTGGCCTCAGGAAAGGCCAGTCCCCATGCGAGTTCCTAGGGGGCCTCTCGGGATTCCTCTCCCGTTGATACCGGGGCCAAAATCCTTGTGTGGAGTCAGGGCCGGAACCGAGGATTCCTCTCAAGGGCTGACATGGGTCTTTGGGTACTTCTGGAGTCTCCCCAGGTGAGTCAGGCCTCTTCTCGAGTGGGGGCATGCACGTCCGCTTTTCTTACAGGCTGTAGCAGCAATGTCACACTTCCCGTCGCGTGGATCAAAGGATCTGTGGTTTTCCCTCGAGGCTTTCCCACAGGGCTGTCCCACGTGCCACCGTGGTGTGAGTCGATCCTCGGCGTGAAAGATGAGCCAGTGCAGGGCAAAGAGGTTGCTCTGGAATGGACTGAGAAATCTTCGGGACTCTTGGAATGGTGGTACGACCATGGAGTTCCTCTTTCGTTTCCTGTTGAGAGTGCCTCCTCTTGAAATGCGACGGGAACACCGGGAATTCTTTCCCTTTGAAAGCACGGAAAGGATCCCTCATCTCGAGCTACGAGGGGGAAACGGGGCTCCTCTGGTTGTGGGTGGGACGATCGTGCTTCTTTTCGAGTGGAGACGGGTATGGCGGTAGACTTCTTGAGTTGCAGCAAGGGTGTGAAAGACCCTATCGAAGTTCCAGAGGTTAGGTGTCATTAGTCTCCAGACGCCTCATCGGAAATAGGCCTCATCTCGCCTGGAAGGGAGAACTTCCTGGATTTTCTCGAGTTTCGGCAGGTGTTCTCGAGTTACGAAGGGGACCTCAGGGACCCGCCCTGGTGGCCTCAGGAAAGGCCAGTCCCCATGCGAGTTGCTAGGGTGCTTCTCGGGATTCCTCTCCCGTCGATACCGGGGCCAAAAACCTTGTGTGGAGTCAGGGCCGGAACCGAGGATTCCACTCAGGGGCTGACGTGGATTTTTGGGAACTTCTGGAGTCTCCCCAGGGGAGTCAGGCCTCGTCTCGAGTGGGGGAATGAACATGCGCTTTCCTTCCAGGCTGTAGCAGCAATGTCACTCTTCCCGTCGCGTGGATCAAAGGATCTGTGGTTTTCCCTCGAGGCTTTCCCTCGAGGCTTTCCCACAGGACTGTCCCACGTGCCACCGTGGTGTGAGTCGATCCTTGGCCTGAAAGATGAGCCAGTGCAGGGCAAAGAGGTTCCTCTGGAATGGACTGAGACATCTGCGGGACTCTTGGAATGGTAGTACGACCATGGAGTTCCTCTTGCGTTTCCTGTTGAGAGTGCCTCCTCTTGAGAGGCGACGGGAACGCCGGGAATTCTTTCCCGTTGAAAGCAGGGAAAGGATCCCGCATCTCGAGCTACGAGTGGGAAACGGGTCTCCTCTGTATGTGGGCGGGACCATTGTGCTTTCTCTCGAGTGGAGACGGGTATGGCGGTGAACTTCTTGAGTTGCAGCAAGGGTGTGAAAGACCCTTTCGAAGTTCCAGAGGTTAGGTGTCATTAGTCTCCGGACGCCTCATTGGAAATAGGCCTCATCTCGCCTGGAAGGGAGAACTTCCTGGACGTTCTCGAGTTGCGGCAGGTGTTCTCGAGTTACGACGGGGACCTCAGGGACCCGCCCTGGTGGCCTCAGGAAAGGCCAGTCTCCATGCGAATTGCCAGGGCGCCTCTGGGGATTCCTCTCCCGTCAATACTGGGGCCAAAAACCTTGTGTGGAGTCAGGGCCGGAACCGAGGATTCGTCTCAGGGGCTGACATGGATCTTTGGGTACTTCTGGAGGCTCCCCAGGGGAGTCAGGCCACGTCTAGAGTGGGGGCATCCACGTGCGCTTTCCTTCCAGGCTGTAGCAGCAATGTCACTCTTCCCGTCTTGTGGATCAAAGGATCTGCGGTTTTCGCTTGAGGCTTTCCCACAGGGCTGTCCCACGTGCCACCGTGGTGTGAGTCGATCCTCGGCGTGAAAGATGAGCCAGTGCAGGGCAAAGAGGTTCCTCTGGAATGGACTGAGACATCTGGGGGACTCTTGGAATGGTGGTACGACCATGGAGTTCCTCTCGCCTTTTCTGTTGAGAGTGCCTCCTCTTGAGATGCGACGGGAACACCGGGAATTCTTTCCCGTTGAAAGCAGGTCAAGGATCCCTCATCTCGAGCTCCGAGGGGGAAACGGGGCTCCTCTGGATGTGGGCGGGACCATCGTGCTTCCTCTCGAGTGGAGACGGGTATGGCGGTGAACTTCTTGAGTTGCAGCAAGGGTGTGAAAGACCCTTTCGAAGTGCCAGAGGTTAGGTGTCATTAGTCTCCTGACGCCTCATCGGAAATAGGCCTCACCTCGCCTGGAAGGGAGAACTTCCTGGATTTTCTCGAGTTGCAGCAGGTGTTCCCGAGTTACGACGGGGATCTCAAGGACCCGCCCTGGAGGCCTCAGGAGAGGCCAGTCCCCATGCGAGTTGCTAGGGGGCCTCTCGGGATTCCTCTCCCGTCGATACCGGGGCCAAAAACCTTGTGTGGAGTCAGGGCCGGAACCGAGGATTCCTCTCAGGGGCTGACATGGATCTTTGGGTCTTTATAGAGTCTCCCGAGGGGAGTCAGGCCTCGTCTCGAGTGGGGGCATGCACGTGCGCTTTCCATCCAGGCTGTAGCAGCAATGTCACGCTTCCCGTCGCGTGGATCAAAGGATCTGTGGTTTTCCCTCGAGGCTTTCCCACAGGGCTGTCCCACGTGACACCGTGGTGTGAGTCGATCCTCGGCGTGAAAGATGAGGCAGTGCAGGGCAAAAAGGTTCCTCTGGAATGGACTGAGACATCTGGGGGACTCTTGGCATGGTGGTACGACCATGGAGTTCCTCTCGCCTTTCCTGTTGAGAGTGCCTCCTCTTGAGATGCGACGGGAACGCCGGGAATTCTTTCCCGTTGAAAGCAGGGAAAGGATCCCTCATCTCGAGCTACGAGGGGGAAACAGGGCCCCTCTGGATGTGGGCGGGACCATCGTGCTTCCTCTCGAGTGGAGACGGGTATGGCGGTGAACTTCCTTAGTTGCAGCAAGGGTGTGAAAGACCCTTTTGAAGATCCAGAGGTTAGGTGTCATTAGTCTCCAGATGTCTCATCGGAAATAGGCCTCATCTCGGCTGGAAGGGATAACTTCCTGGATTTTCTCGAGTTGCGGCAGGTGTTCTCGAGTTACGACGGGGACCTCAGGGACCCGCCCTGGTGGCCTCAGGAAAGGCCAGTCCCCATGCGAGTTGCTAGAGGGCCTCTCGGGATTCCGCTCCCGTCGATACCGGGGCCAAAAACCTTGTGTGGAGTCAGGGCCGGAACCGAGGATTCCTTTCCGGGTCTGACATGGATCTTTGGGTACTTGTGGAGTCTCCCCAGGGGAGTCAGGCCTCGTCTCGAGTGGTGGCATGGACGTGGGCTATCCTTCCAGGCTGAAGCAGCAATGTCACGCTTCCCGTCACGTGGATCAAAGGATCTGTGGTTTTCCCTCGAGGCTTTCCCTTGAGGCTTTCCCACAGGGCTCTCCCACGTGCCACCGTGGTGTGATTCGATCCTCGGCATGAAAGATTAGCCAGTTCAGGGCAAAGAGGTTCCTCTGGAATGGACTGAGACATCTGGGGGACTCTTGGAATGGTGGTACGACCATGGAGTTCCTCTCGCCTTTCCTGTTGAGAGTGCCTCCTCTTGAGATGCGACGGGAACGCCGGGAATTCTTTCCCGTTGAAAGCAGGGAAAGGATCCCTCATCTCGAGCTACGAGGGGGAAACGGGGCTCCTCTGGATGTGGGCGGGACCATCGTGCTTCCTCTCGAGTGGAGACGGGTATAGCGGTGAACTTCTTGAGTTGCAGCAAGGTTGTGAAAGACCCTTTTGAAGTCCCAGAGATTAGGTGTCATTAGACTCCAGACGCCTCATCTGAAATAGGCCTCATCTCGCCTGGAAGGGAGAACTTCCTGGATATTCTCGAGTTGCGGCAGGTGTTCTCAAGTTACGACGGGGACGTCAGGGACCGCCCTGGTGGCCTCAGGAAAGGCCATTCCCCATGCGAGTTGCTAGGGTGCCTCTCGGGATTCCTCTCCCAACGATACCGGGGCCAAAAAACTTGTGTGGCGTCAGGGCCGGAACCGAGGATTCCTCTCAGGGGCTGACATGGATCTTTGGGTTCTTCTGCAGTCTCCCCAGGTGAGTCAGGCCTCGTCTCGAGTGGGGGCATGCACGTGCGCTTTCCTTCCAGGCTGTAGCAGCAATGTCAAGCTTCCCGTCGCGTGGATCAAAGGATCTGTGGTTTTCCCTCGAGGCTTTCCCTTGAGGCTTTCCCACAGGCTGTCCCACGTGCCACCGTGGTGTGAGTCGATCCTCGGCTTGAAAGATGAGCCAGTGCAGGGCAAAGAGGTTCCTCTGGAATGGACTGAGACATCTGGGGGACTCTTGGAATGGTGGTACGACCATGGAATTCCTCTCGCCTTTCCTGTTGAGAGTGCCTCCTCTTGAGATGCGACGGGATCGCCGGGAATTCTTTCCCGTTGAAAGCAGGGAAAGGATCCCTCATCTGGAGCTACGAGGGGGAAACGGGGCTCCTCGGGATGTGGGCGGGACCATCGTGCTTCCTCTCGAGGGGAGACGGGTATGGCGATGAACTTTTTGAGTTGCAGCAAGGGTGTGAAAGACCCTTTCGAAGTTCCAGAGGTTAGGTGTCATTAGTCTCCAGACGCCTCATGGGAAATAGGCTTCATCTCGCCTGGAAGGGAGAACTTCCTGGATTTTCTCGACTTGTGGCAGGTGTTCTCGAGTTACGACGGGGACCTCAGGGACCAGCCCTGGTGGCCTCAGGAGAGGCCAGTCCCCATGCGAGTTGCTACGGGGCCTCTCGGGATTCCTCTCCCGTCGATACCGGGTCCAAAATCCTTGTTTCGAGTCAGGGCCGGAACCGAGGATTCCTCTCAGGGGCTGACATGGATCTTTGGGTACTTCTGGAGTCTCCCCAGGGGAGTCAGGCCTCGTCTCGAGTGGGGGCATGCACGTGCGCTTTCCTTCCAGGCTGTAGCAGCAATGTCATGCTTCTCGTCGCGTGGATCAAAGGATCTGTGGTTTTCCCTCGAGGCTTTCCCTCGAGGCTTTCCCACAGGGCTGTCCCACGTGCCACCGTGGTGTGAGTCGATCCTCGTCGTGAGAGATGAGCCAGTGCAGGGCAAAGAGGTTCCTCTGGAATGGACTGAGACATCTGGGGGACTCTTGGAATGGTGGTACGACCATGGAGTTCCTCTCGCCTTTCCTGTTGAGAGTGCCTCCTCTTGAGATGTGACGGGAATGCCGGGAATTCTTTCCCGTTGAAAGCAGGGAAAGGATCGCACATCTCGAGCTCCGAAGAGGAAACGGGGCTCCTCTGGATGTGGGCGGGACCATCGTGCTTCCTCTCGAGTGGAGACGGGTATGGCGGTGAACTTGTTGAGTTGCAGCAAGGGTGTGAAAGACCCTTTCCAAGTTCCCGAGGTTAGGTGTCATTCGTCTCCAGACGCCTCATCGGAAATAGGCCTCATCTCGCCTGGAAGGGAGAACTTCCTGTATTTTCTCGAGTTGCGGCAGGTGTTCTCGAGTTACGATGGGGACATCAGGGACCCGCCCTGGTGGCCTCAGGAGAGGCCAGTCCTCATGCCAGTTGCTAGAGGGCCTCTAGGGATTCCTCTCCCGTCGATACCGGGGCCAAAAACCTTGTGTGGTGTCAGGGCCGGAACCGAGGATTCCTCTCAGGGGCTGACATGGATCTTTGGGTACTTCTGGAGTCTCCCTAGGGGAGTCAGGCCTCCTCTCGAGTTGGGGCATGCACGTGTGCTTTCCTTCCAGGCTGTAGCAGCAATGTCACGCTTCCCGTCGCCTGGATCAAAGGATCGGTGGTTTTCCCTCGAGGCTTTCCCACAGGGCTGTCCCACGGGCCACTGTGGTGTGAGTCGACCTCGCTGTGAAAGATGAGCCAGTGCAGGGCAAGAGGTTCCTCTGGAATGGAATGAGACATCTGGGGGACTCGTGGAATGGTGGTACGGCCATGGAGTTCCTCTCGCCTTTCATTTTGAGAGTGCCTCCTCTTGAGATGCGATGGGAACGCCGGGAATTCTTTCCCGTTGAAAGCAGGGAAAGGATCCCTCATCTCGAACTACGAGGGGGAAACGGGGCTTTCTGGATGTGGGCGGGACCATAGTGCTTTCTCTGGAGTGGAGACGGGTATGGCGGTGATCTTCTTGAGTTGCAGCAAGGGTGTCAAAGGCCCTTTCGAAGTTCCAGAGGTTAGGTGTCATTAGTCTCCAGACGCCTCATCGGAAATAGGCCTCATCTCTCCTGGAAGGGAGAACTTCCTGGATTTTCTCGAGTTGCGGCAGGTGTTCTCGAGTTACGACGGGGACCTCAGGGACCCGCCCTGGTGGCCTCAGGAAAGGCCAGTCCCCATGCGAGTTGCTAGGGGGCCTCTCGGGATTCCTCTCCCGTCGATACCGGGGCCAAAAACCTTGTGTGGAGTCAGGGCCGGAACCGAGGATTCCTCTCAGGGGCTGACATGGATCTTTGGGTACTTCTGGAGTCTCCCCAGGGGAGTCAGGCCTCGTCTCGAGTGGGGGCATGCACGTGCGCTTTCCTTCCAGGCTGTAGCAGCAATGTCACACTTCCCGTCGCGTGGATCAAAGGATCTGTGGTTTTCCCTCGAGGCTTTCCCTCGAGGCTTTCCCACAGGGCTGTCCCACGGGCCACCGTGGTGTGAGTCGATCCTCGGCGTGAAAGATGAGCCAGTGCTGGGCAAAGAGGTTCCTCTGGAATGGACTGAGACATCTGGGGGACTCTTGGAATGGTGGTACAACCATGGAGTTCCTCTCGCCTTTCCTGTTGAGAGTGCCTCCTCTTGAGATGCGATGGGAACGCCGGGAATTCTTTCCCGTGGAAAGCAGGGAAAGGATCCCTCATCTCGAGCTCCGAGGGGGAAACGGGGCTCCTCTGGATGTGGGCGGGACCATCGTGCTTCCTCTCGAGTGGAGACGGGTATGGCGGTGAACTTCTTGAGTTGCAGCAAGGGTGTGAAAGACCCTTTCGAAGTTCCAGAGGTTAGGTGTCATTAGTCTCCAGACGCCTCATCGGAAATAGGCCTCATCTCGCCTTGAAGGGAGAACTTCCTGGATTTTCTCGAGTAGCGGCAGGTGTTCTCGAGTTACAACGGATACCTCAGGGTCCCGCCCTGGTGGCCTCAGGAGAGGCCAGTCCCCATGCGAGTTGCTAGTGGGCCTCTCGGGATTCCGCTCCCGTCGATACCGGGGCCAAAAACCTTTTGAGGAGTCAGGGCCGGAACCGAGGATTCCTCTCAGGGGCTGATATGGATCTTTGGGTACTTCTGGAGTCTCCCCAGGGGAGACAGGCCTCGTCTCGAGTGGGGGCATGCACGTGCGCTTTCCTTCCAGGCTGTAGCAGCAATGTCACGCTTCCCGTCGCGTGGATCAAAGGATCTGTGGTTTTCCCTCGAGGCTTTCCCTCGAGGCTTTCCCACAGGGCTGTCCCACGTGCCACCGTGGTGTGAGTCGATCCTCGGCGTGAAAGATGAGCCAGTGCAGGGCAAAGAGGTTCCTCTGGAATGGACTGAGACATCTGGGGGACTCTTGGAATGGTGGTACGACCATGGAGTTCCTCTCGCCTTTCCTGTTGAGAGTGCCTCCTCTTGAGATTCGCCGGGAACGCCGGGAATTCTTTCCCGTTGAAAGCAGGGAAAGGATCCCTCATCTCGAGCTCCGAGGGGGAAACGGGGCTCCTCTGGATGTGGGCGGGACCATCGTGCTTCCTCTCGAGTGGAGACGGGTATGGCGGTGAACTTCTTGAGTTGCAGCAAGGGTGTGAAAGACCCTTTCGAAGTTACAGAGGTTAGGTGTCATTAGTCTCCAGACGCCTCATCGGAAATAGGCCTCATCTCGCCTGGAAGGGAGAACTTCCTGGATTTTCTCGAGTTGCGGCAGGTGTTCTCGAGTTACGACGGGGACCTCAGGGCCCCGCACTGGTGGCCTCAGGAGAAGCCAGTCCCCATGCGAGTTGCTAGGGGGCCTCTCGGGATTCCTCTCCCGTCGATACCGGGGCCAAAAACCTTGTGTGGAGTCAGGGACGGAACCGAGGATTCCTCTCATGGGCTGACATGGATCTTTGGGTACATCTGGATTCTCCCCAGGGGAGTCAGGCCTCGTCTCGAGTGGGGGCATGCACGTGCGCTTTCCTTCCAGGCTGTATCAGCAATGTCACGCTTCTCGTGGCGTGGATCAAAGCATCTGGGGTTTTCCCTTGAGGCTTTCCCTCGAGGCTTTCCCACAGGTCTGTCCCACGTGCCACCGTGGTGTGAGTCGATCCTCGGCGTGAAAGATGAGCCAGTGCAGGGCAAAGAGGTTCCTCTGGAATGGACTGAGACATCTGGGGGACTCTTGGAATGGTGGTACGACCATGGAGTTCCTCTCGCCTTTCCTGTTGAGAGTGCCTCCTCTTGAGTTGCGACGGGAAAGCCGGGAATTCTTTCCCGTTGAAAGCAGGGAAAGGATCCCTCATCTCGAGCTACGAGGGGGAAACGGGGCTCCTCTGGATGTGGGCGGGACCATCGTGCTTCCTCTCGAGTGGAGACGGGTATGGCGGTGAATTTCTTGAGTCGCAGCAAGGGTGTGAAAGACCCTTTCGAAGTTCCAGAGTTTAGGTGTCATTAGTCTCCAAACGCCTCATCGGAAATAGGCCTCATCTCGCCTGAAAGGGAGAACTTCCTGGATTTTCTCGAGTTGCGGCAGGTGTTCTCGAGTTACGACGGGGACCTCAGGGACCCGCTCTGGTGGCCTCAGGAGAGGCCAGTCCCCATGCGAGGTGCTAGGGGGCCTCTCGGGATTCCTCTCCCGTCGATACCGGGGCCAAAAACCTTGTGTGGAGTCAGGGCCGGAACCGAGGATTCCTCTCAGGGGCTGTCATGGATCTTTGGGTACTTGTGGAGTCTCCCCAGGGGAGTCAGGCCTCGTCTCGAGTGGGGGCATGCACGTGCGCTTTCCTTCCAGGCTGTAGCAGAAATGTCACGCTTCCCGTGGCTTGGATCAAAGGATCTGTGGTTTTCCCCTGAGGCTTTCCCTCGAGGCTTTCCCACAGGGCTGTCCCACGTGCCACCGTGGTGTGAGTCGATCCTCGGCGTGAAAGATGAGCCAGTGCAGGGCAAAGAGGTTCCTCTGGAATGGACTGAGACATCTGGGGGACTCTTGGAATGGTGGTACGACCATGGAGTTCCTCTCGCTTTTCCTGTTGAGAGTGCCTCCTCTTGAGATGCGACGGGAATGACGGGAATTCTTTCCCGTTGAAAGCAGGGAAAGGATACCTCATCTCGAGCTACGAGGGGGAAACGGGGCTCCTCTGGATGTGGGCGGGACTATCGTGCTTCCTCTCGAGTGGAGACGGGTATGGCGGTGAACTTCTTGAGTTGCAGCAAGGGTGTGAAAGTCCCTTTCGAAGTTCCAGAGTTTAGGTGTCATTAGTCTCCAGAAGCCTCATCGGAAATAGGCCTCATCTCGCCTGGAAGGGAGAACTTCCTGGATTTTCTCGAGTTGCGGCAGGTGTTCTCGAGTTACGACGGGGACCTCAGGGACCCGCCCTGGTGGCGTCAGGAGAGGCCAGTCCCCAGGCGAGGTGCTAGGGGGCCTCTCGGGATTCCTCTCCCGACGATACCGGGGCCAAAAACCTTGTGTGGAGTCAGGGCTGGAACCGAGGATTCCTCTCAGGGGCTGACATGGATCTTTAGGTACTTCTGGAGTCTCCCCAGGGGAGTCAGGCCTCGTCTCCATTGGGGGCATGCACGTGTGGTTTCCTTCCAGGCTGTAGAAGCAATGTCACGCTCCCCGTGGCTTGGATCAAAGGATCTGTGGTTTTCCCTCGAGGCTTTCCCTCGAGGCTTTCCCACAGGGCTGTCCCACGTGCCACCGTGGTGTGAGTCGATCCTCGGCGTGAAAGATGAGCCAGTGCAGGGCAAAGAGGTTCCTCTGGAATGGACTGAGACATCTGGGGGACTCTTGGAATGGTGGTATGACCATGGAGTTCCTCTCGCCTTTCCTGTTGAGAGTGCCTCCTCTTGAGATGCGACGGGAACGCCGGGAATTCTTTCCCGTTGAAAGCAGGGAAAGGATCCCTCATCTCGAGCTCCGAGGGGGAAACGGGGCTCCTCTGGATGTGGGCGGGACCATCGTGCTTCCTCTCGAGTGGAGACGGGTATGGCGGTGAACTTCTTGACTTGCAGCAAGGGTGTGAAAGACCCTTTCGAAGTTCCAGATGTTAGGTGTCATTAGTCTCCAGACACTCATCGGAAATTGGCCTCATCTCGCCTGGAAGGGAGAACTTCCTGGATTTTCTTGATTGCGGCAGGTGTTCTCGAGTTACGACGGGGACCTCAGGGACACGCCCTGGTGGCCTCAGGAGAGGCCAGTCCCCATGCGAGGTGCTAGGGGGCCTCTCGGGATTCCTCTCCCGTCGATACCGGGGCCAAAAACCTTGTGTGGAGTCAGGGCCGGAACCGAGGATTCCTCTCAGGGGCTGACATGGATCTTTGGGTACTTCTGGAGTCTCCCCAGGGGAGTCAGGCCTCGTCTCGAGTGGGGGCATGCACGTGCGCTTTCCTTCCAGGCTGTAGCAGCAATGTCACGCTTCCCGTGGCGTGGATCAAAGGATCTGTGGTTTTCCCTCGAGGCTTTCCCTCGAGGCTTTCCCACAGGGCTGTCCCACGTGCCACCGTGGTGTGAGTCGATCCTCGGCGTGAAAGATGAGGCAGTGCAGGGCAAAGAGGTTCCTCTGGAATGGACTGAGACATCTGGGGGACTCTTGGAATGGTGGTACGACCATGGAGTTCCTCTCGCTTTTCCTGTTGAGAGTGCCTCCTCTTGAGATGCGACTTGAACGACGGGAATTCTTTCCCGTTGAAAGCAGGGAAAGGATCCCTCATCTCGAGCTCCGAGGGGGAAACGGGGCTCCTCTGGATGTGGGCGGGACCATCGTGCTTCCTCTCGAGTGGAGACGGGTATGGCGGTGAACTTCTTGAGTTGCAGCAAGGGTGTGAAAGACCCTTTCGAAGTACCAGAGGTTAGGTGTCATTAGTCTCCAGACGCCTCATCGGAAATAATCCTCATCTCGCCTGGAAGGGAGAACTTCCTGGATTTTCTCGAGTTGTGGCAGGTGTTCTCGAGTTACGATGGGGACCTCAGGGACCCGCCCGGGTGGCCTCAGGAGAGGCCAGTCCCCATGCGAGTTGCTAGGGGGCCTCTCGGGATTCCTCTCCCGTCGATACCGGGGCCAAAAACCTTGTGTGGAGTCAGGGCCGGAACCGAGGATTCCTCTCAGGGGCTGACATGGATCGTTGGGTACTTCTGGAGTCTCCCCAGGGGAGTCAGGCCTCGTCTCGAGTGGGGGCATGCACGTGCGCTTTCCTTCCAGGCTGTAGCAGCAATATCACGCTTCCCGTCCCTGGATCAAAGGATCTGTGGTTTTCCCTCGAGGCTTTCCCTCAAGGTTTTCCCACAGGGCTGTCCCACGTGCCACCGTGGTGTGAGTCGATCCTTGGTGTGAAAGATGAGCCAGTGCAGGGCAAAGAGGTTCCTCTGGAATGGACTGAGACATCTGGGGGACTCGTGGAATGGTGGTACGACCATGGAGTTCCTCTCGCCTTTCCTGTTGAGAGTGCCTCCTCTTGAGATGCGACGGGAACGCCGGGAATTCTTTCCCGTTGAAAGCAGGGAAAGGATCCCTCATCTCGAGCTACGAGGGGGAAACGGGGCTCCTCTGGATGTGGGCGGGACCATCGTGCTTCCTCTCGAGTGGAGACGGGTATGGCGGTGAACTTCTTGAATTGCCGCAAGGGTGTGAAAGACCCTTTCGAATATTCAGAGTTTAGGTGTCATTAGTCTCCAGACGCCTCATCGGAAATAGGCCTCATCTCGCCTGGAAGGGAGAACTTCCTGGATTTTCTCGAGTTGCGGCAGGTGTTCTCGAGTTACGACGGGGACCTCAGGGACCCGTCCTGGTGGCCTCAGGAGAGGCCAGTCACCATGCGAGTTTCTAGGGGGCCTCTCGGGATTCCTCTCCCGTCGATACCGGGGCCAAAAACCTTGTGTGGAGTCAGGGCCGGAACCGAGGATTCCTCTCAGGGGCTGACATGGATCTTTGGGTACTTCTGGAGTCTCCCCAGGGGAGTCAGGCCTCGTCTCGATTGGGGGCATGCACGTGCGCTTTCCTTCCAGGCTGTAGCAGCAATGTCACTCTTCCCGTGGCCTGGATCAAAGGATCTGTGGTTTTCCCTCGAGGCTTTCCCTCGAGGCTTTCCCACAGGGCTGTCCGACGTGCCACCGTGGTGTGAGTCGATCCTCGGCGTGAAAGATGAGCCAGTGCAGGGCAAAGAGGTTCCTCTGGAATGGACTGAGACATCTGGGGGACTCTTGGAATGGTGGTACGACCATGGATTTCCTCTCGCCTTTCCTGTTGAGAGTGCCTCCTCTTGAGATGTGACGGGAATGCCGGGAGTTCTTTCCCGTTGAAAGCAGGGAAGGGATCCCACATCTCGAGCTACGAGGGGGAAACGGGGCTCCTCTGGATGTGGGCGGGACCATCGTGCTTCCTCTCGAGTGGAGACGGGTATGGCGGTGAACTTCTTGAGTTGCAGCAAGGGTGTGAAAGACCCTTTCGAAGTTCCAGAGGTTAGGTATCATTAGTCTCCAGACGCCTCATCGGAAATAGGCCTCATCTCGCCTGGAAGGGAGAACTTTCTGGATTTTCTCGAGTTGTGGCAGGTGTTCTCGAGTTTCGACGGGGAGCTCAGGGACCCGCCCTGGTGGCCTCAGGAGAGGCCAGTCCCCATGCGAGTTGCTAGGGGGCCTCTCGGGATTCCTCGCCCGTCGATACCGGGGCCAAAAACCTTGTGTGGAGTCAGGGCCGGAACCGAGGATTCCTCTCAGGGGCTGACATGGATCTTTGGTTACTTCTGGAGTCTCCCCAGGGGAGTCAGGCCTCGTCTCGAGTGGGGGCATGCACGTGCGCTTTCCTTCCAGGCTGTTGCAGCAATGTCACGCTTCCCGTCGCGTGGATCAAAGGATCTGTGGTTTTCCCTCGAGGCTTTCCCACAGGGCTGTCCCACGTGCCACCGTGGTGTGAGTCGATCCTCGGCGTGAAAGATGAGCCAGTGCAGGGCAAAGAGGTTCCTCTGGAATGGACTGAGACATCTGGGGGACTCTTGGAATGGTGGTACGACCATGGAGTTCCTCTCGCCTTTCCTGTTGAGAGTGTCTCCTCTTGAGATGCGACGGGAACGCCGGGAATTCTTTCCCGTTGAAAGCAGGGAACGGATCCCTCATCTCGAGCTACGAGGGGCAAACGGGGCTCCTCTGGATGTGGGCGGGACCATCGTGCTTCCTCTCGAGTGGAGACGTGTATGGCGGTGAACTTCTTGAGTTGCAGCAAGGGTGTGAAAGACCCTTTCGAAGTTCCAGAGGTTAGGTGTCATTAGTCTCCAGACGCCTCATTGGAAATAGGCCTCATCTCGCCTGGAAGGGAGAACTTCCTGGATTTTCTCGAGTTGTGGCAGGTGTTCTCGAGTTACGACGGGGACCTCAGGGACCCGCCCTGGTGGCCTCAGGTGAGGCCAGTCCCCATGCGAGTTGCTAGGGGGCCTCTCGGGATTCCTCTCCCTTCGATACCGGGGCCAAAAACCTTGTGTGGAGTCAGGGCCGGAACCGAGGATTCCTCTCAGGGGCTGACATGGATCTTTCGGTACTTCTGGAGTCTCCCCAGGGGAGTCAGGCCTCGTCTCAATTGGGGGCATGCACGTGCGCTTTCCTTCCAGGCTGTAGCAGCAATGTCACGCTTCCCGTGGCCTGGATCAAAGGATCTGTGGTTTTGCTTCGAGGCTTTCCCACAGGGCTGTCCCACGTGCCACCGTGGTGTGAGTCGATCCTCGGCGTGAAAGATGAGCCAGTGCAGGGCAAAGAGGTTCCTCTGGAATGGACTGAGACATCTGGGGACTCTTGGAATGGTGGTACGACCATGGAGATCCTCTCGCCTTTCCTGTTGAGAGTGCCTCCTCTTGAGATACGACGGGAACGCCGGGAATTCTTTCCCGTTGAAAGCAGGGAAAGAATCCCTCATCTCGAGCTACGAGGGGGAAACGGGGCTCCTCTGGATGTGGGCGGGACCATCATGCTTCCTCTCGAGTGGAGACGGGTATGGCGGTGAACTTCTTGAGTTGCAGCAAGGGTGTGAAAGACCCTTTCGAAGTTCCAGAGGTTAGGTGTCATTAGTCTCCAGACGCCTCATCGGAAATAGGCCTCATCTCGCCTGGAAGGGAGAACTTCCTGGATTTTCTCGAGTTGCGGCAGGTGTTCTCGAGTTACGACGGGGACCTCAGGGACCCGCCCTGGTGGCCTCAGGAGAGGCCAGTCCCCATGCGAGTTGCTAGGGGGCCTCTCGGTATTCCTCTCTCGTCGATACCGGGGCCAAAAACCTTGTGTGGAGTCAGGGCCGGAACCGAGGATTCCTCTCAGGGGCTGACATGGATCTTTGGGTACTTCTGGAGTCTCCCCAGGGGAGTCAGGCCTCGTCTCGATTGGGGGCATGCACGTGCGCTTTCCTTCCAGGCTTTAGCAGCAATGTCACGCTTCCCGTGGCGTGGATCAAAGGATCTGTGGTTTTCCCTCGAGGCTTTCCCTCGAGGCTTTCCCACAGGGCTGTCCCACGTGCCACCGTGGTGTGAGTCGATCCTCGGCGTGAAAGATGAGCCAATGCAGGGCAAAGAGGTTCCTCTGGAATGGACTGAGACATCTGGGGGACTCTTGGAATGGTGGTACGACCATGGAGATCCTCTCGCCTTTCCTGTTGAGAGTGCCTCCTCTTGAGATGCGACGGGAACGCCGGGAATTCTTTCCCATTGAAAGCAGGGAAAGAACCCCTCATCTCGAGCTACGAGGGGGAAACGGGGCTCCTCTGGATGTGGGCGGGGCCATCATGCTTCCTCTCGAGTGGAGACGGGTATGGCGGTGAACTTCTTGAGTTGCAGCAAGGGTGTGAAAGACCCTTTCGAAGTTCCAGAGGTTAGGTGTCATTAGTCTCCAGACGCCTCATCGGAAATAGGCCTCATCTCGCCTGGAAGGGAGAACTTCCTGGATTTTCTCGAGTTGCGGCAGGTGTTCTCGAGTTACGACGGGGACCTCAGGGACCCGCCCTGGTGGCCTCAGGAGAGGCCAGTCCCCATGCGAGTTGCTAGGGGGCCTCTCGGGATTCCTCTCCCGTCGATACCGGGGCCAAAAACATTTGGTGGAGTCAGGGCCGGAACCGAGGATTCCTCTCAAGGGCTGACATGGATCTTTGGGTACTTCTGGAGTCTCCCCAGGGGAGTCAGGCCTCGTCTCGAGTGGGGGCATGCACGTGCGCTTTCCTTCCAGGCTGTAGCAGCAATGTCACGCTTCCCGTGGCGTGGATCAAAGGATCTGTGGTTTTCCCTCGAGGCTTTCCCTCGAGGCTTTCCCACAGGGCTGTCCCACGTGCCACCGTGGTGTGTTTCGATCCTCGGCGTGAAAGATGTGCCAGTGCAGGGCAAAGAGGTTCCTTTGGAATGGACTGAGACATCTGGGGGACTCTTGGAATGGTGGTACGACCATGGAGTTCCTCTCGCCTTTCCTGTTGAGAGTGCCTGCTCTTGAGATGCGACGGGAACGCCGGGAATTCTTTCCCGTTGAAAGCAGGGAAAGGATCCCTCATCTCGAGCTACGAGGGGGAAACGGTGCTCCTCTGGATGTGGGCGGGACAATCGTGCTTCCTCTTGAGTGGACACGGGTATGGCGGTGAACTTCTTGAGTTGCAGCAAGGGTGTGAAAGACTCTTTCGAAGTTCCAGAGGTTAGGTGTCATTAGTCTCCAGACGCCTCATCAGAAATAGGCCTCATCTCGCCTGGAAGGGAGAACTTCCTGGATTTTCTCGAGTTGCGGCAGGTGTTCTCGAGTTACGACGGGGACCTCAGGGACCCGCCCTGGTGGCCTCAGGAGACGCCAGTCCCCATGCGAGTTGCTAGGGGGCCTCTCGGGATTCCTCTCCCGTCGATACCGGGGCCAAAAACCTTGTGTGGAGTCAGGGCCGGAACCGAGGATTCCTCTCAGGGGCTGATATGGATCTTTGGGTATATCTGGAGTCTCGCCAGGGGAGACAGGCCTCGTCTCGAGTCGGGGCATGCACGTGCACTTTCCTTCCAGGCTGTAGCAGCAATGTCACGCTTCCCGTCGCGTGGATCAAAGGATCTGTGGTTTTCCCTCGAGGCTTTCCCTTGAGGCTTTCCCACAGGGCTGTCCCACGTGCCACCGTGGTGTGAGTCGATCCTCGGCGTGAAAGATGAGCCAGTGCAGGGCAAAGAGGTTCCTCTGGAATGGACTGAGACATCTGGGGGACTCTTGGAATGGTAGTACGACCATGGAGTTCCTCTTGCGTTTCCTGTTGAGAGTGCCTCCTCTTGAGATGCGACGGGAACGCCGGGAATTCTTTCCCGTTGAAAGCAGGGAAAGGATCCCGCATTTCGAGCTACGAGGGGGAAACGGGTCTCCTCTGTATGTGGGCGGGACCATTGTGCTTTCTCTCGAGTGGAGACGGGTATGGCGGTGAACTTCTTGAGTTGCAGCAAGGGTGTGAAAGACCCTTTCGAAGTTCCAGAGGTTAGGTGTCATTAGTCTCCGGACGCCTCATTGGAAATAGGCCTCATCTCGCCTGGAAGGGTGAACTTCCTGGATTTTCTCGAGTTGCGGCAGGTGTTCTCGAGTTACGACGGGGACCTCAGGGACCCGCCCTGGTGGCCTCAGGAAAGGCCAGTCTCCATGCAAATTGCCAGGGCGCCTCTGGGGATTCCTCTCCCGTCAATACTGGGGCCAAAAACCTTGTGTGGAGTCAGGGCCGGAACCGAGGATTCCTCTCAGGGGCTGACATGGATCTTTGGGTACTTCTGGAGGCTCCCCAGGGGAGTCAGGCCACGTCTCGAGTGGGGGCATCCACGTGCGCTTTCCTTCCAGGCTGTAGCAGCAATGTCACGCTTCCCGTCTTGTGGATCAAAGGATCTGCGGTTTTCGCTTGAGGCTTTCCCACAGGGCTGTCCCACGTGCCACCGTGGTGTGAGTCTTTCCTCGGCGTGAAAGATGAGCCAGTGCAGGGCAAAGAGGTTCCTCTGGAATGGACTGAGACATCTGGGGGACTCTTGGAATGGTGGTACGACCATGGAGTTCCTCTCGCCTTTCCTGTTGAGAGTGCCTCCTCTTGAGATGCGACGGGAACGCGGGAATTCTTTCCCGTTGAAAGCAGGGAAAGGATCCCTCATCTCGAGCTTCGAGGGGGAAACGGGGCTCCTCTGGATGTGGGCGGGACCATCGTGCTTCCTCTCGAGCGGAGACAGGTATGGCGGTGAACTTCTTGAGTTGCAGCAAGGGTGTGAAAGACCCTTTCGAAGTTCCAGAGGTTAGGTGTCATTAGTCTCCAGACGCCTCATCGGAAATAGGCCTCATCTCGCCTGGAAGGGAGAACTTCCTGGATTTTCTCGAGTTGCGGCAGGTGTTCTCGAGTTACGACGGGGACCTCAGGGACCCGCCCTGGTGGCCTCAGGAGAGGCCAGTCCCCATGCGAGTTGCTAGGGTGCTTCTCGGGATTCCTCTCCCGTCGATACCGGGGCCAAAAACCTTGTGTGGAGTCAGGGCCGGAATCGAGGATTCCACTCAGGGGCTGACGTGGATTTTTGGGAACTTCTGGAGTCTCCCCAGGGGAGTCAGGCCTCGTCTCGAGTGGGGGCATGCACTTGCGCTTTCCCTCCAGGCTGTAGCATCAATGTCACGCTTTCCGTCCCGTGGATCAAAGGATCTGTGGTTTTCCCTCGAGGCTTTCCCTCGAGGCTTTCCCACAGGGCTGTCCCACGTGCCACCGTGGTGTGAGTCGATCCTCGGCGTGAAAGAAGAGCCAGTGCAGGGCAAAGAGGTTCCTCTGGAATGGACTGAGGCATCTGGGGAATCTTGGAATGGTGGTACGACCATGGAGTTCCTCTCGCCTTTCCTGTTGAGAGTGCCTCCTCTTGAGATGCGTCGGGAACGCCGGAAATTCTTTCCCGTTGAAAGCAGGGAAAGGATCCCTCATCTCGAGCTACGAGGGGGAAACGGGGCTCCTCTCTATGTGGGCGGGACCATCGTGCTTCCTCTCGAGTGGAGACGGGTATGGCGGTGAACTTCTTGAGTTGCAGCAAGGGTGTGAAAGACCCTTTCGAAGTTCCACAGGTTAGGTGTCATTAGTCTCCAGACGCCTCATCGAAAATAGGCCTCATCTCGCCTGAAAGGGAGAACTTCCTGGATTTTCTCGAGTTGCGGCAGGTGTTCTCGAGTTACGACGGGGACCTCAGGGAACCGCTCTGGTGGCCTCAGGAAAGGCCAGTTACCATGCGAGTTGCTAGGTGGCCTCTCGGGATTTCTCTCCCGTCGATACCGGGGCCAAAAACCTTGAGTGCAGTCAGGGCCGGAACCGAGGATTCCTCTCAGGGGATGACATGGATCTTGGGGTACTTCTGGAGTCTCCCCAGGGGAGTCAGGCCTAGTCTCGCGTGGGGGCATGCACGTGCGCTTTCCTTCCAGGCTATAGCAGCAATGTCACGCTTCCCGTCGCGTGGATCAAAGGATCTGTGGATTTCCCTCGAGGCTTTCCCTCGAGGCTTTCCCACAGGGCTGTCCCACGTGCCACCGTGGTGTGAGTCGATACTCGGCGTGAAAGATGAGCCAGTGCAGGGCAAAGAGGTTCCTCTGGAATGGACTGAGACATCTGGGGGACTCTTGGAATGGTGGTACGACCATGGAGTTCCTCTCGCCTTTCCTGTTGAGAGTGCCTCCTCTTGAGATTCGACGGGAAGGCCGGGAATTCTTTCCCATTGAAAGCAGGGAAAGGATTCCTCATCTCGAGCTACGAGGGGCAAACGGGGCTCCTCTGGATGTGGGCGGGACCATCGTGCTTCCTCTCGAGTGGAGAGGGGTATGGCGGTGAACTTCTTGAGTTGCAGCAAGGGTGTGAAAGACCCTTTCGAGTTTCCAGAGGTTAGGTGTCATTAGTCTCCAGACGCCTCATCGGAAATAGGCCTCATCTCGCCTGGAAGGGAGAACTTCCTGGATTTTCTCGAGTTGTGGCAGGTGTTCTCGAGTTACGACGGGGACCTCAGGGACCCGCCCGGGTGGCCTCAGGAGAGGCCAGTCCCCATGCGAGTTGCTAGGGGGCCTCTCGGGATTCCTCGCCCGTCGATACCGGGGCCAAAAACCTTGTGTGGAGTCAGGGCCGGAACCGAGGATTCCTCTCAGGGGCTGACATGGATCGTTGGGTACTTCTGGAGTCTCCCCAGGGGAGTCAGGCCTCGTCTCGAGTGGGGGCATGCACGTGCGCTTTCCTTCCAGGCTGTAGCAGCAATATCACGCTTCCCGTCCTTGGATCAAAGGATCTGTGGTTTTCCCTCGAGGCTTTCCCTCAAGGTTTTCCCACAGGGCTGTCCCACGTGCCACCGTGGTGTGAGTCGATCCTTGGTGTGAAAGATGAGCCAGTGCAGGGCAAAGAGGTTCCTCTGGAATGGACTGAGACATCTGGGGGACTCGTGGAATGGTGGTACGACCATGGAGTTCCTCTCGCCTTTCCTGTTGAGAGTGCCTCCTCTTGAGATGCGACGGGAACGCCGGGAATTCTTTCCCGTTGAAAGCAGGGAAAGGATCCCTCATCTCGAGCTACGAGGGGGAAACGGGGCTCCTCTGGATGTGGGCGGGACCATCGTGCTTCCTCTCGAGTGGAGACGGGTATGGCGGTGAACTTCTTGAATTGCCGCAAGGGTGTGAAAGACCCTTTCGAATTTCCAGAGTTTAGGTGTCATTAGTCTCCAGACGCCTCATCGGAAATAGGCCTCATCTCGCCTGGAAGGGAGAACTTCCTGGATTTTCTCGAGTTGCGGCAGGTGTTCTCGAGTTACGACGGGGACCTCAGGGACCCGCCCTGGTGGCCTCAGGAGAGGCCAGTCACCATGCGAGTTTCTAGGGGGCCTCTCGGGATTCCTCTCCCGTCGATACCGGGGCCAAAAACCTTGTGTGGAGTCAGGGCCGGAACCGAGGATTCCTCTCAGGGGCTGACATGGATCTTTGGGTACTTCTGGAGTCTCCCCAGGGGAGTCAGGCCTCGTCTCGATTGGGGGCATGCACGTGCGCTTTCCTTCCAGGCTGTAGCAGCAATGTCACTCTTCCCGTGGCCTGGATCAAAGGATCTGTGGTTTTCCCTCGAGGCTTTCCCTCGAGGCTTTCCCACAGGGCTGTCCGACGTGCCACCGTGGTGTGAGTCGATCCTCGGCGTGAAAGATGAGCCAGTGCAGGGCAAAGAGGTTCCTCTGGAATGGACTGAGACATCTGGGGGACTCTTGGAATGGTGGTACGACCATGGATTTCCTCTCGCCTTTCCTGTTGAGAGTGCCTCCTCTTGAGATGTGACGGGAATGCCGGGAGTTCTTTCCCGTTGAAAGCAGGGAAAGGATCCCACATCTCGAGCTACGAGGGGGAAACGGGGCTCCTCTGGATGTGGGCGGGACCATCGTGCTTCCTCTCGAGTGGAGACGGGTATGGCGGTGAACTTCTTGAGTTGCAGCAAGGGTGTGAAAGACCCTTTCGAAGTTCCAGAGGTTAGGTATCATTAGTCTCCAGACGCCTCATCGGAAATAGGCCTCATCTCGCCTGGAAGGGAGAACTTTCTGGATTTTCTCGAGTTGTGGCAGGTGTTCTCGAGTTTCGACGGGGAGCTCAGGGACCCGCCCTGGTGGCCTCAGGAGAGGCCAGTCCCCATGCGAGTTGCTAGGGGGCCTCTCGGGATTCCTCGCCCGTCGATACCGGGGCCAAAAACCTTGTGTGGAGTCAGGGCCGGAACCGAGGATTCCTCTCAGGGGCTGACATGGATCTTTGGTTACTTCTGGAGTCTCCCCAGGGGAGTCAGGCCTCGTCTCGAGTGGGGGCATGCACGTGCGCTTTCCTTCCAGGCTGTTGCAGCAATGTCACGCTTCCCGTCGCGTGGATCAAAGGATCTGTGGTTTTCCCTCGAGGCTTTCCCACAGGGCTGTCCCACGTGCCACCGTGGTGTGAGTCGATCCTCGGCGTGAAAGATGAGCCAGTGCAGGGCAAAGAGGTTCCTCTGGAATGGACTGAGACATCTGGGGGACTCTTGGAATGGTGGTACGACCATGGAGTTCCTCTCGCCTTTCCTGTTGAGAGTGTCTCCTCTTGAGATGCGACGGGAACGCCGGGAATTCTTTCCCGTTGAAAGCAGGGAACGGATCCCTCATCTCGAGCTACGAGGGGCAAACGGGGCTCCTCTGGATGTGGGCGGGACCATCGTGCTTCCTCTCGAGTGGAGACGTGTATGGCGGTGAACTTCTTGAGTTGCAGCAAGGGTGTGAAAGACCCTTTCGAAGTTCCAGAGGTTAGGTGTCATTAGTCTCCAGACGCCTCATTGGAAATAGGCCTCATCTCGCCTGGAAGGGAGAACTTCCTGGATTTTCTCGAGTTGTGGCAGGTGTTCTCGAGTTACGACGGGGACCTCAGGGACCCGCCCTGGTGGCCTCAGGTGAGGCCAGTCCCCATGCGAGTTGCTAGGGGGCCTCTCGGGATTCCTCTCCCTTCGATACCGGGGCCAAAAACCTTGTGTGGAGTCAGGGCCGGAACCGAGGATTCCTCTCAGGGGCTGACATGGATCTTTCGGTACTTCTGGAGTCTCCCCAGGGGAGTCAGGCCTCGTCTCAATTGGGGGCATGCACGTGCGCTTTCCTTCCAGGCTGTAGCAGCAATGTCACGCTTCCCGTGGCCTGGATCAAAGGATCTGTGGTTTTGCTTCGAGGCTTTCCCACAGGGCTGTCCCACGTGCCACCGTGGTGTGAGTCGATCCTCGGCGTGAAAGATGAGCCAGTGCAGGGCAAAGAGGTTCCTCTGGAATGGACTGAGACATCTGGGGACTCTTGGAATGGTGGTACGACCATGGAGATCCTCTCGCCTTTCCTGTTGAGAGTGCCTCCTCTTGAGATACGACGGGAACGCCGGGAATTCTTTCCCGTTGAAAGCAGGGAAAGAATCCCTCATCTCGAGCTACGAGGGGGAAACGGGGCTCCTCTGGATGTGGGCGGGACCATCATGCTTCCTCTCGAGTGGAGACGGGTATGGCGGTGAACTTCTTGAGTTGCAGCAAGGGTGTGAAAGACCCTTTCGAAGTTCCAGAGGTTAGGTGTCATTAGTCTCCAGACGCCTCATCGGAAATAGGCCTCATCTCGCCTGGAAGGGAGAACTTCCTGGATTTTCTCGAGTTGCGGCAGGTGTTCTCGAGTTACGACGGGGACCTCAGGGACCCGCCCTGGTGGCCTCAGGAGAGGCCAGTCCCCATGCGAGTTGCTAGGGGGCCTCTCGGTATTCCTCTCTCGTCGATACCGGGGCCAAAAACCTTGTGTGGAGTCAGGGCCGGAACCGAGGATTCCTCTCAGGGGCTGACATGGATCTTTGGGTACTTCTGGAGTCTCCCCAGGGGAGTCAGGCCTCGTCTCGATTGGGGGCATGCACGTGCGCTTTCCTTCCAGGCTTTAGCAGCAATGTCACGCTTCCCGTGGCGTGGATCAAAGGATCTGTGGTTTTCCCTCGAGGCTTTCCCTCGAGGCTTTCCCACAGGGCTGTCCCACGTGCCACCGTGGTGTGAGTCGATCCTCGGCGTGAAAGATGAGCCAGTGCAGGGCAAAGAGGTTCCTCTGGAATGGACTGAGACATCTGGGGGACTCTTGGAATGGTGGTACGACCATGGAGATCCTCTCGCCTTTCCTGTTGAGAGTGCCTCCTCTTGAGATGCGACGGGAACGCCGGGAATTCTTTCCCATTGAAAGCAGGGAAAGAACCCCTCATCTCGAGCTACGAGGGGGAAACGGGGCTCCTCTGGATGTGGGCGGGGCCATCATGCTTCCTCTCGAGTGGAGACGGGTATGGCGGTGAACTTCTTGAGTTGCAGCAAGGGTGTGAAAGACCCTTTCGAAGTTCCAGAGGTTAGGTGTCATTAGTCTCCAGACGCCTCATCGGAAATAGGCCTCATCTCGCCTGGAAGGGAGAACTTCCTGGATTTTCTCGAGTTGCGGCAGGTGTTCTCGAGTTACGACGGGGACCTCAGGGACCCGCCCTGGTGGCCTCAGGAGAGGCCAGTCCCCATGCGAGTTGCTAGGGGGCCTCTCGGGATTCCTCTCCCGTCGATACCGGGGCCAAAAACATTTGGTGGAGTCAGGGCCGGAACCGAGGATTCCTCTCAAGGGCTGACATGGATCTTTGGGTACTTCTGGAGTCTCCCCAGGGGAGTCAGGCCTCGTCTCGAGTGGGGGCATGCACGTGCGCTTTCCTTCCAGGCTGTAGCAGCAATGTCACGCTTCCCGTGGCGTGGATCAAAGGATCTGTGGTTTTCCCTCGAGGCTTTCCCTCGAGGCTTTCCCACAGGGCTGTCCCACGTGCCACCGTGGTGTGTTTCGATCCTCGGCGTGAAAGATGTGCCAGTGCAGGGCAAAGAGGTTCCTTTGGAATGGACTGAGACATCTGGGGGACTCTTGGAATGGTGGTACGACCATGGAGTTCCTCTCGCCTTTCCTGTTGAGAGTGCCTGCTCTTGAGATGCGACGGGAACGCCGGGAATTCTTTCCCGTTGAAAGCAGGGAAAGGATCCCTCATCTCGAGCTACGAGGGGGAAACGGTGCTCCTCTGGATGTGGGCGGGACAATCGTGCTTCCTCTTGAGTGGACACGGGTATGGCGGTGAACTTCTTGAGTTGCAGCAAGGGTGTGAAAGACTCTTTCGAAGTTCCAGAGGTTAGGTGTCATTAGTCTCCAGACGCCTCATCAGAAATAGGCCTCATCTCGCCTGGAAGGGAGAACTTCCTGGATTTTCTCGAGTTGCGGCAGGTGTTCTCGAGTTACGACGGGGACCTCAGGGACCCGCCCTGGTGGCCTCAGGAGACGCCAGTCCCCATGCGAGTTGCTAGGGGGCCTCTCGGGATTCCTCTCCCGTCGATACCGGGGCCAAAAACCTTGTGTGGAGTCAGGGCCGGAACCGAGGATTCCTCTCAGGGGCTGATATGGATCTTTGGGTATATCTGGAGTCTCGCCAGGGGAGACAGGCCTCGTCTCGAGTCGGGGCATGCACGTGCACTTTCCTTCCAGGCTGTAGCAGCAATGTCACGCTTCCCGTCGCGTGGATCAAAGGATCTGTGGTTTTCCCTCGAGGCTTTCCCTTGAGGCTTTCCCACAGGGCTGTCCCACGTGCCACCGTGGTGTGAGTCGATCCTCGGCGTGAAAGATGAGCCAGTGCAGGGCAAAGAGGTTCCTCTGGAATGGACTGAGACATCTGGGGGACTCTTGGAATGGTAGTACGACCATGGAGTTCCTCTTGCGTTTCCTGTTGAGAGTGCCTCCTCTTGAGATGCGACGGGAACGCCGGGAATTCTTTCCCGTTGAAAGCAGGGAAAGGATCCCGCATTTCGAGCTACGAGGGGGAAACGGGTCTCCTCTGTATGTGGGCGGGACCATTGTGCTTTCTCTCGAGTGGAGACGGGTATGGCGGTGAACTTCTTGAGTTGCAGCAAGGGTGTGAAAGACCCTTTCGAAGTTCCAGAGGTTAGGTGTCATTAGTCTCCGGACGCCTCATTGGAAATAGGCCTCATCTCGCCTGGAAGGGTGAACTTCCTGGATTTTCTCGAGTTGCGGCAGGTGTTCTCGAGTTACGACGGGGACCTCAGGGACCCGCCCTGGTGGCCTCAGGAAAGGCCAGTCTCCATGCAAATTGCCAGGGCGCCTCTGGGGATTCCTCTCCCGTCAATACTGGGGCCAAAAACCTTGTGTGGAGTCAGGGCCGGAACAGAGGATTCCTCTCAGGGGCTGACATGGATCTTTGGGTACTTCTGGAGGCTCCCCAGGGGAGTCAGGCCACGTCTCGAGTGGGGGCATCCACGTGCGCTTTCCTTCCAGGCTGTAGCAGCAATGTCACGCTTCCCGTCTTGTGAATCAAAGGATCTGCGGTTTTCGCTTGAGGCTTTCCCACAGGGCTGTCCCACGTGCCACCGTGGTGTGAGTCTTTCCTCGGCGTGAAAGATGAGCCAGTGCAGGGCAAAGAGGTTCCTCTGGAATGGACTGAGACATCTGGGGGACTCTTGGAATGGTGGTACGACCATGGAGTTCCTCTCGCCTTTCCTGTTGAGAGTGCCTCCTCTTGAGATGCGACGGGAACGCGGGAATTCTTTCCCGTTGAAAGCAGGGAAAGGATCCCTCATCTCGAGCTTCGAGGGGGTAACGGGGCTCCTCTGGATGTGGGCGGGACCATCGTGCTTCCTCTCGAGCGGAGACAGGTATGGCGGTGAACTTCTTGAGTTGCAGCAAGGGTGTGAAAGACCCTTTCGAAGTTCCAGAGGTTAGGTGTCATTAGTCTCCAGACGCCTCATCGGAAATAGGCCTCATCTCGCCTGGAAGGGAGAACTTCCTGGATTTTCTCGAGTTGCGGCAGGTGTTCTCGAGTTACGACGGGGACCTCAGGGACCCGCCCTGGTGGCCTCAGGAGAGGCCAGTCCCCATGCGAGTTGCTAGGGTGCTTCTCGGGATTCCTCTCCCGTCGATACCGGGGCCAAAAACCTTGTGTGGAGTCAGGGCCGGAACCGAGGATTCCACTCAGGGGCTGACGTGGATTTTTGGGAACTTCTGGAGTCTCCCCAGGGGAGTCAGGCCTCGTCTCGAGTGGGGGCATGCACTTGCGCTTTCCCTCCAGGCTGTAGCATCAATGTCACGCTTTCCGTCCCGTGGATCAAAGGATCTGTGGTTTTCCCTCGAGGCTTTCCCTCGAGGCTTTCCCACAGGGCTGTCCCACGTGCCACCGTGGTGTGAGTCGATCCTCGGCGTGAAAGAAGAGCCAGTGCAGGGCAAAGAGGTTCCTCTGGAATGGACTGAGGCATCTGGGGAATCTTGGAATGGTGGTACGACCATGGAGTTCCTCTCGCCTTTCCTGTTGAGAGTGCCTCCTCTTGAGATGCGTCGGGAACGCCGGAAATTCTTTCCCGTTGAAAGCAGGGAAAGGATCCCTCATCTCGAGCTACGAGGGGGAAACGGGGCTCCTCTCTATGTGGGCGGGACCATCGTGCTTCCTCTCGAGTGGAGACGGGTATGGCGGTGAACTTCTTGAGTTGCAGCAAGGGTGTGAAAGACCCTTTCGAAGTTCCACAGGTTAGGTGTCATTAGTCTCCAGACGCCTCATCGAAAATAGGCCTCATCTCGCCTGAAAGGGAGAACTTCCTGGATTTTCTCGAGTTGCGGCAGGTGTTCTCGAGTTACGACGGGGACCTCAGGGAACCGCTCTGGTGGCCTCAGGAAAGGCCAGTTACCATGCGAGTTGCTAGGTGGCCTCTCGGGATTTCTCTCCCGTCGATACCGGGGCCAAAAACCTTGAGTGCAGTCAGGGCCGGAACCGAGGATTCCTCTCAGGGGATGACATGGATCTTGGGGTACTTCTGGAGTCTCCCCAGGGGAGTCAGGCCTCGTCTCGCGTGGGGGCATGCACGTGCGCTTTCCTTCCAGGCTATAGCAGCAATGTCACGCTTCCCGTCGCGTGGATCAAAGGATCTGTGGATTTCCCTCGAGGCTTTCCCTCGAGGCTTTCCCACAGGGCTGTCCCACGTGCCACCGTGGTGTGAGTCGATCCTCGGCGTGAAAGATGAGCCAGTGCAGGGCAAAGAGGTTCCTCTGGAATGGACTGAGACATCTGGGGGACTCTTGGAATGGTGGTACGACCATGGAGTTCCTCTCGCCTTTCCTGTTGAGAGTGCCTCCTCTTGAGATTCGACGGGAAGGCCGGGAATTCTTTCCCATTGAAAGCAGGGAAAGGATTCCTCATCTCGAGCTACGAGGGGCAAACGGGGCTCCTCTGGATGTGGGCGGGACCATCGTGCTTCCTCTCGAGTGGAGAGGGGTATGGCGGTGAACTTCTTGAGTTGCAGCAAGGGTGTGAAAGACCCTTTCGAAGTTCCAGAGGTTAGGTGTCATTAGTCTCCAGACGCCTCATCGGAAATAGGCCTCATCTCGCCTGGAAGGGAGAACTTCCTGGATTTTCTCGAGTTGCGGCAGGTGTTCTCGAATTACGATGGGGACCTCAGGGCCCCGCCCTGGTGGCCTCAGGAAAGGCCAGTCCCCATGCGAGTTCCTAGGGGGCCTCTCGGGATTCCTCTCCCGTTGATACCGGGGCCAAAATCCTTGTGTGGAGTCAGGGCCGGAACCGAGGATTCCTCTCAGGGGCTGACATGGGTCTTTGGGTACTTCTGGAGTCTCCCCAGGTGAGTCAGGCCTCTTCTCCAGTGGGGGCATACACGTCCGCTTTTCTTACAGGCTGTAGCAGCAATGTCACTCTTCCCGTCGCGTGGATCAAAGGATCTGTGTTTTTACCTGGAGGCTTTCCCACAGGGCTGTCCCACGTGCCACCGTGGTGTGAGTCGATCCTCGGCGTGAAAGATGAGCCAGTGCAGGGCAAAGAGGTTGCTCTGGAATGGACTGAGAAATCTGTGGGACTCTTGGAATGGTACGACCATGGAGTTCCTCTTCGGTTTCCTGTTGAGAGTGCCTCCTCTTGAGATGCGACGGGAACGCCGGGAATTCTTTCCCGTTGAAAGCAGGGAATGGATCCCTCATCTAGAGCTCCGGGGGGAAACGGGGCTCCTCTGGATGTGGGCGGGACCATCGTGCTTCCTCTCGAGTGGAGACGGGTATGGCGGTGAACTTCTTGAGTTGCAGCAAGGGTGTGAAAGACCCTTTCGAAGTTCCAGAGGTTACGTGTCATTAGTCTCCAGACGCCTCATCGGAAATAGGCCTCATCTCGCCTGGAAGGGAGAACTTCCTGGATTTTCTCGAGTTGCGGCAGGTGTTCTCGAGTTACGACGGGGACCTCAGGGACCCGCCCTGGTGGCCTCAGGAGAGGCCATTCCCCATGCGAGTTGCTAGGGGGCCTCTCGGGATACCTCTCCCGTCGATACCGGGGCCAAAAGAATTTTTCGGAGTCAGGGCCGGAACCGAGGATTCCTCTCAGGGGCTGACATGGATCTTTGGGTACTTCTGGAGTCTCCCCAGGGGAGTCAGGCCTCGTCTCGAGTGGGGGCATGCACGTGCGCTTTCCTTCCAGGCTGTAGCAGCAATGTCACGCTTCCCGTCGCGTGGATCAAAGGATCTGTGGTTTTCCCTCGAGGCTTTCCCTCGAGGCTTTCCCACAGGGCTGTCCCACGTGCCACCGTGGTGTGAGTCGATCCTCGGCGTGAAAGATGAGCCAGTGCAGGGCAAAGAGGTTCCTCTGGAATGGACTGAGACATCTTGGGGACTCTTGGAATGGTGGTACGACCATGGAGTTCCTCTCGCCTTTTCTGTTGAGAGTGCCTCCTCTTGAGATGCGACGGGAACACCGGGAATTCTTTCCCGTTGAAAGCAGGTCAAGGATCCCTCATCTCGAGCTCCGAGGGGGAAACGGGGCTCCTCTGGATGTGGGCGGGACCATCGTGCTTCCTCTCGAGTGGAGACGGGTATGTCGGTGAACTTCTTGAGTTGCAGCAAGGGTGTGAAAGACCCTTTCGAAGTGCCAGAGGTTAGGTGTCATTAGTCTCCAGACGCCTCATCGGAAATAGGCCTCATCTCGCCTGGAAGGGAGAACCTCCTGGATTTTCTCGAGTTGCGGCAGGTGTTCCCGAGTTACGACGGGGACCTCAGGGACCCGCCCTGGTGGCCTCAGGAAATGACAGTTCCCATGCGAGTTGCTAAGGGGCCTCTCGGGATTCCTCTCCCGTCGATACCGGGCCAAAAATCTTGTGTGCAGTCAGGGCCGGAACCGAGGATTCCTCTCAGGGGCTGACATGGATCTTGGGGTACTTCTGGAGTCTCCCCAGGGGAGTCAGGCCTCGTCTCGAGTGGGGGCATGCACGTGCGCTTTCCTTCTAAGCTATAGCAGCAATGTCATGCTTCTCGTCGCGTGGATCAAAGGATCTGTGGTTTTCCCTAGCGGCTGTCCCTCGAGGCTTTCCCACAGGGCTGTCCCACGTGCAACCATTGTGTGAGTCGATCTTCGCCATGAAAGATGAGCCAGTACAGGGCAAAGAGCTTCCTCTGGAATCGACTGAGACATCTGGGGGAATCTTGGAATGGTGGTACGACCATGGAGTTCCTCTCGCCTTTCCTGTTGAGAGTGCCTCCTCTTGAGATGCGACGGGAACGCCGGGAATTCTTCCCCGTTGAAAGCAGGGAAAGGATCCCTCATCTCGAGCTCCGAGGGGGAAACGGGGCTCCTCTGGATGTGGGCGGGACCATCGTGCTTCCTCTCGAGTGGAGACGGGTATGGCGGTGAACTTCTTGAGTTGCAGCAAGGGTGTGAAAGACCCTTTCGAAGTTCCAGAGGTTAGGTGTCATTAGTCTCAAGACGCCTCATTGGAAATAGGCCTCATCTCGCCTGGAAGGGAGAACTTCCTGGATTTTCTCGAGTTGCGGCAGGTGTTCTCGAGTTACGACGGGGACCTCAGGGACCCGCCCAGGTGGCCTCAGGAGAGGCCAGTCCCCATGCGAGGTGCTACGGGGCCTCTCGGGATTCCTCTGCCGTCGATACCGGGGCCAAAAACCTTGTGTGCAGTCAGGGCCGGAACCGAGGATTCTTCTCAGGGGCTGACATGGATCTTTGGGTACTTCTGGAGTCTCCCCAGGGGAGTCAGGCCTCGTCTCGAGTGGGGGCATGCACGTGCGCTTTCCTTCCAGGCTGTAGCAGCAATGTCACGCTTCCCGTCGCGTGGATCAAAGGATCTGTGGTTTTCCCTCGAGGCTTTCAAACAGGGCTGTCCCACGTGCCACCATGGTGTGAGTCAATCGTCGGCGTGAAAGATGAGCCAGTGCAGGGCAAAGAGGTTCCTCTGGAATGGACTGAGACATCTGGGGGACTCTTGGAATGGTGGTAAGACCATGGAGTTCCTCTCGCCTTTCCTGTTGAGAGTGCCTCCTCTTGAGATGCGACCGGAACGCCGGGAATTCTTTCCCGTTGAAAGCAGGGAAAGGATCCCTCATCTCGAACTCCGAGGGGGAAACGGGGCTCCTCTGGATGTGGGCGGGACCATCGTGTTTCCTCTCGAGTGGAGACGGTTATGGCGGTGAACTTCTTGAGTTGCAGTAAGGGTGTGAAAGAACCTTTCGAAGTTCCAGAGGTTAGGTGTCATTAGTCTCCAGACGCCTCATCGGAAATAGGCCTCATCTCGCCTGGAAGGGAGAACTTCCTGGATTTTCTCGAGTTGCGGCAGGTGTTCTCGAGTTATGACGGGGACCTCATGGACCCGCCCTGGTGGTCTCAGGAGAGGCCAGTCCCCATGCGAGTTGCTAGGGGGCCTCTCTGTATTCCTCTCCCGACGATACCGGGGCCAAAACCCTTGTGTGGAGTCAGGGCCGGAACCGAGGATTCCTCTCAGGGGCTGACATGGATCTTTGGGTACTTCTGGAGTCTCCCCAGGGGAGTCAGGCCTCGTCTCGAGTGGGGGCATGCACGTGCGCTTTCCTTCCAGGCTGTAGCAGCAATGTCACGCTTCCCGTCGCGTGGATCAAAGGATCTGTGGTTTTCCCTCGAGGCTTTCCCTCGAGGCTTTCCCACAGGGCTGTCCCACGTGCCACCGTGGTGTGAGTCGATCCTCGGCGTGAAAGATGAACCAGTGCAGGGCAAAGAGGTTCCTCTGAAATGGACTGAGACATCTGGGGGACTCTTGGAATGGTGGTACGACCATGGAGTTCCTCTCGCCTTTTCTGTTGAGAGTGCCTCCTCTTGAGATGCGACGGGAACACCGGGAATTCTTTCCCGTTGAAAGCAGGTCAAGGATCCCTCATCTCGAGCTCCGAGGGGGAAACGGGGCTCCTCTGGATGTGGGCGGGACCATCGTGCTTCCTCTCGAGTGGAGACGGGTATGGCGGTGAACTTCTTGAGTTGCAGCAAGGGTGTGAAAGACCCTTTCGAAGTGCCAGAGGTTAGGTGTCATTAGTCTCCAGACGCCTCATCGGAAATAGGCCTCATCTCGCCTGGAAGGGAGAACTTCCTGGATTTTCTCGAGTTGCAGCAGGTGTTCCCGAGTTACGACGGGGATCTCAGGGACCCGCCCTGGTGGCCTCAGGAGAGGCCAGTCCCCATGCGAGTTGCTAGGGGGCCTCTCGGGATTCCTCTCCCGTCGATACCGGGGCCAAAAACCTTGTGTGGAGTCAGGGCCGGAACCGAGTATTCCTCTCAGGGGCTGATATGGATCTTTGGGTACTTCTGGAGTCTCGCCTGGGGAGACAGGCCTCGTGTCCAGTGGGGGCATGCACGTGCGCTTTCCTTCCAGGCTGTAGCAGCAATGTCACGCTTCCCGTCGCGTGGATCAAAGGATCTGTGATTTTCCCTAGAGTCTTTCCCACGAGGCTTTCCCACAGGGCTGTCCCACGTGCCACAGTGGTGTGAGTGGATCCTCGGCGTGAAAGATGAGCCAGTGCAGGGCAAAGAGGTATCTCTGGAATGGACTGAGACATCTGGGGGACTCTTGGAATGGTGGTACGACCATGGAGTTCCTCTCGCCTTTCCTGTTGAGAGTGCCTCCTCTTGAGATGCGACGGGAACGCCGGGAATACTTTCCCGTTGAAAGCAGGGAAAGGTTCCCTCATCTCGAGCTACGAGGGGGAAATGGTGCTCCTCTGGATGTGGGCGGGACCATCGTGCTTCCTCACCAGTGGAGACGGGCATGGCAGTGAACTTCTTGAGTTGCATCAAGGGTGTGAAAGACGCTTTCAAAGTTCCAGAGGTTAGGTGTCATTAGTCTCCAGACGCCTCATCGGAAATAGGCCTCATCTCGCATGGAAGCTAGAACTTCCTGGATTTTCTCGAGTTGTGGCAGGTGTTCTCGAGTTACGACGGGGACCTCAGGGACCCGCCCTGGTGGCCTCAGGAAAGGCCAGTCCCCATGCGAGTTGCTAGGGGGCCTCTTGTTATTCCTCTCCCGTCGATACCGGGGCCAAAAACCTTGTGTGGAGTCAGGGCCGGAACCGAGGATTCCTCTCAGGGGCTGACATGGATGTTTGGGTACTTCTGGAGTCTCCCCAGGGGAGTCAGGCCTCGTCTGGATTGGGGGAATGCACGTGCGCTTTCCTTCCAGGCTGTAGCAGCAATGTCACGCTTCCCGTCGCGTGGATCAAAGGATCTGTGGTTTTCCCTCGAGGCTTTCCCTCGAGGCTTTCCCAAAGGGCTGTTCCACGTGCCACCCTGGTGTGAGTCAATCCTCGGCGTGAAAGATGAGCCAGTGCAGGGCAAAGAGCTTCCTCTGGAATGGACTGAGACATCTGGGGTCTCTTGGAATGGTGGTACGACTATGGAGTTCCTCTCGCCTTTCCTGTTGAGAGTGCCTCCTCTTGAGATGCGACGGGAACGCCGGGAATTCTTTCCCGTTGAAAGCAGGGAAAGGATCCCTCATCTCGAGCTCCGAGGGGGAAACGGGGCTCCTCTGGATGTGGGCGGGACCATCGTTCTTCCTCTCGAGTGGAGACGGGTATGGCGGTGAACTTCTTGAGTTGCAGCAAGGGTGTGAAAGACCCTTTCGAAGTTCCAGAGGTTAGGTGTCATTATTCTCCAGACGCCTCATCGGAAATAGGCCTCATCTCGCCTGGAAGGGAGAACTTCCTGGATTTTCTCGAGTTGCGGCAGGTGATCCCGAGTTACGACGGGGACCTCAGGGACCCGCCCTGGTGGCCTCAGGAGAGGCCAGTCCCCATGCGAGTTGCTAGGGGGCCTCTCGGGATTCCTCTCCCGTCGATACCGGGGCCAAAAACCTTGTGTGGAGTCAGGGCCGGAACCGAGGATTCCTCTCAGGGGCTGATATGGATCTTTGGGTACTTCTGGAGTCTCGCCAGGGGAGACAGGCCTCGTCTCCAGTGGGGGCATGCACGTGCGCTTTCCTTCCAGGCTGTAGCAGCAATGTCATGCTTCCCGTCGCGTGGATCAAAGGGTCTGTTTTTTTCCCTCGAGGCTTTCCCTCGAGGCTTTCCCACAGGGCTGTCCCACGTGCCACCGTGGTGTGAGTCGATCCTCGGCGTGAAATATGAGCCAGTGCAGGGCAAAGAGGTTCCTCTGGAATGGACTGAGACATCTGGGGGACTCTTGGAATGGTGGTACGACCATGGAGTTCCTCTCGGCTTTCCTGTGGAGAGTGCCTCCTCTTGAGATGTGACGGGATCGCCGGGAATTCTTTCCCGTTGATAGCAGGGAAAGGATCCCTCATCTCGAGCTCCGAGGGGGAAACGGGGCTCCTCTGGATGTGGGCGGGACCATCGTGCTTCCTCTCGAGTGGAGACGGGTATGGCGGTGAACTTCTTGAGTTGCAGCAAGGGTGTGAAAGACCCTTTCGAAGTTCCAGAGGTTAGGTGTCATTAGTCTCCAGACGCCTCATCGGAAATAGGCCTCATCTCGCCTGGAAGGGAGAACTTCCTGGATTTTCTCGAGTTGCGGAAGGTGTTCTCGAGTTACGACGGGGACCTCAGGGACCCGCCCTGGTGGCCTCAGGAGAGGCCAGTCCCCATGCGAGTTGCTAGGGGGCCTCACGGGATTCCTCTCCCGTCGATACCGGGGCCAAAAACCTTGTGTGGAGTCAGGGCCGGAACCGACGATTCCTCTCAGGGGCTGACATGGATCTTTGGGTACTTCTGGAGTCTCCCCAGGGGAGTCAGGCCTCGTCTCGAGTGGGGGCATGCACGTGCGCTTTCCTTCCAGGCTGTAGCAGCAATGTCACGCTTCCCGTGGCGTGGATCAAAGGATCTGTGGTTTTCCCTCGAGGCTTTCCCTCGAGGCTTTCCCACAGGGCTGTCCCACGTGCCACCGTGGTGTGAGTTGATCCTCGGCGTGAATGATGAGCCAGTGCAGGGCAAAGAGGTTCCTCTGGAATGGACTGAGACATCTGGGGGACTCTTGGAATGGTGGTACGACCATGGAGTTCCTCTCGCCTTTCCTGTTGAGAGTGCCTCCTCTTGAGATGCGACGGGAACGCCGGGAATTCTTTCCCGTTGAAAGCAGGGAAAGGATCCCTCATCTCGAGCTCCGAGGGGGAAACGGGGCTCCTCTGGATGTGGGCGGGACCATCGTGCTTCCTCTCGAGTGGAGACGGGTATGGCGGTGAACTTCTTGAGTTGCAGCAAGGGTGTGAAAGACACTTTCGAATTTCCAGAGGTTACGTGTCATTAGTCTCCAGACGCCTCATCGGAAATAGGCCTCATCTCTCCTGGAAGGGAGAACTTCCTGGATTTTCTCGAGTTGCGGCAGGTGTTCTCGAGTTACGACGGGGACCTCAGGGACCCGCCCTGGTGGCCTCAGGAGAGGCCAGTCCCCATGCGAGTTGCTAGGGGGCCTCTCGGGATTCCTCTCCCGTCGATACCGGGGCCAAAAACCTTGTGTGGAGTCAGGGCCGGAACCGAGGATTCCTCTCAGGGGCTGAAATGGATCTTTGGGTACTTCTGGAGTCTCCCCAGGGGAGTCATGCCTCGTCTCGAGTGGGGGCATGCACGTGCGCTTTCCTTCCAGGCTGTAGCAGCAATGTCACGCTTCCCGTCGCGTGGATCACAGGATCTGTGGTTTTCCCTCGAGGCTTTCCCTCGAGGCTTTCCCACACGGCTGTCCCACGTGCCACCGTGGTGTGAGTCGATCCTCGGCGAGAAAGATGAGCCAGTGCAGGGCAAAGAGGTTCCTCTGGAATGGACTGAGACATCTGGGGGACTCTTGGAATGGTGGTATGACCATGGAGTTCCTCTCGCCTTTCCTGTTGAGAGTGCCTCCTCTTGAGATGCGACGGGAACGCCGGGAATTCTTTCCCGTTGAAAGCAGGGAAAGGATCCCTCATCTCGAGCTACGAGGGGGAAACGGGGCTCCTCTGGATGTGGGCGGGACCATCGTGCTTCCTCTCGAGTGGAGACGGGTATGGCGGTGAACTTTTTGAGTTGCAGCAAGGGTGTGAAAGACCCTTTTGAAGTCCCAGAGATTAGGTGTCATTTGACTCCAGACGCCTCATCGGAAATAGGCCTCATCTCGCCTGGAAGGGAGAACTTCCTGGATATTCTCAAGTTGCGGCAGGTGTTCTCAAGTTACGACGGGGACGTCAGGGACCCGCCCTGGTGGCCTCAGGAAAGGCCATTCCCCATGCGAGTTGCTAGGGTGCCTCTCGGGATTCCTCTCCCATCGATACCGGGGCCAAAAAACTTGTGTGGAGTCAGGGCCGGAACCGAGGATTCCTCTAAGGTGCTGACATGGATCTTTGGGTCTTTCTGGAGTCTCCCCAGGGGAGTCAGGCCTCGTCTCGAGTGGGGGCATGCACGTGCGCTTTCCTTCCAGGCTGTAGCAGCAATGTCTCGCTTCCCGTCGCGTGGATCAAAGGATCTGTGGTTTTCCCTCGAGGCTTTCCCACAGGGCTGTCCCACGTGCCACCGTGGTTTGAGTCGATCCTCGTCGTGAAAGATGAGCCAGTGCAGGGCAAAGAGGTTCCTCTGGAATGGACTGAGACATCTGGGGGACTCTTGGAATGGTGGTACGACCATGGAGTTCCTCTCGCCTTTCCTTTTGAGAGTGCCTCCTCTTGAGATGCGACGGGAACGCCGGGAATTCTTTCCCGTTGAAAGCAGGGAAAGGATCCCACATCTCGAGCTCCGAGGGGGAAACGGGGCTCCTCTGGATGTGGGCGGGACCATCGTGCTTCCTCTCGAGGGGAGACGGGTATGGCGGTGAACTTCTTGAGTTGCAGCAAGGGTGTGAAAGACCCTTTCGAAGTTCCACAGGTTAGGTGTCACTAGTCTCCAGACGCCTCATCGAAAATAGGCCTCATCTCGCCTGAAAGTCAGAACTTCCTGGATTTTCTCGAGTTGCGGCAGGTGTTCTCGAGTTACGACGGGGACCTCAGGGAACCGCCCTGGTGGCCTCAGGAAAGGCCAGTCCGCATGCGAGTTGCTAGGGGGCCTCTCGGGATTTCTCTCCCGTCGATACCGGGGCCAAAAACCTTGTGTGCAGTCAGGGCCGGAACCGAGGATTCCTCTCAGGGGCTGACATGGATCTTGGGGTACCTCTGGAGTCTCCCCAGGGGAGTCAGGCCTAGTCTCGCGTGGGGGCATGCACGTGCGCTTTCCTTCCAGGCTATAGCAGCAATGTCACGCTTCCCGTCGCGTGGATCAAAGGATCTGTGGATTTCCCTCGAGGCTTTCCCTGGAGGCTTTCCCACAGGGCTGTCCCACGTGCCACCGTGGTGTGAGTCGATCCTCGGCGTGAAAGATGAGCCAGTGCAGGGCAAAGAGGTTCCTCTGGAATGGACTGAGACATCTGGGGGACTCTTGGAATGGTGGTACGACCATGGAGTTCCTCTCGCCTTTCCTGTTGAGAGTGCCTCCTCTTGAGATTCGACGGGAAGGCCGGGAATTCTTTCCCATTGAAAGCAGGGAAAGGATTCCTCATCTCGAGCTACGAGGGGCAAACGGGACTCCTCTGGATGTGGGCGGGACCATCGTGCTTCCTCTCGAGTGGAGACGGGTATGGCGGTGAACTTCTTGAGTTGCAGCAAGGGTGTGAAAGACCCTTTCGAAGTTCCAGAGGTTAGGTGTCATTAGTCTCCAGACGCCTCATCGGAAATAGGCCTCATCTCGCCTGGAAGGGAGAACTTCCTGGATTTTCTCGAGTTGCGGCAGGTGTTCTCGAGTTACGATGGGGACCTCAGGGCCCCGCCCTGGTGGCCTCAGGAAAGGCCAGTCCCCATGCGAGTTCCTAGGGGGCCTCTCGGGATTCCTCTCCCGTTGATACCGGGGCCAAAATCCTTGTGTGGAGTCAGGGCCGGAACCGAGGATTCCTCTCATGGGCTGACATGGGTCTTTGGGTACTTCTGGAGTCTCCCCAGGTGAGTCAGGCCTCTTCTCGAGTGGGGGCATGCACGTCCGCTTTTCTTATAGGCTGTAGCAGCAATGTCACTCTTCCAGTCGCGTGGATCAAAGGATCTGTGGTTTTCCCTCGACGCTTTCCCACAGGGCTGTCCCACGTGCCACCGTGCTGTGAGTCGATCCTCGGCGTGAAAGATGAGCCAGTGCAGGGCAAAGAGGTTGCTCTGGAATGGACTGAGAAATCTGGGGGACTCTTAGAATGGTACGACCATGGAGATCCTCTTGCGTTTCCTGTTGAGAGTGCCTCCTCTTGAGATGCGACGGGAACACCGGGAATTCTTTCCCGTTGAAAGCAGGTCAAGGATCCCTCATCTCGAGCTCCGAGATGGAAACGGGGCTCCTCTGGATGTGGGCGGGACCATCGTGCTTCCTCTCGAGTGGAGATGGGTATGGCGGTGAACTTCTTGAGTTGCAGCAAGGGTGTGAAAGACCCTTTGGAAGTGCCAGAGGTTAGGTGTCATTAGTCTCCAGACGCCTCATCGGAAATAGGCCTCATCTCGCCTGGAAGGGAGAACTTCCTGGATTTTCTCGAGTTGCGGCAGGTGTTCCCGAGTTACGACGGGGACCTCAGGGTCCCGCCCTGGTGGCCTCAGGAGAGGCCAGTCCCCATGCGAGTTGCTAGGGGGCCTCTCGGGATTCCTCTCCCGTCGATACCGGGGCCAAAAACCTTGTGTGGAGTCAGGGCCGGAACCGAGGATTCCTCTCAGGGGCTGATATGGATCTTTGGGTACTTCTGGAGTCTCGCCAGGGGAGACAGGCCTCGTCTCGAGTGGGGGCATGCACGTGCGCTTTCCTTCCAGGCTGTAGCAGCAATGTCATGCTTCCCGTCGCGTGGATCAAAGGGTCTGTTTTTTTCCCTCGAGGCTTTCCCTCGAGGCTTTCCCACAGGGCTATCCCACGTGGCACCGTGGTGTGAGTCGATCCTCGGCGTGAAAGATGAGCCAGTGCAGGGCAAAGAGTTTCCTCTGGAATGGACTGAGACATCTGGGGGACTTTTGGAATGGTGGTACGACCATGGAGTTCCTCTCGCCTTTCCTGTTGAGAGTGCCTCCTCTTGAGATGCGACGGGAACGCCGGGAATTCTTTCCCGTTGAAAGCAGGGAAAGGATCCCTCATCTCGAGCTCCGAGGGGGAAACGGGGCTCCTCTGGATGTGGGCGGGACCATCGTGCTTTCTCTCGAGTGGAGACGGGTATGGCGGTGAACTTCTTGAGTTGCAGCAAGGGTGTGAAAGACCCTTTCGAAGTTCCAGAGGTTAGGTGTCATTAGTCTCCAGACGCCTCATCGGAAATAGGCCTCATCTCGCCTGGAAGGGAGAACTTCCTGGATTTTCTCGAGTTGCGGCAGGTGTTCTCGAGTTACGACGGGGACCTCAGGGACCCGCCCTGGTGGCCTCAGGAGAGGCCAGTCCCCATGCGAGTTGCTAGGGGGCCTCTCGGGATTCCTCTCCCGTAGATACCGGGGCCAAATGAATTTTTTGGAGTCAGGGCCGGAACCGAGGATTCCTCTCAGGGGCTGACATGGATCTTTGGGTACTTCTGGAGTCTCCCCAGGGGAGTCAGGCCTCGTCTCGAGTGGGGGCATGCACGTGCGCTTTCCTTCCAGGCTGTAGCAGCAATGTCACGCTTCCCGTCGCGTGGATCAAAGGATCTGTGGTTTTCCCTCGAGGCTTTCCCTCGAGGCTTTCCCACAGGGCTGTCCCACGTGCCACCGTGGTGTGAGTCGATCCTCGGCGTGAAAGATGAACCAGTGTAGGGCAAAGAGGTTCCTCTGGAATGGACTGAGACATCTGGGGGACTCTTGGAATGGTGGTACGACCATGGAGTTCCTCTCGCCTTTTCTGTTGAGAGTGCCTCCTCTTGAGATGCGACGGGAACACCGGGAATTCTTTCCCGTTGAAAGCAGGTCAAGGATCCCTCATCTCCAGCTCCGAGGGGGAAACGGGGCTCCTCTGGATGTGGGCGGGACCATCGTGCTTCCTCTCGAGTGAAGACGGGTATGGCGGTGAACTTCTTGAGTTGCAGCAAGGGTGTGAAAGACCCTTTCGAAGTGCCAGAGGTTAGGTGTCATTAGTCTCCAGACGCCTCATCGGAAATAGGCCTCATCTCGCCTGGAAGGGAGAACTTCCTGGATTTTCTCGAGTTGCAGCAGGTGTTCCCGAGTTACGACGGGGATCTCAGGGACCCGCCCTGGTGGCCTCAGGAGAGGCCAGTCCCCATGCGAGTTGCTAGGGGGCCTCTCGGGATTCCTCTCCCGTCGATACCGGGGCCAAAAACCTTGTGTGGAGTCAGGGCCGGAACCGAGTATTCCTCTCAGGGGCTGATATGGATCTTTGGGTACTTCTGGAGTCTCGCCTGGGGAGCAGGCCTCGTGTCCAGTGGGGGCATGCACGTGCGCTTTCCTTCCAGGCTGTAGCAGCAATGTCACGCTTCCCGTCGCGTGGATCAAAGGATCTGTGATTTTCCCTAGAGGCTTTCACTCGAGGCTTTCCCACAGGGCTGTCCCACGTGCCACAGTGGTGTGAGTGGATCCTCGGCGTGAAAGATGAGCCAGTGCAGGGCAAAGAGGTATCTCTGGAATGGACTGAGACATCTGGGGGACTCTTGGAATGGTGGTACGACCATGGAGTTCCTCTCGCCTTTCCTGTTGAGAGTGCCTCCTCTTGAGATGCGACGGGAACGCCGGGAATACTTTCCCGTTGAAAGCAGGGAAAGGATCCCTCATCTCGAGCTACGAGGGGGAAATGGTGCTCCTCTGGATGTGGGCGGGACCATCGTGCTTCCTCACCAGTGGAGACGGGCATGGCAGTGAACTTCTTGAGTTGCATCAAGGGTGTGAAAGACGCTTTCAAAGTTCCAGAGGTTAGGTGTCATTAGTCTCCAGACGCCTCATCGGAAATAGGCCTCATCTCGCATGGAAGCTAGAACTTCCTGGATTTTCTCGAGTTGTGGCAGGTGTTCTCGAGTTACGACGGGGACCTCAGGGACCCGCCCTGGTGGCCTCAGGAAAGGCCAGTCCCCATGCGAGTTGCTAGGGGGCCTCTTGTTATTCCTCTCCCGTCGATACCGGGGCCAAAAACCTTGTGTGGAGTCAGGGCCGGAACCGAGGATTCCTCTCAGGGGCTGACATGGATGTTTGGGTACTTCTGGAGTCTCCCCAGGGTTGTCAGGCCTCGTCTGGATTGGGGGAATGCACGTGCGCTTTCCTTCCAGGCTGTAGCAGCAATGTCACGCTTCCCGTCGCGTGGATCAAAGGATCTGTGGTTTTCCCTCGAGGCTTTCCCTCGAGGCTTTCCCAAAGGGCTGTTCCACGTGCCACCCTGGTGTGAATCAATCCTCGGCGTGAAAGATGAGCCAGTGCAGGGCAAAGAGCTTCCTCTGGAATGGACTGAGACATCTGGGGTCTCTTGGAATGGTGGTACGACTATGGAGTTCCTCTCGCCTTTCCTGTTGAGAGTGCCTCCTCTTGAGATGCGACGGGAACGCCGGGAATTCTTTCCCGTTGAAAGCAGGGAAAGGATCCCTCATCTCGAGCTATGAGGGGGAAACGGGGCTCCTCTGGATGTGGGCAGGACCATCGTGCTTCCTTTCGAGTGGACAGGGGTATGGCGGTGAACTTCGTGAGTTGCAGCAAGGGTGTGAAAGACCCTTTCGAAGTTCCAGAGATTAGGTGTCATTAGTCTCCAGACGCCTCATCTGAAATAGGCCTCATCTCGCCTGGAAGGGAGAACTTCCTGGATTTTCTCGAATTGGGACAGGTGTTCTCGAGTTACGACGGGGACAACAGGGCCCCGCGCTGGTGGCCTCAGGAAATGACAGTCCCCATGCGAGTTGCTAGGGGGCCTCTCGGGATTCCTCTCCCGTCGATACCGGGGCCAAAAACCTTGTGTGCAGTCAGGGCCGGAACCGAGGATTCCTCTCAGGGGCTGACATGGATCTTGGGGTACTTCTGGAGTCTCCCCAGGGGAGTCAGGCCTCGTCTCAAGTGGGAGCATGCACGTGCGCTTTCCTTCCAGGCTATAGCAGCAATGTCATGCTTCTCGTCGCGTGGATCAAAGGATCTGTGGTTTTCCCTCGCAGCTGTCCCTCGAGGCTTTCCCACAGGGCTGTCCCACGTGCCACCATTGTGTGAGTCGATCTTCGCCATGAAAGATGAGCCAGTGCAGGGCAAAGAGCTTCCTCTGGAATCGACTGAGACATCTGGGGGACTCTTGGAATGGTGATACGACCATGGAGTTCCTCTCGCCTTTCCTGTTGAGAGTGCCTCCTCTTGAGATGCGACGGGAACGCCGGGAATTCTTCCCCGTTGAAAGCAGGGAAAGGATCCCTCATCTCGAGCTCCGAGGGGGAAACGGGGCTCCTCTGGATGTGGGCGGGACCATCGTTCTTCCTCTCGAGTGGAGATGGGTATGGCGGTGAACTTCTTGAGTTGCAGCAAGGGTGTGAAAGACCCTTTCGAAGTTCCAGAGGTTAGGTGTCATTATTCTCCAGACGCCTCATCGGAAATAGGCCTCATCTCGCCTGGAAGGGAGAACTTCCTGGATTTTCTCGAGTTGCGGCAGGTTATCCCGAGTTACGACGGGGACCTCAGGGACCCGCCCTGGTGGCCTCAGGAGAGGCCAGTCCCCATGCGAGTTGCTAGGGTGCTTCTCGGGATTCCTCTCCCGTCGATACCGGGGCCAAAAACCTTGTGTGGAGTCAGGGCCGGAACCGAGGATTCCTCTCAGGGGCTGATATGGATCTTTGGGTACTTCTGGAGTCTCGCCAGGGGAGACAGGCCTCGTCTCCAGTGGGGGCATGCACGTGCGCTTTCCTTCCAGGCTGTAGCAGCAATGTCACGCTTCCCGTCGCGTGGATCAAAGGGTCTGTTTTTTTCCCTCGAGGCTTTCCCTCGAGGCTTTCCCACAGGGCTGTCCCACGTGCCACCGTGGTGTGAGTCGATCCTCGGCGTGAAATATGAGCCAGTGCAGGGCAAAGAGGTTCCTCTGGAATGGACTGAGACATCTGGGGGACTCTTGGAATGGTGGTACGACCATGGAGTTCCTCTCGGCTTTCCTGTGGAGAGTGCCTCCTCTTGAGATGCGACGGGATCGCCGGGAATTCTTTCCCGTTGATAGCAGGGAAAGGATCCCTCATCTCGAGCTCCGAGGGGGAAACGGGGCTCCTCTGGATGTGGGCGGGACCATCGTGCTTCCTCTCGAGTGGAGACGGGTATGGCGGTGAACTTCTTGAGTTGCATCAAGGGTGTGAAAGACCCTTTCGAAGTTCCAGAGGTTAGGTGTCATTAGTCTCCAGACGCCTCATCGGAAATAGGCCTCATCTCGCCTGGAAGGGAGAACTTCCTGGATTTTCTCGAGTTGCGGAAGGTGTTCTCGAGTTACGACGGGGACCTCAGGGACCCGCCCTGGTGGCCTCAGGAGAGGCCAGTCCCCATGCGAGTTGCTAGGGGGCCTCACGGGATTCCTCTCCCGTCGATACCGGGGCCAAAAACCTTGTGTGGAGTCAGGGCCGGAACCGACGATTCCTCTCAGGGGCTGACATGGATCTTTGGGTACTTCTGGAGTCTCCCCAGGGTAGTCAGGCCTCGTCTCGAGTGGGGGCATGCACGTGCGCTTTCCTTCCAGGCTGTAGCAGCAATGTCACGCTTCCCGTGGCGTGGATCAAAGGATCTGTGGTTTTCCCTCGAGGCGTTCCCTCGAGGCTTTCCCACAGGGCTGTCCCACGTGCCACCGTGGTGTGAGTTGATCCTCGGCGTGAATGATGAGCCAGTGCAGGGCAAAGAGGTTCCTCTGGAATGGACTGAGACATCTGGGGGACTCTTGGAATGGTGGTACGACCATGGAGTTCCTCTCGCCTTTCCTGTTGAGAGTGCCTCCTCTTGAGATGCGACGGGAACGCCGGGAATTCTTTCCCGTTGAAAGCAGGGAAAGGATCCCTCATCTCGAGCTCCGAGGGGGAAACGGGGCTCCTCTGGATGTGGGCGGGACCATCGTGCTTCCTCTCGAGTGGAGACGGGTATGGCGGTGAACTTCTTGAGTTGCAGCAAGGGTGTGAAAGACCCTTTCGAATTTCCAGAGGTTAGGTGTCATTAGTCTCCAGACGCCTCATCGGAAATAGGCCTCATCTCTCCTGGAAGGGAGAACTTCCTGGATTTTCTCGAGTTGCGGCAGGTGTTCTCGAGTTACGACGGGGACCTCAGGGACCCGCCCTGGTGGCCTCAGGAGAGGCCAGTCCCCATGCGAGTTGCTAGGGGGCCTCTCGGGATTCCTCTCCCGTCGATACCGGGGCCAAAAACCTTGTGTGGAGTCAGGGCCGGAACCGAGGATTCCTCACAGGGGCTGAAATGGATCTTTGGGTACTTCTGGAGTCTCCCCAGGGGAGTCATGCCTCGTCTCGAGTGGGGGCATGCACGTGCGCTTTCCTTCCAGGCTGTAGCAGCAATGTCACGCTTCCCGTCGCGTGGATCACAGGATCTGTGGTTTTCCCTCGAGGCTTTCCCTCGAGGCTTTCCCACACGGCTGTCCCACGTGCCACCGTGGTTTGAGTCGATCCTCGTCGTGAAAGATGAGCCAGTGCAGGGCAAAGAGGTTCCTCTGGAATGGACTGAGACATCTGGGGGACTCTTGGAATGGTGGTACGACCATGGAGTTCCTCTCGCCTTTCCTTTTGAGAGTGCCTCCTCTTGAGATGCGACGGGAACGCCGGGAATTCTTTCCCGTTGAAAGCAGGGAAAGGATCCCACATCTCGAGCTCCGAGGGGGAAACGGGGCTCCTCTGGATGTGGGCGGGACCATCGTGCTTCCTCTCGAGGGGAGACGGGTATGGCGGTGAACTTCTTGAGTTGCAGCAAGGGTGTGAAAGACCCTTTCGAAGTTCCAGAGGTTAGGTGTCATTAGTCTCCAGACGCCTCATCGGAAATAGGCCTCATCTCGCCTGGAAGGGAGAACTTCCTGGATTTTCTCGAGTTGCGGCAGGTGATCTCGAGTTAAGATGGGGACCTCAGGGCCCCGCCCTGGTGGCCTCAGGAGAGGCCAGTCCCCATGCGATTTGCTAGGGGGCCTCTCGGGATTCCTCTCCCGTCGATACAGGGGCCCAAAACCTTGTGTGGAGTCAGGGCCAGAACCGAGCATTCCTCTCAGGGGCTGACATGGATCTTTGGGTACTTCTGGAGTCGCCCCAGGGGAGTCAGGCCTCGTCTCGAGTGGGGGCATGCACGTGCGCTTTCCTTCCAGGCTGTAGCAGCAATGTCACGCTTCCCGTCGCGTGGATCAAACGATCTGTGGTTTTCCCTCGAGGCTTTCCCTCGAGGCTTTCCCACAGGGCTGTCCCACGTGCCACCGTGGTGTGAGTCGATCCTCGGCGTGAAAGATGAGCCAGTGCAGGGCAAAGAGGTTCCTCTGGAATGGACTGAGACATCTGGGGGACTCTTAGAATGGTGGTACGACCATGGAGTTCCTCTCAACTTTCCTGTTGAGAGTGCCTCCTCTTGAGATGCGACGGGAACGCCGGGAATTCTTTCCCGTTGAAAGCAGGGAAAGGATCCCTCAACTCGAGCTCCGAGGGGGAAACGTGGCTCCTCTCGATGTGGGCGGGACCATCGTGCTTCCTCTCGAGTGGAGACGGGTATGGCGGTGAACTTCTTGAGTTGCAGCAAGGGTGTGAAAGACCCTTTCGAAGTTCCAGAGCTTAGGTGTCATTAGTCTCCAGACGCCTCATCGGAAATAGGCCTCATCTCGCCTGGAAGGGAGAACTTCCTGGATTTTCTCGAGTTGCGGCAGGTGTTCTCGAGTTACGACGGGGACCTCAGGGACCCGCCCTGGTGTCCTCAGGAGAGCCCAGTCCCCAAGCGAGTTGCTAGGGGTCCTCTCGTGATTCCTATCCCGTCGATACCAGGGACAAAATCCTTGTGTGGAGTAAGGGCCGGAACCGAGGATTCCTCTCAGGGACTGACATGGATCTTTGGGTACTCCTGGAGTCTCGCCAGGGGCGTCAGGCCTCGTCTCGAGTGGGGGCATGCACGTCTGCTTACCTTCCAGGCTGTAGCAGCAATGTCACGCTTCCCGTCGCGTGGATCAAAGGATCTGTGGTTTTCCCTCGAGGCTTTCCCTCGAGGCTATCCCACATGCCTGTCCCACGTGCCACCGTGATGTGAGTCGATCCTCGGCGTGAAAGATGAGCCAGTGCAGGGCAAAGAGGTTCCTCTGGAATGGACTGAGACATCTGGGGGACTCTTGGCATCGTGGTACGACCATGGAGTTCCTCTCCCCTTTCCTGTTGAGAGTGCCTCCACTTGAGATGCGACGGGAACGCCGGGAATTCTTTCCCGTTGAAAGCAGGGAAAGGATCCCTCATCTCGAGCTACGAGGGGGAAACGGGGCTCCTCTGGATGTGGGCGGGACCATCGTGCTTCCTCTCGAGTGGAGACAGGTATGGCGGTGAACTTCTTGAGTTGCAGCAAGGGTGTGAAAGACCCTTTCGAAGTTCCAGAGGTTAGGTGTCATTAGTCTCCAGACGCCTCATCGGAAATAGGCCTCATCTCGCCTGGAAGGGAGAACTTCCTGGATTTTCTCGAGTTGCGGCAGGTGTTCCCGAGTTACGACGGGGACCTCACTGACCCGCCCTGGTGGCCTCAGGAGAGGCCAGTCCCCATGCGAGTTGCTAGGGGGACTCTCGGGATTCCTCTCCCGTCGATACCGGGGCCAAAAACCTTGTGTGGAGTCAGGGCCGGAACCGAGGATTCCTCTCAGGGGCTGAAATGGATCTTTGGGTACTTCTGGAGTCTCCCCAGGGGAGTCAGGCCTCGTCTCGAGTGGGGGCATGCACGTGCGCTTTCCTTCCAGGCTGTAGCAGCAATGTCACGCTTCCCGTGGCGTGGATCAAAGGATCTGTGGTTTTCCCTCGAGGCTTTCCCTCGAGGCTTTCCCACAGGGCTGTCCCACGTGCCACCGTGGTGTGAGTCGATCCTCGGCGTATAAGATGAGCCAGTGCAGGGCAAAGAGGTTCCTCTGGAATGGACTGAGACATCTGGGGGACTCTTGGAATGGTGGTACGACCATGGAGTTCCTTTCGCCTTTCCTGTTGAGAGTGCCTCCTCTTGAAATGCGACGGGAACACCGGGAATTCTTTCCCATTGAAAGCACGGAAAGGATCCCTCATCTCGAGCTACGAGGGGGAAACGGGGCTCCTCTGGTTGTGGGTGGGACGATCGTGCTTCTTTTCGAGTGGAGACGGGTATGGCGGTGAACTTCTTGAGTTGCAGCAAGGGTGTGAAAGACCCTATCGAAGTTCCAGAGGTTAGGTGTCATTAGTCTCCAGACGCCTCATCGGAAATAGGCCTCATCTCGCCTGGAAGGGAGAACTTCCTGGATTTTCTCGAGTTTCGGCAGGTGTTCTCGAGTTACGAAGGGGACCTCAGGGACCCGCCCTGGTGGCCTCAGGAAAGGCCAGTCCCCATGCGAGTTGCTAGGGTGCTTCTCGGGATTCCTCTCCCGTCGATACCGGGGCCAAAAACCTTGTGTGGAGTCAGGGCCGGAACCGAGGATTCCACTCAGGGGCTAACGTGGATTTTTGGGAACTTCTGGAGTCTCCCCAGGGGAGTAAGGCCTCGTCTCGAGTGGGGGAATGAACATGCGCTTTCCTTCCAGGCTGTAGCAGCAATGTCACTCTTCCCGTCGCGTGGATCAAAGGATCTGTGGTTTTCCCTCGAGGCTTTCCCTCGAGGCTTTCCCACAGGACTGTCCCACGTGCCACCGTGGTGTGAGTCGATCCTTGGCCTGAAAGATGAGCCAGTGCAGGGAAAAGAGGTTCCTCTGGAATAGACTGAGACATCTGGGGGACTCTTGGAATGGTAGACCGACCATGGAGTTCCTCTTGCGTTTCCTGTTGAGAGTGCCTCCTCTTGAGAGGCGACGGGAACGCCGGGAATTCTTTCCCGTTGAAAGCAGGGAAAGGATCCCGCATCTCGAGCTACGAGTGGGAAACGGGTCTCCTCTCTATGTGGGCGGGACCATTGTGCTTTCTCTCGAGTGGAGACGGGTATGGCGGTGAACTTCTTGAGTTGCAGCAAGGGTGTGAAAGACCCTTTCGAAGTTCCAGAGGTTAGGTGTCATTAGTCTCCGGACGCCTCATTGGAAATAGGCCTCATCTCGCCTGGAAGGGAGAACTTCCTGGATTTTCTCGAGTTGCGGCAAGTGTTCTCGAGTTACGACGGGGACCTCAGGGACCCGCCCTGGTGGCCTCAGGAAAGGCCAGTCTCCATGCGAATTGCCAGGGCGCCTCTGGGGATTCCTCTCCCGTCAATACTGGGGCCAAAACCTTGTGTGGAGTCAGGGCCGGAACCGAGGATTCCTCTCAGGGGCTGACATGGATCTTTGGGTACTTCTGGAGGCTCCCCAGGGGAGTCAGGCCACGTCTCGAGTGGGGGCATCCACGTGCGCTTTCCTTCCAGGCTGTAGCAGCAATGTCACGCTTCCCGTCTTGTGGATCAAAGGATCTGCGTTTTTCGCTTGAGGCTTTCCCACAGGGCTGTCCCACGTGCCACCGTGGTGTGAGTCGATCCTCGGCGTGAAAGATGAGCCAGTGCAGGGCAAAGAGGTTCCTCTGGAATGGACTGAGACATCTGGGGGACTCTTGGAATGGTGGTACGACCATGGAGTTCCTTTCGCCTTTCCTGTTGAGAGTGCCTCCTCTTGAGATGCGACGGGAACGCCGGGAATTCTTCCCAGTTGAAAGCAGGGAAAGGATCCCTCATCTCGAGCTCCGAGGGGGAAACGGGGCTCCTCTGGATGTGGGCGGGACCATCGTGCTTCCTCTCGAGTGGAGACGGGTATGGCGGTGAACTTCTTGAGTTGCAGCAAGGGTGTGAAAGACCCTTTCGAAGTTCCAGAGGTTAGGTGTCATTATTCTCCAGACGCCTCATCGGAAATAGGCCTCATCTCGCCTGGAAGGGAGAACTTCCTGGATTTTCTCGAGTTGCGGCAGGTTATCCCGAGTTACGACGGGGACCTCAGGGACCCGCCCTGGTGGCCTCAGGAGAGGCCAGTCCCCATGCGAGTTGCTAGGGGGCCTCTCGGGATTCCTCTCCCGTCGATACCGGGGCCAAAAACCTTGTGTGGAGTCAGGGCCGGAACCTAGGATTCCTCTCAGGGGCTGACATGGATCTTTGGGTACTTGTGGAGTCTCCCCAGGGGAGTCAGGCCTCGTCTCGAGTGGGGGCATGCACGTGCGCTTTCCTTCCAGGCTGTAGCAGGAATGTCACGCTTCCCGTCGCGTGGATCAAAGGATCTGTGGTTTTCCCTCGAGGCTTTCCCTCGAGGCTTTCCCACAGGGCTGTCCCATGTGCCACCGTGGTGTGAGTCGATCCTCGGCGAGAAAGATGAGCCAGTGCAGGGCAAAGAGGTTCCTCTGGAATGGACTGAGACATCTGGGGGACTCTTGGAATGGTGGTACGACCATGGAGTTCCTCTCGCCTTTCCTGTTGAGAGTGCCTCCTCTTGAGATGCGACGGGAACGCCGGGAATTCTTTCCCGTTGAAAGCAGGGAAAGGATCCCTCATCTCGAGCTACGAGGGGGAAACGGGGCTCCTCTGGATGTGGGCGGGACCATCGTGCTTCCTCTCGAGTGGAGACGGGTATGGCAGAGAACTTCTTGAGTTGCAGCAAGGGAGTGAAAGACCCTTTCGAAGTTCCAGAGGTTAGGTGTCATTAGTCTCCAGACGCCTCATCAGAAATAGGCCTCATCTCGCCTGGAAGGGAGAACTTCCTGGATTTTCTCGAGTTGCGGCAGGTGTTCTCGAGTTACGACGGGGCCCTCAAGGACCAGCCCTGGTGGCCTCAGGAGAGGCCAATCCCCATGCGAGTTGCTAGGGGGACTCTGGGATTCCTCTCCCGTCGATACCGGGTCCAAAAACCTTGTGTGGAGTCAGGGCCGGAACCGAGGATTCCTCTCAGGGGCTGACATGGATCTTTGGGTACTTCTGGAGTCTCCCCAGGGGAGTCAGCCCTCGTCTCGAGTGGGGACAGGTACGTGCGCTTTCCTTCCAGGCTGTAGCAGCAATGTCACGCTTCCCGTGGCGTGGATCAAAGGATCTGTGCTTTTCCCACGAGGCTTTCCCTCGAGGCTTTCCCACAGGGCTGTCCCACGTGACACCGTGGTGTGAGTCGATCCTCGGCGTGAAAGATGAGCCAGTGCAGGGCAAAGAGGTTCCTCTGGAATGGACTGAGACATCTGGGGGACTCTTGGCATGGTGGTACGACCATGGAGTTCCTCTCGCCTTTCCTGTTGAGAGTGCCTCCTCTTGAGATGCGACGGGAACGCCGGGAATTCTTTCCCGTTGAAAGCAGGGAAAGGATCCCTCATCTCGAGCTACGAGGGGGAAACGGGGCCCCTCTGGATGTGGGCGGGACCATCGTGCTTCCTCTCGAGTGGAGACGGGTATGGCGGTGAACTTCCTTAGTTGCAGCAAGGGTGTGAAAGACCCTTTTGAAGATCCAGAGGTTAGGTGTCATTAGTCTCCAGATGTCTCATCGGAAATAGGCCTCATCTCGGCTGGAAGGGATAACTTCCTGGATTTTCTCGAGTTGCGGCAGGTGTTCTCGAGTTACGACGGGGACCTCAGGGACCCGCCCTGGTGGCCTCAGGAGAGGCCAGTCCCCATGCGAGTTGCTAGGGGGCCTCTCGGGATTCCTCTCCCGTCGATACCGGGGCCAAAAACCTTGTGTGGAGTCAGGGCCGGAACCGAGGATTCCTTTCCGGGTCTGACATGGATCTTTGGGTACTTGTGGAGTCTCCCCAGGGGAGTCAGGCCTCGTCTCGAGTGGTGGCATGGACGTGGGCTATCCTTCCAGGCTGAAGCAGCAATGTCACGCTTCCCGTCACGTGGATCAAAGGATCTGTGGTTTTCCCTCGAGGCTTTCCCTTGAGGCTTTCCCACAGGGCTCTCCCACGTGCCACCGTGGTGTGATTCGATCCTCGGCATGAAAGATTAGCCAGTTCAGGGCAAAGAGGTTCCTCTGGAATGGACTGAGACATCTGGGGGACTCTTGGAATGGTGGTACGACCATGGAGTTCCTCTCGCCTTTCCTGTTGAGAGTGCCTCCTCTTGAGATGTGACGGGAACGCCGGGAATTCTTTCCCGTTGAAAGCATGGAAAGGATCGCACATCTCGAGCTCCGAAGAGGAAACGGGGCTCCTCTGGATGTGGGCGGGACCATCGTGCTTCCTCTCGAGTGGAGACGGGTATGGCGGTGAACTTCTTGAGTTGCAGCAAGGGTGTGAAAGACCCTTTCGAAGTTCCAGAGTTTAGATGTCATTAGTCTCCAGACGCCTCATCGGAAATAGGCCTCATGTCGCCTGGAGGGGAGAACTTCCTGGATTTTCTCGAGTTGCGGCAGGTGTTCCCGAGTTACGACGGGGACCTCAGGGATCCGCCCTGGTGGCCTCAGGAGAGGCCAGTCCCCATGCGATTTGCTAGGGGGCCTCTCCGGATTCCTCTCCTGTCGATACAGGGGCCAAAAACCTTGTGTGGAGTCAGGGCTGGAACCGAGCATTCCCCTCAGGGTCTGACATGGATCTTTGGGTACTTCTGGAGTCTCCCCAGGGGAGTCAGGCCTCGACTCGAGTGGGGGCATGCACGTGCGCTTTCCTTCCAGGCTGTAGCAGCAATGTCACGCGTCCCGTGGCGTGGATCAAAGGATCCGTGGTTTTCCCTCGAGGCTTTCCCTCGAGGCTTTCCCACAGGGCTGTCCCACGTGCCACCGTGGTGTGAGTCGATCCTCGGCGTGAAAGATGAGCCAGTGCAGGGCAAAGAGGTTCCTCTGGAATGGACTGAGACATCTGGGGGACTCTTGGAATTGTGGTACGAGCATGGAGTTCCTCTCGCATTTCCTGTTGAGAGTGCCTCCTCTTGAGATGCGACGGGAACACCGGGAATTCTTTCCCGTTGAAAGCAGGGAAAGGATCCCTCATCTCGAGCTACGAGGGGGAAACGGGGATCCTCTGGATGTGGGCGGGACCATCGTGCTTCCTCTCGAGTGGAGACGGGTATGGTGGTGAACTTCTTCAGTTGCAGCAAGGGTGTGAAAGACCCTTTCGAAGTTCCAGCGGTTAGGTGTCATTAGTCTCCAGATGCCTCATCAGAAATAGGCCTCAACTCGCCTGGAAGGGAATACTTCCTGGAATTTCTCGAGTTTCGGCAGGTGTTCTCGAGTTACGACGGGGACCTCAGGGACCCGCCCTGGTGGCCTCAGGAGAGGCCAGTCCCCATGCGAGTTGCTAGGGGGCCTCTCGGGATTCCTCTCCCGTCGATACCGGGGCCAAAAACCTTGTGTGGAGTCAGGGCCGGAACCGAGGATTCCTCTCAGGGGCTGACATGGATCTTTGGGTACTTCTGGAATCTCCCCAGGGGAGTCAGGCCTCGTCTCGAGTGGGGGCATGCACGTGCGCTTTCCTTCCAGGCTGTAGCAGCAATGTCAAGCTTCCCGTGGCGTGGATCAAAGGATCTGTGGTTTTCCCTCGAGGCTTTCCCTTGAGACTTTCCCACAGGGCTGTCCCACGTGCCACCGTGGTATGAGTCGATCCTCGGCGTGAAAGATGAGCCAGTGCAGGGCAAAGAGGTTCCTCTGGAATGGACTGAGACATCTGGGGGACTCTTGGAATGGTGGTACGACCATGGAGTTCCTCTCGCCTTTCCTGTTGAGAGTGCCTCCTCTTGAGATGCGACGGGAACGCCGGGAATTCTTTCCCGTTGAAAGCAGGGAAAGGATCCCTCATCTCGAGCTACGAGGGGGAAACGGGGCTCCTCTGGATGTGGGCGGGACAATCGTGCTTCCTCTCGAGTGGAGACGGGTATGGCGGTGAACTTCTTGAGTTGCAGAAAGGGTGTGAAAGACCCTTTCGAAGTTCCAGAGGTTAGGTGTCATTACTCTCCAGATGCCTCATCGGAAATAGGCCTCATCTCGCCTGGAAGGGGAATTTCCTGGATTTTCTCGAGTTGCGGCAGGTGTTCTCCAGTTACGACGGGGATCTCAGGGACCCGACCTGGTGGCCTCAGGAAAGGCCAGTCCCCATGCGAGTTGCAAGGGGGCCACTCGGGATTCCTCTCCCTTAGATACCGGGGCCAAAAACCTTGTGTGGAGTCAGGGCCGGAACCGAGGATTCCTCTCAGGGTTGACATGGATCTTTGGTTACTTCTGGAGTCTCCCCAGGGGAGTCAGGCCTTGTCTCGAGTGGGGGCATGCACGTGCGCTTTCCTTCCAGGCTGTAGCAGCAATGTCACGCTTCCCTTCGCGTGGATCAAAGGATCTGTGGTTTTCCCTCGAGGCTTTCCCACAGGGCTGTCCCACGTGCCACCGTGGTGTAAGTCGATCCTCGGCGTGAAAGATGAGCCAGTGCAGGGCAAAGAGGTTTCTCTGGAATGGACTGAGACATCTGGGGGACTCTTGGAATGGTGGTACGACCATGGAGTTCCTCTCGCCTTTCCTGTTGAGAGTGCCTCCTCTTGAGATGCGATGGGAACGCCGGGAATTCTTTCCCGTTGAAAGCAGGGAAAGGATCCCTCATCTCGAGCTCCGCGGCGGAAACGGGGCTCCTCTGGATGTGGGCGGGACCATCGTGCTTCCTCTCGAGTGGAGACGGGTATGGCGGTGAACTTCTTGAGTTGCAGCAAGGGTGTGAAAGACCCTTTCGAAGTTCCAGAGGTTAGGTGTCATTAGTCTCCAGACGCCTCATCGGAAATAGGCCTCATCTCGCCTTGAAGGGAGAACTTCCTGGATTTTCTCGAGTTGCGGCAGGTGTTCTCGAGTTACGACGGATACCTCAGGGTCCCGAGCTGGTGGCCTCAGGAGAGGCCAGTCCCCATGCGAGGTGCTAGGGGGCCTCTCGGGATTCCTCTCCCGACGATACCGGGGCCAAAAACCTTGTGTGGAGTCAGGGCCGGAACCGAGGATTCCTCTCAGGGGCTGACATGCATCTTTGGGTACTTCTGGAGTCTCCCCAGGGGAGTCAGGCCTCGTCTCGAGTGGGGGCATGCACGTGTGCTTTCCTTCCAGGCTGTAGCAGCAATGTCACGCTTCCCGTCGCGTGGATCAAAGGATCTGTGGTTTTCCCTCGAGGCTTTCCCTCGAGGCTTTCCCACAGGGCTGTCCCACGTGCCACCGTGGTGTGAGTCGATCCTCGGCGTGAAAGATGAGCCAGTGCAGGGCAAAGAGGTTCCTCTGGAATGGACTGAGACATCTGGGGGACTCTTGGAATGGTGGTACGACCATGGAGTTCCTCTCGCCTTTCCTGTTGAGAGTGCCTCCTCTTGAGATGTGACGGGAACGCCGGGAATTCTTTCCCGTTGAAAGCATGGAAAGGATCGCACATCTCGAGCTCCGAAGAGGAAACGGGGCTCCTCTGGATGTGGGCGGGACCATCGTGCTTCCTCTCGAGTGGAGACGGGTATGGCGGTGAACTTCTTGAGTTGCAGCAAGGGTGTGAAAGACCCTTTCGAAGTTCCAGAGTTTAGATGTCATTAGTCTCCAGACGCCTCATCGGAAATAGGCCTCATGTCGCCTGGAGGGGAGAACTTCCTGGATTTTCTCGAGTTGCGGCAGGTGTTCCCGAGTTACGACGGGGACCTCAGGGATCCGCCCTGGTGGCCTCAGGAGAGGCCAGTCCCCATGCGATTTGCTAGGGGGCCTCTCCGGATTCCTCTCCTGTCGATACAGGGGCCAAAAACCTTGTGTGGAGTCAGGGCTGGAACCGAGCATTCCCCTCAGGGTCTGACATGGATCTTTGGGTACTTCTGGAGTCTCCCCAGGGGAGTCAGGCCTCGACTCGAGTGGGGGCATGCACGTGCGCTTTCCTTCCAGGCTGTAGCAGCAATGTCACGCGTCCCGTGGCGTGGATCAAAGGATCCGTGGTTTTCCCTCGAGGCTTTCCCTCGAGGCTTTCCCACAGGGCTGTCCCACGTGCCACCGTGGTGTGAGTCGATCCTCGGCGTGAAAGATGAGCCAGTGCAGGGCAAAGAGGTTCCTCTGGAATGGACTGAGACATCTGGGGGACTCTTGGAATTGTGGTACGAGCATGGAGTTCCTCTCGCATTTCCTGTTGAGAGTGCCTCCTCTTGAGATGCGACGGGAACACCGGGAATTCTTTCCCGTTGAAAGCAGGGAAAGGATCCCTCATCTCGAGCTACGAGGGGGAAACGGGGATCCTCTGGATGTGGGCGGGACCATCGTGCTTCCTCTCGAGTGGAGACGGGTATGGTGGTGAACTTCTTCAGTTGCAGCAAGGGTGTGAAAGACCCTTTCGAAGTTCCAGCGGTTAGGTGTCATTAGTCTCCAGATGCCTCATCAGAAATAGGCCTCAACTCGCCTGGAAGGGAATACTTCCTGGAATTTCTCGAGTTTCGGCAGGTGTTCTCGAGTTACGACGGGGACCTCAGGGACCCGCCCTGGTGGCCTCAGGAGAGGCCAGTCCCCATGCGAGTTGCTAGGGGGCCTCTCGGGATTCCTCTCCCGTCGATACCGGGGCCAAAAACCTTGTGTGGAGTCAGGGCCGGAACCGAGGATTCCTCTCAGGGGCTGACATGGATCTTTGGGTACTTCTGGAATCTCCCCAGGGGAGTCAGGCCTCGTCTCGAGTGGGGGCATGCACGTGCGCTTTCCTTCCAGGCTGTAGCAGCAATGTCAAGCTTCCCGTGGCGTGGATCAAAGGATCTGTGGTTTTCCCTCGAGGCTTTCCCTTGAGACTTTCCCACAGGGCTGTCCCACGTGCCACCGTGGTATGAGTCGATCCTCGGCGTGAAAGATGAGCCAGTGCAGGGCAAAGAGGTTCCTCTGGAATGGACTGAGACATCTGGGGGACTCTTGGAATGGTGGTACGACCATGGAGTTCCTCTCGCCTTTCCTGTTGAGAGTGCCTCCTCTTGAGATGCGACGGGAACGCCGGGAATTCTTTCCCGTTGAAAGCAGGGAAAGGATCCCTCATCTCGAGCTACGAGGGGGAAACGGGGCTCCTCTGGATGTGGGCGGGACAATCGTGCTTCCTCTCGAGTGGAGACGGGTATGGCGGTGAACTTCTTGAGTTGCAGAAAGGGTGTGAAAGACCCTTTCGAAGTTCCAGAGGTTAGGTGTCATTACTCTCCAGATGCCTCATCGGAAATAGGCCTCATCTCGCCTGGAAGGGGAATTTCCTGGATTTTCTCGAGTTGCGGCAGGTGTTCTCCAGTTACGACGGGGATCTCAGGGACCCGACCTGGTGGCCTCAGGAAAGGCCAGTCCCCATGCGAGTTGCAAGGGGGCCACTCGGGATTCCTCTCCCTTAGATACCGGGGCCAAAAACCTTGTGTGGAGTCAGGGCCGGAACCGAGGATTCCTCTCAGGGTTGACATGGATCTTTGGTTACTTCTGGAGTCTCCCCAGGGGAGTCAGGCCTTGTCTCGAGTGGGGGCATGCACGTGCGCTTTCCTTCCAGGCTGTAGCAGCAATGTCACGCTTCCCTTCGCGTGGATCAAAGGATCTGTGGTTTTCCCTCGAGGCTTTCCCACAGGGCTGTCCCACGTGCCACCGTGGTGTAAGTCGATCCTCGGCGTGAAAGATGAGCCAGTGCAGGGCAAAGAGGTTTCTCTGGAATGGACTGAGACATCTGGGGGACTCTTGGAATGGTGGTACGACCATGGAGTTCCTCTCGCCTTTCCTGTTGAGAGTGCCTCCTCTTGAGATGCGATGGGAACGCCGGGAATTCTTTCCCGTTGAAAGCAGGGAAAGGATCCCTCATCTCGAGCTCCGCGGCGGAAACGGGGCTCCTCTGGATGTGGGCGGGACCATCGTGCTTCCTCTCGAGTGGAGACGGGTATGGCGGTGAACTTCTTGAGTTGCAGCAAGGGTGTGAAAGACCCTTTCGAAGTTCCAGAGGTTAGGTGTCATTAGTCTCCAGACGCCTCATCGGAAATAGGCCTCATCTCGCCTTGAAGGGAGAACTTCCTGGATTTTCTCGAGTTGCGGCAGGTGTTCTCGAGTTACGACGGATACCTCAGGGTCCCGAGCTGGTGGCCTCAGGAGAGGCCAGTCCCCATGCGAGGTGCTAGGGGGCCTCTCGGGATTCCTCTCCCGACGATACCGGGGCCAAAAACCTTGTGTGGAGTCAGGGCCGGAACCGAGGATTCCTCTCAGGGGCTGACATGCATCTTTGGGTACTTCTGGAGTCTCCCCAGGGGAGTCAGGCCTCGTCTCGAGTGGGGGCATGCACGTGTGCTTTCCTTCCAGGCTGTAGCAGCAATGTCACGCTTCCCGTCGCGTGGATCAAAGGATCTGTGGTTTTCCCTCGAGGCTTTCCCTCGAGGCTTTCCCACAGGGCTGTCCCACGTGCCACCGTGGTGTGAGTCGATCCTCGGCGTGAAAGATGAGCCAGTGCAGGGCAAAGAGGTTCCTCTGGAATGGACTGAGACATCTGGGGGACTCTTGGAATGGTGGTACGACCATGGAGTTCCTCTCGCCTTTCCTGTTGAGAGTGCCTCCTCTTGAGATGCGACGGGAACGCCGGGAAATCTTTCCCGTTGAAAGCAGGGAAAGGATCCCTCATTTCGAGCTACGAGGGGGAAACGGGGCTCCTCTGGATGTGGGCGGGACCATCGTGCTTCCTCTCGAGTGGAGACGGGTATGGCGGTGAACTTCTTGAGTTGCAGCAAGGGTGTGAAAGACCCTTTCGAAGTTACAGAGGTTAGGTGTCATTAGTCTCCAGACGCCTCATCGGAAATAGGCCTCATCTCGCCTGGAAGGGAGAACTTCCTGGATTTTCTCGAGTTGCGGCAGGTGTTCTCGAGTTACGACGGGGACCTCAGGGACCTGCCCTGGTGGCCTCAGGAGAGGCCAGTCCCCATGGGAGTTGCTAGGGGGCCTCTCGGGATTCCTCTCCCGTCGATACTGGGGCCAAAAACCTTGTGTGGAGTCAGGGCCGGAACCGAGGATTCCTCTCAGGGGTGACATGGATCTTTGGGTACTTCTGGAGTCTCCCCAGGGGAGTCAGGCCTTGTCTCGAGTGGGGGCATGCACGTGCGCTTTCCTTCCAGGCTGTAGCAGCAATGTCACGCTTCCCTTCGCGTGGATCAAAGGATCTGTGGTTTTCCCTCGAGGCTTTCCCACAGGGCTGTCCCACGTGCCACCGTGGTGTGAGTCGATCCTCGGCGTGAAAGATGAGCCAGTGCAGGGCAAAGAGGTTTCTCTGGAATGGACTGAGACATCTGGGGGACTCTTGGAATGGTGGTACGACCATGGAGTTCCTCTCGCCTTTCCTGTTGAGAGTGCCTCCTCTTGAGATGCGATGGGAACGCCGGGAATTCTTTCCCGTGGAAAGCAGGGAAAGGATCCCTCATCTCGAGCTCCGAGGGGGAAACGGGGCTCCTCTGGATGTGGGCGGGACCATCGTGCTTCCTCTCGAGTGGAGACGGGTATGGCGGTGAACTTCTTGAGTTGCAGCAAGGGTGTGAAAGACCCTTTCGAAGTTCCAGAGGTTAGGTGTCATTAGTCTCCAGACGCCTCATCGGAAATAGGCCTCATCTCGCCTTGAAGGGAGAACTTCCTGGATTTTCTCGAGTTGCGGCAGGTGTTCTCGAGTTACGACGGATACCTCAGGGTCCCGCCCTGGTGGCCTCAGGAGAGGCCAGTCCCCATGCGAGTTGCTAGTGGGCCTCTCGCGATTCCTCTCCCGTCGATACCGGGGCCAAAAACCTTGTGAGGAGTCAGGGCCGGAACCGAGGATTCCTCTCAGGGGCTGATATGGATCTTTGGGTACTTCTGGAGTCTCCCCAGGGGAGACAGGCCTCGTCTCGAGTGGGGGCATGCACGTGCGCTTTCCTTCCAGGCTGTAGCAGCAATGTCATGCTTCCCGTCGCGTGGATCAAAGGATCTGTGGTTTTCCCTCGAGGCTTTCCCTCGAGGCTTTCCCACAGGGCTGTCCCACGTGCCACCGTGGTGTGAGTCGATCCTCGGCGTGAAAGATGAGCCAGTGCAGGGCAAAGAGGTTCCTCTGGAATGGACTGAGACATCTGGGGGACTCTTGGAATGGTGGTACGACCATGGAGTTCCTCTCGCCTTTCCTGTTGAGAGTGCCTCCTCTTGAGATTCGCCGGGAACGCCGGGAATTCTTTCCCGTTGAAAGCAGGTAAAGGAACCCTCATCTCGAGCTCCGAGGGGGAAACGGGGCTCCTCTGGATGTGGGCGGGACCATCGTGCTTCCTCTCGAGTGGAGACGGGTATGGCGGTGAACTTCTTGAGTTGCAGCAAGGGTGTGAAAGACCCTTTCGAAGTTCCAGAGGTTAGGTGTCATTAGTCTCCAGACGCCTCATCGGAAATAGGCCTCATCTCGCCTGGAAGGGAGAACTTCCTGGATTTTCTCGAGTTGCGGCAGGTGTTCTCGAGTTACGACGGGGACCTCAGGGACCTGCCCTGGTGGCCTCAGGAGAGGCCAGTCCCCATGCGAGTTGCTAGGGGGCCTCTCGGGATTCCTCTCCCATCTATACTGGGGCCAAAATCCTTGTGTGGAGTCAGGGCCGGAACCGAGGATTCCTCTCAGGGGCTGACATGGATCTTTGGGTACTTCTGGAGTCTCCCCAGGGGAGTCAGGCCCCGTCTCGAGTGGGGGCATGCACGTGCGCTTTCCTTCCAGGCTGTAGCAGCAATGTCACGCTTCCCGTCGCGTGGATCAAAGGATCTGTGGTTTTCCCTCGAGGCTTTGCCTCGAGGCTTTCCCACAGGGCTGTCCCACGTGCCACCGTGGTGTGAGTCGATCCTCGGCGTGAAAGATGAGCCAGTGCAGGGCAAAGAGGTTCCTCTGGAATGGACTGAGACATCTGGGGGACTCTTGGAATGGTGGTACGACCATGGAGTTCCTCTCGCCTTTCCTGTTGAGAGTGCCTCCTCTTGAGATGCGACGGGAATGCCGGGAATTCTTTCCCGTTGAAAGCAGGGAAAGGATCCCTCATCTCGAGCTACGAGGGGGAAACGGGGCTCCTCTGGATGTGGGCGGGACCATCGTGCTTCCTCTCGAGTGGACACGGGTATGGCGGTGAACTTCTTGAGTAGCAGCAAGGGTGTGAAAGACCCTTTCGAAGTTCCAGAGGTTAGGTGTCGTTAGTCTCCAAACGCCTCATCGGAAATAGGCCTCATCTCGCCTGGAAGGGAGAACTTCCTGGATTTTCTCGAGTTGTGGCAGGTGTTCTCGAGTTACGACGGGCACCTCAGGGACCCGCCCTGGTGGCCTCAGTAACGTCCAGTCCCCATGCGAGTTGCTAGGGGGCCTCTCGGGATTCCTCTCCCGTCGATACCGGGGCCAAAAACCTTGTGTGGAGTCAGGGCCGGAATCGAGGATTCCTCTCAGGGGCTGACATGGATCTTTGGGTACTTGTGGAGTCTCCCCAGGGGAGTCAGGCCTCGTCTCGAGTGGGGGCATGCACGTGCGCTTTCCTTCCAGGCTGTAGCAGGAATGTCACGCTTCCCGTCGCGTGGATCAAAGGATCTGTGGTTTTCCCTCGAGGCTTTCCCTTGAGGCTTTCCCACAGGGCTGTCCCATGTGCCACCGTGGTGTGAGTCGATCCTCGGCGTGAAAGATGAGCCAGTGCAGGGCAAAGAGGTTCCTCTGGAATGGACTGAGACATCTGGGGGACTCTTGGAATGGTGGTACGACCATGGAGTTCCTCTCGCCTTTCCTGTTGAGAGTGCCTCCTCTTGAGATGCGACGGGAACGCCGGGAATTCTTTCCCGTTGAAAGCAGGGAAAGGATCCCTCATCTCGAGCTACGAGGGGGAAACGGGGCTCCTCTGGATGTGGGCGGGACCATCGTGCTTCCTCTCGAGTGGAGACGGGTATGGCAGAGAACTTCTTGAGTTGCAGCAAGGGAGTGAAAGACCCTTTCGAAGTTCCAGAGGTTAGGTGTCATTAGTCTCCAGACGCCTCATCGGAAATAGGCCTCATCTCGCCTGGAAGGGAGAACTTCCTGGATTTTCTCGAGTTGCGGCAGGTGTTCTCGAGTTATGACGGGGACCTCAAGGACCAGCCCTGGTGGCCTCAGGAGAGGCCAATCCCCATGCGAGTTGCTAGGGGCACTCTGGGATTCCTATCCCGTCGATACCGGGTCCAAAAACCTTGTGTGGAGTCAGGGCCGGAACCGAGGATTCCTCTCAGGGGCTGACATGGATCTTTGGGTACTTCTGGAGTCTCCCCAGGGGAGTCAGGCCTCGTCTCGAGTGGGGACAGGTACGTGCGCTTTCCTTCCAGGCTGTAGCAGCAATGTCACGCTTCCCGTGGCGTGGATCAAAGGATCTGTGGTTTTCCCTCAAGGCTTTCCCTCGAGGCTTTCCCACAGGGCTGTCCCACGTGCCACCGTGGTGTGAGTCGATCCTCGGCGTGAAAGATGAGCCAGTGCAGGGCAAAGAGGTTCCTCTGGAATGGACTGAGACATCTGGGGGACTCTTGGAATGGTGGTACGACCATGGAGTTCCTCTCGCCTTTCCTGTTGAGAGTGCCTCCTCTTGAGATGCGACGGGAATGCCGGGAATTCTTTCCCGTTGAAAGCAGGGAAAGGATCCCTCATCTCGAGCTACGAGGGGGAAACGGGGCTCCTCTGGATGTGGGCGGGACCATCGTGCTTCCTCTCGAGTGGACACGGGTATGGCGGTGAACTTCTTGAGTAGCAGCAAGGGTGTGAAAGACCCTTTCGAAGTTCCAGAGGTTAGGTGTCGTTAGTCTCCAGACGCCTCATCGGAAATAGGCCTCATCTCGCCTGGAAGGGAGAACTTCCTGGATTTTCTCGAGTTGTGGCAGGTGTTCTCGAGTTACGACGGGGACCTCAGGGACCCGCCCTGGTGGCCTCAGTAACGGCCAGTCCCCATGGGAGTTGCTAGGGGGCCTCTCGGGATTACTCTCCCGTCGATACCGGGGCCAAAAACCTTGTGTGGAGTCAGGGCCGGAACCTAGGATTCCTCTCAGGGGCTGACATGGATCTTTGGGTACTTGTGGAGTCTCCCCAGGGGAGTCAGGCCTCGTCTCGAGTGGGGGCATGCACGTGCGCTTTCCTTCCAGGCTGTAGCAGGAATGTCACGCTTCCCGTCGCGTGGATCAAAGGATCTGTGGTTTTCCCTCGAGGCTTTCCCTCGAGGCTTTCCCACAGGGCTGTCCCATGTGCCACCGTGGTGTGAGTCGATCCTCGGCGTGAAAGATGAGCCAGTGCAGGGCAAAGAGGTTCCTCTGGAATGGACTGAGACATCTGGGGGACTCTTGGAATGGTGGTACGACCATGGAGTTCCTCTCGCCTTTCCTGTTGAGAGTGCCTCCTCTTGAGATGCGACGGGAACGCCGGGAATTCTTTCCCGTTGAAAGCAGGGAAAGGATCCCTCATCTCGAGCTACGAGGGGGAAACGGGGCTCCTCTGGATGTGGGCGGGACCATCGTGCTTCCTCTCGAGTGGAGACGGGTATGGCAGAGAACTTCTTGAGTTGCAGCAAGGGAGTGAAAGACCCTTTCGAAGTTCCAGAGGTTAGGTGTCATTAGTCTCCAGACGCCTCATCGGAAATAGGCCTCATCTCGCCTGGAAGGGAGAACTTCCTGGATTTTCTCGAGTTGCGGCAGGTGTTCTCCAGTTATGACGGGGACCTCAAGGACCAGCCCTGGTGGCCTCAGGAGAGGCCAATCCCCATGCGAGTTGCTAGGGGGACTCTGGGATTCCTATCCCGTCGATACCGGGTCCAAAAACCTTGTGTGGAGTCAGGGCCGGAACCAAGGATTCCTCTCAGGGGCTGACATGGATCTTTGGGTACTTCTGGAGTCTCCCCACGGGAGTCAGGCCTCGTCTCGAGTGGGGACAGGTACGTGCGCTTTCCTTCCAGGCTGTAGCAGCAATGTCACGCTTCCCGTGGCGTGGATCAAAGGATCTGTGGTTTTCCCACGAGTTTTTCCCTCGAGGCTTTCCCACAGGTCTGTCCCACGTGCCACCGTGGTGTGAGTTGATACTCGGCGTGAAAGATGAGCCAGTGCAGAGCAAAGAGGTTCCTCTGGAATGGACTGAGACATCTGGGGGACTCGTGGAATGGTGGTACGACTATGGAGTTCCTCTCGCCTTTCCTGTTGAGAGTGCCTCCTCTTGAGATGCGATGGGAACGCCGGGAATTCTTTCCCGTTGAACGCAGGGAAAGGATCCCTCATCTCGAGATACGAGGGGGAAACGGGGCTCCTCTGGATGTGGGCGGGACCATCGTGCTTCCTCGCGAGTGGAGACGGGTATGGCGGTGAACTTCTTGAGTCGCAGCAAGGGTGTGAAAGTCCCTTTCGAAGTTCCAGAGTTTAGGTGTCATTAGTCTCCAAACGCCTCATCGGAAATAGGATTCTTCTCGCCTGGAAGGGAGAACTTCCTGGATTTTCTCGAGTTGCGACAGGTGTTCTCGAGTTACGACGGAGACCTCAGGGACCCGCCCTGGTGGCCTCAGGAGAGGCCAGTCCCCATGCGAGTTGCTAGGGGGCCTCTCGGGATTCCTCTCCCGTCGATACCGGGGCCAAAAACCTTGTGTGGAGTCAGGGCCGGAAGCGAGGATTCCTCTCAGGGGCTGACATGGATCTTTGGGTACTTCTGGAGTCTCCCCAGGGGAGTCAGGCCTCGTCTCGAGTGGGGGCATGCACGTGCGCTTTCCTTCCAGGCTGTAGCAGCAATGTCACGCTTCCCGTCGCGTGGATCAAAGGATCTGTGGTTTTCCCTCGAGGCTTTCCCTCGAGGCTTTCCCACAGGGCTGTCCCACGTGCCACCGTGGTGTGAGTCGATCCTCGGCGTGAAAGATGAGCCAGTGCAGGGCAAAGAGGTTCCTCTGGAATGGACTGAGACATCTGGGGGACTCTTGGAATGGTGGTACGACCATGGAGTTCCTCTCGCCTTTCCTGTTGAGAGTGCCTCCTCTTGAGATGCGACGGGAATGCCGGGAATTCTTTCCCGTTGAAAGCAGGGAAAGGATCCCTCATCTCGAGCTACGAGGGTGAAACGGGGCTCCTCTGGATGTGGGCGGGACCATCGTGCTTTCTCTCGTGTGGAGACGGGTATGGCGGTAAACTTCTTGAGTTGCAGCAAGGGTGTGAAAGACCCTTTCGAAGTTCCAGAGGTTGGGTGTCATTAGTCTGCAGACGCCTCATCGGAAATAGACCTCATCTCGCCTGGAAGGGAGAACTTCCTGGATTTTCTCGAGTTGCGGCAGGTGTTCTCGAGTTACGACGGGGACCTCAGGGACCCGCCCTGGTGGCCTCAGGAGAGGCCAGTCCCCATGCGAGTTGCTAGGGGGCCTCTCGGGATTCCTCTCCCATCGATACCGGGGCCAAAAACCTTGTGTGGAGTCAGGGCCGGAACCGAGGATTCCTCTCAGGGGCTGACATGGATCTTTGGGTACTTCTGGAGTCTCCCCAGGGGAGTCAGGCCTCGTCTCGAGTGGGGGCATGCACGTGTGCTTTCCTTCCAGGCTGTAGCAGCAATGTCACGCTTCCCGTCGCGTGGATCAAAGGATCTGTGGTTTTCCCTCGAGGCTTTCCCTCGAGGCTTTCCCACAGGGCTGTCCAACGTGCCACCGTGGTGTGAGTCGATCCTCGGCGTAAAAGATGAGCCAGTGCAGGTTAAAGAGGTTCCTCTGGAATGGACTGAGACATCTGGGGGACTCTTGGAATGGTGGTACGACCATGGAGTTCCTCTCGCCTTTCCTGTTGAGAGTGCCTCCTCTTGAGATGCGACGGGAACGCCGGGAATTCTTTCCCGTTGAAAGCAGGGAAAGGATCCCTCATCTCGAGCTACGAGGGGGAAACGGGGCTCCTCGGGATGTGGGCGGGACCATCGTGCTTCCTCTCGAGTGGACACGGGTATGTCGGTTAACTTCTTGAGTTGCAGCAAGGGTGTGAAAGACCCTTTCGAAGTTCCAGAGGTTAGGTGTCATTAGTCTCCAGACGCCTCATCGGAAATAAGCCTCATCTAGCCTGGAAGGGAGAACTTCCTGGATTTTCTCGAGGTGCGGCAGGTGTTCTCTAGTTACGACGGGTACCACTCGGACCCGCCCTGATGGCCTCAGGAGAGGCCAGTCCCCATGCGAGTTGCTAGGGGGCGTCTCGGGATTCCTCTCCCGTCGATACCGGGGCCAAAAAACTTGTGTGGAGTCAGGGCCAGAACCGAGGATTCCTCTCAGGGGCTGACATGGATCTTTGGGTACTTCTGGAGTCTCCCCAGGGGAGTCAGGCCTCGTCTCGAGTGGGGGCATGCACGTGCGCTTTCCTTCCAGGCTGTAGCAGCAATGTCACGCTTCCCGTCGCGTGGATCAAAGGATCTGTGGTTTTCCCTCGAGGCTTTGCCTCGAGGCTTTCCCACAGGGCTGTCCCACGTGCCACCGTGGTGTGAGTCGATCCTCGGCGTGAAAGATGAGCCAGTGCAGGGCAAAGAGGTTCCTCTGGAATGGACTGAGACATCTGGGGGACTCTTGGAATGGTGGTACGACCATGGAGTTCCTCTCGCCTTTCCTGTTGAGAGTGCCTCCTCTTGAGATGCGACGGGAACGCCGGGAATTCTTTCCCGTTGAAAGCAGGGAAAGGATCCCTCATCTCGAGCTACGAGGGGGAAACGGGGCTCCTCGGGATGTGGGCGGGACCATCGTGCTTCCTCTCGAGTGGACACGGGTATGTCGGTGAACTTCTTGAGTTGCAGCAAGGGTGTGAAAGACCCTTTCGAAGTTCCAGAGGTTAGGTGTCATTTGTCTCCAGACGCCTCATCGGAAATAGGCCTCATCTAGCCTGGAAGGGAGAACTTCCTGGATTTTCTCGAGGTGCGGCAGGTGTTCTCGAGTTACGACAGGTACCACAGGGACCCGCCCTGATGGCCTCAGGAGAGGCCAGTCCCCATGCGAGTTGCTAGGGGGCCTCTCGGGATTCCTGTCCCGTCGATACTGGGGCCAAATACCTTGTGTGGAGTCAGGGCCAGAACCGAGGATTCCTTTCAGGGGCTGACATGGATCTTTGGGTACTTCTAGAGTCTCCCCAGGGGAGTCAGGCCTCGTCTCGAGTGGGGGCATGCACGTGCGCTTTCCTCCCAGGCTGTAGCAGCAATGTCACTCTTCCCGTCGCGTGGATCAAAGGATCTGTGGTTTTCTCTCGAGGCTTTCCCTCGAGGCTTTCCCACAGGGCTGTCCCACGTGCCACCGTGGTGTGAGTCGATCCTCGGAGTGAAAGATGAGCCAGTGCAGGGCAAAGAGGTTCCTCTGGAATGGACTGAGACATCTGGGGGACTCTTGGAATGGTGGTACGACCATGGAGTTCCTCTCGCCTTTCCTGTTGAGAGTGTCTCCTCTTGAGATGCGACGGGAACGCTGGGAATTCTTTCCCGTTGAAAGCATGGAAAGGATCCCTCATCTCGAGCTACGAGGGGGAAACGGGGCTCCTCTGGATGTGGGCGGGACCCTCGTGCTTCCTCTCGAGTGGAGACGGGTATGGCGGTGAACTTCTTGAGTTGCAGCAAGGGTGTGAAAGACCCTTTCGAAGTTCCAGAGGTTACGTGTCAGTCTCCAGACGCCTCATCGGAAATAAACCTCATCTCGCCTGGAAGGGAGAACTTCCTGGATTTTCTCGAGGTGCGGCAGGTGTTCTCGAGTTACGACGGGTACCACAGGGACCCGCCCTGATGGCCTCAGGAGAGGCCAGTCCCCATGCGAGTTGCTAGGGGGCCTCTCGGGATTCCTCTCCCGTCGATACTGGGGCCAAAAACCTTGTGTGGAGTCAGGGCCGGAACCGACGATTCCTCTCAGGGGCTGACATGGATCTTTGGGTACTTCTGGAGTCTCCCCAGGGGAGTCAGGCCTCGTCTCGAGTGGGGGTATGCACGTGCGCTTTCCTTCCTGGCTGTAGCAGCAATGTCACTCTTCCCGTCGCGTGGATCAAAGTATCTGTGGTTTTCCCTCTAGGCTTTCCCTCGAGGCATTCCCACAGGGCTGTTCCACGTGCCACCGTGGTGTGAGTCGATCCTCGGCGTGAAAGATGAGCCAGTGCAGGGCAAAGAGGTTCCTCTGGAATGGACTGAGACATCTGGGGGACTCTTGGAATGGTGGTACGACCATGGAGTTCCTCTCGCCTTTCCTGTTGAGAGTGCCTCCTCTTGAGATGCGACGGGAATGCCGGGAATTCTTTCCCGTTGAAAGCAGGGAAAGGATCCCTCATCTCGAGCTACGAGGGGGAAACGGGGCTCCTCTGGATGTGGGCGGGACCATCGTGCTTTCTCTCGTGTGGAGACGGGTATGGCGGTAAACTTCTTGAGTTGCAGCAAGGGTGTGAAAGACCCTTTCGAAGTTCCAGAGTTTGGGTGTCATTAGTCTCAAGACGCCTCATTGGAAATAGGCATCATCTCGCCTGGAAGGGAGAACTTCCTGGATTTTCTCGAGTTGCGGCAGGTGTTCTCGAGTTACGACGGGGACCTCAGGGACCCGCCCTGGTGGCCTCAGGAGAGGCCAGTCCCCATGCGAGTTGCTAGGGGGCCTCTCGAGATTCCTCTCCCGTCGATACCGGGGCCAAAAACCTTGTGTGGAGTCAGGGCCAGAACCGAGGATTCCTCTCAGGGGCTGACATGAATCTTTGGGTACTTCTAGAGTCTCCCGAGGGTAGTCAGGCCTCGTCTCGAGTGGGGGCATGCACGTGCGCTCTCCTTCCAGGCTGTAGCAGCAATGTCACGCTTCCCGTCGCGTGGATCAAAGGATCTGTGGTTTTCCCTCGAGGCTTTCCCTCGAGGCTTTCCCACAGGGCTGTCCCACGTGCCACCGTGGTGTGAGTCGATCCTCGGCGTGAAAGATGAGCCAGTGCAGGGCAAAGAGGTTCCTCTGGAATGGACTGAGACATCTGGGGGACTCTTGGAATGGTGGTACGACCATGGAGTTCCTCTCGCCTTTCCTGTTGAGAGTGACTCCTCTTGAGATGCGACGGGAATGCCGGGAATTCTTTCCCGTTGAAAGCAGGGAAAGGATCCCTCATCTCGAGCTACGAGGGGGAAACGGGGCTCCTCTGGATGTGGGCGGGACCATCGTGCTTTCTCTCGTGTGGAGACGGGTATGGCGGTAAACTTCTTGAGTTGCAGCAAGGGTGTGAAAGACCCTTTCGAAGTTCCAGAAGTTAGGTGTCATTAGTCTCCAGACGCCTCATCGGAAATAGGCCTCATCTAGCCTGGAAGGGAGAACTTCCTGGATTTTCTCGAGGTGCGGCAGGTGTTCTCGCGTTACGACGGGTACCACAGGGAACCGCCCTGATGGCCTCAGGAGAGGCCAGTCCCCATGCGAGTTGTTAGGGGGCCTCTCGGGATTCCTCTCCCGTCGATACCGGGGCCAAAAACCTTGTGTGGAGTCAGGGCCAGAACCGAGGATTCCTCTCAGGGTCTGACATGGATCTTTGGGTACTTCTAGAGTCTCCCCAGGGGAGTCAGGCCTCGTTTCGAGTGGGGGCATGCACGTGCGCTTTCCTTCCAGGCTGTAGCAGCAATGTCATGCTTCCCGTCGCGTGGATCAAATGATCTGTGGTTTTCTCTCGAGGCTTTCCCTCGAGGCTTTCCCACAGGGCTGTCCCACGTGCCACCGTGGTGTGAATCGATCCTCGGCGTGAAAGATGAGCCAGTGAAGGGCAAAGAGGTTCCTCTGGAATGGACTGAGACATCTGAGGGACTCTTGGAATGGTGGTACGACCATGGAGTTCCTCTCGCCTTTCCTGTTGAGAGTGCCTCCTCTTGAGATGCGACGGGAACGCCGGGAATTCTTTCCCGTTGAAAGCAGGGAAAGGATCCCTCATCTCGAGCTCCGAGGGGGAAACGGGGCTCCTCTGGATGTGGGCGGGACCATCGTGCTTACTCCCGAGTGGACACGGGTATGGCGGTGAACTTCTTGAGTTGCAGCAAGGGTGTGAAAGACCCTTCCGAAGTTCCAGAGGTTAGGTGTCATTAGTCTCCAGACGCCTCATCGGAAATAGGCCTCATCTCGCCTGGAAGGGAGAACTTCCTGGATTTTCTCGAGGTGCGGCAGGTGTTTTCGAGTTACGACGGGTACCACAGGGACCCGCCCTGATGGCCTCAGGAGAGGCCAGTCCCCATGCGAGTTGCTAGGGGGCCTCTCGGGATTCCTCTCCCGTCGATACCGGCGCCAAAAACCTTGTGTGGAGTCAGGGCCAGAACCGAGGATTCCTCTCAGGGGCTGACATGGATCTTTGGGTACTTCTAGAGTCTCCCCAGGGGAGTCAGGCCTCTTCTCGAGTGGGGGCATGCACGTGCGCTTTCCTTCCAGGCTGTAGCAGCAATGTCACGCTTCCCGTCCCGTGGATCAAATGATCTGTGGTTTTCCCTCGAGGCTTTCCCTCGAGGCTTTCCCACAGGGCTGTCCCATGTGCCACCGTGGTGTGAGTCGATCCTCGGAGTGAAAGATGAGCCAGTGCAGGGCAAAGAGGTTCCTCTGGAATGGACTGAGACATCTGGGGGACTCTTGGAATGGTGGTACGACCATGGAGTTCCTCTCGCCTTTCCTGTTGAGAGTGCCTCCTCTTGAGATGCGACGGGAACGCTGGGAATTCTTTCCCGTTGAAAGCAGGGAAAGGATCCCTCATCTCGACCTACGAGGGGGAAACGGGGCTCCTCTGGATGTGGGCGGGACCATCGTGCTTCCTCTCGAGTGGAGACGGGTATGGCGGTGAACTTCTTGAGTTGCAGCAAGGGTGTGAAAGACCCTTTCGAAGTTCCAGAGGTTACGTGTCAGTCTCCAGACGCCTCATCGGAAATAGACCTTATCTCGCCTGGAAGGGAGAACTTCCTGGATTTTCTCGAGTTGCGGCAGGTGTTCTCGAGTTACGACGGGGACCTCAGGGACCCGCCCTGGTGGCCTCAGGAGAGGCCAGTCCCCATGCGTGTTGCTAGGGGGCCTCTCGGGATTCCTCTCCCGTCGATACTGGGGCCAAATACCTTGTGTGGAGTCAGGGCCGGAACCGAGGATTCCTCTCAGGGGCTGACATGGATCTTTGGGTACTTGTGGAGTCTCCCCAGGGGAGTCAGGCCTCGTCTCGAGTGGGGGCATGCACGTGCGCTTTCCTTCCAGGCTGTAGCAGCAATGTCACGCTTCCCGTCGCGTGGATCAAAGTATCTGTGGTTTTCCCTCTAGGCTTTCCCTCGAGGCTTTCCCACAGGGCTGTCCCACGTGCCACCGTGGTTTGAGTCGATTCTCGGCGTGAAAGATGAGCCAGTGCAGGGCAAAGAGGTTCCTCTGGAATGGACTGAGACATCTGGGGGACTCTTGGAATGGTGGTACGACCATGGAGTTCCTCTCGCCTTTCCTGTTGAGAGTGCCTCCTCTTGAGATGCGACGGGAATGCCGGGAATTCTTTCCCGTTGAAAGCAGGGAAAGGATCCCTCATCTCGAGCTACGAGGTGGAAACGGGGCTCCTCTGGATGTGGGCGGGACCATCGTGCTTTCTCTCGTGTGGAGACGGGTATGGCGGTAAACTTCTTGAGTTGCAGCAAGGGTGTGAAAGACCCTTTCGAAGTTCCAGAGGTTAGGTGTCATTAGTCTCCAGACGCCTCATCGGAAATAGGCCTCATCTCGCCTGGAAGGGAGAACTTCCTGGATTTTCTCGAGTTGCGGCAGGTGTTTTCGAGTTACGACGGGGACCTCAGGGACCCGCCCTGGTGGCCTAAGGAGAGGCCAGTCCCCATGCGAGTTGCTAGGGGGCCTCTCGGGATTCCTCTCCCGTCGATACCGGGGCCAAAAACCTTGTGTGGAGTCAGGGCCAGAACCGAGGATTCCTCTCAGGGGCTGACATGGATCTTTGGGTACTTCTGGAGTCTCCCCAGGGGAGTCAGGCCTCGTCTCGAGTGGGGGCATGCACGTGCGCTTTCCTTCCTGGCTGTAGCAGCAATGTCACGCTTCCCGTCGCGTGCATCAAAGGATCTGTGGTTTTCCCTCGAGGCTTTCCCTCGAGGCTTTCCCACAGGGCTGTCCCACGTGCCACCGTGGTGTGAGTCGATCCTCGGCGCGAAAGATGAGCCAGTGCAGGGCAAAGAGGTTCCTCTGGAATGGACTGAGACATCTGGGGGACTCTTGGAATGGTGGTACGACCATGGAGTTCCTCTCGCCTTTCCTGTTAAGAGTGCCTCCTCTTGAGATCCGACGGGAACGCCGGGAATTCTTTCCCGTTGAAAGCAGGGAAAGGATCCCTCATCTCGAGCTACGAGGGGGAAACGGGGCTCCTGTGGATGTGGGCGGGACCATCGTGCTTCCTCTCGAGTGGAGACGGGTATGGCGGTGAACTTCTTGAGTTGCAGCAAGGGTGTGAAAGACCCTTTCGAAGTTCCAGAGGTTAGGTGTCATTAGTCTCCAGACGCCTCATCGGAAATAGGCCTCATCTCGCCTGGAAGGGAGAACTTCCTGGATTTTCTCGAGTTGCGGCAGGTGTTCTCGAGTTACGACGGGGACCTCAGGGACCCGCCCTGGTGGCCTCAGGAGAGGCCAGTCCCCATGCGAGTTGCTAGGGGGCCTCTCGGGATTCCTCTCCCGTCGATACCGGGGCCAAAAACCTTGTGTGGAGTCAGGGCCGGAACCGAGGATTCCTCTCAGGGGCTGACATGGATCTTTGGGTACTTCTAGAGTCTCCCCAGGGGAGTCAGGCCTCGTCTCGAGTGGGGGCATGCACGTGCGCTTTCCTTTCAGGCTGTAGCAGCAATGTCACGCTTCCCGTCGCGTGGATCAAATGATCTGTGGTTTTCCCTCGAGGCTTTCCCACAGGGCTGTCCCACGTGCCACCGTGGTGTGAGTCGATCCTCGGCGTGAAAGATGAGCCAGTGCAGGGCAAAGGGGTTCCTCTGGAATGGACTGAGACATCTGGGGGACTCTTGGAATGGTGGTACGACCATGGAGTTCCTCTCGCCTTTCCTGTTGAGAGTGCCTCCTCTTGAGATGCGACGGGAACGCCGGGAATTCTTTCCCGTTGAAAGCAGGGAAAGGATCCCTCATCTCGAGCTCCGAGGGGGAAACGGGGCTCCTCTGGATGTGGGCGGGACCATCGTGCTTCCTCCAGAGTGGACACGGGTATGGCGGTGAACTTCTTGAGTTGCAGCAAGGGTGTGAAAGACCCTTTCGAAGTTCCAGAGGTTAGGTGTCATTAGTCTCCAGACGCCTCATCGGAAATAGGCCTCATCTAGCCTGGAAGGGAGAACTTCCTAAATTTTCTCGAGGTGCGGCAGGTGTTCTCGAGTTACGACGGGTACCACAGGGACCCGCCCTGATGGCCTCAGGAAAGGCCAGTCTCCATGCGAGTTGCTAGGGGGCCTCTCGGGATTCCTCTCCCGTCGATACCGGGGCCAAAAACCTTGTGTGGAGTCAGGGCCGGAACCGAGGATTCCTCTCAGGGGCTGACATGGATCTTTTGGTACTTCTGGAGTCTCCCCAGGGGAGTCAGGCCTCGCCTCGAGTGGGGGCATGCACGTGTGCTTTCCTTCCAGGCTGTAGCAGCAATGTCACGCTTCCCGTCTTGTGGATCAAAGGATCTGTGGTTTTCCCTCGAGGCTCTCCCTCGAGGCTTTCCCACAGGGCTGTCCCACGTGCCACCGTGGTGTGAGTCGATCCTCGGCGTGAAAGATGAGCCAGTGCAGGGCAAAGAGGTTCCTCTGGAATGGACTGAGACATCTGGGGTCTCTTGGAATGGTGGTACGACCATGGAGTTCCTCTCGCCTTTCCTGTTGAGAGTGCCTCCTCTTGAGATGCGACGGGAATGCCGGGAATTCTTTCCCGTTGAAAGCAGGGAAAGGATCCCTCATCTCGAGCTCCGAGGGGGAAACGGGGCTCCTCTGGATGTGGGCGGGACCATCGTGCTTTCTCTCGTGTGGAGACGGGTATGGCGGTAAACTTCTTGAGTTGCAGCAAGGGTGTGAAAGACCCTTTCGAAGTTCCAGAGGTTAGGTGTCATTAGTCTCCAGACGCCTCATCGGAAATAGGCCTCATCTCGCCTGGAAGGGAGAACTTCCCGGATTTTCTCGAGGTGCGGCCGGTGTTCTCGAGTTACGACGGGGACCTCAGGGACCCGCCCTGGTGGCCTCAGGAGAGGCCAGTCCCCATGCGAGTTGCTAGGGGGCCTCTCGGGATTCCTCTCCCGTCGATACCGGGGCCAAAAACCTTGTGTGGAGTCAGGGCTGGAACCGAGGATTCCTCTCAGGAGCTGACATGGATCTTTGGGTACTTCTGGAGTCCCACCAGGGGAGTCAGGCCTCTTCTCGATTGGGGGCATGCACGTGTGCTTTCCTTCCAGGCTGTAGCAGCAATGTCACGCTTCCCGTCGCATGGATCAAAGGATCTGTGGTTTTCCCTCGAGGCTTTCCCTCGAGGCTTTCCCACAGGGCTCTCCCACGTGCCACCGTGGTGTGAGTCGATCCTCGGCGTGAAAGATGAGCCAGTGCAGGGCAAAGAGGTTCCTCTGGAATGGACTGAGACATCTGGGGGACTCTTGGAATGGTGGTACGACCATGGAGTTCCTCTCGCCTTTCCTGTTGAGAGTGCCTCCTCTTGAGATGCGACGGGAACGCCGGGAATTCTTTCCCGTTGAAAGCAGGGAAAGGATCCCTCATCTCGAGCTCCGAGGGGGAAATTGGGCTCCTCTGGATGTGGGCGGGACCATCGTGCTTCCTCCCGAGTGGACACGGGTATGGCGGTGAACTTCTTGAGTTGCAGCAAGGGTGTGAAAGACCCTTTCGAAGTTCCAGAGTTTAGGTGTCATTAGTCTGCAGGCGCCTCATCGGAAATAGGCCTCATCTCGCCTGGAAGGGAGAACTTCCTGGATTTTCTCGAGTTGCGGCAGGTGTTCTCGAGTTACGACGGGGACCTCAGGGACCCGCCCTGGTGGCCTCAGGAGAGGCCAGTCCCCATGCGAGTTGCTAGGGGGCCTCTCGGGATTCCTCTCCCATCGATACCGGGGCCAAAAGGCTTGTGTGAAGTCAGGGCCGGAACCGAGCATTCCTCTCAGGGGTGACATGGATCTTTGGGTACTTCTGGAGTCTCCCCAGGGGAGTCAGGCCTCGTCTCGAGTGGGGGCATGCACGTGCGCTTTCCTTCCAGGCTGTAGCAGCAATGTCACGCTTCCCGTCGCGTGCATCAAAGGATCTGTGGTTTTCCCTCGAGGCTTTCCCTCGAGGCTTTCCCACAGGGCTGTCCCACGTGCCACCGTGGTGTGAGTCGATCCTCGGCGTGAAAGATGAGCCAGTGCAGGGCAAAGAGGTTCCTCTGGAATGGACTGAGACATCTGGGGGACTCTTGGAATGGTGGTACGACCATGGAGTTCCTCTCGCCTTTCCTGTTGAGAGTGCCTCCTCTTGAGATGCGACGGGAATGACGGGAATACTATCCCGTTGAAAGCAGGGAAAGGATCCCTCATCTCGAGCTACGAGGGGGAAACGGGGCTCCTCTGGATGTGGGCGGGACCATCGTGCTTCCTCTCGAGTGGAGACGGGTATGGCGGTGAACTTCTTGAGTTGCAGCAAGTGTGTGAAAGACCCTTTCGAAGTTCCAGAGGTTAGGTGTCATTAGTCTCCAGACGCCTCATCGGAAATAGGCCTCATCTCGCCTGCAAGGGAGAACTTCCTTGATTTTCTCGAGTTGCGGTAGGTGTTCTCGAGTTACGACGGGGACCTCAGGGACCCGCCCTGGTTGCCTCAAGAGGCCAGTCCCCATGCGATTTGCTACGGGGCCTCTCGGGATTCCTCTCCCGTCGATACCGGGGCCAAAAACCTTGTGTGGAGTCAGGGCCGTAACCGAGGATTCCTCTCAGGGGCTGACATGGATCTTTGGGTACTTCTGGAGTCTCCCCAGGGGAGTCAGGCATCGTCTCGAGTGGGGGCATGCACGTGCGCTTTCCTTCCAGGCTGTAGCAGCAATGTCACGCTTCCCGTGGCGTGGATCAAAGGATCTGTGGTTTTCCCTCGAGGCTTTCCCACAGGGCTGTCCCACGTGCCACCGTGGTGTGAGTCGATCCTCGGCGTGAAAGATGAGCCAGTGCAGGGCAAAGAGGTTCCTCTGGAATGGACTGAGACATCTGGGGGACTCTTGGAATGGTGGTACGACCATGGAGTTCCTCTCGCCTTTCCTGTTGAGAGTGCCTCCTCTTGAGATGCGACGGGAACGCCGGGAATTCTTTCCCGTTGAAAGCAGGGAAAGGATCCCTCATCTCGAGCTACGAGGGGGAAACGGGGCTCCTCTGGATGTGGGCGGGACCATCGTGCTTCCTCTCGAGTGGACACGGGTATGGCGGTGAACTTCTTGAGTTGCAGCAAGGTTGTGAAAGACCCTTTCGAAGGTCCAGAGGTTAGGTGTCATTAGTCTCCAGACGCCTCATCGGAAATAGGCCTCATCTCGCCTGGAAGGGAGAACTTCCTGGATTTTCTCGAGTTGCGGCAGGTGTTCTCGAGTTACGACGGGGACCTCAGGGACCCGCTCTGGTGGCCTCAGGAGAGGCCAGTCCCCATGCGAGGTGCTAGGGGGCCTATCGGGATTCCTCTCCCGTCGATACCGGGGCCAAAAACCTTGTGTGCAGTCAGGGCTGGAACCGAGGATTCCTCTCAGGGGCTGACATGGATCTTTGGGTACTTCTGGAGTCTCCCCAGGGGAGTCAGGCCTCGTCTCGAGTGGGGGCATGCACGTGTGCTTTCCTTCCAGGCTGTAGCAGCAATGTCACGCTTCCCGTCGCGTGGATCAAAGGATCTGTGGTTTTCCCTCGAGGCTTTCCCACAGGGCTGTCCCACGTGCCACCGTGGTGTGAGTCGATCCTCGGCGTGAAAGATGAGCCAGTGCAGGGCAAGAGGTTCCTCTGGAATGGACTGAGACATCTGGGGGACTCTTGGAATGGTGGTACGACCATGGAGTTCCTCTCACCTTTCCTGTTGAGAGTGCCTCCTCTTGAGATGCGACGGGAACGCCGGGAATTCTTTCCCGTTGAAAGCAGGGAAAGGATCCCTCATCTCGAGCTACGAGGGGGACACGGGGCTCCTCTGGATGTGGGCGGGACCATCGTGCTTCCTCTCGAGTGGAGACGCATATGGCGGTGAACTTCTTGAGTTGCAGCAAGGGTGTGAAAGACCCTTTCGAAGTTCCAGAGTTTAGGTGTCATTAGTCTCCAGACGCCTCATCGGAAAAGGCCTCATCTCGCCTGGAAGGGAGAACTTCCTGGATTTTCTCGAGTTGCGGCAGGTGTTCTCGAGTTACGACGGGGACCTCAGGGACCCGCCCTGGTGGCCTCAGGAGAGGCCAGTCCCCATGGGAGTTGCTAGGGGGCCTCTCGGGATTCCTCTCCCGTCCATACCGGGGCCAAAAACCTTGTGTGGAGTCAGGGCCGGAACCGAGGATTCCTCTCAGGGGCTGCCATGGATCTTTGGGTACTTCTGGAGTCTCCCCAAGGGAGTCAGGGCTCGTCTCGAGTTGGGGCATGCACGTGCGCTTTCCTTCCAGGCTGTAGCAGCAATGTCACGCTTCCCGTCGCATGGATCAAAGGATCTGTGGTTTTCCCTCGAGGCTTTCCCTCGAGGCTTTCCCACAGGGCTGTCCCACGTGCCACCGTGGTGTGAGTCGATCCTCGGCGTGAAAGATGAGCCAGTGCAGGGCAAAGAGGTTCCTCTGGAATGGACTGAGACATCTGGGGGACTCTTGGAATGGTGGTACGACCATGGAGTTCCTCTCGCCTTTCCTGTTGAGAGTGCCTCCTCTTGAGATACGACGGGAAAACCGGGAATTCTTTCCCGTTGAAAGCAGGGAAAGGATCCCTCATCTCGAGCTAAGAGGGGGAAACGGGGCTCCTCTGGATGTGGGCGGGACCATCGTGCTTCCTCTCGAGTGGACACGGGTATGGCAGTGAACTTCTTGAGTTGCAGCAAGGGTGTGAAAGACCCTTTCGAAGTTCGAGAGGTTAGGTGTCATTAGTCTCCAGACGCCTCATCGGAAATAGGCCTCATCTCGCCTGGAAGGGAGAACTTCCTGGATTTTCTCGAGTTGCGGCAGGTGTTCTCGAGTTACGACGGGGACCTCAGGGACCCGCCCTGGTGGCCTCAGGAGAGGCCAGTCCCCATGCGAGGTGCTAGGGGGCCTCTCGGGATTCCTCTCCCGACGATACCAAGGCCAAAAACCTTGTGTGGAGTCAGGGTCGGAACCGAGGATTCCTCTCAGGGGCTTATATGGATCTTTGGGTACTTCTGGAGTCTCGCCAGGGGAGACAGGCCTCGTCTCGAGTGGGGGCATGCACGTGCGCTTTCCTTCCAGGCTGTAGCAGCAATGTCACGCTTCCCGTCGCGGGGATCAAAGGATCTGTGGTTTTCCCTCGAGGCTTTCCCTCGAGGCTTTCCCACAGGGCTGTCCCACGTGCCTCCGTGGTGTGAGTCGATCCTCGGCGTGAAAGATGAGCCAGTGCAGGGCAAAGAGGTTCCTCTGGAATGGACTGAGACATCTGGGGGACTCTAGGAATGGTGGTACGACCATGGAGTTCCTCTCGCCTTTCCTGTTGAGAGTGCCTCCTCTTGAGATGCGACGGGAACGCCGGGAATTCCTTCCCGTTGAAAGCAGGAAAGGATCCCTCATCTCGAGCTCCGAGAGGGAAACGGGGCTCCTCTGGATGTGGGCGGGACCATCGTGCTTCCTCTCGAGTGGAGACGGGTATGGCGGTGAACTTCTTGAGTTGCAGCAAGGGTGTGAAAGACCCTTTCGAAATTCCAAAGGTTAGGTGTCATTAGTCTCCAGACGCCTCATCGGAAATAGGCCTCATCTCGCCTGGAAGGGAGAACTTCCTGGATTTTCTCGAGTTGCGGCAGGTGTTCTCGAGTTAAGACGGGGACCTCAGGGACCCGCCCTGGTGGCCTCAGGAGAGGCCAGTCCCCATGCGAGTTGCTAGGGGGCCTCTCGGGATTCCTCTCCCGTCGATACCGGGGCCAAAAAGCTTGTGTGGAGTCAGGGCCGGAACCGAGGATTCCTCTCAGGGGCTGACATGGATCTTTGGGTACTTCTGGAGTCTCCCCAGGGGAGTCAGGCCTCGACTCGAGTGGGGGCATGCACGTGCGCTTTCCTTCCAGGCTGTAGCAGCAATGTCACGCTTCCCGTGGCGTGTATCAAAGGATCTGTGGTTTTCCCTCGAGACTTTCCCACAGGGCTGTCCCACGTGGCACCGTGGTGTGAGTCGATCCTCGGCGTGAAAGATGAGCCAGTGCAGGGCAAAGAGGTTCCTCTGCAATGGACTGAGACATCTGGGGGACTCTTGGAATGGTGGTACGACCATGGAGTTCCTCTCGCCTTTCCTGTTGAGAGTGCCTCCTCTTGAGATGCGACGGGAACGCCGGGAATTCTTTCCCGTTGAAAGCAGGGAAAGGATCCCTCATCTCGAGCTCCGAGGGGGAAACGGGGCTCCTCTGGATGTGGGCGGGACCATCGTGCTTCCTCTCGAGTGGACACGGGTATGGCGGTGAACTTCTTGAGTTGCAGCAAGGGTGTGAAAGACCCTTTCGAAGTTCCAGAGGTTAGGTGTCATTAGTCTCCAGACGCCTCATCGGAAATAGGCCTCATCTCGCCTGGAAGGGAGAACTTCCTGGATTTTCTCGAGTTGCGGCAGGTGTTCTCGAGTTACGACGGGGACCTCAGGGACCCGCCCTGGTGGCCTCAGGAGAGGCCAGTCCCCATGGGAGTTGCTAGGGGGCCTCTCGGGATTCCTCTCCCGTCGATACCGGGGCCAAAAACCTTGTGTGGAGTCAGGGCCGGAACCGAGGATTCCTCTCAGGGGCTGACATGGATCTTTGGTTACTTCTGGAGTCTCCCCAGGGGAGTCAGGCCTCGTCTCGAGTGGGGGCATGCACGTGTGCTTTCCTTCCAGGCTGTAGCAGCAATGTCACGCTTCCTGTCGCGTGGATCAAAGGATCTGTGGTTTTCCCTCGAGGCTTTCCCTCGAGGCTTTCCCACAGGGCTGTCCCACGTGCCACCGTGGTGTGAGTCGATCCTCGGCGTGAAAGATGAGCCAGTGCAGGGCAAAGAGGTTCCTCTGGAATGGACTGAGACATCTTGGGGACTCCTTGAATGGTGGTACGACCATGGAGTTCCTCTCGCCTTTCCTGTTGAGAGTGCCTCCTCTTGAGATGCGACGGGAACGCCGGGAATTCTTTCCCGTCTAAAGCAGGGAAAGGTTCCCTCATCTCGAGATACGAGGGGGAAACGGGGCTCCTCTGGATGTGGGCGGGACCATCGTGCTTCCTCTCGAGTGGAGACGGGTATGGCGGTGAACTTCTTGAGTTGCACCAAGGGTGTGAAAGACCCTTTCGAAGTTCCAGAGGTTAGGTGTCATTAGTCTCCAGACGCCTCATCGGAAATAGGCCTCATCTCGCCTGAAAGGGAGAACTTCCTGGATTTTCTCGAGTTGCGGCAGGTGTTCTCGAGTTACGACGGGGACCTCAGGGACCCGCCCTGGTGGCCTCAGGAGAGGCCAGTCCCCATGCGAGGAGCTAGGGGGCCTCTCGGGATTCCTCTCCCGTCGATACCGGGGCCAAAAACCTTGTGTGCAGTCAGGGCCGGAACCGAGGATTCCTCTCAGGGGCTGACATGGATCTTTGGGTACTTCTGGAGTCTCCCCAGGGGAGTTAGGCCTCTTCTCGAGTGGGGGCATGCACGTGCGCTTTCCTTCCCGGCTGTAGCAGCAATGTCACGCTTCCCGTCGCGTGGATCAAAGGATCTGTGGTTTTCCCTCGAGGCTTTCCCACTGGGCTGTCCCACGTGCCACCGTGGTGTGAGTCGATCCTCGGCGTGAAAGATGAGCCAGTGCAGGGCAAAGAGGTTCCTCTGGAATGGACTGAGACATCTGGGGGACTCTTGGAATGGTGGTACGACCATGGAGTTCCTCTCACCTTTCCTGTTGAGAGTGCCTCCTCTTGAGATGCGACGGGAACGCCGGGAAATCTTCCCCGTTGAAAGCAGGGAAAGGATCCATCATCTCGAGCTCCGAGGGGGAAACGGGGCTCCTTTGGATGTGGGCGGGACCATCATGCTTCCTCTCGAGTGGAGACGGGTATGGCGGTGAACTTCTTGAGTTGCAGCAAGGGTGTGAAAGACCCTTTCGAAGTTCCAGAGGTTAGGTGTCATTAGTCTCCAGACGCCTCATCGGAAATAGGCCTCATCTCGCCTGGAAGGGAGAACTTCCTGGATTTTCTCGAGTTGGGGCAGGTGTTCTCGAGTTACGACGGGGACCTCAGGGACCCGCCCTGGTGGCCTCAGGAGAGGCCAGTCCCCATGCGAGTTGCTAGGGGGGCTCTCGGGATTCCTCTCCCGTCGATACCGGGGCCAAAAACTTTGTATGGAGTCAGGGCCGGAACCGAGGATTCCTCTCAGGGGCTGACATGGATCTTTGGGTTCTTCTGGAGTCCCCCCAGGGGAGTCAGGCCTCGTCTCGAGTGGGGGCATGCACGTGCGCTTTCCTTCCAGGCTGTAGCAGCAATGTCACGCTTCCAGTCGCGTGGATCAAAGGATCTGTGGTTTTCCCTCGAGGCTTTCCCTCGAGGCTTTCCCACAGGGCTGTCCCACGTGCCACCGTGGTGTGAGTCGATCCTCGGCGTGAAAGATGAGCCAGTGCAGGGCAAAGAGGTTCCTCTGGAATGGACTGAGACATCTGGGGGACTCTTGGAATGGTGGTACGACCATGGAGTTCCTCTCGCCTTTCCTGTTGAGAGTGCCTCCTCTTGAGATGCGACGGGAACGCCGGGAATTCTTTCCCGTTGAAAGCAGGAAAAGGATCCCTTATCTCGAGCTACGAGGGGGAAACGGGGCTGCTCTGGATGTGGGCGGGACCATCGTGCTTCCTTTCTAGTGGAGACGGGTATGGTGGTGAACTTCTTGAGTTGCAGCAAGGGTGTGAAAGACCCTTTCGAAGTTCCAGAGGTTAGGTGTCATTAGTCTCCAGACGCCACATAGGAAATAGGCCTCATCTCGCCAGGAAGGGAGAACTTCCTGGATTTTCTCGAGTTGCGGCAGGTGTTCTCGAGTTCCGACGGGGACCCGAACCCGCCCTGATGGCCTCAGGAGAGGCCAGTCCCTATGCGAGTTGCTAGGGGGCCTCTCGGGATTCCTCTCCCGTCGATACCGGGGCCAAAAACCTTGTATGGAGTCAGGGCCGGAACCGAGGATTCCTCTCAGGGGCTGACATGGATCTTTGGGTACTTCTGGAGTCTCCCCAGGGGAGTCAGGCCTCGTCTCGAGTGGGGGCATGCACGTGCACTTTCCTTCCAGGCTGTAGCAGCAATGTCAGGCTTCCCGTCGCGTGGATCAAAGGATCTGTGGTTTTCCCTCGAGGCTTTCCCACAGGGCTGTCCCACGTGCCACCGTGGTGTGAGTCGATCCTCGGCGTGAAAGATGAGCCAGTGCAGGGCAAAGAGGTTCCTCTGGAATGGACTGAGACATCTGGGGGACTCTTGGAATGGTGCTACGACCATGGAGTTCCTCTCGCCTTTCCTGTTGAGAGTGCCTCCTCTTGAGATGCGACGGGAACTCCGGGAATTCTTTCCCGTTGAAAGCAGGCAAAGGATCCCTCATCTCGAGCTACGAGGGGGAAACGGGGCTCCTCTGGATGTGGGCGGGACCATCGTGCTTCCTCTCGAGTGGAGACGGGTATGGCGGTGAACTTCTTGAGTTGCAGCAAGGGTGTGAAAGACCCTTTCGAAGTTCCAGAGGTTAGGTGTCATTAGTCTCCAGACGCCTCATCGGAAATAGGCCTCATCTCGCCTGGAAGGGAGAACTTCCTGGATTTTCTCGAGTTGCGGCAGGTGTTCTCGAGTTACGACGGGGACCTCAGGGACCCGCCCTGGTGGCCTCAGGAGTGGCCAGTCACCATGCGAGTTGCTAGGGGGCCTCTCGGGATTCCTCTCCCATCGATACCGGGGCCAAAAACCTTGTGTGGAGTCAGGGCCAGAACCGAGGATTCCTCTCAGGGGCTGATATGGATCTTTGGGTATTTCTGGAGTCTCGCCAGGGGAGACAGGCCTCGTCTCGTGAGGGGGCATGCACGTGCACTTTCCTTCCAGGCTGTAGCAGCAATGTCACGCTTCCCGTCGCGTGGATCATAGGATCTGTGGTTTTCCCTCGAGGCTTTCCCTCGAGGCTTTCCCACAGGGCTGCCCCACGTGCCACCGTGGTGTGATTCGATCCTCGGCGTGAAAGATGAGCCAGTGCAGGGCAAAGAGCTTCCTCTGGAATGGACTGAGACATCTGGGGGACTCTTGGAATGGTGGTACCACCATGGAGTTCCTCTCGCCTTTCCTGTTGAGAGTGCCTCCTCTTGAGATGCGATGGGAACGCCGGGAATTCTTTCCCGTTGAAAGCAGGCAAAGGATCCCTCATCTCGAGCTACGAGGGGGAAACGGGGCTCCTCTGGATGTGGGCGGGACCATCCTGCTTCCTCTCGAGTGGAGACGGGTATGGAAGTGAACTTCTTGAGTTGCAGCAAGGGTGTGAAAGACCCTTTCGAAATTCCAGAGCTTAGGTGTCATTAGTCTCCAGACGCCTCATCGGAAATAGGATTCTTCTCGCCTGGAAGGGAGAACTTCCTGGATTTTCTCGAGATGCGGCAGGTGTTCTCGAGTTACGACGGGGAACTCAGGGACCCGCCCTGGTGGCCTCAGGAGAGGCCAGTCCACATGCGAGTTGCTAGGGTGCCTCTCGGAATTCCTCTCCCGTCGATACCGGGGCCAAAAACCTTGTGTGGAGTCAGGGCCGGAAACGAGGATTCCTCTCAGGGGCTGACATGGATCTTTGGGTACTTCTGGAGTCTCCCCAGGGGAGTCAGGCCTCGTCTCGAGTGGGGGCATGCACGTTTGCTTTCCCTCCAGGCTGTAGCAGCAATGTCACGCTTCCCGTCGCGTGGATCAAAGGATCTGTGGTTTTCCCTCGAGGCTTTCCCTCGAGGCTTTCCCACAGGGCTGTCCCACGTGCCTCCGTGGTGTGAGTCGATCCTCTGCGTGAAAGATGAGCCAGTGCAGGGCAAAGAGCTTCCTCTGGAATGGACTGAGACATCTGGGGGACTCTTGGAATGGTGGTACGTCCATGGAGTTCCTCTCGCCTTTCCTGTTGAGAGTGCCTCCTCTTGAGATGCGACGGGAACGCCGGGAATTCTTTCCCGTTGAAAGCAGGCAAAGGATCCCTCATCTCGAGCTACGAGGGGGAAACGGGGCTCCTCTGGATGTGGGCGGGACCATCCTGCTTCCTCTCGAGTGGAGACGGGTATGGAAGTGAACTTCTTGAGTTGCAGCAAGGGTGTGAAAGACCCTTTCGAAGTTCCAGAGGTTAGGTGTCATTAGTCTCCAGACGCCTCATCGGAAATAGGCCTCATCTCGCCTGGAAGGGAGAACTTCCTGGATTTTCTCGAGATGCGGCAGGTGTTCTCGAGTTACGACGGGGACCTCAGGGACCCGCCCTGGTGGCCTCAGGAGAGGCCAGTTCACATGCGAGTTGCTAGGGGGCCTCGCGGGATTCCTCTCCCGTCGATACCGGGGCCAAAAACCTTGTGTGGAGTCAGGGCCGGAAACGAGGATTCCTCTCAGGGGCTGACATGGATCTTTGGGTACTTCTGGAGTCTCAGCAGGGGATTCAGGCCTCGTCTCGAGTGGGGGCATGCACGTGTGTTTTCTTTCCAGGCTGTAGCAGCAATGTCACGCTTCCCGTCGCGTGGATCAAAGGATCTGTGGTTTTCCCACGAGGCTTTCCCACAGGGCTGTCCCACGTTCCACCGTGGTGTGAGTCGATCCTCGGCGTGAAAGATGAGCCAGTGCAGGGCACAGAGGTTCCTCTGGAATGGACTGAGACATCTGGGGGACTCTTGGAATGGTGGTACGTCCATGGAGTTCCTCTCGCCTTTCCTGTTGAGAGTGCCTCCTCTTGAGATGCGACGGGAACGCCGGGAATTCTTTCCCGTTGAAAGCAGGGAAAGGATCCCTCATCTCGAGCTACGAGGGGGAACCGGGGCTCCTCTGGATGTGGGCAGGACCATCGTGCTTCCTCTCGAGTGGAGACGGGTATGGCGGTGAACTTCTTGAGTTGCAGCAAGGGTGTGAAAAACCCTTTCGAAGTTCCAGAGGTTAGGTGTCATTAGTCTCCAGACTCCTCATCGGAAATAGGCCTCATCTCGCCTGGAAGGGAGAACTTCCTGGATTTTCTCGAGTTGCGGCAGGTGTTCTCGAGTTACGACGGGGACCTCAGGGACCCGCCCTGGTGGCCTCAGGAGAGGCCAGTCCCTAGGCGAGTTGCTAGGGGGCCTCTCGGGATTCCTCTCCCGTTGATACCGGGGCCAAAAACCTTGTGTGGAGTCAGGGCCGGAACCGAGGATTCCTCTCAGGGGCTGACGTGGATCTTTGGGTACTTCTGGAGTCTCCCCTGGGGAGTCAGGCCTCGTCTCGAGTGGGGGCATGCACGTGCGCTTTCCTTCCAGGCTGTAGCAGCAATGTCACGCTTCCCGTCGCGTGGATCAAAGGATCTGTGGTTTTCCCTCGAGGCTTTCCCTCGAGGCTTTCCCACAGGGCTGTCCCACGTGCCACCGTGGTGTGAGTCGATCCTCGGCATGAAAGATGAGCCAGTGCAGGGCAAAGAGGTTCCTCTGGAATGGACTGAGACATCTGGGGGACTCTTGGAATGGTGGTACGACCATGGAGTTCCTCTCGCCTTTCCTGTTGAGAGTGCCTCCTCTTGAGATGCGACGGGAACGCCGGGAATTCTTTCCCGTTGAAAGCAGGGAGAGGATCCCTCATCTCGAGCTACGAGGGGGAAACGGGGCTCCTCTGGATGTGGGCGGGACCATCGTGCTTCCTCTCTCGTGGAGACGGGTATTGCCGGGGTCCAGCCCCGGTGGATCCAGGGAATTCGAAGGGTGGACGGCGTTGGCGTGGAAAGACTTGTTTATTTATTAATATAAGATTAGATTAAGAAACTGTAGTGCAGTAGGAAGATTAAGTGGAGAAAGAGGGCTGAATAGCTTGGTTTACGCGGAAGACCAATAAAATTCCAGACAAGGAATTTGCACCATCTACGTTGGGCCACCGGTGCCCGCTTGAATATCTAAGGGTGCCTCGCCTTAAGCTCCCTTTCTCGCGGATCTTAATAACCAGGGCAAATAAGTAGACCTGGCGAGCCTCCGCGCCCCAGATGGAAATTCAGCCTGAAATTAAAGTAAAGAGCAGAGGGAAGAAAAGGGAGAGGAAAAGAGAGAGAGAGAGAGACACGGGGGGAGCCAGATTCCCAAGAAACCAGGCCGAGACTAGTCCAAGAAACTGGTCTGAGAATCTGGTCCCGTCCTTTATTGTTCAGAAGGCCTTTTATACTTTTGATAAAACATGGAGATCAATGGGTAACACAAAGTTATGCAGCGTTAGCAGTCCAGACTCTTATCAAAACCAGGCTTTTCTCTCTGCATACCTAATTGTATACACAAGTCTTAGGTAATTTACATCATCTTCCAACCAAAAGGGCCAATTAACATTTTACAGCCTTTTTTCTGATAAGGGTTTGTCAACCACAAGACTTATTTGTGTTGATCTTCCCAAGGTCTGGTGCCACTCTCGGAAAGCACTAAAGAAAGTTACATTCTTAGACAGCAAGGATACAGCAACTTATAACAAGTAGAGGGAGTGCAGTGATTTATAGCAAAAGAGAAGCAATTAACTCAAAAGTCTAGTGTTGCTAACATCAAAAATACTATGTATCTTTTTCTACATCCTGCTTACATTAACATCCTTCCAGGTGCCTAAAAGATAAAGAATAAGGAGGTCTGGCAGCAATCCTTGAGTCAACAGTGAAAACCCTCTACCAATATAATTTTTAACTCTTTAGAAAAGGCTCTGTATCTTTAAGATGCTTTTAAGCTTTGTGCCTCCCGCGGTTGGGGGGCTGTAAGCAATTCACAAGCTGTAAGCTTTGTGCCTCTCGCGGTTGGGGGGCTGTAAGCAATTCACAAGCTGTAAGAGGTCTGGGGAACCTGTTAGGCAGACTAGAGAGCTATCAGAGGGGTTTAACTGAAACATCCCTTTCAAATGCAGAAGACTAAAACCCTGAATTGACTTTTTTCCAGAGAATATCAGAAAAGTGGAAAAGCAGAGCACAAAAGCCGGCAGATTTTTGCTGGGGTACATGCTTAGGAATATCCAGAGGGGTCCCTGAAGTCTGAGCACGCCTTGCGTATGTCAGCTTCCTTCCTCATGACCTTGTCACGGGCGGGATTCCTCACACTGGCTTCCGGCAACTCCCCCTTCTTTATTAGTTTTTTAAAAAAATTAGGTGCAGTTCAGTCGCGAGATTCCGAATGCTCTGCCGAAGAGTCCTGACAACACAAGGAAGCACGATTACAAGGAGCAGGATTATGGCACCCACAGCAGCATAGCTAGAGACAGTAGTCAGAAGAGTTTTTCCAGAAATGAAGTCAGAGAAGGTGTGGAAAAAGTCATTGGCTTCTCCTGTGGCGGTAAAATCTAATCGGGAGTGTTCCAAGGTCTGAATCTGATTATGAAGTTTCCCTAAATCTAAACTAATATCTGAGCTGTTCCAGACACCTAAAATATGATTTTTGACCCTCTCCCATTTAAAATCTGTCTCATTTACTTTCAGGGATGTAACACATATCCACCGGTAATCGGCATGACATGAAAGAGCCAATTTCATTTTCAGACTCTGTAATTCATTCCCAATATGCATTACTGCTTCTTCTAAGGCATCAATCCTTATTTCTAGCTTCCTATCTATAATTTCCTGGGTTGCCAGCGTTAGAGAAACATTTTTGGATACGGTGTCAACATATTGGGCAGTATACACTTGTTGAGACAATGATAATGCCGCCACAGTAACAGAAGTAATTGCGGTTATCAAAGCTGATATTCCCAAAACAAGTAAGCCCACAAACCGTCGTGTTCGCATTAAATCTTGTAGCTGTTGCAGTACAGCTAGGCCATGGTTATCATACCAATACGTGGCTACAGTTACAGGTACCATGAGATAGGGCGGACGTTTTAAAACCATGAAAGAGCAAACTTTATATTGAGGAGTTAAACAGGATGAAAGCATACATTGTTCACAAGACACTACATGGGGTCCACCTGTATAATTCAATTGTATGTTAAGTCTTTCAGAATCATTAGTGAAAAGAAAAACATAAGGAGAGGGTAGACAAGCTAAAATAGAGTAAATAGAGGTATTTTTTGGTCGGATTAAAATAATAGGGGCGGTAGCCGCAAGGGCTCTCCAAATTTCTGGCTGCCAAAAGGTTTTACCTCTAGTTATATAAGACAGCATAGGGGGAACAAATTGGTTATGATGCCGTCTGGTGGCAACTAACGGCCAAGAAATTGAATATTCTTTCCAATTATCCAATCTATTGATAAAGTCATCGTCAGACTCAGGGTCTTGACCTGGATTTGGGTTGCTCCAGTCCTGAATCGCACAATTTCTTCCTCCCGGCATATTGTAATCTACTCTCGAATTATAAATACAAGATTTCCAAATCGGATATCCTGAATGATCATCTATAGTTTTCCAAATAACATCTGAGGGAGCAACATCATCACAATTTGGATATTCTGATGGAGTTTTGAGAGACAAAGACTTATAGGGGCCAAGGACCCCAGGCATACGGGCTCGTAATATCCAAGCAGACCGATCCCCTATAGATGCAAATTTAGAGGTTGGGGAATCTGTCATAACTGCTTTTGTGGAGGCTCCAACGCATCCTGTCTTGGTAAAGAAGTCTCCTGTAAGGCCAGGAGGAAAATTAAAGCAGACAGGAAAATCATCTGCTAGTCCTTTAAAGGTATAATTGAAATTAATAGGGTATTGGTCTTTTGTATAGGAAGTATAAGATCCTCCCAAAAGGCGAGGCTGGTCTGTACTAACTCGTATGGGGTCACTGTTCCAAGTAACAACTTGGAAAGTTGGAGGATCCGGGAGAAACGCCCAATATTTGGTTGGAATGGGAGCAGCGCTTACCTGGCAAGAGAGCAAGGCAAGCATGGCAATAAACACCTTTTCAGGAGAGACTGACGATCCCTGTAGGGTAGCTATCCCCTGTGCCTGGCGACAGAGAGCTTTAATCTGTCCCCAGGTGGGCAAGGAGGCTTGTTGGGTTGACTGAGCTGGGCGTCCTAATGGATTCCTGCGAGGCAAAAAATCAGGGGGTGCAATATCCTGTATCTGAAGTCGTGACATCTGTCCAGTGGGTGGCTCCGATCCGCGCCTATCCGGGATCTCCAATGTCAGCTGTCCTGGGGTCAGCGGCGTTTCCCGTGCTGGCGGAGGGAGCGGGGGAAGAGGGAGTTTCTTCCTTTTTAGAGATCGCGGTGGCGGGGGATTCTGGTATCCGGGGAGCTGAGACATGGCGAATTAGTCTGTCTGGAACCCAAATCGGAGCGTCCGCGTCCTGTGGAAAAACACAAGCATACCCTCGCCCATTGGTTAATAAGGGGTCAGGACCTTTCCATTGTCCGGAAAGAAGGTCCCTCCATTTTACTAATGGTTTTGCATTCAATTGCTCTGGGCACCAATGGCGAAGCATTGCAGTGTTTCCGGATGAATCAGCATTTAAGTTATTTATTACGAAAAGAGCATGTTGCAAAATCTGATGGGGGGAACTATATTTAAATTCCCCTTCTTTTAGTTTTTGAATATGGATTTTCAGTGTTTGATGTGCTCTTTCCACAATGGCTTGTCCTTGTGGGTTATAAGGGATGCCGGTGTTATGTTTAATTTGAAATCTTGTACAGAATTGCTGAAAAGATTTAGAAGTGTAAGCAGGAGCATTATCAGTTTTTAAAGCTTTTGGCAAGCCCAGATAGGAAAAGCATGTAAAAAGATGTTGTATTACATCTTTAACTGCTTCCCCTGTACGAGCAGTGGCAATAATAACATGAGAGAAGGTATCTACAGTTACATGAACAAAAGACAGTTTTCCAAATGAAGAGACATGGGTTACATCCATTTGCCAGAGTGCATTAGGTTTGAGACCGCGAGGGTTAACTCCCAGAGGCAAAGCATTCACGGTAGTAGGACAATGTGAACAAGAACGAACAATCTCTCGGGCAGATTCTCGAGGAATTTGAAACTGGTATCGTAAGGCAGTGGCATTTTGGTGATGAAGTGAGTGAGAAGCTCGAGCTTCTTCAAAAACAGAAGCCACTGAAATCCTGGTTAACGAATCTGCCAATTCATTGAGAGCATTTAAAGGGCCAGGCAGGCCGGAATGAGCCCGAATGTGGCCGATAAAGAACGCCCGATTTCTTTTCCATATTTGCTGCTGCAGTTTAGTTAACAAATGGAAGATAGCAGTTTTGTTTTCAGGCAAAACTGCAGTCTCAATGTGTGGAAACAGCCTGACCACATACTGAGAGTCAGAATAAAGGTTAAATTCTTTCTCCGCAAACATAACAAAGGCCTCAATAACAGCTGTGATTTCAGCCCTTTGAGCTGAAGTTTCTTGTGTTTCCAAAAGTTTTTGATGATCTCTTGTGACTATAGAGGCTCTACCGTTAGCCGATCCATCAGTAAAGACTACCTGAGCATCTGAAATAGGGAACTGTTTACACCGGACAGGAAAAATAACTGGATGGTTAGACATAAAATTTAGTAAAACATGCGAGGGTAAATGATGCAAAATTTGACCACAGTAATTCCCTATGGCAATCTGCCAGTCTTCATCAAACATTAAAAGAGCATCAAGCTGCTCCTTATTATATGGAATTACAATCTCTGATGGCTCTTTACCAAACAATTCAATGCTCCGCTTCCTTCCTTTTAGCATTAATGTGGCAATTAAACCAGGATAAGAAGCCACGACTTTTTTAGCTTGGGTAGGAAGATGGATCCATTCTAAAGGGCCGCGTTGCCACAGAACTCCCGTAGGCGCCGTTGGAGTAGCTAGGCAAAGGAACTGCCACGTCATCGTCAAATCAATTCTTTTTACATAGCTATTTGATAAGGCTGCTTCTACTTTGCCTAGGGCTTCTTGAGCCTCAGCTGTTAATTGTCTTTTTGAGGTTGGATCAGGATCCCCGCGTAAAGTGTTAAAAAGAGGTTTTAATTCGGCAGTGGTTAATTTTAAATATGGTCTAATCCAATTAATATCACCTAAGAGTTTTTGATAATCATTTAAAGTAATAAGATGGTCTTTTCTCAATTGCAGCGGGGTATGAGTCACCGTTTCCGAATTTATGACTCTTCCTAAGTAAGTTATGGGCGGATTGATTTGGAATTTTTCTGGGGCAATTTTTAGGCCTCTGTCTGTCAATGCCTGGGTCAGGTCCTGGAGCACAGTCTGCAGGTGAACTCTATCAGGATGAGCTATTAAAATATCATCCATATAGTGAATCATATACACGTGTTCATATTTAGCCCTAGTATCTTCTAGAGCGGCATTAACAAATTTTTGGCATAAAGTAGGGCTATTTTTCATTCCCTGAGGCAGAACCTTCCACTGAAACCGTAAATAAGGCTGTTTAAGATTTTCTGATGGCAGACTAAAGGCAAATCGCTTTTTATCCTCAGGATTTAAGGGAATAGTGAAAAAACAATCTTGTAAATCAATAACAATTATATTATATCCCTCTGGAACGGCTACTGGGGAAGGGAGCCCAGGCTGTAAGGCCCCCATGTCCTCCATGGTGGCATTAATAGCTCTCAAATCCTGTAAAAGTCGCCATTTACCAGATTTTTTCTTAATGACAAAAATAGGAGTGTTCCAGGGGCTATTGGAGGGCTCAATATGTCCCAATTCTAATTGTTCAAAGATTAATGCTTTAGCTGCCAATAATTTTTCCTTATGCAGAGGCCACTGTTCTACCCACACCGGATCTTGAGATTTCCATGTGATGGGGTCGGCAGCAAAAACAATGGCCTCAATTATAAATTTGGATATCCCAATCCAGCACGTAGCTTGCGAGGAGTTGGGCAAATTGGCTCAATTATTCCTGTCTGTTGTTTACCCAATCCTTTTGATGGATCATAGCCCATCTGCAACATCTGAGAGGTCACTTTATCATCAGGGCTAAAAAGTAACACTCCCATTTGAGATAGCACGTCCCTCCCCCACAGGGTAAGGGGGAGCGAAGGAACGACATAAGGTTGGAAAGTTCCACGGGTATCCTCAAATTGCCAATCTAAAATTTTTGCACTTTTGGCTATTGTGGGGGCTCTTCCTATCCCCACCAAGTTATTTTCAGTAGTATGTGTGGGCCAGGAGCTGGGCCAGTCTTTTCCTGAAATGCAAGAAACATCTGCTCCTGTGTCTAATAACCCCACAATAGACTTGCCATTAATCAGGATAGTCTTCATAGGACGTTTCTGAGTAATTTCTGTTATCCAAAAAACCATATCACTAGACCCAAATCCTTTATCCTGCCTTTCATTTTGAGTAGCTGTGCGCCCAATTGCAGTGTGGTAAGGCAAAAGCAAAAGTTGGGCTATTCTTTGTCCCTGATGTATTTGGAAAGTTTTAGTTGGGGGTGAAATCATTATCTGGATTTCTCCTGTATAATCTGAGTCAATTACTCCAGGGATGATTGTGAGACCTTGCATAGCTAAGGAACTTCTGCCTAGTATAATTCCTACTAAACCTGTTGGTAATGGGCCTTTAACTCCTGTAGGTATTTTTACAGTGGGGCTATCTGGTGTTAATATTGCTGAGGTGGTGGAACTGAGGTCCAGTCCTGCGCTGCCTGGGGTTGCTCTGATGAGTTCTGCGATGGGACGAAGGGAATGAATGGGTTCAGTGAGGCTGCCCCAATTGTTGTCGGGGCCTGAGGCTGGCCCCTCAATCCGTTTCCCGACTGCTGGTCGGGGCCCAAAAAGGCTCCATTTCTATGGAATTGTGACCTACATTCTTTTGCCCAGTGATATCCTTTTTGACAACGAGGGCAGAGAGATCTAGGGAGATTAGTAGGCACAGCCGGGGAGGGAGAATTCGGCAGAGAAGAACCGGCTGCTTTTTGGGGACAAGCTCGCATAAGGTGCCCTTCCCGTCCGCAAGAGAAGCAGGCCTTGGATAAACCAATATTCTGGCCTGGACTACTGGAATGACTCTTTGACGGGTTATTTCTATTTGTAAAAAAGGACTGTACTGCCTGCTGGTAAGAATTTCCCTTTATGGCTGCAGCTATGGCAACGCCCTGCATCATCGCTGGTCCTACATCTGCACATTGCCTGATATAATCTATTATTTCCCCAGTTTTTTTAATAGGACGTAAAATGGCCTGGCAGGTAGAATTAGCATTTTCAAATGCCAGTTGTTTTATCAATATACTAGCTGCCTCAGTGTTGGAAATTACTCTGTTGACTGCCTCTGCAAGTCTTGATATAAAGTCTTCATATGGCTCTTCTGGTTTTTGTTTAACATTTGAGAAGGAAGAGGTAGATTCTTTCCCTTCAGGCAACAAACGCCAAGCCCCAAGGGCGCAGGCGGTTACTTGATCTAAAGTGGTTTTATCTAATCCCATTTGATCTCTAAGTGTTCCAAAATCATTAGTCCCTGCCAACATATTTTTTATAATATATCTTGGGCCATATTTTTGGTTAGCATCAGCCTGTTTTTGGGCTAGATCTTCATATTCAGTTCTCCAAAGTACATATTGACCTCCAGACAGACAAGCTTTAGCGACTGTCTTCCAGTCATGGGGTGTCATCCATCTGCCCGCTAAAGCTTCCACCAATGATACAGTGTACGGGGCTTTAGGCCCATACAAAGCACAAGCCTGTTTGAGTTCTTTAATCATTTTCATTGGAATGGGTTCCCAGTGGGGGGCTGTTCTCCCACCACTTCCACCAAATATTATGGGGAAACAAGCCTCAAGGTGGGGATCAAGTTCATCATCTGGGCTAGAGAAAACTCTTCTTCGGGGAGCTTCTAGTGGAGGCCCCTCACCCTTATAGGGAGGGGGGGGCAAGGGGTGTCCTATGTCACTTTCTTCGTACTTTGGGAATTTTTTATCCGTTCTGTGTTTAGGTCTTACGGATGTTTTATCTGGGGAATCTGGCCTTAAACTCTCAGGTGCATATAATCTGATGGGGGACATTTGTCTTGAGCCTCTGGAAGCAGAAGGCTTAATTAAGGAAATTTCTCTTGAATTTGTGGAAGCAGGTGGTCTGGTTGGGGAAGTTTTTATTAAGCTCTTTGGAGCAGATAATCTAATTGGAGAAGTTTCTCTTAAACTCCTTGGAGCATCTTTATTTAATAAAGACCAGTCCTCATCAGAATGATCTTGACTTACTTCCTCTTCCAAATCTTCCTCATCTGAAAGCTGCTCTTTTTTGTCATCTCTATCTATTACCTTTTCTTGGGCAGTCATTGCAGCTATCATTTGACTCAACTGCCGATAGTTAGGTGTAGCCTCCTTTTCATCACTCTCCTCTTCGATAGATACCTTTTTCTCTGCACTTTCCTCTTTAAGATGTACCTTTTCAGATTCAGGGGCAGGGTCTAGAGCGTCCCTAATTATATTCCATAAGGAAAAGGCGTCAGTAGGCACCTTTTGTGAGCCATGTTCAGCATGGTAAGTTTTTAGTTGTTTTCCTACTCTCTCCCAGGTGTCTAAGTTAACAGTGCCTTCTTCTGGAAACCAGGGACACTGTTCTTGTACAAAGGAAAAAAATGAATGAATATTGGATTTTTTAACTTTAATTCCTCGTTTAGTTAGTAACTGCAAGATTACTCCTGTAAAAAGCTGTCTTTCTTTTGATTCACTGTTACCCATGTCAGAAAATTAAGTCTTATAGAAAAGTCTACCTCAACAAAAAGGTTTTACCTTTGGCGAGGGGGGTTTTGTTTTCAACCCTAAGATAGCAGGTTTCTTTTCAACCTCTAGAGCACCAGGTTTCTCTTAAACCCTTGAACACTTCCCACTCCTCCTCACCCTGTCTATCCTACAGGGGGGTCCGCGGCACCCTGAGTGGGGTCCTAGCCGTCCCGAACACTCAACACTGGGGGAGTACCCGAAAGTACTCCGGGGGGAGTGATTAAGTCACTCCGGGGGGGAGCAACAGAGAGTGCTCCGGGGGGAGCAACAGAGAGTGCTCCGGGGGGAGCTACAGAGAGTGCTCCGGGGGGAGCTTTTGCTCCGAGGAACCTACCTTCGAATAGCCTGTTCCGGGCGCCACTTGCCGGGGTCCAGCCCCGGTGGATCCAGGGAATTCAAAGGGTGGACGGCGTTGGCGTGGAAAGACTTGTTTATTTATTAATATAAGATTAGATTAAGAAACTGTAGTGCAGTAGGAAGATTAAGTGGAGAAAGAGGGCTGAATAGCTTGGTTTACGCGGAAGACCAATAAAATTCCAGACAAGGAATTTGCACCATCTACGTTGGGCCACCGGTGCCCGCTTGAATATCTAAGGGTGCCTCGCCTTAAGCTCCCTTTCTCGCGGATCTTAATAACCAGGGCAAATAAGTAGACCTGGCGAGCCTCCGCGCCCCAGATGGAAATTCAGCCTGAAATTAAAGTAAAGAGCAGAGGGAAGAAAAGGGAGAGAAAAAGAGAGAGAGAGAGAGACACGGGGGGAGCCAGATTCCCAAGAAACCAGGCCGAGACTAGTCCAAGAAACTGGTCTGAGAATCTGGTCCCGTCCTTTATTGTTCAGAAGGCCTTTTATACTTTTGATAAAACATGGAGATCAATGGGTAACACAAAGTTATGCAGCGTTAGCAGTCCAGACTCTTATCAAAACCAGGCTTTTCTCTCTGCATACCTAATTGTATACACAAGTCTTAGGTAATTTACATCATCTTCCAACCAAAAGGGCCAATTAACATTTTACAGCCTTTTTTCTGATAAGGGTTTGTCAACCACAAGACTTATTTGTGTTGATCTTCCCAAGGTCTGGTGCCACTCTCGGAAAGCACTAAAGAAAGTTACATTCTTAGACAGCAAGGATACAGCAACTTATAACAAGTAGAGGGAGTGCAGTGATTTATAGCAAAAGAGAAGCAATTAACTCAAAAGTCTAGTGTTGCTAACATCAAAACTACTATGTATCTTTTTCTACATCCTGCTTACATTAACATCCTTCCAGGTGCCTAAAAGATAAAGAATAAGGAGGTCTGGCAGCAATCCTTGAGTCAACAGTGAAAACCCTCTACCAATATAATTTTTAACTCTTTAGAAAAGGCTCTGTATCTTTAAGATGCTTTTAAGCTTTGTGCCTCCCGCGGTTGGGGGGCTGTAAGCAATTCACAAGCTGTAAGCTTTGTGCCTCTCGCGGTTGGGGGGCTGTAAGCAATTCACAAGCTGTAAGAGGTCTGGGGAACCTGTTAGGCAGACTAGAGAGCTATCAGAGGGGTTTAACTGAAACATCCCTTTCAAATGCAGAAGACTAAAACCCTGAATTGACTTTTTTCCAGAGAATATCAGAAAAGTGGAAAAGCAGAGCACAAAAGCCAGCAGATTTTTGCTGGGGTACATGCTTAGGAATATCCAGAGGGGTCCCTGAAGTCTGAGCACGCCTTGCGTATGTCAGCTTCCTTCCTCATGACCTTGTCACGGGCGGGATTCCTCACACTGGCTTCCGGCAGGGTATGGTGGTGAACTTCTTGAGTTGCAGCAAGGCTGTGAAAGACCCTTTCGAAGTTCCAGAGGTAAGGTGTCATTAGTCTCCAGACGCCTCATCGGAAATAGGCCTCATCTCGCCTGGAAGGGAGAACTTCCTGGATTTTCTCGAGTTGCGGCAGGTGTTCTCGAGTTACGACGGGGACCTCAGGGACCCGCCCTGGTGGCCTCAGGAGAGGCCAGTCCCTATGCGAGTTGCTAGGGGGCCTCTCGGGATTCCTCTCCCGTCGATACCGGGGCCAAAAACCTTGTGTGGAGTCAGGGCCGGAACCGAGGATTCCTCTCAGGGGCTGACATGGATCTTTGGGTACTTCTGGAGTCTCCCCAGGGGAGTCAGGCCTCGTCTCGAGTGGGGGCATGCACGTGCACTTTCCTTCCAGGCTGTAGCAGCAATGTCACGCTACCTGTCGCGTGGATCAAATGATCTGTGGTTTTCCCTCGAGGCTTTCCCACAGGGCTGTCCCACGTGCCACCGTGGTGTGAGTCGATCCTCGGCGTGAAAGATGAGCCAGTGCAGGGCAAAGAGGTTCCTCTGGAATGGACTGAGACATCTGGGGGACTCTTGGAATGGTGGTACGACCATGGAGTTCCTCTCGCCTTTCCTGTTGAGAGTGCCTCCTCTTGAGATGCGACGGGAACGCCGGGAATTTTTTGCCGTTGAAAGCAGGGAAAGGATCCCTCATCTCGAGCTACGAGGGGGAAACGGGGCTCCTCTGGATGTGGGCGGGACCATCGTGCTTCCTCTCGAGTGGAGACGGATATGGCGGTGAACTTCTTGAGTTGCAGCAAGGGTGTGAAAAACCCTTTCGAAGTTCCAGAGGTTAGGTGTCATTAGTCTCCAGAGGCCTCATCGGAAATAGGCCTCATCTCGCCTGGAAGGGAGAACTTCCTGGATTTTCTCGAGTTGCGGCAGGTGTTCTCGAGTTACGACGGGGACCTCAGGGACCCGCCCTGGTGGCCTCAGGAGAGGCCAGTCCCCATGCGAGTTGCTAGGGGGCCTCTCGGGATTCCTCTCCCGTCGATACCGGGGCCAAAATGCTTGTGTGGAGTCAAGGCCGGAACCGAGGATTCCTCTCAGGGGCTGACATGGATCTTTGGGTACTTCTGGAGTCTCCCCAGTGGAGTCAGGCCTCGTCTCGAGTGGGGGCATGCACGTGCGCTTTCCTTCCAGGCTGTAGCAGCAATGTCACGCTTCCCGTCGCTTGGATCAAAGGATCTGTGGTTTTCCCTCGAGGCTTTCCCTCGAGGCTTTCCCACAGGGCTGTCCCACGTGCCACCGTGGTGTGAGTCGATCCTCGGCGTGAAAGATGAGCCAGTGCAGGGCAAAGAGCTTCCCCTGGAATGGACTGAGACATCTGGGGGACTCTTGGAATGGTGGTACGACCATGGAGTTCCTCTCGCCTTTCCTGTTGAGAGTGCCTCCTCTTGAGATGCGACGGGAACGCAGGGAATTCTTTCCCGTTGAAAGCAGGGAAAGGATCCCTCATCTCGAGCTACGAGGGGGAAACGGGGCTCCTTTGGATGTGGTCGGGACCATCGTGCTTCCTCTCGAGTGGAGACGGGTATGGTGGTGAACTTCTTGAGTTGCAGCAAGGGTGTGAAAGACCCTTTCGAAGTTCCAGAGGTTAGGTGTCATTAGTCTCCAGACGCCTCATCGGAAATAGGCCTCATCTCGCCTGGAAGGGAGAACTTCCTGGATTTTCTCGAGTTGCGGCAGGTGTTCTCGAGTTATGACGGGGACCTCAGGGACCGGCCCTGGTGGCCTCAGGAGAGGCCAGTCCCCATGCGAGTTGCTAGGGGGCCTCTCGGGATTCCTCTCCCGTCGATACCGGGGCCAAAAAGCTTGTGTGGAGTCAGGGCCGGAACCGAGGATTCCTCTCAGGGGCTGACATGGATCTTTGGGTAATTCTGGAGTCTCCCCAGGGGAGTCAGGCCTCGTCTCGAGTGGGGGCATGCACGTGCGCTTTCCTTCCAGGCTGTAGCAGCAATGTCACGCTTCCTGTCGCGTGGATCAAAGGATCTGTGGTTTTTCCTCGAGGCTTTCCCTCGAGGCTTTCCCACAGGGCTGTCCCACGTGCCACCGTGTTGTGAGTCGATCCTCGGCGTGAAAGATGAGCCAGTGCAGGGCAAAGAGGTTCCTCTGGAATGGACTGAGACATCTGGGGGACTCTTGGAATGGTGGTACGACCATGGAGTTCCTCTCGCCTTTCCTGTTGAGAGTGCCTCCTCTTGAGATGCGACGGGAACGCCGGGAATTCTTTCCCGTTGAAACCAGGGAAAGGATCCCTCATCTCGAGCTACGAGGGGGAAACGGGGCTCCTCTGGATGTGGGCGGGACCATCGTGCTTCCTCTCGAGTGGAGACGGGTATGGCGGTGAACTTCTTGAGTTGCATCAAGGGTGTGAAAGACCCTTTCGAAGTTCCAGAGGTTTGGTGTCATTAGTCTCCAGAGGCCTCATCGGAAATAGGCCTCATCTCGCCTGGAAGGGAGAACTTCCTGGATTTTCTCGAGTTGCGGCAGGTGTTCTCGAGTTACGACGGGGACCTCAGGGACCCGCCCTGGTGGCCTCAGGAGAGGCCAGTCCCCATGCGAGTTGCTAGGGGGCCTCTCGGGATTACTCTCCCGTCGATACCGGGGCCAAAAAGCTTGTGTGAAGTCAGGGCCGGAACCGAGGATTCTTCTCAGGGGCTGACATGGATCTTTGGGTACTTCTGGAGTCTCCCCAGGGGAGTCAGGCCTCGTCTCGAGTGGGGGCATGCATGTGCACTTTCCTTCCAGGCTGTTCCAGCAATGTCATGCTTCCCGTCGCGTGGATCAAAGGATCTGTGGTTTTCCCTCGAGGCTTTCCCTCGAGGCTTTCCCACAGGGCTGTCCCACGTGCCACCGTGTTGTGAGTCGATCCTCGGCGTGAAAGATGAGCCAGTGCAGGGGAAAGAGGTTCCTCTGAAATGGACTGAGACATCTGGGGGACTCTTGGAATGGTGGTACGACCATGGAGTTCCTCTCGCCTTTCCTGTTGAGAGTGCCTCCTCTTGAGATGCGACGGGAACGCCGGGAATTCTTTCCCGTTGAAAGCAGGGAAAGGATCCCTCATCTCGAGCTACGAGGGGGAAACGGGGCTCCTCTGGATGTGGGCGGGACCATCGTGCTTCCTCTCGAGTGGAGACGGGTATGGCGGTGAACTTCTTGAGTTGCACCAAGGGTGTGAAAGACCCTTTCGAAGTTCAAGAGGTTTGGTGTCATTAGTCTCCAGAGGCCTCATCGGAAATAGGCCTCATCTCGCCTGGAAGGGAGAACTTCCTGGATTTTCTCGAGTTGCGGCAGGTGTTCTCGAGTTACGACGGGGACCTCAGGGACCCGCCCTGGTGGCCTCAGGAGAGGCCAGTCCCCATGCGAGTTGCTAGGGGGCCTCTCGGGATTCCTCTCCCGTCGATACCGGGGCCAAAAACCTTGTGTGGAGTCAGGGCCGGAACCGAGGATTCCTCTCAGGGGCTGACATGGATCTTTGGGTACTTCTGGAGTCTCCCCAGTGGAGTCAGACCTCGTCTCGAGTGGGGGCATGCACGTGCGCTTTCCTTCCAGGCTGTAGCAGCAATGTCACGCTTCCCGTCGCGTGGATCAAAGGATCTGTGGTTTTCCCTCGAGGCTTTCCCTCGAGGCTTTCCCACAGGGCTGTCCCACGTGCCACCGTGGTGTGAGTCGATCCTCGGCGTGAAAGATGAGCCAGTGCAGGGCAAAGAGGTTCCTCTGGAATGGACTGAGACATCTGGGGGACTCTTGGAATGGTGGTACGACCATGGAGATCCTCTCGCCTTTCCTGTTGAGAGTGCCTCCTCTTGAGATGCGACGGGAACGCCGGGAATTCTTTCCCGTTGAAAGCAGGGAAAGGATCCCTCATCTCGAGCACCGAGGGGAAAACGGGGCTCCTCTGGATGTGGGCGGGACCATCGTGCTTCCTCTCGAGTGGAGACGGGTATGGCGGAGAACTTCTTGAGTTGCAGCAAGGGTGTGAAAGACCCTTTCAAAGTTCCAGAGGTTAGGTGTCATTAGTCTCCAGACGCCTCATCGGAAATAGGCCTCATCTCGCCTGGAAGGGAGAACTTCCTGGATTTTCTCGAGTTGCGGCAGGTGTTCTTAAGTTACGACGGGGAACTCAGGGACCCGCCCTGGTGGCCTCAGGAGAGGCCAGTCCCCATGCGAGTTGCTAGGGGGCCTCTCGGGATTCCTCTCCCGTCGATACCGGGGCCAAAAACCTTGAGTGGAGTCAGGGCCGGAACCGAGGATTCCTCTCAGGGGCTGACATGGATCTTTGGGTACTTCTGGAGTCTCCCCAGGGGAGTCAGGCCTCGTCTCGAGTGGGGGCATGCACGTGCGCTTTCCTTCCAGGCTGTAGCAGCAATGTCACGCTTCCCGTCACGTGGATCAAAGGATCTGTGGTTTTCCCTCGAGGCTTTCCCTCGAGGCTTTCCCACAGGGCTGTCCCACGTGCCACCGTGGTGTGAGTCGATCCTCGGCGTGAAAGATGAGCCAGTGCAGGGCAAAGAGTTTCCTCTGGAATGGACTGAGACATCTGGGGGACTCTTGGAATGGTGGTACGACCATGGAGTTCCTCTCGCCTTTCCTGTTGAGAGTGCCTCCTCTTGAGATGCGACGGGAACGCCGGGAATTCTTTCCCGTTGAAAGCAGGGAAAGGATCCCTCATCTCGAGCTACGAGGGGGAAACGGGGCTCCTCTGGATGTGGGCGGGACCATCGTGCTTCCTCTCGAGTGGAGACGGGTATGGCGGTGAACTTCTTGAGTTGCAGCAAGGGTGTGAAAGACCCTTTCGAAGTTCCAGAGGTTAGGTGTCATTAGTCTCCAGACGCCTCATCGGAAATAGGCCTCATCTCGCCTGGAAGGGAGAACTTCCTGGATTTTCTCGAGTTGCGGCAGGTGTTCTCGAGTTACGACGGGGACCTCAGGGACCCGCCCTGGTGGCCTCAGGAGAGGCCAGTCCCCATGCGAGTTGCTAGGGGGCCTCTCGGGATTCCTCTCCCGTCGATACCGGGGCCAAAAAGCTTGTGTGAAGTCAGGGCCGGAACCGAGGATTCTTCTCAGGGGCTGACATGGATCTTTGGGTACTTCTGGAGTCTCCCCAGGGGAGTCAGCCCTCGTCTCGAGTGGGGGCATGCATGTGCACTTTCCTTCCAGGCTGTTCCAGCAATGTCATGCTTCCCGTCGCGTGGATCAAAGGATCTGTGGTTTTCCCTCGAGGCTTTCCCTCGAGGCTTTCCCACAGGGCTGTCCCACGTGCCACCGTGTTGTGAGTCGATCCTCGGCGTGAAAGATGAGCCAGTGCAGGGGAAAGAGGTTCCTCTGAAATGGACTGAGACATCTGGGGGACTCTTGGAATGGTGGTACGACCATGGAGTTCCTCTCGCCTTTCCTGTTGAGAGTGCCTCCTCTTGAGATGCGACGGGAACGCCGGGAATTCTTTCCCGTTGAAAGCAGGGAAAGGATCCCTCATCTCGAGCTACGAGGGGGAAACGGGGCTCCTCTGGATGTGGGCGGGACCATCGTGCTTCCTCTCGAGTGGAGACGGGTATGGCGGTGAACTTCTTGAGTTGCACCAAGGGTGTGAAAGACCCTTTCGAAGTTCAAGAGGTTTGGTGTCATTAGTCTCCAGAGGCCTCATCGGAAATAGGCCTCATCTCGCCTGGAAGGGAGAACTTCCTGGATTTTCTCGAGTTGCGGCAGGTGTTCTCGAGTTACGACGGGGACCTCAGGGACCCGCCCTGGTGGCCTCAGGAGAGGCCAGTCCCCATGCGAGTTGCTAGGGGGCCTCTCGGGATTCCTCTCCCGTCGATACCGGGGCCAAAAACCTTGTGTGGAGTCAGGGCCGGAACCGAGGATTCCTCTCAGGGGCTGACATGGATCTTTGGGTACTTCTGGAGTCTCCCCAGTGGAGTCAGACCTCGTCTCGAGTGGGGGCATGCACGTGCGCTTTCCTTCCAGGCTGTAGCAGCAATGTCACGCTTCCCGTCGCGTGGATCAAAGGATCTGTGGTTTTCCCTCGAGGCTTTCCCTCGAGGCTTTCCCACAGGGCTGTCCCACGTGCCACCGTGGTGTGAGTCGATCCTCGGCGTGAAAGATGAGCCAGTGCAGGGCAAAGAGGTTCCTCTGGAATGGACTGAGACATCTGGGGGACTCTTGGAATGGTGGTACGACCATGGAGATCCTCTCGCCTTTCCTGTTGAGAGTGCCTCCTCTTGAGATGCGACGGGAACGCCGGGAATTCTTTCCCGTTGAAAGCAGGGAAAGGATCCCTCATCTCGAGCACCGAGGGGAAAACGGGGCTCCTCTGGATGTGGGCGGGACCATCGTGCTTCCTCTCGAGTGGAGACGGGTATGGCGGAGAACTTCTTGAGTTGCAGCAAGGGTGTGAAAGACCCTTTCAAAGTTCCAGAGGTTAGGTGTCATTAGTCTCCAGACGCCTCATCGGAAATAGGCCTCATCTCGCCTGGAAGGGAGAACTTCCTGGATTTTCTCGAGTTGCGGCAGGTGTTCTTAAGTTACGACGGGGAACTCAGGGACCCGCCCTGGTGGCCTCAGGAGAGGCCAGTCCCCATGCGAGTTGCTAGGGGGCCTCTCGGGATTCCTCTCCCGTCGATACCGGGGCCAAAAACCTTGAGTGGAGTCAGGGCCGGAACCGAGGATTCCTCTCAGGGGCTGACATGGATCTTTGGGTACTTCTGGAGTCTCCCCAGGGGAGTCAGGCCTCGTCTCGAGTGGGGGCATGCACGTGCGCTTTCCTTCCAGGCTGTAGCAGCAATGTCACGCTTCCCGTCACGTGGATCAAAGGATCTGTGGTTTTCCCTCGAGGCTTTCCCTCGAGGCTTTCCCACAGGGCTGTCCCACGTGCCACCGTGGTGTGAGTCGATCCTCGGCGTGAAAGATGAGCCAGTGCAGGGCAAAGAGTTTCCTCTGGAATGGACTGAGACATCTGGGGGACTCTTGGAATGGTGGTACGACCATGGAGTTCCTCTCGCCTTTCCTGTTGAGAGTGCCTCCTCTTGAGATGCGACGGGAACGCCGGGAATTCTTTCCCGTTGAAAGCAGGGAAAGGATCCCTCATCTCGAGCTACGAGGGGGAAACGGGGCTCCTCTGGATGTGGGCGGGACCATCGTGCTTCCTCTCGAGTGGAGACGGGTATGGCGGTGAACTTCTTGAGTTGCAGCAAGGGTGTGAAAGACCCTTTCGAAGTTCCAGAGGTTAGGTGTCATTAGTCTCCAGACGCCTCATCGGAAATAGGCCTCATCTCGCCTGGAAGGGAGAACTTCCTGGATTTTCTCGAGTTGCGGCAGGTGTTCTTGAGTTACGACGGGGACCTCAGGGACCCGCCCTGGTGGCCTCAGGAGAGGCCAGTCCCCATGCGAGTTGCTAGGGGGCCTCTCGGTATTCCTCTCCCGTCGATACCGGGGCCAAAAACCTTGTGTGGAGTCAGGGCCGGAACCGAGGATTCCTCTCAGGGGCTGACATGGATCTTTTGGTACTTCTGGAGTCTCCCCAGGGGAGTCAGGCCTCGTCTCGAGTGGGGGCATGCACGTGCACTTTCCTTCCAGGCTGTAGCAGCAATGTCACGCTTCCCGTCGCGTGGATCAAAGGATCTGTGGTTTTCCCTCGAGGCTTTCCCACAGGGCTGTCCCACGTGCCACCGTGGTGTGAGTCGATCCTCGGCGTGAAAGATGAGCCAGTGCAGGGCAAAGAGGTTCCTCTGGAATGGACTGAGATATCTGGGGGACTCTTGGAATGGTGGTACGACCATGGAGTTCCTCTCGCCTTTCCTGTTGAGAGTGCCTCCTCTTGAGATGCGACAGGAAGGCCGGGAATTCTTTCCCGTTGAAAGCAGGGAAAGGATCCCTCATCTCGAGCTACGAGGGGGAAACGGGGCTCCTCTGGATGTGGGCGGGACCATCGTGCTTCCTCTCTAGTGGAGACGGGTATGGCGGTGAACTTCTTGAGTTGCAGCAAGGGTGTGAAAGACCCTTTCGAAGTTCCAGAGGTTAGGTGTCATTAGTCTCCAGAGGCCTCATCGGAAATAGGCCTCATCTCGACTGGAAGGGAGAACTTCCTGGATTTTCTCGAGTTGCGGCAGGTGTTCTCGAGTTACGACGGGGACCTCAGGGACCCGCCCTGGTGGCCTCAGGAGAGGCCAGTCCCTAGGCGAGTTGCTAGGGGGCCTCTCGGGATTCCTCTCCCGTCGATACCGGGGCCAAAAACCTTGTGTGGAGTCAGGGCCGGAACCGAGGATTCCTCTCAGGGGCTGACATGGTTCTTTGGGTACTTCTGGAGTCTCCCCAGGGGAGTCAGGCCTCGTCTCGAGTGGGGGCATGCACGTGCACTTTCCTTCCAGGCTGTAGCAGCAATGTCACACTTCCCGTCGCGTGGATCAAAGGATCTGTGGTTTTCCCTCGAGGCTTTCCCTCGAGGCTTTCCCACAGGGCTGTCCCACGTGCCACCGTGGTGTGAGTCAATCCTGGGCGTGAAAGATGAGCCAGTGCAGGGCAAAGAGGTTCCTCTGGAATGGACTGAGACATCTGGGGGACTCTTGGAATGGTGGTACGACCATGGAGTTCCTCTCGCCTTTCCTGTTGAGAGTGCCTCCTCTTGAGATGCGACGGGAACGCCGGGAATTCTTTCCCGTTGAAAGCAGGGAAAGGATCCCTCATCTCGAGCTACGAGGGGGAAACGGGGCTCCTCTGGATGTGGGCGGGACCATCGTGCTTCCTCTCGAGTGGAGACGGGTATGGCGGTGAACTTCTTGAGTTGCAGCAAGGGTGTGAAAGACCCTTTCGAAGTTCCAGAGGTTAGGTGTCATTAGTCTCCAGACGCCTCATCGGAAATAGGCCTCATCTCGCCTGGAAGGGAGAACTTCCTGGATTTTCTCGAGATGCGGCAGGTGTTCTCGAGTTACGACGGGGACCTCAGGGACCCGCCCTGGTGGCCTCAGGAGAGGCCAGTCCCCATGCGAGTTGCTAGGGGGCCTCTCGGGATTCCTCTCCCGTCGATACCGGGGCCAAAAACCTTGTGTGGAGTCAGGGCCGGAACCGAGGATTCCTCTCAGGGGCTGACATGGATCTTTGGGTACTTCTGGAGTCTCCCCAGGGGAGTCAGGCCTCGTCTCGAGTGGGGGCATGCACGTGCGCTTTCCTTCCAGGCTGTAGCAGCAATGTCACGCTTCCCGTCGCGTGGATCAAAGGATCTGTGGTTTTCCCTCGAGGCTTTCCCTCGAGGCTTTCCCACAGGGCTGTCCCACGTGCCACCGTGGTGTGATTCAATCCTGGGCGTGAAAGATGAGCCAGTGCAGGGCAAAGAGGTTCCTCTGGAATGGACTGAGACATCTGGGGGACTCTTGGAATGGTGGTACGACCATGGAGTTCCTCTCGCCTTTCCTGTTGAGAGTGCCTCCTCTTGAGATGCGACGGGAACGCCGGGAATTCTTTCCCGTTTAAAGCATGGAAAGGATCCCTCATCTCGAGCTACGAGGGGGAAACGGGGCTCCTCTGGATGTGGGCGGGACCATCCTGCTTCCTCTCTAGTGGAGACGGGTATGGTGGTGAACTTCTTGAGTTGCAGCAAGGCTGTGAAAGACCCTTTCGAAGTTCCAGAGGTAAGGTGTCATTAGTCTCCAGACGCCTCATCGGAAATAGGCCTCATTTCGCCTGGAAGGGAGAACTTCCTGGATTTTCTCCAGTTGCGGCAGGTGTTCTCGAGTTACGACGGGGACCTCAGGGACCCGCCCTGGTGGCCTCAGGAGAGGCCAGTCCATATGCGAGTTGCTAGGGGGCCTCTCGGGATTCCTCTCCCGTCGATACCGGGGCCAAAAACCTTGTGTGGAGTCAGGGCCGGAACCGAGGATTCCTCTCAGGGGCTGACATGGATCTTTGGGTACTTCTGGAGTCTCCCCAGGGGAGTCAGGCCTCGTCTCGAGTGGGGGCATGCACGTGCACTTTCCTTCCAGGCTGTAGCAGCAATGTCACGCTTCCCGTCGCGTGGATCAAATGATGTGTGGTTTTCCCTCGAGGCTTTCCCACAGGGCTGTCCCACGTGCCACCGTGGTGTGAGTCGATCCTCGGCGTGAAAGATGAGCCAGTGCAGGGCAAAGAGGTTCCTCTGGAATGGACTGAGACATCTGGGGGACTCTTGGAATGGTGGTACGACCATGGAGTTCCTCTCGCCTTTCCTGTTGAGAGTGCCTCCTCTTGAGATGCGACGGGAACGCCGGGAATTTTTTGTCGTTGAAAGCAGGGAAAGGATCCCTCATCTCGAGCTACGAGGGGGAAACGGGGCTCCTCTGGATGTGGGCGGGACCATCGTGCTTTCTCTCGAGTGGAGACGGGTATGGCGGTGAACTTCTTGAGTTGCAGCAAGGGTGTGAAAGACCCTTTCGAAGTTCCAGAGGTTAGGTGTCATTAGTCTCCAGACGCCTCATCGGAAATAGGCCTCATCTCGCCTGGAAGGGAGAACTTCCTTGATTTTCTCGAGTTGCGGCAGGTGTTCTCGAGTTACGACGGGGACCTCAGGGACCCGCCCTGTTGGCCTCAGGAGAGGCCAGTCCCTATGCGTGTTACTAGGGGGCCCCTCGGGATTCCTCTCCCGTCGATACCGGGGTCAAAAACCTTGTGTGGAGTCAGGGCCGGAACCGAGGATTCCTCTCAGGGACTGATATGTATCTTTGGGTACTTCTGGAGTCTCGCCAGGGGAGACAGGCCTCGTCTCGTGTGGGGGCATGCACGTGCACTTTCCTTCCAGGCTGTAGCAGCAATGTCACGCTTCCCGTCGCGTGGATCAAAGGATCTGCGGTTTTCGCTCAAGGCTTTCCCTCGAGGCTTTCCCACAGGGCTGTCCCACGTGCCACCGTGTTGTGAGTCGATCCTCGGCGTGAAAGATGAGCCAGTGCAGGGCAAAGAGGTTCCTCTGGAATGGACTGAGACATCTGGGGGACTCTTGGAATGGTGGTACGACCATGGAGTTCCTCTCGCCTTTCCTGTTGAGAGTGCCTCCTCTTGAGATGCGACGGGAACGCCGGGAATTCTTACCCGTTGAAAGCAGGGAAATGATCCCTCATCTCGAGCTACGAGGGGGAAACGGGGCTCCTCTGGATGTGGGCGGGACCATCGTGCTTCCTCTCGAGTGGAGACGGGTATGGCGGTGAACTTCTTGAGTTGCAGCAAGGGTGTGAAAGACCCTTTCGAAGTTCCAGAGGTTTGGTGTCATTAGTCTCCAGAGGCCTCATCGGAAATAGGCCTCATCTCGCCTGGAAGGGAGAACTTCCTGGATTTTCTCGAGTTGCGGCAGGTGTTCTCGAGTTATGACGGGGACCTCAGGGACCCGCCCTGGTGGCCTCAGGAGAGGCCAGTCCCCAAGCGAGTTGCTAGGGGGCCTCTCGGGATTCCTCTCCCGTCGATACCGGGGCCAAAAAGCTTGTGTGGAGTCAGGGCCGGAACCGAGGATTCCTCTCAGGGGCTGACATGGAACTTTGGGTACTTCTGGAGTCTCCCCAGGGGAGTCAGGCCTCGTCTCGAGTGGGGGCATGCACGTGCGCTTTCCTTCCAGGCTGTAGCAGCAATGTCACGCTTCCCGTCGCGTGGATCAAAGGATCTGTAGTTTTCCCTCGAGGCTTTCCCTCGAGGCTTTCCCACAGGGCTGTCCCACGTGCCACCGTGGTGTGAGTCGATCCTCGGCGTGAAAGATGAGCCAGTGCAGGGCAAAGTGGTTCCTCTGGAATGGACTGAGACATCTGGGGGACTCTTGGAATGGTGGTACGACCATGGAGTTCCTCTCGCCTTTCCTGTTGAGAGTGCCTCCTCTTGAGATGCGACGGGAACGCCGGGAATTCTTTCCCGTTGAAAGCAGGGAAAGGATCCCTCATCTCGAGCTACGAGGGGGAAACGGGGCTCCTCTGGATGTGGGCGGGACCATCGTTCTTCCTCTCGAGTGGAGACGGGTATGGCGGTGAACTTCTTGAGTTGCAGCAAGGGTGTGAAAGACCCTTTCGAAGTTCCAGAGGTTTGGTGTCATTAGTCTCCAGAGGCCTCATCGGAAATAGGCCTCATCTCGCCTGGAAGGGAGAACTTCCTGGATTTTCTCGAGTTGCGGCAGGTGTTCTCGAGTTACGACGGGGACCTCAGGGACCCGCCCTGGTGGCCTCAGGAGAGGCCAGTCCCCATGCGAGTTGCTAGGGGGCCTCTCGGGATTCCTCTCCCGTCGATACCGGGGCCAAAAAGCTTGTGTGGAGTCAGGGCCGGAACCGAGGATTCCTCTCAGGGGCTGACATGGATCTTTGGGTACTTCTGGAGTCTCCCCAGGGGAGTCAGGCCTCGTCTCGAGTGGGGGCATGCACGTGCGCTTTCCTTCCAGGCTGTAGCAGCAATGTCACGCTTCCCGTCGCGTGGATCAAAGGATCTGTGGTTTTCCCTCGAGGCTTTCCCTCGAGGCTTTCCCACAGGGCTGTCCCACGTGCCACCGTGTTGTGAGTCGATCCTCGGCGTGAAAGATGAGCCAGTGCAGGGCAAAGAGTTTCCTCTGGAATGGACTGAGACATCTGGGGGACTCTTGGAATGGTGGTACGACCATGGAGTTCCTCTCGCCTTTCCTGTTGAGAGAGCCTCCTCTTGAGATGCGACGGGAACGCCGGGAATTCTTTCCCGTTGAAACCAGGGAAAGGATCCCTCATCTCGAGCTACGAGGGGGAAACGGGGCTCCTCTGGATGTGGGCGGGACCATCGTGCTTCCTCTCGAGTGGAGACGGGTATGGCGGTGAACTTCTTGAGTTGCAGCAAGGGTGTGAAAGACCCTTTCGAAGTTCCAGAGGTTTGGTGTCATTAGTCTCCAGAGGCCTCATCGGAAATAGGCCTCATCTCGCCTGGAAGGGAGAACTTCCTGGATTTTCTCGAGTTGCGGCAGGTGTTCTCGAATTACGACGGGGACCTCAGGGACCCGCCCTGGTGGCCTCCGGAGAGGCCAGTCCCCATGCGAGTTGCTAGGGGGCCTCTCGGGATTCCTCTCCCGTCGATACCGGGGCCAAAAACCTTGTGTGGAGTCAGGGCCGGAACCGAGGATTCCTCTCAGGGGCTGACATGGATCTTTGGGTACTTCTGGAGTCACCCCAGTGGAGTCAGGCCTCGTCTCGAGTAGGGGCATGCACGTGCGCTTTCCTTTCAGGCTGTAGCAGCAATGTCATGCTTCCCGTCACGTGGATCAAAGGATTTGTGGTTTTCCCTCGAGGCTTTCCCTCGAGGCTTTCCCACAGGGCTGTCCCACGTGCCACCGTGGTGTGAGTCGATCCTCGGCGTGAAAGAAGAGCCAGTGCAGGGCAAAGAGGTTCCTCTGGAATGGACTGAGACATCTGGGGGACTCTTGGAATGGTGGTACGACCATGGAGTTCCTCTCGCCTTTCCTGTTGAGAGTGCCTCCTCTTGAGATGCGACGGGAACGCCGGGAATTCTTTCCCGTTGAAAGCAGGGAAAAGATCCCTCATCTCGAGCTACGAGGGGGAAACGGGGCTCCTCTGGATGTGGGCGGGACCATCGTGCTTCCTCTCTAGTGGAGACGGGTATGGCGGTGAACTTCTTGAGTTGCAGCAAGGGAGTGAAAGACCCTTTCGAAGTTCCAGAGGTTAGGTGTCATTAGTCTCCAGAGGCCTCATCGGAAATAGGCCTCATCTCGCCTGGAAGGGAGAACTTCCTGGATTTTCTCGAGTTGCGGCAGGTGTTCTCGAGTTACGACGAGGACCTCATGGACCCGCCCTGGTGGCCTCAGGAGAGGCCAGTCCCTAGGCGAGTTGCTAGGGGGCCTCTCGGGATTCCTCTCCCGTTGATACCTGGGCCAAAAACCTTGTGTGGAGTCAAGGCCGGAACCGAGGATTCCTCTCAGGGGCTGACATGGATCTTTGGGTACTTGTGGAGTCTCCCCAGGGGAGTCAGGCCACGTCTCGAGTGGGGGCATGCACGTGCGCTTTCCTTCCAGGCTGTAGCAGCAATGTCACGCTTCCCGTCGCGTGGATCAAAGGATCTGTGGTTTTCCCTCGAGGCTTTCCCACAGGGCTGTCCCACGTGCCACCGTGGTGTGAGTCGATACTCGGCGTGAAAGATGAGCCAGTGCAGGGCAAAGAGGTTCCTCTGGAATGGACTGAGACATCTGGGGGACTCTTGGAATGGTGGTACGACCATGGAGTTCCTCTCGCCTTTCCTGTTGAGAGTGCCTCCTCTTGAGATGCGACGGGAACGCCGGGAATTTTTTGCCGTTGAAAGCAGGGAAAGGATCCCTCATCTCGAGCTACGAGGGGGAAACGGGGCTCCTCTGGATGTGGGCGGGACCATCGTGCTTCCTCTCGAGTGGAGACGGATATGGCGGTGAACTTCTTGAGTTGCAGCAAAGGTGTGAAAGACCCTTTCGAAGTTCCAGAGGTTAGGTGTCATTAGTCTCCAGAGGCCTCATCGGAAATAGGCCTCATCTCGCCTGGAAGGGAGAACTTCCTGGATTTTCTCGAGTTGCGGCAGGTGTTCTCGAGTTACGACGGGGACCTCAGGGACCCGCCCTGGTGGCCTCAGGAGAGGCCAGTCCCCATGCGAGTTGCTAGGGAGCCTCTCGGGATTCCTCTCCCGTCGATACCGGGGCCAAAAAGCTTGTGTGGAGTCAAGGCCGGAACCGAGGATTCCTCTCAGGGGCTGACATGGATCTTTGGGTACTTCTGGAGTCTCCCCAGGGGAGTCAGGCCTCGTCTCGAGTGGGGGCATGCACGTGCGCTTTCCTTCCAGGCTGTAGCAGCAATGTCACGCTTCCCGTCGCGTGGATCAAAGGATCTGTGGTTTTCCCTCGAGGCTTTCCCTCGAGGCTTTCCCACAGGGCTGTCCCACGTGCCACCGTGTTGTGAGTCGATCCTCGGCGTGAAAGATGAGCCAGTGCAGGGCAAAGAGGTTCCTCTGGAATGGACTGAGACATCTGGGGGACTCTTGGAATGGTGGTACGACCATGGAGTTCCTCTCGCCTTTCCTGTTGAGAGTGCCTCCTCTTGAGATGCGACGGGAACGCCGGGAATTCTTTCCCGTTGAAAGCAGGGAAAGGATCCCTCATCTCGAGCTACGAGGGGGAAACGGTGCTCCTCTGAATGTGGGCGGGACCATCGTGCTTCCTCTCGAGTGGAGACGGGTATGGCGGTGAACTTCTTGAGTTGCAGCAAGGTGTGAAAGACCCTTTCGAAGTTCCAGAGGTTTGGTGTCATTAGTCTCCAGAGGCCTCATCGGAAATAGGCCTCATCTCGCCTGGAAGGGAGAACTTCCTGGATTTTCTCGAGTTGCGGCAGGTGTTCTCGAATTACGATGGGGACCTCAGGGACCCGCCCTGGTGGCCTCCGGAGAGGCCAGTCCCCATGCGAGTTGCTAGGGGGCCTCTCGGGATTCCTCTCCCGTCGATACCGAGGCCAAAAACCTTGTGTGGAGTCAGGGCCGGAACCGAGGATTCCTCTCAGGGGCTGACATGGATCTTTGGGTACTTCTGGAGTCTCCCCAGTGGAGTCAGGCCTCGTCTCGAGTGGCGGCATGCACGTGCGCTTTCCTTCCAGGCTGTAGCAGCAATGTCACGCTTCCCGTCGCTTGGATCAAAGGATCTGTGGTTTTCCCTCGAGGCTTTCCCTCAAGGCTTTCCCACAGGGCTGTCCCACGTGCCACCGTGGTGTGAGTCGATCCTGGGCGTGAAAGATGAGCCAGTGCAGGGCAAAGAGGTTCCTCTGAAATGGACTGAGACATCTGGGGGACTCTTGGAATGGTGGTACGACCATGGAGTTCCTCTCGCCTTTCCTGTTGAGAGTGCCTCCTCTTGAGATGCGACGGGAACGCCGGGAATTCTTTCCCGTTGAAAGCAGGGAAAGGATCCCTCATCTCGAACTACGAGGGGGAAACGGGGCTCCTCTGGATGTGGGCGGGACCATCGTGCTTCCTCTCTAGTGGAGACGGGTATGGCGGTGAACTTCTTGAGTTGCACCAAGGGTGTGAAAGACCCTTTCGAAGTTCAAGAGGTTTGGTGTCATTAGTCTCCAGAGGCCTCATCGGAAATAGGACTCATCTCGCCTGGAAGGGAGAACTTCCTGGATTTTCTCGAGTGGCGGCAGGTGTTCTCGAGTTACGACGGGGACCTCAGGGACCCGCCCTGTTGGCCTTCGGAGAGGCCAGTCCCCATGCGAGTTGCTAGGGGGCCTCTCGGGATTCCTCTCCCGTCGATACCGGGGCCAAAAACCTTGAGTGGAGTCAGGGCCGGAACCGAGGATTCCTCTCAGGGGCTGACATGGATCTTTGGGTACTTCTGGAGTCTCCCCAGGGGAGTCAGGCCTCGTCTCGAGTGGGGGCATGCACGTGCGCTTTCCTTCCAGGCTGTAGCAGCAATGTCACGCTTCCCGTCGCGTGGATCAAAGGATCTGTGGTTTTCCCTCGAGGCTTTCCCTCGAGGCTTTCCCACAGGGCTGTCCCACGTGCCACCGTGGTGTGAGTCGATCCTCGGCGTGAAAGATGAGCCAGTGCAGGGCAAAGAGGTTCCTCTGGAATGGACTGAGACATCTGCGGGACTCTTGGAATGGTGGTACGACCATGGAGTTCCTCTCGCCTTTCCTGTTGAGAGTGCCTCCTCTTGAGATGCGACGGGAACGCCGGGAATTCTTTCCCGTTGAAAGCAGGGAAAGGATCCCTCATCTCGAGCTACGAGGGGGAAACGGGGCTCCTCTGGATGTGGGCGGGACCATCGTGCTTCCTCTCGAGTGGAAACGGGTATGGCGGTGAACTTCTTGAGTTGCAGCAAGGGTGTGAAAGACCCTTTCGAAGTTCCAGAGGTTAGGTGTCATTAGTCTCCAGACGCCTCATCGGAAATAGGCCTCATCTCGCCTGGAAGGGAGAACTTCCTGGATTTTCTCGAGTTGCGGCAGGTGTTCTCGAGTTACGACGGGGACCTCAGGGACCCGCCCTGGTGGCCTCAGGAGAGGCCAGTCCCCATGCGAGTTGCTAGGGGGCCTCTCGGTATTCCTCTCCCGTCGATACCGGGGCCAAAAAGCTTGTGTGGAGTCAGGGCCGGAACCGAGGATTCCTCTCAGGGGCTGACATGGATCTTTGGGTACTTCTGGAGTCTCCCCAGGGGAGTCAGGCCTCGTCTCGAGTGGGGGCATGCACGTGCACTTTCCTTCCAGGCTGTAGCAGCAATGTCACGCTTCCCGTCGCGTGGATCAAAGGATCTGTGGTTTTCCCTCGAGGCTTTCCCTCGAGGCTTTCCCACAGGGCTGTCCCACGTGCCACCGTGGTGTGAGTCAATCCTGGGCGTGAAGGATGAGCCAGTGCAGGGCAAAGAGGTTCCTCTGGAATGGACTGAGACATCTGGGGGACTCTTGGAATGGTGGTACGACCATGGAGTTCCTCTCGCCTTTCCTGTTGAGAGTGCCTCCTCTTGAGATGCGACGGGAACGCCGGGAATTCTTTCCCGTTGAAAGCAGGGAAAGGATCCCTCATCTCGAGCTACGAGGGGGAAACGGGGCTCCTCTGGATGTGGGCGGGACCATCGTGCTTCCTCTCTAGTGGAGACGGGTATGGTGGTGAACTTCTTGAGTTGCAGCAAGGCTGTGAAAGACCCTTTCGAAGTTCCAGAGGTAAGGTGTCATTAGTCTCCAGACGCCTCATCGGAAATAGGCCTCATTTCGCCTGGAAGGGAGAACTTCCTGGATTTTCTCCAGTTGCGGCAGGTGTTCTCGAGTTACGACGGGGACCTCAGGGACCCGCCCTGGTGGCCTCAGGAGAGGCCAGTCCCTATGCGAGTTGCTAGGGGGCCTCTCGGGATTCCTCTCCCGTCGATACCGGGGCCAAAAACCTTGTGTGGAGTCAGGGCCGGAACCGAGGATTCCTCTCAGGGGCTGACATGGATCTTTGGGTACTTCTGGAGTCTCCCCAGGGGAGTCAGGACTCGTCTCGAGTGGGGGCATGCACGTGCACTTTCCTTCCAGGCTGTAGCAGCAATGTCACGCTTCCCGTCGCGTGGATCAAAGGATCTGCGGTTTTCGCTCAAGGCTTTCCCTCGAGGCTTTCCCACAGGGCTGTCCCACGTGACACCGTGGTGTGAGTCGATTCTCGGCGTGAAAAATGAGCCAGTGCAGGGCAAAGAGGTTCCTCTGGAATGGACTGAGACATCTGGGGGACTCTTGGAATGGTGGTACGACCATGGAGTTCCTCTCGCCTTTCCTGTTGAGAGTGCCTCCTCTTGAGATGCGACGGGAACGCCGGGAATTTTTTGCCGTTGAAAGCAGTGAAAGGATCCCTCATCTCGAGCTACGAGGGGGAAACGGGGCTCCTCTGGATGTGGGCGGGACCATCGTGCATCCTCTCGAGTGGAGACGGGTATGGCGGTGAACTTCTTGAGTTGCAGCAAGGGTGTGAAAGACCCTTTCGAAGTTCCAGAGGTTAGGTGTCATTAGTCTCCAGAGGCCTCATCGGAAATAGGCCTCATCTCGCCTGGAAGGGAGAACTTCCTGGATTTTCTCGAGTTGCGGCAGGTGTTCTCGAGTTACGACGGGGACCTCAGGGACCCGCCCTGGTGGCCTCAGGAGAGGCCAGTCCCCATGCGAGTTGCTAGGGGGCCTCTCGGGATTCCTCTCCCGTCGATACCGGGGCCAAAAACCTTGTGTGGAGTCAGGGCCGGAACCGAGGATTCCTCTCAGGGGCTGACATGGATCTTTGGGTACTTCTGGAGTCTCCCCAGGGGAGTCAGGCCTCGTCTCGAGTGGGGGCATGCACGTGCACTTTCCTTCCAGGCTGTAGCAGCAATGTCACGCTTCCCGTCGCGTGGATCAAAGGATCTGTGGTTTTCCCTCGAGGCTTTCCCACAGGGCTGTCCCACGTGCCACCGTGGTGTGAGTCGATCCTCGGCGTGAAAGATGAGCCAGTGCAGGGCAAAGAGGTTCCTCTGGAATGGACTGAGACATCTGGGGGACTCTTGGAATGGTGGTACGACCATGGAGTTCCTCTCGCCTTTCCTGTTGAGAGTGCCTCCTCTTGAGATGCGACGGGAACGCCGGGAATTCTTTCCCGTTGAAAGCAGGGAAAGGATCCCTCATCTCAAGCTACGAGGGGGAAACGGGGCTCCTCTGGATGTGGGCGGGACCATCGTGCTTCCTCTCGAGTGGAGACGGGTATGGCGGTGAACTTCTTGAGTTGCAGCAAGGGTGTGAAAGACCCTTTCGAAGTTCCAGAGGTTTGGTGTCATTACTCTCCAGAGGCCTCATCGGAAATAGGCCTCATCTCGCCTGGAAGGGAGAACTTCCTGGATTTTCTCGAGTTGCGGCAGGTGTTCTCGAGTTACGACGGGGACCTCAGGGACCCGCCCTGGTGGCCTCAGGAGAGGTCAGTCCCCATGCGAGTTGCTAGGGGGCCTCTCGGGATTCCTCTCCCGTCGATACCGGGGCCAAAAAGGTTGTGTGGAGTCAGGGCCGGAACCGAGGATTCCTCTCAGGGGCTGACATGGATCTTTGGGTACTTCTGGAGTCTCCCCAGGGGAGTCAGGCCTCGTCTCAAGTGGGGGCATGCACGTGCGCTTTCCTTCCAGGCTGTAGCAGCAATGTCACGATTCCCGTCGCGTGGATCAAAGGATCTGTGGTTTTCCCTCGAGGCTTTCCCTCGAGGCTTTCCCACAGGGCTGTCCCACGTGCCACCGTGTTGTGAGTCGATTCTCGGCGTGAAAGATGACCCAGTGCAGGGCAAAGAGGTTCCTCTGGAATGGACTGAGACATCTGGGGGACTCTTGGAATGGTGGTACGACCATGGAGTTCCTCTCGCCTTTCCTGTTGAGAGTGCCTCCTCTTGAGATGCGACGGGAACGCCGGGAATTCTTACCCGTTGAAAGCAGGGAAATGATCCCTCATCTCGAGCTACGAGGGGGAAACGGGGCTCCTCTGGATGTGGGCGGGACCATCGTGCTTCCTCTCGTGTGGAGACGGGTATGGCGGTGAACTTCTTGAGTTGCAGCAAGGGTGTGAAAGACCCTTTCGAAGTTCCAGAGGTTTGGTGTCATTAGTCTCCAGAGGCCTCATCGGAAATAGGCCTCATCTCGCCTGGAAGGGAGAACTTCCTGGATTTTCTCGAGTTGTGGCAGGTGTTCTCGAGTTATGACGGGGACCTCAGGGACCCGCCCTGGTGGCCTCAGGAGAGGCCAGTCCCCAAGCGAGTTGCTAGGGGGCCTCTCGGGATTCCTCTCCCGTCGATACCGGGGCCAAAAAGCTTGTGTGGAGTCAGGGCCGGAACCGAGGATTCCTCTCAGGGGCTGACATGGATCTTTGGGTACTTCTGGAGTCTCCCCAGGGGAGTCAGGCCTCGTCTCGAGTGGGGGCATGCACGTGCGCTTTCCTTCCAGGCTGTAGCAGCAATGTCACGCTTCCCGTCGCGTGGATCAAAGGATCTGTAGTTTTCCCTCGAGGCTTTCCCTCGAGGCTTTCCCACAGGGCTGTCCCACGTGCCACCGTGTTGTGAGTCGATCCTCGGCGTGAAAGATGAGCCAGTGCAGGGCAAAGTGGTTCCTCTGGAATGGACTGAGACATCTGGGGGACTCTTGGAATGGTGGTACGACCATGGAGTTCCTCTCGCCTTTCCTGTTGAGAGTGCCTCCTCTTGAGATGCGACGGGAACGCCGGGAATTCTTACCCGTTGAAAGCAGGGAAAGGATCCCTCATCTCGAGCTACGAGGGGGAAACGGGGCTCCTCTGGATGTGGGCGGGACCATCGTTCTTCCTCTCGAGTGGAGACGGGTATGGCGGTGAACTTCTTGAGTTGCAGCAAGGGTGTGAAAGACCCTTTCGAAGTTCCAGAGGTTTGGTGTCATTAGTCTCCAGAGGCCTCATCGGAAATAGGCCTCATCTCGCCTGGAAGGGAGAACTTCCTGGATTTTCTCGAGTTGCGGCAGGTGTTCTCGAGTTACGACGGGGACCTCAGGGACCCGCCCTGGTGGCCTCAGGAGAGGCCAGTCCCCATGCGAGTTGCTAGGGGGCCTCTCGGGATTCCTCTCCCGTCGATACCGGGGCCAAAAACCTTGTGTGGAGTCAGGGCCGGAACCGAGGATTCCTCTCAGGGGCTGACATGGATCTTTGGGTACTTCTGGAGTCACCCCAGTGGAGTCAGGCCTCGTCTCGAGTAGGGGCATGCACGTGCGCTTTCCTTTCAGGCTGTAGCAGCAATGTCACGCTTCCCGTCGCGTGGATCAAAGGATCTGTGGTTTTCCCTCGAGGCTTTCCCTCGAGGCTTTCCCACAGGGCTGTCCCACGTGCCACCGTGTTGTGAGTCGATCCTCGGCGTGAAAGATGAGCCAGTGCAGGGCAAAGAGTTTCCTCTGGAATGGACTGAGACATCTGGGGGACTCTTGGAATGGTGGTACGACCACGGAGTTCCTCTCGCCTTTCCTGTTGAGAGTGCCTCCTCTTGAGATGCGACGGGAACGCCGGGAATTCTTTCCCGTTGAAACCAGGGAAAGGATCCCTCATCTCGAGCTACGAGGGGGAAACGGGGCTCCTCTGGATGTTGGCGGGACCATCGTGCTTCCTCTCGAGTGGAGACGGGTATGGCGGTGAACTTCTTGAGTTGCAGCAAGGGTGTGAAAGACCCTTTCGAAGTTCCAGAGGTTTGGTGTCATTAGTCTCCAGAGGCCTCATCGGAAATAGGCCTCATCTCGCCTGGAAGGGAGAACTTCCTGGATTTTCTCGAGTTGCGGCAGGTGTTCTCGAATTACGACGGGGACCTCAGGGACCCGCCCTGGTGGCCTCCGGAGAGGCCAGTCCCCATGCGAGTTGCTAGGGGGCCTCTCGGGATTCCTCTCCCGTCGATACCGGGGCCAAAAACCTTGTGTGGAGTCAGGGCCGGAACCGAGGATTCCTCTCAGGGGCTGACATGGATCTTTGGGTACTTCTGGAGTCACCCCAGTGGAGTCAGGCCTCGTCTCGAGTAGGGGCATGCACGTGCGCTTTCCTTTCAGGCTGTAGCAGCAATGTCACGCTTCCCGTCGCGTGGATCAAAGGATCTGTAGTTTTCCCTCGAGGCTTTCCCTCGAGGCTTTCCCACAGGGCTGTCCCACGTGCCACCGTGTTGTGAGTCGATCCTCGGCGTGAAAGATGAGCCAGTGCAGGGCAAAGTGGTTCCTCTGGAATGAACTGAGATATCTGGGGGACTCTTGGAATGGTGGTACGACCATGGAGTTCCTCTCGCCTTTCCTGTTGAGAGTGCCTCCTCTTGAGATGCGACGGGAACGCCGGGAATTCTTACCCGTTGAAAGCAGGGAAAGGATCCCTCATCTCGAGCTACGAGGGGGAAACGGGGCTCCTCTGGATGTGGGCGGGACCATCGTTCTTCCTCTCGAGTGGAGACGGGTATGGCGGTGAACTTCTTGAGTTGCAGCAAGGGTGTGAAAGACCCTTTCGAAGTTCCAGAGGTTTGGTGTCATTAGTCTCCAGAGGCCTCATCGGAAATAGGCCTCATCTCGCCTGGAAGGGAGAACTTCCTGGATTTTCTCGAGTTGCGGCAGGTGTTCTCGAGTTACGACGGGGACCTCAGGGACCCGCCCTTGTGGCCTCAGGAGAGGCCAGTCCCCATGCGAGTTGCTAGGGGGCCTCTCGGGATTCCTCTCCCGTCGATACCGGGGCCAAAAAGCTTGTGTGGAGTCAGGGCCGGAACCGAGGATTCCTCTCAGGGGCTGACATGGATCTTTGGGTACTTCTGGAGTCTCCCCAGGGGAGTCAGGCCTCGTCTCGAGTGGGGGCATGCACGTGCGCTTTCCTTCCAGGCTGTAGCAGCAATGTCACGCTTCCCGTCGCGTGGATCAAAGGATCTGTGGTTTTCCCTCGAGGCTTTCCCTCGAGGCTTTCCCACAGGGCTGTCCCACGTGCCACCGTGTTGTGAGTCGATCCTCGGCGTGAAAGATGAGCCAGTGCAGGGCAAAGAGTTTCCTCTGGAATGGACTGAGACATCTGGGGGACTCTTGGAATGGTGGTACGACCATGGAGTTCCTCTCGCCTTTCCTGTTGAGAGTGCCTCCTCTTGAGATGCGACGGGAACGCCGGGAATTCTTTCCCGTTGAAACCAGGGAAAGGATCCCTCATCTCGAGCTACGAGGGGGAAACGGGGCTCCTCTGGATGTGGGCGGGACCATCGTGCTTCCTCTCGAGTGGAGACGGGTATGGCGGTGAACTTCTTGAGTTGCAGCAAGGGTGTGAAAGACCCTTTCGAAGTTCCAGAGGTTTGGTGTCATTAGTCTCAAGAGGCCTCATCGGAAATAGGCCTCATCTCGCCTGGAAGGGAGAACTTCCTGGATTTTCTCGAGTTGCGGCAGGTGTTCTCGAATTACGACGGGGACCTCAGGGACCCGCCCTGGTGGCCTCCGGAGAGGCCAGTCCCCATGCGAGTTGCTAGGGGGCCTCTCGGGATTCCTCTCCCGTCGATACCGGGGCCAAAAACCTTGTGTGGAGTCAGGGCCGGAACCGAGGATTCCTCTCAGGGGCTGACATGGATCTTTGGGTACTTCTGGAGTCACCCCAGTGGAGTCAGGCCTCGTCTCGAGTAGGGGCATGCACGTGCGCTTTCCTTTCAGGCTGTAGCAGCAATGTCACGCTTCCCGTCACGTGGATCAAAGGATCTGTGGTTTTCCCTCGAGGCTTTCCCTCGAGGCTTTCCCACAGTGCTGTCCCACGTGCCACCGTGGTGTGAGTCGATCCTCGGCGTGAAAGATGAGCCAGTGCAGGGCAAAGAGGTTCCTCTGGAATGGACTGAGACATCTGGGGGACTCTTGGAATGGTGGTACGACCATGGAGTTCCTCTCGCCTTTCCTGTTGAGAGTGCCTCCTCTTGAGATGCGACGGGAACGCTGGGAATTCTTTCCCGTTGAAAGCAGGGAAAGGATCCCTCATCTCGAGCTACGAGGGGGAAACGGGGCTCCTCTGGATGTGGGCAGGACCATCGTGCTTCCTCTCTAGTGGAGACGGGTATGGCGGTGAACTTCTTGAGTTGCAGCAAGGCTGTGAAAGACCCTTTCGAAGTTCCAGAGGTTAGGTGTCATTAGTCTCCAGACGCCTCATCGGAAATAGGCCTCATCTCGCCTGGAAGGGAGAACTTCCTGGATTTTCTCGAGTTGCGGCAGGTGTTCTCGAATTACGACGGGGACCTCAGGGACCCGCCCTGGTGGCCTCCGGAGAGGCCAGTCCCCATGCGAGTTGCTAGGGGGCCTCTCGGGATTCCTCTCCCGTCGATACCGGGGCCAAAAACCTTGTGTGGAGTCAGGGCCGGAACCGAGGATTCCTCTCAGGGGCTGACATGGATCTTTGGGTACTTCTGGAGTCACCCCAGTGGAGTCAGGCCTCGTCTCGAGTAGGGGCATGCACGTGCGCTTTCCTTTCAGGCTGTAGCAGCAATGTCACGCTTCCCGTCAGGTGGATCAAAGGATCTGTGGTTTTCCCTCGAGGCTTTCCCTCGAGGCTTTCCCACAGTGCTGTCCCACGTGCCACCGTGGTGTGAGTCGATCCTCGGCGTGAAAGATGAGCCAGTGCAGGGCAAAGAGGTTCCTCTGGAATGGACTGAGACATCTGGGGGACTCTTGGAATGGTGGTACGACCATGGAGTTCCTCTCGCCTTTCCTGTTGAGAGTGCCTCCTCTTGAGATGCGACGGGAACGCCGGGAATTCTTTCCCGTTGAAAGCAGGGAAAGGATCCCTCATCTCGAGCTACGAGGGGGAAACGGGGCTCCTCTGGATGTGGGCGGGACCATCGTGCTTCCTCTCTAGTGGAGACGGGTATGGCGGTGAACTTCTTGAGTTGCAGCAAGGGTGTGAAAGACCCTTTCGAAGTTCCAGAGGTTAGGTGTCATTAGTCTCCAGAGGCCTCATCGGATATAGGCCTCATCTCGCCTGGAAGGGAGAACTTCCTGGATTTTCTCGAGTTGCGGCAGGTGTTCTCGAGTTACGACGGGGACCTCAGGGACCCGCCCTGGTGGCCTCAGGAGAGGCCAGTCCCTAGGCGAGTTGCTAGGGGGCCTCTCGGGATTCCTCTCCCGTTGATACCGGGGCCAAAAACCTTGTGTGGAGTCAGGGCCGGAACCGAGGATTCCTCTCAGGGGCTGACATGGATCTTTGGGTACTTCTGGAGTCACTCCAGTGGAGTCAGGCCTCGTCTCGTGTAGGGGCATGCACGTGCGCTTTCCTTTCAGGCTGTAGCAGCAATGTCACGCTTCCCGTCACGTGGATCAAAGGATCTGTGGTTTTCCCTCGAGGCTTTCCCTCGAGGCTTTCCCACAGTGCTGTCCCCCGTGCCACCGTGGTGTGAGTCGATCCTCGGCGTGAAAGATGAGCCAGTGCAGGGCAAAGAGGTTCCTCTGGAATGGACTGAGACATCTGGGGGACTCTTGGAATGGTGGTACGACCATGGAGTTCCTCTCGCCTTTCCTGTTGAGAGTGCCTCCTCTTGAGATGTGACGGGAACGCCGGGAATTCTTTCCCGTTGAAAGCAGGGAAAGGATCCCTCATCTCGAGCTACGAGGGGGAAACGGGGCTCCTCTGGATGTGGGCGGGACCATCGTTCTTCCTCTCGAGTGGAGACGGGTATGGCGGTGAACTTCTTGAGTTGCAGCAAGGGTGTGAAAGACCCTTTCGAAGTTCCAGAGGTTTGGTGTCATTAGTCTCCAGAGGCCTCATCGGAAATAGGCCTCATCTCGCCTGGAAGGGAGAACTTCCTGGATTTTCTCGAGTTGCGGCAGGTGTTCTCGAGTTACGACGGGGACCTCAGGGACCCGCCCTGGTGGCCTCAGGAGAGGCCAGTCCCCATGCGAGTTGCTAGGGGGCCTCTCGGGATTCCTCTCCCGTCGATACCGGGGCCAAAAAGCTTGTGTGGAGTCAGGGCCGGAACCGAGGATTCCTCTCAGGGGCTGACATGGATCTTTGGGTACATCTGGAGTCTCCCCAGGGGAGTCAGGTCTCGTCTCGAGTGGGGGCATGCACGTGCGCTTTCCTTCCAGGCTGTAGCAGCAATGTCACGCTTCCCGTCGCGTGGATCAAAGGATCTGTGGTTTTCCCTCGAGGCTTTCCCTCGAGGCTTTCCCACAGGGCTGTCCCACGTGCCACCGTGTTGTGAGTCGATCCTCGGCGTGAAAGATGAGCCAGTGCAGGGCAAAGAGTTTCCTCTGGAATGGACTGAGACATCTGGGGGACTCTTGGAATGGTGGTACGACCATGGAGTTCCTCTCGCCTTTCCTGTTGAGAGTGCCTCCTCTTGAGATGCGACGGGAACGCCGGGAATTCTTTCCCGTTGAAACCAGGGAAAGGATCCCTCATCTCGAGCTACGAGGGGGAAACGGGGCTCCTCTGGATGTTGGCGGGACCATCGTGCTTCCTCTCGAGTGGAGACGGGTATGGCGGAGAACTTCTTGAGTTGCAGCAAGGGTGTGAAAGACCCTTTCGAAGTTCCAGAGGTTTGGTGTCATTAGTCTCCAGAGGCCTCATCGGAAATAGGCCTCATCTCGCCTGGAAGGGAGAACTTCCTGGATTTTCTCGAGTTGCGGCAGGTGTTCTCGAATTACGACGGGGACCTCAGGGACCCGCCCTGGTGGCCTCCGGAGAGGCCAGTCCCCATGCGAGTTGCTAGGGGGCCTCTCGGGATTCCTCTCCCGTCGATACCGGGGCCAAAAACCTTGTGTGGAGTCAGGGCCGGAACCGAGGATTCCTCTCAGGGGCTGACATGGATCTTTGGGTACTTCTGGAGTCACCCCAGTGGAGTCAGGCCTCGTCTCGAGTAGGGGCATGCACGTGCGCTTTCCTTTCAGGCTGTAGCAGCAATGTCACGCTTCCCGTCGCGTGGATCAAAGGATCTGTAGTTTTCCCTCGAGGCTTTCCCTCGAGGCTTTCCCACAGGGCTGTCCCACGTGCCACCGTGTTGTGAGTCGATCCTCGGCGTGAAAGATGAGCCAGTGCAGGGCAAAGTGGTTCCTCTGGAATGAACTGAGACATCTGGGGGACTCTTGGAATGGTGGTACGACCATGGAGTTCCTCTCGCCTTTCCTGTTGAGAGTGCCTCCTCTTGAGATGCGACGGGAACGCCGGGAATTCTTACCCGTTGAAAGCAGGGAAAGGATCCCTCATCTCGAGCTACGAGGGGGAAACGGGGCTCCTCTGGATGTGGGCGGGACCATCGTTCTTCCTCTCGAGTGGAGACGGGTATGGCGGTGAACTTCTTGAGTTGCAGCAAGGGTGTGAAAGACCCTTTCGAAGTTCCAGAGGTTTGGTGTCATTAGTCTCCAGAGGCCTCATCGGAAATAGGCCTCATCTCGCCTGGAAGGGAGAACTTCCTGGATTTTCTCGAGTTGCGGCAGGTGTTCTCCAGTTACGACGGGGACCTCAGGGACCCGCCCTTGTGGCCTCAGGAGAGGCCAGTCCCCATGCGAGTTGCTAGGGGGCCTCTCGGGATTCCTCTCCCGTCGATACCGGGGCCAAAAAGCATGTGTGGAGTCAGGGCCGGAACCGAGGATTCCTCTCAGGGGCTGACATGGATCTTTGGGTACTTCTGGAGTCTCCCCAGGGGAGTCAGGCCTCGTCTCGAGTGGGGGCATGCACGTGCGCTTTCCTTCCAGGCTGTAGCAGCAATGTCACGCTTCCCGTCGCGTGGATCAAAGGATCTGTGGTTTTCCCTCGAGGCTTTCCCTCGAGGCTTTCCCACAGGGCTGTCCCACGTGCCACCGTGTTGTGAGTCGATCCTCGGCGTGAAAGATGAGCCAGTGCAGGGCAAAGAGTTTCCTCTGGAATGGACTGAGACATCTGGGGGACTCTTGGAATGGTGGTACGACCATGGAGTTCCTCTCGCCTTTCCTGTTGAGAGTGCCTCCTCTTGAGATGCGACGGGAACGCCGGGAATTCTTTCCCGTTGAAACCAGGGAAAGGATCCCTCATCTCGAGCTACGAAGGGGAAACGGGGCTCCTCTGGATGTGGGCGGGACCATCGTGCTTCCTCTCTAGTGGAGACGGGTATGGCGGTGAACTTCTTGAGTTGCAGCAAGGGTGTGAAAGACCCTTTCGAAGTTCCAGAGGTTTGGTGTCATTAGTCTCAAGAGGCCTCATCGGAAATAGGCCTCATCTCGCCTGGAAGGGAGAACTTCCTGGATTTTCTCGAGTTGCGGCAGGTGTTCTCGAATTACGACGGGGACCTCAGGGACCCGCCCTGGTGGCCTCCGGAGAGGCCAGTCCCCATGCGAGTTGCTAGGGGGCCTCTCGGGATTCCTCTCCCGTCGATACCGGGGCCAAAAACCTTGTGTGGAGTCAGGGCCGGAACCGAGGATTCCTCTCAGGGGCTGACATGGATCTTTGGGTACTTCTGGAGTCACCCCAGTGGAGTCAGGCCTCGTCTCGAGTAGGGGCATGCACGTGCGCTTTCCTTTCAGGCTGTAGCAGCAATGTCACGCTTCCCGTCACGTGGATCAAAGGATCTGTGGTTTTCCCTCGAGGCTTTCCCTCGAGGCTTTCCCACAGTGCTGTCCCACGTGCCACCGTGGTGTGAGTCGATCCTCGGCGTGAAAGATGAGCCAGTGCAGGGCAAAGAGGTTCCTCTGGAATGGACTGAGACATCTGGGGGACTCTTGGAATGGTGGTACGACCATGGAGTTCCTCTCGCCTTTCCTGTTGAGAGTGCCTCCTCTTGAGATGCGACGGGAACGCCGGGAATTCTTTCCCGTTGAAAGCAGGGAAAGGATCCCTCATCTCGAGCTACGAGGGGGAAACGGGGCTCCTCTGGATGTGGGCAGGACCATCGTGCTTCCTCTCTAGTGGAGACGGGTATGGCGGTGAACTTCTTGAGTTGCAGCAAGGGTGTGAAAGACCCTTTCGAAGTTCCAGAGGTTAGGTGTCATTAGTCTCCAGAGGCCTCATCGGATATAGGCCTCATCTCGCCTGGAAGGGAGAACTTCCTGGATTTTCTCGAGTTGCGGCAGGTGTTCTCGAGTTACGACGGGGACCTCAGGGACCCGCCCTGGTGGCCTCAGGAGGGGCCAGTCCCTAGGCGAGTTGCTAGGGGGCCTCTCGGGATTCCTCTCCCGTTGATACCGGGGCCAAAAACCTTGTGTGGAGTCAAGGCCGGAACCGAGGATTCCTCTCAGGGGCTGACATGGATCTTTGGGTACTTGTGGAGTCTCCCCAGGGGAGTCAGGCCTCGTCTCGAGTGGGGGCATGCACGTGCGCTTTCCTTCCAGGCTGTAGCAGCAATGTCACGCTTCCTGTCGCGTGGATCAAAGGATCTGTGGTTTTCCCTCGAGGCTTTCCCTCGAGCCTTTCCCACAGGGCTGTCCCACGTGCCACCGTGGTGTGAGTCGATCCTCGGCGTGAAAGATGAGCCAGTGCAGGGCAAAGAGCTTCCTCTGGAATGGACTGAGACATCTGGGGGACTCTTGGAATGGTGGTACGACCATGGAGTTCCTCTCGCCTTTCCTGTTGAGAGTGCCTCCTCTTGAGATGCGACGGGAACGCCGGGAATTCTTTCCCGTTGAAAGCAGGGAAAGGATCCCTCATCTCGAGCACCGAGGGGGAAACGGGGCTCCTCTGGATGTGGGCGGGACCATCGTGCTTCCTCTCTAGTGGAGACGGGTATGGTGGTGAACTTCTTGAGTTGCAGCAAGGCTGTGAAAGACCCTTTCGAAGTTCCAGAGGTTAGGTGTCATTAGTCTCCAGACGCCTCATCGGAAATAGGCCTCATCTCGCCTGGAAGGGAGAACTTCCTGGATTTTCTCGAGTTGCGGCAGGTGTTCTCGAGTTACGACGGGGACCTCAGGGACCCGCCCTGGTGGCCTCAGGAGAGGCCAGTCCCTATGCGAGTTGCTAGGGGGCCTCTCGGGATTCCTCTCCCGTCGATACCGGGGCCAAAAACCTTGTGTGGAGTCAGGGCCGGAACCGAGGATTCCTCTCAGGGGCTGACATGGATCTTTGGGTACTTCTGGAGTCTCCCCAGGGGAGTCAGGCCTCGTCTCGAGTGGGGGCATGCACGTGCACTTTCCTTCCAGGCTGTAGCAGCAATGTCACGCTTCCCGTCGCGTGGATCAAATGATGTGTGGTTTTCCCTCGAGGCTTTCCCACAGGGCTGTCCCACGTGCCACCGTGGTGTGAGTCGATCCTCGGCGTGAAAGATGAGCCAGTGCAGGGCAAAGAGATTCCTCTGGAATGGACTGAGACATCTGGGGGACTCTTGGAATGGTGGTACGACCATGGAGTTCCTCTCCCATTTCCTGTTGAGAGTGCCTCCTCTTGAGATGCGACGGGAACGCCGGGAATTCTTTCCCGTTGAAACCAGGGAAAGGATCCCTCATCTCGAGCTACGAGGAGGAAACGGGGCTCCTTTGGATGTGGTCGGGACCATCGTGCTTCCTCTCGAGTGGAGACGGATATGGCGGTGAACTTCTTGAGTTGCAGCAAAGGTGTGAAAGACCCTTTCGAAGTTCCAGAGGTTAGGTGTCATTAGTCTCCAGACGCCTCATCGGAAATAGGCCTCATCTCGCCTGGAAGGGAGAACTTCCTGGATTTTCTCGAGTTGCGGCAGGTGTTCTCGAGTTACGACGGGGACCTCAGGGACCCGCCCTGGTGGCCTCAGGAGAGGCCAGTCCCCATGCGAGTTGCTAGGGGGCCTCTCGGGATTCCTCTCCCGTCGATACCGGGGCCAAAAAGCTTGTGTGGAGTCAAGGCCGGAACCGAGGATTCCTCTCAGGGGCTGACATGGATCTTTGGGTACTTCTGGAGTCTCCCCAGGGGAGTCAGGCCTCGTCTCGAGTGGGGGCATGCACGTGCGCTTTCCTTCCAGGCTGTAGCAGCAATGTCACGCTTCCCGTCGCGTGGATCAAAGGATCTGTGGTTTTCCCTCGAGGCTTTCCCTCGAGGCTTTCCCACAGGGCTGTCCCACGTGCCACCGTGTTGTGAGTCGATCCTCGGCGTGAAAGATGAGCCAGTGCAGGGCAAAGAGGTTCCTCTGGAATGGACTGAGACATCTGGGGGACTCTTGGAATGGTGGTACGACCATGGAGTTCCTCTCCCCTTTCCTGTTGAGAGTGCCTCCTCTTGAGATGCGACGGGAACGCCGGGAATTCTTTCCCGTTGAAACCAGGGAAAGGATCCCTCATCTAGAGCTACGAGGGGGAAACGGGGCTCCTCTGGATGTGGGCGGGACCATCGTGCTTCCTCTCGAGTGGAGACGGGTATGGCGGTGAAGTTCTTGAGTTGCAGCAAGGTGTGAAAAACCCTTTCGAAGTTCCAGAGGTTTGGTGTCATTAGTCTCCAGAGGCCTCATCGGAAATAGGCCTCATCTCGCCTGGAAGGGAGAACTTCCTGGATTTTCTCGAGTTGCGGCAGGTGTTCTCGAATTACGACGGGGACCTCAGGGACCCGCCCTGGTGGCCTCCGGAGAGGCCAGTCCCCATGCGAGTTGCTAGGGGGCCTCTCGGGATTCCTCTCCCGTCGATACCGAGGCCAAAAACCTTGTGTGGAGTCAGGGCCGGAACCGAGGATTCCTCTCAGGGGCTGACATGGATCTTTGGGTACTTCTGGAGTCTCCCCAGTGGAGTCAGGCCTCGTCTCGAGTGGGGGCATGCACGTGCGCTTTCCTTCCAGGCTGTAGCAGCAATGTCACGCTTCCCGTCGCTTGGATCAAAGGATCTGTGGTTTTCCCTCGAGGCTTTCCCTCGAGGCTTTCCCACAGTGCTGTCCCACGTGCCACCGTGGTGTGAGTCGATCCTCGGCGTGAAAGATGAGCCAGTGCAGGGCAAAGAGGTTCCTCTGGAATGGACTGAGACATCTGGGGGACTCTTGGAATGGTGGTACGACCATGGAGTTCCTCTCGCCTTTCCTGTTGAGAGTGCCTCCTCTTGAGATGCGACGGGAACGCCGGGAATTCTTTCCCGTTGAAAGCAGGGAAAGGATCCCTCATCTCGAGCTACGAGGGGGAAACGGGGCTCCTCTGGATGTGGGCAGGACCATCGTGCTTCCTCTCTAGTGGAGACGGGTATGGCGGTGAACTTCTTGAGTTGCAGCAAGGGTGTGAAAGACCCTTTCGAAGTTCCAGAGGTTAGGTGTCATTAGTCTCCAGAGGCCTCATCGGATATAGGCCTCATCTCGCCTGGAAGGGAGAACTTCCTGGATTTTCTCGAGTTGCGGCAGGTGTTCTCGAGTTACGACGGGGACCTCAGGGACCCGCCCTGGTGGCCTCAGGAGGGGCCAGTCCCTAGGCGAGTTGCTAGGGGGCCTCTCGGGATTCCTCTCCCGTTGATACCGGGGCCAAAAACCTTGTGTGGAGTCAAGGCCGGAACCGAGGATTCCTCTCAGGGGCTGACATGGATCTTTGGGTACTTGTGGAGTCTCCCCAGGGGAGTCAGGCCTCGTCTCGAGTGGGGGCATGCACGTGCGCTTTCCTTCCAGGCTGTAGCAGCAATGTCACGCTTCCTGTCGCGTGGATCAAAGGATCTGTGGTTTTCCCTCGAGGCTTTCCCTCGAGCCTTTCCCACAGGGCTGTCCCACGTGCCACCGTGGTGTGAGTCGATCCTCGGCGTGAAAGATGAGCCAGTGCAGGGCAAAGAGCTTCCTCTGGAATGGACTGAGACATCTGGGGGACTCTTGGAATGGTGGTACGACCATGGAGTTCCTCTCGCCTTTCCTGTTGAGAGTGCCTCCTCTTGAGATGCGACGGGAACGCCGGGAATTCTTTCCCGTTGAAAGCAGGGAAAGGATCCCTCATCTCGAGCACCGAGGGGGAAACGGGGCTCCTCTGGATGTGGGCGGGACCATCGTGCTTCCTCTCTAGTGGAGACGGGTATGGTGGTGAACTTCTTGAGTTGCAGCAAGGCTGTGAAAGACCCTTTCGAAGTTCCAGAGGTTAGGTGTCATTAGTCTCCAGACGCCTCATCGGAAATAGGCCTCATCTCGCCTGGAAGGGAGAACTTCCTGGATTTTCTCGAGTTGCGGCAGGTGTTCTCGAGTTACGACGGGGACCTCAGGGACCCGCCCTGGTGGCCTCAGGAGAGGCCAGTCCCTATGCGAGTTGCTAGGGGGCCTCTCGGGATTCCTCTCCCGTCGATACCGGGGCCAAAAACCTTGTGTGGAGTCAGGGCCGGAACCGAGGATTCCTCTCAGGGGCTGACATGGATCTTTGGGTACTTCTGGAGTCTCCCCAGGGGAGTCAGGCCTCGTCTCGAGTGGGGGCATGCACGTGCACTTTCCTTCCAGGCTGTAGCAGCAATGTCACGCTTCCCGTCGCGTGGATCAAATGATGTGTGGTTTTCCCTCGAGGCTTTCCCACAGGGCTGTCCCACGTGCCACCGTGGTGTGAGTCGATCCTCGGCGTGAAAGATGAGCCAGTGCAGGGCAAAGAGATTCCTCTGGAATGGACTGAGACATCTGGGGGACTCTTGGAATGGTGGTACGACCATGGAGTTCCTCTCCCATTTCCTGTTGAGAGTGCCTCCTCTTGAGATGCGACGGGAACGCCGGGAATTCTTTCCCGTTGAAACCAGGGAAAGGATCCCTCATCTCGAGCTACGAGGAGGAAACGGGGCTCCTTTGGATGTGGTCGGGACCATCGTGCTTCCTCTCGAGTGGAGACGGATATGGCGGTGAACTTCTTGAGTTGCAGCAAAGGTGTGAAAGACCCTTTCGAAGTTCCAGAGGTTAGGTGTCATTAGTCTCCAGACGCCTCATCGGAAATAGGCCTCATCTCGCCTGGAAGGGAGAACTTCCTGGATTTTCTCGAGTTGCGGCAGGTGTTCTCGAGTTACGACGGGGACCTCAGGGACCCGCCCTGGTGGCCTCAGGAGAGGCCAGTCCCCATGCGAGTTGCTAGGGGGCCTCTCGGGATTCCTCTCCCGTCGATACCGGGGCCAAAAAGCTTGTGTGGAGTCAAGGCCGGAACCGAGGATTCCTCTCAGGGGCTGACATGGATCTTTGGGTACTTCTGGAGTCTCCCCAGGGGAGTCAGGCCTCGTCTCGAGTGGGGGCATGCACGTGCGCTTTCCTTCCAGGCTGTAGCAGCAATGTCACGCTTCCCGTCGCGTGGATCAAAGGATCTGTGGTTTTCCCTCGAGGCTTTCCCTCGAGGCTTTCCCACAGGGCTGTCCCACGTGCCACCGTGTTGTGAGTCGATCCTCGGCGTGAAAGATGAGCCAGTGCAGGGCAAAGAGGTTCCTCTGGAATGGACTGAGACATCTGGGGGACTATTGGAATGGTGGTACGACCATGGAGTTCCTCTCGCCTTTCCTGTTGAGAGTGCCTCCTCTTGAGATGCGATGGGAACGCCGGGAATTCTTTCCCGTTGAAACCAGGGAAAGGATCCCTCATCTCGAGCTCCGAGGGGGAAACGGGGCTCCTCTGGATGTGGGCGGGACCATCGTGCTTCCTCTCGAGTGGAGACGGGTATGGCGGTGAACTTCTTGAGTTGCAGCAAGGGTGTGAAAGACCCTTTCGAAGTTCCAGAGGTTAGGTGTCATTAGTCTCCAGAGGCCTCATCGGAAATAGGCCTCATCTCGCCTGGAAGGGAGAACTTCCTGGATTTTCTCGAGTTGCGGCAGGTGTTCTCGAGTTACGACGGGGACCTCAGGGACCCGCCCTGGTGGCCTCCGGAGAGGCCAGTCCCCATGCGAGTTGCTAGAGAGCCTCTCGGTATTCCTCTCCCGTCGATACCGGGGCCAAAAACCTTGTGTGGAGTCAGGGCCGGAACCGAGGATTCCTCTCAGGGGCTGACATGGATCTTTGGGTACTTCTGGAGTCTCTCCAGTGGAGTCAGGCCTCGTCTCGAGTGGGGGCATGCGCGTGCGCTTTCCTTCCAGGCTTTAGCAGCAATGTCACGCTTCCCGTCGCTTGGATCAGAGGATCTGTGGTTTTCCCTCGAGGCTTTCCCTCGAGGCTTTCCCACAGGGCTGTCCCACGTGCCACCGTGGTGTGAGTCGATCCTCGGTGTGAAAGATGAGCCAGTGCAGGGCAAAGAGGTTCCTCTGGAATGGACTGAGACATCTGGGGGACTCTTGGAATGGTGGTACGACCATGGAGTTCCTCTCGCCTTTCCTGTTGAGAGTGCCTCCTCTTGAGATGCGACGGGAACGCCGGGAATTCTTTCCCGTTGAAAGCAGGGAAAGGATCCCTCATCTCGAGCTACGAGGGGGAAACGGGGCTCCTCTGGATGTGGGCGGGACCATCGTGCTTCCTCTTTAGTGGAGACGGGTATGGCGGTGAACTTCTTGAGTTGCAGCAAGGGTGTGAAAGACCCTTTCGAAGTTCCAGAGGTTAGGTGTCATTAGTCTCCAGAGGCCTCATCGGAAATAGGCCTCATCTCGCCTGGAAGGGAGAACTTCCTGGATTTTCTCGAGTTGCGGCAGGTGTTCTCGAGTTACGACGGGGACCTCAGGGACCCGCCCTGGTGGCCTCAGGAGAGGCCAGTCCCTAGGCGAGTTGCTAGGGGGCCTCTCGGGATTCCTCTCCCGTCGATACCGGGGCCAAAAACCTTGTGTGGAGTCAGGGCCGGAACCGAGGATTCCTCTCAGGGGCTGACATGGATCTTTGGGTACTTCTGGAGTCTCCCCAGGGGAGTCAGGCCTCGTCTCGAGTGGGGGCATGCACGTGCACTTTCCTTCCAGGCTGTAGCAGCAATGTCACGCTTCCCGTCGCGTGGATCAAATGATGTGTGGTTTTCCCTCGAGGCTTTCCCACAGGGCTGTCCCACGTGCCACCGTGGTGTGAGTCGATCCTCGGCGTGAAAGATGAGCCAGTGCAGGGCAAAGAGGTTCCTCTGGAATGGACTGAGACATCTGGGGGACTCTTGGAATGGTGGTACGACCATGGAGTTCCTCTCGCCTTTCCTGTTGAGAGTGCCTCCTCTTGAGATGCGACGGGAACGCCGGGAATTTTTTGCCGTTGAAAGCAGGGAAAGGATCCCTCATCTCGAGCTACGAGGGGGAAACGGGGCTCCTCTGGATGTGGGCGGGACCATCGTGCTTTCTCTCGAGTGGAGACGGGTATGGCGGTGAACTTCTTGAGTTGCAGCAAGGGTGTGAAAGACCCTTTCGAAGTTCCAGAGGTTAGGTGTCATTAGTCTCCAGACGCCTCATCGGAAATAGGCCTCATCTCGCCTGGAAGGGAGAACTTCCTGGATTTTCTCGAGTAGCGGCAGGTGTTCTCGAGTTACGACGGGGACCTCAGGGACCCGCCCTGTTGGCCTCAGGAGAGGCCAGTCCCTATGCGTGTTGCTAGGGGGCCCCTCGGGATTCCTCTCCCGTCGATACCGGGGCCAAAAACCTTGTGTGGAGTCAGGGCCGGAACCGAGGATTCCTCTCAGGGACTGATATGGATCTTTGGGTACTTCTGGAGTCTCGCCAGGGGAGACAGGCCTCGTCTCGTGTGGGGGCATGCACGTGCACTTTCCTTCCAGGCTGTAGCAGCAATGTCACGCTTCCCGTCGCGTGGATCAAAGGATCTGTGGTTTTCGCTCGAGGCTTTCCCTCGAGGCTTTCCCACAGGGCTGTCCCACGTGACACCGTGGTGTGAGTCGATTCTCGGCATTAAAAATGAGCCAGTGCAGGGCAAAGAGGTTCCTCTGGAATGGACTGAGACATCTGGGGGACTCTTGGAATGGTGGTACGACCATGGAGTTCCTCTCGCCTTTCCTGTTGAGAGTGCCTCCTCTTGAGATGCGACGGGAACGCCGGGAATTCTTTCCCGTTGAAAGCAGGGAAAGGATCCCTCATCTCGAGCTACGAGGGGGAAACGGGGCTCCTCTGGATGTGGGCGGGACCATCCTGCTTCCTCTTGAGTGGACACGGGTATGGCGGTGAACTTCTTGAGTTGCAGCAAGGGTGTGAAAGACCCTTTCGAAGTTCCAGAGGTTAGGCGTCATTAGTCTCCAGACGCCTCATCGGAAATAGGCCTCATCTCGCCTGGAAGGGAGAACTTCCTGGATTTTCTCGATTTGCGGCAGGTGTTCTCGAGTTACGACGGGGACCTCAGGGACCAGCCCTGGTGGCCTCAGGAGAGGCCAGTCCCCATGCGAGTTGTTAGGGGGCCTCTCGGGATTCCTCTCCCGTCGATACCGGGGCCAAAAACCTTGTGTGGAGTCAGGGCCGGAACCGAGGATTCCTCTCAGGGGCTGACATGGATCTTTGGGTACTTCTGGAGTCTCCCCAGGGGAGTGAGGCCTCGTCTCGAGTGGGGGCATGCCCGTGCGCTTTCCTTCCAGGCTTTAGCAGCAATGTCACGCTTCCCGTCGCGTGGATCAAAGGATCTGTGGTTTTCCCTCGAGGCTTTCCCTCGAGGCTTTCCCACAGGGCTGTCCCACGTGCCACCGTGGTGTGAGTCGATCCTCGGCGTGAAAGATGAGCCAGTGCAGGGCAAAGAGGTTCCTCTGGAATGGACTGAGACATCTGGGGGACTCTTGGAATGGTGGTACGACCATGGAGTTCCTCTCGCCTTTCCTGTTGAGAGTGCCTCCTCTTGAGATGCGACGGGAACGCCGGGAATTTTTTGCCGTTGAAAGCAGGGAAAGGATCCCTCATCTCGAGCTACGAGGGGGAAACGGGGCTCCTCTGGATGTGGGCGGGACCATCGTGCTTCCTCTCGAGTGGAGACGGGTATGGCGGTGAACTTCTTGAGTTGCAGCAAGGGTGTGAAAGACCCTTTCGAAGTTCCAGAGGTTAGGTGTCATTAGTCTCCAGAGGCCTCATCGGAAATAGGCCTCATCTCGCCTGGAAGGGAGAACTTCCTGGATTTTCTCGAGTTGCGGCAGGTGTTCTCGAGTTACGACGGGGACCTCAGGGACCCGCCCTGGTGGCCTCAGGAGAGGCCAGTCCCCATGCGAGTTGCTAGGGGGCCTCTCGGGATACCTCTCCCGTCGATACCAGGGCCAAAAAGCTTGTGTGGAGTCAAGGCCGGAACCGAGGATTCCTCTCAGGGGCTGACATGGATCTTTGGGTACTTCTGGAGTCTCCCCAGGGGAGTCAGGCCTCGTCTCGAGTGGGGGCATGCACGTGCGCTTTCCTTCCAGGCTGTAGCAGCAATGTCACGCTTCCCGTCGCGTGGATCAAAGGATCTGTGGTTTTCCCTCGAGGCTTTCCCTCGAGGCTTTCCCACAGGGCTGTCCCACGTGCCACCGTGTTGTGAGTCAATCCTCGGCGTGAAAGATGAGCCAGTGCAGGGCAAAGAGGTTCCTCTGGAATGGACTGAGACATCTGGGGGACTATTGGAATGGTGGTACGACCATGGAGTTCCTCTCGCCTTTCCTGTTGAGAGTGCCTCCTCTTGAGATGCGACGGGAACGCCGGGAATTCTTTCCCGTTGAAACCAGGGAAAGGATCCCTCATCTCGAGCTACGAGGGGGAAACGGGGCTCCTCTGGATGTGGGCGGGACCATCGTGCTTCCTCTCGAGTGGAGACGGGTATGGCGGTGAACTTCTTGAGTTGCAGCAAGGGTGTGAAAGACCCTTTCGAAGTTCCAGAGGTTTGGTGTCATTAGTCTCCAGAGGCCTCATCGGAAATAGGCCTCATCTCGCCTGGAAGGGAGAACTTCCTGGATTTTCTCGAGTTGCGGCAGGTGTTCTCGAGTTACGACGGGGACCTCAGGGACCCGCCCTGGTGGCCTCCGGAGAGGCCAGTCCCCATGCGAGTTGCTAGGGGGCCTCTCGGGATTCCTCTCCCGTCGATACCGGGGCCAAAAACCTTGTGTGGAGTCAGGGCCGGAACCGAGGATTCCTCTCAGGGGCTGACATGGATCTTTGGGTACTTCTGGAGTCTCTCCAGTGGATTCAGGCCTCGTCTCGAGTGGGGGCATGCACGTGCGCTTTCCTTCCAGGCTGTAGCAGCAATGTCACGCTTCCCGTCGCTTGGATCAAAGGATCTGTGGTTTTCCCTCGAGGCTTTCCCTCGAGGCTTTCCCACAGGGCTGTCCCACGTGCCACCGTGGTGTGAGTCGATCCTCGGCGTGAAAGATGAGCCAGTGCAGGGCAAAGAGCTTCCTCTGGAATGGACTGAGACATCTGGTGGTCTCTTGGAATGGTGGTACGACCATGGAGTTCCTCTCGCCTTTCCTGTTGAGAGTGCCTCCTCTTGAGATGCGACGGGAACGCCGGGAATTCTTTCCCGTTGAAAGCAGGGAAAGGATCCCTCATCTCGAGCTACGAGGGGGAAACGGGGCTCCTCTGGATGTGGGCGGGACCATCGTGCTTCCTCTTGAGTGGACACGGGTATGGCGGTGAACTTCTTGAGTTGCAGCAAGGGTGTGAAAGACCCTTTCGAAGTTCCAGAGGTTAGGTGTCATTAGTCTCCAGACGCCTCATCGGAAATAGGCCTCATCTCGCCTGGAAGGGAGAACTTCCTGGATTTTCTCGATTTGCGGCTGGTGTTCTCGAGTTACGACGGGGACCTCACGGACCCGCCCTGGTGGCCTCAGGAGAGGCCAGTCCCCATGCGAGTTGTTAGGGGGCCTCTCGGGATTCCTCTCCCGTCTATACCGGGGCCAAAAACCTTGTGTGGAGTCAGGGCCGGAACCGAGGATTCCTCTCAGGGGCTGACATGGATCTTTGGGTACGTCTGGAGTCTCCCCAGGGGAGTCAGGCCTCGTCTCGAGTGGGGGCATGCGCGTGCGCTTTCCTTCCAGGCTTTAGCAGCAATGTCACGCTTCCCGTCGCTTGGATCAAAGGATCTGTGGTTTTCCCTCGAGGCTTTCCCTCGAGGCTTTCCCACAGGGCTGTCCCACGTGCCACCGTGGTGTGAGTCGATCCTCGGCATGAAAGATGAGCCTGTGCAGGGCAAAGAGGTTGCTCTGGAATGGACTGAGACATCTGGGGGACTCTTGGAATGGTGGTACGACCATGGAGTTCCTCTCGCCTTTCCTGTTGAGAGTGCCTCCTCTTGAGATGCGACGGGAACGCCGGGAATTTTTTGCCGTTGAAAGCAGGGAAAGGATCCCTCATCTCGAGCTACGAGGGGGAAACGGGGCTCCTCTGGATGTGGGCGGGACCATCGTGCTTCCTCTCGAGTGGACACGGGTATGGCGGTGAACTTCTTGAGTTGCAGCAAGGGTGTGAAAGACCCTTTCGAAGTTCCAGAGGTTAGGTGTCATTAGTCTCCAGAGGCCTCATCGGAAATAGGCCTCATCTCGCCTGGAAGGGAGAACTTCCTGGATTTTCTCGAGTTGCGGCAGGTGTTCTCGAGTTACGACGGGGACCTCAGGGACCCGCCCTGGTGGCCTCAGGAGAGGCCAGTCCCCATGCGAGTTGCTAGGGGGCCTCTCGGGATTCCTCTCCCGTCGATACCGGGGCCAAAAACCTTGTGTGGAGTCAGGGCCGGAACCGAGGATTCCTCTCAGGGGCTGACATGGATCTTTGGGTACTTCTGGAGTCTCCCCAGGGGAGTCAGGCCTCGTCTCGAGTGGGGGCATGCACGTGCACTTTCCTTCCAGGCTGTAGCAGCAATGTCACGCTTCCCGTCGCGTGGATCAAAGGATCTGTGGTTTTCCCTCGAGGCTTTCCCACAGGGCTGTCCCACGTGCCACCGTGGTGTGAGTCGATCCTCGGCGTGAAAGATGAGCCAGTGCAGGGCAAAGAGGTTCCTCTGGAATGGACTGAGACATCTGGGGGACTCTTGGAATGGTGGTACGACCATGGAGTTCCTCTCGCCTTTCCTGTTGAGAGTGCCTCCTCTTGAGATGCGACGGGAACGCCGGGAATTCTTTCCCGTTGAAAGCAGGGAAAGGATCCCTCATCTCGAGCTACGAGGGGGAAACGGGGCTCCTCTGGATGTGGGCGGGACCATCGTGCTTCCTCTCTAGTGGAGACGGGTATGCCGGTGAACTTCTTGAGTTGCAGCAAGGGTGTGAAAGACCCTTTCGAAGTTCCAGAGGTTAGGTGTCATTAGTCTCCAGAGGCCTCATCGGAAATAGGCCTCATCTCGCCTGGAAGGGAGAACTTCCTGGATTTTCTCGAGTTGCGGCAGGTGTTCTCGAGTTACGACGGGGACCTCAGGGACCCGCCCTGGTGGCCTCAGGAGAGGCCAGTCCCTAGGCGAGTTGCTAGGGGGCCTCTCGGGATTCCTCTCCCGTCGATACCGGGGCCAAAAACCTTGTGTGGAGTCAGGGCCGGAACCGAGGATTCCTCTCAGGGGCTGACATGGATCTTTGGGTACTTCTGGAGTCTCCCCAGGGGAGTCAGGCCTCGTCTCGTGTGGGGGCATGCACGTGCGCTTTCCTTCCAGGCTGTAGCAGCAATGTCACGCTTCCCGTCGCGTGGATCAAAGGATCTGTGGTTTTCCCTCGAGGCTTTCTCTCTAGGCTTTCCCACAGGGCTGTCCCACGTGCCACCGTGGTGTGAGTCAATCCTGGGCGTGAAAGATGAGCCAGTGCAGGGCAAAGAGGTTCCTCTGGAATGGACTGAGACATCTGGGGGACTCTTGGAATGGTGGTACGACCATGGAGTTCCTCTCGCCTTTCCTGTTGAGAGTGCCTCATCTTGAGATGCGACGGGAACGCCGGGAATTCTTTCCCGTTTAAAGCAGGGAAAGGATCCCTCATCTCGAGCTACGAGGGGGAAACGGGGCTCCTCTGGATGTGGGCGGGACCATCGTGCTTCCTCTCTAGTGGAGACGGGTATGGTGGTGAACTTCTTGAGTTGCAGCAAGGCTGTGAAAGACCCTTTCGAAGTTCCAGAGGTAAGGTGTCATTAGTCTCCAGACGCCTCATCGGAAATAGGCCTCATTTCGCCTGGAAGGGAGAACTTCCTGGATTTTCTCGAGTTGCGGCAGGTGTTCTCGAGTTACGACGGGGACCTCAGGGACCCGTCCTGGTGGCCTCAGAAAAGGCCAGTCCCTATGCGAGTTGCTAGGGGGCCTCTCGGGATTCCTCTCCCGTCGATACCGGGGCCAAAAACCTTGTGTGGAGTCAGGGCCGGAACCGAGGATTCCTCTCAGGGGCTGACATGGATCTTTGGGTACTTCTGGAGTCTCCCCAGGGGAGTCAGGCCTCGTCTCGAGTGGGGGCATGCACGTGCACTTTCCTTCCAGGCTGTAGCAGCAATGTCACGCTTCCCGGCGCGTGGATCAAATGATGTGTGGTTTTCCCTCGAGGCTTTCCCACAGGGCTGTCCCACGTGCCACCGTGGTGTGAGTCGATCCTCGGCGTGAAAGATGAGCCAGTGCAGGGCAAAGAGGTTCCTCTGGAATGGACTGAGACATCTGGGGGACTCTTGGAATGGTGGTACGACCATGGAGTTCCTCTCGCTTTCCTGTTGAGAGTGCCTCCTCTTGAGATGCGACGGGAACGCCGGGAATTTTTTGCCGTTGAAAGCAGGGAAAGGATCCCTCATCTCGAGCTACGAGGGGGAAACGGGGCTCCTCTGGATGTGGGCGGGACCATCGTGCTTTCTCTCGAGTGGAGACGGGTATGGCGGTGAACTTCTTGAGTTGCAGCAAGGGTGTGAAAGACCCTTTCGAAGTTCCAGAGGTTAGGTGTCATTAGTCTCCAGACGCCTCATCGGAAATAGGCCTCATCTCGCCTGGAAGGGAGAACTTCCTTGATTTTCTCGAGTAGCGGCAGGTGTTCTCGAGTTACGACGGGGACCTCAGGGACCCGCCCTGTTGGCCTCAGGAGAGGCCAGTCCCTATGCGTGTTGCTAGAGGGCCCCTCGGGATTCCTCTCCCGTCGATACCGGGGCCAAAAACCTTGTGTGGAGTCAGGGCCGGAACCGAGGATTCCTCTCAGGGACTGATATGGATCTTTGGGTACTTCTGGAGTCTCGCCAGGGGAGACAGGCCTCGTCTCGTGTGGGGGCATGCACGTGCACTTTCCTTCCAGGCTGTAGCAGCAATGTCACGCTTCCCGTCGCGTGGATCAAAAGATCTGCGGTTTTCGCTCGAGGCTTTCCCTCGAGGCTTTCCCACAGGGCTGTCCCACGTGACACCGTGGTGTGATTCGATTCTCGGCGTGAAAAATGAGCCAGTGCAGGGCAAAGAGGTTCCTCTGGAATGGACTGAGACATCTGGGGGACTCTTGGAATGGTGGTACGACCATGGAGTTCCTCTCGCCTTTCCTGTTGAGAGTGCCTCCTCTTGAGATGCGACGGGAACGCCGGGAATTCTTTCCCGTTGAAAGCAGGGAAAGGATCCCTCATCTCGAGCTACGAGGGGGAAACGGGGCTCCTCTGGATGTGGGCGGGACCATCCTGCTTCCTCTTGAGTGGACACGGGTATGGCGGTGAACTTCTTGAGTTGCAGCAAGGGTGTGAAAGACCCTTTCGAAGTTCCAGAGGTTAGGCGTCATTAGTCTCCAGACGCCTCATCGGAAATAGGCCTCATCTCGCCTGGAAGGGAGAACTTCCTGGATTTTCTCGATTTGCGGCAGGTGTTCTCGAGTTACGACGGGGACCTCAGGGACCCGCCCTGGTGGCCTCAGGAGAGGCCAGTCCCCATGCGAGTTGTTAGGGGGCCTCTCGGGATTCCTCTCCCGTCGATACCGGGGCCAAAAACCTTGTGTGGAGTCAGGGCCGGAACCGAGGATTCCTCTCAGGGGCTGACATGGATCTTTGGGTACTTCTGGAGTCTCCCCAGGGGAGTCAGGCCTCGTCTCGAGTGGGGGCATGCCCGTGCGCTTTCCTTCCAGGCTTTAGCAGCAATGTCACGCTTCCCGTCGCTTGGATCAAAGGATCTGTGGTTTTCCCTCGAGGCTTTCCCTCGAGGCTTTCCCACAGGGCTGTCCCACGTGCCACCGTGGTGTGAGTCGATCCTCGGCGTGAAAGATGAGCCAGTGCAGGGCAAAGAGGTTCCTCTGGAATGGACTGAGACATCTGGGGGACTCTTGGAATGGTGGTACGACCATGGAGTTCCTCTCGCCTTCCTGTTGAGAGTGCCTCCTCTTGAGATGCGACGGGAACGCCGGGAAATTTTTGCCGTTGAAAGCAGGGAAAGGATCCCTCATCTCGAGCTACGAGGGGGAAACGGGGCTCCTCTGGATGTGGGCGAGACCATCGTGCTTTCTCTCGAGTGGAGACGGGTATGGCGGTGAACTTCTTGAGTTGCAGCAAGGGTGTGAAAGACCCTTTCGAAGTTCCAGAGGTTAGGTGTCATTAGTCTCCAGTCGCCTCATCGGAAATAGGCCTCATCTCGCCTGGAAGGGAGAACTTCCTGGATTTTCTCGATTTGCGGCAGGTGTTCTCGAGTTATGACGGGGACCTCAGGGACCCGCCCTGGTGGCCTCAGGAGAGGCCAGTCCCCATGCGAGTTGTTAGGGGGCCTCTCGGGATTCCTCTCCCGTCTATACCGGGGCCAAAAACCTTGTGTGGAGTCAGGGCCGGAACCGAGGATTCCTCTCAGGGGCTGACATGGATCTTTGGGTACTTCTGGAGTCTCCCCAGGGGAGTCAGGCCTCGTCTCGAGTGGGGGCATGCGCGTGCGCTTTCCTTCCAGGCTTTAGCAGCAATGTCACGCTTCCCGTCGCTTGGATCAAAGGATCTGTGGTTTTCCCTCGAGACTTTCCCTCGAGGCTTTCCCACAGGGCTGTCCCACGTGCCACCGTGGTGTGAGTCGATCCTCGGCGTGAAAGATGAGCCAGTGCAGGGCAAAGAGGTTCCTCTGGAATGGACTGAGACATCTGGGGGACTCTTGGAATGGTGGTACGACCATGGAGTTCCTCTCGCCTTTCCTGTTGAGAGTGCCTCCTCTTGAGATGCGACGGGAACGCCGGGAATTTTTTGCCGTTGAAAGCAGGGAAAGGATCCCTCATCTCGAGCTACGAGGGGGAAACGGGGCTCCTCTGGATGTGGGCGGGACCATCGTGCTTTCTCTCGAGTGGAGACGGGTATGGCGGTGAACTTCTTGAGTTGCAGCAAGGGTGTGAAAGACCCTTTCGAAGTTCCAGAGGTTAGGTGTCATTAGTCTCCAGAGGCCTCATCGGAAATAGGCCTCATCTCGCCTGGAAGGGAGAACTTCCTGGATTTTCTCGAGTTGCGGCAGGTGTTCTCGAGTTACGACGGGGACCTCAGGGACCCGCCCTGGTGGCCTCAGGAGAGGCCAGTCCCCATGCGAGTTGCTAGGGGGCCTCTCGGGATTCCTCTCCCGTCGATACCAGGGCCAAAAAGCTTGTGTGGAGTCAAGGCCGGAACCGAGGATTCCTCTCAGGGGCTGACATGGATCTTTGGGTACTTCTGGAGTCTCCCCAGGGGAGTCAGGCCTCGTCTCGAGTGGGGGCATGCACGTGCGCTTTCCTTCCAGGCTGTAGCAGCAATGTCACGCTTCCCGTCGCGTGGATCAAAGGATCTGTGGTTTTCCCTCGAGGCTTTCCCTCGAGGCTTTCCCACAGGGCTGTCCAACGTGCCACCGTGTTGTGAGTCAATCCTCGGCGTGAAAGATGAGCCAGTGCAGGGCAAAGAGGTTCCTCTGGAATGGACTGAGACATCTGGGGGACTATTGGAATGGTGGTACGACCATGGAGTTCCTCTCGCCTTTCCTGTTGAGAGTGCCTCCTCTTGAGATGCGACGGGAACGCCGGGAATTCTTTCCCGTTGAAAGCAGGGAAAGGATCCCTCATCTCGAGCTACGAGGGGGAAACGGGGCTCCTCTGGATGTGGGCGGGACCATCGTGCTTCCTCTCGAGTGGAGACGGGTATGGCGGTGAACTTCTTGAGTTGCAGCAAGGGTGTGAAAGACCCTTTCGAAGTTCCAGAGGTTTGGTGTCATTAGTCTCCAGAGGCCTCATCGGAAATAGGCCTCATCTCGCCTGGAAGGGAGAACTTCCTGGATTTTCTCGAGTTGCGGCAGGTGTTCTCGAGTTACGACGGGGACCTCAGGGACCCGCCCTGGTGGCCTCCGGAGAGGCCAGTCCCCATGCGAGTTGCTAGGGGGCCTCTCGGGATTCCTCTCCCGTCGATACCGGGGCCAAAAACCTTGTGTGGAGTCAGGGCCGGAACCGAGGATTCCTCTCAGGGGCTGACATGGATCTTTGGGTACTTCTGGAGTCTCTCCAGTGGAGTCAGGCCTCGTCTCGAGTGGGGGCATGCACGTGCGCTTTCCTTCCAGGCTGTAGCAGCAATGTCACGCTTCCCGTCGCTTGGATCAAAAGATCTGTGGTTTTCCCTCGAGGCTTTCCCTCGAGGCTTTCCCACAGGGCTGTCCCAAGTGCCACCGTGGTGTGAGTCGATCCTCGGCGTGAAAGATGAGCCAGTGCAGGGCAAAGAGCTTCCTCTGGAATGGACTGAGACATCTGGGGGTCTCTTGGAATGGTGGTACGACCATGGAGTTCCTCTCGCCTTTCCTGTTGAGAGTGCCTCCTCTTGAGATGCGACGGGAACGCAGGGAATTCTTTCCCGTTGAAAGCAGGGAAAGGATCCCTCATCTCGAGCTACGAGGGGGAAACGGGGCTCCTTTGGATGTGGTCGGGACCATCGTGCTTCCTCTCGAGTGGAGACGGGTATGGTGGTGAACTTCTTGAGTTGCAGCAAGGGTGTGAAAGACCCTTTCGAAGTTCCAGAGGTTAGGTGTCATTAGTCTCCAGACGCCTCATCGGAAATAGGCCTCATCTCGCCTGGAAGGGAGAACTTCCTGGATTTTCTCGAGTTGCGGCAGGTGTTCTCGAGTTACGACGGGGACCTCAGGGACCGACCCTGGTGGCCTCAGGAGAGGCCAGTCCCCATGCGAGTTGCTAGGGGGCCTCTCGGGATTCCTCTCCCGTCGATACCGGGGCCAAAAAGCTTGTGTGGAGTCAGGGCCGGAACCGAGGATTCATCTCAGGGGCTGACATGGATCTTTGGGTACTTCTGGAGTCTCCCCAGGGGAGTCAGGCCTCGTCTCGAGTGGGGGCATGCACGTGCGCTTTCCTTCCAGGCTGTAGCAGCAATGTCACGCTTCCCGTCGCGTGGATCAAAGGATCTGTGGTTTTCCCTCGAGGCTTTCCCTCGAGGCTTTCCCACAGGGCTGTCCCACGTGCCACCGTGTTGTGAGTCGATCCTGGGCGTGAAAGATGAGCCAGTGCAGGGCAAAGAGGTTCCTCTGGAATGGACTGAGACATCTGGGGGACTCTTGGAATGGTGGTACGACCATGGAGTTCCTCTCGCCTTTCCTGTTTAGAGTGCCTCCTCTTGAGATGCGACGGGAACGCCGGGAATTCTTTCCCGTTGAAACCAGGGAAAGGATCCCTCATCTCGAGCTACGAGGGGGAAACGGGGCTCCTCTGGATGTGGGCGGGACCATCGTGCTTCCTCTCGAGTGGAGACGGGTATGGCGGTGAACTTCTTGAGTTGCAGCAAGGGTGTGAAAGACCCTTTCGAAGTTCCAGAGGTTTGGTGTCATTAGTCTCCAGAGGCCTCATCGGAAATAGGCCTCATCTCGCCTGGAAGGGAGAAATTCCTGGATTTTCTCGAGTTGCGGCAGGTGTTCTCGAGTTACGACGGGGACCTCAGGGACCCGCCCTGGTGGCCTCAGGAGAGGCCAGTCCCCATGCAAGTTGCTAGGGGGTCTCTCGGGATTCCTCTCCCGTCGATACCGGGGCCAAAAAGCTTGTGTGGAGTCAGGGCCGGAACCGAGGATTCTTCTCAGGGGCTGACATGGATCTTTGGGTACTTCTGGAGTCTCCCCAGGGGAGTCAGGCCTCGTCTCGAGTGGGGGCATGCATGTGCGTTTTCCTTCCAGGCTGTAGCAGCAATGTCATGCTTCCCGTCGCGTGGATCAAAGGATCTGTGGTTTTCCCTCGAGGCTTTCCCTCGAGGCTTTCCCACAGGGCTGTCCCACGTGCCACCGTGGTGTGAGTCGATCCTCGGCGTGAAAGATGAGCCAGTGCAGGGCAAAGAGGTTCCTCTGAAATGGACTGAGACATCTGGGGGACTCTTGGAATGGTGGTACGACCATGGAGTTCCTCTCGCCTTTCCTGTTGAGAGTGCCTCCTCTTGAGATGCGACGGGAACGCCGGGAATTCTTTCCCGTTGAAAGCAGGGAAAGGATCCCTCATCTCGAGCTACGAGGGGGAAACGGGGCTCCTCTGGATGTGGGCGGGACCATCGTGCTTCCTCTCGAGTGGAGACGGGTATGGCGGTGAACTTCTTGAGTTACACCAAGGGTGTGAAAGACCCTTTCGAAGTTCCAGAGGTTTGGTGTCATTAGTCTCCAGAGGCCTCATCGGAAATAGGCCTCATCTCGCCTGGAAGGGAGAACTTCCTGGATTTTCTCGAGTTGCAGCAGGTGTTCTCGAGTTACGACGGGGACCTCAGGGACCCGCCCTGGTGGCCTCAGGAGAGGCAAGTCCCCATGCGAGTTGCTAGGGGGCCTCTCGGGATTCCTCTCCCGTCGATACCGGGGCCAAAAACCTTGTGTGGAGTCAGGGCCGGAACCGAGGATTCCTCTCAGGGGCTGACATGGATCTTTGGGTACTTCTGGAGTCTCCCCAGTGGAGTCAGACCTCGTCTCGAGTGGGGGCATGCACGTGCGCTTTCCTTCCAGGCTGTAGCAGCAATGTCACGCTTCCCGTCGCGTGGATCAAAGGATCTGTGGTTTTCCCTCGAGGCTTTCCCTCGAGGCTTTCCCACAGGGCTGTCCCCCGTTCCACCGTGGTGTGAGTCGATCCTCGGCGTGAAAGATGAGCCAGTGCAGGGCAAAGAGGTTCCTCAGGAATGGACTGAGACATCTGGGGGACTCTTTGCATGGTCGTACGACCATGGAGTTCCTCTCGCCTTTCCTGTTGAGAGTGCCTCCTCTTGAGATGCGACGGGAACGCCGGGAATTCTTTCCCGTTGAAAGCAGGGAAAGGATCCCTCATCTCGAGCTACGAGGGGGAAACGGGGCTCCTCTGGATGTGGGCGGGACCATCGTGCTTCCTCTCGAGTGGAGACGGGTATGGCGGAGAAATTCTTGAGTTGCAGCAAGGGTGTGAAAGACCCTTTCAAAGTTCCAGAGGTTAGGTATCATTAGTCTCCAGACGCCTCATCGGAAATAGGCCTCATCTCGCCTGGGAGGGAGAACTTCCTGGATTTTCTCGAGTTGCGGCAGGTGTTCTCGAGTTACGACGGGGACCTCAGGGACCGGCCCTGGTGGCCTCAGGAGAGGCCAGTCCCCTTGCGAGTTGCTAGGGGGCCTCTCGGGATTCCTCTCCCGTCGATACCGGGGCCAAAAACCTTGTGTGGAGTCAGGGCCGGAACCGAGGATTCCTCTCAGGGGCTGACATGGATCTTTGGGTACTTCTGGAGTCTCCCCAGGGGAGTCAGGCCTCGTCTCGAGTGGGGGCATGCACGTGCGCTTTCCTTCCAGGCTGTAGCAGCAATGTCACGCTTCCCGTCGCGTGGATCAAAGGATCTGTGGTTTTCCCTCGAGGCTTTCCCACAGGGCTGTCCCACGTGCCACCGTGGTGTGAGTCGATCCTCGGCGTGAAAGATGAGCCAGTTCAGGGCAAAGAGGTTCCTCTGGAATGGACTGAGACATCTGGGGGACCCTTGGAATGGTGGGACGACCATGGAGTTCCTCTCGCCTTTCCTGTTGAGAGTGCCTCCTTTTGAGATGCGACGGGAACGCCGGGAATTCTTTCCCGTTGAAAGCAGGGAAAGGATCCCTCATCTCGAGCTACGAGGGGGAAACGGGGCTCCTCTGGATGTGGGCGGGACCATCGTGCTTCCTCTCAAGTAGAGACGGGTATGGCGGTGAACTTCTTGAGTTGCACCAAGGGTGTGAAAGACCCTTTCGAAGTTCCAGAGGTTTGGTGTCATTAGTCTCCAGAGGCCTCATCGGAAATAGGCCTCATCTTGCCTGGAAGGGAGAACTTCCTGGATTTTCTCGAGTTGCGGCAGGTGTTCTCGAGTTACGACGGGGACCTCAGGGACCCGCCCTGGTGGCCTCAGGAGAGGCCAGTCCCCATGCGAGTTGCTAGGGGGCCTCTCGGGATTCCTCTCCCGTCGATACCGGGGCCAAAAACCTTGTGTGGAGTCAGGGTCGGAACCGAGGATTCCTCTCAGGGGCTGATATGGATCTTTGGGTACTTCTGGAGTCTCGCCAGGGGAGACAGGCCTCGTCTCGTGTGGGGGCATGCACGTGCACTTTCCTTCCAGGCTGTAGCAGCAATGTCACGCTTCCCGTCGCGTGGATCAAAAGATCTGCGGTTTTCGCTCGAGGCTTTCCCTCGAGGCTTTCCCACAGGGCTGTCCCACGTGACACCGTGGTGTGATTCGATTCTCGGCGTGAAAAATGAGCCAGTGCAGGGCAAAGAGGTTCCTCTGGAATGGACTGAGACATCTGGGGGACTCTTGGAATGGTGGTACGACCATGGAGTTCCTCTCGCCTTTCCTGTTGAGAGTGCCTCCTCTTGAGATGCGACGGGAACGCCGGGAATTCTTTCCCGTTGAAAGCAGGGAAAGGATCCCTCATCTCGAGCTACGAGGGGGAAACGGGGCTCCTCTGGATGTGGGCGGGACCATCCTGCTTCCTCTTGAGTGGACACGGGTATGGCGGTGAACTTCTTGAGTTGCAGCAAGGGTGTGAAAGACCCTTTCGAAGTTCCAGAGGTTAGGCGTCATTAGTCTCCAGACGCCTCATCGGAAATAGGCCTCATCTCGCCTGGAAGGGAGAACTTCCTGGATTTTCTCGATTTGCGGCAGGTGTTCTCGAGTTACGACGGGGACCTCAGGGACCCGCCCTGGTGGCCTCAGGAGAGGCCAGTCCCCATGCGAGTTGTTAGGGGGCCTCTCGGGATTCCTCTCCCGTCGATACCGGGGCCAAAAACCTTGTGTGGAGTCAGGGCCGGAACCGAGGATTCCTCTCAGGGGCTGACATGGATCTTTGGGTACTTCTGGAGTCTCCCCAGGGGAGTCAGGCCTCGTCTCGAGTGGGGGCATGCCCGTGCGCTTTCCTTCCAGGCTTTAGCAGCAATGTCACGCTTCCCGTCGCTTGGATCAAAGGATCTGTGGTTTTCCCTCGAGGCTTTCCCTCGAGGCTTTCCCACAGGGCTGTCCCACGTGCCACCGTGGTGTGAGTCGATCCTCGGCGTGAAAGATGAGCCAGTGCAGGGCAAAGAGGTTCCTCTGGAATGGACTGAGACATCTGGGGGACTCTTGGAATGGTGGTACGACCATGGAGTTCCTCTCGCCTTCCTGTTGAGAGTGCCTCCTCTTGAGATGCGACGGGAACGCCGGGAATTTTTTGCCGTTGAAAGCAGGGAAAGGATCCCTCATCTCGAGCTACGAGGGGGAAACGGGGCTCCTCTGGATGTGGGCGAGACCATCGTGCTTTCTCTCGAGTGGAGACGGGTATGGCGGTGAACTTCTTGAGTTGCAGCAAGGGTGTGAAAGACCCTTTCGAAGTTCCAGAGGTTAGGTGTCATTAGTCTCCAGTCGCCTCATCGGAAATAGGCCTCATCTCGCCTGGAAGGGAGAACTTCCTGGATTTTCTCGATTTGCGGCAGGTGTTCTCGAGTTATGACGGGGACCTCAGGGACCCGCCCTGGTGGCCTCAGGAGAGGCCAGTCCCCATGCGAGTTGTTAGGGGGCCTCTCGGGATTCCTCTCCCGTCTATACTGGGGCCAAAAACCTTGTGTGGAGTCAGGGCCGGAACCGAGGATTCCTCTCAGGGGCTGACATGGATCTTTGGGTACTTCTGGAGTCTCCCCAGGGGAGTCAGGCCTCGTCTCGAGTGGGGGCATGCGCGTGCGCTTTCCTTCCAGGCTTTAGCAGCAATGTCACGCTTCCCGTCGCTTGGATCAAAGGATCTGTGGTTTTCCCTCGAGACTTTCCCTCGAGGCTTTCCCACAGGGCTGTCCCACGTGCCACCGTGGTGTGAGTCGATCCTCGGCGTGAAAGATGAGCCAGTGCAGGGCAAAGAGGTTCCTCTGGAATGGACTGAGACATCTGGGGGACTCTTGGAATGGTGGTACGACCATGGAGTTCCTCTCGCCTTTCCTGTTGAGAGTGCCTCCTCTTGAGATGCGACGGGAACGCCGGGAATTTTTTGCCGTTGAAAGCAGGGAAAGGATCCCTCATCTCGAGCTACGAGGGGGAAACGGGGCTCCTCTGGATGTGGGCGGGACCATCGTGCTTTCTCTCGAGTGGAGACGGGTATGGCGGTGAACTTCTTGAGTTGCAGCAAGGGTGTGAAAGACCCTTTCGAAGTTCCAGAGGTTAGGTGTCATTAGTCTCCAGAGGCCTCATCGGAAATAGGCCTCATCTCGCCTGGAAGGGAGAACTTCCTGGATTTTCTCGAGTTGCGGCAGGTGTTCTCGAGTTACGACGGGGACCTCAGGGACCCGCCCTGGTGGCCTCAGGAGAGGCCAGTCCCCATGCGAGTTGCTAGGGGGCCTCTCGGGATTCCTCTCCCGTCGATACCAGGGCCAAAAAGCTTGTGTGGAGTCAAGGCCGGAACCGAGGATTCCTCTCAGGGGCTGACATGGATCTTTGGGTACTTCTGGAGTCTCCCCAGGGGAGTCAGGCCTCGTCTCGAGTGGGGGCATGCACGTGCGCTTTCCTTCCAGGCTGTAGCAGCAATGTCACGCTTCCCGTCGCGTGGATCAAAGGATCTGTGGTTTTCCCTCGAGGCTTTCCCTCGAGGCTTTCCCACAGGGCTGTCCCACGTGCCACCGTGTTGTGAGTCAATCCTCGGCGTGAAAGATGAGCCAGTGCAGGGCAAAGAGGTTCCTCTGGAATGGACTGAGACATCTGGGGGACTATTGGAATGGTGGTACGACCATGGAGTTCCTCTCGCCTTTCCTGTTGAGAGTGCCTCCTCTTGAGATGCGACGGGAACGCCGGGAACTCTTTCCCGTTGAAAGCAGGGAAAGGATCCCTCATCTCGAGCTACGAGGGGGAAACGGGGCTCCTCTGGATGTGGGCGGGACCATCGTGCTTCCTCTCGAGTGGAGACGGGTATGACGGTGAACTTCTTGAGTTGCAGCAAGGGTGTGAAAGACCCTTTCGAAGTTCCAGAGGTTTGGTGTCATTAGTCTCCAGAGGCCTCATCGGAAATAGGCCTCATCTCGCCTGGAAGGGAGAACTTCCTGGATTTTCTCGAGTTGCGGCAGGTGTTCTCGAGTTACGACGGGGACCTCAGGGACCCGCCCTGGTGGCCTCCGGAGAGGCCAGTCCCCATGCGAGTTGCTAGGGGGCCTCTCGGGATTCCTCTCCCGTCGATACCGGGGCCAAAAACCTTGTGTGGAGTCAGGGCCGGAACCGAGGATTCCTCTCAGGGGCTGACATGGATCTTTGGGTACTTCTGGAGTCTCTCCAGTGGAGTCAGGCCTCGTCTCGAGTGGGGGCATGCACGTGCGCTTTCCTTCCAGGCTGTAGCAGCAATGTCACGCTTCCCGTCGCTTGGATCAAAAGATCTGTGGTTTTCCCTCGAGGCTTTCCCTCGAGGCTTTCCCACAGGGCTGTCCCACGTGCCACCGTGGTGTGAGTCGATCCTCGGCGTGAAAGATGAGCCAGTGCAGGGCAAAGAGCTTCCTCTGGAATGGACTGAGACATCTGGGGGTCTCTTGGAATGGTGGTACGACCATGGAGTTCCTCTCGCCTTTCCTGTTGAGAGTGCCTCCTCTTGAGATGCGACGGGAACGCAGGGAATTCTTTCCCGTTGAAAGCAGGGAAAGGATCCCTCATCTCGAGCTACGAGGGGGAAACGGGGCTCCTTTGGATGTGGTCGGGACCATCGTGCTTCCTCTCGAGTGGAGACGGGTATGGTGGTGAACTTCTTGAGTTGCAGCAAGGGTGTGAAAGACCCTTTCGAAGTTCCAGAGGTTAGGTGTCATTAGTCTCCAGACGCCTCATCGGAAATAGGCCTCATCTCGCCTGGAAGGGAGAACTTCCTGGATTTTCTCGAGTTGCGGCAGGTGTTCTCGAGTTACGACGGGGACCTCAGGGACCGACCCTGGTGGCCTCAGGAGAGGCCAGTCCCCATGCGAGTTGCTAGGGGGCCTCTCGGGATTCCTCTCCCGTCGATACCGGGGCCAAAAAGCTTGTGTGGAGTCAGGGCCGGAACCGAGGATTCATCTCAGGGGCTGACATGGATCTTTGGGTACTTCTGGAGTCTCCCCAGGGGAGTCAGGCCTCGTCTCGAGTGGGGGCATGCACGTGCGCTTTCCTTCCAGGCTGTAGCAGCAATGTCACGCTTCCCGTCGCGTGGATCAAAGGATCTGTGGTTTTCCCTCGAGGCTTTCCCTCGAGGCTTTCCCACAGGGCTGTCCCACGTGCCACCGTGTTGTGAGTCGATCCTGGGCGTGAAAGATGAGCCAGTGCAGGGCAAAGAGGTTCCTCTGGAATGGACTGAGACATCTGGGGGACTCTTGGAATGGTGGTACGACCATGGAGTTCCTCTCGCCTTTCCTGTTTAGAGTGCCTCCTCTTGAGATGCGACGGGAACGCCGGGAATTCTTTCCAGTTGAAACCAGGGAAAGGATCCCTCATCTCGAGCTACGAGGGGGAAACGGGGCTCCTCTGGATGTGGGCGGGACCATCGTGCTTCCTCTCGAGTGGAGACGGGTATGGCGGTGAACTTCTTGAGTTGCAGCAAGGGTGTGAAAGACCCTTTCGAAGTTCCAGAGGTTTGGTGTCATTAGTCTCCAGAGGCCTCATCGGAAATAGGCCTCATCTCGCCTGGAAGGGAGAAATTCCTGGATTTTCTCGAGTTGCGGCAGGTGTTCTCAAGTTACGACGGGGACCTCAGGGACCCGCCCTGGTGGCCTCAGGAGAGGCCAGTCCCCATGCAAGTTGCTAGGGGGTCTCTCGGGATTCCTCTCCCGTCGATACCGGGGCCAAAAAGCTTGTGTGGAGTCAGGGCCGGAACCGAGGATTCTTCTCAGGGGCTGACATGGATCTTTGGGTACTTCTGGAGTCTCCCCAGGGGAGTCAGGCCTCGTCTCGAGTGGGGGCATGCATGTGCGTTTTCCTTCCAGGCTGTAGCAGCAATGTCATGCTTCCCGTCGCGTGGATCAAAGGATCTGTGGTTTTCCCTCGAGGCTTTCCCTCGAGGCTTTCCCACAGGGCTGTCCCACGTGCCACCGTGGTGTGAGTCGATCCTCGGCGTGAAAGATGAGCCAGTGCAGGGCAAAGAGGTTCCTCTGAAATGGACTGAGACATCTGGGGGACTCTTGGAATGGTGGTACGACCATGGAGTTCCTCTCGCCTTTCCTGTTGAGAGTGCCTCCTCTTGAGATGCGACGGGAACGCCGGGAATTCTTTCCCGTTGAAAGCAGGGAAAGGATCCCTCATCTCGAGCTACGAGGGGGAAACGGGGCTCCTCTGGATGTGGGCGGGACCATCGTGCTTCCTCTCGAGTGGAGACGGGTATGGCGGAGAAATTCTTGAGTTGCAGCAAGGGTGTGAAAGACCCTTTCAAAGTTCCAGAGGTTAGGTATCATTAGTCTCCAGACGCCTCATCGGAAATAGGCCTCATCTCGCCTGGGAGGGAGAACTTCCTGGATTTTCTCGAGTTGCGGCAGGTGTTCTCGAGTTACTACGGGGACCTCAGGGACCGGCCCTGGTGGCCTCAGGAGAGGCCAGTCCCCTTGCGAGTTGCTAGGGGGCCTCTCGGGATTCCTCTCCCGTCGATACCGGGGCCAAAAACCTTGTGTGGAGTCAGGGCCGGAACCGAGGATTCCTCTCAGGGGCTGACATGGATCTTTGGGTACTTCTGGAGTCTCCCCAGGGGAGTCAGGCCTCGTCTCGAGTGGGGGCATGCACGTGCGCTTTCCTTCCAGGCTGTAGCAGCAATGTCACGCTTCCCGTCGCGTGGATCAAAGGATCTGTGGTTTTCCCTCGAGGCTTTCCCACAGGGCTGTCCCACGTGCCACCGTGGTGTGAGTCGATCCTCGGCGTGAAAGATGAGCCAGTGCAGGGCAAAGAGGTTCCTCTGGAATGGACTGAGACATCTGGGGGACTCTTGGAATGGTGGTACGACCATGGAGTTCCTCTCGCCTTTCCTGTTGAGAGTGCCTCCTCTTGAGATGCGACGGGAACGCCGGGAATTCTTTCCCGTTGAAAGCAGGGAAAGGATCCCTCATCTCGAGCTACGAGGGGGAAACGGGGCTCTTCTGGATGTGGGCGGGACCATCGTGCTTCCTCTCGAGTGGAGACGGGTATGGCGGTGAACTTCTTGAGTCGCAGCAAGGGTGTGAAAGACCCTTTCGAAGTTCCAGAGGTTAGGTGTCATTAGTCTCCAGACGCCTCATCGGAAATAAGCCTCATCTCGCCTGGAAGGGAGAACTTCCTGGATTTTCTCGAGTTGCGGCAGGTGTTCTCGAGTTACGACGGGGACCTCAGGGACCCGCCCTGGTGGCCTCAGGAGAGGCCAGTCCCCATGCGAGTTGCTAGGGGGCCTCTCGGGATTCCTCTCCCGTCGATACCGGGGCCAAAAACCTTGTGTGGAGTCAGGGCCGGAACCGAGGATTCCTCTCAGGGGCTGACATGGATCTTTGGGTACTTCTGGAGTCTCCCTAGGGGAGTCAGGCCTCGTCTCGAGTGGGGGCATGCACGTGCACTTTCCTTCCAGGCTGTAGCAGCAATGTCACGCTTCCCGTCGCGTGGATCAAATGATGTGTGGTTTTCCCTCGAGGCTTTCCCACAGGACTGTCCCACGTGCCACCGTGGTGTGAGTCGATCCTCGGCGTGAAAGATGAGCCAGTGCAGGGCAAAGAGGTTCCTCTGGAATGGACTGAGACATCTGGGGGACTCTTGGAATGGTGGTACGACCATGGAGTTCCTCTCGCCTTTCCTGTTGAGAGTGCCTCCTCTTGAGATGCGACGGGAACGCAGGGAATTCTTTCCCGTTGAAAGCAGGGAAAGGATCCCTCATCTCGAGCTACGAGGGGGAAACGGGGCTCCTTTGGATGTGGTCGGGACCATCGTGCTTCCTCTCGAGTGGAGACGGGTATGGTGGTGAACTTCTTGAGTTGCAGCAAGGGTGTGAAAGACCCTTTCGAAGTTCCAGAGGTTAGGTGTCATTAGTCTCCAGACGCCTCATCGGAAATAAGCCCCATCTCGCCTGGAAGGGAGAACTTCCTGGATTTTCTCGAGTTGTGGCAGGTGTTCTCGAGTAACGACGGGGACCTCAGGGACCGGCCCTGGTGGCCTCAGGAGAAGCCAGTCCCCATGCGAGTTGCTAGGGGGCCTCTCGGGATTACTCTCCCGTCGATACCGGGGCCAAAAAGCTTGTGTGGAGTCAGGGCCCGAACCGAGGATTCCTCTCAGGGGCTGACATGGATCTTTGGGTACTTCTGGAGTCTCCCCAGGGGAGTCAGGCCTCGTCTCGAGTGGGGGCATGCACGTGCGCTTTCCTTCCAGGCTGTAGCAGCAATGTCACGCTTCCCGTCGCGTGGATCAAAGGATCTGTGGTTTTCCCTCGAGGCTTTCCCTCGAGGCTTTCCCACAGGGCTGTCCCACGTGCCACCGTGGTGTGAGTCGATCCTCGGCGTGAAAAATGAGCCAGTGCAGGGCAAAGAGGTTCCTCTGGAATGGACTGAGACATCTGGGGGACTCTTGGAATGGTGGTACGACCATGGAGTTCCTCTCGCCTTTCCTGTTGAGAGTGCCTCCTCTTGAGATGCGACGGGAACGCAGGGAATTCTTTCCCGTTGAAAGCAGGGAAAGGATCCCTCATCTCGAGCTACGAGGGGGAAACGGGGCTCCTTTGGATGTTGTCGGGACCATCGTGCTTCCTCTCGAGTGGAGACGGGTATGGTGGTGAACTTCTTGAGTTGCAGCAAGGGTGTGAAAGACCCTTTCTAAGTTCCAGAGGTTAGGTGTCATTAGTCTCCAGACGCCTCATCGGAAATAGGCCTCATCTCGCCTGGAAGGGAGAACTTCCTGGATTTTCTCGAGTTGCGGCAGGTGTTCTCGAGTTACGACGGGGACCTCAGGGACCGGCCCTGGTGGCCTCAGGAGAGGCCAGTCCCCATGCGAGTTGCTAGGGGGCCTCTCGGGATTCCTCTCCCGTCGATACCGGGGCCAAAAACCTTGTGTGGAGTCAGGGCCGGAACCGAGGATTCCTCTCAGGGGCTGATATGGATCTTTGGATACTTCTGGAGTCTCGCCAGGGGAGACAGGCCTCGTTTCGTGAGGGGGCATGCACGTGCACTTTCCTTCCAGGCTGTAGCAGCAATGTCACGCTTCCCGTCGCGTGGATCAAAGGATCTGTGGTTTTCCCTCGAGGCTTTCCCTCGAGGCTTTCCCACAGGGCTGTCCCACGTGCCACCGTGGTGTGAGTCGATCCTCGGCGTGAAAGATGAGCCAGTGCAGGGCAAAGAGGTTCCTCTGGAATGGACTGAGACATCTGGGGGACTCTTGGAATGGTGGTACGACCATGGAGTTCCTCTCGCCTTTCCTGTTGAGAGTGCCTCCTCTTGAGATGCGACGGGAACGCCGGGAATTCTTTCCCGTTGAAAGCAGGGAAAGGATCCCTCATCTCGAGCTACGAGGGGGAAACGGGGCTCTTCTGGATGTGGGCGGGACCATCGTGCTTCCTCTCGAGTGGAGACGGGTATGGCGCTGAACTTCTTGAGTCGCAGCAAGGTTGTGAAAGACCCTTTCGAAGTTCCAGAGGTTAGGTGTCATTAGTCTCCAGACGCCTCATCGGAAATAAGCCTCATCTCGCCTGGAAGGGAGAACTTCCTGGATTTTCTCGAGTTGCGGCAGGTATTCTCGAGTTACGACGGGGACCTCAGGGACCCGCCCTGGTGGCCTCAGGAGAGGCCAGTCCCCATGCGAGTTGCTAGGGGGCCTCTCGGGATTCCTCTCCCGTCGATACCGGGGCCAAAAACCTTCTGTGGAGTCAGGGCCGGAACCGAGGATTCCTCTCAGGGGCTGACATGGATCTTTGGGTACTTCTGGAGTCTCCCCAGTGGAGTCAGGCCTCGTCTCGAGTGGGGGCATGCACGTGCGCTTTCCTTCCAGGCTGTAGCAGCAATGTCACGCTTCCCGTCGCGTGGATCAAAGGATCTGTGGTTTTCCCTCGAGGCTTTCCCTCGAGGCTTTCCCACAGGGCTGTCCCACGTGCCACCGTGGTGTGAGTCGATCCTCGGCGTGAAAGATGAGCCAGTGCAGGGCAAAGAGGTTCCTCTGGAATGGACTGAGACATCTGGGGGACTCTTGGAATGGTGGTACTACCATGGAGTTCCTCTCGCCTTTCCTGTTGAGAGTGCCTCCTCTTGAGATGCGACGGGAACGCAGGGAATTCTTTCCCGTTGAAAGCAGGGAAAGGATCCCTCATCTCGAGCTACGAGGGGGAAACGGGGCTCCTTTGGATGTGGTCGGGACCATCGTGCTTCCTCTCGAGTGGAGACGGGTATGGTGGTGAACTTCTTGAGTTGCAGCAAGGGTGTGAAAGACCCTTTCGAAGTTCCAGAGGTTAGGTGTCATTAGTCTCCAGACGCCTCATCGGAAATAGGCCTCATCTCGCCTGGAAGGGAGAACTTCCTGGAGTTTCTCGAGTTGCGGCAGGTGTTCTCGAGTTACGACGGGGACCTCAGGGACCGGCCCTGGTGGCCTCAGGAGAGGCCAGTCCCCATGCGAGTTGCTAGGGGGCCTCTCGGGATTCCTCTCCCGTCGATACCGGGGCCAAAAACCTTGTGTGGAGTCAGGGCCGGAACCGAGGATTCCTCTCAGGGGCTGATATGGATCTTTGGATACTTCTGGAGTCTCGCCAGGGGAGACAGGCCTCGTTTCGTGAGGGGGCATGCACGTGCACTTTCCTTCCAGGCTGTAGCAGCAATGTCACGCTTCCCGTCGCGTGGATCAAAGGATCTGTGGTTTTCCCTCGAGGCTTTCCCTCGAGGCTTTCCCACAGGGCTGTCCCACGTGCCACCGTGGTGTGAGTCGATCCTCGGCGTGAAAGATGAGCCAGTGCAGGGCAAAGAGGTTCCTCTGGAATGGACTGAGACATCTGGGGGACTCTTGGAATGGTGGTACGACCATGGAGTTCCTCTCGCCTTTCCTGTTGAGAGTGCCTCCTCTTGAGATGCGACGGGAACGCCGGGAATTCTTTCCCGTTGAAAGCAGGGAAAGGATCCCTCATCTCGAGCTACGAGGGGGAAACGGGGCTCTTCTGGATGTGGGCGGGACCATCGTGCTTCCTCTCGAGTGGAGACGGGTATGGCGGTGAACTTCTTGAGTCGCAGCAAGGGTGTGAAAGACCCTTTCGAAGTTCCAGAGGTTAGGTGTCATTAGTCTCCAGACGCCTCATCGGAAATAAGCCTCATCTCGCCTGGAAGGGAGAACTTCCTGGATTTTCTCGAGTTGCGGCAGGTGTTCTCGAGTTACGACGGGGACCTCAGGGACCCGCCCTGGTGGCCTCAGGAGAGGCCAGTCCCCATGCGAGTTGCTAGGGGGCCTCTCGGGATTCCTCTCCCGTCGATACCGGGGCCAAAAACCTTGTGTGGAGTCAGGGCCGGAACCGAGGATTCCTCTCAGGGGCTGACTTGGATCTTTGGGTACTTCTGGAGTCTCCCCAGTGGAGTCAGGCCTCGTCTCGAGTGGGGGCATGCACGTGCGCTTTCCTTCCAGGCTGTAGCAGCAATGTCACGCTTCCCGTCGCGTGGATCAAAGGATCTGTGGTTTTCCCTCGAGGCTTTCCCTCGAGGCTTTCCCACAGGGCTGTCCCACGTGCCACCGTGGTGTGAGTCGATCCTCGGCGTGAAAGATGAGCCAGTGCAGGGCAAAGAGGTTCCTCTGGAATGGACTGAGACATCTGGGGGACTCTTGGAATGGTGGTACGACCATGGAGTTCCTCTCGCCTTTCCTGTTGAGAGTGCCTCCTCTTGAGATGCGACGGGAACGCAGGGAATTCTTTCCCGTTGAAAGCAGGGAAAGGATCCCTCATCTCGAGCTACGAGGGGGAAACGGGGCTCCTTTGGATGTGGTCGGGACCATCGTGCTTCCTCTCGAGTGGAGACGGGTATGGTGGTGAACTTCTTGAGTTGCAGCAAGGGTGTGAAAGACCCTTTCGAAGTTCCAGAGGTTAGGTGTCATTAGTCTCCATACGCCTCATCGGAAATAGGCCTCATCTCGCCTGGAAGGGAGAACTTCCTGGATTTTCTCGAGTTGCGGCAGGTGTTCTCGAGTTACGACGGGGACCTCAGGGACCGGCCCTGGTGGCCTCAGGAGAGGCCAGTCCCCATGCGAGTTGCTAGGGGGCCTCTCGGGATTCCTCTCCCGTCGATACCGGGGCCAAAAACCTTGTGTGGAGTCAGGGCCGGAACCGAGGATTCCTCTCAGGGGCTGATATGGATCTTTGGATACTTCTGGAGTCTCGCCAGGGGAGACAGGCCTCGTTTCGTGAGGGGGCATGCACGTGCACTTTCCTTCCAGGCTGTAGCAGCAATGTCACGCTTCCCGTCGCGTGGATCAAAGGATCTCTGGTTTTCCCTCGAGGCTTTCCCTCGAGGCTTTCCCACAGGGCTGTCCCACGTGCCACCGTGGTGTGAGTCGATCCTCGGCGTGAAAGATGAGCCAGTGCAGGGCAAAGAGGTTCCTCTGAAATGGACTGAGACATCTGGGGGACTCTTGGAATGGTGGTACGACCATGGAGTTCCTCTCGCCTTTCCTGTTGAGAGTGCCTCCTCTTGAGATGCGACGGGAACGCCGGGAATTCTTTCCCGTTGAAAGCAGGGAAAGGATCCCTCATCTCGAGCTACGAGGGGGAAACGGGGCTCCTTTGGATGTGGTCGGGACCATCGTGCTTCCTCTCGAGTGGAGACGGGTATGGTGGTGAACTTCTTGAGTTGCAGCAAGGGTGTGAAAGACCCTTTCGAAGTTCCAGAGGTTAGGTGTCATTAGTCTCCAGACGCCTCATCGGAAATAGGCCTCATCTCGCCTGGAAGGGAGAACTTCCTGGATTTTCTCGAGTTGCGGCAGGTGTTCTCGAGTTACGACGGGGACCTCAGGGACCGGCCCTGGTGGCCTCAGGAGAGGCCAGTCCCCATGCGAGTTGCTAGGGGGCCTCTCGGGATTCCTCTCCCGTCGATACCGGGGCCAAAAACCTTGTGTGGAGTCAGGGCCGGAACCGAGGATTCCTCTCAGGGGCTGATATGGATCTTTGGATACTTCTGGAGTCTCGCCAGGGGAGACAGGCCTCGTTTCGTGAGGGGGCATGCACGTGCACTTTCCTTCCAGGCTGTAGCAGCAATGTCACGCTTCCCGTCGCGTAGATCAAAGGATCTGTGGTTTTCCCTCGAGGCTTTCCCTCGAGGCTTTCCCACAGGGCTGTCCCACGTGCCACCGTGGTGTGAGTCGATCCTCGGCGTGAAAGATGAGCCAGTGCAGGGCAAAGAGGTTCCTCTGGAATGGACTGAGACATCTGGGGGACTCTTGGAATGGTGGTACGACCATGGAGTTCCTCTCGCCTTTCCTGTTGAGAGTGCCTCCTCTTGAGATGCGACGGGAACGCCGGGAATTCTTTCCCGTTGAAACCAGGGAAAGGATCCCTCATCTCGAGCTACGAGGGGGAAACGGGGCTCCTCTGGATGTGGGCGGGACCATCGTGCTTCCTCTCGAGTGGAGACGGGTATGGTGGTGAACTTCTTGAGTTGCAGCAAGGGTGTGAAAGACCCTTTCGAAGTTCCAGAGGTTAGGTGTCATTAGTCTCCAGACGCCTCATCGGAAATAGGCCTCATCTCGCCTGGAAGGGAGAACTTCCTGGATTTTCTCGAGTTACGGCAGGTGTTCTCGAGTTACGACGGGGAACTCAGGGACCGGCCCTGGTGGCCTCAGGAGAGGCCAGTCCCCATGCGAGTTGCTAGGGGGCCTCTCGGGATTCGTCTCCCGTCGATACCGGGGCCAAAAACCTTGTGTGGAGTCAGGGCCGGAACCGAGGATTCCTCTCAGGGGCTGACATGGATCTTTGGGTACTTCTGGAGTCTCCCCAGTGGAGTCAGGCCTCGTCTCGAGTGGGGGCATGCACGTGCGCTTTCCTTCCAGGCTGTAGCAGCAATGTCACGCTTCCCGTCGCGTGGATCAAAGGATCTGTGGTTTTCCCTCGAGGCTTTCCCTCGAGGCTTTCCCACAGGGCTGTCCCACGTGCCACCGTGGTGTGAGTCGATCCTCGGCGTGAAAGATGAGCCAGTGCAGGGCAAAGAGGTTCCTCTGGAATGGACTGAGACATCTGGGGGACTCTTGGAATGGTGGTACGACCATGGAGTTCCTCTCGCCTTTCCTGTTGAGAGTGCCTCCTCTTGAGATGCGACGGGAACGCAGGGAATTCTTTCCCGTTGAAAGCAGGGAAAGGATCCCTCATCTCGAGCTACGAGGGGGAAACGGGGCTCCTTTGGATGTGGTCGGGACCATCGTGCTTCCTCTCGAGTGGAGACGGGTATGGTGGTGAACTTCTTGAGTTGCAGCAAGGGTGTGAAAGACCCTTTCGAAGTTCCAGAGGTTAGGTGTCATTAGTCTCCAGACGCCTCATCGGAAATAGGCCTCATCTCGCCTGGAAGGGAGAACTTCCTGGATTTTCTCGAGTTGCGGCAGGTGTTCTCGAGTTACGACGGGGACCTCAGGGACCGGCCCTGGTGGCCTCAGGAGAGGCCAGTTCCCATGCGAGTTGCTAGGGGGCCTCTCGGGATTCCTCTCCCGTCGATACCGGGGCCAAAAACCTTGTGTGGAGTCAGGGCCGGAACCGAGGATTCCTCTCAGGGGCTGATATGGATCTTTGGATACTTCTGGAGTCTCGCCAGGGGAGACAGGCCTCGTTTCGTGAGGGGGCATGCACGTGCACTTTCCTTCCAGGCTGTAGCAGCAATGTCACGCTTCCCGTCGCGTGGATCAAAGGATCTCTGGTTTTCCCTCGAGGCTTTCCCTCGAGGCTTTCCCACAGGGCTGTCCCACGTGCCACCGTGGTGTGAGTCGATCCTCGGCGTGAAAGATGAGCCAGTGCAGGGCAAAGAGGTTCCTCTGGAATGGACTGAGACATCTGGGGGACTCTTGGAATGGTGGTACGACCATGGAGTTCCTCTCGCCTTTCCTGTTGAGAGTGCCTCCTCTTGAGATGCGACGGGAACGCAGGGAATTCTTTCCCGTTGAAAGCAGGGAAAGGATCCCTCATCTCGAGCTACGAGGGGGAAACGGGGCTCCTTTGCATGTGGTCGGGACCATCGTGCTTCCTCTCGAGTGGAGACGGGTATGGTGGTGAACTTCTTGAGTTGCAGCAAGGGTGTGAAAGACCCTTTCGAAGTTCCAGAGGTTAGGTGTCATTAGTCTCCAGACGCCTCTTCGGAAATAGGCCTCATCTCGCCTGGAAGGGAGAACTTCCTGGATTTTCTCGAGTTGCGGCAGGTGTTCTCGAGTTACGACGGGGAACTCAGGGACCGGCCCTGGTGGCCTCAGGAGAGGCCAGTCCCCATGCGAGTTGCTAGGGGGCCTCTCGGGATTCCTCTCCCGTCGATACCGGGACCAAAAACCTTGTGTGGAGTCAATGCCGGAACCGAGGATTCCTCTCAGGGGCTGATATGGATCTTTGGATACTTCTGGAGTCTCGCCAGGGGAGACAGGCCTCGTTTCGTGAGGGGGCATGCACGTGCACTTTCCATCCAGGCTTTAGCAGCAATGTCACGCTTCCCGTCGCGTGGATCAAAGGATCTGTGGTTTTCCCTCGAGGCTTTCCCTCGAGGCTTTCCCACAGGGCTGTCCCACGTGCCACCGTGGTGTGAGTCGATCCTCGGCGTGAAAGATGAGCCAGTGCAGGGCAAAGAGGTTCCTCTGGAATGGACTGAGACATCTGGGGGACTCTTGGAATGGTGGTACGACCATGGAGTTCCTCTCGCCTTTCCTGTTGAGAGTGCCTCCTCTTGAGATGCGACGGGAACGCCGGGAATTCTTCCCCGTTTAAAGCAGGGAAAGGATCCCTCATCTCGAGCTACGAGGGGGAAACGGGGATCCTCTGGATGTGGGCGGGACCATCGTGCTTCCTCTCGAGTGGAGACGGGTATGGCGGTGAACTTCTTGAGTCGCAGCAAGGGTGTGAAAGACCCTTTCGAAGTTCCAGAGGTTAGGTGTCATTAGTCTCCAGACGCCTCATCGGAAATAGGCCTCATCTCGCCTGGAAGGGAGAACTTCCTGGATTTTCTCGAGTTGCGGCAGGTGCTCTCGAGTTACGACGAGGACCTCAGGGACCCGCCCTGGTGGCCTCAGGAGAGGCCAGTCCCCATGCGAGTTGCTAGGGGGCCTCTCGGGATTCCTCTCCCGTCGATACCGGGGCCAAAAACCTTGTGTGGAGTCAGGGCCGGAACCAAGGATTCCTCTCAGGGGCTGACATGGATCTTTGGGTACTTCTGGAGTCTCCCCAGGGGAGTCAGGCCTCGTCTCGAGTGGGGGCATGCACGTGCGCTTTCCTTCCAGGCTGTAGCAGCAATGTCACGCTTCCTGTCGCGTGGATCAAAGGATCTGTGGTTTTCCCTCGAGGCTTTCCCTCGAGGCTTTCCCTCGAGGCTTTCCCACAGGGCTGTCCCACGTGCCACCGTGGTGTGAGTCGATCCTCGGCGTGAAAGATGAGCCAGTGCAGGACAAAGAGGTTCCTCTGGAATGGACTGAGACATCTGGGGGACTCTTGGAATGGTGGTACGACCATGGAGTTCCTCTCGCCTTTCCTGTTGAGAGTGCCTCCTCTTGAGATGCGACGGGAACGCAGGGAATTCTTTCCCGTTGAAAGCAGGGAAAGGATCCCTCATCTCGAGCAACGAGGGGGAAACGGGGCTCCTTTGGATGTGGTCGGGACCATCGTGCTTCCTCTCGAGTGGAGACGGGTATGGTGGTGAACTTCTTGAGTCACAGCAAGGGTGTGAAAGACCCTTTCGAAGTTCCAGAGGTTAGGTGTCATTAGTCTCCAGACGCCTCATCGGAAATAGGCCTCATCTCGCCTGGAAGGGAGAACTTCCTGGATTTTCTCGAGTTGCGGCAGGTGTTCTCGAGTTACGACGGGGACCTCAGGGACCGGCCCTGGTGGCCTCAGGAGAGGCCAGTCCCCATGCGAGTTGCTAGGGGGCCTCTCGGGATTCCTCTCCCGTCGATACCGGGGCCAAAAACCTTGTGTGGAGTCAGGGCCGGAACCGAGGATTCCTCTCAGGGGCTGATATGGATCTTTGGATACTTCTGGAGTCTCGCCAGGGGAGACAGGCCTCGTTTCGTGAGGGGGCATGCACGTGCACTTTCCTTCCAGGCTGTAGCAGCAATGTCACGCTTCCCGTCGCGTGGATCAAAGGATCTGTGGTTTTCCCTCGAGGCTTTCCCTCGAGGCTTTCCCACAGGGCTGTCCCACGTGCCACCGTGGTGTGAGTCGATGCTCGGCGTGAAAGATGAGCCAGTGCAGGGCAAAGAGGTTCCTCTGGAATGGACTGAGACATCTGGGGGACTCTTGGAATGGTGGTACGACCATGGAGTTCCTCTCGCCTTTCCTGTTGAGAGTGCCTCCTCTTGAGATGCGACGGGAACGCCGGGAATTCTTTCCCGTTGAAACCAGGAAAAGGATCCCTCATCTCGAGCTACGAGGGGGAAACGGGGCTCCTCTGGATGTGGGCGGGACCATCGTGCTTCCTCTCGAGTGGAGACGGGTATGGCGGTGAACTTCTTGAGTTGCAGCAAGGGTGTGAAAGACCCTTTCGAAGTTCCAGAGGTTTGGTGTCATTAGTCTCCAGAGGCCTCATCGGAAATAGCCCTCATCTCGCCTGGAAGGGAGAACTTCCTGGATTTTCTCGAGTTGCGGCAGGTGTTCTCGAGTTACGACGGGGACCTCAGGGACCCGCCCTGGTGGCCTCAGGAGAGGCCAGTCCCCATGCGAGTTGCTAGGGGGCCTCTCGGGATTCCTCTCCCGTCGATACCGGGGCCAAAAACCTTGTGTGGAGTCAGGGCCGGAACCGAGGATTCCTCTCAGGGGCTGACATGGATCTTTGGGTACTTCTGGAGTCTCCCCAGTGGAGTCAGGCCTCGTCTCGAGTGGGGGCATGCACGTGCGCTTTCCTTCCAGGCTTTAGCAGCAATGTCACGCTTCCCGTCGCGTGGATCAAAGGATCTGTGGTTTTCCCTCGAGGCTTTCCCTCGAGGCTTTCCCACAGGGCTGTCCCACGTGCCACCGTGGTGTGAGTCGATCCTCGGCGTGAAAGATGAGCCAGTGCAGGGCAAAGAGGTTCCTCTGGAATGGACTGAGACATCTGGGGGACTCTTGGAATGGTGGTACGACCATGGAGTTCCTCTCGCCTTTCCTGTTGAGAGTGCCTCCTCTTGAGATGCGACGGGAACGCAGGGAATTCTTTCCCGTTGAAAGCAGGGAAAGGATCCCTCATCTCGAGCTACGAGGGGGAAACGGGGCTCCTTTGGATGTGGTCGGGACCATCGTGCTTCCTCTCGAGTGGAGACGGGTATGGTGGTGAACTTCTTGAGTTGCAGCAAGGGTGTGAAAGACCCTTTCGAAGTTCCAGAGGTTAGGTGTCATTAGTCTCCAGACGCCTCATCGGAAATAGGCCTCATCTCGCCTGGAAGGGAGAACTTCCTGGATTTTCTCGAGTTGCGGCAGGTGTTCTCGAGTTACGACGGGGAACTCAGGGACCGGCCCTGGTGGCCTCAGGAGAGGCCAGTCCCCATGCGAGTTGCTAGGGGGCCTCTCGGGATTCCTCTCCCGTCGATACCGGGACCAAAAACCTTGTGTGGAGTCAATGCCGGAACCGAGGATTCCTCTCAGGGGCTGATATGGATCTTTGGATACTTCTGGAGTCTCGCCAGGGGAGACAGGCCTCGTTTCGTGAGGGGGCATGCACGTGCACTTTCCATCCAGGCTTTAGCAGAAATGTCACGCTTCCCGTCCCGTGGATCAAAGGATCTGTGGTTTTCCCTCGAGGCTTTCCCTCTAGGCTTTCCCACAGGGCTGTCCCACGTGCCACCGTGGTGTGAGTCGATCCTCGGCGTGAAAGATGAGCCAGTGCAGGGCAAAGAGGTTCCTCTGGAATGGACTGAGACATCTGGGGGACTCTTGGAATGGTGGTACGACCATGGAGTTCCTCTCGCCTTTCCTGTTGAGAGTGCCTCCTCTTGAGATGCGACGGGAACGCCGGGAATTCTTCCCCGTTTAAAGCAGGGAAAGGATCCCTCATCTCGAGCTACGAGGGGGAAACGGGGATCCTCTGGATGTGGGCGGGACCATCGTGCTTCCTCTCGAGTGGAGACGGGTATGGCGGTGAACTTCTTGAGTCGCAGCAAGGGTGTGAAAGACCCTTTCGAAGTTCCAGAGGTTAGGTGTCATTAGTCTCCAGACGCCTCATCGGAAATAGGCCTCATCTCGCCTGGAATGGAGAACTTCCTGGATTTTCTCGAGTTGCGGCAGGTGCTATCGAGTTACGACGAGGACCTCAGGGACCCGCCCTGGTGGCCTCAGGAGAGGCCAGTCCCCATGCGAGTTGCTAGGGGGCCTCTCGGGATTCCTCTCCCGTCGATACCGGGGCCAAAAACCTTGTGTGGAGTCAGGGCCGGAACCAAGGATTCCTCTCAGGGGCTGACATGGATCTTTGGGTACTTCTGGAGTCTCCCCAGGGGAGTCAGGCCTCGTCTCGAGTGGGGGCATGCACGTGCGCTTTCCTTCCAGGCTGTAGCAGCAATGTCACGCTTCCCGTCGCGTGGATCAAAGGATCTGTGGTTTTCCCTCGAGGCTTTCCCTCGAGGCTTTCCCTCGAGGCTTTCCCACAGGGCTGTCCCACGTGCCACCGTGGTGTGAGTCGATCCTCGGCGTGAAAGATGAGCCAGTGCAGGACAAAGAGGTTCCTCTGGAATGGACTGAGACATCTGGGGGACTCTTGGAATGGTGGTACGACCATGGAGTTCCTCTCGCCTTTCCTGTTGAGAGTGCCTCCTCTTGAGATGCGACGGGAACGCAGGGAATTCTTTCCCGTTGAAAGCAGGGAAAGGATCCCTCATCTCGAGCAACGAGGGGGAAACGGGGCTCCTTTGGATGTGGTCGGGACCATCGTGCTTCCTCTCGAGTGGAGACGGGTATGGTGGTGAACTTCTTGAGTCGCAGCAAGGGTGTGAAAGACCCTTTCGAAGTTCCAGAGGTTAGGTGTCATTAGTCTCCAGACGCCTCATCGGAAATAGGCCTCATTTCGCCTGGAAGGGAGAACTTCCTGGATTTTCTCGAGGTGCGGCAGGTGTTCTCGAGTTACGACGGGGACCTCAGGGACCGGCCCTGGTGGCCTCAGGAGAGGCCAGTCCCCATGCGATGTGCTAGGGGGCCTCTCGAGATTCCTCTCCCGTTGATACCGGGGCCAAAAACCTTGTGTGGAGTCAGGGCCGGAACCGAGGATTCCTCTCAGGGTCTGACATGTATCTTTGGGTACTTCTGGAGTCTCCCCAGGGGAGTCAGGCCTCGTCTCGAGTGGGGGCATGCACGTGCGCTTTCCTTCCAGGCTGTAGCAGCAATGTCACGCTGCCCGTGGCGTGGATCAAAGGATCTGTGGTTTTCCCTCGAGGCTTTCCCTCGAGGCTTTCCCACAGGGCTGTCCCACGTGCCACCGTTGTGTGAATCGATCCTCGGCGTGAAAGATGAGCCAGTGCAGGGCAAAGAGGTTCCTCTGGAATGGACTGAGACATCTGGGGGACTCTTGGAATGGTGCTACGACCATGGAGTTCCTCTCGACTTTCCTGTTGAGAGTGCCTCCTCTTGAGATGCGACGGGAACGCCGGGAATTCGTTCCTGTTGAAAGCAGGGAAAGGATCCCTCATCTCGAGCTACGAGGGGGAAACGGGGCTCCTCTGGATGTGGGCGGGACCATCGTGCTTCCTCTCGAGTGGAGACGGGTATGGCGGTGAACTTCTTGAGTTGCAGCAAGGGTGTGAAAGACCCTTTCGAAGTTCCAGAGGTTAGGTGTCATTAGTCTCCAGACGCCTCATCGGAAATAGGCCTCATCTCGCCTGGAAGGGAGAACTTCCTGGATTTTCTCGAGTTGCGGCAGGTGTTCTCGAGTTACGACGCGGACATCAGAGACCCGCCCTGGTGGACTCAGGAGAGGCCAGTCCCCATGCGAGGTGCTAGGGGGCCTCTCGGGATTCCTCTCCCGTCGATACCGGGGCCAAAAACCTTGTGCGGAGTCAGGGCCAGAACCGAGGATTCCTCTCAGGGGCTGACATGGATCTTTGTGTACTTGTGGAGTCTCCCCAGGGGAGTCAGGCCTCGTCTCGAGTGGGGGCATGCATGTGCGCTTTCCTTCCAGGCTGTAGCAGCAATGTCACGCTTCCCGTCGCGTGGATCAAGGGATCTGTGGTTTTCCCTCGAGGCTTTCCCTCGAGGCTTTCCCACAGGGCTGTCCCTCGTGCCACCGTGGTGTGAGTCGATCCTCGGCGTGAAAGATGAGCCAGTGCAGGGCAAAGAGGTTCCTCTGGAATGGACTGAGACATCTGGGGGACTCTTGGAATGGTGGTACGACCATGGAGTTCCTCTCGCCTTTCCTGTTGAGAGTGCCTCCTCTTGAGATGCGACGGGAACGCCGGGAATTCTTCCCCGTTTAAAGCAGGGAAAGGATCCCTCATCTCGAGCTACGAGGGGGAAACGGGGCTCCTCTGGATGTGGGCGGGACCATCGTGCTTCCTCTCGAGTGGAGACGGGTATGGCGGTGAACTTCTTGAGTTGCAGCAAGGGTGTGAAAGACCCTTTCGAAGTTCCAGAGGTTAGGTGTCATTAGTCTCCAGAGGCCTCATCGGAAATAGGCCTCATCTCGCCTGCAAGGGAGAACTTCCTGGATTTTCTCGAGTTGCGGCAGGTGTTCTCGAGTTACGACGGGTACCTCAGGGACCCGCCCTGGTGGCCTCAGGAGAGGCCAGTCCCCATTCGAGTTGCTAGGGTGCCTCTCGGTAGTTCTCTCCCGTCGATACCAGGACCAAAATCCTTGTGTGGCGTCAGGGCCGGAACCGAGGATTCCTCTCAGGGGCTGACATGGATCTTTGGGTCTTTCTGGAGTCTCCCGAGGGGAGTCAGGCCTCGTCTCGAGTGGGGGCATGCACGTGCGCTTTCCATCCAGGCTGTAGCAGCAATGTCACGCTTCCCGTCGCGTGGATCAAAGGATCTGTGGTTTTCCATCGAGGCTTTCCCTTGAGGCTTTCCCACAGGGCTGTCCCACGTGCCACCGTGGTGTGAGTCGATCCTCGGCGTGAAAGATGAGCCAGTGCAGGGCAAAGAGTTTCCTCTGGAATCGACTGAGAAATCTCGGGGACTCTTGGAATGGTGGTACGACCATGGAGTTCCTCTCATCTTTCCTGTTGAGAATGCCTCCTCTTGAGATGCGACGGGAACGCCGGGAATTCTTTCCCGTTGATAGCAGGGAAAGGATCCCTCATCTCGAGCTACGAGGGGGAAACGGGGCTCCTCTGGATGTGGGCGGGACCATCGTGTTTCCTCTCGAGTGGAGACGGGTATGGCGGTGAACTTCTTGAGTTGCAGCAAGGGTGTGAAAGACCCTTTCGAAGTTCCAGAGGTTCGGTGTCATTAGTCTCCAGACGTCTCATCGGAAATAGGCCTCATCTCGCCTGGAAGGGAGAACTTCCTGGATTTTCTCGAGTTGCGGCAGGTGTTCTCGAGTTACGACCGGGACCTCAGGGACCCGCCCTGGTGTCCTCAGGAAAGGCAAGTCCCCATGCGAGTTGCTCGGGGGCCTCTCGGGATTCCTCTCCCGTCGATACCGGGGCCAAAAACTTTGTGTGGAGTCAGGGCCGGAACCGAGGATTCCTCTCAGGGGATGACATGGATCTTTGGGTACTTCTGGAGTCTCCCCAGGGGAGTCAGGCCTCGTCTCGAGTGGGGGCATGCACGTGCGCTTTCCTTCCAGGCTGTAGCAGCAATGTCACGATTCCCGTCGCGTGGATCAAAGGATCTGTGGTTTTCCCTCGAGGCTTTCCCACTGGGCTGTCCCACGTGCCACCGTGGTGTGAGTCGATCCTCGGCGTGAAAGATGAGCCAGTGCAGGGCAAAGAGGTTCCTCTGGAATGGACTGAGACATCTGGGGGACTCTTGGAATGGTGGTACGACCATGGAGTTCCTCTCGCCTTTCCTGTTGAGAGTGCCTCCTCTTGAGATGCGACGGGAACGCCGGGAATTCTTTCCCGTTGAAAGCAGGGAAAGGATCCCTCATCTCGAGCTCGAGGGGGAAACGGGGCTCCTCTGGATGTGGGCGGGACCATCGTGCTTCCTCTCGAGTGGAGACGGGTATGGCGGTGAACTTCTTGAGTTGCAGCAAGGGTGTGAAAGACCCTTTCGAAGTTCCAGAGGTTAGGTGTCATTAGTCTCCAGACGCCTCATCGGAAATAGGCCTCATCTCGCCTGGAAGGGAGAACTTCCTGGATTTTCTCGAGTTGCGGCAGGTGTTCTCGAGTTACGACGGGGACCTCAGGGACCCGCCCAGGTGGCCTCAGGAGAATCCAGTCCCCATGCGAGTTGCTAGGGGGCCTCTCGGGATTCCTCTCCCATCGATACTGGGGCAAAAACCTTGTGTGGAGTCAGGGCCGGAACCGAGGATTCCTCTCAGGGGCTGACATGGATCTTTGGGTACTTCTGGAGTCTCCCCAGGGGAGTCAGGCCTCGTCTCGAGTGGGGGCATGCACGTGCGCTTTCCTTCCAGGCTGTAGCAGCAATGTCACGCTTCCCGTCGCGTGAATCAAAGGATCTGTGGTTTTCCCTCGAGGCTTTCCCTCGAGGCTTTCCCACAGGGCTGTCCCACGTGCCACCGTGGTGTGAGTCGATCTTCGGCGTGAAAGATGAGCCAGTGCAGGGCAAAGAGTCTCCTCTGTAATGGACTGAGACATCTGGGGGACTCTTGGAATGGTGGTACGACCATGGAGTTCCTCTCGCCTTTCCTGTTGAGAGTGCCTCCTCTTGAGATGCGACGGGAACGCCGGGAATTCTTTCCCGTTGAAAGCAGGGAAAGGATCCCTCATCTCGAGCTACGAGGGGGAAACGGGGCTCCTATGGATGTGGGCGGGACCATCGTGCTTCCTCTCGAGTGGAGACGGGTACGGCGGTGAACTTCATGAGTTGCAGCAAGGGTGTGAAAGACCCTTTCGAAGTTCCAGAGGTTAGGTGTTATTTGTCTCCAGAGGCGTCATCGGAAATAGGCCTCATCTCGCCTGGAAGGGAGAACTTCCTGGATTTTCTCGAGTTGCGGCAGGTGTTCTCGAGTTACGACGGGAACCTCAGGGACCCGCCCTGGTGGCCTCCGGAGAGGCCAGTCCCCATGCGAGTTGCTAGGGGCCCTCTCGGGATTCCTCTCCGGTCGATACCGGGGCAAAAAACCTTGTGTGGAGTCAGGGCCGGAACCGAGGATTCCTCTCAGGGGCTGACATGGATCTTTGGGTACTTGTCGAGTCTCCCCAGGGGAGTCAGGCCTCTTCTCGAGTGGGGGCATGCACGTGCGCTTTCCTTCCAGGCTGTAGCAGCAATGTCACGCTTCCCGTCGCGTGGATCAAAGGATCTGTGGTTTTCCCTCGAGGCTTTCCGTCGAGGCTTTCCCACAGGGCTGTCCCACGTGCCACCGTGGTGTGAGTCGATCCTCGGCGTGAAAGATGAGCCAGTGCAGGGCAAAGAGGCTCCTCTGGAATGGACTGAGACATCTGGGGGACTCTTGGAATGGTGGTACGACCATGGAGTTCCTCTCGCCTTTCCTGTTGAGAGTGCCTCCTCTTGAGATGCGACGGGAACTCCGGGAATACTTTCCCGTTGAAAGCAGGGAAAGGATCCCTCATCTCGAGCTCCGAGGGGGAAATGGGGCTCCTCTGGATGTGGGCGGGACCATCGTGCTTCCTCTCGAGTGGAGACGGGTATGGAGGTGAACTTCATGAGTTGCATCAAGGGTGTGAAAGACCCTTTCGAAGTTCCAGAGGTTTGTTGTCATTTGTCTCCAGACGCCTCATCGGAAATAGGCCTCATCTCGCCTGGAAGGGAGAACTTCCTGGATTTTCTCGAGTTGCGGCAGGTGTTCTCGAGTTACGACGGGGACCTCAGGGACCCGCCCTGGTGGCCTCAGGAGAGGCCAGTCCCCATGCGAGTTACTAGGGGGCCTCTCGGGATTCCTCTCCGGTCGATACCGGGGCAAAAAACCTTGTGTGGAGTCAGGGCCGGAACCGAGGATTCCTCTCAGGGGCTGACATGGATCTTTGGGTACTTCTGGAGTCTCCCCAGGGGAGTCAGGCCTCGTCTCGAGTGGGGGCATGCACGTGCGCTTTCCTTCCAGGCTGTAGCAGCAATGTCACGCTTCCCGTCCCGTGGATCAAAGGATCTGTGGTTTTCCCTCGAGGCTTTCGCTCGAGGCTTTCCCACAGGGCTGTCCCACGTGCCACGGTGGTGTGAGTCGATCCTCGGCGTGAAAGATGAGCCAGTGCAGGGCAAAGAGGTTCCTCTGGAATTGACTGAGACATCTGGGGGACTCTTGGAATGATGGTACGACCATGGAGTTCCTCTCGCCTTTCCTGTTGAGAGTGCCTCCTCTTGAGATGCGACGGGAACGCCGGGAATTCTTTCCCGTTGAAAGCAGGGAAAGGATCCCTCATCTCGAGCTACGAAGGGGAAACTGGGCTCCTCTGGATGTGGGCGGGACCATGGTGCTTCCTCTCGAGTGGAGACGGGTATGGCGGTGAACTTCTTGAGTTGCAGCAAGGATGTGAAAGACCCTTTCGAAGTTCCAGAGGTTAGGTGTCATTAGTCTCCAGAGGCCTCATCGGAAATAGGCCTCATCTCGCCTGGAAGGGAGAACTTCCTGGATTTTCTCGAGTTGCGGCAGGTGTTCTCGAGTTACGACGGGGACCTCAGGGACCCGCCCTGGTGGCCTCAGGAGAGGCCAGTCCCCATGCGAGTTGCTAGGGGGCCTCTCGGGATTCCTCTCCCGTAGATACCGGGGCCAAAAACCTTGTGTGGAGTCAGGGCCGGAACCGAGGATTCCTCTCAGGGGCTGACATGGATCTTTGGGTACTTGTGGAGTCTCCCCAGGGGAGTCAGGCCTCGTCTCGAGTGGGGGCATGCACGTGCGCTTTCCTTCCAGGCTGTAGCAGCAATGTCACGCTTCCCGTGGCGTGGATCAAAGGATCTGTGGTTTTCCCTCGAGGCTTTCGCTCGAGGCTTTCCCACAGGGCTGTCCCACGTGCCACGGTGGTGTGAGTCGATCCTCGGCGTGAAAGATGAGCCAGTGCAGGGCAAAGAGGTTCCTCTGGAATGGACTGAGACATCAGGGGGACTCTTGGAATGATGGTACGACCATGGAGTTCCTCTCGCCTTTCCTGTTGAGAGTGCCTCCTCTTGAGATGCGACGGGAACGCCGGGAATTCTTTCCCGTTGAAAGCAGGGAAAGGATCCCTCATCTCGAGCTACGAGGGGCAAACGGAGCTCCTCTGGATGTGGGCGGGACCATCGTGCTTCCTCTCGAGTGGAGACGGGTATGGCGGTGAACTTCTTGAGTTGCAGCAAGGATGTGAAAGACCCTTTCGAAGTTCCAGAGGTTAGGTGTCATTAGTCTCCAGAGGCCTCATCGGAAATAGGCCTCATCTCGCCTGGAAGGGAGAACTTCCTGGATTTTCTCGAGTTGCGGCAGGTGTTCTCGAGTTACGACGGGGACCTCAGGGACCCGCCCTGGTGGCCTCAGGAGAGGCCAGTCCCCATGCGAGTTGCTAGGGGGCCTCTCGGGATTCCTCTCCCGTCGATACCGGGGCCAAAAACCTTGTGTGGAGTCAGGGCCGGAACCAAGGATTCCTCTCAGGGGCTGACATGGATCTTTGGGTACTTCTGGAGTCTCCCCAGGGGAGTCAGGCCTCGTCTCGAGTGGGGGCATGCACGTGCGCTTTCCTTCCAGGCTGTAGCACCAATGTCACGCTTCCCGTAGCGTGGATCAAAGGATCTGTGGTTTTCCCTCGAGGCTTTCCCTCGAGGCTTTCCCACAGGGCTGTCCCACGTGCCACCGTGGTGTGAGTCGATCCTCGGCGTGAAAGATCAGCCAGTGCAGGGCAAAGAGGTTCCTCTGGAATGGACTGAGACATCTGGGGGACTCTTGGAATGGTGGTACGACCATGGAGTTCCTCTCGCCTTTCCTGTTGAGAGTGCCTCCTCTTGAGATGCGACGGGAACGCCGGGAATTCTTTCCCGTTGAAAGCAGGGAAAGGATCCCTCATCTCGAGCTCCGAGGGGGAAACGGGGCTCCTCTGGATGTGGGCGGGACCATCGTGCTTCCTCTCGAGTGGAGACGGTATGGCGGTGAACTTCGTGAGTTGCAGCAAGGGTGTGAAAGACCCTTTCGAAGTTCCAGAGGTTCGGTGTCATTAGTCTCCAGACGCCTCATCGGAAATAGGCCTCATCTCGCCTGGAAGGGAGAACTTCCTGGATTTTCTCGAGTTGCGGCAGGTGTTCTCGAGTTACGACGGGGACCTCAGGGACCCGCCCTGGTGGCCTCAGGAGAGGCCAGTCCCCATGCGAGTTACTCGGGGGCCTCTCGGGATTCCTCTCCGGTCGATACCGGGGCAAAAAACCTTGTGTGGAGTCAGGGCCGGAACCGAGGATTCCTCTCAGGGGCTGACATGGATCTTTGGGTACTTCTGGAGTCTCCCCAGGGGAGTCAGGCCTCGTCTCGAGTGGGGGCATGCACGTGCGCTTTCCTTCCAGGCTGTAGCAGCAATGTCACGCTTCCCGTCGCGTGGATCAAAGGATCTGTGGTTTTCCCTCGAGGCTTTCCCTCGAGGCTTTCCCACAGGGCTGTCCCACGTGCCACCGTGGTGTGAGTCGATCCTTGGCGTGAAAGATGAGCCAGTGCAGGGCAAAGAGGTTCCTCTGGAATGGACTGAGAAATCTCGGGGACTCTTGGAATGGTGGTACGACCATGGAGTTCCTCTCATCTTTCCTGTTGAGAGTGCCTCCTCTTGAGATGCGACGGGAACGCCGGGAATTCTTTCCCGTTGATAGCAGGGAAAGGATCCCTCATCTCGAGCTACGAGGGGGAAACGGGGCTCCTCTGGATGTGGGCGGGACCATCGTGTTTCCTCTCGAGTGGAGACGGGTATGGCGGTGAACTTCTTGAGTTGCAGCAAGGGTGTGAAAGACCCTTTTGAAGTTCCAGAGGTTCGGTGTCATTAGTCTCCAGACGTCTCATCGGAAATAGGCCTCATCTCGCCTGGAAGGGAGAACTTCCTGGATTTTCTCGAGTTGCGGCAGGTGTTCTCGAATTACGACGGGGACCTCAGGGACCCGCCCTGGTGGCCTCAGGAAAGGCCAGTCCCCATGCGAGTTGCTCGGGGGCCTCTCGGGATTCCTCTCCCGTCGATACCGGGGTCAAAAACTTTGTGTGGAGTCAGGGCCGGAACCGAGGATTCCTCTCAGGGGATGACATGGATCTTAGGGTACTTCTGGAGTCTCCCCAGGGGAGTCAGGCCTCGTCTCGAGTGGGGTCATGCACGTGCGCTTTCCTTCCAGGCTGTAGCAGCAATGTCACGCTTCCCGTCGCGTGGATCAAAGGATCTGTGGTTTACCCTCGAGGCTTTCCCACAGGGTTGTCCCACGTGCCACCGTGGTGTGAATCGATCCTCGGCGTGAAAGATGAGCCAGTGCAGGGCAAAGAGGCTCCTCTGGAATGGATTGAGACATCTGGGGGACTCTTGGAATGGTGGTACGACCATGGAGTTCCTCTCGCCTTTCCTGTTGAGAGTGCCTCCTCTTGAGATGCGACGGGAACGCCGGGAATTCTTTCCCGTTGAAAGCAGGGAATGGATCCCTCATCTCGAGCTCCGAGGGGGAAACGGGTCTCCTCTGGATGTGGGCGGGACCATCGTGCTTCCTCTCGAATGGAGACGGGTATGGCGGTGAACTTCTTGAGTTGCACCAAGGGTGTGAAAGACCCTTTCGAAGTTCCAGAGTTTAGGTGTCATTTGTCTCCAGAGGCCTCATCGGAAATAGGCCTCATCTCGCCTGGAAGGAAGAACTTCCTGGATTTTCTCGAGTTGCGGCAGGTGTTCTCGAGTTACGACGGGAACCTCAGGGACCCGCCCTGGTGGCCTCCGGAGAGGCCAGTCCCCATGCGAGTTGCTAGGGGCCCTCTCGGGATTCCTCTCCGGTCGATACCGGGGCAAAAAACCTTGTGTGGAGTCAGGGCCGGAACCGAGGATTCCTCTCAGGGGCTGACATGGATCTTTGGGTACTTGTCGAGTCTCCCCAGGGGAGTCAGGCCTCGTCTCGAGTGGGGGCATGCACGTGCGCTTTCCTTCCAGGCTGTAGCAGCAATGTCACGCTTCCCGTCGCGTGGATCAAAGGATCTGTGGTTTTCCCTCGAAGCTTTCCGTCGAGGCTTTCCCACAGGGCTGTCCCACGTGCCACCGTGGTGTGAGTCGATCCTCGGCGTGAAAGATGAGCCAGTGCAGGGCAAAGAGGCTCCTCTGGAATGGACTGAGACATCTGGGGGACTCTTGGAATGGTGGTACGACCATGGAGTTCCTCTCGCCTTTCCTGTTGAGAGTGCCTCCTCTTGAGATGCGACGGGAACGCCGGGAATTCTTTCCCGTTGAAAGCAGGGAAAGGATCCCTCATCTCGAGCTCCGAGGGGGAAATGGGGCTCCTCTGGATGTGGGCGGGACCATCGTGCTTCCTCTCGAGTGGAGACGGGTATGGAGGTGAACTTCATGAGTTGCATCAAGGGTGTGAAAGACCCTTTCGAAGTTCCAGAGTTTTGTTGTCATTTGTCTCCAGACGCCTCATCGGAAATAGGCCTCATTTCGCCTGGAAGGGAGAACTTCCTGGATTTTCTCGAGTTGCGGCAGGTGTTCTCGAGTTACGACGGGGACCTCAGGGACCCGCCCTGGTGGCCTCAGGAGAGGCCAGTCCCCATGCGAGTTACTAGGGGGCCTCTCGGGATTCCTCTCCGGTCGATACCGGGGCAAAAAACCTTGTGTGGAGTCAGGGCCGGAACCGAGGATTCCTCTCAGGGGCTGACATGGATCTTTGGGTACTTCTGGAGTCTCCCCAGGGGAGTCAGGCCTCGTCTCGAGTGGGGGCATGCACGTGCGCTTTCCTTCCAGGCTGTAGCAGCAATGTCACGCTTCCCGTCCCGTGGATCAAAGGATCTGTGGTTTTCCCTCGAGGCTTTCGCTCGAGGCTTTCCCACAGGGCTGTCCCACGTGCCACGGTGGTGTGAGTCGATCCTCGGCGTGAAAGATGAGCCAGTGCAGGGCAAAGAGGTTCCTCTGGAATGCACTGAGACATCTGGGGGACTCTTGGAATGATGGTACGACCATGGAGTTCCTCTCGCCTTTCCTGTTGAGAGTGCCTCCTCTTGAGATGCGACGGGAACGCCGGGAATTCTTTCCCGTTGAAAGCAGGGAAAGGATCCCTCATCTCGAGCTACGAAGGGGAAACTGGGCTCCTCTGGATGTGGGCGGGACCATGGTGCTTCCTCTCGAGTGGAGACGGGTATGGCGGTGAACTTCTTGAGTTGCAGCAAGGATGTGAAAGACCCTTTCGAAGTTCCAGAGGTTAGGTGTCATTAGTCTCCAGAGGCCTCATCGGAAATAGGCCTCATCTCGCCTGGAAGGGAGAACTTCCTGGATTTTCTCGAGTTGCGGCAGGTGTTCTCGAGTTACGACGGGGACCTCAGGGACCCGCCCTGGTGGCCTCAGGAGAGGCCAGTCCCCATGCGAGTTGCTAGGGGGCCTCTCGGGATTCCTCTCCCGTCGATACCGGGGCCAAAAACCTTGTGTGGAGTCAGGGCCGGAACCGAGGATTCCTCTCAGGGGCTGACATGGATCTTTGGGTACTTGTGGAGTCTCCCCAGGGGAGTCAGGCCTCGTCTCGAGTGGGGGCATGCACGTGCGCTTTCCTTCCAGGCTGTAGCAGCAATGTCACGCTTCCCGTGGCGTGGATCAAAGGATCTGTGGTTTTCCCTCGAGGCTTTCGCTCGAGGCTTTCCCACAGGGCTGTCCCACGTGCCACGGTGGTGTGAGTCGATCCTCGGCGTGAAAGATGAGCCAGTGCAGGGCAAAGAGGTTCCTCTGGAATGGACTGAGACATCAGGGGGACTCTTGGAATGATGGTACGACCATGGAGTTCCTCTCGCCTTTCCTGTTGAGAGTGCCTCCTCTTGAGATGCGACGGGAACGCCGGGAATTCTTTCCCGTTGAAAGCAGGGAAAGGATCCCTCATCTCGAGCTACGAGGGGCAAACGGGGCTCCTCTGGATGTGGGCGGGACCATCGTGCTTCCTCTCGAGTGGAGACGGGTATGGCGGTGAACTTCTTGAGTTGCAGCAAGGATGTGAAAGACCCTTTCGAAGTTCCAGAGGTTAGGTGTCATTAGTCTCCAGAGGCCTCATCGGAAATAGGCCTCATCTCGCCTGGAAGGGAGAACTTCCTGGATTTTCTCGAGTTGCGGCAGGTGTTCTCGAGTTACGACGGGGACCTCAGGGACCCGCCCTGGTGGCCTCAGGAGAGGCCAGTCCCCATGCGAGTTGCTAGGGGGCCTCTCGGGATTCCTCTCCCGTCGATACCGGGGCCAAAAACCTTGTGTGGAGTCAGGGCCGGAACCAAGGATTCCTCTCAGGGGCTGACATGGATCTTTGGGTACTTCTGGAGTCTCCCCAGGGGAGTCAGGCCTCGTCTCGAGTGGGGGCATGCACGTGCGCTTTCCTTCCAGGCTGTAGCACCAATGTCACGCTTCCCGTAGCGTGGATCAAAGGATCTGTGGTTTTCCCTCGAGGCTTTCCCTCGAGGCTTTCCCACAGGGCTGTCCCACGTGCCACCGTGGTGTGAGTCGATCCTCGGCGTGAAAGATCAGCCAGTGCAGGGCAAAGAGGTTCCTCTGGAATGGACTGAGACATCTGGGGGACTCTTGGAATGGTGGTACGACCATGGAGTTCCTCTCGCCTTTCCTGTTGAGAGTGCCTCCTCTTGAGATGCGACGGGAACGCCGGGAATTCTTTCCCGTTGAAAGCAGGGAAAGGATCCCTCATCTCGAGCTCCGAGGGGGAAACGGGGCTCCTCTGGATGTGGGCGGGACCATCGTGCTTCCTCTCGAGTGGAGACGGTATGGCGGTGAACTTCGTGAGTTGCAGCAAGGGTGTGAAAGACCCTTTCGAAGTTCCAGAGGTTCGGTGTCATTAGTCTCCAGACGCCTCATCGGAAATAGGCCTCATCTCGCCTGGAAGGGAGAACTTCCTGGATTTTCTCGAGTTGCGGCAGGTGTTCTCGAGTTACGACGGGGACCTCAGGGACCCGCCCTGGTGGCCTCAGGAGAGGCCAGTCCCCATGCGAGTTACTAGGGGGCCTCTCGGGATTCCTCTCCGGTCGATACCGGGGCAAAAAACCTTGTGTGGAGTCAGGGCCGGAACCGAGGATTCCTCTCAGGGGCTGACATGGATCTTGGGGTACTTCTGGAGTCTCCCCAGGGGAGTCAGGCCTCGTCTCGAGTGGGGGCATGCACGTGCGCTTTCCTTCCAGGCTGTAGCAGCAATGTCACGCTTCCTGTCGCGTGGATCAAAGGATCTGTGGTTTTCCCTCGAGGCTTTCCCTCGAGGCTTTCCCACAGGGCTGTCCCACGTGCCACCGTGGTGTGAGTCGATCCTCGGCGTGAAAGATGAGCCAGTGCAGGGCAAAGAGGTTCCTCTGGAATGGACTGAGAAATCTCGGGGACTCTTGGAATGGTGGTACGACCATGGAGTTCCTCTCATCTTTCCTGTTGAGAGTGCCTCCTCTTGAGATGCGACGGGAACGCCGGGAATTCTTTCCCGTTGATAGCAGGGAAAGGATCCCTCATCTCGAGCTACGAGGGGGAAACGGGGCTCCTCTGGATGTGGGCGGGACCATCGTGCTTCCTCTCGTGTGGAGACGGGTATGGCGGTGAACTTCTTGAGTTGCAGCAAGGGTGTGAAAGACCCTTTTGAAGTTCCAGAGGTTCGGTGTCATTAGTCTCCAGACGTCTCATCGGAAATAGGCCTCATCTCGCCTGGAAGGGAGAACTTCCTGGATTTTCTCGAGTTGCGGCAGGTGTTCTCGAATTACGACGGGGACCTCAGGGACCCGCCCTGGTGGCCTCAGGAAAGGCCAGTCCCCATGCGAGTTGCTCGGGGGCCTCTCGGGATTCCTCTCCCGTCGATACCGGGGTCAAAAACTTTGTGTGGAGTCAGGGCCGGAACCGAGGATTCCTCTCAGGGGATGACATGGATCTTTGGGTACTTCTGGAGTCTCCCCAGGGGAGTCAGGCCTCGTCTCGAGTGGGGGCATGCACGTGCGCTTTCCTTCCAGGCTGTAGCAGCAATGTCACGCTTCCCGTCGCGTGGATCAAAGGATCTGTGGTTTACCCTCGAGGCTTTCCCACAGGGTTGTCCCACGTGCCACCGTGGTGTGAATCGATCCTCGGCGTGAAAGATGAGCCAGTGCAGGGCAAAGAGGCTCCTCTGGAATGGATTGAGACATCTGGGGGACTCTTGGAATGGTGGTACGACCATGGAGTTCCTCTCGCCTTTCCTGTTGAGAGTGCCTCCTCTTGAGATGTGACGGGAACGCCGGGAATTCTTTCCCGTTGAAAGCAGGGAATGGATCCCTCATCTCGAGCTCCGAGGGGGAAACGGGTCTCCTCTGGATGTGGGCGGGACCATCGTGCTTCCTCTCGAATGGAGATGGGTATGGCGGTGAACTTCTTGAGTTGCACCAAGGGTGTGAAAGACCCTTTCGAAGTTCCAGAGTTTAGGTGTCATTAGTCTCCAGACGCCTCATCGGAAATAGGCCTCATCTCGCCTGGAAGGGAGAACTTCCTGGATTTTCTCGAGTTGTGGCAGGTGTTCTCGAGTTACGACGGGGACCTCAGGGACCCGCCCTGGTGGCCTCAGGAGAGGCCAGTCCCATGCGAGTTGCTAGGGGGCCTCTCGGGATTCCTCTCCCGTCGATACCGGGGCCAAAAACCTTGTGTGGAGTCAGGGCCGGAACCGAGGATTCCTCTCAGGGGCTGACATGGATCTTTGGGTACTTGTGGAGTCTCCCCAGGGGAGTCAGGCCTCGTCTCGAGTGGGGGCATGCACGTGCGCTTTCCTTCCAGGCTGTAGCAGCAATGTCACGCTTCCCGTCGCGTGGATCAAAGGATCTGTAGTTTTCCCTCGAGGCTTTCGCTCGAGGCTTTCCCACAGGGCTGTCCCACGTGCCACCGTGGTGTGAGTCGATCCTCGGCGTGAAAGATGAGCCAGTGCAGGGCAAAGAGGCTCCTCTGGAATGGACTGAGACATCTGGGGGACTCTTGGAATGGTGGTACGACCATGGAGTTCCTCTCGCCTTTCCTGTTGACAGTGCCTCCCCTTGAGATGCGACGGGAACGCCGGGAATTCTTTCCCGTTGACAGCAGGGAATGGATCCCTCATCTCGAGCTACGAGGGGGAAACGGGGCTCCTCTGGATGTGGGCGGGACCATCGTGCTTCCTCTCGAGTGGAGACGGGTATGGCGGTGAACTTCTTGAGTTGCAGCAAGGGTGTGAAAGACCCCTTCGAAGTTCCAGAGGTTAGGTGTCATTTGTCTCCAGAGGCCTCATCGGAAATAGGCCTCATCTCGCCTGGAAGGGAGAACTTCCTGGATTTTCTCGAGTTGCGGCAGGTGTTCTCGAGTTACGACGGGCACCTCAGGGACCCGCCCTGGTGGCCTCTGGAGAGGCCAGTCCCATGCGAGTTGCTAGGGGGCCTCTCGGGATTCCTCTCCCGTCTATACCGGGGCCAAAAACCTTGTGTGGAGTCAGGGCCGGAACCGAGGATTCCTCTCAGGGGCTGACATGGATCTTTGGGTACTTGTGGAGTCTCCCCAGGGGAGTCAGGCCTCGTCTCGAGTGGGGGCATGCACGTGCGCTTTCCTTCCAGGCTGTAGCACCAATGTCACGCTTCCCGTCGCGTGGATCAAAGGATCTGTAGTTTTCCCTCGAGGCTTTCGCTCGAGGCTTTCCCACAGGGCTGTCCCACGTGCCACCGTGGTGTGAGTCGATCCTCGGCGTGAAAGATGAGCCAGTGCAGGGCAAAGAGGCTCCTCTGGAATGGACTGAGACATCTGGGGGACTCTTGGAATGGTGGTACGACCATGGAGGTCCTCTCGCCTTTCCTGTTGACAGTGCCTCCCCTTGAGATGCGACGGGAACGCCGGGAATTCTTTCCCGTTGACAGCAGGGAATGGATCCCTCATCTCGAGCTACGAGGGGGAAACGGGGCTCCTCTGGATGTGGGCGGGACCATCGTGCTTCCTCTCGAGTGGAGACGGGTATGGCGGTGAACTTCTTGAGTTGCAGCAAGGGTGTGAAAGACCCCTTCGAAGTTCCAGAGGTTAGGTGTCATTTGTCTCCAGAGGCCTCATCGGAAATAGGCCTCATCTCGCCTGGAAGGGAGAACTTCCTGGATTTTCTCGAGTTGCGGCAGGTGTTCTCGAGTTACGACGGGGACCTCAGGGACCCGCCCTGGTGGCCTCTGGAGAGGCCAGTCCCCATGCGAGTTGCTAGGGGGCCTCTCGGGATTCCTCTCCCGTCGATACCGGGGCCAAAAACCTTGTGTGGAGTCAGGGCCGGAACCGAGGATTCCTCTCAGGGGCTGACATGGATCTTTGGGCACTTCTGGAGTCTCCCCAGGGGAGTCAGGCCTCGTCTCGAGTGGGGCATGCACGTGCGCTTTCCTTCCAGGCTGTAGCAGCAATGTCACGCTTCCCGTCGCGTGGATCAAAGGATCTGTGGTTTTCCCTCGAGGCTTTCCCTCGAGGCTTTCCCACAGGGCTGTCCCACGTACCACCGTGGTGTGAGTCGATCCTCGACGTGAAAGATGAGCCAGTGCAGGGCAAAGAGGCTCCTCTGGAATGGACTGAGACATCTGGGGGACTCTTGGAATGGTGGTATGACCATGGAGTTCCTCTCGCCTTTCCTGTTGAGAGTGCCTCCTCTTGAGATGCGACAGGAACACCGGGAATTCTTTCCCGTTGAAAGCAGGGAAAGGATCCCTCATCTCGAGCAACGAGGGGGAAACGGGGCTCCTCTGGATGTGGGCGGGACCATCATGCTTCCTCTCGAGTGGAGACGGGTATGGAGGTGAACTTCTTGAGTTGCATCAAGGTTGTGAAAGACCCTTTCGAAGTTCCAGAGGTTTGTTGTCATTTGTCTCCAGACGCCTAATCGGAAATAGGCCTCATCTCGCCTGGAAGGGAGAACTTCCTGGATTTTCTCGAGTTGCGGCAGGTGTTCTCGAGTTACGACGGGGACCTCAGGGACCCGCCCTTGTGGCCTCAGGAGACGCCAGTCCCCATGCGAGATGCTAGGGGGCCTCTCGGGATTCCTCTCCCGTCGATACCGGGGCAAAAACCTTGTGTGGAGTCAAGGCCGGAACCGAGGATTCCTCTCAGGGGCTGACATGGATCTTTGGGTACTTGTGGACTCTCCCCAGGGGAGTCAGGCCTCGTCTCCAGTGGGGGCATGCACGTGCGCTTTCCTTCCAGGCTGTAGCAGCAATGTCACGCTTCCCGTCGCGTGGATCAAAGGATCTGTGGTTTACCCTCGAGCCTTTCCCACAGGGCTGTCCCACGTGCCACCGTGGTGTGAGTCGATCCTCGGCGTGAAAGATGAGCCAGTGCAGGGCAAAGAGGTTCCTCTGGAATGGACTGAGAAATCTCGGGGACTCTTGGAATGGTGGTACGACCATGGAGTTCCTCTCGTCTTTCCTGTTGAGAGTGCCTCCTCTTGAGATGCGACGGGAACGCCGAAAATACTTTCCCGTTGATAGCAGGGAAAGGATCCCTCATCTCGAGCTACGAGGGGCAAACGGGGCTCCTCTGGATGTGGGCGGGACCATCGTGTTTCCTCTCGAGTGGAGACGGATATGGCGGTGAACTTCTTGAGTTGCAGCAAGGGTGTGAAAGACCCTTTCGAAGTTCCAGAGGTTCCGTGTCATTAGTCTCCAGACGCCTTATCGGAAATAAGCCTCATCTCGCCTGGAAGGGAGAACTTCCTGGATTTTCTCGAGTTGCGGCAGGTGTTCTCGAGTTACGACGGGGACCTCAGGAACCCGACATTATGGCCTCAGGAAAGGTCAGTCCCCTTGCGAGTTCCTAGGGGGCCTCTCGGGATTCCTCTCCCGTCGATACCGGGGCCAAAAAACTTGTGTGGAGTCAGGGCCGGAACCGAGGATTCCTCTTAGGGGCTGACATGGATCTTTGGGTACTTCTGGAGTCTCCCCAGTGGAGTCAGGCCTCGTCTCGAGTGGGGGCATGCACGTGCGCTTTCCTTACAGGCTGTAGCAGCAATGTCACGGTTCCCGTCGCGTGGATCAAAGGATCTGTGGTTTTCCCTCGAGGCTTTCCCACAGGGCTGTCCCACGTGCCACCGTGGTGTGAGTCGATCCTCGGCGTGAAAGATGAGCCAGTGCAGGGCAAAGAGGTTCCTCTGGAATGGACTGAGACATCTGGGGGACTCTTGGAATGGTGGTACGACCATGGAGTTCCTCTCGCCTTTCGTGTTGAGAGTTCCTCCTCTTGAGATGCGACGGGAACGCCGGGAATTCTTTCCTGTTGAAAGCAGGGAAAGGATCCCTCATCTCGAGCTACGAGGGGGAAACGGGGCTCCTCTGAATGTGGGCGGGACCATCGTGCTTCCTCTCGAGTGGAGACGGGTATGGCAGTGAACTTCTTGAGTTGCAGCAAGGGTGTGAAAGACCCTTTTGAAGTCCCAGAGATTAGCTGTCATTAGACTCCAGACGCCTCATCGGAAATAGGCCTCATCTCGCCTGGAACGGAGAACTTCCTGGATTTTCTCGAGTTGCGGCAGGTGTTCTCGAGTTACGACGGGGACGTGAGGGACAAGCCCTGGTGGCCTCAGGAAACTCCAGTCCCCATACGAGTTGCTAGGGTGCCTCTCGGGATTCCTCTCCAGTCGATACCGGGGCCTAAAACCTTGTGTGGAGTCAGGGCCGGAACGGAGGATTCCTCTAAGGGGCTGACATGGATCTTTGGGTCTTTCTGGAGTCTCCCCAGGGGAGTCAGGCCTCGTCTCGAGTGGGGGCACGCACGTGCGCTTTCCTTCCAGGCTGTAGCAGCAATGTCACGCTTCCCGTCGCGTGGATCAAAGGATCTGTGGTTTTCCCACTAGGCTTTCCCTCGAGGCTATCCCACAGGGCTGTCCCACGTGCCACCGTGGTGTGAGTCGATCTTCGGCATGAAAGATGAGTCAGTGCAGGGCAAAGAGGTTCCTCTGGAATGGACTGAAACATCTGGGGGACCTTTGGAATGGTGGTACGACCATGGAGTTCCTCTCGTCTTTCCTGTTGAGAGTGCCTCCTCTTGAGATGCGACGGGAACGCCGAAAATACTTTCCCGTTGATAGCAGGGAAAGGATCCCTCATCTCGAGCTACGAGGGGCAAACGGGGCTCCTCTGGATGTGGGCGGGACCATCATGTTTCCTCTCGAGTGGAGACGGATATGGCGGTGAACTTCTTGAGTTGCAGCAAGGGTGTGAAAGACCCTTTCGAAGTTCCAGAGGTTCCGTGTCATTAGTCCCCAGACGCCTCATCGGAAATAGGCCTCATCTCGCCTGGAAGGGAGAACTTCCTGAAGTTTCTCGAGTTGCGGCAGGTGTTCTCGAGTTACGTCGGGGACCTCAGGGACCCGCCCTGGTGGCCTCAGGAAAGGCCAATCCCCATGCGAGTTGCTCGGGGGCCTCTCAGGATTCCTCTCCTGTCGATTCCGGGGCCAAAAAACTTGTGTGGAGTCAGGGCCGGAACCGAGGATTCCTCTCAGGGGCTGACATGGATCTTTGGGTACTTCTGGAGTCTCCCCAGGGGAGTCAGGCCTTGTCTCGAGTGGGGGCATGCACGTGCGCTTTCCTTCCAGGCTGTAGCAGCAATGTCTCGGTTCCCGTCGCGTGGATCAAAGGATCTGTGGTTTTCCCTCGAGGCTTTCCCACAGGGCTGTCCCACGTGCCACCGTGGTGTGAGTCGATTCTCGGCGTGAAAGATGAGACAGTGCAGGGCAAGGAGGTTCCTCTGGATTGGACTGAGACATCTGGGGGACTCTTGGAATGGTGGTACGACCATGGAGTTCCTCTCGCCTTTCCTGTTGAGAGTGCCTCCTCTTGAGATGCGACGGGAACGCCGGGAATTTTTTCCCGTTGAAAGCAGGGAAAGGATCCCTCATCTCGAGCTACGAGGGGGAAACGGGGCTCCTCTGGATGTGGGCGGGACCATCGTGCTTCCTCGCGAGTGGAGACGGGTATGGCGGTGAAATTCTTGAGTTGCAGCAAGGGTGTGAAAGACCCTTTCGAAGTTCCAGAGGTTAGGTGTCATTAGTCTCCAGACGCCTCATCGGAAATAGGCCTCATTTCGCCTGGAAAGGAGAACTTCCTGGATTTTCTCGAGTTGTGTCAGGTGTTCTCGATTTACGACGGGGACCTCAGGGACCCGTCCTGGTGGCCTCAGGTACGGCCAGTCCCCATTCTAGTTGCTAGGGGGCCTCTCGGGATTCCTCTCCCGTCGATACCGGGGCCAAAAACCTTGTGTGGAGTCAGGGCCGGAATCGAGGATTCCTCTCAGGGGCTGACATGGATCTTTGGGTACTTCTGGAGTCTCCCCGGGGGAGTCAGGACTCGTCTCGAGTGGGGGCATGCACGTGCGCTTTCCTTCCAGGCTGTAGCAGCAATGTCATGCTTCCCGTCGCGTGGATCAAAGGATCTGTGGTTTTCCCTCGAGGCTTTCCCTCGAGGCTTTCCCACAGGGCTGTCCCACGTGCCACCATGGTGTGAGTCGATCCTCGGCGTGAAAGATGAGCCAGTGCAGGGCAAAGAGTTTCCTCTGGAATGGACTGAGAAATCTCGGGGACTCTTGGAATGGTGATACGACCATGGAGTTCCTCTCATCTTTCCTGTTGAGAGTGCCTCCTCTTGAGATGCGACGGGAACGCCAGGAATTCTTTCCCGTTGATAGCAGGGAAAGGATCCCTCATCTCGAGCTACGAGGGGGAAACGGGGCTCCTCTGGATGTGGGCGGGACCATCGTGTTTCCTCTTGAGTGGAGACGGGTATGGCGGTAAACTTGAGTTGCAGCAAGGGTGTGAAAGACCCTTTTGAAGTTCCAGAGGTTCGGTGTCATTAGTCTCCAGACGCCTCATCGGAAATAGGCCTCATCTCGCCTGGAAGGGAGAACTTCCTGGATTTTCTCGAGTTGCGGCAGGTGTTCTCGAGTTACGACGGGGACCTCAGGGACCCGCCCTGGTGTCCTCAGGAAAGGCAAGTCCCCATGCGAGTTGCTCGGGGGCCTCTCGGGATTCCTCTCCCGTCGATACCGGGGCCAAAAGCCTTCTGTGGAGTCAGGGCCGGAACCGAGGATTTCTCTCAGGGGCTGACATGGGTCTTTGGGTACTTCTGGAGTCTCCCCAGGGGGGTCAGGCCTCGTCTCGAGTGGGGGCATGCAGGTGCGCCTTCCTTCCAGGCTGTAGCAGCAATGTCACGCTTCCCGTCGCGTGGATCAAAGGATCTGTGGTTTTCCCTCGAGGCTTTCCCACAGGGCTGTCTCACGTGCCACCGTGGTGTGAATCGATTCTCGGCGTGAAAGATGAGCCAGTGCAGGGCAAACAGGTTCCTCTGGAATGGACTGAGACATCTGGGGGACTCTTGGAATGGTGGTACGACCATGGAGTTCCTCTCGCCTTTCCTGTTGAGAGTGCCTCCTCTTGAGATGCGACGGGAACGCCGGGAATTCTTTCCCGTTGAAAGCAGGGAAAGGATCCCTCATCTCGAGCTACGAGGGGGAAACGGGGCTCCTCTGGATGTGGGCGGGACCATCGTGCTTCCTTTCGAGTGGAGACGGGTATGGCGGTGAAATTCTTGAGTTGCAGCAAGGGTGTGAAAGACCCTTTCGAAGTTCCAGAGGTTAGGTGTCATTAGTCTCCAGACGCCTCATCGGAAATAGGCCTCATTTCGCCTGGAAAGGAGAACTTCCTGGATTTTCTCGAGTTGCGGCAGGTGTTCTTGATTTACAACTGGGACCTCAGGGACCCGCCCTGGTGGCCTCAGGAACGGCCAGTCCCCATGCTAGTTGCTATGGGGCCTCTCGGGATTCCTCTCCCGTCGATACCGGGGCCAAAAACCTTGTGTGGAGTCAGGGCCGGAACCGAGGATTCCTCTCAGGGATTGACATGGATCTTTGGGTAATTCTGGAGTCTCCCCAGGGGAGTCAGGACTCGTCTCGAGTGGGGGCATGCACGTGCGCTTTCCTTCCAGGCTGTAGCAGCAATGTCATGCTTCCCGTCGCGTGGATCAAAGGATCTGTGGTTTTCCCTCGAGGCTTTCCCTCGAGGCTTTCCCACAGGGCTGTCCCACGTGCCACCATGGTGTGAGTCGATCCTCGGCGTGAAAGATGAGCCAGTGCAGGGCAAAGAGTTTCCTCTGGAATGGACTGAGAAATCTCGGGGACTCTTGGAATGGTGGTACGACCATGGAGTTCCTCTCATCTTTCCTGTTGAGAGTGCCTCCTCTTGAGATGCGACGGGAACGCCGGGAATTCTTTCCCGTTGAAAGCAGGGAAAGGATCCCTCATCTCGAGCTACGAGGGGGAAACGGGGCTCCTCTGGATGTGGGCGGGACGATCGTGCTTCCTCTCGAGTGGACACGGGTATGGCGCTGAACTTCTTGAGTTGCAGCAAGGGTGTGAAAGACCCTTTCGAAGTTCCAGAGGTTAGGTGTCATTCGTCTCCAAACGCCTCATCGGAAATAGGCCTCATCTCGCCTGGAAGGGAGAACTTCCTGGATTTTTTCGAGTTGCGACAGGTGTTCTCGAGTTACGACGGGGACCTCAGGGACCCGCCCTGGTGGCCTCAGGAGAGGCCAGTCCCCATGCGAGTTGCTAGGGGGCCTCTCGGGATTCCTCTCCCGTCGATACTGGGGCAAAAACCTTGTGTGGAGTCAGGGCCGGAACCGAGGATTTCTCTCAGGGCCTGACATGTATCTTTGGGTACTTCTGGAGTCTCCCCAGGGGAGTCAGGCCTCGTCTCGAGTGGGGGCATGCACGTGCGCTTTCCTTCCAGGCTGTAGCAGCAATGTCACGCTTCCCGTCGCGTGGATCAAAGTATCTGTGGTTTTCCCTCGAGGCTTTCCCTCGAGGCTTTCCCACAGGGCTGTCCCACGTGCCACCGTGGTGTGAGTCGATCCTCGGCGTGAAAGATGAGCCAGTGCAGGGCAAAGAGGTTCCTCTGGAATGGACTGAGACATCTGGGGGACTATTGGAATGGTAGTACGACCATGGAGTTCCTCTCGCCTTTCCTGTTGAGAGTGCCTCCTCTTGAGATGCGACGGAAACGCCGGGAATTCTTTCCCGTTGAAAGCAGGGAAAGGATCCCTCATCTCGAGCTCCGAGGGGGAAACGGGGCTCCTCTGGATGTGGGCGGGACCATCGTGCTTCCTCTCGAGTGGAGACGGGTATGGCGGTAAACTTCTTGAGTTGCAGCAAGGGTGTGAAAGACCCTTTCGAAGTTCCAGAGGTTAGGTGTCATTAGTCTCCAGACGCCTCATCGGAAATAGGCCTCATCTCGCCTGGAAGGGAGAACTTCCTGGATTTTCTCGAGTTGCGGCAGGTGTTCTCGAGTTACGACGGGGACCTCAGGGACCCGCCTTGGTGGCCTCAGGAGAGGCCAGTCCCCATGCGAGTTGCTAGGGGGCCTCTCGGGATTCCTCTCCCGTCGATACCGGGTCCAAAAACCTTGTGTGGAGTCAGGGCCGGAACCGAGGATTCCTCTCAGGTGCTGACATGGATCTTTGGGTATTTCTGGAGTCTCCCCAGGGGAGTCAGGCCTCGTCTCGTGTGGGGGCATGCACTTGCGCTTTCCTTCCAGGCTGTAGCAGCAATGTCACGCTTCCCGTGGCGTGGATCAAAGGATCTGTGGTTTTCCCTTGAGGCTTTCCCTCGAGGCTTTCCCACAGGGCTGTCACACGTGCCACCGTGGTGTGAGTCGATCCTCGGCGTGAAAGATGAGCCAGTGCAGGGCAAAGAGGTTCCTCTGGAATGGACTGAGATATCTGGGGGACTCTTGGAATGGTGGTACGACCATGGAGTTCCTCTCGCCTTTCCTGTTGAGAGTGCCTCCTCTTGAGATGCGACGGGAACGCCGGGAATTCTTTCCCGTTGAAAGCAGGGAAAGGATCCCTCATCTCGAGCTACGAGGGGGAAACGGGACTCCTCTGGATGTGGGCGGGACCATCGTGCTTCCTCCCGAGTTGAGACGGGTATGGCGGTGAACTTCTTGAGTTGCAGCAAGGGTGTGAAAGACCCTTTCGAAGTTCCAGAAGTTAGGTGTCATTTATCTCCAGACGCCTCATCGGAAATAGGCCTCATCTCGCCTGGAAGGGAGAACTTCCTGGATTTTCTCGAGTTGCGGCAGGTATTCTCGAGTTACGACGGGGACCTCAGGGACCCGCCCTGGTGGCCTCAGGAGAGGCCAGTCCCCATGCGAGTTGCTAGGGGGCCTCTCGGGATTCCTCTCCCGTCGATACCGGGCCCAAAAACATTTTTTGGAGTCAGGGCCGGAACCGAGGATTCCTCTCAGGGGCTGACATGGACCTTTGGGTACTTCTGGAGTGTCCCCAAGGGAGTCAGGCCTCGTCTCGAGTCGGGGCATGCACGTGCGCTTTCCTTCCAGGCTGTAGCAGCAATGTCACGCTTCCCGTGGCGTGGATCAAAGGATCTGTGGTTTTCCCACGAGGCTTTCCCTCGAGGCTTTCCCACAGGGCTGTCCCACGTGCCACCGTGGTGTGAGTCGATCCTCGGCGTGAAAGATGAGCCAGTGCAGGGCAAAGAGGTTCCTCTGGAATGGACTGAGACATCTGGGGGACTCTTGGAATGGTGGTACGACCATGGAGTTCCTCTCGCCTTTCCTGTTGAGAGTGCCTCCTCTTGAGATGCGACGGGAACGCCGGGAATTCTTTCCCGTTGAAAGCAGGGAAAGGATCCCTCATCTCGAGCTTCGAGGGGGAAACGGGGCTCCTCTGGATGTTGGCGGGTCCATCGTGCTTCCTCTCGAGTGGAGACGGGTATGGCGGTGAACTTCTTGAGTTGCAGCAAGGGTGTGAAAGACCCTTTCGAAGTTCCAGAGGTTAGGTGTCATTAGTCTCCAGACGCCTCATCGGAAATAGGCCTCATCTCGCCTGGAAGGGAGAACTTCCTGGATTTTCTCGAGTTGCGGCAGGTGTTCTCGAGTTACGACGGGGACCTCAGGGACCCGCCCTGGTGGCCTCAGGAGAGGCCAGACCCCATGCGAGTTGCTAGGGGGCCTCTCGGGATTCCTTTCCCGTTGATACCAGGGCCAAAAACCTTGTGTGGAGTCAGGGCCGGAAGCGAGGATTCCTCTCAGGGGCTGACATGGATCTTTGGGTACTTCTGCAGTCTCCCCAAGGGAGTCAGGCCTCGTCTCGAGTGGGGGCATGCACGTGCGCTTTCCTTCCAGGCTGTAGCAGCAATGTCACGCTTCCCGTCGCGTGGATCAAAGGATCTGTGGTTTTCCCTCGAGGCTTTCCCTCGAGGCTTTCCCACAGGGCTGTCCCACGTGCCACCGTGGTGTGAGTCGATCCTCGGCGTGAAAGATGAGCCAGTGCAGGGCAAAGAGGTTCCTCTGGAATGGACTGAGACATCTGGGGGACTCTTGGAATGGTGGTACGACCATGGAGTTCCTCTCGCCTTTCCTGTTGAGAGTGCCTCCTCTTGAGATGCGACGGGAACGCCGGGAATTCTTTCCCGTTGAAAGCAGGGAAAGGATCCCTCATCTCGAGCTACGAGGGGGAAACGGGGCTCCTCTGGATGTGGGCGGGACCATCGTGCTTCCTCTCGAGTGGAGACGGGTATGGCGGTGAACTTCTTGAGTTGCAGCAAGGGTGTGAAAGACCCTTTCGAAGTTCCAGAGGTTAGGTGTCATTAGTCTCCAGACGCCTCATCGGAAATAGGCCTCATCTCGCCTGGAAGGGAGAACTTCCTGAATTTTCTCGAGTTGCGGCAGGTTATCCCGAGTTACGACGGGGACCTCAGGGACCCGCCCTGGTGGCCTCAGGAGAGGCCAGTCCCCATGCGAGTTGCTAGGGGGCCTCTCGGGATTCCTCTCCCGTCGATACCGGGGCCAAAAACCTTGTGTGGAGTCAGGGCCGGAACCGAGGATTCCTCTCAGGGGCTGACATGGATCTTTGGGTACTTCTGGAGTCTCCCCAGGGGATTCAGGCCTCGTCTCGAGTGGGGGCATGCACGTGCGCTTTCCTTCCAGGCTGTAGCAGCAATGTCACGCTTCCCGTGGCCTGGATCAAAGGATCTGTGGTTTTCCCTCGAGGCTTTCCCTCGAGGCTTTCCCACAGGGCTGTCCCACGTGCCACCGTGGTGTGAGTCGATCCTCGGCGTGAAAGATGAGCCAGTGCAGGGCAAAGAGGTTCCTCTGGAATGGACTGAGACATCTGGGGGACTCTTGGAATGGTGGTACGACCATGGAGTTCCTCTCGGCTTTCCTGTGGAGAGTGCCTCCTCTTGAGATGTGACGGGATCGCCGGGAATTCTTTCCCGTTGAAAGCAGGGAAAGGATCCCTCATCTCGAGCTCCGAGGGGGAAACGGGGCTCCTCTGGATGTGGGCGGGACCATCGTGCTTCCTCTCGAGTGGAGACGGGTATGGCGGTGAACTTCTTGATTTGCAGCAAGGGTGTGAAAGACCCTTTCGAAGTTCCAGAGGTTTGGTGTCATTAGTCTCCAGACGCCTCATCGGAAATAGGCCTCATCTCGCCTGGAAGGGAGAACTTCCTGGATTTTCTCGAGTTGCGGCAGGTTATCCCGAGTTACGACGGGGACCTCAGGGACCCGCCCTGGTGGCCTCAGGAGAGGCCAGTCCCCATGCGAGTTGCTCGTGGGCCTCTCGGGATTCCTCTCCCGTCGATACCGGGGCCAAAAACCTTGTGTGGAGTCAGGGCCGGAACCGAGGATTCCTCTCAGGGGCTGACATGGATCTTTGGGTACTTGTGGAGTCTCCCCAGGGGAGTCAGGCCTCGTCTCGAGTGGGGGCATGCACGTGCGCTTTCCTTCCAGGCTGTAGCAGCAATGTCACGCTTCCCGTCGCGTGGATCAAAGGATCTGTAGTTTTCCCTCGAGGCTTTCGCTCGAGGCTTTCCCACAGGGCTGTCCCACGTGCCACCGTGGTGTGAGTCGATCCTCGGCGTGAAAGATGAGCCAGTGCAGGGCAAAGAGGCTCCTCTGGAATGGACTGAGACATCTGGGGGACTCTTGGAATGGTGGTACGACCATGGAGTTCCTCTCGCCTTTCCTGTTGACAGTGCCTCCCCTTGAGATGCGACGGGAACGCCGGGAATTCTTTCCCGTTGACAGCAGGGAATGGATCCCTCATCTCGAGCTACGAGGGGGAAACGGGGCTCCTCTGGATGTGGGCGGGACCATCGTGCTTCCTCTCGAGTGGAGACGGGTATGGCGGTGAACTTCTTGAGTTGCAGCAAGGGTGTGAAAGACCCTTTCGAAGTTCCAGAGGTTAGGTGTCATTAGTCTCCAGACGCCTCATCGGAAATAGGCCTCATCTCGCCTGGAAGGGAGAACTTCCTGGATTTTCTCGAGTTGCGGCAGGTGTTCTCGAGTTACGACGGGGACCTCAGGGACCCGCCCTGGTGGCCTCAGGAGAGGCCAGACCCCATGCGAGTTGCTAGGGGGCCTCTCGGGATTCCTTTCCCGTTGATACCAGGGCCAAAAACCTTGTGTGGAGTCAGGGCCGGAAGCGAGGATTCCTCTCAGGGGCTGACATGGATCTTTGGGTACTTCTGCAGTCTCCCCAAGGGAGTCAGGCCTCGTCTCGAGTGGGGGCATGCACGTGCGCTTTCCTTCCAGGCTGTAGCAGCAATGTCACGCTTCCCGTCGCGTGGATCAAAGGATCTGTGGTTTTCCCTCGAGGCTTTCCCTCGAGGCTTTCCCACAGGGCTGTCCCACGTGCCACCGTGGTGTGAGTCGATCCTCGGCGTGAAAGATGAGCCAGTGCAGGGCAAAGAGGTTCCTCTGGAATGGACTGAGACATCTGGGGGACTCTTGGAATGGTGGTACGACCATGGAGTTCCTCTCGCCTTTCCTGTTGAGAGTGCCTCCTCTTGAGATGCGACGGGAACGCCGGGAATTCTTTCCCGTTGAAAGCAGGGAAAGGATCCCTCATCTCGAGCTACGAGGGGGAAACGGGGCTCCTCTGGATGTGGGCGGGACCATCGTGCTTCCTCTCGAGTGGAGACGGGTATGGCGGTGAACTTCTTGAGTTGCAGCAAGGGTGTGAAAGACCCTTTCGAAGTTCCAGAGGTTAGGTGTCATTAGTCTCCAGACGCCTCATCGGAAATAGGCCTCATCTCGCCTGGAAGGGAGAACTTCCTGAATTTTCTCGAGTTGCGGCAGGTTATCCCGAGTTACGACGGGGACCTCAGGGACCCGCCCTGGTGGCCTCAGGAGAGGCCAGTCCCCATGCGAGTTGCTAGGGGGCCTCTCGGGATTCCTCTCCCGTCGATACCGGGGCCAAAAACCTTGTGTGGAGTCAGGGCCGGAACCGAGGATTCCTCTCAGGGGCTGACATGGATCTTTGGGTACTTCTGGAGTCTCCCCAGGGGATTCAGGCCTCGTCTCGAGTGGGGGCATGCACGTGCGCTTTCCTTCCAGGCTGTAGCAGCAATGTCACGCTTCCCGTGGCCTGGATCAAAGGATCTGTGGTTTTCCCTCGAGGCTTTCCCTCGAGGCTTTCCCACAGGGCTGTCCCACGTGCCACCGTGGTGTGAGTCGATCCTCGGCGTGAAAGATGAGCCAGTGCAGGGCAAAGAGGTTCCTCTGGAATGGACTGAGACATCTGGGGGACTCTTGGAATGGTGGTACGACCATGGAGTTCCTCTCGGCTTTCCTGTGGAGAGTGCCTCCTCTTGAGATGTGACGGGATCGCCGGGAATTCTTTCCCGTTGAAAGCAGGGAAAGGATCCCTCATCTCGAGCTCCGAGGGGGAAACGGGGCTCCTCTGGATGTGGGCGGGACCATCGTGCTTCCTCTCGAGTGGAGACGGGTATGGCGGAGAACTTCTTGATTTGCAGCAAGGGTGTGAAAGACCCTTTCGAAGTTCCAGAGGTTAGGTGTCATTAGTCTCCAGACGCCTCATCGGAAATAGGCCTCATCTCGCCTGGAAGGGAGAACTTCCTGGATTTTCTCGAGTTGCGGCAGGTTATCCCGAGTTACGACGGGGACCTCAGGGACCCGCCCTGGTGGCCTCAGGAGAGGCCAGTCCCCATGCGAGTTGCTCGTGGGCCTCTCGGGATTCCTCTCCCGTCGATACCGGGGCCAAAAACCTTGTGTGGAGTCAGGGCCGGAACCGAGGATTCCTCTCAGGGGCTGACATGGATCTTTGGGTACTTGTGGAGTCTCCCCAGGGGAGTCAGGCCTCGTCTCGAGTGGGGGCATGCACGTGCGCTTTCCTTCCAGGCTGTAGCAGCAATGTCACGCTTCCCGTCGCGTGGATCAAAGGATCTGTAGTTTTCCCTCGAGGCTTTCGCTCGAGGCTTTCCCACAGGGCTGTCCCACGTGCCACCGTGGTGTGAGTCGATCCTCGGCGTGAAAGATGAGCCAGTGCAGGGCAAAGAGGCTCCTCTGGAATGGACTGAGACATCTGGGGGACTCTTGGAATGGTGGTACGACCATGGAGTTCCTCTCGCCTTTCCTGTTGACAGTGCCTCCCCTTGAGATGCGACGGGAACGCCGGGAATTCTTTCCCGTTGACAGCAGGGAATGGATCCCTCATCTCGAGCTACGAGGGGGAAACGGGGCTCCTCTGGATGTGGGCGGGACCATCGTGCTTCCTCTCGAGTGGAGACGGGTATGGCGGTGAACTTCTTGAGTTGCAGCAAGGGTGTGAAAGACCCTTTCGAAGTTCCAGAGGTTAGGTGTCATTAGTCTCCAGACGCCTCATCGGAAATAGGCCTCATCTCGCCTGGAAGGGAGAACTTCCTGGATTTTCTCGAGTTGCGGCAGGTGTTCTCGAGTTACGACGGGGACCTCAGGGACCCGCCCTGGTAGCCTCAGGAGAGGCCAGACCCCATGCGAGTTGCTAGGGGGCCTCTCGGGATTCCTTTCCCGTTGATACCAGGGCCAAAAACCTTGTGTGGAGTCAGGGCCGGAAGCGAGGATTCCTCTCAGGGGCTGACATGGATCTTTGGGTACTTCTGCAGTCTCCCCAAGGGAGTCAGGCCTCGTCTCGAGTGGGGGCATGCACGTGCGCTTTCCTTCCAGGCTGTAGCAGCAATGTCACGCTTCCCGTCGCGTGGATCAAAGGATCTGTGGTTTTCCCTCGAGGCTTTCCCTCGAGGCTTTCCCACAGGGCTGTCCCACGTGCCACCGTGGTGTGAGTCGATCCTCGGCGTGAAAGATGAGCCAGTGCAGGGCAAAGAGGTTCCTCTGGAATGGACTGAGACATCTGGGGGACTCTTGGAATGGTGGTACGACCATGGAGTTCCTCTCGCCTTTCCTGTTGAGAGTGCCTCCTCTTGAGATGCGACGGGAACGCCGGGAATTCTTTCCCGTTGAAAGCAGGGAAAGGATCCCTCATCTCGAGCTACGAGGGGGAAACGGGGCTCCTCTGGATGTGGGCGGGACCATCGTGCTTCCTCTCGAGTGGAGACGGGTATGGCGGTGAACTTCTTGAGTTGCAGCAAGGGTGTGAAAGACCCTTTCGAAGTTCCAGAGGTTAGGTGTCATTAGTCTCCAGACGCCTCATCGGAAATAGGCCTCATCTCGCCTGGAAGGGAGAACTTCCTGAATTTTCTCGAGTTGCGGCAGGTTATCCCGAGTTACGACGGGGACCTCAGGGACCCGCCCTGGTGGCCTCAGGAGAGGCCAGTCCCCATGCGAGTTGCTAGGGGGCCTCTCGGGATTCCTCTCCCGTCGATACCGGGGCCAAAAACCTTGTGTGGAGTCAGGGCCGGAACCGAGGATTCCTCTCAGGGGCTGACATGGATCTTTGGGTACTTCTGGAGTCTCCCCAGGGGATTCAGGCCTCGTCTCGAGTGGGGGCATGCACGTGCGCTTTCCTTCCAGGCTGTAGCAGCAATGTCACGCTTCCCGTGGCCTGGATCAAAGGATCTGTGGTTTTCCCTCGAGGCTTTCCCTCGAGGCTTTCCCACAGGGCTGTCCCACGTGCCACCGTGGTGTGAGTCGATCCTCGGCGTGAAAGATGAGCCAGTGCAGGGCAAAGAGGTTCCTCTGGAATGGACTGAGACATCTGGGGGACTCTTGGAATGGTGGTACGACCATGGAGTTCCTCTCGGCTTTCCTGTGGAGAGTGCCTCCTCTTGAGATGTGACGGGATCGCCGGGAATTCTTTCCCGTTGAAAGCAGGGAAAGAATCCCTCATCTCGAGCTCCGAGGGGGAAACGGGGCTCCTCTGGATGTGGGCGGGACCATCGTGCTTCCTCTCGAGTGGAGACGGGTATGGCGGTGAACTTCTTGATTTGCAGCAAGGGTGTGAAAGACCCTTTCGAAGTTCCAGAGGTTAGGTGTCATTAGTCTCCAGACGCCTCATCGGAAATAGGCCTCATCTCGCCTGGAAGGGAGAACTTCCTGGATTTTCTCGAGTTGCGGCAGGTTATCCCGAGTTACGACGGGGACCTCAGGGACCCGCCCTGGTGGCCTCAGGAGAGGCCAGTCCCCATGCGAGTTGCTCGTGGGCCTCTCGGGATTCCTCTCCCGTCGATACCGGGGCAAAAACCTTGTGTGGAGTCAGGGCCGGAACCGAGGATTCCTCTCAGGGGCTGACATGGATCTTTGGGTACTTGTGGAGTCTCCCCAGGGGAGTCAGGCCTCGTCTCGAGTGGGGGCATGCACGTGCGCTTTCCTTCCAGGCTGTAGCAGCAATGTCACGCTTCCCGTCGCGTGGATCAAAGGATCTGTAGTTTTCCCTCGAGGCTTTCGCTCGAGGCTTTCCCACAGGGCTGTCCCACGTGCCACCGTGGTGTGAGTCGATCCTCGGCGTGAAAGATGAGCCAGTGCAGGGCAAAGAGGCTCCTCTGGAATGGACTGAGACATCTGGGGGACTCTTGGAATGGTGGTACGACCATGGAGTTCCTCTCGCCTTTCCTGTTGACAGTGCCTCCCCTTGAGATGCGACGGGAACGCCGGGAATTCTTTCCCGTTGACAGCAGGGAATGGATCCCTCATCTCGAGCTACGAGGGGGAAACGGGGCTCCTCTGGATGTGGGCGGGACCATCGTGCTTCCTCTCGAGTGGAGACGGGTATGGCGGTGAACTTCTTGAGTTGCAGCAAGGGTGTGAAAGACCCCTTCGAAGTTCCAGAGGTTAGGTGTCATTTGTCTCCAGAGGCCTCATCGGAAATAGGCCTCATCTCGCCTGGAAGGGAGAACTTCCTGGATTTTCTCGAGTTAAGGCAGGTGTTCTCGAGTTACGACGGGGACCTCAGGGACCCGCCCTGGTGGCCTCTGGAGAGGCCAGTCCCCATGCGAGTTGCTAGGGGGCCTCTCGGGATTCCTCTCCCGTCGATACCGGGGCCAAAAACCTTGTGTGGAGTCAGGGCCGGAACCGAGGATTCCTCTCAGGGGCTGACATGGATCTTTGGGTACTTCTGGAGTCTCCCCAGGGGAGTCAGGCCTCGTCTCGAGTGGGGCATGCACGTGCGCTTTCCTTCCAGGCTGTAGCAGCAATGTCACGCTTCCCGTCGCGTGGATCAAAGGATCTGTGGTTTTCCCTCGAGGCTTTCCCTCGAGGCTTTCCCACAGGGCTGTCCCACGTACCACCGTGGTGTGAGTCGATCCTCGGCGTGAAAGATGAGCCAGTGCAGGGCAAAGAGGCTCCTCTGGAATGGACTGAGACATCTGGGGGACTCTTGGAATGGTGGTACGACCATGGAGTTCCTCTCGCCTTTCCTGTTGAGAGTGCCTCCTCTTGAGATGCGACGGGAACGCCGGGAATTCTTTCCCGTTGAAAGCAGGGAAAGGATCCCTCATCTCGAGCTCCGAGGGGGAAACGGGGCTCCTCTGGATGTGGGCGGGACCATCATGCTTCCTCTCGAGTGGAGACGGGTATGGAGGTGAACTTCTTGAGTTGCATCAAGGTTGTGAAAGACCCTTTCGAAGTTCCAGAGGTTTGTTGTCATTTGTCTCCAGACGCCTAATCGGAAATAGGCCTCATCTCGCCTGGAAGGGAGAACTTCCTGGATTTTCTCGAGTTGCGGCAGGTGTTCTCGAGTTACGACGGGGACCTCAGGGACCCGCCCTGGTGGCCTCAGGAGAGGCCAGTCCCCATGCGAGATGCTAGGGGGCCTCTCGGGATTCCTCTCCCGTCGATACCGGGGCAAAAACCTTGTGTGGAGTCAAGGCCGGAACCGAGGATTCCTCTCAGGGGCTGACATGGATCTTTGGGTACTTGTGGAGTCTCCCCAGGGGAGTCAGGCCTCGTCTCGAGTGGGGGCATACACGTGCGCTTTCCTTCCAGGCTGTAGCAGCAATGTCACGCTTCCCGTCGCGTGGATCAAAGGATCTGTAGTTTTCCCTCGAGGCTTTCGCTCGAGGCTTTCCCACAGGGCTGTCCCACGTGCCACCGTGGTGTGAGTCGATCCTCGGCGTGAAAGATGAGCCAGTGCAGGGCAAAGAGGCTCCTCTGGAATGGACTGAGACATCTGGGGGACTCTTGGAATGGTGGTACGACCATGGAGTTCCTCTCGCCTTTCCTGTTGACAGTGCCTCCCCTTGAGATGCGACGGGAACGCCGGGAATTCTTTCCCGTTGACAGCAGGGAATGGATCCCTCATCTCGAGCTACGAGGGGGAAACGGGGCTCCTCTGGATGTGGGCGGGACCATCGTGCTTCCTCTCGAGTGGAGACGGGTATGGCGGTGAACTTCTTGAGTTGCAGCAAGGGTGTGAAAGACCCCTTCGAAGTTCCAGAGGTTAGGTGTCATTTGTCTCCAGAGGCCTCATCGGAAATAGGCCTCATCTCGCCTGGAAGGGAGAACTTCCTGGATTTTCTCGAGTTGCGGCAGGTGTTCTCGAGTTACGACGGGGACCTCAGGGACCCGCCCTGGTGGCCTCTGGAGAGGCCAGTCCCCATGCGAGTTGCTAGGGGGCCTCTCGGGATTCCTCTCCCGTCGATACCGGGGCCAAAAACCTTGTGTGGAGTCAGGGCCGGAACCGAGGATTCCTCTCAGGGGCTGACATGGATCTTTGGGTACTTCTGGAGTCTCCCCAGGGGAGTCAGGCCTCGTCTCGAGTGGGGCATGCACGTGCGCTTTCCTTCCAGGCTGTAGCAGCAATGTCACGCTTCCCGTCGCGTGGATCAAACGATCTGTGGTTTTCCCTCGAGGCTTTCCCTCGAGGCTTTCCCACAGGGCTGTCCCACGTACCACCGTGGTGTGAGTCGATCCTCGGCGTGAAAGATGAGCCAGTGCAGGGCAAAGAGGCTCCTCTGGAATGGACTGAGACATCTGGGGGACTCTTGGAATGGTGGTACGACCATGGAGTTCCTCTCGCCTTTCCTGTTGAGAGTGCCTCCTCTTGAGATGCGACGGGAACGCCGGGAATTCTTTCCCGTTGAAAGCAGGGAAAGGATCCCTCATCTCGAGCTCCGAGGGGGAAACGGGGCTCCTCTGGATGTGGGCGGGACCATCATGCTTCCTCTCGAGTGGAGACGGGTATGGAGGTGAACTTCTTGAGTTGCATCAAGGTTGTGAAAGACCCTTTCGAAGTTCCAGAGGTTTGTTGTCATTTGTCTCCAGACGCCTAATCGGAAATAGGCCTCATCTCGCCTGGAAGGGAGAACTTCCTGGATTTTCTCGAGTTGCGGCAGGTGTTCTCGAGTTACGACGGGGACCTCAGGGACCCGCCCTGGTGGCCTCAGGAGAGGCCAGTCCCCATGCGAGATGCTAGGGGGCCTCTCGGGATTCCTCTCCCGTCGATACCGGGGCAAAAACCTTGTGTGGAGTCAAGGCCGGAACCGAGAATTCCTCTCAGGGGCTGACATGGATCTTTGGGTACTTGTGGAGTCTCCCCAGGGGAGTCAGGCCTCGTCTCGAGTGGGGGCATGCACGTGCGCTTTCCTTCCAGGCTGTAGCAGCAATGTCACGCTTCCCGTCGCGTGGATCAAAGGATCTGTGGTTTACCCTCGAGGCTTTCCCACAGGGCTGTCCCACGTGCCACCGTGGTGTGAGTCGATCCTCGGCGTGAAAGATGAGCCAGTGCAGGGCAAAGAGGTTCCTCTGGAATGGACTGAGAAATCTCGGGGACTCTTGGAATGGTGGTACGACCATGGAGTTCCTCTCGTCTTTCCTGTTGAGAGTGCCTCCTCTTGAGATGCGACGGGAACGCCGAAAATACTTTCCCGTTGATAGCAGGGAAAGGATCCCTCATCTCGAGCTACGAGGGGCAAACGGGGCTCCTCTGGATGTGGGCGGGACCATCGTGTTTCCTCTCGAGTGGAGACGGATATGGCGGTGAACTTCTTGAGTTGCAGCAAGGGTGTGAAAGACCCTTTCGAAGTTCCAGAGGTTCCGTGTCATTAGTCTCCAGACGCCTTATCGGAAATAAGCCTCATCTCGCCTGGAAGGGAGAACTTCCTGGATTTTCTCGAGTTGCGGCAGGTGTTCTCGAGTTACGACGGGGACCTCAGGAACCCGCCCTGGTGGCCTCAGGAAAGGTCAGTCCCCTTGCGAGTTCCTAGGGGGCCTCTCGGGATTCCTCTCCCGTCGATACCGGGGCCAAAATACTTGTGTGGAGTCAGGGCCGGAACCGAGGATTCCTCTCAGGGGCTGACATGGATCTTTGGGTACTTCTGGAGTCTCCCCAGTGGAGTCAGGCCTCGTCTCGAGTGGGGGCATGCACGTGCGCTTTCCTTACAGGCTGTAGCAGCAATGTCACGGTTCCCGTCGCGTGGATCAAAGGATCTGTGGTTTTCCCTCGAGGCTTTCCCACAGGGCTGTCCCACGTGCCACCGTGGTGTGAGTCGATCCTCGGCGTGAAAGATGAGCCAGTGCAGGGCAAAGAGGTTCCTCTGGAATGGACTGAGACATCTGGGGGACTCTTGGAATGGTGGTACGACCATGGAGTTCCTCTCGCCTTTCGTGTTGAGAGTTCCTCCTCTTGAGATGCGACGGGAACGCCGGGAATTCTTTCCTGTTGAAAGCAGGGAAAGGATCCCTCATCTCGAGCTACGAGGGGGAAACGGGGCTCCTCTGAATGTGGGCGGGACCATCGTGCTTCCTCTCGAGTGGAGACGGGTATGGCAGTGAACTTCTTGAGTTGCAGCAAGGGTGTGAAAGACCCTTTTGAAGTCCCAGAGATTAGCTGTCATTAGACTCCAGACGCCTCATCGGAAATAGGCCTCATCTCGCCTGGAACGGAGAACTTCCTGGATTTTCTCGAGTTGCGGCAGGTGTTCTCGAGTTACGACGGGGACGTGAGGGACAAGCCCTGGTGGCCTCAGGAAACTCCAGTCCCCATACGAGTTGCTAGGGTGCCTCTCGGGATTCCTCTCCAGTCGATACCCGGGCCTAAAACCTTGTGTGGAGTCAGGGCCGGAACGGAGGATTCCTCTAAGGGGCTGACATGGATCTTTGGGTCTTTCTGGAGTCTCCCCAGGGGAGTCAGGCCTCGTCTCGAGTGGGGGCACGCACGTGCGCTTTCCTTCCAGGCTGTAGCAGCAATGTCACGCTTCCCGTCGCGTGGATCAAAGGATCTGTGGTTTTCCCTCTAGGCTTTCCCTCGAGGCTATCCCACAGGGCTGTCCCACGTGCCACCGTGGTGTGAGTCGATCTTCGGCATGAAAGATGAGTCAGTGCAGGGCAAAGAGGTTCCTCTGGAATGGACTGAAACATCTGGGGGACCTTTGGAATGGTGGTACGACCATGGAGTTCCTCTCGTCTTTCCTGTTGAGAGTGCCTCCTCTTGAGATGCGACGGGAACGCCGAAAATACTTTCCCGTTGATAGCAGGGAAAGGATCCCTCATCTCGAGCTACGAGGGGCAAACGGGGCTCCTCTGGATGTGGGCGGGACCATCATGTTTCCTCTCGAGTGGAGACGGATATGGCGGTGAACTTCTTGAGTTGCAGCAAGGGTGTGAAAGACCCTTTCGAAGTTCCAGAGGTTCCGTGTCATTAGTCCCCAGACGCCTCATCGGAAATAGGCCTCATCTCGCCTGGAAGGGAGAACTTCCTGAAGTTTCTCGAGTTGCGGCAGGTGTTCTCGAGTTACGTCGGGGACCTCAGGGACCCGCCCTGGTGTCCTCAGGAAAGGCCAGTCCCCATGCGAGTTGCTCGGGGGCCTCTCGGGATTCCTCTCCCGTCGATACCGGGGCCAAAATCCTTCTGTGGAGTCAGGGCCGGAACCGAGGATTTCTCTCAGGGGCTGACATGGGTCTTTGGGTACTTCTGGAGTCTCCCCAGGGGGGTCAGGCCTCGTCTCGAGTGGGGGCATGCAGGTGCGCCTTCCTTCCAGGCTGTAGCAGCAATGTCACGCTTCCCGTCGCGTGGATCAAAGGATCTGTGGTTTTCCCTCGAGGCTTTCCCACAGGGCTGTCTCACGTGCCACCGTTGTGTGAGTCGATCCTCGGCGTGAAAGATGAGCCAGTGCAGGGCAAACAGGTTCCTCTGGAATGGACTGAGACATCTGGGGGACTCTTGGAATGGTGGTACGACCATGGAGTTCCTCTCGCCTTTCCTGTTGAGAGTGCCTCCTCTTGAGATGCGACGGGAACGCCGGGAATTCTTTCCCGTTGAAAGCAGGGAAAGGATCCCTCATCTCGAGCTACGAGGGGGAAACGGGGCTCCTCTGGATGTGGGCGGGACCATCGTGCTTCCTTTCGAGTGGAGACGGGTATGGCGGTGAAATTCTTGAGTTGCAGCAAGGGTGTGAAAGACCCTTTCGAAGTTCCAGAGGTTAGGTGTCATTAGTCTCCAGACGCCTCATCGGAAATAGGCCTCATTTCGCCTGGAAAGGAGAACTTCCTGGATTTTCTCGAGTTGCGGCAGGTGTTCTCGATTTACAACTGGGACCTCAGGGACCCGCCCTGGTGGCCTCAGGAACGGCCAGTCCCCATGCTAGTTGCTATGGGGCCTCTCGGGATTCCTCTCCCGTCGATACCGGGGCCAAAAACCTTGTGTGGAGTCAGGGCCGGAACCGAGGATTCCTCTCAGGGATTGACATGGATCTTTGGGTAATTCTGGAGTCTCCCCAGGGGAGTCAGGACTCGTCTCGAGTGGGGGCATGCACGTGCGCTTTCCTTCCAGGCTGTAGCAGCAATGTCATGCTTCCCGTCGCGTGGATCAAAGGATCTGTGGTTTTCCCTCGAGGCTTTCCCTCGAGGCTTTCCCACAGGGCTGTCCCACGTGCCACCATGGTGTGAGTCGATCCTCGGCGTGAAAGATGAGCCAGTGCAGGGCAAAGAGTTTCCTCTGGAATGGACTGAGAAATCTCGGGGACTCTTGGAATGGTGGTACGACCATGGAGTTCCTCTCATCTTTCCTGTTGAGAGTGCCTCCTCTTGAGATGCGACGGGAACGCCGGGAATTCTTTCCCGTTGAAAGCAGGGAAAGGATCCCTCATCTCGAGCTACGAGGGGGAAACGGGGCTCCTCTGGATGTGGGCGGGACCATCGTGCTTCCTCTCGAGTGGACACGGGTATGGCGCTGAACTTCTTGAGTTGCAGCAAGGGTGTGAAAGACCCTTTCGAAGTTCCAGAGGTTAGGTGTCATTCGTCTCCAAACGCCTCATCGGAAATAGGCCTCATCTCGCCTGGAAGGGAGAACTTCCTGGATTTTTTCGAGTTGCGACAGGTGTTCTCGAGTTACGACGGGGACCTCAGGGACCCGCCCTGGTGGCCTCAGGAGAGGCCAGTCCCCATGCGAGTTGCTAGGGGGCCTCTCGGGATTCCTCTCCCGTCGATACTGGGGCAAAAACCTTGTGTGGAGTCAGGGCCGGAACCGAGGATTTCTCTCAGGGCCTGACATGGATCTTTGGGTACTTCTGGAGTCTCCCCAGGGGAGTCAGGCCTCGTCTCGAGTGGGGGCATGCACGTGCGCTTTCCTTCCAGGCTGTAGCAGCAATGTCACGCTTCCCGTCGCGTGGATCAAAGGATTTGTGGTTTTCCCTCGAGGCTTTCCCTCGAGGCTTTCCCACAGGGCTGTCCCACGTGCCACCGTGGTGTGAGTCGATCCTCGGCGTGAAAGATGAGCCAGTGCAGGGCAAAGAGGCTCCTCTGGAATGGACTGAGACATCTGGGGGACTCTTGGAATGGTGGTACGACCATGGAGTTCCTCTCGCCTTTCCTGTTGAGAGTGCCTCCTCTTGAGATGCGACGGGAACGCCGGGAATTCTTTCCCGTTGAAAGCAGGGAAAGGATCCCTCATCTCGAGCTACGAGGGGGAAACGGGACTCCTCTGGATGTGGGCGGGACCATCGTGCTTCCTCTCGAGTGGAGACGGGTACGGCGGTGAACTTCTTGAGTCGCAGCAAGGGTGTGAAAGACCCTTTCGAAGTTCCAGAGGTTCGGTGTCATTAGTCTCCAGACGTCTCATCGGAAATAGGCCTCATCTCGCCTGGAAGGGAGAACTTCCTGGATTTTCTCGAGTTGCGGCAGGTGTTCTCGAGTTACGACGGGGACCTCAGGGACCCGCCCTGGTGGCCTCAGGAAAGGCCAGTCCCCATGCGAGTTGCTCGGGGGCCTCTCGGGATTCCTCTCCCGTCGATACGGGGGCCAAAAACTTTGTGTGGAGTCAGGGCCAGAACCGAGGATTCCTCTCAGGGGCTGACATGGATCTTATGATACTTCTGGAGTCTCCCCAGGGGAGTCAGGCCTCGTCTCGAGTGGGGGCATGCACGTGCGCTTTCCTTCCAGGCTGTAGCAGCAATGTCATTCTTCCCGTCGCGTGGATCAAAGGATCTGTGGTTTTCCCTCGAAGCTTTCCCTAGAGGCTTTCCCACAGGGCTGTCCCACGTGCCACCGTGGTGTGAGTCGATCCTCGGCGTGAAAGATGAGCCAGTGCAGGGCAAAGAGGTTCCTCTGGAATGGACTGAGACATCTGGGGGACTCTTGGAATGGTGGTACGACCATGGAGTTCCTCTCGCCTTTCCTGTTGAGAGTGCCTCCTCTTGAGATGCGACGGGAACGCCGGGAATTCTTTCCCGTTGAAAGCAGGGAAAGGATCCCTCATCTCGAGCTCCGACGGGGAAACGGGGCTCCTCTGGATGTGGGCGGGACCATCGTGCTTCCTCTCGAGTGGAGACGGGTATGGCGGTAAACTTCTTGAGTTGCAGCAAGGGTGTGAAAGACCCTTTCGAAGTTCCAGAGGTTAGGTGTCATTAGTCTCCAGACGCCTCATCGGAAATAGGCCTCATCTCGCCTGGAAGGGAGAACTTCCTGGATTTTCTCGAGTTGCGGCAGGTGTTCTCGAGTTACGACGGGGACCTCAGGGACCCGCCCTGGTGGCCTCAGGAGAGGCCAGTCCCCATGCGAGTTGCTAGGGGGCCTCTCGGGATTCCTCTCCCGTCGATACCGGGTCCAAAAACCTTGTGTGGTGTCAGGGCCGGAACCGAGGATTCCTCTCAGGGGCTGACATGGATCTTTGGGTACTTCTGGAGTCTCCCCAGGGGAGTCAGGCCTCGTCTCGTGTGGGGGCATGCACTTGCGCTTTCCTTCCAGGCTGTAGCAGCAATGTCACGCTTCCCGTGGCGTGGATCAAAGGATCTGTGGTTTTCCCTTGAGGCTTTCCCTCGAGGCTTTCCCACAGGGCTGTCCCACGTGCCACCGTGGTGTGAGTCGATCCTCGGCGTGAAAGATGAGCCAGTGCAGGGCAAAGAGGTTCCTCTGTAATGGACTGAGACATCTGGGGGACTCTTGGAATGGTGGTACGACCATGGAGTTCCTCTCGCCTTTCCTGTTGAGAGTGCCACCTCTTGAGATGCGACGGGAACGCCGGGAATTCTTTCCCGTTGAAAGCAGGGAAAGGATCCCTCATCTCGAGCTACGAGGGGGAAACGGGACTCCTCTGGATGTGGGCGGGACCATTGTGCTTCCTCCCGAGTGGAGACGGGTATGGCGGTGAACTTCTTGAGTTGCAGCAAGGGTGTGAAAGACCCTTTCGAAGTTCCAGAAGTTAGGTGTCATTTATCTCCAGACGCCTCATCGGAAATAGGCCTCATCTCGCCTGGAAGGGAGAACTTCCTGGATTTTCTCGAGTTGCGGCAGGTGTTCTCGAGTTACGACGGGGACCTCAGGGACCCGCCCTGGTGGCCGCAGGAGAGGCCAGTCCCATGCGAGTTGCTAGGGGGCCTCTCGGGATTCCTCTCCCGTCCATACCGGGCCCAAAAACATTTTTTGGAGTCAGGGCCGGAACCGAGGATTCCTCTCAGGGGCTGACATGGATCTTTGGGTACTTCTGGAGTGTCCCCAAGGGAGTCAGGCCTCGTCTCAAGTCGGGGCATTCACGTGCGCTTTCCTTCCAGGCTGTAGCAGCAATGTCATGCTTCCCGTGGCGTGGATCAAAGGATCTGTGGTTTTCCCTCGAGGCTTTCCCTCGAGGCTTTCCCACAGGGCTGTCCCACGTGCCACCGTGGTGTGAGTCGATCCTCGGCGTGAAAGATGAGCCAGTGCAGGGCAAAGAGGTTCCTCTGGAATGGACTGAGACATCTGGGGGACTCTTGGAATGGTGGTACGACCATGGAGTTCCTCTCGCCTTTCCTGTTGAGAGTGCCTCCTCTTGAGATGCGACGGGAACGCCGGGAATTCTTTCCCGTTGAAAGCAGGGAAAGGATCCCTCATCTCGAGCTACGAGGGGGAAACGGGGCTCCTCTGGATGTGGGCGGGACCATCGTGCTTCCTCTCGAGTGGAGACGGGTATGGCGGTGAACTTCTTGAGTTGCAGCAAGGGTGTGAAAGACCCTTTCGAAGTTCCAGAGGTTAGGTGTCATTAGTCTCCAGAGGCCTTATCGGAAATAGGCCTCATCTCGCCTGGAAGGGAGAACTTCCTGGATTTTCTCGAGTTGCGGCAGGTGTTCTCGAGTTACGACGGGGACCTCAGGGACTCGCCCTGGTGGCCTCAGGAGAGGCCAGTCCCCATGCGAGGTGCTAGGGGGCCTCTCGGGATTCCTCTCCCGTCGATACCGGAGCCAAAAACCTTGTGTGAAGTCAGGGCCGGAACCGAGGATTCCTCTCAGGGGCTGACATGGATCTTTGGGTACTTGTGGAGTCTCCCCAGGGGAGTCAGGCCTCGTCTCGAGTGGGGGCATGCACGTGCGCTTTCCTTCCAGGCTGTATCAGCAATGTCACGCTTCCCGTCACGTGGATCAAAGGATCTGTGGTTTTCCCTCGAGGCTTTCCCTCGAGGCTTTCCCACAGGGCTGTCCCACGTGCCACCGTGGTGTGAGTCGATCCTCGGCGTGAAAGATGAGCCAGTGCAGGGCAAAGAGGTTCCTCTGGAATGGACTGAGACATCTGGTGGACTCTTGGAATGGTGGTACGACCATGGAGTTCCTCTCGCCTTTCCTGTTGAGAGTGCCTCCTATTGAGATGCGACGGGAACGCCGGGAATTCTTTCCCGTTGAAAGCAGGGAAAGGATCCCTCATCTCGAGCTCCGAGGGGGAAACGAGGCTCCTCTGGATGTGGGCGGGACCATCGTGCTTCCTCTCGAGTGGAGACGGTTATGGCGGTGAACTTCTTGAGTTGCAGCAAGGATGTGAAAGACCCTTTCGAAGTTCCAGAGGTTAGGTGTCATTAGTCTCCAGACGCCTCATCGGAAATAGGCCTCATCTCGCCTGGAAGGGAGAACTTCCTGGATTTTCTCGAGTTGCGGCAGGTTATCCCGAGTTACGACGGGGACCTCAGGGACCCGCCCTGGTGGCCTCAGGAGAGGCCAGTCCCCATGCGAGTTGCTAGGGGGCCTCTCGGGATTCCTCTCCCGTCGATACTGGCGCCAAAAACCTTGTGTGGAGTCAGGGCCGGAACCGAGGATTCCTCTCAGGGGCTGATATGGATCTTTGGGTACTTCTGGAGTCTCGCCAGGGGAGACAGGCCTCGTCTCGAGTGGGGGCATGCACGTGCGCTTTCCTTCCAGGCTGTAGCAGCAATGTCACGCTTCCCGTGGCGTGGATCAAAGGGTCTGTGGCTTTCCCTCGAGGCTTTACCTCGAGGCTTTCCCACAGGGCTGTCCCACGTGCCACCGTGGTGTGAGTCGATCCTCGGCGTGAAAGATGAGCCAGTGCAGTGCAAAGAGGTTCCTCTGGAATGGACTGAGACATCTGGGGGACTCGTGGAATGGTGGTACGACCATGGAGTTCCTCTCGGCTTTCCTGTGGAGAGTGCCTCCTCTTGAGATGCGACGGGATCGCCGGGAATTCTTTCCCGTTGAAAGCAGGGAAAGGATCCCTCATCTCGAGCTCCGAGGGGGAAACGGGGCTCCTCTGGATGTGGGCGGGACCATCGTGCTTCCTCTCGAGTGGAGACGGGTATGGCGGTGAACTTCTTGAGTTGCAGCAAGGGTGTGAAAGACCCTTTCGAAGTTCCAGAGGTTAGGTGTCATTAGTCTCCAGACGCCTCATCGGAAATAGGCCTCATCAGGCCTGGAAGGGAGAACTTCCTGGATTTTCTCGAGTTGCGGCAGGTGTTCTCGAGTTACGACGGGGACCTCAGGAACCCGCCCTGGTGGCCTCAGGAGAGGCCAGTCCCCATGCGAGTTGCTAGGGGGCCTCTCGGGATTCCTCTCCCGTCGATACCGGGCTCAAAAACATTTTTTGTAGTCAGGGCCGGAACCGAGGATTCCTCTTAGGGGCTGACATGGATCTTTGGGTACTTCTGCAGTCTCCCCAAGGGAGTCAGGCCTCGTCTCGAGTGGGGGCATGCACGTGCGCTTTCCTTCCAGGCTGTAGCAGCAATGTCACGCTTCCCGTCGCGTGGATCAAAGGATCTGTGGTTTTCCCTCGAGGCTTTCCCTCGAGGCTTTCCCACAGGGCTGTCCCACGTGCCACCGTGGTGTGAGTCGATCCTCGGCGTGAAAGATGAGCCAGTGCAGGGCAAAGAGGTTCCTCTGGAATGGACTGAGACATCTGGGGGACTCTTGGAATCGTGGTACGACCATGGAGTTCCTCTCGCCTTTCCTGTTGAGAGTGCCTCCTCTTGAGATGCGACGGGAACGCCGGGAATTCTTTCCCGTTGAAAGCAGGGAAAGGATCCCTCATCTCGAGCTACGAGGGGGAAACGGGGCTCCTCTGGATGTGGGCGGGACCATCGTGCTTCCTCTCGAGTGGAGACAGGTATGGCGGTGAACTTCTTGAGTTGCAGCAAGGGTGTGAAAGACCCTTTCGAAGTTCCAGAGGTTAGGTGTCATTAGTCTCCAGACGCCTCATCGGAAATAGGCCTCATCTCGCCTGGAAGGGAGAACTTCCTGGATTTTCTCGAGTTGCGGCAGGTTATCCCGAGTTACGACGGAGACCTCAGGGACCCGCCCTGGTGGCCTCAGGAGAGGCCAGTCCCCATGCGAGTTGCTAGGGGGCCTCTCGGGATTCCTCTCCCGTCGATACCGGGGCCTAAAGCCTTGTGTGGAGTCAGGGCCGGAACCGAGGATTCCTCTCAGGGGCTGATATGGATCTTTGGGTACTTCTGGAGTCTCGCCAGGGGACACAGGCCTCGTCTCGAGTGGGGGCATGCACGTGCGCTTTCCTTCCAGGCTGTTGCAGCGATGTCACGCTTCCCGTAGCGTGGATCAAAGGGTCTGTGGTTTTCCCTCGAGGCTTTCCCTCGAGGCTTTCCCACAGGGCTGTCCCACGTGCCACCGTGGTGTGAGTCGATCCTCGGCGTGAAAGATGAGCCAGTGCAGGGCAAAGAGGTTCCTCTGGAATGGACTGAGACATCTGGGGGACTCTTGGAATGGTGGTACGACCATGGAGTTCCTCTCGCCTTTCCTGTTGAGAGTGCCTCCTCTTGAGATGCGACGGGAACGCCGGGAATTCTTTCCCGTTGAAAGCAGGGAAAGGATCCCCCATTTCGAGCTCCGAGGGGAAAACGGGGCTCCTCTGGATGTGGGCGGGACCATCGTGCTTCCTCTCGAGTGGAGACGGGTATGGCGGTGAACTTCTTGAGTTGCAGCAAGGGTGTGAAAGACCCTTTCGAAGTTCCAGAGGTTAGGTGTCATTAGTCTCCAGACGCCTCATCAGAAATAGGCCTCATCTCGCCTGGAAGGGAGAACTTCCTGGATTTTCACGAGTTGCGGCAGGTTATCCCGAGTTACGACGGGGACCTCAGGGACCCGCCCTGGTGGCCTCAGGAGAGGCCAGTCCCCATGCGAGTTGCTAGGGGGCCTCTCGGGATTCCTCTCCCGTCGATACTGGCGCCAAAAACCTTGTGTGGAGTCAGGGCCGGAACCGAGGATTCCTCTCAGGGGCTGATATGGATCTTTGGGTACTTCTGGAGTCTCGCCAGGGGAGACAGGCCTCGTCTCGAGTGGGGGCATGCACGTGCGCTTTCCTTCCAGGCTGTAGCAGCAATGTCACGCTTCCCGTGGCGTGGATCAAAGGGTCTGTGGTTTTCCCTCGAGGCTTTCCCTCGAGGCTTTCCCACAGGGCTGTCCCACGTGCCACCGTGGTGTGAGTCGATCCTCGGCGTGAAAGATGAGCCAGTGCAGGGCAAAGAGGTTCCTCTGGAATGGACTGAGACATCTGGTGGACTCTTGGAATGGTGGTACGACCATGGAGTTCCTCTCGCCTTTCCTGTTGAGAGTGCCTCCTCTTGAGATGCGACGGGAATGCCGGGAATTCTTTCCCGTTGAAAGCAGGGAAAGGATCCCTCATCTCGAGCTACGAGGGGGAAACGGGGCTCCTCTGGATGTGGGCGGGACCATCGTGCTTCCTCTCGAGTGGACACGGGTATGGCGGTGAACTTCTTGAGTTGCAGCAAGGGTGTGAAAGACCCTTTCGAAGTTCCAGAGGTTAGGTGTCGTTAGTCTCCAGACGCCTCATCGGAAATAGGCCTCATCTCGCCTGGAAGGGAGAACTTCCTGGATTTTCTCGAGTTGTGGCAGGTGTTCTCGAGTTACGACGGGGACCTCAGGGACCCGCCCTGGTGGCCTCAGGAACGGCCAGTCCCCATGGGAGTTGCTAGGGGGCCTCTCGGGATTCCTCTCCCGTCGATACCGCGGCCAGAAACCTTGTGTGGAGTCAGGGCCGGAATCGAGGATTCCTCTCCGGGGCTGACATGGATCTTTGGGTACGTCTGGAGTCTCCCCAGGGCCGTCAGGCCTCGTCTCGAGTTGGGGCATGCACGTGCGCTTTCCTTCCAGGCTGTAGCAGCAATGTCACGCTTCCCGTGGCCTGGATCAAAGGATCTGTGGTTTTCCCTCGAGGCTTTCCCTCGAGGCTTTCACACAGGGCTGTCCCACGTGCCACCGTGGTGTGAGTCGATCGTCGGCGTGAAAGATGAGCCAGTGCAGGGCAAAGAGGTTCCTCTGAAATGGACTGAGACATCTGGGGGACTCGTGGAATGGTGGTACGACCATGGAGTTCCTCTCGCCTTTCCTGTTGAGAGTGCCTCCTCTTGAGATGCGACGGGAATGCCGGGAATTCTTTCCCGTTGAACGCAGGGAAAGGATCCCTCATCTCGAGCTACGAGGGGGAAACGGGGCTCCTCTGGATGTGGGCGGGACCATCGTGCTTCCTCGCGAGTGGAGACGGGTATGGCGATGAACTTCTTGAGTCGCAGCAAGGGTGTGAAAGACCCTTTCGAAGTTCCAGAGTTTAGGTGTCATTAGTCTCCAAACGCCTCATCGGAAATAGGATTCTTCTCGCCTGGAAGGGAGAACTTCCTGGATTTTCTCGAGTTGCGGCAGGTGTTCTCGAGTTACGACGGAGACCTCAGGGACCCGCCCTGGTGGCCTCAGGAGAGGCCAGTCCCCATGCGAGTTGCTAGGGGGCCTCTCGGGATTCCTCTCCCGTCGATACCGGGGCCAAAAACCTTGTGTGGAGTCAGGGCCGGAACCGAGGATTCCTCTCAGGGGCTGACATGGATCTTTGGGTACTTCTGGAGTCTCCCCAGGGGAGTCAGGCCCCGTCTCGAGTGGGGGCATGCACGTGCGCTTTCCTTCCAGGCTGTAGCAGCAATGTCACGCTTCCCGTCGCGTGGATCAAAGGATCTGTGGTTTTCCCTCGAGGCTTTGCCTCGAGGCTTTCCCACAGGGCTGTCCCACGTGCCACCGTGGTGTGAGTCGATCCTCGGCGTGAAAGATGAGCCAGTGCAGGGCAAAGAGGTTCCTCTGGAATGGACTGAGACATCTGGGGGACTCTTGGAATGGTGGTACGACCATGGAGTTCCTCTCGCCTTTCCTGTTGAGAGTGCCTCCTCTTGAGATTCGACGGGAATTCCGGGAATTCTTTCCCGTTGAAAGCAGGGAAAGGATCCCTCATCTCGAGCTACGAGGGGGAAACGGGGCTCCTCTGGATGTGGGCGGGACCATCGTGCTTCCTCTCGAGTGGACACGGGTATGGCGGTGAACTTCTTGAGTTGCAGCAAGGGTGTGAAAGACCCTTTCGAAGTTCCAGAGGTTAGGTGTCGTTAGTCTCCAGACGCCTCATCGGAAATAGGCCTCATCTCGCCTGGAAGGGAGAACTTCCTGGATTTTCTCGAGTTGTGGCAGGTGTTCTCGAGTTACGACGGGGACCTCAGGGACCCGCCCTGGTGGCCTCAGGAACGGCCAGTCCCCATGGGAGTTGCTAGGGGGCCTCTCGGGATTCCTCTCCCGTCGATACCGCGGCCAGAAACCTTGTGTGGAGTCAGGGCCGGAATCGAGGATTCCTCTCAGGGGCTGACATGGATCTTTGGGTACTTCTGGAGTCTCCCCAGGGCCGTCAGGCCTCGTCTCGAGTTGGGGCATGCACGTGCGCTTTCCTTCCAGGCTGTAGCAGCAATGTCACGCTTCCCGTGGCCTGGATCAAAGGATCTGTGGTTTTCCCTCGAGGCTTTCCCTCGAGGCTTTCACACAGGGCTGTCCCACGTGCCACCGTGGTGTGAGTCGATCGTCGGCGTGAAAGATGAGCCAGTGCAGGGCAAAGAGGTTCCTCTGGAATGGACTGAGACATCTGGGGGACTCGTGGAATGGTGGTACGACCATGGAGTTCCTCTCGCCTTTCCTGTTGAGAGTGCCTCCTCTTGAGATGCGATGGGAACGCCGGGAATTCTTTCCCGTTGAAAGCAGGGAAAGGATCCCTCATCTCGAGCTACGAGGGGGAAACGGGGCTCCTCTGGATGTGGGCGGGACCATCGTGGTTCCTCGCGAGTGGAGACAGGTATGGCGGTGAACTTCTTGAGTTGCAGCAAGGGTGTGAAAGACCCTTTCGAAGTTCCAGAGTTTAGGTGTCATTAGTCTCCAAACGCCTCATCGGAAATAGGATTCTTCTCGCCTGGAAGGGAGAACTTCCTGGATTTTCTCGAGTTGCGGCAGGTGTTCTCGAGTTACGACGGAGACCTCAGGGACCCGCCCTGGTGGCCTCAGGAGAGGCCAGTCCCCATGCGAGTTGCTAGGGGGCCTCTCGGGATTCCTCTCCCGTCGATACCGGGGCCAAAAACCTTGTGTGGAGTCAGGGCCGGAACCGAGGATTCCTCTCAGGGGCTGACATGGATCTTTGGGTACTTCTGGAGTCTCCCCAGGGGAGTCAGGCCCCGTCTCGAGTGGGGGCATGCACGTGCGCTTTCCTTCCAGGCTGTAGCAGCAATGTCACGCTTCCCGTCGCGTGGATCAAAGGATCTGTGGTTTTCCCTCGAGGCTTTGCCTCGAGGCTTTGCCACAGGGCTGTCCCACGTGCCACCGTGGTGTGAGTCGATCCTCGGCGTGAAAGATGAGCCAGTGCAGGGCAAAGAGGTTCCTCTGGAATGGACTGAGACATCTGGGGGACTCTTGGAATGGTGGTACGACCATGGAGTTCCTCTCGCCTTTCCTGTTGAGAGTGCCTCCTCTTGAGATGCGACGGGAATGCCGGGAATTCTTTCCCGTTGAAAGCAGGGAAAGGATCCCTCATCTCTAGCTACGAGGGGGAAACGGGGCTCCTCTGGATGTGGGCGGGACCATCGTGCTTCCTCTCGAGTGGACACGGGTATGGCGGTGAACTTCTTGAGTTGCAGCAAGGGTGTGAAAGACACTTTCGAAGTTCCAGAGGTTAGGTGTCGTTAGTCTCCAGACGCCTCATCGGAAATAGGCCTCATCTCGCCTGGAAGGGAGAACTTCCTGGATTTTCTCGAGTTGTGGCAGGTGTTCTCGAGTTACGACGGGGACCTCAGGGACCCGCCCTGGTGGCCTCAGGAACGGCCAGTCCCCATGGGAGTTTCTAGGGGGCCTCTCGGGATTCCTCTCCCGTCGATACCGCGGCCAGAAACCTTGTGTGGAGTCAGGGCCGAAATCGAGGATTCCTCTCAGGAGCTGACATGGATCTTTGGGTACTTCTGGAGTCTCCCCAGGGCCGTCAGGCCTCGTCTCGAGTTGGGGCATGCACGTGCGCTTTCCTTCCAGGCTGTAGCAGCAATGTCACGCTTCCCGTGGCCTGGATCAAAGGATCTGTGGTTTTCCCTCGAGGCTTTCCCTCGAGGCTTTCACACAGGGCTGTCCCACGTGCCACCGTGGTGTGAGTCGATCGTCGGCGTGAAAGATGAGCCAGTGCAGGGCAAAGAGGTTCCTCTGGAATGGACTGAGACATCTGGGGGACTCGTGGAATGGTGGTACGACCATGGAGTTCCTCTCGCCTTTCCTGTTGAGAGTGCCTCCTCTTGAGATGCGACGGGAATGCCGGGAATTCTTTCCTGTTGAACGCAGGGAAAGGATCCCTCATCTCGAGCTACGAGGGGGAAACGGGGCTCCTCTGGATGTGGGCGGGACCATCGAGATTCCTCACGAGTGGAGACGGGTATGGCGGTGAACTTCTTGAGTCGCAGCAAGGGTGTGAAAGACCCTTTCGAAGTTCCAGAGTTTAGGTGTCATTAGTCTCCAAACGCCTCATCGGAAATAGGATTCTTCTCGCCTTGAATGGAGAACTTTCTGGATTTTCTCGAGTTGCGACAGGTGTTCTCGAGTTACGACGGAGACCTCAGGGACCCGCCCTGGTGGCCTCAGGAGAGGCCAGTCCCCATGCGAGTTGCTAGGGGGCCTCTCGGGATTCCTCTCCCGTCGATACCGGGGCCAAAACCTTGTGTGGAGTCAGGGCCGGAATCGAGGATTCCTCTCAGGGGCTGACATGGATCTTTGGGTACTTCTGGAGTCTCCCCAGGGGAGTCAGGCCTCGTCTCGAGTGGGGGCATGCACGTGCGCTTTCCTTCCAGGCTGTAGCAGCAATGTCACGCTTCCCGTGGCCTGGATCAAAGGATCTGTGGTTTTCCCTCGAGGCTTTCCCTCGAGGCTTTCACACAGGGCTGTCCCACGTGCCACCGTGGTGTGAGTCGATCGTCGGGGTGAAAGATGAGCCAGTGCAGGGCAAAGAGGTTCCTCTGGAATGGACTGAGACATCTGGGGGACTCGTGGAATGGTGGTACGACCATGGAGTTCCTCTCGCCTTTCCTGTTGAGAGTGCCTCCTCTTGAGATGCGATGGGAACGACGGGAATTCTTTCCCGTTGAAAGCAGGGAAAGGATCCCTCATCTCGAGCTACGAGGGGGAAACGGGGCTCCTCTGGATGTGGGCGGGACCATCGTGCTTCCTCGCGAGTGGAGACGGGTATGGCGGTGAACTTCTTGAGTTGCAGCAAGGGTGTGAAAGACCCTTTCGAAGTTCCAGAGTTTAGGTGTCATTAGTCTCCAAACGCCTCATCGGAAATAGGCCTCATCTCGCCTGGAAGGGAGAACTTCCTGGATTTTCTCGAGTTGCGGCAGGTGTTCTCGAGTTACGACGGGGACCTCAGGGACCCGCCCTGGTGGCCTCAGGAGAGGCCAGTCCCCATGGGAGTTGCTAGGGGGCCTCTCGGGATTCCTCTCCCGTCGATACCGGGGCCAAAAACCTTGTGTGGAGTCAGGGCCGGAACCTAGGATTCCTCTCAGGGGCTGACATGGATCTTTGGGTACTTCTGGAGTCTCCCCAGGGGAGTCAGGCCTCGTCTCGAGTGGGGGCATGCACGTGTGCTTTCCTTCCAGGCTGTAGCAGCAATGTCACGCTTCCCGTCGCGTGGATCAAAGGATCTGTGGTTTTCCCTCGAGGCTTTCCCTCCAGGCTTTCCCACAAGGCTCTCCCACGTGCCACCGTGGTGTGAGTCGATCCTCGGCGTGAAAGATGAGCCAGTGCAGGGCAAAGAGGTTCCTCTGGAATGGACTGAGACATCTGGGGGACTCTTGGAATGGTGGTACGACCATGGAGTTCCTCTCGCCTTTCCTGTTGAGAGTGCCTCCTCTTGAGATGCGCCGGGAACGCCGGGAATTCTTTCCCGTTGAAAGCAGGGAAAGGATCCCTCATCTCGAGCTACGAGGGGGAAACGGGGCTCCTCTGGATGTGGGCGGGACCATCGTGCTTCCTCTCGAGTGGACACGGGTATGTCGGTGAACTTCTTGAGTTGCAGCATGGGTGTGAAAGACCCTTTCGAAGTTCCAGAGGTTGGGTGTCATTAGTCTCCAGACGCCTCATCGGAAATAGGCCTCATCTCGCCTGGAAGGGAGAACTTCCTGGATTTTCTCGAGTTGCGGCAGGTGTTCTCGAGTTACGACGGAGACCTCAGGGACCCGCCCTGGTGGCCTCAGGAGAGGCCAGTCCCCATGCGAGTTGCTAGGGGGCCTCTCGGGATTCCTCTCCCGTCGATACCGGGGCCAAAAACCTTGTGTGGAGTCAGGGCCGGAACCGAGGATTCCTCTCAGGGGCTGACATGGATCTTTGGGTACTTCTGGAGTCTCCCCAGGGGAGTCAGGCCTCGTCTCGAGTGGGGGCATGCACGTGTGCTTTCCTTCCAGGCTGTAGCAGCAATGTCACGCTTCCCGTCGCGTGCATCAAAGGATCTGTGGTTTTCCCTCGAGGCTTTCCCTCGAGGCTTTCCCACAGGGCTGTCCCACGTGCCACCGTGGTGTGAGTCGATCCTCGGCGTGAAAGATGAGCCAGTGCAAGGCAAAGAGGTTCCTCTGGAATGGACTGAGACATCTGGGGGACTCTTGGAATGGTGGTACGACCATGGAGTTCCTCTCGCCTTTCCTGTTGAGAGTGCCTCCTCTTGAGATGCGACGGGAACGCCGGGAATTCTTTCCCGTTGAAAGCAGGGAAAGGATCCCTCATCTCGAGCGACGAGGGGGAAACGGGGCTCCTCTGGATGTGGGCGGGACCATCGTGCTTCCTCTCGAGTGGAGACGGGTATGGCGGTGAACTTCTTGAGTTGCAGCAAGGGTGTGAAAGACCCTTTCGAAGTTCCAGAGGTTACGTGTCAGTCTCCAGACGCCTCATCGGAAATAGACCTCATCTCGCCTGGAAGGGAGAACTTCCTGGATTTTCTCGAGGTGCAGCAGGTGTTCTCGAGTTACGACGGGTACCACAGGGACCCGCCCTGATGGCCTCAGGAGAGGCCAGTCCCCATGCGAGTTGCTAGGGGGCCTCTCGGGATTCCTTTCCCGTCGATACTGGGGCCAAAAACCTTGTGTGGAGTCAGGGCCAGAACCGAGGATTCCTCTCAGGGGCTGACATGGATCTTTGGGTACTTCTGAAGTCTCCCCAGGGGAGTCAGGCCTCGTCTCGAGTGGGGGCATGCACGTGCGCTTTCCTTCCAGGCTGTAGCAGCAATGTCACGCTTCCCGTCGCGTGGATCAAAGTATCTGTGGTTTTCCCTCGAGGCTTTTCCTCGAGGCTTTCCCACAGGGCTGTCCCACGTGCCACCGTGGTGTGAGTCGATCCTCGGCGTGAAAGATGAGCCAGTGCAGGGCAAAGAGGTTCCTCTGGAATGGACTGAGACATCTGGGGGACTCTTGGAATGGTGGTACGACCATGGAGTTCCTCTCGCCTTTCCTGTTGAGAGTGCCTCCTCTTGAGATGCGACGGGAATGCCGGGAATTCTTTCCCGTTGAAAGCAGGGAAAGGATCCCTCATCTCGAGCTACGAGGGGGAAACGGGGCTCCTCTGGATGTGGGCGGGACCATCGTGCTTTCTCTCGTGTGGAGACGGGTATGGCGGTAAACTTCTTGAGTTGCAGCAAGGGTGTGAAAGACCCTTTCGAAGTTCCAGAGTTTGGGTGTCATTAGTCTCCAGACGCCTCATCGGAAATAGGCCTCATCTCGCCTGGAAGGGAGAACTTCCTGGATTTTCTCGAGTTGCGGCAGGTGTTCTCGAGTTACGACGGGGACCTCAGGGACCCGCCCTGGTGGCCTCAGTAGAGGCCAGTCCCCATGCGAGTTGCTAGGGGGCCTCTCGGGATTCCTCTCCCGTCGATACCGGGGCCAAAAACCTTGTGTGGAGTCAGGGCCGGAACCGAGCATTCCTCTCAGGGGTTACATGGATCTTTGGGTACTTCTGGAGTCTCCCCAGGGGAGTCAGGCCTCGTCTCGAGTGGGGGCATGCACGTGCGCTTTCCTTCCAGGCTGTAGCAGCAATGTCACGCTTCCCATCGCGAGGATTAAAGGATCTGTGGTTTTCCCTCGAGGCTTTCCCTCGAGGCTTTCCCACAGGGCTGTCCCACGTGCCACCGTGGTGTGAGTCGATCCTCGGCGTGAAAGATGACCCAGTGCAGGGCAAAGAGGTTCCTCTGGAATGGAATGAGACATCTGGGGGACTCTTGGAATGGTGGTACGACCATGGAGTTCCTCTCGCCTTTCCTGTTGAGAGTGCCTCCTCTTGAGATGCGACGGGAATGCCGGTAATTCTTTCCCGTTGAAAGCAGGGAAAGGATCCCTCATCTCAAGCTACGAGGGGGAAACGTGGCTCCTCTGTATGTGGGCGGGCCCATCGTGCTTTCTCTCGTGTGGAGACGGGTATGGCGGTAAACTTCTTGAGTTGCAGCAAGGGTGTGAAAGACCCTTTCGAAGTTCCAGAGGTTAGGTGTCATTAGTCTCCAGACGCCTCATCAGAAATAGGCCTCATCTCGCCTGGAAGGGAGAACTTCCTGGATTTTCTCGAGTTGCGGCAGGTGTTCTCAAGTTACGCCGGGGACCTCAGGGACCCGCCCTGGTGGCCTCAGGAGAGGCCAGTCCCCATGCGAGTTGCTAGCGGGCCTCTCGGGATTCCTCTCCCGTCGATACCGGGGCCAAAAACCTTGTGTGGAGTCAGGGCCAGAACCGAGGATTCCTCTCAGGGGCTGACATGGATCTTTGGGTACTTCTGGAGTCTCCCCAGGGGAGTCAGGCCTCGTCTCGAGTGGGGGCATGCACGTGCGCTTTCCTTCCAGGCTGTAGCAGCAATGTCACGCTTCCCGTCGCGTGGATCAAAGGATCTGTGGTTTTCCCTCGAGGCTTTCCCTCGAGGCTTTCCCACAGGGCTGTCCCACGTGCCACCGTGGTGTGAGTCGATCCTCGGCGCGAAAGATGAGCCAGTGCAGGGCAAAGAGGTTCCTCTGGAATGGACTGAGACATCTGGGGGACTCTTGGAATGGTGGTACGACCATGGAGTTCCTCTCGCCTTTCCTGTTGAGAGTGCCTCCTCTTGAGATGCGATGGGAACGCCGGGAATTCTTTCCCGTTGAAAGCAGGGAAAGGATCCCTCATCTCGAGCTACGAGGGGGAAACGGGGCTCCTCTGGATGTGGGCGGGACCATCGTGGTTCCTCGCGAGTGGAGACAGGTATGGCGGTGAACTTCTTGAGTTGCAGCAAGGGTGTGAAAGACCCTTTCGAAGTTCCAGAGTTTAGGTGTCATTAGTCTCCAAACGCCTCATCGGAAATAGGATTCTTCTCGCCTGGAAGGGAGAACTTCCTGGATTTTCTCGAGTTGCGACAGGTGTTCTCGAGTTACGACGGAGACCTCAGGGACCCGCCCTGGTGGCCTCAGGAGAGGCCAGTCCCCATGCGAGTTGCTAGGGGGCCTCTCGGGATTCCTCTCCCGTCGATACCGGGGCCAAAAACCTTGTGTGGAGTCAGGGCCGGAACCGAGGATTCCTCTCAGGGGCTGACATGGATCTTTGGGTACTTCTGGAGTCTCCCCAGGGGAGTCAGGCCCCGTCTCGAGTGGGGGCATGCACGTGCGCTTTCCTTCCAGGCTGTAGCAGCAATGTCACGCTTCCCGTCGCGTGGATCAAAGGATCTGTGGTTTTCCCTCGAGGCTTTGCCTCGAGGCTTTGCCACAGGGCTGTCCCACGTGCCACCGTGGTGTGAGTCGATCCTCGGCGTGAAAGATGAGCCAGTGCAGGGCAAAGAGGTTCCTCTGGAATGGACTGAGACATCTGGGGGACTCTTGGAATGGTGGTACGACCATGGAGTTCCTCTCGCCTTTCCTGTTGAGAGTGCCTCCTCTTGAGATGCGACGGGAATGCCGGGAATTCTTTCCCGTTGAAAGCAGGGAAAGGATCCCTCATCTCTAGCTACGAGGGGGAAACGGGGCTCCTCTGGATGTGGGCGGGACCATCGTGCTTCCTCTCGAGTGGACACGGGTATGGCGGTGAACTTCTTGAGTTGCAGCAAGGGTGTGAAAGACCCTTTCGAAGTTCCAGAGGTTAGGTGTCGTTAGTCTCCAGACGCCTCATCGGAAATAGGCCTCATCTCGCCTGGAAGGGAGAACTTCCTGGATTTTCTCGAGTTGTGGCAGGTGTTCTCGAGTTACGACGGGGACCTCAGGGACCCGCCCTGGTGGCCTCAGGAACGGCCAGTCCCCATGGGAGTTGCTAGGGGGCCTCTCGGGATTCCTCTCCCGTCGATACCGCGGCCAGAAACCTTGTGTGGAGTCAGGGCCGAAATCGAGGATTCCTCTCAGGAGCTGACATGGATCTTTGGGTACTTCTGGAGTCTCCCCAGGGCCGTCAGGCCTCGTCTCGAGTTGGGGCATGCACGTGCGCTTTCCTTCCAGGCTGTAGCAGCAATGTCACGCTTCCCGTGGCCTGGATCAAAGGATCTGTGGTTTTCCCTCGAGGCTTTCCCTCGAGGCTTTCACACAGGGCTGTCCCACGTGCCACCGTGGTGTGAGTCGATCGTCGGCGTGAAAGATGAGCCAGTGCAGGGCAAAGAGGTTCCTCTGGAATGGACTGAGACATCTGGGGGACTCGTGGAATGGTGGTACGACCATGGAGTTCCTCTCGCCTTTCCTGTTGAGAGTGCCTCCTCTTGAGATGCGACGGGAATGCCGGGAATTCTTTCCCGTTGAACGCAGGGAAAGGATCCCTCATCTCGAGCTACGAGGGGGAAACGGGGCTCCTCTGGATGTGGGCGGGACCATCGAGCTTCCTCACGAGTGGAGACGGGTATGGCGGTGAACTTCTTGAGTCGCAGCAAGGGTGTGAAAGACCCTTTCGAAGTTCCAGAGTTTAGGTGTCATTAGTCTCCAAACGCCTCATCGGAAATAGGATTCTTCTCGCCTTGAATGGAGAACTTTCTGGATTATCTCGAGTTGCGACAGGTGTTCTCGAGTTACGACGGAGACCTCAGGGACCCGCCCTGGTGGCCTCAGGAGAGGCCAGTCCCCATGCGAGTTGCTAGGGGGCCTCTCGGGATTCCTCTCCCGTCGATACCGGGGCCAAAAACCTTGTGTGGAGTCAGGGCCGGAATCGAGGATTCCTCTCAGGGGCTGACATGGATCTTTGGGTACTTCTGGAGTCTCCCCAGGGGAGTCAGGCCCCGTCTCGAGTGGGGGCATGCACGTGCGCTTTCCTTCCAGGCTGTAGCAGCAATGTCACGCTTCCCGTCGCGTGGATCAAAGGATCTGTGGTTTTCCCTCGAGGCTTTGCCTCGAGGCTTTCCCACAGGGCTGTCCCACGTGCCACCGTGGTGTGAGTCGATCCTCGGCGTGAAAGATGAGCCAGTGCAGGGCAAAGAGGTTCCTCTGGAATGGACTGAGACATCTGGGGGACTCGTGGAATGGTGGTACGACCATGGAGTTCCTCTCGCCTTTCCTGTTGAGAGTGCCTCCTCTTGAGATGCGATGGGAACGCCGGGAATTCTTTCCCGTTGAAAGCAGGGAAAGGATCCCTCATCTCGAGCTATGAGGGGGAAACGGGGCTCCTCTGGATGTGGGGGGGACCATCGTGCTTCCTCGCGAGTGGAGACGGGTATGGCGGTGAACTTCCTGAGTTGCAGCAAGGGTGTGAAAGACCCTTTCGAAGTTCCAGAGTTTAGGTGTGATTAGTCTCCAAACGCCTCATCGGGAATAGGATTCTTCTCGCCTGGAAGGGAGAACTTCCTGGATTTTCTCGAGTTGCGACAGGTGTTCTCGAGTTACGACGGAGACCTCAGGGACCCGCCCTGGTGGCCTCAGGAGAGGCCAGTCCCCATGCGAGTTGCTAGGGGGCCTCTCGGGATTCCTCTCCCGTTGATACCGGGGCCAAAAACCTTGTGTGGAGTCAGGGCCGGAACCGAGGATTCCTCTCAGGGGCTGACATGGATCTTTGGGTACTTCTGGAGTCTCCCCAGGGGAGTCAGGCCCCGTCTCGAGTGGGGGCATGCACGTGCACTTTCCTTCCAGGCTGTAGCAGCAATGTCACGCTTCCCGTCGCGTGGATCAAAGGATCTGTGGTTTTCCCTCGAGGCTTTGCCTCGAGGCTTTCCCACAGGGCTGTCCCACGTGCCACCGTGGTGTGAGTCGATCCTCGGCGTGAAAGATGAGCCAGTGCAGGGCAAAGAGGTTCCTCTGGAATGGACTGAGACATCTGGGGGACTCTTGGAATGGTGGTACGACCATGGAGTTCCTCTCGCCTTTCCTGTTGAGAGTGCCTCCTCTTGAGATGCGACGGGAATGCCGGGAATTCTTTCCCGTTGAAAGCAGGGAAAGGATCTCTCATCTCGAGCTACGAGGGGGAAACGGGGCTCCTCTGGATGTGGGCGGGACCATCGTGCTTCCTCTCGAGTGGACACGGGTATGGCGGTGAACTTCTTGAGTTGCAGCAAGGGTGTGAAAGACCCTTTCGAAGTTCCAGAGGTTAGGTGTCGTTAGTCTCCAGACGCCTCATCGGAAATAGGCCTCATCTCGCCTGGAAGGGAGAACTTCCTGGATTTTCTCGAGTTGTGGCAGGTGTTCTCGAGTTACGACGGGGACCTCAGGGACCCGCCCTGGTGGCCTCAGTAACGGCCAGTCCCCATGGGAGTTGCTAGGGGGCCTCTCGGGATTCCTCTCCCGTCGATACCGCGGCCAGAAACCTTGTGTGGAGTCAGGGCCGGAATCGAGGATTCCTCTCAGGGGCTGACATGGATCTTTGGGTACTTCTGGAGTCTCCCCAGGGCCGTCAGGCCTCGTCTCGAGTTGGGGCATGCACGTGCGCTTTCCTTCCAGGCTGTAGCAGCAATGTCACGCTTCCCGTGGCCTGGATCAAAGGATCTGTGGTTTTCCCTCGAGGCTTTCCCTCGAGGCTTTCACACAGGGCTGTCCCACGTGCCACCGTGGTGTGAGTCGATCGTCGGCGTGAAAGATGAGCCAGTGCAGGGCAAAGAGGTTCCTCTGAAATGGACTGAGACATCTGGGGGACTCGTGGAATGGTGGTACGACCATGGAGTTCCTCTCGCCTTTCCAGTTGAGAGTGCCTCCTCTTGAGATGCGACGGGAATGCCGGGAATTCTTTCCCGTTGAACGCAGGGAAAGGATCCCTCATCTCGAGCTACGAGGGGGAAACGGGGCTCCTCTGGATGTGGGCGGGACCATCGTGCTTCCTCGCGAGTGGAGACGGGTATGGCGATGAACTTCTTGAGTCGCAGCAAGGGTGTGAAAGACCCTTTCGAAGTTCCAGAGTTTAGGTGTCATTAGTCTCCAAACGCCTCATCGGAAATAGGATTCTTCTCGCCTGGAAGGGAGAACTTCCTGGATTTTCTCGAGTTGCGACAGGTGTTCTCGAGTTACGACGGAGACCTCAGGGACCCGCCCTGGTGGCCTCAGGAGAGGCCAGTCCCCATGCGAGTTGCTAGGCGGCCTCTCGGGATTCCTCTCCCGTCGATACCGGGGCCAAAAACCTTGTGTGGAGTCAGGGCCGGAACCGAGGATTCCTCTCAGGGGCTGACATGGATCTTTGGGTACTTCTGGAGTCTCCCCAGGGGAGTCAGGCCTCGTCTCGAGTGGGGGCATGCACGTGCGCTTTCCTTCCAGGCTGTAGCAGCAATGTCACGCTTCCCGTCGCGTGGATCAAAGGATCTGTGGTTTTCCCTCGAGGCTTTGCCTCGAGGCTTTCCCACAGGGCTGTCCCACGTGCCACCGTGGTGTGAGTCGATCCTCGGCGTGAAAGATGAGCCAGTGCAGGGCAAAGAGGTTCCTCTGGAATGGACTGAGACATCTGGGGGACTCTTGGAATGGTGGTACGACCATGGAGTTCCTCTCGCCTTTCCTGTTGAGAGTGCCTCCTCTTGAGATGCGACGGGAATGCCGGGAATACTTTCCCTTTGAAAGCAGGGAAAGGATCCCTCATCTCGAGCTACGACGGGGAAACGGGGCTCCTCTGGATGTGGGCGGGACCATCGTGCATCCTCTCGAGTGGAGACGGGTATGGCGGTGAACTTCTTGAGTTGCAGCAAGGGTGTGAAAGACCCTTTCGACGTTCCAGAGGTTAGGTGTCATTAGTCTCCAGACGCCTCATCGGAAATAGGCCTCATCTCGCCTGGAAGGGAGAACTTCCTGGATTTTCTCGAGTTGCGGCAGGTGTTCTCGAGTTACGACGGAGACCTCAGGGACCCGCCCTGGTGGCCTCAGGAGAGGCCAGTCCCCATGCGAGTTGTTAGGGGGCCTCTCGGGATTCCTCTCCCGTCGATACCGGGGCCAAAAACCTTGTGTGGAGTCAGGGCCGGAACCGAGGATTCCTCTCAGGGGCTGACATGGATCTTTGGGTACTTCTGGAGTCTCCCCAGGGGAGTCAGGCCCCGTCTCGAGTGGGGGCATGCACGTGCGCTTTCCTTCCAGGCTGTAGCAGCAATGTCACGCTTCCCGTCGCGTGGATCAAAGGATCTGTGGTTTTCCCTCGAGGCTTTGCCTCGAGGCTTTCCCACAGGGTTGTCCCACGTGCCACCGTGGTGTGAGTCGATCCTCGGCGTGAAAGATGAGCCAGTGCAGGGCAAAGAGGTTCCTCTGGAATGGACTGAGACATCTGGGGGACTCTTGGAATGGTGGTACGACCATGGAGTTCCTCTCGCCTTTCCTGTTGAGAGTCCCTCCTCTTGAGATGCGACGGGAATGCCGGGTATTCTTTCCCGTTGAAAGCAGGGAAAGGATCCCTCATCTCGAGCTACGAGGGGGAAACGGGGCTCCTCTGGATGTGGGCGGGACCATCGTGCTTCCTCTCGAGTGGACACGGGTATGGCGGTGAACTTCTTGAGTTGCAGCAAGGGTGTGAAAGACCCTTTCGAAGTTCCAGAGGTTAGGTGTCGTTAGTCTCCAGACGCCTCATCGGAAATAGGCCTCATCTCGCCTGGAAGGGAGAACTTCCTGGATTTTCTCGAGTTGTGGCAGGTGTTCTCGAGTTACGACGGGGACCTCAGGGACCCGCCCTGGTGGCCTCAGGAACGGCCAGTCCCCATGGGAGTTGCAACGGGGCCTCTCGGGATTCCTCTCCCGTCGATACCGCGGCCAGAAACCTTGTGTGGAGTCAGGGCCCGAATCGAGGATTCCTCTCAGGGGCTGACATGGATCTTTGGGTACTTCTGGAGTCTCCCCAGGGCCGTCAGGCCTCGTCTCGAGTGGGGGCATGCACGTGCGCTTTCCTTCCAGGCTGTAGCAGCAATGTCATGCTTCCCGTGGCCTGGATCAAAGGATCTGTGGTTTTCCCTCGAGGCTTTCCCTCGAGGCTTTCACACAGGGCTGTCCCACGTGCCACCGTGGTGTGAGTCGATCGTCGGCGTGAAAGATGAGCCAGTGCAGGGCAAAGAGGTTCCTCTGGAATGGACTGAGACATCTGGGGGACTCGTGGAATGGTGGTACGACCATGGAGTTCCTCTCGCCTTTCCTGTTGAGAGTGCCTCCTCTTGAGATGCGATGGGAACGCCGGGAATTCTTTCCCGTTGAACGCAGGGAAAGGATCCCTCATCTCGAGCTACGAGGGGGAAACGGGGCTCCTCTGGATGTGGGCGGGACCATCGTGCTTCCTCACGAGTGGAGACGGGTATGGCGGTGAACTTCTTGAGTCGCAGCAAGGGTGTGAAAGACCCTTTCGAAGTTCCAGAGTTTAGGTGTCATTAGTCTCCAAACGCCTCTTCGGAAATAGGATTCTTCTCGCCTGGAATGGAGAACTTTCTGGATTTTCTCGAGTTGCGACAGGTGTTCTCGAGTTACGACGGAGACCTCAGGGACCCGCCCTGGTGGCCTCAGGAACGGCCAGTCCCCATGCGAGTTGCTAGGGGGCCTCTCGGGATTCCTCTCCCGTCGATACCGGGGCCAAAAACCTTGTGTGGAGTCAGGGCCGGAATCGAGGATTCCTCTCAGGGGCTGACATGGATCTTTGGGTACTTCTGGAGTCTCCCCAGGGCCGTCAGGCCTCGTCTCGAGTGGGGGCATGCACGTGCGCTTTCCTTCCAGGCTGTAGCAGCAATGTCACGCTTCCCGTGGCCTGGATCAAAGGATCTGTGGTTTTCCCTCGAGGCTTTCCCTCGAGGCTTTCACACAGGGCTGTCCCACGTGCCACCGTGGTGTGAGTCGATCGTCGGCGTGAAAGATGAGCCAGTGCAGGGCAAAGAGGTTCCTCTGGAATGGACTGAGACATCTGGGGGACTCGTGGAATGGTGGTACGACCATGGAGTTCCTCTCGCCTTTCCTGTTGAGAGTGCCTCCTCTTGAGATGCGATGGGAACGCCGGGAATTCTTTCCCGTTGAAAGCAGGGAAAGGATCCCTCATCTCGAGCTATGAGGGGGAAACGGGGCTCCTCTGGATGTGGGCGGGACCATCGTGCTTCCTCTCGAGTGGAGACGGGTATGGCGGTGAACTTCTTGAGTTGCAGCAAGGGTGTGAAAGACCCATTCGACGTTCCAGAGGTTAGGTGTCATTAGTCTCCAGACGCCTCATCGGAAATAGGCCTCATCTCGCCTGGAAGGGAGAACTTCCTGGATTTTCTCGAGTTGCGGCAGGTGTTCTCGAGTTACGACGGAGACCTCAGGGACCCGCCCTGGTGGCCTCAGGAGAGGCCAGTCCCCATGCGAGTTGCTAGGGGGCCTCTCCGGATTCCTCTCCCGTCGATACCGGGGCCAAAAACCTTGTGTGGAGTCAGGGCCGGAACCGAGGATTGCTCTCAGGGGCTGACATGGATCTTTGGGTACTTCTGGAGTCTCCCCAGGGGAGTCAGGCCTCGTCTCGAGTGGGGGCATGCACGTGCGCTTTCCTTCCAGGCTGTAGCAGCAATGTCACGCTTCCCGTCGCGTGGATCAAAGGATCTGTGGTTTTCCCTCGAGGCTTTCCCTGGAGGCTTTCACACAGGGTTGTCCCACGTGCCACCGTGGTGTGAGTCGATCCTCGGCGTGAAAGATGAGCCAGTGCAGGGCAAAGAGGTTCCTCTGGAATGGACTGAGACATCTGGGGGACTCTTGGAATGGTGGTACGACCATGGAGTTCCTCTCGCCTTTCCTGTTGAGAGTCCCTCCTCTTGAGATGCGACGGAAATGCCGGGAATTCTTTCCCGTTGAAAGCAGGGAAAGGATCCCTCATCTCTAGCTACGAGGGGGAAACGGGGCTCCTCTGGATGTGGGCGGGACCATCGTGCTTCCTCTCGAGTGGACACGGGTATGGCGGTGAACTTCTTGAGTTGCAGCAAGGGTGTGAAAGACCCTTTCGAAGTTCCAGAGGTTAGGTGTCGTTAGTCTCCAGACGCCTCATCGGAAATAGGCCTCATCTCGCCTGGAAGGGAGAACTTCCTATATTTTCTCGAGTTGTGGCAGGTGTTCTCGAGTTACGACGGGGACCTCAGGGAACCGCCCTGGTAGCCTCAGGAACGGCCAGTCCCCATGGGAGTTGCTAGGGGGCCTCTCGGGATTCCTCTCCCGTCGATACCGGGGCCAGAAACCTTGTGTGGAGTCAGGGCCGGAATCGAGGATTCCTCTCAGGGGCTGACATGGATCTTTGGGTACTTCTGGAGTCTCCCCAGGGCCGTCAGGCCTCGTCTCGAGTGGGGGCATGCACGTGCGCTTTCCTTCCAGGCTGTAGCAGCAATGTCATGCTTCCCGTGGCCTGGATCAAAGGATCTGTGGTTTTCCCTCGAGGCTTTCCCTCGAGGCTTTCACACAGGGCTGTCCCACGTGCCACCGTGGTGTGAGTCGATCGTCGGCGTGAAAGATGAGCCAGTGCAGGGCAAAGAGGTTCCTCTGGAATGGACTGAGACATCTGGGGGACTCGTGGAATGGTGGTACGACCATGGAGTTCCTCTCGCCTTTCCTGTTGAGAGTGCCTCCTCTTGAGATGCGATGGGAACGCCGGGAATTCTTTCCCGTTGAACGCAGGGAAAGGATCCCTCATCTCGAGCAACGAGGGGGAAACGGGGCTCCTCTGGATGTGGGCGGGACCATCGTGCTTCCTCACGAGTGGAGACGGGTATGGCGGTGAACTTCTTGAGTCGCAGCAAGGGTGTGAAAGACCCTTTCGAAGTTCCAGAGTTTAGGTGTCATTAGTCTCCAAACGCCTCATCGGAAATAGGATTCTTCTCGCCTGGAATGGAGAACTTTCTGGATTTTCTCGAGTTGTGACAGGTGTTCTCGAGTTACGACGGAGACCTCAGGGACCCGCCCTGGTGGCCTCAGGAGAGGGCAGTCCCCATGCGAGTTGCTAGGGGGCCTCTCGGGATTCCTCTCCCGTCGATACCGGGGCCAAAAACCTTGTGTGGAGTCAGGGCCGGAATCGAGGATTCCTCTCATAGGCTGACATGGATCTTTGGGTACTTCTGGAGTCTCCCCAGGGCCGTCAGGCCTCGTCTCGAGTGGGGGCATGCACGTGCGCTTTCCTTCCAGGCTGTAGCAGCAATGTCACGCTTCCCGTGGCCTGGATCAAAGGATCTGTGCTTTTCCCTCGAGGCTTTCCCTCGAGGCTTTCACACAGGGCTGTCCCACGTGCCACCGTGGTGTGAGTCGATCGTCGGCGTGAAAGATGAGCCAGTGCAGGGCAAAGAGGTTCCTCTGGAATGGACTGAGACATCTGGGGGACTCGTGGAATGGTGGTACGACCATGGAGTTCCTCTCGCCTTTCCTGTTGAGAGTGCCTCCTCTTGAGATGCGATGGGAACGCCGGGAATTCTTTCCCGTTGAAAGCAGGGAAAGGATCCCTCATCTCGAGCTACGAGGGGGAAACGGGGCTCCTCTGGATGTGGGCGGGACCATCGTGGTTCCTCGCGAGTGGAGACAGGTATGGCGGTGAACTTCTTGAGTTGCAGCAAGGGTGTGAAAGACCCTTTCGAAGTTCCAGAGTTTAGGTGTCATTAGTCTCCAAACGCCTCATCGGAAATAGGATTCTTCTCGCCTGGAAGGGAGAACTTCCTGGATTTTCTCGAGTTGCGACAGGTGTTCTCGAGTTACGACGGAGACCTCAGGGACCCGCCCTGGTGGCCTCAGGAGAGGCCAGTCCCCATGCGAGTTGCTAGGGGGCCTCTCGGGATTCCTCTCCCGTCGATACCGGGGCCAAAAACCTTGTGTGGAGTCAGGGCCGGAACCGAGGATTCCTCTCAGGGGCTGACATGGATCTTTGGGTACTTCTGGAGTCTCCCCAGGGGAGTCAGGCCCCGTCTCGAGTGGGGGCATGCACGTGCGCTTTCCTTCCAGGCTGTAGCAGCAATGTCACGCTTCCCGTCGCGTGGATCAAAGGATCTGTGGTTTTCCCTCGAGGCTTTGCCTCGAGGCTTTGCCACAGGGCTGTCCCACGTGCCACCGTGGTGTGAGTCGATCCTCGGCGTGAAAGATGAGCCAGTGCAGGGCAAAGAGGTTCCTCTGGAATGGACTGAGACATCTGGGGGACTCTTGGAATGGTGGTACGACCATGGAGTTCCTCTCGCCTTTCCTGTTGAGAGTGCCTCCTCTTGAGATGCGACGGGAATGCCGGGAATTCTTTCCCGTTGAAAGCAGGGAAAGGATCCCTCATCTCTAGCTACGAGGGGGAAACGGGGCTCCTCTGGATGTGGGCGGGACCATCGTGCTTCCTCTCGAGTGGACACGGGTATGGCGGTGAACTTCTTGAGTTGCAGCAAGGGTGTGAAAGACACTTTCGAAGTTCCAGAGGTTAGGTGTCGTTAGTCTCCAGACGCCTCATCGGAAATAGGCTTCATCTCGCCTGGAAGGGAGAACTTCCTGGATTTTCTCGAGTTGTGGCAGGTGTTCTCGAGTTACGACGGGGACCTCAGGGACCCGCCCTGGTGGCCTCAGGAACGGCCAGTCCCCATGGGAGTTTCTAGGGGGCCTCTCGGGATTCCTCTCCCGTCGATACCGCGGCCAGAAACCTTGTGTGGAGTCAGGGCCGAAATCGAGGATTCCTCTCAGGAGCTGACATGGATCTTTGGGTACTTCTGGAGTCTCCCCAGGGCCGTCAGGCCTCGTCTCGAGTTGGGGCATGCACGTGCGCTTTCCTTCCAGGCTGTAGCAGCAATGTCACGCTTCCCGTGGCCTGGATCAAAGGATCTGTGGTTTTCCCTCGAGGCTTTCCCTCGAGGCTTTCACACAGGGTTGTCCCACGTGCCACCGTGGTGTGAGTCGATCGTCGGCGTGAAAGATGAGCCAGTGCAGGGCAAAGAGGTTCCTCTGGAATGGACTGAGACATCTGGGGGACTCGTGGAATGGTGGTACGACCATGGAGTTCCTCTCGCCTTTCCTGTTGAGAGTGCCTCCTCTTGAGATGCGACGGGAATGCCGGGAATTCTTTCCCGTTGAACGCAGGGAAAGGATCCCTCATCTCGAGCTACGAGGGGGAAACGGGGCTCCTCTGGATGTGGGCGGGACCATCGAGCTTCCTCACGAGTGGAGACGGGTATGGCGGTGAACTTCTTGAGTCGCAGCAAGGGTGTGAAAGACCCTTTCGAAGTTCCAGAGTTTAGGTGTCATTAGTCTCCAAACGCCTCATCGGAAATAGGATTCTTCTCGCCTTGAATGGAGAACTTTCTGGATTTTCTCGAGTTGCGACAGGTGTTCTCGAGTTACGACGGAGACCTCAGGGACCCGCCCTGGTGGCCTCAGGAGAGGCCAGTCCCCATGCGAGTTGCTAGGGGGCCTCTCGGGATTCCTCTCCCGTCGATACCGGGGCCAAAAACCTTGTGTGGAGTCAGGGCCGGAATCGAGGATTCCTCTCAGGGGCTGACATGGATCTTTGGGTACTTCTGGAGTCTCCCCAGGGGAGTCAGGCCTCGTCTCGAGTGGGGGCATGCACGTGCGCTTTCCTTCCAGGCTGTAGCAGCAATGTCACGCTTCCCGTGGCCTGGATCAAAGGATCTGTGGTTTTCCCTCGAGGCTTTCCCTCGAGGCTTTCACACAGGGCTGTCCCACGTGCCACCGTGGTGTGAGTCGATCGTCGGGGTGAAAGATGAGCCAGTGCAGGGCAAAGAGGTTCCTCTGGAATGGACTGAGACATCTGGGGGACTCGTGGAATGGTGGTACGACCATGGAGTTCCTCTCGCCTTTCCTGTTGAGAGTGCCTCCTCTTGAGATGCGATGGGAACGACGGGAATTCTTTCCCGTTGAAAGCAGGGAAAGGATCCCTCATCTCGAGCTACGAGGGGGAAACGGGGCTCCTCTGGATGTGGGCGGGACCATCGTGCTTCCTCGCGAGTGGAGACGGGTATGGCGGTGAACTTCTTGAGTTGCAGCAAGGGTGTGAAAGACCCTTTCGAAGTTCCAGAGTTTAGGTGTCATTAGTCTCCAAACGCCTCATCGGAAATAGGCCTCATCTCGCCTGGAAGGGAGAACTTCCTGGATTTTCTCGAGTTGCGGCAGGTGTTCTCGAGTTACGACGGGGACCTCAGGGACCCGCCCTGGTGGCCTCAGGAGAGGCCAGTCCCCATGCGAGTTGCTAGGGGGCCTCTCGGGATTCCTCTCCCGTCGATACCGGGGCCAAAAACCTTGTGTGGAGTCAGGGCCGGAACCTAGGATTCCTCTCAGGGGCTGACATGGATCTTTGGGTACTTCTGGAGTCTCCCCAGGGGAGTCAGGCCTCGTCTCGAGTGGGGGCATGCACGTGTGCTTTCCTTCCAGGCTGTAGCAGCAATGTCACGCTTCCCGTCGCGTGGATCAAAGGATCTGTGGTTTTCCCTCGAGGCTTTCCCTCCAGGCTTTCCCACAAGGCTCTCCCACGTGCCACCGTGGTGTGAGTCGATCCTCGGCGTGAAAGATGAGCCAGTGCAGGGCAAAGAGGTTCCTCTGGAATGGACTGAGACATCTGGGGGACTCTTGGAATGGTGGTACGACCATGGAGTTCCTCTCGCCTTTCCTGTTGAGAGTGCCTCCTCTTGAGATGCGACGGGAACGCCGGGAATTCTTTCCCGTTGAAAGCAGGGAAAGGATCCCTCATCTCGAGCTACGAGGGGGAAACGGGGCTCCTCTGGATGTGGGCGGGACCATCGTGCTTCCTCTCGAGTGGACACGGGTATGTCGGTGAACTTCTTGAGTTGCAGCATGGGTGTGAAAGACCCTTTCGAAGTTCCAGAGGTTGGGTGTCATTAGTCTCCAGACGCCTCATCGGAAATAGGCCTCATCTCGCCTGGAAGGGAGAACTTCCTGGATTTTCTCGAGTTGCGACAGGTGTTCTCGAGTTACGACGGAGACCTCAGGGACCCGCCCTGGTGGCCTCAGGAGAGGCCAGTCCCCATGCGAGTTGCTAGGGGGCCTCTCGGGATTCCTCTCCCGTCGATACCGGGGCCAAAAACCTTGTGTGGAGTCAGGGCCGGAACCGAGGATTCCTCTCAGGGGCTGACATGGATCTTTGGGTACTTCTGGAGTCTCCCCAGGGGAGTCAGGCCTCGTCTCGAGTGGGGGCATGCACGTGTGCTTTCCTTCCAGGCTGTAGCAGCAATGTCACGCTTCCCGTCGCGTGCATCAAAGGATCTGTGGTTTTCCCTCGAGGCTTTCCCTCGAGGCTTTCCCACAGGGCTGTCCCACGTGCCACCGTGGTGTGAGTCGATCCTCGGCGTGAAAGATGAGCCAGTGCAAGGCAAAGAGGTTCCTCTGGAATGGACTGAGACATCTGGGGGACTCTTGGAATGGTGGTACGACCATGGAGTTCCTCTCGCCTTTCCTGTTGAGAGTGCCTCCTCTTGAGATGCGACGGGAACGCCGGGAATTCTTTCCCGTTGAAAGCAGGGAAAGGATCCCTCATCTCGAGCGACGAGGGGGAAACGGGGCTCCTCTGGATGTGGGCGGGACCATCGTGCTTCCTCTCGAGTGGAGACGGGTATGGCGGTGAACTTCTTGAGTTGCAGCAAGGGTGTGAAAGACCCTTTCGAAGTTCCAGAGGTTACGTGTCAGTCTCCAGACGCCTCATCGGAAATAGACCTCATCTCGCCTGGAAGGGAGAACTTCCTGGATTTTCTCGAGGTGCAGCAGGTGTTCTCGAGTTACGACGGGTACCACAGGGACCCGCCCTGATGGCCTCAGGAGAGGCCAGTCCCCATGCGAGTTGCTAGGGGGCCTCTCGGGATTCCTTTCCCGTCGATACTGGGGCCAAAAACCTTGTGTGGAGTCAGGGCCAGAACCGAGGATTCCTCTCAGGGGCTGACATGGATCTTTGGGTACTTCTGAAGTCTCCCCAGGGGAGTCAGGCCTCGTCTCGAGTGGGGGCATGCACGTGCGCTTTCCTTCCAGGCTGTAGCAGCAATGTCACGCTTCCCGTCGCGTGGATCAAAGTATCTGTGGTTTTCCCTCGAGGCTTTTCCTCGAGGCTTTCCCACAGGGCTGTCCCACGTGCCACCGTGGTGTGAGTCGATCCTCGGCGTGAAAGATGAGCCAGTGCAGGGCAAAGAGGTTCCTCTGGAATGGACTGAGACATCTGGGGGACTCTTGGAATGGTGGTACGACCATGGAGTTCCTCTCGCCTTTCCTGTTGAGAGTGCCTCCTCTTGAGATGCGACGGGAATGCCGGGAATTCTTTCCCGTTGAAAGCAGGGAAAGGATCCCTCATCTCGAGCTACGAGGGGGAAACGGGGCTCCTCTGGATGTGGGCGGGACCATCGTGCTTTCTCTCGTGTGGAGACGGGTATGGCGGTAAACTTCTTGAGTTGCAGCAAGGGTGTGAAAGACCCTTTCGAAGTTCCAGAGTTTGGGTGTCATTAGTCTCCAGACGCCTCATCGGAAATAGGCCTCATCTCGCCTGGAAGGGAGAACTTCCTGGATTTTCTCGAGTTGCGGCAGGTGTTCTCGAGTTACGACGGGGACCTCAGGGACCCGCCCTGGTGGCCTCAGTAGAGGCCAGTCCCCATGCGAGTTGCTAGGGGGCCTCTCGGGATTCCTCTCCCGTCGATACCGGGGCCAAAAACATTGTGTGGAGTCAGGGCCGGAACCGAGCATTCCTCTCAGGGGTTACATGGATCTTTGGGTACTTCTGGAGTCTCCCCAGGGGAGTCAGGCCTCGTCTCGAGTGGGGGCATGCACGTGCGCTTTCCTTCCAGGCTGTAGCAGCAATGTCACGCTTCCCATCGCGAGGATTAAAGGATCTGTGGTTTTCCCTCGAGGCTTTCCCTCGAGGCTTTCCCACAGGGCTGTCCCACGTGCCACCGTGGTGTGAGTCGATCCTCGGCGTGAAAGATGACCCAGTGCAGGGCAAAGAGGTTCCTCTGGAATGGACTGAGACATCTGGGGGACTCTTGGAATGGTGGTACGACCATGGAGTTCCTCTCGCCTTTCCTGTTGAGAGTGCCTCCTCTTGAGATGCGACGGGAATGCCGGTAATTCTTTCCCGTTGAAAGCAGGGAAAGGATCCCTCATCTCAAGCTACGAGGGGGAAACGTGGCTCCTCTGTATGTGGGCGGGCCCATCGTGCTTTCTCTCGTGTGGAGACGGGTATGGCGGTAAACTTCTTGAGTTGCAGCAAGGGTGTGAAAGACCCTTTCGAAGTTCCAGAGGTTAGGTGTCATTAGTCTCCAGACGCCTCATCAGAAATAGGCCTCATCTCGCCTGGAAGGGAGAACTTCCTGGATTTTCTCGAGTTGCGGCAGGTGTTCTCAAGTTACGCCGGGGACCTCAGGGACCCGCCCTGGTGGCCTAAGGAGAGGCCAGTCCCCATGCGAGTTGCTAGCGGGCCTCTCGGGATTCCTCTCCCGTCGATACCGGGGCCAAAAACCTTGTGTGGAGTCAGGGCCAGAACCGAGGATTCCTCTCAGGGGCTGACATGGATCTTTGGGTACTTCTGGAGTCTCCCCAGGGGAGTCAGGCCTCGTCTCGAGTGGGGGCATGCACGTGCGCTTTCCTTCCAGGCTGTAGCAGCAATGTCACGCTTCCCGTCACGTGGATCAAAGGATCTGTGGTTTTCCCTCGAGGCTTTCCCTCGAGGCTTTCCCACAGGGCTGTCCCACGTGCCACCGTGGTGTGAGTCGATCCTCGGCGCGAAAGATGAGCCAGTGCAGGGCAAAGAGGTTCCTCTGGAATGGACTGAGACATCTGGGGGACTCTTGGAATGGTGGTACGACCATGGAGTTCCTCTCGCCTTTCCTGTTGAGAGTGCCTCCTCTTGAGATGCGATGGGAACGCCGGGAATTCTTTCCCGTTGAAAGCAGGGAAAGGATCCCTCATCTCGAGCTACGAGGGGGAAACGGGGCTCCTCTGGATGTGGGCGGGACCATCGTGGTTCCTCGCGAGTGGAGACAGGTATGGCGGTGAACTTCTTGAGTTGCAGCAAGGGTGTGAAAGACCCTTTCGAAGTTCCAGAGTTTAGGTGTCATTAGTCTCCAAACGCCTCATCGGAAATAGGATTCTTCTCGCCTGGAAGGGAGAACTTCCTGGATTTTCTCGAGTTGCGACAGGTGTTCTCGAGTTACGACGGAGACCTCAGGGACCCGCCCTGGTGGCCTCAGGAGAGGCCAGTCCCCATGCGAGTTGCTAGGGGGCCTCTCGGGATTCCTCTCCCGTCGATACCGGGGCCAAAAACCTTGTGTGGAGTCAGGGCCGGAACCGAGGATTCCTCTCAGGGGCTGACATGTATCTTTGGGTACTTCTGGAGTCTCCCCAGGGGAGTCAGGCCCCGTCTCGAGTGGGGGCATGCACGTGCGCTTTCCTTCCAGGCTGTAGCAGCAATGTCACGCTTCCCGTCGCGTGGATCAAAGGATCTGTGGTTTTCCCTCGAGGCTTTGCCTCGAGGCTTTGCCACAGGGCTGTCCCACGTGCCACCGTGGTGTGAGTCGATCCTCGGCGTGAAAGATGAGCCAGTGCAGGGCAAAGAGGTTCCTCTGGAATGGACTGAGACATCTGGGGGACTCTTGGAATGGTGGTACGACCATGGAGTTCCTCTCGCCTTTCCTGTTGAGAGTGCCTCCTCTTGAGATGCGACGGGAATGCCGGGAATTCTTTCCCGTTGAAAGCAGGGAAAGGATCCCTCATCTCTAGCTACGAGGGGGAAACGGGGCTCCTCTGGATGTGGGCGGGACCATCGTGCTTCCTCTCGAGTGGACACGGGTATGGCGGTGAACTTCTTGAGTTGCAGCAAGGGTGTGAAAGACCCTTTCGAAGTTCCAGAGGTTAGGTGTCGTTAGTCTCCAGACGCCTCATCGGAAATAGGCCTCATCTCGCCTGGAAGGGAGAACTTCCTGGATTTTCTCGAGTTGTGGCAGGTGTTCTCGAGTTACGACGGGGACCTCAGGGACCCGCCCTGGTGGCCTCAGGAACGGCCAGTCCCCATGGGAGTTGCTAGGGGGCCTCTCGGGATTCCTCTCCCGTCGATACCGCGGCCAGAAACCTTGTGTGGAGTCAGGGCCGAAATCGAGGATTCCTCTCAGGAGCTGACATGGATCTTTGGGTACTTCTGGAGTCTCCCCAGGGCCGTCAGGCCTCGTCTCGAGTGGGGGCATGCACGTGCGCTTTCCTTCCAGGCTGTAGCAGCAATGTCACGCTTCCCGTGGCCTGGATCAAAGGATCTGTGGTTTTCCCTCGAGGCTTTCCCTCGAGGCTTTCACACAGGGCTGTCCCACGTGCCACCGTGGTGTGAGTCGATCGTCGGCGTGAAAGATGAGCCAGTGCAGGGCAAAGAGGTTCCTCTGGAATGGACTGAGACATCTGGGGGACTCGTGGAATGGTGGTACGATCATGGAGTTCCTCTCGCCTTTCCTGTTGAGAGTGCCTCCTCTTGAGATGCGACGGGAATGCCGGGAATTCTTTCCCGTTGAACGCAGGGAAAGGATCCCTCATCTCGAGCTACGAGGGGGAAACGGGGCTCCTCTGGATGTGGGCGGGACCATCGAGCTTCCTCACGAGTGGAGACGGGTATGGCGGTGAACTTCTTGAGTCGCAGCAAGGGTGTGAAAGACCCTTTCGAAGTTCCAGAGTTTAGGTGTCATTAGTCTCCAAACGCCTCATCGGAAATAGGATTCTTCTCGCCCTGAATGGAGAACTTTCTGGATTATCTCGAGTTGCGACAGGTGTTCTCGAGTTACGACGGAGACCTCAGGGACCCGCCCTGGTGGCCTCAGGAGAGGCCAGTCCCCATGCGAGTTGCTAGGGGGCCTCTCGGGATTCCTCTCCCGTCGATACCGGGGCCAAAAACCTTGTGTGGAGTCAGGGCCGGAATCGAGGATTCCTCTCAGGGGCTGACATGGATCTTTGGGTACTTCTGGAGTCTCCCCAGGGGAGTCAGGCCTCGTCTCGAGTGGGGGCATGCACGTGCGCTTTCCTTCCAGGCTGTAGCAGCAATGTCACGCTTCCCGTGGCCTGGATCAAAGGATCTGTGGTTTTCCCTCGAGGCTTTCCCTCGAGGCTTTCACACAGGGCTGTCCCACGTGCCACCGTGGTGTGAGTCGATCGTCGGGGTGAAAGATGAGCCAGTGCAGGGCAAAGAGGTTCCTCTGGAATGGACTGAGACATCTGGGGGACTCGTGGAATGGTGGTACGACCATGGAGTTCCTCTCGCCTTTCCTGTTGAGAGTGCCTCCTCTTGAGATGCGATGGGAACGACGGGAATTCTTTCCCGTTGAAAGCAGGGAAAGGATCCCTCATCTCGAGCTACGAGGGGGAAACGGGGCTCCTCTGGATGTGGGCGGGACCATCGTGCTTCCTCGCGAGTGGAGACGGGTATGGCGGTGAACTTCTTGAGTTGCAGCAAGGGTGTGAAAGACCCTTTCGAAGTTCCAGAGTTTAGGTGTCATTAGTCTCCAAACGCCTCATCGGAAATAGGCCTCATCTCGCCTGGAAGGGAGAACTTCCTGGATTTTCTCGAGTTGCGGCAGGTGTTCTCGAGTTACGACGGGGACCTCAGGGACCCGCCCTGGTGGCCTCAGGAGAGGCCAGTCCCCATGGGAGTTGCTAGGGGGCCTCTCGGGATTCCTCTCCCGTCGATACCGGGGCCAAAAACCTTGTGTGGAGTCAGGGCCGGAACCTAGGATTCCTCTCAGGGGCTGACATGGATCTTTGGGTACTTCTGGAGTCTCCCCAGGGGAGTCAGGCCTCGTCTCGAGTGGGGGCATGCACGTGTGCTTTCCTTCCAGGCTGTAGCAGCAATGTCACGCTTCCCGTCGCGTGGATCAAAGGATCTGTGGTTTTCCCTCGAGGCTTTCCCTCCAGGCTTTCCCACAAGGCTCTCCCACGTGCCACCGTGGTGTGAGTCGATCCTCGGCGTGAAAGATGAGCCAGTGCAGGGCAAAGAGGTTCCTCTGGAATGGACTGAGACATCTGGGGGACTCTTGGAATGGTGGTACGACCATGGAGTTCCTCTCTACTTTCCTGTTAAGAGTGCCTCCTCTTGAGATCCGACGGGAACGCCGGGAATTCTTTCCCGTTGAAAGCAGGGAAAGGATCCCTCATCTCGAGCTACGAGGGGGAAACGGGGCTCCTCTGGATGTGGGCGGGGCCATCGTGCTTCCTTTCGAGTGGAGACGGGTATGGCGGTGAACTTCTTGAGTTGCAGCAAGGGTGTGAAAGACCCTTTCGAAGTTCCAGAGGTTAGGTGTCATTAGTCTCCAGACGCCTCATCGGAAATAGGCCTCATCTAGCCTGGAAGGGAGAACTTCCTGGATTTTCTCGAGGTGCGGCAGGTGTTCTCGAGTTACGACGGGTACCACATGGACCCGCCCTGATGGCCTCAGGAACGGCAAGTCCCCATGCGAGTTGCTAGGGGGCCTCTCGGGATTCCTCTCCCGTCGATACCGGGGCCAAAAACCTTGTGTGGAGTCAGGGCCGGAACCGAGGATTCCTCTCAGGGGCTGACATGGATCTTTGGGTACTTCTAGAGTCTCCCCAGGAGAGTCAGGCCTCGTCTCGAGTGGGGTCATGCACGTGCGCTTTGCTTTCAGGCTGTAGCAGCAATGTCACGCTTCCCGTCGCGTGGATCAAATGATCTGTGGTTTTCCCTCGAGGCTTTCCCTCGAGGCTTTCCCACAGGGCTGTCCCACGTGCCACCCTGGTGTGAGTCGATCCTCGGCGTGAAAGATGAGCCAGTGCGGGGCAAAGGGGTTCCTCTGGAATGGACTGAGACATCTGGGGGACTCTTGGAATGGTGGTACGACCATGGAGTTCCTCTCGCCTTTCCTGTTGAGAGTGCCTCCTCTTGAGATGCGACGGGAACGCCGGGAATTCTTTCCCGTTGAAAGCAGGGAAAGGATCCCTCATCTCGAGCTCCGAGGGGGAAACGGGGCTCCTCTGGATGTGGGCGGGACCATCGTGCTTCCTCCCGAGTGGACACGGGTATGGCGGTGAACTTCTTGAGTTGCAGCAAGGATGTGAAAGACCCTTTCGAAGTTCCAGAGGTTAGGTGTCATTAGTCTCCAGACGCCTCATCGGAAATAGGCCTCATCTCGCCTGGAAGGGAGAACTTCCTGGATTATCTCGAGTTGAGGCAGGTGTTCTCGAGTTACGACGGGGACCTCAGGGACCCGCCCTGGTGGCCTCAGTAGAGGCCAGTCCCCATGCGAGTTGCTAGGGGGCCTCTCGGGATTCCTCTCCCGTCGATACCGGGGCCAAAAGCCTTGTGTGGAGTCAGGGCCGGAACCGAGCATTCCTCTCAGGGGTTACATGGATCTTTGGGTACTTCTGGAGGCTCCCCAGGGGAGTCAGGCCTCGTCTCGAGTGGGGGCATGCACGTGTGCTTTCCTTCCAGGCTGTAGCAGCAATGTCACGCTTCCCATCGCGAGGATTAAAGGATCTGTGGTTTTCCCTCGAGGCTTTCCCTCGAGGCTTTCCCACAGGGCTGTCCCACGGGCCACCGTGGTGTGAGTCGATCCTCGGCGTGAAAGATGAGCCAGTGCAGGGCAAAGAGGTTCCTCTGGAATGGACTGAGACATCTGGGGGACTCTTGGAATGGTGGTACGACCATGGAGTTCCTCTCGCCTTTCCTGTTGAGAGTGCCTCCTCTTTGGATGCGACGGGAACGCCGGGAATTCTTTCCCGTTGAAAGCAGGGAAAGGATCCCTCATCTCGAGCTCCGAGGGGGAAACGGGGCTCCTCTGGATGTGGGCGGGACCATCGTGCTTCCTCCCGAGTGGAGACGGGTATGGCGGTGAACTTCTTGAGTTGCAGCAAGGGTGTGAAAGACCTTTTCGAAGTTCCAGAGTTTAGGTGTCATTAGTCTGCAGACGCCTCATCGGAAATAGGCCTCATCTCGCCTGGAAGGGAGAACTTCCTGGATTTTCTCGAGTTGCGGCAGGTGTTCTCGAGTTACAACGGGGACCTCAGGGACCAGCCCTGGTGGCCTCAGGAGAGGCCAGTCCCCATGCGAGTTGCTAGGGGGCCTCTCGGGATTCCTCTCCCGTCGATACCGGGGCCAAAAGCCTTGTGTGGAGTCAGGGCCGGAACCGAGCATTCCTCTCAGGGGTGACATGGATCTTTGGGTACTTCTGGAGTCTCCCCAGGGGAGTCAGGCCTCGTCTCGAGTGGGGGCATGCACGTGCGCTTTCCTTCCAGGCTGTAGCAGCAATGTCACGCTTCCCGTCGCGAGAATCAAAGGATCTGTGGTTTTCCCTCGAGGCTTTCCCTCGAGGCTTTCCCACAAGGCTGTCCCACGTGCCACCCTGGTGTGAGTCGATCCTCGGCGTGAAAGATGAGCCAGTGCAGGGCAAAGAGGTTCCTCTGGAATGGACTGAGACATCTGGGGGACTCTTGGAATGGTGGTACGACCATGGAGTTCCTCTCGCCTTTCCTGTTGAGAGTGCCTCCTCTTTGGATGCGACGGGAACGCCGGGAATTTTTTGCCGTTGAAAGCAGGGAAAGGATCCCTCATCTCGAGCTACGAGGGGGAAACGGGGCTCCTCTGGATGTGGGCGGGACCATCGTGCTTCCTCTCGAGTGGACACGGGTATGGCGGTGAACTTCTTGAGTTGCAGCAAGGGTGTGAAAGACCCTTTCGAAATTCCAGAGGTTAGGTGTCATTCGTCTCCAGACGCCTCATCGGAAATAGGCCTCATCTCGCCTGGAAGGGAGAACTTCCTGGATATTCTCGATTTGCGGCAGGTGTTCTCGAGTTACGACGGGGACCTCAGGGACCCGCCCTGGTGGCCTCAGGAGAGGCCAGTCCCCATGCGAGTTGCTAGGGGGCCTCTCGGGATTCCTCTCCCGTCGATACCGGGGCCAAAAACCTTGTGTGGAGTCAGGGCCGGAACGGAGGATTCCTCTCAGGGGTGACATGGATCTTTGTGTACTTCTGGAGTCTCCCCAGGGGAGTCAGGCCTCGTCTCGAGTGGGGGCATGCACGTGCGCTTTCCTTCCAGGCTGTAGCAGCAATGTCACGCTTCCCGTCGCGTGCATCAAAGGATCTGTGGTTTTCCCTCGAGGCTTTCCCTCGAGGCTTTCCAGCATGGCTGTCCCACGTGCCACCGTGGTGTGAGTCGATCCTCGGCGTGAAAGATGAGCCAGTGCAGGGCAAAGAGGTTCCTCTGGAATGGACTGAGACATCTGGGCAACTCTTGGAATGGTGGTACGACCATGGAGTTCCTCTCGCCTTTCCTGTTGAGAGTGCCTCCTCTTGAGATGCGACGGGAACGCCGGGAATTCTTTCCCCTTGAAAGCAGGGAAAGGATCCCTCATCTCGAGCTACGAGGGGGAAACGGGGCTCCTCTGGATGTGGGCGGGACCATCGTGCTTCCTCTCGAGTGGACACCGGTACGGCGCTGAACTTCTTGAGTTGCAGCAAGGGTGTGAAAGACCCTTTCGAAGTTCCAGAGGTTAGGTGTCATTAGTCTCCAGACGCCTCATCGGAAATAGGCCTCATCTCGCCTGGAAGGGAGAACTTCCTGGATTTTCTCGATTTGCGGCAGGTGTTCTCGAGTTACGACGGGGACCTCAGGGACCCGCCCTGGTGGCCTCAGGAGAGGCCAGTCCCCATGCGAGTTGCTAGGGGGCCTCTCGGGATTCCTCTCCCGTCGATACCGGGGCCAAAAACCTTGTGTGGAGTCAAGGCCGGAACCGAGGATTCCTCTCAGGGGCTGACATGGAACTTTGGGTACTTCTGGAGTCTCCCCAGGGGAGTCAGGCCTCGTCTCCAGTGGGGGCATGCACCTGCGCTTTCCTTCCAGGCTGTAGCAGCAATGTCACACTTCCCGTCGCGTGGATCAAAGGATCTGTGGTTTTCCCTCGAGGCTTTCCCTCGAGGCTTTCCCGCAGGGCTGTCCCACGTTCCACCGTGGTGTGAGTCGATCCTCGGCGTGAAAGATGAGCCAGTGCAGGGCAAAGAGGTTCCTCTGGAATGGACTGAGACATCTGGGGGACTCTTGGAATGGTGGTACGACCATGGAGTTCCTCTCGCCTTTCCTGTTGAGAGTGCCTCCTCTTGAGATGCGACGGGAACGCCGGGAATTCTTTCCCGTTGAAAGCAGGGAAAGGATCCCTCATCTCGAGCTACGAGGGGGAAACGGGGCTCCTCTGGATGTGGGTGGGACCATCGTGCTTCCTCTCGAGTGGAGACGGGTATGGCGGTGAACTTCTTGAGTTGCAGCAAGGGTGTGAAAGACCCTTTCGAAGTTCCAGAGGTTACGTGTCAGTCTCCAGATGCCTCATCGGAAATAGACCTCATCTCGCCTGGAAGGGAGAACTTCCTGGATTTTCTCGAGGTGCGGCAGGTGTTCTCGAGTTACGACGGGCACCACAGGGACCCGCCCTGATGGCCTCAGGAGAGGCCAGTCCCCATGCGAGTTGCTAGGGGGCCTCTCGGGATTCCTCTCCCGTCGATACTAGTGCCAAAAACCTTGTGTGGAGTCAGGGCCGGAACCGAGGATTCCTCACAGGGGTGACATGGATATTTGGGTACTTCTGGAGTCTCCCCAGGGGAGTCAGGCCTCGTCTCGAGTGGGGGCATGCACGTGCGCTTTCCTTCCAGGCTGTAGCAGCAATGTCACGCTTCCCGTCGCGTGGATCAAAGGATCTGTGGTTTTCCCTCGAGGCTTTCCCTCGAGGCTTTCCCGCAGGGCTGTCCCACGTGCCACCGTGGTGTGAGTCGATCCTCGGCGTGAAAGATGAGCCAGTGCAGGGCAAAGAGGTTCCTCTGGAATGGACTGAGACATCTGGGGGACTCTTGGAATGGTGGTACGACCATGGAGTTCCTCTCGCCTTTCCTGTTGAGAGTGCCTCCTCTTGAGATGCGACGGGAACGCCGGGAATTCTTTCCCGTTGAAAGCAGGGAAAGGATCCCTCATCTCGAGCTACGAGGGGGAAACGGGGCTCCTCTGGATGTGGGCGGGACCATCGTGCTTCCTCTCGAGTGGAGACGGGTATGGCGGTGAACTTTTTGAGTTGCAGCAAGGGTGTGAAAAACCCTTTCGAAGTTCCAGAGGTTAGGTGTCATTAGTCTCCAGACGCCTCATCGGAAATAGGCCTCATCTCGCCTGGAAGGGAGAACTTCCTGGATTTTCTCGAGTTGCGGCAGGTGTTCTCGAGTTACGATGGGGACCTCAGGGACCCGCCCTGGTGGCCTCAAGAACGGCCAGTCCCCATGCGAGTTGCTAGGGGGCCTCTCGGGATTCCTCTCCGGTCGATACCGGGGCCAAAAACCTTGTGTGGAGTCAGGGCCGGAACCGAGGATTCCTCTCAGGGGCTGACATGGATCTTTGGGTACTTCTGGAGTCTCCCCAGGGGAGTCAGGCCTCGTCTCGAGTGGGGGCATGCACGTGTGCTTTCCTTCCAGGCTGTAGCAGCAATGTCACGCTTCCCGTCGCGTGGATCAAAGGATCTGTGGTTTTCCCTCGAGGCTTTCCCTCGAGGCTTTCCCACAGGGCTGTCCCACGTGCCACCGTGGTGTGAGTCGATCCTCGGCATGAAAGATGAGCCAGTGCAGGGCAAAGAGGTTCCTCTGGAATGGACTCAGACATCTGGGGGACTCTTGGAATGGTGGTACGACCATGGAGTTCCTCTCGCCTTTCCTGTTGAGAGTGCCTCCTCTTGAGATGCGACGGGAATGCCGGGAATTCTTTCCCGTTGAAAGCAGGGAAAGGATCCCTCATCTCTAGCTACGAGGGGGAAACGGGGCTCCTCTGGATGTGGGCGGGACCATCGTGCTTCCTATCGAGTGGAGACGGGCAAGGAGGTGAACTTCTTGAGTAGCAGCAAGGGTGTGAAAGACCCTTTCGAAGTTCCAGAGGTTGGGTGTCATTAGTCTCCAGAGGCCTCATCGGAAATAGGCCTCATCTCGCCTGGCAGGGAAAACTTCCTGGATTTTCTCGAGTTGCGGCAGGTGTTCTCGAGTTACGACGGGGAACTCAGGGATCAGCCCTGGTGGCCTCAGGAGAGGCCAGTCCCCATGCGAGGTGCTAGGGGGCCTCTCGGGATTCCTCTCTCGTCGATACCGGGGCCAAAAACCTTGTGTGCTGTCAGGGCCGGAAACGAGGATTCCTCTCAGGGGCTGTCATGGATCTTTGGGTACTTCTGGAGTCTCCCCAGGGGAGTCAGGCCTCGTCTCGAGTGGGGGCATGCACGTGCGCTTTCCTTCCAGGCTGTAGCAGCAATGTCACGCTTCCCGTCGCGTGGATCAAAGGATCTGTGGTTTTCCCTCGAGGCTTTCCCTCGAGGCTTTCCCACATGGCTGTGCCACGTGCCACCGTGGTGTGAGTCGATCCTCGGCGTGAAAGATGAGCCAGTGCAGGGCAAAGAGGTTCCTCTGGAATGGACTGAGACTTCTGGGGGACTCTTGGAATGGTGGTACGACCATGGAGTTCCTCTCGCCTTTCCTGTTGAGAGTGCCTCCTCTTGAGATGCGACGGGAATGACGGGAATACTTTCCCGTTGAAAGCAGGGAAAGGATCCCTCATCTCGAGCTACGAGGGGGAAACGGGGCTCCTCTGGATGTGGGCGGGACCATCGTGCTTCCTCTCGAGTGGAGACGGGTATGGCGGTGAACTTCTTGAGTTGCAGCAAGTGTGTGAAAGACCCTTTCGAAGTTCCAGAGGTTAGGTGTCATTAGTCTCCAGACGCCTCATCGGAAATAGGCCTCATCTCGCCTGGAAGGGAGAACTTCCTTGATTATCTCGAGTTGCGGTAGGTGTTCTAGAGTTACGACGGGGACCTCAGGGACCCGCCCTGGTTGCCTCAAGAGGCCAGTCCCCATGCGATTTGCTACGGGGCCTCTCGGGATTCCTCTCCCGTCGATTCCGGGGCCAAAAACCTTGTGTGGAGTCAGGGCCGGAACCGAGGATTCCTCTCAGGGGCTGACATGGATCTTTGGGTACTTCTGGAGTCTCCCCAGGGGAGTCAGGCCTCGTCTCCAGTGGGGGCATGCACGTGCGCTTTCCTTTCAGGCTGTAGCAGCAATGTCACGCTTCCCGTGGCGTGGATCAAAGGATCTGTGGTTTTCCCTCGAGGCTTTCCCACAGGGCTGTCCCACGTGCCACCGTGGTGTGAGTCGATCTTCGGCGTGAAAGATGAGCCAGTGCAGGGCAAAGAGGTTCCTCTGGAATGGACTGAGACATCTGGGGGACTCTTGGAATGGTGGTACGACCATGGAGTTCCTCTCGCCTTTCCTGTTGAGAGTGCCTCCTCTTGAGATGCGACGGGAACGCCGGGAATTCTTTCCCGTTGAAAGCAGGGAAAGGATCCCTCATCTCGAGCTAGGAGGGGGAAACGGGGCTCCTCTGGATGTGGGCGGGACCATCGTGCTTCCTCTCGAATGGACACGGGTATGGCGGTGAACTTCTTGAGTTGCAGCAAGGGTGTGAAAGACCCTTTCGAAGTTCCAGAGTTTAGGTGTCATTAGTCTCCAGACGCCTCATCGGAAATAGGCCTCATCTCGCCTGGAAGGGAGAACTTCCTGGATTTTCTCGAGGTGCGGCAGGTGTTCTCGAGTTACGACGGGGACCTCAGGGACCCGCCCTGGTGGCCTCAGGAGAGGCCAGTCCCCATGGGAGTTGCTAGGGGGCCTCTCGGGATTCCTCTCCCGTCGATACCGGGGCCAAAAACCTTGTGTGGAGTCAGGGCCGGAACCGAGGATTCCTCTCAGGGGCTGACATGGATCTTTGGGTACTTCTGGAGTCTCCCCAGGGGAATCAGGCCTCGTCTCGAGTGGGGGCATGCACGTGAGCTTTCCTTCCAGGCTGTAGCAGCAATGTCACGCTTCCCGTCGCGTGGATCAAAGGATCTGTGGTTTTCCCTCGAGGCTTTCCCACAGGGCTGTCCCACGTGTCACCGTGGTGTGAGTCGATCCTCGGCGTGAAAGATGAGCCAGTGCCGGGCAAAGAGGTTCCTCTGGAATGGACTGAGACATCTGGGGGACTCTTGGAATGGTGGTACGACCATGGAGTTCCTCTCGCCTTTCCTGTTGAGAGTGCTTCCTCTTGAGATGCGACGGGAATGCCGGGAATTCTTTCCCGTTGAAAGCAGGGAAAGGATCCCTCATCTTGAGCTACGAGGGGGAAACGGGGCTCCTCTGGATGTGGGCGGGACCATCGTGCTTACTCTCGAGTGGAGACTGGTATGGCGGTGAACTTCTTGAGTTGCAGCAAGGGTGTGAAAGACCCTTTCGAATTTCCAGAGGTTAGGTGTCATTAGTCTCCAGACGCCTCATCGGAAATAGGCCTCATCTCGCCTGGAAGGGAGAACTTCCTGGATTTACTCGAGTTGCGGCAGGTGTTCTCGAGTTACGACGGGGACATCAGGGACCCGCCCTGGTGGCCTCAGGAGAGGCCAGTCCCCATGCGAGGTGCTAGGGGGCCTCTCGGGATTCCTCTCCCGTCGATACCGGGGCCAAAAACCTTGTGTGCAGTCAGGGCCGGAACCGAGGATTCCTCTCAGGGGCTTATATGGATCTTTGGGTACTTCTGGAGTCTCCCCACGGGAGTCAGGCCTCGTCTCGAGTGGGGGCATGCACGTGCGCTTTCCTTCCAGGCTGTAGCAGCAATGTCACGCTTCCCGTCGCGTGGATCAAAGGATCTGTGGTTTTCCCTCGAGGCTTTCCCTCGAGGCTTTCCCACAGGGCTGTCCCACGTGCCTCCGTGGTGTGAGTCGATCCTCGGCGTGAAAGATGAGCCAGTGCAGGGCAAAGAGGTTCCTCTGGAATGGACTGAGACATCTGGGGGACTCTAGGAATGGTGGTACGACCATGGAGTTCCTCTCGCCTTTCCTGTTGAGAGGGCCTCCTCTTGAGATGCGACGGGAACGCCGAAAATTCTTTCCCGTTGAAAGCAGGGAAAGGATCCCTCATCTCGAGCTACGAGGGGGAAACGGTGCTCCTCTGGATGTGGGCGGGACCATCGTGCTTCCTCTCGAGTGGAGACGGGTATGGCGGTGAACTTCTTGAGTTTCAGCAAGGGTGTGAAAGACCCTTTCGAATTTCCAGAGGTTAGGTGTCATTAGTCTCCAGACGACTCATCGGAAATAGGCCTCATCTCGCCTGGAAGGGAGAACTTCCTGGATTTTCTCGAGTTGCGGCAGGTGTTCTCGAGTTACGACGGGGACCTCAGGGACCCGCCCTGGTGGCATCAGGAGAGGCCAGTACGCATGCGAGGTGCTAGGGGGCCTCTCGGGATTCCTCTCCCGTCGATACCGGGGCCAAAAACCTTGTGTGGAGTCAGGGCCGGAACCAAGGATTCCTCTCAGGGGCTGACATGGATCTTTGGGTACTTCTGGAGTCTCCCCAGGGGAGTCAGGCCTCGAATCGAGTGGGGGCATGCACGTGCGCTTTCCTTCCAGGCTGTAGCAGAAATGTCACGCTTCCCGTGGCGTGTATCAAAGGATCTGTGGTTTTCCCTCGAGACTTTCCCACAGGGCTGTCCCACGTGCCACCGTGGTGTGAGTCGATCCTCGGCGTGAAAGATGAGCCAGTGCAGGGCAAAGAGGTTCCTCTGGAATGGACTGAGACATCTGGGGGACTCTTGGAATGGTGGTACGACCATGGAGTTCCTCTCGCCTTTCCTGTTGAGAGTGCCTCCTCTTGAGATGCGACGGGAACGCCGGGAATTCTTTCCCGTTGAAAGCAGGGAAAGGATCCCTCATCTCGAGCTACGAGGGGGAAACGGGGCTCCTCTGGATGTGGGCGGGACCATCGTGCTTCCTCTCGTGTGGAGACGGGTATGGCGGTAAACTTCTTGAGTTGCTGCAAGGGTGTGAAAGACCCTTTCGAAGTTCCAGAGGTTAGGTGTCATTAGTCTCCAGACGCCTCATCGGAAATAGGCCTCATCTCGCCTGGAAGGGAGAACTTCCTGGATTTTCTCGAGGTGCGGCAGGTGTTCTCGAGTTACGACGGGGACCTCAGGGTCCCGCCCTGGTGGCCTCAGGAACGGCCAGTCCCCATGCTAGTTGCTAGGGGGCCTCTCGGGATTCCTCTCCCGTCGATACCGGGGCCAAAAGCCTTGTGTGGAGTCAGGGCCGGAACCGAGCATTCCTCTCAGGGGTTACATGGATCTTTGGGTACTTCTGGAGTCTCCCCAGGGGAGTCAGGCCTCGTTTCGAGTGGGGGCATGCACGTGCGCTTTCCTTCCAGGCTGTAGCAGCAATGTCACGCTTCCCATCGCGAGGATTAAAGGATCTGTGGTTTTCCCTCGAGGCTTTCCCTCGAGGCTTTCCCACAGGGCTGTCCCACGGGCCACCGTGGTGTGAGTCGATCCTCGGCGTGAAAGATGAGCCAGTGCCGGGCAAAGAGGTTCCTCTGGAATGGACTGAGACATCTGGGGGACTCTTGGAATGGTGGTACGACCATGGAGTTCCTCTCGCCTTTCCTGTTGAGAGTGCCTCCTCTTGAGATGCGACGGGAATGCCGGGAATTCTTTCCCGTTGAAAGCAGGGAAAGGATCCCTCATCTCGAGCTCCGAGGGGGAAACGGGGCTCCTCTGGATGTGGGCGGGACCATCGTGCTTTCTCTCGTGTGGAGACGGGTATGGCGGTAAACTTCTTGAGTTGCAGCAAGGGTGTGAAAGACCCTTTCGAAGTTCCAGAGGTTAGGTGTCATTAGTCTCCAGACGCCTCATCGGAAATAGGCCTCATCTCGCCTGGAAGGGAGAACTTCCCGGATTTTCTCGAGGTGCGTCCGGTGTTCTCGAGTTACGACGGGGACCTCAGGGACCCGCCCTGGTGGCCTCAGGAGAGGCCAGTCCCCATGCGAGTTGCTAGGGGGCCTCTCGGGATTCCTCTCCCGTCGATACCGGGGCCAAAAACCTTGTGTGGAGTCAGGGCTGGAACCGAGGATTCCTCTCAGGAGCTGACATGGATCTTTGGGTACTTCTGGAGTCCCACCAGGTGAGTCAGGCCTCTTCTCGATTGGGGGCATGCACGTGTGCTTTCCTTCCAGGCTGTAGCAGCAATGTCACGCTTCCCGTCGCGTGGATCAAAGGATCTGTGGTTTTCCCTCGAGGCTTTCCCACAGGGCTGTCCCACGTGCCACCGTGGTGTGAGTCGATCCTCGGCGTGAAAGATGAGCCAGTGCAGGGCAAAGAGGTTCCTCTGGAATGGACTGAGACATCTGGGGGACTCTTGGAATGGTGGTACGACCATGGAGTTCCTCTCGCCTTTCCTGTTGAGAGTGCCTCCTCTTGAGATGCGACGGGAACGCCGGGTATTCTTTCCCGTTGAAGGCAGGGAAAGGATCCCTCATCTCGAGCTCCGAGGGGGAAACGGGGCTCCTCTGGATGTGGGCGGGACCATCGTGCTTCCTCCTGAGTGGACACGGGTATGGCGGTGAACTTCTTGAGTTGCAGCAAGGGTGTGAAAGACCTTTTCGAAGTTCCAGAGTTTAGGTGTCATTAGTCTGCAGACGCCTCATCGGAAATAGGCCTCATCTCGCCTGGAAGGGAGAACTTCCTGGATTTTCTCGAGTTGCGGCAGGTGTTCTCGAGTTATGACGGGGACCTCAGGGACCAGCCCTGGTGGCCTCAGGAGAGGCCAGTCCCCATGCGAGTTGCTAGGGGGCCTCTCGGGATTCCTCTCCCGTCGATACCGGGGCCAAAAGCCTTGTGTGGAGTCAGGGCCGGAACCGAGCATTCCTCTCAGGGGTTACATGGATCTTTGGGTACTTCTGGAGTCTCCCCAGGGGAGTCAGGCCTCGTCTCGAGTGGGGGCATGCACGTGCGCTTTCCTTCCAGGCTGTAGCAGCAATGTCACGCTTCCCGTCGCGAGAATCAAAGGATCTGTGGTTTTCCCTCGAGGCTTTCCCTCGAGGCTTTCCCACAGGGCTGTCCCACGTGCCACCCTGGTGTGAGTCGATCCTCGGCGTGAAAGATGAGCCAGTGCAGGGCAAAGAGGTTCCTCTGGAATGGACTGAGACATCTGGGGGACTCTTGGAATGGTGGTACGACCATGGAGTTCCTCTCGCCTTTCCTGTTGAGAGTGCCTCCTCTTTAGATGCGACGGGAACGCCGGGAATTCTTTCCCGTTGAAAGCAGGGAAAGGATCCCTCATCTCGAGCTACGAGGGGGAAACGGGGCTCCTCTGGATGTGGGCGGGACCATCGTGCTTCCTCTCGAGTGGACACGGGTATGGCGGTGAACTTCTTGAGTTGCAGCAAGGGTGTGAAAGACCCTTTCGAAATTCCAGAGGTTAGGTGTCATTAGTCTCCAGACGCCTCATCGGAAATAGGCCTCATCTCGCCTGGAAGGGAGAACTTCCTGGATATTCTCGATTTGCGGCAGGTGTTCTCGAGTTACGACGGGGACCTCAGGGACCCGCCCTGGTGGCCTCAGGAGAGGCCAGTCCCCATGCGAGTTGCTAGGGGGCCTCTCGGGATTCCTCTCCCGTCGATACCGGGGCCAAAAACCTTGTGTGGAGTCTTGGCCGGAACCGAGGATTCCTCTCAGGGGTGACATGGATCTTTGGGTACTTCTGGAGTCTCCCCAGGGGAGTCAGGCCTCGTCTCGACTGGGGGCATGCACGTGCGCTTTCCTTCCAGGCTGTAGCAGCAATGTCACGCTTCCCGTCGCGTGCATCAAAGGATCTGTGGTTTTCCCTCGAGGCTTTCCCTCGAGGCTTTCCCACAGGGCTGTCCCACGTGCCACCGTGGTGTGAGTCGATCCTCGGCGTGAAAGATGAGCCAGTGCAGGGCAAAGAGGTTCCTCTGGAATGGACTGAGACATCTGGGGGACTCTTGGAATGGTGATACGACCATGGAGTTCCTCTCGCCTTTCCTGTTGAGAGTGCCTCCTCTTGAGATGCGACGGGAACGCCGGGAATTCTTTCCCGTTGAAAGCAGGGAAAGGATCCCTCATCTCGAGCTACGAGGGGGAAACGGGGCTCCTCTGGATGTGGGCGGGACCATCGTGCTTCCTCTCGAGTGGAGACGGGTATGGCGGTGAACTTCTTGAGTTGCAGCAAGGGTGTGAAAGACCCTTTCGACGTTCCAGAGGTTAGGTGTCATTAGTCTCCAGACGCCTCATCGGAAATAGGCCTCATCTCGCCTGGAAGGGAGAACTTCCTGGATTTTCTCGAGTTGCGGCAGGTGTTCTCGAGTTATGACGGGGACCTCAGGGACCCGCCCTGGTGGCCTCAGGAGAGGCCAGTCCCCATGCGAGTTGCTAGGGGGCCTCTCGGGATTCCTCTCCCGTCGATACCGGGGCCAAAAACCTTGTGTGGAGTCAGGGCCGGAACGGAGGATTCCTCTCAGGGGTGACATGGATCTTTGGGTACTTCTGGAGTCTCCCCAGGGGAGTCAGGCCTCGTCTCGAGTGGGGGCATGCACGTGCGCTTTCCTTCCAGGCTGTAGCAGCAATGTCACGCTTCCCGTCGCGTGCATCAAAGGATCTGTGGTTTTCTCTCGAGGCTTTCCCTCGAGGCTTTCCAGCAGGGCTGTCCCACGTGCCACCGTGGTGTGAGTCGATCCTCGGCGTGAAAGATGAGCCAGTGCAGGGCAAAGAGGTTCCTCTGGAATGGACTGAGACATCTGGGCAACTCTTGGAATGGTGGTACGACCATGGAGTTCCTCTCGCCTTTCCAGTTGAGAGTGCCTCCTCTTGAGATGCGACGGGAACGCCGGGAATTCTTTCCCCTTGAAAGCAGGGAAAGGATCCCTCATCTCGAGCTACGAGGGGGAAACGGGGCTCCTCTGGATGTGGGCGGGACCATCGTGCTTCCTCTCGAGTGGACACCGGTATGGCGCTGAACTTCTTGAGTTGCAGCAAGGGTGTGAAAGACCCTTTCGAAGTTCCAGAGGTTAGGTGTCATTAGTCTCCAGACGCCTCATCGGAAATAGGCCTCATCTCGCCTGGAAGGGAGAACTTCCTGGATTTTCTCGAGTTGCGGCAGGTGTTCTCGAGTTACGTCGGGGACCTCAGGGACCCGCCCTGGTGGCCTCAGGAGAGGCCAGTCCCCATGCGAGTTGCTAGGGGGCCTCTCGGGATTCCTCTCCCGTCGATACCGGGGCCAAAAACCTTGTGTGGAGTCAAGGCCGGAACCGAGGATTCCTCTCAGGGGCTGACATGGATCTTTGGGTACTTCTGGAGTCTCCCCAGGGGAGTCAGGCCTCGTCTCCAGTGGGGGCATGCACCTGCGCTTTCCTTCCAGGCTGTAGCAGCAATGTCACACTTCCCGTCGCGTGGATCAAAGGATCTGTGGTTTTCCCTCGAGGCTTTCCCTCGAGGCTTTCCCGCAGGGCTGTCCCACGTGCCACCGTGGTGTGAGTCGATCCTCGGCGTGAAAGATGAGCCAGTGCAGGGCAAAGAGGTTCCTCTGGAATGGACTGAGACATCTGGGGGACTCTTGGAATGGTGGTACGACCATGGAGTTCCTCTCGCCTTTCCTGTTGAGAGTGCCTCCTCTTGAGATGCGACGGGAACGCCGGGAATTCTTTCCCGTTGAAAGCAGGGAAAGGATCCCTCATCTCGAGCTCCGAGGGGGAAACGGGGCTCCTCTGGATGTGGGCGGGACCATCGTGCTTCCTCTCGAGTGGAGACGGGTATGGCGGTGAACTTTTTGAGTTGCAGCAAGGGTGTGAAAGACCCTTTCGAAGTTCCAGAGGTTAGGTGTCATTAGTCTCCAGACGCCTCATCGGAAATAGGCCTCATCTCGCCTGGAAGGGAGAACTTCCTGGATTTTCTCGAGTTGCGGCAGGTGTTCTCGAGTTACGATGGGGACCTCAGGGACCCGCCCTGGTGGCCTCAAGAACGGCCAGTCCCCATGCGAGTTGCTAGGGGGCCTCTCGGGATTCCTCTCCCGTCGATACCGGGGCCAAAAACCTTGTGTGGAGTCAGGGCCGGAACCGAGGATTCCTCTCAGGGGCTGACATGGATCTTTGGGTACTTCTGGAGTCTCCCCAGGGGAGTCAGGCCTCGTCTCGAGTGGGGGCATGCACGTGTGCTTTCCTTCCAGGCTGTAGCAGCAATGTCACGCTTCCCGTCGCGTGGATCAAAGGATCTGTGGTTTTCCCTCGAGGCTTTCCCTCGAGGCTTTCCCACAGGGCTGTCCCACGTGCCACCGTGGTGTGAGTCGATCCTCGGCATGAAAGATGAGCCAGTGCAGGGCAAAGAGGTTCCTCTGGAATGGACTCAGACATCTGGGGGACTCTTGGAATGGTGGTACGACCATGGAGTTCCTCTCACCTTTCCTGTTGAGAGTGCCTCCTCTTGAGATGCGACGGGAATGACGGGAATACTTTCCCTTTGAAAGCAGGGAAAGGATCCCTCATCTCGAGCTACGAGGGGGAAACGGGGCTCCTCTGGATGTGGGCGGGACCATCGTGCTTCCTCTCGAGTGGAGACGTGTATGGCGGTGAACTTCTTGAGTTGCAGCAAGTGTGTGAAAGACCCTTTCGAAGTTCCAGAGGTTAGGTGTCATTAGTCTCCAGACGCCTCATCGGAAATAGGCCTCATCTCGCCTGGAAGGGAGAACTTCCTGGATTTTCTCGAGTTGCGGTAGGTGTTCTAGAGTTACGACGGGGACCTCAGGGACCCGCCCTGGTTGCCTCAAGAGGCCAGTCCCCATGCGATTTGCTACGGGGCCTCTCGGGATTCCTCTCCCGTCGATTCCGGGGCCAAAAACCTTGTGTGGAGTCAGGGCCGGAACCGAGGATTCCTCTCAGGGGCTGACATGGATCTTTGGGTACTTCTGGAGTCTCCCCAGGGGAGTCAGGCCTCATCTCCAGTGGGGGCATGCACGTGCGCTTTCCTTCCAGGCTGTAGCAGCAATGTCACGCTTCCCGTGGCGTGGATCAAAGGATCTGTGGTTTTCCCTCGAGGCTTTCCCACAGGGCTGTCCCACGTGCCACCGTGGTGTGAGTCGATCCTCGGCGTGAAAGATGAGCCAGTGCAGGGCAAAGAGGTTCCTCTGGAATGGACTGAGACATCTGGGGGACTCTTGGAATGGTGGTACGACCATGGAGTTCCTCTCACCTTTCCTGTTGAGAGTGCCTCCTCTTGAGATGCGACGGGAACGCCGGGAATTCTTTCCCGTTGAAAGCAGGGAAAGGATCCCTCATCTCGAGCTACGAGGGGGAAACGGGGCTCCTCTGGATGTGGGCGGGACCATCGTGCTTCCTCTCGAGTGGACACGGGTATGGCGGTGAACTTCTTGAGTTGCAGCAAGGGTGTGAAAGACCCTTTCGAAGTTCCAGAGTTTAGGTGTCATTAGTCTCCAGACGCCTCATCGGAAATAGGCCTCATCTCGCCTGGAAGGGAGAACTTCCTGGATTTTCTCGAGGTGCGGCAGGTGTTCTCGAGTTACGACGGGGACCTCAGGGACCCGCCCTGGTGGCCTCAGGAGAGGCCAGTCCCCATGGGAGTTGCTAGGGGGCCTCTCGGGATTCCTCTCCCGTCGATACCGGGGCCAAAAACCTTGTGTGGAGTCAGGGCCGGAACCGAGGATTCCTCTCAGGGGCTGACATGGATCTTTGGGTACTTCTGGAGTCTCCCCAGGGGAATCAGGCCTCGTCTCGAGTGGGGGCATGCACGTGAGCTTTCCTTCCAGGCTGTAGCAGCAATGTCACGCTTCCCGTCGCGTGGATCAAAGGATCTGTGGTTTTCCCTCGAGGCTTTCCCACAGGGCTGTCCCACGTGCCACCGTGGTGTGAGTCGATCCTCGGCGTGAAAGATGAGCCAGTGCCGGGCAAAGAGGTTCCTCTGGAATGGACTGAGACATCTGGGGGACTCTTGGAATGGTGGTACGACCATGGAGTTCCTCTCGCCTTTCCTGTTGAGAGTGCCTCCTCTTGAGATGCGACGGGAATGCCGGGAATTCTTTCCCGTTGAAAGCAGGGAAAGGATCCCTCATCTTGAGCTACGAGGGGGAAACGGGGCTCCTCTGGATGTGGGCGGGACCATCGTGCTTCCTCTCGAGTGGAGACGGGTATGGCGGTGAACTTCTTGAGTTGCAGCAAGGGTGTGAAAGACCCTTTCGAATTTCCAGAGGTTAGGTGTCATTAGTCTCCAGACGCCTCATCGGAAATAGGCCTCATCTCGCCTGGAAGGGAGAACTTCCTGGATTTTCTCGAGTTGCGGCAGGTGTTCTCGAGTTACGACGGGGACCTCAGGGACCCGCCCTGGTGGCCTCAGGAGAGGCCAGTCCCCATGCGAGGTGCTAGGGGGCCTCTCGGGATTCCTCTCCCGTCGATACCGGGGCCAAAAACCTTGTGTGCAGTCAGGGCCGGAACCGAGGATTCCTCTCAGGGGCTTATATGGATCTTTGGGTACTTCTGGAGTCTCCCCACGGGAGTCAGGCCTCGTCTCGAGTGGGGGCATGCACGTGCGCTTTCCTTCCAGGCTGTAGCAGCAATGTCACGCTTCCCGTCGCGTGGATCAAAGGATCTGTGGTTTTCCCTCGAGGCTTTCCCTCGAGGCTTTCCCACAGGGCTGTCCCACGTGCCTCCGTGGTGTGAGTCGATCCTCGGCGTGAAAGATGAGCCAGTGCAGGGCAAAGAGGTTCCTCTGGAATGGACTGCGATATCTGGGGGACTCTAGGAATGGTGGTACGACCATGGAGTTCCTCTCGCCTTTCCTGTTGAGAGTGCCTCCTCTTGAGATGCGACGGGAACGCCGAGAATTCTTTCCCGTTGAAAGCAGGGAAAGGATCCCTCATCTCGAGCTACGAGGGGGAAACGGGGCTCCTCTGGATGTGGGCGGGACCATCGTGCTTCCTCTCGAGTGGAGACGGGTATGGCGGTGAACTTCTTGAGTTGCAGCAAGGGTGTGAAAGACCCTTTCGAATTTCCAGAGGTTAGGTGTCATTAGTCTCCAGACGACTCATCGGAAGTAGGCCTCATCTCGCCTGGAAGGGAGAACTTCCTGGATTTTCTCGAGTTGCGGCAGGTGTTCTCGAGTTACGACGGGGACCTCAGGGACCCGCCCTGGTGGCGTCAGGAGAGGCCAGTACCCATGCGAGGTGCTAGGGGGCCTCTCGGGATTCCTCTCCCGTCGATACCGGGGCCAAAAACCTTGTGTGGAGTCAGGGCCGGAACCGAGGATTCCTCTCAGGGGCTGACATGGATCTTTGGGTACTTCTGGAGTCTCCCCAGGGGAGTCAGGCCTCGTCTCGAGTGGGGGCATGCACGTGCGCTTTCCTTCCAGGCTGTAGCAGCAATGTCACGCTTCCCGTGGCGTGGATCAAAGGATCTGTGGTTTTCCCTCGAGGCTTTCCCACAGGGCTGTCCCACGTGCCACCGTGGTGTGAGTCGATCCTCGGCGTGAAAGATGAGCCAGTGCAGGGCAAAGAGGTTCCTCTGGAATGGACTGAGACATCTGGGGGACTCTTGGAATGGTGGTACGACCATGGAGTTCCTCTCGCCTTTCCTGTTGAGAGTGCCTCCTCTTGAGAAGCGACGGGAACGCCGGGAATTCTTTCCCGTTGAAAGCAGGGAAAGGATCCCTCATCTCGAGCTCCGAGGGGGAAACGGGGCTCCTCTGGATGTGGGCGGGACCATCGTGCTTCCTCTCGAGTGGAGACGGGTATGGCGGTGAACTTCTTGAGTTGCAGCAAGGGTGTGAAAGACCCTTTCGAAGTTCGAGAGGTTAGGTGTCATTAGTCTCCAGACGCCTCATCGGAAATAGGCCTCATCTCGCCTGGAAGGGAGAACTTCCTGGATTTTCTCGAGATGCGGCAGGTGTTCTCGAGTTACGACGGGGACCTCAGGGACCCGCCCTGGTGGCCTCAGGAGAGGCCAGTCCACATGCGAGTTGCTAGGGGGCCTCGCGGGATTCCTCTCCCGTCGATACCGGGGCCAAAAACCTTGTGTGGAGTCAGGGCCGGAAACGAGGATTCCTCTCAGGGGCTGACATGGATCTTTGGGTACTTCTGGAGTCTCCGCAGGGGATTCAGGCCTCGTCTCGAGTGGGGGCATGCACGTGTGTTTTCTTTCCAGGCTGTAGCAGCAATGTCACGCTTCCCGTCGCGTGGATCAAAGGATCTGTGGTTTTCCCTCGAGGCTTTCCCACAGGGCTGTCCCACGTTCCACCGTGGTGTGAGTCGATCCTCGGCGTGAAAGATGAGCCAGTGCAGGGCACAGAGGTTCCTCTGGAATGGACTGACACATCTGGGGGACTCTTGGAATGGTGGTACGACCATGGAGTTCCTCTCGCCTTTCCTGTTGAGAGTGCCTCCTCTTGAGAAGCGACGGGAACGCCGGGAATTCTTTCCCGTTGAAAGCAGGGAAAGGATCCCTCATCTCGAGCTACGAGGGGGAAACGGGGCTCCTCTGGATGTGGGCAGGACCATCGTGCTTCCTCTCGAGTGGAGACGGGTATGGCGGTGAACTTCTTGAGTTGCAGCAAGGGTGTGAAAGACCCTTTCGAAGTTCCAGAGGTTAGGTGTCATTAGTCTCCAGACTCCTCATCGGAAATAGGCCTCATCTCGCCTGGAAGGGAGAACTTCCTGGATTTTCTCGAGTTGCGGCAGGTGTTCTCGAGTTACGACGGGGACCTCAGGGACCCGCCCTGGTGGCCTCAGGAGAGGCCAGTCCCTAGGCGAGTTGCTAGGGGGCCTCTCGGGATTCCTCTCCCGTTGATACCGGGGCCAAAAACCTTGTGTGGAGTCAGGGCCGGAACCGAGGATTCCTCTCAGGGGCTGACATGGATCTTTGGGTACTTCTGGAGTCTCCCCAGGGGAGTCAGGCCTCGTCTCGAGTGGGGGCATGCACGTGCGCTTTCCTTCCAGGCTGTAGCAGCAATGTCACGCTTCCCGTCGCGTGGATCAAAGGATCTGTGGTTTTCCCTCGAGGCTTTCCCTCGAGGCTTTCCCACAGGGCTGTCCCACGTGCCACCGTGGTGTGAGTCGATCCTCGGCATGAAAGATGAGCCAGTGCAGGGCAAAGAGGTTCCTCTGGAATGGACTGAGACATCTGGGGGACTCTTGGAATGGTGGTACGACCATGGAGTTCCTCTCGCCTTTCCTGTTGAGAGTGCCTCCTCTTGAGATGCGACGGGATCGCCGGGAATTCTTTCCCGTTGAAAGCAGGGAGAGGATCCCTCATCTCGAGCTACGAGGGGGAAACGGGGCTCCTCTGGATGTGGGCGGGACCATCGTGCTTCCTCTCTAGTGGAGACGGGTATTGCCGGGGTCCAGCCCCGGTGGATCCAGGGAATTCGAAGGGTGGACGGCGTTGGCGTGGAAAGACTTGTTTATTTATTAATATAAGATTAGATTAAGAAACTGTAGTGCAGTAGGAAGATTAAGTGGAGAAAGAGGGCTGAATAGCTTGGTTTACGCGGAAGACCAATAAAATTCCAGACAAGGAATTTGCACCATCTACGTTGGGCCACCGGTGCCCGCTTGAATATCTAAGGGTGCCTCGCCTTAAGCTCCCTTTCTCGCGGATCTTAATAACCAGGGCAAATAAGTAGACCTGGCGAGCCTCCGCGCCCCAGATGGAAATTCAGCCTGAAATTAAAGTAAAGAGCAGAGGGAAGAAAAGGGAGAGGAAAAGAGAGAGAGAGAGAGACACGGGGGGAGCCAGATTCCCAAGAAACCAGGCCGAGACTAGTCCGAGAAACTGGTCTGAGAATCTGGTCCCGTCCTTTATTGTTCAGAAGGCCTTTTATACTTTTGATAAAACATGGAGATCAATGGGTAACACAAAGTTATGCAGCGTTAGCAGTCCAGACTCTTATCAAAACCAGGCTTTTCTCTCTGCATACCTAATTGTATACACAAGTCTTAGGTAATTTACATCATCTTCCAACCAAAAGGGCCAATTAACATTTTACAGCCTTTTTTCTGATAAGGGTTTGTCAACCACAAGACTTATTTGTGTTGATCTTCCCAAGGTCTGGTGCCACTCTCGGAAAGCACTAAAGAAAGTTACATTCTTAGACAGCAAGGATACAGCAACTTATAACAAGTAGAGGGAGTGCAGTGATTTATAGCAAAAGAGAAGCAATTAACTCAAAAGTCTAGTGTTGCTAACATCAAAACTACTATGTATCTTTTTCTACATCCTGCTTACATTAACATCCTTCCAGGTGCCTAAAAGATAAAGAATAAGGAGGTCTGGCAGCAATCCTTGAGTCAACAGTGAAAACCCTCTACCAATATAATTTTTAACTCTTTAGAAAAGGCTCTGTATCTTTAAGATGCTTTTAAGCTTTGTGCCTCCCGCGGTTGGGGGGCTGTAAGCAATTCACAAGCTGTAAGAGGTCTGGGGAACCTGTTAGGCAGACTAGAGAGCTATCAGAGGGGTTTAACTGAAACATCCCTTTCAAATGCAGAAGACTAAAACCCTGAATTGACTTTTTTCCAGAGAATATCAGAAAAGTGGAAAAGCAGAGCACAAAAGCCGGCAGATTTTTGCTGGGGTACATGCTTAGGAATATCCAGAGGGGTCCCTGAAGTCTGAGCACGCCTTGCGTATGTCAGCTTCCTTCCTCATGACCTTGTCACGGGCGGGATTCCTCACACTGGCTTCCGGCAACTCCCCCTTCTTTATTAGTTTTTTAAAAAAATTAGGTGCAGTTCAGTCGCGAGATTCCGAATGCTCTGCCGAAGAGTCCTGACAACACAAGGAAGCACGATTACAAGGAGCAGGATTATGGCACCCACAGCAGCATAGCTAGAGACAGTAGTCAGAAGAGTTTTTCCAGAAATGAAGTCAGAGAAGGTGTGGAAAAAGTCATTGGCTTCTCCTGCGGCGGTAAAATCTAATCGGGAGTGTTCCAAGGTCTGAATCTGATTATGAAGTTTCCCTAAATCTAAACTAATATCTGAGCTGTTCCAGACACCTAAAATATGATTTTTGACCCTCTCCCATTTAAAATCTGTCTCATTTACTTTCAGGGATGTAACACATATCCACCGGTAATCGGCATGACATGAAAGAGCCAATTTCATTTTCAGACTCTGTAATTCATTCCCAATATGCATTACTGCTTCTTCTAAGGCATCAATCCTTATTTCTAGCTTCCTATCTATAATTTCCTGGGTTGCCAGCGTTAGAGAAACATTTTTGGATACGGTGTCAACATATTGGGCAGTATACACTTGTTGAGACAATGATAATGCCGCCACAGTAACAGAAGTAATTGCGGTTATCAAAGCTGATATTCCCAAAACAAGTAAGCCCACAAACCGTCGTGTTCGCATTAAATCTTGTAGCTGTTGCAGTACAGCTAGGCCATGGTTATCATACCAATACGTGGCTACAGTTACAGGTACCATGAGATAGGGCGGACGTTTTAAAACCATGAAAGAGCAAACTTTATATTGAGGAGTTAAACAGGATGAAAGCATACATTGTTCACAAGACACTACATGGGGTCCACCTGTATAATTCAATTGTATGTTAAGTCTTTCAGAATCATTAGTGAAAAGAAAAACATAAGGAGAGGGTAGACAAGCTAAAATAGAGTAAATAGAGGTATTTTTTGGTCGGATTAAAATAATAGGGGCGGTAGCCGCAAGGGCTCTCCAAATTTCTGGCTGCCAAAAGGTTTTACCTCTAGTTATATAAGACAGCATAGGGGGAACAAATTGGTTATGATGCCGTCTGGTGGCAACTAACGGCCAAGAAATTGAATATTCTTTCCAATTATCCAATCTATTGATAAAGTCATCGTCAGACTCAGGGTCTTGACCTGGATTTGGGTTGCTCCAGTCCTGAATCGCACAATTTCTTCCTCCCGGCATATTGTAATCTACTCTCGAATTATAAATACAAGATTTCCAAATCGGATATCCTGAATGATCATCTATAGTTTTCCAAATAACATCTGAGGGAGCAACATCATCACAATTTGGATATTCTGATGGAGTTTTGAGAGACAAAGACTTATAGGGGCCAAGGACCCCAGGCATACGGGCTCGTAATATCCAAGCAGACCGATCCCCTATAGATGCAAATTTAGAGGTTGGGGAATCTGTCATAACTGCTTTTGTGGAGGCTCCAACGCATCCTGTCTTGGTAAAGAAGTCTCCTGTAAGGCCAGGAGGAAAATTAAAGCAGACAGGAAAATCATCTGCTAGTCCTTTAAAGGTATAATTGAAATTAATAGGGTATTGGTCTTTTGTATAGGAAGTATAAGATCCTCCCAAAAGGCGAGGCTGGTCTGTACTAACTCGTATGGGGTCACTGTTCCAAGTAACAACTTGGAAAGTTGGAGGATCCGGGAGAAACGCCCAATATTTGGTTGGAATGGGAGCAGCGCTTACCTGGCAAGAGAGCAAGGCAAGCATGGCAATAAACACCTTTTCAGGAGAGACTGACGATCCCTGTAGGGTAGCTATCCCCTGTGCCTGGCGACAGAGAGCTTTAATCTGTCCCCAGGTGGGCAAGGAGGCTTGTTGGGTTGACTGAGCTGGGCGTCCTAATGGATTCCTGCGAGGCAAAAAATCAGGGGGTGCAATATCCTGTATCTGAAGTCGTGACATCTGTCCAGTGGGTGGCTCCGATCCGCGCCTATCCGGGATCTCCAATGTCAGCTGTCCTGGGGTCAGCGGCGTTTCCCGTGCTGGCGGAGGGAGCGGGGGAAGAGGGAGTTTCTTCCTTTTTAGAGATCGCGGTGGCGGGGGATTCTGGTATCCGGGGAGCTGAGACATGGCGAATTAGTCTGTCTGGAACCCAAATCGGAGCGTCCGCGTCCTGTGGAAAAACACAAGCATACCCTCGCCCATTGGTTAATAAGGGGTCAGGACCTTTCCATTGTCCGGAAAGAAGGTCCCTCCATTTTACTAATGGTTTTGCATTCAATTGCTCTGGGCACCAATGGCGAAGCATTGCAGTGTTTCCGGATGAATCAGCATTTAAGTTATTTATTACGAAAAGAGCATGTTGCAAAATCTGATGGGGGGAACTATATTTAAATTCCCCTTCTTTTAGTTTTTGAATATGGATTTTCAGTGTTTGATGTGCTCTTTCCACAATGGCTTGTCCTTGTGGGTTATAAGGGATGCCGGTGTTATGTTTAATTTGAAATCTTGTACAGAATTGCTGAAAAGATTTAGAAGTGTAAGCAGGAGCATTATCAGTTTTTAAAGCTTTTGGCAAGCCCAGATAGGAAAAGCATGTAAAAAGATGTTGTATTACATCTTTAACTGCTTCCCCTGTACGAGCAGTGGCAATAATAACATGAGAGAAGGTATCTACAGTTACATGAACAAAAGACAGTTTTCCAAATGAAGAGACATGGGTTACATCCATTTGCCAGAGTGCATTAGGTTTGAGACCGCGAGGGTTAACTCCCAGAGGCAAAGCATTCACGGTAGTAGGACAATGTGAACAAGAACGAACAATCTCTCGGGCAGATTCTCGAGGAATTTGAAACTGGTATCGTAAGGCAGTGGCATTTTGGTGATGAAGTGAGTGAGAAGCTCGAGCTTCTTCAAAAACAGAAGCCACTGAAATCCTGGTTAACGAATCTGCCAATTCATTGAGAGCATTTAAAGGGCCAGGCAGGCCGGAATGAGCCCGAATGTGGCCGATAAAGAACGCCCGATTTCTTTTCCATATTTGCTGCTGCAGTTTAGTTAACAAATGGAAGATAGCAGTTTTGTTTTCAGGCAAAACTGCAGTCTCAATGTGTGGAAACAGCCTGACCACATACTGAGAGTCAGAATAAAGGTTAAATTCTTTCTCCGCAAACATAACAAAGGCCTCAATAACAGCTGTGATTTCAGCCCTTTGAGCTGAAGTTTCTTGTGTTTCCAAAAGTTTTTGATGATCTCTTGTGACTATAGAGGCTCTACCGTTAGCCGATCCATCAGTAAAGACTACCTGAGCATCTGAAATAGGGAACTGTTTACACCGGACAGGAAAAATAACTGGATGGTTAGACATAAAATTTAGTAAAACATGCGAGGGTAAATGATGCAAAATTTGACCACAGTAATTCCCTATGGCAATCTGCCAGTCTTCATCAAACATTAAAAGAGCATCAAGCTGCTCCTTATTATATGGAATTACAATCTCTGATGGCTCTTTACCAAACAATTCAATGCTCCGCTTCCTTCCTTTTAGCATTAATGTGGCAATTAAACCAGGATAAGAAGCCACGACTTTTTTAGCTTGGGTAGGAAGATGGATCCATTCTAAAGGGCCGCGTTGCCACAGAACTCCCGTAGGCGCCGTTGGAGTAGCTAGGCAAAGGAACTGCCACGTCATCGTCAAATCAATTCTTTTTACATAGCTATTTGATAAGGCTGCTTCTACTTTGCCTAGGGCTTCTTGAGCCTCAGCTGTTAATTGTCTTTTTGAGGTTGGATCAGGATCCCCGCGTAAAGTGTTAAAAAGAGGTTTTAATTCGGCAGTGGTTAATTTTAAATATGGTCTAATCCAATTAATATCACCTAAGAGTTTTTGATAATCATTTAAAGTAATAAGATGGTCTTTTCTCAATTGCAGCGGGGTATGAGTCACCGTTTCCGAATTTATGACTCTTCCTAAGTAAGTTATGGGCGGATTGATTTGAATTTTTTCTGGGGCAATTTTTAGGCCTCTGTCTGTCAATGCCTGGGTCAGGTCCTGGAGCACAGTCTGCAGGTGAACTCTATCAGGATGAGCTATTAAAATATCATCCATATAGTGAATCATATACACGTGTTCATATTTAGCCCTAGTATCTTCTAGAGCGGCATTAACAAATTTTTGGCATAAAGTAGGGCTATTTTTCATTCCCTGAGGCAGAACCTTCCACTGAAACCGTAAATAAGGCTGTTTAAGATTTTCTGATGGCAGACTAAAGGCAAATCGCTTTTTATCCTCAGGATTTAAGGGAATAGTGAAAAAACAATCTTGTAAATCAATAACAATTATATTATATCCCTCTGGAACGGCTACTGGGGAAGGGAGCCCAGGCTGTAAGGCCCCCATGTCCTCCATGGTGGCATTAATAGCTCTCAAATCCTGTAAAAGTCGCCATTTACCAGATTTTTTCTTAATGACAAAAATAGGAGTGTTCCAGGGGCTATTGGAGGGCTCAATATGTCCCAATTCTAATTGTTCAAAGATTAATGCTTTAGCTGCCAATAATTTTTCCTTATGCAGAGGCCACTGTTCTACCCACACCGGATCTTGAGATTTCCATGTGATGGGGTCGGCAGCAAAAACAATGGCCTCAATTATAAATTTGGATATCCCAATCCAGCACGTAGCTTGCGAGGAGTTGGGCAAATTGGCTCAATTATTCCTGTCTGTTGTTTACCCAATCCTTTTGATGGATCATAGCCCATCTGCAACATCTGAGAGGTCACTTTATCATCAGGGCTAAAAAGTAACACTCCCATTTGAGATAGCACGTCCCTCCCCCACAGGGTAAGGGGGAGCGAAGGAACGACATAAGGTTGGAAAGTTCCACGGGTATCCTCAAATTGCCAATCTAAAATTTTTGCACTTTTGGCTATTGTGGGGGCTCTTCCTATCCCCACCAAGTTATTTTCAGTAGTATGTGTGGGCCAGGAGCTGGGCCAGTCTTTTCCTGAAATGCAAGAAACATCTGCTCCTGTGTCTAATAACCCCACAATAGACTTGCCATTAATCAGGATAGTCTTCATAGGACGTTTCTGAGTAATTTCTGTTATCCAAAAAACCATATCACTAGACCCAAATCCTTTATCCTGCCTTTCATTTTGAGTAGCTGTGCGCCCAATTGCAGTGTGGTAAGGCAAAAGCAAAAGTTGGGCTATTCTTTGTCCCTGATGTATTTGGAAAGTTTTAGTTGGGGGTGAAATCATTATCTGGATTTCTCCTGTATAATCTGAGTCAATTACTCCAGGGATGATTGTGAGACCTTGCATAGCTAAGGAACTTCTGCCTAGTATAATTCCTACTAAACCTGTTGGTAATGGGCCTTTAACTCCTGTAGGTATTTTTACAGTGGGGCTATCTGGTGTTAATATTGCTGAGGTGGTGGAACTGAGGTCCAGTCCTGCGCTGCCTGGGGTTGCTCTGATGAGTTCTGCGATGGGACGAAGGGAATGAATGGGTTCAGTGAGGCTGCCCCAATTGTTGTCGGGGCCTGAGGCTGGCCCCTCAATCCGTTTCCCGACTGCTGGTCGGGGCCCAAAAAGGCTCCATTTCTATGGAATTGTGACCTACATTCTTTTGCCCAGTGATATCCTTTTTGACAACGAGGGCAGAGAGATCTAGGGAGATTAGTAGGCACAGCCGGGGAGGGAGAATTCGGCAGAGAAGAACCGGCTGCTTTTTGGGGACAAGCTCGCATAAGGTGCCCTTCCCGTCCGCAAGAGAAGCAGGCCTTGGATAAACCAATATTCTGGCCTGGACTACTGGAATGACTCTTTGACGGGTTATTTCTATTTGTAAAAAAGGACTGTACTGCCTGCTGGTAAGAATTTCCCTTTATGGCTGCAGCTATGGCAATGCCCTGCATCATCGCTGGTCCTACATCTGCACATTGCCTGATATAATCTATTATTTCCCCAGTTTTTTTAATAGGACGTAAAATGGCCTGGCAGGTAGAATTAGCATTTTCAAATGCCAGTTGTTTTATCAATATACTAGCTGCCTCAGTGTTGGAAATTACTCTGTTGACTGCCTCTGCAAGTCTTGATATAAAGTCTTCATATGGCTCTTCTGGTTTTTGTTTAACATTTGAGAAGGAAGAGGTAGATTCTTTCCCTTCAGGCAACAAACGCCAAGCCCCAAGGGCGCAGGCGGTTACTTGATCTAAAGTGGTTTTATCTAATCCCATTTGATCTCTAAGTGTTCCAAAATCATTAGTCCCTGCCAACATATTTTTTATAATATATCTTGGGCCATATTTTTGGTTAGCATCAGCCTGTTTTTGGGCTAGATCTTCATATTCAGTTCTCCAAAGTACATATTGACCTCCAGACAGACAAGCTTTAGCGACTGTCTTCCAGTCATGGGGTGTCATCCATCTGCCCGCTAAAGCTTCCACCAATGATACAGTGTACGGGGCTTTAGGCCCATACAAAGCACAAGCCTGTTTGAGTTCTTTAATCATTTTCATTGGAATGGGTTCCCAGTGGGGGGCTGTTCTCCCACCACTTCCACCAAATATTATGGGGAAACAAGCCTCAAGGTAGGGATCAAGTTCATCATCTGGGCTAGAGAAAACTCTTCTTCGGGGAGCTTCTAGTGGAGGCCCCTCACCCTTATAGGGAGGGGGGGGCAAGGGGTGTCCTATGTCACTTTCTTCGTACTTTGGGAATTTTTTATCCGTTCTGTGTTTAGGTCTTACGGATGTTTTATCTGGGGAATCTGGCCTTAAACTCTCAGGTGCATATAATCTGATGGGGGACATTTGTCTTGAGCCTCTGGAAGCAGAAGGCTTAATTAAGGAAATTTCTCTTGAATTTGTGGAAGCAGGTGGTCTGGTTGGGGAAGTTTTTATTAAGCTCTTTGGAGCAGATAATCTAATTGGAGAAGTTTCTCTTAAACTCCTTGGAGCATCTTTATTTAATAAAGACCAGTCCTCATCAGAATGATCTTGACTTACTTCCTCTTCCAAATCTTCCTCATCTGAAAGCTGCTCTTTTTTGTCATCTCTATCTATTACCTTTTCTTGGGCAGTCATTGCAGCTATCATTTGACTCAACTGCCGATAGTTAGGTGTAGCCTCCTTTTCATCACTCTCCTCTTCGATAGATACCTTTTTCTCTGCACTTTCCTCTTTAAGATGTACCTTTTCAGATTCAGGGGCAGGGTCTAGAGCGTCCCTAATTATATTCCATAAGGAAAAGGCGTCAGTAGGCACCTTTTGTGAGCCATGTTCAGCATGGTAAGTTTTTAGTTGTTTTCCTACTCTCTCCCAGGTGTCTAAGTTAACAGTGCCTTCTTCTGGAAACCAGGGACACTGTTCTTGTACAAAGGAAAAAAATGAATGAATATTGGATTTTTTAACTTTAATTCCTCGTTTAGTTAGTAACTGCAAGATTACTCCTGTAAAAAGCTGTCTTTCTTTTGATTCACTGTTACCCATGTCAGAAAATTAAGTCTTATAGAAAAGTCTACCTCAACAAAAAGGTTTTACCTTTGGCGAGGGGGGTTTTGTTTTCAACCCTAAGATAGCAGGTTTCTTTTCAACCTCTAGAGCACCAGGTTTCTCTTAAACCCTTGAACACTTCCCACTCCTCCTCACCCTGTCTATCCTACAGGGGGGTCCGCGGCACCCTGAGTGGGGTCCTAGCCGTCCCGAACACTCAACACTGGGGGAGTACCCGAAAGTACTCCGGGGGGAGTGATTAAGTCACTCCGGGGGGGAGCAACAGAGAGTGCTCCGGGGGGAGCAACAGAGAGTGCTCCGGGGGGAGCTACAGAGAGTGCTCCGGGGGGAGCTTTTGCTCCGAGGAACCTACCTTCGAATAGCCTGTTCCGGGCGCCACTTGCCGGGGTCCAGCCCCGGTGGATCCAGGGAATTCGAAGGGTGGACGGCGTTGGCGTGGAAAGACTTGTTTATTTATTAATATAAGATTAGATTAAGAAACTGTAGTGCAGTAGGAAGATTAAGTGGAGAAAGAGGGCTGAATAGCTTGGTTTACGCGGAAGACCAATAAAATTCCAGACAAGGAATTTGCACCATCTACGTTGGGCCACCGGTGCCCGCTTGAATATCTAAGGGTGCCTCGCCTTAAGCTCCCTTTCTCGCGGATCTTAATAACCAGGGCAAATAAGTAGACCTGGCGAGCCTCCGCGCCCCAGATGGAAATTCAGCCTGAAATTAAAGTAAAGAGCAGAGGGAAGAAAAGGGAGAGAAAAAGAGAGAGAGAGAGAGACACGGGGGGAGCCAGATTCCCAAGAAACCAGGCCGAGACTAGTCCGAGAAACTGGTCTGAGAATCTGGTCCCGTCCTTTATTGTTCAGAAGGCCTTTTATACTTTTGATAAAACATGGAGATCAATGGGTAACACAAAGTTATGCAGCGTTAGCAGTCCAGACTCTTATCAAAACCAGGCTTTTCTCTCTGCATACCTAATTGTATACACAAGTCTTAGGTAATTTACATCATCTTCCAACCAAAAGGGCCAATTAACATTTTACAGCCTTTTTTCTGATAAGGGTTTGTCAACCACAAGACTTATTTGTGTTGATCTTCCCAAGGTCTGGTGCCACTCTCGGAAAGCACTAAAGAAAGTTACATTCTTAGACAGCAAGGATACAGCAACTTATAACAAGTAGAGGGAGTGCAGTGATTTATAGCAAAAGAGAAGCAATTAACTCAAAAGTCTAGTGTTGCTAACATCAAAACTACTATGTATCTTTTTCTACATCCTGCTTACATTAACATCCTTCCAGGTGCCTAAAAGATAAAGAATAAGGAGGTCTGGCAGCAATCCTTGAGTCAACAGTGAAAACCCTCTACCAATATAATTTTTAACTCTTTAGAAAAGGCTCTGTATCTTTAAGATGCTTTTAAGCTTTGTGCCTCCCGCGGTTGGGGGGCTGTAAGCAATTCACAAGCTGTAAGCTTTGTGCCTCTCGCGGTTGGGGGGCTGTAAGCAATTCACAAGCTGTAAGAGGTCTGGGGAACCTGTTAGGCAGACTAGAGAGCTATCAGAGGGGTTTAACTGAAACATCCCTTTCAAATGCAGAAGACTAAAACCCTGAATTGACTTTTTTCCAGAGAATATCAGAAAAGTGGAAAAGCAGAGCAAAAAAGCCAGCAGATTTTTGCTGGGGTACATGCTTAGGAATATCCAGAGGGGTCCCTGAAGTCTGAGCACGCCTTGCGTATGTCAGCTTCCTTCCTCATGACCTTGTCACGGGCGGGATTCCTCACACTGGCTTCCGGCAGGGTATGGTGGTGAACTTCTTGAGTTGCAGCAAGGCTGTGAAAGACCCTTTCGAAGTTCCAGAGGTAAGGTGTCATTAGTCTCCAGACGCCTCATCGGAAATAGGCCTCATCTCGCCTGGAAGGGAGAACTTCCTGGATTTTCTCGAGTTGCGGCAGGTGTTCTCGAGTTACGACGGGGACCTCAGGGACCCGCCCTGGTGGCCTCAGGAGAGGCCAGTCCCTATGCGAGTTGCTAGGGGGCCTCTCGGGATTCCTCTCCCGTCGATACCGGGGCCAAAAACCTTGTGTGGAGTCAGGGCCGGAACCGAGGATTCCTCTCAGGGGCTGACATGGATCTTTGGGTACTTCTGGAGTCTCCCCAGGGGAGTCAGGCCTCGTCTCGAGTGGGGGCATGCACGTGCACTTTCCTTCAGGGCTGTAGCAGCAATGTCACGCTACCTGTCGCGTGGATCAAATGATCTGTGGTTTTCCCTCGAGGCTTTCCCACAGGGCTGTCCCACGTGCCACCGTGGTGTGAGTCGATCCTCGGCGTGAAAGATGAGCCAGTGCAGGGCAAAGAGGTTCCTCTGGAATGGACTGAGACATCTGGGGGACTCTTGGAATGGTGGTACGACCATGGAGTTCCTCTCGCCTTTCCTGTTGAGAGTGCCTCCTCTTGAGATGCGACGGGAACGCCGGGAATTCTTTCCCGTTGAAAGCAGGGAAAGGATCCCTCATCTCGAGCTACGAGGGGGAAACGGGGCTCCTCTGGATGTGGGCGGGACCATCGTGCTTCCTCTCGTGTGGAGACGGGTATGGCGGTGAACTTCTTGAGTTGCAGCAAGGGTGTGAAAGACCCTTTCGAAGTTCCAGAGGTTAGGTGTCATTAGTCTCCAGACGCCTCATCGGAAATAGGCCTCATCTCGCCTGGAAGGGAGAACTTCCTGGATTTTCTCGAGTTGCGGCAGGTATTCTCGAGTTACGACGCGGACCTCAGGGACCCGCCCTGGTGGACTCAGGAGAGGCCAGTCCCCATGCGAGGTGCTAGGGGGCCTCTCGGGATTCCTCTCCCGTCGATACCGGGGCCAAAAACCTTGTGCGGAGTCAGGGCCAGAACCGAGGATTCCTCTCAGGGGCTGACATGGATCTTTGTGTACTTGTGGAGTCTCCCCAGGGGAGTCAGGCCTCGTCTCGAGTGGGGGCATGCATGTGCGCTTTCCTTCCAGGCTGTAGCAGCAATGTCACGCTTCCCGTCGCGTGGATCAAAGGATCTGTGGTTTTCCCTCGAGGCTTTCCCTCGAGGCTTTCCCACAGGGCTGTCCCACGTGCCACCGTGGTGTGAGTCGATCCTCGGCGTGAAAGATGAGCCAGTGCAGGGCAAAGAGTTTCCTCTGGAATGGACTGAGACATCTGGGGGACTATTGGAATGGTGGTACGACCATGGAGTTCCTCTCGCCTTTCCTGTTGAGAGTGCCTCCTCTTGAGATGCGACGGGAACGCCGGGAATTCTTTCCCGTTGAAAGCAGGGAAAGGATCCCTCATCTCGAGCTACGAGGGGGAAACGGGGCTCCTCTGGATGTGGGCGGGACAATCGTGCTTCCTCTCGAGTGGAGACGGGTATGGCAGTGAACTTCTTGAGTTGCAGCAAGGGTGTGAAAGACCCTTTCGAAGTTCCAGAGGTTAGGTGTCATTAGTCTCCAGACGCCTCATCGGAAATAGGCCTCATCTCGCCTGGAAGGGAGAACTTCCTGGATTTTCTCGAGTTGCGGCAGGTGTTCTCGAGTTACGACGGGTACCTCAGGGACCCGCCCTGGTGGCCTCAGGAGAGGCCAGTCCCCATGCGAGTTGCTAGGGGGCCTTTCTGGATTCCTCTCCCGTCGATACCGGGGCCAAAAACCTTGTGTGGAGTCAGGGCCGGATCCGAGGATTCCGCTCAGGGACTGACATGGATCTTTGGGTACTTGTGGAGTCTCCCCAGGGGAGTCAGGCCTCGTCTCGAGTGGGGGCATGCATGTGCGCTTTCCTTCCAGGATGTAGCAGCAATGTCACGCTTCCCGTCTCGTGGATCAAAGGATCTGTGGTTTTCCCTCGAGGCTTTCCCACAGGGCTGTCCCACGTGCCACCGTGGTGTGAGTCGATTCTCGGCGTGAAAGATGAGCCAGTGCAGGGCAAAGAGGTTCCTCTGGAATGGACTGAGACATCTGGGGGACTCTTGGAATGGTGGTACGACCATGGAGTACCTCTTGCCTTTCCTGTTGAGAGTGCCTCCTCTTGAGATGCAACGGGAACGCCAGGAATTCTTTCCCGTTGAAAGCAGGGAAAGGATCCCTCATCTCGAGCTACGAGGGGGAAACGGGGCTCCTCTGGATGTGGGCGGGACCATCGTGCTTCCTCTCGAGTGGAGACGGGTATGGCGGTGAACTTCTTGAGTTGCAGCAAGGGTGTGAAAGACCCTTTCGAAGTTCCAGAGGTTCGGTGTCATTAGTCTCCAGACGTCTCATCGGAAATAGGCCTCATCTCGCCTGGAAGGGAGAACTTCCTGGATTTTCTCGAGTTGCGGCAGGTGTTCTCGAGTTACGACGGGGACCTCAGGGACCCGCCCTGGTGGCCTCAGGAGAGGCCAGTCCCCATGCGAGTTGCTAGGGGGCCTCTCGGGATTCCTCTCCCGTAGATACCGGGGCCAAAAACCTTGTGTGGAGTCACGGCCGGAACCGAGGATTCCTCTCAGGGGCTGACATGGATCTTTGGGTACTTCTGGAGTCTCCCCAGGGGAGTCAGGCCTCGTCTCGAGTGGGGGCATGCACGTGCGCTTTCCTTCCAGGCTGTAGCAGCAATGTCACGCTTCCCGTCCCGTGGATCAAGGGATCATTGGTTTTCCCTCGAGGCTTTCCCTAGAGGCTTTCCCACAGGGCTGTCCCACGTGCCACCGTGGTGTGAGTCGATCCCCGGCGTGAAAGATGAGAGAGTGCAGGGCAAAGAGGTTCCTCTGGAATGGACTGAGACATCTGGGGGACTCTTGGAATGGTGTTACGACCATGGAGTTCCTCTTGCCTTTCCTGTTGAGAGTGCCTCCTCTTGAGATGCGACGGGAACCCCGGAATTCTTTCCCATTTAAAGCAGGGAAAGGATCCCTCATCTTGAGCTACGAGGTGGAAACGGGGTTCCTCTGGTTATGGGTGGGACGATCGTGTTAACTCTCGAGTGGAGACGGGTATGGCGGTGAACTACTTGAGTTGCAGCAAGGGTGTGAAAGACCCTTTCGAAGTTCCAGAGGTTAGGTGTCATTAGTCTCCAGACGCCTCATCAGAAATAGGCCTCATCTCGCCTGGAAGGGAGAACTTCCTGGATTTTCTCGAGTTGCGGCAGGTGTTCTCCAGTTACGACGGGGAACTCAGGGACCGGCCTGGTGGCCTCAGGAAAGGCCAGTCCCCATGCGAGGTGCTAGGGGGCCTCTCGGGATTCCTCTTCCGTCGATACCGGGGCCAAAAACCTTGTGTGGAGTCAGGGCCGGAACCGAGGATTCCTCTCAGGGCTGACATGGATCTTGGGGTACTTCTGGAGTCTCCCCAGGGGAGTCAGGCCTCGTCTTGAGTGGGGGCATGCACGTGCGCTTTCCTTCCAGGCTGTAGCAGCAATGTCACGCTTCCCGTCGCGTGGATCAAAGGATCTGCGGATTTCAATCGAGGCTTTCCCTTGAGACTTTCCCACAGGGCTGTCCCACGTGCCACCGTGGTGTGATTCGATCCTCGGCGTGAAAGATGAGCCAGTGCAGGGCAAAGAGGTTCCTCTGGAATGGACTGAGACATCTGGGGGACTCTTGGAATGGTGGTACGACCATGGAGTTCCTCTCGCCTTTCCTGTTAAGAGTGCCTCCTCTTGAGATGTGACGGGAACGCCGGGAATTCTTTCCTGTTGAAAGCAGAGAAAGGATCCCTCATCTCGAGCTACGAGGGGGAAACGGGGCTCCTCTGGATGTGCGCGGGACCATCATGCTTCCTCTCGAGTCGACACGGGTATGGCGGTGAACTTCTTGTGTTGCAGCAAGGGTGAGAAAGACCCTTTCGAAGTTCCAGAGGTTAGGTGTCATTAGTGTCCAGACGCCTCATCGGAAATAGGCCTCATCTCGCCTGGAAGGGAGAACTTCCTGGATTTTCTCGAGTTGCGGCAGGTGTTCTCCAGTTACGACGGGGACCTCAGGGACCGGCCTGGTGGCCTCAGGAAAGGCCAGTCCCCATGCGAGGTGCTAGGGGGCCTCTCGGGATTCCTCTCCCGTCGATACCGGGGCCAAAAACCTTGTGTGGAGTCAGGGCCGGAACCGAGGATTCCTCTCAGGGGATGACATGGATCTTTGGGTACTTCTGGAGTCTCCCCAGGGGAGTCATGCCTCGTCTCGAGTGGGGGCATGCACGTGCGCTTTCCTTCCAGGCTGTAGCAGCAATGTCACGCTTCCCGTCGTGTGGATCAAAGGATCTGTGGTTTGCCCTCTAGGCTTTCCCACAGGGCTGTCCCACGTGCCACCGTGGTGTGAGTCGATCCTCGGCGTGAAAGATGAGCCTGTGCAGGGCAAAGAGGTTGCTCTGGAATGGACTGAGACATCTGGGGGACTCTTGGAATGGTGGTACGACCATGGAGTTCCTCTCGCCTTTCCTGTTGAGAGTGCCTCCTCTTGAGATGCGACGGGAACACCGGGAATTCTTTCCCATTGAAAGCAGGGAAAGGATCCCTCATCTCGAGCTACGAGGGGGAAACGGGGCTCCTCTGGTTGTGGGTGGGACGATCGTGCTTCCTCTCGAGTGGAGACGGGTATGGCGGTGAACTTCTTGAGTTGCAGCAAGGGTGTGAAAGACCCTTTCGAAGTTCCAGAAGTTAGGTGTCATTAGTCTCCAGACGCCTCATCGGAAATAGGCCTCATCTCGCCTGGAAGGGAGAACTTCCTGGATTTTCTCGAGTTGCAGCAGGTGTTCTCGAGTTACGACGGGGACCTCAGGGACCCGCCATGGTGGCCTCAGGAAAGGCCAGTCCTCATGCGAGTTGCTAGGTTGCCTCTCGGTATTCCTCTCCCGTCGATACCTGGACCAAAAACCTTGTGTGGAGTGAGGGCCGGAACCGAGGATGACTCTCAGGGGCTGACATGGATCTTTGGGTCTTTCTGGAGTCTCCCGAGGGGAGTCAGGCCTCGTCTCGAGTGGTGGCATGCACGTGCGCTTTCCTTCCAGGCTGAAGCAGCAAAGACACTCTTCCCGTCGCGTAGATCATAGAATCTGTGGATTTCCCTCCAGGCTTTCCCTTGAGGCTTTCCCACAGGGCTCTCCCACTTGCCAACGTGGTGTGATTCGATCCTCGGCATGAAAGATGAGCCAGTGCAAGGCAAAGAGGTTGCTCTGGAATGGACTGAGACATCTGGGGGACTCTTGGAATGGTGGTACGACCATGGAGTTCCTCTCGCCTTTCCTGTTGAGAGTGCCTCCTCTTGAGATGCGATGGGAACACCGGGAATTCTTTCCCGTTGAAAGCAGGGAAAGGATCCCTCATCTCGAGCTACGAGGGGGAAACGGGGCTCTTCTGGATGTGGGCGGGTCCATCATGCTTCCTCTCGAGTCAACACGGGAATGGCGGTGAACTTCTTGAGTTGCAGCAAGGGTGTGAAAGACCCTTTCGAAGTTCCAGAGGTTAGGTGTCATTAGTGTCCAGACGCCTCATCGGAAATAGGCCTCATCTCGCCTGGAAGGGAGAACTTCCTGGATTTTCTCGAGTTGTGGCAGGTGTTCTCCAGTTACGACCGGGACCTCAGGGAACACCCTGGTGGCCTCAGGAAAGGCCAGTCCCCATGCGAGTTCCTAGGGGGCCTCTCGGGATTCCTCTCCCGTCGATACCGGGGCCAAAATCCTTGTGTGGAGTCAGGGCCGGAACCGAGGATAACTCTCAGGGGCTGACATGGGGCTTTGGGTACTTCTGGAGTCTCCCCAGGGGAGTCAGGCCTCGTCTCGAGTGGGGGCATGCACGTGCGCTTTCCTTCCAGGCTGTAGCAGCAATGTCAAGCTTCCTGTGGCGTGGATCAAAGGATCTGTGGTTTTCCCTCGAGGCTTTCCCTTGAGGCTTTCCCACAGGGCTGTCCCACGTGCCACCGTGGTATGAGTCGATCCTCGGCGTGAAAGATGAGCCAGTGCAGGGCAAAGAGGTTCCTCTGGAATGGACTGAAACATCTGGGGGACTCTTGGAATGGTGGTACGACCATGGAATTCCTCTCGCCTTTTCTGTTGAGAGTGTCTCCTCTTGAGATGCGACGTGAACGCCGGGAATTCTTTCCCGTTGAAAGCAGGGAAAGGATCCCTCATCTCGAGCTACGAGGGGGAAACGGGGCTCCTCGGGATGTGGGCGGGACCATCGTGCTTCCTCTCGAGTGGAGACGGGTATGGCGGTGAACTTTTTGAGTTGCAGCAAGGGTGTGAAAGACCCTTTCGAATTTCCAGAGGTTAGGTGTCATTAGTCTCCAGAGGCCTCATCGGAAATAGGCCTCATCTCGCCTGGAAGGGAGAACTTCCTGGATTTTCTCGAGTTGTGGCAGGTGTTCTCGAGTTACGACGGGGACCTCAGGGACCCGCCCTGGTGGCCTCAGGAGAGGCCAGTCCCCATGCGAGTTGCTACGGGGCCTCTCGGGATTCCTCTCCCGTCGATACCGGGTCCAAAATCCTTGTTTGGAGTCAGGGCCGGAACCGAGGATTACTCTCAGGGGCTGACATGGATATTTGGTACTTCTGGAGTCTCCCCAGGAGAGTCAGGCCTCGTCTCGAGTGGGGGCATGCACGTGCGCTTTCCTTTAGGGCTGTAGCAGCAATGTCCTGCTTCCCGTCGCGTGGATCAAAGGATCTGTGGTTTTCCCTCGAGGCTTTCCCTCGAGGCTTTCCCACAGGGCTGTCCCACGTGACACCGTGGTGTGAGTCGATCCTCGGCGTGATAGATGAGCCAGTGCAGGGCAAACAGGTTCCTCTGGATTGGACTGAGACATCTGGGGGACTCTTGGAATGGTGGTACGACCATGGAGTTCCTCTCGCCTTTCCTGTTGAGAGTGCCTCCTCTTGAGATGCGACAGGAACACCGGGAATTCTTTCCCATTTAAAGCAGGGAAAGGATCCCTCATCTCGAGCTACGAGGGGGAAACGGGGCTCCTCTGTTTGTGGGTGGGACGATCGTGCTTCCTCTCGAGTGGAGACGGGTATGGCGGTGAACTACTTGAGTTGCAGCAAGGGTGTGAAAGACCCTTTCGAAGTTCCAGAGGTTAGGTGTCATTAGTCTCCAGACGCCTCATCGGAAATAGGCCTCATCTCGCCTGGAAGGGAGAACTTCCTGGATTTTCTCGAGTTGCAGCAGGTGTTCTCGAGTTAAGACGGGGACCTCAGGGACCCGCCCTGGTGGCCTCAGGAGAGGCCAGTCCCCATGCGATTTGCTAGGGGGCCTCTCGGGACTCCTCTCCCGTCGATACCGGGGCCAAAAACCTTGTGTGGAGTCAGGGCCGGAACCGAGCATTCCTCTCAGGGGCTGACATGGATCTTTGGGTACTTCTGGAGTCTCCCCAGGGGAGTCAGGCCTCGTCTCGAGTGGGGGCATGCACGTGTGCTTTCCTTCCAGGCTGTAGCAGCAATGTCACGCTTCCCGTGGCGTGGATCAAAGGATCTGTGGTTTTCCCTCGAGGCTTTCCCTCGAGGCTTTCCCACAGGGCTGTCCCACGTGCCACCGTGGTGTGAGTCGATTCTCGGCGTGAAAGATGAGCCAGTGGAGGGCAAAGAGGTTCCTCTGGATTGGACTGAGACATCTGTGGGACTCTTGGAATGGTGGTACGACCATGGAGTTCCTCTCGCCTTTCCTGTTGAGAGTGCCTCCTCTTGAGATGCGACGGGAACGCCGGGAATTCTTTCCCGTTGAAAGCAGGGAAAGGATCCCTCATCTCGAGCTACGAGGGGGAAACGGGCCTCCTCTGGATGTGGGCGGGACCATCGTGCTTCCTCTCGAGTGGAGACGGGTATGGCGGTGAACTTCTTGAGTTGCAGCAAGGGTGTGAAAGAACCTTTCGAAGTTCCAGAGGTTAGGTGTCATTAGTCTCCAGACGCCTCATCGGAAATAGGCCTCATTTCGCCTGGAAAGGAGAACTTCCTGGATTTTTTCGAGTTGCGGCAGGTGTTCTCGAGTTACGTCAGGGACCTCAGGGACCCGCCCTGGTGGCCTCAGGAACGGCCAGTCCCCATGCTAGTTGCTAGGGGGCCTCTCGGGATTCCTCTCGCGTCCATACCGGGGCCAAAAACCTTGTGTGGAGTCAGGGCCGGAACCGAGGATTCCTCTCAGGGGCTGACATGGATCTTTGGGTACTTCTGGAGTCTCCCGAGGGGAGTCAGGCCTCGTCTCGAGTGGGGGCATGCACGTGCGCTTTCCTTCCAGGCTGTAGCAGCAATGTCATGCTTCCCGTCGCGTGGATCAAAGGATCTGTGGTTTTCCCTCGAGGCTTTCCCTCGAGGCTTTCCCACAGGGCTGTCCCACGTGCTACCGTGGTGTGAGTCGATCCTCGGCCTGAAAGATGAGCCAGTACAGGGCAAAGAGGTTCCTCTGGAATGGACTGAGACATCTGGGGGACTCTTGGAATGGTGGTACGACCATGGAGCTCCTCTCGCCTTTCCTGTTGAGAGTGCCTCCTCTTGAGATGCGACGGAAACGCCGGGAATTCTTTCCCGTTGAAAGCAGGGAAAGGATCCCTCATCTTGAGCTACGAGGGGCAAACTGGGCTCCTCTGGATGTGGGCGGGACCATCATGTTTCCTCTCGAGTGGAGACGGTTATGGCGGTGAACTTCTTGAGTTGCAGCAAGGGTGTGAAAGACCCTTTCGAAGTTCCAGAGGTTCCGTGTCATTAGTCTCCAGACGCCTCATCGGAAATAGGCCTCATCTCGCCTGGAAGGGAGAACTTCCTGGATTTTCTCCAGTTGCGGCAGGTGTTCTCGAGTTACGACGGGGACCTCAGGGACCCGCCCTGGTGGCCTCAGGAAAGGCCAGTCCCAATGCGAGTTGCTCGGGGGCCTCTCAGGATTCCTCTCCTGTCGATACCGGGGCCAAAAAACTTGTGTGGAGTCAGGGCCAGAACCGAGGATTCCTCTCAGGGGCTGACATGGATCTTTGGGTACTTCTGGAGTCTCCCCAGGGGAGTCAGGCCTTGTCTCGTTGGGGGCATGAACGTGCGCTTTCCTTCCAGGCTGTAGCAGCAATGTCTCGGTTCCCGTCGCGTGGATCAAAGGATCTGTGGTTTTCCCTCGAGGGTTTCCCACAGGGCTGTCCCACGTGCCACCGTGGTGTGAGTCGATTCTCGGCGTGAAAGATGAGACAGTGCAGGGCAAAGAGGTTCCTCTGGATTGGACTGAGACATCTGGGGGACTCTTGGAATGGTGGTACGACCATGGAGTTCCTCTCGCCTTTCCTGTTGAGAGTGCCTCCTCTTGAGATGCGACGGGAACGCCGGGAATTCTTTCCCGTTGAAAGCAGGGAAAGGATCCCTCATCTCGAGCTACGAGGGGGAAACGGGGCTCCTCTGGATGTGGGCGGGACCGTCGTGCTTCCTCTCGAGTGGAGACGGGTATGGCGGTGAAATTCTTGAGTTGCAGCAAGGGTGTGAAAGACCCTTTCGAAGTTCCAGAGGTTAGGTGTCATTAGTCTCCAGACGCCTCATCGGAAATAGGCCTCATTTCGCCTGGAAAGGAGAACTTCCTGGATTTTCTCGAGTTGCGGCAGGTGTTCTCGATTTACGACGGGGACCTCAGGGACCCGCCCTGGTGGCCTCAGGTACGGCCAGTCCCCATGCTAGTTGCTAGGGGGCCTCTCGGGATTCCTCTCCCGTCGATACCGGGGCCAAAATCCTTGTGTGGAGTCAGGGGGGATCCGAGGATTCCTCTCAGGGGCTGACATGGATCTTTGGGTACTTCTGGTGTCTCCCCAGGGGAGTCAGGACTCGTCTCGAGTGGGGGCATGCACGTGCGCTTTCCTTCCAGACTGTAGCAGCAATGTCACGCTTCCCGTGGCGTGGATCAAAGGATCTGTGGTTTTCCCTCGAGGCTTTCCCTCGAGGCTTTCCCACAGGGCTGTCCCACGTGCCACCGTGGTGTGAGTCGATCCTCGGCGTGAAAGATGAGCCAGTGCAGGCAAAGAGGCTCCTCTGGAATGGACTGAGACATCTGGGGGACTCTTGGAATGGTGGTACGACCATGGAGTTCCTCTCGCCTTTCCTGTTGAGAGTGCCTCCTCTTGAGATGTGACGGGAACGCCGGGAATTCTTTCCCGTTGAAAGCAGGGAAAGGATCCCTCATCTCGAGCTCCGCGGGGGAAACTGGGCTCCTCTGGATGTGGGCGGGACCATCGTGCTTCCTCTCGAGTGGAGACGGGTATGGCGGTGAACTTCTTGAGTTGCAGCAAGGGTGTGAAAGACCCTTTCGAAGTTCCAGAGTTTAGGTGTCATTAGTCTCCAGACGCCTCATCGGAAATAGGCCTCATCTTGCCTGGAAGGGAGAACTTCCTGGATTTTCTCGAGTTGCGGCAGGTGTTCTCGAGTTACACGGGGACCTCAGGGACCCGCCCTGGTGGCCTCAGGTGAGGCCAGTCCCCATGCGAGTTGCTAGGGGGCCTCTCGGGATTCCTCTCCCGTCGATACCGGGGCCAAAAACCTTGTGTGGAGTCAGGGCCGGAACCGAGGATTCCTCTCAGGGGCTGACATGGATCTTTGAGTACTTGTTGTGTCTCCCCAGGGGAGTCAGGCCTCGTCTCGAGTGGGGGCATGCACGTGCGCTTTCCTTCCAGGCTGTAGCAGCAATGTCACGCTTCCCGTCGCGTGGATCAAAGGATCTGTGGTTTTCCCTCGAGGCTTTCGCTCGAGGCTTTCCCACAGGGCTTTCCCACGTGCCACCGTGGTGTGAGTCGATCCTCGGCGTGAAAGATGAGCCTGTGCAGGGCAAAGAGGCTTCTCTGGAATGGACTGAGACATCTGGGGGACTCTTGGAATGGTGGTACGACCATGGAGTTCCTCTCGCCTTTCCTGTTGAGAGTGCCTCCTCTTGAGATGCGACGGGAACGCCGGGAATTCTTTCCCGTTGAAAGCAGGGAATGGATCCCTCATCTCGAGCTACGAGGGGGAAACGGGGCTCCTGTGGATGTGGGCGGGACCATCGTGCTTCCTCTCGAGTGGAGATGGGTATGGCGGTGAACTTCTTGAGTTGCAGCAAGGGTGTGAAAGGCCCTTTCGAAGTTCCAGAGGTTAGGTGTCATTTGTCTCCAGAGGCCTCATCGGAAATAGGCCTCATCTCGCCTGGAAGGGAGAACTTCCTGGATTTTCTCGAGTTGCGGCAGGTGTTCTCGAGTTACGACGGGGACCTCAGGGACCCGCCCTGGTGGCCTCAGGAGAGGCCAGTCCCCATGCGAGTTGCTAGGGGGCCTCTCGGGATTCCTCTCCCGTCGATACCGGGGCCAAAAACCTTGTGTGGAGTCAGGGCCGGAACCGAGGATTCCTCTCAGGGGCTGACATGGATCTTTGGGTACTTCTGGAGTCTCCCCAGGGGAGTCAGGCCTCGTCTCGAGTGGGGGCATGAACGTGCGCTTTCCTTCCAGGCTGTAGCAGCAATGTCTCGGTTCCCGTCGCGTGGATCAAAGGATCTGTGGTTTTCCCTCGAGGCTTTCCCACAGGGCTGTCCCACGTGCCACCGTGGTGTGAGTCGATTCTCGGCGTGAAAGATGAGACAGTGCAGGGCAAAGAGGTTCCTCTGGATTGGACTGAGACATCTGGGGGATTCTTGGAATGGTGGTACGACCATGGAGTTCCTCTCGCCTTTCCTGTTGAGAGTGCCTCCTCTTGAGATGCGACGGGAACGCCGGGAATTCTTTCCCGTTGAAAGCAGGGAAAGGATCCCTCATCTCGAGCTACGAGGGGGAAACGGGGCTCCTCTGGATGTGGGCGGGACCATCGTGCTTCCTCTCGATTGGAGACGGGTAACGCGGTGAAATTCTTGAGTTGCAGCAAGGGTGTGAAAGACCCTTTCGAAGTTCCAGAGGTTAGGTGTCATTAGTCTCCAGAGGCCTCATCGAAAATATGCCTCATTTCGCCTGGAAATGAGAACTTCCTGGATTTTCTCGAGTTGCGGCAGGTGTTCTCGATTTACGACGGGGACCTCAGGGACACGCCCTGGTGGCCTCAGGAGAGGCCAGTCCCCATGCGAGTTGCTAGGGGGCCTCTCGGGATTCCTCTCCCGTCGATACCGGGGCCAAAAACCTTGTGTGGAGTCAGGGCCGGAACCGAGGATTCCTCTCAGGGGCTGACATGGATCTTTGGGTACTTGTGGAGTCTCCCCAGGGGAGTCAGGCCTCGTCTCGAGTGGGGGCATGCACGTGCGCTTTCCTTCCAGGCTGTAGCAGCAATGTCACGCTTCCCGTCGCGTGGATCAAAGGATCTGTGGTTTTCCCTCGAGGCTTTCCCTCGAGGCTTTCCCACAGGGCTGTCCCACGTGCCACCGTGGTGTGAGTCGATCCTCGGCGTGAAAGATGAGCCAGTGCAGGGCAAAGAGGTTCCTCTGGAATGGACTGAGACATCTGGGGGACTCTTGGAATGGTGGTACGACCATGGAGTTCCTCTCGCCTTTCCTGTTGAGAGTGCCTCCTCTTGAGATGCGACGGGAACGCCGGGAATTCTTTCCCGTTGAAAGCAGGGAAAGGATCCCTCATCTCGAGCTACGAGGGGGAAACGGGGCTCCTCTGGATGTGGGCGGGACCATCGTGCTTCCTCTCGAGTGGAGACGGGTACGGCGGTGAACTTCTTGAGTTGCAGCAAGGGTGTGAAAGACCCTTTCGAAGTTCCAGAGGTTAGGTGTTTTGTCTCCAAAGGCCTCATCGGAAATAGGCCTCATCTCGCCTGGAAGGGAGAACTTCCTGGATTTTCTCGAGTTGCGGCAGGTGTTCTCGAGTTACGACGGGACCTCAGGGACCCGCCCTGTTGGCCTCAGGAGAGGCCAGTCCCCATGCGAGTTGCTAGGGGGCCTTTCGGGATTCCTCTCCCGTCGATACCGGGGCCAAAAACCTTGTGTGGAGTCAGGGCCGGAACCGAGGATTCCTCTCAGGGGCTGACATGGATCTTTGGGTACTTCTCAGTCTCCCCAGGGGAGTCAGGCCTCGTCTCGAGTGGGGGCATGCACGTGCGCTTTCCTTCCAGGCTGTAGCAGCAATGTCACGCTTCCCGTCGCGTGGATCAAAGGATCTGTGGTTTTCCCTCGAGGCTTTCCCTCGAGGCTTTCCCACAGGGCTGTCCCACGTGCCACCGTGGTGTGAGTCGATCCTCGGCGTGAAAGATGAGCCAGTGCAGGGCAAAGAGGCTCCTCTGGAATGGACTGAGACATCTGGGGGACTCTTGGAATGGTGGTACGACCATGGAGTTCCTCTCGACTTTCCTGTTGAGAGTGCCTCCTCTTGAGATGCGACGGGAACGCCGGGAATTCTTTCCCGTTGAAAGCAGGGAATGGATCCCTCATCTCGAGCTCCAAGGGGGAAACGGGTCTCCTCTGGATGTGGGCGGGACCATCGTGCTTCCTCTCGAGTGGAGACGGGTATGGCGGTGAACTTCTTGAGTTGCAGCAAGGGTGTGAAAGACCCTTTCGAAGTTCCAGAGTTTAGGTGTCATTAGTCTCCAGACGCCTCATCGGAAATAGGCCTCATCTCGCCTGGAAGGGAGAACTTCCTGGATTTTCTCGAGTTGCGGCAGGTGTTCTCGAGTTACGACGGGGACCTCAGGGACCCGCCCTGGTGGCCTCAGGAGAGGCCAGTCCCCATGCGAGTTGCTAGGGGGCCTCTCGGGATTCCTCTCCCGTCGATACCGGGGCCAAAAACCTTGTGTGGAGTCAGGGCCGGAACCGAGGATTCCTCTCAGGGGCTGACATGGATCTTTGGGTACTTCTGGAGTCTCCCCAGGGGAGTCAGGCCTCGTCTCGAGTGGGGGCATGCACGTGCGCTTTCCTTCCAGGCTGTAGCAGCAATGTCACGCTTCCCGTCGCGTGGATCAAAGGATCTGTGGTTTTCCCTCGAGGCTTTCCCTCGAGGCTTTCCCACAGGGCTGTCCCACGTGCCACCGTGGTGTGAGTCGATCCTCGGCGTGAAAGATGAGCCAGTGCAGGGCAAAGAGGCTCCTCTGGAATGGACTGAGACATCTGGGGGACTCTTGGAATGGTGGTACGACCATGGAGTTCCTCTCGCCTTTCCTGTTGAGAGTGCCTCCTCTTGAGATGCGACGGGAAAGCCGGGAATTCTTTCCCGTTGAAAGCAGGGAATGGATCCCTCATCTCGAGCTCCGTGGGGGAAACGGGTCTCCTCTGGATGTGGGCGGGACCATCGTGCTTCCTCTCGAGTGGAGACGGGTATGGCGGTGAACTTCTTGAGTTGCAGCAAGGGTGTGAAAGACCCTTTCGAAGTTCCAGAGTTTAGGTGTCATTAGTCTCCAGACGCCTCATCGGAAATAGGCCTCATCTCGCCTGGAAGGGAGAACTTCCTGGATTTTCTCGAGTTGCGGCAGGTGTTCTCGAGTTACGACGGGGACCTCAGGGACCCGCCCTGGTGGCCTCAGGAGAGGCCAGTCCCCATGCGAGTTGCTAGGGGGCCTCTCGGGATTCCTCTCCCGTCGATACCGGGGCCAAAAACCTTGTGTGGAGTCAGGGCCGGAACCGAGGATTCCTCTCAGGGGCTGACATGGATCTTTGGGTACTTGTGGAGTCTCCCCAGGGGAGTCAGGCCTCGTCTCGAGTGGGGGCATGCACGTGCGCTTTCCTTCCAGGCTGTAGCAGCAATGTCACGCTTCCCGTGGCGTGGATCAAAGGATCTGTGGTTTTCCCTCGAGGCTTTCCCTCGAGGCTTTCCCACAGGGCTGTCCCACGTGCCACCGTGGTGTGAGTCGATACTCGGCGTGAAAGATGAGCCAGTGCAGGGCAAAGAGGCTCCTCTGGAATGGACTGAGACATCTGGGGGACTCTTGGAATGGTGGTACGACCATGGAGTTCCTCTCGCCTTTCCTGTTGAGAGTGCCTCCTCTTGAGATGCGACGGGAACGCCGGGAATTCTTTCCCGTTGAAAGCAGGGAATGGATCCCTCATCTCGAGCTCTGAGGGGGAAACGGGTCTCCTCTGGATGTGGGCGGGACCATCGTGCTTCCTCTCGAGTGGAGACGGGTATGGCGGTGAACTTCTTGAGTTGCAGCAAGGGTGTGAAAGACCCTTTCGAAGTTCCAGAGTTTAGGTGTCATTAGTCTCCAGACGCCTCATCGGAAATAGGCCTCATCTCGCCTGGAAGGGAGAACTTCCTGGATTTTCTCGAGTTGCGGCAGGTGTTCTCGAGTTACGACGGGGACCTCAGGGACCCGCCCTGGTGGCCTCAGGAGAGGCCAGTCCCCATGCGAGTTGCTAGGGGGCCTCTCGGGATTCCTCTCCCGTCGATACCAGGGCCAAAAACCTTGTGTGGAGTCAGGGCCGGAACCGAGGATTCCTCTCAGGGGCTGACATGGATCTTTGGGTACTTGTGGAGTCTCCCCAGGGGAGTCAGGAATCGTCTCGAGTGGGGGCATGCACGTGCGCTTTCCTTCCAGGCTGTAGCAGCAATGTCACGCTTCCCGTCGCGTGGATCAAAGGATCTGTGGTTTTCCCTCGAGGCTTTCCCTCGAGGCTTTCCCACAGGGCTGTCCCACGTGCCACCGTGGTGTGAGTCGATCCTCGGCGTGAAAGATGAGCCAGTGCAGGGCAAAGAGGCTCCTCTGGAATGGACTGAGACATCTGGGGGACTCTTGGAATGGTGGTACGACCATGGAGTTCCTCTCGCCTTTCCTGTTGAGAGTGCCTCCTCTTGAGATGCGACGGGAACGCCGGGAATTCTTTCCCGTTGAAAGCAGGGAAAGGATCCCTCATCTCGAGCTACGAGGGGGAAACGGGGCTCCTCTGGATGTGGGCGGGACCATCGTGCTTCCTCTCGAGTGGAGACGGGTACGGCGGTGAACTTCTTGAGTTGCAGCAAGGGTGTGAAAGACCCTTTCGAAGTTCCAGAGGTTAGGTGTCATTTGTCTCCAGAGGCCTCATCGGAAATAGGCCTCATCTCGCCTGGAAGGGAGAACTTCCTGGATTTTCTCGAGTTGCCGCAGGTGTTCTCGAGTTACGACGGGGACCTCAGGGACCCGCCCTGGTGGCCTCAGGAGAGGCCAGTCCCCATGCGAGTTGCTAGGGGGCCTCTCGGGATTCCTCTCCCGTCGATACCGGGGCCAAAAACCTTGTGTGGAGTCAGAGCCGGAACCGAGGATTCTTCTCAGGGGCTGACATGGATCTTTGGGTACTTGTGGAGTCTCCCCAGGGGAGTCAGGCCTCGTCTCGAGTGGGGGCATGCACGTGCGCTTTCCTTCCAGGCTGTAGCAGCAATGTCACGCTTCCCGTCGCGTGGATCAAAGGATCTGTGGTTTTCCCTCGAGGCTTTCCCTCGAGGCTTTCCCACAGGGCTGTCCCACGTGCCACCGTGGTGTGAGTCGATCCTCGGCGTGAAAGATGAGCCAGTGCATGGCAAAGAGGTTCCTCTGGAATGGACTGAGACATCTGGGGGACTCTTGGAATGGTGGTACGACCATGGAGTTACTCTCGCCTTTCCTGTTGAGAGTGCCTCCTCTTGAGATGCGACGGGAACGCCGGGAATTCTTTCCCGTTGAAAGCAGGGAAAGGATCCCTCATCTCGAGCTACGAGGGGGAAACGGGGCTCCTCTGGATGTGGGCGGGACCATCGTGCTTCCTCTCGAGTGGAGACGGGTATGGCGGTGAACTTCTTGAGTTGCAGCAAGGGTGTGAAAGACCCTTTCGAAGTTCCAGAGGTTAGGTGTCATTAGTCTCCAGAGGCCTCATCGGAAATAGGCCTCATCTCGCCTGGAAGGGAGAACTTCCTGGATTTTCTCGAGTTGCGGCAGGTGTTCTCGAGTTACGACGGGGACCTCAGGGACCCGCCCTGGTGGCCTCAGGAGAGGCCAGTCCCTAGGCGAGTTGCTAGGGGGCCTCTCGGGATTCCTCTCCCGTCGATACCGGGGCCAAAAACCTTGTGTGGAGTCAGGGCCGGAACCGAGGATTCCTCTCAGGGGCTGACATGGATCTTTGGGTACTTCTGGAGTCTCCCCAGGGGAGTCAGGCCTCGTCTCGAGTGGGGGCATGCACGTGCGCTTTCCTTCCTGGCTGTAGAAGCAATGTCACGCTTCCCGTCGCGTGGATCAAAGGATCTGTGGTTTTCCCTCGAGGCTTTCCCTCGAGGCTTTCCCACAGGGCTGTCCCACGTGACACCGTGGTGTGAGTCGATTCTCGGCGTGAAAAATGAGCCAGTGCAGGGCAAAGAGGTTCCTCTGGAATGGACTGAGACATCTGGGGGACTCTTGGAATGGTGGTACGACCATGGAGTTCCTCTCGCCTTTCCTGTTGAGAGTGCCTCCTCTTGAGATGCGACGGGAACGCCGGGAATTCTTTCCCGTTGAAAGCAGGGAAAGGATCCCTCATCTCGAGCTACGAGGGGGAAACGGGGCTCCTCTGGATGTGGGCGGGACCATCGTGCTTCCTCTCGAGTGGAGACGGGTATGGCGGTGAACTTCTTGAGTTGCAGCAAGGGTGTGAAAGACCCTTTCGAAGTTCCAGAGGTTAGGTGTCATTAGTCTCCAGACGCCTCATCGGAAATAGGCCTCATCTCGCCTGGAAGGGAGAACTTCCTGGATTTTCTCGAGTTGCGGCAGGTGTTCTCGAGTTACGACGGGGACCTCAGGGACCCGCCCTGGTGGCCTCAGGAGAGGCCAGTCCCCATGCGAGTTGTTAGGGGGCCTCTCGGGATTCCTCTCCCGTCGATACCGGGGCCAAAAACCTTGTGTGGAGTCAGGGCCGGAACCGAGGATTCCTCTCAGGGGCTGACATGGATCTTTGGGTACTTCTGGAGTCTCCCCAGGGGAGTCAGGCCTCGTCTCGAGTGGGGGCATGCGCGTGCGCTTTCCTTCCAGGCTTTAGCAGCAATGTCACGCTTCCCATCGCTTGGATCAAATGATCTGTGGTTTTCCCTCGAGGCTTTCCCTCGAGGCTTTCCCACAGGGCTGTCCCACGTGCCACCGTGGTGTGAGTCGATCCTCGGCGTGAAAGATGAGCCAGTGCATGGCAAAGAGGTTCCTCTGGAATGGACTGAGACATCTGGGGGACTCTTGGAATGGTGGTACGACCATGGAGTTCCTCTCGCCTTTCCTGTTGAGAGTGCCTCCTCTTGAGATGCGACGGGAACGCCGGGAATTCTTTCCCGTTGAAAGCAGGGAAAGGATCCCTCATCTCGAGCTACGAGGGGGAAACGGGGCTCCTCTGGATGTGGGCGGGACCATCGTGCTTCCTCTCTAGTGGAGACGGGTATGGCGGTGAACTTCTTGAGTTGCAGCAAGGGTGTGAAAGACCCTTTCGAAGTTCCAGAGGTTAGGTGTCATTAGTCTCCAGAGGCCTCATCGGAAATAGGCCTCATCTCGCCTGGAAGGGAGAACTTCCTGGATTTTCTCGAGTTGCGGCAGGTGTTCTCGAGTTACGACGGGGACCTCAGGGACCCGCCCTGGTGGCCTCAGGAGAGGCCAGTCCCTAGGCGAGTTGCTAGGGGGCCTCTCGGGATTCCACTCCCGTTGATTCCGGGGCCAAAAACATTGTGTGGAGTCAGGGCCGGAACCGAGGATTCCTCTCAGGGGCTGACATGGATCTTTGGGTACTTATGGAGTCTCCCCAGGGGAGTCAGGCCTCGTCTCGAGTGGGGGCATGCACGTGCGCTTTCCTTCCAGGCTGTAGCAGCAATGTCACGCTTCCCGTCGCGTGGATCAAAGGATCTGTGGTTTTCCCTCGAGGCTTTCCCTCGAGCCTTTCCCACAGGGCTGTCCCACGTGCCACCGTGGTGTGAGTCGATCCTCGGCGTGAAAGATGAGCCAGTGCAGGGCAAAGAGGTTCCTCTGGAATGGACTGAGACATCTGGGGGACTCTTGGAATGGTGGTACGACCATGGAGTTCCTCTCGCCTTTCCTGTTGAGAGTGCCTCCTCTTGAGATGCGACGGGAACGCCGGGAATTCTTTCCCGTTGAAAGCAGGGAAAGGATCCCTCATCTCGAGCTACGAGGGGGAAACGGGGCTCCTCTGGATGTGGGCGGGACCATCGTGCTTCCTCTCCAGTGGAGATGGGTATGGTGGTGAATTTCTTCAGTTGCAGCAAGGCTGTGAAAGACCCTTTCGAAGTTCCAGAGGTAAGGTGTCATTAGTCTCCAGACGCCTCATCGGAAATAGGCCTCATCTCGCCTGGAAGGGAGAACTTCCTGGATTTTCTCGAGTTGCGGCAGGTGTTCTCGAGTTACGACGGGGACCTCAGGGACCCGCCCTGGTGGCATCAGGAGAGGCCAGTCCCTATGCGAGTTGCTAGGGGGCCTCTCGGGATTCCTCTCCCGTCGATACCGGGGCCAAAAACCTTGTGAGGAGTCAGGGCCGGAACCGAGGATTCCTCTCAGGGGCTGACATGGATCTTTGGGTACTTCTGGAGTCTCCCCAGGGGAGTCAGGGCTCGTCTCGAGTGGGGGCATGCACGTGCACTTTCCTTCCAGGCTGTAGCAGCAATGTCACGCTTCCCGTCGCGTGGATCAAATGATGTGTGGTTTTCCCTCGAGGCTTTCCCACAGGGCTGTCCCACGTGCCACCGTGGTGTGAGTCGATCCTCGGCGTGAAAGATGAGCCAGTGCAGGGCAAAGAGGTTCCTCTGGAATGGAGTGAGACATCTGGGGGACTCTTGGAATGGTGGTACGACCATGGAGTTCCTCTCGCCTTTCCTGTTGAGAGTGCCTCCTCTTGAGATGCGACGGGAACGCCGGGAATTTTTTCCCGTTGAAAGCAGGGAAAGGATCCCTCATCTCGAGCTACGAGGGGGAAACGGGGCTCCTCTGGATGTGGGCGGGACCATCGTGCTTTCTCTCGAGTGGAGACGGGTATGGCGGTGAACTTCTTGAGTTGCAGCAAGGGTGTGAAAGACCCTTTCGAAGTTCCAGAGGTTAGGTGTCATTAGTCTCCAGACGCCTCATCGGAAATAGGCCTCATCTCGCCTGGAAGGGAGAACTTCCTTGATTTTCTCGAGATGCGGCAGGTGTTCTCGAGTTACGACGGGGACCTCAGGGACCCGCCCTGTTGGCCTCAGGAGAGGCCAGTCCCTATGCGTGTTGCTAGGGGGCCCCTCGGGGTTCCTCTCCCGTCGATACCGGGGCCAAAAACCTTGTGTGGAGTCAGGGCCGGAACCGAGGATTCCTCTCAGGGACTGATATGGATCTTTGGGTACTTCTGGAGTCTCGCCAGGGGAGACAGGCCTCGTCTCGTGTGGGGGCATGCACGTGCCCTTTCCTTAAAGGCTGTAGCAGCAATGTCACGCTTCCCGTCGCGTGGATCAAATGATCTGTGGTTTTCCCTCGAGGCTTTCCCTCGAGGCTTTCCCACAGGGCTGTCCCACGTGCCACCGTGGTGTGAGTCGATCCTCGGCGTGAAAGATGAGCCAGTGCATGGCAAAGAGGTTCCTCTGGAATGGACTGAGACATCTGGGGGACTCTTGGAATGGTGGTACGACCATGGAGTTCCTCTCGCCTTTCCTGTTGAGAGTGCCTCCTCTTGAGATGCGACGGGAACGCCGGGAATTCTTTCCCGTTGAAAGCAGGGAAAGGATCCCTCATCTCGAGCTACGAGGGGGAAACGGGGCTCCTCTGGATGTGGGCGGGACCATCGTGCTTCCTCTCTAGTGGAGACGGGTATGGCGGTGAACTTCTTGAGTTGCAGCAAGGGTGTGAAAGACCCTTTCAAAGTTCCATAGGTTAGGTGTCATTAGTCTCCAGACGCCTCATCGGAAATAGGCCTCATCTCGCCTGGAAGGGAGAACTTCCTGTATTTTCTCGAGTTGCGGCAGGTGTTCTCGAGTTACGACGGGGACCTCTGGGACCGGCCCTGGTGGCCTCAGGAGAGGCCCGTCCCCATGCGAGTTGCTAGGGGGCCTCTCGGGATTCCTCTCCCGTCGATACCGGGGCCAAAAAGCTTGTGTGGAGTCAGGGCCGGAACCGAGGATTCCTCTCAGGGGCTGACATGGATCTTTGGGTACTTCTGGAGTCTCCCCAGGGGAGTCAGGCCTCGTCTCGAGTGGGGGCATGCACGTGCGCTTTCCTTCCAGGCTGTAGCAGCAATGTCACGCTTCCCGTCGCGTGGATCAAAGGATCTGTGGTTTTCCCTCGAGGCTTTCCCTCGAGGCTTTCCCACAGGGCTGTCCCACGTGCCACCGTGGTGTGAGTCGATCCTCGGCGTGAAAGATGAGCCAGTGCAGGGCAAAGAGGTTCCTCTGGAATGGACTGAGACATCTGGGGGACTCTTGGAATGGTGGTACGACCATGGAGTTCCTCTCGCCTTTCCTGTTGAGAGTGCCTCCTCTTGAGATGCGACGGGAACGCCGGGAATTCTTTCCCGTTGAAAGCAGGGAAAGGATCCCTCATCTCGAGCTACGAGGGGGAAACGGGGCTCCTCTGGATGTGGGCGGGACCATCGTGCTTCCTCTCGAGTGGAGACGGGTATGGCGGTGAACTTCTTGAGTTGCAGCAAGGGTGTGAAAGACCCTTTCGAAGTTCCAGAGGTTAGGTGTCATTAGTCTCCAGACGCCTCATCGGAAATAGGCCTCATCTCGCCCGGAAGGGAGAACTTCCTGGATTTTCTCGAGTTGCGGCAGGTGTTCTCTAGTTACGACGGGGACCTCAGGGACCCGCCCTGGTGGCCTCAGGAGAGGCCAGTCCCCATGCGAGTTGCTAGGGGGCCTCTCGGGATTCCTCTCCCGTCGATACTGGGGCCAAAAAGCTTGTGTGGAGTCAGGGCCGAAACCGAGGATTCCTCTCAGGGGCTGACATGGATCTTTGGGTACTTCTGGAGTCTCCCCAGGGAAGTCAGGCCTCGTCTCGAGTGGGGGCATGCACGTGCGCTTTCCTTCCAGGCTGTAGCAGCAATGTCACGCTTCCCGTCGCGTGGATCAAAGGATCTGTGGTTTTCCCTCGAGGCTTTCCCTCGAGGCTTTCCCACAGGGCTGTCCCACGTGCCACCGTGTTGTGAGTCGATCCTCGGCGTGAAAGATGAGCCAGTGCAGGGCAAAGAGGTTCCTCTGGAATGGACTGAGACATCTGGGGGACTCTTGGAATGGTGGTACGACCATGGAGTTCCTCTCGCCTTTCCTGTTGAGAGTGCCTCCTCTTGAGATGCGACGGGAACGCCGGGAATTCTTTCCCGTTGAAAGCAGGGAAAGGATCCCTCATCTCGAGCTAGGAGGGGGAAACGGGGCTCCTCTGGATGTGGGCGGGACCATCGTGCTTCCTCTCGAGTGGAGACGGGTATGGCGGTGAACTTCTTGAGTTGCAGCAAGGGTGTGAAAGACCCTTTCGAAGTTTCAGAGGTTTGGTGTCATTAGTCTCCAGAGGCCTCATCGGAAATAGGCCTCATCTCGCCTGGAAGGGAGAACTTCCTGGATTTTCTCGAGTTGCCGCAGGTGTTCTCGAGTTACGACGGGGACCTCAGGGACCGGCCCTGGTGGCCTCAGGAGAGGCCAGTCCCCATGCGAGTTGCTAGGGGGCCTCTCGGGATTCCTCTCCCGTCGATACCGGGGCCAAAAAGCTTGTGTGGAGTCAGGGCCGGAACCGAGGATTCCTCTCAGGGGCTGACATGGATCTTTGGGTACTTCTGGAGTCTCCCCAGGGGAGTCAGGCCTCGTCTCGAGTGGGGGCATGCACGTGCGCTTTCCTTCCAGGCTGTAGCAGCAATGTCACGCTTCCCGTCGCGTGGATCAAAGGATCTGTGGTTTTCCCTCGAGGCTTTCCCTCGAGGCTTTCCCACAGGGCTGTCCCACGTGCCACCGTGTTGTGAGTCGATCCTCGGCGTGAAAGATGAGCCAGTGCAGGGCAAAGAGGTTCTTCTGGAATGGACTGAGACATCTGGGGGACTCTTGGAATGGTGGTACGACCATGGAGTTCCTCTCGCCTTTCCTGTTGAGAGTGCCTCCTCTTGAGATGCGACGGGAACGCCGGGAAATCTTTCCCGTTGAAAGCAGGGAAAGGATCCCTCATCTCGAGCTAGGAGGGGGAAACGGGGCTCCTCTGGATGTGGGCGGGACCATCGTGCTTCCTCTCGAGTGGACACGGGTATGGCGGTGAACTTCTTGAGTTGCAGCAAGGGTGTGAAAGACCCTTTCGAAGTTCCAGAGGTTTGGTGTCATTAGTCTCCAGAGGCCTCATCGGAAATAGGCCTCATCTCGCCTGGAAGGGAGAACTTCCTGGATTTTCTCGAGTTGCGGCAGGTGTTCTGGAGTTACGACGGGGACCTCAGGGACCGGCCCTGGTGGCCTCAGGAGAGGCCAGTCCCCATGCGAGTTGCTAGGGGGCCTCTCGGGATTCCTCTCCCGTCGATACCGGGGCCAAAAAGCTTGTGTGGAGTCAGGGCCGGAACCGAGGATTCCTCTCAGGGGCTGACATGGATCTTTGGGTACTTCTGGAGTCTCCCCAGGGGAGTCAGGCCTCGTCTCGAGTGGGGGCATGCACGTGCGCTTTCCTTCCAGGCTGTAGCAGCAATGTCACGCTTCCCGTCGCGTGGATCAAAGGATCTGTGGTTTTCCCTCGAGGCTTTCCCTCGAGGCTTTCCCACAGGGCTGTCCCACGTGCCACCGTGGTGTGAGTCGATCCTCGGCGTGAAAGATGAGCCAGTGCAGGGCAAAGAGTTTCCTCTGGAATGGACTGAGACATCTGGGGGACTCTTGGAATGGTGGTACGACCATGGAGTTCCTCTCGCCTTTCCTGTTGAGAGTGCCTCCTCTTGAGATGCGACGGGAACGCCGGGAATTCTTTCCCGTTGAAAGCAGGGAAAGGATCCCTCATCTCGAGCTCCGAGGGGGAAACTGGGCTCCTCTGGATGTGGGCGGGACCATCGTGATTCCTCTCGAGTGGAGACGGGTATGGCGGTGAACTTCTTGAGTTGCAGCAAGGGTGTGAAAGACCCTTTCGAAGTTCCAGAGGTTTGGTGTCATTAGTCTCCAGAGGCCTCATCGGAAATAGGCCTCATCTCGCCTGGAAGGGAGAACTTCCTGGATTTTCTCGAGTTGCGGCAGGTGTTCTCGAGTTACGACGGGGACCTCAGGGACCCGCCCTGGTGGCCTCAGGAGAGGCCAGTCCCCATGCGAGTTGCTAGTGGGTCTCTCGGGATTCCTCTCCCGTCGATACCGGGGCCAAAAAGCTTGTGTGGAGTCAGGGCCGGAACCGAGGATTCCTCTCAGGGGCTGACATGGATCTTTGGGTACTTCTGGAGTCTCCCCAGGGGAGTCAGGCCTCGTCTCGAGTGGGGGCATGCACGTGCGCTTTCCTTCCAGGCTGTAGCAGCAATGTCACGCTTCCCGTCGCGTGGATCAAAGGATCTGTGGTTTTCCCTCGAGGCTTTCCCTCGAGGCTTTCCCACAGGGCTGTCCCACGTGCCACCGTGTTGTGAGTCGATCCTCGGCGTGAAAGATGAGCCAGTGCAGGGCAAAGAGTTTCCTCTGGAATGGACTGAGACATCTGGGGGACTCTTGGAATGGTGGTACGACCATGGAGTTCCTCTCGCCTTTCCTGTTGAGAGTGCCTCCTCTTGAGATGCGACGGGAACGCCGGGAATTCTTTCCCTTTGAAACCAGGGAAAGGATCCCTCATCTCGAGCTCCGAGGGGGAAACGGGGCTCCTCTGGATGTGGGCGGGACCATCGTGCTTCCTCTCGAGTGGAGACGGGTATGGCGGTGAACTTCTTGAGTTGCAGCAAGGGTGTGAAAGACCCTTTCGAAGTTTCAGAGGTTTGGTGTCATTAGTCTCCAGAGGCCTCATCGGAAATAGGCCTCATCTCGCCTGGAAGGGAGAACTTCCTGGATTTTCTCGAGTTGCGGCAGGAGTTCTCGAGTTACGACGGGGACCTCAGGGACCGGCCCTGGTGGCCTCAGGAGAGGCCAGTCCCCATGCGAGTTGCTAGGGGGCCTCTCGGGATTCCTCTCCCGTCGATACCGGGGCCAAAAAGCTTGTGTGGAGTCAGGGCCGGAACCGAGGATTCCTCTCAGGGGCTGACATGGAACTTTGGGTACTTCTGGAGTCTCCCCAGGGGAGTCAGGCCTCGTCTCGAGTGGGGGCATGCACGTGCGCTTTCCTTCCAGGCTGTAGCAGCAATGTCACGCTTCCCGTCGCGTGGATCAAAGGATCTGTGGTTTTCCCTCGAGGCTTTCCCTCGAGGCTTTCCCACAGGGCTGTCCCACGTGCCACCGTGTTGTGAGTCGATCCTCGGCGTGAAAGATGAGCCAGTGCAGGGCAAAGAGGTTCTTCTGGAATGGACTGAGACATCTGGGGGACTCTTTGAATGGTGGTACGACCATGGAGTTCCTCTCGCCTTTCCTGTTGAGAGTGCCTCCTCTTGAGATGCGACGGGAACGCCGGGAATTCTTTCCCGTTGAAAGCAGGGAAAGGATCCCTCATCTCGAGCTAGGAGGGGGAAACGGGGCTCCTCTGGATGTGGGCGGGACCATCGTGCTTCCTCTCGAGTGGACACGGGTATGGCGGTGAACTTCTTGAGTTGCAGCAAGGGTGTGAAAGACCCTTTCGAAGTTCCAGAGGTTTGGTGTCATTAGTCTCCAGAGGCCTCATCGGAAATAGGCCTCATCTCGCCTGGAAGGGAGAACTTCCTGGATTTTCTCGAGTTGCGGCAGGTGTTCTGGAGTTACGACTTGGACCTCAGGGACCGGCCCTGGTGGCCTCAGGAGAGGCCAGTCCCCATGCGAGTTGCTAGGGGGCCTCTCGGGATTCCTCTCCCGTCGATACCGGGGCCAAAAACCTTGTGTGGAGTCAGGGCCGGAACCGAGGATTCCTCTCAGGGGCTGACATGGATCTTTGGGTACTTCTGGAGTCTCCCCAGGGGAGTCAGGCCTCGTCTCGAGTGGGTGCATGCACGTGCGCTTTCCTTCCAGGCTGTAGCAGCAATGTCACGCTTTCCGTCGCGTGGATCAAAGGATCTGTGGTTTTCCCTCGAGGCTTTCCCTCGAGGCTTTCCCACAGGGCTGTCCCACGTGCCACCGTGGTGTGAGTCGATCCTCGGCGTGAAAGATGAGCCAGTGCAGGGCAAAGAGTTTCCTCTGGAATGGACTGAGACATCTGGGGGACTCTTGGAATGGTGGTACGACCATGGAGTTCCTCTCGCCTTTCCTGTTGAGAGTGCCTCCTCTTGAGATGCGACGGGAACGCCGGGAATTCTTTCCCGTTGAAAGCAGGGAAAGGATCCCTCATCTCGAGCTCCGAGGGGGAAACTGGGCTCCTCTGGATGTGGGCGGGACCATCGTGCTTCCTCTCGAGTGGAGACGGGTATGGCGGTGAACTTCTTGAGTTGCAGCAAGGGTGTGAAAGACCCTTTCGAAGTTCCAGAGGTTTGGTGTCATTAGTCTCCAAAGGCCTCATCGGAAATAGGCCTCATCTCGCCTGGAAGGGAGAACCTCCTGGATTTTCTCGAGTTGCGGCAGGTGTTCTCGAGTTACGACGGGGACCTCAGGGACCGGCCCTGGTGGCCTCAGGAGAGGCCAGTCCCCATGCGAGTTGCTAGGGGGCCTCTCGGGATTCCTCTCCCGTCGATACCGGGGCCAAAAAGCTTGTGTGGAGTCAGGGCCGGAACCGAGGATTCCTCTCAGGGGCTGACATGGATCTTTGGGTACTTCTGGAGTCTCCCCAGGGGAGTCAGGCCTCGTCTCGAGTGGGGGCATGCACGTGCGCTTTCCTTCCAGGCTGTAGCAGCAATGTCACGCTTCCCGTCGCGTGGATCAAAGGATCTGTGGTTTTCCCTCGAGGCTTTCCCTCGAGGCTTTCCCACAGGGCTGTCCCACGTGCCACCGTGTTGTGAGTCGATCCTCGGCGTGAAAGATGAGCCAGTGCAGGGCAAAGAGGTTCTTCTGGAATGGACTGATACATCTGGGGGACTCTTGGAATGGTGGTACGACCATGGAGTTCCTCTCGCCTTTCCTGTTGAGAGTGCCTCCTCTTGAGATGCGACGGGAACGCCGGGAATTCTTTCCCGTTGAAAGCAGGGAAAGGATCCCTCATCTCGAGCTAGGAGGGGGAAACGGGGCTCCTCTGGATGTGGGCGGGACCATCGTGCTTCCTCTCGAGTGGACACGGGTATGGCGGTGAACTTCTTGAGTTGCAGCAAGGGTGTGAAAGACCCTTTCGAAGTTCCAGAGGTTTGGTGTCATTAGTCTCCAGAGGCCTCATCGGAAATAGGCCTCATCTCGCCTGGAAGGGAGAACTTCCTGGATTTTCTCGAGTTGCGGCAGGTGTTCTGGAGTTACGACGGGGACCTCAGGGACCGGCCCTGGTGGCCTCAGGAGAGGCCAGTCCCCATGCGAGTTGCTAGGGGGCCTCTCGGGATTCCTCTCCCGTCGATACCGGGGCCAAAAAGCTTGTGTGGAGTCAGGGCCGGAACCGAGGATTCCTCTCAGGGGCTGACATGGATCTTTGGGTACTTCTGGAGTCTCCCCAGGGGAGTCAGGCCTCGTCTCGAGTGGGGGCATGCACGTGCGCTTTCCTTCCAGGCTGTAGCAGCAATGTCACGCTTCCCGTCGCGTGGATCAAAGGATCTGTGGTTTTCCCTCGAAGCTTTCCCTCGAGGCTTTCCCACAGGGCTGTCCCACGTGCCACCGTGGTGTGAGTCGATCCTCGGCGTGAAAGATGAGCCAGTGCAGGGCAAAGAGTTTCCTCTGGAATGGACTGAGACATCTGGGGGACTCTTGGAATGGTGGTACGACCATGGAGTTCCTCTCGCCTTTCCTGTTGAGAGTGCCTCCTCTTGAGATGCGACGGGAACGCCGGGAATTCTTTCCCGTTGAAAGCAGGGAAAGGATCCCTCATCTCGAGCTCCGAGGGGGAAACTGGGCTCCTCTGGATGTGGGCGGGACCATCGTGCTTCCTCTCGAGTGGAGACGGGTATGGCGGTGAACTTCTTGAGTTGCAGCAAGGGTGTGAAAGACCCTTTCGAAGTTCCAGAGGTTTGGTGTCATTAGTCTCCAGAGGCCTCATCGGAAATAGGCCTCATCTCGCCTGGAAGGGAGAACTTCCTGGATTTTCTCGAGTTGCGGCAGGTGTTCTCGAGTTACGACGGGGACCTCAGGGACCCGCCCTGGTGGCCTCAGGAGAGGCCAGTCCCCATGCGAGTTGCTAGTGGGTCTCTCGGGATTCCTCTCCCGTCGATACCGGGGCCAAAAAACTTGTGTGGAGTCAGGGCCGGAACCGAGGATTCCTCTCAGGGGCTGACATGGATCTTTGGGTACTTCTGGAGTCTCCCCAGGGGAGTCAGGCCTCGTCTCGAGTGGGGGCATGCACGTGCGCTTTCCTTCCAGGCTGTAGCAGCAATGTCACGCTTCCCGTCGCGTGGATCAAAGGATCTGTGGTTTTCCCTCGAGGCTTTCCCTCGAGGCTTTCCCACAGGGCTGTCCCACGTGCCACCGTGTTGTGAGTCGATCCTCGGCGTGAAAGATGAGCCAGTGCAGGGCAAAGAGTTTCCTCTGGAATGGACTGAGACATCTGGGGGACTCTTGGAATGGTGGTACGACCATGGAGTTCCTCTCGCCTTTCCTGTTGAGAGTGCCTCCTCTTGAGATGCGACGGGAACGCCGGGAATTCTTTCCCTTTGAAACCAGGGAAAGGATCCCTCATCTCGAGCTACGAGGGGGAAACGGGGCTCCTCTGGATGTGGGCGGGACCATCGTGCTTCCTCTCGAGTGGAGACGGGTATGGCGGTGAACTTCTTGAGTTGCAGCAAGGGTGTGAAAGACCCTTTCGAAGTTTCAGAGGTTTGGTGTCATTAGTCTCCAGAGGCCTCATCGGAAATAGGCCTCATCTCGCCTGGAAGGGAGAACTTCCTGGATTTTCTCGAGTTGCGGCAGGAGTTCTCGAGTTACGACGGGGACCTCAGGGACCGGCCCTGGTGGCCTCAGGAGAGGCCAGTCCCCATGCGAGTTGCTAGGGGGCCTCTCGGGATTCCTCTCCCGTCGATACCGGGGCCAAAAAGCTTGTGTGGAGTCAGGGCCGGAACCGAGGATTCCTCTCAGGGGCTGACATGGATCTTTGGGTACTTCTGGAGTCTCCCCAGGGGAGTCAGGCCTCGTCTCGAGTGGGGGCATGCACGTGTGCTTTCCTTCCAGGCTGTAGCAGCAATGTCACGCTTCCCGTCGCGTGGATCAAAGGATCTGTGGTTTTCCCTCGAGGCTTTCCCTCGAGGCTTTCCCACAGGGCTGTCCCACGTGCCACCGTGTTGTGAGTCGATCCTCGGCGTGAAAGATGAGCCAGTGCAGGGCAAAGAGGTTCTTCTGGAATGGACTGAGACATCTGGGGGACTCTTGGAATGGTGGTACGACCATGGAGTTCCTCTCGCCTTTCCTGTTGAGAGTGCCTCCTCTTGAGATGCGACGGGAACGCCGGGAAATCTTTCCCGTTGAAAGCAGGGAAAGGATCCCTCATCTCGAGCTAGGAGGGGGAAACGGGGCTCCTCTGGATGTGGGCGGGACCATCGTGCTTCCTCTCGAGTGGACACGGGTATGGCGGTGAACTTCTTGAGTTGCAGCAAGGGTGTGAAAGACCCTTTCGAAGTTCCAGAGGTTTGGTGTCATTAGTCTCCAGAGGCCTCATCGGAAATAGGCCTCATCTCGCCTGGAAGGGAGAACTTCCTGGATTTTCTCGAGTTGCGGCAGGTGTTCTGGAGTTACGACGGGGACCTCAGGGACCGGCCCTGGAGGCCTCAGGAGAGGCCAGTCCCCATGCGAGTTGCTAGGGGGCCTCTCGGGATTCCTCTCCCGTCGATACCGGGGCCAAAAAGCTTGTGTGGAGTCAGGGCCGGAACCGAGGATTCCTCTCAGGGGCTGACATGGATCTTTGGGTACTTCTGGAGTCTCCCCAGGGGAGTCAGGCCTCGTCTCGAGTGGGGGCATGCACGTGCGCTTTCCTTCCAGGCTGTAGCAGCAATGTCACGCTTCCCGTCGCGTGGATCAAAGGATCTGTGGTTTTCCCTCGAGGCTTTCCCTCGAGGCTTTCCCACAGGGCTGTCCCACGTGCCACCGTGGTGTGAGTCGATCCTCGGCGTGAAAGATGAGCCAGTGCAGGGCAAAGAGTATCCTCTGGAATGGACTGAGACATCTGGGGGACTCTTGGAATGGTGGTACGACCATGGAGTTCCTCTCGCCTTTCCTGTTGAGAGTGCCTCCTCTTGAGATGCGACGGGAACGCCGGGAATTCTTTCCCGTTGAAAGCAGGGAAAGGATCCCTCATCTCGAGCTCCGAGGGGGAAACTGGGCTCCTCTGGATGTGGGCGGGACCATCGTGCTTCCTCTCGAGTGGAGACGGGTATGGCGGTGAACTTCTTGAGTTGCAGCAAGGGTGTGAAAGACCCTTTCGAAGTTCCAGAGGTTTGGTGTCATTAGTCTCCAGAGGCCTCATCGGAAATAGGCCTCATCTCGCCTGGAAGGGAGAACTTCCTGGATTTTCTCGAGTTGCGGCAGGTGTTCTCGAGTTACGACGGGGACCTCAGCTACCCGCCCTGGTGGCCTCAGGAGAGGCCAGTCCCCATGCGAGTTGCTAGTGGGTCTCTCGGGATTCCTCTCCCGTCGATACCGGGGCCAAAAAACTTGTGTGGAGTCAGGGCCGGAACCGAGGATTCCTCTCAGGGGCTGACATGGATCTTTGGGTACTTCTGGAGTCTCCCCAGGGGAGTCAGGCCTCGTCTCGAGTGGGGGCATGCACGTGCGCTTTCCTTCCAGGCTGTAGCAGCAATGTCACGCTTCCCGTCGCGTGGATCAAAGGATCTGTGGTTTTCCCTCGAGGCTTTCCCTCGAGGCTTTCCCACAGGGCTGTCCCACGTGCCACCGTGTTGTGAGTCGATCCTCGGCGTGAAAGATGAGCCAGTGCAGGGCAAAGAGTTTCCTCTGGAATGGACTGAGACATCTGGGGGACTCTTGGAATGGTGGTACGACCATGGAGTTCCTCTCGCCTTTCCTGTTGAGAGTGCCTCCTCTTGAGATGCGACGGGAACGCCGGGAATTCTTTCCCTTTGAAACCAGGGAAAGGATCCCTCATCTCGAGCTACGAGGGGGAAACGGGGCTCCTCTGGATGTGGGCGGGACCATCGTGCTTCCTCTCGAGTGGAGACGGGTATGGCGGTGAACTTCTTGAGTTGCAGCAAGGGTGTGAAAGACCCTTTCGAAGTTTCAGAGGTTTGGTGTCATTAGTCTCCAGAGGCCTCATCGGAAATAGGCCTCATCTCGCCTGGAAGGGAGAACTTCCTGGATTTTCTCGAGTTGCGGCAGGAGTTCTCGAGTTACGACGGGGACCTCAGGGACCGGCCCTGGTGGCCTCAGGAGAGGCCAGTCCCCATGCGAGTTGCTAGGGGGCCTCTCGGGATTCCTCTCCCGTCGATACCGGGGCCAAAAAGCTTGTGTGGAGTCAGGGCCGGAACCGAGGATTCCTCTCAGGGGCTGACATGGATCTTTGGGTACTTCTGGAGTCTCCCCAGGGGAGTCAGGCCTCGTCTCGAGTGGGGGCATGCACGTGCGCTTTCCTTCCAGGCTGTAGCAGCAATGTCACGCTTCCCGTCGCGTGGATCAAAGGATCTGTGGTTTTCCCTCGAGGCTTTCCCTCGAGGCTTTCCCACAGGGCTGTCCCACGTGCCACCGTGTTGTGAGTCGATCCTCGGCGTGAAAGATGAGCCAGTGCAGGGCAAAGAGGTTCTTCTGGAATGGACTGAGACATCTGGGGGACTCTTGGAATGGTGGTACGACCATGGAGTTCCTCTCGCCTTTCCTGTTGAGAGTGCCTCCTCTTGAGATGCGACGGGAACGCCGGGAAATCTTTCCCGTTGAAAGCAGGGAAAGGATCCCTCATCTCGAGCTAGGAGGGGGAAACGGGGCTCCTCTGGATGTGGGCGGGACCATCGTGCTTCCTCTCGAGTGGACACGGGTATGGCGGTGAACTTCTTGAGTTGCAGCAAGGGTGTGAAAGACCCTTTCGAAGTTCCAGAGGTTTGGTGTCATTAGTCTCCAGAGGCCTCATCGGAAATAGGCCTCATCTCGCCTGGAAGGGAGAACTTCCTGGATTTTCTCGAGTTGCGGCAGGTGTTCTGGAGTTACGACGGGGACCTCAGGGACCGGCCCTGGAGGCCTCAGGAGAGGCCAGTCCCCATGCGAGTTGCTAGGGGGCCTCTCGGGATTCCTCTCCCGTCGATACCGGGGCCAAAAAGCTTGTGTGGAGTCAGGGCCGGAACCGAGGATTCCTCTCAGGGGCTGACATGGATCTTTGGGTACTTCTGGAGTCTCCCCAGGGGAGTCAGGCCTCGTCTCGAGTGGGGGCATGCACGTGCGCTTTCCTTCCAGGCTGTAGCAGCAATGTCACGCTTCCCGTCGCGTGGATCAAAGGATCTGTGGTTTTCCCTCGAGGCTTTCCCTCGAGGCTTTCCCACAGGGCTGTCCCACGTGCCACCGTGGTGTGAGTCGATCCTCGGCGTGAAAGATGAGCCAGTGCAGGGCAAAGAGTTTCCTCTGGAATGGACTGAGACATCTGGGGGACTCTTGGAATGGTGGTACGACCATGGAGTTCCTCTCGCCTTTCCTGTTGAGAGTGCCTCCTCTTGAGATGCGACGGGAACGCCGGGAATTCTTTCCCGTTGAAAGCAGGGAAAGGATCCCTCATCTCGAGCTCCGAGGGGGAAACTGGGCTCCTCTGGATGTGGGCGGGACCATCGTGCTTCCTCTCGAGTGGAGACGGGTATGGCGGTGAACTTCTTGAGTTGCAGCAAGGGTGTGAAAGACCCTTTCGAAGTTCCAGAGGTTTGGTGTCATTAGTCTCCAGAGGCCTCATCGGAAATAGGCCTCATCTCGCCTGGAAGGGAGAACTTCCTGGATTTTCTCGAGTTGCGGCAGGTGTTCTCGAGTTACGACGGGGACCTCAGGGACCCGCCCTGGTGGCCTCAGGAGAGGCCAGTCCCCATGCGAGTTGCTAGTGGGTCTCTCGGGATTCCTCTCCCGTCGATACCGGGGCCAAAAAGCTTGTGTGGAGTCAGGGCCGGAACCGAGGATTCCTCTCAGGGGCTGACATGGATCTTTGGGTACTTCTGGAGTCTCCCCAGGGGAGTCAGGCCTCGTCTCGAGTGGGGGCATGCACGTGCGCTTTCCTTCCAGGCTGTAGCAGCAATGTCACGCTTCCCGTCGCGTGGATCAAAGGATCTGTGGTTTTCCCTCGAGGCTTTCCCTCGAGGCTTTCCCACAGGGCTGTCCCACGTGCCACCGTGTTGTGAGTCGATCCTCGGCGTGAAAGATGAGCCAGTGCAGGGCAAAGAGTTTCCTCTGGAATGGACTGAGACATCTGGGGGACTCTTGGAATGGTGGTACGACCATGGAGTTCCTCTCGCCTTTCCTGTTGAGAGTGCCTCCTCTTGAGATGCGACGGGAACGCCGGGAATTCTTTCCCTTTGAAACCAGGGAAAGGATCCCTCATCTCGAGCTACGAGGGGGAAACGGGGCTCCTCTGGATGTGGGCGGGACCATCGTGCTTCCTCTCGAGTGGAGACGGGTATGGCGGTGAACTTCTTGAGTTGCAGCAAGGGTGTGAAAGACCCTTTCGAAGTTTCAGAGGTTTGGTGTCATTAGTCTCCAGAGGCCTCATCGGAAATAGGCCTCATCTCGCCTGGAAGGGAGAACTTCCTGGATTTTCTCGAGTTGCGGCAGGAGTTCTCGAGTTACGACGGGGACCTCAGGGACCGGCCCTGGTGGCCTCAGGAGAGGCCAGTCCCCATGCGAGTTGCTAGGGGGCTTCTCGGGATTCCTCTCCCGTCGATACCGGGGCCAAAAAGCTTGTGTGGAGTCAGGGCCGGAACCGAGGATTCCTCTCAGGGGCTGACATGGAACTTTGGGTACTTCTGGAGTCTCCCCAGGGGAGTCAGGCCTCGTCTCGAGTGGGGGCATGCACGTGCGCTTTCCTTCCAGGCTGTAGCAGCAATGTCACGCTTCCCGTCGCGTGGATCAAAGAATCTGTGGTTTTCCCTCGAGGCTTTCCCTCGAGGCTTTCCCACAGGGCTGTCCCACGTGCCACCGTGTTGTGAGTCGATCCTCGGCGTGAAAGATGAGCCAGTGCAGGGCAAAGAGGTTCTTCTGGAATGGACTGAGACATCTGGGGGACTCTTTGAATGGTGGTACGACCATGGAGTTCCTCTCGCCTTTCCTGTTGAGAGTGCCTCCTCTTGAGATGCGACGGGAACGCCGGGAATTCTTTCCCGTTGAAAGCAGGGAAAGGATCCCTCATCTCGAGCTAGGAGGGGGAAACGGGGCTCCTCTGGATGTGGGCGGGACCATCGTGCTTCCTCTCGAGTGGACACGGGTATGGCGGTGAACTTCTTGAGTTGCAGCAAGGGTGTGAAAGACCCTTTCGAAGTTCCAGAGGTTTGGTGTCATTAGTCTCCAGAGGCCTCATCGGAAATAGGCCTCATCTCGCCTGGAAGGGAGAACTTCCTGGATTTTCTCGAGTTGCGGCAGGTGTTCTGGAGTTACGACTTGGACCTCAGGGACCGGCCCTGGTGGCCTCAGGAGAGGCCAGTCCCCATGCGAGTTGCTAGGGGGCCTCTCGGGATTCCTCTCCCGTCGATACCGGGGCCAAAAACCTTGTGTGGAGTCAGGGCCGGAACCGAGGATTCCTCTCAGGGGCTGACATGGATCTTTGGGTACTTCTGGAGTCTCCCCAGGGGAGTCAGGCCTCGTCTCGAGTGGGTGCATGCACGTGCGCTTTCCTTCCAGGCTGTAGCAGCAATGTCACGCTTTCCGTCGCGTGGATCAAAGGATCTGTGGTTTTCCCTCGAGGCTTTCCCTCGAGGCTTTCCCACAGGGCTGTCCCACGTGCCACCGTGGTGTGAGTCGATCCTCGGCGTGAAAGATGAGCCAGTGCAGGGCAAAGAGTTTCCTCTGGAATGGACTGAGACATCTGGGGGACTCTTGGAATGGTGGTACGACCATGGAGTTCCTCTCGCCTTTCCTGTTGAGAGTGCCTCCTCTTGAGATGCGACGGGAACGCCGGGAATTCTTTCCCGTTGAAAGCAGGGAAAGGATCCCTCATCTCGAGCTCCGAGGGGGAAACTGGGCTCCTCTGGATGTGGGCGGGACCATCGTGCTTCCTCTCGAGTGGAGACGGGTATGGCGGTGAACTTCTTGAGTTGCAGCAAGGGTGTGAAAGACCCTTTCGAAGTTCCAGAGGTTTGGTGTCATTAGTCTCCAGAGGCCTCATCGGAAATAGGCCTCATCTCGCCTGGAAGGGAGAACTTCCTGGATTTTCTCGAGTTGCGGCAGGTGTTCTCGAGTTACGACGGGGACCTCAGGGACCGGCCCTGGTGGCCTCAGGAGAGGCCAGTCCCCATGCGAGTTGCTAGGGGGCCTCTCGGGATTCCTCTCCCGTCGATACCAGGGCCAAAAAGCTTGTGTGGAGTCAGGGCCGGAACCGAGGATTCCTCTCAGGGGCTGACATGGATCTTTGGGTACTTCTGGAGTCTCCCCAGGGGAGTCAGGCCTCGTCTCGAGTGGGGGCATGCACGTGCGCTTTCCTTCCAGGCTGTAGCAGCAATGTCACGCTTCCCGTCGCGTGGATCAAAGGATCTGTGGTTTTCCCTCGAGGCTTTCCCTCGAGGCTTTCCCACAGGGCTGTCCCACGTGCCACCGTGTTGTGAGTCGATCCTCGGCGTGAAAGATGAGCCAGTGCAGGGCAAAGAGGTTCTTCTGGAATGGACTGATACATCTGGGGGACTCTTGGAATGGTGGTACGACCATGGAGTTCCTCTCGCCTTTCCTGTTGAGAGTGCCTCCTCTTGAGATGCGACGGGAACGCCGGGAATTCTTTCCCGTTGAAAGCAGGGAAAGGATCCCTCATCTCGAGCTAGGAGGGGGAAACGGGGCTCCTCTGGATGTGGGCGGGACCATCGTGCTTCCTCTCGAGTGGACACGGGTATGGCGGTGAACTTCTTGAGTTGCAGCAAGGGTGTGAAAGACCCTTTCGAAGTTCCAGAGGTTTGGTGTCATTAGTCTCCAGAGGCCTCATCGGAAATAGGCCTCATCTCGCCTGGAAGGGAGAACTTCCTGGATTTTCTCGAGTTGCGGCAGGTGTTCTGGAGTTACGACGGGGACCTCAGGGACCGGCCCTGGTGGCCTCAGGAGAGGCCAGTCCCCATGCGAGTTGCTAGGGGGCCTCTCGGGATTCCTCTCCCGTCGATACCGGGGCCAAAAAGCTTGTGTGGAGTCAGGGCCGGAACCGAGGATTCCTCTCAGGGGCTGACATGGATCTTTGGGTACTTCTGGAGTCTCCCCAGGGGAGTCAGGCCTCGTCTCGAGTGGGGGCATGCACGTGCGCTTTCCTTCCAGGCTGTAGCAGCAATGTCACGCTTCCCGTCGCGTGGATCAAAGGATCTGTGGTTTTCCCTCGAAGCTTTCCCTCGAGGCTTTCCCACAGGGCTGTCCCACGTGCCACCGTGGTGTGAGTCGATCCTCGGCGTGAAAGATGAGCCAGTGCAGGGCAAAGAGTTTCCTCTGGAATGGACTGAGACATCTGGGGGACTCTTGGAATGGTGGTACGACCATGGAGTTCCTCTCGCCTTTCCTGTTGAGAGTGCCTCCTCTTGAGATGCGACGGGAACGCCGGGAATTCTTTCCCGTTGAAAGCAGGGAAAGGATCCCTCATCTCGAGCTCCGAGGGGGAAACTGGGCTCCTCTGGATGTGGGCGGGACCATCGTGCTTCCTCTCGAGTGGAGACGGGTATGGCGGTGAACTTCTTGAGTTGCAGCAAGGGTGTGAAAGACCCTTTCGAAGTTCCAGAGGTTTGGTGTCATTAGTCTCCAGAGGCCTCATCGGAAATAGGCCTCATCTCGCCTGGAAGGGAGAACTTCCTGGATTTTCTCGAGTTGCGGCAGGTGTTCTCGAGTTACGACGGGGACCTCAGGGACCCGCCCTGGTGGCCTCAGGAGAGGCCAGTCCCCATGCGAGTTGCTAGTGGGTCTCTCGGGATTCCTCTCCCGTCGATACCGGGGCCAAAAAACTTGTGTGGAGTCAGGGCCGGAACCGAGGATTCCTCTCAGGGGCTGACATGGATCTTTGGGTACTTCTGGAGTCTCCCCAGGGGAGTCAGGCCTCGTCTCGAGTGGGGGCATGCACGTGCGCTTTCCTTCCAGGCTGTAGCAGCAATGTCACGCTTCCCGTCGCGTGGATCAAAGGATCTGTGGTTTTCCCTCGAGGCTTTCCCTCGAGGCTTTCCCACAGGGCTGTCCCACGTGCCACCGTGTTGTGAGTCGATCCTCGGCGTGAAAGATGAGCCAGTGCAGGGCAAAGAGTTTCCTCTGGAATGGACTGAGACATCTGGGGGACTCTTGGAATGGTGGTACGACCATGGAGTTCCTCTCGCCTTTCCTGTTGAGAGTGCCTCCTCTTGAGATGCGACGGGAACGCCGGGAATTCTTTCCCTTTGAAACCAGGGAAAGGATCCCTCATCTCGAGCTACGAGGGGGAAACGGGGCTCCTCTGGATGTGGGCGGGACCATCGTGCTTCCTCTCGAGTGGAGACGGGTATGGCGGTGAACTTCTTGAGTTGCAGCAAGGGTGTGAAAGACCCTTTCGAAGTTTCAGAGGTTTGGTGTCATTAGTCTCCAGAGGCCTCATCGGAAATAGGCCTCATCTCGCCTGGAAGGGAGAACTTCCTGGATTTTCTCGAGTTGCGGCAGGAGTTCTCGAGTTACGACGGGGACCTCAGGGACCGGCCCTGGTGGCCTCAGGAGAGGCCAGTCCCCATGCGAGTTGCTAGGGGGCCTCTCGGGATTCCTCTCCCGTCGATACCGGGGCCAAAAAGCTTGTGTGGAGTCAGGGCCGGAACCGAGGATTCCTCTCAGGGGCTGACATGGATCTTTGGGTACTTCTGGAGTCTCCCCAGGGGAGTCAGGCCTCGTCTCGAGTGGGGGCATGCACGTGCGCTTTCCTTCCAGGCTGTAGCAGCAATGTCACGCTTCCCGTCGCGTGGATCAAAGGATCTGTGGTTTTCCCTCGAGGCTTTCCCTCGAGGCTTTCCCACAGGGCTGTCCCACGTGCCACCGTGTTGTGAGTCGATCCTCGGCGTGAAAGATGAGCCAGTGCAGGGCAAAGAGGTTCTTCTGGAATGGACTGAGACATCTGGGGGACTCTTGGAATGGTGGTACGACCATGGAGTTCCTCTCGCCTTTCCTGTTGAGAGTGCCTCCTCTTGAGATGCGACGGGAACGCCGGGAATTCTTTCCCGTTGAAAGCAGGGAAAGGATCCCTCATCTCGAGCTAGGAGGGGGAAACGGGGCTCCTCTGGATGTGGGCGGGACCATCGTGCTTCCTCTCGAGTGGACACGGGTATGGCGGTGAACTTCTTGAGTTGCAGCAAGGGTGTGAAAGACCCTTTCGAAGTTCCAGAGGTTTGGTGTCATTAGTCTCCAGAGGCCTCATCGGAAATAGGCCTCATCTCGCCTGGAAGGGAGAACTTCCTGGATTTTCTCGAGTTGCGGCAGGTGTTCTGGAGTTACGACTTGGACCTCAGGGACCGGGCCTGGTGGCCTCAGGAGAGGCCAGTCCCCATGCGAGTTGCTAGGGGGCCTCTCGGGATTCCTCTCCCGTCGATACCGGGGCCAAAAACCTTGTGTGGAGTCAGGGCCGGAACCGAGGATTCCTCTCAGGGGCTGACATGGATCTTTGGGTACTTCTGGAGTCTCCCCAGGGGAGTCAGGCCTCGTCTCGAGTGGGTGCATGCACGTGCGCTTTCCTTCCAGGCTGTAGCAGCAATGTCACGCTTCCCGTCGCGTGGATCAAAGGATCTGTGGTTTTCCCTCGAGGCTTTCCCTCGAGGCTTTCCCACAGGGCTGTCCCACGTGCCACCGTGTTGTGAGTCGATCCTCGGCGTGAAAGATGAGCCAGTGCAGGGCAAAGAGGTTCCTCTGGAATGGACTGAGACATCTGGGGGACTCTTGGAATGGTGGTACGACCATGGAGTTCCTCTCGCCTTTCCTGTTGAGAGTGCCTCCTCTTGAGATGCGACGGGAACGCCGGGAATTCTTTCCCTTTGAAACCAGGGAAAGGATCCCTCATCTCGAGCTACGAGGGGGAAACGGGGCTCCTCTGGATGTGGGCGGGACCATCGTGCTTCCTCTCGAGTGGAGACGGGTATGGCGGTGAACTTCTTGAGTTGCAGCAAGGGTGTGAAAGACCCTTTCGAAGTTTCAGAGGTTTGGTGTCATTAGTCTCCAGAGGCCTCATCGGAAATAGGCCTCATCTCGCCTGGAAGGGAGAACTTCCTGGATTTTCTCGAGTTGCGGCAGGTGTTCTCGAGTTACGACGGGGACCTCAGGGACCGGCCCTGGTGGCCTCAGGAGAGGCCAGTCCCCATGCGAGTTGCTAGGGGGCCTCTCGGGATTCCTCTCCCGTCGATACCGGGGCCAAAAAGCTTGTGTGGAGTCAGGGCCGGAACCGAGGATTCCTCTCAGGGGCTGACATGGATCTTTGGGTACTTCTGGAGTCTCCCCAGGGGAGTCAGGCCTCGTCTCGAGTGGGGGCATGCACGTGCGCTTTCCTTCCAGGCTGTAGCAGCAATGTCACGCTTCCCGTCGCGTGGATCAAAGGATCTGTGGTTTTCCCTCGAGGCTTTCCCTCGAGGCTTTCCCACAGGGCTGTCCCACGTACCACCGTGTTGTGAGTCGATCCTCGGCGTGAAAGATGAGCCAGTGCAGGGCAAAGAGGTTCTTCTGGAATGGACTGATACATCTGGGGGACTCTTGGAATGGTGGTACGACCATGGAGTTCCTCTCGCCTTTCCTGTTGAGAGTGCCTCCTCTTGAGATGCGACGGGAACGCCGGGAATTCTTTCCCGTTGAAAGCAGGGAAAGGATCCCTCATCTCGAGCTAGGAGGGGGAAACGGGGCTCCTCTGGATGTGGGCGGGACCATCGTGCTTCCTCTCGAGTGGACACGGGTATGGCGGTGAACTTCTTGAGTTGCAGCAAGGGTGTGAAAGACCCTTTCGAAGTTCCAGAGGTTTGGTGTCATTAGTCTCCAGAGGCCTCATCGGAAATAGGCCTCATCTCGCCTGGAAGGGAGAACTTCCTGGATTTTCTCGAGTTGCGGCAGGTGTTCTGGAGTTACGACGGGGACCTCAGGGACCGGCCCTGGTGGCCTCAGGAGAGGCCAGTCCCCATGCGAGTTGCTAGGGGGCCTCTCGGGATTCCTCTCCCGTCGATACCGGGGCCAAAAAGCTTGTGTGGAGTCAGGGCCGGAACCGAGGATTCCTCTCAGGGGCTGACATGGATCTTTGGGTACTTCTGGAGTCTCCCCAGGGGAGTCAGGCCTCGTCTCGAGTGGGGGCATGCACGTGCGCTTTCCTTCCAGGCTGTAGCAGCAATGTCACGCTTCCCGTCGCGTGGATCAAAGGATCTGTGGTTTTCCCTCGAGGCTTTCCCTCGAGGCTTTCCCACAGGGCTGTCCCACGTGCCACCGTGGTGTGAGTCGATCCTCCGCGTGAAAGATGAGCCAGTGCAGGGCAAAGAGTTTCCTCTGGAATGGACTGAGACATCTGGGGGACTCTTGGAATGGTGGTACGACCATGGAGTTCCTCTCGCCTTTCCTGTTGAGAGTGCCTCCTCTTGAGATGCGACGGGAACGCCGGGAATTCTTTCCCGTTGAAAGCAGGGAAAGGATCCCTCATCTCGAGCTCCGAGGGGGAAACTGGGCTCCTCTGGATGTGGGCGGGACCATCGTGCTTCCTCTCGAGTGGAGACGGGTATGGCGGTGAACTTCTTGAGTTGCAGCAAGGGTGTGAAAGACCCTTTCGAAGTTCCAGAGGTTTGGTGTCATTAGTCTCCAGAGGCCTCATCGGAAATAGGCCTCATCTCGCCTGGAAGGGAGAACTTCCTGGATTTTCTCGAGTTGCGGCAGGTGTTCTCGAGTTACGACGGGGACCTCAGGGACCCGCCCTGGTGGCCTCAGGAGAGGCCAGTCCCCATGCGAGTTGCTAGGGGGCCTCTCTGGATTCCTCTCCCGTCGATACCGGGGCCAAAAACCTTGTGTGGAGTCAGGGCCGGATCCGAGGATTCCTCTCAGGGGCTGACATGGATCTTTGGGTACTTGTGGAGTCTCCCCAGGGGAGTCAGGCCACGTCTCTAGTGGGGGCATGCACGTGGGCATTCCTTCCAGGCTCTAGCAGCAATGTCACGCTTCCCGTGGCGTGGATCAAAGGATCTGTGGTTTTCCCTCGAGGCTTTCCCTCGAGGCTTTCCCACAGGGCTGTTCCACGTGCAACCGTGATGTGAGTCGATCCTCGGCGTGAAAGATGAGCCAGTGCAGGGCAAAGAGGTTCCTCTGGAATGGACTGAGACATCTGGGGGACTCTTGGAATGGTGGTACGACCATGCAGTTCCTCTCGCCTTTCCTGTTGAGAGTGCCTCCTCTTGAGATGCGACGGGAACGCCGGGAATTCGTTCCCGTTTAAAGCAGGGAAAGGAACCCTCATCTCGAGCTACGAGGGGGAAACGGGGCTCCTCTGGATGTGGGCGGGACCATCGTGCTTCCTCTCGAGTGGAGACGGGTATGGCGGTGAACTTCTTGAGTTGCAGCAAGGGTGTGAAAGACCCTTTCGAAGTTCCAGAGGTTAGGTGTCATTAGTCTCCAGACGCCTCATCGGAAATAGGCCTCATCTCGCCTGGAAGGGAGAACTTCCTGGATTTTCTCGAGTTGCGGCAGGTGTTCTCGAGTTACGACGCGGACCTCAGGGACCCGCCCTGGTGGACTCAGGAGAGGCCAGTCCCCATGCGAGGTGCTAGGGGGCCTCTCGGGATTCCTCTCCCGTCGATACCGGGGCCAAAAACCTTGTGCGGAGACAGGGCCAGAACCGAGGATTCCTCTCAGGGGCTGACATGGATCTTTGTGTACTTGTGGAGTCTCCCCAGGGGAGTCAGGCCTCGTCTCGAGTGGGGGCATGCATGTGCGCTTTCCTTCCAGGCTGTAGCAGCAATGTCACGCTTCCCGTCGCGTGGATCAAAGGATCTGTGGTTTTCCCTCGAGGCTTTCCCTCGAGGCTTTCCCACAGGGCTGTCCCTCGGGCCACCGTGGTGTGAGTCGATCCTCGGCGTGAAAGATGAGCCAGTGCAGGGCAAAGAGTTTCCTCTGGAATGGACTGAGACATCTGGGGGACTCTTGGAATGGTGGTACGACCATGGAGTTCCTCTCGCCTTTCCTTTTGAGAGTGCCTCCTCTTGAGATGCGACGTGAACGCCGGGAATTCTTTCCCGTTGAAAGCAGGGAAAGGATCCCTCATCTCGAGCTACGAGGGGGAAACGGGGCTCCTCTGGATGTGGGCGGGACCATCGTGCTTCCTCTCGAGTGGAGACGGGTATGGCGGTGAACTTCTTGAGTTGCAGCAAGGGTGTGAAAGACCCTTTCGAAGTTCCAGAGGTTAGGTGTCATTAGTCTCCAGAGGCCTCATCGGAAATAGGCCTCATCTCCCCTGCAAGGGAGAACTTCCTGGATTTTCTCGAGTTGCGGCAGGTGTTCTCGAGTTACGACGGGTACCTCAGGGACCCGCCCTGGTGGCCTCAGGAGAGGCGAGTCCCCATGCGAGTTGCTAGGGGGCCTCTCTGGATTCCTCTCCCGTCGATACCGGGGCCAAAAACCTTGTGTGGAGTCAGGGCCGGATCCGAGGATTCCTCTCAGGGGCTGACATGTATCTTTGGGTACTTGTGGAGTCTCCCCAGGCGAGTCAGGCCTCGTCTCGAGTGGGGGCATGCACGTGCGCATTCCTTCCAGGCTGTAGCAGCAATGTCACGCTTCCCGTTGCGTGGATCAAAGGATCTGTGGTTTTCCCTCGAGGCTTTCCCTCGAGGCTTTCCCACAGGGCTGTTCCACGTGCCACCGTGCTGTGAGTCGATCCTCGGCGTGAAAGATGAGCCAGTGCAGGGCAAAGAGGTTCCTCTGGAATGGACTGAGACATCTGGGGGACTCTTGGAATGGTGGTACGACCATGGAGTTCCTCTCGCCTTTCCTGTTGAGAGTGCCTCCTCTTGAGATGCGACGTGAACGCCGGGAATTCTTTCCCGTTGAAAGCAGGGAAAGGATCCCTCATCTCGAGCTACGAGGGGGAAACGGGGCTCCTCTGGATGTGGGCGGGACCATCGTGCTTCCTCTCGAGTGGAGACGGGTATGGCGGTGAACTTCTTGAGTTGCAGCAAGGGTGTGAAAGACCCTTTAGAAGTTCCAGAGGTTAGGTGTCATTAGTCTCCAGACGCCTCATCGGAAATAGGCCTCATCTCGCCTGGAAGGGAGGACTTCCTGGATTTTCTCGAGTTGCGGCAGGAGTTCTCGAGTTACGACGCGGACCTCAGGGACCCGCCCTGGTGGACTCAGGAGAGGCCAGTCCCCATGCGAGGTGCTAGGGGGCCTCTCGGGATTCCTCTCCCGTCAATACCGGGGCCAAAAACCTTGTGTGGAGTCAGGGCCGGAACCGAGGATTCCTCTCAGGGGCTGACATGGATCTTTGGGTACTTCTGGAGTCTCCCCAGGGGAGTCAGGCCTCGTCTCGAGTGGGGGCATGCACGTGCGCTTTCCTTCCAGGCTGTAGCAGCAATGTCACGCTTCCCGTCGCGTGGATCAAAGGATCTGTGGTTTTCCCTCGAGGCTTTCCCTCGAGGCTTTCCCACAGGGCTGTCCCACGTGCCACCGTGGTGTGAGTCGATCCTCGGCGTGAAAGATGAGCCAGTGCAGGGCAAAGAGGTTCCTCTGGAATGGACTGAGACATCTGGGGGACTCTTGGAATGGTGGTACGACCATGGAGTTCCTCTCGCCTTTCCTGTTGAGAGTGCCTCCTCTTGAGATGCGACCGGAACGCCGGGAATTCTTTCCCGTTGAAAGCAGGGAAAGGATCCCTCATCTCGAGCTACGAGGGGGAAACGGGGCTCCTCTGGATGTGGGCGGGACCATCGTGCTTCCTCTCGTGTGGAGACGGGTATGGCGGTGAACTTCTTGAGTTGCAGCAAGGGTGTGAAAGACCCTTTCGAAGTTCCAGAGGTTAGGTGTCATTAGTCTCCAGACGCCTCATCGGAAATAGGCCTCATCTCGCCTGGAAGGGAGAACTTCCTGGATTTTCTCGAGTTGCGGCAGGTGTTCTCGAGTTACGACGCGGACCTCAGGGACCCGCCCTGGTGGACTCAGGAGAGGCCAGTCCCCATGCGAGGTGCTAGGGGGCCTCTCGGGATTCCTCTCCCGTCGATACCGGGGCCAAAAACCTTGTGCGGAGTCAGGGCCAGAACCGAGGATTCCTCTCAGGGGCTGACATGGATCTTTGTGTACTTGTGGAGTCTCCCCAGGGGAGTCAGGCCTCGTCTCGAGAGGGGGCATGCATGTGCGCTTTCCTTCCAGGCTGTAGCAGCAATGTCACGCTTCCCGTCGCGTGGATCAAAGGATCTGTGGTTTTCCCTCGAGGCTTTCCCTCGAGGCTTTCCCACAGGGCTGTCCCACGTGCCACCGTGGTGTGAGTCGATCCTCGGCGTGAAAGATGAGCCAGTGCAGGGCAAAGAGGTTCCTCTGGAATGGACTGAGACATCTGGGGGACTATTGGAATGGTGGTACGACCATGGAGTTCCTCTCGCCTTTCCTGTTGAGAGTGCCTCCTCTTGAGATGCGACGTGAACGCCGGGAATTCTTTCCCGTTGAAAGCAGGGAAAGGATCCCTCATCTCGAGCTACGAGGGGGAAACGGGGCTCCTCTGGATGTGGGCGGGACAATCGTGCTTCCTCTCGAGTGGAGACGGGTATGGCAGTGAACTTCTTGAGTTGCAGCAATGGTGTGAAAGAACCTTTCGAAGTTCCAGAGGTTAGGTGTCATTAGTCTCCAGACGCCTCATCGGAAATAGGCCTCATCTCGCCTGGAAGGGAGAACTTCCTGGATTTTCTCGAGTTGCGGCAGGTGTTCTCGAGTTACGACGGGGACCTCAGGGACCCGCCCTGGTGGCCTCAGGAGAGGCCAGTCCCCATGCGAGTTGCTAGGGGGCCTCTCGGGATTCCTCTCCCGTCGATACCGGGGCCAAAAACCTTGTGTGGAGTCAGGGCCGGAACCGAGGATTCCTCTCAGGTGCTGACATGGATCTTTGGGTACTTCTGGAGTCTCCCCAGGAGAGTCAGGCCTCGTCTCGAGTGGGGGCATGCACGTGCGCTTTCCTTCCAGGCTGTAGCAGCAATGTCATGCTTCCCGTCGCGTGGATCAAAGGATCTGTGGTTTTCCCTCGAGGCTTTCCCTCGATGCTTTCCCTCGAGGCTTTCCCACAGGGCTGTCCCACGTGCCACCGAGGTGTGAGTCGATCCTCGGCGTGAAAGATGAGCCAGTGCAGGGCGAAGAGGTTCCTCTGGAATGGACTGAGACATCTGGGGAACTCTTGGAATGGTGGTACGACCATGGAGTTCCTCTCGCCTTTCCTGTTGAGAGTGCCTCCTCTTGAGATGCGACGGGAACGCCGGGAATTCTTTCCCGTTGAAAGCAGGGAAAGGATCCCTCATCTCGAGCTACGAGGGGGAAACGGGGCTCCTCTTGATGTGGGCGGGACCATCGTGCTTCCTCTCGAGTGGAGACGGGCATGGCGGTGAACTTCTTGACTTTCAGCAAGGGTGTGAAAGACCCTTTCGAAGTTCCAGAGGTTAGGTGTCATTAGTCTCCAGACGCCTCATCGGAAATAGGCCTCATCTCGCCTGGAAGGGAGAACTTCCTGGATTTTCTCGAGTTGCGGCAGGTGTTCTCGATTTACGACGCGGACCTCAGGGACCCGCCCTGGTGGACTCAGGAGAGGCCAGTCCCCATGCGAGGTGCTAGGGGGCCTCTCGGGATTCCTCTCCCGTCGATACCGGGGCCAAAAACCTTGTGCGGAGTCAGGGCCAGAACCGAGGATTCCTCTCAGGGTCTGACATGGATCTTTGTGTACTTGTGGAGTCTCCCCAGGGGAGTCAGGCCTCGTCTCGAGTGGGGGCATGCATGTGCGCTTTCCTTCCAGGCTGTAGCAGCAATGTCACGCTTCCCGTCGCGTAGATCAAAGGATCTGTGGTTTTCCCTCGAGGCTTTCCCTCGAGGCTTTCCCACAGGGCTGTCCCACGTGCCACCGTGGTGTGAGTCGATCCTCGGCGTGAAAGATGAGCCAGTGCAGGGCAAAGAGGTTCCTCTGGAATGGACTGAGACATCTGGGGGACTCTTGGAATGGTGGTACGACCATGGAGCTCCTCTCGCCTTTCCTGTTGAGAGTGCCTCCTCTTGAGATGCGACGGGAACGCCAGGAATTCTTTCCCGTTGAAAGCAGCGAAAGGATCCCTCATCTCGAGCTCCGAGGGGGAAACGGGGCTCCTCTGGATGTGGGCGGGACCATCGTGCTTCCTCTCGAGTGGAGACGGGTATGGCAGTGAACTTCTTGAGTTGCAGCAAGGGTGTGAAAGACCCTTTCGAAGTTCCAGAGGTTAGGTGTCATTAGTCTCCAGACACCTCATCGGAAATAGGCCTCATCTCGCCTGGAAGGGAGAACTTCCTGGATTTTCTCGAGTTGTGGCAGGTGTTCTCGAGTTACGACGGGGACCTCAGGGACCCGCCCTGGTGGCCTCAGGAGAGGCCAGTCCCCATGCGGGGTGCTTGGGGGCCTCTCGGGATTCCTCTCCCATCGATACCGGGGCCAAAATCCTTGTGTGGAGTCAGGGCCGAACCGAGGATTCCTCTCAGGGGCTGACATGGATCTTTGGGTACTTCTGGAGTCTCCCCAGGAGAGTCAGGCCTCGTCTCGAGTGGGGGCATGCACGTGCGCTTTCCTTCCAGGCTGTAGCAGCAATGTCATGCTTCCCGTCGCGTGGATCAAAGGATCTCTGGTTTTCCCTCGAGGCTTTCCCTCGAGGATTTCCCTCGAGGCTTTCCCACAGGGCTGTCCCACGTGCCACGGTGGTGTGATTCGATCCTCGGCGTGAAAGATGAGCCAGTGCAGGGCAAAGAGGTTCCTCTGGAATGGACTGAGACATCTGGGGGACTCTTGGAATGGTGGTACGACCATGGAGTTCCTCTCGCCTTTCCTGTTAAGAGTGCCTCCTCTTGAGATGTGACGGGAACGCCGGGAATTCTTTCCCATTGAAAGCAGGGAAAGGATCCCTCATCTCGAGCTACGAGGGGGAAACGGGGCTCCTCTGGATGTGGGCGGGACCATCATGCTTCCTCTCGAGTCGACACGGGTATGGCGGTGAACTTCTTGTGTTGCAGCAAGGGTGTGAAAGACCCTTTCGAAGTTCCAGAGGTTAGGTGTCATTAGTGTCCAGACGCCTCATCGGAAATAGGCCTCATCTCGCCTGGAAGGGAGAACTTCCTGGATTTTCTCGAGTTGCGGCAGGTGTTCTCCAGTTACGACGGGGACCTCAGGGACCGGCCTGGTGGCCTCAGGAAAGGCCAGTCCCCATGCGAGGTGCTAGGGGGCCTCTCGGGATTCCTCTCCCGTCGATACCGGAGCCAAAAACCTTGTGTGGAGTCAGGGCCGGAACCGAGGATTCCTCTCAGGGGCTGACATGGATCTTGGGGTACTTCTGGAGTCTCCCCAGGGGAGTCAGTCCTCGTCTCGAGTGGGGGCATGCACGTGCGCTTTCCTTCCAGGCTGTAGCAGCAATGTCACGCTTCCCGTCGTGTGGATCAAAGGATCTGTGGTTTACCCTCGAGGCTTTCCCACAGGGCTGTCCCACGAGCCACCGTGGTGTGAGTCGATCTTCGGCGTGAAAGATGAGCCAGTGAAGGGCAAAGAGTTTCCTCTGGAATGGACTGAGAAATCTCGGGGACTCTTGGAATGGTGGTACGACCATGGAGTTCCTCTCATCTTTCCTGTTGAGAGTGAATCATCTTGAGATGCGACGGGAACGCTGGGATTTCTTTCCCGTTGATAGCAGGGAAAGGATCCCTCATCTCGAGCTACGAGGGGGAAACGGGGCTCCTCTTGATGTGGGCGGGACCATCGTGCTTCCTCTCGAGTGGAGACGGGCATGGCGGTGAACTTCTTGACTTTCAGCAAGGGTGTGAAAGACCCTTTCGAAGTTCCAGAGGTTAGGTGTCATTAGTCTCCAGACGCCTCATCGGAAATAGGCCTCATCTCGCCTGGAAGGGAGAACTTCCTGGATTTTCTCGAGTTGCGGCAGGTGTTCTCGATTTACGACGCGGACCTCAGGGACCCGCCCTGGTGGACTCAGGAGAGGCCAGTCCCCAAGCGAGGTGCTAGGGGGCCTCTCGGGATTCCTCTCCCGTCGATACCGGGGCCAAAAACCTTGTGCGGAGTCAGGGCCAGAACCGAGGATTCCTCTCAGGGTCTGACATGGATCTTTGTGTACTTGTGGAGTCTCCCCAGGGGAGTCAGGCCTCGTCTCGAGTGGGGGCATGCATGTGCGCTTTCCTTCCAGGCTGTAGCAGCAATGTCACGCTTCCCATCGCGTAGATCAAAGGATCTGTGGTTTTCCCTCGAGGCTTTCCCTCGAGGCTTTCCCACAGGGCTGTCCCACGTGCCACCGTGGTGTGAGTCGATCCTCGGCGTGAAAGATGAGCCAGTGCAGGGCAAAGAGGTTCCTCTGGAATGGACTGAGACATCTGGGGGACTCTTGGAATGGTGGTACGACCATGGAGCTCCTCTCGCCTTTCCTGTTAAGAGTGCCTCCTCTTGAGATGTGACGGGAACGCCGGGAATTCTTTCCCGTTGAAAGCAGGGAAAGGATCCCTCATCTCGAGCTACGAGGGGGAAACGGGGCTCCTCTGGATGTGGGCGGGACCATCATGCTTCCTCTCGAGTCGACACGGGTATGGCGGTGAACTTCTTGTGTTGCAGCAAGGGTGTGAAAGACCCTTTCGAAGTTCCAGAGGTTAGGTGTCATTAGTGTCCAGACGCCTCATCGGAAATAGGCCTCATCTCGCCTGGAAGGGAGAACTTCCTGGATTTTCTCGAGTTGCGGCAGGTGTTCTCCAGTTACGACGGGGACCTCAGGGACCGGCCTGGTGGCCTCAGGAAAGGCCAGTCCCCATGCGAGGTGCTAGGGGGCCTCTCGGGATTCCTCTCCCGTCGATACCGGGGCCAAAAACCTTGTGTGGAGTCAGGGCCGGAACCGAGGATTCCTCTCAGGGGCTGACATGGATCTTGGGGTACTTCTGGAGTCTCCCCAGGGGAGTCAGTCCTCGTCTCGAGTGGGGGCATGCACGTGCGCTTTCCTTCCAGGCTGTAGCAGCAATGTCACGCTTCCCGTCGCGTGGATCAAAGGATCTGTGGTTTACCCTCGAGGCTTTCCCACAGGGCTGTCCCACGAGCCACCGTGGTGTGAGTCGATCTTCGGCGTGAAAGATGAGCCAGTGCAGGGCAAAGAGTTTCCTCTGGAATGGACTGAGAAATCTCGGGGACTCTTGGAATGGTGGTACGACCATGGAGTTCCTCTCATCTTTCCTGTTGAGAGTGAATCATCTTGAGATGCGACGGGAACGCTGGGATTTCTTTCCCGTTGATAGCAGGGAAAGGATCCCTCATCTCGAGCTACGAGGGGGAAACGGGGCTCCTCTGGATGTGGGCGGGACCATCATGCTTCCTCTCGAGTGGAAACGGGTATGGCGGTGAACTTCTTGAGTTGCAGCAAGGGTGTGAAAGACCCTTTCGAAGTTCCAGAGGTTCGGTGTCATTAGTCTCCAGACGTCTCATCGGAAATAGGCCTCATCTCGCCTGGAAGGGAGAACTTCCTGGATTTTCTCGAGTTGCGGCAGGTGTTCTCGAGTTACGACGGGGACCTCAGGGACCCGCCCTGGTGGCCTCAGGAGAGGCCAGTCCCCATGCGAGTTGCTAGGGGGCCTCTCGGGATTCCTCTCCCGTAGATACCGGGGCCAAAAACCTTGTGTGGAGTCAGGGCCGGAACCGAGGATTCCTCTCAGGGGCTGACATGGATCTTTGGGTACTTCTGGAGTCTCCCCAGGGGAGTCAGGCCTCGTCTCGAGTGGGGGCATGCACGTGCGCTTTCCTTCCAGGCTGTAGCAGCAATGTCACGCTTCCCGTCCCGTGGATCAAGGGATCATTGGTTTTCCCTCGAGGCTTTCCCTAGAGGCTTTCCCACAGGGCTGTCCCACGTGCCACCGTGGTGTGAGTAGATCCCCGGCGTGAAAGATGAGCCAGTGCAGGGCAAAGAGGTTCCTCTGGAATGGACTGAGACATCTGGGGGACTCTTGGAATGGTGTTACGACCATGGAGTTCCTCTTGCCTTTCCTGTTGAGAGTGCCTCCTCTTGAGATGCGACGGGAACCCCGGAATTCTTTCCCATTTAAAGCAGGGAAAGGATCCCTCATCTTGAGCTACGAGGTGGAAACGGGGTTCCTCTGGTTATGGGTGGGACGATCGTGTTAACTCTCGAGTGGAGACGGGTATGGCGGTGAACTACTTGAGTTGCAGCAAGGGTGTGAAAGACCCTTTCGAAGTTCCAGAGGTTAGGTGTCATTAGTCTCCAGACGCCTCATCAGAAATAGGCCTCATCTCGCCTGGAAGGGAGAACTTCCTGGATTTTCTCGAGTTGCGGCAGGTGTTCTCCAGTTACGACGGGGAACTCAGGGACCGGCCTGGTGGCCTCAGGAAAGGCCAGTCCCCATGCGAGGTGCTAGGGGGCCTCTCGGGATTCCTCTTCCGTCGATACCGGGGCCAAAAACCTTGTGTGGAGTCAGGGCCGGAACCGAGGATTCCTCTCAGGGCTGACATGGATCTTGGGGTACTTCTGGAGTCTCCCCAGGGGAGTCAGGCCTCGTGTCGAGTGGGGGCATGCACGTGCGCTTTCCTTCCAGGCTGTAGCAGCAATGTCACGCTTCCCGTCGCGAGGATCAAAGGATCTGTGGATTTCAATCGAGGCTTTCCCTTGAGACTTTCCCACAGGGCTGTCCCACGTGCCACCGTGGTGTGATTCGATCCTCGGCGTGAAAGATGAGCCAGTGCAGGGCAAAGAGGTTCCTCTGGAATGGACTGAGACATCTGGGGGACTCTTGGAATGGTGGTACGACCATGGAGTTCCTCTCGCCTTTCCTGTTAAGAGTGCCTCCTCTTGAGATGTGACGGGAACGCCGGGAATTCTTTCCCGTTGAAAGCAGAGAAAGGATCCCTCATCTCGAGCTACGAGGGGGAAACGGGGCTCCTCTGGATGTGCGCGGGACCATCATGCTTCCTCTCGAGTCGACACGGGTATGGCGGTGAACTTCTTGTGTTGCAGCAAGGGTGAGAAAGACTCTTTCGAAGTTCCAGAGGTTAGGTGTCATTAGTGTCCAGACGCCTCATCGGAAATAGGCCTCATCTCGCCTGGAAGGGAGAACTTCCTGGATTTTCTCGAGTTGCGGCAGGTGTTCTCCAGTTACGACGGGGACCTCAGGGACCGGCCTGGTGGCCTCAGGAAAGGCCAGTCCCCATGCGAGGTGCTAGGGGGCCTCTCGGGATTCCTCTCCTGTCGATACCGGGGCCAAAAACCTTGTGTGGAGTCAGGGCCGGAACCGAGGATTCCTCTCAGGGGCTGACATGGATCTTGGGGTACTTCTGGAGTCTCCCCAGGGGAGTCAGTCCTCGTCTCGAGTGGGGGCATGCACGTGCGCTTTCCTTCCAGGCTGTAGCAGCAATGTCACGCTTCCCGTCGCGTGGATCAAAGGATCTGTGGTTTACCCTCGAGACTTTCCCACAGGGCTGTCCCACGAGCCACCGTGGTGTGAGTCGATCCTCGGCGTGAAAGATGAGCCAGTGCAGGGCAAAGAGTTTCCTCTGGAATGGACTGAGAAATCTCGGGGACTCTTGGAATGGTGGTACGACCATGGAGTTCCTCTCATCTTTCCTGTTGAGAGTGCCTAATCTTGAGATGCGACGGGAACGCTGGGATTTCTTTCCCGTTGATAACAGGGAAAGGATCCCTCATCTCGAGCTACGAGGGGGAAACGGGGCTCCTCTGGATGTGGGCGGGACCATCGTGTTTCCTCTCGAGTGGAGACGGGTATGGCGGTGAACTTCTTGAGTTGCAGCAAGGGTGTGAAAGACCCTTTCGAAGTTCCAGAGGTTCGGTGTCATTAGTCTCCAGACGCCTCATCGGAAATAGGCCTCATCTCGCCTGGAAGGGAGAACTTCCTGGATTTTCTCGAGTTGCGGCAGGTGTTCTCGAGTTACGACGGGGACCTCAGGGACACGCCCTGGTGTCCTCAGGAAAGGCCATTCCCCATGCGAGTTGCTAGGGGGCCTCTCGGGATTCCTCTCCCGTCGATACCGGGGCCAAAAACCTTGTGTGGAGTCAGGGCCGGAACCGAGGATTCCTCTCAGGGGCTGACATGGATCTTTGGGTACTTCTGGAGTCTCCCCAGGGGAGTCAGGCCTCGTCTCGAGTGGGGGCATGCACGTGCGCTTTCCTTCCAGGCTGTAGCAGCAATGTCACGCTTCCCGTCGCATGGATCAAGGGATCTGTGGTTTTCCCTCGAGGCTTTCCCTCGAGGCTTTCCCACAGGGCTGTCCCACGTGCCACCGTGGTGTGAGTCGATCCTCGGCGTGAAAGATGAGCCAGTGCAGGGCAAAGAGGTTCCTCTGGAATGGACTGAGACATCTGGGGGACTCTTGGAATGGTGGTACGACCATGGAGTTCCTCTCGCCTTTCCTGTTGAGAGTGTCTCCTCTTGAGATGTGACGGGAACGCCGGGAATTCTTTCCCGTTGAAAGCAGGGAAAGGATCCCTCATCTCGAGCTACGAGGGGGAAACGGGGCTCCTCTGGATGTGGGCGGAACTATCATGCTTCCTCTCGAGTCGACACGGGTATGGCGGTGAACTTCTTGTGTTGCAGCAAGGGTGTGAAAGACCCTTTCGAAGTTCCAGAGGTTAGGTGTCATTAGTGTCCAGACGCCTCATCGGAAATAGGCCTCATCTCGCCTGGAAGGGAGAACTTCCTGGATTTACTCGAGTTGCGGCAGGTGTTCTCCAGTTACGACGGGGACCTCAGGGACCGGCCTGGTGGCCTCAGGAAAGGCCAGTCCCCATGCGAGGTGCTAGGGGGCCTCTCGGGATTCCTCTCCCGTCGATACTGGGGCCAAAAACTTTGTGTGGAGTCAGGGCCGGAACCGAGGATTCCTCTCAGGGGATGACATGGATCTTTGGGTACTTCTGGAGTCTCCCCAGGGGAGTCATGCCTCGTCTCGAGTGGGGGCATGCACGTGCGCTTTCCTTCCAGGCTGTAGCAGCAATGTCACGCTTCCCGTCGTGTGGATCAAAGGATCTGTGGTTTGCCCTCTAGGCTTTCCCACAGGGCTGTCCCACGTGCCACCGTGGTGTGAGTCGATCCTCGGCGTGAAAGATGAGCCTGTGCAGGGCAAAGAGGTTGCTCTGGAATGGACTGAGACATCTGGGGGACTCTTGGAATGGTGGTACGACCATGGAGTTCCTCTCGCCTTTCCTGTTGAGAGTGCCTCCTCTTGAGATGCGACGGGAACACCGGGAATTCTTTCCCATTGAAAGCAGGGAAAGGATCCCTCATCTCGAGCTACGAGGGGGAAACGGGGCTCCTCTGGTTGTGGGTGGGACGATCGTGCTTCCTCTCGAGTGGAGACGGGTATGGCGGTGAACTTCTTGAGTTGCAGCAAGGGTGTGAAAGACCCTTTCGAAGTTCCAGAAGTTAGGTGTCATTAGTCTCCAGACGCCTCATCGGAAATAGGCCTCATCTCGCCTGGAAGGGAGAACTTCCTGGATTTTCTCGAGTTGCAGCAGGTGTTCTCGAGTTACGACGGGGACCTCAGGGACCCGCCATGGTGGCCTCAGGAAAGGCCAGTCCTCATGCGAGTTGCTAGGTTGCCTCTCGGTATTCCTCTCCCGTCGATACCTGGACCAAAAACCTTGTGTGGAGTGAGGGCCGGAACCGAGGATTACTCTCAGGGGCTGACATGGATCTTTGGGTCTTTCTGGAGTCTCCCGAGGGGAGTCAGGCCTCGTCTCGAGTGGTGGCATGCACGTGCGCTTTCCTTCCAGGCTGAAGCAGCAAAGACACTCTTCCCGTCGCGTAGATCATAGAATCTGTGGATTTCCCTCCAGGCTTTCCCTTGAGGCTTTCCCACAGGGCTCTCCCACTTGCCAACGTGGTGTGATTCGATCCTCGGCATGAAAGATGAGCCAGTGCAAGGCAAAGAGGTTGCTCTGGAATGGACTGAGACATCTGGGGGACTCTTGGAATGGTGGTACGACCATGGAGTTCCTCTCGCCTTTCCTGTTGAGAGTGCCTCCTCTTGAGATGCGATGGGAACACCGGGAATTCTTTCCCGTTGAAAGCAGGGAAAGGATCCCTCATCTCGAGCTACGAGGGGGAAACGGGGCTCCTCTGGATGTGGGCGGGTCCATCATGCTTCCTCTCGAGTCAACACGGGTATGGCGGTGAACTTCTTGAGTTGCAGCAAGGGTGTGAAAGACCCTTTCGAAGTTCCAGAGGTTAGGTGTCATTAGTGTCCAGACGCCTCATCGGAAATAGGCCTCATCTCGCCTGGAAGGGAGAACTTCCTGGATTTTCTCGAGTTGTGGCAGGTGTTCTCCAGTTACGACCGGGACCTCAGGGAACGCCCTGGTGGCCTCAGGAAAGGCCAGTCCCCATGCGAGTTCCTAGGGGGCCTCTCGGGATTCCTCTCCCGTCGATACCGGGGCCAAAATACTTGTGTGGAGTCAGGGCCGGAACCGAGGATAACTCTCAGGGGCTGACATGGGGCTTTGGGTACTTCTGGAGTCTCCCCAGGGGAGTCAGGCCTCGTCTCGAGTGGGGGCATGCACGTGCGCTTTCCTTCCAGGCTGTAGCAGCAATGTCAAGCTTCCTGTGGCGTGGATCAAAGGATCTGTGGTTTTCCCTCGAGGCTTTCCCTTGAGGCTTTCCCACAGGGCTGTCCCACGTGCCACCGTGGTATGAGTCGATCCTCGGCGTGAAAGATGAGCCAGTGCAGGGCAAAGAGGTTCCTCTGGAATGGACTGAGACATCTGGGGGACTCTTGGAATGGTGGTACGACCATGGAATTCCTCTCGCCTTTCCTGTTGAGAGTGTCTCCTCTTGAGATGCGACGTGAACGCCGGGAATTCTTTCCCGTTGAAAGCAGGGAAAGGATCCCTCATCTCGAGCTACGAGGGGGAAACGGGGCTCCTCGGGATGTGGGCGGGACCATCGTGCTTCCTCTCGAGTGGAGACGGGTATGGCGGTGAACTTTTTGAGTTGCAGCAAGGGTGTGAAAGACCCTTTCGAAGTTCCAGAGGTTAGGTGTCATTAGTCTCCAGAGGCCTCATCGGAAATAGGCCTCATCTCGCCTGGAAGGGAGAACTTCCTGGATTTTCTCGAGTTGTGGCAGGTGTTCTCGAGTTACGACGGGGACCTCAGGGACCCGCCCTGGTGGCCTCAGGAGAGGCCAATCCCCATGCGAGTTGCTACGGGGCCTCTCGGGATTCCTCTCCCGTCGATACCGGGTCCAAAATCCTTGTTTGGAGTCAGGGCCGGAACCGAGGATTACTCTCAGGGGCTGACATGGATATTTGGTACTTCTGGAGTCTCCCCAGGAGAGTCAGGCCTCGTCTCGAGTGGGGGCATGCACGTGTGCTTTCCTTTAGGGCTGTAGCAGCAATGTCCTGCTTCCCGTCGCGTGGATCAAAGGATCTGTGGTTTTCCCTCGAGGCTTTCCCTCGAGGCTTTCCCACAGGGCTGTCCCACGTGACACCGTGGTGTGAGTCGATCCTCGGCGTGATAGATGAGCCAGTGCAGGGCAAACAGGTTCCTCTGGAATGGACTGAGACATCTGGGGGACTCTTGGAATGGTGGTACGACCATGGAGTTCCTCTCGCCTTTCCTGTTGAGAGTGCCTCCTCTTGAGATGCGACAGGAACACCGGGAATTCTTTCCCATTTAAAGCAGGGAAAGGATCCCTCATCTCGAGCTACGAGGGGGAAACGGGGCTCCTCTGTTTGTGGGTGGGACGATCGTGCTTCCTCTCGAGTGGAGACGGGTATGGCGGTGAACTACTTGAGTTGCAGCAAGGGTGTGAAAGACCCTTTCGAAGTTCCAGAGGTTAGGTGTCATTAGTCTCCAGACGCCTCATCGGAAATAGGCCTCATCTCGCCTGGAAGGGAGAACTTCCTGGATTTTCTCGAGTTGCAGCAGGTGTTCTCGAGTTAAGACGGGGACCTCAGGGACCCGCCCTGGTGGCCTCAGGAGAGGCCAGTCCCCATGCGATTTGCTAGGGGGCCTCTCGGGACTCCTCTCCCGTCGATACCGGGGCCAAAAACCTTGTGTGGAGTCAGGGCCGGAACCGAGCATTCCTCTCAGGGGCTGACATGGATCTTTGGGTACTTCTGGAGTCTCCCCAGGGGAGTCAGGCCTCGTCTCGAGTGGGGGCATGCACGTGTGCTTTCCTTCCAGGCTGTAGCAGCAATGTCACGCTTCCCGTCGCGTGGATCAAAGGATCTGTGGTTTTCCCTCGAGGCTTTCCCTCGAGGCTTTCCCACAGGGCTGTCCCACGTGCCACCGTGGTGTGAGTCGATTCTCGGCGTGAAAGATGAGCCAGTGCAGGGCAAAGAGGTTCCTCTGGATTGGACTGAGACATCTGGGGGACTCTTGGAATGGTGGTACGACCATGGAGTTCCTCTCGCCTTTCCTGTTGAGAGTGCCTCCTCTTGAGATGCGACGGGAACGCCGGGAATTCTTTCCCGTTGAAAGCAGGGAAAGGATCCCTCATCTCGAGCTACGAGGGGGAAACGGTGCTCCTCTGGATGTGGGCGGGACCATCGTGCTTCCTCTCGAGTGGAGACGGGTATGGCGGTGAACTTCTTGAGTTGCAGCAAGGGTGTGAAAGAACCTTTCGAAGTTCCAGAGGTTAGGTGTCATTAGTCTCCAGACGCCTCATCGGAAATAGGCCTCATTTCGCCTGGAAAGGAGAACTTCCTGGATTTTCTCGAGTTGCGGCAGGTGTTCTCGAGTTACGTCAGGGACCTCAGGGACCCGCCCTGGTGGCCTCAGGAACGGCCAGTCCCCATGCTAGTTGCTAGGGGGCCTCTCGGGATTCCTCTCGCGTCGATACCGGGGCCAAAAACCTTGTGTGGAGTCAGGGCCGGAACCGAGGATTCCTCTCAGGGGCTGACATGGATCTTTGGGTACTTCTGGAGTCTCCCCAGGGGAGTCAGGCCTCGACTCGAGTGGGGGCATGCACGTGCGCTTTCCTTCCAGGCTGTAGCAGCAATGTCATGCTTCCCGTCGCGTGGATCAAAGGATCTGTGGTTTTCCCTCGAGGCTTTCCCTCGAGGCTTTCCCACAGGGCTGTCCCACGTGCCACCGTGGTGTGAGTCGATCCTCGGCCTGAAAGATGAGCCAGTACAGGGCAAAGAGGTTCCTCTGGAATGGACTGAGACATCTGGGGGACTCTTGGAATGGTGGTACGACCATGGAGCTCCTCTCGCCTTTCCTGTTGAGAGTGCCTCCTCTTGAGATGCGACGGAAACGCCGGGAATTCTTTCCCGTTGAAAGCAGGGAAAGGATCCCTCATCTTGAGCTACGAGGGGCAAACGGGGCTCCTCTGGATGTGGGCGGGACCATCATGTTTCCTCTCGAGTGGAGACGGTTATGGCGGTGAACTTCTTGAGTTGCAGCAAGGGTGTGAAAGACCCTTTCGAAGTTCCAGAGGTTCCGTGTCATTAGTCTCCAGACGCCTCATCGGAAATAGGCCTCATCTCGCCTGGAAGGGAGAACTTCCTGGATTTTCTCGAGTTGCGGCAGGTGTTCTCGAGTTACGACGGGGACCTCAGGGACCCGCCCTGGTGGCCTCAGGAAAGGCCAGTCCCCATGCGAGTTGCTCGGGGGCCTCTCAGGATTCCTCTCCTGTCGATACCGGGGCCAAAAAACTTGTGTGGAGTCAGGGCCAGAACCGAGGATTCCTCTCAGGGGCTGACATGGATCTTTGGGTACTTCTGGAGTCTCCCCAGGGGAGTCAGGCCTTGTCTCGTTGGGGGCATGAACGTGCGCTTTCCTTCCAGGCTGTAGCAGCAATGTCTCGGTTCCCGTCGCGTGGATCAAAGGATCTGTGGTTTTCCCTCGAGGGTTTCCCACAGGGCTGTCCCACGTGCCACCGTGGTGTGAGTCGATTCTCGGCGTGAAAGATGAGACAGTGCAGGGCAAAGAGGTTCCTCTGGATTGGACTGAGACATCTGGGGGACTCTTGGAATGGTGGTACGACCATGGAGTTCCTCTCGCCTTTCCTGTTGAGAGTGCCTCCTCTTGAGATGCGACGGGAACGCCGGGAATTCTTTCCCGTTGAAAGCAGGGAAAGGATCCCTCATCTCGAGCTACGAGGGGGAAACGGGGCTCCTCTGGATGTGGGCGGGACCGTCGTGCTTCCTCTCGAGTGGAGACGGGTATGGCGGTGAAATTCTTGAGTTGCAGCAAGGGTGTGAAAGACCCTTTCGAAGTTCCAGAGGTTAGGTGTCATTAGTCTCCAGACGCCTCATTGGAAATAGGCCTCATTTCGCCTGGAAAGGAGAACTTCCTGGATTTTCTCGAGTTGCGGCAGGTGTTCTCGAGTTACGTCAGGGACCTCAGGGACCCGCCCTGGTGGCCTCAGGAACGGCCAGTCCCCATGCTAGTTGCTAGGGGGCCTCTCGGGATTCCTCTCGCGTCGATACCGGGGCCAAAAACCTTGTGTGGAGTCAGGGCCGGAACCGAGGATTCCTCTCAGGGGCTGACATGGATCTTTGGGTACTTCTGGAGTCTCCCCAGGGGAGTCAGGCCTCGACTCGAGTGGGGGCATGCACGTGCGCTTTCCTTCCAGGCTGTAGCAGCAATGTCATGCTTCCCGTCTCGTGGATCAAAGGATCTGTGGTTTTCCCTCGAGGCTTTCCCTCGAGGCTTTCCCACAGGGCTGTCCCACGTGCCACCGTGGTGTGAGTCGATCCTCGGCCTGAAAGATGAGCCAGTACAGGGCAAAGAGGTTCCTCTGGAATGGACTGAGACATCTGGGGGACTCTTGGAATGGTGGTACGACCATGGAGCTCCTCTCGCCTTTCCTGTTGAGAGTGCCTCCTCTTGAGATGCGACGGAAACGCCGGGAATTCTTTCCCGTTGAAAGCAGGGAAAGGATCCCTCATCTTGAGCTACGAGGGGCAAACGGGGCTCCTCTGGATGTGGGCGGGACCATCATGTTTCCTCTCGAGTGGAGACGGTTATGGCGGTGAACTTCTTGAGTTGCAGCAAGGGTGTGAAAGACCCTTTCGAAGTTCCAGAGGTTCCGTGTCATTAGTCTCCAGACGCCTCATCGGAAATAGGCCTCATCTCGCCTGGAAGGGAGAACTTCCTGGATTTTCTCGAGTTGCGGCAGGTGTTCTCGAGTTACGACGGGGACCTCAGGGACCCGCCCTGGTGGCCTCAGGAAAGGCCAGTCCCCATGCGAGTTGCTCGGGGGCCTCTCAGGATTCCTCTCCTGTCGATACCGGGGCCAAAAAACTTGTGTGGAGTCAGGGCCAGAACCGAGGATTCCTCTCAGGGGCTGACATGGATCTTTGGGTACTTCTGGAGTCTCCCCAGGGGAGTCAGGCCTTGTCTCGTTGGGGGCATGAACGTGCGCTTTCCTTCCAGGCTGTAGCAGCAATGTCTCGGTTCCCGTCGCGTGGATCAAAGGATCTGTGGTTTTCCCTCGAGGGTTTCCCACAGGGCTGTCCCACGTGCCACCGTGGTGTGAGTCGATTCTCGGCGTGAAAGATGAGACAGTGCAGGGCAAAGAGGTTCCTCTGGATTGGACTGAGACATCTGGGGGACTCTTGGAATGGTGGTACGACCATGGAGTTCCTCTCGCCTTTCCTGTTGAGAGTGCCTCCTCTTGAGATGCGACGGGAACGCCGGGAATTCTTTCCCGTTGAAAGCAGGGAAAGGATCCCTCATCTCGAGCTACGAGGGGGAAACGGGGCTCCTCTGGATGTGGGCGGGACCGTCGTGCTTCCTCTCGAGTGGAGACGGGTATGGCGGTGAAATTCTTGAGTTGCAGCAAGGGTGTGAAAGACCCTTTCGAAGTTCCAGAGGTTAGGTGTCATTAGTCTCCAGACGCCTCATTGGAAATAGGCCTCATTTCGCCTGGAAAGGAGAACTTCCTGGATTTTCTCGAGTTGCGGCAGGTGTTCTCGATTTACGACGGGGACCTCAGGGACCCGCCCTGGTGGCCTCAGGTACGGCCAGTCCCCATGCTAGTTGCTAGGGGGCCTCTCGGGATTCCTCTCCCGTCGATACCGGGGCCAAAATCCTTGTGTGGAGTCAGGGCCGGATCCGAGGATTCCTCTCAGGGGCTGACATGGATCTTTGGGTACTTCTGGTGTCTCCCCAGGGGAGTCAGGACTCGTCTCGAGTGGGGGCATGCACGTGCGCTTTCCTTCCAGACTGTAGCAGCAATGTCACGCTTCCCGTGGCGTGGATCAAAGGATCTGTGGTTTTCCCTCGAGGCTTTCCCTCGAGGCTTTCCCACAGGGCTGTCCCACGTGCCACCGTGGTGTGAGTCGATCCTCGGCGTGAAAGATGAGCCAGTGCAGGGCAAAGAGGCTCCTCTGGAATGGACTGAGACATCTGGGGGACTCTTGGATAGGTGGTACGACCATGGAGTTCCTCTCGCCTTTCCTGTTGAGAGTGCCTCCTCTTGAGATGTGACGGGAACGCCGGGAATTCTTTCCCGTTGAAAGCAGGGAAAGGATCCCTCATCTCGAGCTCCGAGGGGGAAACTGGGCTCCTCTGGATGTGGGCGGGACCATCGTGCTTCCTCTCGAGTGGAGACGGGTATGGCGGTGAACTTCTTGAGTTGCAGCAAGGGTGTGAAAGACCCTTTCGAAGTTCCAGAGTTTAGGTGTCATTAGTCTCCAGACGCCTCATCGGAAATAGGCCTCATCTTGCCTGGAAGGGAGAATTTCCTGGATTTTCTCGAGTTGCGGCAGGTGTTCTCGAGTTACGACGGGGACCTCAGGGACCCGCCCTGGTGGCCTCAGGTGAGGCCAGTCCCCATGCGAGTTGCTAGGGGGCCTCTCGGGATTCCTCTCCCGTCGATACCGGGGCCAAAAACCTTGTGTGGAGTCAGGGCCGGAACCGAGGATTCCTCTCAGGGGCTGACATGGATCTTTGAGTACTTGTTGTGTCTCCCCAGGGGAGTCAGGCCTCGTCTCGAGTGGGGGCATGCACGTGCGCTTTCCTTCCAGGCTGTAGCAGCAATGTCACGCTTCCCGTCGCGTGGATCAAAGGATCTGTGGTTTTCCCTCGAGGCTTTCGCTCGAGGCTTTCCCACAGGGCTTTCCCACGTGCCACCGTGGTGTGAGTCGATCCTCGGCGTGAAAGATGAGCCTGTGCAGGGCAAAGAGGCTTCTCTGGAATGGACTGAGACATCTGGGGGACTCTTGGAATGGTGGTACGACCATGGAGTTCCTCTCGCCTTTCCTGTTGAGAGTGCCTCCTCTTGAGATGCGACGGGAACGCCGGGAATTCTTTCCCGTTGAAAGCAGGGAATGGATCCCTCATCTCGAGCTACGAGGGGGAAACGGGGCTCCTGTGGATGTGGGCGGGACCATCGTGCTTCCTCTCGAGTGGAGATGGGTATGGCGGTGAACTTCTTGAGTTGCAGCAAGGGTGTGAAAGGCCCTTTCGAAGTTCCAGAGGTTAGGTGTCATTTGTCTCCAGAGGCCACATCGGAAATAGGCCTCATCTCGCCTGGAAGGGAGAACTTCCTGGATTTTCTCGAGTTGCGGCAGGTGTTCTCGAGTTACGACGGGGACCTCAGGGACCCGCCCTGGTGGCCTCAGGAGAGGCCAGTCCCCATGCGAGTTGCTACGGGGCCTCTCGGGATTCCTCTCCCGTCGATACCGGGTCCAAAATCCTTGTTTGGAGTCAGGGCCGGAACCGAGGATTACTCTCAGGGGCTGACATGGATATTTGGTACTTCTGGAGTCTCCCCAGGAGAGTCAGGCCTCGTCTCGAGTGGGGGCATGCACGTGTGCTTTCCTTTAGGGCTGTAGCAGCAATGTCCTGCTTCCCGTCGCGTGGATCAAAGGATCTGTGGTTTTCCCTCGAGGCTTTCCCTCGAGGCTTTCCCACAGGGCTGTCCCACGTGACACCGTGGTGTGAGTCGATCCTCGGCGTGATAGATGAGCCAGTGCAGGGCAAACAGGTTCCTCTGGAATGGACTGAGACATCTGGGGGACTCTTGGAATGGTGGTACGACCATGGAGTTCCTCTCGCCTTTCCTGTTGAGAGTGCCTCCTCTTGAGATGCGACAGGAACACCGGGAATTCTTTCCCATTTAAAGCAGGGAAAGGATCCCTCATCTCGAGCTACGAGGGGGAAACGGGGCTCCTCTGTTTGTGGGTGGGACGATCGTGCTTCCTCTCGAGTGGAGACGGGTATGGCGGTGAACTACTTGAGTTGCAGCAAGGGTGTGAAAGACCCTTTCGAAGTTCCAGAGGTTAGGTGTCATTAGTCTCCAGACGCCTCATCGGAAATAGGCCTCATCTCGCCTGGAAGGGAGAACTTCCTGGATTTTCTCGAGTTGCAGCAGGTGTTCTCGAGTTAAGACGGGGACCTCAGGGACCCGCCCTGGTGGCCTCAGGAGAGGCCAGTCCCCATGCGATTTGCTAGGGGGCCTCTCGGGACTCCTCTCCCGTCGATACCGGGGCCAAAAACCTTGTGTGGAGTCAGGGCCGGAACCGAGCATTCCTCTCAGGGGCTGACATGGATCTTTGGGTACTTCTGGAGTCTCCCCAGGGGAGTCAGGCCTCGTCTCGAGTGGGGGCATGCACGTGTGCTTTCCTTCCAGGCTGTAGCAGCAATGTCACGCTTCCCGTCGCGTGGATCAAAGGATCTGTGGTTTTCCCTCGAGGCTTTCCCTCGAGGCTTTCCCACAGGGCTGTCCCACGTGCCACCGTGGTGTGAGTCGATTCTCGGCGTGAAAGATGAGCCAGTGCAGGGCAAAGAGGTTCCTCTGGATTGGACTGAGACATCTGGGGGACTCTTGGAATGGTGGTACGACCATGGAGTTCCTCTCGCCTTTCCTGTTGAGAGTGCCTCCTCTTGAGATGCGACGGGAACGCCGGGAATTCTTTCCCGTTGAAAGCAGGGAAAGGATCCCTCATCTCGAGCTACGAGGGGGAAACGGGCCTCCTCTGGATGTGGGCGGGACCATCGTGCTTCCTCTCGAGTGGAGACGGGTATGGCGGTGAACTTCTTGAGTTGCAGCAAGGGTGTGAAAGAACCTTTCGAAGTTCCAGAGGTTAGGTGTCATTAGTCTCCAGACGCCTCATCGGAAATAGGCCTCATTTCGCCTGGAAAGGAGAACTTCCTGGATTTTCTCGAGTTGCGGCAGGTGTTCTCGAGTTACGTCAGGGACCTCAGGGACCCGCCCTGGTGGCCTCAGGAACGGCCAGTCCCCATGCTAGTTGCTAGGGGGCCTCTCGGGATTCCTCTCGCGTCGATACCGGGGCCAAAAACCTTGTGTGGAGTCAGGGCCGGAACCGAGGATTCCTCTCAGGGGCTGACATGGATCTTTGGGTACTTCTGGAGTCTCCCCAGGGGAGTCAGGCCTCGACTCGAGTGGGGGCATGCACGTGCGCTTTCCTTCCAGGCTGTAGCAGCAATGTCATGCTTCCCGTCGCGTGGATCAAAGGATCTGTGGTTTTCCCTCGAGGCTTTCCCTCGAGGCTTTCCCACAGGGCTGTCCCACGTGCCACCGTGGTGTGAGTCGATCCTCGGCCTGAAAGATGAGCCAGTACAGGGCAAAGAGGTTCCTCTGGAATGGACTGAGACATCTGGGGGACTCTTGGAATGGTGGTACGACCATGGAGCTCCTCTCGCCTTTCCTGTTGAGAGTGCCTCCTCTTGAGATGCGACGGAAACGCCGGGAATTCTTTCCCGTTGAAAGCAGGGAAAGGATCCCTCATCTTGAGCTACGAGGGGCAAACGGGGCTCCTCTGGATGTGGGCGGGACCATCATGTTTCCTCTCGAGTGGAGACGGTTATGGCGGTGAACTTCTTGAGTTGCAGCAAGGGTGTGAAAGACCCTTTCGAAGTTCCAGAGGTTCCGTGTCATTAGTCTCCAGACGCCTCATCGGAAATAGGCCTCATCTCGCCTGGAAGGGAGAACTTCCTGGATTTTCTCGAGTTGCGGCAGGTGTTCTCGAGTTACGACGGGGACCTCAGGGACCCGCCCTGGTGGCCTCAGGAAAGGCCAGTCCCCATGCGAGTTGCTCGGGGGCCTCTCAGGATTCCTCTCCTGTCGATACCGGGGCCAAAAAACTTGTGTGGAGTCAGGGCCAGAACCGAGGATTCCTCTCAGGGGCTGACATGGATCTTTGGGTACTTCTGGAGTCTCCCCAGGGGAGTCAGGCCTTGTCTCGTTGGGGGCATGAACGTGCGCTTTCCTTCCAGGCTGTAGCAGCAATGTCTCGGTTCCCGTCGCGTGGATCAAAGGATCTGTGGTTTTCCCTCGAGGGTTTCCCACAGGGCTGTCCCACGTGCCACCGTGGTGTGAGTCGATTCTCGGCGTGAAAGATGAGACAGTGCAGGGCAAAGAGGTTCCTCTGGATTGGACTGAGACATCTGGGGGACTCTTGGAATGGTGGTACGACCATGGAGTTCCTCTCGCCTTTCCTGTTGAGAGTGCCTCCTCTTGAGATGCGACGGGAACGCCGGGAATTCTTTCCCGTTGAAAGCAGGGAAAGGATCCCTCATCTCGAGCTACGAGGGGGAAACGGGGCTCCTCTGGATGTGGGCGGGACCGTCGTGCTTCCTCTCGAGTGGAGACGGGTATGGCGGTGAAATTCTTGAGTTGCAGCAAGGGTGTGAAAGACCCTTTCGAAGTTCCAGAGGTTAGGTGTCATTAGTCTCCAGACGCCTCATTGGAAATAGGCCTCATTTCGCCTGGAAAGGAGAACTTCCTGGATTTTCTCGAGTTGCGGCAGGTGTTCTCGAGTTACGTCAGGGACCTCAGGGACCCGCCCTGGTGGCCTCAGGAACGGCCAGTCCCCATGCTAGTTGCTAGGGGGCCTCTCGGGATTCCTCTCGCGTCGATACCGGGGCCAAAAACCTTGTGTGGAGTCAGGGCCGGAACCGAGGATTCCTCTCAGGGGCTGACATGGATCTTTGGGTACTTCTGGAGTCTCCCCAGGGGAGTCAGGCCTCGACTCGAGTGGGGGCATGCACGTGCGCTTTCCTTCCAGGCTGTAGCAGCAATGTCATGCTTCCCGTCGCGTGGATCAAAGGATCTGTGGTTTTCCCTCGAGGCTTTCCCTCGAGGCTTTCCCACAGGGCTGTCCCACGTGCCACCGTGGTGTGAGTCGATCCTCGGCCTGAAAGATGAGCCAGTACAGGGCAAAGAGGTTCCTCTGGAATGGACTGAGACATCTGGGGGACTCTTGGAATGGTGGTACGACCATGGAGCTCCTCTCGCCTTTCCTGTTGAGAGTGCCTCCTCTTGAGATGCGACGGAAACGCCGGGAATTCTTTCCCGTTGAAAGCAGGGAAAGGATCCCTCATCTTGAGCTACGAGGGGCAAACGGGGCTCCTCTGGATGTGGGCGGGACCATCATGTTTCCTCTCGAGTGGAGACGGTTATGGCGGTGAACTTCTTGAGTTGCAGCAAGGGTGTGAAAGACCCTTTCGAAGTTCCAGAGGTTCCGTGTCATTAGTCTCCAGACGCCTCATCGGAAATAGGCCTCATCTCGCCTGGAAGGGAGAACTTCCTGGATTTTCTCGAGTTGCGGCAGGTGTTCTCGAGTTACGACGGGGACCTCAGGGACCCGCCCTGGTGGCCTCAGGAAAGGCCAGTCCCCATGCGAGTTGCTCGGGGGCCTCTCAGGATTCCTCTCCTGTCGATACCGGGGCCAAAAAACTTGTGTGGAGTCAGGGCCAGAACCGAGGATTCCTCTCAGGGGCTGACATGGATCTTTGGGTACTTCTGGAGTCTCCCCAGGGGAGTCAGGCCTTGTCTCGTTGGGGGCATGAACGTGCGCTTTCCTTCCAGGCTGTAGCAGCAATGTCTCGGTTCCCGTCGCGTGGATCAAAGGATCTGTGGTTTTCCCTCGAGGGTTTCCCACAGGGCTGTCCCACGTGCCACCGTGGTGTGAGTCGATTCTCGGCGTGAAAGATGAGACAGTGCAGGGCAAAGAGGTTCCTCTGGATTGGACTGAGACATCTGGGGGACTCTTGGAATGGTGGTACGACCATGGAGTTCCTCTCGCCTTTCCTGTTGAGAGTGCCTCCTCTTGAGATGCGACGGGAACGCCGGGAATTCTTTCCCGTTGAAAGCAGGGAAAGGATCCCTCATCTCGAGCTACGAGGGGGAAACGGGGCTCCTCTGGATGTGGGCGGGACCGTCGTGCTTCCTCTCGAGTGGAGACGGGTATGGCGGTGAAATTCTTGAGTTGCAGCAAGGGTGTGAAAGACCCTTTCGAAGTTCCAGAGGTTAGGTGTCATTAGTCTCCAGACGCCTCATTGGAAATAGGCCTCATTTCGCCTGGAAAGGAGAACTTCCTGGATTTTCTCGAGTTGCGGCAGGTGTTCTCGATTTACGACGGGGACCTCAGGGACCCGCCCTGGTGGCCTCAGGTACGGCCAGTCCCCATGCTAGTTGCTAGGGGGCCTCTCGGGATTCCTCTCCCGTCGATACCGGGGCCAAAATCCTTGTGTGGAGTCAGGGCCGGATCCGAGGATTCCTCTCAGGGGCTGACATGGATCTTTGGGTACTTCTGGTGTCTCCCCAGGGGAGTCAGGACTCGTCTCGAGTGGGGGCATGCACGTGCGCTTTCCTTCCAGACTGTAGCAGCAATGTCACGCTTCCCGTGGCGTGGATCAAAGGATCTGTGGTTTTCCCTCGAGGCTTTCCCTCGAGGCTTTCCCACAGGGCTGTCCCACGTGCCACCGTGGTGTGAGTCGATCCTCGGCGTGAAAGATGAGCCAGTGCAGGGCAAAGAGGCTCCTCTGGAATGGACTGAGACATCTGGGGGACTCTTGGATAGGTGGTACGACCATGGAGTTCCTCTCGCCTTTCCTGTTGAGAGTGCCTCCTCTTGAGATGTGACGGGAACGCCGGGAATTCTTTCCCGTTGAAAGCAGGGAAAGGATCCCTCATCTCGAGCTCCGAGGGGGAAACTGGGCTCCTCTGGATGTGGGCGGGACCATCGTGCTTCCTCTCGAGTGGAGACGGGTATGGCGGTGAACTTCTTGAGTTGCAGCAAGGGTGTGAAAGACCCTTTCGAAGTTCCAGAGTTTAGGTGTCATTAGTCTCCAGACGCCTCATCGGAAATAGGCCTCATCTTGCCTGGAAGGGAGAATTTCCTGGATTTTCTCGAGTTGCGGCAGGTGTTCTCGAGTTACGACGGGGACCTCAGGGACCCGCCCTGGTGGCCTCAGGTGAGGCCAGTCCCCATGCGAGTTGCTAGGGGGCCTCTCGGGATTCCTCTCCCGTCGATACCGGGGCCAAAAACCTTGTGTGGAGTCAGGGCCGGAACCGAGGATTCCTCTCAGGGGCTGACATGGATCTTTGAGTACTTGTTGTGTCTCCCCAGGGGAGTCAGGCCTCGTCTCGAGTGGGGGCATGCACGTGCGCTTTCCTTCCAGGCTGTAGCAGCAATGTCACGCTTCCCGTCGCGTGGATCAAAGGATCTGTGGTTTTCCCTCGAGGCTTTCGCTCGAGGCTTTCCCACAGGGCTTTCCCACGTGCCACCGTGGTGTGAGTCGATCCTCGGCGTGAAAGATGAGCCTGTGCAGGGCAAAGAGGCTTCTCTGGAATGGACTGAGACATCTGGGGGACTCTTGGAATGGTGGTACGACCATGGAGTTCCTCTCGCCTTTCCTGTTGAGAGTGCCTCCTCTTGAGATGCGACGGGAACGCCGGGAATTCTTTCCCGTTGAAAGCAGGGAATGGATCCCTCATCTCGAGCTACGAGGGGGAAACGGGGCTCCTGTGGATGTGGGCGGGACCATCGTGCTTCCTCTCGAGTGGAGATGGGTATGGCGGTGAACTTCTTGAGTTGCAGCAAGGGTGTGAAAGGCCCTTTCGAAGTTCCAGAGGTTAGGTGTCATTTGTCTCCAGAGGCCACATCGGAAATAGGCCTCATCTCGCCTGGAAGGGAGAACTTCCTGGATTTTCTCGAGTTGCGGCAGGTGTTCTCGAGTTACGACGGGGACCTCAGGGACCCGCCCTGGTGGCCTCAGGAGAGGCCAGTCCCCATGCGAGTTGCTAGGGGGCCTCTCGGGATTCCTCTCCCGTCGATACCGGGGCCAAAAACCTTGTGTGGAGTCAGGGCCGGAACCGAGGATTCCTCTCAGGGGCTGACATGGATCTTTGGGTACTTCTGGAGTCTCCCCAGGGGAGTCAGGCCTCGTCTCGAGTGGGGGCATGAACGTGCGCTTTCCTTCCAGGCTGTAGCAGCAATGTCTCGGTTCCCGTCGCGTGGATCAAAGGATCTGTGGTTTTCCCTCGAGGCTTTCCCACAGGGCTGTCCCACGTGCCACCGTGGTGTGAGTCGATTCTCGGCGTGAAAGATGAGACAGTGCAGGGCAAAGAGGTTCCTCTGGATTGGACTGAGACATCTGGGGGATTCTTGGAATGGTGGTACGACCATGGAGTTCCTCTCGCCTTTCCTGTTGAGAGTGCCTCCTCTTGAGATGCGACGGGAACGCCGGGAATTCTTTCCCGTTGAAAGCAGGGAAAGGATCCCTCATCTCGAGCTACGAGGGGGAAACGGGGCTCCTCTGGATGTGGGCGGGACCATCGTGCTTCCTCTCGATTGGAGACGGGTAACGCGGTGAAATTCTTGAGTTGCAGCAAGGGTGTGAAAGACCCTTTCGAAGTTCCAGAGGTTAGGTGTCATTAGTCTCCAGAGGCCTCATCGGAAATAGGCCTCATTTCGCCTGGAAATGAGAACTTCCTGGATTTTCTCGAGTTGCGGCAGGTGTTCTCGATTTACGACGGGGACCTCAGGGACCCGCCCTTGTGGCCTCAGGTACGGCCAGTCCCCATGCTAGTTGCTAGGGGGCCTCTCGGGATTCCTCTCCCGTCGATACCGGGGCCAAAAACCTTGTGTGGAGTCAGGGCCGGAACCGAGGATTCCTCTCAGGGGCTGACATGGATCTTTGGGTACTTCTGGAGTCTCCCCAGGGGAGTCAGGACTCGTCTCGAGTGGGGGCATGCACGTGCGCTTTCCTTCCAGGCTGTAGCAGCAATGTCATGCTTCCCGTCGCGTGGATCAAAGGATCTGTTGTTTTCCCTCGAGGCTTTCCCTCGAGGCTTTCCCACAGGGCTGTCCCACGTGCCCCCGTGGTGTGAGTCGATCCTCGGCGTGAAAGATGAGCCAGTACAGGGCAAAGAGTTTCCTCTGGAATGGACTGAGAAATCTCGGGGACTCTTGGAATGGTGGTACGACCATGGAGTTCCTCTCATCTTTCCTGTTGAGAGTGCCTCCTCTTGAGATGCGACGGGAACGCCGGGAATTCTTTCCCGTTGATAGCAGGGAAAGGATCCCTCATCTCGAGCTACGAGGGGGAAACGGGGCTCCTCTGGATGTGGGCGGGACCATCGTGTTTCCTCTCGAGTGGAGACGGGTATGGCGGTGAACTTCTTGAGTTGCAGCAAGGGTGTGAAAGACCCTTTCGAAGTTCCAGAGGTTCAGTGTCATTAGTCTCCAGACGCCTCATCGGAAATAGGCCTCATCTCGCCTGGAAGGGAGAACTTCCTGGATTTTCTCGAGTTGCGGCAGGTGTTCTCGAGTTACGACGGGGACCTCAGGGACCCGCCCTGGTGGCCTCAGGAGAGGCCAGTCCCCATGCGAGTTGCTAGGGGGCCTCTCGGGATTCCTCTCCCGTCGATACCAGGGCCAAAAACCTTGTGTGGAGTCAGGGCCGGAACCGAGGATTCCTCTCATGGGCTGACATGGATCTTTGGGTACTTGTGGAGTCTCCCCAGGGGAGTCAGGCCTCGTCTCGAGTGGTGGCATGCACGTGCGCTTTCCTTCCAGGCTGTAGCAGCAATGTCACGCTTCCCGTCGCGTGGATCAAAGGATCTGTGGTTTTCCCTCGAGGCTTTCCCTCGAGGCTTTCCCACAGGGCTGTCCCACGTGCCACCGTGGTGTGAGTCGATCCTCGGCGTGAAAGATGAGCCAGTGCAGGGCAAAGAGGCTCCTCTGGAATGGACTGAGACATCTGGGGGACTCTTGGAATGGTGGTACGACCATGGAGTTCCTCTCGCCTTTCCTGTTGAGAGTACCTCCTCTTGAGATGCGACGGGAACGCTGGGAATTCTTTCCCGTTGAAAGCAGGGAATGGATCCCTCATCTCGAGCTCCGAGGGGGAAACGGGTCTCCTCTGGATGTGGGCGGGACCATCGTGCTTCCTCTCGAGTGGAGACGGGTATGGCGGTGAACTTCTTGAGTTGCAGCAAGGGTGTGAAAGACCCTTTCGAAGTTCCAGAGTTTAGGTGTCATTAGTCTCCAGACGCCTCATCGGAAATAGGCCTCATCTCGCCTGGAAGGGAGAACTTCCTGGATTTTCTCGACTTGCGACAGGTGTTCTCGAGTTACGACGGGGACCTCAGGGACCCGCCCTGGTGGCCTCAGGAGAGGCCAGTCCCCATGCGAGTTGCTAGGGGGCCTCTCGGGATTCCTCTCCCGTCGATACCGGGGCCAAAAACCTTGTGTGGAGTCAGGGCCGGAACCGAGGATTCCTCTCAGGGGCTGACATGGATCTTTGGGTACTTGTGGAGTCTCCCCAGGGGAGTCAGGCCTCGTCTCGAGTGGGGGCATGCACGTGCGCTTTCCTTCCAGGCTGTAGCAGCAATGTCACGCTTCCCGTCGCGTGGATCAAAGGATCTGTGGTTTTCCCTCGAGGCTTTCCCTCGAGGCTTTCCCACAGTGCTGTCCCACGTGCCACCGTGGTGTGAGTCGATCCTCGGCGTGAAAGATGAGCCAGTGCAGGGCAAAGAGGCTCCTCTGGAATGGACTGAGACATCTGGGGGACTCTTGGAATGGTGGTACGACCATGGAGTTCCTCTCGCCTTTCCTGTTGAGAGTGCCTCCTCTTGAGATGCGACGGGAACGCCGGGAATTCTTTCCCGTTGAAAGCAGGGAAAGGATCCCTCATCTCGAGCTACGAGGGGGAAACGGGGTTCCTCTGGATGTGGGCGGGACCATCGTGCTTCCTCTCGAGTGGAGACGGGTACGGCGGTGAACGTCTTGAGTTGCAGCAAGGGTGTGAAAGACCCTTTCGAAGTTCCAGAGGTTAGGTGTCATTTGTCTCCAGAGGCCTCATCGGAAATAGGCCTCATCTCGCCTGGAAGGGAGAACTTCCTGGATTTTCTCGAGTTGCGGCAGGTGTTCTCGAGTTACGACGGGGACCTCAGGGACCCGCCCTGTTGGCCTCAGGAGAGGCCAGTCCCCATGCGAGTTGCTAGGGGGCCTCTCGGGATTCCTCTCCCGTCGATACCGGGGCCAAAAACCTTGTGTGGAGTCAGGGCTGGAACCGAGGATTCCTCTCAGGGGCTGACATGGATCTTTGGGTACTTCTGGAGTCTCCCCAGGGGAGTCAGGCCTCGTCTCGAGTGGGGGCATGCACGTGCGCTTTCCTTCCAGGCTGTAGCAGCAATGTCACGCTTCCCGTCACGTGGATCAAAGGATCTGTGGTTTTCCCTCGAGGCTTTCCCTCGAGGCTTTCCCACAGGGCTGTCCCACGTGCCACCGTGGTGTGAGTCGTTCCTCGGCGTGAAAGATGAGCCAGTGCAGGGCAAAGAGGCTCCTCTGGAATGGACTGAGACATCTGGGGGACTCTTGGAATGGTGGTACGACCATGAAGTTCCTCTCGCCTTTCCTGTTGAGAGTGCCTCCTCTTGAGATGCGACGGGAACGCCGGGAATTCTTTCCAGTTGAAAGCAGGGAAAGGATCCCTCATCTCGAGCTACGAGGGGGAAACGGGGCTCCTCTGGATGTGGGCGGGACCATCGTGCTTCCTCTCGAGTGGATCCGGGTACGGCGGTGAACTTCTTGAGTTGCAGCAAGGGTGTGAAAGACCCTTTCGAAGTTCCAGAGGTTAGGTGTCATTTGTCTCCAGAGGCCTCATCGGAAATAGGCCTCATCTCGCCTGGAAGGGAGAACTTCCTGGATTTTCTCGAGTTGCGGCAGGTGTTCTCGAGTTACGACGGGACCTCAGGGACCCGCCCTGTTGGCCTCAGGAGAGGCCAGTCCCCATGCGAGTTGCTAGGGGGCCTCTCGGGATTCCTCTCCCGTCGATACCGGGGCCAAAAACCTTGTGTGGAGTCAGGGCCGGAACCGAGGATTCCTCTCAGGGGCTGACATGGATCTTTGGGTACTTCTCAGTCTCCCCAGGGGAGTCAGGCCTCGTCTCGAGTGGGGGCATGCACGTGCGCTTTCCTTCCAGGCTGTAGCAGCAATGTCACGCTTCCCGTCGCGTGGATCAAAGGATCTGTGGTTTTCCCTCGAGGCTTTCCCTCGAGGCTTTCCCACAGGGCTGTCCCATGTGCCACCGTGGTGTGAGTCGATCCTCGGCGTGAAAGATGAGCCAGTGCAGGGCAAAGAGGCTCCTCTGGAATGGACTGAGACATCTGGGGGACTCTTGGAATGGTGGTACGACCATGGAGTTCCTCTCGCCTTTCCTGTTGAGAGTGCCTCCTCTTGAGATGCGACGGGAACGCCGGGAATTCTTTCCCGTTGAAAGCAGGGAATGGATCCCTCATCTCGAGCTCCAAGGGGGAAACGGGTCTCCTCTGGATGTGGGCGGGACCATCGTGCTTCCTCTCGAGTGGAGACGGGTATGGCGGTGAACTTCTTGAGTTGCAGCAAGGGTGTGAAAGACCCTTTCGAAGTTCCAGAGTTTAGGTGTCATTAGTCTACAGACGCCTCATCGGAAATAGGCCTCATCTCGCCTGGAAGGGAGAACTTACTGGATTTTCTCGAGTTGCGGCAGGTGTTCTCGAGTTACGACGGGGACCTCAGGGACCCGCCCTGGTGGCCTCAGGAGAGGCCAGTCCCCATGCGAGTTGCTAGGGGGCCTCTCGGGATTCCTCTCCCGTCGATACCGGGGCCAAAAACCTTGTGTGGAGTCAGGGCCGGAACCGAGGATTCCTCTCAGGTGCTGACATGGATCTTTGGGTACTTGTGGAGTCTCCCCAGGGGAGTCAGGCCTCGTCTCGAGTGGGGGCATGCACGTGCGTTTTCCTTCCAGGCTGTAGCAGCAATGTCACGCTTCCCGTCGCGTGGATCAAAGGATCTGTGGTTTTCCCTTGAGGCTTTCCCTCGAGGCTTTCCCACAGGGCTGTCCCACGTGCCACCGTGGTGTGAGTCGATCCTCGGCGTGAAAGATGAGCCAGTGCAGGGCAAAGAGGCTCCTCTGGAATGGACTGAGACATCTGGGGGACTCTTGGAATGGTGGTACGACCATGGAGTTCCTCTCGCCTTTCCTGTTGAGAGTGCCTCCTCTTGAGATGCGACGGGAAAGCCGGGAATTCTTTCCCGTTGAAAGCAGGGAATGGATCCCTCATCTCGAGCTCCGTGGGGGAAACGGGTCTCCTCTGGATGTGGGCGGGACCATCGTGCTTCCTCTCGAGTGGAGACGGGTATGGCGGTGAACTTCTTGAGTTGCAGCAAGGGTGTGAAAGACCCTTTCGAAGTTCCAGAGTTTAGGTGTCATTAGTCTCCAGACGCCTCATCGGAAATAGGCCTCATCTCGCCTGGAAGGGAGAACTTCCTGGATTTTCTCGAGTTGCGGCAGGTGTTCTCGAGTTACGACGGGGACCTCAGGGACCCGCCCTGGTGGCCTCAGGAGAGGCCAGTCCCCATGCGAGTTGCTAGGGGGCCTCTCGGGATTCCTCTCCCGTCGATACCGGGGCCAAAAACCTTGTGTGGAGTCAGGGCCGGAACCGAGGATTCCTCTCAGGGGCTGACATGGATCTTTGGGTACTTGTGGAGTCTCCCCAGGGGAGTCAGGCCTCGTCTCGAGTGGGGGCATGCACGTGCGCTTTCCTTCCAGGCTGTAGCAGCAATGTCACGCTTCCCGTGGCGTGGATCAAAGGATCTGTGGTTTTCCCTCGAGGCTTTCCCTCGAGGCTTTCCCACAGGGCTGTCCCACGTGCCACCGTGATGTGAGTCGATACTCGGCGTGAAAGATGAGCCAGTGCAGGGCAAAGAGGCTCCTCTGGAATGGACTGAGACATCTGGGGGACTCTTGGAATGGTGGTACGACCATGGAGTTCCTCTCGCCTTTCCTGTTGAGAGTGCCTCCTCTTGAGATGCGACGGGAACGCCGGGAATTCTTTCCCGTTGAAAGCAGGGAATGGATCCCTCATCTCGAGCTCTGAGGGGGAAACGGGTCTCCTCTGGATGTGGGCGGGACCATCGTGCTTCCTCTCGAGTGGAGACGGGTATGGCGGTGAACTTCTTGAGTTGCAGCAAGGGTGTGAAAGACCCTTTCGAAGTTCCAGAGTTTAGGTGTCATTAGTCTCCAGACGCCTCATCGGAAATAGGCCTCATCTCGCCTGGAAGGGAGAACTTCCTGGATTTTCTCGAGTTGCGGCAGGTGTTCTCGAGTTACGACGGGGACCTCAGGGACCCGCCCTGGTGGCCTCAGGAGAGGCCAGTCCCCATGCGAGTTGCTAGGGGGCCTCTCGGGATTCCTCTCCCGTCGATACCAGGGCCAAAAACCTTGTGTGGAGTCAGGGCCGGAACCGAGGATTCCTCTCAGGGGCTGACATGAATCTTTGGGTACTTGTGGAGTCTCCCCAGGGGAGTCAGGAATCGTCTCGAGTGGGGGCATGCACGTGCGCTTTCCTTCCAGGCTGTAGCAGCAATGTCACGCTTCCCGTCGCGTGGATCAAAGGATCTGTGGTTTTCCCTCGAGGCTTTCCCTCGAGGCTTTCCCACAGGGCTGTCCCACGTGCCACCGTGGTGTGAGTCGATCATCGGCGTGAAAGATGAGCCAGTGCAGGGCAAAGAGGCTCCTCTGGAATGGACTGAGACATCTGGGGGACTCTTGGAATGGTGGTACGACCATGGAGTTCCTCTCGCCTTTCCTGTTGAGAGTGCCTCCTCTTGAGATGCGACGGGAACGCCGGGAATTCTTTCCCGTTGAAAGCAGGGAATGGATCCCTCATCTCGAGCTCCAAGGGGGAAACGGGTCTCCTCTGGATGTGGGCGGGACCATCGTGCTTCCTCTTGAGTGGAGACGGGTATGGCGGTGAACTTCTTGAGTTGCAGCAAGGGTGTGAAAGACCCTTTCAAAGTTCCAGAGTTTAGGTGTCATTAGTCTCCAGACGCCTCATCGGAAATAGGCCTCATCTCGCCTGGAAGGGAGAACTTCCTGGATTTTCTCGAGTTGCGGCAGGTGTTCTCGAGTTACGACGGGGACCTCAGGGACCCGCCCTGGTGGCCTCAGGAGAGGCCAGTCCCCATGCGAGTTGCTAGGGGGCCTCTCGGGATTCCTCTCCCGTCGATACCAGGGCCAAAAACCTTGTGTGGAGTCAGGGCCGGAACCGAGGATTCCACTCAGGGGCTGACATGGATCTTTGGGTACTTGTGGAGTCTCCCCAGGGGAGTCAGGCCTCGTCTCGAGTGGGGGCATGCACGTGCGCTTTCCTTCCAGGCTGTAGCAGCAATGTCACGCTTCCCGTCGCGTGGATCAAAGGATCTGTGGTTTTCCCTCGAGGCTTTCCCTCGAGGCTTTCCCACAGGGCTGTCCCACGTGCCACCGTGGTCTGAGTCGATCCTCGGCGTGAAAGATGAGCCAGTGCAGGGCAAAGAGGCTCCTCTGGAATGGACTGAGACATCTGGGGGACTCTTGGAATGGTGGTACGACCATGGAGTTCCTCTCGCCTTTCCTGTTGAGAGTGCCTCCTCTTGAGATGCGACGGGAACGCCGGGAATTCTTTCCCGTTGAAAGCAGGGAATGGATCCCTCATCTCGAGCTCCGAGGGGGAAACGGGTCTCCTCTGGATGTGGGCGGGACCATCGTGCTTCCTCTCGAGTGGAGACGGGTATGGCGGTGAACTTCTTGAGTTGCAGCAAGGGTGTGAAAGACCCTTTCGAAGTTCCAGAGTTTAGGTGTCATTAGTCTCCAAACGCCTCATCGGAAATAGGCCTCATCTCGCCTGGAAGGGAGAACTTCCTGGATTTTCTCGAGTTGCGGCAGGTGTTCTCGAGTTACGACGGGGACCTCAGGGACCCGCCCTGGTGGCCTCAGGAGAGGCCAGTCCCCATGCGAGTTGCTAGGGGGCCTCTCGGGATTCCTCTCCCGTCGATACCGGGGCCAAAAACCTTGTGTGGAGTCAGGGCCGGAACCGAGGATTCCTCTCAGGGGCTGACATGGATCTTTGGGTACTTGTGGAGTCTCCCCAGGGGAGTCAGTCCTCGTCTCGAGTGGGGGCATGCACGTGCGCTTTCCTTCCAGGCTGTAGCAGCAATGTCACGCTTCCCGTCCCGTGGATCAAAGGATCTGTGGTTTTCCCTCGAGGCTTTCCCTCGAGGCTTTCCCACAGGGCTGTCCCACGTGCCACCGTGGTGTGAGTCGATCCTCGGCATGAAAGATGAGCCAGTGCAGGGCAAAGAGGCTCCTCTGGAATGGACTGAGACATCTGGGGGACTCTTGGAATGGTGGTACGACCATGGAGTTCCTCTCGCCTTTCCTGTTGAGAGTGCCTCCTCTTGAGATGCGACGGGAACGCCGGGAATTCTTTCCCGTTGAAAGCAGGGAAAGGATCCCTCATCTCGAGCTCCGAGGGGGAAACGGGGCTCCTCTGGATGTGGGCGGGACCATCGTGCTTCCTCTCGAGTGGAGACGGGTACGGCGGTGAACTTCTTGAGTTGCAGCAAGGGTGTGAAAGACCCTTTCGAAGTTCCAGAGGTTAGGTGTCATTTGTCTCCAGAGGCCTCATCGGAAATAGGCCTCATCTCGCCTGGAAGGGAGAACTTCCTGGATTTTCTCGAGTTGCGGCAGGTGTTCTCGAGTTACGTCGGGGACCTCAGGGACCCGCCCTGTTGGCCTCAGGAGTGGCCAGTCCCCATGCGAGTTGCTAGGGGGCCTCTCGGGATTCCTCTCCCGTCGATACCGGGGCCAAAAACCTTGTGTGGAGTCAGGGCCGGAACCGAGGATTCCTCTCAGGGGCTGACATGGATCTTTGGGTACTTCTGGAGTCTCCCCAGGGGAGTCAGGCCTCGTCTCGAGTGGGGGCATGCACGTGCGCTTTCCTTCCAGGCTGTAGCAGCAATGTCACGCTTCCCGTCGCGTGGATCAAAGGATCTGTGGTTTTCCCTCGAGGCTTTCCCTCGAGGCTTTCCCACAGGGCTGTCCCACGTGCCACCGTGGTGTGAGTCGATCATCGGCGTGAAAGATGAGCCAGTGCAGGGCAAAGAGGCTCCTCTGGAATGGACTGAGACATCTGGGGGACTCTTGGAATGGTGGTACGACCATGGAGTTCCTCTCGCCTTTCCTGTTGAGAGTGCCTCCTCTTGAGATGCGACGGGAACGCCGGGAATTCTTTCCCGTTGAAAGCAGGGAATGGATCCCTCATCTCGAGCTCCAAGGGGGTAACGGGTCTCCTCTGGATGTGGGCGGGACCATCGTGCTTCCTCTCGAGTGGAGACGGGTATGGCGGTGAACTTCTTGAGTTGCAGCAAGGGTGTGAAAGACCCTTTCGAAGTTCCAGAGTTTAGGTGTCATTAGTCTCCAGACGCCTCATCGGAAATAGGCCTCATCTCGCCTGGAAGGGAGAACTTCCTGGATTTTCTCGAGTTGCGGCAGGTGTTCTCGAGTTACGACGGGGACCTCAGGGACCCGCCCTGGTGGCCTCAGGAGAGGCCAGTCTCCATGCGAGTTGCTAGGGGGCCTCTCGGGATTCCTCTCCCGTCGATACCGGGGCCAAAAACATTTGGTGGAGTCAGGGCCGGAACCGAGGATTCCTCTCAGGGGCTGACATGGATCTTTGGGTACTTCTGGAGTCTCCCCAGGGGAGTCAGGCCTCGTCTCGAGTGGGGGCATGCACGTGCGCTTTCCTTCCAGGCTGTAGCAGCAATGTCACGCTTCCCGTGGCGTGGATCAAAGGATCTGTGGTTTTCCCTCGAGGCTTTCCCTCGAGGCTTTCCCACAGGGCTGTCCCACGTGCCACCGTGGTGTGATTCGATCCTCGACGTGAAAGATGTGCCAGTGCAGGGCAAAGAGGTTCCTCTGGAATGGACTGAGACATCTGGGGGACTCTTGGAATGGTGGTAAGACCATGGAGTTCCTCTCGCCTTTCCTGTTGAGAGTGCCTGCTCTTGAGATGCGACGGGAACGCAGGGAATTCTTTCCCGTTGAAAGCAGGGAAAGGATCCCTCATCTCGAGCTACGAGGGGGAAACGGTGCTCCTCTGGATGTGGGCGGGACCATCGTGCTTCCTCTTGAGTGGACACGGGTATGGCGGTGAACTTCTTGAGTTGCAGCAAGGGTGTGAAAGACTCTTTCGAAGTTCCAGAGGTTAGGTGTCATTAGTCTCCAGACGCCTCATCGGAAATAGGCCTCATCTCGCCTGGAAGGGAGAACTTCCTGGATTTTCTCGAGTTGCGGCAGGTGTTCTCGAGTTACGACGGGGACCTCAGGGACCCGCCCTGGTGGCCTCAGGAGACGCCAGTCCCCATGCGAGTTGCTAGGGGGCCTCTCGGGATTCCTCTCCCGTCGATACCGGGGCCAAAAACCTTGTGTGGAGTCAGGGCCGGAACCGAGGATTCCTCTCAGGGGCTGATATGGATCTTTGGGTACATCTGGAGTCTCGCCAGGGGAGACCGGCCTCGTCTCGAGTCGGGGCATGCACGTGCACTTTCCTTCCAGGCTGTAGCAACAATGTCACGCTTCCCGTCGCGTGGATCAAAGGATCTGTGGTTTTCCCTCGAGGCTTTCCCTCGAGGCTTTCCCACAGGGCTGTCCCACGTGCCACCGTGGTGTGACTCGATCCTCGGCGTGAAAGATGAGCCAGTGCAGGGCAAAGAGGTTCCTCTGGAATGGACTGAGACATCTAGGGGACTCTTGGAATGGTGGTACGACCATGGAGTTCCTCTCGCCTTTCCTGTTGAGAGTGCCTCCTCCTGAGATGCGACGGGAACGCCGGGAATTCTTTCCCGTTGAAAGCATGGAAAGGTTCCCTCATCTCGAGCTACGAGGGGGAAACGGTGCTCCTCTGGATGTGGGCGGGACCATCGTGCTTCCTCTCGAGTGGACACGGGTATGGCGGTGAACTTCTTGAGTCGCAGCAAGGGTGTGAAAGACCCTTTCGAAGTTCCAGAGGTTAGGTGTCATTAGTCTCCAGACGCCTCATCGGAAATAGGCCTCATCTCGCCTGGAAGGGAGAACTTCCTGGATTTTCTCGAGTTGCGGCAGGTGTTCTCGAGTTACGACGGGGACCTCAGGGACCCGCCCTGGTGGCCTCAGGAGAGGCCAGTCCCCATGCGAGTTGCTAGGGGGCCTCTCGGTATTCCTCTCCCGTCGATACCGGGCCGAAAAACATTTTTTGGAGTCAGGGCCGGAACCGAGGATTCCTCTCAGAGGCTGACATGGATCTTTGGGTACTTCTGGAGTGTCCCCAAGGGAGTCAGGCCTCGTCTCGTGTGGGGGCATGCACTTGCGCTTTCCTTCCAGGCTGTAGCAGCAATGTCACGCTTCCCGTCGCGTGGATCAAGGGATCTGTGGTTTTCCCTCGAGGCTTTCCCTCGAGGCTTTCCCACAGGGCTGTCCTACGTGCCACCGTGGTGTGAGTCGATCCTCGGCGTGAAAGATGAGCCAGTGCAGGGCAAAGAGGTTCCTCTGGAATGGACTGAGACATCTGGGGGACTCTTGGAATGGTGGTACGACCATGGAGTTCCTCTCGCCTTTCCTGTTGAGAGTGCCTCCTCTTGAGATGCGACGGGAACGCCGGGAATTCTTTCCCGTTGAAAGCAGGGAAAGGATCCCTCATCTCGAGCTCCGAGGGGGAAACGGGGCTCCTCTGGATGTTGGCGGGTCCATCGTGCTTCCTCTCGAGTGGAGACGGGTATGGCGGTGAACTTCTTGAGTTGCAGCAAGGGTGTGAAAGACCCTTTCGAAGTTCCAGAGTTTAGGTGTCATTAGTCTCCAGACGCCTCATCGGAAATAGGCCTCATCTCGCCTGGAATGGAGGACTTCCTGGATTTTCTCGAGTTGCGGCAGGTGTTCTTGAGTTACGACGGGGACCTCAGGGACCCGCCCTGGTGGCCTCAGGAGAGGCCAGTCCCCATGCGAGTTGCTAGGGGGCCTCTCGGGATTCCTCTCCCGTTGATACCAGGGCCAAAAACCTTGTGTGGAGTCAGGGCCGGAAGCGAGGATTCCTCTCAGGGGCTGACATGGATCTTTGGGTACTTCTGCAGTCTCCCCAAGGGAGTCAGGCCTCGTCTCGAGTGGGGGCATGCACGAGCGCTTTCCTTCCAGGCTGTAGCAGCAATGTCACGCTTCCCGTCTCGTGGATCAAAGGATCTGTGGTTTTCCCTCGAGGCTTTCCCTCGAGGCTTTCCCACAGGGCTGTCCCACGTGCCACCGTGGTGTGAGTCGATCCTCGGCGTGAAAGATGAGCCAGTGCAGGGCAAAGAGGTTCCTCTGGAATGGACTGAGACATCTGGGGGACTCTTGGAATGGTGGTACGACCATGGAGTTCCTCTCGCCTTTCCTGTTGAGAGTGCCTCCTCTTGAGATGCGACGGGAACGCCTTGAATTCTTTCCCGTTGAAAGCAGGGAAAGGATCCCTCATCTCGAGCTACGAGGGGGAAACGGGGCTCCTCTGGATGTGGGCGGGACCATCGTGCTTCCTCTCGAGTGGAGACGGGTGTGGCGGTGAACTTCTTGAGTAGCAGCAAGGGTGTGAAAGACCCTTTCGAAGTTCCAGAGGTTAGGTGTCATTAGTCTCCAGACGCCTTATCGGAAATAGGCCTCATCTCGCCTGGAAGGGAGAACTTCCTGGATTTTCTTGAGTTGCGGCAGGTGTTCTCGAGTTACGACGGGGACCTCAGGGACCCGCCTTGGTGGCCTCAGGAGAGGCCAGTCCCCATACGAGGTGCTAGGGGGCCTCTCGGGATTCCTCTCCCGTCGATACCGGCGCCAAAAACCTTGTGTGAAGTCAGGGCCGTAACCGAGGATTCCTCTCAGGGGCTGACATGGATCTTTGGGTTCTTGTGGAGTCTCCCCAGGGGAGTCAGGCCTCGTCTCGAGTGGGGGCATGCACGTGCACTTTCCTTCCAGGCTGTAGCAGCAATGTCACGCTTCCCGTCGCGTGGATCTAACGATCTGTGGTTTTCCCTCGAGGCTTTCCCTCGAGGCTTTCCCACAGGGCTGTCCCACGTGCCACCGTGGTGTGAGTCGATCCTCGGCGTGAAAGATGAGCCAGTGCAGGGCCAAGAGGTTCCTCTGGAATGGACTGAGACATCTGGGGGACTCTTGGAATGGTGGTACGACCATGGAGTTCCTCTCGCCTTTCCTGTTGAGAGTTCCTCCTATTGAGATGCGACGGGAACGCCGGGAATTCTTTCCCGTTGAAAGCAGGGAAAGGATCCCTCATCTCGAGCTCCGAGGGGGAAACGGGGCTCCTCTGGATGTTGGCGGGTCCATCGTGCTTCCTCTCGAGTGGAGACGGGTATGGCGGTGAAGTTCTTGAGTTGCAGCAAGGGTGTGAAAGACCCTTTCGAAGTTCCAGAGTTTAGGTGTCATTAGTCTCCAGACGCCTCATCGGAAATAGGCCTCATCTCGCATGGAATGGAGGACTTCCTGGATTTTCTCGAGTTGCGGCAGGTGTTCTCGAGTTACGACGGGGACCTCAGGGACCCGCCCTGGTGGCCTCAGGAGAGGCCAGTCCCCATGCGAGTTGCTAGGGGGCCTCTCGGGATTCCTCTCCCGTTGATAACAGGGCCAAAAACCTTGTGTGGAGTCAGGGCCGGAAGCGAGGATTCCTCTCAGGGGCTGACATGGATCTTTGGGTACTTCTGCAGTCTCCCCAAGGGAGTCAGGCCTCGTCTCGAGTGGGGGCATGCACGAGCGCTTTCCTTCCAGGCTGTAGCAGCAATGTCACGCTTCCCGTGGCCTGGATCAAAGGATCTGTGGTTTTCCCTCGAGGCTTTCCCTCGAGGCTTTCCCACAGGGCTGTCCCACGTGCCACCGTGGTGTGAGTCAATCCTCGGCGTGAAAGATGAGCCAGTGCAGGGCAAAGAGGTTCCTCTGGAATGGACTGAGACATCTGGGGGACTCTTGGAATGGTGGTACGACCATGGAGTTCCTCTCGGCTTTCCTGTGGAGAGTGCCTCCTCTTGAGATGTGACGGGATCGCCGGGAATTCTTTCCCGTTGAAAGCAGGGAAAGGATCCCTCATCTCGAGCTCCGAGGGGGAAACGGGGCTCCTCTGGATGTGGGCAGGACAATCGTGCTTCCTCTCGAGTGGAGACGGGTATGGCGGTGAACTTCTTGAGTTGCAGCAAGGGTGTGAAAGACCCTTTCGAAGTTCCAGAGGTTAGGTGTCATTAGTCTCCAGACGCCTCATCGGAAATAGGCCTCATCTCGCCTGGAAGGGAGAACTTCCTGGATTTTCTCGAGTTGCGGCAGGTTATCCCGAGTTACGACGGGGACCTCAGGGACCCGCCCTGGTGGCCTCAGGAGAGGCCAGTCCCCATGCGAGTTGCTAGGGGGCCTCTCGGGATTCCTCTCCCGTCGATACCGGCGCCAAAAACCTTGTGTGGAGTCAGGGCCGGAACCGAGGATTCCTCTCAGGGGCTGATATGGATCTTTGGGTACTTCTGGAGTCTCGCCAGGGGAGACAGGCCTCGTCTCGAGTGGGGGCATGCACGTGCGCTTTCCTTCCAGGCTGTAGCAGCAATGTCACGCTTCCCGTGGCGTGGATCAAAGTTTCTGTGGTTTTCCCTCGAGGCTTTCCCTCGAGGCTTTCCCACAGGGCTGTCCCACGTGCCACCGTGGTGTGAGTCGATCCTCGGCGTGAAAGATGAGCCAGTGCAGGGCAAAGAGGTTCCTCTGGAATGGACTGAGACATCTGGGGGACTCTTGGAATGGTGATACGACCATGGAGTTCCTCTCGCCTTTCCTGTTGAGAGTGCCTCCTCTTGAGATGCGACGGGAACGCCGGGAATTCTTTCCCGTTGAAAGCAGGGAAAGGATCCCTCATCTCGAGCTACGAGGGGGAAACGGGACTCCTCTGGATGTGGGCGGGACCATCGTGCTTCCTGGCGAGTGGACACGGGTATGGCGGTGAACTTCTTGAGTTGCAGCAAGGGTGTGAAAGACCCTTTCGAAGTTCCAGAAGTTAGGTGTCATTTATCTCCAGACGCCTCATCGGAAATAGGCCTCATCTCGCCTGGAAGGGAGAACTTCCTGGATTTTCTCGAGTTGCGGCAGGTGTTCTCGAGTTACGACGGGGACCTCAGGGACCCGCCCTGGTGGCCTCAGGAGAGGCCAGTCCCCATGCGAGTTGCTAGGGGGCCTCTCGGGATTCATCTCCCGTCGATACCGGGCCCAAAAACATTTTTTGGAGTCAGGGCCGTAACCGAGGTTTCCTCTCAGGGGCTGACATGGATCTTTGGGTACTTGTGGAGTCTCCCCAGGGGAGTCAGGCCTCGTCTCGAGTGGGGGCATGCACGTGCACTTTCCTTCCAGGCTGTAGCAGCAATGTCACGCTTCCCGTGGCCTGGATCAAACGATCTGTGTTTTTCCCTCGAGGCTTTCCCTTGAGGCTTTCCCACAGGGCTGTCCCACGTGCCACCGTGGTGTGAGTCGAACCTCGGCGTGAAAGATGAGCCAGTGCAGGGCCAAGAGGTTCCTCTGGAATGGACTGAGACATCTGGGGGACTCTTGGAATGGTGGTACGACCATGGAGTTCCTCTCGCCTTTCCTGTTGAGAGTGCCTCCTATTGAGAAGAGACGGGAACGCCGGGAATTCTTTCCCCTTGAAAGCAGGGAAAGGATCCCTCATCTCGAGCTACGAGGGGGAAACGGGGCTCCTCTGGATGTGGGCGGGACCATCGTGCTTCCTCTCGAGTGGAGACGGGTATGGCGGTGAACTTCTTGAGTTGCAGCAAGGGTGTGAAAGACCCTTTCGAAGTTCCAGAATTTAGGTGTCATTAGTCTCCAGACGCTTCATCGGAAATAGGCCTCATCTCGCCTGCAAGGGAGAACTTCCTGGATTTTCTCGAGTTGCGGCAGGTGTTCCCGAGTTACGACGGGGACCTCAGGGACCCGCCCTGGTGGCCTCAGGAGAGGCCAGTCCCCATGCGTGTTGCTAGGGGGCCTCTCGGGATTCCTCTCCCGTCGATACCGGGGCCAAAAACCTTGTGTGGCGTCAGGGCCGGAACCGAGGATTCCTCTCAGGGGCTGACATGGATCTTTGGGTACTTCTGGAGTCTCCCCAGGGGAGTCAGGCCTCGTCTCGAGTGGGGGCATGCACGTGCGCTTTCCTTCCAGGCTGTAGCAGCAATGTCACGCTTCCCGTCGCGTGGATCAAAGGATCTGTGGTTTTCCCTCGAGGCTTTCCCTCGAGGCTTTCCCACAGGGCTGTCCCACGTGCCACCGTGGTGTGAGTCGATCCTCGGCGTGAAAGATGAGCCAGTGCAGGGCAAAGAGGTTCCTCTGGAATGGACTGAGACATCTGGGGGACTCTTGGAATGGTGGTACGACCATGGAGTTCCTCTCGGCTTTCCTGTTGAGAGTGCCTCCTCTTGAGATGCGACGGGATCGCCGGGAATTCTTTCCCGTTGAAAGCAGGGAAAGGATCCCTCATCTCGAGCTCCGAGGGGGAAACGGGGCTCCTCTGGATGTGGGCGGGACCATCGTGCTTCCTCTCGAGTGGAGACGGGTATGGCGGTGAACTTCTTGAGTTGCAGCAAGGGTGTGAAAGACCCTTTCGAAGTTCCAGAGGTTCGGTGTCATTAGTCTCCAGACGCCTCATCGGAAATAGGCCTCATCTCGCCTGGAAGGGAGAACTTCCTGGATTTTCTCGAGTTGCGGCAGGTTATCCCGAGTTACGACGGGGACCTCAGGGACCCGCCCTGGTGGCCTCAGGAGAGGCCAGTCCCCATGCGAGTTGCTAGGGGGCCTCTCGGGATTCCTCTCCCGTCGATACCGGGGCCTAAATCCTTGTGTGGAGTCAGGGCCGGAACCGAGGATTCCTCTCAGGGGCTGATATGGATCTTTGGGTACTTCTGGAGTCTCGCCAGGGGACACAGGCCTCGTCTCGAGTGGGGGCATGCACGTGCGCTTTCCTTCCAGGCTGTAGCAGCAATGTCACGCTTCCCGTAGCGTTTATCAAAGGGTCTGTTGTTTTCCCTCGAGGCTTTCCCTCGAGGCTTTCCCACAGGGCTGTCCCACGTGCCACCGTGGTGTGAGTCGATCCTCGGCGTGAAAGATGAGCCAGTGCAGGGCAAAGAGTTTCCTCTGGAATGGACTGAGACATCTGGGGGACTCTTGGAATGGTGGTACGACCATGGAGTTCCTCTCGCCTTTCCTGTTGAGAGTGCCTCCTCTTGAGATGCGACGGGAACGCCGGGAATTCTTTCCCGTTGAAAGCAGGGAAAGGATCCCCCATTTCGAGCTCCGAGGGGAAAACGGGGCTCCTCTGGATGTGGGCGGGACCATCGTGCTTCCTCTCGAGTGGAGACGGTTATGGCGGTGAACTTCTTGAGTTGCAGCAAGGGTGTGAAAGACCCTTTCGAAGTTCCAGAGGTTAGGTGTCATTAGTCTCCAGACGCCTCATCGGAAATAGGCCTCATCTCGCCTGGAAGGGAGAACTTCCTGGATTTTCTCGAGTTGCGGCAGGTGTTCTCGAGTTACGACGGGGACCTCAGGGACCCGCCCTGGTGGCCTCAGGAGAGGCCAGTCCCCATGCGAGTTGCTAGGGGGCCTCTCGGGATTCCTCTCCCGTCGATACCGGCGCCAAAAACCTTGTGTGGAGTCAGGGCCGGAACCGAGGATTCCTCTCAGGGGCTGACATGGATCTTTGGGTACTTCTGGAGTCTCCCCAGGGGATTCAGGCCTCGTCTCGAGTGGGGGCATGCACGTGCGCTTTCCTTCCAGGCTGTAGCAGCAATGTCACGCTTCCCGTGGCCTGGATCAAAGGATCTGTGGTTTTCCCTCGAGGCTTTCCCACAGGGCTGTCCCACGTGCCACCGTGGTGTGAGTCAATCCTCGGCGTGAAAGATGAGCCAGTGCAGGGCAAAGAGGTTCCTCTGGAATGGACTGAGACATCTGGGGGATTCTTGGAATGGTGGTACGACCATGGAGTTCCTCTCGCCTTTCCTGTTGAGAGTGCCTCCTCTTGAGATGCGACGGGAACGCCGGGAATTCTTTCCCGTTGAAAGCAGGGAAAGGATCCCTCATCTCTAGCTACGAGGGGGAAACGGGGCTCCTCTGGATGTGGGCGGGACCATCGTGCTTCCTCTCGAGTGGAGACGGGTATGGCAGAGAACTTCTTGAGTTGCTGCAAGGGAGTGAAAGATCCTTTCGAAGTTCCAGAGGTTAGGTGTCATTAGTCTCCAGACGCCTCATCGGAAATAGGCCTCATCTCGCCTGGAAGGGAGAACTTCCTGGATTTTCTCGAGTTGCGGCAGGTGTTCTCGAGTTATGACGGGGACCTCAAGGACCAGCCCTGGTGGCCTCAGGAGAGGCCAATCCCCATGGGAGTTGCTAGGGGGACTCTGGGATTCCTATCCCGTCGATACCGGGTCCAAAAACCTTGTGTGGAGTCAGGGCCGGAACCGGGGATTCCTCTCAGGGGCTGACATGGATCTTTGGGTACTTCTGGAGTCTCCCCAGGGGAGTGAGGCCTCGTCTCGAGTGGGGGCATGCACGTGCGCTTTCCTTCCAGGCTGTAGCAGCAATGTCACGCTTCCCGTGGCGTGGATCAAAGGATCTGTGGTTTTCCCACGAGTTTTTCCCTCGAGGCTTTCCCACAGGTCTGTCCCACGTGCCACCGTGGTGTGAGTTGATACTCGGCGTGAAAGATGAGCCAGTGCAGGGCAAAGAGGTTCCTCTGGAATGGACTGAGACATCTGGGGGACTCTTGGAATGGTGGTACCACCATGGAGTTCCTCTCGCCTTTCCTGTTGAGAGTGCCTCCTCTTGAGATGCGACGGGAACGCCGGGAATTCTTTCCCGTTGAACGCAGGGAAAGGATCCCTCATCTCGAGCTACGAGGGGGAAACGGGGCTCCTCTGGATGTGGGCGGGACCATCGTGCTTCCTCGCGAGTGGAGACGGGTATGGCGGTGAACTTCTTGAGTCGCAGCAAGGGTGTGAAAGACCCTTTCGAAGTTCCAGAGTTTAGGTGTCATTAGTCTCCAAACGCCTCATCGGAAATAGGATTCTTCTCGCCTGGAAGGGAGAACTTCCTGGATTTTCTCGAGTTGCGACAGGTGTTCTCGAGTTACGACGGAGACCTCAGGGACCCGCCCTGGTGGCCTCAGGAGAGGCCAGTCCCCATGCGAGTTGCTAGGGGGCCTCTCGGGATTCCTCTCCCGTCGATACCGGGGCCAAAAACCTTGTGTGGAGTCAGGGCCGGAACCGAGGATTCCTCTCAGGAGCTGACATGGATCTTTGGATACTTCTGGAGTCTCCCCAGGGGAGTCAGGCCTCGTCTCGAGTGGGGGCATGCACGTGCGCTTTCCTTCCAGGCTGTAGCAGCAATGTCACGCTTCCCGTCTCGTGGATCAAAGGATCTGTGGTTTTTCCTCGAGGCTTTCCCTCGAGGATTTCCCACAGGGCTGTCCCACGTGCCACCGTGGTGTGAGTCGATCCTCGGCGTGAAAGATGAGCCAGTGCAGGGCAAAGAGGTTCCTCTGGAATGGACTGAGACATCTGGGGGACTCTTGGAATGGTGGTACGACCATGGAGTTCCTCTCGCCTTTCCTGTTGAGAGTGCCTCCTCTTGAGATGCGACGGGAACGCCGGGAATTCTTTCCCGTTGAAAGCAGGGAAAGGATCCCTCATCTCGAGCTACCAGGGTGAAACGGGGCTCCTCTGGATGTGGGCGGGACCATCGTGCTTCCTCTCGAGTGGAGACGGGTATGGCGGTGAACTTCTTGAGTTGCAGCAAGGGTGTGAAAGACCCTTTCGAAGTTCCAGAGGTTAGGTGTCATTAGTCTCCAGACGCCTCATTGGAAATAGGCCTCATCTCGCCTGGAAGGGAGAACTTCCTGGATTTTCTCGAGTTGCGGCAGGTGTTCTCGAGTTACGACGGGGACCTCAGGGACCCGCCCTGGTGGCCTCAGGAGAGGCCAGTCCCCATGCGAGTTGCTAGGAGGCCTCTCGGGATTCCTCTCCCGTCGATACCGGGGCCAAAAACCTTGTGTGGAGTCAGGGCCGGAACCGAGGTTTCCTCTCTGGGGCTGACATGGTTCTTTGGGTACTTCTGGAGTCTTCCCAGGGGAGTCAGGCCTCTTCTCGAGTGGGGACAGGTACGTGCGCTTTCCTTCCAGGCTGTAGCAGCAATGTCACTCTACCCGTGGCCTGGATCAAAGGATCTGTGGTTTTCCCACGAGGCTTTCCCTCGAGGCTTTCCCACAGGTCTGTCCAACGTTCCACCGTGGTGTGAGTCGATCCTCGGCGTGAAAGATGAGCCAGTGCAGGGCAAAGAGGTTCCTCTGGAATGGACTGAGACATCTGGGGGACTCTTGGAATGGTGGTACCACCATGGAGTTCCTCTCGCCTTTCCTGTTTAGGGTGCCTCCTCTTGAGATGCGACGGGAACGCCGGGAATTCTTTCCCGTTGAAAGCAGGGAAAGGATCCCTCATCTCGAGCTACGAGGGGGAAACGGGGATCCTCTGGATGTGGGCGGGACCATCGTGCTTCCTCTCGAGTGGACACGGGTATGGCGGTGAACTTCTTGAGTTGCAGCAAGGGTGTGAAAGACCCTTTCGAAGTTCCAGAGTTTAGGTGTCATTAGTCTCCAAACGCCTCATCAGAAATAGGATTCTTCTCGCCTGGAAGGGAGAACTTCCTGGATTTTCTCGAGTTGGGACAGGTGTTCTCGAGTTACGACGGGGACCTCAGGGACCCGCCCTGGTGGTCTCAGGAGAGGCCAGTCCCCATGCGAGTTGCTAGGGGGCCTCTCGGGATTCCTCTCCCGTCGATACCGGGGCCAAAAACCTTGTGTGGAGTCAGGGCCGCAACCGAGGATTCCTCTCAGGGGCTGACATGGATCTTTGGGTACTTCTGGAGTCTCCCCAGGGTAGTCAGGCCTCGTCTCGAGTGGGGGCATGCACGTGCGCTTTCCTTTCAGGCTATAGCAGCAATGTCATGCTTTCCGTCGCCTGGATCAAAGGATCTGTGGTTTTCCCTCGAGGCTTTCCCTTGAGGCTTTCCTACAGGGCTGTCCCACGTGCCACCGTGGTGTGAGTCGATCCTCGGCGTGAAAGATGAGCCAGTGCAGGGCATAGAGGTTGCTCTGGAATGGACTGAGACATCTGGGGGACTCTTGGAATGGTGGTACGACCATGGAGTTCCTCTCGCCTTTCCTGTTGAGAGTGCCTCCTCTTGAGATGCGACGGGAACGCCGGGAATTCTTTCCCGTTTAAAGCAGGGAAAGGATCCCTCATCTCGAGCTACGAGGGTGAAACGGGGCTCCTCTGGATGTGGGCGGGACCATCGTGCTTCCTCTCGAGTGGAGACGGGTATGGCGGTGAACTTCTTGAGTTGCAGCAAGGGTGTGAAAGACCCTTTCGAAGTTCCAGAGGTTAGGTGTCATTAGTCTCCAGACGCCTCATCGGAAATAGGCCTCATCTCGCCTGGAAGGGAGAACTTCCTGGATTTTCTCGAGTTGCGGCAGGTGTTCTCGAGTTACGACGGGGACCTCAGGGACCCGCCCTGGTGGCCTCAGGAGAGGCCAGTCCCCATGCGAGTTGCTAGGGGGACTCTGGGATTCCTATCCCGTCGATACCGGGTCCAAAAACCTTGTGTGGAGTCAGGGCCGGAACCGAGGATTCCTCTCAGGGGCTGACATGGATCTTTGGGTACTTCTGGAGTCTCCCCAGGGGAGTCAGGCCTCGTCTCGAGTGGGGACAGGTACGTGCGCTTTCCTTCCAGGCTGTAGCAGCAATGTCACGTTTCCCATCGCGTGGATCAAAGGATCTGTGGTTTTCCCACGAGTTTTTCCCTCGAGGCTTTCCCACAGGTCTGTCCCACGTGCCACCGTGGTGTGAGTTGATACTCGGCGTGAAAGATGAGCCAGTGCAGGGCAAAGAGGTTCCTCTGGAATGGACTGAGACATCTGGGGGACTCTTGGAATGGTGGTACCACCATGGAGTTCCTCTCGCCTTTCCTGTTGAGAGTGCCTCCTCTTGAGATGCGACGGGAACGCCGGGAATTCTTTCCCGTTGAAAGCAGGGAAAGGATCCCTCATCTCGAGCTACGAGGGGGAAACGGGGCTCCTCTGGATGTGGGCGGGACCATCGTGCTTCCTCGCGAGTGGAGACGGGTATGGCGGTGAACTTCTTGAGTTGCAGCAAGGGTGTGAAAGACCCTTTCGAAGTTCCAGATTTTAGGTGTCATTAGTCTCCAAACGCCTCATCGGAAATAGGATTCTTCTCGCCTGGAAGGGAGAACTTCCTGGATTTTCTCGAGTTGCGACAGGTGTTCTCGAGTTACGACGGAGACCTCAGGGACCCGCCCTGGTGGCCTCAGGAGAGGCCAGTCCCCATGCGAGTTGCTAGGGGGCCTCTCGGGATTCCTCTCCCGTCGATACCGGGGCCAAAAACCTTGTGTGGAGTCAGGGCCGGAACCGAGGATTCCTCTCAGGGGCTGACATGGATCTTTGGGTACTTCTGGAGTCTCCCCAGGGGAGTCAGGCCCCGTCTCGAGTGGGGGCATGCACGTGCGCTTTCCTTCCAGGCTGTAGCAGCAATGTCACGCTTCCCGTCGCGTGGATCAAAGGATCTGTGGTTTTCCCTCGAGGCTTTGCCTCGAGGCTTTCCCACAGGGCTGTCCCACGTGCCACCGTGGTGTGAGTCGATCCTCGGCGTGAAAGATGAGCCAGTGCAGGGCAAAGAGGTTCCTCTGGAATGGACTGAGACATCTGGGGGACTCTTGGAATGGTGGTACGACCATGGAGTTCCTCTCGCCTTCCTGTTGAGAGTGCCTCCTCTTGAGATGCGACGGAATGCCGGGAATTCTTTCCCGTTGAAAGCAGGGAAAGGTTCCCTCATCTCGAGCTACGAGGGGGAAACGGGGCTCCTCTGGATGTGGGCGGGACCATCGTGCTTCCTCTAGAGTGGACACGGGTATGGCGGTGAACTTCTTGAGTAGCAGCAAGGGTGTGAAAGACCCTTTCGAAGTTCCAGAGGTTACGTGTCGTTAGTCTCCAAACGCCTCATCGGAAATAGGCCTCATCTCGCCTGGAAGGGAGAACTTCCTGGATTTTCTCGAGTTGTGGCAGGTGTTCTCGAGTTACGACGGGGACCTCAGGGACCCGCCCTGGTGTCCTCAGTAACGGCCAGTCCCCATGGGAGTTGCTAGGGGGCCTCTCGGGATTACTCTCCCGTCGATACCGGGTCCAAAAACCTTGTGTGGAGTCAGGGCCGGAATCGAGGATTCCTCTCAGGGGCTGACATGGATCTTTGGGTACTTGTGGAGTCTCCCCAGGGGAGTCAGGCCTCGTCTCGAGTGGGGGCATGCACGTGCGCTTTCCTTCCAGGCTGTAGCAGGAATGTCACGCTTCCCGTCGCGTGGATCAAAGGATCTGTGGTTTTCCCTCGAGGCTTTCCCTCGAGGCTTTCCCACAGGGCTGTCCCATGTGCCACCGTGGTGTGAGTCGATCCTCGGCGTGAAAGATGAGCCAGTGCAGGGCAAAGAGGTTCCTCTGGAATGGACTGAGACATCTGGGGGACTCTTGGAATGGTGGTACGACCATGGAGTTCCTCTCGCCTTTCCTGTTGAGAGTGCCTCCTCTTGAGATGCGACGGGAACGCCGGGAATTCTTTCCCGTTGAAAGCAGGGAAAGGATCCCTCATCTCGGGCTACGAGGGGGAAACGGGGCTCCTCTGGATGTGGGCGGGACCATCGTGCTTCCTCTCGAGTGGAGACGGGTATGGCAGAGAACTTCTTGAGTTGCAGCAAGGGAGTGAAAGACCCTTTCGAAGTTCCAGAGGTTAGGTGTCATTAGTCTCCAGACGCCTCATCGGAAATAGGCCTCATCTCGCCTGGAAGGGAGAACTTCCTGGATTTTCTCGAGTTGCGGCAGGTGTTCTCGAGTTATGACGGGGACCTCAAGGACCAGCCCTGGTGGCCTCAGGAGAGGCCAATCCCCATGCGAGTTGCTAGGGGGACTCTGGGATTCCTATCCCGTCGATACCGGGTCCAAAAACCTTGTGTGGAGTCAGGGCCGGAATCGAGGATTCCTCTCAGGGGCTGACATGGATCTTTGGGTACTTCTGGAGTCTCCCCAGGGGAGTCAGGCCTCGTCTCGAGTGGGGACAGGTACGTGCGCTTTCCTTCCAGGCTGTAGCAGCAATGTAAAGCTTCCCGTGGCGTGGATCAAAGGATCTGTGGTTTTCCCACGAGTTTTTCCCTCGAGGCTTTCCCACAGGTCTGTCCCACGTGCCACCGTGGTGTGAGTTGATACTCGGCGTGAAAGATGAGCCAGTGCAGGGCAAAGAGGTTCCTCTGGAATGGACTGAGACATCTGGGGGACTCTTGGAATGGTGGTACCACCATGGAGTTCCTCCCGCCTTTCCTGTTGAGAGTGCCTCCTCTTGAGATGCGACGGGAACGCCGGGAATTCTTTCCCGTTGAAAGCAGGGAAAGGATCCCTCATCTCGAGCTACGAGGGGGAAACGGGGCTCCTCTGGATGTGGGCGGGACCATCGTGCTTCCTCGCGAGTGGAGACGGGTATGGCGGTGAACTTCTTGAGTTGCAGCAAGGGTGTGAAAGACCCTTTCGAAGTTCCAGAGTTTAGGTGTCATTAGTCTCCAAACGCCTCATCGGAAATAGGATTCTTCTCGCCTGGAAGGGAGAACTTCCTGGATTTTCTCGAGTTGCGACAGGTGTTCTCGAGTTACGACGGAGACCTCAGGGACCCGCCCTGGTGGCCTCAGGAGAGGCCAGTCCCCATGCGAGTTGCTAGGGGGCCTCTCGGGATTCCTCTCCCGTCGATACCGGGGCCAAAAACCTTGTGTGGAGTCAGGGCCGGAACCGAGGATTCCTCTCAGGGGCTGACATGGATCTTTGGGTACTTCTGGAGTCTCCCCAGGGGAGTCAGCCCTCGTCTCGAGTGGGGACAGGTACGTGCGCTTTCCTTCCAGGCTGTAGCAGCAATGTCACGCTTCCCGTGGCGTGGATCAAAGGATCTGTGCTTTTCCCACGAGGCTTTCCCTCGAGGCTTTCCCACAGGTCTGTCCCACGTGCCACCGTGGTGTGAGTTGATACTCGGCGTGAAAGATGAGCCAGTGCAGGGCAAAGAGGTTCCTCTGGAATGGACTGAGACATCTGGGGGACTCTTGGAATGGTGGTACGGCCATGGAGTTCCTCTCGCCTTTCCTGTTGAGAGTGCCTCCTCTTGAGATGCGACGGGAACGCCGGGAATTCTTTCCCGTTGAAAGCAGGGAAAGGATCCCTCATCTCGAGCTACGAGGGGGAAACGGGGCTCCTCTGGATGTGGGCGGGACCATCGTGCTTCCTCGCGAGTGGAGACGGGTATGGCGGTGAACTTCTTGAGTTGCAGCAAGGGTGTGAAAGACCCTTTCGAAGTTCCAGAGTTTAGGTGTCATTAGTCTCCAAACGCCTCATCGGAAATAGGATTCTTCTCGCCTGGAAGGGAGAACTTCCTGGATTTTCTCGAGTTGCGACAGGTGTTCTCGAGTTACGACGGAGACCTCAGGGACCCGCCCTGGTGGCCTCAGGAGAGGCCAGTCCCCATGCGAGTTGCTAGGGGGCCTCTCGGGATTCCTCTCCCGTCGATAACGGGGCCAAAAACCTTGTGTGGAGTCAGGGCCGGAACCGAGGATTCCTCTCAGGGGCTGACATGGATCTTTGGGTACTTGTGGAGTCTCCCCAGGGGAGTCAGGCCCCGTCTCGAGTGGGGGCATGCACGTGCGCTTTCCTTCCAGGCTGTAGCAGCAATGTCACGCTTCCCGTCGCGTGGATCAAAGGATCTGTGGTTTTCCCTCGAGGCTTTGCCTCGAGGCTTTCCCACAGGGCTGTCCCACGTGCCACCGTGGTGTGAGTCGATCCTCGGCGTGAAAGATGAGCCAGTGCAGGGCAAAGAGGTTCCTCTGGAATGGACTGAGACATCTGGGGGATTCTTGGAATGGTGGTACGACCATGGAGTTCCTCTCGCCTTTCCTGTTGAGAGTGCCTCCTCTTGAGATGCGACGGGAACGCCGGGAATTCTTTCCCGTTGAAAGCAGGGAAAGGATCCCTCATCTCTAGCTACCAGGGGGAAACGGGGCTCCTCTGGATGTGGGCGGGACCATCGTGCTTCCTCTCGAGTGGAGACGGGTATGGCAGAGAACTTCTTGAGTTGCTGCAAGGGAGTGAAAGATCCTTTCGAAGTTCCAGAGGTTAGGTGTCATTAGTCTCCAGACGCCTCATCGGAAATAGGCCTCATCTCGCCTGGAAGGGAGAACTTCCTGGATTTTCTCGAGTTGCGGCAGGTGTTCTCGAGTTATGACGGGGACCTCAAGGACCAGCCCTGGTGGCCTCAGGAGAGGCCAATCCCCATGGGAGTTGCTAGGGGGACTCTGGGATTCCTATCCCGTCGATACCGGGTCCAAAAACCTTGTGTGGAGTCAGGGCCGGAACCGGGGATTCCTCTCAGGGGCTGACATGGATCTTTGGGTACTTCTGGAGTCTCCCCAGGGGAGTGAGGCCTCGTCTCGAGTGGGGGCATGCACGTGCGCTTTCCTTCCAGGCTGTAGCAGCAATGTCACGCTTCCCGTGGCGTGGATCAAAGGATCTGTGGTTTTCCCACGAGTTTTTCCCTCGAGGCTTTCCCACAGGTCTGTCCCACGTGCCACCGTGGTGTGAGTTGATACTCGGCGTGAAAGATGAGCCAGTGCAGGGCAAAGAGGTTCCTCTGGAATGGACTGAGACATCTGGGGGACTCTTGGAATGGTGGTACCACCATGGAGTTCCTCTCGCCTTTCCTGTTGAGAGTGCCTCCTCTTGAGATGCGACGGGAACGCCGGGAATTCTTTCCCGTTGAACGCAGGGAAAGGATCCCTCATCTCGAGCTACGAGGGGGAAACGGGGCTCCTCTGGATGTGGGCGGGACCATCGTGCTTCCTCGCGAGTGGAGACGGGTATGGCGGTGAACTTCTTGAGTCGCAGCAAGGGTGTGAAAGACCCTTTCGAAGTTCCAGAGTTTAGGTGTCATTAGTCTCCAAACGCCTCATCGGAAATAGGATTCTTCTCGCCTGGAAGGGAGAACTTCCTGGATTTTCTCGAGTTGCGACAGGTGTTCTCGAGTTACGACGGAGACCTCAGGGACCCGCCCTGGTGGCCTCAGGAGAGGCCAGTCCCCATGCGAGTTGCTAGGGGGCCTCTCGGGATTCCTCTCCCGTCGATACCGGGGCCAAAAACCTTGTGTGGAGTCAGGGCCGGAACCGAGGATTCCTCTCAGGAGCTGACATGGATCTTTGGGTACTTCTGGAGTCTCCCCAGGGGAGTCAGGCCTCGTCTCGAGTGGGGGCATGCACGTGCGCTTTCCTTCCAGGCTGTAGCAGCAATGTCACGCTTCCCGTCTCGTGGATCAAAGGATCTGTGGTTTTTCCTCGAGGCTTTCCCTCGAGGATTTCCCACAGGGCTGTCCCACGTGCCACCGTGGTGTGAGTCGATCCTCGGCGTGAAAGATGAGCCAGTGCAGGGCAAAGAGGTTCCTCTGGAATGGACTGAGACATCTGGGGGACTCTTGGAATGGTGGTATGACCATGGAGTTCCTCTCGCCTTTCCTGTTGAGAGTGCCTCCTCTTGAGATGCGACGGGAACGCCGGGAATTCTTTCCCGTTGAAAGCAGGGAAAGGATCCCTCATCTCGAGCTACGAGGGGGAAACGGGGCTCCTCTGGATGTGGGCGGGACCATCGTGCTTCCTCTCGAGTGGAGACGGGTATGGCGGTGAACTTCTTGAGTTGCAGCAAGGGTGTGAAAGACCCTTTCGAAGTTCCAGAGGTTAGGTGTCATTAGTCTCCAGACGTCTCATCGGAAATAGTCCTCATCTCGCCTGGAAGGGAGAACTTCCTGGATTTTCTCGAGTTGCGGCAGGTGTTCTCGAGTTACGACGGGGACCTCAGGGACCTGCCCTGGTGGCCTCAGGAGAGGCCAGTCCCCATGCGAGTTGCTAGGGGGCCTCTCGGGATTCCCCTCCCGTCGATACCGGGGCCAAAAACCTTGTGTGGAGTCAGGGCCGGAACCGAGGATTCCTCTCAGGGGCTGACATGGATCTTTGGGTACTTCTGGAGTCTCCCCAGGGGAGTCAGGCCTCGTCTCGAGTGGGGGCATGCACGTGCGCTTTCCTTCCAGGCTGTAGCAGCAATGTCACGCTTCCCGTGGCCTGGATCAAAGGATCTGTGGTTTTCCCTCGAGGCTTTCCCTCGAGGCTCTCCCACAGGGCTGTCCCACGTGCCACCGTGGTGTGAGTCGATCCTTGGCGTGAAGGATGAGCCAGTGCAGGGCAAAGAGGTTCCTCTGGAATGGACTGAGACATCTGGGGGACTCTTGGAATGGTGGTACGACCATGGAGTTCCTCTCGCCTTTCCTGTTGAGAGTGCCTCCTCTTGAGATGCGACTGGAACGCCGGGAAATCTTTCCCGTTGAAAGCAGGGAAAGGATCCCTCATCTCGAGCTACGAGGGGGAAACGGGGCTCCTCTGGATGTGGGCGGGACCATCGTGCTTCCTCTCGAGTGGAGACGGGTATGGCGGTGAACTTCTTGAGTTGCAGCAAGGGTGTGTAAGACCCTTTCGAAGTTCCAGAGGTTAGGTGTCATTAGTCTCCAGACGCCTAATCGGAAATAGGCCTCATCTCGCCTGGAAGGGAGAACTTCCTGGATTTTCTCGAGTTGCGGCAGGTGTTCTCGAGTTACGACGGGGACCTCAGGGACCCGCCCTGGTGGCCTCAGGAGAGGCCAGTCCCCATGCGAGTTGCTAGGGGGCCTCTCGGGATTCCTCTCCCGTCGATACCGGGGCCAAAAACCTTGTGTGGAGTCAGGGCCGGAACCGAGGATTCCTCTCAGGGGCTGATATGGATCTTTGGGTACTTCTGGAGTCTCCCCAGGGGAGTCAGGCCTCGTCTAGAGTGGGGGCATGCACGTGCGCTTTCCTTCCAGGCTGTAGCAGCAATGTCACTCTTCCCTTGGCCTGGATCAAAGGATCTGTGGTTTTCCCACGAGGCTTTCCCTCGAGGCTTTCCCACAGGTCTATCCAACGTTCCACCGTGGTGTGAGTCGATCCTCGGCGTGAAAGATGAGCCAGTGCAGGGCAAAGAGGTTCCTCTGGAATGGACTGAGACATCTGGGGGACTCTTGGAATGGTGGTACGACCATGGAGTTCCTCTCGCCTTTCCTGTTGAGAGTGCCTCCTCTTGAGATGCGACGGGAACGCCGGGAATTCTTTCCCGTTGAAAGCAGGGAAAGGATCCCTCATCTCGAGCTACGAGGGGGAAACGGGGCTCCTCTGGATGTGGGCGGGACCATCGTGCTTCCTCTCGAGTGGAGACGGGTATGGCGGTGAACTTCTTGAGTTGCAGCAAGGGTGTGAAAGACCCTTTCGAAGTTCCAGAGTTTAGGTGTCATTAGTCTCCAAACGCCTCATCGGAAATAGGATTCTTCTCGCCTGGAAGGGAGAACTTCCTGGATTTTCTCGAGTTGGGACAGGTGTTCTCGAGTTACGACGGGGACCTCAGGGACCCGCCCTGGTGGCCTCAGGAGAGGCCAGTCCCCATGCGAGTTGCTAGGGGGCCTCTCGGGATTCCTCTCCCGTCGATACCGGGGCCAAAAACCTTGTTTGGAGTCAGGGCCGGAACCGAGGATTCCTCTCAGGGGCTGACATGGATCTTTGGGTACTTCTGGAGTCTCCCCAGGGTAGTCAGGCCTCGTCTCGAATGGGGGCATGCACGTGCGCTTTCCTTTCAGGCTATAGCAGCAATGTCATGCTTCCCGTCGCCTGGATCAAAGAATCTGTGGTTTTCCCTCGAGGCTTTCCCTTGAGGCTTTCCCACAGGGCTGTCCCACGTGCCACCGTGGTGTGAGTCGATCTTCGGCGTGAAAGATGAGCCAGTGCAGGGCAAAGAGGTTGCTCTGGAATGGACTGAGACATCTGGGGGACTCTTGGAATGGTGGTACGACCATGGAGTTCCTCTCGCCTTTCCTGTTGAGAGTGCCTCCTCTTGAGATGCGACGGGAACGCCGGGAATTCTTTCCCGTTGAAAGCAGCGAAAGGATCCCTCATCTCGAGCTACCAGGGTGAAACGGGGCTCCTCTGGATGTGGGCGGGACCATCGTGCTTCCTCTCGAGTGGAGACGGGTATGGCGGTGAACTTCTTGAGTTGCAGCAAGGGTGTGAAAGACCCTTTCGAAGTTCCAGAGGTTAGGTGTCATTAGTCTCCAGACGCCTCATTGGAAATAGGCCTCATCTCGCCTGGAAGGGAGAACTTCCTGGATTTTCTCGAGTTGCGGCAGGTGTTCTCGAGTTACGACGGGGACCTCAGGGACCCGCCCTGGTGGCCTCAGGAGAGGCCAGTCCCCATGCGAGTTGCTAGGAGGCCTCTCGGGATTCCTCTCCCGTCGATACCGGGGCCAAAAACCTTGTGTGGAGTCAGGGCCGGAACCGAGGTTTCCTCTCTGGGGCTGACATGGTTCTTTGGGTACTTCTGGAGTCTTCCCAGGGGAGTCAGGCCTCTTCTCGAGTGGGGACAGGTACGTGCGCTTTCCTTCCAGGCTGTAGCAGCAATGTCACTCTACCCGTGGCCTGGATCAAAGGATCTGTGGTTTTCCCACGAGGCTTTCCCTCGAGGCTTTCCCACAGGTCTGTCCAACGTTCCACCGTGGTGTGAGTCGATCCTCGGCGTGAAAGATGAGCCAGTGCAGGGCAAAGAGGTTCCTCTGGAATGGACTGAGACATCTGGGGGACTCTTGGAATGGTGGTACCACCATGGAGTTCCTCTCGCCTTTCCTGTTTAGGGTGCCTCCTCTTGAGATGCGACGGGAACGCCGGGAATTCTTTCCCGTTGAAAGCAGGGAAAGGATCCCTCATCTCGAGCTACGAGGGGGAAACGGGGATCCTCTGGATGTGGGCGGGACCATCGTGCTTCCTCTCGAGTGGACACGGGTATGGCGGTGAACTTCTTGAGTTGCAGCAAGGGTGTGAAAGACCCTTTCGAAGTTCCAGAGTTTAGGTGTCATTAGTCTCCAAACGCCTCATCAGAAATAGGATTCTTCTCGCCTGGAAGGGAGAACTTCCTGGATTTTCTCGAGTTGGGACAGGTGTTCTCGAGTTACGACGGGGACCTCAGGGACCCGCCCTGGTGGCCTCAGGAGAGGCCAGTCCCCATGCGAGTTGCTAGGGGGACTCTGGGATTCCTATCCCGTCGATACCGGGTCCAAAAACCTTGTGTGGAGTCAGGGCCGGAACCGAGGATTCCTCTCAGGGGCTGACATGGATCTTTGGGTACTTCTGGAGTCTCCCCAGGGGAGTCAGGCCTCGTCTCGAGTGGGGACAGGTACGTGCGCTTTCCTTCCAGGCTGTAGCAGCAATGTCACGTTTCCCATCGCGTGGATCAAAGGATCTGTGGTTTTCCCACGAGTTTTTCCCTCGAGGCTTTCCCACAGGTCTGTCCCACGTGCCACCGTGGTGTGAGTTGATACTCGGCGTGAAAGATGAGCCAGTGCAGGGCAAAGAGGTTCCTCTGGAATGGACTGAGACATCTGGGGGACTCTTGGAATGGTGGTACCACCATGGAGTTCCTCTCGCCTTTCCTGTTGAGAGTGCCTCCTCTTGAGATGCGACGGGAACGCCGGGAATTCTTTCCCGTTGAAAGCAGGGAAAGGATCCCTCATCTCGAGCTACGAGGGGGAAACGGGGCTCCTCTGGATGTGGGCGGGACCATCGTGCTTCCTCGCGAGTGGAGACGGGTATGGCGGTGAACTTCTTGAGTTGCAGCAAGGGTGTGAAAGACCCTTTCGAAGTTCCAGATTTTAGGTGTCATTAGTCTCCAAACGCCTCATCGGAAATAGGATTCTTCTCGCCTGGAAGGGAGAACTTCCTGGATTTTCTCGAGTTGCGACAGGTGTTCTCGAGTTACGACGGAGACCTCAGGGACCCGCCCTGGTGGCCTCAGGAGAGGCCAGTCCCCATGCGAGTTGCTAGGGGGCCTCTCGGGATTCCTCTCCCGTCGATACCGGGGCCAAAAACCTTGTGTGGAGTCAGGGCCGGAACCGAGGATTCCTCTCAGGGGCTGACATGGATCTTTGGGTACTTCTGGAGTCTCCCCAGGGGAGTCAGGCCTCGTCTCGAGTGGGGGCATGCACGTGCGCTTTCCTTCCAGGCTGTAGCAGCAATGTCACGCTTCCCGTCGCGTGGATCAAAGGATCTGTGGTTTTCCCTCGAGGCTTTGCCTCGAGGCTTTCCCACAGGGCTGTCCCACGTGCCACCGTGGTGTGAGTCGATCCTCGGCGTGAAAGATGAGCCAGTGCAGGGCAAAGAGGTTCCTCTGGAATGGACTGAGACATCTGGGGGACTCTTGGAATGGTGGTACGACCATGGAGTTCCTCTCGCCTTCCTGTTGAGAGTGCCTCCTCTTGAGATGCGACGGGAATGCCGGGAATTCTTTCCCGTTGAAAGCAGGGAAAGGATCCCTCATCTCGAGCTACGAGGGGGAAACGGGGCTCCTCTGGATGTGGGCGGGACCATCGTGCTTCCTCTCGAGTGGACACGGGTATGGCGGTGAACTTCTTGAGTAGCAGCAAGGGTGTGAAAGACCCTTTCGAAGTTCCAGAGGTTACGTGTCGTTAGTCTCCAAACGCCTCATCGGAAATAGGCCTCATCTCGCCTGGAAGGGAGAACTTCCTGGATTTTCTCGAGTTGTGGCAGGTGTTCTCGAGTTACGACGGGGACCTCAGGGACCCGCCCTGGTGTCCTCAGTAACGGCCAGTCCCCATGGGAGTTGCTAGGGGGCCTCTCGGGATTACTCTCCCGTCGATACCGGGTCCAAAAACCTTGTGTGGAGTCAGGGCCGGAATCGAGGATTCCTCTCAGGGGCTGACATGGATCTTTGGGTACTTGTGGAGTCTCCCCAGGGGAGTCAGGCCTCGTCTCGAGTGGGGGCATGCACGTGCGCTTTCCTTCCAGGCTGTAGCAGGAATGTCACGCTTCCCGTCGCGTGGATCAAAGGATCTGTGGTTTTCCCTCGAGGCTTTCCCTCGAGGCTTTCCCACAGGGCTGTCCCATGTGCCACCGTGGTGTGAGTCGATCCTCGGCGTGAAAGATGAGCCAGTGCAGGGCAAAGAGGTTCCTCTGGAATGGACTGAGACATCTGGGGGACTCTTGGAATGGTGGTACGACCATGGAGTTCCTCTCGCCTTTCCTGTTGAGAGTGCCTCCTCTTGAGATGCGACGGGAACGCCGGGAATTCTTTCCCGTTGAAAGCAGGGAAAGGATCCCTCATCTCGGGCTACGAGGGGGAAACGGGGCTCCTCTGGATGTGGGCGGGACCATCGTGCTTCCTCTCGAGTGGAGACGGGTATGGCAGAGAACTTCTTGAGTTGCAGCAAGGGAGTGAAAGACCCTTTCGAAGTTCCAGAGGTTAGGTGTCATTAGTCTCCAGACGCCTCATCGGAAATAGGCCTCATCTCGCCTGGAAGGGAGAACTTCCTGGATTTTCTCGAGTTGCGGCAGGTGTTCTCGAGTTATGACGGGGACCTCAAGGACCAGCCCTGGTGGCCTCAGGAGAGGCCAATCCCCATGCGAGTTGCTAGGGGGACTCTGGGATTCCTATCCCGTCGATACCGGGTCCAAAAACCTTGTGTGGAGTCAGGGCCGGAATCGAGGATTCCTCTCAGGGGCTGACATGGATCTTTGGGTACTTCTGGAGTCTCCCCAGGGGAGTCAGGCCTCGTCTCGAGTGGGGACAGGTACGTGCGCTTTCCTTCCAGGCTGTAGCAGCAATGTAAAGCTTCCCGTGGCGTGGATCAAAGGATCTGTGGTTTTCCCACGAGTTTTTCCCTCGAGGCTTTCCCACAGGTCTGTCCCACGTGCCACCGTGGTGTGAGTTGATACTCGGCGTGAAAGATGAGCCAGTGCAGGGCAAAGAGGTTCCTCTGGAATGGACTGAGACATCTGGGGGACTCTTGGAATGGTGGTACCACCATGGAGTTCCTCCCGCCTTTCCTGTTGAGAGTGCCTCCTCTTGAGATGCGACGGGAACGCCGGGAATTCTTTCCCGTTGAAAGCAGGGAAAGGATCCCTCATCTCGAGCTACGAGGGGGAAACGGGGCTCCTCTGGATGTGGGCGGGACCATCGTGCTTCCTCGCGAGTGGAGACGGGTATGGCGGTGAACTTCTTGAGTTGCAGCAAGGGTGTGAAAGACCCTTTCGAAGTTCCAGAGTTTAGGTGTCATTAGTCTCCAAACGCCTCATCGGAAATAGGATTCTTCTCGCCTGGAAGGGAGAACTTCCTGGATTTTCTCGAGTTGCGACAGGTGTTCTCGAGTTACGACGGAGACCTCAGGGACCCGCCCTGGTGGCCTCAGGAGAAGCCAGTCCCCATGCGAGTTGCTAGGGGGCCTCTCGGGATTCCTCTCCCGTCGATACCGGGGCCAAAAACCTTGTGTGGAGTCAGGGCCGGAACCGAGGATTCCTCTCAGGGGCTGACATGGATCTTTGGGTACTTCTGGAGTCTCCCCAGGGGAGTCAGCCCTCGTCTCGAGTGGGGACAGGTACGTGCGCTTTCCTTCCAGGCTGTAGCAGCAATGTCACGCTTCCCGTGGCGTGGATCAAAGGATCTGTGCTTTTCCCACGAGGCTTTCCCTCGAGGCTTTCCCACAGGTCTGTCCCACGTGCCACCGTGGTGTGAGTTGATACTCGGCGTGAAAGATGAGCCAGTGCAGGGCAAAGAGGTTCCTCTGGAATGGACTGAGACATCTGGGGGACTCTTGGAATGGTGGTACGGCCATGGAGTTCCTCTCGCCTTTCCTGTTGAGAGTGCCTCCTCTTGAGATGCGACGGGAACGCCGGGAATTCTTTCCCGTTGAAAGCAGGGAAAGGATCCCTCATCTCGAGCTACGAGGGGGAAACGGGGCTCCTCTGGATGTGGGCGGGACCATCGTGCTTCCTCGCGAGTGGAGACGGGTATGGCGGTGAACTTCTTGAGTTGCAGCAAGGGTGTGAAAGACCCTTTCGAAGTTCCAGAGTTTAGGTGTCATTAGTCTCCAAACGCCTCATCGGAAATAGGATTCTTCTCGCCTGGAAGGGAGAACTTCCTGGATTTTCTCGAGTTGCGACAGGTGTTCTCGAGTTACGACGGAGACCTCAGGGACCCGCCCTGGTGGCCTCAGGAGAGGCCAGTCCCCATGCGAGTTGCTAGGGGGCCTCTCGGGATTCCTCTCCCGTCGATAACGGGGCCAAAAACCTTGTGTGGAGTCAGGGCCGGAACCGAGGATTCCTCTCAGGGGCTGACATGGATCTTTGGGTACTTGTGGAGTCTCCCCAGGGGAGTCAGGCCCCGTCTCGAGTGGGGGCATGCACGTGCGCTTTCCTTCCAGGCTGTAGCAGCAATGTCACGCTTCCCGTCGCGTGGATCAAAGGATCTGTGGTTTTCCCTCGAGGCTTTGCCTCGAGGCTTTCCCACAGGGCTGTCCCACGTGCCACCGTGGTGTGAGTCGATCCTCGGCGTGAAAGATGAGCCAGTGCAGGGCAAAGAGGTTCCTCTGGAATGGACTGAGACATCTGGGGGACTCTTGGAATGGTGGTACGACCATGGAGTTCCTCTCGCCTTTCCTGTTGAGAGTGCCTCCTCTTGAGATGCGACGGGAATGCCGGGAATTCTTTCCCGTTGAAAGCAGGGAAAGGATCCCTCATCTCGAGCTACGAGGGGGAAACGGGGCTCCTCTGGATGTGGGCGGGACCATCGTGCTTCCTCTCGAGTGGACACGGGTATGGCGGTGAACTTCTTGAGTAGCAGCAAGGGTGTGAAAGACCCTTTCGAAGTTCCAGAGGTTAGGTGTCGTTAGTCTCCAGACGCCTCATCGGAAATAGGCCTCATCTCGCCTGGAAGGGAGAACTTCCTGGATTTTCTCGAGTTGTGGCAGGTGTTCTCGAGTTACGACGGGGACCTCAGGGACCCGCCCTGGTGGCCTCAGTAACGGCCAGTCCCCATGGGAGTTGCTAGGGGGCCTCTCGGGATTCCTCTCCCGTCGATACCGGGGCCAAAAACCTTCTGTGGAGTCAGGGCCGGAATCGAGGATTCCTCTCAGGGGCTGACATGGATCTTTGGGTACTTGTGGAGTCTCCCCAGGGGAGTCAGGCCTCGTCTCGAGTGGGGGCATGCACGTGCGCTTTCCTTGCAGGCTGTAGCAGGAATGTCACGCTTCCCGTCGCGTGGATCAAAGGATCTGTGGTTTTCCCTCGAGGCTTTCCCTCGAGGCTTTCCCACAGGGCTGTTCCATGTGCCACCGTGGTGTGAGTCGATCCTCGGCGTGAAAGATGAGCCAGTGCAGGGCAAAGAGGTTCCTCTGGAATGGACTGAGACATCTGGGGGACTCTTGGAATGGTGGTACGACCATGGAGTTCCTCTCGCCTTTCCTGTTGAGAGTGCCTCCTCTTGAGATGCGACGGGAACGCCGGGAATTCTTTCCCGTTGAAAGCAGGGAAAGGATCCCCCATCTCGAGCTACGAGGGGGAAACGGGGCTCCTCTGGATGTGGGCGGGACCATCGTGCTTCCTCTCGAGTGGAGACGGGTATGGCAGAGAACTTCTTGAGTTGCAGCAAGGGAGTGAAAGACCCTTTCGAAGTTCCAGAGGTTAGGTGTCATTAGTCTCCAGACGCCTCATCGGAAATAGGCCTCATCTCGCCTGGAAGGGAGAACTTCCTGGATTTTCTCGAGTTGCGGCAGGTGTTCTCGAGTTATGACGGGGACCTCAAGGACCAGCCCTGGTGGCCTCAGGAGAGGCCAATCCCCATGCGAGTTGCTAGGGGGACTCTGGGATTCCTATCCCGTCGATACCGGGTCCAAAAACCTTGTGTGGAGTCAGGGCCGGAATCGAGGATTCCTCTCAGGGGCTGACATGGATCTTTGGGTACTTCTGGAGTCTCCCCAGGGGAGTCAGGCCTCGTCTCGAGTGGGGACAGGTACGTGCGCTTTCCTTCCAGGCTGTAGCAGCAATGTAAAGCTTCCCGTGGCGTGGATCAAAGGATCTGTGGTTTTCCCACGAGTTTTTCCCTCGAGGCTTTCCCACAGGTCTGTCCCACGTGCCACCGTGGTGTGAGTTGATACTCGGCGTGAAAGATGAGCCAGTGCAGGGCAAAGAGGTTCCTCTGGAATGGACTGAGACATCTGGGGGACTCTTGGAATGGTGGTACCACCATGGAGTTCCTCCCGCCTTTCCTGTTGAGAGTGCCTCCTCTTGAGATGCGACGGGAACGCCGGGAATTCTTTCCCGTTGAAAGCAGGGAAAGGATCCCTCATCTCGAGCTACGAGGGGGAAACGGGGCTCCTCTGGATGTGGGCGGGACCATCGTGCTTCCTCGCGAGTGGAGACGGGTATGGCGGTGAACTTCTTGAGTTGCAGCAAGGGTGTGAAAGACCCTTTCGAAGTTCCAGAGTTTAGGTGTCATTAGTCTCCAAACGCCTCATCGGAAATAGGATTCTTCTCGCCTGGAAGGGAGAACTTCCTGGATTTTCTCGAGTTGCGACAGGTGTTCTCGAGTTACGACGGAGACCTCAGGGACCCGCCCTGGTGGCCTCAGGAGAGGCCAGTCCCCATTCGAGTTGCTAGGGGGCCTCTCGGGATTACTCTCCCGTCGATACCGGGGCCAAAAACCTTGTGTGGAGTCAGGGCCGGAACCGAGGATTCCTCTCAGGGGCTGACATGGATCTTTGGGTACTTCTAGAGTCTCCCCAGGGGAGTCAGGCCTCGTCTCGAGTGGGGGCATGCACGTGCGCTTTCCTCCCAGGCTGTAGCAGCAATGTCACGCTTCCCGTCGCGTGGATCAAAGGATCTGTGGTTTTCTCTCGAGGCTTTCCCTCGAGGCTTTCCCACAGGGCTGTCCCACGTGCCACCGTGGTGTGAGTCGATCCTCGGCGTGAAAGATGAGCCAGTGCAGGGCAAAGAGGTTCCTCTGGAATGGACTGAGACATCTGGGGGACTCTTGGAATGGTGGTACGACCATGGAGTTCCTCTCGCCTTTCCTGTTGAGAGTGCCTCCTCTTGAGATGCGACGGGAACGCTGGGAATTCTTTCCCGTTGAAAGCAGGGAAAGGATCCCTCATCTCGAGCTACGAGGGGGAAACGGGGCTCCTCTGGATGTGGGCGGGACCCTCGTGCTTCCTCTCGAGTGGAGACGGGTATGGCGGTGAACTTCTTGAGTTGCAGCAAGGGTGTGAAAGACCCTTTCGAAGTTCCAGAGGTTACGTGTCAGTCTCCAGACGCCTCATCGGAAATAGACCTCATCTCGCCTGGAAGGGAGAACTTCCTGGATTTTCTCGAGGTGCGGCAGGTGTTCTCGAGTTACGACGGGTACCACAGGGACCCGCCCTGATGGCCTCAGGAGAGGCCAGTCCCCATGCGAGTTGCTAGGGGGCCTCTCGGGATTCCTCTCCCGTCGATACCGGGGCCAAAAACCTTGTGTGGAGTCAGGGCCAGAACCGAGGATTCCTCTCAGGGGCTGACATGGATCTTTGGGTACTTCTAGAGTCTCCCGAGGGTAGTCAGGCCTCGTCTCGAGTGGGGGCATGCACGTGCGCTTTCCTTCCAGGCTGTAGCAGCAATGTCACGCTTCCCGTCGCGTGGATCAAAGGATCTGTGGTTTTCCCTCGAGGCTTTCCCTCGAGGCTTTCCCACAGGGCTGTCCCACGTGCCACCGTGGTGTGAGTCGATCCTCGGCGTGAAAGATGAGCCAGTGCAGGGCAAAGAGGTTCCTCTGGAATGGACTGAGACATCTGGGGGACTCTTGGAATGGTGGTACGACCATGGAGTTCCTCTCGCCTTTCCTGTTGAGAGTGACTCCTCTTGAGATGCGACGGGAATGCCGGGAATTCTTTCCCGTTGAAAGCAGGGAAAGGATCCCTCATCTCGAGCTACGAGGGGGAAACGGGGCTCCTCTGGATGTGGGCGGGACCATCGTGCTTTCTCTCGTGTGGAGACGGGTATGGCGGTAAACTTCTTGAGTTGCAGCAAGGGTGTGAAAGACCCTTTCGAAGTTCCAGAAGTTAGGTGTCATTAGTCTCCAGACGCCTCATCGGAAATAGGCCTCATCTAGCCTGGAAGGGAGAACTTCCTGGATTTTCTCGACGTGCGGCAGGTGTTCTCTCGTTACGACGGGTACCACAGGGAACCGCCCTGATGGCCTCAGGAGAGGCCAGTCCCCATGCGAGTTGCTAGGGGGCCTCTCGGGATTCCTCTCCCGTCGATACCGGGGCCAAAAACCTTGTGTGGAGTCAGGGCCAGAACCGAGGATTCCTCTCATGGGCTGACATGGATCTTTGGGTACTTCTAGAGTCTCCCCAGGGGAGTCAGGCCTCGTTTCGAGTGGGGGCATGCACGTGCGCTTTCCTTCCAGGCTGTAGCAGCAATGTCACGCTTCCCGTCGCGTGGATCAAATGATCTGTGGTTTTCTCTCGAGGCTTTCCCTCGAGGCTTTCCCACAGGGCTGTCCCACGTGCCACCGTGGTGTGAATCGATCCTCGGCGTGAAACATGAGCCAGTGAAGGGCAAAGAGGTTCCTCTGGAATGGACTGAGACATCTGAGGGACTCTTGGAATGGTGGTACGACCATGGAGTTCCTCTCGCCTTTCCTGTTGAGAGTGCCTCCTCTTGAGATGCGACGGGAACGCTGGGAATTCATTCCCGTTGAAAGCAGGGAAAGGATCCCTCATCCCGAGCTACGAGGGGGAAACGGGGCTCCAATGGATGTGGGCGGGACCATCGTGCTTCCTCTCGAGTGGACACGGGTATGTCGGTGAACTTCTTGAGTTGCAGCAAGGGTGTGAAAGACCCTTTCGAAGTTCCAGAGGTTGGGTGTCATTAGTCTCCAGACGCCTCATCGGAAATAGGCCTCATCTCGCCTGGAAGGGAGAACTTTCTGGATTTTCTCGAGTTGCGGCAGGTGTTCTCGAGTTACGACGGGGACCTCAGGGACCCGCCCTGGTGGCCTCAGGAGAGGCCAGTCCCCATGCCAGTTGCTATGGGGCCTCTCGGGATTCCTCTCCCGTCGATACCGGGGCCAAAAACCTTGTGTGGAGTCAGGGCCCGAAGCGAGGATTCCTCTCAGGGGCTGACATGGATCTTTGGGTACTTCTGGAGTCTCCCCAGGGGAGTCAGGCCTCTTCTCGAGTGGGGGCATGCACGTGTGCTTTCCTTCCAGGCTGTAGCAGCAATATCACGCTTCCCGTGGCCTGGATCAAAGGATCTGTGGTTTTCCTCGAGGCTTTCCCTCGAGGCTTTCCCACAGGGCTGTCCCACGTGCCACCGTGGTGTGAGTCGATCCTCGGCGTGAAAGATGAGCCAGTGCAGGGCAAAGGGGTTCCTCTGGAATGGACTGAGACATCTGGGGGACTCTTGGAATGGTGGTACGACCATGGAGTTCCTCTCGCCTTTCCTGTTGAGAGTGCCTCCTCTTGAGATGCGACGGGAACGCCGGGAATTCTTTCCCGTTGAAAGCAGGGAAAGGATCCCTCATCTCGAGCTCCGAGGGGGAAACGGGGCTCCTCTGGATGTGGGCGGGACCATCGTGCTTCCTCCCGAGTGGACACGGGTATGGCGGTGAACTTCTTGAGTTGCAGCAAGGGTGTGAAAGACCCTTCCGAAGTTCCAGAGGTAAGGTGTCATTAGTCTCCAGACGCCTCATCGGAAATAGGCCTCATCTCGCCTGGAAGGGAGAACTTCCTGGATTTTCTCGAGGTGCGGCAGGTGTTTTCGAGTTACGACGGGTACCACAGGGACCCGCCCTGATGGCCTCAGGAGAGGCCAGTCCCCATGCGAGTTGCTAGGGGGCCTCTCGGGATTCCTCTCCCGTCGATACCGGCGCCAAAAACTTTGTGTGGACTCAGGGCCAGAACCGAGGATTCCTCTCAGGGGCTGACATGGATCTTTGGGTACTTCTGGAGTCTCCCCAGGGGAGTCAGGCCTCGTCTCGAGTGGGGGCATGCACGTGCGCTTTCCTTCCAGGCTGTAGCAGCAATGTCACGCTTCCCGTCGCGTGGATCAAAGGATCTGTGGTTTTCCCTCGAGGCTTTCCCTCGAGGCTTTCCCACAGGGCTGTCCCACGTGCCACCGTGGTGTGAGTCGATCCTCGGCGTGAAAGATGAGCCAGTGCAGGGCAAAGAGGTTCCTCTGGAATGGACTGAGACATCTGGGGGACTCTTGGAATGGTGGTACGACCATGGAGTTCCTCTCGCCTTTCCTGTTGAGAGTGCCTCCTCTTGAGTTGTGACGGGAACGCCGGGAATTCTTTCCCGTTGAAAGCAGGGAAAGGATCCCTCATCTCGAGCTACGAGGGGGAAACGGGGCTCCTCGGGATGTGGGCGGGACCATCGTGCTTCCTCTCGAGTGGACACGGGTATGTCGGTGAACTTCTTGAGTTGCAGCAAGGGTGTGAAAGACCCTTTCGAAGTTCCAGAGGTTAGGTGTCATTAGTCTCCAGATGCCTCATCGGAAATAGGCCTCATCTAGCCTGGAAGGGAGAACTTCCTGGATTTTCTAGAGGTGCGGCAGGTGTTTTCGAGTTACGACGGGTACCACAGGGACCCGCCCTGATGGCCTCAGGAGAGGCCAGTCCCCATGCGAGTTGCTAGGGGGCCTCTCGGGATTCCTCTCCAGTCGATACAGGGGCCAAAAACCTTGTGTGGAGTCAGGGCCAGAACCGAGGATTCCTCTCAGGGGCTGACATGGATCTTTGGGTACTTCTAGAGTCTCCCCAGGGGAGTCAGGCCTCGTCTCGAGTGGGGGCATGCACGTGCGCTTTCCTTCCAGGCTGTAGCAGCAATGTCACGCTTCCCGTCCCGTGGATCAAATGATCTGTGGTTTTCCCTCGAGGCTTTCCCTCGAGGCTTTCCCACAGGGCTGTCCCATGTGCCACCGTGGTGTGAGTCGATCCTCGGAGTGAAAGATGAGCCAGTGCAGGGCAAAAAGGTTCCTCTGGAATGGACTGAGACATCTGGGGGACTCTTGGAATGGTGGTACGACCATGGAGTTCCTCTCGCCTTTCCTGTTGAGAGTGCCTCCTCTTGAGATGCGACGGGAACGCCGGGAATTCTTTCCCGTTGAAAGCAGGGAAAGGATCCCTCATCTCGAGCTACGAGGGGGAAACGGGGCTCCTCTGGATGTGGGCGGGACCATCGTGCTTCCTCTCGAGTGGAGACGGGTATGGCGGTGAACTTCTTGAGTTGCAGCAAGGGTGTGAAAGACCCTTTCGAAGTTCCAGAGGTTACGTGTCAGTCTCCAGACGCCTCATCGGAAATAGACCTCATCTCGCCTGGAAGGGAGAACTTCCTGGATTTTCTCGAGTTGCGGCAGGTGTTCTCGAGTTACGACGGGGACCTCAGGGACCCGCCCTGGTGGCCTCAGGAGAGGCCAGTCCCCATGCGTGTTGCTAGGGGGCCTCTCGGGATTCCTCTCCCGTCGATACTGGGGCCAAATACCTTGTGTGGAGTCAGGGCCGGAACCGAGGATTCCTCTCAGGCGCTGACATGGATCTTTGGGTACTTGTGGAGTCTCCCCAGGGGAGTCAGGCCTCGTCTCGAGTGGGGGCATGCACGTGCGCTTTCCTTCCAGGCTGTAGCAGCAATGTCACGCTTCCCGTCGCGTGGATGAAAGTATCTGTGGTTTTCCCTCTAGGCTTTCCCTCGAGGCTTTCCCACAGGGCTGTCCCACGTGCCACCGTGGTTTGAGTCGATTCTCGGCGTGAAAGATGAGCCAGTGCAGGGCAAAGAGGTTCCTCTGGAATGGACTGAGACATCTGGGGGACTCTTGGAATGGTGGTACGACCATGGAGTTCCTCTCGCCTTTCCTGTTGAGAGTGCCTCCTCTTGAGCTGCGACGGGAACGCCGGGAATTCTTTCCCGTTTGAAGCAGGGAAAGGATCCCTCATCTCGAGCTCCGAGGGGGAAACGTGGCTCCTCTGTATGTGGGCGGGACCATCGTGCTTTCTCTCGTGTGGAGACGGGTATGGCGGTAAACTTCTTGAGTTGCAGCAAGGGTGTGAAAGACCCTTTCGAAGTTCCAGAGGTTAGGTGTCATTAGTCTCCAGACGCCTCATCGGAAATAGGCCTCATCTCGCCTGGAAGGGAGAACTTCCTGGATTTTCTCGAGTTGCGGCAGGTGTTCTCGAGTTACGACGGGGACCTCAGGGACCCGCCCTGGTGGCCTCAGGAGAGGCCAGTCCCCATGCGAGTTGCTAGGGGGCCTCTCGGGATTCCTCTCCCGTCGATACCGGGGCCAAAATCCTTGTGTGGAGTCAGGGCCAGAACCGAGGATTCCTCTCAGGGGCTGACATGGATCTTTGGGTACTTCTGGAGTCTCCCCAGGGGAGTCAGGCCTCGTCTCGAGTGGGGGCATGCACGTGCGCTTTCCTTCGAGGCTGTAGCAGCAATGTCACGCTTCCCGTCGCGTGCATCAAAGGATCTGTGGTTTTCCCTCGAGGCTTTCCCTCGAGGCTTTCCCACAGGGCTGTCCCACGTGCCACCGTGGTGTGAGTCGATCCTCGGCGCGAAAGATGAGCTAGTGCAGGGCAAAGAGGTTCCTCTGGAATGGACTGAGACATCTGGGGGACTCTTGGAATGGTGGTACGACCATGGAGTTCTTCTCGCCTTTCCTGTTAAGAGTGCCTCCTCTTGAGATCCGACGGGAACGCCGGGAATTCTTTCCCGTTGAAAGCAGGGAAAGGATCCCTCATCTCGAGCTCCGAGGGGGAAACGGGGCTCCTCTGGATGTGGGCGGGACCATCGTGCTTCCTCTCGAGTGGAGACGGGTATGGCGGTGAACTTCTTGAGTTGCAGCAAGGGTGTGAAAGACCCTTTCGAAGTTCCAGAGGTTAGGTGTCATTAGTCTCCAGACGCCTCATCGGAAATAGGCCTCATCTCGCCTGGAAGGGAGAACTTCCTGGATTTTCTCGAGTTGCGGCAGGTGTTCTCGAGTTACGACGGGGACCTCAGGGACCCGCCCTGGTGGCCTCAGGAGAGGCCAGTCCCCATGCGAGTTGCTAGGGGGCCTCTCGGGATTCCTCTCCCGTCGATACCGGGGCCAAAAACCTTGTGTGGAGTCAGGGCCGGAACCGAGGATTCCTCTCAGGGGCTGACATGGATCTTTGGGTACTTCTAGAGTCTCCCCAGGGGAGTCAGGCCTCGTCTCGAGTGGGGGCATGCACGTGCGCTTTCCTTTCAGGCTGTAGCAGCAATGTCACGCTTCCCGTCGCGTGGATCAAATGATCTGTGGTTTTCCCTCGAGGCTTTCCCACAGGGCTGTCCCACGTGCCACCGTGGTGTGAGTCGATCCTCGGCGTGAAAGATGAGCCAGTGCAGGGCAAAGGGGTTCCTCTGGAATGGACTGAGACATCTGGGGGACTCTTGGAATGGTGGTACGACCATGGAGTTCCTCTCGCCTTTCCTGTTGAGAGTGCCTCCTCTTGAGCTGCGACGGGAACGCCGGGAATTCTTTCCCGTTTGAAGCAGGGAAAGGATCCCTCATCTCGAGCTCCGAGGGGGAAACGTGGCTCCTCTGTATGTGGGCGGGACCATCGTGCTTTCTCTCGTGTGGAGACGGGTATGGCGGTAAACTTCTTGAGTTGCAGCAAGGGTGTGAAAGACCCTTTCGAAGTTCCAGAGGTTAGGTGTCATTAGTCTCCAGACGCCTCATCGGAAATAGGCCTCATCTAGCCTGGAAGGGAGAACTTCCTAAATTTTCTCGAGGTGCGGCAGGTGTTCTCGAGTTACGACGGGGACCTCAGGGACCCGCCCTGGTGGCCTCAGGAGAGGCCAGTCCCCATGCGAGTTGCTAGGGGGCCTCTCGGGATTCCTCTCCCGTCGATACCGGGGCCAAAAACATTGTGTGGATTCAGGGCCGGAACCGAGGATTCCTCTCAGGGGCTGACATGGATCTTTGGGTACTTCTGGAGTCTCCCCAGGGGAGTCAGGCCTCGTCTCGAGTGGGGGCATGCACGTGCGCTTTCCTTCCAGGCTGTAGCAGCAATGTCACGCTTCCCGTCGCGTGGATTAAAGGATCTGTGGTTTTCCCTCGAGGCTTTCCCTCGAGGCTTTCCCACAGGGCTGTCCCACGTGCCACCGTGGTGTGAGCCGATCCTCGGCGTGAAAGATGAGCCAGTGCAGGGCAAAGAGGTTCCTCTGGAATGGAGTGAGACATCTGGTGGACTCTTGGAATGGTGGTACGACCATGGAGTTCCTCTCGCCTTTCCTGTTGAGAGTGCCTCCTCTTGAGATGCGACGGGAACGCCGGGAATTCTTTCCCGTTGAAAGCAGGGAAAGGATCCCTCATCTCGAGCTCCGAGGGGGAAACGGGGCTCCTCTGGATGTGGGCGGGATCATCGTGCTTCCTCTCGAGTGGAGACGGGTATGGAGGTGAACTTCTTGAGTTGCAGCAAGGGTGTGAAAGACCCTTTCGAAGTTCCAGAGGATAGGTGTCATTAGTCTCCAGACGCCTCATCGGAAATAGGCCTCATCTCGCCTGGAAGGGAGAACTTCCTGGATTTTCTCGAGTTGCGGCAGGTGTTCTCCAGATACGACCGGGACCTCAGGGACCCGCCCTGGTGGCCTCAGGAGAGGCCAGTCCCCATGCGACTTGCTAGGGGGCCTCTCGGGATTCCTCTCCCGTCGATACCGGGGCCAAAAACCTTTTGTCGAGTCAGGGCCAGAACCGAGGATTCCTCTCAGGGGCTGACATGGATCTTTGGGTTCTTCTGGAGTCTCCCCAGGGGAGTCAGGCCTCGTCTCGAGTGGGGGCATGCACGTGCGCTTTCCTTCCTGCCTGTAGCAGCAATGTCACACTTCCCGTCGCGTGGATCAAAGGATCTGTGGTTTTCCCTCGAGGCTTTCCCTCGAGGCTTTCCCACAGGGCTGTCCCACGTGCCACCGTGGTGTGAGTCGATCCTCGGCGTGAAAGATGAGCCAGTGCAGGGCAAAGAGGTTCCTCTGGAATGGACTGAGACATCTGGGGGACTCTTGGAATGGTGGTACGACCATGGAGTTCCTCTCGCCTTTCCTGTTGAGAGTGCCTCCTCTTGAGATGCGACGGGAACGCCGGGAATTCTTTCCCGTTGAAAGCAGGGAAAGGGTCCCTCATCTCGAGCTACGAGGGGAAACGGGGCTCCTCTGGATGTGGGCGGGACCATCGTGCTTCCTCTCGAGTGGAGACCGGTATGGCGGTGAACTTCTTGAGTTGCAGCAAGGGTGTGAAAGACCCTTTCGAAGTTCCAGAGGTTAGGTGTCATTAGTCTCCAGACGCCTCATCGGAAATAGGCCTCATCTCGCCTGGAAGGGAGATCTTCCTGGAATTTCTCGAGTTGCGGCAGGTGTTCTCGAGTTACGACGGGGACCTCAGGGACCCGCCCTGGTGGCCTCAGGAGAGGCCAGTCCCCATGCGAGTTGCTAGGGGGCCTCTCGGGATTCCTCTCCCGTCGATACCGGGGCCAAAAACATTGTGTGGATTCAGGGCCGGAACCGAGGATTCCTCTCAGGGGCTGACATGGATCTTTGGGTACTTCTGGAGTCTCCCCAGGGGAGTCAGGCCTCGTCTCGAGTGGGGGCATGCATGTGCGCTTTCCTTCCAGGCTGTAGCAGCAATGTCACGCTTCCCGTGGCGTGGATCAAAGGATCTGTGGTTTTCCCTCGAGGCTTTCCCTCGAGGCTTTCCCACAGGGCTGTCCCACGTGCCACCGTGGTGTGAGTCGATCCTCGGCGTGAAAGATGAGCCAGTGCAGGGCAAAGAGGTTCCTCTGGAATGGACTGAGACATCTGGGGGACTCTTGGAATGGTGGTACGACCATGGAGTTCCTCTCGCCTTTCCTGTTGAGAGTGCCTCCTCTTGAGATGCGACGGGAACGCCGGGAATTCTTTCCCGTTGAAAGCAGGGAAAGGGTCCCTCATCTCGAGCTACGAGGGGAAACGGGGCTCCTCTGGATGTGGGCGGGACCATCGTGCTTCCTCTCGAGTGGAGACGGGTATGGCGGTGAACTTCTTGAGTTGCAGCAAGGGTGTGAAAGACCCTTTCGAAGTTCCAGAGGTTAGGTGTCATTAGTCTCCAGACGCCTCATCGGAAATAGGCCTCATCTCGCCTGGACGGGAGAACTTCCTGGATTTTCTCGAGTTGCGGCAGGTGTTCTCGAGTTACGACGGGGACCTCAGGGACCCGCCCTGGTGGCCTCAGGAGAGGCCAGTCCCCATGCGAGTTGCTAGGGGGCCTCTCGGGATTCCTCTCCCGTCGATACCGGGGCCAAAAACATTGTGTGGATTCAGGGCCGGAACCGAGGATTCCTCTCAGGGGCTGACATGGATCTTTGGGTACTTCTGGAGTCTCCCCAGGGGAGTCAGGCCTCGTCTCGAGTGGGGGCATGCACGTGCGCTTTCCTTCCAGGCTGTAGCAGCAATGTCACGCTTCCCGTCGCGTGGATCAAAGGATCTGTGGTTTTCCCTCGAGGCTTTCCCTCGAGGCTTTCCCACAGGGCTGTCCCACGTGCCACCGTGGTGTGAGTCGATCCTCGGCGTGAAAGATGAGCCAGTGCAGGGCAAAGAGGTTCCTCTGGAATGGACTGAGACATCTGGGGGACTCTTGGAATGGTGGTACGACCATGGAGTTCCTCTCGCCTTTCCTGTTGAGAGTGCCTCCTCTTGAGTTGTGACGGGAACGCCGGGAATTCTTTCCCGTTGAAAGCAGGGAAAGGATCCCTCATCTCGAGCTACGAGGGGGAAACGGGGCTCCTCGGGATGTGGGCGGGACCATCGTGCTTCCTCTCGAGTGGACACGGGTATGTCGGTGAACTTCTTGAGTTGCAGCAAGGGTGTGAAAGACCCTTTTGAAGTTCCAGAGGTTAGGTGTCTTTAGTCTCCAGATGCCTCATCGGAAATAGGCCTCATCTAGCCTGGAAGGGAGAACTTCCTGGATTTTCTCGAGGTGCGGCAGGTGTTTTCGAGTTACGACGGGTATCACAGGGACCCGCCCTGATGGCCTCAGGAGAGGCCAGTCCCCATGCGAGTTGCTAGGGGGCCTCTCGGGATTCCTCTCCAGTCGATACCGGGGCCAAAAACCTTGTGTGGAGTCAGGGCCAGAACCGAGGATTCCTCTCAGGGGCTGACATGGATCTTTGGATACTTCTAGAGTCTCCCCAGGGGAGTCAGGCCTCGTCTCGAGTGGGGGCATGCACGTGCGCTTTCCTTCCAGGCTGTAGCAGCAATGTCACGCTTCCCGTCCCGTGGATCAAATGATCTGTGGTTTTCCCTCGAGGCTTTCCCTCGAGGCTTTCCCACAGGGCTGTCCCATGTGCCACCGTGGTGTGAGTCGATCCTCGGAGTGAAAGATGAGCCAGTGCAGGGCAAAGAGGTTCCTCTGGAATGGACTGAGACATCTGGGGGACTCTTGGAATGGTGGTACGACCATGGAGTTCCTCTCGCCTTTCCTGTTGAGAGTGCCTCCTCTTGAGATGCGACGGGAACGCTGGGAATTCTTTCCCGTTGAAAGCAGGGAAAGGATCCCTCATCTCGAGCTACGAGGGGGAAACGGGGCTCCTCTGGATGTGGGCGGGACCATCGTGCTTCCTCTCGAGTGGAGACGGGTATGGCGGTGAACTTCTTGAGTTGCAGCAAGGGTGTGAAAGACCCTTTCGAAGTTCCAGAGGTTACGTGTCAGTCTCCAGACGCCTCATCGGAAATAGACCTCATCTCGCCTGGAAGGGAGAACTTCCTGGATTTTCTCGAGTTGCGGCAGGTGTTCTCGAGTTACGACGGGGACCTCAGGGACCCGCCCTGGTGGCCTCAGGAGAGGCCAGTCCCCATGCGTGTTGCTAGGGGGCCTCTCGGGATTCCTCTCCCGTCGATACTGGGGCCAAATACCTTGTGTGGAGTCAGGGCCGGAACCGAGGATTCCTCTCAGGGGCTGACATGGATCTTTGGGTACTTGTGGAGTCTCCCCAGGGGAGTCAGGCCTCGTCTCGAGTGGGGGTATGCACGTGCGCTTTCCTTCCAGGCTGTAGCAGCAATGTCACGCTTCCCGTCGCGTGGATGAAAGTATCTGTGGTTTTCCCTCTAGGCTTTCCCTCGAGGCTTTCCCACAGGGCTGTCCCACGTGCCACCGTGGTTTGAGTCGATTCTCGGCGTGAAAGATGAGCCAGTGCAGGGCAAAGAGGTTCCTCTGGAATGGACTGAGACATCTGGGGGACTCTTGGAATGGTGGTACGACCATGGAGTTCCTCTCGCCTTTCCTGTTGAGAGTGCCTCCTCTTGAGTTGCGACGGGAATGCCGGGAATTCTTTCCCGTTGAAAGCAGGGAAAGGATCCCTCATCTCGAGCTACGAGGGGGAAACGGGGCTCCTCTGGATGTGGGCGGGACCATCGTGCTTTCTCTCGTGTGGAGACGGGTATGGCGGTAAACTTCTTGAGTTGCAGCAAGGGTGTGAAAGACCCTTTCGAAGTTCCAGAGGTTAGGTGTCATTAGTCTCCAGACGCCTCATCGGAAATAGGCCTCATCTCGCCTGGAAGGGAGAACTTCCTGGATTTTCTCGAGTTGCGGCAGGTGTTTTCGAGTTACGACGGGGACCTCAGGGACCCGCCCTGGTGGCCTCAGGAGAGGCAAGTCCCCATGCGAGTTGCTAGGGGGCCTCTCGGGATTCCTCTCCCGTCGATACCGGGGCCAAAAACCTTGTGTGGAGTCAGGGCCAGAACCGAGGATTCCTCTCAGGGGCTGACATGGATCTTTGGGTACTTCTGGAGTCTCCCCAGGGGAGTCAGGCCTCGTCTCGAGTGGGGGCATGCACGTGCGCTTTCCTTCCAGGCTGTAGCAGCAATGTCACTCTTCCCGTCGCGTGCATCAAAGGATCTGTGGTTTTCCCTCGAGGCTTTCCCTCGAGGCTTTCCCACAGGGCTGTCCCACGTGCCACCGTGGTGTGAGTCGATCCTCGGCGCGAAAGATGAGCCAGTGCAGGGCAAAGAGGTTCCTCTGGAATGGACTGAGACATCTGGGGGACTCTTGGAATGGTGGTACGACCATGGAGTTCTTCTCGCCTTTCCTGTTAAGAGTGCCTCCTCTTGAGATCCGACGGGAACGCCGGGAATTCTTTCCCGTTGAAAGCAGGGAAAGGATCCCTCATCTCGAGCTCCGAGGGGGAAACGGGGCTCCTCTGGATGTGGGCGGGACCATCGTGCTTCCTCTCGAGTGGAGACGGGTATGGCGGTGAACTTCTTGAGTTGCAGCAAGGGTGTGAAAGACCCTTTCGAAGTTCCAGAGGTTAGGTGTCATTAGACTCCAGACGCCTCATCGGAAATAGGCCTCATCTCGCCTGGAAGGGAGAACTTCCTGGATTTTCTCGAGTTGCGGCAGGTGTTCTCGAGTTACGACGGGGACCTCAGGGACCCGCCCTGGTGGCCTCAGGAGAGGCCAGTCCCCATGCGAGTTGCTAGGGGGCCTCTCGGGATTCCTCTCCCGTCGATACCGGGGCCAAAAACCTTGTGTGGAGTCAGGGCCGGAACCGAGGATTGCTCTCAGGGGCTGACATGGATCTTTGGGTACTTCTAGATTCTCCCCAGGGGAGTCAGGCCTCGTCTCGAGTGGGGGCATGCACGTGCGCTTTCCTTTCAGGCTGTAGCAGCAATGTCACGCTTCCCGTCGCGTGGATCAAATGATCTGTGGTTTTCCCTCGAGGCTTTCCCACAGGGCTGTCCCACGTGCCACCGTGGTGTGAGTCGATCCTCGGCGTGAAAGATGAGCCAGTGCAGGGCAAAGGGGTTCCTCTGGAATGGACTGAGACATCTGGGGGACTCTTGGAATGGTGGTACGACCATGGAGTTCCTCTCGCCTTTCCTGTTGAGAGTGCCTCCTCTTGAGCTGCGACGGGAACGCCGGGAATTCTTTCCCGTTTGAAGCAGGGAAAGGATCCCTCATCTCGAGCTCCGAGGGGGAAACGTGGCTCCTCTGTATGTGGGCGGGACCATCGTGCTTTCTCTCGTGTGGAGACGGGTATGGCGGTAAACTTCTTGAGTTGCAGCAAGGGTGTGAAAGACCCTTTCGAAGTTCCAGAGGTTAGGTGTCATTAGTCTCCAGACGCCTCATCGGAAATAGGCCTCATCTAGCCTGGAAGGGAGAACTTCCTAAATTTTCTCGAGGTGCGGCAGGTGTTCTCGAGTTACGACGGGTACCACAGGGACCCGCCCTGATGGCCTCAGGAACGGCCAGTCTCCATGCGAGTTGCTAGGGGGCCTCTCGGGATTCCTCTCCCGTCGATACCGGGGCCAAAAACCTTGTGTGGAGTCAGGGCCGGAACCGAGGATTCCTCTCAGGGGCTGACATGGATCTTTTGGTACTTCTGGAGTCTCCCCAGGGGAGTCAGGCCTCGCCTCGAGTGGGGGCATGCACGTGTGCTTTCCTTCCAGGCTGTAGCAGCAATGTCACGCTTCCCGTCTTGTGGATCAAAGGATCTGTGGATTTCCCTCGAGGCTTTCCCTCGAGGCTTTCCCACAGGGCTGTCCCACGTGCCACCGTGGTGTGAGTCGATCCTCGGCGTGAAAGATGAGCCAGTGCAGGGCAAAGAGGTTCCTCTGGAATGGACTGAGACATCTGGGGTCTCTTGGAATGGTGGTACGACCATGGAGTTCCTCTCGCCTTTCCTGTTGAGAGTGCCTCCTCTTGAGATGCGACGGGAATGCCGGGAATTCTTTCCCGTTGAAAGCAGGGAAAGGATCCCTCATCTCGAGCTCCGAGGGGGAAACGGGGCTCCTCTGGATGTGGGCGGGACCATCGTGCTTTCTCTCGTGTGGAGACGGGTATGGTGGTAAACTTCTTGAGTTGCAGCAAGGGTGTGAAAGACCCTTTCGAAGTTCCAGAGGTTAGGTGTCATTAGTCTCCAGACGCCTCATCGGAAATAGGCCTCATCTCGCCTGGAAGGGAGAACTTCCCGGATTTTCTCGAGGTGCGGCCGGTGTTCTCAAGTTACGACGGGGACCTCAGGGACCCGCCCTGGTGGCCTCAGGAGAGGCCAGTCCCCATGCGAGTTGCCAGGGGGCCTCTCGGGATTCCTCTCCCGTCGATACCGGGGCCAAAAACCTTGTGTGGAGTCAGGGCTGGAACCGAGGATTCCTCTCAGGAGCTGACATGGATCTTTGGGTACTTCTGGAGTCCCACCAGGGGAGTCAGGCCTCTTCTCGATTGGGGCATGCACGTGTGCTTTCCTTCCAGGCTGTAGCAGCAATGTCACGCTTCCCGTCGCGTGGATCAAAGGATCTGTGGTTTTCCCTCGAGGCTTTCCCACAGGGCTGTCCCACGTGCCACCGTGGTGTGAGTCGATCCTCGGCGTGAAAGATGAGCCAGTGCAGGGCAAAGAGGTTCCTCTGGAATGGACTGAGACATCTGGGGGACTCTTGGAATGGTGGTACGACCATGGAGTTCCTATCGCCTTTCCTGTTGAGAGTGCCTCCTCTTGAGATGCGACGGGAACGCCGGGAATTCTTTCCCGTTGAAAGCAGGGAAAGGATCCCTCATCTCGAGCTCCGAGGGGGAAATGGGGCTCCTCTGGATGTGGGCGGGACCATCGTGCTTCCTCCCGAGTGGACACGGGTATGGCGGTGAACTTCTTGAGTTGCAGCAAGGGTGTGAAAGACCCTTTCGAAGTTCCAGAGTTTAGGTGTCATTAGTCTGCAGACGCCTCATCGGAAATAGGCCTCATCTCGCCTGGAAGGGAGAACTTCCTGGATTTTCTCGAGTTGCGGCAGGTGTTCTCGAGTTACGACGGGGACCTCAGGGACCCGCCCTGATGGCCTCAGGAGAGGCCAGTCCCCATGCGAGTTGCTAGGGGGCCTCTCGGGATTCCTCTCCCGTCGATACCGGGGCCAAAAGCCTTGTGTGGAGTCAGGGCCGGAACCGAGCATTCCTCTCAGGGGTGACATGGATCTTTGGGTACTTCTGGAGTCTCCCCAGGGGAGTCAGGCCTCGTCTCGAGTGGGGGCATGCACGTGCGCTTTCCTTCCAGGCTGTAGCAGCAATGTCACGCTTCCCGTCGCGTGCATCAAAGGATCTGTGGTTTTCCCTCGAGGCTTTCCCTCGAGGCTTTCCCACAGGGATGTCCCACGTGCCACCGTGGTGTGAGTCGATCCACGGCGTGAAAGATGAGCCAGTGCAGGGCAAAGAGGTTCCTCTGGAATGGACTGAGACATCTGGGGGACTCTTGGAATGGTGGTACGACCATGGAGTTCCTCTCGCCTTTCCTGTTGAGAGTGCCTCCTCTTGAGATGCGACGGGAACGCCGGGAAATCTTTCCCGTCTAAAGCAGGGAAAGGTTCCCTCATCTCGAGATACGAGGGGGAAACGGGGCTCCTCTGGATGTGGGCGGGACCATCGTGCTTCCTCTCGAGTGGAGACGGGTATGGCGGTGAACTTCTTGAGTTGCACCAAGGGTGTGAAAGACCCTTTCGAAGTTCCAGAGGTTAGGTGTCATTAGTCTCCAGACGCCTCATCGGAAATAGGCCTCATCTCGCCTGAAAGGGAGAACTTCCTGGATTTTCTCGAGTTGCGGCAGGTGTTCTCGAGTTACGACGGGGACCTCAGGGACCCGCCCTGGTGGCCTCAGGAGAGGCCAGTCCCCATGCGAGGAGCTAGGGGGCCTCTCGGGATTCCTCTCCCGTCGATACCGGGGCCAAAAACCTTGTGTGGAGTCAGGGCCGGAACCGAGGATTCCTCTCAGGGGCTGACATGGATCTTTGGGTACTTCTGGAGTCTCCCCAGGGGAGTTAGGCCTCTTCTCGAGTGGGGGAATGCACGTGCGCTTTTCTTCCCGGCTGTAGCAGCAATGTCACGCTTCCCGTCGCGTGGATCAAAGGATCTGTGGTTTTCCCTCGAGGCTTTCCCACAGGGCTGTCCCACGTGCCACCGTGGTGTGAGTCGATCCTCGGCGTGAAAGATGAGCCAGTGCAGGGCAAAGAGGTTCCTCTGGAATGGACTGAGACATCTGGGGGACTCTTGGAATGGTGGTACGACCATGGAGTTCCTCTCGCCTTTCCTGTTGAGAGTGCCTCCTCTTGAGATGCGACGGGAACGACGGGAAATCTTCCCCGTTGAAAGCAGGGAAAGGATCCATCATCTCGAGCTCCGAGGGGGAAACGGGGCTCCTTTGGATGTGGGCGGGACCATCATGCTTCCTCTCGAATGGAGACGGGTATGGCGGTGAACTTCTTGAGTTGCAGCAAGGGTGTGAAAGACCCTTTCGAAGTTCCAGAGGTTAGGTGTCATTAGTCTCCAGACGCCTCATCGGAAATAGGCCTCATCTCGCCTGGAAGGGAGAACTTCCTGGATTTTCTCGAGTTGGGGCAGGTGTTCTCGAGTTACGACGGGGACCTCAGGGACCCGCCCTGGTGGCCTCAGGAGAGGCCAGTCCCCATGCGAGTTGCTAGGGGGGCTCTCGGGATTCCTCTCCCGTCGATACCGGGGCCAAAAACTTTGTATGGAGTCAGGGCCGGAACCGAGGATTCCTCTCAGGGGCTGACATGGATCTTTGGGTTCTTCTGGAGTCCCCCCAGGGGAGTCAGGCCTCGTCTCGAGTGGGGGCATGCACGTGCGCTTTCCTTCCAGGCTGTAACAGCAATGTCACGCTTCCAGTCGCGTGGATCAAAGGATCTGTGGTTTTCCCTCGAGGCTTTCCCTCGAGGCTTTCCCACAGGGCTGTCCCACGTGCCACCGTGGTGTGAGTCGATCCTCGGCGTGAAAGATGAGCCAGTGCAGGGCAAAGAGGTTCCTCTGGAATGGACTGAGACATCTGGGGGACTCTTGGAATGGTGGTACGACCATGGAGTTCCTCTCGCCTTTCCTGTTGAGAGTGCCTCCTCTTGAGATGCGACGGGAACGCCGGGAATTCTTTCCCGTTGAAAGCAGGAAAAGGATCCCTTATCTCGAGCTACGAGGGGGAAACGGGGCTCCTCTGGATGTGGGCGGGACCATCGTGCTTCCTCTCTAGTGGAGACGGGTACGGTGGTGAACTTCTTGAGTTGCAGCAAGGGTGTGAAAGACCCTTTCGAAGTTCCAGAGGTTAGGTGTCATTAGTCTCCAGACGCCACATAGGAAATAGGCCTCATCTCGCCAGGAAGGGAGAACTTCCTGGATTTTCTCGAGTTGCGGCAGGTGTTCTCGAGTTCCGACGGGGACCCGAACCCGCCCTGGTGGCCTCAGGAGAGGCCAGTCCCTATGCGAGTTGCTAGGGGGCCTCTCGGGATTCCTCTCCCGTCGATACCGGGGCCAAAAACCTTGTATGGTGTCAGGGCCGGAACCGAGGATTCCTCTCAGGGGCTGACATGGATCTTTGGGTACTTCTGGAGTCTCCCCAGGGGAGTCAGGCCTCGTCTCGAGTGGGGGCATGCACGTGCACTTTCCTTCCAGGCTGTAGCAGCAATGTCAGGCTTCCCGTCGCGTGGATCAAAGGATCTGTGGTTTTCCCTCGAGGTTTTCCCACAGGGCTGTCCCACGTGCCACCGTGGTGTGAGTCGATCCTCGGCGTGAAAGATGAGCCAGTGCAGGACAAAGAGGTTCCTCTGGAATGGACTGAGATATCTGGGGGACTCTTGGAATGGTGGTACGACCATGGAGTTCCTCTCGCCTTTCCTGTTGAGAGTGCCTCCTCTTGAGATGCGACGGGAACGCCGGGAACTCTTTCCCTTTGAAACCAGGGAAAGGATCCCTCATCTCGAGCTACGAGGGGAAAACGGGGCTCCTCTGGATGTGGGCGGGACCATCGTGCTTCATCTCGAGTGGAGACGGGTATGGCGGTGAACTTCTTGAGTTGCAGCAAGGGTGTGAAAGACCCTTTCGAAGTTCCAGAGGTTAGGTGTCATTAGTCTCCAGACGCCTCATCAGAAATAGGCCTCATCTCGCCTGGAAGGGAGAACTTCCTGGATTTTCTCGAGTTGCGGCAGGTTTTCTCGAGTTACGACGGGGACCTCAGGGACCCGCCCTGGTGGCCTCAGGAGAGGCCAGTCCCCATGCGAGTTGCTAGGGGGCCTCTCGGGATTCCTCTCCCGTCGATACCGGGGCCAAAAACTTTGTATGGAGTCAGGGCCGGAACCGAGGATTCCTCTCATGGGCTGACATGGATCTTTGGGTACGTCTGGAGACTCCCCAGTGGAGTCAGGCCTCGTCTCGAGTGGGGGCATGCACGTGCGCTTTCCTTCCAGGCTGTAGCAGCAATGTCACGCTTCCCGTCGCGTGGATCAAAGGATCTGTGGTTTTCCCTCGAGGCTTTCCCTCGAGGCTTTCCCACAGGGCTGTCCCACGTGCCACCGTGGTGTGAGTCGATCCTCGGCTTGAAAGATGAGCCAGTGCAAGGCAAAGAGGTTCCTCTGGAATGGACTGAGACATCTGGGGGACTCTTGGAATGGTGGTACGACCATGGAGTTCCTCTCGCCTTTCCTGTTGAGAGTTCCTCCTCTTGAGATGCGACGGGAACGCCGGGAATTCTTTCCCGTTGAAAGCAGGCAAAGGATCCCTCATCTCGAGCTACGAGGGGGAAACGGGGCGCCTCTGGATGTGGGCGGGACCATCGTGCTTCCTCTCGAGTTGAGACGGGTTTGGCGGTGAACTTCTTGAGTTGCAGCAAGGGTTGAAAGACTCTTTCGAAGTTCCAGAGGATAGGTGTCATTAGTCTCCAGACGCCTCATCGGAAATAGGCCTCATCTCGCCTGGAAGGGAGAACTTCCTGGATTTTCTCGAGTTGCAGCAGGTGTTCTCGAGTTACGACGGGGACCTCAGGGACCCGCACTGGTGGCCTCAGGAGAGGCCAGTCCCCATGCGAGTTGCTAGGGGGCCTCTCGGGATTCCTCTCCCGTCGATACCGGGGCCAAAAACCTTGTGTGGAGTCAGGGCCGGAACCGAGGATTCCTCTCAGGGGCTGACATGTATCGTTGGGTACTTCTGGAGTCTCGCCAGGGGAGACAGGCCTCGTCTCGAGTGGGGGCATGCACGTGCGCTTTCCTTCCAGGCTGTAGCAGCAATGTCACGCTTCCCGTCGCGTGGATAAAAGGATCTGTGGTTTTCCCTCGAGGCTTTCCCTCGAGGCTTTCCCACAGGGCTGTCCCACGTGCCTCCGTGGTGTGAGTCGATCCTCGGGGTGAAAGATGAGCCAGTGCAGGGCAAAGAGGTTCCTCTGGAATGGACTGAGACATCTGGGGGACTCTAGGAATGGTGGTACGACCATGGAGTTCCTCTCGCCTTTCCTGTTGAGAGTGCCTCCTCTTGAGATGCGACGGGAACGCCGGGAATTCTTTCCCGTTGAAAGCAGGGAAAGGATCCCTCATCTCGAGCTACGAGGGGGAAACGGGGCTCCTCTGGATGTGGGCGGGACCATCGTGCTTCCTCTCGAGTGGAGACGGGTATGGCGGTGAACTTCTTGAGTTGCAGCAAGGGTGTGAAAGACCCTTTCGAAGTTCCAGAGGTTAGGTGTCATTAGTCTCCAGACGACTCATCGGAAATAGGCCTCATCTCGCCTGCAAGGGAGAACTTCCTGGATTTTCTCGAGTTGCGGCAGGTGTTCTCGAGTTACGACGGGGACCTCAGGGACCCGCCCTGGTGGCCTCAGGAGAGGCCAGTCCCCATGCGAGGTGCTAGGGGGCCTCTCGGGATTCCTCTCCCGTCGATACCAGGGCCAAAAACCTTGTGTGGAGTCAGGGTCGGAACCGAGGATTCATCTCAGGGGCTTATATGGATCTTTGGGTACTTCTGGAGTCTCGCCAGGGGAGACAGGCCTCGTCTCGAGTGGGGGCATGCACGTGCGCTTTCCTTCCAGGCTGTTGCAGCAATGTCACGCTTCCCGAAGCGTGGATCATAGGATCTGTGGTTTTCCCTCGAGGCTTTCCCTCGAGGCTTTCCCACAGGGCTGTCCCACGTGCCACCGTGGTGTGAGTCGATCCTCGGCGTGAAAGATGAGCCAGTGCAGGGCAAAGAGGTTCCTCTGGAATGGACTGAGACATCTGGGGGACTCTTGGAATGGTGGTACGACCATGGAGTTCCTCTCGCCTTTCCTGTTGAGAGTGCCTCCACTTGAGATGCGACGGGAACGCCGGGAATTCTTTCCCGTTGAAAGCAGGCAAAGGATCCCTCATCTCGAGCTACGAGGGGGAAACGGGGCTCCTCTGGATGTGGGCGGGACCATCCTGCTTCCTCTCGAGTATAGACGGGTATGGAAGTGAACTTCTTGAGTTGCAGCAAGGGTGTGAAAGACCCTTTCGAAGTTCCAGAGGTTAGGTGTCATTAGTCTCCAGACGCCTCATCGGAAATAGGCCTCATCTCGCCTGGAAGGGAGAACTTCCTGGATTTTCTCGAGATGCGGCAGGTGTTCTCGAGTTATGACGGGGACCTCAGGGACCCGCCCTGGTGGCCTCAGGAGAGGCCAGTCCACATGCGAGTTGCTAGGGGGCCTCTCGGGATTCCTCTCCCGTCGATACCGGGGCCAAAAACCTTGTGTGGAGTCAGGGCCGGAACGAGGATTCCTCTCAGGGGCTGACATGGATCTTTGGGTACTTCTGGAGTCTCCGCAGGGGAGTCAGGCCTCCTCTCGAGTGGGGGCATGCACGTGCGTTTTCTTTCCATGCTGTAGCAGCAATGTCACGCTTCCCGTCGCGTGGATCAAAGGATCTGTGGTTTTCCCTCGAGGCTTTCCCACAGGGCTGTCCCACGTGCCACCGTGGTGTGAGTCGATCCTCGGCGTGAAAGATGAGCCAGTGCAGGGCAAAGAGGTTCCTCTGGAATGGACTGAGACATCTGGGGGACTCTTGGAATGGTGCTACGACCATGGAGTTCCTCTCGCCTTTCCTGTTGAGAGTGCCTCCTCTTGAGATGCGACGGGAACTCCGGGAATTCTTTCCCGTTGAAAGCAGGCAAAGGATCCCTCATCTCGAGCTACGAGGGGGAAACGGGGCTCCTCTGGATGTGGGCGGGACCATCGTGCTTCCTCTCGAGTGGAGACGGGTATGGCGGTGAACTTCTTGAGTTGCAGCAAGGGTGTGAAAGACCCTTTCGAAGTTCCAGAGGTTAGGTGTCATTAGTCTCCAGACGCCTCATCGGAAATAGGCCTCATCTCGCCTGGAAGGGAGAACTTCCTGGATTTTCTCGAGTTGCGGCAGGTGTTCTCGAGTTACGACGGGGACCTCAGGGACCCGCCCTGGTGGCCTCAGGAGTGGCCAGTCACCATGCGAGTTGCTAGGGGGCCTCTCGGGATTCCTCTCCCATCGATACCGGGGCCAAAAACCTTGTGTGGAGTCAGGGCCAGAACCGAGGATTCCTCTCAGGGGCTGATATGGATCTTTGGGTACTTCTGGAGTCTCGCCAGTGGAGACAGGCCTCGTCTCGTGAGGGGGCATGCACGTGCACTTTCCTTCCAGGCTGTAGCAGCAATGTCACGCTTCCCGTCGCGTGGATCATAGGATCTGTGGTTTTCCCTCGAGGCTTTCCCTCGAGGCTTTCCCACAGGGCTGTCCCACGTGCCACCGTGGTGTGAGTCGATCCTCGGCGTGAAAGATGAGCCAGTGCAGGGCAAAGAGCTTCCTCTGGAATGGACTGAGACATCTGGGGGACTCTTGGAATGGTGGTACCACCATGGAGTTCCTCTCGCCTTTCCTGTTGAGAGTGCCTCCTCTTGAGATGCGATGGGAACGCCGGGAATTCTTTCCCGTTGAAAGCAGGCAAAGGATCCCTCATCTCGAGCTACGAGGGGGAAACGGGGCTCCTCTGGATGTGGGCGGGACCATCCTGCTTCCTCTCGAGTGGAGACGGGTATGGAAGTGAACTTCTTGAGTTGCAGCAAGGGTGTGAAAGACCCTTTCGAAATTCGAGAGCTTAGGTGTCATTAGTCTCCAGACGCCTCATCGGAAATAGGATTCTTCTCGCCTGGAAGGGAGAACTTCCTGGATTTTCTCGAGATGCGGCAGGTGTTCTCGAGTTACGACGGGGACCTCAGGGACCCGCCCTGGTGGCCTCAGGAGAGGCCAGTCCACATGCGAGTTGCTAGGGTGCCTCTCGGAATTCCTCTCCCGTCGATACCGGGGCCAAAAACCTTGTGTGGAGTCAGGGCCGGAAACGAGGATTCCTCTCAGGGGCTGACATGGATCTTTGGGTACTTCTGGAGTCTCCGCAGGGGAGTCAGGCCTCGTCTCGAGTGGGGGCATGCACGTGCGCTATCCTTCCAAGCTGTAGCAGCAATGTCACGCTTCTCGACCCATGGATCAAAGGATCTGTGGTTTTCCCTCCAGGCTTTCCCACAGGGCTGTCCCACGTGCCAGCGTGGTGTGAGTCGATCTTCGGCGTGAAAGATGAGCCAGTGCAGGGCAAAGAGGTTCCTCTGGAATGGACTGATACATCTGGGGGACTCTTGGAATGGTGGTACGATCATGGAGTTCCTCTCGCCTTTCCTGTTGAGAGTGCCTCCTCTTGAGATGCGACGGGAACGCCTGGAATCCTTTCCCGTTGAAAGCAGGGAAAGGATCCCTCATCTCGAGCTACGAGGGGGAAACGGGGCTCCTCTGGATGTGGGCGGGACCATCGTGCTTCCTCTCGAGTGGAGACGGGTATGGCGGTGAACTTCTTGAGTTGCAGCAAGGGTGTGAAAGACCCTTTCGAAGTTCCAGAGGTTAGGTGTCATTAGTCTCCAGAAGCCTCATCGGAAATAGGCCTCATCTCGCCTGGAAAGGAGAACTTCCTGGATTTTCTCGAGTTGCAGCAGGTGTTCTCGAGTTACGACGTGGACCTCAGGGACCCTCCCTGGTGGCCTCAGGAAAGGCCAGTCCCCATGCGAGTTGCTAGGGGGCCTCTCGGGATTCCTCTCCCGTCGATACCGGGGACAAATACCTTGTGTGGAGTCAGGGCCGGAACCGAGGATTCCTCTCAGGGGCTGACATGGATCTTTGGGTACTTCTGGAGTCTCCCCAGGGGAGTCAGGCCTCGTCTCGAGTGGGGGCATGCACGTGTGCTTTCCCTCCAGGCTGTAGCAGCCATGTCACGCTTCCCGTGGCGTGGATCAAAGGATCTGTGGTTTTCCCTCGAGGCTTTCCCTCGAGGCTTTCCCACAGGGCTGTCCCACGTGCCTCCGTGGTGTGAGTCGATCCTCTGCGTGAAAGATGAGCCAGTGCAGGGCAAAGAGCTTCCTCTGGAATGGACTGAGACATCTGGGGGACTCTTGGAATGGTGGTACGACCATGGAGTTCCTCTCGCCTTTCCTGTTGAGAGTGCCTCCTCTTGAGATGCGACGGGAACGCCGGGAATTCTTTCCCGTTGAAAGCAGGCAAAGGATCCCTCATCTCGAGCTACGAGGGGGAAACGGGGCTCCTCTGGATGTGGGCGGGACCATCCTGCTTCCTCTCGAGTGGAGACGGGTATGGAAGTGAACTTCTTGAGTTGCAGCAAGGGTGTGAAAGACCCTTTCGAAGTTCCAGAGGTTAGGTGTCATTAGTCTCCAGACGCCTCATCGGAAATAGGCCTCATCTCGCCTGGAAGGGAGAACTTCCTGGATTTTCTCGAGATGCGGCAGGTGTTCTCGAGTTACGACGGGGACCTCAGGGACCCGCCCTGGTGGCCTCAGGAGAGGCCAGTTCACATGCGAGTTGCTAGGGGGCCTCGCGGGATTTCTCTCCCGTCGATACCGGGGCCAAAAACCTTGTGTGGAGTCAGGGCCGGAAACGAGGATTCCTCTCAGGGGCTGACATGGATCTTTGGGTACTTCTGGAGTCTCAGCAGGGGATTCAGGCCTCGTCTCGAGTGGGGGCATGCACGTGTGTTTTCTTTCCAGGCTGTAGCAGCAATGTCACGCTTCCCGTCGCGTGGATCAAAGGATCTGTGGTTTTCCCACGAGGCTTTCCCACAGGGCTGTCCCACGTTCCACCGTGGTGTGAGTCGATCCTCGGCGTGAAAGATGAGCCAGTGCAGGGCACAGAGGTTCCTCTGGAATGGACTGAGACATCTGGGGGACTCTTGGAATGGTGGTACGACCATGGAGTTCCTCTCGCCTTTCCTGTTGAGAGTGCCTCCTCTTGAGATGCGACGGGAACGCCGGGAATTCTTTCCCGTTGAAAGCAGGGAAAGGATCCCTCATCTCGAGCTACGAGGGGGAAACGGGGCTCCTCTGGATGTGGGCAGGACCATCGTGCTTCCTCTCGATTGGAGACGGGTATGGCGGTGAACTTCTTGAGTTGCAGCAAGGGTGTGAAAAACCCTTTCGAAGTTCCAGAGGTTAGGTGTCATTAGTCTCCAGACTCCTCATCGGAAATAGGCCTCATCTCGCCTGGAAGGGAGAACTTCCTGGATTTTCTCGAGTTGCGGCAGGTGTTCTCGAGTTACGACGGGGACCTCAGGGACCCGCCCTGGTGGCCTCAGGAGAGGCCAGTCCCTAGGCGAGTTGCTAGGGGGCCTCTCGGGATTCTTCTCCCGTTGATACCGGGGCCAAAAACCTTGTGTGGAGTCAGGGCCGGAACCGAGGATTCCTCTCAGGGGCTGACATGGATATTTGGGTACTTCTGGAGTCTCCCCAGGGGAGTCAGGCCTCGTCTCGAGTGGGGGCATGCACGTGCGCTTTCCTTCCAGGCTGTAGCAGCAATGTCACGCTTCCCGTCGCGTGGATCAAAGGATCTGTGGTTTTCCCTCGAGGCTTTCCCTCGAGGCTTTCCCACAGGGCTGTCCCACGTGCCACCGTGGTGTGAGTCGATCCTCGGCATGAAAGATGAGCCAGTGCAGGGCAAAGAGGTTCCTCTGGAATGGACTGAGACATCTGGGGGACTCTTGGAATGGTGGTACGACCATGGAGTTCCTCTCGCCTTTCCTGTTGTGAGTGCCTCCTCTTGAGATGCGACGGGAACCCCGGGAATTCTTTCCCGTTGAAAGCAGGGAGAGGATCCCTCATCTCGAGCTACGAGGGGGAAACGGGGCTCCTCTGGATGTGGGCGGGACCATCGTGCTTCCTCTCTAGTGGAGACGGGTATTGCCGGGGTCCAGCCCCGGTGGATCCAGGGAATTCGAAGGGTGGACGGCGTTGGCGTGGAAAGACTTGTTTATTTATTAATATAAGATTAGATTAAGAAACTGTAGTGCAGTAGGAAGTTTAAGTGGAGAAAGAGGGCTGAATAGCTTGGTTTACGCGGAAGACCAATAAAATTCCAGACAAGGAATTTGCACCATCTACGTTGGGCCACCGGTGCCCGCTTGAATATCTAAGGGTGCCTCGCCTTAAGCTCCCTTTCTCGCGGATCTTAATAACCAGGGCAAATAAGTAGACCTGGCGAGCCTCCGCGCCCCAGATGGAAATTCAGCCTGAAATTAAAGTAAAGAGCAGAGGGAAGAAAAGGGAGAGGAAAAGAGAGAGAGAGAGAGACACGGGGGGAGCCAGATTCCCAAGAAACCAGGCCGAGACTAGTCCAAGAAACTGGTCTGAGAATCTGGTCCCGTCCTTTATTGTTCAGAAGGCCTTTTATACTTTTGATAAAACATGGAGATCAATGGGTAACACAAAGTTATGCAGCGTTAGCAGTCCAGACTCTTATCAAAACCAGGCTTTTCTCTCTGCATACCTAATTGTATACACAAGTCTTAGGTAATTTACATCATCTTCCAACCAAAAGGGCCAATTAACATTTTACAGCCTTTTTTCTGATAAGGGTTTGTCAACCACAAGACTTATTTGTGTTGATCTTCCCAAGGTCTGGTGCCACTCTCGGAAAGCACTAAAGAAAGTTACATTCTTAGACAGCAAGGATACAGCAACTTATAACAAGTAGAGGGAGTGCAGTGATTTATAGCAAAAGAGAAGCAATTAACTCAAAAGTCTAGTGTTGCTAACATCAAAACTACTATGTATCTTTTTCTACATCCTGCTTACATTAACATCCTTCCAGGTGCCTAAAAGATAAAGAATAAGGAGGTCTGGCAGCAATCCTTGAGTCAACAGTGAAAACCCTCTACCAATATAATTTTTAACTCTTTAGAAAAGGCTCTGTATCTTTAAGATGCTTTTAAGCTTTGTGCCTCCCGCGGTTGGGGGGCTGTAAGCAATTCACAAGCTGTAAGCTTTGTGCCTCTCGCGGTTGGGGGGCTGTAAGCAATTCACAAGCTGTAAGAGGTCTGGGGAACCTGTTAGGCAGACTAGAGAGCTATCAGAGGGGTTTAACTGAAACATCCCTTTCAAATGCAGAAGACTAAAACCCTGAATTGACTTTTTTCCAGAGAATATCAGAAAAGTGGAAAAGCAGAGCACAAAAGCCGGCAGATTTTTGCTGGGGTACATGCTTAGGAATATCCAGAGGGGTCCCTGAAGTCTGAGCACGCCTTGCGTATGTCAGCTTCCTTCCTCATGACCTTGTCACGGGCGGGATTCCTCACACTGGCTTCCGGCAACTCCCCCTTCTTTATTAGTTTTTTAAAAAAATTAGGTGCAGTTCAGTCGCGAGATTCCGAATGCTCTGCCGAAGAGTCCTGACAACACAAGGAAGCACGATTACAAGGAGCAGGATTATGGCACCCACAGCAGCATAGCTAGAGACAGTAGTCAGAAGAGTTTTTCCAGAAATGAAGTCAGAGAAGGTGTGGAAAAAGTCATTGGCTTCTCCTGTGGCGGTAAAATCTAATCGGGAGTGTTCCAAGGTCTGAATCTGATTATGAAGTTTCCCTAAATCTAAACTAATATCTGAGCTGTTCCAGACACCTAAAATATGATTTTTGACCCTCTCCCATTTAAAATCTGTCTCATTTACTTTCAGGGATGTAACACATATCCACCGGTAATCGGCATGACATGAAAGAGCCAATTTCATTTTCAGACTCTGTAATTCATTCCCAATATGCATTACTGCTTCTTCTAAGGCATCAATCCTTATTTCTAGCTTCCTATCTATAATTTCCTGGGTTGCCAGCGTTAGAGAAACATTTTTGGATACGGTGTCAACATATTGGGCAGTATACACTTGTTGAGACAATGATAATGCCGCCACAGTAACAGAAGTAATTGCGGTTATCAAAGCTGATATTCCCAAAACAAGTAAGCCCACAAACCGTCGTGTTCGCATTAAATCTTGTAGCTGTTGCAGTACAGCTAGGCCATGGTTATCATACCAATACGTGGCTACAGTTACAGGTACCATGAGATAGGGCGGACGTTTTAAAACCATGAAAGAGCAAACTTTATATTGAGGAGTTAAACAGGATGAAAGCATACATTGTTCACAAGACACTACATGGGGTCCACCTGTATAATTCAATTGTATGTTAAGTCTTTCAGAATCATTAGTGAAAAGAAAAACATAAGGAGAGGGTAGACAAGCTAAAATAGAGTAAATAGAGGTATTTTTTGGTCGGATTAAAATAATAGGGGCAGTAGCCGCAAGGGCTCTCCAAATTTCTGGCTGCCAAAAGGTTTTACCTCTAGTTATATAAGACAGCATAGGGGGAACAAATTGGTTATGATGCCGTCTGGTGGCAACTAACGGCCAAGAAATTGAATATTCTTTCCAATTATCCAATCTATTGATAAAGTCATCGTCAGACTCAGGGTCTTGACCTGGATTTGGGTTGCTCCAGTCCTGAATCGCACAATTTCTTCCTCCCGGCATATTGTAATCTACTCTCGAATTATAAATACAAGATTTCCAAATCGGATATCCTGAATGATCATCTATAGTTTTCCAAATAACATCTGAGGGAGCAACATCATCACAATTTGGATATTCTGATGGAGTTTTGAGAGACAAAGACTTATAGGGGCCAAGGACCCCAGGCATACGGGCTCGTAATATCCAAGCAGACCGATCCCCTATAGATGCAAATTTAGAGGTTGGGGAATCTGTCATAACTGCTTTTGTGGAGGCTCCAACGCATCCTGTCTTGGTAAAGAAGTCTCCTGTAAGGCCAGGAGGAAAATTAAAGCAGACAGGAAAATCATCTGCTAGTCCTTTAAAGGTATAATTGAAATTAATAGGGTATTGGTCTTTTGTATAGGAAGTATAAGATCCTCCCAAAAGGCGAGGCTGGTCTGTACTAACTCGTATGGGGTCACTGTTCCAAGTAACAACTTGGAAAGTTGGAGGATCCGGGAGAAACGCCCAATATTTGGTTGGAATGGGAGCAGCGCTTACCTGGCAAGAGAGCAAGGCAAGCATGGCAATAAACACCTTTTCAGGAGAGACTGACGATCCCTGTAGGGTAGCTATCCCCTGTGCCTGGCGACAGAGAGCTTTAATCTGTCCCCAGGTGGGCAAGGAGGCTTGTTGGGTTGACTGAGCTGGGCGTCCTAATGGATTCCTGCGAGGCAAAAAATCAGGGGGTGCAATATCCTGTATCTGAAGTCGTGACATCTGTCCAGTGGGTGGCTCCGATCCGCGCCTATCCGGGATCTCCAATGTCAGCTGTCCTGGGGTCAGCGGCGTTTCCCGTGCTGGCGGAGGGAGCGGGGGAAGAGGGAGTTTCTTCCTTTTTAGAGATCGCGGTGGCGGGGGATTCTGGTATCCGGGGAGCTGAGACATGGCGAATTAGTCTGTCTGGAACCCAAATCGGAGCGTCCGCGTCCTGTGGAAAAACACAAGCATACCCTCGCCCATTGGTTAATAAGGGGTCAGGACCTTTCCATTGTCCGGAAAGAAGGTCCCTCCATTTTACTAATGGTTTTGCATTCAATTGCTCTGGGCACCAATGGCGAAGCATTGCAGTGTTTCCGGATGAATCAGCATTTAAGTTATTTATTACGAAAAGAGCATGTTGCAAAATCTGATGGGGGGAACTATATTTAAATTCCCCTTCTTTTAGTTTTTGAATATGGATTTTCAGTGTTTGATGTGCTCTTTCCACAATGGCTTGTCCTTGTGGGTTATAAGGGATGCCGGTGTTATGTTTAATTTGAAATCTTGTACAGAATTGCTGAAAAGATTTAGAAGTGTAAGCAGGAGCATTATCAGTTTTTAAAGCTTTTGGCAAGCCCAGATAGGAAAAGCATGTAAAAAGATGTTGTATTACATCTTTAACTGCTTCCCCTGTACGAGCAGTGGCAATAATAACATGAGAGAAGGTATCTACAGTTACATGAACAAAAGACAGTTTTCCAAATGAAGAGACATGGGTTACATCCATTTGCCAGAGTGCATTAGGTTTGAGACCGCGAGGGTTAACTCCCAGAGGCAAAGCATTCACGGTAGTAGGACAATGTGAACAAGAACGAACAATCTCTCGGGCAGATTCTCGAGGAATTTGAAACTGGTATCGTAAGGCAGTGGCATTTTGGTGATGAAGTGAGTGAGAAGCTCGAGCTTCTTCAAAAACAGAAGCCACTGAAATCCTGGTTAACGAATCTGCCAATTCATTGAGAGCATTTAAAGGGCCAGGCAGGCCGGAATGAGCCCGAATGTGGCCGATAAAGAACGCCCGATTTCTTTTCCATATTTGCTGCTGCAGTTTAGTTAACAAATGGAAGATAGCAGTTTTGTTTTCAGGCAAAACTGCAGTCTCAATGTGTGGAAACAGCCTGACCACATACTGAGAGTCAGAATAAAGGTTAAATTCTTTCTCCGCAAACATAACAAAGGCCTCAATAACAGCTGTGATTTCAGCCCTTTGAGCTGAAGTTTCTTGTGTTTCCAAAAGTTTTTGATGATCTCTTGTGACTATAGAGGCTCTACCGTTAGCCGATCCATCAGTAAAGACTACCTGAGCATCTGAAATAGGGAACTGTTTACACCGGACAGGAAAAATAACTGGATGGTTAGACATAAAATTTAGTAAAACATGCGAGGGTAAATGATGCAAAATTTGACCACAGTAATTCCCTATGGCAATCTGCCAGTCTTCATCAAACATTAAAAGAGCATCAAGCTGCTCCTTATTATATGGAATTACAATCTCTGATGGCTCTTTACCAAACAATTCAATGCTCCGCTTCCTTCCTTTTAGCATTAATGTGGCAATTAAACCAGGATAAGAAGCCACGACTTTTTTAGCTTGGGTAGGAAGATGGATCCATTCTAAAGGGCCGCGTTGCCACAGAACTCCCGTAGGCGCCGTTGGAGTAGCTAGGCAAAGGAACTGCCACGTCATCATCAAATCAATTCTTTTTACATAGCTATTTGATAAGGCTGCTTCTACTTTGCCTAGGGCTTCTTGAGCCTCAGCTGTTAATTGTCTTTTTGAGGTTGGATCAGGATCCCCGCGTAAAGTGTTAAAAAGAGGTTTTAATTCGGCAGTGGTTAATTTTAAATATGGTCTAATCCAATTAATATCACCTAAGAGTTTTTGATAATCATTTAAAGTAATAAGATGGTCTTTTCTCAATTGCAGCGGGGTATGAGTCACCGTTTCCGAATTTATGACTCTTCCTAAGTAAGTTATGGGCGGATTGATTTGAATTTTTTCTGGGGCAATTTTTAGGCCTCTGTCTGTCAATGCCTGGGTCAGGTCCTGGAGCACAGTCTGCAGGTGAACTCTATCAGGATGAGCTATTAAAATATCATCCATATAGTGAATCATATACACGTGTTCATATTTAGCCCTAGTATCTTCTAGAGCGGCATTAACAAATTTTTGGCATAAAGTAGGGCTATTTTTCATTCCCTGAGGCAGAACCTTCCACTGAAACCGTAAATAAGGCTGTTTAAGATTTTCTGATGGCAGACTAAAGGCAAATCGCTTTTTATCCTCAGGATTTAAGGGAATAGTGAAAAAACAATCTTGTAAATCAATAACAATTATATTATATCCCTCTGGAACGGCTACTGGGGAAGGGAGCCCAGGCTGTAAGGCCCCCATGTCCTCCATGGTGGCATTAATAGCTCTCAAATCCTGTAAAAGTCGCCATTTACCAGATTTTTTCTTAATGACAAAAATAGGAGTGTTCCAGGGGCTATTGGAGGGCTCAATATGTCCCAATTCTAATTGTTCAAAGATTAATGCTTTAGCTGCCAATAATTTTTCCTTATGCAGAGGCCACTGTTCTACCCACACCGGATCTTGAGATTTCCATGTGATGGGGTCGGCAGCAAAAACAATGGCCTCAATTATAAATTTGGATATCCCAATCCAGCATGTAGCTTGCGAGGAGTTGGGCAAATTGGCTCAATTATTCCTGTCTGTTGTTTACCCAATCCTTTTGATGGATCATAGCCCATCTGCAACATCTGAGAGGTCACTTTATCATCAGGGCTAAAAAGTAACACTCCCATTTGAGATAGCACGTCCCTCCCCCACAGGGTAAGGGGGAGCGAAGGAACGACATAAGGTTGGAAAGTTCCACGGGTATCCTCAAATTGCCAATCTAAAATTTTTGCACTTTTGGCTATTGTGGGGGCTCTTCCTATCCCCACCAAGTTATTTTCAGTAGTATGTGTGGGCCAGGAGCTGGGCCAGTCTTTTCCTGAAATGCAAGAAACATCTGCTCCTGTGTCTAATAACCCCACAATAGACTTGCCATTAATCAGGATAGTCTTCATAGGACGTTTCTGAGTAATTTCTGTTATCCAAAAAACCATATCACTAGACCCAAATCCTTTATCCTGCCTTTCATTTTGAGTAGCTGTGCGCCCAATTGCAGTGTGGTAAGGCAAAAGCAAAAGTTGGGCTATTCTTTGTCCCTGATGTATTTGGAAAGTTTTAGTTGGGGGTGAAATCATTATCTGGATTTCTCCTGTATAATCTGAGTCAATTACTCCAGGGATGATTGTGAGACCTTGCATAGCTAAGGAACTTCTGCCTAGTATAATTCCTACTAAACCTGTTGGTAATGGGCCTTTAACTCCTGTAGGTATTTTTACAGTGGGGCTATCTGGTGTTAATATTGCTGAGGTGGTGGAACTGAGGTCCAGTCCTGCGCTGCCTGGGGTTGCTCTGATGAGTTCTGCGATGGGACGAAGGGAATGAATGGGTTCAGTGAGGCTGCCCCAATTGTTGTCGGGGCCTGAGGCTGGCCCCTCAATCCGTTTCCCGACTGCTGGTCGGGGCCCAAAAAGGCTCCATTTCTATGGAATTGTGACCTACATTCTTTTGCCCAGTGATATCCTTTTTGACAACGAGGGCAGAGAGATCTAGGGAGATTAGTAGGCACAGCCGGGGAGGGAGAATTCGGCAGAGAAGAACCGGCTGCTTTTTGGGGACAAGCTCGCATAAGGTGCCCTTCCCGTCCGCAAGAGAAGCAGGCCTTGGATAAACCAATATTCTGGCCTGGACTACTGGAATGACTCTTTGACGGGTTATTTCTATTTGTAAAAAAGGACTGTACTGCCTGCTGGTAAGAATTTCCCTTTATGGCTGCAGCTATGGCAACGCCCTGCATCATCGCTGGTCCTACATCTGCACATTGCCTGATATAATCTATTATTTCCCCAGTTTTTTTAATAGGACGTAAAATGGCCTGGCAGGTAGAATTAGCATTTTCAAATGCCAGTTGTTTTATCAATATACTAGCTGCCTCAGTGTTGGAAATTACTCTGTTGACTGCCTCTGCAAGTCTTGATATAAAGTCTTCATATGGCTCTTCTGGTTTTTGTTTAACATTTGAGAAGGAAGAGGTAGATTCTTTCCCTTCAGGCAACAAACGCCAAGCCCCAAGGGCGCAGGCGGTTACTTGATCTAAAGTGGTTTTATCTAATCCCATTTGATCTCTAAGTGTTCCAAAATCATTAGTCCCTGCCAACATATTTTTTATAATATATCTTGGGCCATATTTTTGGTTAGCATCAGCCTGTTTTTGGGCTAGATCTTCATATTCAGTTCTCCAAAGTACATATTGACCTCCAGACAGACAAGCTTTAGCGACTGTCTTCCAGTCATGGGGTGTCATCCATCTGCCCGCTAAAGCTTCCACCAATGATACAGTGTACGGGGCTTTAGGCCCATACAAAGCACAAGCCTGTTTGAGTTCTTTAATCATTTTCATTGGAATGGGTTCCCAGTGGGGGGCTGTTCTCCCACCACTTCCACCAAATATTATGGGGAAACAAGCCTCAAGGTGGGGATCAAGTTCATCATCTGGGCTAGAGAAAACTCTTCTTCGGGGAGCTTCTAGTGGAGGCCCCTCACCCTTATAGGGAGGGGGGGGCAAGGGGTGTCCTATGTCACTTTCTTCGTACTTTGGGAATTTTTTATCCGTTCTGTGTTTAGGTCTTACGGATGTTTTATCTGGGGAATCTGGCCTTAAACTCTCAGGTGCATATAATCTGATGGGGGACATTTGTCTTGAGCCTCTGGAAGCAGAAGGCTTAATTAAGGAAATTTCTCTTGAATTTGTGGAAGCAGGTGGTCTGGTTGGGGAAGTTTTTATTAAGCTCTTTGGAGCAGATAATCTAATTGGAGAAGTTTCTCTTAAACTCCTTGGAGCATCTTTATTTAATAAAGACCAGTCCTCATCAGAATGATCTTGACTTACTTCCTCTTCCAAATCTTCCTCATCTGAAAGCTGCTCTTTTTTGTCATCTCTATCTATTACCTTTTCTTGGGCAGTCATTGCAGCTATCATTTGACTCAACTGCCGATAGTTAGGTGTAGCCTCCTTTTCATCACTCTCCTCTTCGATAGATACCTTTTTCTCTGCACTTTCCTCTTTAAGATGTACCTTTTCAGATTCAGGGGCAGGGTCTAGAGCGTCCCTAATTATATTCCATAAGGAAAAGGCGTCAGTAGGCACCTTTTGTGAGCCATGTTCAGCATGGTAAGTTTTTAGTTGTTTTCCTACTCTCTCCCAGGTGTCTAAGTTAACAGTGCCTTCTTCTGGAAACCAGGGACACTGTTCTTGTACAAAGGAAAAAAATGAATGAATATTGGATTTTTTAACTTTAATTCCTCGTTTAGTTAGTAACTGCAAGATTACTCCTGTAAAAAGCTGTCTTTCTTTTGATTCACTGTTACCCATGTCAGAAAATTAAGTCTTATAGAAAAGTCTACCTCAACAAAAAGGTTTTACCTTTGGCGAGGGGGGTTTTGTTTTCAACCCTAAGATAGCAGGTTTCTTTTCAACCTCTAGAGCACCAGGTTTCTCTTAAACCCTTGAACACTTCCCACTCCTCCTCACCCTGTCTATCCTACAGGGGGGTCCGCGGCACCCTGAGTGGGGTCCTAGCCGTCCCGAACACTCAACACTGGGGGAGTACCCGAAAGTACTCCGGGGGGAGTGATTAAGTCACTCCGGGGGGGAGCAACAGAGAGTGCTCCGGGGGGAGCAACAGAGAGTGCTCCGGGGGGAGCAACAGAGAGTGCTCCGGGGGGAGCTACAGAGAGTGCTCCGGGGGGAGCTTTTGCTCCGAGGAACCTACCTTCGAATAGCCTGTTCCGGGCGCCACTTGCCGGGGTCCAGCCCCGGTGGATCCAGGGAATTCGAAGGGTGGACGGCGTTGGCGTGGAAAGACTTGTTTATTTATTAATATAAGATTAGATTAAGAAACTGTAGTGCAGTAGGAAGATTAAGTGGAGAAAGAGGGCTGAATAGCTTGGTTTACGCGGAAGACCAATAAAATTCCAGACAAGGAATTTGCACCATCTACGTTGGGCCACCGGTGCCCGCTTGAATATCTAAGGGTGCCTCGCCTTAAGCTCCCTTTCTCGCGGATCTTAATAACCAGGGCAAATAAGTAGACCTGGCGAGCCTCCGCGCCCCAGATGGAAATTCAGCCTGAAATTAAAGTAAAGAGCAGAGGGAAGAAAAGGGAGAGAAAAAGAGAGAGAGAGAGAGACACGGGGGGAGCCAGATTCCCAAGAAACCAGGCCGAGACTAGTCCGAGAAACTGGTCTGAGAATCTGGTCCCGTCCTTTATTGTTCAGAAGGCCTTTTATACTTTTGATAAAACATGGAGATCAATGGGTAACACAAAGTTATGCAGCGTTAGCAGTCCAGACTCTTATCAAAACCAGGCTTTTCTCTCTGCATACCTAATTGTATACACAAGTCTTAGGTAATTTACATCATCTTCCAACCAAAAGGGCCAATTAACATTTTACAGCCTTTTTTCTGATAAGGGTTTGTCAACCACAAGACTTATTTGTGTTGATCTTCCCAAGGTCTGGTGCCACTCTCGGAAAGCACTAAAGAAAGTTACATTCTTAGACAGCAAGGATACAGCAACTTATAACAAGTAGAGGGAGTGCAGTGATTTATAGCAAAAGAGAAGCAATTAACTCAAAAGTCTAGTGTTGCTAACATCAAAACTACTATGTATCTTTTTCTACATCCTGCTTACATTAACATCCTTCCAGGTGCCTAAAAGATAAAGAATAAGGAGGTCTGGCAGCAATCCTTGAGTCAACAGTGAAAACCCTCTACCAATATAATTTTTAACTCTTTAGAAAAGGCTCTGTATCTTTAAGATGCTTTTAAGCTTTGTGCCTCCCGCGGTTGGGGGGCTGTAAGCAATTCACAAGCTGTAAGCTTTGTGCCTCTCGCGGTTGGGGGGCTGTAAGCAATTCACAAGCTGTAAGAGGTCTGGGGAACCTGTTAGGCAGACTAGAGAGCTATCAGAGGGGTTTAACTGAAACATCCCTTTCAAATGCAGAAGACTAAAACCCTGAATTGACTTTTTTCCAGAGAATATCAGAAAAGTGGAAAAGCAGAGCACAAAAGCCGGCAGATTTTTGCTGGGGTACATGCTTAGGAATATCCAGAGGGGTCCCTGAAGTCTGAGCACGCCTTGCGTATGTCAGCTTCCTTCCTCATGACCTTGTCACGGGCGGGATTCCTCACACTGGCTTCCGGCAACTCCCCCTTCTTTATTAGTTTTTTAAAAAAATTAGGTGCAGTTCAGTCGCGAGATTCCGAATGCTCTGCCGAAGAGTCCTGACAACACAAGGAAGCACGATTACAAGGAGCAGGATTATGGCACCCACAGCAGCATAGCTAGAGACAGTAGTCAGAAGAGTTTTTCCAGAAATGAAGTCAGAGAAGGTGTGGAAAAAGTCATTGGCTTCTCCTGCGGCGGTAAAATCTAATCGGGAGTGTTCCAAGGTCTGAATCTGATTATGAAGTTTCCCTAAATCTAAACTAATATCTGAGCTGTTCCAGACACCTAAAATATGATTTTTGACCCTCTCCCATTTAAAATCTGTCTCATTTACTTTCAGGGATGTAACACATATCCACCGGTAATCGGCATGACATGAAAGAGCCAATTTCATTTTCAGACTCTGTAATTCATTCCCAATATGCATTACTGCTTCTTCTAAGGCATCAATCCTTATTTCTAGCTTCCTATCTATAATTTCCTGGGTTGCCAGCGTTAGAGAAACATTTTTGGATACGGTGTCAACATATTGGGCAGTATACACTTGTTGAGACAATGATAATGCCGCCACAGTAACAGAAGTAATTGCGGTTATCAAAGCTGATATTCCCAAAACAAGTAAGCCCACAAACCGTCGTGTTCGCATTAAATCTTGTAGCTGTTGCAGTACAGCTAGGCCATGGTTATCATACCAATACGTGGCTACAGTTACAGGTACCATGAGATAGGGCGGACGTTTTAAAACCATGAAAGAGCAAACTTTATATTGAGGAGTTAAACAGGATGAAAGCATACATTGTTCACAAGACACTACATGGGGTCCACCTGTATAATTCAATTGTATGTTAAGTCTTTCAGAATCATTAGTGAAAAGAAAAACATAAGGAGAGGGTAGACAAGCTAAAATAGAGTAAATAGAGGTATTTTTTGGTCGGATTAAAATAATAGGGGCGGTAGCCGCAAGGGCTCTCCAAATTTCTGGCTGCCAAAAGGTTTTACCTCTAGTTATATAAGACAGCATAGGGGGAACAAATTGGTTATGATGCCGTCTGGTGGCAACTAACGGCCAAGAAATTGAATATTCTTTCCAATTATCCAATCTATTGATAAAGTCATCGTCAGACTCAGGGTCTTGACCTGGATTTGGGTTGCTCCAGTCCTGAATCGCACAATTTCTTCCTCCCGGCATATTGTAATCTACTCTCGAATTATAAATACAAGATTTCCAAATCGGATATCCTGAATGATCATCTATAGTTTTCCAAATAACATCTGAGGGAGCAACATCATCACAATTTGGATATTCTGATGGAGTTTTGAGAGACAAAGACTTATAGGGGCCAAGGACCCCAGGCATACGGGCTCGTAATATCCAAGCAGACCGATCCCCTATAGATGCAAATTTAGAGGTTGGGGAATCTGTCATAACTGCTTTTGTGGAGGCTCCAACGCATCCTGTCTTGGTAAAGAAGTCTCCTGTAAGGCCAGGAGGAAAATTAAAGCAGACAGGAAAATCATCTGCTAGTCCTTTAAAGGTATAATTGAAATTAATAGGGTATTGGTCTTTTGTATAGGAAGTATAAGATCCTCCCAAAAGGCGAGGCTGGTCTGTACTAACTCGTATGGGGTCACTGTTCCAAGTAACAACTTGGAAAGTTGGAGGATCCGGGAGAAACGCCCAATATTTGGTTGGAATGGGAGCAGCGCTTACCTGGCAAGAGAGCAAGGCAAGCATGGCAATAAACACCTTTTCAGGAGAGACTGACGATCCCTGTAGGGTAGCTATCCCCTGTGCCTGGCGACAGAGAGCTTTAATCTGTCCCCAGGTGGGCAAGGAGGCTTGTTGGGTTGACTGAGCTGGGCGTCCTAATGGATTCCTGCGAGGCAAAAAATCAGGGGGTGCAATATCCTGTATCTGAAGTCGTGACATCTGTCCAGTGGGTGGCTCCGATCCGCGCCTATCCGGGATCTCCAATGTCAGCTGTCCTGGGGTCAGCGGCGTTTCCCGTGCTGGCGGAGGGAGCGGGGGAAGAGGGAGTTTCTTCCTTTTTAGAGATCGCGGTGGCGGGGGATTCTGGTATCCGGGGAGCTGAGACATGGCGAATTAGTCTGTCTGGAACCCAAATCGGAGCGTCCGCGTCCTGTGGAAAAACACAAGCATACCCTCGCCCATTGGTTAATAAGGGGTCAGGACCTTTCCATTGTCCGGAAAGAAGGTCCCTCCATTTTACTAATGGTTTTGCATTCAATTGCTCTGGGCACCAATGGCGAAGCATTGCAGTGTTTCCGGATGAATCAGCATTTAAGTTATTTATTACGAAAAGAGCATGTTGCAAAATCTGATGGGGGGAACTATATTTAAATTCCCCTTCTTTTAGTTTTTGAATATGGATTTTCAGTGTTTGATGTGCTCTTTCCACAATGGCTTGTCCTTGTGGGTTATAAGGGATGTCGGTGTTATGTTTAATTTGAAATCTTGTACAGAATTGCTGAAAAGATTTAGAAGTGTAAGCAGGAGCATTATCAGTTTTTAAAGCTTTTGGCAAGCCCAGATAGGAAAAGCATGTAAAAAGATGTTGTATTACATCTTTAACTGCTTCCCCTGTACGAGCAGTGGCAATAATAACATGAGAGAAGGTATCTACAGTTACATGAACAAAAGACAGTTTTCCAAATGAAGAGACATGGGTTACATCCATTTGCCAGAGTGCATTAGGTTTGAGACCGCGAGGGTTAACTCCCAGAGGCAAAGCATTCACGGTAGTAGGACAATGTGAACAAGAACGAACAATCTCTCGGGCAGATTCTCGAGGAATTTGAAACTGGTATCGTAAGGCAGTGGCATTTTGGTGATGAAGTGAGTGAGAAGCTCGAGCTTCTTCAAAAACAGAAGCCACTGAAATCCTGGTTAACGAATCTGCCAATTCATTGAGAGCATTAAAAGGGCCAGGCAGGCCGGAATGAGCCCGAATGTGGCCGATAAAGAACGCCCGATTTCTTTTCCATATTTGCTGCTGCAGTTTAGTTAACAAATGGAAGATAGCAGTTTTGTTTTCAGGCAAAACTGCAGTCTCAATGTGTGGAAACAGCCTGACCACATACTGAGAGTCAGAATAAAGGTTAAATTCTTTCTCCGCAAACATAACAAAGGCCTCAATAACAGCTGTGATTTCAGCCCTTTGAGCTGAAGTTTCTTGTGTTTCCAAAAGTTTTTGATGATCTCTTGTGACTATAGAGGCTCTACCGTTAGCCGATCCATCAGTAAAGACTACCTGAGCATCTGAAATAGGGAACTGTTTACACCGGACAGGAAAAATAACTGGATGGTTAGACATAAAATTTAGTAAAACATGCGAGGGTAAATGATGCAAAATTTGACCACAGTAATTCCCTATGGCAATCTGCCAGTCTTCATCAAACATTAAAAGAGCATCAAGCTGCTCCTTATTATATGGAATTACAATCTCTGATGGCTCTTTACCAAACAATTCAATGCTCCGCTTCCTTCCTTTTAGCATTAATGTGGCAATTAAACCAGGATAAGAAGCCACGACTTTTTTAGCTTGGGTAGGAAGATGGATCCATTCTAAAGGGCCGCGTTGCCACAGAACTCCCGTAGGCGCCGTTGGAGTAGCTAGGCAAAGGAACTGCCACGTCATCGTCAAATCAATTCTTTTTACATAGCTATTTGATAAGGCTGCTTCTACTTTGCCTAGGGCTTCTTGAGCCTCAGCTGTTAATTGTCTTTTTGAGGTTGGATCAGGATCCCCGCGTAAAGTGTTAAAAAGAGGTTTTAATTCGGCAGTGGTTAATTTTAAATATGGTCTAATCCAATTAATATCACCTAAGAGTTTTTGATAATCATTTAAAGTAATAAGATGGTCTTTTCTCAATTGCAGCGGGGTATGAGTCACCGTTTCCGAATTTATGACTCTTCCTAAGTAAGTTATGGGCGGATTGATTTGAATTTTTTCTGGGGCAATTTTTAGGCCTCTGTCTGTCAATGCCTGGGTCAGGTCCTGGAGCACAGTCTGCAGGTGAACTCTATCAGAATGAGCTATTAAAATATCATCCATATAGTGAATCATATACACGTGTTCATATTTAGCCCTAGTATCTTCTAGAGCGGCATTAACAAATTTTTGGCATAAAGTAGGGCTATTTTTCATTCCCTGAGGCAGAACCTTCCACTGAAACCGTAAATAAGGCTGTTTAAGATTTTCTGATGGCAGACTAAAGGCAAATCGCTTTTTATCCTCAGGATTTAAGGGAATAGTGAAAAAACAATCTTGTAAATCAATAACAATTATATTATATCCCTCTGGAACGGCTACTGGGGAAGGGAGCCCAGGCTGTAAGGCCCCCATGTCCTCCATGGTGGCATTAATAGCTCTCAAATCCTGTAAAAGTCGCCATTTACCAGATTTTTTCTTAATGACAAAAATAGGAGTGTTCCAGGGGCTATTGGAGGGCTCAATATGTCCCAATTCTAATTGTTCAAAGATTAATGCTTTAGCTGCCAATAATTTTTCCTTATGCAGAGGCCACTGTTCTACCCACACCGGATCTTGAGATTTCCATGTGATGGGGTCGGCAGCAAAAACAATGGCCTCAATTATAAATTTGGATATCCCAATCCAGCATGTAGCTTGCGAGGAGTTGGGCAAATTGGCTCAATTATTCCTGTCTGTTGTTTACCCAATCCTTTTGATGGATCATAGCCCATCTGCAACATCTGAGAGGTCACTTTATCATCAGGGCTAAAAAGTAACACTCCCATTTGAGATAGCACGTCCCTCCCCCACAGGGTAAGGGGGAGCGAAGGAACGACATAAGGTTGGAAAGTTCCACGGGTATCCTCAAATTGCCAATCTAAAATTTTTGCACTTTTGGCTATTGTGGGGGCTCTTCCTATCCCCACCAAGTTATTTTCAGTAGTATGTGTGGGCCAGGAGCTGGGCCAGTCTTTTCCTGAAATGCAAGAAACATCTGCTCCTGTGTCTAATAACCCCACAATAGACTTGCCATTAATCAGGATAGTCTTCATAGGACGTTTCTGAGTAATTTCTGTTATCCAAAAAACCATATCACTAGACCCAAATCCTTTATCCTGCCTTTCATTTTGAGTAGCTGTGCGCCCAATTGCAGTGTGGTAAGGCAAAAGCAAAAGTTGGGCTATTCTTTGTCCCTGATGTATTTGGAAAGTTTTAGTTGGGGGTGAAATCATTATCTGGATTTCTCCTGTATAATCTGAGTCAATTACTCCAGGGATGATTGTGAGACCTTGCATAGCTAAGGAACTTCTGCCTAGTATAATTCCTACTAAACCTGTTGGTAATGGGCCTTTAACTCCTGTAGGTATTTTTACAGTGGGGCTATCTGGTGTTAATATTGCTGAGGTGGTGGAACTGAGGTCCAGTCCTGCGCTGCCTGGGGTTGCTCTGATGAGTTCTGCGATGGGACGAAGGGAATGAATGGGTTCAGTGAGGCTGCCCCAATTGTTGTCGGGGCCTGAGGCTGGCCCCTCAATCCGTTTCCCGACTGCTGGTCGGGGCCCAAAAAGGCTCCATTTCTATGGAATTGTGACCTACATTCTTTTGCCCAGTGATATCCTTTTTGACAACGAGGGCAGAGAGATCTAGGGAGATTAGTAGGCACAGCCGGGGAGGGAGAATTCGGCAGAGAAGAACCGGCTGCTTTTTGGGGACAAGCTCGCATAAGGTGCCCTTCCCGTCCGCAAGAGAAGCAGGCCTTGGATAAACCAATATTCTGGCCTGGACTACTGGAATGACTCTTTGACGGGTTATTTCTATTTGTAAAAAAGGACTGTACTGCCTGCTGGTAAGAATTTCCCTTTATGGCTGCAGCTATGGCAATGCCCTGCATCATCGCTGGTCCTACATCTGCACATTGCCTGATATAATCTATTATTTCCCCAGTTTTTTTAATAGGACGTAAAATGGCCTGGCAGGTAGAATTAGCATTTTCAAATGCCAGTTGTTTTATCAATATACTAGCTGCCTCAGTGTTGGAAATTACTCTGTTGACTGCCTCTGCAAGTCTTGATATAAAGTCTTCATATGGCTCTTCTGGTTTTTGTTTAACATTTGAGAAGGAAGAGGTAGATTCTTTCCCTTCAGGCAACAAACGCCAAGCCCCAAGGGCGCAGGCGGTTACTTGATCTAAAGTGGTTTTATCTAATCCCATTTGATCTCTAAGTGTTCCAAAATCATTAGTCCCTGCCAACATATTTTTTATAATATATCTTGGGCCATATTTTTGGTTAGCATCAGCCTGTTTTTGGGCTAGATCTTCATATTCAGTTCTCCAAAGTACATATTGACCTCCAGACAGACAAGCTTTAGCGACTGTCTTCCAGTCATGGGGTGTCATCCATCTGCCCGCTAAAGCTTCCACCAATGATACAGTGTACGGGGCTTTAGGCCCATACAAAGCACAAGCCTGTTTGAGTTCTTTAATCATTTTCATTGGAATGGGTTCCCAGTGGGGGGCTGTTCTCCCACCACTTCCACCAAATATTATGGGGAAACAAGCCTCAAGGTAGGGATCAAGTTCATCATCTGGGCTAGAGAAAACTCTTCTTCGGGGAGCTTCTAGTGGAGGCCCCTCACCCTTATAGGGAGGGGGGGGCAAGGGGTGTCCTATGTCACTTTCTTCGTACTTTGGGAATTTTTTATCCGTTCTGTGTTTAGGTCTTACGGATGTTTTATCTGGGGAATCTGGCCTTAAACTCTCAGGTGCATATAATCTGATGGGGGACATTTGTCTTGAGCCTCTGGAAGCAGAAGGCTTAATTAAGGAAATTTCTCTTGAATTTGTGGAAGCAGGTGGTCTGGTTGGGGAAGTTTTTATTAAGCTCTTTGGAGCAGATAATCTAATTGGAGAAGTTTCTCTTAAACTCCTTGGAGCATCTTTATTTAATAAAGACCAGTCCTCATCAGAATGATCTTGACTTACTTCCTCTTCCAAATCTTCCTCATCTGAAAGCTGCTCTTTTTTGTCATCTCTATCTATTACCTTTTCTTGGGCAGTCATTGCAGCTATCATTTGACTCAACTGCCGATAGTTAGGTGTAGCCTCCTTTTCATCACTCTCCTCTTCGATAGATACCTTTTTCTCTGCACTTTCCTCTTTAAGATGTACCTTTTCAGATTCAGGGGCAGGGTCTAGAGCGTCCCTAATTATATTCCATAAGGAAAAGGCGTCAGTAGGCACCTTTTGTGAGCCATGTTCAGCATGGTAAGTTTTTAGTTGTTTTCCTACTCTCTCCCAGGTGTCTAAGTTAACAGTGCCTTCTTCTGGAAACCAGGGACACTGTTCTTGTACAAAGGAAAAAAATGAATGAATATTGGATTTTTTAACTTTAATTCCTCGTTTAGTTAGTAACTGCAAGATTACTCCTGTAAAAAGCTGTCTTTCTTTTGATTCACTGTTACCCATGTCAGAAAATTAAGTCTTATAGAAAAGTCTACCTCAACAAAAAGGTTTTACCTTTGGCGAGGGGGGTTTTGTTTTCAACCCTAAGATAGCAGGTTTCTTTTCAACCTCTAGAGCACCAGGTTTCTCTTAAACCCTTGAACACTTCCCACTCCTCCTCACCCTGTCTATCCTACAGGGGGGTCCGCGGCACCCTGAGTGGGGTCCTAGCCGTCCCGAACACTCAACACTGGGGGAGTACCCGAAAGTACTCCGGGGGGAGTGATTAAGTCACTCCGGGGGGGAGCAACAGAGAGTGCTCCGGGGGGAGCAACAGAGAGTGCTCCGGGGGGAGCTACAGAGAGTGCTCCGGGGGGAGCTTTTGCTCCGAGGAACCTACCTTCGAATAGCCTGTTCCGGGCGCCACTTGCCGGGGTCCAGCCCCGGTGGATCCAGGGAATTCGAAGGGTGGACGGCGTTGGCGTGGAAAGACTTGTTTATTTATTAATATAAGATTAGATTAAGAAACTGTAGTGCAGTAGGAAGATTAAGTGGAGAAAGAGGGCTGAATAGCTTGGTTTACGCGGAAGACCAATAAAATTCCAGACAAGGAATTTGCACCATCTACGTTGGGCCACCGGTGCCCGCTTGAATATCTAAGGGTGCCTCGCCTTAAGCTCCCTTTCTCGCGGATCTTAATAACCAGGGCAAATAAGTAGACCTGGCGAGCCTCCGCGCCCCAGATGGAAATTCAGCCTGAAATTAAAGTAAAGAGCAGAGGGAAGAAAAGGGAGAGAAAAAGAGAGAGAGAGAGAGACACGGGGGGAGCCAGATTCCCAAGAAACCAGGCCGAGACTAGTCCGAGAAACTGGTCTGAGAATCTGGTCCCGTCCTTTATTGTTCAGAAGGCCTTTTATACTTTTGATAAAACATGGAGATCAATGGGTAACACAAAGTTATGCAGCGTTAGCAGTCCAGACTCTTATCAAAACCAGGCTTTTCTCTCTGCATACCTAATTGTATACACAAGTCTTAGGTAATTTACATCATCTTCCAACCAAAAGGGCCAATTAACATTTTACAGCCTTTTTTCTGATAAGGGTTTGTCAACCACAAGACTTATTTGTGTTGATCTTCCCAAGGTCTGGTGCCACTCTCGGAAAGCACTAAAGAAAGTTACATTCTTAGACAGCAAGGATACAGCAACTTATAACAAGTAGAGGGAGTGCAGTGATTTATAGCAAAAGAGAAGCAATTAACTCAAAAGTCTAGTGTTGCTAACATCAAAACTACTATGTATCTTTTTCTACATCCTGCTTACATTAACATCCTTCCAGGTGCCTAAAAGATAAAGAATAAGGAGGTCTGGCAGCAATCCTTGAGTCAACAGTGAAAACCCTCTACCAATATAATTTTTAACTCTTTAGAAAAGGCTCTGTATCTTTAAGATGCTTTTAAGCTTTGTGCCTCCCGCGGTTGGGGGGCTGTAAGCAATTCACAAGCTGTAAGCTTTGTGCCTCTCGCGGTTGGGGGGCTGTAAGCAATTCACAAGCTGTAAGAGGTCTGGGGAACCTGTTAGGCAGACTAGAGAGCTATCAGAGGGGTTTAACTGAAACATCCCTTTCAAATGCAGAAGACTAAAACCCTGAATTGACTTTTTTCCAGAGAATATCAGAAAAGTGGAAAAGCAGAGCAAAAAAGCCAGCAGATTTTTGCTGGGGTACATGCTTAGGAATATCCAGAGGGGTCCCTGAAGTCTGAGCACGCCTTGCGTATGTCAGCTTCCTTCCTCATGACCTTGTCACGGGCGGGATTCCTCACACTGGCTTCCGGCAGGGTATGGTGGTGAACTTCTTGAGTTGCAGCAAGGCTGTGAAAGACCCTTTCGAAGTTCCAGAGGTAAGGTGTCATTAGTCTCCAGACGCCTCATCGGAAATAGGCCTCATCTCGCCTGGAAGGGAGAACTTCCTGGATTTTCTCGAGTTGCGGCAGGTGTTCTCGAGTTACGACGGGGACCTCAGGGACCCGCCCTGGTGGCCTCAGGAGAGGCCAGTCCCTATGCGAGTTGCTAGGGGGCCTCTCGGGATTCCTCTCCCGTCGATACCGGGGCCAAAAACCTTGTGTGGAGTCAGGGCCGGAACCGAGGATTCCTCTCAGGGGCTGACATGGATCTTTGGGTACTTCTGGAGTCTCCCCAGGGGAGTCAGGCCTCGTCTCGAGTGGGGGCATGCACGTGCACTTTCCTTCCAGGCTGTAGCAGCAATGTCACGCTACCTGTCGCGTGGATCAAATGATCTGTGGTTTTCCCTCGAGGCTTTCCCACAGGGCTGTCCCACGTGCCACCGTGGTGTGAGTCGATCCTCGGCGTGAAAGATGAGCCAGTGCAGGGCAAAGAGGTTCCTCTGGAATGGACTGAGACATCTGGGGGACTCTTGGAATGGTGGTACGACCATGGAGTTCCTCTCGCCTTTCCTGTTGAGAGTGCCTCCTCTTGAGATGCGACGGGAACGCCGGGAATATTTTCCCGTTGAAAGCAGGGAAAGGATCCCTCATCTCGAGCTACGAGGGGGAAACGGGGCTCCTCTGGATGTGGGCGGGACCATCGTGCTTTCTCTCGACTGGAGACGGGTATGGCGGTGAACTTCTTGAGTTGCAGCAAGGGTGTGAAAGACCCTTTCGAAGTTCCACAGGTTAGGTGTCATTAGTCTCCAGACGCCTCATCGGAAATAGGCCTCATCTCGCCTGGAAGGGAGAACTTCCTTGATTTTCTCGAGTTGCGGCAGGTGTTCTCGAGTTACGACGGGGACCTCAGGGACCCGCCCTGTTGCCCTCAGGAGAGGCCAGTCCCTATGCGTGTTGCTAGGGGGCCCCTCGGGATTCCTCTCCCGTCGATACCGGGGCCAAAAACCTTGTGTGGAGACAGGGCTGGAACCGAGGATTCCTCTCAGGGACTGATATGGATCTTTGGGTACTTCTGGAGTCTCGCCAGGGGAGACAGGCCTCGTCTCGTGTGGGGGCATGCACGTGCACTTTCCTTCCAGGCTGTAGCAGCAATGTCACGCTTCACGTCGCGTGGATCAAAGGATCTGCGGTTTTCCCTCGAGGCTTTCCCTCGAGGCTTTCCCACAGGGCTGTCCCACGTGACACCGTGGTGTGAGTCGATTCTCGGCGTGAAAGATGAGCCAGTGCAGGGCAAAGAGCTTCCTCTGGAATGGACTGAGACATCTGGGGGACTCTTGGAATGGTGGTACGACCATGGAGTTCCTCTCGCCTTTCCTGTTGAGAGTGCCTCCTCTTGAGATGCGACGGGAACGCCGGGAATTCTTTCCCGTTGAAAGGAGGGAAAGGATCCCTCATCTCGAGCTACGAGGGGGAAACGGGGCTCCTCTGGATGTGGGCGGGACCATCGTGCTTTCTCTCGAGGGGAGACGGGTATGGCGGTGAACTTCTTGAGTTGCAGCAAGGGTGTGAAAGACCCTTTCGAAGTTCCAGAGGTTAGGTGTCATTAGTCTCCAGACGCCTCATCGGAAATAGGCCTCATCTCGCCTGGAAGGGAGAACTTCCTGGATTTTCTCGAGTTGCGGCAGGTGTTCTCGAGTTACGACGGGGACCTCAGGGACCCGCCCTGGTGGCCTCAGGAGAGGCCAGTCCCTAGGCGAGTTGCTAGGGGGCCTCTCGGGATTCCTCTCCCGTTGATACCGGGGCCAAAAACATTGTGTGGAGTCAGGGCCGGAACCGAGGATTCCTCTCAGGGGCTGACATGGATCTTTGGGTACTTATGGAGTCTCCCCAGGGGAGTCAGGCCTCGTCTCGAGTGGGGGCATGCACGTGCGCTTTCCTTCCAGGCTGTAGCAGCAATGTCACGCTTCCCGTCGCGTGGATCAAAGGATCTGTGGTTTTCCCTCGAGGCTTTCCCTCGAGCCTTTCCCACAGGGCTGTCCCACGTGCCACCGTGGTGTGAGTCGATCCTCGGCGTGAAAGATGAGCCAGTGCAGGGCAAAGAGGTTCCTCTGGAATGGACTGAGACATCTGGGGGACTCTTGGAATGGTGGTACGACCATGGAGTTCCTCTCGCCTTTCCTGTTGAGAGTGCCTCCTCTTGAGATGCGACGGGAACGCCGGGAATTCTTTCCCGTTGAAAGCAGGGAAAGGATCCCTCATCTCGAGCTACGAGGGGGAAACGGGGCTCCTCTGGATGTGGGCGGGACCATCGTGCTTCCTCTCTAGTGGAGATGGGTATGGTGGTGAACTTCTTGAGTTGCAGCAAGGCTGTGAAAGACCCTTTCGAAGTTCCAGAGGTAAGGTGTCATTAGTCTCCAGACGCCTCATCGGAAATAGGCCTCATCTCGCCTGGAAGGGAGAACTTCCTGGATTTTCTCGAGTTGCGGCAGGTGTTCTCGAGTTACGACGGGGACCTCAGGGACCCGCCCTGGTGGCATCAGGAGAGGCCAGTCCCTATGCGAGTTGCTAGGGGGCCTCTCGGGATTCCTCTCCCGTCGATACCGGGGCCAAAAACCTTGTGAGGAGTCAGGGCCGGAACCGAGGATTCCTCTCAGGGGCTGACATGGATCTTTGGGTACTTCTGGAGTCTCCCCAGGGGAGTCAGGGCTCGTCTCGAGTGGGGGCATGCACGTGCACTTTCCTTCCAGGCTGTAGCAGCAATGTCACGCTTCCCGTCGCGTGGATCAAATGATGTGTGGTTTTCCCTCGAGGCTTTCCCACAGGGCTGTCCCACGTGCCACCGTGGTGTGAGTCGATCCTCGGCGTGAAAGATGAGCCAGTGCAGGGCAAAGAGGTTCCTCTGGAATGAACTGAGACATCTGGGGGACTCTTGGAATGGTGGTACGACCATGGAGTTCCTCTCGCCTTTCCTGTTGAGAGTGCCTCCTCTTGAGATGCGACGGGAACGCCGGGAATTTTTTCCCGTTGAAAGCAGGGAAAGGATCCCTCATCTCGAGCTACGAGGGGGAAACGGGGCTCCTCTGGATGTGGGCGGGACCATCGTGCTTTCTCTCGAGTGGAGACGGGTATGGCGGTGAACTTCTTGAGTTGCAGCAAGGGTGTGAAAGACCCTTTCGAAGTTCCAGAGGTTAGGTGTCATTAGTCTCCAGACGCCTCATCGGAAATAGGCCTCATCTCGCCTGGAAGGGAGAACTTCCTTGATTTTCTCGAGATGCGGCAGGTGTTCTCGAGTTACGACGGGGACCTCAGGGACCCGCCCTGTTGGCCTCAGGAGAGGCCAGTCCCTATGCGTGTTGCTAGGGGGCCCCTCGGGATTCCTCTCCCGTCGATACCGGGGCCAAAAACCTTGTGTGGAGTCAGGGCCGGAACCGAGGATTCCTCTCAGGGACTGATATGGATCTTTGGGTACTTCTGGAGTCTCGCCAGGGGAGACAGGCCTCGTCTCGTGTGGGGGCATGCACGTGCCCTTTCCTTAAAGGCTGTAGCAGCAATGTCACGCTTCCCGTCGCGTGGATCAAATGATCTGTGGTTTTCCCTCGAGGCTTTCCCTCGAGGCTTTCCCACAGGGCTGTCCCACGTGCCACCGTGGTGTGAGTCGATCCTCGGCGTGAACGATGAGCCAGTGCATGGCAAAGAGGTTCCTCTGGAATGGACTGAGACATCTGGGGGACTCTTGGAATGGTGGTACGACCATGGAGTTCCTCTCGCCTTTCCTGTTGAGAGTGCCTCCTCTTGAGATGCGACGGGAACGCCGGGAATTCTTTCCCGTTGAAAGCAGGGAAAGGATCCCTCATCTCGAGCTACGAGGGGGAAACGGGGCTCCTCTGGATGTGGGCGGGACCATCGTGCTTCCTCTCTAGTGGAGACGGGTACGGCGGTGAACTTCTTGAGTTGCAGCAAGGGTGTGAAAGACCCTTTCAAAGTTCCATAGGTTAGGTGTCATTAGTCTCCAGACGCCTCATCGGAAATAGGCCTCATCTCGCCTGGAAGGGAGAACTTCCTGGATTTTCTCGAGTTGCGGCAGGTGTTCTCGAGTTACGACGGGGACCTCTGGGACCCGCCATGGTGGCCTCAGGAGAGGCCCGTCCCCATGCGAGTTGCTAGGGGGCCTCTCGGGATTCCTCTCCCGTCGATACCGGGGCCAAAAAGCTTGTGTGGAGTCAGGGCCGGAACCGAGGATTCCTCTCAGGGGCTGACATGGATCTTTGGGTACTTCTGGAGTCTCCCCAGGGGAATCAGGCCTCGTCTCGAGTGGGGGCATGCACGTGCGCTTTCCTTCCAGGCTGTAGCAGCAATGTCACGCTTCCCGTCGCGTGGATCAAAGGATCTGTGGTTTTCCCTCGAGGCTTTCCCTCGAGGCTTTCCCACAGGGCTGTCCCACGTGCCACCGTGGTGTGAGTCGATCCTCGGCGTGAAAGATGAGCCAGTGCAGGGCAAAGAGGTTCCTCTGGAATGGACTGAGACATCTGGGGGACTCTTGGAATGGTGGTACGACCATTGAGTTCCTCTCGCCTTTCCTGTTGAGAGTGCCTCCTCTTGAGATGCGACGGGAACGCCGGGAATTTTTTCCCGTTGAAAGCAGGGAAAGGATCCCTCATCTCGAGCTACGAGGGGGAAACGGGGCTCCTCTGGATGTGGGCGGGACCATCGTGCTTTCTCTCGAGTGGAGACGGGTATGGCGGTGAACTTCTTGAGTTGCAGCAAGGGTGTGAAAGACCCTTTCGAAGTTCCAGAGGTTAGGTGTCATTAGTCTCCAGACGCCTCATCGGAAATAGGCCTCATCTCGCCTGGAAGGGAGAACTTCCTTGATTTTCTCGAGTTGCAGCAGGTGTTCTCGAGTGACGACGGGGACCTCAGGGACCCGCCCTGTTGGCCTCAGGAGAGGCCAGTCCCTATGCGTGTTGCTAGGGGGCCCCTCGGGATTCCTCTCCCGTCGATACCGGGGCCAAAAACCTTGTGTGGAGTCAGGGCCGGAACCGAGGATTCCTCTCAGGGACTGATATGGATCTTTTGGTACTTCTGGAGTCTCGCCAGGGGAGACAGGCCTCGTCTCGTGTGGGGGCATGCACGTGCACTTTCCTTCCAGGCTGTAGCAGCAATGTCACGCTTCCCGTCGCGTGGATCAAAGGATCTGTGGTTTTCCCTCGAGGCTTTCCCTCGAGGCTTTCCCACAGGGCTGTCCCACGTGCCACCGTGGTGTGAGTCGATCCTCGGCGTGAAAGATGAGCCAGTGCAGGGCAAAGAGGTTCCTCTGGAATGGACTGAGACATTTGGGGGACTCTTGGAATGGTGGTACGACCATGGAGTTCCTCTCGCCTTTCCTGTTGAGAGTGCCTCCTCTTGAGATGCGACGGGAACGCCGGGAATTCTTTCCCGTTGAAAGCAGGGAAAGGATCCCTCATCTCGAGCTACGAGGGGGAAACGGGGCTCCTCTGGATGTGGGCGGGACCATCGTGCTTCCTCTCGAGTGGAGACGGGTATGGCGGTGAACTTCTTGAGTTGCAGCAAGGGTGTGAAAGACCCTTTCGAAGTTCCAGAGGTTAGGTGTCATTAGTCTCCAGACGCCTCATCGGAAATAGGCCTCATCTCGCCCGGAAGGGAGAACTTCCTGGATTTTCTCGAGTTGCGGCAGGTGTTCTCGAGTTACGACGGGGACCTCAGGGACCCGCCCTGGTGGCCTCAGGAGAGGCCAGTCCCCATGCGAGTTGCTAGGGGGCCTCTCGGGATTCCTCTCCCGTCGATACCGGGGCCAAAAAGATTGTGTGGAGTCAGGGCCAAAACCGAGGATTCCTCTCAGGGTCTGACATGGATCTTTGGGTACTTCTGGAGTCTCCCCAGGGAAGTCAGGCCTCGTCTCGAGTGGGGGCATGCACGTGCGCTTTCCTTCCAGGCTGTAGCAGCAATGTCACGCTTCCCGTCGCGTGGATCAAAGGATCTGTGGTTTTCCCTCGAGGCTTTCCCTCGAGGCTTTCCCACAGGGCTGTCCCACGTGCCACCGTGTTGTGAGTCGATCCTCGGCGTGAAAGATGAGCCAGTGCAGGGCAAAGAGGTTCCTCTGGAATGGACTGAGACATCTGGGGGACTCTTGGAATGGTGGTACGACCATGGAGTTCCTCTCGCCTTTCCTGTTGAGAGTGCCTCCACTTGAGATGCGACGGGAACGCCGGGAATTCTTTCCCGTTGAAAGCAGGGAAAGGATCCCTCATCTCGAGCTAGGAGGGGGAAACGGGGCTCCTCTGGATGTGGGCGGGACCATCGTGCTTCCTCTCGAGTGGAGACGGGTATGGCGGTGAACTTCTTGAGTTGCAGCAAGGGTGTGAAAGACCCTTTCGAAGTTTCAGAGGTTTGGTGTCATTAGTCTCCAGAGGCCTCATCGGAAATAGGCCTCATCTCGCCTGGAAGGGAGAACTTCCTGGATTTTCTCGAGTTGCCGCAGGTGTTCTCGAGTTACGACGGGGACCTCAGGGACCGGCCCTGGTGGCCTCAGGAGAGGCCAGTCCCCATGCGAGTTGCTAGGGGGCCTCTCGGGATTCCTCTCCCGTCGATACCGGGGCCAAAAAGCTTGTGTGGAGTCAGGGCCGGAACCGAGGATTCCTCTCAGGGGCTGACATGGATCTTTGGGTACTTCTGGAGTCTCCCCAGGGGAGTCAGGCCTCGTCTCGAGTGGGGGCATGCACGTGCGCTTTCCTTCCAGGCTGTAGCAGCAATGTCACGCTTCCCGTCGCGTGGATCAAAGGATCTGTGGTTTTCCCTCGAGGCTTTCCCTCGAGGCTTTCCCACAGGGCTGTCCCACGTGCCACCGTGTTGTGAGTCGATCCTCGGCGTGAATGATGAGCCAGTGCAGGGCAAAGAGGTTCTTCTGGAATGGACTGAGACATCTGGGGGACTCTTGGAATGGTGGTACGACCATGGAGTTCCTCTCGCCTTTCCTGTTGAGAGTGCCTCCTCTTGAGATGCGACGGGAACGCCGGGAAATCTTTCCCGTTGAAAGCAGGGAAAGGATCCCTCATCTCGAGCTAGGAGGGGGAAACGGGGCTCCTCTGGATGTGGGCGGGACCATCGTGCTTCCTCTCGAGTGGACACGGGTATGGCGGTGAACTTCTTGAGTTGCAGCAAGGGTGTGAAAGACCCTTTCGAAGTTCCAGAGGTTTGGTGTCATTAGTCTCCAGAGGCCTCATCGGAAATAGGCCTCATCTCGCCTGGAAGGGAGAACTTCCTGGATTTTCTCGAGTTGCGGCAGGTGTTCTGGAGTTACGACGGGGACCTCAGGGACCGGCCCTGGTGGCCTCAGGAGAGGCCAGTCCCCATGCGAGTTGCTAGGGGGCCTCTCGGGATTCCTCTCCCGTCGATACCGGGGCCAAAAACCTTGTGTGGAGTCAGGGCCGGAACCGAGGATTCCTCTCAGGGGCTGACATGGATCTTTGGGTACTTCTGGAGTCTCCCCAGGGGAGTCAGGCCTCGTCTCGAGTGGGGGCATGCACGTGCGCTTTCCTTCCAGGCTGTAGCAGCAATGTCACGCTTCCCGTGGCGTGGATCAAAGGATCTGTGGTTTTCCCTCGAGGCTTTCCCTCGAGGCTTTCCCACAGGGCTGTCCCACGTGCCACCGTGGTGTGAGTCGATCCTCGGCGTGAAAGATGAGCCAGTGCAGGGCAAAGAGTTTCCTCTGGAATGGACTGAGACATCTGGGGGACTCTTGGAATGGTGGTACGACCATGGAGTTCCTCTCGCCTTTCCTGTTGAGAGTGCCTCCTCTTGAGATGCGACGGGAACGCCGGGAATTCTTTCCCGTTGAAAGCAGGGAAAGGATCCCTCATCTCGAGCTCCGAGGGGGAAACTGGGCTCCTCTGGATGTGGGCGGGACCATCGTGCTTCCTCTCGAGTGGAGACGGGTATGGCGGTGAACTTCTTGAGTTGCAGCAAGGGTGTGAAAGACCCTTTCGAAGTTCCAGAGGTTTGGTGTCATTAGTCTCCAGAGGCCTCATCGGAAATAGGCCTCATCTCGCCTGGAAGGGAGAACTTCCTGGATTTTCTCGAGTTGCGGCAGGTGTTCTCGAGTTACGACGGGGACCTCAGGGACCCGCCCTGGTGGCCTCAGGAGAGGCCAGTCCCCATGCGAGTTGCTAGTGGGTCTCTCGGGATTCCTCTCCCGTCGATACCGGGGCCAAAAAGCTTGTGTGGAGTCAGGGCCGGAACCGAGGATTCCTCTCAGGGGCTGACATGGATCTTTGGGTACTTCTGGAGTCTCCCCAGGGGAGTCAGGCCTCGTCTCGAGTGGGGGCATGCACGTGCGCTTTCCTTCCAGGCTGTAGCAGCAATGTCATGCTTCCCGTCGCGTGGATCAAAGGATCTGTGGTTTTCCCTCGAGGCTTTCCCTCGAGGCTTTCCCACAGGGCTGTCCAACGTGCCACCGTGTTGTGAGTCGATCCTCGGCGTGAAAGATGAGCCAGTGCAGGGCAAAGAGGTTCCTCTGGAATGGACTGAGACATCTGGGGGACTCTTGGAATGGTGGTACGACCATGGAGTTCCTCTCGCCTTTCCTGTTGAGAGTGCCTCCTCTTGAGATGCGACGGGAACGCCGGGAATTCTTTCCCTTTGAAAGCAGGGAAAGGATCCCTCATCTCGAGCTACGAGGGGGAAACGGGGCTCCTCTGGATGTGGGCGGGACCATCGTGCTTCCTCTCGAGTGGAGACGGGTATGGTGGTGAACTTCTTGAGTTGCAGCAAGGGTGTGAAAGACCCTTTCGAAGTTTCAGAGGTTTGGTGTCATTAGTCTCCAGAGGCCTCATCGGAAATAGGCCTCATCTCGCCTGGAAGGGAGAACTTCCTGGATTTTCTCGAGTTGCGGCAGGAGTTCTCGAGTTACGACGGGGACCTCAGGGACCGGCCCTGGTGGCCTCAGGAGAGGCCAGTCCCCATGCGAGTTGCTAGGGGGCCTCTCGGGATTCCTCTCCCGTCGATACCGGGGCCAAAAAGCTTGTGTGGAGTCAGGGCCCGAACCGAGGATTCCTCTCAGGGGCTGACATGGATCTTTGGGTACTTCTGGAGTCTCCCCAGGGGAGTCAGGCCTCGTCTCGAGTGGGGGCATGCACGTGCGCTTTCCTTCCAGGCTGTAGCAGCAATGTCACGCTTCCCGTCGCGTGGATCAAAGGATCTGTGGTTTTCCCTCGAGGCTTTCCCTCGAGGCTTTCCCACAGGGCTGTCCCACGTGCCACCGTGTTGTGAGTCGATCCTCGGCGTGAAAGATGAGCCAGTGCAGGGCAAAGAGGTTCTTCTGGAATGGACTGAGACATCTGGGGGACTCTTGGAATGGTGGTACGACCATGGAGTTCCTCTCGCCTTTCCTGTTGAGAGTGCCTCCTCTTGAGATGCGACGGGAACGCCGGGAATTCTTTCCCGTTGAAAGCAGGGAAAGGATCCCTCATCTCGAGCTAGGAGGGGGAAACGGGGCTCCTCTGGATGTGGGCGGGACCATCGTGCTTCCTCTCGAGTGGACACGGGTATGGCGGTGAACTTCTTGAGTTGCAGCAAGGGTGTGAAAGACCCTTTCGAAGTTCCAGAGGTTTGGTGTCATTAGTCTCCAGAGGCCTCATCGGAAATAGGCCTCATCTCGCCTGGAAGGGAGAACTTCCTGGATTTTCTCGAGTTGCGGCAGGTGTTCTCGAGTTACGACGGGGACCTCAGGGACCCGCCCTGGTGGCCTCAGGAGAGGCCAGTCCCCATGCGAGTTGCTAGGGGGCCTCTCGGGATTCCTCTCCCGTCGATACCGAGGCCAAAAAGCTTGTGTGGAGTCAGGGCCGGAACCGAGGCTTCCTCTCAGGGGCTGACATGGATCTTTGGGTACTTCTGGAGTCTCCCCAGGGGAGTCAGGCCTCGTCTCGAGTGGGGGCATGCACGTGCGCTTTCCTTCCAGGCTGTAGCAGCAATGTCACGCTTCCCGTCGCGTGGATCAAAGGATCTGTGGTTTTCCCTCGAGGCTTTCCCTCGAGGCTTTCCCACAGGGCTGTCCCACGTGCCACCGTGTTGTGAGTCGATCCTCGGCGTGAAAGATGAGCCAGTGCAGGGCAAAGAGGTTCCTCTGGAATGGACTGAGACATCTGGGGGACTCTTGGAATGGTGGTACGACCATGGAGTTCCTCTCGCCTTTCCTGTTGAGAGTGCCTCCTCTTGAGATGCGACGGGAACACCGGGAATTCTTTCCCTTTGAAAGCAGGGAAAGGATCCCTCATCTCGAGCTACGAGGGGGAAACGGGGCTCCTCTGGATGTGGGCGGGACCATCGTGCTTCCTCTCGAGTGGAGACGGGTATGGCGGTGAACTTCTTGAGTTGCAGCAAGGGTGTGAAAGACCCTTTCGAAATTCCAGAGGTTTGGTGTCATTAGTCTCCATAGGCCTCATCGGAAATAGGCCTCATCTCGCCTGGAAGGGAGAACTTCCTGGATTTTCTCGAGTTGCGGCAGGTGTTCTCGAGTTACGACGGGGACCTCAGGGACCGGCCCTGGTGGCCTCAGGAGAGGCCAGTCCCCATGCGAGTTGCTAGTGGGCCTCTCGGGATTCCTCTCCCGTCGATACCGGGGCCAAAAAGCTTGTGTGGAGTCAGGGCCGGAACCGAGGATTCCTCTCAGGGGCTGACATGGATCTTTGGATACTTCTGGAGTCTCCCCAGGGGAGTCAGGCCTCGTCTCGAGTGGGGGCATGCACGTGCGCTTTCCTTCCAGGCTGTAGCAGCAATGTCACGCTTCCCGTCGCGTGGATCAAAGGATCTGTGGTTTTCCCTCGAGGCTTTCCCTCGAGGCTTTCCCACAGGGCTGTCCCACGTGCCACCGTGTTGTGAGTCGATCCTCGGCGTGAAAGATGAGCCAGTGCAGGGCAAAGAGGTTCTTCTGGAATGGACTGAGACATCTGGGGGACTCTTGGAATGGTGGTACGACCATGGAGTTCCTCTCGCCTTTCCTGTTGAGAGTGCCTCCTCTTGAGATGCGACGGGAACGCCGGGAATTCTTTCCCGTTGAAAGCAGGGAAAGGATCCCTCATCTCGAGCTAGGAGGGGGAAACGGGGCTCCTCTGGATGTGGGCGGGACCATCGTGCTTCCTCTCGAGTGGAGACGGGTATGGCGGTGAACTTCTTGAGTTGCAGCAAGGGTGTGAAAGACCCTTTCGAAGTTCCAGAGGTTTGGTGTCATTAGTCTCCAGAGGCCTCATCGGAAATAGGCCTCATCTCGCCTGGAAGGGAGAACTTCCTGGATTTTCTCGAGTTGCGGCAGGTGTTCTGGAGTTACGACGGGGACCTCAGGGACCGGCCCTGGTGGCCTCAGGAGAGGCCAGTCCCCATGCGAGTTGCTAGGGGGCCTCTCGGGATTCCTCTCCCGTCGATACCGGGGCCAAAAAGCTTGTGTGGAGTCAGGGCCGGAACCGAGGATTCCTCTCAGGGGCTGACATGGATCTTTGGGTACTTCTGGAGTCTCCCCAGGGGAGTCAGGCCTCGTCTCGAGTGGGGGCATGCACGTGCGCTTTCCTTCCAGGCTGTAGCAGCAATGTCACGCTTCCCGTCGCGTGGATCAAAGGATCTGTGGTTTTCCCTCGAGGCTTTCCCTCGAGGCTTTCCCACAGGGCTGTCCCACGTGCCACCGTGGTGTGAGTCGATCCTCGGCGTGAAAGATGAGCCAGTGCAGGGCAAAGAGTTTCCTCTGGAATGGACTGAGACATCTGGGGGACTCTTGGAATGGTGGTACGACCATGGAGTTCCTCTCGCCTTTCCTGTTGAGAGTGCCTCCTCTTGAGATGCGACGGGAACGCCGGGAATTCTTTCCCGTTGAAAGCAGGGAAAGGATCCCTCATCTCGAGCTCCGAGGGGGAAACTGGGCTCCTCTGGATGTGGGCGGGACCATCGTGCTTCCTCTCGAGTGGAGACGGGTATGGCGGTGAACTTCTTGAGTTGCAGCAAGGGTGTGAAAGACCCTTTCGAAGTTCCAGAGGTTTGGTGTCATTAGTCTCCAGAGGCCTCATCGGAAATAGGCCTCATGTCGCCTGGAAGGGAGAACTTCCTGGATTTTCTCGAGTTGCGGCAGGTGTTCTCGAGTTACGACGGGGACCTCAGGGACCCGCCCTGGTGGCCTCAGGAGAGGCCAGTCCCCATGCGAGTTGCTAGTGGGTCTCTCGGGATTCCTCTCCCGTCGATACCGGGGCCAAAAAGCTTGTGTGGAGTCAGGGCCGGAACCGAGGATTCCTCTCAGGGGCTGACATGGATCTTTGGGTACTTCTGGAGTCTCCCCAGGGGAGTCAGGCCTCGTCTCGAGTGGGGGCATGCACGTGCGCTTTCCTTCCAGGCTGTAGCAGCAATGTCACGCTTCCCGTCGCGTGGATCAAAGGATCTGTGGTTTTCCCTCGAGGCTTTCCCTCGAGGCTTTCCCACAGGGCTGTCCCACGTGCCACCGTGTTGTGAGTCGATCCTCGGCGTGAAAGATGAGCCAGTGCAGGGCAAAGAGGTTCTTCTGGAATGGACTGAGACATCTGGGGGACTCTTGGAATGGTGGTACGACCATGGAGTTCCTCTCGCCTTTCCTGTTGAGAGTGCCTCCTCTTGAGATGCGACGGGAACGCCGGGAATTCTTTCCCGTTGAAAGCAGGGAAAGGATCCCTCATCTCGAGCTAGGAGGGGGAAACGGGGCTCCTCTGGATGTGGGCGGGACCATCGTGCTTCCTCTCGAGTGGACACGGGTATGGCGGTGAACTTCTTGAGTTGCAGCAAGGGTGTGAAAGACCCTTTCGAAGTTCCAGAGGTTTGGTGTCATTAGTCTCCAGAGGCCTCATCGGAAATAGGCCTCATCTCGCCTGGAAGGGAGAACTTCCTGGATTTTCTCGAGTTGCGGCAGGTGTTCTGGAGTTACGACGGGGACCTCAGGGACCGGCCCTGGTGGCCTCAGGAGAGGCCAGTCCCCATGCGAGTTGCTAGGGGGCCTCTCGGGATTCCTCTCCCGTCGATACCGGGGCCAAAAAGCTTGTGTGGAGTCAGGGCCGGAACCGAGGATTCCTCTCAGGGGCTGACATGGATCTTTGGGTACTTCTGGAGTCTCCCCAGGGGAGTCAGGCCTCGTCTCGAGTGGGGGCATGCACGTGCGCTTTCCTTCCAGGCTGTAGCAGCAATGTCACGCTTTCCGTCGCGTGGATCAAAGGATCTGTGGTTTTCCCTCGAGGCTTTCCCTCGAGGCTTTCCCACAGGGCTGTCCCACGTGCCACCGTGGTGTGCGTCGATCCTCGGCGTGAAAGATGAGCCAGTGCAGGGCAAAGAGTTTCCTCTGGAATGGACTGAGACATCTGGGGGACTCTTGGAATGGTGGTACGACCATGGAGTTCCTCTCGCCTTTCCTGTAGAGAGTGCCTCCTCTTGAGATGCGACGGGAACGCCGGGAATTCTTTCCCGTTGAAAGCAGGGAAAGGATCCCTCATCTCGAGCTCCGAGGGGGAAACTGGGCTCCTCTGGATGTGGGCGGGACCATCGTGCTTCCTCTCGAGTGGAGACGGGTATGGCGGTGAACTTCTTGAGTTGCAGCAAGGGTGTGAAAGACCCTTTCGAAGTTCCAGAGGTTTGGTGTCATTAGTCTCCAGAGGCCTCATCGGAAATAGGCCTCATCTCGCCTGGAAGGGAGAACTTCCTGGATTTTCTCGAGTTGCGGCAGGTGTTCTCGAGTTACGACGGGGACCTCAGGGACCCGCCCTGGTGGCCTCAGGAGAGGCCAGTCCCCATGCGAGTTGCTAGTGGGTCTCTCGGGATTCCTCTCCCGTCGATACCGGGGCCAAAAAGCTTGTGTGGAGTCAGGGCCGGAACCGAGGATTCCTCTCAGGGGCTGACATGGATCTTTGGGTACTTCTGGAGCCTCCCCAGGGGAGTCAGGCCTCGTCTCGAGTGGGGGCATGCACGTGCGCTTTCCTTCCAGGCTTTAGCAGCAATGTCACGCTTCCCGTCGCGTGGATCAAAGGATCTGTGGTTTTCCCTCGAGGCTTTCCCTCGAGGCTTTCCCACAGGGCTGTCCCACGTGCCACCGTGTTGTGAGTCGATCCTCGGCGTGAAAGATGAGCCAGTGCAGGGCAAAGAGGTTCCTCTGGAATGGACTGAGACATCTGGGGGACTCTTGGAATGGTGGTACGACCATGGAGTTCCTCTCGCCTTTCCTGTTGAGAGTGCCTCCTCTTGAGATGCGACGGGAACGCCGGGAATTCTTTCCCTTTGAAACCAGGGAAAGGATCCCTCATCTCGAGCTACGAGGGGGAAACTGGGCTCCTCTGGATGTGGGCGGGACCATCGTGCTTCCTCTCGAGTGGAGACGGGTATGGCGGTGAACTTCTTGAGTTGCAGCAAGGGTGTGAAAGACCCTTTCGAAGTTCCAGAGGTTTGGTGTCATTAGTCTCCAGAGGCCTCATCGGAAATAGGCCTCATCTCGCCTGGAAGGGAGAACTTCCTGGATTTTCTCGAGTTGCGGCAGGTGTTCTCGAGTTACGACGGGGACCTCAGGGACCCGCCCTGGTGGCCTCAGGAGAGGCCAGTCCCCATGCGAGTTGCTAGTGGGTCTCTCGGGATTCCTCTCCCGTCGATACCGGGGCCAAAAAGTTTGTGTGGAGTCAGGGCCGGAACCGAGGATTCCTCTCAGGGGCTGACATGGATCTTTGGGTACTTCTGGAGTCTCCCCAGGGGAGTCAGGCCTCGTCTCGAGTGGGGGCATGCACGTGCGCTTTCCTTCCAGGCTGTAGCAGCAATGTCACGCTTCCCGTCGCGTGGATCAAAGGATCTGTGGTTTTCCCTCGAGGCTTTCCCTCGAGGCTTTCCCACAGGGCTGTCCCACGTGCCACCGTGTTGTGAGTCGATCCTCGGCGTGAAAGATGAGCCAGTGCAGGGCAAAGAGGTTCCTCTGGAATGGACTGAGACATCTGGGGGACTCTTGGAATGGTGGTACGACCATGGAGTTCCTCTCGCCTTTCCTGTTGAGAGTGCCTCCTCTTGAGATGCGACGGGAACGCCGGGAATTCTTTCCCTTTGAAACCAGGGAAAGGATCCCTCATCTCGAGCTACGAGGGGGAAACGGGGCTCCTCTGGATGTGGGCGGGACCATCGTGCTTCCTCTCGAGTGGAGACGGGTATGGCGGTGAACTTCTTGAGTTGCAGCAAGGGTGTGAAAGACCCTTTCGAAGTTCCAGAGGTTTGGTGTCATTAGTCTCCAGAGGCTTCATCGGAAATAGGCCTCATCTCGCCTGGAAGGGAGAACTTCCTGGATTTTCTCGAGTTGCCGCAGGAGTTCTCGAGTTACGACGGGGACCTCAGGGACCCGCCCTGGTGGCCTCCGGAGAGGCCAGTCCCCATGCGAGTTGCTAGGGGGCCTCTCGGGATTCCTCTCCCGTCGATACCGGGGCCAAAAACCTTGTGTGGAGTCAGGGCCGGAACCGAGGATTCCTCTCAGGGGCTGACATGGATCTTTGGGTACTTCTGGAGTCTCCCCAGGGGAGTCAGGCCTCGTCTCGAGTGGGGGCATGCACGTGCGCTTTCCTTCCAGGCTGTAGCAGCAATGTCACGCTTCCCGTCGCGTGGATCAAAGGATCTGTGGTTTTCCCTCGAGGCTTTCCCTCGAGGCTTTCCCACAGGGCTGTCCCACGTGCCACCGTGTTGTGAGTCGATCCTTGGCGTGAAAGATGAGCCAGTGCAGGGCAAAGAGGTTCCTCTGGAATGGACTGAGACATCTGGGGGACTCTTGGAATGGTGGTACGACCATGGAGTTCCTCTCGCCTTTCCTGTTGAGAGTGCCTCCTCTTGAGATGCGACGGGAACGCCGGGAATTCTTTCCCGTTGAAAGCAGGGAAAGGATCCCTCATCTCGAGCTACGAGGGGGAAACGGGGCTCCTCTGGATGTGGGCGGGACCATCGTGCTTCCTCTCGAGTGGAGACGGGTATGGCGGTGAACTTCTTGAGTCGCAGCAAGGGTGTGAAAGACCCTTTCGAAGTTCCAGAGGTTAGGTGTCATTAGTCTCCAGACGCCTCATCGGAAATAGGCCTCATCTCGCCTGAAAGGGAGAACTTCCTGGATTTTCTCGAGTTGCGGCAGGTGCTCTCGAGTTGCGACGAGGACCTCAGGGACCCGCCCTTGTGGCCTCAGGAGAGGCCAGTCCCCATGCGAGTTGCTAGGGGGCCTCTCGGGATTACTCTCCCGTCGATACCGGGGCCAAAAACCTTGTGTGGAGTCAGGGCCGGAACCGAGGATTCCTCTCAGGGGCTGACATGGATCTTAGGGTACTTCTGGAGTCTCCCCAGGGGAGTCAGGCCTCGTCTCGAGTGGGGGCATGCACGTGCGCTTTCCTTCCAGGCTGTAGCAGCAATGTCACGCTTCCCGTCGCGTGGATCAAAGGATCTGTGGTTTTCCCTCGAGGCTTTCCCTCGAGGCTTTCCCTCGAGGCTTTCCCACAGGGCTGTCCCACGTGCCACCGTGGTGTGAGTCGATCCTCGGCGTGAAAGATGAGCCAGTGCAGGGCAAAGAGGTTCCTCTGGAATGGACTGAGACATCTGGGGGACTCTTGGAATGGTGGTACGACCATGGAGTTCCTCTCGCCTTTCCTGTTGAGAGTGCCTCCTCTTGAGATGCGACGGGAACGCAGGGAATTCTTTCCCGTTGAAAGCAGGGAAAGGATCCCTCATCTCGAGCTACGAGGGGGAAACGGGGCTCCTTTGAATGTGGTCGGGACCATCGTGCTTCCTCTCGAGTGGAGACGGGTATGGTTGTGAACTTCTTGAGTCGCAGCAAGGGTGTGAAAGACCCTTTCGAAGTTCCAGATATTAGGTGTCATTAGTCTCCAGACGCCTCATCGGAAATAGGCCTCATCTCGCCTGGAAGGGAGAACTTCCTGGATTTTCTCGAGTTGTGGCAGGTGTTCTCGAGTTACGACGGGGACCTCAGGGACCGGCCCTGGTGGCCTCAGGAGAGGCCAGTCCCCATGCGAGTTGCTAGGGGGCCTCTCGGGATTCCTCTCCCGTCGATACCGGGGCCAAAAACCTTGTGTGGAGTCAGGGCCGGAACCGAGGATTCCTCTCAGGCGCTGATATGGATCTTTGGATACTTCTGGAGTCTCGACAGGGGAGACAGGCCTCGTTTCGTGAGTGGGCATGCACGTGCACTTTCCTTCCAGGCTTTAGCAGCAATGTCACGCTTCCCGTGGCGTGGATCAAAGGATCTGTGGTTTTCCTCGAGCCTTGCCCTCGAGGCTTTCCCACAGGGCTGTCCCACGTGCCACCGTGGTGTGAGTCGATCCTCGGCGTGAAAGATGAGCCACTGCAGGGCAAAGAGGTTCCTCTGTAATGGACTGAGACATCTGGGGGACTCTTGGAATGGTGGTACGACCATGGAGTTTCTCTCGCCTTTCCTGTTGAGAGTGCCTCCGCTTGAGATACGATGGGAACGCTGGGAATTCTTTCCCGTTGAAAGCAGGGAAAGGATCCCTCCTCTCGAGCTACAAGGTGGAAACGGAGCTCCTCTGGATGTGGGCGGGACCATCGTGCTTCCTCTCGAGTGGAGACGGGTATGGCGGTGAACTTCCTTAGTTGCAGCAAGGGTGTGAAAGACCCTTTCGAAGTTCCAGAGGTTAGGTGTCATTAGTCTACAGACGCCTCATCGGAAATAGGCCTCATCTCGCCTGGAAGGGAGAACTTCCTGGATTTTCTCGAGTTGCGGCAGGTGTTCTCGAGTTACGACGGGGACCTCAGGGACCCGCCCTGGTGGCCTCAGGAAAGGCTAGTCCCCTGGAGAGTTGCTAGGGGGCCTCTCCGGATTCCTCTCCCGTCGATACCGGGGCTAAAATCCTTCTGTGGAGTCAGGGCCGAAACCGAGGATTCCTCTCAGGGGTTGACATGGATCTCTGGGTCTGTCTGGAGTCTCCCCAGGGGAGTCAAGCCTCGTCTCGAGGGGGGGCATGCACGTGCGCTTTCCTTCCAGGCTGTAGCAGCAATGTCACGCTTCCCCTCGCGTGGATCAAAGGATCTGTGGTTTTCCCTCGAGGCTTTCCCTCGAGGCTTGCCCAGAGGGCTGTCCCACATGCCACGGTGGTGGGAGTCGATCATCGGCGTGAAAGATGAGCCAGTGCAGGGCAAAGAGGGTCCTCTGGAATGGACTGAGACATCTGGGGGACTCTTGGAATGGTGGTACGACCATGGAGTTCCTCTCGCCTTTCCTGTTGAGAGTGCCTCCTCTTGAGATGCGACGGGAACACCGGGAATTCGTTCCCGTTGAAAGCAGGGAAAGGATCCCTCATCTCGAGCTACGAGGTTGAAACGGGGCTCCTCTGGATGTGGGCGGGACCTTCGTGCTTCCTCTCGAGTGGAGACGGGTATGGCGGTGAACTTCTTGAGTTGCAGCAAGGGTGTGAAAGACCCTTTCGAAGTTCCAGAGGTTAGGTGTCATTAGTCTCCAGAGGCCTCATCGGAAATAGGCCTCATCTCGCCTGCAAGGGAGAACTTCCTGGATTATCTCGAGTTGCGGCAGGTGTTCTCGAGTTACGACGGGTATCTCAGGGACCCGCCCTGGTGGCCTCAGGAGAGGCCAGTCCCCATGCGAGTTGCTAGGGGGCCTCTCTGGATTCCTCTCCCGTCGATACCGGGGCCAAAAACCTTGTGTGGAGTCAGGGCCGGATCCGAGGATTCCTCTCAGGGGCTGACATGGATCTTTGGGTACTTGTGGAGTCTCCCCAGGGGAGTCAGGCCTCGTCTCTAGTGGGGGCATGCACGTGGGCATTCCTTCCAGGCTCTAGCAGCAATGTCACGCTTCCCGTGGCGTGGATCAAAGGATCTGTGGTTTTCCCTCGAGGCTTTCCCTCGAGGCTTTCCCACAGGGCTGTCCCACGTGCCACCGTGGTGTGAGTCGATCCTCGGCGTGAAAGATGAGCCACTGCAGGGCAAAGAGGTTCCTCTGTAATGGACTGAGACATCTGGGGGACTCTTGGAATGGTGGTACGACCATGGAGTTTCTCTCGCCTTTCCTGTTGAGAGTGCCTCCGCTTGAGATACGACGGGAACGCTGGGAATTCTTTCCCGTTGAAAGCAGGGAAAGGATCCCTCCTCTCGAGCTACAAGGTGGAAACGGAGCTCCTCTGGATGTGGGCGGGACCATCGTGCTTCCTCTCGAGTGGAGACGGGTATGGCGGTGAACTTCCTTAGTTGCAGCAAGGGTGTGAAAGACCCTTTCGAAGTTCCAGAGGTTAGGTGTCATTAGTCTACAGACGCCTCATCGGAAATAGGCCTCATCTCGCCTGGAAGGGAGAACTTCCTGGATTTTCTCGAGTTGCGGCAGGTGTTCTCGAGTTACGACGGGGACCTCAGGGACCCGCCCTGGTGGCCTCAGGAAAGGCTAGTCCCCTGGAGAGTTGCTAGGGGGCCTCTCCGGATTCCTCTCCCGTCGATACCGGGGCTAAAATCCTTCTGTGGAGTCAGGGCCGAAACCGAGGATTCCTCTCAGGGGTTGACATGGATCTCTGGGTCTGTCTGGAGTCTCCCCAGGGGAGTCAAGCCTCGTCTCGAGGGGGGGCATGCACGTGCGCTTTCCTTCCAGGCTGTAGCAGCAATGTCACGCTTCCCCTCGCGTGGATCAAAGGATCTGTGGTTTTCCCTCGAGGCTTTCCCTCGAGGCTTGCCCAGAGGGCTGTCCCACATGCCACGGTGGTGGGAGTCGATCATCGGCGTGAAAGATGAGCCAGTGCAGGGCAAAGAGGGTCCTCTGGAATGGACTGAGACATCTGGGGGACTCTTGGAATGGTGGTACGACCATGGAGTTCCTCTCGCCTTTCCTGTTGAGAGTGCCTCCTCTTGAGATGCGACGGGAACACCGGGAATTCGTTCCCGTTGAAAGCAGGGAAAGGATCCCTCATCTCGAGCTACGAGGTTGAAACGGGGCTCCTCTGGATGTGGGCGGGACCTTCGTGCTTCCTCTCGAGTGGAGACGGGTATGGCGGTGAACTTCTTGAGTTGCAGCAAGGGTGTGAAAGACCCTTTCGAAGTTCCAGAGGTTAGGTGTCATTAGTCTCCAGAGGCCTCATCGGAAATAGGCCTCATCTCGCCTGCAAGGTAGAACTTCCTGGATTATCTCGAGTTGCGGCAGGTGTTCTCGAGTTACGACGGGTATCTCAGGGACCCGCCCTGGTGGCCTCAGGAGAGGCCAGTCCCCATGCGAGTTGCTAGGGGGCCTCTCTGGATTCCTCTCCCGTCGATACCGGGGCCAAAAACCTTGTGTGGAGTCAGGGCCGGATCCGAGGATTCCTCTCAGGGGCTGACATGGATCTTTGGGTACTTGTGGAGTCTCCCCAGGGGAGTCAGGCCTCGTCTCTAGTGGGGGCATGCACGTGGGCATTCCTTCCAGGCTCTAGCAGCAATGTCACGCTTCCCGTGGCGTGGATCAAAGGATCTGTGGTTTTCCCTCGAGGCTTTCCCTCGAGGCTTTCCCACAGGGCTGTTCCACGTGCAACCGTGATGTGAGTCGATCCTCGGCGTGAAAGATGAGCCAGTGCAGGGCAAAGAGGTTCCTCTGGAATGGACTGAGACATCTGGGGGACTCTTGGAATGGTGGTACGACCATGCAGTTCCTCTCGCCTTTCCTGTTGAGAGTGCCTCCTCTTGAGATGCGACGGGAACGCCGGGAATTCGTTCCCGTTTAAAGCAGGGAAAGGAACCCTCATCTCGAGCTACGAGGGGGAAACGGGGCTCCTCTGGATGTGGGCGGGACCATCGTGCTTCCTCTCGAGTGGAGACGGGTATGGCGGTGAACTTCTTGAGTTGCAGCAAGGGTGTGAAAGACCCTTTCGAAGTTCCAGAGGTTAGGTGTCATTAGTCTCCAGACGCCTCATCGGAAATAGGCCTCATCTCGCCTGGAAGGGAGAACTTCCTGGATTTTCTCGAGTTGCGGCAGGTGTTCTCGAGTTACGACGCGGACCTCAGGGACCCGCCCTGGTGGACTCAGGAGAGGCCAGTCCCCATGCGAGGTGCTAGGGGGCCTCTCGGGATTCCTCTCCCGTCGATACCGGGGCCAAAAACCTTGTGCGGAGACAGGGCTAGAACCGAGGATTCCTCTCAGGGGCTGACATGGATCTTTGTGTACTTGTGGAGTCTCCCCAGGGGAGTCAGGCCTCGTCTCGAGTGGGGGCATGCATGTGCGCTTTCCTTCCAGGCTGTAGCAGCAATGTCACGCTTCCCGTCGCGTGGATCAAAGGATCTGTGGTTTTCCCTCGAGGCTTTCCCTCGAGGCTTTCCCACAGGGCTGTCCCTCGTGCCACCGTGGTGTGAGTCGATCCTCGGCGTGAAAGATGAGCCAGTGCAGGGCAAAGAGTTTCCTCTGGAATGGACTGAGACATCTGGGGGACTCTTGGAATGGTGGTACGACCATGGAGTTCCTCTCGCCTTTCCTTTTGAGAGTGCCTCCTCTTGAGATGCGACGTGAACGCCGGGAATTCTTTCCCGTTGAAAGCAGGGAAAGGATCCCTCATCTCGAGCTACGAGGGGGAAACGGGGCTCCTCTGGATGTGGGCGGGACCATCGTGCTTCCTCTCGAGTGGAGACGGGTATGGCGGTGAACTTCTTGAGTTGCAGCAAGGGTGTGAAAGACCCTTTCGAAGTTCCAGAGGTTAGGTGTCATTAGTCTCCAGAGGCCTCATCGGAAATAGGCCTCATCTCCCCTGCAAGGGAGAACTTCCTGGATTTTCTCGAGTTGCGGCAGGTGTTCTCGAGTTACGACGGGTACCTCAGGGACCCGCCCTGGTGGCCTCAGGAGAGGCCAGTCCCCATGCGAGTTGCTAGGGGGCCTCTCTGGATTCCTCTCCCGTCGATACCGGGGCCAAAAACCTTGTGTGGAGTCAGGGCCGGATCCGAGGATTCCTCTCAGGGGCTGACATGTATCTTTGGGTACTTGTGGAGTCTCCCCAGGCGAGTCAGGCCTCGTCTCGAGTGGGGGCATGCACGTGCGCATTCCTTCCAGGCTGTAGCAGCAATGTCACGCTTCCCGTTGCGTGGATCAAAGGATCTGTGGTTTTCCCTCGAGGCTTTCCCTCGAGGCTTTCCCACAGGGCTGTTCCACGTGCCACCGTGCTGTGAGTCGATCCTCGGCGTGAAAGATGAGCCAGTGCAGGGCAAAGAGGTTCCTCTGGAATGGACTGAGACATCTGGGGGACTCTTGGAATGGTGGTACGACCATGGAGTTCCTCTCGCCTTTCCTGTTGAGAGTGCCTCCTCTTGAGATGCGACGTGAACGCCGGGAATTCTTTCCCGTTGAAAGCAGGGAAAGGATCCCTCATCTCGAGCTACGAGGGGGAAACGGGGCTCCTCTGGATGTGGGCGGGACCATCGTGCTTCCTCTCGAGTGGAGACGGGTATGGCGGTGAACTTCTTGAGTTGCAGCAAGGGTGTGAAAGACCCTTTAGAAGTTCCAGAGGTTAGGTGTCATTAGTCTCCAGACGCCTCATCGGAAATAGGCCTCATCTCGCCTGGAAGGGAGGACTTCCTGGATTTTCTCGAGTTGCGGCAGGAGTTCTCGAGTTACGACGCGGACCTCAGGGACCCGCCCTGGTGGACTCAGGAGAGGCCAGTCCCCATGCGAGGTGCTAGGGGGCCTCTCGGGATTCCTCTCCCGTCAATACCGGGGCCAAAAACCTTGTGCGGAGTTAGGGTCAGAATCGAGGATTCCTCTCAGGGGCTGACATGGATCTTTGTGTACTTGTGGAGTCTCCCCAGGGGAGTCAGGCCTCGTCTCGAGTGGGGGCATGCATGTGCGCTTTCCTTCCAGTCTGTAGCAGCAATGTCACGCTTTCCGTCGCGTGGATCAAAGGATCTGTGGTTTTCCCTCGAGGCTTTCCCTCGAGGCTTTCCCACAGGGCTGTCCCATGTGCCACCGTGGTGTGAGTCGATCCTCGGCGTGAAAGATGAGCCAGTGCAGGGCAAAGAGTTTCCTCTGGAATGGACTGAGACATCTGGGGGACTCTTGGAATGGTGGTACGACCATGGAGTTCCTCTCGCCTTTCCTGTTGAGAGTGCCTCCTCTTGAGATGCGACGGGAACGCCGGGAATTCTTTCCCGTTGAAAGCAGGGAAAGGATCCCTCATCTCGAGCTACGAGGGGGAAACGGGGCTCCTCTGGATGTGGGCGGGACCATCGTGCTTCCTCTCGAGTGGAGACGGGTATGGCAGTGAACTTCTTGAGTTGCAGCAAGGGTGTGAAAGACCCTTTCGAAGTTCCAGAGGTTAGGTGTCATTAGTCTCCAGAGGCCTCATAGGAAATAGGCCTCATCTCGCCTGGAAGGGAGAACTTCCTGGATTTTCTCGAGTTGCGGCAGGTGTTCTCGAGTTACGACGGGGACCTCAGGGACCCGCCCTGGTGGCCTCAGGAGAGGCCATTCCCCATGCGATGTGCTAGGGGGCCTCTCGAGATTCCTCTCCCGTCGATAGCGGGGCCAAAATCCTTGTGTGGAGTCAGGGCCGGAACCGAGGATTCCTCTCAGGGGCTGACATGTATCTTTGGGTACTTCTGGAGTCTCCCCAGGGGAGTCAGGCCTCGTCTCGAGTGGGGGCATGCACGTGCGCTTTCCTTTCAGGCTGTAGCAGCAATGTCACGCTTCCCGTGGCGTGGATCAAAGGATCTGTGGTTTTCCCTCGAGGCTTTCCCTCGAGGCTTTCCCACAGGGCTGTCCCACGTGCCACCGTGGTGTGAGTCGATCCTCGGCGTGAAAGATGAGCCAGTGCAGGGCAAAGAGGTTCCTCTGGAATGGACTGAGACATCTGGGGGACTCTTGGAATGGTGGTACGACCATGGAGTTCCTCTCGCCTTTCCTGTTGAGAGTGCCTCCTCTTGAGATGCGACCGGAACGCCGGGAATTCTTTCCCGTTGAAAGCAGGGAAAGGATCCCTCATCTCGAGCTACGAGGGGGAAACGGGGCTCCTCTGGATGTGGGCGAGACAATCGTGCTTCCTCTCGAGTGGAGACGGGTATGGCAGTGAACTTCTTGAGTTGCAGCAAGGGTGTGAAAGACCCTTTCGAAGTTCCAGAGGTTAGGTGTCATTAGTCTCCAGACGCCTCATCGGAAATAGGCCTCATCTCGCCTGGAAGGGAGAACTTCCTGGATTTTCTCGAGTTGCGGCAGGTGTTCTCGAGTTACGACGGGTACCTCAGGGACCCGCCCTGGTGGCCTCAGGAGAGGCCAGTCCCCATGCGAGTTGCTAGGGGGCCTCTCTGGATTCCTCTCCCGTCGATACCGGGGCCAAAAACCTTGTGTGTAGTCAGGGCCGGATCCGAGGATTCCGCTCAGGGACTGACATGGATCTTTGGGTACTTGTGGAGTCTCCCCAGGGGAGTCAGGCCTCGTCTCGAGTGGGGGCATGCACGTGCGCTTTCCTTCCAGGATGTAGCAGCAATGTCACGCTTCCCGTCTCGTGGATCAAAGGATCTGTGGTTTTCCCTCGAGGCTTTCCCTCGAGGCTTTCCCTCGAGGCTTTCCCACAGGGCTGTCCCACGTGCCACCGAGGTGTGAGTCGATCCTCGGCGTGAAAGATGAGCCAGTGCAGGGCGAAGAGGTTCCTCTGGAATGGACTGAGACATCTGGGGAACTCTTGGAATGGTGGTACGACCATGGAGTTCCTCTCGCCTTTCCTGTTGAGAGTGCCTCCTCTTGAGATGCGACGGGAACGCCGGGAATTCTTTCCCGTTGAAAGCAGGGAAAGGATCCCTCATCTCGAGCTACGAGGGGGAAACGGGGCTCCTCTTGATGTGGGCGGGACCATCGTGCTTCCTCTCGAGTGGAGACGGGCATGGCGGTGAACTTCTTGACTTTCAGCAAGGGTGTGAAAGACCCTTTCGAAGTTCCAGAGGTTAGGTGTCATTAGTCTCCAGACGCCTCATCGGAAATAGGCCTCATCTCGCCTGGAAGGGAGAACTTCCTGGATTTTCTCGAGTTGCGGCAGGTGTTCTCGATTTACGATGCGGACCTCAGGGACCCGCCCTGGTGGACTCAGGAGAGGCCAGTCCCCATGCGAGGTGCTAGGGGGCCTCTCGGGATTCCTCTCCCGTCGATACCGGGGCCAAAAACCTTGTGCGGAGTCAGGTCCAGAACCGAGGATTCCTCTCAGGGGCTGACATGGATCTTTGGGTACTTCTGGAGTCTCCCCAGGAGAGTCAGGCCTCGTCTCGAGTGGGGGCATGCACGTGCGCTTTCCTTCCAGGCTGTAGCAGCAATGTCATGCTTCCCGTCGCGTGGATCAAAGGATCTCTGGTTTTCCCTCGAGGCTTTCCCTCGAGGATTTCCCTCGAGGCTTTCCCACAGGGCTGTCCCACGTGCCACCGTGGTGTGATTCGATCCTCGGCGTGAAAGATGAGCCAGTGCAGGGCAAAGAGGTTCCTCTGGAATGGACTGAGACATCTGGGGGACTCTTGGAATGGTGGTACGACCATGGAGTTCCTCTCGCCTTTCCTGTTAAGAGTGCCTCCTCTTGAGATGTGACGGGAACGCCGGGAATTCTTTCCCGTTGAAAGCAGGGAAAGGATCCCTCATCTCGAGCTACGAGGGGGAAACGGGGCTCCTCTGGATGTGGGCGGGACCATCATGCTTCCTCTCGAGTCGACACGGGTATGGCGGTGAACTTCTTGTGTTGCAGCAAGGGTGTGAAAGACCCTTTCGAAGTTCCAGAGGTTAGGTGTCATTAGTGTCCAGACGCCTCATCGGAAATAGGCCTCATCTCGCCTGGAAGGGAGAACTTCCTGGATTTTCTCGAGTTGCGGCAGGTGTTCTCCAGTTACGACGGGGACCTCAGGGACCGGCCTGGTGGCCTCAGGAAAGGCCAGTCCCCATGCGAGGTGCTAGGGGGCCTCTCGGGATTCCTCTCCCGTCGATACCGGGGCCAAAAACCTTGTGTGGAGTCAGGGCCGGAACCGAGGATTCCTCTCAGGGGCTGACATGGATCTTGGGGTACTTCTGGAGTCTCCCCAGGGGAGTCAGTCCTCGTCTCGAGTGGGGGCATGCACGTGCGCTTTCCTTCCAGGCTGTAGCAGCAATGTCACGCTTCCCGTCGCGTGGATCAAAGGATCTGTGGTTTACCCTCGAGGCTTTCCCACAGGGCTGTCCCACGAGCCACCGTGGTGTGAGTCGATCTTCGGCGTGAAAGATGAGCCAGTGCAGGGCAAAGAGTTTCCTCTGGAATGGACTGAGAAATCTCGGGGACTCTTGGAATGGTGGTACGACCATGGAATTCCTCTCGCCTTTCCTGTTGAGAATGTCTCCTCTTGAGATGCGACGTGAACGCCGGGAATTCTTTCCCGTTGAAAGCAGGGAAAGGATCCCTCATCTCGAGCTACGAGGGGGAAACGGGGCTCCTCGGGATGTGGGCGGGACCATCGTGCTTCCTCTCGAGTGGAGACGGGTATGGCGGTGAACTTTTTGAGTTGCAGCAAGGGTGTGAAAGACCCTTTCGAAGTTCCAGAGGTTAGGTGTCATTAGTCTCCAGAGGCCTCATCGGAAATAGGCCTCATCTCGCCTGGAAGGGAGAACTTCCTGGATTTTCTCGAGTTGTGGCAGGTGTTCTCGAGTTACGACGGGGACCTCAGGGACCCGCCCTGGTGGCCTCAGGAGAGGCCAGTCCCCATGCGAGTTGCTACGGGGCCTCTCGGGATTCCTCTCCCGTCGATACCGGGTCCAAAATCCTTGTTTGGAGTCAGGGCCGGAACCGAGGATTACTCTCAGGGGCTGACATGGATATTTGGTACTTCTGGAGTCTCCCCAGGAGAGTCAAGCCTCGTCTCGAGTGGGGGCATGCACGTGCGCTTTCCTTTAGGGCTGTAGCAGCAATGTCCTGCTTCCCGTCGCGTGGATCAAAGGATCTGTGGTTTTCCCTCGAGGCTTTCCCTCGAGGCTTTCCCACAGGGCTGTCCCACGTGACACCGTGGTGTGAGTCGATCCTCGGCGTGATAGATGAGCCAGTGCAGGGCTAACAGGTTCCTCTGGAATGGACTGAGACATCTGGGGGACTCTTGGAATGGTGGTACGACCATGGAGTTACTCTCGCCTTTCCTGTTGAGAGTGCCTCCTCTTGAGATGCGACAGGAACACCGGGAATTCTTTCCCATTTAAAGCAGGGAAAGGATCCCTCATCTCGAGCTACGAGGGGGAAACGGGGCTCCTCTGTTTGTGGGTGGGACGATCGTGATTCCTCTCGAGTGGAGACGGGTATGGCGGTGAACTACTTGAGTTGCAGCAAGGGTGTGAAAGACCCTTTCGAAGCTCCAGAGGTTAGGTGTCATTAGTCTCCAGACGCCTCATCGGAAATAGGCCTCATCTCGCCTGGAAGGGAGAACTTCCTGGATTTTCTCGAGTTGCAGCAGGTGTTCTCGAGTTAAGACGGGGACCTCAGGGACCCGCCCTGGTGGCCTCAGGAGAGGCCAGTCCCCATGCGATTTGCTAGGGGGCCTCTCGGGACTCCTCTCCCGTCGATACCGGGGCCAAAAACCTTGTGTGGAGTCAGGGCCGGAACCGAGCATTCCTCTCAGGGGCTGACATGGATCTTTGGGTACTTCTGGAGTCTCCCCAGGGGAGTCAGGCCTCGTCTCGAGTGGGGGCATGCACGTGTGCTTTCCTTCCAGGCTGTAGCAGCAATGTCACGCTTCCCGTGGCGTGGATCAAAGGATCTGTGGTTTCCCTCGAGGCTTTCCCTCGAGGCTTTCCCACAGGGCTGTCCCACGTGCCACCGTGGTGTGAGTCGATTCTCGGCGTGAAAGATGAGCCAGTGCAGGGCAAAGAGGTTCCTCTGGATTGGACTGAGACATCTGGGGGACTCTTGGAATGGTGGTACGACCATGGAGTTCCTCTCGCCTTTCCTGTTGAGAGTGCCTCCTCTTGAGATGCGACGGGAACGCCGGGAATTCTTTCCCGTTGAAAGCAGGGAAAGGATCCCTCATCTCGAGCTACGAGGGGGAAACGGGCCTCCTCTGGATGTGGGCGGGACCATCGTGCTTCCTCTCGAGTGGAGACGGGTATGGCGGTGAACTTCTTGAGTTGCAGCAAGGGTGTGAAAGAACCTTTCGAAGTTCCAGAGGTTAGGTGTCATTAGTCTCCAGACGCCTCATCGGAAATAGGCCTCATTTCGCCTGGAAAGGAGAACTTCCTGGATTTTCTCGAGTTGCGGCAGGTGTTCTCGAGTTACGTCAGGGACCTCAGGGACCCGCCCTGGTGGCCTCAGGAACGGCCAGTCCCCATGCTAGTTGCTAGGGGGCCTCTCGGGATTCCTCTCGCGTCGATACCGGGGCCAAAAACCTTGTGTGGAGTCAGGGCCGGAACCGAGGATTCCTCTCAGGGGCTGACATGGATCTTTGGGTACTTGTGGAGTCTCCCCAGGGGAGTCAGGCCTCGTCTCGAGTGGGGGCATGCACGTGCGCTTTCCTTCCAGGCTGTAGCAGCAATGTCATGCTTCCCGTCGCGTGGATCAAAGGATCTGTGGTTTTCCCTCGAGGCTTTCCCTCGAGGCTTTCCCACAGGGCTGTCCCACGTGCCACCGTGGTGTGAGTCGATCCTCGGCCTGAAAGATGAGCCAGTACAGGGCAAAGAGGTTCCTCTGGAATGGACTGAGACATCTGGGGGACTCTTGGAATGGTGGTACGACCATGGAGCTCCTCTCGCCTTTCCTGTTGAGAGTGCCTCCTCTTGAGATGCGACGGAAACGCCGGGAATTCTTTCCCGTTGAAAGCAGGGAAAGGATCCCTCATCTTGAGCTACGAGGGGCAAACGGGGCTCCTCTGGATGTGGGCGGGACCATCATGTTTCCTCTCGAGTGGAGACGGTTATGGCGGTGAACTTCTTGAGTTGCAGCAAGGGTGTGAAAGACCCTTTCGAAGTTCCAGAGGTTCCGTGTCATTAGTCTCCAGACGCCTCATCGGAAATAGGCCTCATCTGGCCTGTAAGGGAGAACTTCCTGGATTTTCTCGAGTTGCGGCAGGTGTTCTCGAGTTACGACGGGGACCTCAGGGACCCGCCCTGGTGGCCTCAGGAAAGGCCAGTCCCCATGCGAGTTGCTCGGGGGCCTCTCAGGATTCCTCTCCTGTCGATACCGGGGCCAAAAAACTTGTGTGGAGTCAGGGCCAGAACCGAGGATTCCTCTCAGGGGCTGACATGGATCTTTGGGTACTTCTGGAGTCTCCCCAGGGGAGTCAGGCCTTGTCTCGTTGGGGGCATGAACGTGCGCTTTCCTTCCAGGCTGTAGCAGCAATGTCTCGGTTCCCGTCGCGTGGATCAAAGGATCTGTGGTTTTCCCTCGAGGGTTTCCCACAGGGCTGTCCCACGTGCCACCGTGGTGTGAGTCGATTCTCGGCGTGAAAGATGAGACAGTGCAGGGCAAAGAGGTTCCTCTGGATTGGACTGAGACATCTGGGGGACTCTTGGAATGGTGGTACGACCATGGAGTTCCTCTCGCCTTTCCTGTTGAGAGTGCCTCCTCTTGAGATGCGACGGGAACGCCGGGAATTCTTTCCCGTTGAAAGCAGGGAAAGGATCCCTCATCTCGAGCTACGAGGGGGAAACGGGGCTCCTCTGGATGTGGGCGGGACCATCGTGCTTCCTCTCGATTGGAGACGGGTAACGCGGTGAAATTCTTGAGTTGCAGCAAGGGTGTGAAAGACCCTTTCGAAGTTCCAGAGGTTAGGTGTCATTAGTCTCCAGAGGCCTCATCAGAAATAGGCCTCATTTCGCCTGGAAATGAGAACTTCCTGGATTTTCTCGAGTTGCGGCAGGTGTTCTCGATTTACGACGGGGACCTCAGGGACCCGCCCTTGTGGCCTCAGGTACGGCCAGTCCCCATGCTAGTTGCTAGGGGGCCTCTCGGGATTCCTCTCCCGTCGATACCGGGGCCAAAAAGCTTGTGTGGAGTCAGGGCCGGAACCGAGGATTCCTCTCAGGGGCTGACATGGATCTTTGGGTACTTCTGGAGTCTCCCCAGGGGAGTCAGGACTCGTCTCGAGTGGGGGCATGCACGTGCGCTTTCCTTCCAGGCTGTAGCAGCAATGTCATGCTTCCCGTCGCGTGGATCAAAGGATCTGTTGTTTTCCCTCGAGGCTTTCCCTCGAGGCTTTCCCACAGGGCTGTCCCACGTGCCCCCGTGGTGTGAATCGATCCTCGGCGTGAAAGATGAGCCAGTACAGGGCAAAGAGTTTCCTCTGGAATGGACTGAGATATCTCGGGGACTCTTGGAATGGTGGTACGACCATGGAGTTCCTCTCATCTTTCCTGTTGAGAGTGCCTCCTCTTGAGATGCGACGGGAACGCCGGGAATTCTTTCCCGTTGATAGCAGGGAAAGGATCCCTCATCTCGAGCTACGAGGGGGAAACCGGGCTCCTCTGGATGTGGGCGGGACCATCGTGTTTCCTCTCGAGTGGAGACGGGTATGGCGGTGAACTTCTTGAGTTGCAGCAAGGGTGTGAAAGACCCTTTCGAAGTTCCAGAGGTTCAGTGTCATTAGTCTCCAGACGCCTCATCGGAAATAGGCCTCATCTCGCCTGGAAGGGAGAACTTCCTGGATTTTCTCGAGTTGCGGCAGGTGTTCTCGAGTTACGACGGGGACCTCAGGGACCCGCCCTGGTGGCCTCAGGAGAGGCCAGTCCCCATGCGAGTTGCTAGGGGGCCTCTCGGGATTCCTCTCCCGTCGATACCAGGGCCAAAAACCTTGTGTGGAGTCAGGGCCGGAACCGAGGATTCCTCTCATGGGCTGACATGGATCTTTGGGTACTTGTGGAGTCTCCCCAGGGGAGTCAGGCCTCGTCTCGAGTGGTGGCATGCACGTGCGCTTTCCTTCCAGGCTGTAGCAGCAATGTCACGCTTCCCGTCGCGTGGATCAAAGGATCTGTGGTTTTCCCTCGAGGCTTTCCCTCGAGGCTTTCCCACAGGGCTGTCCCACGTGCCACCGTGGTGTGAGTCGATCCTCGGCGTGAAAGATGAGCCAGTGCAGGGCAAAGAGGCTCCTCTGGAATGGACTGAGACATCTGGGGGACTCTTGGAATGGTGGTACGACCATGGAGTTCCTCTCGCCTTTCCTGTTGAGAGTGCCTCCTCTTGAGATGCGACGGGAACGCTGGGAATTCTTTCCCGTTGAAAGCAGGGAATGGATCCCTCATCTCGAGCTCCGAGGGGGAAACGGGTCTCCTCTGGATGTGGGCGGGACCATCGTGCTTCCTCTCGAGTGGAGACGGGTATGGCGGTGAACTTCTTGAGTTGCAGCAAGGGTGTGAAAGACCCTTTCGAAGTTCCAGAGTTTAGGTGTCATTAGTCTCCAGACGCCTCATCGGAAATAGGCCTCATCTCGCCTGGAAGGGAGAACTTCCTGGATTTTCTCGAGTTGCGACAGGTGTTCTCGAGTTACGACGGGGACCTCAGGGACCCGCCCTGGTGGCCTCAGGAGAGGCCAGTCCCCATGCGAGTTGCTAGGGGGCCTCTCGGGATTCCTCTCCCGTCGATACCGGGGCCAAAAACCTTGTGTGGAGTCAGGGCCGGAACCGAGGATTCCTCTCAGGGGCTGACATGGATCTTTGGGTACTTGTGGAGTCTCCCCAGGGGAGTAGGCCTCGTCTCGAGTGGGGGCATGCACGTGCGCTTTCCTTCCAGGCTGTAGCAGCAATGTCACGCTTCCCGTCGCGTGGATCAAAGGATCTGTGGTTTTCCCTCGAGGCTTTCCCTCGAGGCTTTCCCACAGGGCTGTCCCACGTGCCACCGTGGTGTGAGTCGATCCTCGGCGTGAAAGATGAGCCAGTGCAGGGCAAAGAGGCTCCTCTGGAATGGACTGAGACATCTGGGGGACTCTTGGAATGGTGGTACGACCATGGAGTTCCTCTCGCCTTTCCTGTTGAGAGTGCCTCCCCTTGAGATGCGACGGGAACGCCGGGAATTCTTTCCCGTTGAAAGCAGGGAAAGGATCCCTCATCTCGAGCTACGAGGGGGAAACGGGGTTCCTCTGGATGTGGGCGGGACCATCGTGCTTCCTCTCAAGTGGAGACGGGTACGGCGGTGAACGTCTTGAGTTGCAGCAAGGGTGTGAAAGACCCTTTCGAAGTTCCAGAGGTTAGGTGTCATTTGTCTCCAGAGGCCTCATCGGAAATAGGCCTCATCTCGCCTGGAAGGGAGAACTTCCTGGATTTTCTCGAGTTGCGGCAGGTGTTCTCGAGTTACGACGGGGACCTCAGGGACCCGCCCTGTTGGCCTCAGGAGAGGCCAGTCCCCATGCGAGTTGCTAGGGGGCCTCTCGGGATTCCTCTCCCGTCGATACCGGGGCCAAAAACCTTGTGTGGAGTCAGGGCTGGAACCGAGGATTCCTCTCAGGGGCTGACATGGATCTTTGGGTACTTGTGGAGTCTCCCCAGGGGAGTCAGGCCTCGTCTCGAGTGGGGGCATGCACGTGCGCTTTCCTTCCAGGCTGTAGCAGCAATGTCACGCTTCCCGTCGCGTGGATCAAAGGATCTGTGGTTTTCCCTCGAGGCTTTCCCTCGAGGCTTTCCCACAGGGCTGTCCCACGTGCCACCGTGGTGTGAGTCGATCCTCGGCGTGAAAGATGAGCCAGTGCAGGGCAAAGAGGCTCCTCTGGAATGGACTGAGACATCTGGGGGACTCTTGGAATGGTGGTACGACCATGGAGTTCCTCTCGCCTTTCCTGTTGAGAGTGCCTCCTCTTGAGATGCGACGGGAACGCCGGGAATTCTTTCCCGTTGAAAGCAGGGAAAGGATCCCTCATCTCGAGCTACGAGGGGGAAACGGGGCTCCTCTGGATGTGGGCGGGACCATCGTGCTTCCTCTCGAGTGGAGACGGGTACGGCGGTGAACTTATTGAGTTGCAGCAAGGGTGTGAAAGACCCTTTCGAAGTTCCAGAGGTTAGGTGTCATTTGTCTCCAGAGGCCCCATCGGAAATAGGCCTCATCTCGCCTGGAAGGGAGAACTTCCTGGATTTTCTCGAGTTGCGGCAGGTGTTCTCGAGTTACGACGGGACCTCAGGGACCCGCCCTGTTGGCCTCAGGAGAGGCCAGTCCCCATGCGAGTTGCTAGGGGGCCTCTCGGGATTCCTCTCCCGTCGATACCGGGGCCAAAAACCTTGTGTGGAGTCAGGGCCGGAACCGAGGATTCCTCTCAGGGGCTGACATGGATCTTTGGGTACTTCTCAGTCACCCCAGGGGAGTCAGGCCTCGTCTCGAGTGGGGGCATGCACGTGCGCTTTCCTTCCAGGCTGTAGCAGCAATGTCACGCTTCCCGTCGCGTGGATCAAAGGATCTGTGGTTTTCCCTCGAGGCTTTCCCTCGAGGCTTTCCCACAGGGCTGTCCCACGTGCCACCGTGGTGTGAGTCGATCCTCGGCGTGAAAGATGAGCCAGTGCAGGGCAAAGAGGCTCCTCTGGAATGGACTGAGACATCTGGGGGACTCTTGGAATGGTGGTACAACCATGGAGTTCCTCTCGCCTTTCCTGTTGAGAGTGCCTCCTCTTGAGATGCGACGGGAACGCCGGGAATTCTTTCCCGTTGAAAGCAGGGAATGGATCCCTCATCTCGAGCTCCAAGGGGGAAACGGGTCTCCTCTGGATGTGGGCGGGACCATCGTGCTTCCTCTCGAGTGGAGACGGGTATGGCGGTGAACTTCTTGAGTTGCAGCAAGGGTGTGAAAGACCCTTTCGAAGTTCCAGAATTTAGGTGTCATTAGTCTCCAGACGCCTCATCGGAAATAGGCCTCATCTCGCCTGGAAGGGAGAACTTCCTGGATTTTCTCGAGTTGCGGCAGGTGTTCTCGAGTTACGACGGGGACCTCAGGGACCCGCCCTGGTGGCCTCAGGAGAGGCCAGTCCCCATGCGAGTTGCTAGGGGTCCTCTCGGGATTCCTCTCCCGTCGATACCGGGGCCAAAAACCTTGTGTGGAGTCAGGGCCGGAACCGAGGATTCCTCTCAGGGGCTGACATGGATCTTTGGGTACTTGTGGAGTCTCCCCAGGGGAGTCAGGCCTCGTCTCGAGTGGGGGCATGCACGTGCGCTTTCCTTCCAGGCTGTAGCAGCAATGTCACGCTTCCCGTCGCGTGGATCAAAGGATCTGTGGTTTTCCCTCGAGGCTTTCCCTCGAGGCTTTCCCACAGGGCTGTCCCACGTGCCACCGTGGTGTGAGTCGATCCTCGGCGTGAAAGATGAGCCAGTGCAGGGCAAAGAGGCTCCTCTGGAATGGACTGAGACATCTGGGGGACTCTTGGAATGGTGGTACGACCATGGAGTTCCTCTCGCCTTTCCTGTTGAGAGTGCCTCCTCTTGAGATGCGACGGGAAAGCCGGGAATTCTTTCCCGTTGAAAGCAGGGAATGGATCCCTCATCTCGAGCTCCGTGGGGGAAACGGGTCTCCTCTGGATGTGGGCGGGACCATCGTGCTTCCTCTCGAGTGGAGACGGGTATGGCGGTGAACTTCTTGAGTTGCAGCAAGGGTGTGAAAGACCCTTTCGAAGTTCCAGAGTTTAGGTGTCATTAGTCTCCAGACGCCTCATCGGAAATAGGCCTCATCTCGCCTGGAAGGGAGAACTTCCTGGATTTTCTCGAGTTGCAGCAGGTGTTCTCGAGTTACGACGGGGACCTCAGGGACCCGCCCTGGTGGCCTCAGGAGAGGCCAGTCCCCATGCGAGTTGCTAGGGGGCCTCTCGGGATTCCTCTCCCGTCGATACCGGGGCCAAAAACCTTGTGTGGAGTCAGAGCCGGAACCGAGGATTCCTCTCAGGGGCTGACATGGATCTTTGGGTACTTGTGGAGTCTCCCCAGGGGAGTCAGGCCTCGTCTCGAGTGGGGGCATGCACGTGCGCTTTCCTTCCAGGCTGTAGCAGCAATGTCACGCTTCCCGTGGCGTGGATCAAAGGATCTGTGGTTTTCCCTCGAGGCTTTCCCTCGAGGCTTTCCCACAGGGCTGTCCCACGTGCCACCGTGGTGTGAGTCGATACTCGGCGTGAAAGATGAGCCAGTGCAGGGCAAAGAGGCTCCTCTGGAATGGACTGAGACATCTGGGGGACTCTTGGAATGGTGGTACGACCATGGAGTTCCTCTCGCCTTTCCTGTTGAGAGTGCCTCCTCTTGAGATGCGACGGGAACGCCGGGAATTCGTTCCCGTTGAAAGCAGGGAATGGATCCCTCATCTCGAGCTCTGAGGGGGAAACGGGTCTCCTCTGGATGTGGGCGGGACCATCGTGCTTCCTCTCGAGTGGAGACGGGTATGGCGGTGAACTTCTTGAGTTGCAGCAAGGGTGTGAAAGACCCTTTCGAAGTTCCAGAGTTTAGGTGTCATTAGTCTCCAGACGCCTCATCGGAAATAGGCCTCATCTCGCCTGGAAGGGAGAACTTCCTGGATTTTCTCGAGTTGCGGCAGGTGTTCTCGAGTTACGACGGGGACCTCAGGGACCCGCCCTGGTGGCCTCAGGAGAGGCCAGTCCCCATGCGAGTTGCTAGGGGGCCTCTCGGGATTCCTCTCCCGTAGATACCAGGGCCAAAAACCTTGTGTGGAGTCAGGGCCGGAACCGAGGATTCCTCTCAGGGGCTGACATGGATCTTTGGGTACTTCTGGAGTCTCCCCAGGGGAGTCAGGAATCGTCTCGAGTGGGGGCATGCACGTGCGCTTTCCTTCCAGGCTGTAGCAGCAATGTCACGCTTCCCGTCGCGTGGATCAAAGGATCTGTGGTTTTCCCTCGAGGCTTTCCCTCGAGGCTTTCCCACAGGGCTGTCCCACGTGCCACCGTGGTGTGAGTCGATCCTCGGCGTGAAAGATGAGCCAGTGCAGGGCAAAGAGGCTCCTCTGGAATGGACTGAGACATCTGGGGGACTCTTGGAATGGTGGTACGACCATGGAGTTCCTCTCGCCTTTCCTGTTGAGAGTGCCTCCTCTTGAGATGCGACGGGAACGCCGGGAATTCTTTCCCGTTGAAAGCAGGGAAAGGATCCCTCATCTCGAGCTACGAGGGGGAAACGGGGCTGCTCTGGATGTGGGCGGGACCATCGTGCTTCCTCTCGAGTGGAGACGGGTACGGCGGTGAACTTCTTGAGTTGCAGCAAGGGTGTGAAAGACCCTTTCGAAGTTCCAGAGGTTAGGTGTCATTTGTCTCCAGAGGCCTCATCGGAAATAGGCCTCATCTCGCCTGGAAGGGAGAACTTCCTGGATTTTCTCGAGTTGCCGCAGGTGTTCTCGAGTTACGACGGGGACCTCAGGGACCCGCCCTGGTGGCCTCAGGAGAGGCCAGTCCCCATGCGAGTTGCTAGGGGGCCTCTCGGGATTCCTCTCCCGTCGATACCGGGGCCAAAAACCTTGTGTGGAGTCAGAGCCGGAACCGAGGATTCCTCTCAGGGGCTGACATGGATCTTTGGGTACTTGTGGAGTCTCCCCAGGGGAGTCAGGCCTCGTCTCGAGTGAGGGCATGCACGTGCGCTTTCCTTCCAGGCTGTAGCAGCAATGTCACGCTTCCCGTCGCGTGGATCAAAGGATCTGTGGTTTTCCCTCGAGGCTTTCCCTCGAGGCTTTCCCACAGGGCTGTCCCACGTGCCACCGTGGTGTGAGTCGATCCTCGGCGTGAAAGATGAGCCAGTGCAGGGCAAAGAGGCTCCTCTGGAATGGACTGAGACATCTGGGGGACTCTTGGAATGGTGGTACGACCATGGAGTTCCTCTCGCCTTTCCTGTTGAGAGTGCCTCCTCTTGAGATGCGACGGGAACGCCGGGAATTCTTTCCCGTTGAAAGCAGGGAAAGGATCCCTCATCTCGAGCTACGAGGGGGAAACGGGGCTCCTCTGGATGTGAGCGGGACCATCGTGCTTCCTCTCGAGTGGAGACGGGTACGGCGGTGAACTTCTTGAGTTGCAGCAAGGGTGTGAAAGACCCTTTCGAAGTTCCAGAGGTTAGGTGTCATTTGTCTCCAGAGGCCTCATAGGAAATAGGCCTCATCTCGCCTGGAAGGGAGAACTTCCTGGATTTTCTCGAGTTGCGGCAGGTGTTCTCGAGTTACGACGGGGACCTCAGGGACCCGCCCTGTTGGCCTCAGGAGAGGCCAGTCCCCATGCGAGTTGCTAGGGGGCCTCTCGGGATTCCTCTCCCGTCGATACCGGGGCCAAAAACCTTGTGTGGAGTCAGGGCCGGAACCGAGGATTCCTCTCAGGGGCTGACATGGATCTTTGGGTACTTCTGGAGTCTCCCCAGGGGAGTCAGGCCTCGTCTCGAGTGGGGGCATGCACGTGCGCTTTCCTTCCAGGCTGTAGCAGCAATGTCACGCTTCCCGTCGCGTGGATCAAAGGATCTGTGGTTTTCCCTCGAGGCTTTCCCTCGAGGCTTTCCCACAGGGCTGTCCCACGTGCCACCGTGGTGTGAGTCGATCATCGGCGTGAAAGATGAGCCAGTGCAGGGCAAAGAGGCTCCTCTGGAATGGACTGAGACATCTGGGGGACTCTTGGAATGGTGGTACGACCATGGAGTTCCTCTCGCCTTTCCTGTTGAGAGTGCCTCCTCTTGAGATGCGACGGGAACGCCGGGAATTCTTTCCCGTTGAAAGCAGGGAATGGATCCCTCATCTCGAGCTCCAAGGGGGAAACGGGTCTCCTCTGGATGTGGGCGGGACCATCGTGCTTCCTCTCGAGTGGAGACGGGTATGGCGGTGAACTTCTTGAGTTGCAGCAAGGGTGTGAAAGACCCTTTCGAAGTTCCAGAGTTTAGGTGTCATTAGTCTCCAGACGCCTCATCGGAAATAGGCCTCATCTCGCCTGGAAGGGAGAACTTCCTGGATTTTCTCGAGTTGCGGCAGGTGTTCTCGAGTTACGACGGGGACCTCAGGGACCCGCCCTGGTGGCCTCAGGAGAGGCCAGTCCCCATGCGAGTTGCTAGGGGGCCTCTCGGGATTCCTCTCCCGTCGATACCAGGGCCAAAAACCTTGTGTGGAGTCAGGGCCGGAACCGAGGATTCCACTCAGGGGCTGACATGGATCTTTGGGTACTTGTGGAGTCTCCCCAGGGGAGTCAGGCCTCGTCTCGAGTGGGGGCATGCACGTGCGCTTTCCTTCCAGGCTGTAGCAGCAATGTCACGCTTCCCGTCGCGTGGATCAAAGGATCTGTGGTTTTCCCTCGAGGCTTTCCCACAGGGCTGTCCCACGTGCCACCGTGGTCTGAGTCGATCCTCGGCGTGAAAGATGAGCCAGTGCAGGGCAAAGAGGCTCCTCTGGAATGGACTGAGACATCTGGGGGACTCTTGGAATGGTGGTACGACCATGGAGTTCCTCTCGCCTTTCCTGTTGAGAGTGCCTCCTCTTGAGATGCGACGGGAACGCCGGGAATTCTTTCCCGTTGAAAGCAGGGAATGGATCCCTCATCTCGAGCTCCGAGGGGGAAACGGGTCTCCTCTGGATGTGGGCGGGACCATCGTGCTTCCTCTCGAGTGGAGACGGGTATGGCGGTGAACTTCTTGAGTTGCAGCAAGGGTGTGAAAGACCCTTTCGAAGTTCCAGAGTTTAGGTGTCATTAGTCTCCAGACGCCTCATCGGAAATAGGCCTCATCTCGCCTGGAAGGGAGAACTTCCTGGATTTTCTCGAGTTGCGGCAGGTGTTCTCGAGTTACGACGGGGACCTCAGGGACCCGCCCTGGTGGCCTCAGGAGAGGCCAGTCCCCATGCGAGTTGCTAGGGGGCCTCTCGGGATTCCTCTCCCGTCGATACCGGGGCCAAAAACCTTGTGTGGAGTCAGGGCCGGAACCGAGGATTCCTCTCAGGGGCTGACATGGATCTTTGGGTACTTGTGGAGTCTCCCCAGGGGAGTCAGGCCTCGTCTCGAGTGGGGGCATGCACGTGCGCTTTCCTTCCAGGCTGTAGCAGCAATGTCACGCTTTCCGTCGCGTGGATCAAAGGATCTGTGGTTTTCCCTCGAGGCTTTCCCTCGAGGCTTTCCCACAGGGCTGTCCCACGTGCCACCGTGGTGTGAGTCGATACTCGGCGTGAAAGATGAGCCAGTGCAGGGCAAAGAGGCTCCTCTGGAATGGACTGAGACATCTGGGGGACTCTTGGAATGGTGGTACGACCATGGAGTTCCTCTCGCCTTTCCTGTTGAGAGTGCCTCCTCTTGAGATGCGACGGGAACGCCGGGAATTCTTTCCCGTTGAAAGCAGGGAATGGATCCCTCATCTCGAGCTCCGAGGGGGAAACGGGTCTCCTCTGGATGTGGGCGGGACCATCGTGCTTCCTCTCGAGTGGAGACGGGTATGGCGGTGAACTTCTTGAGTTGCAGCAAGGGTGTGAAAGACCCTTTCGAAGTTCCAGAGTTTAGGTGTCATTAGTCTCCAGACGCCTCATCGGAAATAGGCCTCATCTCGCCTGGAAGGGAGAACTTCCTGGATTTTCTCGAGTTGCGGCAGGTGTTCTCGAGTTACGACGGGGACCTCAGGGACCCGCCCTGGTGGCCTCAGGAGAGGCCAGTCCCCATGCGAGTTGCTAGGGGGCCTCTCGGGATTCCTCTCCCGTCGATACCGGGGCCAAAAACCTTGTGTGGAGTCAGGGCCGGAACCGAGGATTCCTCTCAGGGGCTGACATGGATCTTTGGGTACATGTGGAGTCTCCCCAGGGGAGTCAGGCCTCGTCTCGAGTGGGGGCATGCACGTGCGCTTTCCTTCCAGGCTGTAGCAGCAATGTCACGCTTCCCGTCCCGTGGATCAAAGGATCTGTGGTTTTCCCTCGAGGCTTTCCCTCGAGGCTTTCCCACAGGGCTGTCCCACGTGCCACCGTGGTGTGAGTCGATCCTCGGCGTGAAAGATGAGCCAGTGCAGGGCAAAGAGGCTCCTCTGGAATGGACTGAAACATCTGGGGGACTCTTGGAATGGTGGTACGACCATGGAGTTCCTCTCGCCTTTCCTGTTGAGAGTGCCTCCTCTTGAGATGCGACGGGAACGCCGGGAATTCTTTCCCGTTGAAAGCAGGGAAAGGATCCCTCATCTCGAGCTACGAGGGGGAAACGGGGCTCCTCTGGATGTGGGCGGGACCATCGTGCTTCCTCTCGAGTGGAGACGGGTACGGCGGTGAACTTCTTGAGTTGCAGCAAGGGTGTGAAAGACCCTTTCGAAGTTCCAGAGGTTAGGTGTCATTTGTCTCCAGAGGCCTCATCGGAAATAGGCCTCATCTCGCCTGGAAGGGAGAACTTCCTGGATTTTCTCGAGTTGCGGCAGGTGTTCTCGAGTTACGTCGGGGACCTCAGGGACCCGCCCTGTTGGCCTCAGGAGTGGCCAGTCCCCATGCGAGTTGCTAGGGGGCCTCTCGGGATTCCTCTCCCGTCGATACCGGGGCCAAAAAGCTTGTGTGGAGTCAGGGCCGGAACCGAGGATTCCTCTCAGGGGCTGACATGGATCTTTGGGTACTTCTGGAGTCTCCCCAGGGGAGTCAGGCCTCGTCTCGTGTGGGGGCATGCACGTGCGCTTTCCTTCCAGGCTGTAGCAGCAATGTCACGCTTCCCGTGGCGTGGATCAAAGGATCTGTGGTTTTCCCTCGAGGCTTTCCCTCGAGGCTTTCCCACAGGGCTGTCCCACGTGCCACCGTGGTGTGATTCGATCCTCGACGTGAAAGATGTGTCAGTGCAGGGCAAAGAGGTTCCTCTGGAATGGACTGAGACATCTGGGGGACTCTTGGAATGGTGGTACGACCATGGAGTTCCTCTCGCCTTTCCTGTTGAGAGTGCCTGCTCTTGAGATGCGACGGGAACGCAGGGAATTCTTTCCCGTTGAAAGCAGGGAAAGGATCCCTCATCTCGAGCTACGAGGGGGAAACGGGGCTCCTCTGGATGTGGGCGGGACCATCGTGCTTCCTCTCGAGTGGAGACGGGTACGGCGGTGAACTTCTTGAGTTGCAGCAAGGGTGTGAAAGACCCTTTCGAAGTTCCAGAGGTTAGGTGTCATTTGTCTCCAGAGGCCTCATCGGAAATAGGCCTCATCTCGCCTGGAAGGGAGAACTTCCTGGATTTTCTCGAGTTGCGGCAGGTGTTCTCGAGTTACGACGGGGACCTCAGGGACCCGCCCTGGTGGCCTCAGGAGACGCCAGTCCCCATGCGAGTTCCTAGGGGGCCTCTCGGGATTCCTCTCCCGTCGATACCGGGGCCAAAAACCTTGTGTGGAGTCAGGGCCGGAACCGAGGATTCCTCTCAGGGGCTGATATGGATCTTTGGGTACATCTGGAGTCTCGCCAGGGGAGACCGGCCTCGTCTCGAGTCGGGGCATGCACGTGCACTTTCCTTCCAGGCTGTAGCAGCAATGTCACGCTTCCCGTCGCGTGGATCAAAGGATCTGTGGTTTTCCCTCGAGGCTTTCCCTTGAGGCTTTCCCACAGGGCTGTCCCACGTGCCACCGTGGTGTGAGTCGATCCTCGGCGTGAAAGATGAGCCAGTGCAGGGCAAAGAGGTTTCTCTGGAATGGACTGAGACATCTAGGGGACTCTTGGAATGGTGGTACGACCATGGAGTTCCTCTCGCCTTTCCTGTTGAGAGTGCCTCCTCTTGAGATGCGACGGGAACGCCGGGAATTCTTTCCCGTTGAAAGCATGGAAAGGTTCCCTCATCTCGAGCTACGAGGGGGAAACGGTGCTCCTCTGGATGTGGGCGGGACCATCGTGCTTCCTCTCGAGTGGACACGGGTATGGCGGTGAACTTCTTGAGTCGCAGCAAGGGTGTGAAAGACCCTTCCGAAGTTCCATAGGTTAGGTGTCATTAGTCTCCAGACGCCTCATCGGAAATAGGCCTCATCTCGCCTGGAAGGGAGAACTTCCTGGATTTTCTCGAGTTGCGGCAGGTGTTCTCGAGTTACGACGGGGACCTCAGGGACCCGCCCTGGTGGCCTCAGGAGAGGCCAGTCCCCATGCGAGTTGCTAGGGGGCCTCTCGGGATTCCTCTCCCGTCGTTACCGGGGCCAAAAACCTTTGGTGGAGTCAGGGCCGGAACCGAGGATTCCTCTCAGGGGCTGACATGGATCTTTGAGTACTTCTGGAGTCTCCCCAGGGGAGTCAGGCCTCGTCTCGACTGGGGGAATGCACGTGCGCTTTCCTTCCAGGCTGTAGCAGCAATGTCACGCTTCCCGTGGCGTGGATCAAAGGATCTGTGGTTTTCCCTCGAGGCTTTCCCTCGAGGCTTTCCCACAGGGCTGTCCCACGTGCCACCGTGGTGTGAGTCGATCCTCGGCGTGAAAGATGAGCCAGTGCAGGGCAAAGAGGTTCCTCTGGAATGGACTGAGACATCTGGGGGACTCTTGGAATGGTGGTACGACCATGGAGTTCCTCTCGCCTTTCCTGTTGAGAATGCCTGCTCTTGAGATGCGACGGGAACGCCAGGAATTCTTTCCCGTTGAAAGCAGGGAAAGGATCCCTCATCTCGAGCTACGAGGGGGAAACGGGGCTCCTCTGGATGTGGGCGGGACCATCGTGCTTCCTCTCGTGTGGAGACGGGTATGGCGGTGAACTTCTTGAGTTGCAGCAAGGGTGTGAAAGACCCTTTCGAAGTTCCAGAGTTTAGGTGTCATTAGTCTCCAGACGCCTCATCGGAAATAGGCCTCATCTCGCCTGGAAGGGAGAACTTCCTGGATTTTCTCGAGTTGCGGCAGGTGTTCTCGAGTTACGACGGGGACCTCAGGGACCCGCCCTGGTGGCCTCAGGAGAGGCCAGTCCCCATGCGAGTAGCTAGGGGGTCTCTCGGGATTCCTCTCCCGTCGATACCGGGGCCAAAAACATTTGGTGGAGTCAGGGCCGGAACCGAGGATTCCTCTCAGGGGCTGACATAGATCTTTGGGTACTTGTGGAGTCTCCCCAGGGGAGTCAGGCCTCGTCTCGAGTGGGGGCATGCACGTGCGCTTTCCTTCCAGGCTGTAGCAGCAATGTCACGCTTCCCGTCGCGTGGATCAAAGGATCTGTGGTTTTCCCTCGAGGCTTTCCCTCGAGGCTTTCCCACAGGGCTGTCCCACGTGCCACCGTGGTGTGATTCGATCCTCGACGTGAAAGATGTGCCAGTGCAGGGCAAAGAGGTTCCTCTGGAATGGACTGAGACATCTGGGGGACTCTTGGAATGGTGGTACGACCATGGAGTTCCTCTCGCCTTTCCTGTTGAGAGTGTCTGCTCTTGAGATGCGACGGGAACGCAGGGAATTCTTTCCCGTTGAAAGCAGGGAAAGGATCCCTCATCTCGAGCTACGAGGGGGAAACGGTGCTCCTCTGGATGTGGGCGGGACCATCGTGCTTCCTCTTGAGTGGACACGGGTATGGCGGTGAACTTCTTGAGTTGCAGCAAGGGTGTGAAAGACCCTTTCGAAGTTCCATAGGTTAGGTGTCATTAGTCTCCAGACGCCTCATCGGAAATAGGCCTCATCTCGCCTGGAAGGGAGAACTTCCTGGATTTTCTCGAGTTGCGGCAGGTGTTCTCGAGTTACGACGGGGACCTCAGGGACCCGCCCTGGTGGCCTCAGGAGAGGCCAGTCCCCATGCGAGTTGCTAGGGGGCCTCTCGGGATTCCTCTCCCGTCGATACCAGGGCCAAAAACCTTGTGTGGAGTCAGGGCCGGAACCGAGGATTCCTCTCATGGGCTGACATGGATCTTTGGGTACTTGTGGAGTCTCCCCAGGGGAGTCAGGCTTCGTCTCGAGTGGTGGCATGCACGTGCGCTTTCCTTCCAGGCTGTAGCAGCAATGTCACGCTTCCCGTCGCGTGGATCAAAGGATCTGTGGTTTTCCCTCGAGGCTTTCCCTCGAGGCTTTCCCACAGGGCTGTCCCACGTGCCACCGTGGTGTGAGTCGATCCTCGGCGTGAAAGATGAGCCAGTGCAGGGCAAAGAGGCTCCTCTGGAATGGACTGAGACATCTGGGGGACTCTTGGAATGGTGGTACGACCATGGAGTTCCTCTCGCCTTTCCTGTTGAGAGTGCCTCCTCTTGAGATGCGACGGGAACGCTGGGAATTCTTTCCCGTTGAAAGCAGGGAATGGATCCCTCATCTCGAGCTCCGAGGGGGAAACGGGTCTCCTCTGGATGTGGGCGGGACCATCGTGCTTCCTCTCGAGTGGAGACGGGTATGGCGGTGAACTTCTTGAGTTGCAGCAAGGGTGTGAAAGACCCTTTCGAAGTTCCAGAGTTTAGGTGTCATTAGTCTCCAGACGCCTCATCGGAAATAGGCCTCATCTCGCCTGGAAGGGAGAACTTCCTGGATTTTCTCGAGTTGCGACAGGTGTTCTCGAGTTACGACGGGGACCTCAGGGACCCGCCCTGGTGGCCTCAGGAGAGGCCAGTCCCCATGCGAGTTGCTAGGGGGCCTCTCGGGATTCCTCTCCCGTCGATACCGGGGCCAAAAACCTTGTGTGGAGTCAGGGCCGGAACCGAGGATTCCTCTCAGGGGCTGACATGGATCTTTGGGTACTTGTGGAGTCTCCCCAGGGGAGTAGGCCTCGTCTCGAGTGGGGGCATGCACGTGCGCTTTCCTTCCAGGCTGTAGCAGCAATGTCACGCTTCCCGTCGCGTGGATCAAAGGATCTGTGGTTTTCCCTCGAGGCTTTCCCTCGAGGCTTTCCCACAGGGCTGTCCCACGTGCCACCGTGGTGTGAGTCGATCCTCGGCGTGAAAGATGAGCCAGTGCAGGGCAAAGAGGCTCCTCTGGAATGGACTGAGACATCTGGGGGACTCTTGGAATGGTGGTACGACCATGGAGTTCCTCTCGCCTTTCCTGTTGAGAGTGCCTCCCCTTGAGATGCGACGGGAACGCCGGGAATTCTTTCCCGTTGAAAGCAGGGAAAGGATCCCTCATCTCGAGCTACGAGGGGGAAACGGGGTTCCTCTGGATGTGGGCGGGACCATCGTGCTTCCTCTCGAGTGGAGACGGGTACGGCGGTGAACGTCTTGAGTTGCAGCAAGGGTGTGAAAGACCCTTTCGAAGTTCCAGAGGTTAGGTGTCATTTGTCTCCAGAGGCCTCATCGGAAATAGGCCTCATCTCGCCTGGAAGGGAGAACTTCCTGGATTTTCTCGAGTTGCGGCAGGTGTTCTCGAGTTACGACGGGGACCTCAGGGACCCGCCCTGTTGGCCTCAGGAGAGGCCAGTCCCCATGCGAGTTGCTAGGGGGCCTCTCGGGATTCCTCTCCCGTCGATACCGGGGCCAAAAACCTTGTGTGGAGTCAGGGCTGGAACCGAGGATTCCTCTCAGGGGCTGACATGGATCTTTGGGTACTTGTGGAGTCTCCCCAGGGGAGTCAGGCCTCGTCTCGAGTGGGGGCATGCACGTGCGCTTTCCTTCCAGGCTGTAGCAGCAATGTCACGCTTCCCGTCGCGTGGATCAAAGGATCTGTGGTTTTCCCTCGAGGCTTTCCCTCGAGGCTTTCCCACAGGGCTGTCCCACGTGCCACCGTGGTGTGAGTCGATCCTCGGCGTGAAAGATGAGCCAGTGCAGGGCAAAGAGGCTCCTCTGGAATGGACTGAGACATCTGGGGGACTCTTGGAATGGTGGTACGACCATGGAGTTCCTCTCGCCTTTCCTGTTGAGAGTGCCTCCTCTTGAGATGCGACGGGAACGCCGGGAATTCTTTCCCGTTGAAAGCAGGGAAAGGATCCCTCATCTCGAGCTACGAGGGGGAAACGGGGCTCCTCTGGATGTGGGCGGGACCATCGTGCTTCCTCTCGAGTGGAGACGGGTACGGCGGTGAACTTATTGAGTTGCAGCAAGGGTGTGAAAGACCCTTTCGAAGTTCCAGAGGTTAGGTGTCATTTGTCTCCAGAGGCCCCATCGGAAATAGGCCTCATCTCGCCTGGAAGGGAGAACTTCCTGGATTTTCTCGAGTTGCGGCAGGTGTTCTCGAGTTACGACGGGACCTCAGGGACCCGCCCTGTTGGCCTCAGGAGAGGCCAGTCCCCATGCGAGTTGCTAGGGGGCCTCTCGGGATTCCTCTCCCGTCGATACCGGGGCCAAAAACCTTGTGTGGAGTCAGGGCCGGAACCGAGGATTCCTCTCAGGGGCTGACATGGATCTTTGGGTACTTCTCAGTCTCCCCAGGGGAGTCAGGCCTCGTCTCGAGTGGGGGCATGCACGTGCGCTTTCCTTCCAGGCTGTAGCAGCAATGTCACGCTTCCCGTCGCGTGGATCAAAGGATCTGTGGTTTTCCCTCGAGGCTTTCCCTCGAGGCTTTCCCACAGGGCTGTCCCACGTGCCACCGTGGTGTGAGTCGATCCTCGGCGTGAAAGATGAGCCAGTGCAGGGCAAAGAGGCTCCTCTGGAATGGACTGAGACATCTGGGGGACTCTTGGAATGGTGGTACGACCATGGAGTTCCTCTCGCCTTTCCTGTTGAGAGTGCCTCCTCTTGAGATGCGACGGGAACGCCGGGAATTCTTTCCCGTTGAAAGCAGGGAATGGATCCCTCATCTCGAGCTCCAAGGGGGAAACGGGTCTCCTCTGGATGTGGGCGGGACCATCGTGCTTCCTCTCGAGTGGAGACGGGTATGGCGGTGAACTTCTTGAGTTGCAGCAAGGGTGTGAAAGACCCTTTCGAAGTTCCAGAATTTAGGTGTCATTAGTCTCCAGACGCCTCATCGGAAATAGGCCTCATCTCGCCTGGAAGGGAGAACTTCCTGGATTTTCTCGAGTTGCAGCAGGTGTTCTCGAGTTACGACGGGGACCTCAGGGACCCGCCCTGGTGGCCTCAGGAGAGGCCAGTCCCCATGCGAGTTGCTAGGGGTCCTCTCGGGATTCCTCTCCCGTCGATACCGGGGCCAAAAACCTTGTGTGGAGTCAGGGCCGGAACCGAGGATTCCTCTCAGGGGCTGACATGGATCTTTGGGTACTTGTGGAGTCTCCCCAGGGGAGTCAGGCCTCGTCTCGAGTGGGGGCATGCACGTGCGCTTTCCTTCCAGGCTGTAGCAGCAATGTCACGCTTCCCGTCGCGTGGATCAAAGGATCTGTGGTTTTCCCTCGAGGCTTTCCCTCGAGGCTTTCCCACAGGGCTGTCCCACGTGCCACCGTGGTGTGAGTCGATCCTCGGCGTGAAAGATGAGCCAGTGCAGGGCAAAGAGGCTCCTCTGGAATGGACTGAGACATCTGGGGGACTCTTGGAATGGTGGTACGACCATGGAGTTCCTCTCGCCTTTCCTGTTGAGAGTGCCTCCTCTTGAGATGCGACGGGAAAGCCGGGAATTCTTTCCCGTGGAAAGCAGGGAATGGATCCCTCATCTCGAGCTCCGTGGGGGAAACGGGTCTCCTCTGGATGTGGGCGGGACCATCGTGCTTCCTCTCGAGTGGAGACGGGTATGGCGGTGAACTTCTTGAGTTGCAGCAAGGGTGTGAAAGACCCTTTCGAAGTTCCAGAGTTTAGGTGTCATTAGTCTCCAGACGCCTCATCGGAAATAGGCCTCATCTCGCCTGGAAGGGAGAACTTCCTGGATTTTCTCGAGTTGCAGCAGGTGTTCTCGAGTTACGACGGGGACCTCAGGGACCCGCCCTGGTGGCCTCAGGAGAGGCCAGTCCCCATGCGAGTTGCTAGGGGGCCTCTCGGGATTCCTCTCCCGTCGATACCGGGGCCAAAAACCTTGTGTGGAGTCAGAGCCGGAACCGAGGATTCCTCTCAGGGGCTGACATGGATCTTTGGGTACTTGTGGAGTCTCCCCAGGGGAGTCAGGCCTCGTCTCGAGTGGGGGCATGCACGTGCGCTTTCCTTCCAGGCTGTAGCAGCAATGTCACGCTTCCCGTGGCGTGGATCAAAGGATCTGTGGTTTTCCCTCGAGGCTTTCCCTCGAGGCTTTCCCACAGGGCTGTCCCACGTGCCACCGTGGTGTGAGTCGATACTCGGCGTGAAAGATGAGCCAGTGCAGGGCAAAGAGGCTCCTCTGGAATGGACTGAGACATCTGGGGGACTCTTGGAATGGTGGTACGACCATGGAGTTCCTCTCGCCTTTCCTGTTGAGAGTGCCTCCTCTTGAGATGCGACGGGAACGCCGGGAATTCTTTCCCGTTGAAAGCAGGGAATGGATCCCTCATCTCGAGCTCTGAGGGGGAAACGGGTCTCCTCTGGATGTGGGCGGGACCATCGTGCTTCCTCTCGAGTGGAGACGGGTATGGCGGTGAACTTCTTGAGTTGCAGCAAGGGTGTGAAAGACCCTTTCGAAGTTCCAGAGTTTAGGTGTCATTAGTCTCCAGACGCCTCATCGGAAATAGGCCTCATCTCGCCTGGAAGGGAGAACTTCCTGGATTTTCTCGAGTTGCGGCAGGTGTTCTCGAGTTACGACGGGGACCTCAGGGACCCGCCCTGGTGGCCTCAGGAGAGGCCAGTCCCCATGCGAGTTGCTAGGGGGCCTCTCGGGATTCCTCTCCCGTAGATACCAGGGCCAAAAACCTTGTGTGGAGTCAGGGCCGGAACCGAGGATTCCTCTCAGGGGCTGACATGGATCTTTGGGTACTTCTGGAGTCTCCCCAGGGGAGTCAGGAATCGTCTCGAGTGGGGGCATGCACGTGCGCTTTCCTTCCAGGCTGTAGCAGCAATGTCACGCTTCCCGTCGCGTGGATCAAAGGATCTGTGGTTTTCCCTCGAGGCTTTCCCTCGAGGCTTTCCCACAGGGCTGTCCCACGTGCCACCGTGGTGTGAGTCGATCCTCGGCGTGAAAGATGAGCCAGTGCAGGGCAAAGAGGCTCCTCTGGAATGGACTGAGACATCTGGGGGACTCTTGGAATGGTGGTACGACCATGGAGTTCCTCTCGCCTTTCCTGTTGAGAGTGCCTCCTCTTGAGATGCGACGGGAACGCCGGGAATTCTTTCCCGTTGAAAGCAGGGAAAGGATCCCTCATCTCGAGCTACGAGGGGGAAACGGGGCTCCTCTGGATGTGGGCGGGACCATCGTGCTTCCTCTCGAGTGGAGACGGGTACGGCGGTGAACTTCTTGAGTTGCAGCAAGGGTGTGAAAGACCCTTTCGAAGTTCCAGAGGTTAGGTGTCATTTGTCTCCAGAGGCCTCATCGGAAATAGGCCTCATCTCGCCTGGAAGGGAGAACTTCCTGGATTTTCTCGAGTTGCCGCAGGTGTTCTCGAGTTACGACGGGGACCTCAGGGACCCGCCCTGGTGGCCTCAGGAGAGGCCAGTCCCCATGCGAGTTGCTAGGGGGCCTCTCGGGATTCCTCTCCCGTCGATACCGGGGCCAAAAACCTTGTGTGGAGTCAGAGCCGGAACCGAGGATTCCTCTCAGGGGCTGACATGGATCTTTGGGTACTTGTGGAGTCTACCCAGGGGAGTCAGGCCTCGTCTCGAGTGGGGGCATGCACGTGCGCTTTCCTTCCAGGCTGTAGCAGCAATGTCACGCTTCCCGTCGCGTGGATCAAAGGATCTGTGGTTTTCCCTCGAGGCTTTCCCTCGAGGCTTTCCCACAGGGCTGTCCCACGTGCCACCGTGGTGTGAGTCGATCCTCGGCGTGAAAGATGAGCCAGTGCAGGGCAAAGAGCCTCCTCTGGAATGGACTGAGACATCTGGGGGACTCTTGGAATGGTGGTACGACCATGGAGTTCCTCTCGCCTTTCCTGTTGAGAGTGCCTCCTCTTGAGATGCGACGGGAACGCCGGGAATTCTTTCCCGTTGAAAGCAGGGAAAGGATCCCTCATCTCGAGCTACGAGGGGGAAACGGGGCTCCTCTGGATGTGAGCGGGACCATCGTGCTTCCTCTCGAGTGGAGACGGGTACGGCGGTGAACTTCTTGAGTTGCAGCAAGGGTGTGAAAGACCCTTTCGAAGTTCCAGAGGTTAGGTGTCATTTGTCTCCAGAGGCCTCATAGGAAATAGGCCTCATCTCGCCTGGAAGGGAGAACTTCCTGGATTTTCTCGAGTTGCGGCAGGTGTTCTCGAGTTACGACGGGGACCTCAGGGACCCGCCCTGTTGGCCTCAGGAGAGGCCAGTCCCCATGCGTGTTGCTAGGGGGCCTCTCGGGATTCCTCTCCCGTCGATACCGGGGCCAAAAACCTTGTGTGGAGTCAGGGCCGGAACCGAGGATTCCTCTCAGGGGCTGACATGGATCTTTGGGTACTTCTGGAGTCTCCCCAGGGGAGTCAGGCCTCGTCTCGAGTGGGGGCATGCACGTGCGCTTTCCTTCCAGGCTGTAGCAGCAATGTCACGCTTCCCGTCGCGTGGATCAAAGGATCTGTGGTTTTCCCTCGAGGCTTTCCCTCGAGGCTTTCCCACAGGGCTGTCCCACGTGCCACCGTGGTGTGAGTCGATCATCGGCGTGAAAGATGAGCCAGTGCAGGGCAAAGAGGCTCCTCTGGAATGGACTGAGACATCTGGGGGACTCTTGGAATGGTGGTACGACCATGGAGTTCCTCTCGCCTTTCCTGTTGAGAGTGCCTCCTCTTGAGATGCGACGGGAACGCCGGGAATTCTTTCCCGTTGAAAGCAGGGAATGGATCCCTCATCTCGAGCTCCAAGGGGGAAACGGGTCTCCTCTGGATGTGGGCGGGACCATCGTGCTTCCTCTCGAGTGGAGACGGGTATGGCGGTGAACTTCTTGAGTTGCAGCAAGGGTGTGAAAGACCCTTTCGAAGTTCCAGAGTTTAGGTGTCATTAGTCTCCAGACGCCTCATCGGAAATAGGCCTCATCTCGCCTGGAAGGGAGAACTTCCTGGATTTTCTCGAGTTGCGGCAGGTGTTCTCGAGTTACGACGGGGACCTCAGGGACCCGCCCTGGTGGCCTCAGGAGAGGCCAGTCCCCATGCGAGTTGCTAGGGGGCCTCTCGGGATTCCTCTCCCGTCGATACCAGGGCCAAAAACCTTGTGTGGAGTCAGGGCCGGAACCGAGGATTCCACTCAGGGGCTGACATGGATCTTTGGGTACTTGTGGAGTCTCCCCAGGGGAGTCAGGCCTCGTCTCGAGTGGGGGCATGCACGTGCGCTTTCCTTCCAGGCTGTAGCAGCAATGTCACGCTTCCCGTCGCGTGGATCAAAGGATCTGTGGTTTTCCCTCGAGGCTTTCCCTCGAGGCTTTCCCACAGGGCTGTCCCACGTGCCACCGTGGTCTGAGTCGATCCTCGGCGTGAAAGATGAGCCAGTGCAGGGCAAAGAGGCTCCTCTGGAATGGACTGAGACATCTGGGGGACTCTTGGAATGGTGGTACGACCATGGAGTTCCTCTCGCCTTTCCTGTTGAGAGTGCCTCCTCTTGAGATGCGACGGGAACGCCGGGAATTCTTTCCCGTTGAAAGCAGGGAATGGATCCCTCATCTCGAGCTCCGAGGGGGAAACGGGTCTCCTCTGGATGTGGGCGGGACCATCGTGCTTCCTCTCGAGTGGAGACGGGTATGGCGGTGAACTTCTTGAGTTGCAGCAAGGGTGTGAAAGACCCTTTCGAAGTTCCAGAGTTTAGGTGTCATTAGTCTCCAGACGCCTCATCGGAAATAGGCCTCATCTCGCCTGGAAGGGAGAACTTCCTGGATTTTCTCGAGTTGCGGCAGGTGTTCTCGAGTTACGACGGGGACCTCAGGGACCCGCCCTGGTGGCCTCAGGAGAGGCCAGTCCCCATGCGAGTTGCTAGGGGGCCTCTCGGGATTCCTCTCCCGTCGATACCGGGGCCAAAAACCTTGTGTGGAGTCAGGGCCGGAACCGAGGATTCCTCTCAGGGGCTGACATGGATCTTTGGGTACATGTGGAGTCTCCCCAGGGGAGTCAGGCCTCGTCTCGAGTGGGGGCATGCACGTGCGCTTTCCTTCCAGGCTGTAGCAGCAATGTCACGCTTCCCGTCCCGTGGATCAAAGGATCTGTGGTTTTCCCTCGAGGCTTTCCCTCGAGGCTTTCCCACAGGGCTGTCCCACGTGCCACCGTGGTGTGAGTCGATCCTCGGCGTGAAAGATGAGCCAGTGCAGGGCAAAGAGGCTCCTCTGGAATGGACTGAAACATCTGGGGGACTCTTGGAATGGTGGTACGACCATGGAGTTCCTCTCGCCTTTCCTGTTGAGAGTGCCTCCTCTTGAGATGCGACGGGAACGCCGGGAATTCTTTCCCGTTGAAAGCAGGGAAAGGATCCCTCATCTCGAGCTACGAGGGGGAAACGGGGCTCCTCTGGATGTGGGCGGGACCATCGTGCTTCCTCTCGAGTGGAGACGGGTACGGCGGTGAACTTCTTGAGTTGCAGCAAGGGTGTGAAAGACCCTTTCGAAGTTCCAGAGGTTAGGTGTCATTTGTCTCCAGAGGCCTCATCGGAAATAGGCCTCATCTCGCCTGGAAGGGAGAACTTCCTGGATTTTCTCGAGTTGCGGCAGGTGTTCTCGAGTTACGTCGGGGACCTCAGGGACCCGCCCTGTTGGCCTCAGGAGTGGCCAGTCCCCATGCGAGTTGCTAGGGGGCCTCTCGGGATTCCTCTCCCGTCGATACCGGGGCCAAAAACCTTGTGTGGAGTCAGGGCCGGAACCGAGGATTCCTCTCAGGGGCTGACATGGATCTTTGGGTACTTCTGGAGTCTCCCCAGGGGAGTCAGGCCTCGTCTCGTGTGGGGGCATGCACGTGCGCTTTCCTTCCAGGCTGTAGCAGCAATGTCACGCTTCCCGTCGCGTGGATCAAAGGATCTGTGGTTTTCCCTCGAGGCTTTCCCTCGAGGCTTTCCCACAGGGCTGTCCCACGTGCCACCGTGGTGTGATTCGATCCTCGACGTGAAAGATGTGTCAGTGCAGGGCAAAGAGGTTCCTCTGGAATGGACTGAGACATCTGGGGGACTCTTGGAATGGTGGTACGACCATGGAGTTCCTCTCGCCTTTCCTGTTGAGAGTGCCTGCTCTTGAGATGCGACGGGAACGCAGGGAATTCTTTCCCGTTGAAAGCAGGGAAAGGATCCCTCATCTCGAGCTACGAGGGGGAAACGGGGCTCCTCTGGATGTGGGCGGGACCATCGTGCTTCCTCTCGAGTGGAGACGGGTACGGCGGTGAACTTCTTGAGTTGCAGCAAGGGTGTGAAAGACCCTTTCGAAGTTCCAGAGGTTAGGTGTCATTTGTCTCCAGAGGCCTCATCGGAAATAGGCCTCATCTCGCCTGGAAGGGAGAACTTCCTGGATTTTCTCGAGTTGCGGCAGGTGTTCTCGAGTTACGACGGGGACCTCAGGGACCCGCCCTGGTGGCCTCAGGAGACGCCAGTCCCCATGCGAGTTCCTAGGGGGCCTCTCGGGATTCCTCTCCCGTCGATACCGGGGCCAAAAACCTTGTGTGGAGTCAGGGCCGGAACCGAGGATTCCTCTCAGGGGCTGATATGGATCTTTGGGTACATCTGGAGTCTCGCCAGGGGAGACCGGCCTCGTCTCGAGTCGGGGCATGCACGTGCACTTTCCTTCCAGGCTGTAGCAGCAATGTCACGCTTCCCGTCGCGTGGATCAAAGGATCTGTGGTTTTCCCTCGAGGCTTTCCCTCGAGGCTTTCCCACAGGGCTGTCCCACGTGCCACCGTGGTGTGAGTCGATCCTCGGCGTGAAAGATGAGCCAGTGCAGGGCAAAGAGGTTTCTCTGGAATGGACTGAGACATCTAGGGGACTCTTGGAATGGTGGTACGACCATGGAGTTCCTCTCGCCTTTCCTGTTGAGAGTGCCTCCTCTTGAGATGCGACGGGAATGCCGGGAATTCTTTCCCGTTGAAAGCATGGAAAGGTTCCCTCATCTCGAGCTACGAGGGGGAAACGGTGCTCCTCTGGATGTGGGCGGGACCATCGTGCTTCCTCTCGAGTGGACACGGGTATGGCGGTGAACTTCTTGAGTCGCAGCAAGGGTGTGAAAGACCCTTCCGAAGTTCCATAGGTTAGGTGTCATTAGTCTCCAGACGCCTCATCGGAAATAGGCCTCATCTCGCCTGGAAGGGAGAACTTCCTGGATTTTCTCGAGTTGCGGCAGGTGTTCTCGAGTTACGACGGGGACCTCAGGGACCCGCCCTGGTGGCCTCAGGAGAGGCCAGTCCCCATGCGAGTTGCTAGGGGGCCTCTCGGGATTCCTCTCCCGTCGTTACCGGGGCCAAAAACCTTTGGTGGAGTCAGGGCCGGAACCGAGGATTCCTCTCAGGGGCTGACATGGATCTTTGAGTACTTCTGGAGTCTCCCCAGGGGAGTCAGGCCTCGTCTCGACTGGGGGAATGCACGTGCGCTTTCCTTCCAGGCTGTAGCAGCAATGTCACGCTTCCCGTGGCGTGGATCAAAGGATCTGTGGTTTTCCCTCGAGGCTTTCCCTCGAGGCTTTCCCACAGGGCTGTCCCACGTGCCACCGTGGTGTGAGTCGATCCTCGGCGTGAAAGATGAGCCAGTGCAGGGCAAAGAGGTTCCTCTGGAATGGACTGAGACATCTGGGGGACTCTTGGAATGGTGGTACGACCATGGAGTTCCTCTCGCCTTTCCTGTTGAGAATGCCTGCTCTTGAGATGCGACGGGAACGCCAGGAATTCTTTCCCGTTGAAAGCAGGGAAAGGATCCCTCATCTCGAGCTACGAGGGGGAAACGGGGCTCCTCTGGATGTGGGCGGGACCATCGAGCTTCCTCTCGTGTGGAGACGGGTATGGCGGTGAACTTCTTGAGTTGCAGCAAGGGTGTGAAAGACCCTTTCGAAGTTCCAGAGTTTAGGTGTCATTAGTCTCCAGACGCCTCATCGGAAATAGGCCTCATCTCGCCTGGAAGGGAGAACTTCCTGGATTTTCTCGAGTTGCGGCAGGTGTTCTCGAGTTACGACGGGGACCTCAGGGACCCGCCCTGGTGGCCTCAGGAGAGGCCAGTCCCCATGCGAGTAGCTAGGGGGTCTCTCGGGATTCCTCTCCCGTCGATACCGGGGCCAAAAACATTTGGTGGAGTCAGGGCCGGAACCGAGGATTCCTCTCAGGGGCTGACATGGATCTTTGGGTACTTGTGGAGTCTCCCCAGGGGAGTCAGGCCTCGTCTCGAGTGGGGGCATGCACGTGCGCTTTCCTTCCAGGCTGTAGCAGCAATGTCACGCTTCCCGTCGCGTGGATCAAAGGATCTGTGGTTTTCCCTCGAGGCTTTCCCTCGAGGCTTTCCCACAGGGCTGTCCCACGTGCCACCGTGGTGTGATTCGATCCTCGACGTGAAAGATGTGCCAGTGCAGGGCAAAGAGGTTCCTCTGGAATGGACTGAGACATCTGGGGGACTCTTGGAATGGTGGTACGACCATGGAGTTCCTCTCGCCTTTCCTGTTGAGAGTGTCTGCTCTTGAGATGCGACGGGAACGCAGGGAATTCTTTCCCGTTGAAAGCAGGGAAAGGATCCCTCATCTCGAGCTACGAGGGGGAAACGGTGCTCCTCTGGATGTGGGCGGGACCATCGTGCTTCCTCTTGAGTGGACACGGGTATGGCGGTGAACTTCTTGAGTTGCAGCAAGGGTGTGAAAGACCCTTTCGAAGTTCCATAGGTTAGGTGTCATTAGTCTCCAGACGCCTCATCGGAAATAGGCCTCATCTCGCCTGGAAGGGAGAACTTCCTGGATTTTCTCGAGTTGCGGCAGGTGTTCTCGAGTTACGACGGGGACCTCAGGGACCCTCCCTGGTGGCCTCAGGAGAGGCCAGTCCCCATGAGAGTTGCTAGGGGGCCTCTCGGGATTCCTCTCCCATCGATACCGGGGCCAAAAACCTTTGGTGGAGTCAGGGCCGGAACCGAGGATTCCTCTCAGGGGCTGACATGGATCGTTGAGTACTTCTGGAGTCTCCCCAGGGGAGTCAGGCCTCGTCTCGAGTGGGGGCATGCACGTGCGCTTTCCTTCCAGGCTGTAGCAGCAATGTCACGCTTCCCGTGGCGTGGATCAAAGGATCTGTGGTTTTCCCTCGAGGTTTTCCATCGAGGCTTTCCCACAGGGCTGTCCCACGTGCCACCATGGTGTGAGTCGATCCTCGGCGTGATAGATGAGCCAGTGCAGGGCAAAGAGGTTCCTCTGGAATGGACTGAGACATCAGGGGGACTCTTGGTATGGTGGTACGACCATGGAGTTCCTCTCGCCTTTCCTGCTGAGAGTGCCTCCTCTTGAGATGCGACGGGAACGCCGGGAATTCTTTCCCGTTGAAAGCAGGGAAAGGATCCCTCATCTCGAGCTACGAGGGGGAAACGGGGCTCCTCTGGATGTGGGCGGGACCATCGTGCTTCCTCTCGTGTGGAGACGGGTATGGCGGTGAACTTCTTGAGTTGCAGCAAGGGTGTGAAAGACCCTTTCGAAGTTCCAGAGTTTAGGTGTCATTAGTCTCCAGACGCCTCATCGGAAATAGGCCTCATCTCGCCTGGAAGGGAGAACTTCCTGGATTTTCTCGAGTTGCGGCAGGTGTTCTCGAGTTACGACGGGGACCTCAGGGACCCGCCCTGGTGGCCTCAGGAGAGGCCAGTCCCCATGCGAGTTGCTAGGGGGCCTCTCGGGATTCCTCTCCCGTCGATACCGGGGCCAAAAACATTTGGTGGAGTCAGGGCCGGAACCGAGGATTCCTCTCAGGGGCTGACATGGATCTTTGGGTACTTCTGGAGTCTCCCCAGGGGAGTCAGGCCTCGTCTCGAGTGGGGGCATGCACGTGCGCTTTCCTTCCAGGCTGTAGCAGCAATGTCACGCTTCCCGTGGCGTGGATCAAAGGATCTGTGGTTTTCCCTCGAGGCTTTCCCTCGAGGCTTTCCCACAGGGCTGTCCCACGTGCCACCGTGGTGTGATTCGATCCTCGACGTGAAAGATGTGCCAGTGCAGGGCAAAGAGGTTCCTCTGGAATGGTCTGAGACATCTGGGAGACTCTTGGAATGGTGGTACGACCATGGAGTTACTCTCGCCTTTCCTGTTGAGAGTGCCTGCTCTTGAGATGCGACGGGAACGCAGGGAATTCTTTCCCGTTGAAAGCAGGGAAAGGATCCCTCATCTCGAGCTACGAGGGGGAAACGGTGCTCCTCTGGATGTGGGCGGGACCATCGTGCTTCCTCTTGAGTGGACACGGGTATGGCGGTGAACTTCTTGAGTTGCAGCAAGGGTGTGAAAGACTCTTTCGAAATTCCAGAGGTTAGGTGTCATTAGTCTCCAGACGCCTCATCGGAAATAGGCCTCATCTCGCCTGGAAGGGAGAACTTCCTGGATTTTCTCGAGTTGCGGCAGGTGTTCTCGAGTTACGACGGGGACCTCAGGGACCCGCCCTGGTGGCCTCAGGAGACGCCAGTCCCCATGCGAGTTGCTAGGGGGCCTCTCGGGATTCCTCTCCCGTCGATACCGGGGCCAAAAACCTTGTGTGGAGTCAGGGCCGGAACCGAGGATTCCTCTCAGGGGCTGATATGGATCTTTGGGTACATCTGGAGTCTCGCCAGGGGAGACCGGCCTCGTCTCGAGTCGGGGCATGCACGTGCACTTTCCTTCCAGGCTGTAGCAACAATGTCACGCTTCCCGTCGCGTGGATCAAAGGATCTGTGGTTTTCCCTCGAGGCTTTCCCTCGAGGCTTTCCCACAGGGCTGTCCCACGTGCCACCGTGGTGTGACTCGATCCTCGGCGTGAAAGATGAGCCAGTGCAGGGCAAAGAGGTTCCTCTGGAATGGACTGAGACATCTAGGGGACTCTTGGAATGGTGGTACGACCATGGAGTTCCTCTCGCCTTTCCTGTTGAGAGTGCCTCCTCTTGAGATGCGACGGGAACGCCGGGAATTCTTTCCCGTTGAAAGCATGGAAAGGTTCCCTCATCTCGAGCTACGAGGGGGAAACGGTGCTCCTCTGGATGTGGGCGGGACCATCGTGCTTCCTCTCGAGTGGACACGGGTATGGCGGTGAACTTCTTGAGTCGCAGCAAGGGTGTGAAAGACCCTTTCGAAGTTCCAGAGGTTAGGTGTCATTAGTCTCCAGACGCCTCATCGGAAATAGGCCTCATCTCGCCTGGAAGGGAGAACTTCCTGGATTTTCTCGAGTTGCGGCAGGTGTTCTCGAATTACGACGGGGACCTCAGGGACCCGCCCTGGTGGCCTCAGGAGAGGCCAGTCCCCATGCGAGTTGCTAGGGGGCCTCTCGGGATTCCTCTCCCGTCGTTACCGGGGCCAAAAACCTTTGGTGGAGTCAGGGCCGGAACCGAGGATTCCTCTCAGGGGCTGACATGGATCTTTGGGTACTTCTGGAGTCTCCCCAGGGGAGTCAGGCCTCGTCTCGAGTGGGGGCATGCACGTGCGCTTTCCTTCCAGGCTGTAGCAGCAATGTCATTCTTCCCGTCGCGTGGATCAAAGGATTTGTGGTTTTCCCTCGAAGCTTTCCCTAGAGGCTTTCCCACAGGGCTGTCCCACGTGCCACCGTGGTGTGAGTCGATCCTCGGCGTGAAAGATGAGCCAGTGCAGGGCAAAGAGGTTCCTCTGGAATGGACTGAGACATCTGGGGGACTCTTGGAATGGTGGTACGACCATGGAGTTCCTCTCGCCTTTCCTGTTGAGAGTGCCTCCTCTTGAGATGCGACGGGAACGCCGGGAATTCTTTCCCGTTGAAAGCAGGGAAAGGATCCCTCATCTCGAGCTACGAGGGGGAAACGGGGCTCCTCTGGATGTGGGCGGGACCATCGTGCTTCCTCTCGAGTGGAGACGGGTATGGCGGTGAACTTCTTGAGTTGCAGCAAGGGTGTGAAAGACCCTTTCGAAGTTCCATAGGTTAGATGTCATTAGTCTCCAGACGATTTATCGGAAATAGGCCTCATCTCGCCTGGAAGGGAGAACTTCCTGGATTTTCTCGAGTTGCGGCAGGTGTTCTCGAGTTACGACGGGGACCTCAGGGACCCGCCCTGGTGGTCTCAGGAGAGGACAGTCCCCATGCGAGGTGCTAGGGGGCCTCTCGGGATTCCTCTCCCGTCGATACCGGCGCCAAAAACCTTGTGTGAAGTCAGGGCCGGAACCGAGGATTCCTCTCAGGGGCTGACATGGATCTTTGGGTACTTGTGGAGTCTCCCCAGGGGAGTCAGGCCTCGTCTCGAGTGGGGGCATGCACGTGCGCTTTCCTTCCAGGCTGTAGCAGCAATGTCACGCTTCCCGTCGCGTGGATCAAAGGATCTGTGGTTTTCCCTCGAGGCTTTCCCTCGAGGCTTTCCCACAGGGCTGTCCCACGTGCCACCGTGGTGTGAATCGATCCTCGGCGTGAAAGATGAGCCAGTGCAGGGCAAAGAGGTTCCTCTGGAATGGACTGAGACATCTGGGGGACTCTTGGAATGGTGGTACGACCATGGAGTTCCTCTCGCCTTTCCTGTTGAGAGTGCCTCCACTTGAGATGCGACTGGAACGCCGGGAATTCTTTCCCGTTGAAAGCAGGGAAAGGATCCCTCATCTGGAGCTCCGAGGGGGAAACGGGGCTCCTCTGGATGTGGGCGGGACCATCGTGCTTCCTCTCGAGTGGAGACGGGTATGGCGGTGAACTTCTTGAGTTGCAGCAAGGATGTGAAAGACCCTTTCGAAGTTCCAGAGGTTAGGTGTCATTAGTCTCCAGACGCTTCATCGGAAATAGGCCTCATCTCGCCTGGAAGGGAGAACTTCCTGGATTTTCTCGAGTTGCGTCAGGTGTTCTCGAGTTACGACGGGGACCTCAGGGACCCGCCCTGGTGGCCTCAGGAGAGGCCAGTCCCCATGCGAGTTGCTAGGGGGCCTCTCGGGATTCCTCTCCCGTCGATACCGGCGCCAAAAACCTTGTGTGAAGTCAGGGCCGTAACCGAGGATTCCTCTCAGGGGCTGACATGGATCTTTGGGTTCTTGTGGAGTCTCCCCAGGGGAGTCAGGCCTCGTCTCGAGTGGGGGCATGCACGTGCACTTTCCTTCCAGGCTGTAGCAGCAATGTCACGCTTCCCGTCGCGTGGATCAAACGATCTGTGGTTTTCCCTCGAGGCTTTCCCTCGAGGCTTTCCCACAGGGCTGTCCCACGTGCCACCGTGGTGTGAGTCGATCCTCGGCGTGAAAGATGAGCCAGTGCAGGGCCAAGAGGTTCCTCTGGAATGGACTGAGACATCTGGGGGACTCTTGGAATGGTGGTACGACCATGGAGTTCCTCTCGCCTTTCCTGTTGAGAGTTCCTCCTATTGAGATGCGACGGGAACGCCGGGAATTCTTTCCCGTTGAAAGCAGGAAAAGAATCCCTCATCTCGAGCTCCGAGGGGGAAACGGGGCTCCTCTGGATGTTGGCGGGTCCATCGTGCTTCCTCTCGAGTGGAGACGGGTATGGCGGTGAAGTTCTTGAGTTGCAGCAAAGGTGTGAAAGACCCTTTCGAAGTTCCAGAGTTTAGGTGTCATTAGTCTCCAGACGCCTCATCGGAAATAGGCCTCATCTCGCCTGGAATGGAGGACTTCCTGGATTTTCTCGAGTTGCGGCAGGTGTTCTCGAGTTACGACGGGGACCTCAGGGACCCGCCCTGGTGGCCTCAGGAGAGGCCAGTCCCCATGCGAGTTGCTAGGGGGCCTCTCGGGATTCCTCTCCCGTTGATACCAGGGCCAAAAACCTTGTGTGGAGTCAGGGCCGGAAGCGAGGATTCCTCTCAGGGGCTGACATGGATCTTTGGGTACTTCTGCAGTCTCCCCAAGGGAGTCAGGCCTCGTCTCGAGTGGGGGCATGCACGAGCGCTGTCCTTCCAGGCTGTAGCAGCAATGTCACGCTTCCCGTCTCGTGGATCAAAGGATCTGTGGTTTTCCCTCAAGGCTTTCCCTCGAGGCTTTCCCACAGGGCTGTCCCACGTGCCACCGTGGTGTGAGTCGATCCTCGGCGTGAAAGATGAGCCAGTGCAGGGCAAAGAGGTTCCTCTGGAATGGACTGAGACATCTGGGGGACTCTTGGAATGGTGGTACGACCATGGAGTTCCTCTCGCCTTTCCTGTTGAGAGTGCCTCCTCTTGAGATGCGACGGGAACGCCTTGAATTCTTTCCCGTTGAAAGCAGGGAAAGGATCCCTCATCTCGAGCTACGAGGGGGAAACGGGGCTCCTCTGGATGTGGGCGGGACCATCGTGCTTCCTCTCGAGTGGAGACGGGTATGGCGGTGAACTTCTTGAGTAGCAGCAAGGGTGTGAAAGACCCTTTCGAAGTTCCAGAGGTTAGGTGTCATTAGTCTCCAGACGCCTTATCGGAAATAGGCCTCATCTCGCCTGGAAGGGAGAACTTCCTGGATTTTCTTGAGTTGCGGCAGGTGTTCTCGAGTTACGACGGGGACCTCAGGGACCCGCCTTGGTGGCCTCAGGAGAGGCCAGTCCCCATGCGAGGTGCTAGGTGGCCTCTCGGGATTCCTCTCCCGTCGATACCGGCGCCAAAAACCTTGTGTGGAGTCAGGGCCGTAACCGAGGATTCCTCTCAGGGGCTGACATGGATCTTTGGGTTCTTGTGGAGTCTCCCCAGGGGAGTCAGGCCTCGTCTCGAGTGGGGGCATGCACGTGCACTTTCCTTCCAGGCTGTAGCAGCAATGTCACGCTTCCCGTCGCGTGGATCAAACGATCTGTGGTTTTCCCTCGAGGCTTTCCCTCGAGGCTTTCCCACAGGGCTGTCCCACGTGCCACCGTGGTGTGAGTCGATCCTCGGCGTGAAAGATGAGCCAGTGCAGGGCCAAGAGGTTCCTCTGGAATGGACTGAGACATCTGGGGGACTCTTGGAATGGTGGTACGACCATGGAGTTCCTCTCGCCTTTCCTGTTGAGAGTGCCTCCTATTGAGATGCGACGGGAACGCCGGGAATTCTTTCCCCTTGAAAGCAGGGAATGGATCCCTCATCTCGAGCTCCGAGGGGGAAACGGGGCTCCTCTGGATGTGGGCGGGACCATCGTGCTTCCTCTCGAGTGGAGACGGGTATGGCGGTGAACTTCTTGAGTTGCAGCAAGGGTGTGAAAGACCCTTTCGAAGTTCCAGAGGTTAGGTGTCATTAGTCTCCAGACGCCTCATCGGAAATAGGCCTCATCTCGCCTGGAAGGGAGAACTTCCTGGATTTTCTCGAGTTGCGGCAGGTGTTCTCGAGTTACGACGGGGACCTCAGGGACCCGCCCTGGTGGCCTCAGGAGAGGCCAGTCCCCATGCGAGATGCTAGTGGGCCTCTCGGGATTCCTCTCCCGTCGATACCGGCGCCAAAAACCTTGTGTGAAGTCAGGGCCGGAACCGAGGATTCCTCTCAGGGGCTGACATGGATCTTTGGGTACTTGTGGAGTCTCCCCAGGGGAGTCAGGCCTCGTCTCGAGTGGGGGCATGCACGTGCGCTTTCCTCCCAGGCTGTATCAGCAATGTCACGCTTCCCGTCACGTGGATCAAAGGATCTGTGGTTTTCCCTCGAGGCTTTCCCTCGAGGCTTTCCCACAGGGCTGTCCCACGTGCCACCGTGGTGTGAGTCGATCCTCGGCGTGAAAGATGAGCCAGTGCAGGGCAAAGAGGTTCCTCTGGAATGGACTGAGACTTCTGGGGGACTCTTGGAATGGTGGTACGACCATGGAGTTCCTCTCGGCTTTCCTGTTGAGAGTGCCTCCTCTTGAGATGCGACGGGATCGCCGGGAATTCTTTCCCGTTGAAAGCAGGGAAAGGATCCCTCATCTCGAGCTCCGAGGGGGAAACGTGGCTCCTCTGGATGTGGGCGGGACCATCGTGCTTCCTCTCGAGTGGAGACGGGTATGGCGGTGAACTTCTTGAGTTGCAGCAAGGGTGTGAAAGACCCTTTCGAAGTTCCAGAGGTTAGGTGTCATTAGTCTCCAGACGCCTCATCGGAAATAGGCCTCATCTCGCCTGGAAGGGAGAACTTCCTGGATTTTCTCGAGTTGCGGCAGGTTATCCCGAGTTACGACGGGGACCTCAGGGACCCGCCCTGGTGGCCTCAGGAGAGGCCAGTCCCCATGCGAGTTGCTAGGGGGCCTCTCGGGATTCCTCTCCCGTCGATACCGGGGCCTAAAACCTTGTGTGGAGTCAGGGCCGGAACCGAGGATTCCTCTCAGGGGCTGATATGGATCTTTGGGTACTTCTGGAGTCTCGCCAGGGGACACAGGTCTCGTCTCGAGTGGGGGCATGCACGTGCGCTTTCCTTCCAGGCAGTAGCAGCAATGTCACGCTTCCCGTAGCGTTTATCAAAGGGTCTGTTGTTTTCCCTCGAGGCTTTCCCTCGAGGCTTTCCCACAGGGCTGTCCCACGTGCCACCGTGGTGTGAGTCGATCCTCGGCGTGAAAGATGAGCCAGTGCAGGGCAAAGAGTTTCCTCTGGAATGGACTGAGACATCTGGGGGACTCTTGGAATGGTGGTACGACCATGGAGTTCCTCTCGCCTTTCCTGTTGAGAGTGCCTCCTCTTGAGATGCGACGGGAACGCCGGGAATTCTTTCCCGTTGAAAGCAGGGAAAGGATCCCCCATTTCGAGCTCCGAGGGGAAAACGGGGCTCCTCTGGATGTGGGCGGGACCATCGTGCTTCCTCTCGAGTGGATACGGTTATGGCGGTGAACTTCTTGAGTTGCAGCAAGGGTGTGAAAGACCCTTTCGAAGTTCCAGAGGTTAGGTGTCATTAGTCTCCAGACGCCTCATCGGAATAGGCCTCATCTCGCCTGGAAGGGAGAACTTCCTGGATTTTCTCGAGTTGCGGCAGGTGTTCCCGAGTTACGACGGGGACCTCAGGGACCCGCCCTGGTGGCCTCAGGAGAGGCCAGTCCCCATGCGAGTTGCTAGGGGGCCTCTCGTGATTCCTCTCCCATCGATACCGGGGCCAAAAACCTTGTGTGGAGTCAGAGCCGGAACCGAGGATTCCTCTCAGGGGCTGACATGGATCTTTGGGTACTTCTGGAGTCTCCCCAGGGGATTCAGGCCTCGTCTCTAGTGGGGGCATGCACGTGCGCTTTCCTTCCAGGCTGTAGCAGCAATGTCACGCTTCCCGTGGCCTGGATCAAAGGATCTGTGGTTTTCCCTCGAGGCTTTCCCTCGAGGCTTTCCCACAGGGCTGTCCCACGTGCCACCGTGGTGTGAGTCGATCCTCGGCGTGAAAGATGAGCCAGTGCAGGGCAAAGAGGTTCCTCTGGAATGGACTGAGACATCTGGGGGACTCTTGGAATGGTGGTACGACCATGGAGTTCCTCTCGCCTTTCCTGTTGAGAGTGCCTCCTCTTGAGATGCGACGGGAACGCCGGGAATTCTTTCCCGTTGAAAGCAGGGAAAGGATCCCTCATCTCGAGCTACGAGGGGGAAACGGGACTCCTCTGGATGTGGGCGGGACCATCGTGCTTCCTGGCGAGTGGACACGGGTATGGCGGTGAACTTCTTGAGTTGCAGCAAGGGTGTGAAAGACCCTTTCGAAGTTCCAGAAGTTAGGTGTCATTTATCTCCAGACGCCTCATCGGAAATAGGCCTCATCTCGCCTGGAAGGGAGAACTTCCTGGATTTTCTCGAGTTGCGGCAGGTGTTCTCGAGTTACGACGGGGACCTCAGGGACCCGCCCTGGTGGCCTCAGGAGAGGCCAGTCCCCATGCGAGTTGCTAGGGGGCCTCTCGGGATTCATCTCCCGTCGATACCGGGCCCAAAAACATTTTTTGGAGTCAGGGCCGTAACCGAGGATTCCTCTCAGGGGCTGACATGGATCTTTGGGTACTTGTGGAGTCTCCCCAGGGGAGTCAGGCCTCGTCTCGAGTGGGGGCATGCACGTGCACTTTCCTTCCAGGCTGTAGCAGCAATGTCACGCTTCCCGTGGCCTGGATCAAACGATCTGTGGTTTTCCCTCGAGGCTTTCCCTTGAGGCTTTCCCACAGGGCTGTCCCACGTGCCACCGTGGTGTGAGTCGAACCTCGGCATGAAAGATGAGCCAGTGCAGGGCCAAGAGGTTCCTCTGGAATGGACTGAGACATCTGGGGGACTCTTGGAATGGTGGTACGACCATGGAGTTCCTCTCGCCTTTCCTGTTGAGAGTGCCTCCTATTGAGAAGAGACGGGAACGCCGGGAATTCTTTCCCCTTGAAAGCAGGGAAAGGATCCCTCATCTCGAGCTATGAGGGGGAAACGGGGCTCCTCTGGATGTGGGCGGGACCATCGTGCTTCCTCTCGAGTGGAGACGGGTATGGCGGTGAACTTCTTGAGTTGCAGCAAGGGTGTGAAAGACCCTTTCGAAGTTCCAGAGGTTAGGTGTCATTAGTCTCCAGACGCCTTATCGGAAATAGGCCTCATTTCGCCTGGAAGGGAGAACTTCCTGCATTTTCTTGAGTTGAGGCAGGTGTTCTCGAGTTACGACGGGGACCTCAGGGACCCGCCCTGGTGGCCTCAGGAGAGTCCAGTCCCCATGCGAGGTGCTAGGGGGCCTCTCGGGATTCCTCTCCCGTCGATACCGGCGCCAAAAACCTTGTGTGAAGTCAGGGCCGTAACCGAGGATTCCTCTCAGGGGCTGACATGGATCTTTGGGTACTTGTGGAGTCTCCCCAGGGGAGTCAGGCCTCGTCTCGAGTGGGGGCATGCACGTGCACTTTCCTTCCAGGCTGTAGCAGCAATGTCACGCTTCCCGTGGCCTGGATCAAACGATCTGTGTTTTTCCCTCGAGGCTTTCCCTTGAGGCTTTCCCACAGGGCTGTCCCACGTGCCACCGTGGTGTGAGTCGAACCTCGGCGTGAAAGATGAGCCAGTGCAGGGCCAAGAGGTTCCTCTGGAATGGACTGAGACATCTGGGGGACTCTTGGAATGGTGGTACGACCATGGAGTTCCTCTCGCCTTTCCTGTTGAGAGTGCCTCCTATTGAGAAGAGACGGGAACGCCGGGAATTCTTTCCCCTTGAAAGCAGGGAAAGGATCCCTCATCTCGAGCTACGAGGGGGAAACGGGGCTCCTCTGGATGTGGGCGGGACCATCGTGCTTCCTCTCGAGTGGAGACGGGTATGGCGGTGAACTTCTTGAGTTGCAGCAAGGGTGTGAAAGACCCTTTCGAAGTTCCAGAATTTAGGTGTCATTAGTCTCCAGACGCTTCATCGGAAATAGGCCTCATCTCGCCTGCAAGGGAGAACTTCCTGGATTTTCTCGAGTTGCGGCAGGTGTTCCCGAGTTACGACGGGGACCTCAGGGACCCGCCCTGGTGGCCTCAGGAGAGGCCAGTCCCCATGCGTGTTGCTAGGGGGCCTCTCGGGATTCCTCTCCCGTCGATACCGGGGCCAAAAACCTTGTGTGGCGTCAGGGCCGGAACCGAGGATTCCTCTCAGGGGCTGACTTGGATCTTTGGGTACTTCTGGAGTCTCCCCAGGGGAGTCAGGCCTCGTCTCGAGTGGGGGCATGCACGTGCGCTTTCCTTCCAGGCTGTAGCAGCAATGTCACGCTTCCCGTCGCGTGGATCAAAGGATCTGTGGTTTTCCCTCGAGGCTTTCCCTCGAGGCTTTCCCACAGGGCTGTCCCACGTGCCACCGTGGTGTGAGTCGATCCTCGGCGTGAAAGATGAGCCAGTGCAGGGCAAAGAGGTTCCTCTGGAATGGACTGAGACATCTGGGGGACTCTTGGAATGGTGGTACGACCATGGAGTTCCTCTCGGCTTTCCTGTTGAGAGTGCCTCCTCTTGAGATGCGACGGGATCGCCGGGAATTCTTTCCCGTTGAAAGCAGGGAAAGGATCCCTCATCTCGAGCTCCGAGGGGGAAACGGGGCTCCTCTGGATGTGGGCGGGACCATCGTGCTTCCTCTCGAGTGGAGACGGGTATGGCGGTGAACTTCTTGAGTTGCAGCAAGGGTGTGAAAGACCCTTTCGAAGTTCCAGAAGTTAGGTGTCATTAGTCTCCAGACGCCTCATCGGAAATAGGCCTCATCTCGCCTGGAAGGGAGAACTTCCTGGATTTTCTCGAGTTGCGGCAGGTGTTCCCGAGTTACGACGGGGACCTCAGGGACCCGCCCTGGTGGCCTCAGGAGAGGCCAGTCCCCATGCGAGTTGCTAGGGGGCCTCTCGGGATTCCTCTCCCATCGATACCGGGGCCAAAAACCTTGTGTGGAGTCAGGGCCGGAACCGAGGATTCCTCTCAGGGGCTGACATGGATCTTTGGGTACTTCTGGAGTCTCCCCAGGGGATTCAGGCCTCGTCTCTAGTGGGGGCATGCACGTGCGCTTTCCTTCCAGGCTGTAGCAGCAATGTCACGCTTCCCGTGGCCTGGATCAAAGGTTCTGTGGTTTTCCCTCGAGGCTTTCCCTCGAGGCTTTCCCACAGGGCTGTCCCACGTGCCACCGTGGTGTGAGTCAATCCTCGGCGTGAAAGATGAGCCAGTGCAGGGCAAAGAGGTTCCTCTGGAATGGACTGAGACATCTGGGGGACTCTTGGAATGGTGGTACGACCATGGAGTTCCTCTCGGCTTTCCTGTGGAGAGTGCCTCCTCTTGAGATGTGACGGGATCGCCGGGAATTCTTTCCCGTTGAAAGCAGGGAAAGGATCCCTCATCTCGAGCTCCGAGGGGGAAACGGGGCTCCTCTGGATGTGGGCAGGACAATCGTGCTTCCTCTCGAGTGGAGACGGGTATGGCGGTGAACTTCTTGAGTTGCAGCAAGGGTGTGAAAGACCCTTTCGAAGTTCCAGAGGTTAGGTGTCATTAGTCTCCAGACGCCTCATCGGAAATAGGCCTCATCTCGCCTGGAAGGGAGAACTTCCTGGATTTTCTCGAGTTGCGGCAGGTTATCCCGAGTTACGACGGGGACCTCAGGGACCCGCCCTGGTGGCCTCAGGAGAGGCCAGTCCCCATGCGAGTTGCTAGGGGGCCTCTCGGGATTCCTCTCCCGTCGATACCGGCGCCAAAAACCTTGTGTGGAGTCAGGGCCGGAACCGAGGATTCCTCTCAGGGGCTGATATGGATCTTTGGGTACTTCTGGAGTCTCGCCAGGGGAGACAGGCCTCGTCTCGAGTGGGGGCATGCACGTGCGCTTTCCTTCCAGGCTGTAGCAGCAATGTCACGCTTCCCGTGGCGTGGATCAAAGTTTCTGTGGTTTTCCCTCGAGGCTTTCCCTCGAGGCTTTCCCACAGGGCTGTCCCACGTGCCACCGTGGTGTGAGTCGATCCTCGGCGTGAAAGATGAGCCAGTGCAGGGCAAAGAGGTTCCTCTGGAATGGACTGAGACATCTGGGGGACTCTTGGAATGGTGGTACGACCATGGAGTTCCTCTCGCCTTTCCTGTTGAGAGTGCCTCCTCTTGAGATGCGACGGGAACGCCGGGAATTCTTTCCCGTTGAAAGCAGGGAAAGGATCCCTCATCTCGAGCTACGAGGGGGAAACGGGACTCCTCTGGATGTGGGCGGGACCATCGTGCTTCCTGGCGAGTGGACACGGGTATGGCGGTGAACTTCTTGAGTTGCAGCAAGGGTGTGAAAGACCCTTTCGAAGTTCCAGAAGTTAGGTGTCATTTATCTCCAGACGCCTCATCGGAAATAGGCCTCATCTCGCCTGGAAGGGAGAACTTCCTGGATTTTCTCGAGTTGCGGCAGGTGTTCTCGAGTTACGACGGGGACCTCAGGGACCCGCCCTGGTGGCCTCAGGAGAGGCCAGTCCCCATGCGAGTTGCTAGGGGGCCTCTCGGGATTCATCTCCCGTCGATACCGGGCCCAAAAACATTTTTTGGAGTCAGGGCCGTAACCGAGGATTCCTCTCAGGGGCTGACATGGATCTTTGGGTACTTGTGGAGTCTCCCCAGGGGAGTCAGGCCTCGTCTCGAGTGGGGGCATGCACGTGCACTTTCCTTCCAGGCTGTAGCAGCAATGTCACGCTTCCCGTGGCCTGGATCAAACGATCTGTGGTTTTCCCTCGAGGCTTTCCCTTGAGGCTTTCCCACAGGGCTGTCCCACGTGCCACCGTGGTGTGAGTCGAACCTCGGCATGAAAGATGAGCCAGTGCAGGGCCAAGAGGTTCCTCTGGAATGGACTGAGACATCTGGGGGACTCTTGGCATGGTGGTACGACCATGGAGTTCCTCTCGCCTTTCCTGTTGAGAGTTCCTCCTATTGAGATGCGACGGGAACGCCGGGAATTCTTTCCCGTTGAAAGCAGGAAAAGAATCCCTCATCTCGAGCTCCGAGGGGGAAACGGGGCTCCTCTGGATGTTGGCGGGTCCATCGTGCTTCCTCTCGAGTGGAGACGGGTATGGCGGTGAAGTTCTTGAGTTGCAGCAAAGGTGTGAAAGACCCTTTCGAAGTTCCAGAGTTTAGGTGTCATTAGTCTCCAGACGCCTCATCGGAAATAGGCCTCATCTCGCCTGGAATGGAGGACTTCCTGGATTTTCTCGAGTTGCGGCAGGTGTTCTCGAGTTACGACGGGGACCTCAGGGACCCGCCCTGGTGGCCTCAGGAGAGGCCAGTCCCCATGCGAGTTGCTAGGGGGCCTCTCGGGATTCCTCTCCCGTTGATACCAGGGCCAAAAACCTTGTGTGGAGTCAGGGCCGGAAGCGAGGATTCCTCTCAGGGGCTGACATGGATCTTTGGGTACTTCTGCAGTCTCCCCAAGGGAGTCAGGCCTCGTCTCGAGTGGGGGCATGCACGAGCGCTGTCCTTCCAGGCTGTAGCAGCAATGTCACGCTTCCCGTCTCGTGGATCAAAGGATCTGTGGTTTTCCCTCAAGGCTTTCCCTCGAGGCTTTCCCACAGGGCTGTCCCACGTGCCACCGTGGTGTGAGTCGATCCTCGGCGTGAAAGATGAGCCAGTGCAGGGCAAAGAGGTTCCTCTGGAATGGACTGAGACATCTGGGGGACTCTTGGAATGGTGGTACGACCATGGAGTTCCTCTCGCCTTTCCTGTTGAGAGTGCCTCCTCTTGAGATGCGACGGGAACGCCTTGAATTCTTTCCCGTTGAAAGCAGGGAAAGGATCCCTCATCTCGAGCTACGAGGGGGAAACGGGGCTCCTCTGGATGTGGGCGGGACCATCGTGCTTCCTCTCGAGTGGAGACGGGTATGGCGGTGAACTTCTTGAGTAGCAGCAAGGGTGTGAAAGACCCTTTCGAAGTTCCAGAGGTTAGGTGTCATTAGTCTCCAGACGCCTTATCGGAAATAGGCCTCATCTCGCCTGGAAGGGAGAACTTCCTGGATTTTCTTGAGTTGCGGCAGGTGTTCTCGAGTTACGACGGGGACCTCAGGGACCCGCCTTGGTGGCCTCAGGAGAGGCCAGTCCCCATGCGAGGTGCTAGGTGGCCTCTCGGGATTCCTCTCCCGTCGATACCGGCGCCAAAAACCTTGTGTGGAGTCAGGGCCGTAACCGAGGATTCCTCTCAGGGGCTGACATGGATCTTTGGGTTCTTGTGGAGTCTCCCCAGGGGAGTCAGGCCTCGTCTCGAGTGGGGGCATGCACGTGCACTTTCCTTCCAGGCTGTAGCAGCAATGTCACGCTTCCCGTCGCGTGGATCAAACGATCTGTGGTTTTCCCTCGAGGCTTTCCCTCGAGGCTTTCCCACAGGGCTGTCCCACGTGCCACCGTGGTGTGAGTCGATCCTCGGCGTGAAAGATGAGCCAGTGCAGGGCCAAGAGGTTCCTCTGGAATGGACTGAGACATCTGGGGGACTCTTGGAATGGTGGTACGACCATGGAGTTCCTCTCGCCTTTCCTGTTGAGAGTGCCTCCTATTGAGATGCGACGGGAACGCCGGGAATTCTTTCCCCTTGAAAGCAGGGAATGGATCCCTCATCTCGAGCTCCGAGGGGGAAACGGGGCTCCTCTGGATGTGGGCGGGACCATCGTGCTTCCTCTCGAGTGGAGACGGGTATGGCGGTGAACTTCTTGAGTTGCAGCAAGGGTGTGAAAGACCCTTTCGAAGTTCCAGAGGTTAGGTGTCATTAGTCTCCAGACGCCTCATCGGAAATAGGCCTCATCTCGCCTGGAAGGGAGAACTTCCTGGATTTTCTCGAGTTGCGGCAGGTGTTCTCGAGTTACGACGGGGACCTCAGGGACCCGCCCTGGTGGCCTCAGGAGAGGCCAGTCCCCATGCGAGATGCTAGTGGGCCTCTCGGGATTCCTCTCCCGTCGATACCGGCGCCAAAAACCTTGTGTGAAGTCAGGGCCGGAACCGAGGATTCCTCTCAGGGGCTGACATGGATCTTTGGGTACTTGTGGAGTCTCCCCAGGGGAGTCAGGCCTCGTCTCGAGTGGGGGCATGCACGTGCGCTTTCCTCCCAGGCTGTATCAGCAATGTCACGCTTCCCGTCACGTGGATCAAAGGATCTGTGGTTTTCCCTCGAGGCTTTCCCTCGAGGCTTTCCCACAGGGCTGTCCCACGTGCCACCGTGGTGTGAGTCGATCCTCGGCGTGAAAGATGAGCCAGTGCAGGGCAAAGAGGTTCCTCTGGAATGGACTGAGACTTCTGGGGGACTCTTGGAATGGTGGTACGACCATGGAGTTCCTCTCGGCTTTCCTGTTGAGAGTGCCTCCTCTTGAGATGCGACGGGATCGCCGGGAATTCTTTCCCGTTGAAAGCAGGGAAAGGATCCCTCATCTCGAGCTCCGAGGGGGAAACGTGGCTCCTCTGGATGTGGGCGGGACCATCGTGCTTCCTCTCGAGTGGAGACGGGTATGGCGGTGAACTTCTTGAGTTGCAGCAAGGGTGTGAAAGACCCTTTCGAAGTTCCAGAGGTTAGGTGTCATTAGTCTCCAGACGCCTCATCGGAAATAGGCCTCATCTCGCCTGGAAGGGAGAACTTCCTGGATTTTCTCGAGTTGCGGCAGGTTATCCCGAGTTACGACGGGGACCTCAGGGACCCGCCCTGGTGGCCTCAGGAGAGGCCAGTCCCCATGCGAGTTGCTAGGGGGCCTCTCGGGATTCCTCTCCCGTCGATACCGGGGCCTAAAACCTTGTGTGGAGTCAGGGCCGGAACCGAGGATTCCTCTCAGGGGCTGATATGGATCTTTGGGTACTTCTGGAGTCTCGCCAGGGGACACAGGTCTCGTCTCGAGTGGGGGCATGCACGTGCGCTTTCCTTCCAGGCAGTAGCAGCAATGTCACGCTTCCCGTAGCGTTTATCAAAGGGTCTGTTGTTTTCCCTCGAGGCTTTCCCTCGAGGCTTTCCCACAGGGCTGTCCCACGTGCCACCGTGGTGTGAGTCGATCCTCGGCGTGAAAGATGAGCCAGTGCAGGGCAAAGAGTTTCCTCTGGAATGGACTGAGACATCTGGGGGACTCTTGGAATGGTGGTACGACCATGGAGTTCCTCTCGCCTTTCCTGTTGAGAGTGCCTCCTCTTGAGATGCGACGGGAACGCCGGGAATTCTTTCCCGTTGAAAGCAGGGAAAGGATCCCCCATTTCGAGCTCCGAGGGGAAAACGGGGCTCCTCTGGATGTGGGCGGGACCATCGTGCTTCCTCTCGAGTGGATACGGTTATGGCGGTGAACTTCTTGAGTTGCAGCAAGGGTGTGAAAGACCCTTTCGAAGTTCCAGAGGTTAGGTGTCATTAGTCTCCAGACGCCTCATCGGAATAGGCCTCATCTCGCCTGGAAGGGAGAACTTCCTGGATTTTCTCGAGTTGCGGCAGGTGTTCCCGAGTTACGACGGGGACCTCAGGGACCCGCCCTGGTGGCCTCAGGAGAGGCCAGTCCCCATGCGAGTTGCTAGGGGGCCTCTCGTGATTCCTCTCCCATCGATACCGGGGCCAAAAACCTTGTGTGGAGTCAGAGCCGGAACCGAGGATTCCTCTCAGGGGCTGACATGGATCTTTGGGTACTTCTGGAGTCTCCCCAGGGGATTCAGGCCTCGTCTCTAGTGGGGGCATGCACGTGCGCTTTCCTTCCAGGCTGTAGCAGCAATGTCACGCTTCCCGTGGCCTGGATCAAAGGATCTGTGGTTTTCCCTCGAGGCTTTCCCTCGAGGCTTTCCCACAGGGCTGTCCCACGTGCCACCGTGGTGTGAGTCGATCCTCGGCGTGAAAGATGAGCCAGTGCAGGGCAAAGAGGTTCCTCTGGAATGGACTGAGACATCTGGGGGACTCTTGGAATGGTGGTACGACCATGGAGTTCCTCTCGCCTTTCCTGTTGAGAGTGCCTCCTCTTGAGATGCGACGGGAACGCCGGGAATTCTTTCCCGTTGAAAGCAGGGAAAGGATCCCTCATCTCGAGCTACGAGGGGGAAACGGGACTCCTCTGGATGTGGGCGGGACCATCGTGCTTCCTGGCGAGTGGACACGGGTATGGCGGTGAACTTCTTGAGTTGCAGCAAGGGTGTGAAAGACCCTTTCGAAGTTCCAGAAGTTAGGTGTCATTTATCTCCAGACGCCTCATCGGAAATAGGCCTCATCTCGCCTGGAAGGGAGAACTTCCTGGATTTTCTCGAGTTGCGGCAGGTGTTCTCGAGTTACGACGGGGACCTCAGGGACCCGCCCTGGTGGCCTCAGGAGAGGCCAGTCCCCATGCGAGTTGCTAGGGGGCCTCTCGGGATTCATCTCCCGTCGATACCGGGCCCAAAAACATTTTTTGGAGTCAGGGCCGTAACCGAGGATTCCTCTCAGGGGCTGACATGGATCTTTGGGTACTTGTGGAGTCTCCCCAGGGGAGTCAGGCCTCGTCTCGAGTGGGGGCATGCACGTGCACTTTCCTTCCAGGCTGTAGCAGCAATGTCACGCTTCCCGTGGCCTGGATCAAACGATCTGTGGTTTTCCCTCGAGGCTTTCCCTTGAGGCTTTCCCACAGGGCTGTCCCACGTGCCACCGTGGTGTGAGTCGAACCTCGGCATGAAAGATGAGCCAGTGCAGGGCCAAGAGGTTCCTCTGGAATGGACTGAGACATCTGGGGGACTCTTGGAATGGTGGTACGACCATGGAGTTCCTCTCGCCTTTCCTGTTGAGAGTGCCTCCTATTGAGAAGAGACGGGAACGCCGGGAATTCTTTCCCCTTGAAAGCAGGGAAAGGATCCCTCATCTCGAGCTATGAGGGGGAAACGGGGCTCCTCTGGATGTGGGCGGGACCATCGTGCTTCCTCTCGAGTGGAGACGGGTATGGCGGTGAACTTCTTGAGTTGCAGCAAGGGTGTGAAAGACCCTTTCGAAGTTCCAGAGGTTAGGTGTCATTAGTCTCCAGACGCCTTATCGGAAATAGGCCTCATTTCGCCTGGAAGGGAGAACTTCCTGCATTTTCTTGAGTTGAGGCAGGTGTTCTCGAGTTACGACGGGGACCTCAGGGACCCGCCCTGGTGGCCTCAGGAGAGTCCAGTCCCCATGCGAGGTGCTAGGGGGCCTCTCGGGATTCCTCTCCCGTCGATACCGGCGCCAAAAACCTTGTGTGAAGTCAGGGCCGTAACCGAGGATTCCTCTCAGGGGCTGACATGGATCTTTGGGTACTTGTGGAGTCTCCCCAGGGGAGTCAGGCCTCGTCTCGAGTGGGGGCATGCACGTGCACTTTCCTTCCAGGCTGTAGCAGCAATGTCACGCTTCCCGTGGCCTGGATCAAACGATCTGTGTTTTTCCCTCGAGGCTTTCCCTTGAGGCTTTCCCACAGGGCTGTCCCACGTGCCACCGTGGTGTGAGTCGAACCTCGGCGTGAAAGATGAGCCAGTGCAGGGCCAAGAGGTTCCTCTGGAATGGACTGAGACATCTGGGGGACTCTTGGAATGGTGGTACGACCATGGAGTTCCTCTCGCCTTTCCTGTTGAGAGTGCCTCCTATTGAGAAGAGACGGGAACGCCGGGAATTCTTTCCCCTTGAAAGCAGGGAAAGGATCCCTCATCTCGAGCTACGAGGGGGAAACGGGGCTCCTCTGGATGTGGGCGGGACCATCGTGCTTCCTCTCGAGTGGAGACGGGTATGGCGGTGAACTTCTTGAGTTGCAGCAAGGGTGTGAAAGACCCTTTCGAAGTTCCAGAATTTAGGTGTCATTAGTCTCCAGACGCTTCATCGGAAATAGGCCTCATCTCGCCTGCAAGGGAGAACTTCCTGGATTTTCTCGAGTTGCGGCAGGTGTTCCCGAGTTACGACGGGGACCTCAGGGACCCGCCCTGGTGGCCTCAGGAGAGGCCAGTCCCCATGCGTGTTGCTAGGGGGCCTCTCGGGATTCCTCTCCCGTCGATACCGGGGCCAAAAACCTTGTGTGGCGTCAGGGCCGGAACCGAGGATTCCTCTCAGGGGCTGACTTGGATCTTTTGGTACTTCTGGAGTCTCCCCAGGGGAGTCAGGCCTCGTCTCGAGTGGGGGCATGCACGTGCGCTTTCCTTCCAGGCTGTAGCAGCAATGTCACGCTTCCCGTCGCGTGGATCAAAGGATCTGTGGTTTTCCCTCGAGGCTTTCCCTCGAGGCTTTCCCACAGGGCTGTCCCACGTGCCACCGTGGTGTGAGTCGATCCTCGGCGTGAAAGATGAGCCAGTGCAGGGCAAAGAGGTTCCTCTGGAATGGACTGAGACATCTGGGGGACTCTTGGAATGGTGGTACGACCATGGAGTTCCTCTCGGCTTTCCTGTTGAGAGTGCCTCCTCTTGAGATGCGACGGGATCGCCGGGAATTCTTTCCCGTTGAAAGCAGGGAAAGGATCCCTCATCTCGAGCTCCGAGGGGGAAACGGGGCTCCTCTGGATGTGGGCGGGACCATCGTGCTTCCTCTCGAGTGGAGACGGGTATGGCGGTGAACTTCTTGAGTTGCAGCAAGGGTGTGAAAGACCCTTTCGAAGTTCCAGAGGTTAGGTGTCATTAGTCTCCAGACGCCTCATCGGAAATAGGCCTCATCTCGCCTGGAAGGGAGAACTTCCTGGATTTTCTCGAGTTGCGGCAGGTGTTCCCGAGTTACGACGGGGACCTCAGGGACCCGCCCTGGTGGCCTCAGGAGAGGCCAGTCCCCATGCGAGTTGCTAGGGGGCCTCTCGGGATTCCTCTCCCATCGATACCGGGGCCAAAAACCTTGTGTGGAGTCAGGGCCGGAACCGAGGATTCCTCTCAGGGGCTGACATGGATCTTTGGGTACTTCTGGAGTCTCCCCAGGGGATTCAGGCCTCGTCTCTAGTGGGGGCATGCACGTGCGCTTTCCTTCCAGGCTGTAGCAGCAATGTCACGCTTCCCGTGGCCTGGATCAAAGGTTCTGTGGTTTTCCCTCGAGGCTTTCCCTCGAGGCTTTCCCACAGGGCTGTCCCACGTGCCACCGTGGTGTGAGTCAATCCTCGGCGTGAAAGATGAGCCAGTGCAGGGCAAAGAGGTTCCTCTGGAATGGACTGAGACATCTGGGGGACTCTTGGAATGGTGGTACGACCATGGAGTTCCTCTCGGCTTTCCTGTGGAGAGTGCCTCCTCTTGAGATGTGACGGGATCGCCGGGAATTCTTTCCCGTTGAAAGCAGGGAAAGGATCCCTCATCTCGAGCTCCGAGGGGGAAACGGGGCTCCTCTGGATGTGGGCAGGACAATCGTGCTTCCTCTCGAGTGGAGACGGGTATGGCGGTGAACTTCTTGAGTTGCAGCAAGGGTGTGAAAGACCCTTTCGAAGTTCCAGAGGTTAGGTGTCATTAGTCTCCAGACGCCTCATCGGAAATAGGCCTCATCTCGCCTGGAAGGGAGAACTTCCTGGATTTTCTCGAGTTGCGGCAGGTTATCCCGAGTTACGACGGGGACCTCAGGGACCCGCCCTGGTGGCCTCAGGAGAGGCCAGTCCCCATGCGAGTTGCTAGGGGGCCTCTCGGGATTCCTCTCCCGTCGATACCGGCGCCAAAAACCTTGTGTGGAGTCAGGGCCGGAACCGAGGATTCCTCTCAGGGGCTGATATGGATCTTTGGGTACTTCTGGAGTCTCGCCAGGGGAGACAGGCCTCGTCTCGAGTGGGGGCATGCACGTGCGCTTTCCTTCCAGGCTGTAGCAGCAATGTCACGCTTCCCGTGGCGTGGATCAAAGTTTCTGTGGTTTTCCCTCGAGGCTTTCCCTCGAGGCTTTCCCACAGGGCTGTCCCACGTGCCACCGTGGTGTGTGTCGATCCTCGGCGTGAAAGATGAGCCAGTGCAGGGCAAAGAGGTTCCTCTGGAATGGACTGAGACATCTGGGGGACTCTTGGAATGGTGGTACGACCATGGAGTTCCTCTCGCCTTTCCTGTTGAGAGTGCCTCCTCTTGAGATGCGACGGGAACGCCGGGAATTCTTTCCCGTTGAAAGCAGGGAAAGGATCCCTCATCTCGAGCTACGAGGGGGAAACGGGACTCCTCTGGATGTGGGCGGGACCATCGTGCTTCCTGGCGAGTGGACACGGGTATGGCGGTGAACTTCTTGAGTTGCAGCAAGGGTGTGAAAGACCCTTTCGAAGTTCCAGAAGTTAGGTGTCATTTATCTCCAGACGCCTCATCGGAAATAGGCCTCATCTCGCCTGGAAGGGAGAACTTCCTGGATTTTCTCGAGTTGCGGCAGGTGTTCTCGAGTTACGACGGGGACCTCAGGGACCCGCCCTGGTGGCCTCAGGAGAGGCCAGTCCCCATGCGAGTTGCTAGGGGGCCTCTCGGGATTCATCTCCCGTCGATACCGGGCCCAAAAACATTTTTTGGAGTCAGGGCCGTAACCGAGGATTCCTCTCAGGGGCTGACATGGATCTTTGGGTACTTGTGGAGTCTCCCCAGGGGAGTCAGGCCTCGTCTCGAGTGGGGGCATGCACGTGCACTTTCCTTCCAGGCTGTAGCAGCAATGTCACGCTTCCCGTGGCCTGGATCAAACGATCTGTGGTTTTCCCTCGAGGCTTTCCCTTGAGGCTTTCCCACAGGGCTGTCCCACGTGCCACCGTGGTGTGAGTCGAACCTCGGCATGAAAGATGAGCCAGTGCAGGGCCAAGAGGTTCCTCTGGAATGGACTGAGACATCTGGGGGACTCTTGGCATGGTGGTACGACCATGGAGTTCCTCTCGCCTTTCCTGTTGAGAGTGCCTCCTATTGAGAAGAGACGGGAACGCCGGGAATTCTTTCCCCTTGAAAGCAGGGAAAGGATCCCTCATCTCGAGCTATGAGGGGGAAACGGGGCTCCTCTGGATGTGGGCGGGACCATCGTGCTTCCTCTCGAGTGGAGACGGGTATGGCGGTGAACTTCTTGAGTTGCAGCAAGGGTGTGAAAGACCCTTTCGAAGTTCCAGAGGTTAGGTGTCATTAGTCTCCAGACGCCTTATCGGAAATAGGCCTCATTTCGCCTGGAAGGGAGAACTTCCTGCATTTTCTTGAGTTGCGGCAGGAGTTCTCGAGTTACGACGGGGACCTCAGGGACCCGCCCTGGTGGCCTCAGGAGAGGCCAGTCCCCATGCGAGGTGCTAGGGGGCCTCTCGGGATTCCTCTCCCGTCGATACCGGCGCCAAAAACCTTGTGTGAAGTCAGGGCCGTAACCGAGGATTCCTCTCAGGGGCTGACATGGATCTTTGGGTACTTGTGGAGTCTCCCCAGGGGAGTCAGGCCTCGTCTCGAGTGGGGGCATGCACGTGCACTTTCCTTCCAGGCTGTAGCAGCAATGTCACGCTTCCCGTGGCCTGGATCAAACGATCTGTGTTTTTCCCTCGAGGCTTTCCCTTGAGGCTTTCCCACAGGGCTGTCCCACGTGCCACCGTGGTGTGAGTCGAACCTCGGCGTGAAAGATGAGCCAGTGCAGGGCCAAGAGGTTCCTCTGGAATGGACTGAGACATCTGGGGGACTCTTGGAATGGTGGTACGACCATGGAGTTCCTCTCGCCTTTCCTGTTGAGAGTGCCTCCTATTGAGAAGAGACGGGAACGCCGGGAATTCTTTCCCCTTGAAAGCAGGGAAAGGATCCCTCATCTCGAGCTACGAGGGGGAAACGGGGCTCCTCTGGATGTGGGCGGGACCATCGTGCTTCCTCTCGAGTGGAGACGGGTATGGCGGTGAACTTCTTGAGTTGCAGCAAGGGTGTGAAAGACCCTTTCGAAGTTCCAGAATTTAGGTGTCATTAGTCTCCAGACGCTTCATCGGAAATAGGCCTCATCTCGCCTGCAAGGGAGAACTTCCTGGATTTTCTCGAGTTGCGGCAGGTGTTCCCGAGTTACGACGGGGACCTCAGGGACCCGCCCTGGTGGCCTCAGGAGAGGCCAGTCCCCATGCGTGTTGCTAGGGGGCCTCTCGGTATTCCTCTCCCGTCGATACCGGGGCCAAAAACCTTGTGTGGCGTCAGGGCCGGAACCGAGGATTCCTCTCAGGGGCTGACTTGGATCTTTGGGTACTTCTGGAGTCTCCCCAGGGGAGTCAGGCCTCGTCTCGAGTGGGGGCATGCACGTGCGCTTTCCTTCCAGGCTGTAGCAGCAATGTCACGCTTCCCGTCGCGTGGATCAAAGGATCTGTGGTTTTCCCTCGAGGCTTTCCCTCGAGGCTTTCCCACAGGGCTGTCCCACGTGCCACCGTGGTGTGAGTCGATCCTCGGCGTGAAAGATGAGCCAGTGCAGGGCAAAGAGGTTCCTCTGGAATGGACTGAGACATCTGGGGGACTCTTGGAATGGTGGTACGACCATGGAGTTCCTCTCGGCTTTCCTGTTGAGAGTGCCTCCTCTTGAGATGCGACGGGATCGCCGGGAATTCTTTCCCGTTGAAAGCAGGGAAAGGATCCCTCATCTCGAGCTCCGAGGGGGAAACGGGGCTCCTCTGGATGTGGGCGGGACCATCGTGCTTCCTCTCGAGTGGAGACGGGTATGGCGGTGAACTTCTTGAGTTGCAGCAAGGGTGTGAAAGACCCTTTCGAAGTTCCAGAGGTTAGGTGTCATTAGTCTCCAGACGCCTCATCGGAAATAGGCCTCATCTCGCCTGGAAGGGAGAACTTCCTGGATTTTCTCGAGTTGCGGCAGGTTATCCCGAGTTACGACGGGGACCTCAGGGACCCGCCCTGGTGGCCTCAGGAGAGGCCAGTCCCCATGCGAGTTGCTAGGGGGCCTCTCGGGATTCCTCTCCCATCGATACCGGGGCCTAAAACCTTGTGTGGAGTCAGGGCCGGAACCGAGGATTCCTCTCAGGGGCTGATATGGATCTTTGGGTACTTCTGGAGTCTCGCCAGGGGACACAGGCCTCGTCTCGAGTGGGGGCATGCACGTGCGCTTTCCTTCCAGGCTGTAGCAGCAATGTCACGCTTCCCGTAGCGTTTATCAAAGGGTCTGTTGTTTTCCCTCGAGGCTTTCCCTCGAGGCTTTCCCACAGGGCTGTCCCACGTGCCACCGTGGTGTGAGTCGATCCTCGGCGTGAAAGATGAGCCAGTGCAGGGCAAAGAGTTTCCTCTGGAATGGACTGAGACATCTGGGGGACTCTTGGAATGGTGGTACGACCATGGAGTTCCTCTCGCCTTTCCTGTTGAGAGTGCCTCCTCTTGAGATGCGACGGGAACGCCGGGAATTCTTTCCCGTTGAAAGCAGGGAAAGGATCCCCCATTTCGTTCTCCGAGGGGAAAACGGGGCTCCTCTGGATGTGGGCGGGACCATCGTGCTTCCTCTCGAGTGGAGACGGTTATGGCGGTGAACTTCTTGAGTTGCAGCAAGGGTGTGAAAGACCCTTTCGAAGTTCCAGAGGTTAGGTGTCATTAGTCTCCAGACGCCTTATCGGAAATAGGCCTCATTTCGCCTGGAAGGGAGAACTTCCTGCATTTTCTTGAGTTGCGGCAGGTGTTCTCGAGTTACGACGGGGACCTCAGGGACCCGCCCTGGTGGCCTCAGGAGAGGCCAGTCCCCATGCGAGGTGCTAGGGGGCCTCTCGGGATTCCTCTCCCGTCGATACCGGCGCCAAAAACCTTGTGTGAAGTCAGGGCCGTAACCGAGGATTCCTCTCAGGGGCTGACATGGATCTTTGGGTACTTGTGGAGTCTCCCCAGGGGAGTCAGGCCTCGTCTCGAGTGGGGGCATGCACGTGCACTTTCCTTCCAGGCTGTAGCAGCAATGTCACGCTTCCCGTGGCCTGGATCAAACGATCTGTGTTTTTCCCTCGAGGCTTTCCCTTGAGGCTTTCCCACAGGGCTGTCCCACGTGCCACCGTGGTGTGAGTCGAACCTCGGCGTGAAAGATGAGCCAGTGCAGGGCCAAGAGGTTCCTCTGGAATGGACTGAGACATCTGGGGGACTCTTGGAATGGTGGTACGACCATGGAGTTCCTCTCGCCTTTCCTGTTGAGAGTGCCTCCTATTGAGAAGAGACGGGAACGCCGGGAATTCTTTCCCCTTGAAAGCAGGGAAAGGATCCCTCATCTCGAGCTACGAGGGGGAAACGGGGCTCCTCTGGATGTGGGCGGGACCATCGTGCTTCCTCTCGAGTGGAGACGGGTATGGCGGTGAACTTCTTGAGTTGCAGCAAGGGTGTGAAAGACCCTTTCGAAGTTCCAGAATTTAGGTGTCATTAGTCTCCAGACGCTTCATCGGAAATAGGCCTCATCTCGCCTGCAAGGGAGAACTTCCTGGATTTTCTCGAGTTGCGGCAGGTGTTCCCGAGTTACGACGGGGACCTCAGGGACCCGCCCTGGTGGCCTCAGGAGAGGCCAGTCCCCATGCGTGTTGCTAGGGGGCCTCTCGGGATTCCTCTCCCGTCGATACCGGGGCCAAAAACCTTGTGTGGCGTCAGGGCCGGAACCGAGGATTCCTCTCAGGGGCTGACATGGATCTTTGGGTACTTCTGGAGTCTCCCCAGGGGAGTCAGGCCTCGTCTCGAGTGGGGGCATGCACGTGCGCTTTCCTTCCAGGCTGTAGCAGCAATGTCACGCTTCCCGTCGCGTGGATCAAAGGATCTGTGGTTTTCCCTCGAGGCTTTCCCTCGAGGCTTTCCCACAGGGCTGTCCCACGTGCCACCGTGGTGTGAGTCGATACTCGGCGTGAAAGATGAGCCAGTGCAGGGCAAAGAGGTTCCTCTGGAATGGACTGAGACATCTGGGGGACTCTTGGAATGGTGGTACGACCATGGAGTTCCTCTCGGCTTTCCTGTTGAGAGTGCCTCCTCTTGAGATGCGACGGGATCGCCGGGAATTCTTTCCCGTTGAAAGCAGGGAAAGGATCCCTCATCTCGAGCTCCGAGGGGGAAACGGGGCTCCTCTGGATGTGGGCGGGACCATCGTGCTTCCTCTCGAGTGGAGACGGGTATGGCGGTGAACTTCTTGAGTTGCAGCAAGGGTGTGAAAGACCCTTTCGAAGTTCCAGAGGTTAGGTGTCATTAGTCGCAAGACGCCTCATCGGAAATAGGCCTCATCTCGCCTGGAAGGGAGAACTTCCTGGATTTTCTCGAGTTGCGGCAGGTTATCCCGAGTTACGACGGGGACCTCAGGGACCCGCCCTGGTGGCCTCAGGAGAGGCCAGTCCCCATGCGAGTTGCTAGGGGGCCTCTCGGGATTCCTCTCCCGTCGATACCGGGGCCTAAAACCTTGTGTGGAGTCAGGGCCGGAACCGAGGATTCCTCTCAGGGGCTGATATGGATCTTTGGGTACTTCTGGAGTCTCGCCAGGGGACACAGGCCTCGTCTCGAGTGGGGGCATGCACGTGCGCTTTCCTTCCAGGCTGTAGCAGCAATGTCACGCTTCCCGTAGCGTTTATCAAAGGGTCTGTTGTTTTCCCTCGAGGCTTTCCCTCGAGGCTTTCCCACAGGGCTGTCCCACGTGCCACCGTGGTGTGAGTCGATCCTCGGCGTGAAAGATGAGCCAGTGCAGGGCAAAGAGTTTCCTCTGGAATGGACTGAGACATCTGGGGGACTCTTGGAATGGTGGTACGACCATGGAGTTCCTCTCGCCTTTCCTGTTGAGAGTGCCTCCTCTTGAGATGCGACGGGAACGCCGGGAATTCTTTCCCGTTGAAAGCAGGGAAAGGATCCCCCATTTCGAGCTCCGAGGGGAAAACGGGGCTCCTCTGGATGTGGGCGGGACCATCGTGCTTCCTCTCGAGTGGAGACGGTTATGGCGGTGAACTTCTTGAGTTGCAGCAAGGGTGTGAAAGACCCTTTCGAAGTTCCAGAGGTTAGGTGTCATTAGTCTCCAGACGCCTCATCGGAAATAGGCCTCATCTCGCCTGGAAGGGAGAACTTCCTGGATTTTCTCGAGTTGCGGCAGGTGTTCCCGAGTTACGACGGGGACCTCAGGGACCCGCCCTGGTGGCCTCAGGAGAGGCCAGTCCCCATGCGAGTTGCTAGGGGGCCTCTCGTGATTCCTCTCCCGTCGATACCGGGGCCAAAAACCTTGTGTGGAGTCAGGGCCGGAACCGAGGATTCCTCTCAGGGGCTGACATGGATCTTTGGGTACTTCTGGAGTCTCCCCAGGGGATTCAGGCCTCGTCTCGAATGGGGGCATGCACGTGCGCTTTCCTTCCAGGCTGTAGCAGCAATGTCACGCTTCCCGTGGCCTGGATCAAAGGATCTGTGGTTTTCCCTCGAGGCTTTCCCTCGAGGCTTTCCCACAGGGCTGTCCCACGTGCCACCGTGGTGTGAGTCAATCCTCGGCGTGAAAGATGAGCCAGTGCAGGGCAAAGAGGTTCCTCTGGAATGGACTGAGACATCTGGGGGATTCTTGGAATGGTGGTACGACCATGGAGTTCCTCTCGGCTTTCCTGTGGAGAGTGCCTCCTCTTGAGATGTGACGGGATCGCCGGGAATTCTTTCCCGTTGAAAGCAGGGAAAGGATCCCTCATCTCGAGCTCCGAGGGGGAAACGGGGCTCCTCTGGATGTGGGCGGGACAATCGTGCTTCCTCTCGAGTGGAGACGGGTATGGCGGTGAACTTCTTGAGTTGCAGCAAGGGTGTGAAAGACCCTTTCGAAGTTCCAGAGGTTAGGTGTCATTAGTCTCCAGACGCCTCATCGGAAATAGGCCTCATCTCGCCTGGAAGGGAGAACTTCCTGGATTTTCTCGAGTTGCGGCAGGTTATCCCGAGTTACGACGGGGACCTCAGGGACCCGCCCTGGTGGCCTCAGGAGAGGCCAGTCCCCATGCGAGTTGCTAGGGGGCCTCTCGGGATTCCTCTCCCGTCGATACCGGCGCCAAAAACCTTGTGTGGAGTCAGGGCCGGAACCGAGGATTCCTCTCAGGGGCTGATATGGATCTTTGGGTACTTCTGGAGTCTCGCCAGTGGAGACAGGCCTCGTCTCGAGTGGGGGCATGCACGTGCGCTTTCCTTCCAGGCTGTAGCAGCAATGTCACGCTTCCCGTTGCGTGGATCAAAGGGTCTGTGGTTTTCCCTCGAGGCTTTCCCTCGAGGCTTTCCCACATGGCTGTCCCACGTGCCACCGTGGTGTGAGTCGATCCTCGGCGTGAAAGATGAGCCAGTGCAGGGCAAAGAGGTTCCTCTGGAATGGACTGAGACATCTGGGGGACTCTTGGAATGGTGGTACGACCATGGAGTTCCTCTCGCCTTTCCTGTTGAGAGTGCCTCCTCTTGAGATGCGACGGGAACGCCGGGAATTCTTTCCCGTTGAAAGCAGGGAAAGGATCCCTCATCTCGAGCTACGAGGGGGAAACGGGACTCCTCTGGATGCGGGCGGGACCATCGTGCTTCCTGGCGAGTGGACACGGGTATGGCGGTGAACTTCTTGAGTTGCAGCAAGGGTGTGAAAGACCCTTTCGAAGTTCCAGAAGTTAGGTGTCATTTATCTCCAGACGCCTCATCGGAAATAGGCCTCATCTCGCCTGGAAGGGAGAACTTCCTGGATTTTCTCGAGTTGCGGCAGGTGTTCTCGAGTTACGACGGGGACCTCAGGGACCCGCCCTGGTGGCCTCAGGAGAGGCCAGTCCCCATGCGAGTTGCTAGGGGGCCTCTCGGAAATCCTCTCCCGTCGATACCGGGCCCAAAAACATTTTTTGGAGTCAGGGCCGGAACCGAGGATTCCTCTCAGGGGCTGACATGGATCTTTGGGTACTTGTGGAGTCTCCCCAGGGGAGTCAGGCCTCGTCTCGAGTGGGGGCATGCACGTGCACTTTCCTTCCAGGCTGTAGCAGCAATGTCACGCTTCCCGTGGCCTGGATCAAACGATCTGTGGTTTTCCCTCGAGGCTTTCCCTTGAGGCTTTCCCACAGGGCTGTCCCACGTGCCACCGTGGTGTGAGTCGAACCTCGGCGTTAAAGATGAGCCAGTGCAGGGCCAAGAGGTTCCTCTGGAATGGACTGAGACATCTGGGGGACTCTTGGAATGGTGGTACGACCATGGAGTTCCTCTCGCCTTTCCTGTTGAGAGTGCCTCCTATTGAGAAGAGACGGGAACGCCGGGAATTCTTTCCCCTTGAAAGCAGGGAAAGGATCCCTCATCTCGAGCTACGAGGGGGAAACGGGGCTCCTCTGGATGTGGGCGGGACCATCGTGCTTCCTCTCGAGTGGAGACGGGTATGGCGGTGAACTTCTTGAGTTGCAGCAAGGGTGTGAAAGACCCTTTCGAAGTTCCAGAATTTAGGTGTCATTAGTCTCCAGACGCTTCATCGGAAATAGGCCTCATCTCGCCTGCAAGGGAGAACTTCCTGGATTTTCTCGAGTTGCGGCAGGTGTTCCCGAGTTACGACGGGGACCTCAGGGACCCGCCCTGGTGGCCTCAGGAGAGGCCAGTCCCCATGCGTGTTGCTAGGGGGCCTCTCGGGATTCCTCTCCCGTCGATACCGGGGCCAAAAACCTTGTGTGGCGTCAGGGCCGGAACCGAGGATTCCTCTCAGGGGCTGACATGGATCTTTGGGTACTTCTGGAGTATCCCCAGGGGAGTCAGGCCTCGTCTCGAGTGGGGGCATGCACGTGCGCTTTCCTTCCAGGCTGTAGCAGCAATGTCACGCTTCCCGTCGCGTGGATCAAAGGATCTGTGGTTTTCCCTCGAGGCTTTCCCTCGAGGCTTTCCCACAGGGTTGTCCCACGTGCCACCGTGGTGTGAGTCGATCCTCGGCGTGAAAGATGAGCCAGTGCAGGGCAAAGAGGTTCCTCTGGAATGGACTGAGACATCTGGCGGACTCTTGGAATGGTGGTACGACCATGGAGTTCCTCTCGGCTTTCCTGTGGAGAGTGCCTCCTCTTGAGATGCGACGGGATCGCCGGGAATTCTTTACCGTTGAAAGCAGGGAAAGGATCCCTCATCTCGAGCTCCGAGGGGGAAACGGGGCTCCTCTGGATGTGGGCGGGACCATCGTGCTTCCTCTCGAGTGGAGACGGGTATGGCGGTGAACTTCTTGAGTTGCAGCAAGGGTGTGAAAGACCCTTTCGAAGTTCCAGAGGTTAGGTGTCATTAGTCTCCAGACGCCTCATCGGAAATAGGCCTCATCTCGCCTGGAAGGGAGAACTTCCTGGATTTTCTCGAGTTGCGGCAGGTGTTCTCGAGTTACGACGGGGACCTCAGGCACCCGCCCTGGTGGCCTCAGGAGAGGCCAGTCCCCATGCGAGTTGCTAGGGGGCCTCTCGGGATTCCTCTCCCGTCGATACCGGGGCCTAAAACCTTGTGTGGAGTCAGGGCCGGAACCGAGGATTCCTCTCAGGGGCTGATATGGATCTTTGGGTACTTCTGGAGTCTCGCCAGGGGACACAGGCCTCGTCTCGAGTGGGGGCATGCACGTGCGCTTTCCTTCCAGGCTGTAGCAGCAATGTCACGCTTCCCGTAGCGTTTATCAAAGGGTCTGTTGTTTTCCCTCGAGGCTTTCCCTCGAGGCTTTCCCACAGGGCTGTCCCACGTGCCACCGTGGTGTGAGTCGATCCTCGGCGTGAAAGATGAGCCAGTGCAGGGCAAAGAGGTTCCTCTGGAATGGACTGAGACATCTGGGGGACTCTTGGAATGGTGGTACGACCATGGAGTTCCTCTCGGCTTTCCTGTGGAGAGTGCCTCCTCTTGAGATGTGACGGGATCGCCGGGAATTCTTTCCCGTTGAAAGCAGGGAAAGGATCCCTCATCTCGAGCTCCGAGGGGGAAACGGGGCTCCTCTGGATGTGGGCGGGACAATCGTGCTTCCTCTCGAGTGGAGACGTGTATGGCGGTGAACTTCTTGAGTTGCAGCAAGGGTGTGAAAGACCCTTTCGAAGTTCCAGAGGTTAGGTGTCATTAGTCTCCAGACGCCTCATCGGAAATAGGCCTCATATCGCCTGGAAGGGAGAACTTCCTGGATTTTCTCGAGTTGCGGCAGGTTATCCCGAGTTACGACGGGGACCTCAGGGACCCGCCCTGGTGGCCTCAGGAGAGGCCAGTCCCCATGCGAGTTGCTAGGGGGCCTCTCGGGATTCCTCTCCCGTCGATACCGGCGCCAAAAACCTTGTGTGGAGTCAGGGCCGGAACCGAGGATTCCTCTCAGGGGCTGACATGGATCTTTGGGTACTTCTGGAGTCTCGCCAGGGGAGACAGGCCTCGTCTCGAGTGGGGGCATGCACGTGCGCTTTCCTTCCAGGCTGTAGCAGCAATGTCACGCTTCCCGTGGCGTGGATCAAAGGGTCTGTGGTTTTCCCTCGAGGCTTTCCCTCGAGGCTTTCCCACAGGGCTGTCCCACGTGCCACCGTGGTGTGAGTCGATCCTCGGCGTGAAAGATGAGCCAGTGCAGGGCAAAGAGGTTCCTCTGGAATGGACTGAGACATCTGGGGGACTCTTGGAATGGTGGTACGACCATGGAGTTCCTCTCGCCTTTCCTGTTGAGAGTGCCTCCTCTTGAGATGCGACGGGAACGCCGGGAATTCTTTCCCGTTGAAAGCAGGGAAAGGATCCCTCATCTCGAGCTACGAGGGGGAAACGGGACTCCTCTGGATGTGGGCGGGACCATCGTGCTTCCTGGCGAGTGGACACGGGTATGGCGGTGAACTTCTTGAGTTGCAGCAAGGGTGTGAAAGACCCTTTCGAAGTTCCAGAAGTTAGGTGTCATTTATCTCCAGACGCCTCATCGGAAATAGGCCTCATCTCGCCTGGAAGGGAGAACTTCCTGGATTTTCTCGAGTTGCGGCAGGTGTTCTCGAGTTACGACGGGGACCTCAGGGACCCGCCCTGGTGGCCTCAGGAGAGGCCAGTCCCCATGCGAGTTGCTAGGGGGCCTCTCGGGATTCCTCTCCCGTCGATACCGGGGCCAAAATCCTTGTGTGGCGTCAGGGCCGGAACCGAGGATTCCTCTCAGGGGCTGACATGGATCTTTGGGTACTTCTGGAGTATCCCCAGGGGAGTCAGGCCTCGTCTCGAGTGGGGGCATGCACGTGCGCTTTCCTTCCAGGCTGTAGCAGCAATGTCACGCTTCCCGTCGCGTGGATCAAAGGATCTGTGGTTTTCCCTCGAGGCTTTCCCTCGAGGCTTTCCCACAGGGCTGTCCCACGTGCCACCGTGGTGTGAGTCGATCCTCGGCGTGAAAGATGAGCCAGTGCAGGGCAAAGAGGTTCCTCTGGAATGGACTGAGACATCTGGCGGACTCTTGGAATGGTGGTACGACCATGGAGTTCCTCTCGGCTTTCCTGTGGAGAGTGCCTCCTCTTGAGATGCGACGGGATCGCCGGGAATTCTTTCCCGTTGAAAGCAGGGAAAGGATCCCTCATCTCGAGCTCCGAGGGGGAAACGGGGCTCCTCTGGATGTGGGCGGGACCATCGTGCTTCCTCTCGTGTGGAGACGGGTATGGCGGTGAACTTCTTGAGTTGCAGCAAGGGTGTGAAAGACCCTTTCGAAGTTCCAGAGGTTAGGTGTCATTAGTCTCCAGACGCCTCATCGGAAATAGGCCTCATCTCGCCTGGAAGGGAGAACTTCCTGGATTTTCTCGAGTTGCGGCAGGTGTTCTCGAGTTACGACGGGGACCTCAGGCACCCGCCCTGGTGGCCTCAGGAGAGGCCAGTCCCCATGCGAGTTGCTAGGGGGCCTCTCGGGATTCCTCTCCCGTCGATACCGGGGCCTAAAACCTTGTGTGGAGTCAGGGCCGGAACCGAGGATTCCTCTCAGGGGCTGATATGGATCTTTGGGTACTTCTGGAGTCTCGCCAGGGGACACAGGCCTCGTCTCGAGTGGGGGCATGCACGTGCGCTTTCCTTCCAGGCTGTAGCAGCAATGTCACGCTTCCCGTAGCGTTTATCAAAGGGTCTGTTGTTTTCCCTCGAGGCTTTCCCTCGAGGCTTTCCCACATGGCTGTCCCACGTGCCACCGTGGTGTGAGTCGATCCTCGGCGTGAAAGATGAGCCAGTGCAGGGCAAAGAGGTTCCTCTGGAATGGACTGAGACATCTGGGGGACTCTTGGAATGGTGGTACGACCATGGAGTTCCTCTCGCCTTTCCTGTTGAGAGTGCCTCCTCTTGAGATGCGACGGGAACGCCGGGAATTCTTTCCCGTTGAAAGCAGGGAAAGGATCCCTCATCTCGAGCTACGAGGGGGAAACGGGACTCCTCTGGATGCGGGCGGGACCATCGTGCTTCCTGGCGAGTGGACACGGGTATGGCGGTGAACTTCTTGAGTTGCAGCAAGGGTGTGAAAGACCCTTTCGAAGTTCCAGAAGTTAGGTGTCATTTATCTCCAGACGCCTCATCGGAAATAGGCCTCATCTCGCCTGGAAGGGAGAACTTCCTGGATTTTCTCGAGTTGCGGCAGGTGTTCTCGAGTTACGACGGGGACCTCAGGGACCCGCCCTGGTGGCCTCAGGAGAGGCCAGTCCCCATGCGAGTTGCTAGGGGGCCTCTCGGAATTCCTCTCCCGTCGATACCGGGCCCAAAAACATTTTTTGGAGTCAGGGCCGGAACCGAGGATTCCTCTCAGGGGCTGACATGGATCTTTGGGTACTTCTGGAGTCTCCCCAGGGGAGTCAGGCCTCGTCTCGAGTGGGGGCATGCACGTGCACTTTCCTTCCAGGCTGTAGCAGCAATGTCACGCTTCCCGTGGCCTGGATCAAACGATCTGTGGTTTTCCCTCGAGGCTTTCCCTTGAGGCTTTCCCACAGGGCTGTCCCACGTGCCACCGTGGTGTGAGTCGAACCTCGGCGTTAAAGATGAGCCAGTGCAGGGCCAAGAGGTTCCTCTGGAATGGACTGAGACATCTGGGGGACTCTTGGAATGGTGGTACGACCATGGAGTTCCTCTCGCCTTTCCTGTTGAGAGTGCCTCCTATTGAGAAGAGACGGGAACGCCGGGAATTCTTTCCCCTTGAAAGCAGGGAAAGGATCCCTCATCTCGAGCTACGAGGGGGAAACGGGGCTCCTCTGGATGTGGGCGGGACCATCGTGCTTCCTCTCGAGTGGAGACGGGTATGGCGGTGAACTTCTTGAGTTGCAGCAAGGGTGTGAAAGACCCTTTCGAAGTTCCAGAATTTAGGTGTCATTAGTCTCCAGACGCTTCATCGGAAATAGGCCTCATCTCGCCTGCAAGGGAGAACTTCCTGGATTTTCTCGAGTTGCGGCAGGTGTTCCCGAGTTACGACGGGGACCTCAGGGACCCGCCCTGGTGGCCTCAGGAGAGGCCAGTCCCCATGCGTGTTGCTAGGGGGCCTCTCGGGATTCCTCTCCCGTCGATACCGGGGCCAAAAACCTTGTGTGGCGTCAGGGCCGGAACCGAGGATTCCTCTCAGGGGCTGACATGGATCTTTGGGTACTTCTGGAGTATCCCCAGGGGAGTCAGGCCTCGTCTCGAGTGGGGGCATGCACGTGCGCTTTCCTTCCAGGCTGTAGCAGCAATGTCACGCTTCCCGTCGCGTGGATCAAAGGATCTGTGGTTTTCCCTCGAGGCTTTCCCTCGAGGCTTTCCCACAGGGTTGTCCCACGTGCCACCGTGGTGTGAGTCGATCCTCGGCGTGAAAGATGAGCCAGTGCAGGGCAAAGAGGTTCCTCTGGAATGGACTGAGACATCTGGCGGACTCTTGGAATGGTGGTACGACCATGGAGTTCCTCTCGGCTTTCCTGTGGAGAGTGCCTCCTCTTGAGATGCGACGGGATCGCCGGGAATTCTTTACCGTTGAAAGCAGGGAAAGGATCCCTCATCTCGAGCTCCGAGGGGGAAACGGGGCTCCTCTGGATGTGGGCGGGACCATCGTGCTTCCTCTCGAGTGGAGACGGGTATGGCGGTGAACTTCTTGAGTTGCAGCAAGGGTGTGAAAGACCCTTTCGAAGTTCCAGAGGTTAGGTGTCATTAGTCTCCAGACGCCTCATCGGAAATAGGCCTCATCTCGCCTGGAAGGGAGAACTTCCTGGATTTTCTCGAGTTGCGGCAGGTGTTCTCGAGTTACGACGGGGACCTCAGGCACCCGCCCTGGTGGCCTCAGGAGAGGCCAGTCCCCATGCGAGTTGCTAGGGGGCCTCTCGGGATTCCTCTCCCGTCGATACCGGGGCCTAAAACCTTGTGTGGAGTCAGGGCCGGAACCGAGGATTCCTCTCAGGGGCTGATATGGATCTTTGGGTACTTCTGGAGTCTCGCCAGGGGACACAGGCCTCGTCTCGAGTGGGGGCATGCACGTGCGCTTTCCTTCCAGGCTGTAGCAGCAATGTCACGCTTCCCGTAGCGTTTATCAAAGGGTCTGTTGTTTTCCCTCGAGGCTTTCCCTCGAGGCTTTCCCACAGGGCTGTCCCACGTGCCACCGTGGTGTGAGTCGATCCTCGGCGTGAAAGATGAGCCAGTGCAGGGCAAAGAGGTTCCTCTGGAATGGACTGAGACATCTGGGGGACTCTTGGAATGGTGGTACGACCATGGAGTTCCTCTCGGCTTTCCTGTGGAGAGTGCCTCCTCTTGAGATGTGACGGGATCGCCGGGAATTCTTTCCCGTTGAAAGCAGGGAAAGGATCCCTCATCTCGAGCTCCGAGGGGGAAACGGGGCTCCTCTGGATGTGGGCGGGACAATCGTGCTTCCTCTCGAGTGGAGACGTGTATGGCGGTGAACTTCTTGAGTTGCAGCAAGGGTGTGAAAGACCCTTTCGAAGTTCCAGAGGTTAGGTGTCATTAGTCTCCAGACGCCTCATCGGAAATAGGCCTCATATCGCCTGGAAGGGAGAACTTCCTGGATTTTCTCGAGTTGCGGCAGGTTATCCCGAGTTACGACGGGGACCTCAGGGACCCGCCCTGGTGGCCTCAGGAGAGGCCAGTCCCCATGCGAGTTGCTAGGGGGCCTCTCGGGATTCCTCTCCCGTCGATACCGGCGCCAAAAACCTTGTGTGGAGTCAGGGCCGGAACCGAGGATTCCTCTCAGGGGCTGACATGGATCTTTGGGTACTTCTGGAGTCTCGCCAGGGGAGACAGGCCTCGTCTCGAGTGGGGGCATGCACGTGCGCTTTCCTTCCAGGCTGTAGCAGCAATGTCACGCTTCCCGTGGCGTGGATCAAAGGGTCTGTGGTTTTCCCTCGAGGCTTTCCCTCGAGGCTTTCCCACAGGGCTGTCCCACGTGCCACCGTGGTGTGAGTCGATCCTCGGCGTGAAAGATGAGCCAGTGCAGGGCAAAGAGGTTCCTCTGGAATGGACTGAGACATCTGGGGGACTCTTGGAATGGTGGTACGACCATGGAGTTCCTCTCGCCTTTCCTGTTGAGAGTGCCTCCTCTTGAGATGCGACGGGAACGCCGGGAATTCTTTCCCGTTGAAAGCAGGGAAAGGATCCCTCATCTCGAGCTACGAGGGGGAAACGGGACTCCTCTGGATGTGGGCGGGACCATCGTGCTTCCTGGCGAGTGGACACGGGTATGGCGGTGAACTTCTTGAGTTGCAGCAAGGGTGTGAAAGACCCTTTCGAAGTTCCAGAAGTTAGGTGTCATTTATCTCCAGACGCCTCATCGGAAATAGGCCTCATCTCGCCTGGAAGGGAGAACTTCCTGGATTTTCTCGAGTTGCGGCAGGTGTTCTCGAGTTACGACGGGGACCTCAGGGACCCGCCCTGGTGGCCTCAGGAGAGGCCAGTCCCCATGCGAGTTGCTAGGGGGCCTCTCGGGATTCCTCTCCCGTCGATACCGGGGCCAAAATCCTTGTGTGGCGTCAGGGCCGGAACCGAGGATTCCTCTCAGGGGCTGACATGGATCTTTGGGTACTTCTGGAGTATCCCCAGGGGAGTCAGGCCTCGTCTCGAGTGGGGGCATGCACGTGCGCTTTCCTTCCAGGCTGTAGCAGCAATGTCACGCTTCCCGTCGCGTGGATCAAAGGATCTGTGGTTTTCCCTCGAGGCTTTCCCTCGAGGCATTCCCACAGGGCTGTCCCACGTGCCACCGTGGTGTGAGTCGATCCTCGGCGTGAAAGATGAGCCAGTGCAGGGCAAAGAGGTTCCTCTGGAATGGACTGAGACATCTGGCGGACTCTTGGAATGGTGGTACGACCATGGAGTTCCTCTCGGCTTTCCTGTGGAGAGTGCCTCCTCTTGAGATGCGACGGGATCGCCGGGAATTCTTTCCCGTTGAAAGCAGGGAAAGGATCCCTCATCTCGAGCTCCGAGGGGGAAACGGGGCTCCTCTGGATGTGGGCGGGACCATCGTGCTTCCTCTCGTGTGGAGACGGGTATGGCGGTGAACTTCTTGAGTTGCAGCAAGGGTGTGAAAGACCCTTTCGAAGTTCCAGAGGTTAGGTGTCATTAGTCTCCAGACGCCTCATCGGAAATAGGCCTCATCTCGCCTGGAAGGGAGAACTTCCTGGATTTTCTCGAGTTGCGGCAGGTGTTCTCGAGTTACGACGGGGACCTCAGGCACCCGCCCTGGTGGCCTCAGGAGAGGCCAGTCCCCATGCGAGTTGCTAGGGGGCCTCTCGGGATTCCTCTCCCGTCGATACCGGGGCCTAAAACCTTGTGTGGAGACAGGGCCGGAACCGAGGATTCCTCTCAGGGGCTGATATGGATCTTTGGGTACTTCTGGAGTCTCGCCAGGGGACACAGGCCTCGTCTCGAGTGGGGGCATGCACGTGCGCTTTCCTTCCAGGCTGTAGCAGCAATGTCACGCTTCCCGTAGCGTTTATCAAAGGGTCTGTTGTTTTCCCTCGAGGCTTTCCCTCGAGGCTTTCCCACAGGGCTGTCCCACGTGCCACCGTGGTGTGAGTAGATCCTCGGCGTGAAAGATGAGCCAGTGCAGGGCAAAGAGGTTCCTCTGGAATGGACTGAGACATCTGGGGGACTCTTGGAATGGTGGTACGACCATGGAGTTCCTCTCGGCTTTCCTGTGGAGAGTGCCTCCTCTTGAGATGTGACGGGATCGCCGGGAATTCTTTCCCGTTGAAAGCAGGGAAAGGATCCCTCATCTCGAGCTCCGAGGGGGAAACGGGGCTCCTCTGGATGTGGGCGGGACAATCGTGCTTCCTCTCGAGTGGAGACGGGTATGGCGGTGAACTTCTTGAGTTGCAGCAAGGGTGTGAAATACCCTTTCGAAGTTCCAGAGGTTAGGTGTCATTAGTCTCCAGACGCCTCATCGGAAATAGGCCTCATCTCGCCTGGAAGGGAGAACTTCCTGGATTTTCTCGAGTTGCGGCAGGTGTTCTCGAGTTACGACGGGGACCTCAGGCACCCGCCCTGGTGGCCTCAGGAGAGGCCAGTCCCCATGCGAGTTGCTAGGGGGCCTCTCGGGATTCCTCTCCCGTCGATACCGGGGCCAAAAACCTTGTGTGGACTCAGGGCCGGAACCGAGGATTCCTCTCAGGGGCTGACATGGATATTTGGGTACTTCTGGAGTCTCCCCAGGGGAGTCAGGCCTCGTCTCGTGTGGGGGCATGCACTTGCGCTTTCCTTCCAGGCTGTAGCAGCAATGTCACGCTTCCCGTCGCGTGGATCAAAGGATCTGTGGTTTTCCCTCGAGGCTTTCCCTCGAGGCTTTCCCACAGGGCTGTCCCACGTGCCACCGTGGTGTGAGTCGATCCTCGGCGTGAAAGATGAGCCAGTGCAGGGCAAAGAGGTTCCTCTGGAATGGACTGAGACATCTGGGGGACTCTTGGAATGGTGGTACGACCATGGAGTTCCTCTCGGCTTTCCTGTGGAGAGTGCCTCCTCTTGAGATGCGACGGGATCGCCGGGAATACTTTCCCGTTGAAAGCAGGGAAAGGATCCCTCATCTCGAGCTCCGAGTGGGAAACGGGGCTCCTCTGGATGTGGGCGGGACCATCGTGCTTCCTCTCGAGTGGAGACGGGTATGGCGGTGAACTTCTTGAGTTGCAGCAAGGGTGTGAAAGACCCTTTCGAAGTTCCAGAGGTTAGGTGTCATTAGTCTCCAGACGCCTCATCGGAAATAGGCCTCATCTCGCCTGGAAGGGAGAACTTCCTGGATTTTCTCGAGTTGCGGCAGGTTATCCCGAGTTACGACGGGGACCTCAGGGACCCGCCCTGGTGGCCTCAGGAGAGGCCAGTCCCCATGCGCGTTGCTAGGGGGCCTCTCAGGATTCCTCTCCCGTCGATACCGGGGCCAAAAACCTTGTGTGGAGTCAGGGCCGGAACCGAGGATTCCTCTCAGGGGCTGATATGGATCTTTGGGTACTTCTGGAGTCTCGCCAGGGGAGACAGGCCTCGTCTCGAGTGGGGGCATGCACGTGCGCTTTCCTTCCAGGCTGTAGCAGCAATGTCACGCTTCCTGTGGCGTGGATCAAAGGGTCTGTGGTTTTCCCTCGAGGCTTTCCCTCGAGGCTTTCCCACAGGGCTGTCCCACGTGCCACCGTGGTGTGAGTCGATCCTCGGCGTGAAAGATGAGCCAGTGCAGGGCAAAGAGTTTCCTCTGGAATGGACTGAGACATCTGGGGGACTCTTGGAATGGTGGTACGACCATGGAGTTCCTCTCGCCTTTCCTGTTGAGAGTGCCTCCTCTTGAGATGCGACGGGAACGCCGGGAATTCTTTCCCGTTGAAAGCAGGGAAAGGATCCCTCATCTCGAGCTACGAGGGGGAAACGGGGCTCCTCTGGATGTGGGCGGGACCATCGTGCTTCCTCTCGAGTGGAGACAGGTATGGCGGTGAACTTCTTGAGTTGCAGCAAGGGTGTGAAAGACCCTTTCGAAGTTCCAGAGGGTAGGTGTCATTAGTCTCCAGACGCCTCATCGGAAATAGGCCTCATCTCGCCTGGAAGGGAGAACTTCCTGGATTTTCTCGAGTTGCGGCAGGTGTTGTCGAGTTACGACGGGGACCTCAGGGACCCGCCCTGGTGGCCTCAGGAGAGGCCAGTCCCCATGCGAGTTGCTAGGGGGCCTCTCGGGATTCCTCTCCCGTCGATACCGGGCCCAAAAACATTTTTTGGAGACAGGGCCGGAACCAAGGATTCCTCTCAGGGGCTCACATGGATCTTTGGGTACTTCTGGAGTGTCCCCAAGGGAGTCAGGCCTCGTCTCGAGTCGGGGCATGCACGTGCGCTTTCCTTCCAGGCTGTAGCAGCAATGTCACGCTTCCCGTCGCGTGGATCAAAGGATCTGTGGTTTTCCCTCGAGGCTATCCCTCGAGGCTTTCCCACAGGGCTGTCCAACGTGCCACCGTGGTGTGAGTCGATCCTCGGCGTGAAAGATGAGCCAGTGCAGGGCAAAGAGGTTCCTCGGGAATGGACTGAGACATCTGGGGGACTCTTGGAATGGTGGTACGACCATGGAGTTCCTCTCGGCTTTCCTGTGGAGAGTGCCTCCTCTTGAGATGCGACGGGATCGCCGGGAATTCTTTCCCGTTGAAAGCAGGGAAAGGATCCCTCATCTCGAGCTCCGAGGTGGAAACGGGGCTCCTCTGGATGTGGGCGGGACCATCGTGCTTCCTCTCGAGTGGAGACGGGTATGGCGGTGAACTTCTTGAGTTGCAGCAAGGGTGTGAAATACCCTTTTGAAGTTCCAGAGGTTAGGTGTCATTAGTCTCCAGACGCCTCATCGGAAATAGGCCTCATCTCGCCTGGAAGGGAGAACTTCCTGGATTTTCTCGAGTTGCGGCAGGTGTTCTCGAGTTACGACGGGGACCTCAGGCACCCGCCCTGGTGGCCTCAGGAGAGGCCAGTCCCCATGCGAGTTGCTAGGGGGCCTCTCGGGATTCCTCTCCCGTCGATACCGGGGCCAAAAACCTTGTGTGGAGTCAGGGCCGGAACCGAGGATTCCTCTCAGGGGCTGACATGGATATTTGGGTACTTCTGGAGTCTCCCCAGGGGAGTCAGGCCTCGTCTCGTGTGGGGGCATGCACTTGCGCTTTCCTTCCAGGCTGTAGCAGCAATGTCACGCTTCCCGTCGCGTGGATCAAAGGATCTGTGGTTTTCCCTCGAGGCTTTCCCTCGAGGCTTTCCCACAGGGCTGTCCCACGTGCCACCGTGGTGTGAGTCGATCCTCGGCGTGAAAGATGAGCCAGTGCAGGGCAAAGAGCTTCCTCTTGAATGGACTGAGACATCTGGGGGACTCTTGGAATGGTGGTACGACCATGGAGTTCCTCTCGCCTTTCCTGTTGAGAGTGCCTCCTCTTGAGATGCGACGGGAACGCCGGGAATTCTTTCCCGTTGAAAGCAGGGAAAGGATCCCTCATCTCGAGCTACGAGGGGGAAACGGGGCTCCTCTGGATGTGGGCGGGACCATCGTGCTTCCTCTCGAGTGGAGACGGGTATGGCGGTGAACTTCTTGAGTTGCAGCAAGGGTGTGAAATACCCTTTCGAAGTTCCAGAGGTTAGGTGTCATTAGTCTCCAGACGCCTCATCGGAAATAGGCCTCATCTCGCCTGGAAGGGAGAACTTCCTGGATTTTCTCGAGTTGCGGCAGGTGTTCTCGAGTTACGACGGGGACCTCAGGCACCCGCCCTGGTGGCCTCAGGAGAGGCCAGTCCCCATGCGAGTTGCTAGGGGGCCTCTCGGGATTCCTCTCCCGTCGATACCGGGGCCAAAAACCTTGTGTGGAGTCAGGGCCGGAACCGAGGATTCCTCTCAGGGGCTGACATGGATATTTGGGTACTTCTGGAGTCTCCCCAGGGGAGTCAGGCCTCGTCTCGTGTGGGGGCATGCACTTGCGCTTTCCTTCCAGGCTGTAGCAGCAATGTCACGCTTCCCGTGGCGTGGATCAAAGGATCTGTGGTTTTCCCTCGAGGCTTTCCCTCGAGGCTTTCCCACAGGGCTGTCCCACGTGCCACCGTGGTGTGAGTCGATCCTCGGCGTGAAAGATGAGCCAGTGCAGGGCAAAGAGTTTCCTCTGGAATGGACTGAGACATCTGGGGGACTCTTGGAATGGTGGTACGACCATGGAGTTCCTCTCGCCTTTCCTGTTGAGAGTGCCTCCTCTTGAGATGCGACGGGAACGCCGGGAATTCTTTCCCGTTGAAAGCAGGGAAATGATCCCTCATCTCGAGCTACGAGGGGGAAACGGGGCTCCTCTGGATGTGGGCGGGACCATCGTGCTTCCTCTCGAGTGGAGACAGGTATGGCGGTGAACTTCTTGAGTTGCAGCAAGGGTGTGAAAGACCCTTTCGAAGTTCCAGAGGGTAGGTGTCATTAGTCTCCAGACGCCTCATCGGAAATAGGCCTCATCTCGCCTGGAAGGGAGAACTTCCTGGATTTTCTCGAGTTGCGGCAGGTGTTGTCGAGTTACGACGGGGACCTCAGGGACCCGCCCTGGTGGCCTCAGGAGAGGCCAGTCCCCATGCGAGGTGCTAGGGGGCCTCTCGGGATTCCTCTCCCGTCGATACCGGGCCCAAAAACATTTTTTGGAGACAGGGCCGGAACCAAGGATTCCTCTCAGGGGCTCACATGGATCTTTGGGTACTTCTGGAGTGTCCCCAAGGGAGTCAGGCCTCGTCTCGAGTCGGGGCATGCACGTGCGCTTTCCTTCCAGGCTGTAGCAGCAATGTCACGCTTCCCGTCGCGTGGATCAAAGGATCTGTGGTTTTCCCTCGAGGCTATCCCTCGAGGCTTTCCCACAGGGCTGTCCAACGTGCCACCGTGGTGTGAGTCGATCCTCGGCGTGAAAGATGAGCCAGTGCAGGGCAAAGAGGTTCCTCGGGAATGGACTGAGACATCTGGGGGACTCTTGGAATGGTGGTACGACCATGGAGTTCCTCTCGGCTTTCCTGTGGAGAGTGCCTCCTCTTGAGATGCGACGGGATCGCCGGGAATTCTTTCCCGTTGAAAGCAGGGAAAGGATGCCTCATCTCGAGCTCCGAGGTGGAAACGGGGCTCCTCTGGATGTGGGCGGGACCATCGTGCTTCCTCTCGAGTGGAGACGGGTATGGCGGTGAACTTCTTGAGTTGCAGCAAGGGTGTGAAATACCCTTTCGAAGTTCCAGAGGTTAGGTGTCATTAGTCTCCAGACGCCTCATCGGAAATAGGCCTCATCTCGCCTGGAAGGGAGAACTTCCTGGATTTTCTCGAGTTGCGGCAGGTGTTCTCGAGTTACGACGGGGACCTCAGGCACCCGCCCTGGTGGCCTCAGGAGAGGCCAGTCCCCATGCGAGTTGCTAGGGGGCCTCTCGGGATTCCTCTCCCGTCGATACCGGGGCCAAAAACCTTGTGTGGAGTCAGGGCCGGAACCGAGGATTCCTCTCAGGGGCTGACATGGATATTTGGGTACTTCTGGAGTCTCCCCAGGGGAGTCAGGCCTCGTCTCGTGTGGGGGCATGCACTTGCGCTTTCCTTCCAGGCTGTAGCAGCAATGTCACGCTTCCCGTGGCGTGGATCAAAGGATCTGTGGTTTTCCCTCGAGGCTTTCCCTCGAGGCTTTCCCACAGGGCTGTCCCACGTGCCACCGTGGTGTGAGTCGATCCTCGGCGTGAAAGATGAGCCAGTGCAGGGCAAAGAGGTTCCTCTTGAATGGACTGAGACATCTGGGGGACTCTTGGAATGGTGGTACGACCATGGAGTTCCTCTCGCCTTTCCTGTTGAGAGTGCCTCCTCTTGAGATGCGACGGGAGCACCGGGAATTCTTTCCCGTTGAAAGCAGGTCAAGGATCCCTCATCTCGAGCTCCGAGGGGGAAACGGGTCTCCTCTGGATGTGGGCGGGACCATCGTGCTTCCTCTCGAGTGGAGACGGGTATGGCGGTGAACTTCTTGAGTTGCAGCAAGGGTGTGAAAGACCCTTTCGAAGTTCCAGAGGTTAGGTGTCATTAGTCTCCAGACGCCTCATCGGAAATAGGCCTCATCTCGCCTGGAAGGGAGATCTTCCTGGATTTTCTCGAGTTGCGGCAGGTGTTCCTGAGTTACGACGGGGACCTCAGGGACCCGCCCTGGTGGCCTCAGGAGAGGCCAGTCCCCATGCGATTTGCTAGGGGGCCTCTCGGGATTCCTCTCCCGTCGATACCGGGGCCAAAATCCTTGTGTGGAGTCAGGGCCGGAACCGAGGATTCCTCTCAGGGGCTGAAATGGATCTTTGGGTACTTCTGGAGTCTCCCCAGGGGATTCAGGCCTCGTCTCGAGTGGGGGCATGCACGTGCGCTTTCCTTCCATGCTGTAGCAGCAATGTCACGCTTCCCGTCGCGTGGATCAAAGGATCTGTGGTTTTCCCTCGAGGCTTTCCCTCGAGGCTTTCCCACAGGGCTGTCCCACGTGCCACCGTGGTGTGAGTCGATCCTCGGCGTGAAAAATGAGCCAGTGCAGGGCAAAGAGGTTCCTCTGGAATGGACTGAGACATCTGGGGGACTCTTGGAATGGTGGTACGACCATGGAGTTCCTCTCGGCTTTCCTGTGGAGAGTGCCTCCTCTTGAGATGCGACGGGATCGCCGGGAATTCTTTCCCGTTGAAAGCAGGGAAAGGATCCCTCATCTCGAGCTCCGAGGGGGAAACGGGGCTCCTCTGGATGTGGGCGGGACCATCGTGCTTCCTCTCGAGTGGAGACGGGTATGGCGGTGAACTTCTTGAGTTGCAGCAAGGGTGTGAAATACCCTTTCGAAGTTCCAGAGGTTAGGTGTCATTAGTCTCCAGACGCCTCATCGGAAATAGGCCTCATCTCGCCTGGAAGGGAGAACTTCCTGGATTTTCTCGAGTTGCGGCAGGTGTTCTCGAGTTACGACGGGGACCTCAGGCACCCGCCCTGGTGGCCTCAGGAGAGGCCAGTCCCCATGCGAGTTGCTAGGGGGCCTCTCGGGATTCCTCTCCCGTCGATACCGGGGCCAAAAACCTTGTGTGGAGTCAGGGCCGGAACCGAGGATTCCTCTCAGGGGCTGACATGGATCTTTGGGTACTTCTGGAGTCTCCCCAGGGGAGTCAGGCCTCGTCTCGAGTGGGGGCATGCACGTGCGCTTTCCTTCCAGGCTGTAGCAGCAATGTCACGCTTCCCGTCGCGTGGATCAAAGGATCTGTGGTTTTCCCTCGAGGCTTTCCCTCGAGGCTTTCCCACAGGGCTGTCCCACGTGCCACCGTGGTGTGAGTCGATCCTCGGCGTGAAAGATGAGCCAGTGCAGGGCAAAGAGGTTCCTCTGGAATGGACTGAGACATCTGGGGGACTCTTGGAATGGTGGTACGACCATGGAGTTCCTCTCGCCTTTCCTGTGGAGAGTGCCTCCTCTTGAGATGCGACGGGATCGCCGGGAATTCTTTCCCGTTGAAAGCAGGGAAAGGATCCCTCATCTCGAGCTCCGAGGGGGAAACGGGGCTCCTCTGGATGTGGGCGGGACCATCGTGCTTCCTCTCGAGTGGAGACGGGTATGGCGGTGAACTTCTTGAGTTGCAGAAAGGGTGTGAAAGACCCTTTCGAAGTTCCAGAGGTTAGGTGTCATTAGTCTCCAGACGCCTCATCGGAAATAGGCCTCATCTCGCCTTGAAGGGAGAACTTCCTGGATTTTCTCGAGTTGCGGCAGGTTATCCCGAGTTACGTCGGGGACCTCAGGGACCCGCCCTGGTGGCCTCAGGAGAGGCCAGTCCCCATGCGAGTTGCTAGGGGGCCTCTCGGGATTCCTCTCCCGTCGATACCGGGGCCAAAAACTTGTGTGAAGTCAGGGCCGGAACCGAGGATTCCTCTCAGGGGCTGATATGGATCTTTGGGTACTTCTGGAGTCTCGCCAGGGGAGACAGGCCTCGTCTCAAGTGGGGGCATGCACGTGCGCTTTTCTTCCAGGCTGTAGCACCAATGTCACGCTTCCCGTCGCGTGGATCAAAGGGTCTGTGGTTTTCCCTCGAGGCTTTCCCTCGAGGCTTTCCCACAGGGCTGTCCCACGTGCCACCGTGGTGTGAGTCGATCCTCGGCGTGAAAGATGAGCCAGTGCAGGGCAAAGAGGTTCCTCTGGAATGGACTGAGACATCTGGGGGACTCTTGGAATGGTGGTACGACCATGGAGTTCCTCTCGCCTTTCCTGTTGAGAGTGCCTCCTCTTGAGATGCGACGGGAACGCCGGGAATTCTTTCCCGTTGAAAGCAGGGAAAGGATCCCTCATCTCGAGCTACGAGGGGGAAACGGGGCTCCTCTGGATGTGGGCGGGACCATCGTGCTTCCTCTCGAGTGGAGACAGGTATGGCGGTGAACTTCTTGAGTTGCAGCAAGGGTGTGAAAGACCCTTTCGAAGTTCAAGAGGTTAGGTGTCATTAGTCTCCAGACGCCTCATCGGAAATAGGCCTCATCTCGCCTGGAAGGGAGAACTTCCTGGATTTTCTCGAGTTGCGGCAGGGGTTCTCGACTTACGACGGGGACCTCAGGGACCCGCCCTGGTGGCCTCAGGAGAGGCCAGTCCCCATGCGAGTTGCTAGGGGGCCTCTCGGGATTCCTCTCCCGTCGATACCGGGGCCAAAAGAATTTTTTGGAGTCAGGGCCGGAACCGAGGATTCCTCTCAGGGGCTTACATGGATCTTTGGGTACTTCTGGAGTCTCCCCAGGGGAGTCAGGCCTCGTCTCGAGTGGGGGCATGCACGTGCGCTTTCCTTCCAGGCTGTAGCAGCAATGTCACGGTTCCCGTCGCGTGGATCAAAGGATCTGTGGTTTTCCCTCGAAGCTTTCCCTAGAGGCTTTCCCTCAGGGCTGTCCCACGTGCCACCGTGGTGTGAGTCGATCCTCGGCGTGAAAGATGAGCCAGTGCAGGGCAAAGAGGTTCCTCTGGAATGGACTGAGACATCTGGGGGACTCTTGGAATGGTGGTACGACCATGGAGTTCCTCTCGACTTTCCTGTTGAGAGTGCCTCCTCTTGAGATGCGACGGGAACGCCGGGAATTCTTTCCCGTTGAAAGCAGGGAAAGGATCCCTCATCTCGAGCTCCGAGGGGGAAACGGGGCTCCTCTGGATGTGGGCGGGACCATCGTGCTTCCTCTCGAGTGGAGACGGGTATGGCGGTGAACTTCTTGAGTTGCAGAAAGGGTGTGAAAACCCTTTCGAAGTTCCAGAGGTTAGGTGTCATTAGTCTCCAGACGCCTCATCGGAAATAGGCCTCATCTCGCCTGGAAGGGAGAACTTCCTGGATTTTCTCGAGTTGCGGCAGGTGTTCCCGAGTTAAGACGGGGACCTCAGGGACCCGCCCTGGTGGCCTCAGGAGAGGCCAGTCCCCATGCGAGTTTCTAGGGGGCCTCTCGGGATTCCTCTCCCGTCGATACCGGGGCCAAAAACCTTGTGTGGAGTCAGGGCCGGAACCGAGGATTCCTCTCAGGGGCTGACATGTATCTTTGGGTACATCTGGAGTCTCCCCAGGGGAGTCAGGCCTCGTCTCGAGTGGGGGCATGCACGTGCGCATTCCTTCCAGGCTGTAGCAGCAATGTCACGCTTCCCGTCGCGTGGATCAAAGGGTCTGTGGTTTTCCCTCGAGGCTTTCCCTCGAGGCTTTCCCACAGGGCTGTCCCACGTGCCACCGTGGTGTGAGTCGATCCTCGGCGTGAAAGATGAGCCAGTGCAGGGCAAAGAGGTTCCTCTGGAATGGACTGAGACATCTGGGGGACTCTTGGAATGGTGGTACGACCATGGAGTTCCTCTCGCCTTTCCTGTGGAGAGTGCCTCCTCTTGAGATGCGACGGGATCGCCGGGAATTCTTTCCCGTTGAAAGCAGGGAAAGGATCCCTCATCTCGAGCTCCGAGGGGGTAACGGGGCTCCTCTGGATGTGGGCGGGACCATCGTGCTTCCTCTCGAGTGGAGACGGGTATGGCGGTGAACTTCTTGAGTTGCAGAAAGGGTGTGAAAGACCCTTTCGAAGTTCCAGAGGTTAGGTGTCATTAGTCTCCAGACGCCTCATCGGAAATAGGCCTCATCTCGCCTGGAAGGGAGAACTTCCTGGATTTTCTCGAGTTGCGGCAGGTGTTCCCGAGTTACGACGGGGACCTCAGGGACCCGCCCTGGTGGCCTCAGGAGAGGCCAGTCCCCATGCGAGTTGCTAGGGGGCCTCTCGGGATTCCTCTCCCGTCGATACCGGGGCCAAAAACCTTGTGTGGAGTCAGGGCCGGAACCGAGGATTCCTCTCAGGGGCTGACATGTATCTTTGGGTACATCTGGAGTCTCCCCAGGGGAGTCAGGCCTCGTCTCGAGTGGGGGCATGCACGTGCGCATTCCTTCCAGGCTGTAGCAGCAATGTCACGCTTCCCGTCGCGTGGATCAAAGGATCTGTGGTTTTCCCTCGAGGCTTTCCCTCGAGGCTTTCCCACAGGGCTGTCCCACGTGCCACCGTGGTGTGAGTCGATCCTCGGCGTGAAAGATGAGCCAGTGCAGGGCAAAGAGTTTCCTCTGGAATGGACTGAGACATCTGGGGGACTCTTGGAATGGTGGCACGACCATGGAGTTCCTCTCGCCTTTCCTGTTCAGAGTGCCTCCTCTTGAGATGCGACGGGAACGCCGGGAATTCTTTCCCGTTGAAAGCAGGGAAAGGATCCCTCATCTCGAGCTACGAGGGGGAAACGGGGCTCCTCTGGATGTGGGCGGGACCATCGTGCTTCCTCTAGAGTGGAGACAGGTATGGCGGTGAACTTCTTGAGTTGCAGCAAGGGTGTGAAAGACCCTTTCGAAGTTCCAGAGGTTAGGTGTCATTAGTCTCCAGATGCCTCATCGGAAATAGGCCGCATCTCGCCTGCAAGGGAGAACTTCCTGGATTTTCTCGAGTTGAGGCAGGTGTTCCCGAGTTACGACGGGGACCTCAGGGACCCGCCCTGGTGGCCTCAGGAGAGGCCAGTCCCCATGCGAGTTGCTAGGGGGCCTCTCGGGATTCCTCTCCCGTCGATACCGGGGCCAAAAAGCTTGTGTGGAGTCAGGGCCGGAACCGAGGATTCCTCTCAGGGGCTGACATGGATCTTTGGGTACTTCTGGAGTCTCCCCAGGGGAGTCAGGCCTCGTCTCGTGTGGGGGCATGCACTTGCGGTTTCCTTCCAGGCTGTAGCAGCAATGTCACGCTTCCCGTGGCGTGGATCAAAGGATCTGTGGTTTTCCCTCGAGGATTTCCCTCGAGGCTTTCCCACAGGGCTGTCCCACGTGCCACCGTGGTGTGAGTCGATCCTCGGCGTGAAAGATGAGCCAGTGCAGGGCAAAGAGGTTCCTCTGGAATGGACTGAGACATCTGGGGGACTCTTGGAATGGTGGTACGACCATGGAGTTCCTCTCGCCTTTCCTGTTGAGAGTGCCTCCTCTTGAGATGCGACGGGAACGCCGGGAATTCTTTCCCGTTGAAAGCAGGGAAAGGATCCCTCATCTCGAGCTACGAGGGGGAAACGGGACTCCTCTGGATGTGGGCGGGACCATCGTGGTTCCTCCCGAGTGGAGACGGGTATGGCGGTGAACTTCTTGAGTTGCAGCAAGGGTGTGAAAGACCCTTTCGAAGTTCCAGAGGTTAGGTGTCATTAGTCTCCAGACGCCTCATCGGAAATAGGCCTCATCTCGCCTGGAAGGGAGAACTTCCTGGATTTTCTCGAGTTGCGGCAGGTGTTCTCGAGTTACGACGGGGACCTCAGGGACCCGCCCTGGTGGCCTCAGGAGAGGCCAGTCCCCATGCGAGTTGCTAGGGGGCCTCTCGGGATTCCTCTCCCGTCGATACCGGGGCCAAAAGAATTTTTTGGAGTCAGGGCCGGAACCGAGGATTCCTCTCAGGGCTGACATGGATCTTTGGGTACTTCTGGAGTGTCCCCACGGGAGTCAGGCCTCGTCTCGAGTCGGGGCATGCACGTGCGCTTTCCTTCCAGGCTGTAGCAGCAATGTCACGCTTCCCGTCGCGTGGATCAAAGGATCTGTGGTTTTCCCTCGAGGCTTTCCCTCGAGGCTTTCCCACAGGGCTCTCCCACGTGCCACCGTGGTGTGAGTCGATCCTCGGCGTGAAAGATGAGCCAGTGCAGGGCAAAGAGTTTCCTCTGGAATGGACTGAGACATCTGGGGGACTCTTGGAATGGTGGTACGACCATGGAGTTCCTCTCGCCTTTCCTGTTGAGAGTGCCTCCTCTTGAGATGCGACGGGAACGCCGGGAATTCTTTCCCGTTGAAAGCAGGGAAAGGATCCCTCATCTCGAGCTCCGAGGGGGAAACGGGGCTCCTATGGATGTGGGCGGGACCATCGTGCTTCCTCTCGAGTGGAGACAGGTATGGCGGTGAACTTCTTGAGTTGCAGCAAGGGTGTGAAAGACCCTTTCGAAGTTCCAGAGGTTAGGTGTCATTAGTCTCCAGACGCCTCATCGGAAATAGGCCTCATCTCGCCTGGAAGGGAGAACTTCCTGGATTTTCTCGAGTTGCGGCAGGTGTTCCCGAGTTAAGACGGGGACCTCAGGGACCCGCCCTGGTGGCCTCAGGAGAGGCCAGTCCCCATGCGAGTTGCTAGGGGGCCTCTCGGGATTCCTCTCCCGTCGATACCGGGGCCAAAAACCTTGTGTGGAGTCAGGGCCGGAACCGAGGATTCCTCTCAGGGTCTGACATGTATCTTTGGGTACTTCTGGAGTCTCCCCAGGGGAGTCAGGCCTCGTCTCGAGTGGGGGCATGCACGTGCGCATTCCTTCCAGGCTGTAGCAGCAATGTCACGCTTCCCGTCGCGTGGATCAAAGGATCTGTGGTTTTCCCTCGAGGCTTTCCCTCGAGGCTTTCCCACAGGGCTGTCCCACGTGCCACCGTGGTGTGAGTCGATCCTCGGCGTGAAAGATGAGCCAGTGCAGGGCAAAGAGTTTCCTCTGGAATGGACTGAGACATCTGGGGGACTCTTGGAATGGTGGCACGACCATGGAGTTCCTCTCGCCTTTCCTGTTCAGAGTGCCTCCTCTTGAGATGCGACGGGAACGCCGGGAATTCTTTCTGGTTGAAAGCAGGGAAAGGATCCCTCATCTCGAGCTACGAGGGGGAAACGGGGCTCCTCTGGATGTGGGCGGGACCATCGTGCTTCCTCTAGAGTGGAGACAGGTATGGCGGTGAACTTCTTGAGTTGCAGCAAGGGTGTGAAAGACCCTTTCGAAGTTCCAGAGGTTAGGTGTCATTAGTCTCCAGATGCCTCATCGGAAATAGGCCTCATCTCGCCTGCAAGGGAGAACTTCCTGGATTTTCTCGAGTTGAGGCAGGTGTTCCCGAGTTACGACGGGGACCTCAGGGACCCGCCCTGGTGGCCTCAGGAGAGGCCAGTCCCCATGCGAGTTGCTAGGGGGCCTCTCGGGATTCCTCTCCCGTCGATACCGGGGCCAAAAAGCTTGTGTGGAGTCAGGGCCGGAACCGAGGATTCCTCTCAGGGGCTGACATGGATCTTTGGGTACTTCTGGAGTCTCCCCAGGGGAGTCAGGCCTCGTCTCGTGTGGGGGCATGCACTTGCGGTTTCCTTCCAGGCTGTAGCAGGAATGTCACGCTTCCCGTGGCGTGGATCAAAGGATCTGTGGTTTTCCCTCGAGGCTTTCCCTCGAGGCTTTCCCACAGGGCTGTCCCACGTGCCACCGTGGTGTGAGTCGATCCTCGGCGTGAAAGATGAGCCAGTGCAGGGCAAAGAGGTTCCTCTGGAATGGACTGAGACATCTGGGGGACTCTTGGAATGGTGGTACGACCATGGAGTTCCTCTCGCCTTTCCTGTTGAGAGTGCCTCCTCTTGAGATGCGACGGGAACGCCGGGAATTCTTTCCCGTTGAAAACAGGGAAAGGATCCCTCATCTCGAGCTACGAGGGGGAAACGGGACTCCTCGGGATGTGGGCGGGACCATCGTGGTTCCTCCCGAGTGGAGACGGGTATGGCGGTGAACTTCTTGAGTTGCAGCAAGGGTGTGAAAGACCCTTTCGAAGTTCCAGAGGTTAGGTGTCATTAGTCTCCAGACGCCTCATCGGAAATAGGCCTCATCTCGCCTGGAAGGGAGAACTTCCTGGATTTTCTCGAGTTGCGGCAGGTGTTCTCGAGTTACGACGGGGACCTCAGGGACCCGCCCTGGTGGCCTCAGGAGAGGCCAGTCCCCATGCGAGTTGCTAGGGGGCCTCTCGGGATTCCTCTCCCGTCGATACCGGGGCCAAAAGAATTTTTTGGAGTCAGGGCCGGAACCGAGGATTCCTCTCAGGGGCTGACATGGATCTTTGGGTACTTCTGGAGTGTCCCCACGGGAGTCAGGCCTCGTCTCGAGTCGGGGCATGCACGTGCGCTTTCCTTCCAGGCTGTAGCAGCAATGTCACGCTTCCCGTGGCGTGGATCAAAGGATCTGTGGTTTTCCCTCGAGGCTTTCCCTCGAGGCTTTCCCACAGGGCTCTCCCACGTGCCACCGTGGTGTGAGTCGATCCTCGGCGTGAAAGATGAGCCAGTGCAGGGCAAAGAGTTTCCTCTGGAATGGACTGAGACATCTGGGGGACTCTTGGAATGGTGGTACGACCATGGAGTTCCTCTCGCCTTTCCTGTTGAGAGTGCCTCCTCTTGAGATGCGACGGGAACGCCGGGAATTCTTTCCCGTTGAAAGCAGGGAAAGGATCCCTCATCTCGAGCTCCGAGGGGGAAACGGGGCTCCTATGGATGTGGGCGGGACCATCGTGCTTCCTCTCGAGTGGAGACAGGTATGGCGGTGAACTTCTTGAGTTGCAGCAAGGGTGTGAAAGACCCTTTCGAAGTTCCAGAGGTTAGGTGTCATTAGTCTCCAGACGCCTCATCGGAAATAGGCCTCATCTCGCCTGGAAGGGAGAACTTCCTGGATTTTCTCGAGTTGCGGCAGGTGTTCTCGAGTTACGACGGGAACCTCAGGGACCCGCCCTGGTGGCCTCAGGAGAGGCCAGTCCCCATGCGAGTTGCTAGGGTGCCTCTCGGGATTCCTCTCCCGTCGATACCGGGGCCAAAAGAATTTTTTGGAGTCAGGGCCGGAACCGAGGATTCCTCTCAGGGGCTGACATGGATCTTTGGGTACTTCTGGAGTGTCCCCAAGGGAGTCAGGCCTCGTCTCGAGTCGGGGCATGCACGTGCGCATTCCTTCCAGGCTGTAGCAGCAATGTCACGCTTCCCGTGGCGTGGATCAAAGGATCTGTGGTTTTCCCTCGAGGCTTTCCCTCGAGGCTTTCCCACAGGGCTGTCCCACGTGCCACCGTGGTGTGAGTCGATCCTCGGCGTGAAAGATGAGCCAGTGCAGGGCAAAGAGGTTCCTCTGGAATGGACTGAGACATCTGGTTGACTCTTGGAATGGTGGTACGACCATGGAGTTCCTCTCGGCTTTTCTGTGGAGAGTGCCTCCTCTTGAGATGCGACGGGATCGCCGGGAATTCTTTCCCGTTGAAAGCAGGTAAAGGATCCCTCATCTCGAGCTCCGAGGGGGAAACGGGGCTCCTCTGGATGTGGGCGGGACCATCGTGCTTCCTCTCGAGTAGAGACGGGTATGGCGGTGAACTTCTTGAGTTGCAGCAAGGGTGTGAAAGACCCTTTCGAAGTTCCAGAGGTTAGGTGTCATTCGTCTCCAGACGCCTCATCGGAAATAGGCCTCATCTCGCCTGGAAGGGAGAACTTCCTGGATTTTCTCGAGTTGCGGCAGGTGTTCCCGAGTTACGACGGGGACCTCAGGGACCCGCCCTGGTGGCCTCAGGAGAGGCCAGTCCCCATGCGAGTTGCTAGGGGGCCTCTCGGGATTCCTCTCCCGTCGATACCGGGGCCAAAAACCTTGTGTTGGGTCAGGGCCGGAACCGAGGATTCCTCTCAGGGGCTGATATGGATCTTTGGGTACATCTGGAGTCTCGCCTGGGGAGACAGGCCTCGTCTCCATTCGGAGTATGCACGTGCGCTTTCCTTACAGGCTGTAGCAGAAATGTCACGCTTCCCGTCGCGTGGATCAAAGGATCTGTGGTTTTCCCTCGAGGCTTTCCCTCGAGGCTTTCCCACAGGGCTGTCCCACGTGCCACCATGGTGTGAATCGATCCTCGGCGTGAAAGATGAGCCAGTGCAGGGCAAAGAGGTTCATCTGGAATGGACTGAGACATCTAGGGGACTCTTGGAATGGTGGTACGACCATGGAGTTCCTCTTGGCTTTTCTGTGGAGAGTGCCTCCTCTTGAGATGCGACGGGATCGCCGGGAATTCTTTCCCGTTGAAAGCAGGGAAAGGATCCCTCATCTCGAGCTCCGAGGGGAAACGGGGCTCCTCTGGATGTGGATGGGACCATCGTGCTTCCTCTCGAGTGGAGACGGGTATGGCGGTGAACTTCTTGAGTTGCAGAAAGGGTGTGAAAGACCCTTTCGAAGTTCCAGAGGTTAGGTGTCATTAGTCTCCAGACGCCTCATCGGAAATAGGCCTCATCTCGCCTGGAAGGGAGACTTCCTGGATTTTCTCGAGTTGCGGCAGGTGTTCTCGAGTTACGACGGGGACCTCAGGGACCCGCCCTGGTGGCCTCAGGAGAGGCCAGTCCCCATGCGAGTTGCTAGGGGGCCTCTCGGGATTCCTCTCCCGTCGATACCGGGGCCAAATCCTTGTGTGGAGTCAGGGCCGGAACCGAGGATTCTTCTCAGGGGCTGACATGGATCTTTGGGTACTTCTGGAGTCTCCCCAGGGGAGTCAGGCCTCGTCTCGAGTGCGGGCATGCACGTGCGCTTTGCTTCCAGGCTGTAGCAGCAATGTCACGCTTCCCGTCGCGTGGATCAAAGGATCTGTGGTTTTCCCTCGAGGCTTTCCCTCGAGGCTTTGCCACAGGGCTGTGTCACGCGCCACCGTGGTGTGAGTCGATCCTCGGCGTGAAAGATGAGCCAGTGCAGGGCAAAGAGGTTCCTCTGGAATGGACTGAGACATCTGGGGTACTCTTGGCATGGTGGTACGACCATGAAGTTCCTCTAGCCTTTCCTGTTGAGAGTGCCTCCTCTTGAGAAGCGACGGGAACACCGGGAATTCTTTCCCGTTGAAAGCAGGGAAAGGATCCCTCATCTCGAGCTACGAGGGGGAAACGGGGCTCCTATGGATGAGGGCGGGACGATCGTGCTTCCTCTCGAGTGGAGACGGGAATGGAGGTGAACTTCTTGAGTTGCAGCAAGGGTTTGAAAGACCCTTTCGAAGTTCCAGAGGTTAGGTGTCATTACTCTCCAGATGCATCATCGGAAATAGGCCTCATCTCGCCTGGAAGGGAGAACTTCCTGGATTTTCTCGAGTTGCGGCAGGTGTTCTCGAGTTACGACGGGGACCTCAGGGACCCGCCCTGGTTGCCTCAGGAGAGGCCAGTCCCCATGCGAGTTGCTAGGGGGACTCTCGGGATTACTCTCCCGTCGATACCGGGGCCAAAAACCTTGTGTGGAGTCAGTGCCGGAACCGAGGATTCCTCTCAGGGGCTGACATGGATCTTTGGGTACTTCTGGAGTCTCCCCAGGGGAGTCAGGCCTCGTCTCGAGTGCGGGCATGCACGTGCGCTTTCCTTCCAGGCTGTAGCAGCAATGTCACGCTTCCCGTCGTGTGGAACAAAGGATCTGTGGTTTTCCCTCGAGGCCCTCCCTCGAGGCTTTCCCACACGGCAGTCCCACGTGCCACCGTGGTGTGAGTCGATCCTCGGCGTGAAAGATGAGCCAGTACAGGGCAAAAAGTTTCCTCTGGAATGGACTGAGACATCTGGTTGACTCTTGGAATGGTGGTTCGACCATGGAGTTCCTCTCGCCTTTCCTATTGAGAGTGCCTCCTCTTGAGATGCGACGGGATCGCTGGGAATACTTTCCCGTTGAAAGCAGGGAAAGGATCCCTCATCTCGAGCTACGAGGGGGAAACGGGGCTCCTCTGGATGTGGGCGGGACCAACGTGCTTCCTCTCGAGTGGAGACCGGTATGGCGGTGAACTTCTTGAGTTGCAGCAAGGGTGTGAAAGACCCATTCGAAGTTCCAGAGGTTAGGTGTCATTAGTCTCCAGACGCCTCATCGGAAATAGGCCTCATCTCGCCTGGAAGGGAGAACTTCCTGGATTTTCTCGAGTTGCGGCAGGTGTTCTCGAGTTACGACGGGGACCTCAGGGACCCGCCCTGGTGGCCTCAGGAGAGGCCAGTCCCCAAGCGAGTTGCTAGGGGTCCTCTCGGGATTCCTCCCCCATCGATACTGGGGTCAAAAACCTTGTGTGGAGTCAGGGCCGGAACCGAGGATTCCTCTCAGGGGCTGTTATGGATCTTTGGGTACTTCTGGAGTCTCCCCAGGGGAGTCAGGCCTCTTCTCGTGTGGGGTCATGCACGTGCGCTTTCCTTCCACACTGTAGAAGCAATGTCACGCTTCCCGTCGCGTGGATCAAAGGATCTGTGGTTCTCCCTCGAGGCTTTCCCACAGGGCTGTCCCTAGTGCCACCGTGGTGTGAGTCGATCCTCGGCGTATAAGATGAGCCAATGCAGGGCAAACAGGTTCCTCTGGAATGGAATGAGACATCTGGGGGACTCTTGGAATGGTGGTACGACAATGGAGTTCCTCTCGCCTTTCCTGTTGAGAGTGCCTCCTCTTGAGATGCAATGGGAACGCCGGGAATTCTTTCCCGTTGAAAGCAGGGAAAGGATCCCATATTTCGAGCTACGAGGGGGAAACGGGGCTCCTCTGGATGTGGGCGGGACCATCGTGCTTCCTCTCGAGTGGAGACGGGTATGGCGGTGAACTTCTTGAGTTGCAGCAAGGGTGTGAAAGACCCTTTCGAAGTTCCAGAGGTTAGGTGTCATTAGTCTCCAGACCCCTCATCGGAAATAGGCTTCATCTCTCCTGGAAGGGAGAACTTCGTGGATTTTCTCGAGTTGCGGCAGGTGTTCTCGAGTTATGACGGGGACATCAGGGACCCGCCCTGGTGGCCTCAGGAAAGGCCAGTCCCCATGCGAGTTGCTATCGGGCCTCTAGGGATTCCTCTCCTGTCGATACCGGGGCCAAAATCTTTGTGTGGATTCAGGGCCGGAACCGAGGATTCCTCTCAGGGGCTGACATGGATCTTTGGGTACTTCTGGAGTCTCCCCAGGGGAGTCAGGCCTCGTCTCGAGTGGGGGCATGCACGTGCGCTTTCCTTCCAGGCTGTAGCAGCAATGTCACGCTTCCCATGGCGTGGATCAAAGGATCTGTGGTTTTCCCTCGAGGCTTTCCCTCGAGGCTTTCCCACATGGCTGTCCCACGTGCCACCGTGGTGTGAGTCGATCCTAGGCGTGAAAGATGAGCCAGTGCAGGGCAAAGAGGATCCTATGGAATGGACTGAGACATGTGGGGGACTCTTGGAATGGTGGTACAACCATGGAGCTCCTCTTCACTTTCCTGTCGAGAGTGCCTCCTCTTGAGATGCGAAGGGAACGCCGGGAATTCTTTCCCGTTGAAAGCAGGGAAAGGATCCCTCATCTCGAGCTACGAGGGGGAAACGGGGCTCCTCTGGATGTGGGCGGGACCATCGTGCTTCCTCTCGAGTGGAGACGGGTATGGCGGTGAACTTCTTGAGTTGCAGCAAGGGTGTGAAAGACCCTTTCGAAGTTCCAGAGGTTAGGTGTCATTAGTGTCCAGACGCCTCATCGGAAATAGGCCTCATCTCGCCTGGAAGGGAGAACTTCCTGGATTTTCTCGAGTTGCGGCAGGTGTTCTCGAGTTACGACGGGGACCTCAGGGACCCGCCCTGGTGGCCTCAGGAGAGGCCAGTCCCCAAGCGAGTTGCTAGGGGTCCTCTCGGGATTCCTCTCCAGTCGATACCAGGGACAAAACCCTTGAGTGGAGTAAGGGCCGGAACCGAGGATTCCTCTCAGGGGCTGACATGGATCTTTGGGTACTCCTGGAGTCTCGCCAGAGGCGTCAGGCCTCGTCTCGAGTGGGGGCATGCACGTGCGCTTGCCTTCCAGGCTGTAGCAGCAATGTCACGCTTCCCGTCGCGTGGATCAAAGGATCTGTGGTTTTCCCTCGAGGCTTTCCCTCGAGGCTATCCCACATGCCTGTCCCACGTGCCACCGTGATGTGAGTCGATCCTCGGCGTGAAAGATGAGCCAGTGCAGGGCAAAGAGGTTCCTCGGGAATGGACTGAGACATCTGGGGGACTCTTGGCATCGTGGTACGACCATGGAGTTCCTCTCCCCTTTCCTGTTGAGAGTGCCTCCACTTGAGATGCGACGGGAACGCCGGGAATTCTTTCCCGTTGAAAGCAGGGAAAGGATCCCTCATCACGAGCTACGAGGGTTAAATGGGGCTCTTCTGGATGTGGGCGGGACCATCGTGCTTCCTCTCGAGTGGAGACGCGTATGGCGGTGAACTTCTTGAGTTGCAGCAAGGCTGTGAAAGACCCTTTCGACGTTCCAGAGGTTAGGTGTCATTAGTCTCCAGACGCCTCATCGGAAATAGGCCTCATCTCGCCTGGAAGGGAGAACTTCCTGGATTTTCTCGAGTTGCGGCAGGTGTTCTCGAGTTACAACGGAGACCTCAGGGACCCGACCTGGTGGCCTCAGGAAAGGTCAGTCCCAATGCGAGTTGCTATGTGGCCTCTCGGGATTCCTCTCCCGTCGATACTGGGGCCAAGACCCTTGTGTGGAGTCAGGGCCGGAACCGAGGTTTCCTCTCAGGGGCTGATATGGATCTTTGGGTACTTCTGGAGTCTCCCCAGGGGAGTCAGGCCTCGTCTCGTGTGGGGTCATGCACGTGCGCTTTCCTTCCACACTGTAGAAGCAATGTCACGCTTCCCGTCGCGTGGATCAAAGGATGTGTGGTTCTCCCTCGAGGCTTTCCCACAGGGCTGTCCCTAGTGCCACCGTGGTGTGAGTCGATCCTCGGAGTGAAAGATGAGCCAATGCAGGGCAAACAGGTTCCTCTGGAATGGAATGAGACATCTGGGGGACTCTTGGAATGGTGGTACGACAATGGAGTTCCTCTCGCCTTTCCTGTTGAGAGTGCCTACTCTTGAGATGCGATGGGAACGCCGGGAATTCTTTCCCGTTGAAAGCAGGGAAAGGATCCCATATCTCGAGCTACGAGGGGGAAACGGGGCTCCTCTGGATATGGACGGGACCATCGTGCTTCCTCTCGAGTGGAGACGGGTATGGCGGTGAACTTCTTGAGTTGCAGCAAGGGTGTGAAAGACCCTTTCGAAGTTCCAGAGGTTAGGTGTCATTAGTCTCCAGACGCTTCATCGGAAATAGGCCTCATCTCGCCTGCAAGGGAGAACTTCCTGGATTTTCTCGAGTTGCGGCAGGTGTTCTCGAGTTACGACGGGGACCTCAGGGACCCGCCCTGGTGGCCTCAGGAGAGGCCAGTCCCCATGCGAGTTGCTAGGGGGCCTCTCGGGATTCCTCTCCCGTCGATACCGGGGCCAAAAGAATTTTTTGGAGTCAGGGCCGGAACCGAGGATTCCTCTCAGGGGCTGACATGGATCTTTGGGTACTTCTGGAGTCTCCCCAGGGGAGTCAGGCCTCGTCTCGAGTGGGGGCATGCACGTGCGCTTTCCTTCCAGGCTGTAGCAGCAATGTCACGCTTCCCGTCGCGTGGATCAAAGGGTCTGTGGTTTTCCCTCGAGGCTTTCCCTCGAGGCTTTCCCACAGGGCTGTCCCACGTGCCACCGTGGTGTGAGTCGATCCTCGGCGTGAAAGATGAGCCAGTGCAGGGCAAAGAGGTTCCTCTGGAATGGACTGAGACATCTGGGGGACTCTTGGAATGGTGGTACGACCATGGAGTTCCTCTCGCCTTTCCTGTGGAGAGTGCCTCCTCTTGAGATGCGACGGGATCGCCGGGAATTCTTTCCCGTTGAAAGCAGGGAAAGGATCCCTCATCTCGAGCTCCGAGGGGGAAACGGGGCTCCTCTGGATGTGGGCGGGACAATCGTGCTTCCTCTCGAGTGGAGACGAGTATGGCGGTGAACTTCTTGAGTTGCAGCAAGGGTGTGAAAGATCCTTTCGAAGTTCCAGAGGTTAGGTGTCATTAGTCTCCAGAGGCCTCATCGGAAATAGGCCTCATCTCGCCTGGAATGGAGAACTTCCTGGATTATCTCGAGTTGCGGCAGGTGTTCCCGAGTTACGACGGGGACCTCAGGGACCCGCCCTGGTGGCCTCAGGAGAGGCCTGTCCCCATGCGAGTTGCTAGGGGGCCTCTCGGGATTCCTCTCCCGTCGATACCGGGGCCAAAAACCTTGTGTTGGGTCAGGGCCGGAACCGAGGATTCCTCTCAGGGGCTGATATGGATCTTTGGGTACTTCTAGAGTCTCGCCTGGGGAGACAGGCCTCGTCTCCAGTGGGGGCATGCACGTGCGCTTTCCTTCCAGGCTGTAGCAGCAATGTCACGCTTCCCGTCGCGTGGATCAAAGGATCTGTGGTTTTCCCTCGAGGCTTTCCCACAGGGCTGTCCCACGTGCCACCGTGGTGTGAGTCGATCCTCGGCGTGAAAGATGAGCCAGTGCAGGGCAAAGAGGTTCCTCTGGAATGGACTGAGACATCTGGGGGACTCTTGGAATGGTGGTACGACCATGGAGTTCCTCTCGGCTTTTCTGTGGAGAGTGCCTCCTCTTGAGATGCGACGGGATCGCCGGGAATTCTTTCCCGTTGAAAGCAGGTAAAGGATCCCTCATCTCGAGCTCCGAGGGGGAAACGGGGCTCCTCTGGATGTGGGCGGGACCATCGTGCTTCCTCTCGAGTAGAGACGGGTATGGCGGTGAACTTCTTGAGTTGCAGCAAGGGTGTGAAAGACCCTTTCGAAGTTCCAGAGGTTAGGTGTCATTAGTCTCCAGACGCCTCATCGGAAATAGGCCTCATCTCGCCTGGAAGGGAGAACTTCCTGGATTTTCTCGAGTTGCGGCAGGTGTTCCCGAGTTACGACGGGGACCTCAGGGACCCGCCCTGGTGGCCTCAGGAGAGGCCAGTCCCCATGCGAGTTGCTAGGGGGCCTATCGGGATTCCTCTCCCGTCGATACCGGGGCCAAAAACCTTGTGTTGGGTCAGGGCCGGAACCGAGGATTCCTCTCAGGGGCTGATATGGATCTTTGGGTACTTCTGGAGTCTCGCCTGGGGAGACAGGCCTCGTCTCCAGTCGGAGTATGCACGTGCGCTTTCCTTCCAGGCTGTAGCAGAAATGTCACGCTTCCCGTCGCGTGGATCAAAGGATCTGTGGTTTTCCCTCGAGGCTTTCCCTCGAGGCTTTCCCACAGGGCTGTCCCACGTGCCACCATGGTGTGAATCGATCCTCGGCGTGAAAGATGAGCCAGTGCAGGGCAAAGAGGTTCATCTGGAATGGACTGAGACATCTGGGGGACTCTTGGAATGGTGGTACGACCATGGAGTTCCTCTTGGCTTTTCTGTGGAGAGTGCCTCCTCTTGAGATGCGACTGGATCGCCGGGAATTCTTTCCCGTTGAAAGCAGGGAAAGGATCCCTCATCTCGAGCTCCGAGGGGAAACGGGGCTCCTCTGGATGTGGATGGGACCATCGTGCTTCCTCTCGAGTGGAGACGGGTATGGCGGTGAACTTCTTGAGTTGCAGAAAGGGTGTGAAAGACCCTTTCGAAGTTCCAGAGGTTAGGTGTCATTAGTCTCCAGACGCCTCATCGGAAATAGGCCTCATCTCGCCTGGAAGGGAGAACTTCCTGGATTTTCTCGAGTTGCGGCAGGTGTTCTCGAGTTACGACGGGGACCTCAGGGACCCGCCCTGGTGGCCTCAGGAGAGGCCAGTCCCCATGCGAGTTGCTAGGGGGCCTCTCGGGATTCCTCTCCCGTCGATACTGGGGTCAAAAACCTTGTGTGGAGTCAGGGCCGGAACCGAGGATTCCTCTCAGGGGCTGTTATGGATCTTTGGGTACTTCTGGAGTCTCCCCAGGGGAGTCAGGCCTCTTCTCGTGTGGGGTCATGCACGTGCGCTTTCCTTCCACACTGTAGAAGCAATGTCACGCTTCCCGTCGCGTGGATCAAAGGATCTGTGGTTCTCCCTCGAGGCTTTCCCACAGGGCTGTCCCTAGTGCCACCGTGGTGTGAGTCGATCCTCGGCGTATAAGATGAGCCAATGCAGGGCAAACAGGTTCCTCTGGAATGGAATGAGACATCTGGGGGACTCTTGGAATGGTGGTACGACAATGGAGTTCCTCTCGCCTTTCCTGTTGAGAGTGCCTCCTCTTGAGATGCAATGGGAACGCCGGGAATTCTTTCCCGTTGAAAGCAGGGAAAGGATCCCATATCTCGAGCTACGAGGGGGAAACGGGGCTCCACTGGATGTGGGCGGGACCATCGTGCTTCCTCTCGAGTGGAGACGGGTATGGCGGTGAACTTCTTGAGTTGCAGCAAGGGTGTGAAAGACCCTTTCGAAGTTCCAGAGGTTAGGTGTCATTAGTCTCCAGACCCCTCATCGGAAATAGGCTTCATCTCTCCTGGAAGGGAGAACTTCGTGGATTTTCTCGAGTTGCGGCAGGTGTTCTCGAGTTATGACGGGGACATCAGGGACCCGCCCTGGTGGCCTCAGGAAAGGTCAGTCCCCTTGCGAGTTCCTAGGGGGCCTCTCGGGATTCCTCTCCCGTCGATACCGGGGCCAAAATACTTGTGTGGAGTCAGGGCCGGAACCGAGGATTCCTCTCAGGGGCTGACATGGGTCTTTGGGTACTTCTGGAGTCTCCCCAGGGGAGGCAGGCCTCGTCTCGAGTGGGGGCATGCACGTGCGCTTTCCTTACAGGCTGTAGCAGCAATGTCACGGTTCCCGTCGCGTGGATCAAAGGATCTGTGGTTTTCCCTCGAGGCTTTCCCTCGAGGCTTTCCCACAGGGCTGTCCCACGTGCCACCGTGGTGTGAGTCGATCCTCGGCGTGAAAGATGAGCCAGTGCAGGGCAAAGAGTTTCCTCTGGAATGGACTGAGACATCTGGGGGACTCTTGGAATGGTGGTACGACCATGGAGTTCCTCTCGCATTTCCTGTTGAGAGTGCCTCCTCTTGAGATGCGACGGGAACGCCGGGAATTCTTTCCCATTGAAAGCGGGGAAAGGATCCCTCATCTCGAGCTACGAGGGAGAAACAGGGCTCCTCTGGATGTGGGCGGGACCATCGTGCTTCCTCTCGAGTGGAGACGGGTGTGGTGGTGAACTTCTTGAGTTGCAGCAAGGGTGTGAAAGACCCTTTCGAAGTTCCAGCGGTTAGGTGTCATTAGTCTCCAGATGTCTCATCGGAAATAGGCCTCAACTCGCCTGGAATGGAATACTTCCTGGAATTTCTCGAGTTTCGGCAGGTGTTCTCGAGTTACGACGGGGACCTCAGGGTCCCGACCTGGTGGCCTCAGGAGAGGCCAGTCCCCATGCGAGTTGCTAGGGGGCCTCTCGGGATTCCTCTCCCGTCGATACCGGGGCCAAAAACCTTGTGTGGAGTCAAGGCCGGAACCGAGGATTCCTCACAGGGGCTGACATGGATCTTTGGGTACTTCTGGAGTCTCCCCAGGGGAGTCAGGCCTCGTCTCTAGTGGGGGCATGCACGTGCGCTTTCCTTCCAGGCTGTAGCAGCAATGTCATGCTCCCCGTCGTGTGGATCAAAGGATCTGTGGTTTTCCCTCGAGGCTTTCCCACAGGGCTGTCCCACGTGCCACCGTGGTTTGAGTCGATCCTCGTCGTGAAAGATGAGCCAGTGCAGGGCAAAGAGGTTCCTCTGGAATGGACTGAGACATCTGGGGGACTCTTGGAATGGTGGTACGACCATGGAGTTCCTCTCGCCTTTCCTGTTGAGAGTGCCTCCTCTTGAGATGCGACGGGAACGCCGGGAATTCTTTCCCGTTGAAAGCAGGGAAAGGATCCCACATCTCGAGCTCCGAGGGGGAAACGGGGCTCCTCTGGATGTGGGCGGGACCATCGTGCTTCCTCTCGAGTGGAGACGGGTATGGCGGTGAACTTCTTGAGTTGCAGCAAGGGTGTGAAAGACCCTTTAGAAGTTCCAGAGGTTAGGTGTCATTAGTCTCCAGACGCCTCATCGGAAATAGGCCTCATCTCGCCTGGAAGGGAGAACTTCCTGGATTTTCTCGAGTTGCGGCAGGTGTTCTCGAGTTAAGACGGGGACCTCAGGGACCCGCCCTGGTGGCCTCAGGAGAGGCCAGTCCCCATGCGATTTGCTAGGGGGCCTCTCGGGATTCCTCTCCCGTCGATACAGGGGCCAAAAACCTTGTGTGGAGTCAGGGCCGGAACCGAGGATTCCTCTCAGGGGCTGACATGGATCTTTGGGTACTTCTGGAGTCTCCCCAGGGGAGTCAGGCCTCATCTCGAGTGGGGGCATGCACGTGCGCTTTCCTTCCAGGCTGTAGCAGCAATGTCATGCTTCCCGTTGCGTGGATCAAAGGATCTGTGGTTTGCCCTCGAGGCTTTCCCACAGGGCTGTCCCACGTGCCACCGTGGTGTGAGTCGATCCTCGGCGTGAAAGATGAGCCAGTGCAGGTCAAAGAGGTTCCTCTGGAATGGACTGAGAAATCTCGGGGACTCTTGGAATGGTGGTACGACCATGGAGTTCCTCTCGCCTTTCCTGTAGAGAGTGCCTCCTCTTGAGATGCGACGGAAACGCCGGGAATTCTTTCCCGTTGAAAGCAGGGAAAGGATCCCTCATCTCGAGCTACGAGGGGGAAACGGGGCTCCTCTGGATGTGGGCGGGACCTTCATGCTTCCTCTCGAGTCGACACGGGTATGGCGGTGAACTTCTTGAGTTGCAGCAAGGGTGTGAAAGACCCTTTCGAAGTTCCAGAGGTTCCGTGTCATTAGGCTCCAGACGCCTCATCGGAAATAGGCCTCATCTCGCCTGGAAGGGAGAACTTCCTGAATTTTCTCGAGTTGCGGCAGGTGTTCTCGAGTTACGACGGGGACCTCAGGGACCCGCCCTGGTGGCCTCAGGAAAGGCCAGTCCCCATGCGAGTTGCTCGGGGGCCTCTCGGGATTCCTCTCCTGTCGATACCGGGGCCAAAAAACTTGTGTGGAGTCAGGGCCTGAACCGAGGATTCCTCTCAGGGGCTGACATGGATCTTTGGGTACTTCTGGAGTCTCCCCAGGGGAGTCAGGCCTCGTCTCGAGTGGGGGCATGCACGTGCGCTTTCCTTCCAGGCTGTAGCAGCAATGTCATGCTTCCCGTCGCGTGGATCAAAGGATCTGTGGTTTTCCCTCGAGGCTTTCCCACAGGGCTGTCCCACGTGCCACCGTGGTGTGAGTCGATCCTCGGCGTGAAAGATGAGCCAGTGCAGGGCAAAGAGGTTCCTCTGGAATGGACTGAGAAATCTCGGGGACTCTTGGAATGGTGGTACGACCATGGAGTTCCTCTCGTCTTTCCTGTTGAGAGTGCCTCCTCTTGAGATGCGACGGGAACGCCGAAAATACTTTCCCGTTGATAGCAGGGAAAGGATCCCTCATCTCGAGCTACGAGGGGCAAACGGGGCTCCTCTGGATGTGGGCGGGACCATCATGTTTCCTCTCGAGTGGAGACGGTTATGGCGGTGAACTTCTTGAGTTGCAGCAAGGGTGTGAAAGACCCTTTCGAACTTCCAGAGGTTCCGTGTCATTAGTCTCCAGACGCCTCATCGGAAATAGGCCTCATCTCGCATGGAAGGGAGAACTTCCTGGATTTTCTCGAGTTGCGGCAGGTGTTGTCGAGTTACGACGGGGACCTCAGGGACCCGCCCTGGTGGCCTCAGGAAAGGTCATTCCCCTAGCGCGTTCCTAGGGGGCCTCTCGGGATTCCTCTCCCGTCGATACCGGGGGCAAAAACCTTGTGTGGAGTCAGGGCCGGAACCGAGGATTCCTCTCAGGGGTTGACATGAATCTTTGGGTACTTCTGGAGTCTCCCCAGGGGAGTCAGGCCTCGTCTCGAGTGGGGGCATGCACGTGCGCTTTCCTTCCAGGCTGTAGCAGCAATGTCACGCTTCCCGTCGCGTGGATCAAAGGATCTGTGGTTTTCCCTCGAGGCTTTCCCTCGAGGCTTTCCCACAGGGCTGTCCCACGTGCCACCGTGGTGTGAGTCGATCCTCGGTGTGAAAGATGAGCCAGTGCAGGGCAAAGAGGCTCCTCTGGAATGGACTGAGACATCTGGGGGACTCTTGGAATGGTGGTACGACCATGGAGTTCCTCTCGCCTTTCCTGTTGAGAGTGCCTCCTCTTGAGATGCGACGGGAACGCCGGGAATTCTTTCCCGTTGAAAGCAGGGAAAGGATCCCTCATCTCGAGCTACGAGGGGGAAACGGGGCTCCTCTGGATGTGGGCGGGACCATCGTGCTTCCTCTCGAGTGGAGACGGGTACGGCGGTGAACTTCTTGAGTTGCAGCAAGGGTGTGAAAGACCCTTTCGAAGTTCCAGAGGTTAGGTGTCATTTGTCTCCAGAGGCCTCATCGGAAATAGGCCTCATCTCGCCTGGAAGGGAGAACTTCCTGGATTTTCTCGAGTTGCGGCAGGTGTTCTCGAGTTACGACGGGGACCTCAGGGACCGGCCCTGGTGGCCTCAGGAGAGGCCAGTCCCCATGCGAGTTGCTAGGGGGCCTCTCGGGATTCCTCTCCCGTCGATACCGGGGCCAAAAACCTTGTGTGGAGTCAGGGCCGGAACCGAGGATTCCTCTCAGGGGCTGACATGGATCTTTGGGTACTTCTGGAGTCTCCCCAGGGGAGTCAGGCCTCGTCTCGAGTGGGGGCATGCACGTGCGCTTTCCTTCCAGGCTGTAGCAGCAATGTCACGCTTCCCGTGGCGTGGATCAAAGGATCTGTGGTTTTCCCTCGAGGCTTTCCCTCGAGGCTTTCCCACAGGGCTGTCCCACGTGCCACCGTGGTGTGAGTCGATCCTCGGCGTGAAAGATGAGCCAGTGCAGGGCAAAGAGGCTCCTCTGGAATGGACTGAGACATCTGGGGGACTCTTGGAATGGTGGTACGACCATGGAGTTCCTCTCGCCTTTCCTGTTGAGAGTGCCTCCTCTTGAGATGCGACGGGAACGCCGGGAATTCTTTCCCGTTGAAAGCAGGGAATGGATCCCTCATCTCGAGCTACGAGGGGCAAACGGGGCTCCTCTGGATGTGGGCGGGACCATCGTGCTTCCTCTCGAGTGGAGACGGGTACGGCGGTGAACTTCTTGAGTTGCAGCAAGGGTGTGAAAGACCCTTTCGAAGTTCCAGAGGTTAGGTGTCATTCGTCTCCAGACGGCTCATCGGAAATAGGCCTCATCTGGCCTGGAAGGTAGAACTTCCTGGATTTTCTCGAGTTGCGGCAGGTGTTGTCGAGTTACGACGGGGACCTCAGGGACCCGCCCTGGTGGCCTCAGGAGAGGCCAGTCCCCATGCGAGTTGCTAGGGGGCCTCTCGGGATTCCTCTCCCGTCGATACCGGGGCCAAAAACCTTGTGTGGAGTCAGGGCCGGAACCGAGGATTCCTCTCAGGGGCTGACATGGATCTTTGGGTACTTCTGGAGTCTCCCCAGCGGAGTCAGGCCTCGTCTCGAGTGGGGGCATGCACGTGCGCTTTCCTTCCAGGCTGTAGCAGCAATGTCACGCTTCCCGTGGCGTGGATCAAAGGATCTGTGGTTTTCCCTCGAGGCTTTCCCTCGAGGCTTTCCCACAGGGCTGTCCCACGTGCCACCGTGGTGTGAGTCGATCCTCGGCGTGAAAGATGAGCCAGTGCAGGGCAAAGAGGTTCCTCTGGAATGGACTGAAACATCTGGGGGACTCTTGGAATGGTGGTACGACCATGGAGTTCCTCTCGCCTTTCCAGTTGAGAGTGCCTCCTCTTGAATGCGATGGGAACGCCGGGAATTCTTTCCCGTTGAAAGCAGGGAAAGGATCCCTCATCTCGAGCTACGAGGGGGAAACGGGGCTCCTCTGGATGTGGGCGGGACAATCATGCTTCCTCTCGAGTGGACACCGGTATGGCGGTGAACTTCTTGAGTTGCAGCAAGGGTGTGAAAGACCCTTTCGAATTTCCAGAGGTTAGGTGTCATTCGTCTCCAGACGCCTCATCGGAAATAGGCCTCATCTCGCCTGGAAGGTAGAACTTCCTGGATTTTCTCGAGTTGCGGCAGGTGTTCTCGAGTTACGACGGGGACCTCAGGGACCCGCCCTGGTGGCCTCAGGAGAGGCCAGTCCCCATGCGAGTTGCTAGGGGGCCTCTCGGGATTCCTCTCCCGTCGATACCGGGGCCAAAAACCTTGTGTGGAGTCAGGGCCGGAACCGAGGATTCCTCTCAGGGGCTGACATGGATCTTTGGGTACTCCTGGAGTCTCCCCAGCGGAGTCAGGCCTCGTCTCGAGTGGGGGCATGCACGTGCGCTTTCCTTCCAGGCTGTAGCAGCAATGTCACGCTTCCCGTCGCGTGGATCAAAGGATCTGTGGTTTTCCCTCGAGGCTTTCCCTCGAGGCTTTCCCACAGGGCTGTCCCACGTGCCACCGTGGTGTGAGTCGATCCTCGGCGTGAAAGATGAGCCAGTGCAGGGCAAAGAGTTTCCTCTGGAATGGACTGAGACATCTGGGGGACTCTTGGAATGGTGGTACGACCATGGAGTTCCTCTCGCCTTTCCTGTTGAGAGTGCCTCCTCTTGAGATGCGACGGGAACGCCGGGAATTCTTTCCCGTTGAAAGCAGGGAAAGGATCCCTCATCTCGAGCTACGAGGGGCAAACGGGGCTCCTCTGGATGTGGGCGGGACCATCGTGCTTCCTCTCGAGTGGAGACGGGTATGGCGGTGAACTTCTTGAGTTGCAGCAAGGGTGTGAAAGACCCTTTCGAAGTTCCAGAGGTTAGGTGTCATTCGTCTCCAGACGCCTCATCGGAAATAGGCCTCATCTCGCCTGGAAGGTAGAACTTCCTGGATTTTCTCGAGTTGCGGCAGGTGTTGTCGAGTTACGACGGGGACCTCAGGGACCCGCCCTGGTGGCCTCAGGAGAGGCCAGTCCCCATGCGAGTTGCTAGGGGGCCTCTCGGGATTCCTCTCCCGTCGATACCGGGGCCAAAAACCTTGTGTGGAGTCAGGGCCGGAACCGAGGATTCCTCTCAGGGGCTGACATGGATCTTTGGGTACTTCTGGAGTCTCCCCAGCGGAGTCAGGCCTCGTCTCGAGTGGGGGCATGCACGTGCGCTTTCCTTCCAGGCTGTAGCAGCAATGTCACGCTTCCCGTCGCGTGGATCAAAGGATCTGTGGTTTTCCCTCGAGGCTTTCCCTCGAGGCTTTCCCACAGGGCTGTCCCACCTGCCACCGTGGTGTGAGACGATCCTCGGCGTGAAAGATGAGCCAGTGCAGGGCAAAGAGGTTCCTCTGGAATGGACTGAGACATCTGGGGGACTCTTGGAATGGTGGTATGACCATGGAGTTCCTCTCGCCTTTCCAGTTGAGAGTGCCTCCTCTTGAATGCGATGGGAACGCCGGGAATTCTTTCCCGTTGAAAGCAGGGAAAGGATCCCTCATCTCGAGCTACGAGTGGGAAACGGGGCTCCTCTGGATGTGGGCGGGACCATCATGCTTCCTCTCGAGTGGACACGGGTATGGCGGTGAACTTCTTGAGTTGCAGCAAGGGTGTGAAAGACCCTTTCGAAGTTCCAGAGGTTAGGTGTCATTAGTCTCCAGACGCCTCATCGGAAATAGGCCTCATCTCGCCTGGAAGGGAGAAATTCCTGGATTTTCTCGAGTTGCGGCAGGTGTTGTCGAGTTACGACGGGGACCTCAGGGACCCGCCCTGGTGGCCTCAGGAGAGGCCAGTCCCCATGCGAGTTGCTAGGGGGCCTCTCGGGATTCCTCTCCCGTCGATACCGGGGCCAAAAACCTTGTGTGGAGTCAGGGCCGGAACCGAGGATTCCTCTCAGGGGCTGACATGGATCTTTGGGTACTTCTGGAGTCTCCCCAGGGGAGTCAGGCCTCGTCTCGAGTGGGGGCATGCACGTGCGCTTTCCTTACAGGCTGTAGCAGCAATGTCACGCTTCCCGTCGCGTGGATCAAAGGATCTGTGGTTTTCCCTCGAGGCTTTCCCTCGAGGCTTTCCCACAGGGCTGTCCCACGTGCCACCGTGGTGTGAGTCGATCCTCGGCGTGAAAGATGAGCCAGTGCAGGGCAAAGAGGCTCCTCTGGAATGGACTGAGACATCTGGGGGACTCTTGGAATGGTGGTACGACCATGGAGTTCCTCTCGCCTTTCCTGTTGAGAGTGCCTCCTCTTGAGATGCGACGGGAACGCCGGGAATTCTTTCCCGTTGAAAGCAGGGAATGGATCCCTCATCTCGAGCTCTGAGGGGGAAACGGGTCTCCTCTGGATGTGGGCGGGACCATCGTGCTTCCTCTCGAGTGGAGACGGGTATGGCGGTGAACTTCTTGAGTTGCAGCAAGGGTGTGAAAGACCCTTTCGACGTTACAGAGTTTAGGTGTCATTAGTCTCCAGACGCCTCATCGGAAATAGGCCTCATCTCGCCTGGAAGGGAGAACTTCCTGGATTTTCTCGAGTTGCGGCAGGTGTTCTCGAGTTACGACGGGGACCTCAGGGACCCGCCCTGGTGGCCTCAGGAGAGGCCAGTCCCCATGCGAGTTGCTAGGGGGCCTCTCGGGATTCCTCTCCCGTCGATACCGGGGCCAAAAACCTTGTGTGGAGTCAGGGCCGGAACCGAGGATTCCTCTCAGGGGCTGACATGGATCTTTGGGTACTTGTGGAGTCTCCCCAGGGGAGTCAGGCCTCGTCTCGAGTGGGGGCATGCACGTGCGCTTTCCTTCCAGGCTGTAGCAGCAATGTCACGCTTCCCGTCGCGTGGATCAAAGGATCTGTGGTTTTCCCTCGAGGCTTTCCCTCGAGGCTTTCCCACAGGGCTGTCCCACGTGCCACCGTGGTGTGAGTCGATCCTCGGCGTGAAAGATGAGCCAGTGCAGGGCAAAGAGGCTCCTCTGGAATGGACTGAGACATCTGGGGGACTCTTGGAATGGTGGTACGACCATGGAGTTCCTCTCGCCTTTCCTGTTGAGAGTGCCTCATCTTGAGATGCGACGGGAACGCCGGGAATTCTTTCCCGTTGAAAGCAGGGAAAGGATCCCTCATCTCGTGCTACGAGGGGGAAACGGGGCTCCTCTGGATGTGGGCGGGACCATCGTGCTTCCTCTCGAGTGGAGACGGGTACGGCGGTGAACTTCTTGAGTTGCAGCAAGGGTGTGAAAGACCCTTTCGAAGTTCCAGAGTTTAGGTGTCATTAGTCTCCAGACGCCTCATCGGAAATAGGCCTCATCTCGCCTGGAAGGGAGAACTTCCTGGATTTTCTCGAGTTGCGGCAGGTGTTCTCGAGTTACGACGGGGACCTCAGGGACCCGCCCTGGTGGCCTCAGGAGAGGCCAGTCCCCATGCGAGTTGCTAGGGGGCCTCTCGGGATTCCTCTCCCGTCGATACCGGGGCCAAAAACCTTGTGTGGAGTCAGGGCCGGAACCGAGGATTCCTCTCAGGGGCTGACATGGATCTTTGGGTACTTCTGGAGTCTCCCCAGGGGAGTCAGGCCTCGTCTCGAGTGGGGGCATGCACGTGCGCTTTCCTTCCAGGCTGTAGCAGCAATGTCACGCTTCCCGTGGCGTGGATCAAAGGATCTGTGGTTTTCCCTCGAGGCTTTCCCTCGAGGCTTTCCCACAGGGCTGTCCCACGTGCCACCGTGGTGTGAGTCGATCCTCGGCGTGAAAGATGAGCCAGTGCAGGGCAAAGAGGCTCCTCTGGAATGGACTGAGACATCTGGGGGACTCTTGGAATGGTGGTACGACCATGGAGTTCCTCTCGCCTTTCCTGTTGAGAGTGCCTCCTCTTGAGATGCGACGGGAACGCCGGGAATTCTTTCCCGTTGAAAGCAGGGAATGGATCCCTCATCTCGAGCTACGAGGGGCAAACGGGGCTCCTCTGGATGTGGGCGGGACCATCGTGCTTCCTCTCGAGTGGAGACGGGTACGGCGGTGAACTTCTTGAGTTGCAGCAAGGGTGTGAAAGACCCTTTCGAAGTTCCAGAGGTTAGGTGTCATTCGTCTCCAGACGGCTCATCGGAAATAGGCCTCATCTGGCCTGGAAGGTAGAACTTCCTGGATTTTCTCGAGTTGCGGCAGGTGTTGTCGAGTTACGACGGGGACCTCAGGGACCCGCCCTGGTGGCCTCAGGAGAGGCCAGTCCCCATGCGAGTTGCTAGGGGGCCTCTCGGGATTCCTCTCCCGTCGATACCGGGGCCAAAAACCTTGTGTGGAGTCAGGGCCGGAACCGAGGATTCCTCTCAGGGGCTGACATGGATCTTTGGGTACTTCTGGAGTCTCCCCAGCGGAGTCAGGCCTCGTCTCGAGTGGGGGCATGCACGTGCGCTTTCCTTCCAGGCTGTAGCAGCAATGTCACGCTTCCCGTGGCGTGGATCAAACGATCTGTGGTTTTCCCTCGAGGCTTTCCCTCGAGGCTTTCCCACAGGGCTGTCCCACGTGCCACCGTGGTGTGAGTCGATCCTCGGCGTGAAAGATGAGCCAGTGCAGGGCAAAGAGGTTCCTCTGGAATGGACTGAAACATCTGGGGGACTCTTGGAATGGTGGTACGACCATGGAGTTCCTCTCGCCTTTCCAGTTGAGAGTGCCTCCTCTTGAATGCGATGGGAACGCCGGGAATTCTTTCCCGTTGAAAGCAGGGAAAGGATCCCTCATCTCGAGCTACGAGGGGGAAACGGGGCTCCTCTGGATGTGGGCGGGACAATCATGCTTCCTCTCGAGTGGACACCGGTATGGCGGTGAACTTCTTGAGTTGCAGCAAGGGTGTGAAAGACCCTTTCGAATTTCCAGAGGTTAGGTGTCATTCGTCTCCAGACGCCTCATCGGAAATAGGCCTCATCTCGCCTGGAAGGTAGAACTTCCTGGATTTTCTCGAGTTGCGGCAGGTGTTCTCGAGTTACGACGGGGACCTCAGGGACCCGCCCTGGTGGCCTCAGGAGAGGCCAGTCCCCATGCGAGTTGCTAGGGGGCCTCTCGGGATTCCTCTCCCGTCGATACCGGGGCCAAAAACCTTGTGTGGAGTCAGGGCCGGAACCGAGGATTCCTCTCAGGGGCTGACATGGATCTTTGGGTACTCCTGGAGTCTCCCCAGCGGAGTCAGGCCTCGTCTCGAGTGGGGGCATGCACGTGCGCTTTCCTTCCAGGCTGTACCAGCAATGTCACGCTTCCCGTCGCGTGGATCAAAGGATCTGTGGTTTTCCCTCGAGGCTTTCCCTCGAGGCTTTCCCACAGGGCTGTCCCACGTGCCACCGTGGTGTGAGTCGATCCTCGGCGTGAAAGATGAGCCAGTGCAGGGCAAAGAGTTTCCTCTGGAATGGACTGAGACATCTGGGGGACTCTTGGAATGGTGGTACGACCATGGAGTTCCTCTCGCCTTTCCTGTTGAGAGTGCCTCCTCTTGAGATGCGACGGGAACGCCGGGAATTCTTTCCCGTTGAAAGCAGGGAAAGGATCCCTCATCTCGAGCTACGAGGGGCAAACGGGGCTCCTCTGGATGTGGGCGGGACCATCGTGCTTCCTCTCGAGTGGAGACGGGTATGGCGGTGAACTTCTTGAGTTGCAGCAAGGGTGTGAAAGACCCTTTCGAAGTTCCAGAGGTTAGGTGTCATTCGTCTCCAGACGCCTCATCGGAAATAGGCCTCATCTCGCCTGGAAGGTAGAACTTCCTGGATTTTCTCGAGTTGCGGCAGGTGTTGTCGAGTTACGACGGGGACCTCAGGGACCCGCCCTGGTGGCCTCAGGAGAGGCCAGTCCCCATGCGAGTTGCTAGGGGGCCTCTCGGGATTCCTCTCCCGTCGATACCGGGGCCAAAAACCTTGTGTGGAGTCAGGGCCGGAACCGAGGATTCCTCTCAGGGGCTGACATGGATCTTTGGGTACTTCTGGAGTCTCCCCAGCGGAGTCAGGCCTCGTCTCGAGTGGGGGCATGCACGTGCGCTTTCCTTCCAGGCTGTAGCAGCAATGTCACGCTTCCCGTCGCGTGGATCAAAGGATCTGTGGTTTTCCCTCGAGGCTTTCCCTCGAGGCTTTCCCACAGGGCTGTCCCACCTGCCACCGTGGTGTGAGACGATCCTCGGCGTGAAAGATGAGCCAGTGCAGGGCAAAGAGGTTCCTCTGGAATGGACTGAGACATCTGGGGGACTCTTGGAATGGTGGTATGACCATGGAGTTCCTCTCGCCTTTCCAGTTGAGAGTGCCTCCTCTTGAATGCGATGGGAACGCCGGGAATTCTTTCCCGTTGAAAGCAGGGAAAGGATCCCTCATCTCGAGCTACGAGTGGGAAACGGGGCTCCTCTGGATGTGGGCGGGACCATCATGCTTCCTCTCGAGTGGACACGGGTATGGCGGTGAACTTCTTGAGTTGCAGCAAGGGTGTGAAAGACCCTTTCGAAGTTCCAGAGGTTAGGTGTCATTAGTCTCCAGACGCCTCATCGGAAATAGGCCTCATCTCGCCTGGAAGGGAGAAATTCCTGGATTTTCTCGAGTTGCGGCAGGTGTTGTCGAGTTACGACGGGGACCTCAGGGACCCGCCCTGGTGGCCTCAGGAGAGGCCAGTCCCCATGCGAGTTGCTAGGGGGCCTCTCGGGATTCCTCTCCCGTCGATACCGGGGCCAAAAACCTTGTGTGGAGTCAGGGCCGGAACCGAGGATTCCTCTCAGGGGCTGACATGGATCTTTGGGTACTTGTGGAGTCTCCCCAGGGGAGTCAGGCCTCGTCTCGAGTGGGGGCATGCACGTGCGCTTTCCTTCCAGGCTGTAGCAGCAATGTCACGCTTCCCGTGGCGTGGATCAAAGGATCTGTGGTTTTCCCTCTAGGCTTTCCCTCGAGGCTTTCCCACAGGGCTGTCCCACGTGCCACCGTGGTGTGAGTCGATCCTCGGCGTAAAAGATGAGCCAGTGCAGGGCAAAGAGGTTCCTCTGGAATGGACTGAGACATCTGGGGGACTCTTGGAATGGTGGTACGACCATGGAGTTCCTCTCGCCTTTCCTGTTGAGAGTGCCTCCTCTTGAGATGCGACGGGGACGCTGGGAATTCTTTCCCGTTGAAAGCAGGGAAAGGATCCCTCATCTCGAGCTCCGAGGGGGAAACGGGGCTCCTCTGGATGTGGGCGGGACCATCGTGCTTCCTCTCTAGTGGAGACGGGTATGGCGGTGAACTTCTTGAGTTGCAGCAAGGGTGTGAAAGACCCTTTCGAAGTTCCAGAGGTTAGGTGTCATTAGTCTCCAGACGCCTCATCGGAAATAGGCCTCATCTCGCCTGGAAGGGAGAACTTCCTGGATTTTCTCGAGTTGCGGCAGGTGTTCTCGAGTTACAACGGGGACCTCAGGGACCCGCCCTGGTGGCCTCAGAATAGGCCAGTCCCCATGCGAGTTGCTAGGGGGCCTCTCGGGATTCCTCTCCCGTCGATACCGGGGCCAAAAACCTTGTGTGGAGTCAGGGCCGGAACCGAGGATTCCTCTCAGGGGCTGACATGGATCTTTGGGTACTTGTGGAGTCTCCCCAGGGGAGTCAGGCCTCGTCTCGAGTGGGGGCATGCACGTGCGCTTTCCTTCCAGGCTGTAGCAGCAATGTCACGCTTCCCGTCGCGTGGATCAAAGGATCTGTGGTTTTCCCTCGAGGCTTTCCCTCGAGGCTTTCCCACAGGGCTGTCCCACGTGCCACCGTGGTGTGAGTCGATCCTCGGTGTGAAAGATGAGCCAGTGCAGGGCAAAGAGGTTCCTCTGGAATGGACTGAGACATCTGGGGGACTCTTGGAATGGTGGTACGACCATGGAGTTCCTCTCGCCTTTCCTGTTGAGAGTGCCTCCTCTTGAGATGCGACGGGAACGCCGGGAATTCTTTCCCGTTGAAAGCAGGGAAAGGATCCCTCATCTCGAGCTACGAGGGGGAAACGGGGATCCTCTGGATGTGGGCGGGAGCATCATGCTTCCTCTCGAGTGGACACGGGTATGGCGGTGAACTTCTTGAGTTGCAGCAAGGGTGTGAAAGACCCTTTCGAAGTTCCAGAGGTTAGGTGTCATTCGTCTCCAGACGCCTCATCGGAAATAGGCCTCATCTCGCCTGGAAGGTAGAACTTCCTGGATTTTCTCGAGTTGCGGCAGGTGTTGTCGAGTTACGACGGGGACCTCAGGGACCCGCCCTGGTGGCCTCAGGAGAGGCCAGTCCCCATGCGAGTTGCTAGGGGGCCTCTCGGGATTCCTCTCCCGTCGATACCGGGGCCAAAAACCTTGTGTGGAGTCAGGGCCGGAACCGAGGATTCCTCTCAGGGGCTGACATGGATCTTTGGGTACTTCTGGAGTCTCCCCAGCGGAGTCAGGCCTCGTCTCGAGTGGGGGCATGCACGTGCGCTTTCCTTCCAGGCTGTAGCAGCAATGTCACGCTTCCCGTCGCGTGGATCAAAGGATCTGTGGTTTTCCCTCGAGGCTTTCCCTCGAGGCTTTCCCACAGGGCTGTCCCACGTGCCACCGTGGTGTGAGTCGATCCTCGGCGTGAAAGATGAGCCAGTGCAGGGCAAAGAGGTTCCTCTGGAATGGACTGAGACATCTGGGGGACTCTTGGAATGGTGGTACGACCATGGAGTTCCTCTCGGCTTTCCTGTGGAGAGTGCCTCCTCTTGAGATGCGACGGGATCGCCGGGAATTCTTTCCCGTTGAAAGCAAGGAAAGGATCCCTCATCTCGAGCTCCGAGGGGGAAACGGGGCTCTTCTGGATGTGGGCGGGACCATCGTGCTTCCTCTCGAGTGGAGACGGGTATGGCGGTGAACTTCTTGAGTTGCAGCAAGGGTGTGAAAGACCCTTTCGAAGTTCCAGAGGTTAGGTTTCATTAGTCTCCAGACGCCTCATCGGAAATAGGCCTCATCTCGCCTGGAAGGGAGAACTTCCTGGATTTTCTCGAGTTGCGGCAGGTGTTCTCGAGTTACGACGAGGACCTCAGGGACCCGCCCTGGTGGCCTCAGGAGAGGCCAGTCCCCATGCGAGTTGCTAGGGGGCCTCTCGGGATTCCTCTCCCGTCGATACCGGGGCCAAAAGAATTTTTTGGAGTCAGGGCCGTAACCGAGGATTCCTCTCAGGGGCTGACATGGATCTTTGGGTACTTCTGGAGTCTACCCAGGGGAGTCAGGCCTCGTCTCGAGTGGGGGCATGCACGTGCGCTTTCCTTCCAGGCTGTAGCAGCAATGTCACGCTTCCCGTCGCGTGGATCAAAGGATCTGTGGTTTTCCCTCGAGGCTTTCCCTCGAGGCTTTCCCACAGGGCTGTCCCACGTGCCACCGTGGTGTGAGTCGATCCTCGGCGTGAAAGATGAGCCAGTGCAGGGCAAAGAGGTTCCTCTGGAATGCACTGAGACATCTGGGGGACTCTTGGAATGGTGGTACGACCATGGAGTTCCTCTCGCCTTTCCAGTTGAGAGTGCCTCCTCTTGAGATGCGATGGGAACGCCGGGAATTCTTTCCCGTTGAAAGCAGGGAAAGGATCCCTCATCTCGAGCTACGAGGGGCAAACGGGGCTCCTCTGGATGTGGGCGGGACCATCGTGCTTCCTCTCGAGTGGAGACGGGTATGGCGGTGAACTTCTTGAGTTGCAGCAAGGGTGTGAAAGACCCTTTCGAAGTTCCAGAGGTTAGGTGTCATTAGTCTCCAGACGCCTCATCGGAAATAGGCCTCATCTCGCCTGGAAGGGAGAACTTCCTGGATTTTCTCGAGTTGCGGCAGGTGTTCTCGAGTTACGACGGGGACCTCAGGGACCCGCCCTGGTGGCCTCAGGAGAGGCCAGTCCCCATGCGAGTTGCTAGGGGGCCTCTCGGGATTCCTCTCCCGTCGATACCGGGGCCAAAAACCTTGTGTGGAGTCAGGGCCGGAACCGAGGATTCCTCTCAGGGGCTGACATGGATCTTTGGGTACTTGTGGAGTCTCCCCAGGGGAGTCAGGCCTCGTCTCGTGTGGGGGCATGCACGTGCGCTTTCCTTCCAGGCTGTAGCAGCAATGTCACGCTTCCCGTCGCGTGGATCAAAGGATCTGTGGTTTTCCCTCGAGGCTTTCCCTCGAGGCTTTCCCACAGGGCTGTCCCACGTGCCACCGTGGTGTGAGTCGATCCTCGGCGTGAAAGATGAGCCAGTGCAGGGCAAAGAGGTTCCTCTGGAATGGACTGAGACATCTGGGGGACTCTTGGAATGGTGGTACGACCATGGAGTTCCTCTCGCCTTTCCTGTTGAGAGTGCCTCCTCTTGAGATGCGATGGGAACGCCGGGAATTCTTTCCCGTTGAAAGCAGGGAAAGGATCCCTCATCTCGAGCTACGAGGGGGAAACGGGGCTCCTCTGGATGTGGGCGGGACCATCATGCTTCCTCTCGAGTGGACACGGGTATGGCGGTGAACTTCTTGAGTTGCAGCAAGGGTGTGAAAGACCCTTTCGAAGTTCCAGAGGTTAGGTGTCATTCGTCTCCAGACGCCTCATCGGAAATAGGCCTCATCTCGCCTGGAAGGTAGAACTTCCTGGATTTTCTCGAGTTGCGGCAGGTGTTGTCGAGTTACGACGGGGACCTCAGGGACCCGCCCTGGTGGCCTCAGGAGAGGCCAGTCCCCATGCGAGTTGCTAGGGGGCCTCTCGGGATTCCTCTCCCGTCGATACCGGGGCCAAAAACCTTGTGTGGAGTCAGGGCCGGAACCGAGGATTCCTCTCAGGGGCTGACATGGATCTTTGGGTACTCCTGGAGTCTCCCCAGCGGAGTCAGGCCTCGTCTCGAGTGGGGGCATGCACGTGCGCTTTCCTTCCAGGCTGTAGCAGCAATGTCACGCTTACCGTCGAGTGGATCAAAGGATCTGTGGTTTTCCCTCGAGGCTTTCCCTCGAGGCTTTCCCACAGGGCTGTCCCACGTGCCACCGTGGTGTGAGTCGATCCTCGGCGTGAAAGATGAGCCAGTGCAGGGCAAAGAGGTTCCTCTGGAATGGACTGAGACATCTGGGGGACTCTTGGAATGGTGGTACGACCATGGAGTTCCTCTCGCCTTTCCTGTTGAGAGTGCCTCCTCTTGAGATGCGACGGGAACGCCGGGAATTCTTTCCCGTTGAAAGCAGGGAAAGGATCCCTCATCTCGAGCTACGAGGGGCAAACGGGGCTCCTCTGGATGTGGGCGGGACCATCGTGCTTCCTCTCGAGTGGAGACGGGTATGGCGGTGAACTTCTTGAGTTGCAGCAAGGGTGTGAAAGACCCTTTCGAAGTTCCAGAGGTTAGGTGTCATTCGTCTCCAGACGCCTCATCGGAAATAGGCCTCATCTCGCCTGGAAGGGAGAACTTCCTGGATTTTCTCGAGTTGCGGCAGGTGTTCCCGAGTTACGACGGGGACCTCTGGGACCCGCCCTGGTGGCCTCAGGAGAGGCCAGTCCCCATGCGAGTTGCTAGGGGGCCTCTCGGGATTCCTCTCCCGTCGATACCGGGGCCAAAAACCTTGTGTGGAGTCAGGGCCGGAACCGAGGATTCCTCTCAGGGGCTGACATGGATCTTTGGGTACATCTGGAGCCTCTCCAGCGGAGTCAGGCCTCGTCTCGAGTGGGGGCATGCACGTGCGCTTTCCTTCCAGGCTGTAGCAGCAATGTCACGCTTCCCGTCGCGTGGATCAAAGGATCTGTGGTTTTCCCTCGAGGCTTTCCCTCGAGGCTTTCCCACAGGGCTGTCCCACGTGCCACCGTGGTGTGAGTCGATCCTCGGCGTGAAAGATGAGCCAGTGCAGGGCAGAGAGGTTCCTCTGGAATGGACTGAGACATCTGGGGGACTCTTGGAATGGTGGTACGACCATGGAGTTCCTCTCGCCTTTCCAGTTGAGAGTGCCTCCTCTTGAGATGCGATGGGAACGCCGGGAATTCTTTCCCGTTGAAAGCAGGGAAAGGATCCCTCATCTCGAGCTACGAGGGGGAAACGGGGCTCCTCTGGATGTGGGCGGGACCATCATGCTTCCTCTCGAGTGGACACGGGTATGGCGGTGAACTTCTTGAGTTGCAGCAAGGGTGTGAAAGACCCTTTCGAAGTTCCAGAGGTTAGGTGTCATTCGTCTCCAGACGCCTCATCGGAAATAGGCCTCATCTCGCCTGGAAGGTAGAACTTCCTGGATTTTCTCGAGTTGCGGCAGGTGTTGTCGAGTTACGACGGGGACCTCAGGGACCCGCCCTGGTGGCCTCAGGAGAGGCCAGTCCCCATGCGAGTTGCTAGGGGGCCTCTCGGGATTCCTCTCCCGTCGATACCGGGGCCAAAAACCTTGTGTGGAGTCAGGGCCGGAACCGAGGATTCCTCTCAGGGGTTGACATGGATCTTTGGGTACTCCTGGAGTCTCCCCAGCGGAGTCAGGCCTCGTCTCGAGTGGGGGCATGCACGTGCGCTTTCCTTCCAGGCTGTAGCAGCAATGTCACGCTTACCGTCGCGTGGATCAAAGGATCTGTGGTTTTCCCTCGAGGCTTTCCCTCGAGGCTTTCCCACAGGGCTGTCCCACGTGCCACCGTGGTGTGAGTCGATCCTAGGCGTGAAAGATGAGCCAGTGCAGGGCAAAGAGGTTCCTCTGGAATGGACTGAGACATCTGGGGGACTCTTGGAATGGTGGTACGACCATGGAGTTCCTCTCGCCTTTCCTGTTGAGAGTGCCTCCTCTTGAGATGCGACGGGAACGCCGGGAATTCGTTCCCGTTGAAAGCAGGGAAAGGATCCCTCATCTCGAGCTACGAGGGGCAAACGGGGCTCCTCTGGATGTGGGCGGGACCATCGTGCTTCCTCTCGAGTGGAGACGGGTATGGCGGTGAACTTCTTGAGTTGCAGCAAGGGTGTGAAAGACCCTTTCGAAGTTCCAGAGGTTAGGTGTCATTAGTCTCCAGACGCCTCATCGGAAATAGGCCTCATCTCGCCTGGAAGGGAGAACTTTCTGGATTTTCTCGAGTTACGGCAGGTGTTCCCGAGTTACGACGGGGACCTCTGGGACCCGCCCTGGTGGCCTCAGGAGAGGCCAGTCCCCATGCGAGTTGCTAGGGGGCCACTCGGGATTCCTCTCCCGTCGATACCGGGACCAAAAACCTTGTGTGGAATCAGGGCCGGAACCGAGGATTCCTCTCAGGGGCTTACATGGATCTTTGGGTACTTCTGGAGTCTCCCCAGCGGAGTCAGGCCTCGTCTCGAGTGTGGGCATGCACGTGCGCTTTCCTTCCAGGCTGTAGCAGCAATGTCACGCTTCCCGTCGCGTGGATCAAAGGATCTGTGGTTTTCCCTCGAGGCTTTCCCACAGGGCTGTCCCACGTGCCACCGTGGTGTGAGTCGATCCTCGGCGTGAAAGATGAGCCAGTGCAGGGCAAAGAGGTTCCTCTGGAATGGACTGAGACATCTGGGGGACTCTTGGAATGGTGGTACGACCATGGAGTTCCTCTCGCCTTTCCTGTTGAGAGTGCCTCCTCTTGAGATGCGACGAGAACACCGGGAATTCTTTCGCGTTGAATGCAGGTCAAGGATCCCTCATCTCGAGCTCCGAGGGGGAAACGGGGCTCCTCTGGATGTGGGCGGGACCATCGTGCTTCCTCTCGAGTGGAGACGGGTATGGCGGTGAACTTCTTGAGTTGCAGTAAGGGTGTGAAAGACCCTTTCGAAGTTCCAGAGGTTAGGTGTCATTAGTCTCCTGACGCCTCATCGGAAATAGGCCTCATCTCGCCTGGAAGGGAGAACTTCCTGGATTTTCTCGAGTTGCGGCAGGTGTTCCCGAGTTACGACGGGGACCTCAGGGACCCGCCCTGGTGGCCTCAGGAGAGGCCAGTCCCCATGCGAGTTGCTAGGGGGCCTCTCGGGATTCCTCTCCCATCGATACCGGGGCCAAAAACCTTGTGTGGAGTCAGGGCCGGAACCGAGGATTCCTCTCAGGGGCTGACATGGATCTTTGGGTACTTCTGGAGTCTCCCCAGGGGATTCAGGCCTCGTCTCGAGTGGGGGCATGCACGTGCGCTTTCCTTCCAGGCTGTAGCAGCAATGTCACGCTTCCCGTCGCGTGGATCAAAGGATCTGTGGTTTTCCCTCGAGGCTTTCCCTCGAGGCTTTCCCACAGGGCTGTCCCACGTGCCACCGTGGTGTGAGTCGATCCTCGGCGTGAAAGATGAGCCAGTGCAGGGCAAAGAGGTTCCTCTGGAATGGACTGAGACATCTGGGGGACTCTTGGAATGGTGGTACGACCATGGAGTTCCTCTCGGCTTTCCTGTGGAGAGTGCCTCCTCTTGAGATGCGACGGGATCGCCGGGAATTCTTTCCCGTTGAAAGCAGGGAAAGGATCCCTCATCTCGAGCTCCGAGGGGGAAACGGGGCTCTTCTGGATGTGGGCGGGACCATCGTGCTTCCTCTCGAGTGGAGACGGGTATGGCGGTGAACTTCTTGAGTTGCAGCAAGGGTGTGAAAGACCCTTTCGATGTTCCAGAGGTTAGGTTTCATTAGTCTCCAGACGCCTCATCGGAAATAGGCCTCATCTCGCCTGGAAGGGAGAACTTCCTGGATTTTCTCGAGTTGCGGCAGGTTATCCAGAGTTACGACGGGGACCTCAGGGACCCGCCCTGGTGGCCTCAGGAGAGGCCAGTCCCCATGCGAGTTGCTAGGGGGCCTCTCGGGATTCCTCTCCCGTCGATACCGGGGCCAAAAACCTTGTGTGGAGTCAGGGCCTGAACCTAGGATTCCTCTCAGGGGCTGATATGGATCTTTGGGTACTTCTGGAGTCTCGCCAGGGGAGACAGGCCTCGTCTAGAGTGGGGGCATGCACGTGCGCTTTCCTTCCAGGCTGTAGCAGCAATGTCACGCTTCCCGTCGCGTGGATCAAAGGGTCTGTGGTTTTCCCTCGAGGCTTTCCCTCGAGGCTTTCCCACAGGGCTGTCCCACGTGCCACCGTGGTGTGAGTCGATCCTCGGCGTGAAAGATGAGCCAGTGCAGGGCAAAGAGTTTCCTCTGGAATGGACTGAAACATCTGGGGGACTCTTGGAATGGTGGTACGACCATGGAGTTCCTCTCGCCTTTCCTGTTGAGAGTGCCTCCTCTTGAGATGCGACGGGAACGCCGGGAATTCTTTCCCGTTGAAAGCAGGGAAAGGATCCCTCATCTCGAGCTACGAGGGGGAAACGGGGCTCCTCTGGATGTGGGCGGGACCATCGTGCTTCCTCTCGAGTGGAGACGGGTATGGCGGTGAACTTCTTGACTTGCAGCAAGGGTGTGAAAGACCCTTTCGACGTTCCAGAGGTTAGGTGTCATTAGTCTCCAGACGCCTCATCGGAAATAGGCCTCATCTCGCCTGGAAGGGAGAACTTCCTGGATTTTCTCGAGTTGCGGCAGGTGTTCTCGAGTTACGACGGGGACCTCAGGGACCCGCCCTGGTGGCCTCAGGAGAGGCCAGTCCCCATGCGAGTTGCTAGGGTGCCTCTCGGGATTCCTCTCCCGTCGATACCGGGGCCAAAAGAATTTTTTGGAGTCAGTGCCGGAACCGAGGATTCCTCTCAGGGGCTGAAATGGATCTTTGGGTACTTCTGGAGTCTCCCCAGGGGAGTCAGGCCTCGTCTCGAGTGGGGGCATGCACGTGCTCTTTCCTTCCAGGCTGTAGCAGCAATGTCACGCTTCCCGTCGCGTGGATCAAAGGATCTGTGGGTTTCCCTGGAGGCTTTCCCACAGGGCTGTCCCACGTGCCACCGTGGTGTGAGTCGATCCTCGGCGTGAAAGATGAGCCAGTGCAGGGCAAAAACGTTCCTCTGGAATGGACTGAGACATCTGGGGGACTCTTGGAAAGGTGGTACGACCATGGACTTCCTCTAGCCGTTCCTGTTGAGAGTGCCTCCTCTTGAGATGCGACGGGAACGCCGGGAATTCTTTCCTGTTGAAAGCAGGGAAAGGATCCCTCATCTCGAGCTACGAGGGGTAAACAGGGCTCCTCTGGATGTGGGCGGGACCATCGTGCTTCCTCTCGAGTCGAGACGGGTATGGCGGTGAACTTCTTGAGTTGCAGCAAGGCTGTGAAAGACCCTTTCGACGTTCCAGAGGTTAGGTGTCATTAGTCTCCAGACGCCTCATCGGAAATAGGCCTCATCTCGCCTGGAAGGGAGAACTTCCCGGATTTTCTCGAGGTGCGGCCGGTGTTCTCGAGTTACGACGGAGACCTCAGGGACCCGCCCTGGTGGCCTCAGGAGAGGCCAGTCCCCATGCGAGTTGCTAGGGGGCCTCTCGGGATTCCTCTCCCGTCGATACCGGGGCCAAAAACCTTGTGTGGAGTCAGGGCTGGAACCGAGGATTCCTCTCAGGAGCTGACATGGATCTTTGGGTACTTCTGGAGTCCCACCAGGGGAGTCAGGCCTCTTCTCGATTGGGGCATGCACGTGTGCTTTCCTTCCAGGCTGTAGCAGCAATGTCACGCTTCCCGTCGCGTGGATCAAAGGATCTGTGGTTTTCCCTCGAGGCTTTCCCTCGAGGCTTTCCCACAGGGCTCTCCCACGTGCCACCGTGGTGTGAGTCGATCCTCGGCGTGAAAGATGAGCCAGTGCAGGGCAAAGAGGTTCCTCTGGAATGGACTGAGACATCTGGGGGACTCTTGGAATGGTGCTACGACCATGGAGTTCCTCTCGCCTTTCCTGTTGAGAGTGCCTCCTCTTGAGATGCGACGGGAACGCCGGGAATTCTTTCCCGTTGAAAGCAGGGAAAGGATCCCTCATCTCGAGCTCCGAGGGGGAAATGGGGCTCCTCTGGATGTGGGCGGGACCATCGTGCTTCCTCCCGAGTGGACACGGGTATGGCGGTGAACTTCTTGAGTTGCAGCAAGGGTGTGAAAGACCCTTTCGAAGTTCCAGAGTTTAGGTGTCATTAGTCTGCAGACGCCTCATCGGAAATAGGCCTCATCTCGCCTGGAAGGGAGAACTTCCTGGATTTTCTCGAGTTGCGGCAGGTGTTCTCGAGTTACGACGGGGACCTCAGGGACCCGCCCTGGTGGCCTCAGGAGAGGCCAGTCCCCATGCGAGTTGCTAGGGGGCCTCTCGGGATTCCTCTCCCGTCGATACCGGGGCCAAAAACCTTGTGTGGAGTCAGGGCCAGAACCGAGGATTCCTCTCAGGGGCTGACATGGATCTTTGGGTACTTCTGGAGTCTCCCCAGGGGAGTCAGGCCTCGTCTCGAGTGGGGGCATGCACGTGCGCTTTCCTTCCAGGCTGTAGCAGCAATGTCACGCTTCCCGTCGCGTGGATCAAAGGATCTGTGGTTTTCCCTCGAGGCTTTCCCTCGAGGCTTTCGCACAGGGCTGTCCCACGTGCCACCGTGGTGTGAGTCGATCCTCGGCGCGAAAGATGAGCCAGTGCAGGGCAAAGAGGTTCCTCTGGAATGGACTGAGACATCTGGGGGACTCTTGGAATGGTGGTACGACCATGGAGTTCCTCTCGACTTTCCTGTTAAGAGTGCCTCCTCTTGAGATCCGACGGGAACGCCGGGAATTCTTTCCCGTTGAAAGCAGGGAAAGGATCCCTCATCTCGAGCTACGAGGGGGAAACGGGGCTCCTCTGGATGTGGGCGGGACCATCGTGCTTCCTCTCGAGTGGAGACGGGTATGGCGGTGAACTTCTTGAGTTGCAGCAAGGGTGTGAAAGACCCTTTCGAAGTTCCAGAGGTTAGGTGTCATTAGTCTCCAGACGCCTCATCGGAAATAGGCCTCATCTCGCCTGGAAGGGAGAACTTCCTGGATTTTCTCGAGTTGCGGCAGGTGTTCTCGAGTTACGACGGGGATCTCAGGGACCCGCCCTGGTGGCCTCAGGAGAGGCCAGTCCCAATGCGAGTTGCTAGGGGGCCTCTCGGGATTCCTCTCCCGTCGATACCGGGGCCAAAAACCTTGTGTGGAGTCAGGGCCGGAACCGAGGATTCCTCTCAGGGGCTGACATGGATCTTTGGGTACTTCTAGAGTCTCCCCAGGGGAGTCAGGCCTCGTCTCGAGTGGGGGCATGCACGTGCGCTTTCCTTTCAGGCTGTAGCAGCAATGTCACGCTTCCCGTCGCGTGGATCAAAGAATCTGTGGTTTTCCCTCGAGGCTTTCCCTCGAGGCTTTCCCACAGGGCTGTCCCACGTGCCACCGTGGTGTGAGTCGATCCTCGGCGTGAAAGATGAGCCAGTGCAGGGCAAAGGGGTTCCTCTGGAATGGACTGAGACATCTGGGGGACTCTTGGAATGGTGGTACGACCATGGAGTTCCTCTCGCCTTTCCTGTTGAGAGTGCCTCCTCTTGAGATGCGACGGGAACGCCGGGAATTCTTTCCCGTTGAAAGCAGGGAAAGGATCCCTCATCTCGAGCTCCGAGGGGGAAACGGGTCTCCTCTGGATGTGGGCGGGACCATCGTGCTTCCTCCCGAGTGGACACGGGTATGGCAGTGAACTTTTTGAGTTGCAGCAAGGGTGTGAAAGACCCTTTCGAAGTTCCAGAGGTTAGGTGTCATTAGTCTCCAGACGCCTCATCGGAAATAGGCCTCATCTCGCCTGGAAGGGAGAACTTCCTGGATTTTCTCGAGTTGCGGCAGGTGTTCTCGAGTTACGACGGGGACCTCAGGGACCCGCCCTGGTGGCCTCATTAGAGGCCAGTCCCCATGCGAGTTGCTAGGGGGCCTCTCGGGATTCCTCTCCCGTCGATACCGGGGCCAAAAGCCTTGTGTGGAGTCAGGGCCGGAACCGAGCATTCCTCTCAGGGGTTACATGGATCTTTGGGTACTTCTGGAGTCTCCCCAGGGGAGTCAGGCCTCGTCTCGAGTGGGGGCATGCACGTGCGCTTTCCTTCCAGGCTGTAGCAGCAATGTCACGCTTCCCATCGCGAGGATTAAAGGATCTGTGGTTTTCCCTCGATGCTTTCCCTCGAGGCTTTCCCACAGGGCTGTCCCACGTGCCACCGTGGTGTGAGTCGATCCTCGGCGTGAAAGATGAGCCAGTGCAGGGCAAAGAGGTTCCTCTGGAATGGACTGAGACATCTGGGGGACTCTTGGAATGGTGGTACGACCATGGAGTTCCTCTCGCCTTTCCTGTTGAGAGTGCCTCCTCTTGAGCTGCGACGGGAATGCCGGGAATTCTTTCCCGTTGGAAGCAGGGAAAGGATCCCTCATCTCGAGCTCCGAGGGGGAAACGTGGCTCCTCTGTATGTGGGCGGGACCATCGTGCTTTCTCTCGTGTGGAGACGGGTATGGCGGTAAACTTCTTGAGTTGCAGCAAGGGTGTGAAAGACCCTTTCGAAGTTCCAGAGGTTAGGTGTCATTAGTCTCCAGACGCCTCATCGGAAATAGGCCTCATCTCGCCTGGAAGGGAGAACTTCCTGGATTTTCTCGAGTTGCGGCAGGTGTTCTCGAGTTACGACGGGGACCTCAGGGACCCGCCCTGGTGGCCTCAGGAGAGGCCAGTCCCCATGCAAGTTGCTAGGGGGCCTCTCGGGATTCCTCTCCCGTCGATACCGGGGCCAAAAACCTTGTGTGGAGTCAGGGCCGGAACCGAGGATTCCTCTCAGGGGCTGACATGGATCTTTGGGTACTTCTGGAGTCTCCCCAGGGGAGTCAGGCCTCGTCTCGAGTGGGGGCATGCACGTGTGCTTTCCTTCCAGGCTGTAGCAGCAATGTCACGCTTCCCGTCGCGTGGATCAAAGGATCTGTGGTTTTCCCTCGAGGCTTTCCCTCGAGGCTTTCCCACAGGGCTGTCCCACGTGCCACCGTGGTGTGAGTCGATCCTCGGCGTGAAAGATGAGCCAGCGCAGGGCAAAGAGGTTCCTCTGGAATGGACTGAGACATCTGGGGGACTCTTGGAATGGTGGTACGACCATGGAGTTCCTCTCGCCTTTCCTGTTGAGAGTGCCTCCTCTTGAGATGCGCCGGGAACGCCGGGAATTCTTTCCCGTTTAAAGCAGGGAAAGGATCCCTCTTCTCGAGCTACGAGGGGGAAACAGGGCTCCTCTGGATGTGGGCGGGACCATCGTGCTTCCTCTCGAGTGGAGACGGGTATGGCGGTGAACTTCTTGAGTTGCAGCAAGGTTGTGAAAGACCCTTTCGAAGTTCCAGAGGTTAGGTGTCATTAGTCTCCAGAAGCCTCATCGGAAATAGGCCTCATCTAGCCTGGAAGGGAGAACTTCCTGAATTTTCTCGAGGTGCGGCAGGTGTTCTCGAGTTACGACGGGTACCACAGGGACCCGCCCTGATGGCCTCAGGAACGGCCAGTCTCCATGCGAGTTGCTAGGGGGCCTCTCGGGATTCCTCTCCCGTCGATACCGGGGCCAAAAACCTTGTGTGGAGTCAGGGCCGGAACCGAGGATTCCTCTCATGGGCTGACATGGATCTTTGGGTACTTCTAGAGTCTCCCCAGGGGAGTCAGGCCTCGTCTCGAGTGGGGGCATGCACGTGCGCTTTCCTTCCAGGCTGTAGCAGCAATGTCACGCTTCCCGTCTTGTGGATCAAAGGATCTGTGGTTTTCCCTCGAGGCTTTCCCTAGAGGCTTTCCCACAGGGCTGTCCCACGTGCCACCGTGGTGTGAGTCGATCCTCGGCGTGAAAGATGAGCCAGTGCAGGGCAAAGAGGTTCCTCTGGAATGGACTGAGACATCTGGGGTCTCTTGGAATGGTGGTACGACCATGGAGTTCCTCTCGCCTTTCCTGTTGAGAGTGCCTCCTCTTGAGATGCGACGGGAATGCCGGGAATTCTTTCCCGTTGAAAGCAGGGAAAGGATCCCTCATCTCGTGCTCCGAGGGGGAAACGGGGCTCCTCTGGATGTGGGCGGGACCATCGTGCTTTCTCTCGTGTGGAGACGGGTATGGCGGTAAATTTCTTGAGTTGCAGCAAGGGTGTGAAAGACCCTTTTGAAGTTCCAGAGGTTAGGTGTCATTAGTCTCCAGACGCCTCATCGGAAATAGGCCTCATCTCGCCTGGAAGGGAGAACTTCCCGGATTTTCTCGAGGTGCGGCCGGTGTTCTCGAGTTACGACGGGGACCTCAGGGACCCGCCCTGGTGGCCTCAGGAGAGGCCAGTCCCCATGCGAGTTGCTAGGGGGCCTCTCGGGATTCCTCTCCCGTCGATACCGGGGCCAAAAACCTTGTGTGGAGTCAGGGCTGGAACCGAGGATTCCTCTCAGGAGCTGACATGGATTTTTGGGTACTTCTGGAGTCCCACCAGGGGAGTCAGGCCTCTTCTCGATTGGGGGCATGCACGTGTGCTTTCCTTCCAGGCTGTAGCAGCAATGTCACGCTTCCCGTCGCGTGGATCAAAGGATCTGTGGTATTCCCTCGAGGCTTTCCCTCGAGGCTTTCCCACAGGGCTGTCCCACGTGCCACCGTGGTGTGAGTCGATCCTCGGCGTGAAAGATTAGCCAGTGCAGGGCAAAGAGGTTCCTCTGGAATGGACTGAGACATCTGGGGGACTCTTGGAATGGTGGTACGACCATGGAGTTCCTCTCGCCTTTCCTGTTGAGAGTGCCTCCTCTTGAGATACGACGGGAACACCGGGAATTCTTTCCCGTTGAAAGCAGGGAAAGGATCCCTCATCTCGAGCTACGAGGGGGAAACGGGGCTCCTCTGGATGTGGGCGGGACCATCGTGCTTCCTCTCGAGTGGAGACGGGTATGGCGGTGAACTTCTTGAGTTGCAGCAAGGGTGTGAAAGACCCTTTCGAAGTTCGAGAGGTTAGGTGTCATTAGTCTCCAGACGCCTCATCGGAAATAGGCCTCATCTCGCCTGGAAGGGAGAACTTCCTGGATTTTCTCGAGTTGCGGCAGGTGTTCTCGAGTTACGACGGGGACCTCAGGGACCCGCCCTGGTGGCCTCAGGAGAGGCCAGTCCCCATGCGAGGTGCTAGGGGGCCTCTCGGGATTCCTCTCCCGTCCATACCAAGGCCAAAAACCTTGTGTGGAGTCAGGGTCGGAACCGAGGATTCCTCTCAGGGGCTTATATGGATCTTTGGGTACTTCTGGAGTCTCGCCAGGGGAGACAGGCCTCGTCTCGAGTGGGGGCATGCACGTGCGCTTTCCTTCCAGGCTGTAGCAGCAATGTCAGGCTTCCCGTCGCGTGGATCAAAGGATCTGTGGTTTTCCCTCGAGGTTTTCCCACAGGGCTGTCCCACGTGCCACCGTGGTGTGAGTCGATCCTCGGCGTGAAAGATGAGCCAGTGCAGGACAAAGAGGTTCCTCTGGAATGGACTGAGATATCTGGGGGACTCTTGGAATGGTGGTACGACCATGGAGTTCCTCTCGCCTTTCCTGTTGAGAGTGCCTCCTCTTGAGATGCGACGGGAACGCCGGGAACTCTTTCCCTTTGAAACCAGGGAAAGGATCCCTCATCTCGAGCTACGAGGGGAAAACGGGGCTCCTCTGGATGTGGGCGGGACCATCGTGCTTCATCTCGAGTGGAGACGGGTATTGCGGTGAACTTCTTGAGTTGCAGCAAGGGTGTGAAAGACCCTTTCGAAGTTCCAGAGGTTAGGTGTCATTAGTCTCCAGACGCCTCATCAGAAATAGGCCTCATCTCGCCTGGAAGGGAGAACTTCCTGGATTTTCTCGAGTTGCGGCAGGTGTTCTCGAGTTACGACGGGGACCTCAGGGACCCGCCCTGGTGGCCTCAGGAGAGGCCAGTCCCCATGCGAGTTGCTAGGGGGCCTCTCGGGATTCCTCTCCCGTCGATACCGGGGCCAAAAACTTTGTATGGAGTCAGGGCCGGAACCGAGGATTCCTCTCATGGGCTGACATGGATCTTTGGGTACGTCTGGAGACTCCCCAGTGGAGTCAGGCCTCGTCTCGAGTGGGGGCATGCACGTGCGCTTTCCTTCCAGGCTGTAGCAGCAATGTCACGCTTCCCGTCGCGTGGATCAAAGGATCTGTGGTTTTCCCTCGAGGCTTTCCCTCGAGGCTTTCCCACAGGGCTGTCCCACGTGCCACCGTGGTGTGAGTCGATCCTCGGCGTGAAAGATGAGCCAGTGCAAGGCAAAGAGGTTCCTCTGGAATGGACTGAGACATCTGGGGGACTCTTGGAATGGTGGTACGACCATGGAGTTCCTCTCGCCTTTCCTGTTGAGAGTTCCTCCTCTTGAGATGCGACGGGAACGCCGGGAATTCTTTCCCGTTGAAAGCAGGCAAAGGATCCCTCATCTCGAGCTACGAGGGGGAAACGGGGCTCCTCTGGATGTGGGCGGGACCATCGTGCTTCCTCTCGAGTTGAGACGGGTTTGGCGGTGAACTTCTTGAGTTGCAGCAAGGGTGTGAAAGACTCTTTCGAAGTTCCAGAGGTTAGGTGTCATTAGTCTCCAGACGCCTCATCGGAAATAGGCCTCATCTCGCCTGGAAGGGAGAACTTCCTGGATTTTCTCGAGTTGCGGCAGGTGTTCTCGAGTTACGACGGGGACCTCAGGGACCCGCCCTGGTGGCCTCAGGAGAGGCCAGTCCCCATGCGAGTTGCTAGGGGGCCTCTCGGGATTCCTCTCCCGTCGATACCGGGGCCAAAAACCTTGTGTGGAGTCAGGGCCGGAACCGAGGATTCCTCTCAGGGGCTGACATGGATCTTTGGGTACTTCTGGAGTCTCGCCAGGGGAGACAGGCCTCGTCTCGAGTGGGGGCATGCACGTGCGCTTTCCTTCCAGGCTGTAGCAGCAATGTCACGCTTCCCGTCGCGTGGATCAAAGGATCTGTGGTTTTCCCTCGAGGCTTTCCCTCGAGGCTTTCCCACAGGGCTGTCCCACGTGCCTCCGTGGTGTGAGTCGATCCTCGGGGTGAAAGATGAGCCAGTGCAGGGCAAAGAGGTTCCTCTGGAATGGACTGAGACATCTGGGGGACTCTAGGAATGGTGGTACGACCATGGAGTTCCTCTCGCCTTTCCTGTTGAGAGTGCCTCCTCTTGAGATGCGACGGGAACGCCGGGAATTCTTTCCCGTTGAAAGCAGGGAAAGGATCCCTCATCTCGAGCTACGAGGGGGAAACGGGGCTCCTCTGGATGTGGGCGGGACCATCGTGCTTCCTCTCGAGTGGAGACGGGTATGGCGGTGAACTTCTTGAGTTGCAGCAAGGGTGTGAAAGACCCTTTCGAAGTTCCAGAGGTTAGGTGTCATTAGTCTCCAGACGACTCATCGGAAATAGGCCTCATCTCGCCTGCAAGGGAGAACTTCCTGGATTTTCTCGAGTTGCGGCAGGTGTTCTCGAGTTACGACGGGGACCTCAGGGACCCGCCCTGGTGGCCTCAGGAGAGGCCAGTCCCCATGCGAGGTGCTAGGGGGCCTCTCGGGATTCCTCTCCCGTCGATACCAGGGCCAAAAACCTTGTGTGGAGCCAGGGTCGGAACCGAGGATTCCTCTCAGGGGCTTATATGGATCTTTGGGTACTTCTGGAGTCTCGCCAGGGGAGACAGGCCTCGTCTCGAGTGGGGGCATGCACGTGCGCTTTCCTTCCAGGCTGTTGCAGCAATGTCACGCTTCCCGAAGCGTGGATCATAGGATCTGTGGTTTTCCCTCGAGGCTTTCCCTCGAGGCTTTCCCACAGGGCTGTCCCACGTGCCACCGTGGTGTGAGTCGATCCTCGGCGTGAAAGATGAGCCAGTGCAGGGCAAAGAGGTTCCTCTGGAATGGACTGAGACATCTGGGGGACTCTTGGAATGGTGGTACGACCATGGAGTTCCTCTCGCCTTTCCTGTTGAGAGTGCCTCCTCTTGAGATGCGACGGGAACGCCGGGAATTCTTTCCCGTTGAAAGCAGGCAAAGGATCCCTCATCTCGAGCTACGAGGGGAAAACGGGGCTCCTCTGGATGTGGGCGGGACCATCCTGCTTCCTCTCGAGTGGAGACGGGTATGGAAGTGAACTTCTTGAGTTGCAGCAAGGGTGTGAAAGACCCTTTCGAAGTTCCAGAGGTTAGGTGTCATTAGTCTCCAGACGCCTCATCGGAAATAGGCCTCATCTCGCCTGGAAGGGAGAACTTCCTGGATTTTCTCGAGATGCGGCAGGTGTTCTCGAGTTACGACGGGGACCTCAGGGACCCGCCCTGGTGGCCTCAGGAGAGGCCAGTCCACATGCGAGTTGCTAGGGGGCCTCTCGGGATTCCTCTCCCGTCGATACCGGGGCCAAAAACCTTGTGTGGAGTCAGGGCCGGAAACGAGGATTCCTCTCAGGGGCTGACATGGATCTTTGGGTACTTCTGGAGTCTCCGCAGGGGAGTCAGGCCTCCTCTCGAGTGGGGGCATGCACGTGCGTTTTCTTTCCATGCTGTAGCAGCAATGTCACGCTTCCCGTCGCGTGGATCAAAGGATCTGTGGTTTTCCCTCGAGGCTTTCCCACAGGGCTGTCCCACGTGCCACCGTGGTGTGAGTCGATCCTCGGCGTGAAAGATGAGCCAGTGCAGGGCAAAGAGGTTCCTCTGGAATGGACTGAGACATCTGGGGGACTCTTGGAATGGTGCTACGACCATGGAGTTCCTCTCGCCTTTCCTGTTGAGAGTGCCTCCTCTTGAGATGCGACGGGAACTCCGGGAATTCTTTCCCGTTGAAAGCAGGCAAAGGATCCCTCATCTCGAGCTACGAGGGGGAAACGGGGCTCCTCTGGATGTGGGCGGGACCATCGTGCTTCCTCTCGAGTGGAGACGGGTATGGCGGTGAACTTCTTGAGTTGCAGCAAGGGTGTGAAAGACCCTTTCGAAGTTCCAGAGGTTAGGTGTCATTAGTCTCCAGACGCCTCATCGGAAATAGGCCTCATCTCGCCTGGAAGGGAGAACTTCCTGGATTTTCCCGAGTTGCGGCAGGTGTTCTCGAGTTACGACGGGGACCTCAGGGACCCGCCCTGGTGGCCTCAGGAGTGGCCAGTCCCCATGCGAGTTGCTAGGGGGCCTCTCGGGATTCCTCTCCTGTCGATACCGGGGCCAAATACCTTGTGTGGAGTCAGGGCCGGAACCGAGGATTCCTCTCAGGGGCTGACATGGATCTTTGGGTACTTCTGGAGTCTCCCCAGGGGAGTCAGGCCTCGTCTCGAGTGGGGGCATGCACGTGTGCTTTCCCTCCAGGCTGTAGCAGCCATGTCACGCTTCCCGTGGCGTGGATCAAAGGATCTGTGGTTTTCCCTCGAGGCTTTCCCTCGAGGCTTTCCCACAGGGCTGTCCCACGTGCCTCCGTGGTGTGAGTCGATCCTCTGCGTGAAAGATGAGCCAGTGCAGGGCAAAGAGCTTCCTCTGGAATGGACTGAGACATCTGGGGGACTCTTGGAATGGTGGTACGACCATGGAGTTCCTCTCGCCTTTCCTGTTGAGAGTGCCTCCTCTTGAGATGCGACTGGAACGCCGGGAATTCTTTCCCGTTGAAAGCAGGCAAAGGATCCCTCATCTCGAGCTACGAGGGGGAAACGGGGCTCCTCTGGATGTGGGCGGGACCATCCTGCTTCCTCTCGAGTGGAGACGGGTATGGAAGTGAACTTCTTGAGTTGCAGCAAGGGTGTGAAAGACCCTTTCGAAGTTCCAGAGGTTAGGTGTCATTAGTCTCCAGACGCCTCATCGGAAATAGGCCTCATCTCGCCTGGAAGGGAGAACTTCCTGGATTTTCTCGAGTTGCGGCAGGTGTTCTCGAGTTACGACGGGGACCTCAGGGACCCGCCCTGGTGGCCTCAGGAGTGGCCAGTCACCATGCGAGTTGCTAGGGGGCCTCTCGGGATTCCTCTCCCATCGATACCGGGGCCAAAAACCTTGTGTGGAGTCAGGGCCAGAACCGAGGATTCCTCTCAGGGGCTGATATGGATCTTTGGGTACTTCTGGAGTCTCGCCAGGGGAGACAGGCCTCGTCTCGTGAGGGGGCATGCACGTGCACTTTCCTTCCAGGCTGTAGCAGCAATGTCACGCTTCCCGTCGCGTGGATCATAGGATCTGTGGTTTTCCCTCGAGGCTTTCCCTCGAGGCTTTCCCACAGGGCTGTCCCACGTGCCACCGTGGTGTGAGTCGATCCTCGGCGTGAAAGATGAGCCAGTGCAGGGCAAAGAGCTTCCTCTGGAATGGACTGAGACATCTGGGGGACTCTTGGAATGGTGGTACCACCATGGAGTTCCTCTCGCCTTTCCTGTTGAGAGTGCCTCCTCTTGAGATGCGATGGGAACGCCGGGAATTCTTTCCCGTTGAAAGCAGGCAAAGGATCCCTCATCTCGAGCTACGAGGGGGAAACGGGGCTCCTCTGGATGTGGGCGGGACCATCCTGCTTCCTCTCGAGTGGAGACGGGTATGGAAGTGAACTTCTTGAGTTGCAGCAAGGGTGTGAAAGACCCTTTCGAAATTCCAGAGCTTAGGTGTCATTAGTCTCCAGACGCCTCATCGGAAATAGGATTCTTCTCGCCTGGAAGGGAGAACTTCCTGGATTTTCTCGAGATGCGGCAGGTGTTCTCGAGTTACGACGGGGACCTCAGGGACCCGCCCTGGTGGCCTCAGGAGAGGCCAGTCCACATGCGAGTTGCTAGGGTGCCTCTCGGAATTCCTCTCCCGTCGATACCGGGGCCAAAAACCTTGTGTGGAGTCAGGGCCGGAAACGAGGATTCCTCTCAGGGGCTGACATGGATCTTTGGGTACTTCTGGAGTCTCCGCAGGGGAGTCAGGCCTCGTCTCGAGTGGGGGCATGCACGTGCGCTATCCTTCCAAGCTGTAGCAGCAATGTCACGCTTCTCGACCCATGGATCAAAGGATCTGTGGTTTTCCCTCCAGGCTTTCCCACAGGGCTGTCCCACGTGCCACCGTGGTGTGAGTCGATCTTCGGCGTGAAAGATGAGCCAGTGCAGGGCAAAGAGGTTCCTCTGGAATGGACTGATACATCTGGGGGACTCTTGGAATGGTGGTACGATCATGGAGTTCCTCTCGCCTTTCCTGTTGAGAGTGCCTCCTCTTGAGATGCGACGGGAACGCCTGGAATTCTTTCCCGTTGAAAGCAGGGAAAGGATCCCTCATCTCGAGCTACGAGGGGGAAACGGGGCTCCTCTGGATGTGGGCGGGACCATCGTGCTTCCTCTCGAGTGGAGACGGGTATGGCGGTGAACTTCTTGAGTTGCAGCAAGGGTGTGAAAGACCCTTTCGAAGTTCCAGAGGTTAGGTGTCATTAGTCTCCAGAAGCCTCATCGGAAATAGGCCTCATCTCGCCTGGAAAGGAGAACTTCCTGGATTTTCTCGAGTTGCAGCAGGTGTTCTCGAGTTACGACGTGGACCTCAGGGACCCTCCCTGGTGGCCTCAGGAAAGGCCAGTCCCCATGCGAGTTGCTAGGGGACCTCTCGGGATTCCTCTCCCGTCGATACCGGGGCCAAATACCTTGTGTGGAGTCAGGGCCGGAACCGAGGATTCCTCTCAGGGGCTGACATGGATCTTTGGGTACTTCTGGAGTCTCCCCAGGGGAGTCAGGCCTCGTCTCGAGTGGGGGCATGCACGTGTGCTTTCCCTCCAGGCTGTAGCAGCCATGTCACGCTTCCCGTGGCGTGGATCAAAGGATCTGTGGTTTTCCCTCGAGGCTTTCCCTCGAGGCTTTCCCACAGGGCTGTCCCACGTGCCTCCGTGGTGTGAGTCGATCCTCTGCGTGAAAGATGAGCCAGTGCAGGGCAAAGAGCTTCCTCTGGAATGGACTGAGACATCTGGGGGACTCTTGGAATGGTGGTACGACCATGGAGTTCCTCTCGCCTTTCCTGTTGAGAGTGCCTCCTCTTGAGATGCGACGGGAACGCCGGGAATTCTTTCCCGTTGAAATCAGGCAAAGGATCCCTCATCTCGAGCTACGAGGGGGAAACGGGGCTCCTCTGGATGTGGGCGGGACCATCCTGCTTCCTCTCGAGTGGAGACGGGTATGGAAGTGAACTTCTTGAGTTGCAGCAAGGGTGTGAAAGACCCTTTCGAAGTTCCAGAGGTTAGGTGTCATTAGTCTCCAGACGCCTCATCGGAAATAGGCCTCATCTCGCCTGGAAGGGAGAACTTCCTGGATTTTCTCGAGATGCGGCAGGTGTTCTCGAGTTACGACGGGGACCTCAGGGACCCGCCCTGGTGGCCTCAGGAGAGGCCAGTTGACATGCGAGTTGCTAGGGGGCCTCGCGGGATTCCTCTCCCGTCGATACCGGGGCCAAAAACCTTGTGTGGAGTCAGGGCCGGAAACGAGGATTCCTCTCAGGGGCTGACATGGATCTTTGGGTACTTCTGGAGTCTCAGCAGGGGATTCAGGCCTCGTCTCGAGTGGGGGCATGCACGTGTGTTTTCTTTCCAGGCTGTAGCAGCAATGTCACGCTTCCCGTCGCGTGGATCAAAGGATCTGTGGTTTTCCCACGAGGCTTTCCCACAGGGCTGTCCCACGTTCCACCGTGGTCTGAGTCGATCCTCGGCGTGAAAGATGAGCCAGTGCAGGGCACAGAGGTTCCTCTGGAATGGACTGAGACATCTGGGGGACTCTTGGAATGGTGGTACGACCATGGAGTTCCTCTCGCCTTTCCTGTTGAGAGTGCCTCCTCTTGAGATGCGACGGGAACGCCGGGAATTCTTTCCCGTTGAAAGCAGGGAAAGGATCCCTCATCTCGAGCTACGAGGGGGAAACGGGGCTCCTCTGGATGTGGGCAGGACCATCGTGCTTCCTCTCGAGTGGAGACGGGTATGGCGGTGAACTTCTTGAGTTGCAGCAAGGGTGTGAAAAACCCTTTCGAAGTTCCAGAGGTTAGGTGTCATTAGTCTCCAGACTCCTCATCGGAAATAGGCCTCATCTCGCCTGGAAGGGAGAACTTCCTGGATTTTCTCGAGTTGCGGCAGGTGTTCTCGAGTTACGACGGGGACCTCAGGGACCCGCCCTGGTGGCCTCAGGAGAGGCCAGTCCCTAGGCGAGTTGCTAGGGGGCCTCTCGGGATTCCTCTCCCGTTGATACCGGGGCCAAAAACCTTGTGTGGAGTCAGGGCCGGAACCGAGGATTCCTCTCAGGGGCTGACATGGATCTTTGGGTACTTCTGGAGTCTCCCCAGGGGAGTCAGGCCTCGTCTCGAGTGGGGGCATGCACGTGCGCTTTCCTTCCAGGCTGTAGCAGCAATGTCACGCTTCCCGTCGCGTGGATCAAAGGATCTGTGGTTTTCCCTCGAGGCTTTCCCTCGAGGCTTTCCCACAGGGCTGTCCCACGTGCCACCGTGGTGTGAGTCGATCCTCGGCATGAAAGATGAGCCAGTGCAGGGCAAAGAGGTTCCTCTGGAATGGACTGAGACATCTGGGGGACTCTTGGAATGGTGGTACGACCATGGAGTTCCTCTCGCCTTTCCTGTTGAGAGTGCCTCCTCTTGAGATGCGACGGGAACGCCGGGAATTCTTTCCCGTTGAAAGCAGGGAGAGGATCCCTCATCTCGAGCTACGAGGGGGAAACGGGGCTCCTCTGGATGTGGGCGGGACCATCGTGCTTCCTCTCTAGTGGAGACGGGTATTGCCGGGGTCCAGCCCCGGTGGATCCAGGGAATTCGAAGGGTGGACGGCGTTGGCGTGGAAAGACTTGTTTATTTATTAATATAAGATTAGATTAAGAAACTGTAGTGCAGTAGGAAGTTTAAGTGGAGAAAGAGGCCTGAATAGCTTGGTTTACGCGGAAGACCAATAAAATTCCAGACAAGGAATTTGCACCATCTACGTTGGGCCACCGGTGCCCGCTTGAATATCTAAGGGTGCCTCGCCTTAAGCTCCCTTTCTCGCGGATCTTAATAACCAGGGCAAATAAGTAGACCTGGCGAGCCTCCGCGCCCCAGATGGAAATTCAGCCTGAAATTAAAGTAAAGAGCAGAGGGAAGAAAAGGGAGAGGAAAAGAGAGAGAGAGAGAGACACGGGGGGAGCCAGATTCCCAAGAAACCAGGCCGAGACTAGTCCAAGAAACTGGTCTGAGAATCTGGTCCCGTCCTTTATTGTTCAGAAGGCCTTTTATACTTTTGATAAAACATGGAGATCAATGGGTAACACAAAGTTATGCAGCGTTAGCAGTCCAGACTCTTATCAAAACCAGGCTTTTCTCTCTGCATACCTAATTGTATACACAAGTCTTAGGTAATTTACATCATCTTCCAACCAAAAGGGCCAATTAACATTTTACAGCCTTTTTTCTGATAAGGGTTTGTCAACCACAAGACTTATTTGTGTTGATCTTCCCAAGGTCTGGTGCCACTCTCGGAAAGCACTAAAGAAAGTTACATTCTTAGACAGCAAGGATACAGCAACTTATAACAAGTAGAGGGAGTGCAGTGATTTATAGCAAAAGAGAAGCAATTAACTCAAAAGTCTAGTGTTGCTAACATCAAAACTACTATGTATCTTTTTCTACATCCTGCTTACATTAACATCCTTCCAGGTGCCTAAAAGATAAAGAATAAGGAGGTCTGGCAGCAATCCTTGAGTCAACAGTGAAAACCCTCTACCAATATAATTTTTAACTCTTTAGAAAAGGCTCTGTATCTTTAAGATGCTTTTAAGCTTTGTGCCTCCCGCGGTTGGGGGGCTGTAAGCAATTCACAAGCTGTAAGCTTTGTGCCTCTCGCGGTTGGGGGGCTGTAAGCAATTCACAAGCTGTAAGAGGTCTGGGGAACCTGTTAGGCAGACTAGAGAGCTATCAGAGGGGTTTAACTGAAACATCCCTTTCAAATGCAGAAGACTAAAACCCTGAATTGACTTTTTTCCAGAGAATATCAGAAAAGTGGAAAAGCAGAGCACAAAAGCCGGCAGATTTTTGCTGGGGTACATGCTTAGGAATATCCAGAGGGGTCCCTGAAGTCTGAGCACGCCTTGCGTATGTCAGCTTCCTTCCTCATGACCTTGTCACGGGCGGGATTCCTCACACTGGCTTCCGGCAACTCCCCCTTCTTTATTAGTTTTTTAAAAAAATTAGGTGCAGTTCAGTCGCGAGATTCCGAATGCTCTGCCGAAGAGTCCTGACAACACAAGGAAGCACGATTACAAGGAGCAGGATTATGGCACCCACAGCAGCATAGCTAGAGACAGTAGTCAGAAGAGTTTTTCCAGAAATGAAGTCAGAGAAGGTGTGGAAAAAGTCATTGGCTTCTCCTGTGGCGGTAAAATCTAATCGGGAGTGTTCCAAGGTCTGAATCTGATTATGAAGTTTCCCTAAATCTAAACTAATATCTGAGCTGTTCCAGACACCTAAAATATGATTTTTGACCCTCTCCCATTTAAAATCTGTCTCATTTACTTTCAGGGATGTAACACATATCCACCGGTAATCGGCATGACATGAAAGAGCCAATTTCATTTTCAGACTCTGTAATTCATTCCCAATATGCATTACTGCTTCTTCTAAGGCATCAATCCTTATTTCTAGCTTCCTATCTATAATTTCCTGGGTTGCCAGCGTTAGAGAAACATTTTTGGATACGGTGTCAACATATTGGGCAGTATACACTTGTTGAGACAATGATAATGCCGCCACAGTAACAGAAGTAATTGCGGTTATCAAAGCTGATATTCCCAAAACAAGTAAGCCCACAAACCGTCGTGTTCGCATTAAATCTTGTAGCTGTTGCAGTACAGCTAGGCCATGGTTATCATACCAATACGTGGCTACAGTTACAGGTACCATGAGATAGGGCGGACGTTTTAAAACCATGAAAGAGCAAACTTTATATTGAGGAGTTAAACAGGATGAAAGCATACATTGTTCACAAGACACTACATGGGGTCCACCTGTATAATTCAATTGTATGTTAAGTCTTTCAGAATCATTAGTGAAAAGAAAAACATAAGGAGAGAGTAGACAAGCTAAAATAGAGTAAATAGAGGTATTTTTTGGTCGGATTAAAATAATAGGGGCGGTAGCCGCAAGGGCTCTCCAAATTTCTGGCTGCCAAAAGGTTTTACCTCTAGTTATATAAGACAGCATAGGGGGAACAAATTGGTTATGATGCCGTCTGGTGGCAACTAACGGCCAAGAAATTGAATATTCTTTCCAATTATCCAATCTATTGATAAAGTCATCGTCAGACTCAGGGTCTTGACCTGGATTTGGGTTGCTCCAGTCCTGAATCGCACAATTTCTTCCTCCCGGCATATTGTAATCTACTCTCGAATTATAAATACAAGATTTCCAAATCGGATATCCTGAATGATCATCTATAGTTTTCCAAATAACATCTGAGGGAGCAACATCATCACAATTTGGATATTCTGATGGAGTTTTGAGAGACAAAGACTTATAGGGGCCAAGGACCCCAGGCATACGGGCTCGTAATATCCAAGCAGACCGATCCCCTATAGATGCAAATTTAGAGGTTGGGGAATCTGTCATAACTGCTTTTGTGGAGGCTCCAACGCATCCTGTCTTGGTAAAGAAGTCTCCTGTAAGGCCAGGAGGAAAATTAAAGCAGACAGGAAAATCATCTGCTAGTCCTTTAAAGGTATAATTGAAATTAATAGGGTATTGGTCTTTTGTATAGGAAGTATAAGATCCTCCCAAAAGGCGAGGCTGGTCTGTACTAACTCGTATGGGGTCACTGTTCCAAGTAACAACTTGGAAAGTTGGAGGATCCGGGAGAAACGCCCAATATTTGGTTGGAATGGGAGCAGCGCTTACCTGGCAAGAGAGCAAGGCAAGCATGGCAATAAACACCTTTTCAGGAGAGACTGACGATCCCTGTAGGGTAGCTATCCCCTGTGCCTGGCGACAGAGAGCTTTAATCTGTCCCCAGGTGGGCAAGGAGGCTTGTTGGGTTGACTGAGCTGGGCGTCCTAATGGATTCCTGCGAGGCAAAAAATCAGGGGGTGCAATATCCTGTATCTGAAGTCGTGACATCTGTCCAGTGGGTGGCTCCGATCCGCGCCTATCCGGGATCTCCAATGTCAGCTGTCCTGGGGTCAGCGGCGTTTCCCGTGCTGGCGGAGGGAGCGGGGGAAGAGGGAGTTTCTTCCTTTTTAGAGATCGCGGTGGCGGGGGATTCTGGTATCCGGGGAGCTGAGACATGGCGAATTAGTCTGTCTGGAACCCAAATCGGAGCGTCCGCGTCCTGTGGAAAAACACAAGCATACCCTCGCCCATTGGTTAATAAGGGGTCAGGACCTTTCCATTGTCCGGAAAGAAGGTCCCTCCATTTTACTAATGGTTTTGCATTCAATTGCTCTGGGCACCAATGGCGAAGCATTGCAGTGTTTCCGGATGAATCAGCATTTAAGTTATTTATTACGAAAAGAGCATGTTGCAAAATCTGATGGGGGGAACTATATTTAAATTCCCCTTCTTTTAGTTTTTGAATATGGATTTTCAGTGTTTGATGTGCTCTTTCCACAATGGCTTGTCCTTGTGGGTTATAAGGGATGCCGGTGTTATGTTTAATTTGAAATCTTGTACAGAATTGCTGAAAAGATTTAGAAGTGTAAGCAGGAGCATTATCAGTTTTTAAAGCTTTTGGCAAGCCCAGATAGGAAAAGCATGTAAAAAGATGTTGTATTACATCTTTAACTGCTTCCCCTGTACGAGCAGTGGCAATAATAACATGAGAGAAGGTATCTACAGTTACATGAACAAAAGACAGTTTTCCAAATGAAGAGACATGGGTTACATCCATTTGCCAGAGTGCATTAGGTTTGAGACCGCGAGGGTTAACTCCCAGAGGCAAAGCATTCACGGTAGTAGGACAATGTGAACAAGAACGAACAATCTCTCGGGCAGATTCTCGAGGAATTTGAAACTGGTATCGTAAGGCAGTGGCATTTTGGTGATGAAGTGAGTGAGAAGCTCGAGCTTCTTCAAAAACAGAAGCCACTGAAATCCTGGTTAACGAATCTGCCAATTCATTGAGAGCATTTAAAGGGCCAGGCAGGCCGGAATGAGCCCGAATGTGGCCGATAAAGAACGCCCGATTTCTTTTCCATATTTGCTGCTGCAGTTTAGTTAACAAATGGAAGATAGCAGTTTTGTTTTCAGGCAAAACTGCAGTCTCAATGTGTGGAAACAGCCTGACCACATACTGAGAGTCAGAATAAAGGTTAAATTCTTTCTCCGCAAACATAACAAAGGCCTCAATAACAGCTGTGATTTCAGCCCTTTGAGCTGAAGTTTCTTGTGTTTCCAAAAGTTTTTGATGATCTCTTGTGACTATAGAGGCTCTACCGTTAGCCGATCCATCAGTAAAGACTACCTGAGCATCTGAAATAGGGAACTGTTTACACCGGACAGGAAAAATAACTGGATGGTTAGACATAAAATTTAGTAAAACATGCGAGGGTAAATGATGCAAAATTTGACCACAGTAATTCCCTATGGCAATCTGCCAGTCTTCATCAAACATTAAAAGAGCATCAAGCTGCTCCTTATTATATGGAATTACAATCTCTGATGGCTCTTTACCAAACAATTCAATGCTCCGCTTCCTTCCTTTTAGCATTAATGTGGCAATTAAACCAGGATAAGAAGCCACGACTTTTTTAGCTTGGGTAGGAAGATGGATCCATTCTAAAGGGCCGCGTTGCCACAGAACTCCCGTAGGCGCCGTTGGAGTAGCTAGGCAAAGGAACTGCCACGTCATCGTCAAATCAATTCTTTTTACATAGCTATTTGATAAGGCTGCTTCTACTTTGCCTAGGGCTTCTTGAGCCTCAGCTGTTAATTGTCTTTTTGAGGTTGGATCAGGATCCCCGCGTAAAGTGTTAAAAAGAGGTTTTAATTCGGCAGTGGTTAATTTTAAATATGGTCTAATCCAATTAATATCACCTAAGAGTTTTTGATAATCATTTAAAGTAATAAGATGGTCTTTTCTCAATTGCAGCGGGGTATGAGTCACCGTTTCCGAATTTATGACTCTTCCTAAGTAAGTTATGGGCGGATTGATTTGAATTTTTTCTGGGGCAATTTTTAGGCCTCTGTCTGTCAATGCCTGGGTCAGGTCCTGGAGCACAGTCTGCAGGTGAACTCTATCAGGATGAGCTATTAAAATATCATCCATATAGTGAATCATATACACGTGTTCATATTTAGCCCTAGTATCTTCTAGAGCGGCATTAACAAATTTTTGGCATAAAGTAGGGCTATTTTTCATTCCCTGAGGCAGAACCTTCCACTGAAACCGTAAATAAGGCTGTTTAAGATTTTCTGATGGCAGACTAAAGGCAAATCGCTTTTTATCCTCAGGATTTAAGGGAATAGTGAAAAAACAATCTTGTAAATCAATGACAATTATATTATATCCCTCTGGAACGGCTACTGGGGAAGGGAGCCCAGGCTGTAAGGCCCCCATGTCCTCCATGGTGGCATTAATAGCTCTCAAATCCTGTAAAAGTCGCCATTTACCAGATTTTTTCTTAATGACAAAAATAGGAGTGTTCCAGGGGCTATTGGAGGGCTCAATATGTCCCAATTCTAATTGTTCAAAGATTAATGCTTTAGCTGCCAATAATTTTTCCTTATGCAGAGGCCACTGTTCTACCCACACCGGATCTTGAGATTTCCATGTGATGGGGTCGGCAGCAAAAACAATGGCCTCAATTATAAATTTGGATATCCCAATCCAGCACGTAGCTTGCGAGGAGTTGGGCAAATTGGCTCAATTATTCCTGTCTGTTGTTTACCCAATCCTTTTGATGGATCATAGCCCATCTGCAACATCTGAGAGGTCACTTTATCATCAGGGCTAAAAAGTAACACTCCCATTTGAGATAGCACGTCCCTCCCCCACAGGGTAAGGGGGAGCGAAGGAACGACATAAGGTTGGAAAGTTCCACGGGTATCCTCAAATTGCCAATCTAAAATTTTTGCACTTTTGGCTATTGTGGGGGCTCTTCCTATCCCCACCAAGTTATTTTCAGTAGTATGTGTGGGCCAGGAGCTGGGCCAGTCTTTTCCTGAAATGCAAGAAACATCTGCTCCTGTGTCTAATAACCCCACAATAGACTTGCCATTAATCAGGATAGTCTTCATAGGACGTTTCTGAGTAATTTCTGTTATCCAAAAAACCATATCACTAGACCCAAATCCTTTATCCTGCCTTTCATTTTGAGTAGCTGTGCGCCCAATTGCAGTGTGGTAAGGCAAAAGCAAAAGTTGGGCTATTCTTTGTCCCTGATGTATTTGGAAAGTTTTAGTTGGGGGTGAAATCATTATCTGGATTTCTCCTGTATAATCTGAGTCAATTACTCCAGGGATGATTGTGAGACCTTGCATAGCTAAGGAACTTCTGCCTAGTATAATTCCTACTAAACCTGTTGGTAATGGGCCTTTAACTCCTGTAGGTATTTTTACAGTGGGGCTATCTGGTGTTAATATTGCTGAGGTGGTGGAACTGAGGTCCAGTCCTGCGCTGCCTGGGGTTGCTCTGATGAGTTCTGCGATGGGACGAAGGGAATGAATGGGTTCAGTGAGGCTGCCCCAATTGTTGTCGGGGCCTGAGGCTGGCCCCTCAATCCGTTTCCCGACTGCTGGTCGGGGCCCAAAAAGGCTCCATTTCTATGGAATTGTGACCTACATTCTTTTGCCCAGTGATATCCTTTTTGACAACGAGGGCAGAGAGATCTAGGGAGATTAGTAGGCACAGCCGGGGAGGGAGAATTCGGCAGAGAAGAACCGGCTGCTTTTTGGGGACAAGCTCGCATAAGGTGCCCTTCCCGTCCGCAAGAGAAGCAGGCCTTGGATAAACCAATATTCTGGCCTGGACTACTGGAATGACTCTTTGACGGGTTATTTCTATTTGTAAAAAAGGACTGTACTGCCTGCTGGTAAGAATTTCCCTTTATGGCTGCAGCTATGGCAACGCCCTGCATCATCGCTGGTCCTACATCTGCACATTGCCTGATATAATCTATTATTTCCCCAGTTTTTTTAATAGGACGTAAAATGGCCTGGCAGGTAGAATTAGCATTTTCAAATGCCAGTTGTTTTATCAATATACTAGCTGCCTCAGTGTTGGAAATTACTCTGTTGACTGCCTCTGCAAGTCTTGATATAAAGTCTTCATATGGCTCTTCTGGTTTTTGTTTAACATTTGAGAAGGAAGAGGTAGATTCTTTCCCTTCAGGCAACAAACGCCAAGCCCCAAGGGCGCAGGCGGTTACTTGATCTAAAGTGGTTTTATCTAATCCCATTTGATCTCTAAGTGTTCCAAAATCATTAGTCCCTGCCAACATATTTTTTATAATATATCTTGGGCCATATTTTTGGTTAGCATCAGCCTGTTTTGGGGCTAGATCTTCATATTCAGTTCTCCAAAGTACATATTGACCTCCAGACAGACAAGCTTTAGCGACTGTCTTCCAGTCATGGGGTGTCATCCATCTGCCCGCTAAAGCTTCCACCAATGATACAGTGTACGGGGCTTTAGGCCCATACAAAGCACAAGCCTGTTTGAGTTCTTTAATCATTTTCATTGGAATGGGTTCCCAGTGGGGGGCTGTTCTCCCACCACTTCCACCAAATATTATGGGGAAACAAGCCTCAAGGTGGGGATCAAGTTCATCATCTGGGCTAGAGAAAACTCTTCTTCGGGGAGCTTCTAGTGGAGGCCCCTCACCCTTATAGGGAGGGGGGGGCAAGGGGTGTCCTATGTCACTTTCTTCGTACTTTGGGAATTTTTTATCCGTTCTGTGTTTAGGTCTTACGGATGTTTTATCTGGGGAATCTGGCCTTAAACTCTCAGGTGCATATAATCTGATGGGGGACATTTGTCTTGAGCCTCTGGAAGCAGAAGGCTTAATTAAGGAAATTTCTCTTGAATTTGTGGAAGCAGGTGGTCTGGTTGGGGAAGTTTTTATTAAGCTCTTTGGAGCAGATAATCTAATTGGAGAAGTTTCTCTTAAACTCCTTGGAGCATCTTTATTTAATAAAGACCAGTCCTCATCAGAATGATCTTGACTTACTTCCTCTTCCAAATCTTCCTCATCTGAAAGCTGCTCTTTTTTGTCATCTCTATCTATTACCTTTTCTTGGGCAGTCATTGCAGCTATCATTTGACTCAACTGCCGATAGTTAGGTGTAGCCTCCTTTTCATCACTCTCCTCTTCGATAGATACCTTTTTCTCTGCACTTTCCTCTTTAAGATGTACCTTTTCAGATTCAGGGGCAGGGTCTAGAGCGTCCCTAATTATATTCCATAAGGAAAAGGCGTCAGTAGGCACCTTTTGTGAGCCATGTTCAGCATGGTAAGTTTTTAGTTGTTTTCCTACTCTCTCCCAGGTGTCTAAGTTAACAGTGCCTTCTTCTGGAAACCAGGGACACTGTTCTTGTACAAAGGAAAAAAATGAATGAATATTGGATTTTTTAACTTTAATTCCTCGTTTAGTTAGTAACTGCAAGATTACTCCTGTAAAAAGCTGTCTTTCTTTTGATTCACTGTTACCCATGTCAGAAAATTAAGTCTTATAGAAAAGTCTACCTCAACAAAAAGGTTTTACCTTTGGCGAGGGGGGTTTTGTTTTCAACCCTAAGATAGCAGGTTTCTTTTCAACCTCTAGAGCACCAGGTTTCTCTTAAACCCTTGAACACTTCCCACTCCTCCTCACCCTGTCTATCCTACAGGGGGGTCCGCGGCACCCTGAGTGGGGTCCTAGCCATCCCGAACACTCAACACTGGGGGAGTACCCGAAAGTACTCCGGGGGGAGTGATTAAGTCACTCCGGGGGGGAGCAACAGAGAGTGCTCCGGGGGGAGCAACAGAGAGTGCTCCGGGGGGAGCTACAGAGAGTGCTCCGGGGGGAGCTTTTGCTCCGAGGAACCTACCTTCGAATAGCCTGTTCCGGGCGCCACTTGCCGGGGTCCAGCCCCGGTGGATCCAGGGAATTCGAAGGGTGGACGGCGTTGGCGTGGAAAGACTTGTTTATTTATTAATATAAGATTAGATTAAGAAACTGTAGTGCAGTAGGAAGATTAAGTGGAGAAAGAGGGCTGAATAGCTTGGTTTACGCGGAAGACCAATAAAATTCCAGACAAGGAATTTGCACCATCTACGTTGGGCCACCGGTGCCCGCTTGAATATCTAAGGGTGCCTCGCCTTAAGCTCCCTTTCTCGCGGATCTTAATAACCAGGGCAAATAAGTAGACCTGGCGAGCCTCCGCGCCCCAGATGGAAATTCAGCCTGAAATTAAAGTAAAGAGCAGAGGGAAGAAAAGGGAGAGAAAAAGAGAGAGAGAGAGAGACACGGGGGGAGCCAGATTCCCAAGAAACCAGGCCGAGACTAGTCCGAGAAACTGGTCTGAGAATCTGGTCCCGTCCTTTATTGTTCAGAAGGCCTTTTATACTTTTGATAAAACATGGAGATCAATGGGTAACACAAAGTTATGCAGCGTTAGCAGTCCAGACTCTTATCAAAACCAGGCTTTTCTCTCTGCATACCTAATTGTATACACAAGTCTTAGGTAATTTACATCATCTTCCAACCAAAAGGGCCAATTAACATTTTACAGCCTTTTTTCTGATAAGGGTTTGTCAACCACAAGACTTATTTGTGTTGATCTTCCCAAGGTCTGGTGCCACTCTCGGAAAGCACTAAAGAAAGTTACATTCTTAGACAGCAAGGATACAGCAACTTATAACAAGTAGAGGGAGTGCAGTGATTTATAGCAAAAGAGAAGCAATTAACTCAAAAGTCTAGTGTTGCTAACATCAAAACTACTATGTATCTTTTTCTACATCCTGCTTACATTAACATCCTTCCAGGTGCCTAAAAGATAAAGAATAAGGAGGTCTGGCAGCAATCCTTGAGTCAACAGTGAAAACCCTCTACCAATATAATTTTTAACTCTTTAGAAAAGGCTCTGTATCTTTAAGATGCTTTTAAGCTTTGTGCCTCCCGCGGTTGGGGGGCTGTAAGCAATTCACAAGCTGTAAGCTTTGTGCCTCTCGCGGTTGGGGGGCTGTAAGCAATTCACAAGCTGTAAGAGGTCTGGGGAACCTGTTAGGCAGACTAGAGAGCTATCAGAGGGGTTTAACTGAAACATCCCTTTCAAATGCAGAAGACTAAAACCCTGAATTGACTTTTTTCCAGAGAATATCAGAAAAGTGGAAAAGCAGAGCACAAAAGCCAGCAGATTTTTGCTGGGGTACATGCTTAGGAATATCCAGAGGGGTCCCTGAAGTCTGAGCACGCCTTGCGTATGTCAGCTTCCTTCCTCATGACCTTGTCACGGGCGGGATTCCTCACACTGGCTTCCGGCAGGGTATGGTGGTGAACTTCTTGAGTTGCAGCAAGGCTGTGAAAGACCCTTTCGAAGTTCCAGAGGTAAGGTGTCATTAGTCTCCAGACGCCTCATCGGAAATAGGCCTCATCTCGCCTGGAAGGGAGAACTTCCTGGATTTTCTCGAGTTGCGGCAGGTGTTCTCGAGTTACGACGGGGACCTCAGGGACCCGCCCTGGTGGCCTCAGGAGAGGCCAGTCCCTATGCGAGTTGCTAGGGGGCCTCTCGGGATTCCTCTCCCGTCGATACCGGGGCCAAAAACCTTGTGTGGAGTCAGGGCCGGAACCGAGGATTCCTCTCAGGGGCTGACATGGATCTTTGGGTACTTCTGGAGTCTCCCCAGGGGAGTCAGGCCTCGTCTCGAGTGGGGGCATGCACGTGCACTTTCCTTCCAGGCTGTAGCAGCAATGTCACGCTACCTGTCGCGTGGATCAAATGATCTGTGGTTTTCCCTCGAGGCTTTCCCACAGGGCTGTCCCACGTGCCACCGTGGTGTGAGTCGATCCTCGGCGTGAAAGATGAGCCAGTGCAGGGCAAAGAGGTTCCTCTGGAATGGACTGAGACATCTGGGGGACTCTTGGAATGGTGGTACGACCATGGAGTTCCTCTCGCCTTTCCTGTTGAGAGTGCCTCCTCTTGAGATGCGACGGGAACGCCGGGAATATTTTCCCGTTGAAAGCAGGGAAAGGATCCCTCATCTCGAGCTACGAGGGGGAAACGGGGCTCCTCTGGATGTGGGCGGGACCATCGTGCTTCCTCTCGAGTGGAGACGGGTATGGCGGTGAACTTCTTGAGTTGCAGCAAGGGTGTGAAAGACCCTTTCGAAGTTCCAGAGGTTAGGTGTCATTAGTCTCCAGACGCCTCATCGGAAATAGGCCTCATCTCGCCTGGAAGGGAGAACTTCCTTGATTTTCTCGAGTTGCGGCAGGTGTTCTCGAGTTACGACGGGGACCTCAGGGACCCGCCCTGTTGGCCTCAGGAGAGGCCAGTCCCTATGCGTGTTGCTAGGGGGCCCCTCGGGATTCCTCTCCCGTCGATACCGGGGCCAAAAACCTTGTGTGGAGACAGGGCTGGAACCGAGGATTCCTCTCAGGGACTGATATGGATCTTTGGGTACTTCTGGAGTCTCGCCAGGGGAGACAGGCCTCGTCTAGTGTGGGGGCATGCACGTGCACTTTCCTTCCAGGCTGTAGCAGCAATGTCACGCTTCACGTCACGTGGATCAAAGGATCTGCGGTTTTCCCTCGAGGCTTTCCCTCGAGGCTTTCCTACAGGGCTGTCCCACGTGACACCGTGGTGTGAGTCGATTCTCGGCGTGAAAAATGAGCCAGTGCAGGGCAAAGAGGTTCCTCTGGAATGGACTGAGACATCTGGGGGACTCTTGGAATGGTGGTACGACCATGGAGTTCCTCTCGCCTTTCCTGTTGAGAGTGCCTCCTCTTGAGATGCGACGGGAACGCCGGGAATACTTTCCCGTTGAAAGCAGGGAAAGGATCCCTCATCTCGAGCTACGAGGGGGAAACGGGGCTCCTCTGGATGTGGGCGGGACCATCGTGCTTCCTCTCGAGTGGAGACGGGTATGGCGGTGAACTTCTTGAGTTGCAGCAAGGGTGTGAAAGACCCTTTCGAAGTTCCAGAGGTTAGGTGTCATTAGTCTCCAGAGGCCTCATCGGAAATAGGCCTCATCTCGCCTGGAAGGGAGAACTTCCTGGATTTTCTCGAGTTGCGGCAGGTGTTCTCGAGTTACGACGGGGACCTCAGGGACCCGCCCTGGTGGCCTCAGGAGAGGCCAGTCCCCATGCGAGTTGCTAGGGGGCCTCTCGGGATTCCTCTCCCGTCGATACCGGGGCCAAAAACCTTGTGTGCAGTCAGGGCCGGAACCGAGGATTCCTCTCAGGGGCTGACATGGATCTTTGGGTAGTTCTGGAGTCTCCCCAGGGGAGTCAGGCCTCGTCTCGAGTGGGGGCATGCACGTGCGCTTTCCTTCCAGCCTGTAGCAGCAATGTCACGCTTCCCGTCGCGTGGATCAAAGGATCTGTGGTTTTCCCTCGAGGCTTTCCCTCGAGGCTTTCCCACAGGGCTGTCCCACGTGCCACCGTTTTGTGAGTCGATCCTCGGCGTGAAAGATGAGCCAGTGCAGGGCAAAGAGGTTCCTCGGGAATGGACTGAGACATCTGGGGGACTCTTGGAATGGTGGTACGACCATGGAGTTCCTCTCGCCTTTCCTGTTGAGAGTGCCTCCTCTTGAGATGCGACGGGAACGCCGGGAATTCTTTCCCGTTGAAACCAGGGAAAGGATCCCTCATCTCGAGCACCGAGGGGAAAACGGGGCTCCTCTGGATGTGGGCGGGACCATCGTGCTTCCTCTCGAGTGGAGACGGGTATGGCGGTGAACTTCTTGAGTTGCAGCAAGGGTGTGAAAGACCCTTTCGAAGTTCCAGAGGTTTGGTGTCATTAGTCTCCAGAGGCCTCATCGGAAATAGGCCTCATCTCGCCTGGAAGGGAGAACTTCCTGGATTTTCTCGAGTTGCGGCAGGTGTTCTCGAGTTACGACGGGGACCTCAGGGACCCGCCCTGGTGGCCTCCGGAGAGGCCAGTCCCAATGCGAGTTGCTAGGGGGCCTCTCGGGATTCCTCTCCCGTCAATACCGGGGCCAAAAACCTTGTGTGGAGTCAGGGCCGGAACCGAGGATTCCTCTCAGGGGCTGACATGGATCTTTGGGTACTTCTGGAGTCTCCCCAGTGGAGTCAGGCCTCGTCTCGAGTGGGGGCATGCACGTGCGCTTTCCTTCCAGGCTGTAGCAGCAATGTCACGCTTCCCGTCGCGTGGATCAAAGGATCTGTGGTTTTCCCTCGAGGCTTTCCCTCGAGGCTTTCCCACAGGGCTGTCCCACGTGCCACCGTGGTGTGAGTCGATCCTCGGCGTGAAAGATGAGCCAGTGCAGGGCAAAGAGGTTCCTCTGGAATGGACTGAGACATCTGGGGGACTCTTGGAATGGTGGTACGACCATGGAGTTCCTCTCGCCTTTCCTGTTGAGAGTGCCTCCTCTTGAGATGCGACGGGAACGCCGGGAATTCTTTCCCGTTGAAAGCAGGGAAAGAATCCCTCATCTCGAGCTACGAGGGGGAAACGGGGCTCCTCTGGATGTGGGCGGGACCATCGTGCTTCCTCTCGAGTGGAGACGGGTATGGCGGTGAACTTCTTGAGTTGCAGCAAGGGTGTGAAAGACCCTTTCGAAGTTCCAGAGGTTAGGTGTCATTAGTCTCCAGACGCCTCATCGGAAATAGGCCTCATCTCGCCTGGAAGGGAGAACTTCCTGGATTTTCTCGAGTTGCGGCAGGTGTTCTCGAGTTACGACGGGGACCTCAGGGACCCGCGCTGGTGGCCTCAGGAGAGGCCAGTCCCCATGCGAGTTGCTAGGGGGCCTCTCGGGATTCCTCTCCCGTCGATACCGGGGCCAAAAACCTTGTGTGGAGTCAGGGCCGGAACCGAGGATTCCTCTCAGGGGCTGACATGGATCTTTGGGTACTTCTGGAGTCTCCCCAGGGGAGTCAGGCCTCGTCTCGAGTGGGGGCATGCACGTGCACTTTCCTTCCAGGCTGTAGCAGCAATGTCACGCTTCCCGTCGCGTGGATCAAAGGATCTGTGGTTTTCCCTCGAGGCTTTCCCACAGGGCTGTCCCACGTGCCACCGTGGTGTGAGTCGATCCTCGGCGTGAAAGATGAGCCAGTGCAGGGCAAAGAGGTTCCTCTGGAATGGACTGAGACATCTGGGGGACTCTTGGAATGGTGGTACGACCATGGAGTTCCTCTCGCCTTTCCTGTTGAGAGTGCCTCCTCTTGAGTTGCGACGGGAACGCCGGGAATTCTTTCCCGTTGAAAGCAGGGAAAGGATCCCTCATCTCGAGCTACGAGGGGGAAACGGGGCTCCCCTGATGTGGGCGGGACCATCGTGCTTCCTCTCTAGTGGAGACGGGTATGGCGGTGAACTTCTTGAGTTGCAGCAACGGTGTGAAAGACCCTTTCGAAGTTCCAGAGGTTAGGTGTCATTAGTCTCCAGAGGCCTCATCGGAAATAGGCCTCATCTCGCCTGGAAGGGAGAACTTCCTGGATTTTCTCGAGTTGCGGCAGGTGTTCTCGAGTTACGACGGGGACCTCAGGGACCCGCCCTGGTGGCCTCAGAAGAGGCCAGTCCCTAGGCGAGTTGCTAGGGGGCCTCTCGGGATTCCTCTCCCGTTGATACCGGGGCCAAAAACCTTGTGTGGAGTCAGGGCCGGAACCGAGGATTCCTCTCAGGGGCTGACATGGATCTTTGGGTACTTCTGGAGTCTCCCCAGGGGAGTCAGGCCTCGTCTCGAGTGGGGGCATGCACGTGCGCTTTCCTTCCAGGCTGTAGCAGCAATGTCACGCTTCCCGTCGTGTGGATCAAAGGATCTGTGGTTTTCCCTCGAGGCTTTCCCTCGAGGCTTTCCCACAGGGCTGTCCCACGTGACACCGTGGTGTGAGTCGATTCTCGGCGTGAAAAATGAGCCAGTGCAGGGCATAGAGGTTCCTCTGGAATGGACTGAGACATCTGGGGGACTCTTGGAATGGTGGGACACCATGGAGTTCCTCTCGCCTTTCCTGTTGAGAGTGCCTCCTCTTGAGATGCGACGGGAACGCCGGGAATTCTTTCCCGTTGAAAGCAGGGAAAGGATCCCTCATCTCGAGCTACGAGGGGGAAACGGGGCTCCTCTGGATGTGGGCGGGACCATCGTGCTTCCTCTCGAGTGGAGACGGGTATGGCGGTGAACTTCTTGAGTTGCAGCAAGGGTGTGAAAGACCCTTTCGAAGTTCCAGAGGTTAGGTGTCATTAGTCTCCAGAGGCCTCATCGGAAATAGGCCTCATCTCGCCTGGAAGGGAGAACTTCCTGGATTTTCTCGAGTTGCGGCAGGTGTTCTCGAGTTACGACGGGGACCTCAGGGACCCGCCCTGGTGGCCTCAGGAGAGGCCAGTCCCTAGGCGAGCTGCTAGGGGGCCTCTCGGGATTCCTCTCCCGTTGATACCGGGGCCAAAAACCTTGTGTGGAGTCAAGGCCGGAACCGAGGATTCCTCTCAGGGGCTGACATGGATCTTTGGGTACTTGTGGAGTCTCCCCAGGGGAGTCAGGCCTCGTCTCGAGTGGGGGCATGCACGTGCGCTTTCCTTCCAGGCTGTAGCAGCAATGTCACGCTTCCCGTCGCGTGGATCAAAGGATCTGTGGTTTTCCCTCGAGGCTTTCCCTCGAGCCTTTCCCACAGGGCTGTCCCACGTGCCACCGTGGTGTGAGTCGATCCTCGGCGTGAAAGATGAGCCAGTGCAGGGCAAAGAGGTTCCTCTGGAATGGACTGAGACATCTGGGGGACTCTTGGAATGGTGGTACGACCATGGAGTTCCTCTCGCCTTTCCTGTTGAGAGTGCCTCCTCTTGAGATGCGACGGGAACGCCGGGAATTCTTTCCCGTTGAAAGCAGGGAAAGGATCCCTCATCTCGAGCTACGAGGGGGAAACGGGGCTCCTCTGGATGTGGGCGGGACCATCGTGCTTCCTCTCTAGTGGAGACGGGTATGGTGGTGAACTTCTTGAGTTGCAGCAAGGCTGTGAAAGACCCTTTCGAAGTTCCAGAGGTTAGGTGTCATTAGTCTCCAGACGCCTCATCGGAAATAGGCCTCATCTCGCCTGGAAGGGAGAACTTCCTGGATTTTCTCGAGTTGCGGCAGGTGTTCTCGAGTTACGACGGGGACCTCAGGGACCCGCCCTGGTGGCCTCAGGAGAGGCCAGTCCCTATGCGAGTTGCTAGGGGGCCTCTCGGGATTCCTCTCCCGTCGATACCGGGGCCAAAAACCTTGTGTGGAGTCAGGGCCGGAACCGAGGATTCCTCTCAGGGGCTAACATGGATCTTTGGGTACTTCTGGAGTCTCCCCAGGGGAGTCAGGCCTCGTCTCGAGTGGGGGCATGCACGTGCACTTTCCTTCCAGGCTGTAGCAGCAATGTCACGCTTCCCGACGCGTGGATCAAATGATGTGTGGTTTTCCCTCGAGGCTTTCCCACAGGGCTGTCCCACGTGCCACCGTGGTGTGAGTCGATCCTCGGCGTGAAAGATGAGCCAGTGCAGGGCAAAGAGGTTCCTCTGGAATGGACTGAGACATCTGGGGGACTCTTGGAATGGTGGTACGACCATGGAGTTCCTCTCGCCTTTCCTGTTGAGAGTGCCTCCTCTTGAGATGCGACGGGAACGCCGGGAATTTTTTGCCGTTGAAAGCAGGGAAAGGATCCCTCATCTCGAGCTACGAGGGGGAAACGGGGCTCCTCTGGATGTGGGCGGGACCATCGTGCTTCCTCTCGAGTGGAGACGGGTATGGCGGTGAACTTCTTGAGTTGCAGCAAGGGTGTGAAAGACCCTTTCGAAGTTCCAGAGGTTTGGTGTCATTAGTCTCCAGAGGCCTCATCGGAAATAGGCCTCATCTCGCCTGGAAGGGAGAACTTCCTGGATTTTCTCGAGTTGCGGCAGGTGTTCTCGAGTTACGACGGGGACCTCAGGGACCCGCCCTGGTGGCCTCAGGAGAGGCCAGTCCCCATGCGAGTTGCTAGGGGGCCTCTCGGGATTCCTCTCCCATCGATACCGGGGCCAAAAACCTTGTGTGGAGTCAGGGCCGGGACCGAGGATTCCTCTCAGGGGCTGACATGGATCTTTGGGTACTTCTGGAGTCACCCCAGTGGAGTCAGGCCTCGTCTCGAGTAGGGGCATGCACGTGCGCTTTCCTTTCAGGCTGTAACAGCAGTGTCACGCTTCCCGTCACGTGGATCAAAGGATCTGTGGTTTTCCCTCGAGGCTTTCCCTCGAGGCTTTCCCACAGGGCTGTCCCACGTGCCACCGTGGTGTGAGTCGATCCTCGGCGTGAAAGATGAGCCAGTGCAGGGCAAAGAGGTTCCTCTGGAATGGACTGAGACATCTGGGAGACTCTTGGAATGGTGGTACGACCATGGAGTTCCTCTCGCCTTTCCTGTTGAGAGTGCCTCCTCTTGAGATGCGACGGGAACGCCGGGAATTCTTTCCCGTTGAAAGCAGGGAAAGGATCCCTCATCTCGAGCTACGAGGGGGAAACGGGGCTCCTCTGGATGTGGGCGGGACCATCGTGCTTCCTCTCTAGTGGAGACGGGTATGGCGGTGAACTTCTTGAGTTGCAGCAAGGGTGTGAAAGACCCTTTCGAAGTTCCAGAGGTTAGGTGTCATTAGTCACCAGAGGCCTCATCGGAAATAGGCCTCATCTCGCCTGGAAGGGAGAACTTCCTGGATTTTCTCGAGTTGCGGCAGGTGTTCTCGAGTTACGACGGGGACCTCAGGGACCCGCCCTGGTGGCCTCAGGAGAGGCCAGTCCCTAGGCGAGCTGCTAGGGGGCCTCTCGGGATTCCTCTCCCGTTGATACTGGGGCCAAAAACCTTGTGTGGAGTCAAGGCCGGAACCGAGGATTCCTCTCAGGGGCTGACATGGATCTTTGGGTACTTGTGGAGTCTCCCCAGGGGAGTCAGGCCTCGTCTCGAGTGGGGGCATGCACGTGCGCTTTCCTTCCAGGCTGTAGCAGCAATGTCACGCTTCCCGTCGCGTGGATCAAAGGATCTGTGGTTTTCCCTCGAGGCTTTCCCACAGGGCTGTCCCACGTGCCACCGTGGTGTGAGTCGATCCTCGGCGTGAAAGATGAGCCAGTGCAGGGCAAAGAGGTTCCTCTGGAATGGACTGAGACATCTGGGGGACTCTTGGAATGGTGGTACGACCATGGAGTTCCTCTCGCCTTTCCTGTTGAGAGTGCCTCCTCTTGAGATGCGACGGGAACGCCGGGAATTTTTTGCCGTTGAAAGCAGGGAAAGGATCCCTCATCTCGAGCTACGAGGGGGAAACGGGGCTCCTCTGGATGTGGGCGGGACCATCGTGCTTCCTCTCGAGTGGAGACGGATATGGCGGTGAACTTCTTGAGTTGCAGCAAGGGTGTGAAAGACCCTTTCGAAGTTCCAGAGGTTAGGTGTCATTAGTCTCCAGAGGCCTCATCGGAAATAGGCCTCATCTCGCCTGGAAGGGAGAACTTCCTGGATTTTCTCGAGTTGCGGCAGGTGTTCTCGAGTTACGACGGGGACCTCAGGGACCCGCCCTGGTGGCCTCAGGAGAGGCCAGTCCCCATGCGAGTTGCTAGGGGGCCTCTCGGGATTCCTCTCCCGTCGATACCGGGGCCAAAATGCTTGTGTGGAGTCAAGGCCGGAACCGAGGATTCCTCTCAGGGGCTGACATGGATCTTTGGGTACTTCTGGAGTCTCCCCAGTGGAGTCAGGCCTCGTCTCGAGTGGGGGCATGCACGTGCGCTTTCCTTCCAGGCTGTAGCAGCAATGTCACGCTTCCCGTCGCTTGGATCAAAGGATCTGTGGTTTTCCCTCGAGGCTTTCCCTCGAGGCTTTCCCACAGGGCTGTCCCACGTGCCACCGTGGTGTGAGTCGATCCTCGGCGTGAAAGATGAGCCAGTGCAGGGCAAAGAGCTTCCCCTGGAATGGACTGAGACATCTGGGGGACTCTTGGAATGGTGGTACGACCATGGAGTTCCTCTCGCCTTTCCTGTTGAGAGTGCCTCCTCTTGAGATGCGACGGGAACGCAGGGAATTCTTTCCCGTTGAAAGCAGGGAAAGGATCCCTCATCTCGAGCTACGAGGGGGAAACGGGGCTCCTTTGGATGTGGTCGGGACCATCGTGCTTCCTCTCGAGTGGAGACGGGTATGGTGGTGAACTTCTTGAGTTGCAGCAAGGGTGTGAAAGACCCTTTCGAAGTTCCAGAGGTTAGGTGTCATTAGTCTCCAGACGCCTCATCGGAAATAGGCCTCATCTCGCCTGGAAGGGAGAACTTCCTGGATTTTCTCGAGTTGCGGCAGGTGTTCTCGAGTTATGACGGGGACCTCAGGGACCGGCCCTGGTGGCCTCAGGAGAGGCCAGTCCCCATGCGAGTTGCTAGGGGGCCTCTCGGGATTCCTCTCCCGTCGATACCGGGGCCAAAAAGCTTGTGTGGAGTCAGGGCCGGAACCGAGGATTCCTCTCAGGGGCTGACATGGATCTTTGGGTACTTCTGGAGTCTCCCCAGGTGAGTCAGGCCTCGTCTCGAGTGGGGGCATGCACGTGCGCTTTCCTTCCAGGCTGTAGCAGCAATGTCACGCTTCCCGTCGCGTGGATCAAAGGATCTGTGGTTTTTCCTCGAGGCTTTCCCTCGAGGCTTTCCCACAGGGCTGTCCCACGTGCCACCGTGTTGTGAGTCGATCCTCGGCGTGAAAGATGAGCCAGTGCAGGGCAAAGAGGTTCCTCTGGAATGGACTGAGACATCTGGGGGACTCTTGGAATGGTGGTACGACCATGGAGTTCCTCTCGCCTTTCCTGTTGAGAGTGCCTCCTCTTGAGATGCGACGGGAACGCCGGGAATTCTTTCCCGTTGAAACCAGGGAAAGGATCCCTCATCTCGAGCTACGAGGGGGAAACGGGGCTCCTCTGGATGTGGGCGGGACCATCGTGCTTCCTCTCGAGTGGAGACGGGTATGGCGGTGAACTTCTTGAGTTGCAGCAAGGGTGTGAAAGACCCTTTCGAAGTTCCAGAGGTTTGGTGTCATTAGTCTCCAGAGGCCTCATCGGAAATAGGCCTCATCTCGCCTGGAAGGGAGAACTTCCTGGATTTTCTCGAGTTGCGGCAGGTGTTCTCGAGTTACGACGGGGACCTCAGGGACCCGCCCTGGTGGCCTCAGGGGAGGCCAGTCCCCATGCGAGTTGCTAGGGGGTCTCTCGGGATTCCTCTCCCGTCGATACCGGGGCCAAAAAGCTTGTGTGGAGTCAGGGCCGGAACCGAGGATTCTTCTCAGGGGCTGACATGGATCTTTGGGTACTTCTGGAGTCTCCCCAGGGGAGTCAGGCCTCGTCTCGAGTGGGGGCATGCATGTGCGATTTCCTTCCAGGCTGTTCCAGCAATGTCACGCTTCCCGTCGCGTGGATCAAAGGATCTGTGGTTTTCCCTCGAGGCTTTCCCTCGAGGCTTTCCCACAGGGCTGTCCCACGTGCCACCGTGTTGTGAGTCGATCCTCGGCGTGAAAGATGAGCCAGTGCAGGGCAAAGAGGTTCCTCTGAAATGGACTGAGACATCTGGGGGACTCTTGGAATGATGGTACGACCATGGAGTTCCTCTCGCCTTTCCTGTTGAGAGTGCCTCCTCTTGAGATGCGACGGGAACGCCGGGAATTCTTTCCCGTTGAAAACAGGGAAAGGATCCCTCATCTCGAGCTACGAGGGGGAAACGGGGCTCCTCTGGATGTGGGCGGGACCATCGTGCTTCCTCTCGAGTGGAGACGGGTATGGCGGTGAACTTCTTGAGTTGCACCAAGGGTGTGAAAGACCCTTTCGAAGTTCAAGAGGTTTGGTGTCATTAGTCTCCAGAGGCCTCATCGGAAATAGGCCTCATCTCACCTGGAAGGGAGAACTTCCTGGATTTTCTCGAGTTGCGGCAGGTGTTCTCGAGTTACGACGGGGACCTCAGGGACCCGCCCTGGTGGCCTCCGGAGAGGCCAGTCCCCATGCGAGTTGCTAGGGGGCCTCTCGGGATTCCTCTCCCGTCGATACCGGGGCCAAAAACCTTGTGTGGAGTCAGGGCCGGAACCGAGGATTCCTCTCAGGGGCTGACATGGATCTTTGGGTACTTCTGGAGTCTCCCCAGTGGAGTCAGACCTCGTCTCGAGTGGGGGCATGCACGTGCGCTTTCCTTCCAGGCTGTAGCAGCAATGTCACGCTTCCCGTCGCGTGGATCAAAGGATCTGTAGTTTTCCCTCGAGGCTTTCCCTCGAGGCTTTCCCACAGGGCTGTCCCACGTGCCACCGTGGTGTGAGTCGATCCTCGGCGTGAAAGATGAGCCAGTGCAGGGCAAAGAGGTTCCTCTGGAATGGACTGAGACATCTGGGGGACTCTTGGAATGGTGGTACGACCATGGAGTTCCTCTCGCCTTTCCTGTTGAGAGTGCTTCCTCTTGAGATGCGACGGGAACGCCGGGAATTCTTTCCCGTTGAAAGCAGGGAAAGGATCCCTCATCTCGAGCTACGAGGGGGAAACGGGGCTCCTCTGGATGTGGGCGGGACCATCGTGCTTCCTCTCTAGTGGAGACGGGTATGGCGGTGAACTTCTTGAGTTGCAGCAAGGGAGTGAAAGACCCTTTCGAAGTTCCAGAGGTTAGGTGTCATTAGTCTCCAGAGGCCTCATCGGAAATAGGCCTCATCTCGCCTGGAAGGGAGAACTTCCTGGATTTTCTCGAGTTGCGGCAGGTGTTCTCGAGTTACGACGGGGACCTCATGGACCCGCCCTGGTGGCCTCAGGAGAGGCCAGTCCCTAGGCGAGTTGCTAGGGGGCCTCTCGGGATTCCTCTCCCGTTGATACCGGGGGCAAAAACCTTGTGTGGAGTCAAGGCCGGAACCGAGGATTCCTCTCAGGGGCTGACATGGATCTTTGGGTACTTGTGGAGTCTCCCCAGGGGAGTCAGGCCTCGTCTCGAGTGGGGGCATGCACGTGCGCTTTCCTTCCAGGCTGTAGCAGCAATGTCACGTTTCCCGTCGCGTGGATCAAAGGATCTGTGGTTTTCCCTCGAGGCTTTCCCTCGAGCCTTTCCCACAGGGCTGTCCCACGTGCCACCGTGGTGTGAGTCGATCCTCGGCGTGAAAGATGAGCCAGTGCAGGGCAAAGAGCTTCCTCTGGAATGGACTGAGACATCTGGGGGACTCTTGGAATGGTGGTACGACCATGGAGTTCCTCTCGCCTTTCCTGTTGAGAGTGCCTCCTCTTGAGATGCGACGGGAACGCCGGGAATTCTTTCCCGTTGAAAGCAGGGAAAGGATCCCTCATCTCGAGCACCGAGGGGGAAACGGGGCTCCTCTGGATGTGGGCGGGACCATCGTGCTTCCTCTCGAGTGGAGACGGATATGGCGGTGAACTTCTTGAGTTGCAGCAAGGGTGTGAAAGACCCTTTCGAAGTTCCAGAGGTTAGGTGTCATTAGTCTCCAGAGGCCTCATCGGAAATAGGCCTCATCTCGCCTGGAAGGGAGAACTTCCTGGATTTTCTCGAGTTGCGGCAGGTGTTCTCGAGTTACGACGGGGACCTCAGGGACCCGCCCTGGTGGCCTCAGGAGAGGCCAGTCCCCATGCGAGTTGCTAGGGGGCCTCTCGGGATTCCTCTCCCGTCGATACCGGGGCCAAAAAGCTTGTGTGGAGTCAAGGCCGGAACCGAGGATTCCTCTCAGGGGCTGAGATGGATCTTTGGGTACTTCTGGAGTCTCCCCAGGGGAGTCAGGCCTCGTCTCGAGTGGGGGCATGCACGTGCGCTTTCCTTCCAGGCTGTAGCAGCAATGTCACGCTTCCCGTCGCGTGGATCAAAGGATCTGTGGTTTTCCCTCGAGGCTTTCCCTCGAGGCTTTCCCACAGGGCTGTCCCACGTGCCACCGTGTTGTGAGTCGATCCTCGGCGTGAAAGATGAGCCAGTGCAGGGCAAAGAGGTTCCTCTGGAATGGACTGAGACATCTGGGGGACTCTTGGAATGGTGGTACGACCATGGAGTTCCTCTCGCCTTTCCTGTTGAGAGTGCCTCCTCTTGAGATGCGACGGGAACGCCGGGAATTCTTTCCCGTTGAAAGCATGGAAAGGATCCCTCATCTCGAGCTACGAGGGGGAAACGGGGCTCCTCTGGATGTGGGCGGGACCATCGTGCTTCCTCTCGAGTGGAGACGGGTATGGCGGTGAACTTCTTGAGTTGCAGCAAGGTGTGAAAGACCCTTTCGAAGTTCCAGAGGTTTGGTGTCATTAGTCTCCTGAGGCCTCATCGGAAATAGGCCTCATCTCGCCTGGAAGGGAGAACTTCCTGGATTTTCTCGAGTTGCGGCAGGTGTTCTCGAATTACGACGGGGACCTCAGGGACCCGCCCTGGTGGCCTCCGGAGAGGCCAGTCCCCATGCGAGTTGCTAGGGGGCCTCTCGGGATTCCTCTCCCGTCGATACCGAGGCCAAAAACCTTGTGTGGAGTCAGGGCCGGAACCGAGGATTCCTCTCAGGGGCTGACATGGATCTTTGGGTACTTCTGGAGTCTCCCCAGTGGAGTCAGGCCTCGTCTCGAGTGGGGGCATGCACGTGCGCTTTCCTTCCAGGCTGTAGCAGCTATGTCACGCTTCCCGTCGCTTGGATCAAAGGATCTGTGGTTTTCCCTCGAGGCTTTCCCTCAAGGCTTTCCCACAGGGCTGTCCCACGTTCCACCGTGGTGTGAGTCGATCCTCGGCGTGAAAGATGAGCCAGTGCAGGGCAAAGAGGTTCCTCTGAAATGGACTGAGACATCTGGGGGACTCTTGGAATGGTGGTACGACCATGGAGTTCCTCTCGCCTTTCCTGTTGAGAGTGCCTCCTCTTGAGATGCGACGGGAACACCGGGAATTCTTTCCCGTTGAAAGCAGGGAAAGGATCCCTCATCTCGAGCTACGAGGGGGAAACGGGGCTCCTCTGGATGTGGGCGGGACCATCGTGCTTCCTCTCGAGTGGAGACGGGTATGGCGGTGAACTTCTTGAGTTGCACCAAGGGTGTGAAAGACCCTTTCGAAGTTCCAGAGGTTTGGTGTCATTAGTCTCCAGAGGCCTCATCGGAAATAGGCCTCATCTCGCCTGGAAGGGAGAACTTCCTGGATTTTCTCGAGTGGCGGCAGGTGTTCTCGAGTTACGACGGGGACCTCCGGGACCCGCCCTGTTGGCCTCCGGAGAGGCCAGTCCCCATGCGAGTTGCTAGGGGGCCTCTCGGGATTCCTCTCCCGTCGATACCGGGGCCAAAAACCTTGTGTGGAGTCAGGGCCGGAACCGAGGATTCCTCTCAGGGGCTGACATGGATCTTTGGGTACTTCTGGAGTCTCCCCAGTGGAGTCAGACCACGTCTCGAGTGGGGGCATGCACGTGCGCTTTCCTTCCAGGCTGTAGCAGCAATGTCACGCTTCCCGTCGCGTGGATCAAAGGATCTGTGGTTTTCCCTCGAGGCTTTCCCTCGAGGCTTTCCCACAGGGCTGTCCCACGTGCCACCGTGGTGTGAGTCGATCCTCGGCGTGAAAGATGAGCCAGTGCAGGGCAAAGAGGTTCCTCTGGAATGGACTCAGACATCTGGGGGACTCTTGGCATGGTGGTACGACCATGGAGATCCTCTCGCCTTTCCTGTTGAGAGTGCCTCCTCTTGAGATGCGACGGGAACGCCGGGAATTCTTTCCCGTTGAAAGCAGGGAAAGGATCCCTCATCTCGAGCACCGAGGGGAAAACGGGGCTCCTCTGGATGTGGGCGGGACCATCGTGCTTCCTCTCGAGTGGAGACGGGTATGGCGGAGAACTTCTTGAGTTGCAGCAAGGGTGTGAAAGACCCTTTCAAAGTTCCAGAGGTTAGGTGTCATTAGTCTCCAGACGCCTCATCGGAAATAGGCCTCATCTCGCCTGGAAGGGAGAACTTCCTGGATTTTCTCGAGTTGCGGCAGGTGTTCTTAAGTTACGACGGGGAACTCAGGGACCCGCCCTGGTGGCCTCAGGAGAGGCCAGTCCCCATGCGACTTTGCTAGGGGGCCTCTCGGGATTCCTCTCCCGTCGATACCGGGGCCAAAAACCTTGAGTGGAGTCAGGGCCGGAACCGAGGATTCCTCTCAGGGGCTGACATGGATCTTTGGGTACTTCTGGAGTCTCCCCAGGGGAGTCAGGCCTCGTCTCGAGTGGGGGCATGCACGTGCGCTTTCCTTCCAGGCTGTAGCAGCAATGTCACGCTTCCCGTCACGTGGATCAAAGGATCTGTGGTTTTCCCTCGAGGCTTTCCCTCGAGGCTTTCCCACAGGGCTGTCCCACGTGCCACCGTGGTGTGAGTCGATCCTCGGCGTGAAAGATGAGCCAGTGCAGGGCAAAGAGTTTCCTCTGGAATGGACTGAGACATCTGGGGGACTCTTGGAATGGTGGTACGACCATGGAGTTCCTCTCGCCTTTCCTGTTGAGAGTGCCTCCTCTTGAGATGCGACGGGAACGCCGGGAATTCTTTCCCGTTGAAAGCAGGGAAAGGATCCCTCATCTCGAGCTACGAGGGGGAAACGGGGCTCCTCTGGATGTGGGCGGGACCATCGTGCTTCCTCTCGAGTGGAGACGGGTATGGCGGTGAACTTCTTGAGTTGCAGCAAGGGTGTGAAAGACCCTTTCGAAGTTCCAGAGGTTAGGTGTCATTAGTCTCCAGACGCCTCATCGGAAATAGGCCTCATCTCGCCTGGAAGGGAGAACTTCCTGGATTTTCTCGAGTTGCGGCAGGTGTTCTCGAGTTACGACGGGGACCTCAGGGACCCGCCCTGGTGGCCTCAGGAGAGGCCAGTCCCCATGCGAGTTGCTAGGGGGCCTCTCGGTATTCCTCTCCCGTCGATACCGGGGCCAAAAACCTTGTGTGGAGTCAGGGCCGGAACCGAGGATTCCTCTCATGGGCTGACATGGATCTTTGGGTACTTCTGGAGTCTCCCCAGGGGAGTCAGGCCTCGTCTCGAGTGGGGGCATGCACGTGCGCTTTCCTTCCAGGCTGTAGCAGCAATGTCACGCTTCCCGTCGCGTGGATCAAAGGATCTGTGGTTTTCCCTCGAGGCTTTCCCTCGAGGCTTTCCCACAGGGCTGTCCCACGTGCCACCGTGGTGTGAGTCAATCCTGGGCGTGAAGGATGAGCCAGTGCAGGGCAAAGAGGTTCCTCTGGAATGGACTGAGACATCTGGGGGACTCTTGGAATGGTGGTACGACCATGGAGTTCCTCTCGCCTTTCCTGTTGAGAGTGCCTCCTCTTGAGATGCGACGGGAACGCCGGGAATTCTTTCCCGTTTAAAGCAGGGAAAGGATCCCTCATCTCGAGCTACGAGGGGGAAACGGGGCTCCTCTGGATGTGGGCGGGACCATCGTGCTTCCTCTCTAGTGGAGACGGGTATGGTGGTGAACTTCTTGAGTTGCAGCAAGGCTGTGAAAGACCCTTTCGAAGTTCCAGAGGTAAGGTGTCATTAGTCTCCAGACGCCTCATCGGAAATAGGCCTCATTTCGCCTGGAAGGGAGAACTTCCTGGATTTTCTCCAGTTGCGGCAGGTGTTCTCGAGTTACGACGGGGACCTCAGGGACCCGCCCTGGTGGCCTCAGGAGAGGCCAGTCCCTATGCGAGTTGCTAGGGGGCCTCTCGGGATTCCTCTCCCGTCGATACCGGGGCCAAAAACCTTGTGTGGAGTCAGGGCCGGAACCGAGGATTCCTCTCAGGGGCTGACATGGATCTTTGGGTACTTCTGGAGTCTCCCCAGGGGAGTCAGGCCTCGTCTCGAGTGGGGGCATGCACGTGCACTTTCCTTCCAGGCTGTAGCAGCAATGTCACGCTTCCCGTCGCGTGGATCAAATGATGTGTGGTTTTCCCTAGAGGCTTTCCCACAGGGCTGTCCCACGTGCCACCGTGGTGTGAGTCGATCCTCGGCGTGAAAGATGAGCCAGTGCAGGGCAAAGAGGTTCCTCTGGAATGGACTGAGACATCTGGGGGACTCTTGGAATGGTGGTACGACCATGGAGTTCCTCTCGCCTTTCCTGTTGAGAGTGCCTCCTCTTGAGATGCGACGGGAACGCCGGGAATTTTTTGCCGTTGAAAGCAGGGAAAGGATCCCTCATCTCGAGCTACGAGGGGGAAACGGGGCTCCTCTGGATGTGGGCGGGACCATCGTGCTTTCTCTTGAGTGGAGACGGGTATGGCGGTGAACTTCTTGAGTTGCAGCAAGGGTGTGAAAGACCCTTTCGAAGTTCCAGAGGTTAGGTGTCATTAGTCTCCAGACGCCTCATCGGAAATAGGCCTCATCTCGCCTGGAAGGGAGAACTTCCTGGATTTTCTCGAGTTGCGGCAGGTGTTCTCGATTTACGACGGGGACCTCAGGGACCCGCCCTGGTGGCCTCAGGAGAGGTCAGTCCCCATGCGAGTTGCTAGGGGGCCTCTCGGGATTCCTCTCCCGTCGATACCGGGGCCAAAAAGCTTGTGTGGAGTCAGGGCCGGAACCGAGGATTCCTCTCAGGGGCTGACATGGATCTTTGGGTACTTCTGGAGTCTCCCCAGGGGAGTCAGGCCTCGTCTCGAGTGGGGGCATGCACGTGCGCTTTCCTTCCAGGCTGTAGCAGCAATGTCACGCTTCCCGTCGCGTGGATCAAAGGATCTGTAGTTTTCCCTCGAGGCTTTCCCTCGAGGCTTTCCCACAGGGCTGTCCCACGTGCCACCGTGTTGTGAGTCGATCCTCGGCGTGAAAGATGAGCCAGTGCAGGGCAAAGTGGTTCCTCTGGAATGGACTGAGACATCTGGGGGACTCTTGGAATGGTGGTACGACCATGGAGTTCCTCTCGCCTTTCCTGTTGAGAGTGCCTCCTCTTGAGATGCGACGGGAACGCCGGGAATTCTTACCCGTTGAAAGCAGGGAAAGGATCCCTCATCTCGAGCTACGAGGGGGAAACGGGGCTCCTCTGGATGTGGGCGGGACCATCGTTCTTCCTCTCGAGTGGAGACGGGTATGGCGGTGAACTTCTTGAGTTGCAGCAAGGGTGTGAAAGACCCTTTCGAAGTTCCAGAGGTTTGGTGTCATTAGTCTCCAGAGGCCTCATCGGAAATAGGCCTCATCTTGCCTGGAAGGGAGAACTTCCTGGATTTTCTCGAGTTGCGGCAGGTGTTCTCGAGTTACGACGGGGACCTCAGGGACCCGCCCTGGTGGCCTCAGGAGAGGCCAGTCCCCATGCGAGTTGCTAGGGGGCCTCTCGGGATTCCTCTCCCGTCGATACCGGGGCCAAAAACCTTGTGTGGAGTCAGGGCCGGAACCGAGGATTCCTCTCAGGGGCTGACATGGATCTTTGGGTACTTCTGGAGTCTCCCCAGGGGAGTCAGGCCTCGTCTCGAGTGGGGGCATGCACGTGCGCTTTCCTTCCAGGCTGTAGCAGCAATGTCACGCTTCCCGTCGCGTGGATCAAAGGATCTGTGGTTTTCCCTCGAGGCTTTCCCTCGAGGCTTTCCCACAGGGCTGTCCCACGTGCCACCGTGTTGTGAGTCGATCCTCGGCGTGAAAGATGAGCCAGTGCAGGGCAAAGAGTTTCCTCTGGAATGGACTGCGACATCTGGGGGACTCTTGGAATGGTGGTACGACCATGGAGTTCCTCTCGCCTTTCCTGTTGAGAGTGCCTCCTCTTGAGATGCGACGGGAACGCCGGGAATTCTTTCCCGTTGAAACCAGGGAAAGGATCCCTCATCTCGAGCTACGAGGGGGAAACGGGGCTCCTCTGGATGTGGGCGGGACCATCGTGCTTCCTCTCGAGTGGAGACGGGTATGGCGGTGAACTTCTTGAGTTGCAGCAAGGGTGTGAAAGACCCTTTCGAAGTTCCAGAGGTTTGGTGTCATTAGTCTCCAGAGGCCTCATCGGAAATAGGCCTCATCTCGCCTGGAAGGGAGAACTTCCTGGATTTTCTCGAGTTGCGGCAGGTGTTCTCGAATTACGACGGGGACCTCAGGGACCCGCCCTGTTGGCCTCCGGAGAGGCCAGTCCCCATGCGAGTTGCTAGGGGGCCTCTCGGGATTCCTCTCCCGTCGATACCGGGGCCAAAAACCTTGTGTGGAGTCAGGGCCGGAACCGAGGATTCCTCTCAGGGGCTGACATGGATCTTTGGGTACTTCTGGAGTCACCCCAGTGGAGTCAGGCTTCGTCTCGAGTAGGGGCATGCACGTGCGCTTTCCTTTCAGGCTGTAGCAGCAATGTCACGCTTCCCGTCACGTGGATCAAAGGATCTGTGGTTTTCCCTCGAGGCTTTCCCTCGAGGCTTTCCCACAGGGCTGTCCCACGTGCCACCGTGGTGTGAGTCGATCCTCGGCGTGAAAGATGAGCCAGTGCAGGGCAAAGAGGTTCCTCTGGAATGGACTGAGACATCTGGGGGACTCTTGGAATGGTGGTACGACCATGGAGTTCCTCTCGCCTTTCCTGTTGAGAGTGCCTCCTCTTGAGATGCGACGGGAACGCCGGGAATTTTTTGCCGTTGAAAGCAGGGAAAGGATCCCTCATCTCGAGCTACGAGGGGGAAACGGGGCTCCTCTGGATGTGGGCGGGACCATCGTGCTTCCTCTCGAGTGGAGACGGATATGGCGGTGAACTTCTTGAGTTGCAGCAAAGGTGTGAAAGACCCTTTCGAAGTTCCAGAGGTTAGGTGTCATTAGTCTCCAGAGGCCTCATCGGAAATAGGCCTCATCTCGCCTGGAAGGGAGAACTTCCTGGATTTTCTCGAGTTGCGGCAGGTGTTCTCGAGTTACGACGGGGACCTCAGGGACCCGCCCTGGTGGCCTCAGGAGAGGCCAGTCCCCATGCGAGTTGCTAGGGGGCCTCTCGGGATTCCTCTCCCGTCGATACCGGGGCCAAAAAGCTTGTGTGGAGTCAAGGCCGGAACCGAGGATTCCTCTCAGGGGCTGACATGGATCTTTGGGTACTTCTGGAGTCTCCCCAGGGGAGTCAGGCCTCGTCTCGAGTGGGGGCATGCACGTGCGCTTTCCTTCCAGGCTGTAGCAGCAATGTCACGCTTCCCGTCGCGTGGATCAAAGGATCTGTGGTTTTCCCTCGAGGCTTTCCCTCGAGGCTTTCCCACAGGGCTGTCCCACGTGCCACCGTGGTGTGAGTCGATCCTCGGCGTGAAAGATGAGCCAGTGCAGGGCAAAGAGGTTCCTCTGGAATGGACTGAGACATCTGGGGGACTCTTGGAATGGTGGTACGACCATGGAGTTCCTCTCCCCTTTCCTGTTGAGAGTGCCTCCTCTTGAGATGCGACGGGAACGCCGGGAATTCTTTCCCGTTGAAACCAGGGAAAGGATCCCTCATCTAGAGCTACGAGGGGGAAACGGGGCTCCTCTGGATGTGGGCGGGACCATCGTGCTTCCTCTCGAGTGGAGACGGGTATGGCGGTGAACTTCTTGAGTTGCAGCAAGGTGTGAAAGACCCTTTCGAAGTTCCAGAGGTTTGGTGTCATTAGTCTCCAGAGGCCTCATCGGAAATAGGCCTCATCTCGCCTGGAAGGGAGAACTTCCTGGATTTTCTCGAGTTGCGGCAGGTGTTCTCGAATTACGACGGGGACCTCAGGGACCCGCCCTGGTGGCCTCCGGAGAGGCCAGTCCCCATGCGAGTTGCTAGGGGGCCTCTCGGGATTCCTCTCCCGTCGATACCGAGGCCAAAAACCTTGTGTGGAGTCAGGGCCGGAACCGAGGATTCCTCTCAGGGGCTGACATGGATCTTTGGGTACTTCTGGAGTCTCCCCAGTGGAGTCAGGCCTCGTCTCGAGTGGGGGCATGCACGTGCGCTTTCCTTCCAGGCTGTAGCAGCAATGTCACGCTTCCCGTCGCTTGGATCAAAGGATCTGTGGTTTTCCCTCGAGGCTTTCCCTCAAGGCTTTCCCACAGGGCTGTCCCACGTGCCACCGTGGTGTGAGTCGATCCTCGGCGTGAAAGATGAGCCAGTGCAGGGCAAAGAGATTCCTCTGGAATGGACTGAGACATCTGGGGGACTCTTGGAATGGTGGTACGACCATGGAGTTCCTCTCGCATTTCCTGTTGAGAGTGCCTCCTCTTGAGATGCGACGGGAACGCCGGGAATTCTTTCCCGTTGAAAGCAGGGAAAGGATCCCTCATCTCGAGCTACGAGGGGGAAACGGGGCTCCTTTGGATGTGGTCGGGACCATCGTGCTTCCTCTCGAGTGGAACGGGTATGGTGGTGAACTTCTTGAGTTGCAGCAAGGGTGTGAAAGACCCTTTCGAAGTTCCAGAGTTTAGGTGTCATTAGTCTCCAGACGCCTCATCGGAAATAGGCCTCATCTCGCCTGGAAGGGAGAACTTCCTGGATTTTCTCGAGTTGCGGCAGGTGTTCTCGAGTTACGACGGGGACCTCAGGGACCAGCCCTGGTGGCCTCAGGAGAGGCCAGTCCCCATGCGAGTTGCTAGGGGGCCTCTCGGGATTCCTCTCCCGTCGATACCGGGGCCAAAAACCTTGTGTGGAGTCAGGGCCGGAACCGAGGATTCCTCTCAGGGGCTGACATGGATCTTTGGGTACTTCTGGAGTCTCCCCAGGGGAGTCAGGCCTCGTCTCGAGTGGGGGCATGCACGTGCGCTTTCCTTCCAGGCTGTAGCAGCAATGTCATGCTTCCCGTCGCGTGGATCAAAGGATCTGTGGTTTTCCCTCGAGGCTTTCCCTCGAGGCTTTCCCACAGGGCTGTAACACGTGCCACCGTGTTGTGAGTCGATCCTCGGCGTGAAAGATGAGCCAGTGCAGGGCAAAGAGGTTCCTCTGAAATGGACTGAGACATCTGGGGGACTCTTGGAATGGTGGTACGACCATGGAGTTCCTCTCGCCTTTCCTGTTGAGAGTGCCTCCTCTTGAGATGCGACGGGAACGCCGGGAATTCTTTCCCGTTGAAAGCAGGGAAAGGATCCCTCATCTCGAGCTACGAGGGGGAAACGGCGCTCCTCTGGATGTGGGCGGGACCATCGTGCTTCCTCTCGAGTGGAGACGGGTATGTCGGTGAACTTCTTGAGTTGCACCAAGGGTGTGAAAGACCCTTTCGAAGTTCCAGAGGTTAGGTGTCATTAGTCTCCAGACGCCTCATCGGAAATAGGCCTCATCTCGCCTGGAAGGGAGAACTTCCTGGATTTTCTCGAGTTGCGGCAGGTGTTCTCGAGTTACGACGGGGACCTCAGGGACCCGCCCTGGTGGCCTCAGGAGAGGCCAGTCCCCATGCGAGTTGCTAGGGGGCCTCTCGGGATTCCTCTCCCGTCGATACCGGGGCCAAAAACCTTGTGTGGAGTCAGGGCCGGAACCGAGGATTCCTCTCAGGGGCTGACATGGATCTTTGGGTACTTCTGGAGTCTCCCCAGGGGAGTCAGGCCTCGTCTCGAGTGGGGGCATGCACGTGCACTTTCCTTCCAGGCTGTAGCAGCAATGTCACGCTTCCCGTCGCGTGGATCAAAGGATCTGTGGTTTTCCCTCGAGGCTTTCCCACAGGGCTGTCCCACGTGCCACCGTGGTGTGAGTCGATCCTCGGCGTGAAAGATGAGCCAGTGCAGGGCAAAGAGGTTCCTCTGGAATGGACTGAGACATCTGGGGGACTCTTGGAATGGTGTTACGACCATGGAGTTCCTCTCGCCTTTCCTGTTGAGAGTGCCTCCTCTTGAGATGCGACGGGAACGCCGGGAATTTTTTGCCGTTGAAAGCAGGGAAAGGATCCCTCATCTCGAGCTACGAGGGGGAAACGGGGCTCCTCTGGATGTGGGCGGGACCATCGTGCTTTCTCTCGAGTGGAGACGGGTATGGCGGTGAACTTCTTGAGTTGCAGCAAGGGTGTGAAAGACCCTTTCGAAGTTCCAGAGGTTAGGTGTCATTAGTCTCCAGACGCCTCATCGGAAATAGGCCTCATCTCGCCTGGAAGGGAGAACTTCCTTGATTTTCTCGAGTTGCGGCAGGTGTTCTCGAGTTACGACGGGGACCTCAGGGACCCGCCCTGTTGGCCTCAGGAGAGGCCAGTCCCTATGCGTGTTGCTAGGGGGCCCCTCGGGATTCCTCTCCCGTCGATACCGGGGCCAAAAACCTTGTGTGGAGTCAGGGCCGGAACCGAGGATTCCTCTCAGGGCCTGATATGGATCTTTGGGTACTTCTGGAGTCTCGCCAGGGGAGACAGGCCTCGTCTCGTGTGGGGGCATGCACGTGCACTTTCCTTCCAGGCTGTAGCAGCAATGTCACGCTTCCCGTCGCGTGGATCAAAGGATCTGCGGTTTTCGCTCGAGGCTTTCCCTCGAGGCTTTCCCACAGGGCTGTCCCACGTGACACCGTGGTGTGAGTCGATTCTCGGCGTGAAAAATGAGCCAGTGCAGGGCAAAGAGGTTCCTCTGGAATGGACTGAGAAATCTGGGGGACTCTTGGAATGGTGGTACGACCATGGAGATCCTCTCGCCTTTCCTGTTGAGAGTGCCTCCTCTTGAGATGCGACGGGAACGCCGGGAATTCTTTCCCGTTGAAAGCAGGGAAAGGATCCCTCATCTCGAGCTACGAGGGGGAAACGGGGCTCCTCTGGATGTGGGCGGGACCATCGTGCTTCCTCTTGAGTGGACACGGGTATGGCGGTGAACTTCTTGAGTTGCAGCAAGGGTGTGAAAGACCCTTTCGAAGTTCCAGAGGTTAGGTGTCATTAGTCTCCAGACGCCTCATCGGAAATAGGCCTAATCTCGCCTGGAAGGGAGAACTTCCTGGATTTTCTCGATTTGCGGCTGGTGTTCTCGAGTTACGACGGGGACCTCAGGGACCCGCCCTGGTGGCCTCAGGAGAGGTCAGTCCCCATGCGAGTTGTTAGGGGGCCTCTCGGGATTCCTCTCCCGTCGATACCGGGGCCAAAAACCTTGTGTGGAGTCAGGGCCGGAACCGAGGATTCCTCTCAGGGGCTGACATGGATCTTTGGGTACTTCTGGAGTCTCCCCAGGGGAGTCAGGCCTCGTCTCGAGTGGGGGCATGCGCGTGCGCTTTCCTTCCAGGCTTTAGCAGCAATGTCACGCTTCCCGTCGCTTGGATCAAAGGATCTGTGGTTTTCCCTCGAGGCTTTCCCTCGAGGCTTTCCCACAGGGCTGTCCCACGTGCCACCGTGGTGTGAGTCGATCCTCGGCGTGAAAGATGATCCAGTGCAGGGCAAAGAGGTTCCTCTGGAATGGACTGAGACATCTGGGGGACTCTTGGAATGGTGGTACGACCATGGAGTTCCTCTCGCCTTTCCTTTTGAGAGTGCCTCCTCTTGAGATGCGACGGGAACGCCGGGAATTCTTTCCCGTTGAAAGCAGGGAAAGGATCCCTCATCTCGAGCTACGAGGGGGAAACGGGGCTCCTCTGGATGTGGGCGGGACCATCGTGCTTCCTCTCGAGTGGAGACGGGTATGGCGGTGAACTTCTTGAGTTGCAGCAAGGTGTGAAAGACCCTTTCGAAGTTCCAGAGGTTTGGTGTCATTAGTCTCCAGAGGCCTCATCGGAAATAGGCCTCATCTCGCCTGGAAGGGAGAACTTCCTGGATTTTCTCGAGTTGCGGCAGGTGTTCTCGAATTACGACGGGGACCTCAGGGACCCGCCCTGGTGGCCTCCGGAGAGGCCAGTCCCCATGCGAGTTGCTAGGGGGCCTCTCGGGATTCCTCTCCCGTCGATACCGAGGCCAAAAACCTTGTGTGGAGTCAGGGCCGGAACCGAGGATTCCTCTCAGGGGCTGACATGGATCTTTGGGTACTTCTGGAGTCTCCCCAGTGGAGTCAGGCCTCGTCTCGAGTGGGGGCATGCACGTGCGCTTTCCTTCCAGGCTGTAGCAGCAATGTCACGCTTCCCGTCGCTTGGATCAAAGGATCTGTGATTTTCCCTCGAGGCTTTCCCTCAAGGCTTTCCCACAGGGCTGTCCCACGTGCCACCGTGGTGTGAGTCGATCCTCGGCGTGAAAGATGAGCCAGTGCAGGGCAAAGAGATTCCTCTGGAATGGACTGAGACATCTGGGGGACTCTTGGAATGGTGGTACGACCATGGAGTTCCTCTCGCATTTCCTGTTGAGAGTGCCTCCTCTTGAGATGCGACGGGAACGCCGGGAATTCTTTCCCGTTGAAAGCAGGGAAAGGATCCCTCATCTCGAGCTACGAGGGGGAAACGGGGCTCCTTTGGATGTGGTCGGGACCATCGTGCTTCCTCTCGAGTGGAGACGGGTATGGTGGTGAACTTCTTGAGTTGCAGCAAGGGTGTGAAAGACCCTTTCGAAGTTCCAGAGGTTAGGTGTCATTAGTCTCCAGACGCCTCATCGGAAATAGGCCTCATCTCGCCTGGAAGGGAGAACTTCCTGGATTTTCTCGAGTTGCGGCAGGTGTTCTCGAGTTACGACGGGGACCTCAGGGACCAGCCCTGGTGGCCTCAGGAGAGGCCAGTCCCCATGCGAGTTGCTAGGGGGCCTCTCGGGATTCCTCTCCCGTCGATACCGGGGCCAAAAACCTTGTGTGGAGTCAGGGCCGGAACCGAGGATTCCTCTCAGGGGCTGACATGGATCTTTGGGTACTTCTGGAGTCTCCCCAGGGGAGTCAGGCCTCGTCTCGAGTGGGGGCATGCACGTGCGCTTTCCTTCCAGGCTGTAGCAGCAATGTCATGCTTCCCGTCGCGTGGATCAAAGGATCTGTGGTTTTCCCTCGAGGCTTTCCCTCGAGGCTTTCCCACAGGGCTGTAACACGTGCCACCGTGTTGTGAGTCGATCCTCGGCGTGAAAGATGAGCCAGTGCAGGGCAAAGAGGTTCCTCTGAAATGGACTGAGACATCTGGGGGACTCTTGGAATGGTGGTACGACCATGGAGTTCCTCTCGCCTTTCCTGTTGAGAGTGCCTCCTCTTGAGATGCAACGGGAACGCCGGGAATTCTTTCCCGTTGAAAGCAGGGAAAGGATCCCTCATCTCGAGCTACGAGGGGGAAACGGGGCTCCTCTGGATGTGGGCGGGACCATCGTGCTTCCTCTCGAGTGGAGACGGGTATGTCGGTGAACTTCTTGAGTTGCACCAAGGGTGTGAAAGACCCTTTCGAAGTTCCAGAGGTTAGGTGTCATTAGTCTCCAGACGCCTCATCGGAAATAGGCCTCATCTCGCCTGGAAGGGAGAACTTCCTGGATTTTCTCGAGTTGCGGCAGGTGTTCTCGAGTTACGACGGGGACCTCAGGGACCCGCCCTGGTGGCCTCAGGAGAGGCCAGTCCCCATGCGAGTTGCTAGGGGGCCTCTCGGGATTCCTCTCCCGTCGATACCGGGGCCAAAAACCTTGTGTGGAGTCAGGGCCGGAACCGAGGATTCCTCTCAGGGGCTGACATGGATCTTTGGGTACTTCTGGAGTCTCCCCAGGGGAGTCAGGCCTCGTCTCGAGTGGGGGCATGCACGTGCACTTTCCTTCCAGGCTGTAGCAGCAATGTCACGCTTCCCGTCGCGTGGATCAAAGGATCTGTGGTTTTCCCTCGAGGCTTTCCCACAGGGCTGTCCCACGTGCCACCGTGGTGTGAGTCGATCCTCGGCGTGAAAGATGAGCCAGTGCAGGGCAAAGAGGTTCCTCTGGAATGGACTGAGACATCTGGGGGACTCTTGGAATGGTGGTACGACCATGGAGTTCCTCTCGCCTTTCCTGTTGAGAGTGCCTCCTCTTGAGATGCGACGGGAACGCCGGGAATTTTTTGCCGTTGAAAGCAGGGAAAGGATCCCTCATCTCGAGCTACGAGGGGGAAACGGGGCTCCTCTGGATGTGGGCGGGACCATCGTGCTTTCTCTCGAGTGGAGACGGGTATGGCGGTGAACTTCTTGAGTTGCAGCAAGGGTGTGAAAGACCCTTTCGAAGTTCCAGAGGTTAGGTGTCATTAGTCTCCAGACGCCTCATCGGAAATAGGCCTCATCTCGCCTGGAAGGGAGAACTTCCTTGATTTTCTCGAGTTGCGGCAGGTGTTCTCGAGTTACGACGGGGACCTCAGGGACCCGCCCTGTTGGCCTCAGGAGAGGCCAGTCCCTATGCGTGTTGCTAGGGGGCCCCTCGGGATTCCTCTCCCGTCGATACCGGGGCCAAAAACCTTGTGTGGAGTCAGGGCCGGAACCGAGGATTCCTCTCAGGGCCTGATATGGATCTTTGGGTACTTCTGGAGTCTCGCCAGGGGAGACAGGCCTCGTCTCGTGTGGGGGCATGCACGTGCACTTTCCTTCCAGGCTGTAGCAGCAATGTCACGCTTCCCGTCGCGTGGATCAAAGGATCTGCGGTTTTCGCTCGAGGCTTTCCCTCGAGGCTTTCCCACAGGGCTGTCCCACGTGACACCGTGGTGTGAGTCGATTTTCGGCGTGAAAAATGAGCCAGTGCAGGGCAAAGAGGTTCCTCTGGAATGGACTGAGACATCTGGGGGACTCTTGGAATGGTGGTACGACCATGGAGATCCTCTCGCCTTTCCTGTTGAGAGTGCCTCCTCTTGAGATGCGACGGGAACGCCGGGAATTCTTTCCCGTTGAAAGCAGGGAAAGGATCCCTCATCTCGAGCTACGAGGGGGAAACGGGGCTCCTCTGGATGTGGGCGGGACCATCGTGCTTCCTCTTGAGTGGACACGGGTATGGCGGTGAACTTCTTGAGTTGCAGCAAGGGTGTGAAAGACCCTTTCGAAGTTCCAGAGGTTAGGTGTCATAAGTCTCCAGACGCCTCATCGGAAATAGGCCTCATCTCGCCTGGAAGGGAGAACTTCCTGGATTTTCTCGATTTGCGGCTGGTGTTCTCGAGTTACGACGGGGACCTCAGGGACCCGCCCTGGTGGCCTCAGGAGAGGTCAGTCCCCATGCGAGTTGTTAGGGGGCCTCTCGGGATTCCTCTCCCGTCGATACCGGGGCCAAAAACCTTGTGTGGAGTCAGGGCCGGAACCGAGGATTCCTCTCAGGGGCTGACATGGATCTTTGGGTACTTCTGGAGTCTCCCCAGGGGAGTCAGGCCTCGTCTCGAGTGGGGGCATGCGCGTGCGCTTTCCTTCCAGGCTTTAGCAGCAATGTCACGCTTCCCGTCGCTTGGATCAAAGGATCTGTGGTTTTCCCTCGAGGCTTTCCCTCGAGGCTTTCCCACAGGGCTGTCCCACGTGCCACCGTGGTGTGAGTCGATCCTCGGCGTGAAAGATGATCCAGTGCAGGGCAAAGAGGTTCCTCTGGAATGGACTGAGACATCTGGGGGACTCTTGGAATGGTGGTACGACCATGGAGTTCCTCTCGCCTTTCCTGTTGAGAGTGCCTCCTCTTGAGATGCGACGGGAACGCCGGGAATTCTTTCCCGTTGAAAGCAGGGAAAGGATCCCTCATCTCGAGCTACGAGGGGGAAACGGGGCTCCTCTGGATGTGGGCGGGACCATCGTGCTTCCTCTCGAGTGGAGACGGGTATGGCGGTGAACTTCTTGAGTTGCAGCAAGGGGGTGAAAGACCCTTTCGAAGTTCCAGAGGTTAGGTGTCATTAGTCTCCAGAGGCCTCATCGGAAATAGGCCTCATCTCGCCTGGAAGGGAGAACTTCCTGGATTTTCTCGAGTTGCGTCAGGTGTTCTCGAGTTACGACGGGGACCTCAGGGACCCGCCCTGGTGGCCTCAGGAGAGGCCAGTCCCTAGGCGAGTTGCTAGGGGGCCTCTCGGGATTCCTCTCCCGTCGATACCGGGGCCAAAAACCTTGTGTGGAGTCAGGGCCGGAACCGAGGATTCCTCTCAGGGGCTGACATGGATCTTTGGGTACTTCTGGAGTCTCCCCAGGGGAGTCAGGCCTCGTCTCGAGTGGGGGCATGCACGTGCGCTTTCCTTCCAGGCTATAGCAGCAATGTCACGCTTCCCGTCGCGTGGATCAAAGGATCTGTGGTTTTCCCTCGAGGCTTTCCCTCGAGGCTTTCCCACAGGGCTGTCCCACGTGCCACCGTGGTGTGAGTCAATCCTGGGCGTGAAAGATGAGCCAGTGCAGGGCAAAGAGGTTCCTCTGGAATGGACTGAGACATCTGGGGGACTCTTGGAATGGTGGTACGACCATGGAGTTCCTCTCGCCTTTCCTGTTGAGAGTGCCTCCTCTTGAGATGCGACGGGAACGCCGGGAATTCTTTCCCGTTGAAAGCAGGGAAAGGATCCCTCATCTCGAGCTACAAGGGGGAAACGGGGCTCCTCTGGATGTGGGCGGGACCATCGTGCTTCCTCTCTAGTGGAGACGGGTATGGTGGTGAACTTCTTGAGTTGCAGCAAGGCTGTGAAAGACCCTTTCGAAGTTCCAGAGGTAAGGTGTCATTAGTTTCCAGACGCCTCATCGGAAATAGGCCTCATTTCGCCTGGAAGGGAGAACTTCCTGGATTTTCTCGAGTTGCGGCAGGTGTTCTCGAGTTACGACGGGGACCTCAGGGACCCGCCCTGGTGGCCTCAGGAGAGGCCAGTCCCTATGCGAGTTGCTAGGGGGCCTCTCGGGATTCCTCTCCCGTCGATACCGGGGCCAAAAACCTTGTGTGGAGTCAGGGCCGGAACCGAGGATTCCTCTCAGGGGCTGACATGGATCTTTGGGTACTTCTGGAGTCTCCCCAGGGGAGTCAGGCCTCGTCTCGAGTGGGGGCATGCACGTGCACTTTCCTTCCAGGCTGTAGCAGCAATGTCACGCTTCCCGTCGCGTGGATCAAATGATGTGTGGTTTTCCCTCGAGGCTTTCCCACAGGGCTGTCCCACGTGCCACCGTGGTGTGAGTCGATCCTCGGCGTGAAAGATGAGCCAGTGCAGGGCAAAGAGGTTCCTCTGGAATGGACTGAGACATCTGGGGGACTCTTGGAATGGTGGTACGACCATGGAGTTCCTCTCGCCTTTCCTGTTGAGAGTGCCTCCTCTTGAGATGCGACGGGAACGCCGGGAATTTTTTGCCGTTGAAAGCAGGGAAAGGATCCCTCATCTCGAGCTACGAGGGGGAAACGGGGCTCCTCTGGATGTGGGCGGGACCATCGTGCTTCCTCTCAAGTGGAGACGGGTATGGCGGTGAACTTCTTGAGTTGCAGCAAGGGTGTGAAAGACCCTTTCGAAGTTCCAGAGGTTAGGTGTCATTAGTCTCCAGAGGCCTCATCGGAAATAGGCCTCATCTCGCCTGGAAGGGAGAACTTCCTGGATTTTCTCGAGTTGCGGCAGGTGTTCTCGAGTTACGACGGGGACCTCAGGGACCCGCCCTGGTGGCCTCAGGAGAGGCCAGTCCCCATGCGAGTTACTAGGGGGCCTCTCGGGATTCCTCTCCCGTCGATACCAGGGCCAAAAAGCTTGTGTGGAGTCAAGGCCGGAACCGAGGATTCCTCTCAGGGGCTGACATGGATCTTTGGGTACTTCTGGAGTCTCCCCAGGGGAGTCAGGCCTCGTCTCGAGTGGGGGCATGCACGTGCGCTTTCCTTCCAGGCTGTAGCAGCAATGTCACGCTTCCCGTCGCGTGGATCAAAGGATCTGTGGTTTTACCTCGAGGCTTTCCCTCGAGGCTTTCCCACAGGGCTGTCCCACGTGCCACCGTGGTGTGAGTCGATCCTCGGCGTGAAAGATGAGCCAGTGCAGGGCAAAGAGGTTCCTCTGGAATGGACTGAGACATCTGGGGGACTCTTGGAATGGTGGTACGACCATGGAGTTCCTCTCGCCTTTCCTGTTGAGAGTGCCTCCTCTTGAGATGCGACGGGAACGCCGGGAATTCTTTCCCGTTGAAACCAGGGAAAGGATCCCTCATCTCGAGCTACGAGGGGGAAACGGGGCTCCTCTGGATGTGGGCGGGACCATCGTGCTTCCTCTCGAGTGGAGACGGGTATGGCGGTGAACTTCTTGAGTTGCAGCAAGGGTGTGAAAGACCCTTTCGAAGTTCCAGAGGTTTGGTGTCATTAGTCTCCAGAGGCCTCATCGGAAATAGGCCTCATCTCGCCTGGAAGGGAGAACTTCCTGGATTTTCTCGAGTTGCGGCAGGTGTTCTCGAGTTACGACGGGGACCTCAGGGACCCGCCCTGGTGGCCTCAGGAGAGGCCAGTCCCCATGCGAGTTGCTAGGGGGCCTCTCGGGATTCCTCTCCCGTCGATACCGGGGCCAAAAAGCTTGTGTGGAGTCAGGGCCGGAACCGAGGATTCCTCTCAGGGGCTGACATGGATCTTTGGGTACTTCTGGAGTCTCCCCAGGGGAGTCAGTCCTCGTCTCGAGTGGGGGCATGCACGTGCGCTTTCCTTCCAGGCTGTAGCAGCAATGTCACGCTTCCCGTCGCGTGGATCAAAGGATCTGTGGTTTTCCCTCGAGGCTTTCCCTCGAGGCTTTCCCACAGGGCTGTCCCACGTGCCACCGTGGTGTGAGTCGATCCTCGGCGTGAAAGATGAGCCAGTGCAGGGCAAAGAGGTTCCTCTGGAATGGACTGAGACATCTGGGGGACTCTTGGAATGGTGGTACGACCATGGAGTTCCTCTCGCCTTTCCTGTTTAGAGTGCCTCCTCTTGAGATGCGACGGGAACGCCGGGAATTCTTTCCCGTTGAAACCAGGGAAAGGATCCCTCATCTCGAGCTACGAGGGGGAAATGGGGCTCCTCTGGATATGGGCGGGACCATCGTGCTTCCTCTCGAGTGGAGACGGGTATGGCGGTGAACTTCTTGAGTTGCAGCAAGGGTGTGAAAGATCCTTTCGAAGTTCCAGAGGTTTGGTGTCATTAGTCTCCAGAGGCCTCATCGGAAATAGGCCTCATCTCGCCTGGAAGGGAGAACTTCCTGGATTTTCTCGAGTTGCGGCAGGTGTTCTCGAGTTACGACGGGGACCTCAGGGACCCGCCCTGGTGGCCTCAGGAGAGGCCAGTCCCCATGCAAGTTGCTAGGGGGTCTCTCGGGATTCCTCTCCCGTCGATACAGGGGCCAAAAAGCTTGTGTGGAGTCAGGGCCGGAACCGAGGATTCTTCTCAGGGGCTGACATGGATCTTTGGGTACTTCTGGAGTCTCCCCAGGGGAGTCAGGCCTCGTCTCGAGTGGGGGCATGCATGTGCGCTTTCCTTCCAGGCTGTAGCAGCAATGTCATGCTTCCCGTCGCGTGGATCAAATGATGTGTGGTTTTCCCTCGAGGCTTTCCCTCGAGGCTTTCCCACAGGGCTGTCCCACGTGCCACCGTGGTGTGAGTCGATCCTCGGCGTGAAAGATGAGCCAGTGCAGGGCAAAGAGGTTCCTCTGAAATGGACTGAGACATCTGGGGGACTCTTGGAATGGTGGTACGACCATGGAGTTCCTCTCGCCTTTCCTGTTGAGAGTGCCTCCTCTTGAGATGCGACGGGAACGCCGGGAATTTTTTCCCGTTGAAAGCAGGGAAAGGATCCCTCATCTCGAGCTACGAGGGGGAAACGGGGCTCCTCTGGATGTGGGCGGGACCATCGTGCTTCCTCTCGAGTGGAGACGGGTATGGCGGTGAACTTCTTGAGTTGCACCAAGGGTGTGAAAGACCCTTTCGAAGTTCCAGAGGTTTGGTGTCATTAGTCTCCAGAGGCCTCATCGGAAATAGGCCTCATCTCGCCTGGAAGGGAGAACTTCCTGGATTTTCTCGAGTTGCGGCAGGTGTTCTCGAGTTACGACGGAGACCTCAGGGACCCGCCCTGGTGGCCTCCGGAGAGGCCAGTCCCCATGCGAGTTGCTAGGGGGCCTCTCGGGATTCCTCTCCCGTCGATACCGGGGCCAAAAACCTTGTGTGGAGTCAGGGCCGGAACCGAGGATTCCTCTCAGGGGCTGACATGGATCTTTGGGTACTTCTGGAGTCTCCCCAGTGGAGTCAGACCTCGTCTCGAGTGGGGGCATGCACGTGCGCTTTCCTTCCAGGCTGTAGCAGCAATGTCACGCTTCCCGTCGCGTGGATCAAAGGATCTGTGGTTTTCCCTCGAGGCTTTCCCTCGAGGCTTTCCCACAGGGCTGTCCCCCGTTCCACCGTGGTGTGAGTCGATCCTCGGCGTGAAAGATGAGCCAGTGCAGGGCAAAGAGGTTCCTCAGGAATGGACTGAGACATCTGGGGGACTCTTTGAATGGTGGTACGACCATGGAGTTCCTCTCGCCTTTCCTGTTGAGAGTGCCTCCTCTTGAGATGCGACGGGAACGCCGGGAATTCTTCCCCGTTGAAAGCAGGGAAAGGATCCCTCATCTCGAGCTACGAGGGGGAAACGGGGCTCCTCTGGATGTGGGCGGGACCATCGTGCTTCCTCTCGAGTGGAGACGGGTATGGCGGAGAAATTCTTGAGTTGCAGCAAGGGTGTGAAAGACCCTTTCAAAGTTCCAGAGGTTAGGTGTCATTAGTCTCCAGACGCCTCATCGGAAATAGGCCTCATCTCGCCTGGAAGGGAGAAATTCCTGGATTTTCTCGAGTTGCGGCAGGTGTTCTCGAGTTACGACGGGGACCTCAGGGACCGGCCCTGGTGGCCTCAGGAGAGGCCAGTCCCCTTGCGAGTTGCTAGGGGGCCTCTCGGGATTCCTCTCCCGTCGATACCGGGGCCAAAAAGCTTGTGTGGAGTCAGGGCCGGAACCGAGGATTCCTCTCAGGGGCTGACATGGATCTTTGGGTACTTCTGGAGTCTCCCCAGGGGAGTCAGGCCTCGTCTCGAGTGGGGGCATGCACGTGCGCTTTCCTTCCAGGCTGTAGCAGCAATGTCACGCTTCCCGTCGCGTGGATCAAAGGATCTGTGGTTTTCCCTCGAGGCTTTCCCTCGAGGCTTTCCCACAGGGCTGTCCCACGTGCCACCGTGGTGTGAGTCGATCCTCGGCGTGAAAGATGAGCCAGTGCAGGGCAAAGAGGTTCCTCTGAAATGGACTGAGACATCTGGGGGACTCTTGGAATGGTGGTACGACCATGGAGTTCCTCTCGCCTTTCCTGTTGAGAGTGCCTCCTCTTGAGATGCGACGGGAACGCCGGGAATTCTTTCCCGTTGAAAGCAGGGAAAGGATCCCTCATCTCGAGCTACGAGGGGGAAACGGGGCTCCTCTGGATGTGAGCGGGACCATCGTGCTTCCTCTCAAGTGGAGACGGGTATGGCGGTGAACTTCTTGAGTTGCAGCAAGGGTGTGAAAGACCCTTTCGAAGTTCCAGAGGTTAGGTGTCATTAGTCTCCAGAGGCCTCATCGGAAATAGGCCTCATCTCGCCTGGAAGGGAGAACTTCCTGGATTTTCTCGAGTTGCGGCAGGTGTTCTCGAGTTACGACGGGGACCTCAGGGACCCGCCCTGGTGGCCTCAGGAGAGGCCAGTCCCCATGCGAGTTGCTAGGGGGCCTCTCGGGATTCCTCTCCCGTCGATACCAGGGCCAAAAAGCTTGTGTGGAGTCAAGGCCGGAACCGAGGATTCCTCTCAGGGGCTGACATGGATCTTTGGGTACTTCTGGAGTCTCCCCAGGGGAGTCAGGCCTCGTCTCGAGTGGGGGCATGCACGTGCGCTTTCCTTCCAGGCTGTAGCAGCAATGTCACGCTTGCCGTCGCGTGGATCAAAGGATCTGTGGTTTTCCCTCGAGGCTTTCCCTCGAGGCTTTCCCACAGGGCTGTCCCACGTGCCACCGTGGTGTGAGTCGATCCTCGGCATGAAAGATGAGCCAGTGCAGGGCAAAGAGGTTCCTCTGGAATGGACTGAGACATCTGGGGGACTCTTGGAATGGTGGTACGACCATGGAGTTCCTCTCGCCTTTCCTGTTGAGAGTGCCTCCTCTTGAGATGCGACGGGAACGCCGGGAATTCTTTCCCGTTGAAACCAGGGAAAGGATCCCTCATCTCGAGCTACGAGGGGGAAACGGGGCTCCTCTGGATGTGGGCGGGACCATCGTGCTTCCTCTCGAGTGGAGACGGGTATGGCGGTGAACTTCTTGAGTTGCAGCAAGGGTGTGAAAGACCCTTTCGAAGTTCCAGAGGTTTGGTGTCATTAGTCTCCAGAGGCCTCATCGGAAATAGGCCTCATCTCGCCTGGAAGGGAGAACTTCCTGGATTTTCTCGAGTTGCGGCAGGTGTTCTCGAGTTACGACGGGGACCTCAGGGACCCGCCCTGGTGGCCTCAGGAGAGGCCAGTCCCCATGCGAGTTGCTAGGGGGCCTCTCGGGATTCCTCTCCCGTCGATACCGGGGCCAAAAAGCTTGTGTGGAGTCAGGGCCGGAACCGAGGATTCCTCTCAGGGGCTGACATGGATCTTTGGGTACTTCTGGAGTCTCCCCAGGGGAGTCAGTCCTCGTCTCGAGTGGGGGCATGCATGTGCGCTTTCCTTCCAGGCTGTAGCAGCAATGTCATGCTTCCCGTCGCGTGGATCAAAGGATCTGTGGTTTTCCCTCGAGGCTTTCCCTCGAGGCTTTCCCACAGGGCTGTCCCACGTGCCACCGTGGTGTGAGTCGATCCTCGGCGTGAAAGATGAGCCAGTGCAGGGCAAAGAGGTTCCTCTGAAATGGACTGAGACATCTGGGGGACTCTTGGAATGGTGGTACGACCATGGAGTTCCTCTCGCCTTTCCTGTTGAGAGTGCCTCCTCTTGAGATGCGACGGGAACGCCGGGAATTCTTTCCCGTTGAAAGCAGGGAAAGGATCCCTCATCTCGAGCTACGAGGGGGAAACGGGGCTCCTCTGGATGTGGGCGGGACCATCGTGCTTCCTCTCGAGTGGAGACGGGTATGGCGGTGAACTTCTTGAGTTGCACCAAGGGTGTGAAAGACCCTTTCGAAGTTCCAGAGGTTTGGTGTCATTAGTCTCCCGAGGCCTCATCGGAAATAGGCCTCATCTTGCCTGGAAGGGAGAACTTCCTGGATTTTCTCGAGTTGCGGCAGGTGTTCTCGAGTTACGACGGGGACCTCAGGGACCCGCCCTGGTGGCCTCAGGAGAGGCCAGTCCCCATGCGAGTTGCTAGGGGGCCTCTCGGGATTCCTCTCCCGTCGATACCGGGGCCAAAAACCTTGTGTGGAGTCAGGGCCGGAACCGAGGATTCCTCTCAGGGGCTGACATGGATCTTTGGGTACTTCTGGAGTCTCCCCAGTGGAGTCAGACCTCGTCTCGAGTGGGGGCATGCACGTGCGCTTTCCTTCCAGGCTGTAGCAGCAATGTCACGCTTCCCGTCGCGTGGATCAAAGGATCTGTGGTTTTCCCTCGAGGCTTTCCCACAGGGCTGTCCCACGTGCCACCGTGGTGTGAGTCGATCCTCGGCGTGAAAGATGAGCCAGTGCAGGGCAAAGAGGTTCCTCTGGAATGGACTGAGACATCTGGGGGACTCTTGGAATGGTGGTACGACCATGGAGTTCCTCTCGCCTTTCCTGTTGAGAGTGCCTCCTCTTGAGATGCGACGGGAACGCCGGGAATTCTTTGCCGTTGAAAGCAGGGAAAGGATCCCTTATCTCGAGCTACGAGGGGGAAACGGGGCTCCTCTGGATGTGGGCGGGACCATCGTGCTTCCTCTCGAGTAGAGACGGGTATGGCGGTGAACTTCTTGAGTTGCACCAAGGTTGTGAAAGACCCTTTCGAAGTTCCAGAAGTTTGGTGTCATTAGTCTCCAGAGGCCTCATCGGAAATAGGCCTCATCTTGCCTGGAAGGGAGAACTTCCTGGATTTTCTCGAGTTGCGGCAGGTGTTCTCGAGTTACGACGGGGACCTCAGGGACCCGCCCTGGTGGCCTCAGGAGAGGCCAGTCCCCATGCGAGTTGCTAGGGGGCCTCTCGGGATTCCTCTCCCGTCGATACCGGGGCCAAAAACCTTGTGTGGAGTCAGGGCCGGAACCGAGGATTCCTCTCAGGGGCTGACATGGATCTTTGGGTACTTCTGGAGTCTCCCCAGGGGAGTCAGGCCTCGTCTCGAGTGGGGGCATGCACGTGCACTTTCCTTCCAGGCTGTAGCAGCAATGTCACGCTTCCCGTCGCGTGGATCAAATGATGTGTGGTTTTCCCTCGAGGCTTTCCCACAGGGCTGTCCCACGTGCCACCGTGGTGTGAGTCGATCCTCGGCGTGAAAGATGAGCCAGTGCAGGGCAAAGAGGTTCCTCTGGAATGGACTGAGACATCTGGGGGACTCTTGGAATGGTGGTACGACCATGGAGTTCCTCTCGCCTTTCCTGTTGAGAGTGCCTCCTCTTGAGATGCGACGGGAACGCCGGGAATTTTTTGCCGTTGAAAGCAGGGAAAAGATCCCTCATCTCGAGCTACGAGGGGGAAACGGGGCTCCTCTGGATGTGGGCGGGACCATCGTGCTTTCTCTCGAGTGGAGACGGGTATGGCGGTGAACTTCTTGAGTTGCAGCAAGGGTGTGAAAGACCCTTTCGAAGTTCCAGAGGTTAGGTGTCATTAGTCTCCAGACGCCTCATCGGAAATAGGCCTCATCTCGCCTGGAAGGGAGAACTTCCTTGATTTTCTCGAGTTGCGGCAGGTGTTCTCGAGTTACGACGGGGACCTCAGGGACCCACCCTGTTGGCCTCAGGAGAGGCCAGTCCCTATGCGAGTTGCTAGGGGGCCTCTCGGGATTCCTCTCCCGTCGATACCGGGGCCAAAAAGCTTGTGTGGAGTCAGGGCCGGAACCGAGGATTCCTCTCAGGGGCTGACATGGATCTTTGGGTACTTCTGGAGTCTCCCCAGGGGAGTCAGGCCTCGTCTCGAGTGGGGGCATGCACGTGCGCTTTCCTTCCAGGCTGTAGCAGCAATGTCACGCTTCCCGTCGCGTGGATCAAAGGATCTGTGGTTTTCCCTCGAGGCTTTCCCTCGAGGCTTTCCCACAGGGCTGTCCCACGTGCCACCGTGTTGTGAGTCGATCCTCGGCGTGAAAGATGAGCCAGTGCAGGGCAAAGAGGTTCCTCTGGAATGGACTGAGACATCTGGGGGACTCTTGGAATGGTGGTACGACCATGGAGTTCCTCTCGCCTTTCCTGTTGAGAGTGCCTCCTCTTGAGATGCGACGGGAACGCCGGGAATTCTTTCCCGTTGAAAGCAGGGAAAGGATCCCTCATCTCGAGCTACGAGGGGGAAACGGGGCTCCTCTGGATGTGGGCGGGACCATCGTGCTTTCTCTCGTGTGGAGACGGGTATGGCGGTAAACTTCTTGAGTTGCAGCAAGGGTGTGAAAGACCCTTTCGAAGTTCCAGAGGTTGGGTGTCATTAGTCTCCAGACGCCTCATCGGAAATAGGCCTCATCTCGCCTGGAAGGGAGAACTTCCTGGATTTTCTCGAGTTGCGGCAGGTGTTCTCGAGTTACGACGGGGACCTCAGGGACCCGCCCTGGTGGCCTCAGGAGAGGCCAGTCCCCATGCGAGTTGCTAGGGGGCCTCTCGGGATTCCTCTCCCATCGATACCGGGGCCAAAAACCTTGTGTGGAGTCAGGGCCGGAACCGAGGATTCCTCTCAGGGGCTGACATGGATCTTTGGGTACTTCTGGAGTCTCCCCAGGGGAGTCAGGCCTCGTCTCGAGTGGGGGCATGCACGTGTGCTTTCCTTCCAGGCTGTAGCAGCAATGTCACGCTTCCCGTCGCGTGGATCAAAGGATCTGTGGTTTTCCCTCGAGGCTTTCCCTCGAGGCTTTCCCACAGGGCTGTCCCACGTGCCACCGTGGTGTGAGTCGATCCTCGGCGTAAAAGATGAGCCAGTGCAGGTTAAAGAGGTTCCTCTGGAATGGACTGAGACATCTGGGGGACTCTTGGAATGGTGGTACGACCATGGAATTCCTCTCGCCTTTCCTGTTGAGAGTGCCTCCTCTTGAGATGCGACGGGAACGCCGGGAATTCTTTCCCGTTGAAAGCAGGGAAAGGATCCCTCATCTCGAGCTACGAGGGGGAAACGGGGCTCCTCGGGATGTGGGCGGGACCATCGTGCTTCCTCTCGAGTGGACACGGGTATGTCGGTTAAATTCTTGAGTTGCAGCAAGGGTGTGAAAGACCCTTTCGAAGTTCCAGAGGTTAGGTGTCATTAGTCTCCAGACGCCTCATCGGAAATAAGCCTCATCTAGCCTGGAAGGGAGAACTTCCTGGATTTTCTCGAGGTGCGGCAGGTGTTCTCTAGTTACGACGGGTACCACACGGACCCGCCCTGATGGCCTCAGGAGAGGCCAGTCCCCATGCGAGTTGCTAGGGGGCCTCTCGGGATTCCTCTCCCGTCGATACCCGGGCCAAAAAACTTGTGTGGAGTCAGGGCCAGAACCGAGGATTCCTCTCAGGGGCTGACATGGATCTTTGGGTACTTCTGGAGTCTCCCCAGGGGAGTCAGGCCTCGTCTCGAGTGGGGGCATGCACGTGCGCTTTCCTTCCAGGCTGTAGCAGCAATGTCACGCTTCCCGTCGCGTGGATCAAAGGATCTGTGGTTTTCCCTCGAGGCTTTGCCTCGAGGCTTTCCCACAGGGCTGTCCCACATGCCACCGTGGTGTGAGTCGATCCTCGGCGTGAAAGATGAGCCAGTGCAGGGCAAAGAGGTTCCTCTGGAATGGACTGAGACATCTGGGGGACTCTTGGAATGGTGGTACGACCATGGAGTTCCTCTCGCCTTTCCTGTTGAGAGTGCCTCCTCTTGAGATGCGACGGGAACGCCGGGAATTCTTTCCCGTTGAAAGCAGGGAAAGGATCCCTCATCTCGAGCTCCGAGGGGGAAACGGGGCTCCTCTGGATGTGGGCGGGACCATCGTGCTTCCTCTCGAGTGGAGACGGGTATGGCGGTGAACTTCTTGAGTTGCAGCAAGGGTGTGAAAGACCCTTTCGAAGTTCCAGAGGTTAGGTGTCATTAGTCTCCAGACGCCTCATCGGAAATAGGCCTCATCTCGCCTGGAAGGGAGAACTTCCTGGATTTTCTCGAGTTGCAGCAGGTGTTCTCGAGTTACGACGGGGACCTCAGGGACCCGCCCTGGTGGCCTCAGGAGAGGCCAGTCCCCATGCGAGTTGCTAGGGGGCCTCTCGAGATTACTCTCCCGTCGATACCGGGGCCAAAAACCTTGTGTGGAGTCAGGGCCGGAACCGAGGATTCCTCTCAGGGGCTGACATGGATCTTTGGGTACTTCTAGAGTCTCCCCAGGGGAGTCAGGCCTCGTCTCGAGTGGGGGCATGCACGTGCGCTTTCCTTTCAGGCTGTAGCAGCAATGTCACGCTTCCCGTCGCGTGGATCAAATGATCTGTGGTTTTCTCTCAAGGCTTTCCCACAGGGCTGTCCCACGTGCCACCGTGGTGTGAGTCGATCCTCGGCGTAAAAGATGAGCCAGTGCAGGTTAAAGAGGTTCCTCTGGAATGGACTGAGACATCTGGGGGACTCTTGGAATGGTGGTACGACCATGGAGTTCCTCTCGCCTTTCCTGTTGAGAGTGCCTCCTCTTGAGATGCGACGGGAACGCCGGGAATTCTTTCCCGTTGAAAGCAGGGAAAGGATCCCTCATCTCGAGCTACGAGGGGGAAACGGGGCTCCTCGGGATGTGGGCGGGACCATCGTGCTTCCTCTCGAGTGGACACGGGTATGTCGGTTAACTTCTTGAGTTGCAGCAAGGGTGTGAAAGACCCTTTCGAAGTTCCAGAGGTTAGGTGTCATTAGTCTCCAGACGCCTCATCGGAAATAAGCCTCATCTAGCCTGGAAGGGAGAACTTCCTGGATTTTCTCGAGGTGCGGCAGGTGTTCTCTAGTTACGACGGGTACCACACGGACCCGCCCTGATGGCCTCAGGAGAGGCCAGTCCCCATGCGAGTTGCTAGGGGGCGTCTCGGGATTCCTCTCCCGTCGATACCCGGGCCAAAAAACTTGTGTGGAGTCAGGGCCAGAACCGAGGATTCATCTCAGGGGCTGACATGGATCTTTGGGTACTTCTGGAGTCTCCCCAGGGGAGTCAGGCCTCGTCTCGAGTGGGGGCATGCACGTGCGCTTTCCTTCCAGGCTGTAGCAGCAATGTCACGCTTCCCGTCGCGTGGATCAAAGGATCTGTGGTTTTCCCTCGAGGCTTTGCCTCGAGGCTTTCCCACAGGGCTGTCCCACGTGCCACCGTGGTGTGATTCGATCCTCGGCGTGAAAGATGAGCCAGTGCAGGGCAAAGAGGTTCCTCTGGAATGGACTGAGACATCTGGGGGACTCTTGGAATGGTGGTACGACCATGGAGTTCCTCTCGCCTTTCCTGTTGAGAGTGCCTCCTCTTGAGATGCGACGGGAACGCCGGGAATTCTTTCCCGTTGAAAGCAGGGAAAGGATCCCTCATCTCGAGCTACGAGGGGGAAACGGGGCTCCTCGGGATGTGGGCGGGACCATCGTGCTTCCTCTCGAGTGGAGACGGGTATGTCGGTGAACTTCTTGAGTTGCAGCAAGGGTGTGAAAGACCCTTTCGAAGTTCCAGAGGTTAGGTGTCATTTGTCTCCAGACGCCTCATCGGAAATAGGCCTCATCTAGCCTGGAAGGGAGAACTTCCTGGATTTTCTCGAGGTGCGGCAGGTGTTCTCGAGTTACGACAGGTACCACAGGGACCCGCCCTGATGGCCTCAGGAGAGGCCAGTCCCCATGCGAGTTGCTAGGGGGCCTCTCAGGATTCCTCTCCCGTCGATACCGGGGCCAAAAACCTTGTGTGGAGTCAGGGCCAGAACCGAGGATTCCTCTCAGGGGCTGACATGGATCTTTGGGTACTTCTAGAGTCTCCCCAGGGGAGTCAGGCCTCTTCTCGAGTGGGGGCATGCACGTGCGCTTTCCTTCCAGGCTGTAGCAGCAATGTCACGCTTCCCGTCCCGTGGATCGAATGATCTGTGGTTTTCCCTCGAGGCTTTCCCACAGGGCTGTCCCACGTGCCACCGTGGTGTGAGTCGATCCTCGGCGTGAAAGATGAGCCAGTGCAGGGCAAAGAGGTTCCTCTGGAATGGACTGAGACATCTGGGGGACTCTTGGAATGGTGGTACGACCATGGAGTTCCTCTCGCCTTTCCTGTTGAGAGTGCCTCCTCTTGAGATGCGACGGGAACGCCGGGAATTCTTTGCCGTTGAAAGCAGGGAAAGGATCCCTTATCTCGAGCTACGAGGGGGAAACGGGGCTCCTCTGGATGTGGGCGGGACCATCGTGCTTCCTCTCGAGTAGAGACGGGTATGGCGGTGAACTTCTTGAGTTGCACCAAGGTTGTGAAAGACCCTTTCGAAGTTCCAGAAGTTTGGTGTCATTAGTCTCCAGAGGCCTCATCGGAAATAGGCCTCATCTTGCCTGGAAGGGAGAACTTCCTGGATTTTCTCGAGTTGCGGCAGGTGTTCTCGAGTTACGACGGGGACCTCAGGGACCCGCCCTGGTGGCCTCAGGAGAGGCCAGTCCCCATGCGAGTTGCTAGGGGGCCTCTCGGGATTCCTCTCCCGTCGATACCGGGGCCAAAAACCTTGTGTGGAGTCAGGGCCGGAACCGAGGATTCCTCTCAGGGGCTGACATGGATCTTTGGGTACTTCTGGAGTCTCCCCAGGGGAGTCAGGCCTCGTCTCGAGTGGGGGCATGCACGTGCACTTTCCTTCCAGGCTGTAGCAGCAATGTCACGCTTCCCGTCGCGTGGATCAAATGATGTGTGGTTTTCCCTCGAGGCTTTCCCTCGAGGCTTTCCCACAGGGCTGTCCCACGTGCCATCGTGGTGTGAGTCGATCCTCGGCGCGAAAGATGAGCCAGTGCAGGGCAAAGAGGTTCCTCTGGAATGGACTGAGACATCTGGGGGACTCTTGGAATGGTGGTACGACCATGAAGTTCCTCTCGCCTTTCCTGTTAAGAGTGCCTCCTCTTGAGATCCGACGGGAACGCCGGGAATTCTTTCCCGTTGAAAGCAGGGAAAGGATCCCTCATCTCGAGCTACGAGGGGGAAACGGGGCTCCTCTGGATGTGGGCGGGACCATCGTGCTTCCTCTCGAGTGGAGACGGGTATGGCGGTGAACTTCTTGAGTTGCAGCAAGGGTGTGAAAGACCCTTTCGAAGTTCCAGAGGTTAGGTGTCATTAGTCTCCAGACGCCTCATCGGAAATAGGCCTCATCTCGCCTGGAAGGGAGAACTTCCTGGATTTTCTCGAGTTGCGGCAGGTGTTCTCGAGTTACGACGGGGACCTCAGGGACCCGCCCTGGTGGCCTCAGGAGAGGCCAGTCCCCATGCGAGTTGCTAGGGGGCCTCTCGGGATTCCTCTCCCGTCGATACCGGGGCCAAAAACCTTGTGTGGAGTCAGGGCCGGAACCGAGGATTCCTCTCAGGGGCTGACATGGATCTTTGGGTACTTCTAGAGTCTCCCCAGGGGAGTCAGGCCTCGTCTCGAGTGGGGGCATGCACGTGCGCTTTCCTTTCAGGCTGTAGCAGCAATGTCACGCTTCCCGTCGCGTGGATCAAATGATCTGTGGTTTTCTCTCAAGGCTTTCCCACAGGGCTGTCCCACGTGCCACCGTGGTGTGAGTCGATCCTCGGCGTGAAAGATGAGCCAGTTCAGGGCAAAGGGGTTCCTCTGGAATGGACTGAGACATCTGGGGGACTCTTGGAATGGTGGTACGACCATGGAGTTCCTCTCGCCTTTCCTGTTGAGAGTGCCTCCTCTTGAGATGCGACGGGAACGCCGGGAATTCTTTCCCGTTGAAAGCAGGGAAAGGATCCCTCATCTCGAGCTCCGAGGGGGAAACGGGGCTCCTCTGGATGTGGGCGGGACCATCGTGCTTCCTCCCGAGTGGACACAGGTATGGCGGTGAACTTCTTGAGTTGCAGCAAGGGTGTGAAAGACCCTTTCGAAGTTCCAGAGGTTAGGTGTCATTAGTCTCCAGACGCCTCATCGGAAATAGGCCTCATCTCGCCTGGAAGGGAGAACTTCCTGGATTTTCTCGAGTTGCGGCAGGTGTTCTCGAGTTACTACGGGGACCTCAGGGACCCGCCCTGGTGGCCTCAGTAGAGGCCAGTCCCCATGCGAGTTGCTAGGGGGCCTCTCGTGATTCCTCTCCCGTCGATACCGGGGCCAAAACCTTGTGTGGAGTCAGGGCCGGAACCGAGCATTCCTCTCAGGGGTTACATGGATCTTTGGGTACTTCTGGAGTCTCCCCAGGGGAGTCAGGCCTCGTCTCGAGTGGGGGCATGCACGTGCGCTTTCCTTCCAGGCTGTAGCAGCAATGTCACGCTTCCCATCGCGAGGATTAAAGGATCTGTGGTTTTCCCTCGAGGCTTTCCCTCGAGGCTTTCCCACAGGGCTGTCCCACGTGCCACCGTGGTGTGAGTCGATCCTCGGCGTGAAAGATGAGCCAGTGCAGGGCAAAGAGGTTCCTCTGGAATGGACTGAGACATCTGGGGGACTCTTGGAATGGTGGTACGACCATGGAGTTCCTCTCGCCTTTCCTGTTGAGAGTGCCTCCTCTTTGGATGCGACGGGAACGCCGGGAATTCTTTCCCGTTGAAAGCAGGGAAAGGATCCCTCATCTCGAGCTACGAGGGGGAAACGGGGCTCCTCTGGATGTGGGCGGGACCATCGTGCTTCCTCTCGAGTGGACACGGGTATGGCGGTGAACTTCTTGAGTTGCAGCAAGGGTGTGAAAGACCCTTTCGAAATTCCAGAGGTTAGGTGTCATTAGTCTCCAGACGCCTCATCGGAAATAGGCCTCATCTCGCCTGGAAGGGAGAACTTCCTGGATATTCTCGATTTGCGGCAGGTGTTCTCGAGACATGACGGGGACCTCAGGGACCCGCCCTGGTGGCCTCAGGAGAGGCCAGTCCCCATGCGAGTTGCTAGGGGGCCTCTCGGGATTCCTCTCCCGTCGATACCGGGGCCAAAAACCTTGTGTGGAGTCAGGGCCGGAACCGAGGATTCCTCTCAGGGGTGACATGGATCTTTGGGTACTTCTGGAGTCTCCCCAGGGGAGTCAGGCCTCGTCTCGAGTGGGGACATGCACGTGCGCTTTCCTTCCAGGCTGTAGCAGCAATGTCACGCTTCCCGTCGCGTGCATCAAAGGATCTGTGGTTTTCCCTCGAGGCTTTCCCTCGAGGCTTTCCCACAGGACTGTCCCACGTGCCACCGTGGTGTGAGTCGATCCTCGGCGTGAAAGATGAGCCAGTGCAGGGCAAAGAGGTTCCTCTGGAATGGACTGAGACATCTGGGGGACTCTTGGAATGGTGGTACGACCATGGAGTTCCTCTCGCCTTTCCTGTTGAGAGTGCCTCCTCTTGAGATGCGACGGGAACGCCGGGAATTCTTTCCCGTTGAAAGCAGGGAAAGGATCCCTCATCTCGAGCTCCGAGGGGGAAACGGGGCTCCTCTGGATGTGGGCGGGACCATCGTGCTTCCTCTCGAGTGGAGACGGGTATGGCGGTGAACTTCTTGAGTTGCAGCAAGGGTGTGAAAGACCCTTTCGACGTTCCAGAGGTTAGGTGTCATTAGTCTCCAGACGCCTCATCGGAAATAGGCCTCATCTCGCCTGGAAGGGAGAACTTCCTGGATTTTCTCGAGTTGCGGCAGGTGTTCTCGAGTTACGACGGGGACCTCAGGGACCCGCCCTGGTGGCCTCAGGAGAGGCCAGTCCCCATGCGAGTTGCTAGGGGGCCTCTCGGGATTCCTCTCCCGTCGATACCGGGGCCAAAAACCTTGTGTGGAGTCAGGGCCGGAACCGAGGATTCCTCTCAGGGGCTGACATGGATCTTTGGGTACTTCTGGAGTCTCCCCAGGGGAGTCAGGCCTCGTCTCGAGTGGGGGCATGCACGTGCGCTTTCCTTCCAGGCTGTAGCAGCAATGTCGCGCTTCCCGTCGCGTGCATCAAAGGATCTGTGGTTTTCCCTCGAGGCTTTCCCTGGAGGCTTTCCAGCAGGGCTGACCCACGTGCCACCGTGGTGTGAGTCGATCCTCGGCGTGAAAGATGAGCCAGTGCAGGGCAAAGAGGTTCCTCTGGAATGGACTGAGACATCTGGGGGACTCTTGGAATGGTGGTACGACCATGGAGTTCCTCTCGCCTTTCCTGTTGAGAGTGCCTCCTCTTGAGCTGCGACGGGAATGCCGGGAATTCTTTCCCGTTGGAAGCAGGGAAAGGATCCCTCATCTCGAGCTCCGAGGGGGAAACGTGGCTCCTCTGTATGTGGGCGGGACCATCGTGCTTTCTCTCGTGTGGAGACGGGTATGGCGGTAAACTTCTTGAGTTGCAGCAAGGGTGTGAAAGACCCTTTCGAAGTTCCAGAGGTTAGGTGTCATTAGTCTCCAGACGCCTCATCGGAAATAGGCCTCATCTCGCCTGGAAGGGAGAACTTCCTGGATTTTCTCGAGTTGCGGCAGGTGTTCTCGAGTTACGACGGGGACCTCAGGGACCCGCCCTGGTGGCCTCAGGAGAGGCCAGTCCCCATGCAAGTTGCTAGGGGGCCTCTCGGGATTCCTCTCCCGTCGATACCGGGGCCAAAAACCTTGTGTGGAGTCAGGGCCGGAACCGAGGATTCCTCTCAGGGGCTGACATGGATCTTTGGGTACTTCTGGAGTCTCCCCAGGGGAGTCAGGCCTCGTCTCGAGTGGGGGCATGCACGTGTGCTTTCCTTCCAGGCTGTAGCAGCAATGTCACGCTTCCCGTCGCGTGGATCAAAGGATCTGTGGTTTTCCCTCGAGGCTTTCCCTCGAGGCTTTCCCACAGGGCTGTCCCACGTGCCACCGTAGTGTGAGTCGATCCTCGGCGTGAAAGATGAGCCAGTGCAGGGCAAAGAGGTTCCTCTGGAATGGACTGAGACATCTGGGGGACTCTTGGAATGGTGGTACGACCATGGAGTTCCTCTCGCCTTTCCTGTTGAGAGTGCCTCCTCTTGAGATGCGCCGGGAACGCCGGGAATTCTTTCCCGTTTAAAGCAGGGAAAGGATCCCTCTTCTCGAGCTACGAGGGGGAAACAGGGCTCCTCTGGATGTGGGCGGGACCATCGTGCTTCCTCTCGAGTGGAGACGGGTATGGCGGTGAACTTCTTGAGTTGCAGCAAGGGTGTGAAAGACCCTTTTGAAGTTCCAGAGGTTAGGTGTCATTAGTCTCCAGAAGCCTCATCGGAAATAGGCCTCATCTAGCCTGGAAGGGAGAACTTCCTGAATTTTCTCGAGGTGCGGCAGGTGTTCTCGAGTTACGACGGGTACCACAGGGACCCGCCCTGATGGCCTCAGGAACGGCCAGTCTCCATGCGAGTTGCTAGGGGGCCTCTCGGGATTCCTCTCCCGTCGATACCGGGGCCAAAAACCTTGTGTGGAGTCAGGGCCGGAACCGAGGATTCCTCTCATGGGCTGACATGGATCTTTGGGTACTTCTAGAGTCTCCCCAGGGGAGTCAGGCCTCGTCTCGAGTGGGGGCATGCACGTGCGCTTTCCTTCCAGGCTGTAGCAGAAATGTCACGCTTCCCGTCTTGTGGATCAAAGGATCTGTGGTTTTCCCTCGAGGCTTTCCCTAGAGGCTTTCCCACAGGGCTGTCCCACGTGCCACCGTGGTGTGAGTCGATCCTCGGCGTGAAAGATGAGCCAGTGCAGGGCAAAGAGCTTCCTCTGGAATGGACTGAGACATCTGGGGGACTCTTGGAATGGTGGTACGACCATGGAGTTCCTCTCGCCTTTCCTGTTGAGAGTGCCTCCTCTTGAGATGCGACGGGAATGCCGGGAATTCTTTCCCGGTGAAAGCAGGGAAAGGATCCCTCATCTCGAGCTACGAGGGGGAAACGGGGCTCCTCTGGATGTGGGCGGGACCATCGTGCTTCCTCTTGAGTGGACACGGGTATGGCGGTGAACTTCTTGAGTTGCAGCAAGGGTGTGAAAGACCCTTTCGAAGTTCCAGAGGTTAGGTGTCATTAGTCTCCAGACGCCTCATCGGAAATAGGCCTCATCTCGCCTGGAAGGGAGAACTTCCCGGATTTTCTCGAGGTGCGGCCGGTGTTCTCGAGTTACGACGGGGACCTCAGGGACCCGCCCTGGTGGCCTCAGGAGAGGCCAGTCCCCATGCGAGTTGCTAGGGGGCCTCTCGGGATTCCTCTCCCGTCGATACCGGGGCCAAAAACCTTGTGTGGAGTCAGGGCTGGAACCGAGGATTCCTCTCAGGAGCTGACATGGATTTTTGGGTACTTCTGGAGTCCCACCAGGGGAGTCAGGCCTCTTCTCGATTGGGGGCATGCACGTGTGCTTTCCTTCCAGGCTGTAGCAGCAATGTCACGCTTCCCGTCGCGTGGATCAAAGGATCTGTGGTTTTCCCTCGAGGCTTTCCCACAGGGCTGTCCCACGTGCCACCGTGGTGTGAGTCGATCCTCGGCGTGAAAGATGAGCCAGTGCAGGGCAAAGAGGTTCCTCTGGAATGGACTGAGACATCTGGGGGACTCTTGGAATGGTGGTACGACCATGGAGTTCCTCTCGCCTTTCCTGTTGAGAGTGCCTCCTCTTGAGATGCGACGGGAACGCCGGGAATTCTTTCCCGTTGAAAGCAGGGAAAGGATCCCTCATCTCGAGCTCCGAGGGTGAAATGGGGCTCCTCTGGATGTGGGCGGGACCATCGTGCTTCCTCCCGAGTGGACACGGGTATGGCGGTGAACTTCTTGAGTTGCAGCAAGGGTGTGAAAGACCCTTTCGAAGTTCCAGAGTTTAGGTGTCATTAGTCTGCAGACGCCTCATCGGAAATAGGCCTCATCTCTCCTGGAAGGGAGAACTTCCTGGATTTTCTCGAGTTGCGGCAGGTGTTCTCGAGTTACGACGGGGACCTCAGGGACCCGCCCTGGTGGCCTCAGGAGAGGCCAGTCCCCATGCGAGTTGCTAGGGGGCCTCTCGGGATTCCTCTCCCGTCGATACCGGGGCCAAAAGCCTTGTGTGGAGTCAGGGCCGGAACCGAGCATTCCTCTCAGGGGTGACATGGATCTTTGGGTACTTCTGGAGTCTCCCCAGGGGAGTCAGGCCTCGTCTCGAGTGGGGGCATGCACGTGCGCTTTCCTTCCAGGCTGTAGCAGCAATGTCACGCTTCCCGTCGCGTGCATCAAAGGATCTGTGGTTTTCCCTCGAGACTTTCCCTCGAGGCTTTCCCACAGGGCTGTCCCACGTGCCACCGTGGTGTGAGTCGATCCTCGGCGTGAAAGATGAGCCAGTGCAGGGCAAAGAGGTTCCTCTGGAATGGACTGAGACATCTGGGGGACTCTTGGAATGGTGGTACGACCATGGAGTTCCTCTCGCTTTTCCTGTTGAGAGTGCCTCCTCTTTGGATGCGACGGGAACGCCGGGAATTCTTTCCCGTTGAAAGCAGGGAAAGGATCCCTCATCTCTAGCTACGAGGTGGAAACGGGGCTCCTCTGGATGTGGGCGGGACCATCGTGCTTCCTCTCGAGTGGAGACGGGCAAGGAGGTGAACTTCTTGAGTAGCAGCAAGGGTGTGAAAGACCCTTTCGAAGTTTCAGAGGTTGGGTGTCATTAGTCTCCAGACGCCTCATCGGAAATAGGCCTCATCTCGCCTGGAAGGGAGAACTTCCTGGATTTTCTCGAGTTGCGGCAGGTGTTCTCGAGTTACGACGGGGACCTCAGGGACCCGCCCTGGTGGCCTCAGGAGAGGCCAGTCCCCATGCGAGGTGCTAGGGGGCCTCTCGGGATTCCTCTCCCGTCGATACCGGGGCCAAAAACCTTGTGTGCAGTCAGGGCCGGAAACGAGGATTCCTCTCAGGGGCTGACATGGATCTTTGGGTACTTCTGGAGTCTCCCCAGGGGATTCAGGCCTCGTCTCGAGTGGGGGCATGCACGTGCGCTTTCCTTCCAGGCTGTAGCAGCAATGTCATGCTTCCCTTCGCGTGGATCAAAGGATCTGTGGTTTTCCCTCGAGGCTTTCCCTCGAGGCTTTCCCACATGGCTGTGCCACGTGCCACCGTGGTGTGAGTCGATCCTCGGCGTGAAAGATGAGCCAGTGCAGGGCAATGAGGTTCCTCTGGAATGGACTCAGACATCTGGGGGACTCTTGGAATGGTGGTACGACCATGGAGTTCCTCTCGCCTTTCCTGTTGAGAGTGCCTCCTCTTGAGATGCGACGGGAATGACGGGAATACTTTCCCGTTGAAAGCAGGGAAAGGATCCCTCATCTCGAGCTACGAGGGGGAAACGGGGCTCCTCTGGATGTGGGCGGGACCATCGTGCTTCCTCTCGAGTGGAGACGGGTATGGCGGTGAACTTCTTGAGTTGCAGCAAGTGTGTGAAAGACCCTTTCGAAGTTCCAGAGGTTAGGTGTCATTAGTCTCCAGACGCCTCATCGGAAATAGGCCTCATCTCGCCTGGAAGGGAGAACTTCCTGGATTTTCTCGAGTTGCGGCAGGTGTTCTCGAGTTACGACGGGGACCTCAGGGACCCGCTCTGGTGGCCTCAGGAGAGGCCAGTCCCCATGCGAGGTGCTAGGGGGCCTATCGGGATTCCTCTCCCGTCGATACCGGGGCCAAAAACCTTGTGTGCAGTCAGGGCTGGAACCGAGGATTCCTCTCAGGGGCTGACATGGATCTTTGGGTACTTCTGGAGTCTCCCCAGGGGAGTCAGGCCTCGTCTCGAGTGGGGGCATGCACGTGCGCTTTCCTTCCAGGCTGTAGCAGCAATGTCACGCTTCCCGTCGCGTGGATCAAAGGATCTGTGGTTTTCCCTCGAGGCTTTCCCACAGGGCTGTCCCACGTGCCACCGTGGTGTGAGTCGATCCTCGGCGTGAAAGATGAGCCAGTGCAGGGCAAAGAGGTTCCTCTGGAATGGACTGAGACATCTGGGGGACTCTTGGAATGGTGGTACGACCATGGAGTTCCTCTCGCCTTTCCTGTTGAGAGTGCCTCCTCTTGAGATGCGACGGGAACGCCGGGAATTCTTTCCCGTTGAAAGCAGGGAAAGGATCCCTCATCTCGAGCTACGAGGGGGAAACGGGGCTCCTCTGGATGTGGGCGGGACCATCGTGCTTCCTCTCGAGTGGAGACGCATATGGCGGTGAACTTCTTGAGTTGCAGCAAGGGTGTGAAAGACCCTTTCGAAGTTCCAGAGTTTAGGTGTCATTACTCTCCAGACGCCTCATCGGAAATAGGCCTCATCTCGCCTGGAAGGGAGAACTTCCTGGATTTTCTCGAGTTGCGGCAGGTGTTCTCGAGTTACGACGGGGACCTCAGGGACCCGCCCTGGTGGCCTCAGGAGAGGCCAGTCCCCATGGGAGTTGCTAGGGGGCCTCTCGGGATTCCTCTCCCGTCCATACCGGGGCCAAAAACCTTGTGTGGAGTCAGGGCCGGAACCGAGGATTCCTTTCAGGGGCTGACATGGATCTTTGGGTACTTCTGGAGTCTCCCCAAGGGAGTCAGGGCTCGTCTCGAGTTGGGGCATGCACGTGCGCTTTCCTTCCAGGCTGTAGCAGCAATGTCACGCTTCCCGTCGCATGGATCAAAGGATCTGTGGTTTTCCCTCGAGGCTTTCCCTCGAGGCTTTCCCACAGGGCTGTCCCACGTGCCACCGTGGTGTGAGTCGATCCTCGGCGTGAAAGATGAGCCAGTGCAGGGCAAAGAGGTTCCTCTGGAATGGACTCAGACATCTGGGGGACTCGTGGAATGGTGGTACGACCATGGAGTTCCTCTCGCCTTTCCTGTTGAGAGTGCCACCTCTTGAGATGCGACGGGAACGCCGGGAATTCTTTCCCGTTGAAAGCAGGGAAAGGATCCCTCATTTCGAGCCACGAGGGGGAAACGGGGCTCCTCTGGATGTGGGCGGGACCATCGTGCTTCCTCTCGAGTGGAGACGGGTATGGCGGTGAACTTCTTGAGTTGCAGCAAGGGTGTGAAAGACCCTTTCGAAGTCCCAGAGGTTAGGTGTCATTAGTCTCCAGACGCCTCATCGGAAATAGGCCTCATCTCGCCTGGAAGGGAGAACTTCCTGGATTTTCTCGAGTTGCGGCAGGTGTTCTCGAGTTACAACGGGGACCTCAGGGACCCGCCCTGGTGGCCTCAGGAGAGGCCAGTCCCCATGCGAGTTGCTAGGGGGCCTCTCGGGATTCCTCTCCCGTCGATACCGGGGTCAAAAACCTTGTGTGGAGTCAGGGCCGGAACCGAGAATTCCTCTCAGGGGCTGACATGGATCTTTGGGTACTTCTGGAGTTTCCCCAGGGGAGTCAGGCCTCGTCTCGAGTCGGGGCATGCACGTGCGCTTTACTTCCAGGCTGTAGCAGCAATGTCACGCTTCCCGTGGCGTGGATCAAAGGATCTGTGGTTTTCCCTCGAGGCTTTCCCACAGGGCTGTCCCACGTGCCACCGTGGTGTGAGTCGATCCTCGGCGTGAAAGATGAACCAGTGCAGGGCAAAGAGGTTCCTCTGGAATGGACTGAGACATCTGGGGGACTCTTGGAACGGTGGTACGACCATGGAGTTCCTCTCGCCTTTCCTGTTGAGAGTGCCTCCTCTTGAGATGCGACGGGAACGCCGGGAATTCTTTCCCATTGAAAGCAGGGAAAGGATCCCTCATCTTGAGCTACGAGGGGGAAACGGGGCTCCTCTGGATGTGGGCGGGACCATCGTGCTTCCTCTCGAGTGGAGACGGGTATGGCGGTGAACTTCTTGAGTTGCAGCAAGGGTGTGAAAGACCCTTTCGAAGTTCGAGAGGTTAGGTGTCATTAGTCTCCAGACGCCTCATCGGAAATAGGCCTCATCTCGCATGGAAGGGAGAACTTCCTGGATTTTCTCGAGTTGCGGCAGGTGTTCTCGAGTTACGACGGGGACCTCAGGGACCCGCCCTGTTGGCCTCAGGAGAGGCCAGTCCCCATGCGAGGTGCTAGGGGGCCTCTCGGGATTCCTCTCCCGTCGATACCGGGGCCAAAAAACTTTTGTGCAGTCAGGGCCGGAACCGAGGATTCCTCTCAGGGGCTTATATGGATCTTTGGGTACTTCTGGAGTCTCCCCACGGGAGTCAGGCCTCGTCTCGAGTGGGGGCATGCACGTGCGCTTTCCTTCCAGGCTGTAGCAGCAATGTCACGCTTCCCGTCGCGTGGATCAAAGGATCTGTGGTTTTCCCTCGAGGCTTTCCCTCGAGGCTTTCCCACAGGGCTGTTCCACGTGCCTCCGTGGTGTGAGTCGATCCTCGGCGTGAAAGATGAGCCAGTGCAGGGCAAAGAGGTTCCTCTGGAATGGATCGAGACATCTGGGGGACTCTAGGAATGGTGGTAGGACCATGGAGTTCCTCTCGCCTTTCCTGTTGAGAGTGCCTCCTCTTGAGATGCGACGGGAACGCCGGGAATTCTTTCCCGTTGAAAGCAGGGAAAGGATCCCTCATCTCGAGCTACGAGGGGGAAACGGGGCTCCTCTGGATGTGGGCGGGACCATCGTGCTTCCTCTCGAGTGGAGACGGGTATGGCGGTGAACTTCTTGAGTAGCAGCAAGGGTGTGAAAGACCCTTTCGAATTTCCAGAGGTTAGGTGTCATTAGTCTCCAGACGCCTCATCTGAAATAGGCCTCATCTCGCCTGGAAGGGAGAACTTCCTGGATTTTCTCGAGTTGCGGCAGGTGTTCTCGAGTTACGACGGGGACCTCAGGGACCGGCCCTGGTGGCCTCAGGAGAGGCCAGTAGCCATGCGAGGTTCTAGGGGGCCTCTCGGGATTCCTCTCCCGTCGATACCGGGGCCAAAAACCTTGTGTGGAGTCAGGGCCGGAACCGAGGATTCCTCTCACGGGCTGACATGGATTTTGGGTACTTCTGGAGTCTCCCCAGGGGAGTCAGGCCTCGTCTCGAGTGGGGGCATGCACGTGCGCTTTCCTTACAGGCTGTAGCAGCAATGTCACGCTTCCCGTGGCGTGGATCAAAGGATCTGTGGTTTTCCCTCGAGGCTTTCCCTCGAGGCTTTCCCACAGGGCTGTCCCACGTGCCTCCGTGGTGTGAGTCGATCCTCGGCGTGAAAGATGAGCCAGTGCAGGGCAAAGAGGTTCCTCTGGAATGGACTGAGACATCTGGGGGACTCTAGGAATGGTGGTACGACCATGGAGTTCCTCTCGCCTTTCCTGTTGAGAGTGCCTCCTCTTGAGATGCGACGGGAACGCCGGGAATTCCTTCCCGTTGAAAGCAGGAAAGGATCCCTCATCTCGAGCTCCGAGAGGGAAACGGGGCTCCTCTGGATGTGGGCGGGACCATCGTGCTTCCTCTCGAGTGGAGACGGGTATGGCGGTGAACTTCTTGAGTTGCAGCAAGGGTGTGAAAGACCCTTTCGAAATTCCAAAGGTTAGGTGTCATTAGTCTCCAGACGGCTCATCGGAAATAGGCCTCATCTCGCCTGGAAGGGAGAACTTCCTGGATTTTCTCGAGTTGCGGCAGGTGTTCTCGAGTTAAGACGGGGACCTCAGGGACCCGCCCTGGTGGCCTCAGGAGAGGCCAGTCCCCATGCGAGTTGCTAGTGGGCCTCTCGGGATTCCTCTCCCGTCGATACCGGGGCCAAAAAGCTTGTGTGGAGTCAGGGCTGGAACCGAGGATTCCTCTCAGGGGCTGACATGGATCTTTGGGTACTTCTGTAGTCTCCCCAGGGGAGTCAGGCCTCGACTCGAGTGGGGGCATGCACGTGCGCTTTCCTTCCAGGCTGTAGCAGCAATGTCACGCTTCCCGTCGCGTGGATCAAAGGATCTGTGGTATTCCCTCGAGGCTTTCCCTCGAGGCTTTCCCACAGGGCTGTCCCAGGTGCCACCGTGGTGTGAGTCGATCCTCGGCGTGAAAGATTAGCCAGTGCAGGGCAAAGAGGTTCCTCTGGAATGGACTGAGACATCTGGGGGACTCTTGGAATGGTGGTACGACCATGGAGTTCCTCTCGCCTTTCCTGTTGAGAGTGCCTCCTCTTGAGATACGACGGGAACACCGGGAATTCTTTCCCGTTGAAAGCAGGGAAAGGATCCCTCATCTCGAGCTAAGAGGGGGAAACGGGGCTCCTCTGGATGTGGGCGGGACCATTGTGCTTCCTCTCGAGTGGAGACGGGTATGGCGGTGAACTTCTTGAGTTGCAGCAAGGGTGTGAAAGACCCTTTCGAAGTTCCAGAGGTTAGGTGTCATTAGTCTCCAGACGCCTCATCGGAAATAGGCCTCATCTCGCCTGGAAGGGAGAACTTCCTGGATTTTCTCGAGTTGCGGCAGGTGTTCTCGAGTTACGACGGGGACCTCAGGGACCCGCCCTGGTGGCCTCAGGAGAGGCCAGTCCCCATGCGAGGTGCTAGGGGGCCTCTCGGGATTCCTCTCCCGTCGATACCAAGGCCAAAAACCTTGTGTGGAGTCAGGGTCGGAACCGAGGATTCCTCTCAGGGGCTGACATGGATCTTTGGGTACTTCTGGAGTCTCGCCAGGGGAGACAGGCCTCGTCTTGAGTGGGGGCATGCACGTGCGCTTTCCTTCCAGGCTGTAGCAGCAATGTCACGCTTCCCGTCGCGTGGATCAAAGGATCTGTGGTTTTCCCTCGAGGCTTTCCCTCGAGGCTTTCCCACAGGGCTGTCCCACGTGCCTCCGTGGTGTGAGTCGATCCTCGGCGTGAAAGATGAGCCAGTGCAGGGCAAAGAGGTTCCTCTGGAATGCACTGAGACATCTGGGGGACTCTAGGAATGGTGGTAGGACCATGGAGTTCCTCTCGCCTTTCCTGTTGAGAGTGCCTCCTCTTGAGATGCGACGGGAACGCCGGGAATTCCTTCCCGTTGAAAGCAGGGAAGGATCCCTCATCTCGAGCTCCGAGAGGGAAACGGGGCTCCTCTGGATGTGGGCGGGACCATCGTGCTTCCTCTCGAGTGGAGACGGGTATGGCGGTGAACTTCTTGAGTTGCAGCAAGGGTGTGAAAGTCCCTTTCGAAATTCCAAAGGTTAGGTGTCATTAGTCTCCAGACGCCTCATCGGAAATAGGCCTCATCTCGCCTGGAAGGGAGAACTTCCTGGATTTTCTCGAGTTGCGGCAGGTGTTCTCGAGTTACGACGGGGACCTCAGGGACCCGCCCTGGTGGCCTCAGGAGAGGCCAGTCCCCATGCGAGGTGCTAAGGGGCCTCTCGGGATTCCTCTCCCGTCGATACCGGGGCCAAAAAGCTTGTGTGGAGTCAGGGCCGGAACCGAGGATTCCTCTCATGGGCTGACATGGATCTTTGGGTACTTCTGGAGTCTCCCCAGGGGAGTCAGGCCTCGACTCGAGTGGGGGCATGCACGTGCGCTTTCCTTCCAGGCTGTAGCAGCAATGTCACGCTTCCCGTGGCGTGTATCAAAGGATCTGTGGTTTTCCCTCGAGACTTTCCCACAGGGCTGTCCCACGTGCCACCGTGGTGTGAGTCGATCCTCGGCGTGAAAGATGAGCCAGTGCAGGGCAAAGAGGTTCCTCTGCAATGGACTGAGACATCTGGGGGACTCTTGGAATGGTGGTACGACCATGGAGTTCCTCTCGCCTTTCCTGTTGAGAGTGCCTCCTCTTGAGATGCGACGGGAACGCCGGGAATTCTTTCCCGTTGAAAGCAGGGAAAGGATCCCTCATCTCGAGCTACGAGGGGGAAACGGGGCTCCTCTGGATGTGGGCGGGACCATCGTGCTTCCTCTCGAGTGGACACGGGTATGGCGGTGAACTTCTTGAGTTGCAGCAAGGGTGTGAAAGACCCTTTCGAAGTTCCAGAGGTTAGGTGTCATTAGTCTCCAGACGCCTCATCGGAAATAGGCCTCATCTCGCCTGGAAGGGAGAACTTCCTGGATTTTCTCGAGTTGCGGCAGGTGTTCTCGAGTTACGACGGGGACCTCAGGGACCCGCCCTGGTGGCCTCAGGAGAGGCCAGTCCCCATGCGATGTGCTAGGGGGCCTCTCGGGATTCCTCTCCCGTCGATACCGGGGCCAAAAACCTTGTGTGGAGTCAGGGCCGGAACCGAGGATTCCTCTCAGGGGCTGACATGGATCTTTGGGTACTTCTGGAGTCTCCCCAGGGGAGTCAGGCCTCGTCTCGAGTGGGGGCATGCACGTGCGCTTTCCTTCCAGGCTGTAGCAGCAATGTCACGCTTCCTGTCGCGTGGATCAAAGGATCTGTGGTTTTCCCTCGAGGCTTTCCCTCGAGGCTTTCCCACAGGGCTGTCCCACGTGCCACCGTGGTGTGAGTCGATCCTCGGCGTGAAAGATGAGCCAGTGCAGGGCAAAGAGGTTCCTCTGGAATGGACTGAGACATCTTGGGGACTCCTTGAATGGTGGTACGACCATGGAGTTCCTCTCGCCTTTCCTGTTGAGAGTGCCTCCTCTTGAGATGCGACGGGAACGCCGGGAATTCTTTCCCGTCTAAAGCAGGGAAAGGTTCCCTCATCTCGAGATACGAGGGGGAAAGGGGGCTCCTCTAGATGTGGGCGGGACCATCGTGCTTCCTCTCGAGTGGAGACGGGTATGGCGGTGAACTTCTTGAGTTGCACCAAGGGTGTGAAAGACCCTTTCGAAGTTCCAGAGGTTAGGTGTCATTAGTCTCCAGACGCCTCATCGGAAATAGGCCTCATCTCGCCTGGAAGGGAGAACTTCCTGGATTTTCTCGAGTTGCGGCAGGTGTTCTCGAGTTACGACGGGGACCTCAGGGACCCGCCCTGGTGGCCTCAGGAGAGGCCAGTCCCCATGCGAGGAGCTAGGGGGCCTCTCGGGATTCCTCTCCCGTCGATACCGGGGCCAAAAACCTTGTGTGGAGTCAGGGCCGGAACCGAGGATTCCTCTCAGGGGCTGACATGGATCTTTGGGTACTTCTGGAGTCTCCCCAGGGGAGTTAGGCCTCTTCTCGAGTGGGGGCATGCACGTGCGCTTTCCTTCCCGGCTGTAGCAGCAATGTCACGCTTCCCGTCGCGTGGATCAAAGGATCTGTGGTTTTCCCTCGAGGCTTTCCCACAGGGCTGTCCCACGTGCCACCGTGGTGTGAGTCGATCCTCGGCGTGAAAGATGAGCCAGTGCAGGGCAAAGAGGTTCCTCTGGAATGGACTGAGACATCTGGGGGACTCTTGGAATGGTGGTACGACCATGGAGTTCCTCTCGCCTTTCCTGTTGAGAGTGCCTCCTCTTGAGATGCGACGGGAACGCCGGGAATACTTTCCCGTTGAAAGCAGGAAAAGGATCCCTTATCTCGAGCTACGAGGGGGAAACGGGGCTCCTCTGGATGTGGGCGGGACCATCGTGCTTCCTCTCTAGTGGAGACGGGTATGGTGGTGAAATTCTTGAGTTGCAGCAAGGGTGTGAAAGACCCTTTCGAAGTTCCAGAGGTTAGGTGTCATTAGTCTCCAGACGCCACATAGGAAATAGGCCTCATCTCGCCAGGAAGGGAGAACTTCCTGGATTTTCTCGAGTTGCGGCAGGTGTTCTCGAGTTCCGACGGGGACCTCAGGAACCCGCCCTGGTGGCCTCAGGAGAGGCCAGTCCCTATGCGAGTTGCTAGGGGGCCTCTCGGGATTCCTCTCCCGTCGATACCGGGGCCAAAAAGCTTGTGTGGAGTCAGGGCCGGAACCGAGGATTCCTCTCAGGGGCTGACATGGATCTTTGGGTACTTCTGGAGTCTCCCCAGGGGAGTCAGGCCTCGTCTCGAGTGGGGGCATGCACGTGCACTTTCCTTCCAGGCTGTAGCAGCAATGTCAGGCTTCCCGTCGCGTGGATCAAAGGATCTGTGGTTTTCCCTCGAGGCTTTCCCTCGAGGCTTTCCCACAGGGCTGTCCCACGTGCCTCCGTGGTGTGAGTCGATCCTCGGGGTGAAAGATGAGCCAGTGCAGGGCAAAGAGGTTCCTCTGGAATGGACTGAGACATCTGGGGGACTCTAGGAATGGTGGTACGACCATGGAGTTCCTCTCGCCTTTCCTGTTGAGAGTGCCTCCTCTTGAGATGCGACGGGAACGCCGGGAATTCTTTCCCGTTGAAAGCAGGGAAAGGATCCCTCATCTCGAGCTACGAGGGGGAAACGGGGCTCCTCTGGATGTGGGCGGGACCATCGTGCTTCCTCTCGAGTGGAGACGGGTATGGCGGTGAACTTCTTGAGTTGCAGCAAGGGTGTGAAAGACCCTTTCGAAGTTCCAGAGGTTAGGTGTCATTAGTCTCCAGACGACTCATCGGAAATAGGCCTCATCTCGCCTGCAAGAGAGAACTTCCTGGATTTTCTCGAGTTGCGGCAGGTGTTCTCGAGTTACGACGGGGACCTCAGGGACCCGCCCTGGTGGCCTCAGGAGAGGCCAGTCCCCATGCGAGGTGCTAAGGGGCCTCTCGGGATTCCTCTCCCGTCGATACCAGGGCCAAAAACCTTGTGTGGAGTCAGGGTCGGAACCGAGGATTCCTCTCAGGGGCTTATATGGATCTTTGGGTACTTCTGGAGTCTCGCCAGGGGAGACAGGCCTCGTCTCGAGTGGGGGCATGCACGTGCGCTTTCCTTCCAGGCTGTAGCAGCAATTTCACCCTTCCCGTCGCGTGCATCAAAGGATCTGTGGTTTTCCCTCGAGGCTTTCCCTCGAGGCTTTCCCACAGGGCTGTCCCACGTGCCTCCGTGGTGTGAGTCGATCCTCGGCGTGAAAGATGAGCCAGTGCAGGGCAAAGAGGTTCCTCTGGAATGGACTGAGACATCTGGGGGACTCTTGGAATGGTGGTACGACCATGGAGTTCCTCTCAACTTTCCTGTTGAGAGTGCCTCCTCTTGAGATGCGACGGGATCGCCGGGAATTCTTTCCCGTTGAAAGCAGGCAAAGGATCCCTCATCTCGAGCTACGAGGGGGAAACGGGGCTCCTCTGGATGTGGGCGGGACCATCGTGCTTCCTCTCGAGTGGAGACGGGTATGGCGGTGAACTTCTTGAGTTGCAGCAAGGGTGTGAAAGACTCTTTCGAAGTTCCAGAGGTTAGGTGTCTTTAGTTCCAGACGCCTCATCGGAAATAGGCCTCATCTCGCCTGCAAGGGAGAACTTCCTAGATTTTCTCGAGTTGGGACAGGTGTTCTCGAGTTACGACGGGGACCCCTGGGACCCGCCCTGGTGGCCTCAGGAGAGGCCAGTCCCCATGCGAGTTGCTAGGGGGCCTCTCGGGATTCCTCTCCCGTCGATACCGGGGCCAAAAACCTTGTGTGGAGTCAGGGCCGGAACCGAGGATTCCTCTCAGGGGCTGACATGGATCTTTGCGTACTTCTGGAGTCTCCCCAGGGGAGTCAGGCCTCGTCTCGAGTGGGGGCATGCACGTGCGCTTTCCTTCCAGGCTGTAGCAGCAATGTCACGCTTCCCTTCGCGTGGATCAAAGGATCTGTGGTTTTCCCTCGAGGCTTTCCCTCGAGGCTTTCCCTTAGGGCTGTCCCACGTGCCACCGTGGTGTGAGTCGATCCTCGGCATGAAAGATGAGCCAGTGCAGGGCAAAGAGTTTCCTCTGGAATGGACTGAGACATCTGGGGGACTCTTGGAATGGTGGTACGACCATGGAGTTCCTCTCGCCTTTCCTGTTGAGAGTGCCTCCTCTTGAGATGCGACGGGAATGACGGGAATACTTTCCCGTTGAAAGCAGGGAAAGGATCCCTCATCTCGAGCTACGAGGGGGAAACGGGGCTCCTCTGGATGTGGGCGGGACCATCGTGCTTCCTCTCGAGTGGAGACGGGTATGGCGGTGAACTTCTTGAGTTGCAGCAAGGGTGTGAAAGACCCTTTCGAAGTTCCAGAGGTTAGGTGTCATTAGTCTCCAGACGCCTCATCGGAAATAGGCCTCATCTCGCCTGGAAGGGAGAACTTCCTGGATTTTCTCGAGTTGCGGCAGGTGTTCTCGAGTTACGACGGGGACCTCAGGGACCCGCCCTGGTGGCCTCAGGAAAGGCCAGTCCCCATGCGAGTTGCTAGGGGGCCTCTCGGGATTCCTCTCCCGTCGATACAGGGGCCAAAAACCTTGTGTGGAGTCAGGGCCGGAACCGAGGATTCCTCTCAGGGGCTGACATGGATCTTTGGGTACTTCTGGAGTCTCCGCAGGGGAGTCAGGCCTCGTCTCGAGTGGGGGCATGCACGTGTGCTTTCCCTCCAGGCTGTAGCAGCAATGTCACGCTTCCCGTGGCGTGGATCAAAGGATCTGTGGTTTTCCCTCGAGGCTTTCCCTCGAGGCTTTCCCACAGGGCTGTCCCACGTGCCTCCGTGGTGTGAGTCGATCCTCTGCGTGAAAGATGAGCCAGTGCAGGGCAAAGAGCTTCCTCTGGAATGGACTGAGACATCTGGGGGACTCTTGGAATGGTGGTACGACCATGGAGTTCCTCTCGCCTTTCCTGTTGAGAGTGCCTCCTCTTGAGATGCGACGGGAACGCCGGGAATTCTTTCCCGTTGAAAGCAGGCAAAGGATCCCTCATCTCGAGCTACGAGGGGGAAACGGGGCTCCTCTGGATGTGGGCGGGACCATCCTGCTTCCTCTCGAGTGGAGACGGGTATGGAAGTGAACTTCTTGAGTTGCAGCAAGGGTGTGAAAGACCCTTTCGAAGTTCCAGAGTTTAGGTGTCATTAGTCTCCAGACGCCTCATCGGAAATAGGCCTCATCTCGCCTGGAAGGGAGAACTTCCTGGATTTTCTCGAGATGCGGCAGGTGTTCTCGAGTTACGACGGGGACCTCAGGGACCCGCCCTGGTGGCCTCAGGAGAGGCCAGTTCACATGCGAGTTGCTAGGGGGCCTCGCGGGATTCCTCTCCCGTCGATACCGGGGCCAAAAACCTTGTGTGGAGTCAGGGCCGGAAACGAGGATTCCTCTCAGGGGCTGACATGGATCTTTGGGTACTTCTGGAGTCTCAGCAGGGGATTCAGGCCTCGTCTCGAGTGGGGGCATGCACGTGTGTTTTCTTTCCAGGCTGTAGCAGCAATGTCACGCTTCCCGTCGCGTGGATCAAAGGATCTGTGGTTTTCCCACGAGGCTTTCCCACAGGGCTGTCCCACGTTCCACCGTGGTGTGAGTCGATCCTCGGCGTGAAAGATGAGCCAGTGCAGGGCACAGAGGTTCCTCTGGAATGGACTGAGACATCTGGGGGACTCTTGGAATGGTGGTACGACCATGGAGTTCCTCTCGCCTTTCCTGTTGAGAGTGCCTCCTCTTGAGATGCGACGGGAACGCCGGGAATTCTTTCCCGTTGAAAGCAGGGAAAGGATCCCTCATCTCGAGCTACGAGGGGGAAACGGGGCTCCTCTGGATGTGGGCAGGACCATCGTGCTTCCTCTCGAGTGGAGACGGGTATGGCGGTGAACTTCTTGAGTTGCAGCAAGGGTGTGAAAAACCCTTTCGAAGTTCCAGAGGTTAGGTGTCATTAGTCTCCAGACTCCTCATCGGAAATAGGCCTCATCTCGCCTGGAAGGGAGAACTTCCTGGATTTTCTCGAGTTGCGGCAGGTGTTCTCGAGTTACGACGGGGACCTCAGGGACCCGCCCTGGTGGCCTCAGGAGAGGCCAGTCCCTAGGCGAGTTGCTAGGGGGCCTCTCGGGATTCCTCTCCCGTTGATACCGGGGCCAAAAACCTTGTGTGGAGTCAGGGCCGGAACCGAGGATTCCTCTCAGGGGCTGACATGGATCTTTGGGTACTTCTGGAGTCTCCCCAGGGGAGTCAGGCCTCGTCTCGAGTGGGGGCATGCACGTGCGCTTTCCTTCCAGGCTGTAGCAGCAATGTCACGCTTCCCGTCGCGTGGATCAAAGGATCTGTGGTTTTCCCTCGAGGCTTTCCCTCGAGGCTTTCCCACAGGGCTGTCCCACGTGCCACCGTGGTGTGAGTCGATCCTCGGCATGAAAGATGAGCCAGTGCAGGGCAAAGAGGTTCCTCTGGAATGGACTGAGACATCTGGGGGACTCTTGGAATGGTGGTACGACCATGGAGTTCCTCTCGCCTTTCCTGTTGAGAGTGCCTCCTCTTGAGATGCGACGGGAACGCCGGGAATTCTTTCCCGTTGAAAGCAGGGAGAGGATCCCTCATCTCGAGCTACGAGGGGGAAACGGGGCTCCTCTGGATGTGGGCGGGACCATCGTGCTTCCTCTCTAGTGGAGACGGGTATTGCCGGGGTCCAGCCCCGGTGGATCCAGGGAATTCGAAGGGTGGACGGCGTTGGCGTGGAAAGACTTGTTTATTTATTAATATAAGATTAGATTAAGAAACTGTAGTGCAGTAGGAAGATTAAGTGGAGAAAGAGGGCTGAATAGCTTGGTTTACGCGGAAGACCAATAAAATTCCAGACAAGGAATTTGCACCATCTACGTTGGGCCACCGGTGCCCGCTTGAATATCTAAGGGTGCCTCGCCTTAAGCTCCCTTTCTCGCGGATCTTAATAACCAGGGCAAATAAGTAGACCTGGCGAGCCTCCGCGCCCCAGATGGAAATTCAGCCTGAAATTAAAGTAAAGAGCAGAGGGAAGAAAAGGGAGAGGAAAAGAGAGAGAGAGAGAGACACGGGGGGAGCCAGATTCCCAAGAAACCAGGCCGAGACTAGTCCAAGAAACTGGTCTGAGAATCTGGTCCCGTCCTTTATTGTTCAGAAGGCCTTTTATACTTTTGATAAAACATGGAGATCAATGGGTAACACAAAGTTATGCAGCGATAGCAGTCCAGACTCTTATCAAAACCAGGCTTTTCTCTCTGCATACCTAATTGTATACACAAGTCTTAGGTAATTTACATCATCTTCCAACCAAAAGGGCCAATTAACATTTTACAGCCTTTTTTCTGATAAGGGTTTGTCAACCACAAGACTTATTTGTGTTGATCTTCCCAAGGTCTGGTGCCACTCTCGGAAAGCACTAAAGAAAGTTACATTCTTAGACAGCAAGGATACAGCAACTTATAACAAGTAGAGGGAGTGCAGTGATTTATAGCAAAAGAGAAGCAATTAACTCAAAAGTCTAGTGTTGCTAACATCAAAACTACTATGTATCTTTTTCTACATCCTGCTTACATTAACATCCTTCCAGGTGCCTAAAAGATAAAGAATAAGGAGGTCTGGCAGCAATCCTTGAGTCAACAGTGAAAACCCTCTACCAATATAATTTTTAACTCTTTAGAAAAGGCTCTGTATCTTTAAGATGCTTTTAAGCTTTGTGCCTCCCGCGGTTGGGGGGCTGTAAGCAATTCACAAGCTGTAAGCTTTGTGCCTCTCGCGGTTGGGGGGCTGTAAGCAATTCACAAGCTGTAAGAGGTCTGGGGAACCTGTTAGGCAGACTAGAGAGCTATCAGAGGGGTTTAACTGAAACATCCCTTTCAAATGCAGAAGACTAAAACCCTGAATTGACTTTTTTCCAGAGAATATCAGAAAAGTGGAAAAGCAGAGCACAAAAGCCGGCAGATTTTTGCTGGGGTACATGCTTAGGAATATCCAGAGGGGTCCCTGAAGTCTGAGCACGCCTTGCGTATGTCAGCTTCCTTCCTCATGACCTTGTCACGGGCGGGATTCCTCACACTGGCTTCCGGCAACTCCCCCTTCTTTATTAGTTTTTTAAAAAAATTAGGTGCAGTTCAGTCGCGAGATTCCGAATGCTCTGCCGAAGAGTCCTGACAACACAAGGAAGCACGATTACAAGGAGCAGGATTATGGCACCCACAGCAGCATAGCTAGAGACAGTAGTCAGAAGAGTTTTTCCAGAAATGAAGTCAGAGAAGGTGTGGAAAAAGTCATTGGCTTCTCCTGTGGCGGTAAAATCTAATCGGGAGTTTTCCAAGGTCTGAATCTGATTATGAAGTTTCCCTAAATCTAAACTAATATCTGAGCTGTTCCAGACACCTAAAATATGATTTTTGACCCTCTCCCATTTAAAATCTGTCTCATTTACTTTCAGGGATGTAACACATATCCACCGGTAATCGGCATGACATGAAAGAGCCAATTTCATTTTCAGACTCTGTAATTCATTCCCAATATGCATTACTGCTTCTTCTAAGGCATCAATCCTTATTTCTAGCTTCCTATCTATAATTTCCTGGGTTGCCAGCGTTAGAGAAACATTTTTGGATACGGTGTCAACATATTGGGCAGTATACACTTGTTGAGACAATGATAATGCCGCCACAGTAACAGAAGTAATTGCGGTTATCAAAGCTGATATTCCCAAAACAAGTAAGCCCACAAACCGTCGTGTTCGCATTAAATCTTGTAGCTGTTGCAGTACAGCTAGGCCATGGTTATCATACCAATACGTGGCTACAGTTACAGGTACCATGAGATAGGGCGGACGTTTTAAAACCATGAAAGAGCAAACTTTATATTGAGGAGTTAAACAGGATGAAAGCATACATTGTTCACAAGACACTACATGGGGTCCACCTGTATAATTCAATTGTATGTTAAGTCTTTCAGAATCATTAGTGAAAAGAAAAACATAAGGAGAGAGTAGACAAGCTAAAATAGAGTAAATAGAGGTATTTTTTGGTCGGATTAAAATAATAGGGGCGGTAGCCGCAAGGGCTCTCCAAATTTCTGGCTGCCAAAAGGTTTTACCTCTAGTTATATAAGACAGCATAGGGGGAACAAATTGGTTATGATGCCGTCTGGTGGCAACTAACGGCCAAGAAATTGAATATTCTTTCCAATTATCCAATCTATTGATAAAGTCATCGTCAGACTCAGGGTCTTGACCTGGATTTGGGTTGCTCCAGTCCTGAATCGCACAATTTCTTCCTCCCGGCATATTGTAATCTACTCTCGAATTATAAATACAAGATTTCCAAATCGGATATCCTGAATGATCATCTATAGTTTTCCAAATAACATCTGAGGGAGCAACATCATCACAATTTGGATATTCTGATGGAGTTTTGAGAGACAAAGACTTATAGGGGCCAAGGACCCCAGGCATACGGGCTCGTAATATCCAAGCAGACCGATCCCCTATAGATGCAAATTTAGAGGTTGGGGAATCTGTCATAACTGCTTTTGTGGAGGCTCCAACGCATCCTGTCTTGGTAAAGAAGTCTCCTGTAAGGCCAGGAGGAAAATTAAAGCAGACAGGAAAATCATCTGCTAGTCCTTTAAAGGTATAATTGAAATTAATAGGGTATTGGTCTTTTGTATAGGAAGTATAAGATCCTCCCAAAAGGCGAGGCTGGTCTGTACTAACTCGTATGGGGTCACTGTTCCAAGTAACAACTTGGAAAGTTGGAGGATCCGGGAGAAACGCCCAATATTTGGTTGGAATGGGAGCAGCGCTTACCTGGCAAGAGAGCAAGGCAAGCATGGCAATAAACACCTTTTCAGGAGAGACTGACGATCCCTGTAGGGTAGCTATCCCCTGTGCCTGGCGACAGAGAGCTTTAATCTGTCCCCAGGTGGGCAAGGAGGCTTGTTGGGTTGACTGAGCTGGGCGTCCTAATGGATTCCTGCAAGGCAAAAAATCAGGGGGTGCAATATCCTGTATCTGAAGTCGTGACATCTGTCCAGTGGGTGGCTCCGATCCGCGCCTATCCGGGATCTCCAATGTCAGCTGTCCTGGGGTCAGCGGCGTTTCCCGTGCTGGCGGAGGGAGCGGGGGAAGAGGGAGTTTCTTCCTTTTTAGAGATCGCGGTGGCGGGGGATTCTGGTATCCGGGGAGCTGAGACATGGCGAATTAGTCTGTCTGGAACCCAAATCGGAGCGTCCGCGTCCTGTGGAAAAACACAAGCATACCCTCGCCCATTGGTTAATAAGGGGTCAGGACCTTTCCATTGTCCGGAAAGAAGGTCCCTCCATTTTACTAATGGTTTTGCATTCAATTGCTCTGGGCACCAATGGCGAAGCATTGCAGTGTTTCCGGATGAATCAGCATTTAAGTTATTTATTACGAAAAGAGCATGTTGCAAAATCTGATGGGGGGAACTATATTTAAATTCCCCTTCTTTTAGTTTTTGAATATGGATTTTCAGTGTTTGATGTGCTCTTTCCACAATGGCTTGTCCTTGTGGGTTATAAGGGATGCCGGTGTTATGTTTAATTTGAAATCTTGTACAGAATTGCTGAAAAGATTTAGAAGTGTAAGCAGGAGCATTATCAGTTTTTAAAGCTTTTGGCAAGCCCAGATAGGAAAAGCATGTAAAAAGATGTTGTATTACATCTTTAACTGCTTCCCCTGTACGAGCAGTGGCAATAATAACATGAGAGAAGGTATCTACAGTTACATGAACAAAAGACAGTTTTCCAAATGAAGAGACATGGGTTACATCCATTTGCCAGAGTGCATTAGGTTTGAGACCGCGAGGGTTAACTCCCAGAGGCAAAGCATTCACGGTAGTAGGACAATGTGAACAAGAACGAACAATCTCTCGGGCAGATTCTCGAGGAATTTGAAACTGGTATCGTAAGGCAGTGGCATTTTGGTGATGAAGTGAGTGAGAAGCTCGAGCTTCTTCAAAAACAGAAGCCACTGAAATCCTGGTTAACGAATCTGCCAATTCATTGAGAGCATTTAAAGGGCCAGGCAGGCCGGAATGAGCCCGAATGTGGCCGATAAAGAACGCCCGATTTCTTTTCCATATTTGCTGCTGCAGTTTAGTTAACAAATGGAAGATAGCAGTTTTGTTTTCAGGCAAAACTGCAGTCTCAATGTGTGGAAACAGCCTGACCACATACTGAGAGTCAGAATAAAGGTTAAATTCTTTCTCCGCAAACATAACAAAGGCCTCAATAACAGCTGTGATTTCAGCCCTTTGAGCTGAAGTTTCTTGTGTTTCCAAAAGTTTTTGATGATCTCTTGTGACTATAGAGGCTCTACCGTTAGCCGATCCATCAGTAAAGACTACCTGAGCATCTGAAATAGGGAACTGTTTACACCGGACAGGAAAAATAACTGGATGGTTAGACATAAAATTTAGTAAAACATGCGAGGGCAAATGATGCAAAATTTGACCACAGTAATTCCCTATGGCAATCTGCCAGTCTTCATCAAACATTAAAAGAGCATCAAGCTGCTCCTTATTATATGGAATTACAATCTCTGATGGCTCTTTACCAAACAATTCAATGCTCCGCTTCCTTCCTTTTAGCATTAATGTGGCAATTAAACCAGGATAAGAAGCCACGACTTTTTTAGCTTGGGTAGGAAGATGGATCCATTCTAAAGGGCCGCGTTGCCACAGAACTCCCGTAGGCGCCGTTGGAGTAGCTAGGCAAAGGAACTGCCACGTCATCGTCAAATCAATTCTTTTTACATAGCTATTTGATAAGGCTGCTTCTACTTTGCCTAGGGCTTCTTGAGCCTCAGCTGTTAATTGTCTTTTTGAGGTTGGATCAGGATCCCCGCGTAAAGTGTTAAAAAGAGGTTTTAATTCGGCAGTGGTTAATTTTAAATATGGTCTAATCCAATTAATATCACCTAAGAGTTTTTGATAATCATTTAAAGTAATAAGATGGTCTTTTCTCAATTGCAGCGGGGTATGAGTCACCGTTTCCGAATTTATGACTCTTCCTAAGTAAGTTATGGGCGGATTGATTTGAATTTTTTCTGGGGCAATTTTTAGGCCTCTGTCTGTCAATGCCTGGGTCAGGTCCTGGAGCACAGTCTGCAGGTGAACTCTATCAGGATGAGCTATTAAAATATCATCCATATAGTGAATCATATACACGTGTTCATATTTAGCCCTAGTATCTTCTAGAGCGGCATTAACAAATTTTTGGCATAAAGTAGGGCTATTTTTCATTCCCTGAGGCAGAACCTTCCACTGAAACCGTAAATAAGGCTGTTTAAGATTTTCTGATGGCAGACTAAAGGCAAATCGCTTTTTATCCTCAGGATTTAAGGGAATAGTGAAAAAACAATCTTGTAAATCAATAACAATTATATTATATCCCTCTGGAACGGCTACTGGGGAAGGGAGCCCAGGCTGTAAGGCCCCCATGTCCTCCATGGTGGCATTAATAGCTCTCAAATCCTGTAAAAGTCGCCATTTACCAGATTTTTTCTTAATGACAAAAATAGGAGTGTTCCAGGGGCTATTGGAGGGCTCAATATGTCCCAATTCTAATTGTTCAAAGATTAATGCTTTAGCTGCCAATAATTTTTCCTTATGCAGAGGCCACTGTTCTACCCACACCGGATCTTGAGATTTCCATGTGATGGGGTCGGCAGCAAAAACAATGGCCTCAATTATAAATTTGGATATCCCAATCCAGCACGTAGCTTGCGAGGAGTTGGGCAAATTGGCTCAATTATTCCTGTCTGTTGTTTACCCAATCCTTTTGATGGATCATAGCCCATCTGCAACATCTGAGAGGTCACTTTATCATCAGGGCTAAAAAGTAACACTCCCATTTGAGATAGCACGTCCCTCCCCCACAGGGTAAGGGGGAGCGAAGGAACGACATAAGGTTGGAAAGTTCCACGGGTATCCTCAAATTGCCAATCTAAAATTTTTGCACTTTTGGCTATTGTGGGGGCTCTTCCTATCCCCACCAAGTTATTTTCAGTAGTATGTGTGGGCCAGGAGCTGGGCCAGTCTTTTCCTGAAATGCAAGAAACATCTGCTCCTGTGTCTAATAACCCCACAATAGACTTGCCATTAATCAGGATAGTCTTCATAGGACGTTTCTGAGTAATTTCTGTTATCCAAAAAACCATATCACTAGACCCAAATCCTTTATCCTGCCTTTCATTTTGAGTAGCTGTGCGCCCAATTGCAGTGTGGTAAGGCAAAAGCAAAAGTTGGGCTATTCTTTGTCCCTGATGTATTTGGAAAGTTTTAGTTGGGGGTGAAATCATTATCTGGATTTCTCCTGTATAATCTGAGTCAATTACTCCAGGGATGATTGTGAGACCTTGCATAGCTAAGGAACTTCTGCCTAGTATAATTCCTACTAAACCTGTTGGTAATGGGCCTTTAACTCCTGTAGGTATTTTTACAGTGGGGCTATCTGGTGTTAATATTGCTGAGGTGGTGGAACTGAGGTCCAGTCCTGCGCTGCCTGGGGTTGCTCTGATGAGTTCTGCGATGGGACGAAGGGAATGAATGGGTTCAGTGAGGCTGCCCCAATTGTTGTCGGGGCCTGAGGCTGGCCCCTCAATCCGTTTCCCGACTGCTGGTCGGGGCCCAAAAAGGCTCCATTTCTATGGAATTGTGACCTACATTCTTTTGCCCAGTGATATCCTTTTTGACAACGAGGGCAGAGAGATCTAGGGAGATTAGTAGGCACAGCCGGGGAGGGAGAATTCGGCAGAGAAGAACCGGCTGCTTTTTGGGGACAAGCTCGCATAAGGTGCCCTTCCCGTCCGCAAGAGAAGCAGGCCTTGGATAAACCAATATTCTGGCCTGGACTACTGGAATGACTCTTTGACGGGTTATTTCTATTTGTAAAAAAGGACTGTACTGCCTGCTGGTAAGAATTTCCCTTTATGGCTGCAGCTATGGCAACGCCCTGCATCATCGCTGGTCCTACATCTGCACATTGCCTGATATAATCTATTATTTCCCCAGTTTTTTTAATAGGACGTAAAATGGCCTGGCAGGTAGAATTAGCATTTTCAAATGCCAGTTGTTTTATCAATATACTAGCTGCCTCAGTGTTGGAAATTACTCTGTTGACTGCCTCTGCAAGTCTTGATATAAAGTCTTCATATGGCTCTTCTGGTTTTTGTTTAACATTTGAGAAGGAAGAGGTAGATTCTTTCCCTTCAGGCAACAAACGCCAAGCCCCAAGGGCGCAGGCGGTTACTTGATCTAAAGTGGTTTTATCTAATCCCATTTGATCTCTAAGTGTTCCAAAATCATTAGTCCCTGCCAACATATTTTTTATAATATATCTTGGGCCATATTTTTGGTTAGCATCAGCCTGTTTTTGGGCTAGATCTTCATATTCAGTTCTCCAAAGTACATATTGACCTCCAGACAGACAAGCTTTAGCGACTGTCTTCCAGTCATGGGGTGTCATCCATCTGCCCGCTAAAGCTTCCACCAATGATACAGTGTACGGGGCTTTAGGCCCATACAAAGCACAAGCCTGTTTGAGTTCTTTAATCATTTTCATTGGAATGGGTTCCCAGTGGGGGGCTGTTCTCCCACCACTTCCACCAAATATTATGGGGAAACAAGCCTCAAGGTGGGGATCAAGTTCATCATCTGGGCTAGAGAAAACTCTTCTTCGGGGAGCTTCTAGTGGAGGCCCCTCACCCTTATAGGGAGGGGGGGGCAAGGGGTGTCCTATGTCACTTTCTTCGTACTTTGGGAATTTTTTATCCGTTCTGTGTTTAGGTCTTACGGATGTTTTATCTGGGGAATCTGGCCTTAAACTCTCAGGTGCATATAATCTGATGGGGGACATTTGTCTTGAGCCTCTGGAAGCAGAAGGCTTAATTAAGGAAATTTCTCTTGAATTTGTGGAAGCAGGTGGTCTGGTTGGGGAAGTTTTTATTAAGCTCTTTGGAGCAGATAATCTAATTGGAGAAGTTTCTCTTAAACTCCTTGGAGCATCTTTATTTAATAAAGACCAGTCCTCATCAGAATGATCTTGACTTACTTCCTCTTCCAAATCTTCCTCATCTGAAAGCTGCTCTTTTTTGTCATCTCTATCTATTACCTTTTCTTGGGCAGTCATTGCAGCTATCATTTGACTCAACTGCCGATAGTTAGGTGTAGCCTCCTTTTCATCACTCTCCTCTTCGATAGATACCTTTTTCTCTGCACTTTCCTCTTTAAGATGTACCTTTTCAGATTCAGGGGCAGGGTCTAGAGCGTCCCTAATTATATTCCATAAGGAAAAGGCGTCAGTAGGCACCTTTTGTGAGCCATGTTCAGCATGGTAAGTTTTTAGTTGTTTTCCTACTCTCTCCCAGGTGTCTAAGTTAACAGTGCCTTCTTCTGGAAACCAGGGACACTGTTCTTGTACAAAGGAAAAAAATGAATGAATATTGGATTTTTTAACTTTAATTCCTCGTTTAGTTAGTAACTGCAAGATTACTCCTGTAAAAAGCTGTCTTTCTTTTGATTCACTGTTACCCATGTCAGAAAATTAAGTCTTATAGAAAAGTCTACCTCAACAAAAAGGTTTTACCTTTGGCGAGGGGGGTTTTGTTTTCAACCCTAAGATAGCAGGTTTCTTTTCAACCTCTAGAGCACCAGGTTTCTCTTAAACCCTTGAACACTTCCCACTCCTCCTCACCCTGTCTATCCTACAGGGGGGTCCGCGGCACCCTGAGTGGGGTCCTAGCCGTCCCGAACACTCAACACTGGGGGAGTACCCGAAAGTACTCCGGGGGGAGTGATTAAGTCACTCCGGGGGGGAGCAACAGAGAGTGCTCCGGGGGGAGCAACGGAGAGTGCTCCGGGGGGAGCTACAGAGAGTGCTCCGGGGGGAGCTTTTGCTCCGAGGAACCTACCTTCGAATAGCCTGTTCCGGGCGCCACTTGCCGGGGTCCAGCCCCGGTGGATCCAGGGAATTCGAAGGGTGGACGGCGTTGGCGTGGAAAGACTTGTTTATTTATTAATATAAGATTAGATTAAGAAACTGTAGTGCAGTAGGAAGATTAAGTGGAGAAAGAGGGCTGAATAGCTTGGTTTACGCGGAAGACCAATAAAATTCCAGACAAGGAATTTGCACCATCTACGTTGGGCCACCGGTGCCCGCTTGAATATCTAAGGGTGCCTCGCCTTAAGCTCCCTTTCTCGCGGATCTTAATAACCAGGGCAAATAAGTAGACCTGGCGAGCCTCCGCGCCCCAGATGGAAATTCAGCCTGAAATTAAAGTAAAGAGCAGAGGGAAGAAAAGGGAGAGAAAAAGAGAGAGAGAGAGAGACACGGGGGGAGCCAGATTCCCAAGAAACCAGGCCGAGACTAGTCCGAGAAACTGGTCTGAGAATCTGGTCCCGTCCTTTATTGTTCAGAAGGCCTTTTATACTTTTGATAAAACATGGAGATCAATGGGTAACACAAAGTTATGCAGCGTTAGCAGTCCAGACTCTTATCAAAACCAGGCTTTTCTCTCTGCATACCTAATTGTATACACAAGTCTTAGGTAATTTACATCATCTTCCAACCAAAAGGGCCAATTAACATTTTACAGCCTTTTTTCTGATAAGGGTTTGTCAACCACAAGACTTATTTGTGTTGATCTTCCCAAGGTCTGGTGCCACTCTCGGAAAGCACTAAAGAAAGTTACATTCTTAGACAGCAAGGATACAGCAACTTATAACAAGTAGAGGGAGTGCAGTGATTTATAGCAAAAGAGAAGCAATTAACTCAAAAGTCTAGTGTTGCTAACATCAAAACTACTATGTATCTTTTTCTACATCCTGCTTACATTAACATCCTTCCAGGTGCCTAAAAGATAAAGAATAAGGAGGTCTGGCAGCAATCCTTGAGTCAACAGTGAAAACCCTCTACCAATATAATTTTTAACTCTTTAGAAAAGGCTCTGTATCTTTAAGATGCTTTTAAGCTTTGTGCCTCCCGCGGTTGGGGGGCTGTAAGCAATTCACAAGCTGTAAGCTTTGTGCCTCTCGCGGTTGGGGGGCTGTAAGCAATTCACAAGCTGTAAGAGGTCTGGGGAACCTGTTAGGCAGACTAGAGAGCTATCAGAGGGGTTTAACTGAAACATCCCTTTCAAATGCAGAAGACTAAAACCCTGAATTGACTTTTTTCCAGAGAATATCAGAAAAGTGGAAAAGCAGAGCACAAAAGCCAGCAGATTTTTGCTGGGGTACATGCTTAGGAATATCCAGAGGGGTCCCTGAAGTCTGAGCACGCCTTGCGTATGTCAGCTTCCTTCCTCATGACCTTGTCACGGGCGGGATTCCTCACACTGGCTTCCGGCAGGGTATGGTGGTGAACTTCTTGAGTTGCAGCAAGGCTGTGAAAGACCCTTTCGAAGTTCCAGAGGTAAGGTGTCATTAGTCTCCAGACGCCTCATCGGAAATAGGCCTCATCTCGCCTGGAAGGGAGAACTTCCTGGATTTTCTCGAGTTGCGGCAGGTGTTCTCGAGTTACGACGGGGACCTCAGGGACCCGCCCTGGTGGCCTCAGGAGAGGCCAGTCCCTATGCGAGTTGCTAGGGGGCCTCTCGGGATTCCTCTCCCGTCGATACCGGGGCCAAAAACCTTGTGTGGAGTCAGGGCCGGAACCGAGGATTCCTCTCAGGGGCTGACATGGATCTTTGGGTACTTCTGGAGTCTCCCCAGGGGAGTCAGGCCTCGTCTCGAGTGGGGGCATGCACGTGCACTTTCCTTCCAGGCTGTAGCAGCAATGTCACGCTACCTGTCGCGTGGATCAAATGATCTGTGGTTTTCCCTCGAGGCTTTCCCACAGGGCTGTCCCACGTGCCACCGTGGTGTGAGTCGATCCTCGGCGTGAAAGATGAGCCAGTGCAGGGCAAAGAGGTTCCTCTGGAATGGACTGAGACATCTGGGGGACTCTTGGAATGGTGGTACGACCATGGAGTTCCTCTCGCCTTTCCTGTTGAGAGTGCCTCCTCTTGAGATGCGACGGGAACGCCGGGAATATTTTCCCGTTGAAAGCAGGGAAAGGATCCCTCATCTCGAGCTACGAGGGGGAAACGGGGCTCCTCTGGATGTGGGCGGGACCATCGTGCTTTCTCTCGACTGGAGACGGGTATGGCGGTGAACTTCTTGAGTTGCAGCAAGGGTGTGAAAGACCCTTTCGAAGTTCCAGAGGTTAGGTGTCATTAGTCTCCAGACGCCTCATCGGAAATAGGCCTCATCTCGCCTGGAAGGGAGAACTTCCTTGATTTTCTCGAGTTGCGGCAGGTGTTCTCGAGTTACGACGGGGACCTCAGGGACCCGCCCTGTTGGCCTCAGGAGAGGCCAGTCCCTATGCGTGTTGCTAGGGGGCCCCTCGGGATTCCTCTCCCGTCGATACCGGGGCCAAAAACCTTGTGTGGAGACAGGGCTGGAACCGAGGATTCCTCTCAGGGACTGATATGGATCTTTGGGTACTTCTGGAGTCTCGCCAGGGGAGACAGGCCTCGTCTAGTGTGGGGGCATGCACGTGCACTTTCCTTCCAGGCTGTAGCAGCAATGTCACGCTTCACGTCACGTGGATCAAAGGATCTGCGGTTTTCCCTCGAGGCTTTCCCTCGAGGCTTTCCCACAGGGCTGTCCCACGTGACACCGTGGTGTGAGTCGATTCTCGGCGTGAAAAATGAGCCAGTGCAGGGCAAAGAGGTTCCTCTGGAATGGACTGAGACATCTGGGGGACTCTTGGAATGGTGGTACGACCATGGAGTTCCTCTCGCCTTTCCTGTTGAGAGTGCCTCCTCTTGAGATGCGACGGGAACGCCGGGAATACTTTCCCGTTGAAAGCAGGGAAAGGATCCCTCATCTCGAGCTACGAGGGGGAAACGGGGCTCCTCTGGATGTGGGCGGGACCATCGTGCTTCCTCTCGAGTGGAGACGGGTATGGCGGTGAACTTCTTGAGTTGCAGCAAGGGTGTGAAAGACCCTTTCGAAGTTCCAGAGGTTTGGTGTCATTAGTCTCCAGAGGCCTCATCGGAAATAGGCCTCATCTCGCCTGGAAGGGAGAATTTCCTGGATTTTCTCGAGTTGCGGCAGGTGTTCTCGAGTTACGACGGGGACCTCAGGGACCCGCCCTGGTGGCCTCCGGAGAGGCCAGTCCCAATGCGAGTTGCTAGGGGGCCTCTCGGGATTCCTCTCCCGTCAATACCGGGGCCAAAAACCTTGTGTGGAGTCAGGGCCGGAACCGAGGATTCCTCTCAGGGGCTGACATGGATCTTTGGGTACTTCTGGGGTCTCCCCAGTGGAGTCAGGCCTCGTCTCGAGTGGGGGCATGCACGTGCGCTTTCCTTCCAGGCTGTAGCAGCAATGTCACGCTTCCCGTCGCGTGGATCAAAGGATCTGTGGTTTTCCCTCGAGGCTTTCCCTCGAGGCTTTCCCACAGGGCTGTCCCACGTGCCACCGTGGTGTGAGTCGATCCTCGGCGTGAAAGATGAGCCAGTGCAGGGCAAAGAGGTTCCTCTGGAATGGACTGAGACATCTGGGGGACTCTTGGAATGGTGGTACGACCATGGAGTTCCTCTCGCCTTTCCTGTTGAGAGTGCCTCCTCTTGAGATGCGACGGGAACGCCGGGAATTCTTTCCCGTTGAAAGCAGGGAAAGGATCCCTCATCTCGAGCTACGAGGGGGAAACGGGGCTCCTCTGGATGTGGGCGGGACCATCGTGCTTCCTCTCGAGTGGAGACGGGTATGGCGGTGAACTTCTTGAGTTGCAGCAAGGGTGTGAAAGACCCTTTCGAAGTTCCAGAGGTTAGGTGTCATTAGTCTCCAGACGCCTCATCGGAAATAGGCCTCATCTCGCCTGGAAGGGAGAACTTCCTGGATTTTCTCGAGTTGCGGCAGGTGTTCTCGAGTTACGACGGGGACCTCAGGGACCCGCGCTGGTGGCCTCAGGAGAGGCCAGTCCCCATGCGAGTTGCTAGGGGGCCTCTCGGGATTCCTCTCCCGTCGATACCGGGGCCAAAAACCTTGTGTGGAGTCAGGGCCGGAAACGAGGATTCCTCTCAGGGGCTGACATGGATCTTTGGGTACTTCTGGAGTCTCCCCAGGGGAGTCAGGCCTCGTCTCGAGTGGGGGCATGCACGTGCACTTTCCTTCCAGGCTGTAGCAGCAATGTCACGCTTCCCGTCGCGTGGATCAAAGGATCTGTGGTTTTCCCTCGAGGCTTTCCCACAGGGCTGTCCCACGTGCCACCGTGGTGTGAGTCGATCCTCGGCGTGAAAGATGAGCCAGTGCAGGGCAAAGAGGTTCCTCTGGAATGGACTGAGACATCTGGGGGACTCTTGGAATGGTGGTACGACCATGGAGTTCCTCTCGCCTTTCCTGTTGAGAGTGCCTCCTCTTGAGTTGCGACGGGAACGCCGGGAATTCTTTCCCGTTGAAAGCAGGGAAAGGATCCCTCATCTCGAGCTACGAGGGGGAAACGGGGCTCCCCTGATGTGGGCGGGACCATCGTGCTTCCTCTCTAGTGGAGACGGGTATGGCGGTGAACTTCTTGAGTTGCAGCAACGGTGTGAAAGACCCTTTCGAAGTTCCAGAGGTTAGGTGTCATTAGTCTCCAGAGGCCTCATCGGAAATAGGCCTCATCTCGCCTGGAAGGGAGAACTTCCTGGATTTTCTCGAGTTGCGGCAGGTGTTCTCGAGTTACGACGGGGACCTCAGGGACCCGCCCTGGTGGCCTCAGAAGAGGCCAGTCCCTAGGCGAGTTGCTAGGGGGCCTCTCGGGATTCCTCTCCCGTTGATACCGGGGCCAAAAACCTTGTGTGGAGTCAGGGCCGGAACCGAGGATTCCTCTCAGGGGCTGACATGGATCTTTGGGTACTTCTGGAGTCTCCCCAGGGGAGTCAGGCCTCGTCTCGAGTGGGGGCATGCACGTGCGCTTTCCTTCCAGGCTGTAGCAGCAATGTCACGCTTCCCGTCGTGTGGATCAAAGGATCTGTGGTTTTCCCTCGAGGCTTTCCCTCGAGGCTTTCCCACAGGGCTGTCCCACGTGACACCGTGGTGTGAGTCGATTCTCGGCGTGAAAAATGAGCCAGTGCAGGGCATAGAGGTTCCTCTGGAATGGACTGAGACATCTGGGGGACTCTTGGAATGGTGGGACACCATGGAGTTCCTCTCGCCTTTCCTGTTGAGAGTGCCTCCTCTTGAGATGCGACGGGAACGCCGGGAATTCTTTCCCGTTGAAAGCAGGGAAAGGATCCCTCATCTCGAGCTACGAGGGGGAAACGGGGCTCCTCTGGATGTGGGCGGGACCATCGTGCTTCCTCTCGAGTGGAGACGGGTATGGCGGTGAACTTCTTGAGTTGCAGCAAGGGTGTGAAAGACCCTTTCGAAGTTCCAGAGGTTAGGTGTCATTAGTCTCCAGACGCCTCATCGGAAATAGGCCTCATCTCGCCTGGAAGGGAGAACTTCCTGGATTTTCTCGAGTTGCGGCAGGTGTTCTCGAGTTACGACGGGGACCTCAGGGACCCGCCCTGGTGGCCTCAGGAGAGGCCAGTCCCCATGCGAGTTGTTAGGGGGCCTCTCGGGATTCCTCTCCCGTCGATACCGGGGCCAAAAACCTTGTATGGAGTCAGGGCCGGAACCGAGGATTCCTCTCAGGGGCTGACATGGATCTTTGGGTACTTCTGGAGTCTCCCCAGGGGAGTCAGGCCTCGTCTCGAGTGGGGGCATGCACGTGCGCTTTCCTTCCAGGCTGTAGCAGCAATGTCACGCTTCCCGTCGCGTGGATCAAAGGATCTGTGGTTTTCCCTCGAGGCTTTCCCTCGAGGCTTTCCCACAGGGCTGTCCCACGTGCCACCGTGTTGTGAGTCGATCCTCGGCGTGAAAGATGAGCCAGTGCAGGGCAAAGAGGTTCCTCTGGAATGGACTGAGACATCTGGGGGACTCTTGGAATGGTGGTACGACCATGGAGTTCCTCTCGCCTTTCCTGTTGAGAGTGCCTCCTCTTGAGATGCGACGGGAACGCCGGGAATACTTTCCCGTTGAAAGCAGGGAAAGGATCCCTCATCTCGAGCTACGAGGGGGAAACGGGGCTCCTCTGGATGTGGGCGGGACCATCGTGCTTCCTCTCGAGTGGAGACGGGTATGGCGGTGAACTTCTTGAGTTGCAGCAAGGGTGTGAAAGACCCTTTCGAAGTTCCAGAGGTTTGGTGTCATTAGTCTCCAGAGGCCTCATCGGAAATAGGCCTCATCTCGCCTGGAAGGGAGAACTTCCTGGATTTTCTCGAGTTGCGGCAGGTGTTCTCGAGTTACGACGGGGACCTCAGGGACCCGCCCTGGTGGCCTCAGGAGAGGCCAGTCCCCATGCGAGTTGCTAGGGGGCCTCTCGGGATTCCTCTCCCATCGATACCGGGGCCAAAAACCTTGTGTGGAGTCAGGGCCGGGACCGAGGATTCCTCTCAGGGGCTGACATGGATCTTTGGGTACTTCTGGAGTCACCCCAGTGGAGTCAGGCCTCGTCTCGAGTAGGGGCATGCACGTGCGCTTTCCTTTCAGGCTGTAACAGCAGTGTCACGCTTCCCGTCACGTGGATCAAAGGATCTGTGGTTTTCCCTCGAGGCTTTCCCTCGAGGCTTTCCCACAGGGCTGTCCCACGTGCCACCGTGGTGTGAGTCGATCCTCGGCGTGAAAGATGAGCCAGTGCAGGGCAAAGAGGTTCCTCTGGAATGGACTGAGACATCTGGGAGACTCTTGGAATGGTGGTACGACCATGGAGTTCCTCTCGCCTTTCCTGTTGAGAGTGCCTCCTCTTGAGATGCGACGGGAACGCCGGGAATTCTTTCCCGTTGAAAGCAGGGAAAGGATCCCTCATCTCGAGCTACGAGGGGGAAACGGGGCTCCTCTGGATGTGGGCGGGACCATCGTGCTTCCTCTCTAGTGGAGACGGGTATGGCGGTGAACTTCTTGAGTTGCAGCAAGGGTGTGAAAGACCCTTTCGAAGTTCCAGAGGTTAGGTGTCATTAGTCTCCAGAGGCCTCATCGGAAATAGGCCTCATCTCGCCTGGAAGGGAGAACTTCCTGGATTTTCTCGAGTTGCGGCAGGTGTTCTCGAGTTACGACGGGGACCTCAGGGACCCGCCCTGGTGGCCTCAGGAGAGGCCAGTCCCTAGGCGAGCTGCTAGGGGGCCTCTCGGGATTCCTCTCCCGTTGATACCGGGGCCAAAAACCTTGTGTGGAGTCAAGGCCGGAACCGAGGATTCCTCTCAGGGGCTGACATGGATCTTTGGGTACTTGTGGAGTCTCCCCAGGGGAGTCAGGCCTCGTCTCGAGTGGGGGCATGCACGTGCGCTTTCCTTCCAGGCTGTAGCAGCAATGTCACGCTTCCCGTCGCGTGGATCAAAGGATCTGTGGTTTTCCCTCGAGGCTTTCCCTCGAGCCTTTCCCACAGGGCTGTCCCACGTGCCACCGTGGTGTGAGTCGATCCTCGGCGTGAAAGATGAGCCAGTGCAGGGCAAAGAGGTTCCTCTGGAATGGACTGAGACATCTGGGGGACTCTTGGAATGGTGGTACGACCATGGAGTTCCTCTCGCCTTTCCTGTTGAGAGTGCCTCCTCTTGAGATGCGACGGGAACGCCGGGAATTCTTTCCCGTTGAAAGCAGGGAAAGGATCCCTCATCTCGAGCTACGAGGGGGAAACGGGGCTCCTCTGGATGTGGGCGGGACCATCGTGCTTCCTCTCTAGTGGAGACGGGTATGGTGGTGAACTTCTTGAGTTGCAGCAAGGCTGTGAAAGACCCTTTCGAAGTTCCAGAGGTTAGGTGTCATTAGTCTCCAGACGCCTCATCGGAAATAGGCCTCATCTCGCCTGGAAGGGAGAACTTCCTGGATTTTCTCGAGTTGCGGCAGGTGTTCTCGAGTTACGACGGGGACCTCAGGGACCCGCCCTGGTGGCCTCAGGAGAGGCCAGTCCCTATGCGAGTTGCTAGGGGGCCTCTCGGGATTCCTCTCCCGTCGATACCGGGGCCAAAAACCTTGTGTGGAGTCAGGGCCGGAACCGAGGATTCCTCTCAGGGGCTAACATGGATCTTTGGGTACTTCTGGAGTCTCCCCAGGGGAGTCAGGCCTCGTCTCGAGTGGGGGCATGCACGTGCACTTTCCTTCCAGGCTGTAGCAGCAATGTCACGCTTCCCGTCGCGTGGATCAAATGATGTGTGGTTTTCCCTCGAGGCTTTCCCACAGGGCTGTCCCACGTGCCACCGTGGTGTGAGTCGATCCTCGGCGTGAAAGATGAGCCAGTGCAGGGCAAAGAGGTTCCTCTGGAATGGACTGAGACATCTGGGGGACTCTTGGAATGGTGGTACGACCATGGAGTTCCTCTCGCCTTTCCTGTTGAGAGTGCCTCCTCTTGAGATGCGACGGGAACGCCGGGAATACTTTCCCGTTGAAAGCAGGGAAAGGATCCCTCATCTCGAGCTACGAGGGGGAAACGGGGCTCCTCTGGATGTGGGCGGGACCATCGTGCTTCCTCTCGAGTGGAGACGGGTATGGCGGTGAACTTCTTGAGTTGCAGCAAGGGTGTGAAAGACCCTTTCGAAGTTCCAGAGGTTTGGTGTCATTAGTCTCCAGAGGCCTCATCGGAAATAGGCCTCATCTCGCCTGGAAGGGAGAACTTCCTGGATTTTCTCGAGTTGCGGCAGGTGTTCTCGAGTTACGACGGGGACCTCAGGGACCCGCCCTGGTGGCCTCAGGAGAGGCCAGTCCCCATGCGAGTTGCTAGGGGGCCTCTCGGGATTCCTCTCCCATCGATACCGGGGCCAAAAACCTTGTGTGGAGTCAGGGCCGGGACCGAGGATTCCTCTCAGGGGCTGACATGGATCTTTGGGTACTTCTGGAGTCACCCCAGTGGAGTCAGGCCTCGTCTCGAGTAGGGGCATGCACGTGCGCTTTCCTTTCAGGCTGTAACAGCAGTGTCACGCTTCCCGTCACGTGGATCAAAGGATCTGTGGTTTTCCCTCGAGGCTTTCCCTCGAGGCTTTCCCACAGGGCTGTCCCACGTGCCACCGTGGTGTGAGTCGATCCTCGGCGTGAAAGATGAGCCAGTGCAGGGCAAAGAGGTTCCTCTGGAATGGACTGAGACATCTGGGAGACTCTTGGAATGGTGGTACGACCATGGAGTTCCTCTCGCCTTTCCTGTTGAGAGTGCCTCCTCTTGAGATGCGACGGGAACGCCGGGAATTCTTTCCCGTTGAAAGCAGGGAAAGGATCCCTCATCTCGAGCTACGAGGGGGAAACGGGGCTCCTCTGGATGTGGGCGGGACCATCGTGCTTCCTCTCTAGTGGAGACGGGTATGGCGGTGAACTTCTTGAGTTGCAGCAAGGGTGTGAAAGACCCTTTCGAAGTTCCAGAGGTTAGGTGTCATTAGTCTCCAGAGGCCTCATCGGAAATAGGCCTCATCTCGCCTGGAAGGGAGAACTTCCTGGATTTTCTCGAGTTGCGGCAGGTGTTCTCGAGTTACGACGGGGACCTCAGGGACCCGCCCTGGTGGCCTCAGGAGAGGCCAGTCCCTAGGCGAGCTGCTAGGGGGCCTCTCGGGATTCCTCTCCCGTTGATACCGGGGCCAAAAACCTTGTGTGGAGTCAAGGCCGGAACCGAGGATTCCTCTCAGGGGCTGACATGGATCTTTGGGTACTTGTGGAGTCTCCCCAGGGGAGTCAGGCCTCGTCTCGAGTGGGGGCATGCACGTGCGCTTTCCTTCCAGGCTGTAGCAGCAATGTCACGCTTCCCGTCGCGTGGATCAAAGGATCTGTGGTTTTCCCTCGAGGCTTTCCCTCGAGCCTTTCCCACAGGGCTGTCCCACGTGCCACCGTGGTGTGAGTCGATCCTCGGCGTGAAAGATGAGCCAGTGCAGGGCAAAGAGGTTCCTCTGGAATGGACTGAGACATCTGGGGGACTCTTGGAATGGTGGTACGACCATGGAGTTCCTCTCGCCTTTCCTGTTGAGAGTGCCTCCTCTTGAGATGCGACGGGAACGCCGGGAATTCTTTCCCGTTGAAAGCAGGGAAAGGATCCCTCATCTCGAGCTACGAGGGGGAAACGGGGCTCCTCTGGATGTGGGCGGGACCATCGTGCTTCCTCTCTAGTGGAGACGGGTATGGTGGTGAACTTCTTGAGTTGCAGCAAGGCTGTGAAAGACCCTTTCGAAGTTCCAGAGGTTAGGTGTCATTAGTCTCCAGACGCCTCATCGGAAATAGGCCTCATCTCGCCTGGAAGGGAGAACTTCCTGGATTTTCTCGAGTTGCGGCAGGTGTTCTCGAGTTACGACGGGGACCTCAGGGACCCGCCCTGGTGGCCTCAGGAGAGGCCAGTCCCTATGCGAGTTGCTAGGGGGCCTCTCGGGATTCCTCTCCCGTCGATACCGGGGCCAAAAACCTTGTGTGGAGTCAGGGCCGGAACCGAGGATTCCTCTCAGGGGCTAACATGGATCTTTGGGTACTTCTGGAGTCTCCCCAGGGGAGTCAGGCCTCGTCTCGAGTGGGGGCATGCACGTGCACTTTCCTTCCAGGCTGTAGCAGCAATGTCACGCTTCCCGTCGCGTGGATCAAATGATGTGTGGTTTTCCCTCGAGGCTTTCCCACAGGGCTGTCCCACGTGCCACCGTGGTGTGAGTCGATCCTCGGCGTGAAAGATGAGCCAGTGCAGGGCAAAGAGGTTCCTCTGGAATGGACTGAGACATCTGGGGGACTCTTGGAATGGTGGTACGACCATGGAGTTCCTCTCGCCTTTCCTGTTGAGAGTGCCTCCTCTTGAGATGCGACGGGAACGCCGGGAATTTTTTGCCGTTGAAAGCAGGGAAAGGATCCCTCATCTCGAGCTACGAGGGGGAAACGGGGCTCCTCTGGATGTGGGCGGGACCATCGTGCTTCCTCTCGAGTGGAGACGGATATGGCGGTGAACTTCTTGAGTTGCAGCAAGGGTGTGAAAGACCCTTTCGAAGTTCCAGAGGTTAGGTGTCATTAGTCTCCAGAGGCCTCATCGGAAATAGGCCTCATCTCGCCTGGAAGGGAGAACTTCCTGGATTTTCTCGAGTTGCGGCAGGTGTTCTCGAGTTACGACGGGGACCTCAGGGACCCGCCCTGGTGGCCTCAGGAGAGGCCAGTCCCCATGCGAGTTGCTAGGGGGCCTCTCGGGATTCCTCTCCCGTCGATACCGGGGCCAAAATGCTTGTGTGGAGTCAAGGCCGGAACCGAGGATTCCTCTCAGGGGCTGACATGGATCTTTGGGTACTTCTGGAGTCTCCCCAGTGGAGTCAGGCCTCGTCTCGAGTGGGGGCATGCACGTGCGCTTTCCTTCCAGGCTGTAGCAGCAATGTCACGCTTCCCGTCGCTTGGATCAAAGGATCTGTGGTTTTCCCTCGAGGCTTTCCCTCGAGGCTTTCCCACAGGGCTGTCCCACGTGCCACCGTGGTGTGAGTCGATCCTCGGCGTGAAAGATGAGCCAGTGCAGGGCAAAGAGCTTCCCCTGGAATGGACTGAGACATCTGGGGGACTCTTGGAATGGTGGTACGACCATGGAGTTCCTCTCGCCTTTCCTGTTGAGAGTGCCTCCTCTTGAGATGCGACGGGAACGCAGGGAATTCTTTCCCGTTGAAAGCAGGGAAAGGATCCCTCATCTCGAGCTACGAGGGGGAAACGGGGCTCCTTTGGATGTGGTCGGGACCATCGTGCTTCCTCTCGAGTGGAGACGGGTATGGTGGTGAACTTCTTGAGTTGCAGCAAGGGTGTGAAAGACCCTTTCGAAGTTCCAGAGGTTAGGTGTCATTAGTCTCCAGACGCCTCATCGGAAATAGGCCTCATCTCGCCTGGAAGGGAGAACTTCCTGGATTTTCTCGAGTTGCATCAGGTGTTCTCGAGTTATGACGGGGACCTCAGGGACCGGCCCTGGTGGCCTCAGGAGAGGCCAGTCCCCATGCGAGTTGCTAGGGGGCCTCTCGGGATTCCTCTCCCGTCGATACCGGGGCCAAAAAGCTTGTGTGGAGTCAGGGCCGGAACCGAGGATTCCTCTCAGGGGCTGACATGGATCTTTGGGTACTTCTGGAGTCTCCCCAGGGGAGTCAGGCCTCGTCTCGAGTGGGGGCATGCACGTGCGCTTTCCTTCCAGGCTGTAGCAGCAATGTCACGCTTCCCGTCGCGTGGATCAAAGGATCTGTGGTTTTTCCTCGAGGCTTTCCCTCGAGGCTTTCCCACAGGGCTGTCCCACGTGCCACCGTGTTGTGAGTCGATCCTCGGCGTGAAAGATGAGCCAGTGCAGGGCAAAGAGGTTCCTCTGGAATGGACTGAGACATCTGGGGGACTCTTGGAATGGTGGTACGACCATGGAGTTCCTCTCGCCTTTCCTGTTGAGAGTGCCTCCTCTTGAGATGCGACGGGAACGCCGGGAATTCTTTCCCGTTGAAACCAGGGAAAGGATCCCTCATCTCGAGCTACGAGGGGGAAACGGGGCTCCTCTGGATGTGGGCGGGACCATCGTGCTTCCTCTCGAGTGGAGACGGGTATGGCGGTGAACTTCTTGAGTTGCAGCAAGGGTGTGAAAGACCCTTTCGAAGTTCCAGAGGTTTGGTGTCATTAGTCTCCAGAGGCCTCATCGGAAATAGGCCTCATCTCGCCTGGAAGGGAGAACTTCCTGGATTTTCTCGAGTTGCGGCAGGTGTTCTCGAGTTACGACGGGGACCTCAGGGACCCGCCCTGGTGGCCTCAGGGGAGGCCAGTCCCCATGCGAGTTGCTAGGGGGTCTCTCGGGATTCCTCTCCCGTCGATACCGGGGCCAAAAAGCTTGTGTGGAGTCAGGGCCGGAACCGAGGATTCTTCTCAGGGGCTGACATGGATCTTTGGGTACTTCTGGAGTCTCCCCAGGGGAGTCAGGCCTCGTCTCGAGTGGGGGCATGCATGTGCGATTTCCTTCCAGGCTGTTCCAGCAATGTCACGCTTCCCGTCGCGTGGATCAAAAGATCTGTGGTTTTCCCTCGAGGCTTTCCCTCGAGGCTTTCCCACAGGGCTGTCCCACGTGCCACCGTGTTGTGAGTCGATCCTCGGCGTGAAAGATGAGCCAGTGCAGGGCAAAGAGGTTCCTCTGAAATGGACTGAGACATCTGGGGGACTCTTGGAATGATGGTACGACCATGGAGTTCCTCTCGCCTTTCCTGTTGAGAGTGCCTCCTCTTGAGATGCGACGGGAACGCCGGGAATTCTTTCCCGTTGAAAGCAGGGAAAGGATCCCTCATCTCGAGCTACGAGGGGGAAACGGGGCTCCTCTGGATGTGGGCGGGACCATCGTGCTTCCTCTCGAGTGGAGACGGGTATGGCGGTGAACTTCTTGAGTTGCACCAAGGGTGTGAAAGACCCTTTCGAAGTTCAAGAGGTTTGGTGTCATTAGTCTCCAGAGGCCTCATCGGAAATAGGCCTCATCTCACCTGGAAGGGAGAACTTCCTGGATTTTCTCGAGTTGCGGCAGGTGTTCTCGAGTTACGACGGGGACCTCAGGGACCCGCCCTGGTTGCCTCCGGAGAGGCCAGTCCCCATGCGAGTTGCTAGGGGGCCTCTCGGGATTCCTCTCCCGTCGATACCGGGGCCAAAAACCTTGTGTGGAGTCAGGGCCGGAAACGAGGATTCCTCTCAGGGGCTGACATGGATCTTTGGGTACTTCTGGAGTCTCCCCAGTGGAGTCAGACCTCGTCTCGAGTGGGGGCATGCACGTGCGCTTTCCTTCCAGGCTGTAGCAGCAATGTCACGCTTCCCGTCGCGTGGATCAAAGGATCTGTGGTTTTCCCTCGAGGCTTTCCCTCGAGGCTTTCCCACAGGGCTGTCCCACGTGCCACCGTGGTGTGAGTCGATCCTCGGCGTGAAAGATGAGCCAGTGCAGGGCAAAGAGGTTCCTCTGGAATGGACTGAGACATCTGGGGGACTCTTGGAATGGTGGTACGACCATGGAGTTCCTCTCGCCTTTCCTGTTGAGAGTGCCTCCTCTTGAGATGCGACGGGAACGCCGGGAATTCTTTCCCATTGAAAGCAGGGAAAGGATCCCTCATCTCGAGCTACGAGGGGGAAACGGGGCTCCTCTGGATGTGGGCGGGACCATCGTGCTTCCTCTCTAGTGGAGACGGGTATGGCGGTGAACTTCTTGAGTTGCAGCAAGGGAGTGAAAGACCCTTTCGAAGTTCCAGAGGTTAGGTGTCATTAGTCTCCAGAGGCCTCATCGGAAATAGGCCTCATCTCGCCTGGAAGGGAGAACTTCCTGGATTTTCTCGAGTTGCGGCAGGTGTTCTCGAGTTACGACGGGGACCTCATGGACCCGCCCTGGTGGCCTCAGGAGAGGCCAGTCCCTAGGCGAGTTGCTAGGGGGCCTCTCGGGATTCCTCTCCCGTTGATACCGGGGCCAAAAACCTTGTGTGGAGTCAAGGCCGGAACCGAGGATTCCTCTCAGGGGCTGACATGGATCTTTGGGTACTTGTGGAGTCTCCCCAGGGGAGTCAGGCCTCGTCTCGAGTGGGGGCATGCACGTGCGCTTTCCTTCCAGGCTGTAGCAGCAATGTCACGTTTCCCGTCGCGTGGATCAAAGGATCTGTGGTTTTCCCTCGAGGCTTTCCCTCGAGCCTTTCCCACAGGGCTGTCCCACGTGCCACCGTGGTGTGAGTCGATCCTCGGCGTGAAAGATGAGCCAGTGCAGGGCAAAGAGCTTCCTCTGGAATGGACTGAGACATCTGGGGGACTCTTGGAATGGTGGTACGACCATGGAGTTCCTCTCGCCTTTCCTGTTGAGAGTGCCTCCTCTTGAGATGCGACGGGAACGCCGGGAATTCTTTCCCGTTGAAAGCAGGGAAAGGATCCCTCATCTCGAGCACCGAGGGGGAAACGGGGCTCCTCTGGATGTGGGCGGGACCATCGTGCTTCCTCTCGAGTGGAGACGGATATGGCGGTGAACTTCTTGAGTTGCAGCAAGGGTGTGAAAGACCCTTTCGAAGTTCCAGAGGTTAGGTGTCATTAGTCTCCAGAGGCCTCATCGGAAATAGGCCTCATCTCGCCTGGAAGGGAGAACTTCCTGGATTTTCTCGAGTTGCGGCAGGTGTTCTCGAGTTACGACGGGGACCTCAGGGACCCGCCCTGGTGGCCTCAGGAGAGGCCAGTCCCCATGCGAGTTGCTAGGGGGCCTCTCGGGATTCCTCTCCCGTCGATACCGGGGCCAAAAAGCTTGTGTGGAGTCAAGGCCGGAACCGAGGATTCCTCTCAGGGGCTGAGATGGATCTTTGGGTACTTCTGGAGTCTCCCCAGGGGAGTCAGGCCTCGTCTCGAGTGGGGGCATGCACGTGCGCTTTCCTTCCAGGCTGTAGCAGCAATGTCACGCTTCCCGTCGCGTGGATCAAAGGATCTGTGGTTTTCCCTCGAGGCTTTCCCTCGAGGCTTTCCCACAGGGCTGTCCCACGTGCCACCGTGTTGTGAGTCGATCCTCGGCGTGAAAGATGAGCCAGTGCAGGGCAAAGAGGTTCCTCTGGAATGGACTGAGACATCTGGGGGACTCTTGGAATGGTGGTACGACCATGGAGTTCCTCTCGCCTTTCCTGTTGAGAGTGCCTCCTCTTGAGATGCGACGGGAACGCCGGGAATTCTTTCCCGTTGAAAGCATGGAAAGGATCCCTCATCTCGAGCTACGAGGGGGAAACGGGGCTCCTCTGGATGTGGGCGGGACCATCGTGCTTCCTCTCGAGTGGAGACGGGTATGGCGGTGAACTTCTTGAGTTGCAGCAAGGTGTGAAAGACCCTTTCGAAGTTCCAGAGGTTTGGTGTCATTAGTCTCCTGAGGCCTCATCGGAAATAGGCCTCATCTCGCCTGGAAGGGAGAACTTCCTGGATTTTCTCGAGTTGCGGCAGGTGTTCGCGAATTACGACGGGGACCTCAGGGACCCGCCCTGGTGGCCTCCGGAGAGGCCAGTCCCCATGCGAGTTGCTAGGGGGCCTCTCGGGATTCCTCTCCCGTCGATACCGAGGCCAAAAACCTTGTGTGGAGTCAGGGCCGGAACCGAGGATTCCTCTCAGGGGCTGACGTGGATCTTTGGGTACTTCTGGAGTCTCCCCAGTGGAGTCAGGCCTCGTCTCGAGTGGGGGCATGCACGTGCGCTTTCCTTCCAGGCTGTAGCAGCAATGTCACGCTTCCCGTCGCTTGGATCAAAGGATCTGTGGTTTTCCCTCGAGGCTTTCCCTCAAGGCTTTCCCACAGGGCTGTCCCACGTTCCACCGTGGTGTGAGTCGATCCTCGGCGTGAAAGATGAGCCAGTGCAGGGCAAAGAGGTTCCTCTGAAATGGACTGAGACATCTGGGGGACTCTTGGAATGGTGGTACGACCATGGAGTTCCTCTCGCCTTTCCTGTTGAGAGTGCCTCCTCTTGAGATGCGACGGGAACACCGGGAATTCTTTCCCGTTGAAAGCAGGGAAAGGATCCCTCATCTCGAGCTACGAGGGGGAAACGGGGCTCCTCTGGATGTGGGCGGGACCATCGTGCTTCCTCTCGAGTGGAGACGGGTATGGCGGTGAACTTCTTGAGTTGCACCAAGGGTGTGAAAGACCCTTTCGAAGTTCCAGAGGTTTGGTGTCATTAGTCTCCAGAGGCCTCATCGGAAATAGGCCTCATCTCGCCTGGAAGGGAGAACTTCCTGGATTTTCTCGAGTGGCGGCAGGTGTTCTCGAGTTACGACGGGGACCTCCGGGACCCGCCCTGTTGGCCTCCGGAGAGGCCAGTCCCCATGCGAGTTGCTAGGGGGCCTCTCGGGATTCCTCTCCCGTCGATACCGGGGCCAAAAACCTTGTGTGGAGTCAGGGCCGGAACCGAGGATTCCTCTCAGGGGCTGACATGGATCTTTGGGTACTTCTGGAGTCTCCCCAGTGGAGTCAGACCACGTCTCGAGTGGGGGCATGCACGTGCGCTTTCCTTCCAGGCTGTAGCAGCAATGTCACGCTTCCCGTCGCGTGGATCAAAGGATCTGTGGTTTTCCCTCGAGGCTTTCCCTCGAGGCTTTCCCACAGGGCTGTCCCACGTGCCACCGTGGTGTGAGTCGATCCTCGGCGTGAAAGATGAGCCAGTGCAGGGCAAAGAGGTTCCTCTGGAATGGACTCAGACATCTGGGGGACTCTTGGCATGGTGGTACGACCATGGAGATCCTCTCGCCTTTCCTGTTGAGAGTGCCTCCTCTTGAGATGCGACGGGAACGCCGGGAATTCTTTCCCGTTGAAAGCAGGGAAAGGATCCCTCATCTCGAGCACCGAGGGGAAAACGGGGCTCCTCTGGATGTGGGCGGGACCATCGTGCTTCCTCTCGAGTGGAGACGGGTATGGCGGAGAACTTCTTGAGTTGCAGCAAGGGTGTGAAAGACCCTTTCAAAGTTCCAGAGGTTAGGTGTCATTAGTCTCCAGACGCCTCATCGGAAATAGGCCTCATCTCGCCTGGAAGGGAGAACTTCCTGGATTTTCTCGAGTTGCGGCAGGTGTTCTTAAGTTACGACGGGGAACTCAGGGACCCGCCCTGGTGGCCTCAGGAGAGGCCAGTCCCCATGCGACTTTGCTAGGGGGCCTCTCGGGATTCCTCTCCCGTCGATACCGGGGCCAAAAACCTTGAGTGGAGTCAGGGCCGGAACCGAGGATTCCTCTCAGGGGCTGACATGGATCTTTGGGTACTTCTGGAGTCTCCCCAGGGGAGTCAGGCCTCGTCTCGAGTGGGGGCATGCACGTGCGCTTTCCTTCCAGGCTGTAGCAGCAATGTCACGCTTCCCGTCACGTGGATCAAAGGACCTGTGGTTTTCCCTCGAGGCTTTCCCTCGAGGCTTTCCCACAGGGCTGTCCCACGTGCCACCGTGGTGTGAGTCGATCCTCGGCGTGAAAGATGAGCCAGTGCAGGGCAAAGAGTTTCCTCTGGAATGGACTGAGACATCTGGGGGACTCTTGGAATGGTGGTACGACCATGGAGTTCCTCTCGCCTTTCCTGTTGAGAGTGCCTCCTCTTGAGATGCGACGGGAACGCCGGGAATTCTTTCCCGTTGAAAGCAGGGAAAGGATCCCTCATCTCGAGCTACGAGGGGGAAACGGGGCTCCTCTGGATGTGGGCGGGACCATCGTGCTTCCTCTCGAGTGGAGACGGGTATGGCGGTGAACTTCTTGAGTTGCAGCAAGGGTGTGAAAGACCCTTTCGAAGTTCCAGAGGTTAGGTGTCATTAGTCTCCAGACGCCTCATCGGAAATAGGCCTCATCTCGCCTGGAAGGGAGAACTTCCTGGATTTTCTCGAGGTGCGGCAGGTGTTCTCGAGTTACGACGGGGACCTCAGGGACCCGCCCTGGTGGCCTCAGGAGAGGCCAGTCCCCATGCGAGTTGCTAGGGGGCCTCTCGGTATTCCTCTCCCGTCGATACCGGGGCCAAAAACCTTGTGTGGAGTCAGGGCCGGAACCGAGGATTCCTCTCAGGGGCTGACATGGATCTTTGGGTACTTCTGGAGTCTCCCCAGGGGAGTCAGGCCTCGTCTCGAGTGGGGGCATGCACGTGCGCTTTCCTTCCAGGCTGTAGCAGCAATGTCACGCTTCCCGTCGCGTGGATCAAAGGATCTGTGGTTTTCCCTCGAGGCTTTCCCTCGAGGCTTTCCCACAGGGCTGTCCCACGTGCCACCGTGGTGTGAGTCAATCCTGGGCGTGAAGGATGAGCCAGTGCAGGGCAAAGAGGTTCCTCTGGAATGGACTGAGACATCTGGGGGACTCTTGGAATGGTGGTACGACCATGGAGTTCCTCTCGCCTTTCCTGTTGAGAGTGCCTCCTCTTGAGATGCGACGGGAACGCCGGGAATTCTTTCCCGTTTAAAGCAGGGAAAGGATCCCTCATCTCGAGCTACGAGGGGGAAACGGGGCTCCTCTGTATGTGGGCGGGACCATCGTGCTTCCTCTCTAGTGGAGACGGGTATGGTGGTGAACTTCTTGAGTTGCAGCAAGGCTGTGAAAGACCCTTTCGAAGTTCCAGAGGTAAGGTGTCATTAGTCTCCAGACGCCTCATCGGAAATAGGCCTCATTTCGCCTGGAAGGGAGAACTTCCTGGATTTTCTCCAGTTGCGGCAGGTGTTCTCGAGTTACGACGGGCACCTCAGGGACCCGCCCTGGTGGCCTCAGGAGAGGCCAGTCCCCATGCGAGTTGCTAGGGGGCCTCTCGGGATTCCTCTCCCGTCGATACCGGGGCCAAAAACCTTGTGTGGAGTCAGGGCCAGAACCGAGGATTCCTCTCAGGGGCTGACATGGATCTTTGGGTACTTCTAGAGTCTCCCGAGGGTAGTCAGGCCTCGTCTCGAGTGGGGGCATGCACGTGCGCTTTCCTTCCAGGCTGTAGCAGCAATGTCACGCTTCCCGTCGCGTGGATCAAAGGATCTGTGGTTTTCCCTCGAGGCTTTCCCTCGAGGCTTTCCCACAGGGCTGTCCCACGTGCCACCGTGGTGTGAGTCGATCCTCGGCGTGAAAGATGAGCCAGTGCAGGGCAAAGAGGTTCCTCTGGAATGCACTGAGACATCTGGGGGACTCTTGGAATGGTGGTACGACCATGGAGTTCCTCTCGCCTTTCCTGTTGAGAGTGACTCCTCTTGAGATGCGACGGGAATGCCGGGAATTCTTTCCCGTTGAAAGCAGGGAAAGGATCCCTCATCTCGAGCTACGAAGGGGAAACGGGGCTCCTCTGGATGTGGGCGGGACCATCGTGCTTTCTCTCGTGTGGAGACGGGTATGGCGGTAAACTTCTTGAGTTGCAGCAAGGGTGTGAAAGACCCTTTCGAAGTTCCAGAAGTTAGGTGTCATTAGTCTCCAGACGCCTCATCGGAAATAGGCCTCATCTAGCCTGGAAGGGAGAACTTCCTGGATTTTCTCGAGGTGCGGCAGGTGTTCTCGCGTTACGACGGGTACCACAGGAAACCGCCCTGATGGCCTTAGGAGAGGCCAGTCCCCATGCGAGTTGCTAGGGGGCCTCTCGGGATTCCTCTCCCGTCGATACCGGGGCCAAAAACCTTGTGTGGAGTCAGGGCCAGAACCGAGGATTCCTCTCAGGGGCTGACATGGATCTTTGGGTACTTCTAGAGTCTCCCCAGGGGAGTCAGGCCTCGTTTCGAGTGGGGGCATGCACGTGCGCTTTCCTTCCAGGCTGTAGCAGCAATGTCACGCTTCCCGTCGCGTGGATCAAATGATCTGTGGTTTTCTCTCGAGGCTTTCCCTCGAGGCTTTCCCACAGGGCTGTCCCACGTGCCACCGTGGTGTGAATCGATCCTCGGCGTGAAAGATGAGCCAGTGAAGGGCAAAGAGGTTCCTCTGGAATGGACTGAGACATCTGAGGGACTCTTGGAATGGTGGTACGACCATGGAGTTCCTCTCGCCTTTCCTGTTGAGAGTGCCTCCTCTTGAGATGCGACGGGAACGCTGGGAATTCATTCCCGTTGAAAGCAGGGAAAGGATCCCTCATCTCGAGCTACGAGGGGGAAACGGGGCTCCAATGGATGTGGGCGGGACCATCGTGCTTCCTCTCGAGTGGACACGGGTATGTCGGTGAACTTCTTGAGTTGCAGCAAGGGTGTGAAAGACCCTTTCGAAGTTCCAGAGGTTGGGTGTCATTAGTCTCCAGACGCCTCATCGGAAATAGGCCTCATCTCGCCTGGAAGGGAGAACTTCCTGGATTTTCTCGAGTTGCGGCAGGTGTTCTCGAGTTCCGACGGGGACCTCAGGGACCCGCCCTGGTGGCCTCAGGAGAGGCCAGTCCCCATGCCAGTTGCTAGGGCGCCTCTCGGGATTCCTCTCCCGTCGATACCGGGGCCAAAAACCTTGTGTGGAGTCAGGGCCCGAAGCGAGGATTCCTCTCAGGGGCTGACATGGATCTTTGGGTACTTCTGGAGTCTCCCCAGGGGAGTCAGGCCTCTTCTCGAGTGGGGGCATGCACGTGTGCTTTCCTTCCAGGCTGTAGCAGCAATATCACGCTTCCCGTGGCCTGGATCAAAGGATCTGTGGTTTTCCCTCGAGGCTTTCCCTCGAGGCTTTCCCACAGGGCTGTCCCACGTGCCACCGTGGTGTGAGTCGATCCTCGGCGTGAAAGATGAGCCAGTGCAGGGCAAAGGGGTTCCTCTGGAATGGACTGAGACATCTGGGGGACTCTTGGAATGGTGGTACGACCATGGAGTTCCTCTCGCCTTTCCTGTTGAGAGTGCCTCCTCTTGAGATGCGACGGGAACGCCGGGAATTCTTTCCCGTTGAAAGCAGGGAAAGGATCCCTCATCTCGAGCTCCGAGGGGGAAACGGGGCTCCTCTGGATGTGGGCGCGACCATCGTGCTTCCTCCCGAGTGGACACGGGTATGGCGGTGAACTTCTTGAGTTGCAGCAAGGGTGTGAAAGACCCTTCCGAAGTTCCAGAGGTAAGGTGTCATTAGTCTCCAGACGCCTCATCGGAAATAGGCCTCATCTCGCCTGGAAGGGAGAACTTCCTGGATTTTCTCGAGGTGCGGCAGGTGTTTTCGAGTTACGACTGGTACCACAGGGACCCGCCCTGATGGCCTCAGGAGAGGCCAGTCCCCATGCGAGTTGCTAGGGGGCCTCTCGGGATTCCTCTCCCGTCGATACCGGCGCCAAAAACTTTGTGTGGAGTCAGGGCCAGAACCGAGGATTCCTCTCAGGGGCTGACATGGATCTTTGGGTACTTCTGGAGTCTCCCCAGGGGAGTCAGGCCTCGTCTCGAGTGGGGGCATGCACGTGCGCTTTCCTTCCAGGCTGTAGCAGCAATGTCACGCTTCCCGTCGCGTGGATCAAAGGATCTGTGGTTTTCCCTCGAGGCTTTCCCTCGAGGCTTTCCCACAGGGCTGTCCCACGTGCCACCGTGGTGTGAGTCGATCCTCGGCGTGAAAGATGAGCCAGTGCAGGGCAAAGAGGTTCCTCTGGAATGGACTGAGACATCTGGGGGACTCTTGGAATGGTGGTACGACCATGGAGTTCCTCTCGCCTTTCCTGTTGAGAGTGCCTCCTCTTGAGTTGTGACGGGAACGCCGGGAATTCTTTCCCGTTGAAAGCAGGGAAAGGATCCTTCATCTCGAGCTACGAGGGGGAAACGGGGCTCCTCGGGATGTGGGCGGGACCATCGTGCTTCCTCTCGAGTGGACACGGGTATGTCGGTGAACTTCTTGAGTTGCAGCAAGGGTGTGAAAGACCCTTTCGAAGTTCCAGAGGTTAGGTGTCATTAGTCTCCAGATGCCTCATCGGAAATAGGCCTCATCTCGCCTGGAAGGGAGAACTTCCTGGATTTTCTCGAGGTGCGGCAGGTGTTTTCGAGTTACGACGGGTACCACAGGGACCCGCCCTGATGGCCTCAGGAGAGGCCAGTCCCCATGCGAGTTGCTAGGGGGCCTCTCGGGATTCCTCTCCAGTCGATACCGGGGCCAAAAACCTTGTGTGGAGTCAGGGCCAGAACCGAGGATTCCTCTCAGGGGCTGACATGGATCTTTGGGTACTTCTAGAGTCTCCCCAGGGGAGTCAGGCCTCGTCTCGAGTGGGGGCATGCACGTGCGCTTTCCTTCCAGGCTGTAGCAGCAATGTCACGCTTCCCGTCCCGTGGATCAAATGATCTGTGGTTTTCCCTCGAGGCTTTCCTTCGAGGCTTTCCCACAGGGCTGTCCCATGTGCCACCGTGGTGTGAGTCGATCCTCAGAGTGAAAGATGAGCCAGTGCAGGGCAAAGAGGTTCCTCTGGAATGGACTGAGACATCTGGGGGACTCTTGGAATGGTGGTACGACCATGGAGTTCCTCTCGCCTTTCCTGTTGAGAGTGCCTCCTCTTGAGATGCGACGGGAACGCTGGGAATTCTTTCCCGTTGAAAGCAGGGAAAGGATCCCTCATCTCGAGCTACGAGGGGGAAACGGGGCTCCTCTGGATGTGGGCGGGACCATCGTGCTTCCTCTCGAGTGGAGACGGGTATGGCGGTGAACTTCTTGAGTTGCAGCAAGGGTGTGAAAGACCCTTTCGAAGTTCCAGAGGTTACGTGTCAGTCTCCAGACGCCTCATCGGAAATAGACCTCATCTCGCCTGGAAGGGAGAACTTCCTGGATTTTCTCGAGTTGCGGCAGGTGTTCTCGAGTTCCGACGGGGACCTCAGGGACCCGCCCTGGTGGCCTCAGGAGAGGCCAGTCCCCATGCGTGTTGCTAGGGGGCCTCTCGGGATTCCTCTCCCGTCGATACTGGGGCCAAATACCTTGTGTGGAGTCAGGGCCGAAACCGAGGATTCCTCTCAGGGGCTGACATGGATCTTTGGGTACTTGTGGAGTCTCCCCAGGGGAGTCAGGCCTCGTCTCGAGTGGGGGCATGCACGTGCGCTTTCCTTCCAGGCTGTAGCAGCAATGTCACGCTTCCCGTCGCGTGGATCAAAGTATCTGTGGTTTTCCCTCTAGGCTTTCCCTCGAGGCTTTCCCACAGGGCTGTCCCACGTGCCACCGTGGTTTGAGTCGATTCTCGGCGTGAAAGATGAGCCAGTGCAGGGCATAGAGGTTCCTCTGGAATGGACTGAGACATCTGGGGGACTCTAGGAATGGTGGTACGACCATGGAGTTCCTCTCGCCTTTCCTGTTGAGAGTGCCTCCTCTTGAGATGCGACGGGAATGCCGGGAATTCTTTCCCGTTGAAAGCAGGGAAAGGATCCCTCATCTCGAGCTACGAGGTGGAAACGGGGCTCCTCTGGATGTGGGCGGGACCATCGTGCTTTCTCTCGTGTGGAGACGGGTATGGCGGTAAACTTCTTGAGTTGCAGCAAGGGTGTGAAAGACCCTTTCGAAGTTCCAGAGGTTAGGTGTCATTAGTCTCCAGACGCCTCATCGGAAATAGGCCTCATCTCGCCTGGAAGGGAGAACTTCCTGGATTTTCTCGAGTTGCGGCAGGTGTTTTCGAGTTACGACGGGGACCTCAGGGACCCGCCCTGGTGGCCTCAGGAGAGGCCAGTCCCCATGCGAGTTGCTAGGGGGCCTCTCGGGATTCCTCTCCCGTCGATACCGGGGCCAAAAACCTTGTGTGGAGTCAGGGCCAGAACCGAGGATTCCTCTCAGGGGCTGACATGGATCTTTGGGTACTTCTGGAGTCTCCCCAGGGGAGTCAGGCCTCGTCTCGAGTGGGGGCATGCACGTGCGCTTTCCTTCCAGGCTGTAGCAGCAATGTCACGCTTCCCGTCGCGTGCATCAAAGGATCTGTGGTTTTCCCTCGAGGCTTTCCCTCGAGGCTTTCCCACAGGGCTGTCCCACGTGCCACCGTGGTGTGAGTCGATCCTCGGCGCGAAAGATGAGCCAGTGCAGGGCAAAGAGGTTCCTCTGGAATGGACTGAGACATCTGGGGGACTCTTGGAATGGTGGTACGACCATGGAGTTCTTCTCGCCTTTCCTGTTAAGAGTGCCTCCTCTTGAGATGCGACGGGAACGCCGGGAATTCTTTCCCGTTGAAAGCAGGGAAAGGATCCCTCATCTCGAGCTCCGAGGGGGAAACGGGGCTCCTCTGGATGTGGGCGGGACCATCGTGCTTCCTCTCGAGTGGAGACGGGTATGGCGGTGAACTTCTTGAGTTGCAGCAAGGGTGTGAAAGACCCTTTCGAAGTTCCAGAGGTTAGGTGTCATTAGTCTCCAGACGCCTCATCGGAAATAGGCCTCATCTCGCCTGGAAGGGAGAACTTCCTGGATTTTCTCGAGTTGCGGCAGGTGTTCTCGAGTTACGACGGGGACCTCAGGGACCCGCCCTGGTGGCCTCAGGAGAGGCCAGTCCCCATGCGAGTTGCTAGGGGGCCTCTCGGGATTCCTCTCCCGTCGATACCGGGGCCAAAAACCTTGTGTGGAGTCAGGGCCGGAACCGAGGATTCCTCTCAGGGGCTGACATGGATCTTTGGGTACTTCTAGAGTCTCCCCAGGGGAGTCAGGCCTCGTCTCGAGTGGGGGCATGCACGTGCGCTTTCCTTTCAGGCTGTAGCAGCAATGTCACGCTTCCCGTCGCGTGGATCAAATGATCTGTGGTTTTCCCTCGAGGCTTTACCACAGGTCTGTCCCACGTGCCACCGTGGTGTGAGTCGATCCTCGGCGTGAAAGATGAGCCAGTGCAGGGCAAAGGGGTTCCTCTGGAATGGACTGAGACATCTGGGGGACTCTTGGAATGGTGGTACGACCATGGAGTTCCTCTCGACTTTCCTGTTGAGAGTGCCTCCTCTTGAGCTGCGACGGGAACGCCGGGAATTCTTTCCCGTTTGAAGCAGGGAAAGGATCCCTCATCTCGAGCTCCGAGGGGGAAACGTGGCTCCTCTGTATGTGGGCGGGACCATCGTGCTTTCTCTCGTGTGGAGACGGGTATGGCGGTAAACTTCTTGAGTTGCAGCAAGGGTGTGAAAGACCCTTTCGAAGTTCCAGAGGTTAGGTGTCATTAGTCTCCAGACGCCTCATCGGAAATAGGCCTCATCTAGCCTGGAAGGGAGAACTTCCTAAATTTTCTCGAGGTGCGGCAGGTGTTCTCGAGTTACGACGGGTACCACAGGGACCCGCCCTGATGGCCTCAGGAACGGCCAGTCTCCATGCGAGTTGCTAGGGGGCCTCTCGGGATTCCTCTCCCGTCGATACCGGGGCCAAAAACCTTGTGTGGAGTCAGGGCCGGAACCGAGGATTCCTCTCAGGGGCTGACATGGATCTTTTGGTACTTCTGGAGTCTCCCCAGGGGAGTCAGGCCTCGCCTCGAGTGGGGGCATGCACGTGTGCTTTCCTTCCAGGCTGTAGCAGCAATGTCACGCTTCCCGTCGCGTGGATCAAAGGATCTGTGGTTTTCCCTCGAGGCTTTCCCTCGAGGCTTTCCCACAGGGCTCTCCCACGTGCCACCGTGGTGTGAGTCGATCCTCGGCGTGAAAGATGAGCCAGTGCAGGGCAAAGAGGTTCCTCTGGAATGGACTGAGACATCTGGGGGACTCTTGGAATGGTGCTACGACCATGGAGTTCCTCTCGCCTTTCCTGTTGAGAGTGCCTCCTCTTGAGATGCGACGGGAACGCCGGGAATTCTTTCCCGTTGAAAGCAGGGAAAGGATCCCTCATCTCGAGCTCCGAGGGGGAAATGGGGCTCCTCTGGATGTGGGCGGGACCATCGTGCTTCCTCCCGAGTGGACACGGGTATGGCGGTGAACTTCTTGAGTTGCAGCAAGGGTGTGAAAGACCCTTTCGAAGTTCCAGAGTTTAGGTGTCATTAGTCTGCAGACGCCTCATCGGAAATAGGCCTCATCTCGCCTAGAAGGGAGAACTTCCTGGATTTTCTCGAGTTGCGGCAGGTGTTCTCGAGTTCCGACGGGGACCTCAGGGACCCGCCCTGGTGGCCTCAGGAGAGGCCAGTCCCCATGCCAGTTGCTAGGGGGCCTCTCGGGATTCCTCTCCCGTCGATACCGGGGCCAAAAACCTTGTGTGGAGTCAGGGCCCGAAGCGAGGATTCCTCTCAGGGGCTGACATGGATCTTTGGGTACTTCTGGAGTCTCCCCAGGGGAGTCAGGCCTCTTCTCGAGTGGGGGCATGCACGTGTGCTTTCCTTCCAGGCTGTAGCAGCAATATCACGCTTCCCGTGGCCTGGATCAAAGGATCTGTGGTTTTCCCTCGAGGCTTTCCCTCGAGGCTTTCCCACAGGGCTGTCCCACGTGCCACCGTGGTGTGAGTCGATCCTCGGCGTGAAAGATGAGCCAGTGCAGGGCAAAGGGGTTCCTCTGGAATGGACTGAGACATCTGGGGGACTCTTGGAATGGTGGTACGACCATGGAGTTCCTCTCGCCTTTCCTGTTGAGAGTGCCTCCTCTTGAGATGCGACGGGAACGCCGGGAATTCTTTCCCGTTGAAAGCAGGGAAAGGATCCCTCATCTCGAGCTCCGAGGGGGAAACGGGGCTCCTCTGGATGTGGGCGCGACCATCGTGCTTCCTCCCGAGTGGACACGGGTATGGCGGTGAACTTCTTGAGTTGCAGCAAGGGTGTGAAAGACCCTTCCGAAGTTCCAGAGGTAAGGTGTCATTAGTCTCCAGACGCCTCATCGGAAATAGGCCTCATCTCGCCTGGAAGGGAGAACTTCCTGGATTTTCTCGAGGTGCGGCAGGTGTTTTCGAGTTACGACTGGTACCACAGGGACCCGCCCTGATGGCCTCAGGAGAGGCCAGTCCCCATGCGAGTTGCTAGGGGGCCTCTCGGGATTCCTCTCCCGTCGATACCGGCGCCAAAAACTTTGTGTGGAGTCAGGGCCAGAACCGAGGATTCCTCTCAGGGGCTGACATGGATCTTTGGGTACTTCTGGAGTCTCCCCAGGGGAGTCAGGCCTCGTCTCGAGTGGGGGCATGCACGTGCGCTTTCCTTCCAGGCTGTAGCAGCAATGTCACGCTTCCCGTCGCGTGGATCAAAGGATCTGTGGTTTTCCCTCGAGGATTTCCCTCGAGGCTTTCCCACAGGGCTGTCCCACGTGCCACCGTGGTGTGAGTCGATCCTCGGCGTGAAAGATGAGCCAGTGCAGGGCAAAGAGGTTCCTCTGGAATGGACTGAGACATCTGGGGGACTCTTGGAATGGTGGTACGACCATGGAGTTCCTCTCGCCTTTCCTGTTGAGAGTGCCTCCTCTTGAGTTGTGACGGGAACGCCGGGAATTCTTTCCCGTTGAAAGCAGGGAAAGGATCCTTCATCTCGAGCTACGAGGGGGAAACGGGGCTCCTCGGGATGTGGGCGGGACCATCGTGCTTCCTCTCGAGTGGACACGGGTATGTCGGTGAACTTCTTGAGTTGCAGCAAGGGTGTGAAAGACCCTTTCGAAGTTCCAGAGGTTAGGTGTCATTAGTCTCCAGATGCCTCATCGGAAATAGGCCTCATCTCGCCTGGAAGGGAGAACTTCCTGGATTTTCTCGAGGTGCGGCAGGTGTTTTCGAGTTACGACGGGTACCACAGGGACCCGCCCTGATGGCCTCAGGAGAGGCCAGTCCCCATGCGAGTTGCTAGGGGGCCTCTCGGGATTCCTCTCCAGTCGATACCGGGGCCAAAAACCTTGTGTGGAGTCAGGGCCAGAACCGAGGATTCCTCTCAGGGGCTGACATGGATCTTTGGGTACTTCTAGAGTCTCCCCAGGGGAGTCAGGCCTCGTCTCGAGTGGGGGCATGCACGTGCGCTTTCCTTCCAGGCTGTAGCAGCAATGTCACGCTTCCCGTCCCGTGGATCAAATGATCTGTGGTTTTCCCTCGAGGCTTTCCCTCGAGGCTTTCCCACAGGGCTGTCCCATGTGCCACCGTGGTGTGAGTCGATCCTCAGAGTGAAAGATGAGCCAGTGCAGGGCAAAGAGGTTCCTCTGGAATGGACTGAGACATCTGGGGGACTCTTGGAATGGTGGTACGACCATGGAGTTCCTCTCGCCTTTCCTGTTGAGAGTGCCTCCTCTTGAGATGCGACGGGAACGCTGGGAATTCTTTCCCGTTGAAAGCAGGGAAAGGATCCCTCATCTCGAGCTACGAGGGGGAAACGGGGCTCCTCTGGATGTGGGCGGGACCATCGTGCTTCCTCTCGAGTGGAGACGGGTATGGCGGTGAACTTCTTGAGTTGCAGCAAGGGTGTGAAAGACCCTTTCGAAGTTCCAGAGGTTACGTGTCAGTCTCCAGACGCCTCATCGGAAATAGACCTCATCTCGCCTGGAAGGGAGAACTTCCTGGATTTTCTCGAGTTGCGGCAGGTGTTCTCGAGTTCCGACGGGGACCTCAGGGACCCGCCCTGGTGGCCTCAGGAGAGGCCAGTCCCCATGCGTGTTGCTAGGGGGCCTCTCGGGATTCCTCTCCCGTCGATACTGGGGCCAAATACCTTGTGTGGAGTCAGGGCCGAAACCGAGGATTCCTCTCAGGGGCTGACATGGATCTTTGGGTACTTGTGGAGTCTCCCCAGGGGAGTCAGGCCTCGTCTCGAGTGGGGGCATGCACGTGCGCTTTCCTTCCAGGCTGTAGCAGCAATGTCACGCTTCCCGTCGCGTGGATCAAAGTATCTGTGGTTTTCCCTCTAGGCTTTCCCTCGAGGCTTTCCCACAGGGCTGTCCCACGTGCCACCGTGGTTTGAGTCGATTCTCGGCGTGAAAGATGAGCCAGTGCAGGGCAAAGAGGTTCCTCTGGAATGGACTGAGACATCTGGGGGACTCTAGGAATGGTGGTACGACCATGGAGTTCCTCTCGCCTTTCCTGTTGAGAGTGCCTCCTCTTGAGATGCGACGGGAATGCCGGGAATTCTTTCCCGTTGAAAGCAGGGAAAGGATCCCTCATCTCGAGCTACGAGGTGGAAACGGGGCTCCTCTGGATGTGGGCGGGACCATCGTGCTTTCTCTCGTGTGGAGACGGGTATGGCGGTAAACTTCTTGAGTTGCAGCAAGGGTGTGAAAGACCCTTTCGAAGTTCCAGAGGTTAGGTGTCATTAGTCTCCAGACGCCTCATCGGAAATAGGCCTCATCTCGCCTGGAAGGGAGAACTTCCTGGATTTTCTCGAGTTGCGGCAGGTGTTTTCGAGTTACGACGGGGACCTCAGGGACCCGCCCTGGTGGCCTCAGGAGAGGCCAGTCCCCATGCGAGTTGCTAGGGGGCCTCTCGGGATTCCTCTCCCGTCGATACCGGGGCCAAAAACCTTGTGTGGAGTCAGGGCCAGAACCGAGGATTCCTCTCAGGGGCTGACATGGATCTTTGGGTACTTCTGGAGTCTCCCCAGGGGAGTCAGGCCTCGTCTCGAGTGGGGGCATGCACGTGCGCTTTCCTTCCAGGCTGTAGCAGCAATGTCACGCTTCCCGTCGCGTGCATCAAAGGATCTGTGGTTTTCCCTCGAGGCTTTCCCTCGAGGCTTTCCCACAGGGCTGTCCCACGTGCCACCGTGGTGTGAGTCGATCCTCGGCGCGAAAGATGAGCCAGTGCAGGGCAAAGAGGTTCCTCTGGAATGGACTGAGACATCTGGGGGACTCTTGGAATGGTGGTACGACCATGGAGTTCTTCTCGCCTTTCCTGTTAAGAGTGCCTCCTCTTGAGATGCGACGGGAACGCCGGGAATTCTTTCCCGTTGAAAGCAGGGAAAGGATCCCTCATCTCGAGCTCCGAGGGGGAAACGGGGCTCCTCTGGATGTGGGCGGGACCATCGTGCTTCCTCTCGAGTGGAGACGGGTATGGCGGTGAACTTCTTGAGTTGCAGCAAGGGTGTGAAAGACCCTTTCGAAGTTCCAGAGGTTAGGTGTCATTAGTCTCCAGACGCCTCATCGGAAATAGGCCTCATCTCGCCTGGAAGGGAGAACTTCCTGGATTTTCTCGAGTTGCGGCAGGTGTTCTCGAGTTACGACGGGGACCTCAGGGACCCGCCCTGGTGGCCTCAGGAGAGGCCAGTCCCCATGCGAGTTGCTAGGGGGCCTCTCGGGATTCCTCTCCCGTCGATACCGGGGCCAAAAACCTTGTGTGGAGTCAGGGCCGGAACCGAGGATTCCTCTCAGGGGCTGACATGGATCTTTGGGTACTTCTAGAGTCTCCCCAGGGGAGTCAGGCCTCGTCTCGAGTGGGGGCATGCACGTGCGCTTTCCTTTCAGGCTGTAGCAGCAATGTCACGCTTCCCGTCGCGTGGATCAAATGATCTGTGGTTTTCCCTCGAGGCTTTACCACAGGGCTGTCCCACGTGCCACCGTGGTGTGAGTCGATCCTCGGCGTGAAAGATGAGCCAGTGCAGGGCAAAGGGGTTCCTCTGGAATGGACTGAGACATCTGGGGGACTCTTGGAATGGTGGTACGACCATGGAGTTCCTCTCGACTTTCCTGTTGAGAGTGCCTCCTCTTGAGCTGCGACGGGAACGCCGGGAATTCTTTCCCGTTTGAAGCAGGGAAAGGATCCCTCATCTCGAGCTCCGAGGGGGAAACGTGGCTCCTCTGTATGTGGGCGGGACCATCGTGCTTTCTCTCGTGTGGAGACGGGTATGGCGGTAAACTTCTTGAGTTGCAGCAAGGGTGTGAAAGACCCTTTCGAAGTTCCAGAGGTTAGGTGTCATTAGTCTCCAGACGCCTCATCGGAAATAGGCCTCATCTAGCCTGGAAGGGAGAACTTCCTAAATTTTCTCGAGGTGCGGCAGGTGTTCTCGAGTTACGACGGGTACCACAGGGACCCGCCCTGATGGCCTCAGGAACGGCCAGTCTCCATGCGAGTTGCTAGGGGGCCTCTCGGGATTCCTCTCCCGTCGATACCGGGGCCAAAAACCTTGTGTGGAGTCAGGGCCGGAACCGAGGATTCCTCTCAGGGGCTGACATGGATCTTTTGGTACTTCTGGAGTCTCCCCAGGGGAGTCAGGCCTCGCCTCGAGTGGGGGCATGCACGTGTGCTTTCCTTCCAGGCTGTAGCAGCAATGTCACGCTTCCCGTCGCGTGGATCAAAGGATCTGTGGTTTTCCCTCGAGGCTTTCCCTCGAGGCTTTCCCACAGGGCTCTCCCACGTGCCACCGTGGTGTGAGTCGATCCTCGGCGTGAAAGATGAGCCAGTGCAGGGCAAAGAGGTTCCTCTGGAATGGACTGAGACATCTGGGGGACTCTTGGAATGGTGCTACGACCATGGAGTTCCTCTCGCCTTTCCTGTTGAGAGTGCCTCCTCTTGAGATGCGACGGGAACGCCGGGAATTCTTTCCCGTTGAAAGCAGGGAAAGGATCCCTCATCTCGAGCTCCGAGGGGGAAATGGGGCTCCTCTGGATGTGGGCGGGACCATCGTGCTTCCTCCCGAGTGGACACGGGTATGGCGGTGAACTTCTTGAGTTGCAGCAAGGGTGTGAAAGACCCTTTCGAAGTTCCAGAGTTTAGGTGTCATTAGTCTGCAGACGCCTCATCGGAAATAGGCCTCATCTCGCCTGGAAGGGAGAACTTCCTGGATTTTCTCGAGTTGCGGCAGGTGTTCTCGAGTTACGACGGGGACCTCAGGGACCCGCCTTGGTGGCCTCAGGAGAGGCCAGTCCCATGCGAGTTGCTAGGGGGCCTCTCGGGATTCCTCTCCCATCGATACCGGGGCCAAAAGCCTTGTGTGGAGTCAGGACCGGAACCGAGCATTCCTCTCAGGGGTGACATGGATCTTTGGGTACTTCTGGAGTCTCCCCAGGGGAGTCAGGCCTCGTCTCGAGTGGGGGCATGCACGTGCGCTTTCCTTCCAGGCTGTAGCAGCAATGTCACGCTTCCCGTCGCGTGCATCAAAGGATCTGTGGTTTTCCCTCGAGGCTTTCCCTCGACGCTTTCCCACAGGGCTGTCCCACGTGCCACCGTGGTGTGAGTCGATCCTCGGCGTGAAAGATGAGCCAGTGCAGGGCAAAGAGGTTCCTCTGGAATGGACTGAGACATCTGGGGGACTCTTGGAATGGTGGTACGACCATGGAGTTCCTCTCGCCTTTCCTGTTGAGAGTGCCTCCTCTTGAGATGCGACGGGAACGCCGGGAATTCTTTCCCGTTGAAAGCAGGGAAAGGATCCCTCATCTCGAGCTCCGAGGGGGAAACGGGGCTCCTCTGGATGTGGGCGGGACCATCGTGCTTCCTCTCGAGTGGAGACGGGTATGGCGGTGAACTTCTTGAGTTGCAGCAAGGGTGTGAAAGACCCTTTCGACGTTCCAGAGGTTAGGTGTCATTAGTCTCCAGACGCCTCATCGGAAATAGGCCTCATCTCGCCTGGAAGGGAGAACTTCCTGGATTTTCTCGAGTTGCGGCAGGTGTTCTCGAGTTACGACGGGGACCTCAGGGACCCGCCCTGGTGGCCTCAGGAGAGGCCAGTCCCCATGCGAGTTGCTAGGGGGCCTCTCCTGATTCCTCTCCCGTCGATACCGGGGCCAAAACCTTGTGTGGAGTCAGGGCCGGAACCGAGGATTCCTCTCAGGGGCTGACATGGATCTTTGGGTACTTCTGGAGTCTCCCCAGGGGAGTCAGGCCTCGTCTCGAGTGGGGGCATGCACGTGCGCTTTCCTTCCAGGCTGTAGCAGCAATGTCACGCTTCCCGTCGCGTGCATCAAAGGATCTGTGGTTTTCCCTCGAGGCTTTCCCTCGAGGCTTTCCAGCAGGGCTGTCCCACGTGCCACCGTGGTGTGAGTCGATCCTCGGCGCGAAAGATGAGCCAGTGCAGGGCAAAGAGGTTCCTCTGGAATGGACTGAGACATCTGGGCGACTCTTGAAATGGTGGTACGACCATGGAGTTCCTCTCGCCTTTCCTGTTGAGAGTGCCTCCTCTTGAGATGCGACGGGAACGCCGGGAATTCTTTCCCGTTGAAAGCAGGGAAAGGATCCCTCATCTCGAGCTACGAGGGTGAAACGGGGCTCCTCTGGATGTGGGCGGGACCATCGTGCTTCCTCTCGAGTGGACACGGGTATGGCGCTGAACTTCTTGAGTTGCAGCAAGGGTGTGAAAGACCCTTTCGAAGTTCCAGAGGTTAGGTGTCATTAGTCTCCAGACGCCTCATCGGAAATAGGCCTCATCTCGCCTGGAAGGGAGAACTTCCTGGATTTTCTCGATTTGCGGCAGGTGTTCTCGAGTTACGACGGGGACCTCAGGGACCCGCCCTGGTGGCCTCAGGAGAGGCCAGTCCCCATGCGAGTTGCTAGGGGGCCTCTCGGGATTCCTCTCCCGTCGATACCGGGTCCAAAAACCTTGTTTGGAGTCAAGGCCGGAACCGAGGATTCCTCTCAGGGGCTGACATGGATCTTTGGGTACTTCTGGAGTCTCCCCAGGGGAGTCACGCCTCGTCTCCAGTGGGGGCATGCACGTGCGCTTTCCTTCCAGGCTGTAGCAGCAATGTCACACTTCCCGTCGCGTGGATCAAAGGATCTGTGGTTTTCCCTCGAGGCTTTCCCTCGAGGCTTTCCCACAGGGCTGTCCCACGTGCCACCGTGGTGTGAGTCGATCCTCGGCGTGGAAGATGAGCCAGTGCAGGGCAAAGAGGTTCCTCTGCAATGGACTGAGACATCTGGGGGACTCTTGGAATGGTGGTACGACCCTGGAGTTCCTCTCGCCTTTCCTGTTGAGAGTGCCTCCTCTTGAGATGCGACGGGAACGCCGGGAATTCTTTCCCGTTGAAAGCAGGGAAAGGATCCCACATCTCGAGCTCCGAGGGGGAAACGGGGCTCCTCTGGATGTGGGCGGGACCATCGTGCTTCCTCTCGAGTGGAGACGGGTATGGCGGTGAACTTCTTGAGTTGCAGCAAGGGTGTGAAAGACCCTTTCGAAGTTCCTGAGGTTAGGTGTCATTAGTCTCCAGAGGCCTCATCGGAAATAGGCCTCATCTCGCCTGGAAGGGAGAACTTCCTGGATTTTCTCGAGTTGCGGCAGGTGTTCTCGAGTTATGACGGGGACCTCAGGGACACGCCCTGGTGGCCTCAGGAGAGGCCAGTCCCCATGCGAGTTGCTAGGGGGCCTCTCGGGATTCCTCTCCCGTCGATACCGGGGCCAAAAACCTTGTGTGGAGTCAGGGCCGGAACCGAGGATTCCTCTCAGGGGTGATATGGATCTTTGGGTACTTCTGGAGTCTCCCCAGGGGAGTCAGCCCTCGTCTCGAGTGGGGGCATGCACGTGCGCTTTCCTTACAGGCTGTAGCAGCAATGTCACGCTTCCCGTCGCGTGGATCAAAGTATCTGTGGTTTTCCCTCTAGGCTTTCCCTCGAGGCTTTCCCACAGGGCTGTCCCACGTGCCACCGTGGTTTGAGTCGATTCTCGGCGTGAAAGATGAGCCAGTGCAGGGCAAAGAGGTTCCTCTGGAATGGACTGAGACATCTGGGGGACTCTTGGAATGGTGGTACGACCATGGAGTTCCTCTCGCCTTTCCTGTTGAGAGTGCCTCCTCTTGAGATGCGACGGGAATGCCGGGAATTCTTTCCCGTTGAAAGCAGGGAAAGGATCCCTCATCTCGAGCTACGAGGTGGAAACGGAGCTCCTCTGGATGTGGGCGGGACCATCGTGCTTTCTCTCGTGTGGAGACGGGTATGGCTGTAAACTTCTTGAGTTGCAGCAAGGGTGTGAAAGACCCTTTCGAAGTTCCAGAGGTTAGGTGTCATTAGTCTCCAGACGCCTCATCGGAAATAGGCCTCATCTCGCCTGGAAGGGAGAACTTCCTGGATTTTCTCGAGTTGCGGCAGGTGTTTTCGAGTTACGACGGGGACCTCAGGGACCCGCCCTGGTGGCCTCAGGAGAGGCCAGTCCCCATGCGAGTTGCTAGGGGGCCTCTCGGGATTCCTCTCCCGTCGATACCGGGGCCAAAAACCTTGTGTGGAGTCAGGGCCAGAACCGAGGATTCCTCTCAGGGGCTGACATGGATCTTTGGGTACTTCTGGAGTCTCCCCAGGGGAGTCAGGCCTCGTCTCGAGTGGGGGCATGCACGTGCGCTTTCCTTCCAGGCTGTAGCAGCAATGTCACGCTTCCCGTCGCGTGGATCAAAGGATCTGTGGTTTTCCCTCGAGGCTTTCCCTCGAGGCTTTCGCACAGGGCTGTCCCACGTGCCACCGTGGTGTGAGTCGATCCTCGGCGCGAAAGATGAGCCAGTGCAGGGCAAAGAGGTTCCTCTGGAATGGACTGAGACATCTGGGGGACTCTTGGAATGGTGGTACGACCATGGAGTTCCTCTCGACTTTCCTGTTAAGAGTGCCTCCTCTTGAGATCCGACGGGAACGCCGGGAATTCTTTCCCGTTGAAAGCAGGGAAAGGATCCCTCATCTCGAGCTACGAGGGGGAAACGGGGCTCCTCTGGATGTGGGCGGGACCATCGTGCTTCCTCTCGAGTGGAGACGGGTATGGCGGTGAACTTCTTGAATTGCAGCAAGGGTGTGAAAGACCCTTTCGAAGTTCCAGAGGTTAGGTGTCATTAGTCTCCAGACGCCTCATCGGAAATAGGCCTCATCTCGCCTGGAAGGGAGAACTTCCTGGATTTTCTCGAGTTGCGGCAGGTGTTCTCGAGTTACGACGGGGACCTCAGGGACCCGCCCTGGTGGCCTCATTAGAGGCCAGTCCCCATGCGAGTTGCTAGGGGTCCTCTCGGGATTCCTCTCCCGTCGATACCGGGGCCAAAAGCCTTGTGTGGAGTCAGGGCCGGAACCGAGCATTCCTCTCAGGGGTTACATGGATCTTTGGGTACTTCTGGAGTCTCCCCAGGGGAGTCAGGCCTCGTCTCGAGTGGGGGCATGCACGTGCGCTTTCCTTCCAGGCTGTAGCAGCAATGTCACGCTTCCCATCGCGAGGATTAAAGGATCTGTGGTTTTCCCTCGATGCTTTCCCTCGAGGCTTTCCCACAGGGCTGTCCCACGTGCCACCGTGGTGTGAGTCGATCCTCGGCGTGAAAGATGAGCCAGTGCAGGGCAAAGAGGTTCCTCTGGAATGGACTGAGACATCTGGGGGACTCTTGGAATGGTGGTACGACCATGGAGTTCCTCTCGCCTTTCCTGTTGAGAGTGCCTCCTCTTGAGCTGCGACGGGAATGCCGGGAATTCTTTCCCGTTGGAAGCAGGGAAAGGATCCCTCATCTCGAGCTCCGAGGGGGAAATGGGGCTCCTCTGGATGTGGGCGGGACCATCGTGCTTCCTCCCGAGTGGACACGGGTATGGCGGTGAACTTCTTGAGTTGCAGCAAGGGTGTGAAAGACCCTTTCGAAGTTCCAGAGTTTAGGTGTCATTAGTCTGCAGACGCCTCATCGGAAATAGGCCTCATCTCGCCTGGAAGGGAGAACTTCCTGGATTTTCTCGAGTTGCGGCAGGTGTTCTCGAGTTACGACGGGGACCTCAGGGACCCGCCTTGGTGGCCTCAGGAGAGGCCAGTCCCATGCGAGTTGCTAGGGGGCCTCTCGGGATTCCTCTCCCATCGATACCGGGGCCAAAAGCCTTGTGTGGAGTCAGGACCGGAACCGAGCATTCCTCTCAGGGGTGACATGGATCTTTGGGTACTTCTGGAGTCTCCCCAGGGGAGTCAGGCCTCGTCTCGAGTGGGGGCATGCACGTGCGCTTTCCTTCCAGGCTGTAGCAGCAATGTCACGCTTCCCGTCGCGTGCATCAAAGGATCTGTGGTTTTCCCTCGAGGCTTTCCCTCGACGCTTTCCCACAGGGCTGTCCCACGTGCCACCGTGGTGTGAGTCGATCCTCGGCGTGAAAGATGAGCCAGTGCAGGGCAAAGAGGTTCCTCTGGAATGGACTGAGACATCTGGGGGACTCTTGGAATGGTGGTACGACCATGGAGTTCCTCTCGCCTTTCCTGTTGAGAGTGCCTCCTCTTGAGATGCGACGGGAACGCCGGGAATTCTTTCCCGTTGAAAGCAGGGAAAGGATCCCTCATCTCGAGCTCCGAGGGGGAAACGGGGCTCCTCTGGATGTGGGCGGGACCATCGTGCTTCCTCTCGAGTGGAGACGGGTATGGCGGTGAACTTCTTGAGTTGCAGCAAGGGTGTGAAAGACCCTTTCGACGTTCCAGAGGTTAGGTGTCATTAGTCTCCAGACGCCTCATCGGAAATAGGCCTCATCTCGCCTGGAAGGGAGAACTTCCTGGATTTTCTCGAGTTGCGGCAGGTGTTCTCGAGTTACGACGGGGACCTCAGGGACCCGCCCTGGTGGCCTCAGGAGAGGCCAGTCCCCATGCGAGTTGCTAGGGGGCCTCTCCTGATTCCTCTCCCGTCGATACCGGGGCCAAAACCTTGTGTGGAGTCAGGGCCGGAACCGAGGATTCCTCTCAGGGGCTGACATGGATCTTTGGGTACTTCTGGAGTCTCCCCAGGGGAGTCAGGCCTCGTCTCGAGTGGGGGCATGCACGTGCGCTTTCCTTCCAGGCTGTAGCAGCAATGTCACGCTTCCCGTCGCGTGCATCAAAGGATCTGTGGTTTTCCCTCGAGGCTTTCCCTCGAGGCTTTCCAGCAGGGCTGTCCCACGTGCCACCGTGGTGTGAGTCGATCCTCGGCGCGAAAGATGAGCCAGTGCAGGGCAAAGAGGTTCCTCTGGAATGGACTGAGACATCTGGGCGACTCTTGAAATGGTGGTACGACCATGGAGTTCCTCTCGCCTTTCCTGTTGAGAGTGCCTCCTCTTGAGATGCGACGGGAACGCCGGGAATTCTTTCCCGTTGAAAGCAGGGAAAGGATCCCTCATCTCGAGCTACGAGGGTGAAACGGGGCTCCTCTGGATGTGGGCGGGACCATCGTGCTTCCTCTCGAGTGGACACGGGTATGGCGCTGAACTTCTTGAGTTGCAGCAAGGGTGTGAAAGACCCTTTCGAAGTTCCAGAGGTTAGGTGTCATTAGTCTCCAGACGCCTCATCGGAAATAGGCCTCATCTCGCCTGGAAGGGAGAACTTCCTGGATTTTCTCGATTTGCGGCAGGTGTTCTCGAGTTACGACGGGGACCTCAGGGACCCGCCCTGGTGGCCTCAGGAGAGGCCAGTCCCCATGCGAGTTGCTAGGGGGCCTCTCGGGATTCCTCTCCCGTCGATACCGGGTCCAAAAACCTTGTTTGGAGTCAAGGCCGGAACCGAGGATTCCTCTCAGGGGCTGACATGGATCTTTGGGTACTTCTGGAGTCTCCCCAGGGGAGTCACGCCTCGTCTCCAGTGGGGGCATGCACGTGCGCTTTCCTTCCAGGCTGTAGCAGCAATGTCACACTTCCCGTCGCGTGGATCAAAGGATCTGTGGTTTTCCCTCGAGGCTTTCCCTCGAGGCTTTCCCACAGGGCTGTCCCACGTGCCACCGTGGTGTGAGTCGATCCTCGGCGTGGAAGATGAGCCAGTGCAGGGCAAAGAGGTTCCTCTGCAATGGACTGAGACATCTGGGGGACTCTTGGAATGGTGGTACGACCCTGGAGTTCCTCTCGCCTTTCCTGTTGAGAGTGCCTCCTCTTGAGATGCGACGGGAACGCCGGGAATTCTTTCCCGTTGAAAGCAGGGAAAGGATCCCACATCTCGAGCTCCGAGGGGGAAACGGGGCTCCTCTGGATGTGGGCGGGACCATCGTGCTTCCTCTCGAGTGGAGACGGGTATGGCGGTGAACTTCTTGAGTTGCAGCAAGGGTGTGAAAGACCCTTTCGAAGTTCCTGAGGTTAGGTGTCATTAGTCTCCAGAGGCCTCATCGGAAATAGGCCTCATCTCGCCTGGAAGGGAGAACTTCCTGGATTTTCTCGAGTTGCGGCAGGTGTTCTCGAGTTATGACGGGGACCTCAGGGACACGCCCTGGTGGCCTCAGGAGAGGCCAGTCCCCATGCGAGTTGCTAGGGGGCCTCTCGGGATTCCTCTCCCGTCGATACCGGGGCCAAAAACCTTGTGTGGAGTCAGGGCCGGAACCGAGGATTCCTCTCAGGGGTGATATGGATCTTTGGGTACTTCTGGAGTCTCCCCAGGGGAGTCAGCCCTCGTCTCGAGTGGGGGCATGCACGTGCGCTTTCCTTACAGGCTGTAGCAGCAATGTCACGCTTCCCGTCGCGTGGATCAAAGTATCTGTGGTTTTCCCTCTAGGCTTTCCCTCGAGGCTTTCCCACAGGGCTGTCCCACGTGCCACCGTGGTTTGAGTCGATTCTCGGCGTGAAAGATGAGCCAGTGCAGGGCAAAGAGGTTCCTCTGGAATGGACTGAGACATCTGGGGGACTCTTGGAATGGTGGTACGACCATGGAGTTCCTCTCGCCTTTCCTGTTGAGAGTGCCTCCTCTTGAGATGCGACGGGAATGCCGGGAATTCTTTCCCGTTGAAAGCAGGGAAAGGATCCCTCATCTCGAGCTACGAGGTGGAAACGGAGCTCCTCTGGATGTGGGCGGGACCATCGTGCTTTCTCTCGTGTGGAGACGGGTATGGCTGTAAACTTCTTGAGTTGCAGCAAGGGTGTGAAAGACCCTTTCGAAGTTCCAGAGGTTAGGTGTCATTAGTCTCCAGACGCCTCATCGGAAATAGGCCTCATCTCGCCTGGAAGGGAGAACTTCCTGGATTTTCTCGAGTTGCGGCAGGTGTTTTCGAGTTACGACGGGGACCTCAGGGACCCGCCCTGGTGGCCTCAGGAGAGGCCAGTCCCCATGCGAGTTGCTAGGGGGCCTCTCGGGATTCCTCTCCCGTCGATACCGGGGCCAAAAACCTTGTGTGGAGTCAGGGCCAGAACCGAGGATTCCTCTCAGGGGCTGACATGGATCTTTGGGTACTTCTGGAGTCTCCCCAGGGGAGTCAGGCCTCGTCTCGAGTGGGGGCATGCACGTGCGCTTTCCTTCCAGGCTGTAGCAGCAATGTCACGCTTCCCGTCGCGTGGATCAAAGGATCTGTGGTTTTCCCTCGAGGCTTTCCCTCGAGGCTTTCGCACAGGGCTGTCCCACGTGCCACCGTGGTGTGAGTCGATCCTCGGCGCGAAAGATGAGCCAGTGCAGGGCAAAGAGGTTCCTCTGGAATGGACTGAGACATCTGGGGGACTCTTGGAATGGTGGTACGACCATGGAGTTCCTCTCGACTTTCCTGTTAAGAGTGCCTCCTCTTGAGATCCGACGGGAACGCCGGGAATTCTTTCCCGTTGAAAGCAGGGAAAGGATCCCTCATCTCGAGCTACGAGGGGGAAACGGGGCTCCTCTGGATGTGGGCGGGACCATCGTGCTTCCTCTCGAGTGGAGACAGGTATGGCGGTGAACTTCTTGAGTTGCAGCAAGGGTGTGAAAGACCCTTTCGAAGTTCCAGAGGTTAGGTGTCATTAGTCTCCAGACGCCTCATCGGAAATAGGCCTCATCTCGCCTGGAAGGGAGAACTTCCTGGATTTTCTCGAGTTGCGGCAGGTGTTCTCGAGTTACGACGGGGACCTCAGGGACCCGCCCTGGTGGCCTCATTAGAGGCCAGTCCCCATGCGAGTTGCTAGGGGGCCTCTCGGGATTCCTCTCCCGTCGATACCGGGGCCAAAAGCCTTGTGTGGAGTCAGGGCCGGAACCGAGCATTCCTCTCAGGGGTTACATGGATCTTTGGGTACTTCTGGAGTCTCCCCAGGGGAGTCAGGCCTCGTCTCGAGTGGGGGCATGCACGTGCGCTTTCCTTCCAGGCTGTAGCAGCAATGTCACGCTTCCCATCGCGAGGATTAAAGGATCTGTGGTTTTCCCTCGATGCTTTCCCTCGAGGCTTTCCCACAGGGCTGTCCCACGTGCCACCGTGGTGTGAGTCGATCCTCGGCGTGAAAGATGAGCCAGTGCAGGGCAAAGAGGTTCCTCTGGAATGGACTGAGACATCTGGGGGACTCTTGGAATGGTGGTACGACCATGGAGTTCCTCTCGCCTTTCCTGTTGAGAGTGCCTCCTCTTGAGCTGCGACGGGAATGCCGGGAATTCTTTCCCGTTGGAAGCAGGGAAAGGATCCCTCATCTCGAGCTCCGAGGGGGAAACGTGGCTCCTCTGTATGTGGGCGGGACCATCGTGCTTTCTCTCGTGTGGAGACGGGTATGGCGGTAAACTTCTTGAGTTGCACCAAGGGTGTGAAAGACCCTTTCGAAGTTCCAGAGGTTAGGTGTCATTAGTCTCCAGACGCCTCATCGGAAATAGGCCTCATCTCGCCTGAAAGGGAGAACTTCCTGGATTTTCTCGAGTTGCGGCAGGTGTTCTCGAGTTACGACGGGGACCTCAGGGACCCGCCCTGTTGGCCTCAGGAGAGGCCAGTCCCCATGCGAGGAGCTAGGGGGCCTCTCGGGATTCCTCTCCCGTCGATACCGGGGCCAAAAACCTTGTGTGGAGTCAGGGCCGGAACCGAGGATTCCTCTCAGGGGCTGACATGGATCTTTGGGTACTTCTGGAGTCTCCCCAGGGGAGTTAGGCCTCTTCTCGAGTGGGGGCATGCACGTGCGCTTTCCTTCCCGGCTGTAGCAGCAATGTCACGCTTCCAGTCGCGTGGATCAAAGGATCTGTGGTTTTCCCTCGAGGCTTTCCCTCGAGGCTTTCCCACAGGGCTGTTCCACGTGCCACCGTGGTGTGAGTCGATCCTCGGCGTGAAAGATGAGCCAGTGCAGGGCAAAGAGGTTCCTCTGGAATGGACTGAGACATCTGGGGGACTCTTGGAATGGTGGTACGACCATGGAGTTCCTCTCGCCTTTCCTGTTGAGAGTGCCTCCTCTTGAGATGCGACGGGAACGCCGGGAATTCTTTCCCGTTGAAAGCAGGAAAAGGATCCCTTATCTCGAGCTACGAGGGGGAAACGGGGCTCCTCTGGATGTGGGCGGGACCATCGTGCTTCCTCTCTAGTGGAGACGGGTACGGTGGTGAACTTCTTGAGTTGCAGCAAGGGTGTGAAAGACCCTTTCGAAGTTCCAGAGGTTAGGTGTCATTAGTCTCCAGACGCCACATAGGAAATAGGCCTCATCTCGCCAGGAAGGGAGAACTTCCTGGATTTTCTCGAGTTGCGGCAGGTGTTCTCGAGTTCCGACGGGGACCCGAACCCGCCCTGGTGGCCTCAGGAGAGGCCAGTCCCTATGCGAGTTGCTAGGGGGCCTCTCGGGATTCCTCTCCCGTCGATACCGGGGCCAAAAACCTTGTATGGAGTCAGGGCCGGAACCGAGGATTCCTCTCAGGGGCTGACATGGATCTTTGGGTACTTCTGGAGTCTCCCCAGGGGAGTCAGGCCTCGTCTCGAGTGGGGGCATGCACGTGCACTTTCCTTCCAGGCTGTAGCAGCAATGTCAGGCTTCCCGTCGCGTGGATCAAAGGATCTGTGGTTTTCCCTCGAGGTTTTCCCACAGGGCTGTCCCACGTGCCACCGTGGTGTGAGTCGATCCTCGGCGTGAAAGATGAGCCAGTGCAGGACAAAGAGGTTCCTCTGGAATGGACTGAGATATCTGGGGGACTCTTGGAATGGTGGTACGACCATGGAGTTCCTCTCGCCTTTCCTGTTGAGAGTGCCTCCTCTTGAGATGCGACGGGAACGCCGGGAACTCTTTCCCTTTGAAACCAGGGAAAGGATCCCTCATTTCGAGCTACGAGGGGAAAACGGGGCTCCTCTGGATGTGGGCGGGACCATCGTGCTTCATCTCGAGTGGAGACGGGTATGGCGGTGAACTTCTTGAGTTGCAGCAAGGGTGTGAAAGACCCTTTCGAAGTTCCAGAGGTTAGGTGTCATTAGTCTCCAGACGCCTCATCAGAAATAGGCCTCATCTCGCCTGGAAGGGAGAACTTCCTGGATTTTCTCGAGTTGCGGCAGGTGTTCTCGAGTTACGACGGGGACCTCAGGGACCCGCCCTGGTGGCCTCAGGAGAGGCCAGTCCCCATGCGAGTTGCTAGGGGGCCTCTCGGGATTCCTCTCCCGTCGATACCGGGGCCAAAAACTTTGTATGGAGTCAGGGCCGGAACCGAGGATTCCTCTCATGGGCTGACATGGATCTTTGGGTACGTCTGGAGACTCCCCAGTGGAGTCAGGCCTCGTCTCGAGTGGGGGCATGCACGTGCGCTTTCCTTCCAGGCTGTAGCAGCAATGTCACGCTTCCCGTCGCGTGGATCAAAGGATCTGTGGTTTTCCCTCGAGGCTTTCCCTCGAGGCTTTCCCACAGGGCTGTCCCACGTGCCACCGTGGTGTGAGTCGATCCTCGGCGTGAAAGGTGAGCCAGTGCAAGGCAAAGAGGTTCCTCTGGAATGGACTGAGACATCTGGGGGACTCTTGGAATGGTGGTACGACCATGGAGTTCCTCTCGCCTTTCCTGTTGAGAGTTCCTCCTCTTGAGATGCGACGGGAACGCCGGGAATTCTTTCCCGTTGAAAGCAGGCAAAGGATCCCTCATCTCGAGTTACGAGGGGGAAACGGGGCTCCTCTGGATGTGGGCGGGACCATCGTGCTTCCTCTCGAGTTGAGACGGGTTTGGCGGTGAACTTCTTGAGTTGCAGCAAGGGTGTGAAAGACTCTTTCGAAGTTCCAGAGGTTAGGTGTCATTAGTCTCCAGACGCCTCATCGGAAATAGGCCTCATCTCGCCTGGAAGGGAGAACTTCCTGGATTTTCTCGAGTTGCGGCAGGTGTTCTCGAGTTACGACGGGGACCTCAGGGACCCGCCCTGGTGGCCTCAGGAGAGGCCAGTCCCCATGCGAGTTGCTAGGGGGCCTCTCGGGATTCCTCTCCCGTCGATACCGGGGCCAAAAACCTTGTGTGGAGTCAGGGCCGGAACCGAGGATTCCTCTCAGGGGCTGACATGGATCTTTGGGTACTTCTGGAGTCTCGCCAGTGGAGACAGGCCTCGTCTCGAGTGGGGGCATGCACGTGCGCTTTCCTTCCAGGCTGTAGCAGCAATGTCACGCTTCCTGTCGCGTGGATCAAAGGATCTGTGGTTTTCCCTCGAGGCTTTCCCTCGAGGCTTTCCCACAGGGCTGTCCCACGTGCCTCCGTGGTGTGAGTCGATCCTCGGGGTGAAAGATGAGCCAGTGCAGGGCAAAGAGGTTCCTCTGGAATGGACTGAGACATCTGGGGGACTCTAGGAATGGTGGTACGACCATGGAGTTCCTCTCGCCTTTCCTGTTGAGAGTGCCTCCTCTTGAGATGCGACGGGAACTCCGGGAATTCTTTCCCGTTGAAAGCAGGCAAAGGATCCCTCATCTCGAGCTACGAGGGGGAAACGGGGCTCCTCTGGATGTGGGCGGGACCATCGTGCTTCCTCTCGAGTGGAGACGGGTATGGCGGTGAACTTCTTGAGTTGCAGCAAGGGTGTGAAAGACCCTTTCGAAGTTCCAGAGGTTAGGTGTCATTAGTCTCCAGACGCCTCATCGGAAATAGGCCTCATCTCGCCTGGAAGGGAGAACTTCCTGGATTTTCCCGAGTTGCGGCAGGTGTTCTCGAGTTACGACGGGGACCTCAGGGACCCGCCCTGGTGGCCTCAGGAGTGGCCAGTCACCATGCGAGTTGCTAGGGGGCCTCTCGGGATTCCTCTCCCATCGATACCGGGGCCAAAAACCTTGTGTGGAGTCAGGGCCAGAACCGAGGATTCCTCTCAGGGGCTGATATGGATCTTTGGGTACTTCTGGAGTCTCGCCAGGGGAGACAGGCCTCGTCTCGTGAGGGGGCATGCACGTGCACTTTCCTTCCAGGCTGTAGCAGCAATGTCACGCTTCCCGTCGCGTGGATCATAGGATCTGTGGTTTTCCCTCGAGGCTTTCCCTCGAGGCTTTCCCACAGGGCTGTCCCACGTGCCACCGTGGTGTGAGTCGATCTTCGGCGTGAAAGATGAGCCAGTGCAGGGCAAAGAGGTTCCTCTGGAATGGACTGATACATCTGGGGGACTCTTGGAATGGTGGTACGATCATGGAGTTCCTCTCGCCTTTCCTGTTGAGAGTGCCTCCTCTTGAGATGCGACGGGAACGCCTGGAATTCTTTCCCGTTGAAAGCAGGGAAAGGATCCCTCATCTCGAGCTACGAGGGGGAAACGGGGCTCCTCTGGATGTGGGCGGGACCATCGTGCTTCCTCTCGAGTGGAGACGGGTATGGCGGTGAACTTCTTGAGTTGCAGCAAGGGTGTGAAAGACCCTTTCGAAGTTCCAGAGGTTAGGTGTCATTAGTCTCCAGAAGCCTCATCGGAAATAGGCCTCATCTCGCCTGGAAAGGAGAACTTCCTGGATTTTCTCGAGTTGCAGCAGGTGTTCTCGAGTTACGACGTGGACCTCAGGGACCCTCCCTGGTGGCCTCAGGAAAGGCCAGTCCCCATGCGAGTTGCTAGGGGGCCTCTCGGGATTCCTCTCCTGTCGATACCGGGGCCAAATAACTTGTGTGGAGTCAGGGCCGGAACCGAGGATTCCTCTCAGGGGCTGACATGGATCTTTGGGTACTTCTGGAGTCTCCCCAGGGGAGTCAGGCCTCGTCTCGAGTGGGGGCATGCACGTGTGCTTTCCCTCCAGGCTGTAGCAGCCATGTCACGCTTCCCGTGGCGTGGATCAAAGGATCTGTGGTTTTCCCTCGAGGCTTTCCCTCGAGGCTTTCCCACAGGGCTGTCCCACGTGCCTCCGTGGTGTGAGTCGATCCTCTGCGTGAAAGATGAGCCAGTGCAGGGCAAAGAGCTTCCTCTGGAATGGACTGAGACATCTGGGGGACTCTTGGAATGGTGGTACGACCATGGAGTTCCTCTCGCCTTTCCTGTTGAGAGTGCCTCCTCTTGAGATGCGACGGGAACGCCGGGAATTCTTTCCCGTTGAAAGCAGGCAAAGGATCCCTCATCTCGAGCTACGAGGGGGAAACGGGGCTCCTCTGGATGTGGGCGGGACCATCCTGCTTCCTCTCGAGTGGAGACGGGTATGGAAGTGAACTTCTTGAGTTGCAGCAAGGGTGTGAAAGACCCTTTCGAAGTTCCAGAGGTTAGGTGTCATTAGTCTCCAGACGCCTCATCGGAAATAGGCCTCATCTCGCCTGGAAGGGAGAACTTCCTGGATTTTCTCGAGTTGCGGCAGGTGTTCTCGAGTTACGACGGGGACCTCAGGGACCCGCCCTGGTGGCCTCAGGAGTGGCCAGTCACCATGCGAGTTGCTAGGGGGCCTCTCGGGATTCCTCTCCCATCGATACCGGGGCCAAAAACCTTGTGTGGAGTCAGGGCCAGAACCGAGGATTCCTCTCAGGGGCTGATATGGATCTTTGGGTACTTCTGGAGTCTCGCCAGGGGAGACAGGCCTCGTCTCGTGAGGGGGCATGCACGTGCACTTTCCTTCCAGGCTGTAGCAGCAATGTCACGCTTCCCGTCGCGTGGATCATAGGATCTGTGGTTTTCCCTCGAGGCTTTCCCTCGAGGCTTTCCCACAGGGCTGTCCCACGTGCCACCGTGGTGTGAGTCGATCCTCGGCGTGAAAGATGAGCCAGTGCAGGGCAAAGAGCTTCCTCTGGAATGGACTGAGACATTTGGGGGACTCTTGGAATGGTGGTACCACCATGGAGTTCCTCTCGCCTTTCCTGTTGAGAGTGCCTCCTCTTGAGATGCGATGGGAACGCCGGGAATTCTTTCCCGTTGAAAGCAGGCAAAGGATCCCTCATCTCGAGCTACGAGGGGGAAACGGGGCTCCTCTGGAAGTGGGCGGGACCATCCTGCTTCCTCTCGAGTGGAGACGGGTATGGAAGTGAACTTCTTGAGTTGCAGCAAGGGTGTGAAAGACCCTTTCGAAATTCCAGAGCTTAGGTGTCATTAGTCTCCAGACGCCTCATCGGAAATAGGATTCTTCTCGCCTGGAAGGGAGAACTTCCTGGATTTTCTCGAGATGCGGCAGGTGTTCTCGAGTTACGACGGGGACCTCAGGGACCCGCCCTGGTGGCCTCAGGAGAGGCCAGTCCACATGCGAGTTGCTAGGGTGCCTCTCGGAATTCCTCTCCCGTCGATACCGGGGCCAAAAACCTTTTGTGGAGTCAGGGCCGGAAACGAGGATTCCTCTCAGGGGCTGACATGGATCTTTGGGTACTTCTGGAGTCTCCGCAGGGGAGTCAGGCCTCGTCTCGAGTGGGGGCATGCACGTGCGCTATCCTTCCAAGCTGTAGGAGCAATGTCACGCTTCTCGACCCATGGATCAAAGGATCTGTGGTTTTCCCTCGAGGCTTTCCCACAGGGCTGTCCCACGTGCCACCGTGGTGTGAGTCGATCTTCGGCGTGAAAGATGAGCCAGTGCAGGGCAAAGAGGTTCCTCTGGAATGGACTGATACATCTGGGGGACTCTTGGAATGGTGGTACGATCATGGAGTTCCTCTCGCCTTTCCTGTTGAGAGTGCCTCCTCTTGAGATGCGACGGGAACGCCTGGAATTCTTTCCCGTTGAAAGCAGGGAAAGGATCCCTCATCTCGAGCTACGAGGGGGAAACGGGGCTCCTCTGGATGTGGGCGGGACCATCGTGCTTCCTCTCGAGTGGAGACGGGTATGGCGGTGAACTTCTTGAGTTGCAGCAAGGGTGTGAAAGACCCTTTCGAAGTTCCAGAGGTTAGGTGTCATTAGTCTCCAGAAGCCTCATCGGAAATAGGCCTCATCTCGCCTGGAAAGGAGAACTTCCTGGATTTTCTCGAGTTGCAGCAGGTGTTCTCGAGTTACGACGTGGACCTCAGGGACCCTCCCTGGTGGCCTCAGGAAAGGCCAGTCCCCATGCGAGTTGCTAGGGGACCTCTCGGGATTCCTCTCCCGTCGATACCGGGGCCAAATACCTTGTGTGGAGTCAGGGCCGGAACCGAGGATTCCTCTCAGGGGCTGACATGGATCTTTGGGTACTTCTGGAGTCTCCCCAGGGGAGTCAGGCCTCGTCTCGAGTGGGGGCATGCACGTGTGCTTTCCCTCCAGGCTGTAGCAGCCATGTCACGCTTCCCGTGGCGTGGATCAAAGGATCTGTGGTTTTCCCTCGAGGCTTTCCCTCGAGGCTTTCCCACAGGGCTGTCCCACGTGCCTCCGTGGTGTGAGTCGATCCTCTGCGTGAAAGATGAGCCAGTGCAGGGCAAAGAGCTTCCTCTGGAATGGACTGAGACATCTGGGGGACTCTTGGAATGGTGGTACGACCATGGAGTTCCTCTCGCCTTTCCTGTTGAGAGTGCCTCCTCTTGAGATGCGACGGGAACGCCGGGAATTCTTTCCCGTTGAAATCAGGCAAAGGATCCCTCATCTCGAGCTACGAGGGGGAAACGGGGCTCCTCTGGATGTGGGCGGGACCATCCTGCTTCCTCTCGAGTGGAGACGGGTATGCAAGTGAACTTCTTGAGTTGCAGCAAGGGTGTGAAAGACCCTTTCGAAGTTCCAGAGGTTAGGTGTCATTAGTCTCCAGACGCCTCATCGGAAATAGGCCTCATCTCGCCTGGAAGGGAGAACTTCCTGGATTTTCTCGAGATGCGGCAGGTGTTCTCGAGTTACGACGGGGACCTCAGGGACCCGCCCTGGTGGCCTCAGGAGAGGCCAGTTCACATGCGAGTTGCTAGGGGGCCTCGCGGGATTCCTCTCCCGTCGATACCGGGGCCAAAAACCTTGTGTGGAGTCAGGGCCGGAAACGAGGATTCCTCTCAGGGGCTGACATGGATCTTTGGGTACTTCTGGAGTCTCAGCAGGGGATTCAGGCCTCGTCTCGAGTGGGGGCATGCACGTGTGTTTTCTTTCCAGGCTGTAGCAGCAATGTCACGCTTCCCGTCGCGTGGATCAAAGGATCTGTGGTTTTCCCACGAGGCTTTCCCACAGGGCTGTCCCACGTTCCACCGTGGTCTGAGTCGATCCTCGGCGTGAAAGATGAGCCAGTGCAGGGCACAGAGGTTCCTCTGGAATGGACTGAGACATCTGGGGGACTCTTGGAATGGTGGTACGACCATGGAGTTCCTCTCGCCTTTCCTGTTGAGAGTGCCTCCTCTTGAGATGCGACGGGAACGCCGGGAATTCTTTCCCGTTGAAAGCAGGGAAAGGATCCCTCATCTCGAGCTACGAGGGGGAAACGGGGCTCCTCTGGATGTGGGCAGGACCATCGTGCTTCCTCTCGAGTGGAGACGGGTATGGCGGTGAACTTCTTGAGTTGCAGCAAGGGTGTGAAAAACCCTTTCGAAGTTCCAGAGGTTAGGTGTCATTAGTCTCCAGACTCCTCATCGGAAATAGGCCTCATCTCGCCTGGAAGGGAGAACTTCCTGGATTTTCTCGAGTTGCGGCAGGTGTTCTCGAGTTACGACGGGGACCTCAGGGACCCGCCCTGGTGGCCTCAGGAGAGGCCAGTCCCTAGGCGAGTTGCTAGGGGGCCTCTCGGGATTCCTCTCCCGTTGATACCGGGGCCAAAAACCTTGTGTGGAGTCAGGGCCGGAACCGAGGATTCCTCTCAGGGGCTGACATGGATCTTTGGGTACTTCTGGAGTCTCCCCAGGGGAGTCAGGCCTCGTCTCGAGTGGGGGCATGCACGTGCGCTTTCCTTCCAGGCTGTAGCAGCAATGTCACGCTTCCCGTCGCGTGGATCAAAGGATCTGTGGTTTTCCCTCGAGGCTTTCCCTCGAGGCTTTCCCACAGGGCTGTCCCACGTGCCACCGTGGTGTGAGTCGATCCTCGGCATGAAAGATGAGCCAGTGCAGGGCAAAGAGGTTCCTCTGGAATGGACTGAGACATCTGGGGGACTCTTGGAATGGTGGTACGACCATGGAGTTCCTCTCGCCTTTCCTGTTGAGAGTGCCTCCTCTTGAGATGCGACGGGAACGCCGGGAATTCTTTCCCGTTGAAAGCAGGGAGAGGATCCCTCATCTCGAGCTACGAGGGGGAAACGGGGCTCCTCTGGATGTGGGCGGGACCATCGTGCTTCCTCTCTAGTGGAGACGGGTATTGCCGGGGTCCAGCCCCGGTGGATCCAGGGAATTCGAAGGGTGGACGGCGTTGGCGTGGAAAGACTTGTTTATTTATTAATATAAGATTAGATTAAGAAACTGTAGTGCAGTAGGAAGTTTAAGTGGAGAAAGAGGGCTGAATAGCTTGGTTTACGCGGAAGACCAATAAAATTCCAGACAAGGAATTTGCACCATCTACGTTGGGCCACCGGTGCCCGCTTGAATATCTAAGGGTGCCTCGCCTTAAGCTCCCTTTCTCGCGGATCTTAATAACCAGGGCAAATAAGTAGACCTGGCGAGCCTCCGCGCCCCAGATGGAAATTCAGCCTGAAATTAAAGTAAAGAGCAGAGGGAAGAAAAGGGAGAGGAAAAGAGAGAGAGAGAGAGACACGGGGGGAGCCAGATTCCCAAGAAACCAGGCCGAGACTAGTCCAAGAAACTGGTCTGAGAATCTGGTCCCGTCCTTTATTGTTCAGAAGGCCTTTTATACTTTTGATAAAACATGGAGATCAATGGGTAACACAAAGTTATGCAGCGTTAGCAGTCCAGACTCTTATCAAAACCAGGCTTTTCTCTCTGCATACCTAATTGTATACACAAGTCTTAGGTAATTTACATCATCTTCCAACCAAAAGGGCCAATTAACATTTTACAGCCTTTTTTCTGATAAGGGTTTGTCAACCACAAGACTTATTTGTGTTGATCTTCCCAAGGTCTGGTGCCACTCTCGGAAAGCACTAAAGAAAGTTACATTCTTAGACAGCAAGGATACAGCAACTTATAACAAGTAGAGGGAGTGCAGTGATTTATAGCAAAAGAGAAGCAATTAACTCAAAAGTCTAGTGTTGCTAACATCAAAACTACTATGTATCTTTTTCTACATCCTGCTTACATTAACATCCTTCCAGGTGCCTAAAAGATAAAGAATAAGGAGGTCTGGCAGCAATCCTTGAGTCAACAGTGAAAACCCTCTACCAATATAATTTTTAACTCTTTAGAAAAGGCTCTGTATCTTTAAGATGCTTTTAAGCTTTGTGCCTCCCGCGGTTGGGGGGCTGTAAGCAATTCACAAGCTGTAAGCTTTGTGCCTCTCGCGGTTGGGGGGCTGTAAGCAATTCACAAGCTGTAAGAGGTCTGGGGAACCTGTTAGGCAGACTAGAGAGCTATCAGAGGGGTTTAACTGAAACATCCCTTTCAAATGCAGAAGACTAAAACCCTGAATTGACTTTTTTCCAGAGAATATCAGAAAAGTGGAAAAGCAGAGCACAAAAGCCGGCAGATTTTTGCTGGGGTACATGCTTAGGAATATCCAGAGGGGTCCCTGAAGTCTGAGCACGCCTTGCGTATGTCAGCTTCCTTCCTCATGACCTTGTCACGGGCGGGATTCCTCACACTGGCTTCCGGCAACTCCCCCTTCTTTATTAGTTTTTTAAAAAAATTAGGTGCAGTTCAGTCGCGAGATTCCGAATGCTCTGCCGAAGAGTCCTGACAACACAAGGAAGCACGATTACAAGGAGCAGGATTATGGCACCCACAGCAGCATAGCTAGAGACAGTAGTCAGAAGAGTTTTTCCAGAAATGAAGTCAGAGAAGGTGTGGAAAAAGTCATTGGCTTCTCCTGTGGCGGTAAAATCTAATCGGGAGTGTTCCAAGGTCTGAATCTGATTATGAAGTTTCCCTAAATCTAAACTAATATCTGAGCTGTTCCAGACACCTAAAATATGATTTTTGACCCTCTCCCATTTAAAATCTGTCTCATTTACTTTCAGGGATGTAACACATATCCACCGGTAATCGGCATGACATGAAAGAGCCAATTTCATTTTCAGACTCTGTAATTCATTCCCAATATGCATTACTGCTTCTTCTAAGGCATCAATCCTTATTTCTAGCTTCCTATCTATAATTTCCTGGGTTGCCAGCGTTAGAGAAACATTTTTGGATACGGTGTCCACATATTGGGCAGTATACACTTGTTGAGACAATGATAATGCCGCCACAGTAACAGAAGTAATTGCGGTTATCAAAGCTGATATTCCCAAAACAAGTAAGCCCACAAACCGTCGTGTTCGCATTAAATCTTGTAGCTGTTGCAGTACAGCTAGGCCATGGTTATCATACCAATACGTGGCTACAGTTACAGGTACCATGAGATAGGGCGGACGTTTTAAAACCATGAAAGAGCAAACTTTATATTGAGGAGTTAAACAGGATGAAAGCATACATTGTTCACAAGACACTACATGGGGTCCACCTGTATAATTCAATTGTATGTTAAGTCTTTCAGAATCATTAGTGAAAAGAAAAACATAAGGAGAGAGTAGACAAGCTAAAATAGAGTAAATAGAGGTATTTTTTGGTCGGATTAAAATAATAGGGGCGGTAGCCGCAAGGGCTCTCCAAATTTCTGGCTGCCAAAAGGTTTTACCTCTAGTTATATAAGACAGCATAGGGGGAACAAATTGGTTATGATGCCGTCTGGTGGCAACTAACGGCCAAGAAATTGAATATTCTTTCCAATTATCCAATCTATTGATAAAGTCATCGTCAGACTCAGGGTCTTGACCTGGATTTGGGTTGCTCCAGTCCTGAATCGCACAATTTCTTCCTCCCGGCATATTGTAATCTACTCTCGAATTATAAATACAAGATTTCCAAATCGGATATCCTGAATGATCATCTATAGTTTTCCAAATAACATCTGAGGGAGCAACATCATCACAATTTGGATATTCTGATGGAGTTTTGAGAGACAAAGGCTTATAGGGGCCAAGGACCCCAGGCATACGGGCTCGTAATATCCAAGCAGACCGATCCCCTATAGATGCAAATTTAGAGGTTGGGGAATCTGTCATAACTGCTTTTGTGGAGGCTCCAACGCATCCTGTCTTGGTAAAGAAGTCTCCTGTAAGGCCAGGAGGAAAATTAAAGCAGACAGGAAAATCATCTGCTAGTCCTTTAAAGGTATAATTGAAATTAATAGGGTATTGGTCTTTTGTATAGGAAGTATAAGATCCTCCCAAAAGGCGAGGCTGGTCTGTACTAACTCGTATGGGGTCACTGTTCCAAGTAACAACTTGGAAAGTTGGAGGATCCGGGAGAAACGCCCAATATTTGGTTGGAATGGGAGCAGCGCTTACCTGGCAAGAGAGCAAGGCAAGCATGGCAATAAACACCTTTTCAGGAGAGACTGACGATCCCTGTAGGGTAGCTATCCCCTGTGCCTGGCGACAGAGAGCTTTAATCTGTCCCCAGGTGGGCAAGGAGGCTTGTTGGGTTGACTGAGCTGGGCGTCCTAATGGATTCCTGCGAGGCAAAAAATCAGGGGGTGCAATATCCTGTATCTGAAGTCGTGACATCTGTCCAGTGGGTGGCTCCGATCCGCGCCTATCCGGGATCTCCAATGTCAGCTGTCCTGGGGTCAGCGGCGTTTCCCGTGCTGGCGGAGGGAGCGGGGGAAGAGGGAGTTTCTTCCTTTTTAGAGATCGCGGTGGCGGGGGATTCTGGTATCCGGGGAGCTGAGACATGGCGAATTAGTCTGTCTGGAACCCAAATCGGAGCGTCCGCGTCCTGTGGAAAAACACAAGCATACCCTCGCCCATTGGTTAATAAGGGGTCAGGACCTTTCCATTGTCCGGAAAGAAGGTCCCTCCATTTTACTAATGGTTTTGCATTCAATTGCTCTGGGCACCAATGGCGAAGCATTGCAGTGTTTCCGGATGAATCAGCATTTAAGTTATTTATTACGAAAAGAGCATGTTGCAAAATCTGATGGGGGGAACTATATTTAAATTCCCCTTCTTTTAGTTTTTGAATATGGATTTTCAGTGTTTGATGTGCTCTTTCCACAATGGCTTGTCCTTGTGGGTTATAAGGGATGCCGGTGTTATGTTTAATTTGAAATCTTGTACAGAATTGCTGAAAAGATTTAGAAGTGTAAGCAGGAGCATTATCAGTTTTTAAAGCTTTTGGCAAGCCCAGATAGGAAAAGCATGTAAAAAGATGTTGTATTACATCTTTAACTGCTTCCCCTGTACGAGCAGTGGCAATAATAACATGAGAGAAGGTATCTACAGTTACATGAACAAAAGACAGTTTTCCAAATGAAGAGACATGGGTTACATCCATTTGCCAGAGTGCATTAGGTTTGAGACCGCGAGGGTTAACTCCCAGAGGCAAAGCATTCACGGTAGTAGGACAATGTGAACAAGAACGAACAATCTCTCGGGCAGATTCTCGAGGAATTTGAAACTGGTATCGTAAGGCAGTGGCATTTTGGTGATGAAGTGAGTGAGAAGCTCGAGCTTCTTCAAAAACAGAAGCCACTGAAATCCTGGTTAACGAATCTGCCAATTCATTGAGAGCATTTAAAGGGCCAGGCAGGCCGGAATGAGCCCGAATGTGGCCGATAAAGAACGCCCGATTTCTTTTCCATATTTGCTGCTGCAGTTTAGTTAACAAATGGAAGATAGCAGTTTTGTTTTCAGGCAAAACTGCAGTCTCAATGTGTGGAAACAGCCTGACCACATACTGAGAGTCAGAATAAAGGTTAAATTCTTTCTCCGCAAACATAACAAAGGCCTCAATAACAGCTGTGATTTCAGCCCTTTGAGCTGAAGTTTCTTGTGTTTCCAAAAGTTTTTGATGATCTCTTGTGACTATAGAGGCTCTACCGTTAGCCGATCCATCAGTAAAGACTACCTGAGCATCTGAAATAGGGAACTGTTTACACCGGACAGGAAAAATAACTGGATGGTTAGACATAAAATTTAGTAAAACATGCGAGGGTAAATGATGCAAAATTTGACCACAGTAATTCCCTATGGCAATCTGCCAGTCTTCATCAAACATTAAAAGAGCATCAAGCTGCTCCTTATTATATGGAATTACAATCTCTGATGGCTCTTTACCAAACAATTCAATGCTCCGCTTCCTTCCTTTTAGCATTAATGTGGCAATTAAACCAGGATAAGAAGCCACGACTTTTTTAGCTTGGGTAGGAAGATGGATCCATTCTAAAGGGCCGCGTTGCCACAGAACTCCCGTAGGCGCCGTTGGAGTAGCTAGGCAAAGGAACTGCCACGTCATCGTCAAATCAATTCTTTTTACATAGCTATTTGATAAGGCTGCTTCTACTTTGCCTAGGGCTTCTTGAGCCTCAGCTGTTAATTGTCTTTTTGAGGTTGGATCAGGATCCCCGCGTAAAGTGTTAAAAAGAGGTTTTAATTCGGCAGTGGTTAATTTTAAATATGGTCTAATCCAATTAATATCACCTAAGAGTTTTTGATAATCATTTAAAGTAATAAGATGGTCTTTTCTCAATTGCAGCGGGGTATGAGTCACCGTTTCCGAATTTATGACTCTTCCTAAGTAAGTTATGGGCGGATTGATTTGAATTTTTTCTGGGGCAATTTTTAGGCCTCTGTCTGTCAATGCCTGGGTCAGGTCCTGGAGCACAGTCTGCAGGTGAACTCTATCAGGATGAGCTATTAAAATATCATCCATATAGTGAATCATATACACGTGTTCATATTTAGCCCTAGTATCTTCTAGAGCGGCATTAACAAATTTTTGGCATAAAGTAGGGCTATTTTTCATTCCCTGAGGCAGAACCTTCCACTGAAACCGTAAATAAGGCTGTTTAAGATTTTCTGATGGCAGACTAAAGGCAAATCGCTTTTTATCCTCAGGATTTAAGGGAATAGTGAAAAAACAATCTTGTAAATCAATAACAATTATATTATATCCCTCTGGAACGGCTACTGGGGAAGGGAGCCCAGGCTGTAAGGCCCCCATGTCCTCCATGGTGGCATTAATAGCTCTCAAATCCTGTAAAAGTCGCCATTTACCAGATTTTTTCTTAATGACAAAAATAGGAGTGTTCCAGGGGCTATTGGAGGGCTCAATATGTCCCAATTCTAATTGTTCAAAGATTAATGCTTTAGCTGCCAATAATTTTTCCTTATGCAGAGGCCACTGTTCTACCCACACCGGATCTTGAGATTTCCATGTGATGGGGTCGGCAGCAAAAACAATGGCCTCAATTATAAATTTGGATATCCCAATCCAGCACGTAGCTTGCGAGGAGTTGGGCAAATTGGCTCAATTATTCCTGTCTGTTGTTTACCCAATCCTTTTGATGGATCATAGCCCATCTGCAACATCTGAGAGGTCACTTTATCATCAGGGCTAAAAAGTAACACTCCCATTTGAGATAGCACGTCCCTCCCCCACAGGGTAAGGGGGAGCGAAGGAACGACATAAGGTTGGAAAGTTCCACGGGTATCCTCAAATTGCCAATCTAAAATTTTTGCACTTTTGGCTATTGTGGGGGCTCTTCCTATCCCCACCAAGTTATTTTCAGTAGTATGTGTGGGCCAGGAGCTGGGCCAGTCTTTTCCTGAAATGCAAGAAACATCTGCTCCTGTGTCTAATAACCCCACAATAGACTTGCCATTAATCAGGATAGTCTTCATAGGACGTTTCTGAGTAATTTCTGTTATCCAAAAAACCATATCACTAGACCCAAATCCTTTATCCTGCCTTTCATTTTGAGTAGCTGTGCGCCCAATTGCAGTGTGGTAAGGCAAAAGCAAAAGTTGGGCTATTCTTTGTCCCTGATGTATTTGGAAAGTTTTAGTTGGGGGTGAAATCATTATCTGGATTTCTCCTGTATAATCTGAGTCAATTACTCCAGGGATGATTGTGAGACCTTGCATAGCTAAGGAACTTCTGCCTAGTATAATTCCTACTAAACCTGTTGGTAATGGGCCTTTAACTCCTGTAGGTATTTTTACAGTGGGGCTATCTGGTGTTAATATTGCTGAGGTGGTGGAACTGAGGTCCAGTCCTGCGCTGCCTGGGGTTGCTCTGATGAGTTCTGCGATGGGACGAAGGGAATGAATGGGTTCAGTGAGGCTGCCCCAATTGTTGTCGGGGCCTGAGGCTGGCCCCTCAATCCGTTTCCCGACTGCTGGTCGGGGCCCAAAAAGGCTCCATTTCTATGGAATTGTGACCTACATTCTTTTGCCCAGTGATATCCTTTTTGACAACGAGGGCAGAGAGATCTAGGGAGATTAGTAGGCACAGCCGGGGAGGGAGAATTCGGCAGAGAAGAACCGGCTGCTTTTTGGGGACAAGCTCGCATAAGGTGCCCTTCCCGTCCGCAAGAGAAGCAGGCCTTGGATAAACCAATATTCTGGCCTGGACTACTGGAATGACTCTTTGACGGGTTATTTCTATTTGTAAAAAAGGACTGTACTGCCTGCTGGTAAGAATTTCCCTTTATGGCTGCAGCTATGGCAACGCCCTGCATCATCGCTGGTCCTACATCTGCACATTGCCTGATATAATCTATTATTTCCCCAGTTTTTTTAATAGGACGTAAAATGGCCTGGCAGGTAGAATTAGCATTTTCAAATGCCAGTTGTTTTATCAATATACTAGCTGCCTCAGTGTTGGAAATTACTCTGTTGACTGCCTCTGCAAGTCTTGATATAAAGTCTTCATATGGCTCTTCTGGTTTTTGTTTAACATTTGAGAAGGAAGAGGTAGATTCTTTCCCTTCAGGCAACAAACGCCAAGCCCCAAGGGCGCAGGCGGTTACTTGATCTAAAGTGGTTTTATCTAATCCCATTTGATCTCTAAGTGTTCCAAAATCATTAGTCCCTGCCAACATATTTTTTATAATATATCTTGGGCCATATTTTTGGTTAGCATCAGCCTGTTTTGGGGCTAGATCTTCATATTCAGTTCTCCAAAGTACATATTGACCTCCAGACAGACAAGCTTTAGCGACTGTCTTCCAGTCATGGGGTGTCATCCATCTGCCCGCTAAAGCTTCCACCAATGATACAGTGTACGGGGCTTTAGGCCCATACAAAGCACAAGCCTGTTTGAGTTCTTTAATCATTTTCATTGGAATGGGTTCCCAGTGGGGGGCTGTTCTCCCACCACTTCCACCAAATATTATGGGGAAACAAGCCTCAAGGTGGGGATCAAGTTCATCATCTGGGCTAGAGAAAACTCTTCTTCGGGGAGCTTCTAGTGGAGGCCCCTCACCCTTATAGGGAGGGGGGGGCAAGGGGTGTCCTATGTCACTTTCTTCGTACTTTGGGAATTTTTTATCCGTTCTGTGTTTAGGTCTTACGGATGTTTTATCTGGGGAATCTGGCCTTAAACTCTCAGGTGCATATAATCTGATGGGGGACATTTGTCTTGAGCCTCTGGAAGCAGAAGGCTTAATTAAGGAAATTTCTCTTGAATTTGTGGAAGCAGGTGGTCTGGTTGGGGAAGTTTTTATTAAGCTCTTTGGAGCAGATAATCTAATTGGAGAAGTTTCTCTTAAACTCCTTGGAGCATCTTTATTTAATAAAGACCAGTCCTCATCAGAATGATCTTGACTTACTTCCTCTTCCAAATCTTCCTCATCTGAAAGCTGCTCTTTTTTGTCATCTCTATCTATTACCTTTTCTTGGGCAGTCATTGCAGCTATCATTTGACTCAACTGCCGATAGTTAGGTGTAGCCTCCTTTTCATCACTCTCCTCTTCGATAGATACCTTTTTCTCTGCACTTTCCTCTTTAAGATGTACCTTTTCAGATTCAGGGGCAGGGTCTAGAGCGTCCCTAATTATATTCCATAAGGAAAAGGCGTCAGTAGGCACCTTTTGTGAGCCATGTTCAGCATGGTAAGTTTTTAGTTGTTTTCCTACTCTCTCCCAGGTGTCTAAGTTAACAGTGCCTTCTTCTGGAAACCAGGGACACTGTTCTTGTACAAAGGAAAAAAATGAATGAATATTGGATTTTTTAACTTTAATTCCTCGTTTAGTTAGTAACTGCAAGATTACTCCTGTAAAAAGCTGTCTTTCTTTTGATTCACTGTTACCCATGTCAGAAAATTAAGTCTTATAGAAAAGTCTACCTCAACAAAAAGGTTTTACCTTTGGCGAGGGGGGTTTTGTTTTCAACCCTAAGATAGCAGGTTTCTTTTCAACCTCTAGAGCACCAGGTTTCTCTTAAACCCTTGAACACTTCCCACTCCTCCTCACCCTGTCTATCCTACAGGGGGGTCCGCGGCACCCTGAGTGGGGTCCTAGCCATCCCGAACACTCAACACTGGGGGAGTACCCGAAAGTACTCCAGGGGGAGTGATTAAGTCACTCCGGGGGGGAGCAACAGAGAGTGCTCCGGGGGGAGCAACAGAGAGTGCTCCGGGGGGAGCTACAGAGAGTGCTCCGGGGGGAGCTTTTGCTCCGAGGAACCTACCTTCGAATAGCCTGTTCCGGGCGCCACTTGCCGGGGTCCAGCCCCGGTGGATCCAGGGAATTCGAAGGGTGGACGGCGTTGGCGTGGAAAGACTTGTTTATTTATTAATATAAGATTAGATTAAGAAACTGTAGTGCAGTAGGAAGATTAAGTGGAGAAAGAGGGCTGAATAGCTTGGTTTACGCGGAAGACCAATAAAATTCCAGACAAGGAATTTGCACCATCTACGTTGGGCCACCGGTGCCCGCTTGAATATCTAAGGGTGCCTCGCCTTAAGCTCCCTTTCTCGCGGATCTTAATAACCAGGGCAAATAAGTAGACCTGGCGAGCCTCCGCGCCCCAGATGGAAATTCAGCCTGAAATTAAAGTAAAGAGCAGAGGGAAGAAAAGGGAGAGAAAAAGAGAGAGAGAGAGAGACACGGGGGGAGCCAGATTCCCAAGAAACCAGGCCGAGACTAGTCCGAGAAACTGGTCTGAGAATCTGGTCCCGTCCTTTATTGTTCAGAAGGCCTTTTATACTTTTGATAAAACATGGAGATCAATGGGTAACACAAAGTTATGCAGCGTTAGCAGTCCAGACTCTTATCAAAACCAGGCTTTTCTCTCTGCATACCTAATTGTATACACAAGTCTTAGGTAATTTACATCATCTTCCAACCAAAAGGGCCAATTAACATTTTACAGCCTTTTTTCTGATAAGGGTTTGTCAACCACAAGACTTATTTGTGTTGATCTTCCCAAGGTCTGGTGCCACTCTCGGAAAGCACTAAAGAAAGTTACATTCTTAGACAGCAAGGATACAGCAACTTATAACAAGTAGAGGGAGTGCAGTGATTTATAGCAAAAGAGAAGCAATTAACTCAAAAGTCTAGTGTTGCTAACATCAAAACTACTATGTATCTTTTTCTACATCCTGCTTACATTAACATCCTTCCAGGTGCCTAAAAGATAAAGAATAAGGAGGTCTGGCAGCAATCCTTGAGTCAACAGTGAAAACCCTCTACCAATATAATTTTTAACTCTTTAGAAAAGGCTCTGTATCTTTAAGATGCTTTTAAGCTTTGTGCCTCCCGCGGTTGGGGGGCTGTAAGCAATTCACAAGCTGTAAGCTTTGTGCCTCTCGCGGTTGGGGGGCTGTAAGCAATTCACAAGCTGTAAGAGGTCTGGGGAACCTGTTAGGCAGACTAGAGAGCTATCAGAGGGGTTTAACTGAAACATCCCTTTCAAATGCAGAAGACTAAAACCCTGAATTGACTTTTTTCCAGAGAATATCAGAAAAGTGGAAAAGCAGAGCACAAAAGCCAGCAGATTTTTGCTGGGGTACATGCTTAGGAATATCCAGAGGGGTCCCTGAAGTCTGAGCACGCCTTGCGTATGTCAGCTTCCTTCCTCATGACCTTGTCACGGGCGGGATTCCTCACACTGGCTTCCGGCAGGGTATGGTGGTGAACTTCTTGAGTTGCAGCAAGGCTGTGAAAGACCCTTTCGAAGTTCCAGAGGTAAGGTGTCATTAGTCTCCAGACGCCTCATCGGAAATAGGCCTCATCTCGCCTGGAAGGGAGAACTTCCTGGATTTTCTCGAGTTGCGGCAGGTGTTCTCGAGTTACGACGGGGACCTCAGGGACCCGCCCTGGTGGCCTCAGGAGAGGCCAGTCCCTATGCGAGTTGCTAGGGGGCCTCTCGGGATTCCTCTCCCGTCGATACCGGGGCCAAAAACCTTGTGTGGAGTCAGGGCCGGAACCGAGGATTCCTCTCAGGGGCTGACATGGATCTTTGGGTACTTCTGGAGTCTCCCCAGGGGAGTCAGGCCTCGTCTCGAGTGGGGGCATGCACGTGCACTTTCCTTCCAGGCTGTAGCAGCAATGTCACGCTACCTGTCGCGTGGATCAAATGATCTGTGGTTTTCCCTCGAGGCTTTCCCACAGGGCTGTCCCACGTGCCACCGTGGTGTGAGTCGATCCTCGGCGTGAAAGATGAGCCAGTGCAGGGCAAAGAGGTTCCTCTGGAATGGACTGAGACATCTGGGGGACTCTTGGAATGGTGGTACGACCATGGAGTTCCTCTCGCCTTTCCTGTTGAGAGTGCCTCCTCTTGAGATGCGACGGGAACGCCGGGAATATTTTCCCGTTGAAAGCAGGGAAAGGATCCCTCATCTCGAGCTACGAGGGGGAAACGGGGCTCCTCTGGATGTGGGCGGGACCATCGTGCTTCCTCTCGAGTGGAGACGGGTATGGCGGTGAACTTCTTGAGTTGCAGCAAGGGTGTGAAAGACCCTTTCGAAGTTCCAGAGGTTAGGTGTCATTAGTCTCCAGACGCCTCATCGGAAATAGGCCTCATCTCGCCTGGAAGGGAGAACTTCCTTGATTTTCTCGAGTTGCGGCAGGTGTTCTCGAGTTACGACGGGGACCTCAGGGACCCGCCCTGTTGGCCTCAGGAGAGGCCAGTCCCTATGCGTGTTGCTAGGGGGCCCCTCGGGATTCCTCTCCCGTCGATACCGGGGCCAAAAACCTTGTGTGGAGACAGGGCTGGAACCGAGGATTCCTCTCAGGGACTGATATGGATCTTTGGGTACTTCTGGAGTCTCGCCAGGGGAGACAGGCCTCGTCTAGTGTGGGGGCATGCACGTGCACTTTCCTTCCAGGCTGTAGCAGCAATGTCACGCTTCACGTCACGTGGATCAAAGGATCTGCGGTTTTCCCTCGAGGCTTTCCCTCGAGGCTTTCCCACAGGGCTGTCCCACGTGACACCGTGGTGTGAGTCGATTCTCGGCGTGAAAAATGAGCCAGTGCAGGGCAAAGAGGTTCCTCTGGAATGGACTGAGACATCTGGGGGACTCTTGGAATGGTGGTACGACCATGGAGTTCCTCTCGCCTTTCCTGTTGAGAGTGCCTCCTCTTGAGATGCGACGGGAACGCCGGGAATACTTTCCCGTTGAAAGCAGGGAAAGGATCCCTCATCTCGAGCTACGAGGGGGAAACGGGGCTCCTCTGGATGTGGGCGGGACCATCGTGCTTCCTCTCGAGTGGAGACGGGTATGGCGGTGAACTTCTTGAGTTGCAGCAAGGGTGTGAAAGACCCTTTCGAAGTTCCAGAGGTTAGGTGTCATTAGTCTCCAGAGGCCTCATCGGAAATAGGCCTCATCTCGCCTGGAAGGGAGAACTTCCTGGATTTTCTCGAGTTGCGGCAGGTGTTCTCGAGTTACGACGGGGACCTCAGGGACCCGCCCTGGTGGCCTCAGGAGAGGCCAGTCCCCATGCGAGTTGCTAGGGGGCCTCTCGGGATTCCTCTCCCGTCGATACCGGGGCCAAAAACCTTGTGTGCAGTCAGGGCCGGAACCGAGGATTCCTCTCAGGGGCTGACATGGATCTTTGGGTACTTCTGGAGTCTCCCCAGGGGAGTCAGGCCTCGTCTCGAGTGGGGGCATGCACGTGCGCTTTCCTTCCAGCCTGTAGCAGCAATGTCACGCTTCCCGTCGCGTGGATCAAAGGATCTGTGGTTTTCCCTCGAGGCTTTCCCTCGAGGCTTTCCCACAGGGCTGTCCCACGTGCCACCGTTTTGTGAGTCGATCCTCGGCGTGAAAGATGAGCCAGTGCAGGGCAAAGAGGTTCCTCGGGAATGGACTGAGACATCTGGGGGACTCTTGGAATGGTGGTACGACCATGGAGTTCCTCTCGCCTTTCCTGTTGAGAGTGCCTCCTCTTGAGATGCGACGGGAACGCCGGGAATTCTTTCCCGTTGAAACCAGGGAAAGGATCCCTCATCTCGAGCACCGAGGGGAAAACGGGGCTCCTCTGGATGTGGGCGGGACCATCGTGCTTCCTCTCGAGTGGAGACGGGTATGGCGGTGAACTTCTTGAGTTGCAGCAAGGGTGTGAAAGACCCTTTCGAAGTTCCAGAGGTTTGGTGTCATTAGTCTCCAGAGGCCTCATCGGAAATAGGCCTCATCTCGCCTGGAAGGGAGAACTTCCTGGATTTTCTCGAGTTGCGGCAGGTGTTCTCGAGTTACGACGGGGACCTCAGGGACCCGCCCTGGTGGCCTCCGGAGAGGCCAGTCCCAATGCGAGTTGCTAGGGGGCCTCTCGGGATTCCTCTCCCGTCAATACCGGGGCCAAAAACCTTGTGTGGAGTCAGGGCCGGAACCGAGGATTCCTCTCAGGGGCTGACATGGATCTTTGGGTACTTCTGGAGTCTCCCCAGTGGAGTCAGGCCTCGTCTCGAGTGGGGGCATGCACGTGCGCTTTCCTTCCAGGCTGTAGCAGCAATGTCACGCTTCCCGTCGCGTGGATCAAAGGATCTGTGGTTTTCCCTCGAGGCTTTCCCTCGAGGCTTTCCCACAGGGCTGTCCCACGTGCCACCGTGGTGTGAGTCGATCCTCGGCGTGAAAGATGAGCCAGTGCAGGGCAAAGAGGTTCCTCTGGAATGGACTGAGACATCTGGGGGACTCTTGGAATGGTGGTACGACCATGGAGTTCCTCTCGCCTTTCCTGTTGAGAGTGCCTCCTCTTGAGATGCGACGGGAACGCCGGGAATTCTTTCCCGTTGAAAGCAGGGAAAGGATCCCTCATCTCGAGCTACGAGGGGGAAACGGGGCTCCTCTGGATGTGGGCGGGACCATCGTGCTTCCTCTCGAGTGGAGACGGGTATGGCGGTGAACTTCTTGAGTTGCAGCAAGGGTGTGAAAGACCCTTTCGAAGTTCCAGAGGTTAGGTGTCATTAGTCTCCAGACGCCTCATCGGAAATAGGCCTCATCTCGCCTGGAAGGGAGAACTTCCTGGATTTTCTCGAGTTGCGGCAGGTGTTCTCGAGTTACGACGGGGACCTCAGGGACCCGCGCTGGTGGCCTCAGGAGAGGCCAGTCCCCATGCGAGTTGCTAGGGGGCCTCTCGGGATTCCTCTCCCGTCGATACCGGGGCCAAAAACCTTGTGTGGAGTCAGGGCCGGAACCGAGGATTCCTCTCAGGGGCTGACATGGATCTTTGGGTACTTCTGGAGTCTCCCCAGGGGAGTCAGGCCTCGTCTCGAGTGGGGGCATGCACGTGCACTTTCCTTCCAGGCTGTAGCAGCAATGTCACGCTTCCCGTCGCGTGGATCAAAGGATCTGTGGTTTTCCCTCGAGGCTTTCCCACAGGGCTGTCCCACGTGCCACCGTGGTGTGAGTCGATCCTCGGCGTGAAAGATGAGCCAGTGCAGGGCAAAGAGGTTCCTCTGGAATGGACTGAGACATCTGGGGGACTCTTGGAATGGTGGTACGACCATGGAGTTCCTCTCGCCTTTCCTGTTGAGAGTGCCTCCTCTTGAGTTGCGACGGGAACGCCGGGAATTCTTTCCCGTTGAAAGCAGGGAAAGGATCCCTCATCTCGAGCTACGAGGGGGAAACGGGGCTCCCCTGATGTGGGCGGGACCATCGTGCTTCCTCTCTAGTGGAGACGGGTATGGCGGTGAACTTCTTGAGTTGCAGCAACGGTGTGAAAGACCCTTTCGAAGTTCCAGAGGTTAGGTGTCATTAGTCTCCAGAGGCCTCATCGGAAATAGGCCTCATCTCGCCTGGAAGGGAGAACTTCCTGGATTTTCTCGAGTTGCGGCAGGTGTTCTCGAGTTACGACGGGGACCTCAGGGACCCGCCCTGGTGGCCTCAGAAGAGGCCAGTCCCTAGGCGAGTTGCTAGGGGGCCTCTCGGGATTCCTCTCCCGTTGATACCGGGGCCAAAAACCTTGTGTGGAGTCAGGGCCGGAACCGAGGATTCCTCTCAGGGGCTGACATGGATCTTTGGGTACTTCTGGAGTCTCCCCAGGGGAGTCAGGCCTCGTCTCGAGTGGGGGCATGCACGTGCGCTTTCCTTCCAGGCTGTAGCAGCAATGTCACGCTTCCCGTCGTGTGGATCAAAGGATCTGTGGTTTTCCCTCGAGGCTTTCCCTCGAGGCTTTCCCACAGGGCTGTCCCACGTGACACCGTGGTGTGAGTCGATTCTCGGCGTGAAAAATGAGCCAGTGCAGGGCATAGAGGTTCCTCTGGAATGGACTGAGACATCTGGGGGACTCTTGGAATGGTGGGACACCATGGAGTTCCTCTCGCCTTTCCTGTTGAGAGTGCCTCCTCTTGAGATGCGACGGGAACGCCGGGAATTCTTTCCCGTTGAAAGCAGGGAAAGGATCCCTCATCTCGAGCTACGAGGGGGAAACGGGGCTCCTCTGGATGTGGGCGGGACCATCGTGCTTCCTCTCGAGTGGAGACGGGTATGGCGGTGAACTTCTTGAGTTGCAGCAAGGGTGTGAAAGACCCTTTCGAAGTTCCAGAGGTTAGGTGTCATTAGTCTCCAGAGGCCTCATCGGAAATAGGCCTCATCTCGCCTGGAAGGGAGAACTTCCTGGATTTTCTCGAGTTGCGGCAGGTGTTCTCGAGTTACGACGGGGACCTCAGGGACCCGCCCTGGTGGCCTCAGGAGAGGCCAGTCCCTAGGCGAGCTGCTAGGGGGCCTCTCGGGATTCCTCTCCCGTTGATACCGGGGCCAAAAACCTTGTGTGGAGTCAAGGCCGGAACCGAGGATTCCTCTCAGGGGCTGACATGGATCTTTGGGTACTTGTGGAGTCTCCCCAGGGGAGTCAGGCCTCGTCTCGAGTGGGGGCATGCACGTGCGCTTTCCTTCCAGGCTGTAGCAGCAATGTCACGCTTCCCGTCGCGTGGATCAAAGGATCTGTGGTTTTCCCTCGAGGCTTTCCCTCGAGCCTTTCCCACAGGGCTGTCCCACGTGCCACCGTGGTGTGAGTCGATCCTCGGCGTGAAAGATGAGCCAGTGCAGGGCAAAGAGGTTCCTCTGGAATGGACTGAGACATCTGGGGGACTCTTGGAATGGTGGTACGACCATGGAGTTCCTCTCGCCTTTCCTGTTGAGAGTGCCTCCTCTTGAGATGCGACGGGAACGCCGGGAATTCTTTCCCGTTGAAAGCAGGGAAAGGATCCCTCATCTCGAGCTACGAGGGGGAAACGGGGCTCCTCTGGATGTGGGCGGGACCATCGTGCTTCCTCTCTAGTGGAGACGGGTATGGTGGTGAACTTCTTGAGTTGCAGCAAGGCTGTGAAAGACCCTTTCGAAGTTCCAGAGGTTAGGTGTCATTAGTCTCCAGACGCCTCATCGGAAATAGGCCTCATCTCGCCTGGAAGGGAGAACTTCCTGGATTTTCTCGAGTTGCGGCAGGTGTTCTCGAGTTACGACGGGGACCTCAGGGACCCGCCCTGGTGGCCTCAGGAGAGGCCAGTCCCTATGCGAGTTGCTAGGGGGCCTCTCGGGATTCCTCTCCCGTCGATACCGGGGCCAAAAACCTTGTGTGGAGTCAGGGCCGGAACCGAGGATTCCTCTCAGGGGCTAACATGGATCTTTGGGTACTTCTGGAGTCTCCCCAGGGGAGTCAGGCCTCGTCTCGAGTGGGGGCATGCACGTGCACTTTCCTTCCAGGCTGTAGCAGCAATGTCACGCTTCCCGACGCGTGGATCAAATGATGTGTGGTTTTCCCTCGAGGCTTTCCCACAGGGCTGTCCCACGTGCCACCGTGGTGTGAGTCGATCCTCGGCGTGAAAGATGAGCCAGTGCAGGGCAAAGAGGTTCCTCTGGAATGGACTGAGACATCTGGGGGACTCTTGGAATGGTGGTACGACCATGGAGTTCCTCTCGCCTTTCCTGTTGAGAGTGCCTCCTCTTGAGATGCGACGGGAACGCCGGGAATTTTTTGCCGTTGAAAGCAGGGAAAGGATCCCTCATCTCGAGCTACGAGGGGGAAACGGGGCTCCTCTGGATGTGGGCGGGACCATCGTGCTTCCTCTCGAGTGGAGACGGGTATGGCGGTGAACTTCTTGAGTTGCAGCAAGGGTGTGAAAGACCCTTTCGAAGTTCCAGAGGTTTGGTGTCATTAGTCTCCAGAGGCCTCATCGAAAATAGGCCTCATCTCGCCTGGAAGGGAGAACTTCCTGGATTTTCTCGAGTTGCGGCAGGTGTTCTCGAGTTACGACGGGGACCTCAGGGACCCGCCCTGGTGGCCTCAGGAGAGGCCAGTCCCCATGCGAGTTGCTAGGGGGCCTCTCGGGATTCCTCTCCCATCGATACCGGGGCCAAAAACCTTGTGTGGAGTCAGGGCCGGGACCGAGGATTCCTCTCAGGGGCTGACATGGATCTTTGGGTACTTCTGGAGTCACCCCAGTGGAGTCAGGCCTCGTCTCGAGTAGGGGCATGCACGTGCGCTTTCCTTTCAGGCTGTAACAGCAGTGTCACGCTTCCCGTCACGTGGATCAAAGGATCTGTGGTTTTCCCTCGAGGCTTTCCCTCGAGGCTTTCCCACAGGGCTGTCCCACGTGCCACCGTGGTGTGAGTCGATCCTCGGCGTGAAAGATGAGCCAGTGCAGGGCAAAGAGGTTCCTCTGGAATGGACTGAGACATCTGGGGGACTCTTGGAATGGTGGTACGACCATGGAGTTCCTCTCGCCTTTCCTGTTGAGAGTGCCTCCTCTTGAGATGCGACGGGAACGCCGGGAATTTTTTGCCGTTGAAAGCAGGGAAAGGATCCCTCATCTCGAGCTACGAGGGGGAAACGGGGCTCCTCTGGATGTGGGCGGGACCATCGTGCTTCCTCTCGAGTGGAGACGGATATGGCGGTGAACTTCTTGAGTTGCAGCAAGGGTGTGAAAGACCCTTTCGAAGTTCCAGAGGTTAGGTGTCATTAGTCTCCAGAGGCCTCATCGGAAATAGGCCTCATCTCGCCTGGAAGGGAGAACTTCCTGGATTTTCTCGAGTTGCGGCAGGTGTTCTCGAGTTATGACGGGGACCTCAGGGACCGGCCCTGGTGGCCTCAGGAGAGGCCAGTCCCCATGCGAGTTGCTAGGGGGCCTCTCGGGATTCCTCTCCCGTCGATACCGGGGCCAAAATGCTTGTGTGGAGTCAAGGCCGGAACCGAGGATTCCTCTCAGGGGCTGACATGGATCTTTGGGTACTTCTGGAGTCTCCCCAGTGGAGTCAGGCCTCGTCTCGAGTGGGGGCATGCACGTGCGCTTTCCTTCCAGGCTGTAGCAGCAATGTCACGCTTCCCGTCGCTTGGATCAAAGGATCTGTGGTTTTCCCTCGAGGCTTTCCCTCGAGGCTTTCCCACAGGGCTGTCCCACGTGCCACCGTGGTGTGAGTCGATCCTCGGCGTGAAAGATGAGCCAGTGCAGGGCAAAGAGCTTCCCCTGGAATGGACTGAGACATCTGGGGGACTCTTGGAATGGTGGTACGACCATGGAGTTCCTCTCGCCTTTCCTGTTGAGAGTGCCTCCTCTTGAGATGCGACGGGAACGCAGGGAATTCTTTCCCGTTGAAAGCAGGGAAAGGATCCCTCATCTCGAGCTACGAGGGGGAAACGGGGCTCCTTTGGATGTGGTCGGGACCATCGTGCTTCCTCTCGAGTGGAGACGGGTATGGTGGTGAACTTCTTGAGTTGCAGCAAGGGTGTGAAAGACCCTTTCGAAGTTCCAGAGGTTAGGTGTCATTAGTCTCCAGACGCCTCATCGGAAATAGGCCTCATCTCGCCTGGAAGGGAGAACTTCCTGGATTTTCTCGAGTTGCGGCAGGTGTTCTCGAGTTATGACGGGGACCTCAGGGACCGGCCCTGGTGGCCTCAGGAGAGGCCAGTCCCCATGCGAGTTGCTAGGGGGCCTCTCGGGATTCCTCTCCCGTCGATACCGGGGCCAAAAAGCTTGTGTGGAGTCAGGGCCGGAACCGAGGATTCCTCTCAGGGGCTGACATGGATCTTTGGGTACTTCTGGAGTCTCCCCAGGGGAGTCAGGCCTCGTCTCGAGTGGGGGCATGCACGTGCGCTTTCCTTCCAGGCTGTAGCAGCAATGTCACGCTTCCCGTCGCGTGGATCAAAGGATCTGTGGTTTTTCCTCGAGGCTTTCCCTCGAGGCTTTCCCACAGGGCTGTCCCACGTGCCACCGTGTTGTGAGTCGATCCTCGGCGTGAAAGATGAGCCAGTGCAGGGCAAAGAGGTTCCTCTGGAATGGACTGAGACATCTGGGGGACTCTTGGAATGGTGGTACGACCATGGAGTTCCTCTCGCCTTTCCTGTTGAGAGTGCCTCCTCTTGAGATGCGACGGGAACGCCGGGAATTCTTTCCCGTTGAAACCAGGGAAAGGATCCCTCATCTCGAGCTACGAGGGGGAAACGGGGCTCCTCTGGATGTGGGCGGGACCATCGTGCTTCCTCTCGAGTGGAGACGGGTATGGCGGTGAACTTCTTGAGTTGCAGCAAGGGTGTGAAAGACCCTTTCGAAGTTCCAGAGGTTTGGTGTCATTAGTCTCCAGAGGCCTCATCGGAAATAGGCCTCATCTCGCCTGGAAGGGAGAACTTCCTGGATTTTCTCGAGTTGCGGCAGGTGTTCTCGAGTTACGACGGGGACCTCAGGGACCCGCCCTGGTGGCCTCAGGGGAGGCCAGTCCCCATGCGAGTTGCTAGGGGGTCTCTCGGGATTCCTCTCCCGTCGATACCGGGGCCAAAAAGCTTGTGTGGAGTCAGGGCCGGAACCGAGGATTCTTCTCAGGGGCTGACATGGATCTTTGGGTACTTCTGGAGTCTCCCCAGGGGAGTCAGGCCTCGTCTCGAGTGGGGGCATGCATGTGCGATTTCCTTCCAGGCTGTTCCAGCAATGTCACGCTTCCCGTCGCGTGGATCAAAGGATCTGTGGTTTTCCCTCGAGGCTTTCCCTCGAGGCTTTCCCACAGGGCTGTCCCACGTGCCACCGTGTTGTGAGTCGATCCTCGGCGTGAAAGATGAGCCAGTGCAGGGCAAAGAGGTTCCTCTGAAATGGACTGAGACATCTGGGGGACTCTTGGAATGATGGTACGACCATGGAGTTCCTCTCGCCTTTCCTGTTGAGAGTGCCTCCTCTTGAGATGCGACGGGAACGCCGGGAATTCTTTCCCGTTGAAAGCAGGGAAAGGATCCCTCATCTCGAGCTACGAGGGGGAAACGGGGCTCCTCTGGATGTGGGCGGGACCATCGTGCTTCCTCTCGAGTGGAGACGGGTATGGCGGTGAACTTCTTGAGTTGCACCAAGGGTGTGAAAGACCCTTTCGAAGTTCAAGAGGTTTGGTGTCATTAGTCTCCAGAGGCCTCATCGGAAATAGGCCTCATCTCACCTGGAAGGGAGAACTTCCTGGATTTTCTCGAGTTGCGGCAGGTGTTCTCGAGTTACGACGGGGACCTCAGGGACCCGCCCTGGTGGCCTCCGGAGAGGCCAGTCCCCATGCGAGTTGCTAGGGGGCCTCTCGGGATTCCTCTCCCGTCGATACCGGGGCCAAAAACCTTGTGTGGAGTCAGGGCCGGAACCGAGGATTCCTCTCAGGGGCTGACATGGATCTTTGGGTACTTCTGGAGTCTCCCCAGTGGAGTCAGACCTCGTCTCGAGTGGGGGCATGCACGTGCGCTTTCCTTCCAGGCTGTAGCAGCAATGTCACGCTTCCCGTCGCGTGGATCAAAGGATCTGTGGTTTTCCCTCGAGGCTTTCCCTCGAGGCTTTCCCACAGGGCTGTCCCACGTGCCACCGTGGTGTGAGTCGATCCTCGGCGTGAAAGATGAGCCAGTGCAGGGCAAAGAGGTTCCTCTGGAATGGACTGAGACATCTGGGGGACTCTTGGAATGGTGGTACGACCATGGAGTTCCTCTCGCCTTTCCTGTTGAGAGTGCCTCCTCTTGAGATGCGACGGGAACGCCGGGAATTCTTTCCCGTTGAAAGCAGGGAAAGGATCCCTCATCTCGAGCTACGAGGGGGAAACGGGGCTCCTCTGGATGTGGGCGGGACCATCGTGCTTCCTCTCTAGTGGAGACGGGTATGGCGGTGAACTTCTTGAGTTGCAGCAAGGGAGTGAAAGACCCTTTCGAAGTTCCAGAGGTTAGGTGTCATTAGTCTCCAGAGGCCTCATCGGAAATAGGCCTCATCTCGCCTGGAAGGGAGAACTTCCTGGATTTTCTCGAGTTGCGGCAGGTGTTCTCGAGTTACGACGGGGACCTCATGGACCCGCCCTGGTGGCCTCAGGAGAGGCCAGTCCCTAGGCGAGTTGCTAGGGGGCCTCTCGGGATTCCTCTCCCGTTGATACCGGGGGCAAAAACCTTGTGTGGAGTCAAGGCCGGAACCGAGGATTCCTCTCAGGGGCTGACATGGATCTTTGGGTACTTGTGGAGTCTCCCCAGGGGAGTCAGGCCTCGTCTCGAGTGGGGGCATGCACGTGCGCTTTCCTTCCAGGCTGTAGCAGCAATGTCACGTTTCCCGTCGCGTGGATCAAAGGATCTGTGGTTTTCCCTCGAGGCTTTCCCTCGAGCCTTTCCCACAGGGCTGTCCCACGTGCCACCGTGGTGTGAGTCGATCCTCGGCGTGAAAGATGAGCCAGTGCAGGGCAAAGAGCTTCCTCTGGAATGGACTGAGACATCTGGGGGACTCTTGGAATGGTGGTACGACCATGGAGTTCCTCTCGCCTTTCCTGTTGAGAGTGCCTCCTCTTGAGATGCGACGGGAACGCCGGGAATTCTTTCCCGTTGAAAGCAGGGAAAGGATCCCTCATCTCGAGCACCGAGGGGGAAACGGGGCTCCTCTGGATGTGGGCGGGACCATCGTGCTTCCTCTCGAGTGGAGACGGATATGGCGGTGAACTTCTTGAGTTGCAGCAAGGGTGTGAAAGACCCTTTCGAAGTTCCAGAGGTTAGGTGTCATTAGTCTCCAGAGGCCTCATCGGAAATAGGCCTCATCTCGCCTGGAAGGGAGAACTTCCTGGATTTTCTCGAGTTGCGGCAGGTGTTCTCGAGTTACGACGGGGACCTCAGGGACCCGCCCTGGTGGCCTCAGGAGAGGCCAGTCCCCATGCGAGTTGCTAGGGGGCCTCTCGGGATTCCTCTCCCGTCGATACCGGGGCCAAAAAGCTTGTGTGGAGTCAAGGCCGGAACCGAGGATTCCTCTCAGGGGCTGAGATGGATCTTTGGGTACTTCTGGAGTCTCCCCAGGGGAGTCAGGCCTCGTCTCGAGTGGGGGCATGCACGTGCGCTTTCCTTCCAGGCTGTAGCAGCAATGTCACGCTTCCGGTCGCGTGGATCAAAGGATCTGTGGTTTTCCCTCGAGGCTTTCCCTCGAGGCTTTCCCACAGGGCTGTCCCACGTGCCACCGTGTTGTGAGTCGATCCTCGGCGTGAAAGATGAGCCAGTGCAGGGCAAAGAGGTTCCTCTGGAATGGACTGAGACATCTGGGGGACTCTTGGAATGGTGGTACGACCATGGAGTTCCTCTCGCCTTTCCTGTTGAGAGTGCCTCCTCTTGAGATGCGACGGGAACGCCGGGAATTCTTTCCCGTTGAAAGCATGGAAAGGATCCCTCATCTCGAGCTACGAGGGGGAAACGGGGCTCCTCTGGATGTGGGCGGGACCATCGTGCTTCCTCTCGAGTGGAGACGGGTATGGCGGTGAACTTCTTGAGTTGCAGCAAGGTGTGAAAGACCCTTTCGAAGTTCCAGAGGTTTGGTGTCATTAGTCTCCTGAGGCCTCATCGGAAATAGGCCTCATCTCGCCTGGAAGGGAGAACTTCCTGGATTTTCTCGAGTTGCGGCAGGTGTTCTCGAATTACGACGGGGACCTCAGGGACCCGCCCTGGTGGCCTCCGGAGAGGCCAGTCCCCATGCGAGTTGCTAGGGGGCCTCTCGGGATTCCTCTCCCGTCGATACCGAGGCCAAAAACCTTGTGTGGAGTCAGGGCCGGAACCGAGGATTCCTCTCAGGGGCTGACATGGATCTTTGGGTACTTCTGGAGTCTCCCCAGTGGAGTCAGGCCTCGTCTCGAGTGGGGGCATGCACGTGCGCTTTCCTTCCAGGCTGTAGCAGCAATGTCACGCTTCCCGTCGCTTGGATCAAAGGATCTGTGGTTTTCCCTCGAGGCTTTCCCTCGAGGCTTTCCAGCAGGGCTGTCCCACGTTCCACCGTGGTGTGAGTCGATCCTCGGCGTGAAAGATGAGCCAGTGCAGGGCAAAGAGGTTCCTCTGAAATGGACTGAGACATCTGGGGGACTCTTGGAATGGTGGTACGACCATGGAGTTCCTCTCGCCTTTCCTGTTGAGAGTGCCTCCTCTTGAGATGCGACGGGAACACCGGGAATTCTTTCCCGTTGAAAGCAGGGAAAGGATCCCTCATCTCGAGCTACGAGGGGGAAACGGGGCTCCTCTGGATGTGGGCGGGACCATCGTGCTTCCTCTCGAGTGGAGACGGGTATGGCGGTGAACTTCTTGAGTTGCACCAAGGGTGTGAAAGACCCTTTCGAAGTTCCAGAGGTTTGGTGTCATTAGTCTCCAGAGGCCTCATCGGAAATAGGCCTCATCTCGCCTGGAAGGGAGAACTTCCTGGATTTTCTCGAGTGGCGGCAGGTGTTCTCGAGTTACGACGGGGACCTCCGGGACCCGCCCTGTTGGCCTCCGGAGAGGCCAGTCCCCATGCGAGTTGCTAGGGGGCCTCTCGGGATTCCTCTCCCGTCGATACCGGGGCCAAAAACCTTGTGTGGAGTCAGGGCCGGAACCGAGGATTCCTCTCAGGGGCTGACATGGATCTTTGGGTACTTCTGGAGTCTCCCCAGTGGAGTCAGACCACGTCTCGAGTGGGGGCATGCACGTGCGCTTTCCTTCCAGGCTGTAGCAGCAATGTCACGCTTCCCGTCGCGTGGATCAAAGGATCTGTGGTTTTCCCTCGAGGCTTTCCCTCGAGGCTTTCCCACAGGGCTGTCCCACGTGCCACCGTGGTGTGAGTCGATCCTCGGCGTGAAAGATGAGCCAGTGCAGGGCAAAGAGGTTCCTCTGGAATGGACTCAGACATCTGGGGGACTCTTGGCATGGTGGTACGACCATGGAGATCCTCTCGCCTTTCCTGTTGAGAGTGCCTCCTCTTGAGATGCGACGGGAACGCCGGGAATTCTTTCCCGTTGAAAGCAGGGAAAGGATCCCTCATCTCGAGCACCGAGGGGAAAACGGGGCTCCTCTGGATGTGGGCGGGACCATCGTGCTTCCTCTCGAGTGGAGACGGGTATGGCGGAGAACTTCTTGAGTTGCAGCAAGGGTGTGAAAGACCCTTTCAAAGTTCCAGAGGTTAGGTGTCATTAGTCTCCAGACGCCTCATCGGAAATAGGCCTCATCTCGCCTGGAAGGGAGAACTTCCTGGATTTTCTCGAGATGCGGCAGGTGTTCTTAAGTTACGACGGGGAACTCAGGGACCCGCCCTGGTGGCCTCAGGAGAGGCCAGTCCCCATGCGACTTTGCTAGGGGGCCTCTCGGGATTCCTCTCCCGTCGATACCGGGGCCAAAAACCTTGAGTGGAGTCAGGGCCGGAACCGAGGATTCCTCTCAGGGGCTGACATGGATCTTTGGGTACTTCTGGAGTCTCCCCAGGGGAGTCAGGCCTCGTCTCGAGTGGGGGCATGCACGTGCGCTTTCCTTCCAGGCTGTAGCAGCAATGTCACGCTTCCCGTCACGTGGATCAAAGGATCTGTGGTTTTCCCTCGAGGCTTTCCCTCGAGGCTTTCCCACAGGGCTGTCCCACGTGCCACCGTGGTGTGAGTCGATCCTCGGCGTGAAAGATGAGCCAGTGCAGGGCAAAGAGTTTCCTCTGGAATGGACTGAGACATCTGGGGGACTCTTGGAATGGTGGTACGACCATGGAGTTCCTCTCGCCTTTCCTGTTGAGAGTGCCTCCTCTTGAGATGCGACGGGAACGCCGGGAATTCTTTCCCGTTGAAAGCAGGGAAAGGATCCCTCATCTCGAGCTACGAGGGGGAAACGGGGCTCCTCTGGATGTGGGCGGGACCATCGTGCTTCCTCTCGAGTGGAGACGGGTATGGCGGTGAACTTCTTGAGTTGCAGCAAGGGTGTGAAAGACCCTTTCGAAGTTCCAGAGGTTAGGTGTCATTAGTCTCCAGACGCCTCATCGGAAATAGGCCTCATCTCGCCTGGAAGGGAGAACTTCCTGGATTTTCTCGAGTTGCGGCAGGTGTTCTCGAGTTACGACGGGGACCTCAGGGACCCGCCCTGGTGGCCTCAGGAGAGGCCAGTCCCCATGCGAGTTGCTAGGGGGCCTCTCGGTATTCCTCTCCCGTCGATACCGGGGCCAAAAACCTTGTGTGGAGTCAGGGCCGGAACCGAGGATTCCTCTCAGGGGCTGACATGGATCTTTGGGTACTTCTGGAGTCTCCCCAGGGGAGTCAGGCCTCGTCTCGAGTGGGGGCATGCACGTGCGCTTTCCTTCCAGGCTGTAGCAGCAATGTCACGCTTCCCGTCGCGTGGATCAAAGGATCTGTGGTTTTCCCTCGAGGCTTTCCCTCGAGGCTTTCCCACAGGGCTGTCCCACGTGCCACCGTGGTGTGAGTCAATCCTGGGCGTGAAGGATGAGCCAGTGCAGGGCAAAGAGGTTCCTCTGGAATGGACTGAGACATCTGGGGGACTCTTGGAATGGTGGTACGACCATGGAGTTCCTCTCGCCTTTCCTGTTGAGAGTGCCTCCTCTTGAGATGCGACGGGAACGCCGGGAATTCTTTCCCGTTTAAAGCAGGGAAAGGATCCCTCATCTCGAGCTACGAGGGGGAAACGGGGCTCCTCTGGATGTGGGCGGGACCATCGTGCTTCCTCTCTAGTGGAGACGGGTATGGTGGTGAACTTCTTGAGTTGCAGCAAGGCTGTGAAAGACCCTTTCGAAGTTCCAGAGGTAAGGTGTCATTAGTCTCCAGACGCCTCATCGGAAATAGGCCTCATTTCGCCTGGAAGGGAGAACTTCCTGGATTTTCTCCAGTTGCGGCAGGTGTTCTCGAGTTACGACGGGGACCTCAGGGACCCGCCCTGGTGGCCTCAGGAGAGGCCAGTCCCTATGCGAGTTGCTAGGGGGCCTCTCGGGATTCCTCTCCCGTCGATACCGGGGCCAAAAACCTTGTGTGGAGTCAGGGCCGGAACCGAGGATTCCTCTCAGGGGCTGACATGGATCTTTGGGTACTTCTGGAGTCTCCCCAGGGGAGTCAGGCCTCGTCTCGAGTGGGGGCATGCACGTGCACTTTCCTTCCAGGCTGTAGCAGCAATGTCACGCTTCCCGTCGCGTGGATCAAATGATGTGTGGTTTTCCCTCGAGGCTTTCCCACAGGGCTGTCCCACGTGCCACCGTGGTGTGAGTCGATCCTCGGCGTGAAAGATGAGCCAGTGCAGGGCAAAGAGGTTCCTCTGGAATGGACTGAGACATCTGGGGGACTCTTGGAATGGTGGTACGACCATGGAGTTCCTCTCGCCTTTCCTGTTGAGAGTGCCTCCTCTTGAGATGCGACGGGAACGCCGGGAATTTTTTGCCGTTGAAAGCAGGGAAAGGATCCCTCATCTCGAGCTACGAGGGGGAAACGGGGCTCCTCTGGATGTGGGCGGGACCATCGTGCTTTCTCTTGAGTGGAGACGGGTATGGCGGTGAACTTCTTGAGTTGCAGCAAGGGTGTGAAAGACCCTTTCGAAGTTCCAGAGGTTAGGTTTCATTAGTCTCCAGACGCCTCATCGGAAATAGGCCTCATCTCGCCTGGAAGGGAGAACTTCCTGGATTTTCTCGAGTTGCGGCAGGTGTTCTCGAGTTACGACGGGGACCTCAGGGACCCGCCCTGGTGGCCTCAGGAGAGGCCAGTCCCCATGCGAGGTGCTAGGGGGCCTCTCGGGATTCCTCTCCCGTCGATACCAAGGCCAAAAACCTTGTGTGGAGTCAGGGTCGGAACCGAGGATTCCTCTCAGGGGCTTATATGGATCTTTGGGTACTTCTGGAGTCTCGCCAGGGGAGACAGGCCTCGTCTCGAGTGGGGGCATGCACGTGCGCTTTCCTTCCAGGCTGTAGCAGCAATGTCACGCTTCCCGTCGCGTGGATCAAAGGATCTGTGGTTTTCCCTCGAGGCTTTCCCTCGAGGCTTTCCCACAGGGCTGTCCCACGTGCCTCCGTGGTGTGAGTCGATCCTCGGCGTGAAAGATGAGCCAGTGCAGGGCAAAGAGGTTCCTCTGGAATGGACTGAGACATCTGGGGGACTCTAGGAATGGTGGTAGGACCATGGAGTTCCTCTCGCCTTTCCTGTTGAGAGTGCCTCCTCTTGAGATGCGACGGGAACGCCGGGAATTCCTTCCCGTTGAAAGCAGGGAAGGATCCCTCATCTCGAGCTCCGAGAGGGAAACGGGGCTCCTCTGGATGTGGGCGGGACCATCGTGCTTCCTCTCGAGTGGAGACGGGTATGGCGGTGAACTTCTTGAGTTGCAGCAAGGGTGTGAAAGTCCCTTTCGAAATTCCAAAGGTTAGGTGTCATTAGTCTCCAGACGCCTCATCGGAAATAGGCCTCATCTCGCCTGGAAGGGAGAACTTCCTGGATTTTCTCGAGTTGCGGCAGGTGTTCTCGAGTTACGACGGGGACCTCAGGGACCCGCCCTGGTGGCCTCAGGAGAGGCCAGTCCCCATGCGAGGTGCTAAGGGGCCTCTCGGGATTCCTCTCCCGTCGATACCGGGGCCAAAAAGCTTGTGTGGAGTCAGGGCCGGAACCGAGGATTCCTCTCATGGGCTGACATGGATCTTTGGGTACTTCTGGAGTCTCCCCAGGGGAGTCAGGCCTCGACTCGAGTGGGGGCATGCACGTGCGCTTTCCTTCCAGGCTGTAGCAGCAATGTCACGCTTCCCGTGGCGTGTATCAAAGGATCTGTGGTTTTCCCTCGAGACTTTCCCACAGGGCTGTCCCACGTGCCACCGTGGTGTGAGTCGATCCTCGGCGTGAAAGATGAGCCAGTGCAGGGCAAAGAGGTTCCTCTGCAATGGACTGAGACATCTGGGGGACTCTTGGAATGGTGGTACGACCATGGAGTTCCTCTCGCCTTTCCTGTTGAGAGTGCCTCCTCTTGAGATGCGACGGGAACGCCGGGAATTCTTTCCCGTTGAAAGCAGGGAAAGGATCCCTCATCTCGAGCTACGAGGGGGAAACGGGGCTCCTCTGGATGTGGGCGGGACCATCGTGCTTCCTCTCGAGTGGACACGGGTATGGCGGTGAACTTCTTGAGTTGCAGCAAGGGTGTGAAAGACCCTTTCGAAGTTCCAGAGGTTAGGTGTCATTAGTCTCCAGACGCCTCATCGGAAATAGGCCTCATCTCGCCTGGAAGGGAGAACTTCCTGGATTTTCTCGAGTTGCGGCAGGTGTTCTCGAGTTACGACGGGGACCTCAGGGACCCGCCCTGGTGGCCTCAGGAGAGGCCAGTCCCCATGCGATGTGCTAGGGGGCCTCTCGGGATTCCTCTCCCGTCGATACCGGGGCCAAAAACCTTGTGTGGAGTCAGGGCCGGAACCGAGGATTCCTCTCAGGGGTGACATGGATCTTTGGGTACTTCTGGAGTCTCCCCAGGGGAGTCAGGCCTCATCTCGAGTGGGGACATGCACGTGCGCTTTCCTTCCAGGCTGTAGCAGCAATGTCACGCTTCCCGTCGCGTGCATCAAAGGATCTGTGGTTTTCCCTCGAGGCTTTCCCTCGAGGCTTTCCCACAGGGCTGTCCCACGTGCCACCGTGGTGTGAGTCGATCCTCGGCGTGAAAGATGAGCCAGTGCAGGGCAAAGAGGTTCCTCTGGAATGGACTCAGACATCTGGGGGACTCTTGGAATGGTGGTACGACCATGGAGTTCCTCTCGCCTTTCCTGTTGAGAGTGCCTCCTCTTGAGATGCGACGGGAATGCCGGGAATTCTTTCCCGTTGAAAGCAGGGAAAGGATCCCTCATCTCTAGCTACGAGGTGGAAACGGGGCTCCTCTGGATGTGGGCGGGACCATCGTGCTTCCTCTCGAGTGGAGACGGGCAAGGAGGTGAACTTCTTGAGTAGCAGCAAGGGTGTGAAAGACCCTTTCGAAGTTTCAGAGGTTGGGTGTCATTAGTCTCCAGACGCCTCATCGGAAATAGGCCTCATCTCGCCTGGAAGGGAGAACTTCCTGGATTTTCTCGAGTTGCGGCAGGTGTTCTCGAGTTACGACGGGGACCTCAGGGACCCGCCCTGGTGGCCTCAGGAGAGGCCAGTCCCCATGCGAGGTGCTAGGGGGCCTCTCGGGATTCCTCTCCCGTCGATACCGGGGCCAAAAACCTTGTGTGCAGTCAGGGCCGGAAACGAGGATTCCTCTCAGGGGCTGACATGGATCTTTGGGTACTTCTGGAGTCTCCCCAGGGGATTCAGGCCTCGTCTCGAGTGGGGGCATGCACGTGCGCTTTCCTTCCAGGCTGTAGCAGCAATGTCATGCTTCCCTTCGCGTGGATCAAAGGATCTGTGGTTTTCCCTCGAGGCTTTCCCTCGAGGCTTTCCCACATGGCTGTGCCACGTGCCACCGTGGTGTGAGTCGATCCTCGGCGTGAAAGATGAGCCAGTGCAGGGCAATGAGGTTCCTCTGGAATGGACTCAGACATCTGGGGGACTCTTGGAATGGTGGTACGACCATGGAGTTCCTCTCGCCTTTCCTGTTGAGAGTGCCTCCTCTTGAGATGCGACGGGAATGACGGGAATACTTTCCCGTTGAAAGCAGGGAAAGGATCCCTCATCTCGAGCTACGAGGGGGAAACGGGGCTCCTCTGGATGTGGGCGGGACCATCGTGCTTCCTCTCGAGTGGAGACGGGTATGGCGGTGAACTTCTTGAGTTGCAGCAAGTGTGTGAAAGACCCTTTCGAAGTTCCAGAGGTTAGGTGTCATTAGTCTCCAGACGCCTCATCGGAAATAGGCCTCATCTCGCCTGGAAGGGAGAACTTCCTGGATTTTCTCGAGTTGCGGCAGGTGTTCTCGAGTTACGACGGGGACCTCAGGGACCCGCTCTGGTGGCCTCAGGAGAGGCCAGTCCCCATGCGAGGTGCTAGGGGGCCTATCGGGATTCCTCTCCCGTCGATACCGGGGCCAAAAACCTTGTGTGCAGTCAGGGCTGGAACCGAGGATTCCTCTCAGGGGCTGACATGGATCTTTGGGTACTTCTGGAGTCTCCCCAGGGGAGTCAGGCCTCGTCTCGAGTGGGGGCATGCACGTGCGCTTTCCTTCCAGGCTGTAGCAGCAATGTCACGCTTCCCGTCGCGTGGATCAAAGGATCTGTGGTTTTCCCTCGAGGCTTTCCCACAGGGCTGTCCCACGTGCCACCGTGGTGTGAGTCGATCCTCGGCGTGAAAGATGAGCCAGTGCAGGGCAAAGAGGTTCCTCCGGAATGGACTCAGACATCTGGGGGACTCGTGGAATGGTGGTACGACCATGGAGTTCCTCTCGCCTTTCCTGTTGAGAGTGCCACCTCTTGAGATGCGACGGGAACGCCGGGAATTCTTTCCCGTTGAAAGCAGGGAAAGGATCCCTCATTTCGAGCCACGAGGGGGAAACGGGGCTCCTCTGGATGTGGGCGGGACCATCGTGCTTCCTCTCGAGTGGAGACGGGTATGGCGGTGAACTTCTTGAGTTGCAGCAAGGGTGTGAAAGACCCTTTCGAAGTCCCAGAGGTTAGGTGTCATTAGTCTCCAGACGCCTCATCGGAAATAGGCCTCATCTCGCCTGGAAGGGAGAACTTCCTGGATTTTCTCGAGTTGCGGCAGGTGTTCTCGAGTTACAACGGGGACCTCAGGGACCCGCCCTGGTGGCCTCAGGAGAGGCCAGTCCCCATGCGAGTTGCTAGGGGGCCTCTCGGGATTCCTCTCCCGTCGATACCGGGGTCAAAAACCTTGTGTGGAGTCAGGGCCGGAACCGAGAATTCCTCTCAGGGGCTGACATGGATCTTTGGGTACTTCTGGAGTTTCCCCAGGGGAGTCAGGCCTCGTCTCGAGTCGGGGCATGCACGTGCGCTTTACTTCCAGGCTGTAGCAGCAATGTCACGCTTCCCGTGGCGTGGATCAAAGGATCTGTGGTTTTCCCTCGAGGCTTTCCCACAGGGCTGTCCCACGTGCCACCGTGGTGTGAGTCGATCCTCGGCGTGAAAGATGAACCAGTGCAGGGCAAAGAGGTTCCTCTGGAATGGACTGAGACATCTGGGGGACTCTTGGAACGGTGGTACGACCATGGAGTTCCTCTCGCCTTTCCTGTTGAGAGTGCCTCCTCTTGAGATGCGACGGGAACGCCGGGAATTCTTTCCCATTGAAAGCAGGGAAAGGATCCCTCATCTTGAGCTACGAGGGGGAAACGGGGCTCCTCTGGATGTGGGCGGGACCATCGTGCTTCCTCTCGAGTGGAGACGGGTATGGCGGTGAACTTCTTGAGTTGCAGCAAGGGTGTGAAAGACCCTTTCGAAGTTCGAGAGGTTAGGTGTCATTAGTCTCCAGACGCCTCATCGGAAATAGGCCTCATCTCGCATGGAAGGGAGAACTTCCTGGATTTTCTCGAGTTGCGGCAGGTGTTCTCGAGTTACGACGGGGACCTCAGGGACCCGCCCTGTTGGCCTCAGGAGAGGCCAGTCCCCATGCGAGGTGCTAGGGGGCCTCTCGGGATTCCTCTCCCGTCGATACCGGGGCCAAAAAACTTTTGTGCAGTCAGGGCCGGAACCGAGGATTCCTCTCAGGGGCTTATATGGATCTTTGGGTACTTCTGGAGTCTCCCCACGGGAGTCAGGCCTCGTCTCGAGTGGGGGCATGCACGTGCGCTTTCCTTCCAGGCTGTAGCAGCAATGTCACGCTTCCCGTCGCGTGGATCAAAGGATCTGTGGTTTTCCCTCGAGGCTTTCCCTCGAGGCTTTCCCACAGGGCTGTTCCACGTGCCTCCGTGGTGTGAGTCGATCCTCGGCGTGAAAGATGAGCCAGTGCAGGGCAAAGAGTTTCCTCTGGAATGGATCGAGACATCTGGGGGACTCTAGGAATGGTGGTAGGACCATGGAGTTCCTCTCGCCTTTCCTGTTGAGAGTGCCTCCTCTTGAGATGCGACGGGAACGCCGGGAATTCTTTCCCGTTGAAAGCAGGGAAAGGATCCCTCATCTCGAGCTACGAGGGGGAAACGGGGCTCCTCTGGATGTGGGCGGGACCATCGTGCTTCCTCTCGAGTGGAGACGGGTATGGCGGTGAACTTCTTGAGTAGCAGCAAGGGTGTGAAAGACCCTTTCGAATTTCCAGAGGTTAGGTGTCATTAGTCTCCAGACGCCTCATCTGAAATAGGCCTCATCTCGCCTGGAAGGGAGAACTTCCTGGATTTTCTCGAGTTGCGGCAGGTGTTCTCGAGTTACGACGGGGACCTCAGGGACCCGCCCTGGTGGCCTCAGGAGAGGCCAGTAGCCATGCGAGGTTCTAGGGGGCCTCTCGGGATTCCTCTCCCGTCGATACCGGGGCCAAAAACCTTGTGTGGAGTCAGGGCCGGAACCGAGGATTCCTCTCACGGGCTGACATGGATTTTGGGTACTTCTGGAGTCTCCCCAGGGGAGTCAGGCCTCGTCTCGAGTGGGGGCATGCACGTGCGCTTTCCTTACAGGCTGTAGCAGCAATGTCACGCTTCCCGTGGCGTGGATCAAAGGATCTGTGGTTTTCCCTCGAGGCTTTCCCTCGAGGCTTTCCCACAGGGCTGTCCCACGTGCCTCCGTGGTGTGAGTCGATCCTCGGCGTGAAAGATGAGCCAGTGCAGGGCAAAGAGGTTCCTCTGGAATGGACTGAGACATCTGGGGGACTCTAGGAATGGTGGTACGACCATGGAGTTCCTCTCGCCTTTCCTGTTGAGAGTGCCTCCTCTTGAGATGCGACGGGAACGCCGGGAATTCCTTCCCGTTGAAAGCAGGAAAGGATCCCTCATCTCGAGCTCCGAGGGGGAAACGGGGCTCCTCTGGATGTGGGCGGGACCATCGTGCTTCCTCTCGAGTGGAGACGGGTATGGCGGTGAACTTCTTGAGTTGCAGCAAGGGTGTGAAAGACCCTTTCGAAATTCCAAAGGTTAGGTGTCATTAGTCTCCAGACGGCTCATCGGAAATAGGCCTCATCTCGCCTGGAAGGGAGAACTTCCTGGATTTTCTCGAGTTGCGGCAGGTGTTCTCGAGTTAAGACGGGGACCTCAGGGATCCGCCCTGGTGGCCTCAGGAGAGGCCAGTCCCCATGCGAGTTGCTAGTGGGCCTCTCGGGATTCCTCTCCCGTCGATACCGGGGCCAAAAAGCTTGTGTGGAGTCAGGGCTGGAACCGAGGATTCCTCTCAGGGGCTGACATGGATCTTTGGGTACTTCTGTAGTCTCCCCAGGGGAGTCAGGCCTCGACTCGAGTGGGGGCATGCACGTGCGCTTTCCTTCCAGGCTGTAGCAGCAATGTCACGCTTCCCGTCGCGTGGATCAAAGGATCTGTGGTATTCCCTCGAGGCTTTCCCTCGAGGCTTTCCCACAGGGCTGTCCCAGGTGCCACCGTGGTGTGAGTCGATCCTCGGCGTGAAAGATTAGCCAGTGCAGGGCAAAGAGGTTCCTCTGGAATGGACTGAGACATCTGGGGGACTCTTGGAATGGTGGTACGACCATGGAGTTCCTCTCACCTTTCCTGTTGAGAGTGCCTCCTCTTGAGATACGACGGGAACACCGGGAATTCTTTCCCGTTGAAAGCAGGGAAAGGATCCCTCATCTCGAGCTAAGAGGGGGAAACGGGGCTCCTCTGGATGTGGGCGGGACCATCGTGCTTCCTCTCGAGTGGAGACGGGTATGGCGGTGAACTTCTTGAGTTGCAGCAAGGGTGTGAAAGACCCTTTCGAAGTTCCAGAGGTTAGGTGTCATTAGTCTCCAGACGCCTCATCGGAAATAGGCCTCATCTCGCCTGGAAGGGAGAACTTCCTGGATTTTCTCGAGTTGCGGCAGGTGTTCTCGAGTTACGACGGGGACCTCAGGGACCCGCCCTGGTGGCCTCAGGAGAGGCCAGTCCCCATGCGAGGTGCTAGGGGGCCTCTCGGGATTCCTCTCCCGTCGATACCAAGGCCAAAAACCTTGTGTGGAGTCAGGGTCGGAACCGAGGATTCCTCTCAGGGGCTTATATGGATCTTTGGGTACTTCTGGAGTCTCGCCAGGGGAGACAGGCCTCGTCTCGAGTGGGGGCATGCACGTGCGCTTTCCTTCCAGGCTGTAGCAGCAATGTCACGCTTCCCGTCGCGTGGATCAAAGGATCTGTGGTTTTCCCTCGAGGCTTTCCCTCGAGGCTTTCCCACAGGGCTGTCCCACGTGCCTCCGTGGTGTGAGTCGATCCTCGGCGTGAAAGATGAGCCAGTGCAGGGCAAAGAGGTTCCTCTGGAATGGACTGAGACATCTGGGGGACTCTAGGAATGGTGGTAGGACCATGGAGTTCCTCTCGCCTTTCCTGTTGAGAGTGCCTCCTCTTGAGATGCGACGGGAACGCCGGGAATTCCTTCCCGTTGAAAGCAGGGAAGGATCCCTCATCTCGAGCTCCGAGAGGGAAACGGGGCTCCTCTGGATGTGGGCGGGACCATCGTGCTTCCTCTCGAGTGGAGACGGGTATGGCGGTGAACTTCTTGAGTTGCAGCAAGGGTGTGAAAGTCCCTTTCGAAATTCCAAAGGTTAGGTGTCATTAGTCTCCAGACGCCTCATCGGAAATAGGCCTCATCTCGCCTGGAAGGGAGAACTTCCTGGATTTTCTCGAGTTGCGGCAGGTGTTCTCGAGTTACGACGGGGACCTCAGGGACCCGCCCTGGTGGCCTCAGGAGAGGCCAGTCCCCATGCGAGGTGCTAAGGGGCCTCTCGGGATTCCTCTCCCGTCGATACCGGGGCCAAAAAGCTTGTGTGGAGTCAGGGCCGGAACCGAGGATTCCTCTCATGAGCTGACATGGATCTTTGGGTACTTCTGGAGTCTCCCCAGGGGAGTCAGGCCTCGACTCGAGTGGGGGCATGCACGTGCGCTTTCCTTCCAGGCTGTAGCAGCAATGTCACGCTTCCCGTGGCGTGTATCAAAGGATCTGTGGTTTTCCCTCGAGACTTTCCCACAGGGCTGTCCCACGTGCCACCGTGGTGTGAGTCGATCCTCGGCGTGAAAGATGAGCCAGTGCAGGGCAAAGAGGTTCCTCTGCAATGGACTGAGACATCTGGGGGACTCTTGGAATGGTGGTACGACCATGGAGTTCCTCTCGCCTTTCCTGTTGAGAGTGCCTCCTCTTGAGATGCGACGGGAACGCCGGGAATTCTTTCCCGTTGAAAGCAGGGAAAGGATCCCTCATCTCGAGCTACGAGGGGGAAACGGGGCTCCTCTGGATGTGGGCGGGACCATCGTGCTTCCTCTCGAGTGGACACGGGTATGGCGGTGAACTTCTTGAGTTGCAGCAAGGGTGTGAAAGACCCTTTCGAAGTTCCAGAGGTTAGGTGTCATTAGTCTCCAGACGCCTCATCGGAAATAGGCCTCATCTCGCCTGGAAGGGAGAACTTCCTGGATTTTCTCGAGTTGCAGCAGGTGTTCTCGAGTTACGACGGGGACCTCAGGGACCCGCCCTGGTGGCCTCAGGAGAGGCCAGTCCCCATGCGATGTGCTAGGGGGCCTCTCGGGATTCCTCTCCCGTCGATACCGGGGCCAAAAACCTTGTGTGGAGTCAGGGCCGGAACCGAGGATTCCTCTCAGGGGCTGACATGGATCTTTGGGTACTTCTGGAGTCTCCCCAGGGGAGTCAGGCCTCGTCTCGAGTGGGGGCATGCACGTGCGCTTTCCTTCCAGGCTGTAGCAGCAATGTCACGCTTCCTGTCGCGTGGATCAAAGGATCTGTGGTTTTCCCTCGAGGCTTTCCCTCGAGGCTTTCCCACAGGGCTGTCCCACGTGCCACCGTGGTGTGAGTCGATCCTCGGCGTGAAAGATGAGCCAGTGCAGGGCAAAGAGGTTCCTCTGGAATGGACTGAGACATCTTGGGGACTCCTTGAATGGTGGTACGACCATGGAGTTCCTCTCGCCTTTCCTGTTGAGAGTGCCTCCTCTTGAGATGCGACGGGAACGCCGGGAATTCTTTCCCGTCTAAAGCAGGGAAAGGTTCCCTCATCTCGAGATACGAGGGGGAAAGGGGGCTCCTCTAGATGTGGGCGGGACCATCGTGCTTCCTCTCGAGTGGAGACGGGTATGGCGGTGAACTTCTTGAGTTGCACCAAGGGTGTGAAAGACCCTTTCGAAGTTCCAGAGGTTAGGTGTCATTAGTCTCCAGACGCCTCATCGGAAATAGGCCTCATCTCGCCTGAAAGGGAGAACTTCCTGGATTTTCTCGAGTTGCGGCAGGTGTTCTCGAGTTACGACGGGGACCTCAGGGACCCGCCCTGGTGGCCTCAGGAGAGGCCAGTCCCCATGCGAGGAGCTAGGGGGCCTCTCGGGATTCCTCTCCCGTCGATACCGGGGCCAAAAACCTTGTGTGGAGTCAGGGCCGGAACCGAGGATTCCTCTCAGGGGCTGACATGGATCTTTGGGTACTTCTGGAGTCTCCCCAGGGGAGTTAGGCCTCTTCTCGAGTGGGGGCATGCACGTGCGCTTTCCTTCCCGGCTGTAGCAGCAATGTCACGCTTCCCGTCGCGTGGATCAAAGGATCTGTGGTTTTCCCTCGAGGCTTTCCCACAGGGCTGTCCCACGTGCCACCGTGGTGTGAGTCGATCCTCGGCGTGAAAGATGAGCCAGTGCAGGGCAAAGAGGTTCCTCTGGAATGGACTGAGACATCTGGGGGACTCTTGGAATGGTGGTACGACCATGGAGTTCCTCTCGCCTTTCCTGTTGAGAGTGCCTCCTCTTGAGATGCGACGGGAACGCCGGGAATACTTTCCCGTTGAAAGCAGGAAAAGGATCCCTTATCTCGAGCTACGAGGGGGAAACGGGGCTCCTCTGGATGTGGGCGGGACCATCGTGCTTCCTCTCTAGTGGAGACGGGTATGGTGGTGAACTTCTTGAGTTGCAGCAAGGGTGTGAAAGACCCTTTCGAAGTTCCAGAGGTTAGGTGTCATTAGTCTCCAGACGCCACATAGGAAATAGGCCTCATCTCGCCAGGAAGGGAGAACTTCCTGGATTTTCTCGAGTTGCGGCAGGTGTTCTCGAGTTCCGACGGGGACCTCAGGAACCCGCCCTGGTGGCCTCAGGAGAGGCCAGTCCCTATGCGAGTTGCTAGGGGGCCTCTCGGGATTCCTCTCCCGTCGATACCGGGGCCAAAAAGCTTGTGTGGAGTCAGGGCCGGAACCAAGGATTCCTCTCAGGGGCTGACATGGATCTTTGGGTACTTCTGGAGTCTCCCCAGGGGAGTCAGGCCTCGTCTCGAGTGGGGGCATGCACGTGCACTTTCCTTCCAGGCTGTAGCAGCAATGTCAGGCTTCCCGTCGCGTGGATCAAAGGATCTGTGGTTTTCCCTCGAGGCTTTCCCTCGAGGCTTTCCCACAGGGCTGTCCCACGTGCCTCCGTGGTGTGAGTCGATCCTCGGGGTGAAAGATGAGCCAGTGCAGGGCAAAGAGGTTCCTCTGGAATGGACTGAGACATCTGGGGGACTCTAGGAATGGTGGTACGACCATGGAGTTCCTCTCGCCTTTCCTGTTGAGAGTGCCTCCTCTTGAGATGCGACGGGAACGCCGGGAATTCTTTCCCGTTGAAAGCAGGGAAAGGATCCCTCATCTCGAGCTACGAGGGGGAAACGGGGCTCCTCTGGATGTGGGCGGGACCATCGTGCTTCCTCTCGAGTGGAGACGGGTATGGCGGTGAACTTCTTGAGTTGCAGCAAGGGTGTGAAAGACCCTTTCGAAGTTCCAGAGGTTAGGTGTCATTAGTCTCCAGACGACTCATCGGAAATAGGCCTCATCTCGCCTGCAAGGGAGAACTTCCTGGATTTTCTCGAGTTGCGGCAGGTGTTCTCGAGTTACGACGGGGACCTCAGGGACCCGCCCTGGTGGCCTCAGGAGAGGCCAGTCCCCATGCGAGGTGCTAAGGGGCCTCTCGGGATTCCTCTCCCGTCGATACCAGGGCCAAAAACCTTGTGTGGAGTCAGGGTCGGAACCGAGGATTCCTCTCAGGGGCTTATATGGATCTTTGGGTATTTCTGGAGTCTCGCCAGGGGAGACAGGCCTCGTCTCGAGTGGGGGCATGCACGTGCGCTTTCCTTCCAGGCTGTAGCAGCAATTTCACCCTTCCCGTCGCGTGCATCAAAGGATCTGTGGTTTTCCCTCGAGGCTTTCCCTCGAGGCTTTCCCACAGGGCTGTCCCACGTGCCTCCGTGGTGTGAGTCGATCCTCGGCGTGAAAGATGAGCCAGTGCAGGGCAAAGAGGTTCCTCTGGAATGGACTGAGACATCTGGGGGACTCTTGGAATGGTGGTACGACCATGGAGTTCCTCTCAACTTTCCTGTTGAGAGTGCCTCCTCTTGAGATGCGACGGGAACGCCGGGAATTCTTTCCCGTTGAAAGCAGGCAAAGGATCCCTCATCTCGAGCTACGAGGGGGAAACGGGGCTCCTCTGGATGTGGGCGGGACCATCGTGCTTCCTCTCGAGTGGAGACGGGTATGGCGGTGAACTTCTTGAGTTGCAGCAAGGGTGTGAAAGACTCTTTCGAAGTTCCAGAGGTTAGGTGTCTTTAGTTCCAGACGCCTCATCGGAAATAGGCCTCATCTCGCCTGCAAGGGAGAACTTCCTAGATTTTCTCGAGTTGGGACAGGTGTTCTCGAGTTACGACGGGGACCCCTGGGACCCGCCCTGGTGGCCTCAGGAGAGGCCAGTCCCCATGCGAGTTGCTAGGGGGCCTCTCGGGATTCCTCTCCCGTCGATACCGGGGCCAAAAACCTTGTGTGGAGTCAGGGCCGGAACCGAGGATTCCTCTCAGGGGCTGACATGGATCTTTGCGTACTTCTGGAGTCTCCCCAGGGGAGTCAGGCCTCGTCTCGAGTGGGGGCATGCACGTGCGCTTTCCTTCCAGGCTGTAGCAGCAATGTCACGCTTCCCTTCGCGTGGATCAAAGGATCTGTGGTTTTCCCTCGAGGCTTTCCCTCGAGGCTTTCCCTTAGGGCTGTCCCACGTGCCACCGTGGTGTGAGTCGATCCTCGGCATGAAAGATGAGCCAGTGCAGGGCAAAGAGTTTCCTCTGGAATGGACTGAGACATCTGGGGGACTCTTGGAATGGTGGTACGACCATGGAGTTCCTCTCGCCTTTCCTGTTGAGAGTGCCTCCTCTTGAGATGCGACGGGAATGACGGGAATACTTTCCCGTTGAAAGCAGGGAAAGGATCCCTCATCTCGAGCTACGAGGGGGAAACGGGGCTCCTCTGGATGTGGGCGGGACCATCGTGCTTCCTCTCGAGTGGAGACGGGTATGGCGGTGAACTTCTTGAGTTGCAGCAAGGGTGTGAAAGACCCTTTCGAAGTTCCAGAGGTTAGGTGTCATTAGTCTCCAGACGCCTCATCGGAAATAGGCCTCATCTCGCCTGGAAGGGAGAACTTCCTGGATTTTCTCGAGTTGCGGCAGGTGTTCTCGAGTTACGACGGGGACCTCAGGGACCCGCCCTGGTGGCCTCAGGAAAGGCCAGTCCCCATGCGAGTTGCTAGGGGGCCTCTCGGGATTCCTCTCCCGTCGATACCGGGGCCAAAAACCTTGTGTGGAGTCAGGGCCGGAACCGAGGATTCCTCTCAGGGGCTGACATGGATCTTTGGGTACTTCTGGAGTCTCCGCAGGGGAGTCAGGCCTCGTCTCGAGTGGGGGCATGCACGTGTGCTTTCCCTCCAGGCTGTAGCAGCAATGTCACGCTTCCCGTGGCGTGGATCAAAGGATCTGTGGTTTTCCCTCGAGGCTTTCCCTCGAGGCTTTCCCACAGGGCTGTCCCACGTGCCTCCGTGGTGTGAGTCGATCCTCTGCGTGAAAGATGAGCCAGTGCAGGGCAAAGAGCTTCCTCTGGAATGGACTGAGACATCTGGGGGACTCTTGGAATGGTGGTACGACCATGGAGTTCCTCTCGCCTTTCCTGTTGAGAGTGCCTCCTCTTGAGATGCGACGGGAACGCCGGGAATTCTTTCCCGTTGAAAGCAGGCAAAGGATCCCTCATCTCGAGCTACGAGGGGGAAACGGGGCTCCTCTGGATGTGGGCGGGACCATCCTGCTTCCTCTCGAGTGGAGACGGGTATGGAAGTGAACTTCTTGAGTTGCAGCAAGGGTGTGAAAGACCCTTTCGAAGTTCCAGAGGTTAGGTGTCATTAGTCTCCAGACGCCTCATCGGAAATAGGCCTCATCTCGCCTGGAAGGGAGAACTTCCTGGATTTTCTCGAGATGCGGCAGGTGTTCTCGAGTTACGACGGGGACCTCAGGGACCCGCCCTGGTGGCCTCAGGAGAGGCCAGTTCACATGCGAGTTGCTAGGGGGCCTCGCGGGATTCCTCTCCCGTCGATACCGGGGCCAAAAACCTTGTGTGGAGTCAGGGCCGGAAACGAGGATTCCTCTCAGGGGCTGACATGGATCTTTGGGTACTTCTGGAGTCTCAGCAGGGGATTCAGGCCTCGTCTCGAGTGGGGGCATGCACGTGTGTTTTCTTTCCAGGCTGTAGCAGCAATGTCACGCTTCCCGTCGCGTGGATCAAAGGATCTGTGGTTTTCCCACGAGGCTTTCCCACAGGGCTGTCCCACGTTCCACCGTGGTGTGAGTCGATCCTCGGCGTGAAAGATGAGCCAGTGCAGGGCACAGAGGTTCCTCTGGAATGGACTGAGACATCTGGGGGACTCTTGGAATGGTGGTACGACCATGGAGTTCCTCTCGCCTTTCCTGTTGAGAGTGCCTCCTCTTGAGATGCGACGGGAACGCCGGGAATTCTTTCCCGTTGAAAGCAGGGAAAGGATCCCTCATCTCGAGCTACGAGGGGGAAACGGGGCTCCTCTGGATGTGGGCAGGACCATCGTGCTTCCTCTCGAGTGGAGACGGGTATGGCGGTGAACTTCTTGAGTTGCAGCAAGGGTGTGAAAAACCCTTTCGAAGTTCCAGAGGTTAGGTGTCATTAGTCTCCAGACTCCTCATCGGAAATAGGCCTCATCTCGCCTGGAAGGGAGAACTTCCTGGATTTTCTCGAGTTGCGGCAGGTGTTCTCGAGTTACGACGGGGACCTCAGGGACCCGCCCTGGTGGCCTCAGGAGAGGCCAGTCCCTAGGCGAGTTGCTAGGGGGCCTCTCGGGATTCCTCTCCCGTTGATACCGGGGCCAAAAACCTTGTGTGGAGTCAGGGCCGGAACCGAGGATTCCTCTCAGGGGCTGACATGGATCTTTGGGTACTTCTGGAGTCTCCCCAGGGGAGTCAGGCCTCGTCTCGAGTGGGGGCATGCACGTGCGCTTTCCTTCCAGGCTGTAGCAGCAATGTCACGCTTCCCGTCGCGTGGATCAAAGGATCTGTGGTTTTCCCTCGAGGCTTTCCCTCGAGGCTTTCCCACAGGGCTGTCCCACGTGCCACCGTGGTGTGAGTCGATCCTCGGCATGAAAGATGAGCCAGTGCAGGGCAAAGAGGTTCCTCTGGAATGGACTGAGACATCTGGGGGACTCTTGGAATGGTGGTACGACCATGGAGTTCCTCTCGCCTTTCCTGTTGAGAGTGCCTCCTCTTGAGATGCGACGGGAACGCCGGGAATTCTTTCCCGTTGAAAGCAGGGAGAGGATCCCTCATCTCGAGCTACGAGGGGGAAACGGGGCTCCTCTGGATGTGGGCGGGACCATCGTGCTTCCTCTCTAGTGGAGACGGGTATTGCCGGGGTCCAGCCCCGGTGGATCCAGGGAATTCGAAGGGTGGACGGCGTTGGCGTGGAAAGACTTGTTTATTTATTAATATAAGATTAGATTAAGAAACTGTAGTGCAGTAGGAAGATTAAGTGGAGAAAGAGGGCTGAATAGCTTGGTTTACGCGGAAGACCAATAAAATTCCAGACAAGGAATTTGCACCATCTACGTTGGGCCACCGGTGCCCGCTTGAATATCTAAGGGTGCCTCGCCTTAAGCTCCCTTTCTCGCGGATCTTAATAACCAGGGCAAATAAGTAGACCTGGCGAGCCTCCGCGCCCCAGATGGAAATTCAGCCTGAAATTAAAGTAAAGAGCAGAGGGAAGAAAAGGGAGAGGAAAAGAGAGAGAGAGAGAGACACGGGGGGAGCCAGATTCCCAAGAAACCAGGCCGAGACTAGTCCAAGAAACTGGTCTGAGAATCTGGTTCCGTCCTTTATTGTTCAGAAGGCCTTTTATACTTTTGATAAAACATGGAGATCAATGGGTAACACAAAGTTATGCAGCGATAGCAGTCCAGACTCTTATCAAAACCAGGCTTTTCTCTCTGCATACCTAATTGTATACACAAGTCTTAGGTAATTTACATCATCTTCCAACCAAAAGGGCCAATTAACATTTTACAGCCTTTTTTCTGATAAGGGTTTGTCAACCACAAGACTTATTTGTGTTGATCTTCCCAAGGTCTGGTGCCACTCTCGGAAAGCACTAAAGAAAGTTACATTCTTAGACAGCAAGGATACAGCAACTTATAACAAGTAGAGGGAGTGCAGTGATTTATAGCAAAAGAGAAGCAATTAACTCAAAAGTCTAGTGTTGCTAACATCAAAACTACTATGTATCTTTTTCTACATCCTGCTTACATTAACATCCTTCCAGGTGCCTAAAAGATAAAGAATAAGGAGGTCTGGCAGCAATCCTTGAGTCAACAGTGAAAACCCTCTACCAATATAATTTTTAACTCTTTAGAAAAGGCTCTGTATCTTTAAGATGCTTTTAAGCTTTGTGCCTCCCGCGGTTGGGGGGCTGTAAGCAATTCACAAGCTGTAAGCTTTGTGCCTCTCGCGGTTGGGGGGCTGTAAGCAATTCACAAGCTGTAAGAGGTCTGGGGAACCTGTTAGGCAGACTAGAGAGCTATCAGAGGGGTTTAACTGAAACATCCCTTTCAAATGCAGAAGACTAAAACCCTGAATTGACTTTTTTCCAGAGAATATCAGAAAAGTGGAAAAGCAGAGCACAAAAGCCGGCAGATTTTTGCTGGGGTACATGCTTAGGAATATCCAGAGGGGTCCCTGAAGTCTGAGCACGCCTTGCGTATGTCAGCTTCCTTCCTCATGACCTTGTCACGGGCGGGATTCCTCACACTGGCTTCCGGCAACTCCCCCTTCTTTATTAGTTTTTTAAAAAAATTAGGTGCAGTTCAGTCGCGAGATTCCGAATGCTCTGCCGAAGAGTCCTGACAACACAAGGAAGCACGATTACAAGGAGCAGGATTATGGCACCCACAGCAGCATAGCTAGAGACAGTAGTCAGAAGAGTTTTTCCAGAAATGAAGTCAGAGAAGGTGTGGAAAAAGTCATTGGCTTCTCCTGTGGCGGTAAAATCTAATCGGGAGTGTTCCAAGGTCTGAATCTGATTATGAAGTTTCCCTAAATCTAAACTAATATCTGAGCTGTTCCAGACACCTAAAATATGATTTTTGACCCTCTCCCATTTAAAATCTGTCTCATTTACTTTCAGGGATGTAACACATATCCACCGGTAATCGGCATGACATGAAAGAGCCAATTTCATTTTCAGACTCTGTAATTCATTCCCAATATGCATTACTGCTTCTTCTAAGGCATCAATCCTTATTTCTAGCTTCCTATCTATAATTTCCTGGGTTGCCAGCGTTAGAGAAACATTTTTGGATACGGTGTCAACATATTGGGCAGTATACACTTGTTGAGACAATGATAATGCCGCCACAGTAACAGAAGTAATTGCGGTTATCAAAGCTGATATTCCCAAAACAAGTAAGCCCACAAACCGTCGTGTTCGCATTAAATCTTGTAGCTGTTGCAGTACAGCTAGGCCATGGTTATCATACCAATACGTGGCTACAGTTACAGGTACCATGAGATAGGGCGGACGTTTTAAAACCATGAAAGAGCAAACTTTATATTGAGGAGTTAAACAGGATGAAAGCATACATTGTTCACAAGACACTACATGGGGTCCACCTGTATAATTCAATTGTATGTTAAGTCTTTCAGAATCATTAGTGAAAAGAAAAACATAAGGAGAGAGTAGACAAGCTAAAATAGAGTAAATAGAGGTATTTTTTGGTCGGATTAAAATAATAGGGGCGGTAGCCGCAAGGGCTCTCCAAATTTCTGGCTGCCAAAAGGTTTTACCTCTAGTTATATAAGACAGCATAGGGGGAACAAATTGGTTATGATGCCGTCTGGTGGCAACTAACGGCCAAGAAATTGAATATTCTTTCCAATTATCCAATCTATTGATAAAGTCATCGTCAGACTCAGGGTCTTGACCTGGATTTGGGTTGCTCCAGTCCTGAATCGCACAATTTCTTCCTCCCGGCATATTGTAATCTACTCTCGAATTATAAATACAAGATTTCCAAATCGGATATCCTGAATGATCATCTATAGTTTTCCAAATAACATCTGAGGGAGCAACATCATCACAATTTGGATATTCTGATGGAGTTTTGAGAGACAAAGACTTATAGGGGCCAAGGACCCCAGGCATACGGGCTCGTAATATCCAAGCAGACCGATCCCCTATAGATGCAAATTTAGAGGTTGGGGAATCTGTCATAACTGCTTTTGTGGAGGCTCCAACGCATCCTGTCTTGGTAAAGAAGTCTCCTGTAAGGCCAGGAGGAAAATTAAAGCAGACAGGAAAATCATCTGCTAGTCCTTTAAAGGTATAATTGAAATTAATAGGGTATTGGTCTTTTGTATAGGAAGTATAAGATCCTCCCAAAAGGCGAGGCTGGTCTGTACTAACTCGTATGGGGTCACTGTTCCAAGTAACAACTTGGAAAGTTGGAGGATCCGGGAGAAACGCCCAATATTTGGTTGGAATGGGAGCAGCGCTTACCTGGCAAGAGAGCAAGGCAAGCATGGCAATAAACACCTTTTCAGGAGAGACTGACGATCCCTGTAGGGTAGCTATCCCCTGTGCCTGGCGACAGAGAGCTTTAATCTGTCCCCAGGTGGGCAAGGAGGCTTGTTGGGTTGACTGAGCTGGGCGTCCTAATGGATTCCTGCAAGGCAAAAAATCAGGGGGTGCAATATCCTGTATCTGAAGTCGTGACATCTGTCCAGTGGGTGGCTCCGATCCGCGCCTATCCGGGATCTCCAATGTCAGCTGTCCTGGGGTCAGCGGCGTTTCCCGTGCTGGCGGAGGGAGCGGGGGAAGAGGGAGTTTCTTCCTTTTTAGAGATCGCGGTGGCGGGGGATTCTGGTATCCGGGGAGCTGAGACATGGCGAATTAGTCTGTCTGGAACCCAAATCGGAGCGTCCGCGTCCTGTGGAAAAACACAAGCATACCCTCGCCCATTGGTTAATAAGGGGTCAGGACCTTTCCATTGTCCGGAAAGAAGGTCCCTCCATTTTACTAATGGTTTTGCATTCAATTGCTCTGGGCACCAATGGCGAAGCATTGCAGTGTTTCCGGATGAATCAGCATTTAAGTTATTTATTACGAAAAGAGCATGTTGCAAAATCTGATGGGGGGAACTATATTTAAATTCCCCTTCTTTTAGTTTTTGAATATGGATTTTCAGTGTTTGATGTGCTCTTTCCACAATGGCTTGTCCTTGTGGGTTATAAGGGATGCCGGTGTTATGTTTAATTTGAAATCTTGTACAGAATTGCTGAAAAGATTTAGAAGTGTAAGCAGGAGCATTATCAGTTTTTAAAGCTTTTGGCAAGCCCAGATAGGAAAAGCATGTAAAAAGATGTTGTATTACATCTTTAACTGCTTCCCCTGTACGAGCAGTGGCAATAATAACATGAGAGAAGGTATCTACAGTTACATGAACAAAAGACAGTTTTCCAAATGAAGAGACATGGGTTACATCCATTTGCCAGAGTGCATTAGGTTTGAGACCGCGAGGGTTAACTCCCAGAGGCAAAGCATTCACGGTAGTAGGACAATGTGAACAAGAACGAACAATCTCTCGGGCAGATTCTCGAGGAATTTGAAACTGGTATCGTAAGGCAGTGGCATTTTGGTGATGAAGTGAGTGAGAAGCTCGAGCTTCTTCAAAAACAGAAGCCACTGAAATCCTGGTTAACGAATCTGCCAATTCATTGAGAGCATTTAAAGGGCCAGGCAGGCCGGAATGAGCCCGAATGTGGCCGATAAAGAACGCCCGATTTCTTTTCCATATTTGCTGCTGCAGTTTAGTTAACAAATGGAAGATAGCAGTTTTGTTTTCAGGCAAAACTGCAGTCTCAATGTGTGGAAACAGCCTGACCACATACTGAGAGTCAGAATAAAGGTTAAATTCTTTCTCCGCAAACATAACAAAGGCCTCAATAACAGCTGTGATTTCAGCCCTTTGAGCTGAAGTTTCTTGTGTTTCCAAAAGTTTTTGATGATCTCTTGTGACTATAGAGGCTCTACCGTTAGCCGATCCATCAGTAAAGACTACCTGAGCATCTGAAATAGGGAACTGTTTACACCGGACAGGAAAAATAACTGGATGGTTAGACATAAAATTTAGTAAAACATGCGAGGGCAAATGATGCAAAATTTGACCACAGTAATTCCCTATGGCAATCTGCCAGTCTTCATCAAACATTAAAAGAGCATCAAGCTGCTCCTTATTATATGGAATTACAATCTCTGATGGCTCTTTACCAAACAATTCAATGCTCCGCTTCCTTCCTTTTAGCATTAATGTGGCAATTAAACCAGGATAAGAAGCCACGACTTTTTTAGCTTGGGTAGGAAGATGGATCCATTCTAAAGGGCCGCGTTGCCACAGAACTCCCGTAGGCGCCGTTGGAGTAGCTAGGCAAAGGAACTGCCACGTCATCGTCAAATCAATTCTTTTTACATAGCTATTTGATAAGGCTGCTTCTACTTTGCCTAGGGCTTCTTGAGCCTCAGCTGTTAATTGTCTTTTTGAGGTTGGATCAGGATCCCCGCGTAAAGTGTTAAAAAGAGGTTTTAATTCGGCAGTGGTTAATTTTAAATATGGTCTAATCCAATTAATATCACCTAAGAGTTTTTGATAATCATTTAAAGTAATAAGATGGTCTTTTCTCAATTGCAGCGGGGTATGAGTCACCGTTTCCGAATTTATGACTCTTCCTAAGTAAGTTATGGGCGGATTGATTTGAATTTTTTCTGGGGCAATTTTTAGGCCTCTGTCTGTCAATGCCTGGGTCAGGTCCTGGAGCACAGTCTGCAGGTGAACTCTATCAGGATGAGCTATTAAAATATCATCCATATAGTGAATCATATACACGTGTTCATATTTAGCCCTAGTATCTTCTAGAGCGGCATTAACAAATTTTTGGCATAAAGTAGGGCTATTTTTCATTCCCTGAGGCAGAACCTTCCACTGAAACCGTAAATAAGGCTGTTTAAGATTTTCTGATGGCAGACTAAAGGCAAATCGCTTTTTATCCTCAGGATTTAAGGGAATAGTGAAAAAACAATCTTGTAAATCAATAACAATTATATTATATCCCTCTGGAACGGCTACTGGGGAAGGGAGCCCAGGCTGTAAGGCCCCCATGTCCTCCATGGTGGCATTAATAGCTCTCAAATCCTGTAAAAGTCGCCATTTACCAGATTTTTTCTTAATGACAAAAATAGGAGTGTTCCAGGGGCTATTGGAGGGCTCAATATGTCCCAATTCTAATTGTTCAAAGATTAATGCTTTAGCTGCCAATAATTTTTCCTTATGCAGAGGCCACTGTTCTACCCACACCGGATCTTGAGATTTCCATGTGATGGGGTCGGCAGCAAAAACAATGGCCTCAATTATAAATTTGGATATCCCAATCCAGCACGTAGCTTGCGAGGAGTTGGGCAAATTGGCTCAATTATTCCTGTCTGTTGTTTACCCAATCCTTTTGATGGATCATAGCCCATCTGCAACATCTGAGAGGTCACTTTATCATCAGGGCTAAAAAGTAACACTCCCATTTGAGATAGCACGTCCCTCCCCCACAGGGTAAGGGGGAGCGAAGGAACGACATAAGGTTGGAAAGTTCCACGGGTATCCTCAAATTGCCAATCTAAAATTTTTGCACTTTTGGCTATTGTGGGGGCTCTTCCTATCCCCACCAAGTTATTTTCAGTAGTATGTGTGGGCCAGGAGCTGGGCCAGTCTTTTCCTGAAATGCAAGAAACATCTGCTCCTGTGTCTAATAACCCCACAATAGACTTGCCATTAATCAGGATAGTCTTCATAGGACGTTTCTGAGTAATTTCTGTTATCCAAAAAACCATATCACTAGACCCAAATCCTTTATCCTGCCTTTCATTTTGAGTAGCTGTGCGCCCAATTGCAGTGTGGTAAGGCAAAAGCAAAAGTTGGGCTATTCTTTGTCCCTGATGTATTTGGAAAGTTTTAGTTGGGGGTGAAATCATTATCTGGATTTCTCCTGTATAATCTGAGTCAATTACTCCAGGGATGATTGTGAGACCTTGCATAGCTAAGGAACTTCTGCCTAGTATAATTCCTACTAAACCTGTTGGTAATGGGCCTTTAACTCCTGTAGGTATTTTTACAGTGGGGCTATCTGGTGTTAATATTGCTGAGGTGGTGGAACTGAGGTCCAGTCCTGCGCTGCCTGGGGTTGCTCTGATGAGTTCTGCGATGGGACGAAGGGAATGAATGGGTTCAGTGAGGCTGCCCCAATTGTTGTCGGGGCCTGAGGCTGGCCCCTCAATCCGTTTCCCGACTGCTGGTCGGGGCCCAAAAAGGCTCCATTTCTATGGAATTGTGACCTACATTCTTTTGCCCAGTGATATCCTTTTTGACAACGAGGGCAGAGAGATCTAGGGAGATTAGTAGGCACAGCCGGGGAGGGAGAATTCGGCAGAGAAGAACCGGCTGCTTTTTGGGGACAAGCTCGCATAAGGTGCCCTTCCCGTCCGCAAGAGAAGCAGGCCTTGGATAAACCAATATTCTGGCCTGGACTACTGGAATGACTCTTTGACGGGTTATTTCTATTTGTAAAAAAGGACTGTACTGCCTGCTGGTAAGAATTTCCCTTTATGGCTGCAGCTATGGCAACGCCCTGCATCATCGCTGGTCCTACATCTGCACATTGCCTGATATAATCTATTATTTCCCCAGTTTTTTTAATAGGACGTAAAATGGCCTGGCAGGTAGAATTAGCATTTTCAAATGCCAGTTGTTTTATCAATATACTAGCTGCCTCAGTGTTGGAAATTACTCTGTTGACTGCCTCTGCAAGTCTTGATATAAAGTCTTCATATGGCTCTTCTGGTTTTTGTTTAACATTTGAGAAGGAAGAGGTAGATTCTTTCCCTTCAGGCAACAAACGCCAAGCCCCAAGGGCGCAGGCGGTTACTTGATCTAAAGTGGTTTTATCTAATCCCATTTGATCTCTAAGTGTTCCAAAATCATTAGTCCCTGCCAACATATTTTTTATAATATATCTTGGGCCATATTTTTGGTTAGCATCAGCCTGTTTTTGGGCTAGATCTTCATATTCAGTTCTCCAAAGTACATATTGACCTCCAGACAGACAAGCTTTAGCGACTGTCTTCCAGTCATGGGGTGTCATCCATCTGCCCGCTAAAGCTTCCACCAATGATACAGTGTACGGGGCTTTAGGCCCATACAAAGCACAAGCCTGTTTGAGTTCTTTAATCATTTTCATTGGAATGGGTTCCCAGTGGGGGGCTGTTCTCCCACCACTTCCACCAAATATTATGGGGAAACAAGCCTCAAGGTGGGGATCAAGTTCATCATCTGGGCTAGAGAAAACTCTTCTTCGGGGAGCTTCTAGTGGAGGCCCCTCACCCTTATAGGGAGGGGGGGGCAAGGGGTGTCCTATGTCACTTTCTTCGTACTTTGGGAATTTTTTATCCGTTCTGTGTTTAGGTCTTACGGATGTTTTATCTGGGGAATCTGGCCTTAAACTCTCAGGTGCATATAATCTGATGGGGGACATTTGTCTTGAGCCTCTGGAAGCAGAAGGCTTAATTAAGGAAATTTCTCTTGAATTTGTGGAAGCAGGTGGTCTGGTTGGGGAAGTTTTTATTAAGCTCTTTGGAGCAGATAATCTAATTGGAGAAGTTTCTCTTAAACTCCTTGGAGCATCTTTATTTAATAAAGACCAGTCCTCATCAGAATGATCTTGACTTACTTCCTCTTCCAAATCTTCCTCATCTGAAAGCTGCTCTTTTTTGTCATCTCTATCTATTACCTTTTCTTGGGCAGTCATTGCAGCTATCATTTGACTCAACTGCCGATAGTTAGGTGTAGCCTCCTTTTCATCACTCTCCTCTTCGATAGATACCTTTTTCTCTGCACTTTCCTCTTTAAGATGTACCTTTTCAGATTCAGGGGCAGGGTCTAGAGCGTCCCTAATTATATTCCATAAGGAAAAGGCGTCAGTAGGCACCTTTTGTGAGCCATGTTCAGCATGGTAAGTTTTTAGTTGTTTTCCTACTCTCTCCCAGGTGTCTAAGTTAACAGTGCCTTCTTCTGGAAACCAGGGACACTGTTCTTGTACAAAGGAAAAAAATGAATGAATATTGGATTTTTTAACTTTAATTCCTCGTTTAGTTAGTAACTGCAAGATTACTCCTGTAAAAAGCTGTCTTTCTTTTGATTCACTGTTACCCATGTCAGAAAATTAAGTCTTATAGAAAAGTCTACCTCAACAAAAAGGTTTTACCTTTGGCGAGGGGGGTTTTGTTTTCAACCCTAAGATAGCAGGTTTCTTTTCAACCTCTAGAGCACCAGGTTTCTCTTAAACCCTTGAACACTTCCCACTCCTCCTCACCCTGTCTATCCTACAGGGGGGTCCGCGGCACCCTGAGTGGGGTCCTAGCCGTCCCGAACACTCAACACTGGGGGAGTACCCGAAAGTACTCCAGGGGGAGTGATTAAGTCACTCCGGGGGGGAGCAACAGAGAGTGCTCCGGGGGGAGCAACGGAGAGTGCTCCGGGGGGAGCTACAGAGAGTGCTCCGGGGGGAGCTTTTGCTCCGAGGAACCTACCTTCGAATAGCCTGTTCCGGGCGCCACTTGCCGGGGTCCAGCCCCGGTGGATCCAGGGAATTCGAAGGGTGGACGGCGTTGGCGTGGAAAGACTTGTTTATTTATTAATATAAGATTAGATTAAGAAACTGTAGTGCAGTAGGAAGATTAAGTGGAGAAAGAGGGCTGAATAGCTTGGTTTACGCGGAAGACCAATAAAATTCCAGACAAGGAATTTGCACCATCTACGTTGGGCCACCGGTGCCCGCTTGAATATCTAAGGGTGCCTCGCCTTAAGCTCCCTTTCTCGCGGATCTTAATAACCAGGGCAAATAAGTAGACCTGGCGAGCCTCCGCGCCCCAGATGGAAATTCAGCCTGAAATTAAAGTAAAGAGCAGAGGGAAGAAAAGGGAGAGAAAAAGAGAGAGAGAGAGAGACACGGGGGGAGCCAGATTCCCAAGAAACCAGGCCGAGACTAGTCCGAGAAACTGGTCTGAGAATCTGGTCCCGTCCTTTATTGTTCAGAAGGCCTTTTATACTTTTGATAAAACATGGAGATCAATGGGTAACACAAAGTTATGCAGCGTTAGCAGTCCAGACTCTTATCAAAACCAGGCTTTTCTCTCTGCATACCTAATTGTATACACAAGTCTTAGGTAATTTACATCATCTTCCAACCAAAAGGGCCAATTAACATTTTACAGCCTTTTTTCTGATAAGGGTTTGTCAACCACAAGACTTATTTGTGTTGATCTTCCCAAGGTCTGGTGCCACTCTCGGAAAGCACTAAAGAAAGTTACATTCTTAGACAGCAAGGATACAGCAACTTATAACAAGTAGAGGGAGTGCAGTGATTTATAGCAAAAGAGAAGCAATTAACTCAAAAGTCTAGTGTTGCTAACATCAAAACTACTATGTATCTTTTTCTACATCCTGCTTACATTAACATCCTTCCAGGTGCCTAAAAGATAAAGAATAAGGAGGTCTGGCAGCAATCCTTGAGTCAACAGTGAAAACCCTCTACCAATATAATTTTTAACTCTTTAGAAAAGGCTCTGTATCTTTAAGATGCTTTTAAGCTTTGTGCCTCCCGCGGTTGGGGGGCTGTAAGCAATTCACAAGCTGTAAGCTTTGTGCCTCTCGCGGTTGGGGGGCTGTAAGCAATTCACAAGCTGTAAGAGGTCTGGGGAACCTGTTAGGCAGACTAGAGAGCTATCAGAGGGGTTTAACTGAAACATCCCTTTCAAATGCAGAAGACTAAAACCCTGAATTGACTTTTTTCCAGAGAATATCAGAAAAGTGGAAAAGCAGAGCACAAAAGCCAGCAGATTTTTGCTGGGGTACATGCTTAGGAATATCCAGAGGGGTCCCTGAAGTCTGAGCACGCCTTGCGTATGTCAGCTTCCTTCCTCATGACCTTGTCACGGGCGGGATTCCTCACACTGGCTTCCGGCAGGGTATGGTGGTGAACTTCTTGAGTTGCAGCAAGGCTGTGAAAGACCCTTTCGAAGTTCCAGAGGTAAGGTGTCATTAGTCTCCAGACGCCTCATCGGAAATAGGCCTCATCTCGCCTGGAAGGGAGAACTTCCTGGATTTTCTCGAGTTGCGGCAGGTGTTCTCGAGTTACGACGGGGACCTCAGGGACCCGCCCTGGTGGCCTCAGGAGAGGCCAGTCCCTATGCGAGTTGCTAGGGGGCCTCTCGGGATTCCTCTCCCGTCGATACCGGGGCCAAAAACCTTGTGTGGAGTCAGGGCCGGAACCGAGGATTCCTCTCAGGGGCTGACATGGATCTTTGGGTACTTCTGGAGTCTCCCCAGGGGAGTCAGGCCTCGTCTCGAGTGGGGGCATGCACGTGCACTTTCCTTCCAGGCTGTAGCAGCAATGTCACGCTACCTGTCGCGTGGATCAAATGATCTGTGGTTTTCCCTCGAGGCTTTCCCACAGGGCTGTCCCACGTGCCACCGTGGTGTGAGTCGATCCTCGGCGTGAAAGATGAGCCAGTGCAGGGCAAAGAGGTTCCTCTGGAATGGACTGAGACATCTGGGGGACTCTTGGAATGGTGGTACGACCATGGAGTTCCTCTCGCCTTTCCTGTTGAGAGTGCCTCCTCTTGAGATGCGACGGGAACGCCGGGAATATTTTCCCGTTGAAAGCAGGGAAAGGATCCCTCATCTCGAGCTACGAGGGGGAAACGGGGCTCCTCTGGATGTGGGCGGGACCATCGTGCTTTCTCTCGACTGGAGACGGGTATGGCGGTGAACTTCTTGAGTTGCAGCAAGGGTGTGAAAGACCCTTTCGAAGTTCCAGAGGTTAGGTGTCATTAGTCTCCAGACGCCTCATCGGAAATAGGCCTCATCTCGCCTGGAAGGGAGAACTTCCTTGATTTTCTCGAGTTGCGGCAGGTGTTCTCGAGTTACGACGGGGACCTCAGGGACCCGCCCTGTTGGCCTCAGGAGAGGCCAGTCCCTATGCGTGTTGCTAGGGGGCCCCTCGGGATTCCTCTCCCGTCGATACCGGGGCCAAAAACCTTGTGTGGAGACAGGGCGGGAACCGAGGATTCCTCTCAGGGACTGATATGGATCTTTGGGTACTTCTGGAGTCTCGCCAGGGGAGACAGGCCTCGTCTAGTGTGGGGGCATGCACGTGCACTTTCCTTCCAGGCTGTAGCAGCAATGTCACGCTTCACGTCGCGTGGATCAAAGGATCTGCGGTTTTCCCTCGAGGCTTTCCCTCGAGGCTTTCCCACAGGGCTGTCCCACGTGACACCGTGGTGTGAGTCGATTCTCGGCGTGAAAAATGAGCCAGTGCAGGGCAAAGAGGTTCCTCTGGAATGGACTGAGACATCTGGGGGACTCTTGGAATGGTGGTACGACCATGGAGTTCCTCTCGCCTTTCCTGTTGAGAGTGCCTCCTCTTGAGATGCGACGGGAACGCCGGGAATACTTTCCCGTTGAAAGCAGGGAAAGGATCCCTCATCTCGAGCTACGAGGGGGAAACGGGGCTCCTCTGGATGTGGGCGGGACCATCGTGCTTCCTCTCGAGTGGAGACGGGTATGGCGGTGAACTTCTTGAGTTGCAGCAAGGGTGTGAAAGACCCTTTCGAAGTTCCAGAGGTTAGGTGTCATTAGTCTCCAGAGGCCTCATCGGAAATAGGCCTCATCTCGCCTGGAAGGGAGAACTTCCTGGATTTTCTCGAGTTGCGGCAGGTGTTCTCGAGTTACGACGGGGACCTCAGGGACCCGCCCTGGTGGCCTCAGGAGAGGCCAGTCCCCATGCGAGTTGCTAGGGGGCCTCTCGGGATTCCTCTCCCGTCGATACCGGGGCCAAAAACCTTGTGTGCAGTCAGGGCCGGAACCGAGGATTCCTCTCAGGGGCTGACATGGATCTTTGGGTACTTCTGGAGTCTCCCCAGGGGAGTCAGGCCTCGTCTCGAGTGGGGGCATGCACGTGCGCTTTCCTTCCAGCCTGTAGCAGCAATGTCACGCTTCCCGTCGCGTGGATCAAAGGATCTGTGGTTTTCCCTCGAGGCTTTCCCTCGAGGCTTTCCCACAGGGCTGTCCCACGTGCCACCGTTTTGTGAGTCGATCCTCGGCGTGAAAGATGAGCTAGTGCAGGGCAAAGAGGTTCCTCTGGAATGGACTGAGACATCTGGGGGACTCTTGGAATGGTGGTACGACCATGGAGTTCCTCTCGCCTTTCCTGTTGAGAGTGCCTCCTCTTGAGATGCGACGGGAACGCCGGGAATTCTTTCCCGTTGAAACCAGGGAAAGGATCCCTCATCTCGAGCACCGAGGGGAAAACGGGGCTCCTCTGGATGTGGGCGGGACCATCGTGCTTCCTCTCGAGTGGAGACGGGTATGGCGGTGAACTTCTTGAGTTGCAGCAAGGGTGTGAAAGACCCTTTCGAAGTTCCAGAGGTTTGGTGTCATTAGTCTCCAGAGGCCTCATCGGAAATAGGCCTCATCTCGCCTGGAAGGGAGAACTTCCTGGATTTTCTCGAGTTGCGGCAGGTGTTCTCGAGTTACGACGGGGACCTCAGGGACCCGCCCTGGTGGCCTCCGGAGAGGCCAGTCCCCATGCGAGTTGCTAGGGGGCCTCTCGGGATTCCTCTCCCGTCGATACCGGGGCCAAAAACCTTGTGTGGAGTCAGGGCCGGAACCGAGGATTCCTCTCAGGGGCTGACATGGATCTTTGGGTACTTCTGGAGTCTCCCCAGTGGAGTCAGGCCTCGTCTCGAGTGGGGGCATGCACGTGCGCTTTCCTTCCAGGCTGTAGCAGCAATGTCACGCTTCCCGTCGCGTGGATCAAAGGATCTGTGATGTTCCCTCGAGGCTTTCCCTCGAGGCTTTCCCACAGGGCTGTCCCACGTGCCACCGTGGTGTGAGTCGATCCTCGGCGTGAAAGATGAGCCAGTGCAGGGCAAAGAGGTTCCTCTGGAATGGACTGAGACATCTGGGGGACTCTTGGAATCGTGGTACGACCATGGAGTTCCTCTCGCCTTTCCTGTTGAGAGTGCCTCCTCTTGAGATGCGACGGGAACGCCGGGAATTCTTTCCCGTTGAAAGCAGGGAAAGGATCCCTCATCTCGAGCTACGAGGGGGAAACGGGGCTCGTCTGGATGTGGGCAGGACCATCGTGCTTCCTTTCGAGTGGACAGGGGTATGGCGGTGAACTTCGAGAGTTGCAGCAAGGGTGTGAAAGACCCTTTCGAAGTTCCAGAGGTAAGATGTCATTAGTCTCCAGACGCCTCATCTGAAATAGGCCTCATCTCGCCTGGAAGGGAGAACTTCCTGGATTTTCTCGAATTGCGACAGGTGTTCTCGAGTTACGACTGGGACAACAGGGCCCCGCGCTGGTGGCCTCAGGAAATGACAGTTCCCATGCGAGTTGCTAGGGGGCCTCTCGGGATTCCTCTCCCGTCGATACCGGGCCAAAAACCTTGTGTGCAGTCAGGGCCGGAACCGAGGATTCCTCTCAGGGGCTGACATGGATCTTGGGGTACTTCTGGAGTCTCCCCAGGGGAGTCAGGCCTCGTCTCAAGTGGGCGCATGCACGTGCGCTTTCCTTCCAAGCTATAGCAGCAATGTCATGCTTCTCGTCGCGTGGATCAAAGGATCTGTGGTTTTCCCTAGCGGCTGTCCCTCGAGGCTTTCCCACAGGGCTGTCCCACGTGCCACCATTGTGTGAGTCGATCTTCGCAATGAAAGATGAGCCAGTACAGGGCAAAGAGCTTCCTCTGGAATCGACTGAGACATCTGGGGGACTCTTGGAATGGTGGTACGACCATGGAGTTCCTCTCGCCTTTCCTGTTGAGAGTGCCTCCTCTTGAGATGCGACGGGAACGCCGGGAATTCTTCCCCGTTGAAAGCAGGGAAAGGATCCCTCATCTCGAGCTCCGAGGGGGAAACGGGGCTCCTCTGGATGTGGGCGGGACCATCGTGCTTCCTCTCGAGTGGAGACGGGTATGGCGGTGAACTTCTTGAGTTGCAGCAAGGGTGTGAAAGACCCTTTCGAAGTTCCAGAGGTTAGGTGTCATTAGTCTCCAGACGCCTCATTGGAAATAGGCCTCATCTCGCCTGGAAGGGAGAACTTCCTGGATTTTCTCGAGTTGCGGCAGGTGTTCTCGAGTTATGACGGGGACCTCAGGGACCCGCCCTGGTGGCCTCAGGAGAGGCCAGTCCCCATGCGAGGTGCTAGGGGGCCTCTCTGTATTCCTCTCCCGACGATACCGGGGCCAAAACCCTTGTGTGGAGTCAGGGCCGGAACCGAGGATTCCTCTCAGGGGCTGATAAGGATCTTTGGGTACTTCTGAAGTCTCCCCAGGGGCGTCAGGCCTCGTCTCGAGTGGGGGCATGCACGTGCGCTTTCCTTCCAGGCTGTAGCAGCAATGTCACGCTTCCCGTCGCGTGGATCAAAGGATCTGTGGTTTTCCCTCGAGGCTTTCCCCCAGGGCTGTCCCACGTGCCACCGTGGTGTGAATCGATCCTCAGCGTGAAAGATGAGCCAGTGCAGGGCAAAAAGGTTCCTCTGGAATGGACTGAGACATTTGGGGGACTCTTGGCATGGTGGTACGAACATGGAGTTCCTCTCGCCTTTCCTGTTGAGAGTGCCTCCTCTTGAGTTGCGACGGGAACGCCGGGAATTCTTTCCCGTTGAAAGCAGGGAAAGGATCCCTCATCTCGAGCTACGAGGGGGAAACGGGGCTCCTCTGAATGTGGGCGGGACCATCGTGCTTCTTCTCGAGTGGAGACGGGTATGGCGGTGAACTTCTTGAGTTGCAGCAAGGGTGTGAAAGACCCTTTCGAAGTTCCAGAGGGTAGGTGTCATTAGTCTCCAGACGCCTCATCGGAAATAGGCCTCATCTCGCCTGGAAGGGAGAACTTCCTGGATTTTCTCGAGTTGCGGCAGGTGTTCTCGAGTTACGACGGGGACCTCAGGGACCCGCCCTGGTGGCCTCAGGAGAGGCCAGTCCCCATGTGAGTTGCTAGGGGCCCTCACGGGATTCCTCTCCCGTCGATACCGGGGCCAAAAACCTTGTGTGCAGTCAGGGCCGGAACCGAGGATTCCTCTCAGGGGCTGACATGGATCTTTGGGTACTTCTGGAGTCTCCCCAGGGGAGTCAGGCCTCGTCTCGAGTGGGGGCATGCACGTGCGCTTTCCTTCCAGGCTGTAGCAGCAATGTCACGCTTCCCGTCGCATGGATCAAAGGATCTGTGGTTTTCCCTCGAGGCTTTCCCTCGAGGCTTTCCCACAGGGCTGTCCCACGTGCCACCGTGGTGTGAGTCGATCCTCGGCGTGAAAGATGAGCCAGTGCAGGGCAAAGAGGTTCCTCTGGAATGGACTGAGACATCTGGGGGACTCTTGGCATGGTGGTACGAACATGGAGTTCCTCTCGCCTTTCCTGTTGAGAGTGCCTCCTCTTGAGATGCGACGGGAACGCCGGGAATTCTTTCCCGTTGAAGGCAGGGAAAGGATTCCTCATCTCGACCTACGAGGGGCAAACGGGGCTCCTCTGGATGTGGGCGGGACCATCGTGCTTCCTCTCGAGTGGAGACGGGTATGGCGGTGAACTTCTTGAGTTGCAGCAAGGGTGTGAAAGACCCTTTCGAAGTTCCAGAGGTTAGGTGTCATTAGTCTCCAGACGCCTCATCGGAAATAGGCCTCAGCTCGCCTGGAAGGGAGAACTTCCTGGATTTTCTCGAGTTGCGGCAGGTGTTCTCGAGTTACGATGGGGACCTCAGGGCCCCGCCCTGGTGGCCTCAGGAAAGGCCAGTCCCCATGCGAGTTCCTAGGGGGCCTCTCGGGATTCCTCTCCCGTTGATACCGGGGCCAAAATCCTTGTGTGGAGTCAGGGCCGGAACCGAGGATTCCTCTCAGGGGCTGACATGGGTCTTTGGGTACTTCTGGAGTCTCCCCAGGTGAGTCAGGCCTCTTCTCGAGTGGGGGCATGCACGTCCGCTTTTCTTACAGGCTGTAGCAGCAATGTCACGCTTCCCGTCGCGTGGATCAAAGGATCTGTGGTTTTCCCTCGAGGCTTTCCCTCGAGGCTTTCCCACAGGGCTGTCCCACGTGCCACCGTGGTGTGAGTCGATCCTCGGCGTGAAAGATGAGCCAGTGCAGGGCAAAGAGGTTCCTCTGGAATGGACTGAGACATCTGGGGGACTCTTGGAATGGTGGTACGACCATGGAGTTCCTCTTGCCTTTTCTGTTGAGAGTGCCTCCTCTTGAGATGCGACGGGAACACCGGGAATTCTTTCCCGTTGAAAGCAGGTCAAGGATCCCTCATCTCGAGCTCCGAGGGGGAAACGGGGCTCCTCTGGATGTGGGCGGGACCATCGTGCTTCCTCTCGAGTGGAGACGGGTATGGCGGTGAACTTCTTGAGTTGCAGCAAGGGTGTGAAAGACCCTTTCGAAGTGCCAGAGGTTAGGTGTCATTAGTCTCCAGACGCCTCATCGGAAATAGGCCTCATCTCGCCTGGAAGGGAGAACTTCCTGGATTTTCTCGAGTTGCAGCAGGTGTTCCCGAGTTACGACGGGGACCTCAGGGACCCGCCCTGGTGGCCTCAGGAGAGGCCAGTCCCCATGCGAGTTGCTAGGGGGCCTCTCGGGATTCCTCTCCCGTCGATACCGGGGCCAAAAACCTTGTGTGGAGTCAGGGCCGGAACAGAGTATTCCTCTCAGGGGCTGATATGGATCTTTGGGTACTTCTGGAGTCTCGCCTGGGGAGACAGGCCTCGTGTCCAGTGGGGGCATGCACGTGCGCTTTCCTTCCAGGCTGTAGCAGCAATGTCACGCTTCCCGTCGCGTGGATCAAAGGATCTGTGATGTTCCCTCGAGGCTTTCCCTCGAGGCTTTCCCACAGGGCTGTCCCACGTGCCACAGTGGTGTGAGTGGATCCTCGGCGTGAAAGATGAGCCAGTGCAGGGCAAAGAGGTTCCTCTGGAATGGACTGAGACATCTGGGGGACTCTTGGAATGGTGGTACGACCATGGAGTTCCTCTCGCCTTTCCTGTTGAGAGTGCCTCCTCTTGAGATGCGACGGGAACGCCGGGAATTCTTTCCCGTTGAAACCAGGGAAAGGATCCCTCATCTCGAGCACCGAGGGGAAAACGGGGCTCCTCTGGATGTGGGCGGGACCATCGTGCTTCCTCTCGAGTGGAGACGGGTATGGCGGTGAACTTCTTGAGTTGCAGCAAGGGTGTGAAAGACCCTTTCGAAGTTCCAGAGGTTTGGTGTCATTAGTCTCCAGAGGCCTCATCGGAAATAGGCCTCATCTCGCCTGGAAGGGAGAACTTCCTGGATTTTCTCGAGTTGCGGCAGGTGTTCTCGAGTTACGACGGGGACCTCAGGGACCCGCCCTGGTGGCCTCCGGAGAGGCCAGTCCCCATGCGAGTTGCTAGGGGGCCTCTCGGGATTCCTCTCCCGTCGATACCGGGGCCAAAAACCTTGTGTGGAGTCAGGGCCGGAACCGAGGATTCCTCTCAGGGGCTGACATGGATCTTTGGGTACTTCTGGAGTCTCCCCAGTGGAGTCAGGCCTCGTCTCGAGTGGGGGCATGCACGTGCGCTTTCCTTCCAGGCTGTAGCAGCAATGTCACGCTTCCCGTCGCGTGGATCAAAGGATCTGTGATGTTCCCTCGAGGCTTTCCCTCGAGGCTTTCCCACAGGGCTGTCCCACGTGCCACCGTGGTGTGAGTCGATCCTCGGCGTGAAAGATGAGCCAGTGCAGGGCAAAGAGGTTCCTCTGGAATGGACTGAGACATCTGGGGGACTCTTGGAATCGTGGTACGACCATGGAGTTCCTCTCGCCTTTCCTGTTGAGAGTGCCTCCTCTTGAGATGCGACGGGAACGCCGGGAATTCTTTCCCGTTGAAAGCAGGGAAAGGATCCCTCATCTCGAGCTACGAGGGGGAAACGGGGCTCGTCTGGATGTGGGCAGGACCATCGTGCTTCCTTTCGAGTGGACAGGGGTATGGCGGTGAACTTCGAGAGTTGCAGCAAGGGTGTGAAAGACCCTTTCGAAGTTCCAGAGGTAAGATGTCATTAGTCTCCAGACGCCTCATCTGAAATAGGCCTCATCTCGCCTGGAAGGGAGAACTTCCTGGATTTTCTCGAATTGCGACAGGTGTTCTCGAGTTACGACTGGGACAACAGGGCCCCGCGCTGGTGGCCTCAGGAAATGACAGTTCCCATGCGAGTTGCTAGGGGGCCTCTCGGGATTCCTCTCCCGTCGATACCGGGCCAAAAACCTTGTGTGCAGTCAGGGCCGGAACCGAGGATTCCTCTCAGGGGCTGACATGGATCTTGGGGTACTTCTGGAGTCTCCCCAGGGGAGTCAGGCCTCGTCTCAAGTGGGCGCATGCACGTGCGCTTTCCTTCCAAGCTATAGCAGCAATGTCATGCTTCTCGTCGCGTGGATCAAAGGATCTGTGGTTTTCCCTAGCGGCTGTCCCTCGAGGCTTTCCCACAGGGCTGTCCCACGTGCCACCATTGTGTGAGTCGATCTTCGCAATGAAAGATGAGCCAGTACAGGGCAAAGAGCTTCCTCTGGAATCGACTGAGACATCTGGGGGACTCTTGGAATGGTGGTACGACCATGGAGTTCCTCTCGCCTTTCCTGTTGAGAGTGCCTCCTCTTGAGATGCGACGGGAACGCCGGGAATTCTTCCCCGTTGAAAGCAGGGAAAGGATCCCTCATCTCGAGCTCCGAGGGGGAAACGGGGCTCCTCTGGATGTGGGCGGGACCATCGTGCTTCCTCTCGAGTGGAGACGGGTATGGTGGTGAACTTCTTGAGTTGCAGCAAGGGTGTGAAAGACCCTTTCGAAGTTCCAGAGGTTAGGTGTCATTAGTCTCCAGACGCCTCATTGGAAATAGGCCTCATCTCGCCTGGAAGGGAGAACTTCCTGGATTTTCTCGAGTTGCGGCAGGTGTTCTCGAGTTATGACGGGGACCTCAGGGACCCGCCCTGGTGGCCTCAGGAGAGGCCAGTCCCCATGCGAGGTGCTAGGGGGCCTCTCTGTATTCCTCTCCCGACGATACCGGGGCCAAAACCCTTGTGTGGAGTCAGGGCCGGAACCGAGGATTCCTCTCAGGGGCTGATAAGGATCTTTGGGTACTTCTGAAGTCTCCCCAGGGGCGTCAGGCCTCGTCTCGAGTGGGGGCATGCACGTGCGCTTTCCTTCCAGGCTGTAGCAGCAATGTCACGCTTCCCGTCGCGTGGATCAAAGGATCTGTGGTTTTCCCTCGAGGCTTTCCCCCAGGGCTGTCCCACGTGCCACCGTGGTGTGAGTCGATCCTCAGCGTGAAAGATGAGCCAGTGCAGGGCAAAAAGGTTCCTCTGGAATGGACTGAGACATTTGGGGGACTCTTGGCATGGTGGTACGAACATGGAGTTCCTCTCGCCTTTCCTGTTGAGAGTGCCTCCTCTTGAGTTGCGACGGGAACGCCGGGAATTCTTTCCCGTTGAAAGCAGGGAAAGGATCCCTCATCTCGAGCTACGAGGGGGAAACGGGGCTCCTCTGAATGTGGGCGGGACCATCGTGCTTCTTCTCGAGTGGAGACGGGTATGGCGGTGAACTTCTTGAGTTGCAGCAAGGGTGTGAAAGACCCTTTCGAAGTTCCAGAGGGTAGGTGTCATTAGTCTCCAGACGCCTCATCGGAAATAGGCCTCATCTCGCCTGGAAGGGAGAACTTCCTGGATTTTCTCGAGTTGCGGCAGGTGTTCTCGAGTTACGACGGGGACCTCAGGGACCCGCCCTGGTGGCCTCAGGAGAGGCCAGTCCCCATGTGAGTTGCTAGGGGCCCTCACGGGATTCCTCTCCCGTCGATACCGGGGCCAAAAACCTTGTGTGCAGTCAGGGCCGGAACCGAGGATTCCTCTCAGGGGCTGACATGGATCTTTGGGTACTTCTGGAGTCTCCCCAGGGGAGTCAGGCCTCGTCTCGAGTGGGGGCATGCACGTGCGCTTTCCTTCCAGGCTGTAGCAGCAATGTCACGCTTCCCGTCGCATGGATCAAAGGATCTGTGGTTTTCCCTCGAGGCTTTCCCTCGAGGCTTTCCCACAGGGCTGTCCCACGTGCCACCGTGGTGTGAGTCGATCCTCGGCGTGAAAGATGAGCCAGTGCAGGGCAAAGAGGTTCCTCTGGAATGGACTGAGACATCTGGGGGACTCTTGGCATGGTGGTACGAACATGGAGTTCCTCTCGCCTTTCCTGTTGAGAGTGCCTCCTCTTGAGATGCGACGGGAACGCCGGGAATTCTTTCCCGTTGAAGGCAGGGAAAGGATTCCTCATCTCGACCTACGAGGGGCAAACGGGGCTCCTCTGGATGTGGGCGGGACCATCGTGCTTCCTCTCGAGTGGAGACGGGTATGGCGGTGAACTTCTTGAGTTGCAGCAAGGGTGTGAAAGACCCTTTCGAAGTTCCAGAGGTTAGGTGTCATTAGTCTCCAGACGCCTCATCGGAAATAGGCCTCAGCTCGCCTGGAAGGGAGAACTTCCTGGATTTTCTCGAGTTGCGGCAGGTGTTCTCGAGTTACGATGGGGACCTCAGGGCCCCGCCCTGGTGGCCTCAGGAAAGGCCAGTCCCCATGCGAGTTCCTAGGGGGCCTCTCGGGATTCCTCTCCCGTTGATACCGGGGCCAAAATCCTTGTGTGGAGTCAGGGCCGGAACCGAGGATTCCTCTCAGGGGCTGACATGGGTCTTTGGGTACTTCTGGAGTCTCCCCAGGTGAGTCAGGCCTCTTCTCGAGTGGGGGCATGCACGTCCGCTTTTCTTACAGGCTGTAGCAGCAATGTCACGCTTCCCGTCGCGTGGATCAAAGGATCTGTGGTTTTCCCTCGAGGCTTTCCCTCGAGGCTTTCCCACAGGGCTGTCCCACGTGCCACCGTGGTGTGAGTCGATCCTCGGCGTGAAAGATGAGCCAGTGCAGGGCAAAGAGGTTCCTCTGGAATGGACTGAGACATCTGGGGGACTCTTGGAATGGTGGTACGACCATGGAGTTCCTCTTGCCTTTTCTGTTGAGAGTGCCTCCTCTTGAGATGCGACGGGAACACCGGGAATTCTTTCCCGTTGAAAGCAGGTCAAGGATCCCTCATCTCGAGCTCCGAGGGGGAAACGGGGCTCCTCTGGATGTGGGCGGGACCATCGTGCTTCCTCTCGAGTGGAGACGGGTATGGCGGTGAACTTCTTGAGTTGCAGCAAGGGTGTGAAAGACCCTTTCGAAGTGCCAGAGGTTAGGTGTCATTAGTCTCCAGACGCCTCATCGGAAATAGGCCTCATCTCGCCTGGAAGGGAGAACTTCCTGGATTTTGTCGAGTTGCAGCAGGTGTTCCCGAGTTACGACGGGGACCTCAGGGACCCGCCCTGGTGGCCTCAGGAGAGGCCAGTCCCCATGCGAGTTGCTAGGGGGCCTCTCGGGATTCCTCTCCCGTCGATACCGGGGCCAAAAACCTTGTGTGGAGTCAGGGCCGGAACAGAGTATTCCTCTCAGGGGCTGATATGGATCTTTGGGTACTTCTGGAGTCTCGCCTGGGGAGACAGGCCTCGTGTCCAGTGGGGGCATGCACGTGCGCTTTCCTTCCAGGCTGTAGCAGCAATGTCACGCTTCCCGTCGCGTGGATCAAAGGATCTGTGATGTTCCCTCGAGGCTTTCCCTCGAGGCTTTCCCACAGGGCTGTCCCACGTGCCACAGTGGTGTGAGTGGATCCTCGGCGTGAAAGATGAGCCAGTGCAGGGCAAAGAGGTTCCTCTGGAATGGACTGAGACATCTGGGGGACTCTTGGAATGGTGGTACGACCATGGAGTTCCTCTCGCCTTTCCTGTTGAGAGTGCCTCCTCTTGAGATGCGACGGGAACGCCGGGAATACTTTCCCTTTGAAAGCAGGGAAAGGATCCCTCATCTCGAGCTACGAGGGGGAAATGGTGCTCCTCTGGATGTGGGCGGGACCATCGTGCTTCCTCACCAGTGGAGACGGTCATGGCAGTGAACTTCTTGAGTTGCATCAAGGATGTGAAAGACGCTTTCAAAGTTCCAGAGGTTAGGTGTCATTAGTCTCCAGACGCCTCATCGGAAATAGGCCTCATCTCGCATGGAAGCTAGAACTTCCTGGATTTTCTCGAGTTGTGGCAGGTGTTCTCGAGTTACGACGGGGACCTCAGGGACCCGCCCTGGTGGCCTCAGGAAAGGCCAGTCCCCATGCGAGTTGCTAGGGGGCCTCTTGTTATTCCTCTCCCGTCGATACCGGGGCCAAAAACCTTGTGTGGAGTCAGGGCCGGAACCGAGGATTCCTCTCAGGGGCTGACATGGATGTTTGGGTACTTCTGGAGTCTCCCCAGGGGAGTCTGGCCTCGTCTGGATTGGGGGAATGCACGTGCGCTTTCCTTCCAGGCTGTAGCAGCAATGTCACGCTTCCCGTCACGTGGATCAAAGGATCTGTGGTTTTCCCTCGAGGCTTTCCCTCGAGGCTTTCCCAAAGGGCTGTTCCACGTGCCACCCTGGTGTGAGTCAATCCTCGGCGTGAAAGATGAGCCAGTGCAGGGCAAAGAGGTTCCTCTGGAATGGACTGAGACATCTGGGGGACTCTTGGAATGGTGGTACGACTATGGAGTTCCTCTCGCCTTTCCTGTTGAGAGTGCCTCCTCTTGAGATGCGACGGGAACGCCGGGAATTCTTTCCCGTTGAAAGCAGGGAAAGGATCCCTCATCTCGAGCTATGAGGGGGAAACGGGGCTTCTCTGGATGTGGGCAGGACCATCGTGCTTCCTTTCGAGTGGACAGGGGTATGGCGGTGAACTTCGTGAGTTGCAGCAAGGGTGTGAAAGACCCTTTCGAAGTTCCAGAGATTAGGTGTCATTAGTCTCCAGACGCCTCATCTGAAATAGGCCTCATCTCGCCTGGAAGGGAGAACTTCCTGGATTTTCTCGAATTGGGACAGGTGTTCTCGAGTTACGACGGGGACAACAGGGCCCCGCGCTGGTGGCCTCAGGAAATGACAGTTCCCATGCGAGTTGCTAGGGGGCCTCTCGGGATTCCTCTCCCGTCGATACCGGGGCCAAAAACCTTGTGTGCAGTCAGGGCCGGAACCGAGGATTCCTCTCAGGGGCTGACATGGACCTTGGGGTACTTCTGGAGTCTCCCCAGGGGAGTCAGGCCTCGTCTCAAGTGGGGGCATGCACGTGCGCTTTCCTTCCAGGCTATAGCAGCAATGTCATGCTTCTCGTCGCGTGGATCAAAGGATCTGTGGTTTTCCCTCGAGGCTGTCCCTCGAGGCTTTCCCACAGGGCTGTCCCACGTGCCACCATTGTGTGAGTCGATCTTCGCCATGAAAGATGAGCCAGTGCAGGGCAAAGAGCTTCCTCTGGAATCGACTGAGACATCTGGGGGACTCTTGGAATGGTGGTACGACCATGGAGTTCCTCTCGCCTTTCCTGTTGAGAGTGCCTCCTCTTGAGATGCGACGGGAATGCCGGGAATTCTTCCCCGTTGAAAGCAGGGAAAGGATCCCTCATCTCGAGCTCCGAGGGGGAAACGGGGCTCCTCTGGATGTGGGCGGGACCATCGTGCTTCCTCTCGAGTGGAGACGAGTATGGCGGTGAACTTCTTGAGTTGCAGCAAGGGTGTGAAAGACCCTTTCGAAGTTCCAGAGGTTAGGTGTCATTAGTCTCCAGACGCCTCATCGGAAATAGGCCTCATCTCGCCTGGAAGGGAGAACTTCCTGGATTTTCTCGAGTTGCGGCAGGTGTTCTCGAGTTACGACGGGGACCTCAGGGACCCGCCCTGGTGGCCTCAGGAGAGGCCAGTCCCCATGCGAGTTGCTAGGGGGCCTCTCGGGATTCCTCTCCCGTCGATACCGGGGCCAAAAGAATTTTTTGGAGTCAGGGCCGGAACCGAGGATTCCTCTCAGGGGCTGACATGGATCTTTGGGTACTTCTGGAGTCTCCCCAGGGGAGTCAGGCCTCGTCTCGAGTGGGGGCATGCACGTGCGCTTTCCTTCCAGGCTGTAGCAGCAATGTCACGCTTCCCGTCGCGTGGATCAAAGGATCTGTGGTTTTCCCTCGAGGCTTTCCCTCGAGGCTTTCCCACAGGGCTGTCCCACGTGCCACCGTGGTCTGAGTCGATCCTCGGCGTGAAAGATGAGCCAGTGCAGGGCAAAGAGGTTCCTCTGGAATGGACTGAGACATCTGGGGGACTCTTGGAATGGTGGTACGACCATGGAGTTCCTCTCGCCTTTTCTGTTGAGAGTGCCTCCTCTTGAGATGCGACGGGAACACCGGGAATTCTTTCCCGTTGAAAGCAGGTCAAGGATCCCTCATCTCGAGCTCCGAGGGGGAAACGGGGCTCCTCTGGATGTGGGCGGGACCATCGTGCTTCCTCTCGAGTGGAGACGGGTATGGCGGTGAACTTCTTGAGTTGCAGCAAGGGTGTGAAAGACCCTTTCGAAGTGCCAGAGGTTAGGTGTCATTAGTCTCCAGACGCCTCATCGGAAATAGGCCTCATCTCGCCTGGAAGGGAGAACTTCCTGGATTTTCTCGAGTTGCAGCAGGTGTTCCCGAGTTACGACGGGGACCTCAGGGACCCGCCCTGGTGGCCTCAGGAGAGGCCAGTCCCCATGCGAGTTGCTAGGGGGCCTCTCGGGATTCCTCTCCCGTCGATACCGGGGCCAAAAACCTTGTGTGGAGTCAGGGCCGGAACCGAGTATTCCTCTCAGGGGCTGATATGGATCTTTCGGTACTTCTGGAGTCTCGCCTGGGGAGACAGGCCTCGTGTCCAGTGGGGGCATGCACGTGCGCTTTCCTTCCAGGCTGTAGCAGCAATGTCACGCTTCCCGTCGCGTGGATCAAAGGATCTGTGATGTTCCCTCGAGGCTTTCCCTCGAGGCTTTCCCACAGGGCTGTCCCACGTGCCACAGTGGTGTGAGTGGATCCTCGGCGTGAAAGATGAGCCAGTGCAGGGCAAAGAGGTTCCTCTGGAATGGACTGAGACATCTGGGGGACTCTTGGAATGGTGGTACGACCATGGAGTTCCTCTCGCCTTTCCTGTTGAGAGTGCCTCCTCTTGAGATGCGACGGGAACGCCGGGAATACTTTCCCTTTGAAAGCAGGGAAAGGATCCCTCATCTCGAGCTACGAGGGGGAAATGGTGCTCCTCTGGATGTGGGCGGGACCATCGTGCTTCCTCACCAGTGGAGACGGTCATGGCAGTGAACTTCTTGAGTTGCATCAAGGGTGTGAAAGACGCTTTCAAAGTTCCAGAGTTTAGGTGTCATTAGTCTCCAGACGCCTCATCGGAAATAGGCCTCATCTCGCATGGAAGCTAGAACTTCCTGGATTTTCTCGAGTTGTGGCAGGTGTTCTCGAGTTACGACGGGGACCTCAGGGACCCGCCCTGGTGGCCTCAGGAAAGGCCAGTCCCCATGCGAGTTGCTAGGGGGCCTCTTGTTATTCCTCTCCCGTCGATACCGGGGCCAAAAACCTTGTGTGGAGTCAGGGCCGGAACCGAGGATTCCTCTCAGGGGCTGACATGGATGTTTGGGTACTTCTGGAGTCTCCCCAGGGGAGTCAGGCCTCGTCTGGATTGGGGGAATGCACGTGCGCTTTCCTTCCAGGCTGTAGCAGCAATGTCACGCTTCCCGTCGCGTGGATCAAAGGATCTGTGGTTTTCCCTCGAGGCTTTCCCTCGAGGCTTTCCTAAAGGGCTGTTCCACGTGCCACCCTGGTGTGAGTCAATGCTCGGCGTGAAAGATGAGCCAGTGCAGGGCAAAGAGCTTCCTCTGGAATGGACTGAGACATCTGGGGGACTCTTGGAATGGTGGTACGACCATGGAGTTCCTCTCGCCTTTCCTGTTGAGAGTGCCTCCTCTTGAGATGCGACGGGAACGCCGGGAATTCTTTCCCGTTGAAAGCAGGGAAAGGATCCCTCATCTCGAGCTACGAGGGGGAAACGGGGCTCCTCTGGATGTGGGCGGGACCATCGTGCTTCCTCTCGAGTGGAGACGGGTATGGCGGTGAACTTCTTGAGTTGCAGCAAGGGTGTGAAAGACCCTTTTGAAGTCCCAGAGATTAGGTGTCATTAGACTCCAGACGCCTCATCGGAAATAGGCCTCATCTCGCCTGGAAGGGAGAACTTCCTGGATATTCTCGAGTTGCGGCAGGTGTTCTCAAGTTACGACGGGGACGTCAGGGACCGCCCTGGTGGCCTCAGGAAAGGCCATTCCCCATGCGAGTTGCTAGGGTGCCTCTCGGGATTCCTCTCCCATCGATACCGTGGCCAAAAAACTTGTGTGGAGTCAGGGCCGGAACCGAGGATTCCTCTAAGGGGCTGACATGGATCTTTGGGTCTTTCTGGAGTCTCCCCAGGGGAGTCAGGCCTCGTCTCGAGTGGGGGCATGCACGTGCGCTTTCCTTCCAGGCTGTAGCAGCAATGTCACGCTTCCCGTCGCGTGGATCAAAGGATCTGTGGTTTTCCCTCGAGGCTTTCCCACAGGGCTGTCCCACAGGGCTGTCCCACGTGCCACCGTGGTGTAAGTCGATCCTCGGCGTGAAAGATGAGCCAGTGCAGGGCAAAGAGGTTCCTCTGGAATGGACTGAGACATCTGGGGGACTCTTGGAATGGTGGTTCGACCATGGAGCTCCTCTCGCCTTTCCTGTTGAGAGTGCCTCCTCTTGAGATGCGACGGAAACGCCGGGAATTCTTTCCCGTTGAAAGCAGGGAAAGGATCCCTCATCTCGAGCTACGAGGGGGAAACGGGGCTCCACTGGATGTGGGCGGAACCATCGTGCTTCCTCTCGAGTGGAGACGGGTATGGTGGTGAACTTCTTGAGTTACAGTAAGGGTGTGAAAGACCCTTTCGAAGTTCCAGAGGTTAGGTGTCATTAGTCTCCAGACGCCTCATCGGAAATAGGCCTCATCTCGCCTGGAAGGGAGAACTTCCTGGATTTTCTCGAGTTGCGGCAGGTGTTCTCGAGTTACGGCGGGGACATCAGGGACCCGCCCTGGTGGCCTCAGGAGAGGCCAGTCCTCATGCCAGTTGCTAGAGGGCCTCTAGGGATTCCTCTCCCGTCGATACCGGGGCCAAATACCTTGTGTGGTGTCAGGGCCGGAACCGAGGATTCCTCTCAGGGGCTGACATGGATCTTTGGGTACTTCTGGAGTCTCCCTAGGGGAGTCAGGCCTCCTCTCGAGTTGGGGCATGCACCTGTGCTTTCCTTCCAGGCTGTAGCAGCAATGTCACGCTTCCCGTCGCGTGGATCAAAGGATCGGTGGTTTTCCCTCGAGGCTTTCCCACAGGGCTGTCCCACGTGCCACTGTGGTGTGAGTCGACCTCGCTGTGAAAGATGAGCCAGTGCAGGGCAAGAGGTTCCTCTGGAATGGAATGAGACATCTGGGGGACTCGTGGAATGGTGGTACGGCCATGGAGTTCCTCTCGCCTTTCATTTTGAGAGTGCCTCCTCTTGAGATGCGATGGGAACGCCGGGAATTCTTTCCCGTTGAAAGCAGGGAAAGGATCCCTCATCTCGAACTACGAGGGGGAAACGGGGCTTTCTGGATGTGGGCGGGACCATAGTGCTTTCTCTGGAGTGGAGACGGGTATGGCGGTGATCTTCTTGAGTTGCAGCAAGGGTGTCAAAGGCCCTTTCGAAGTTCCAGAGGTTAGGTGTCATTAGTCTCCAGACGCCTCATCGGAAATAGGCCTCATCTCTCCTGGAAGGGAGAACTTCCTGGATTTTCTCGAGTTGCGGCAGGTGTTCTCGAGTTACGACGGGGACCTCAGGGACCCGCCCTGGTGGCCTCAGGAAAGGCCAGTCCCCATGCGAGTTGCTAGGGGGCCTCTCGGGATTCCTCTCCCGTCGATACCGGGGCCAAAAACCTTGTGTGGAGTCAGGGCCGGAACCGAGGATTCCTCTCAGGGGCTGACATGGATCTTTGGGTACTTCTGGAGTCTCCCCAGGGGAGTCAGGCCTCGTCTCGAGTGGGGGCATGCACGTGCGCTTTCCTTCCAGGCTGTAGCAGCAATGTCACACTTCCCGTCGCGTGGATCAAAGGATCTGTGGTTTTCCCTCGAGGCTTTCCCTCGAGGCTTTCCCACAGGGCTGTCCCACGGGTCACCGTGGTGTGAGTCGATCCTCGGCGTGAAAGATGAGCCAGTGCAGGGCAAAGAGGTTCCTCTGGAATGGACTGAGACATCTGGGGGACTCTTGGAATGGTGGTACGACCATGGAGTTCCTCTCGCCTTTCCTGTTGAGAGTGCCTCCTCTTGAGATGCGACGGGAACGCCGGGAATTCTTTCCCGTTGAAAGCAGGCAAAGGATCCCATATCTCGAGCTACGAGGGGGAAACGGGGCTCCTCTGGATGTGGGCGGGACCATCGTGCTTCCTCTCGAGTGGATACGGGTATGGCGGTGAACTTGTTGAGTTGCAGCAAGGGTGTGAAAGACCCTTTCGAAGTTACAGAGGTTAGGTGTCATTAGTGTCCAGACGCCTCATCGGAAATAGGCCTCATCTCGCCTGGCAGGGAGAACTTCCTGGATTTTCTCGAGTTGCGGCAGGTGTTCTCGAGTTACGACGGGGACCTCAGGGACCCGTCCAGGTGGCCTCAGGAGAGGCCAGTCCCCATGCGAGTTGCTAGGAGGCCTCTCGGGATTCCTCTCCCGTCGATACCGGGGCCAAAAACCTTGTATGGAGTCAGGGCCGGAACCGAGGATTCTTCTCAGGGGCTGACATGGATCTTTGGGTACTCCTGGAGTCTCCCCAGGGGAGTCAGGACTCGTCTCGAGTGGGGGCATGCACGTGCGCTTTCCTTCCAGGCTGTGGCAGCAATGTCACGCTTCCCGTCGCGTGGATCAAAGGATCTGTGGTTTTCCCTCGAGGCTTTCCCACAGGGCTGTCCCACGTGCCACCGTGGTGTGAGTTGATCCTCGGCGTCAAAGATGAGCCAGTGCAGGGCAAAGAGGTTCCTCTGGAATGGACTGAGACATCTGGAGGACTCTTGGAATGGTGGTACGAACATGGAGTTCCTCTCGCCTTTCCTGTTGAGAGTGCCTCCTCTTGAGATGCGACGGGAACGCCGGGAATTCTTTCCCGTTGAAAGCAGGGAAAAGATCCCTCATTTCGAGCTACCAGGGGGCAACGGGGTCCTCTGGATGTGGGCGGGACCATCGTGCTTCCTCTCGAGTGGAGACGGGTATGGCGGTGAACTTCTTGAGTCGCAGCAAGGGTGTGAAAGACCCTTTCGAAGTTCCAGAGGTTAGGTGTCATTAGTTTCCAGACGCCTCATCGGAAATAGGCCTCATCTCGCCTGGAAGGGAGAACTTCCTGGATTTTCTCGAGTTGCGGCAGGTGCTCTCGAGTTACGACGGGGACCTCAGGGACCCGCCCTGGTGGCCTCAGGAGAGGCCAGTCCTCATGCGAGTTGCTAGGGGGCCTCTCGGTATTCCTCTCCCGTCGATACCGGGGCCAAAAACCTTGTGTGGAGTCAGGGCCGGAACCGAGGATTCCTCTCAAGGGCTGACATGGATCTTTGGGTACGCCTGGAGTCTCCCCAGGGGAGTCAAGCCTCGTCTGGAGTGGGGGCGTGCACGTGCGCTTTCCTTCCAGGCTGTAGCAGCAATGTCACGCTTCCCGTCGCGTGGATCAAAGGATCTGTGGTTTTCCCTCGAGGCTTTCCCTCGAGGCTTTCCCACAGCGCTGTCCCACGTGCCACCGTGGTTTGATTTGATCCTTGGCGTGAAAGATGAGCCAGTGCAGGGCAAAGAGATTCCTCTGGAATGGACTGAGACATCTGGGGGACTCTTGGAATGGTGGTACGACCATGGAGTTCCTCTCGCCTTTCCTGTTGATAGTGTCTCCTCTTGAGATGCGACGGGAACGCCGGGAATTCTTTCCCGTTGAAAGCATGGAAAAGATCCCTCATCTCGAGCTACCAGGGGGAAACGGGGTCCTCTGGATGTGGGCGGGACCATCGTGCTTCCTCTCGAGTGGAGACGGGTATGGCGGTGATCTTCTTGAGTTGCAGCAAGGGTGTGAAAGACCCTTTCGAAGTTCCAGAAGTTAGGTGTCATTCGTCTCCAGACGCCTCATCGGAAATAGGCCTCATCTAGCCTGGAAGGGAGAACTTCCTGGATTTTCTCGAGTTGCGGCAGGTGTTCTCGAGTTAAGACGGGGACATCAGGGACCCGCCCTGGTGGCCTCAGGAGAGGCCAGTCCTCATGCCAGTTGCTAGAGTGCCTCTAGGGATTCCTCTCCCGTCGATACCGGGGCCAAAAACCTTGTGTGGTGTCAGGGCCGGAACCGAGGATTCCTCTCAGGGGTGACATGGATCTTTGGTTACTTCTGGAGTCTCCCCAGGGGAGTCAGGCCTTGTCTCGAGTGGGGGCATGCACGTGCGCTTTCCTTCCAGGCTGTAGCAGCAATGTCACGCTTCCCTTCGCGTGGATCAAAGGATCTGTGGTTTTCCCTCGAGGCTTTCCCACAGGGCTGTCCCACGTGCCACCGTGGTGTAAGTCGATCCTCGGCGTGAAAGATGAGCCAGTGCAGGGCAAAGAGGTTTCTCTGGAATGGACTGAGACATCTGGGGGACTCTTGGAATGGTGGTACGACCATGGAGTTCCTCTCGCCTTTCCTGTTGAGAGTGCCTCCTCTTGAGATGCGATGGGAACGCCGGGAATTCTTTCCCGTTGAAAGCAGGGAAAGGATCCCTCATCTCGAGCTCCGAGGCGGAAACGGGGCTCCTCTGGATGTGGGCGGGACCATCGTGCTTCCTCTCGAGTGGAGACGGGTATGGCGGTGAACTTCTTGAGTTGCAGCAAGGGTGTGAAAGACCCTTTCGAAGTTCCAGAGGTTAGGTGTCATTAGTCTCCAGACGCCTCATCGGAAATAGGCCTCATCTCGCCTTGAAGGGAGAACTTCCTGGATTTTCTCGAGTTGCGGCAGGTGTTCTCGAGTTACGACGGATACCTCAGGGTCCCGCCCTGGTGGCCTCAGGAGAGGCCAGTCCCCATGCGAGGTGCTAGGGGGCCTCTCGGGATTCCTCTCCCGACGATACCGGGGCCAAAAACCTTGTGTGGAGTCAGGGCCGGAACCGAGGATTCCTCTCAGGGGCTGACATGCATCTTTGGGTACTTCTGGAGTCTCCCCAGGGGAGTCAGGCTTCGTCTCGAGTGGGGGCATGCACGTGCGCTTTCCTTCCAGGCTGTAGCAGCAATGTCACGCTTCCCGTGGCGTGGATCAAAGGATCTGTGGTTTTCCCTCGAGGCTTTCCCTCGAGGCTTTCCCACAGGGCTGTCCCACGTGCCACCGTGGTGTGAGTCGATCCTCGGCGTGAAAGATGAGCCAGTGCAGGGCAAAGAGGTTCCTCTGGAATGGACTGAGACATCTGGGGGACTCTTGGAATGGTGGTACGACCATGGAGTTCCTCTCGCCTTTCCTGTTGAGAGTGCCTCCTCTTGAGATGCGACGGGAACGCCGGGAAATCTTTCCCGTTGAAAGCAGGGAAAGGATCCCTCATTTCGAGCTACGAGGGGGAAACGGGGCTCCTCTGGATGTGGGCGGGACCATCGTGCTTCCTCTCGAGTGGAGACGGGTATGGCGGTGAACTTCTTGAGTTGCAGCAAGGGTGTGAAAGACCCTTTCGAAGTTACAGAGGTTAGGTGTCATTAGTCTCCAGACGCCTCATCGGAAATAGGCCTCATCTCGCCTGGAAGGGAGAACTTCCTGGATTTTCTCGAGTTGCGGCAGGTGTTCTCGAGTTACGACGGGGACCTCAGGGACCTGCCCTGGTGGCCTCAGGAGAGGCCAGTCCCCATGCGAGTTGCTAGGGGGCCTCACGGGATTCCTCTCCCGTCGATACTGGGGCCAAAAACCTTGTGTGGAGTCAGGGCCGGAACCGAGGATTCCTCTCAGGGGTGACATGGATCTTTGGGTACTTCTGGAGTCTCCACAGGGGAGTCAGGCCTTGTCTCGAGTGGGGGCATGCACGTGCGCTTTCCTTCCAGGCTGTAGCAGCAATGTCACGCTTCCCTTCGCGTGGATCAAAGGATCGGTGGTTTTCCCTCGAGGCTTTCCCACAGGGCTGTCCCACGTGCCACCGTGGTGTGAGTCGATCCTCGGCGTGAAAGATGAGCCAGTGCAGGGCAAAGAGGTTTCTCTGGAATGGACTGAGACATCTGGGGGACTCTTGGAATGGTGGTACGACCATGGAGTTCCTCTCGCCTTTCCTGTTGAGAGTGCCTCCTCTTGAGATGCGATGGGAACGCCGGGAATTCTTTCCCGTGGAAAGCAGGGAAAGGATCCCTCATCTCGAGATCCGAGGGGGAAACGGGGCTCCTCTGGATGTGGGCGGGACCATCGTGCTTCCTCTCGAGTGGAGACGGGTATGGCGGTGAACTTCTTGAGTTGCAGCAAGGGTGTGAAAGACCCTTTCGAAGTTCCAGAGGTTAGGTGTCATTAGTCTCCAGACGCCTCATCGGAAATAGGCCTCATCTCGCCTTGAAGGGAGAACTTCCTGGATTTTCTCGAGTTGCGGCAGGTGTTCTCGAGTTACGACGGATACCTCAGGGTCCCGCCCTGGTGGCCTCAGGAGAGGCCAGTCCCCATGCGAGTTGCTAGTGGGCCTCTCGGGATTCCGCTCCCGTCGATACCGGGGCCAAAAACCTTGTGAGGAGTCAGGGCCGGAACCGAGGATTCCTCTCAGGGGCTGATATGGATCTTTGGGTACTTCTGGAGTCTCCCCAGGGGAGACAGGCCTCGTCTCGAGTGGGGGCATGCACGTGCGCTTTCCTTCCAGGCTGTAGCAGCAATGTCATGCTTCCCGTCGCGTGGATCAAAGGATCTGTGGTTTTCCCTCGAGGCTTTCCCTCGAGGCTTTCCCACAGGGCTGTCCCACGTGCCACCGTGGTGTGAGTCGATCCTCGGCGTGAAAGATGAGCCAGTGCAGGGCAAAGAGTTTCCTCTGGAATGGACTGAGACATCTGGGGGACTCTTGGAATGGTGGTACGACCATGGAGTTCCTCTCGCCTTTCCTGTTGAGAGTGCCTCCTCTTGAGATTCGCCGGGAACGCCGGGAATTCTTTCCCGTTGAAAGCAGGGAAAGGATCCCTCATCTCGAGCTACGAGGGGGAAACGGGGCTCCTCTGGATGTGGGCGGGACCATCGTGCTTCCTCTCGAGTGGAGACGGGTATGGCGGTGAACTTCTTGAGTTGCAGCAAGGGTGTGAAAGACCCTTTCGAAGTTCCAGAGGTTAGGTGTCATTAGTCTCCAGACGCCTCATCGGAAATAGGCCTCATCTCGCCTGGAAGGGAGAACTTCCTGGATTTTCTCGAGTTGCGGCAGGTGTTCTCGAGTTACGACGGGGACCTCAGGGACCTGCCCTGGTGGCCTCAGGAGAGGCCAGTCCCCATGCGAGTTGCTAGGGGGCCTCTCGGGATTCCTCTCCTGTCTATACTGGGGCCAAAAACCTTGTGTGGAGTCAGGGCCGGAACCGAGGATTCCTCTCAGGGGTGACATGGATCTTTGGTTACTTCTGGAGTCTCCCCAGGGGAGTCAGGCCTTGTCTCGAGTGGGGGCATGCACGTGCGCTTTCCTTCCAGGCTGTAGCAGCAATGTCACGCTTCCCTTCGCGTGGATCAAAGGATCTGTGGTTTTCCCTCGAGGCTTACCCACAGGGCTGTCCCACGTGCCACCGTGGTGTAAGTCGATCCTCGGCGTGAAAGATGAGCCAGTGCAGGGCAAAGAGGTTTCTCTGGAATGGACTGAGACATCTGGGGGACTCTTGGAATGGTGGTACGACCATGGAGTTCCTCTCGCCTTTCCTGTTGAGAGTGCCTCCTCTTGAGATGCGATGGGAACGCCGGGAATTCTTTCCCGTTGAAAGCAGGGAAAGGATCCCTCATCTCGAGCTCCGAGGCGGAAACGGGGCTCCTCTGGATGTGGGCGGGACCATCGTGCTTCCTCTCGAGTGGAGACGGGTATGGCGGTGAACTTCTTGAGTTGCAGCAAGGGTGTGAAAGACCCTTTCGAAGTTCCAGAGGTTAGGTGTCATTAGTCTCCAGACGCCTCATCGGAAATAGGCCTCATCTCGCCTTGAAGGGAGAACTTCCTGGATTTTCTCGAGTTGCGGCAGGTGTTCTCGAGTTACGACGGATACCTCAGGGTCCCACCCTGGTGGCCTCAGGAGAGGCCAGTCCCCATGCGAGGTGCTAGGGGGCCTCTCGGGATTCCTCTCCCGACGATACCGGGGCCAAAAACCTTGTGTGGAGTCAGGGCCGGAACCGAGGATTCCTCTCAGGGGCTGACATGCATCTTTGGGTACTTCTGGAGTCTCCCCAGGGGAGTCAGGCCTCGTCTCGAGTGGGGGCATGCACGTGCGCTTTCCTTCCAGGCTGTAGCAGCAATGTCACGCTTCCCGTGGCGTGGATCAAAGGATCTGTGGTTTTCCCTCGAGGCTTTCCCTCGAGGCTTTCCCACAGGGCTGTCCCACGTGCCACCGTGGTGTGAGTCGATCCTCGGCGTGAAAGATGAGCCAGTGCAGGGCAAAGAGGTTCCTCTGGAATGGACTGAGACATCTGGGGGACTCTTGGAATGGTGGTACGACCATGGAGTTCCTCTCGCCTTTCCTGTTGAGAGTGCCTCCTCTTGAGATGCGACGGGAACGCCGGGAATTCTTTCCCGTTGAAAGCAGGGAAAGGATCCCTCATTTCGAGCTACGATGAGGAAACGGGGCTCCTCTGGATGTGGGCGGGACCATCGTGCTTCCTCTCGAGTGGAGACGGGTATGGCGGTGAACTTCTTGAGTTGCAGCAAGGGTGTGAAAGACCCTTTCGAAGTTCCAGAGGTTAGGTGTCATTAGTCTCCAGACGCCTCATCGGAAATAGGCCTCATCTCGCCTGGAAGGGAGAACTTCCTGGATTTTCTCGAGTTGCGGCAGGTGTTCTCGAGTTACGACGGGGACCTCAGGGACCCGCTCTGGTGGCCTCAGGAGAGGCCAGTCCCTATGCGAGGTGCTAGGGGGCCTCTCGGGATTCCTCTCCCGAAGATACCGGGGCCAAAAACCTTGTGTGGAGCGAGGGCTGGAACCTAGGATTCCTCTCAGGGGCTGACATGGATCTTTGGGTACTTCTGGAGTCTCCCCAGGGGAGTCAGGCCTCCTCTCGAGTGGGGGCATGCACGTGCGCTTTCCTTCCAGGCTGTAGCAGCAATGTCACGCTTCCCGTGGCTTGGATCAAAGGATCTGTGGTTTCCCTCGAGGCTTTCCCTCGAGGCTTTCCCACAGGGCTGTCCCACGTGCCACCGTGGTGTGAGTCGATCCTCGGCGTGAAAGATGAGCCAGTGCAGGGCAAAGAGGTTCCTCTGGAATGGACTGAGACATCTGGGGGACTCTTGGAATGGTGGTACGACCATGGAGTTCCTCTCGCCTTTCCTGTTGAGAGTGCCTCCTCTTGAGATGCGATGGGAACGCCGGGAATTCTTTCCGTTGAAAGCAGGGAAAGGATCCCTCATCTCGAGCTCCGAGGGGGAAACGGGGCTCCTCTGGATGTGGGCGGGACTATCGTGCTTCCTCTCGAGTGGAGACGGGTATGGGGTTGAACTTCTTGAGTTGCAGCAAGGATGTGAAAGACCCTTTCGAAGTTCCAGAGGATAGGTGTAATTAGTCTCCAGACGCCTCATCGGAAATAGGCCTCATCTCGCCTTGAAGGGAGAACTTCCTGGATTTTCTCGAGTTGCGGCAGGTGTTCTCGAGTTACGACGGGGACCTCAGGGCCCCGCACTGGTGGCCTCAGGAGAAGCCAGTCCCCATGCGAGTTGCTAGGGGGCCTCTCGGGATTCCTCTCCCATCGATACCGGGGCCAAAAACCTTGTGTGGAGTCAGGGACGGAACCGAGGATTCCTCTCATGGGCTGACATGGATCTTTGGGTACATCTGGATTCTCCCCAGGGGAGTCAGGCCTCGTCTAGAGTGGGGGCATGCACGTGCGCTTTCCTTCCAGGCTGTAGCAGCAATGTCACGCTTCTCGTGGCGTGGATCAAAGCATCTGGGGTTTTCCCTTGAGGCTTTCCCTCGAGGCTTTCCCACAGGTCTGTCCCACGTGCCACCGTGGTGTGAGTCGATCCTCGGCGTGAAAGATGAGCCAGTGCAGGGCAAAGAGGTTCCTCTGGAATGGACTGATACATCTGGGGGACTCTTGGAATGGTGGTACGACCATGGAGTTCCTCTCGCCTTTCCTGTTGAGAGTGCCTCCTCTTGAGTTGCGACGGGAAAGCCGGGAATTCTTTCCCGTTGAAAGCAGGGAAAGGATCCCTCATCTCGAGCTACGAGGGGGAAACGGGGCTCCTCTGGATGTGGGCGGGACCATCGTGCTTCCTCTCGAGTGGAGACGGGTATGGCGGTGAATTTCTTGAGTCGCAGCAAGGGTGTGAAAGACCCTTTCGAAGTTCCAGAGGTTAGGTGTCATTAGTCTCCAGACGCCTCATCGGAAATAGGCCTCATCTCGCCTGGAAGGGAGAACTTCCTGGATTTTCTCGAGTTGCGGCAGGTGTTCTCGAGTTACGACGGGGACCTCAGGGACCTGCCCTGGTGGCCATAGAAGAGGCCAGTCCCCATGCAACTTGCTAGGGGGCCTCTCGGGATTCCTCTCCCGTCGATACCGGGGCCAAAAACCTTGTATGGAGTCAGGGCCGGAACCGAGGATTCTTCTCAGGGGCTGACATGGATCTTTGGGTACTCCTGGAGTCTCCCCAGGGGAGTCAGGACTCGTCTCGAGTGGGGGCATGCACGTGCGCTTTCCTTCCAGGCTGTGGCAGCAATGTCACGCTTCCCGTCGCGTGGATCAAAGGATCTGTGGTTTTCCCTCGAGGCTTTCCCACAGGGCTGTCCCACGTGCCACCGTGGTGTGAGTTGATCCTCGGCGTCAAAGATGAGCCAGTGCAGGGCAAAGAGGTTCCTCTGGAATGGACTGAGACATCTGGAGGACTCTTGGAATGGTGGTACGACCATGGAGTTCCTCTCGCCTTTCCTGTTGAGAGTGCCTCCTCTTGAGATGCGACGGGAACGCCGGGAATTCTTTCCCGTTGAAAGCAGGGAAAAGATCCCTCATCTCGAGCTACCAGGGGGCAACGGGGTCCTCTGGATGTGGGCGGGACCATCGTGCTTCCTCTCGAGTGGAGACGGGTATGGCGGTGAACTTCTTGAGTCGCAGCAAGGGTGTGAAAGACCCTTTCGAAGTTCCAGAGGTTAGGTGTCATTAGTCTCCAGACGCCTCATCGGAAATAGGCCTCATCTCGCCTGGAAGGGAGAACTTCCTGGATTTTCTCGAGTTGCGGCAGGTGCTCTCGAGTTACGACGGGGACCTCAGGGACCCGCCCTGGTGGCCTCAGGAGAGGCCAGTCCTCATGCGAGTTGCTAGGGGGCCTCTCGGTATTCCTCTCCCGTCGATACCGGGGCCAAAAACCTTGTGTGGAGTCAGGGCCGGAACCGAGGATTCCTCTCAAGGGCTGACATGGATCTTTGGGTACGCCTGGAGTCTCCCCAGGGGAGTCAAGCCTCGTCTGGAGTGGGGGCGTGCACGTGCGCTTTCCTTCCAGGCTGTAGCAGCAATGTCACGCTTCCCGTCGCGTGGATCAAAGGATCTGTGGTTTTCCCTCGAGGCTTTCCCTCGAGGCTTTCCCACAGGGCTGTCCCACGTGCCACCGTGGTTTGATTTGATCCTCGTCGTGAAAGATGAGCCAGTGCAGGGCAAAGAGTTTCCTCTGGAATGGACTGAGACATCTGGGGGACTCTTGGAATGGTGGTACGACCATGGAGTTCCTCTCGCCTTTCCTGTTGATAGTGTCTCCTCTTGAGATGCGACGGGAACGCCGGGAATTCTTTCCCGTTGAAAGCAGGGAAAAGATCCCTCATCTCGAGCTACCAGGGGGAAACGGGGTCCTCTGGATGTGGGCGGGACCATCGTGCTTCCTCTCGAGTGGAGACGGGTATGGCGGTGATCTTCTTGAGTTGCACCAAGGGTGTGAAAGACCCTTTCGAAGTTCCAGAAGTTAGGTGTCATTCGTCTCCAGACGCCTCATCGGAAATAGGCCTCATCTAGCCTGGAAGGGAGAACTTCCTGGATTTTCTCGAGTTGCGGCAGGTGTTCTCGAGTTAAGACGGGGACATCAGGGACCCGCCCTGGTGGCCTCAGGAGAGGCCAGTCCTCATGCCAGTTGCTAGAGTGCCTCTAGGGATTCCTCTCCCGTCGATACCGGGGCCAAAAACCTTGTGTGGTGTCAGGGCCGGAACCGAGGATTCCTCTCAGGGGTGACATGGATCTTTGGTTACTTCTGGAGTCTCCCCAGGGGAGTCAGGCCTTGTCTCGAGTGGGGGCATGCACGTGCGCTTTCCTTCCAGGCTGTAGCAGCAATGTCACGCTTCCCTTCGCGTGGATCAAAGGATCTGTGGTTTTCCCTCGAGGCTTTCCCACAGGGCTGTCCCACGTGCCACCGTGGTGTAAGTCGATCCTCGGCGTGAAAGATGAGCCAGTGCAGGGCAAAGAGGTTTCTCTGGAATGGACTGAGACATCTGGGGGACTCTTGGAATGGTGGTACGACCATGGAGTTCCTCTCGCCTTTCCTGTTGAGAGTGCCTCCTCTTGAGATGCGATGGGAACGCCGGGAATTCTTTCCCGTTGAAAGCAGGGAAAGGATCCCTCATCTCGAGCTCCGAGGCGGAAACGGGGCTCCTCTGGATGTGGGCGGGACCATCGTGCTTCCTCTCGAGTGGAGACGGGTATGGCGGTGAACTTCTTGAGTTGCAGCAAGGGTGTGAAAGACCCTTTCGAAGTTCCAGAGGTTAGGTGTCATTAGTCTCCAGACGCCTCATCGGAAATAGGCCTCATCTCGCCTTGAAGGGAGAACTTCCTGGATTTTCTCGAGTTGCGGCAGGTGTTCTCGAGTTACGACGGATACCTCAGGGTCCCGCCCTGGTGGCCTCAGGAGAGGCCAGTCCCCATGCGAGGTGCTAGGGGGCCTCTCGGGATTCCTCTCCCGACGATACCGGGGCCAAAAACCTTGTGTGGAGTCAGGGCCGGAACCGAGGATTCCTCTCAGGGGCTGACATGCATCTTTGGGTACTTCTGGAGTCTCCCCAGGGGAGTCAGGCTTCGTCTCGAGTGGGGGCATGCACGTGCGCTTTCCTTCCAGGCTGTAGCAGCAATGTCACGCTTCCCGTGGCGTGGATCAAAGGATCTGTGGTTTTCCCTCGAGGCTTTCCCTCGAGGCTTTCCCACAGGGCTGTCCCACGTGCCACCGTGGTGTGAGTCGATCCTCGGCGTGAAAGATGAGCCAGTGCAGGGCAAAGAGGTTCCTCTGGAATGGACTGAGACATCTGGGGGACTCTTGGAATGGTGGTACGACCATGGAGTTCCTCTCGCCTTTCCTGTTGAGAGTGCCTCCTCTTGAGATGCGACGGGAACGCCGGGAAATCTTTCCCGTTGAAAGCAGGGAAAGGATCCCTCATTTCGAGCTACGAGGGGGAAACGGGGCTCCTCTGGATGTGGGCGGGACCATCGTGCTTCCTCTCGAGTGGAGACGGGTATGGCGGTGAACTTCTTGAGTTGCAGCAAGGGTGTGAAAGACCCTTTCGAAGTTCCAGAGGTTAGGTGTCATTAGTCTCCAGACGCCTCATCGGAAATAGGCCTCATCTCGCCTGGAAGGGAGAACTTCCTGGATTTTCTCGAGTTGCGGCAGGTGTTCTCGAGTTACGACGGGGACCTCAGGGACCTGCCCTTGTGGCCTCAGGAGAGGCCAGTCCCCATGCGAGTTGCTAGGGGGCCTCTCGGGATTCCTCTCCCGTCGATACTGGGGCCAAAAACCTTGTGTGGAGTCAGGGCCGGAACCGAGGATTCCTCTCAGGGGTGACATGGATCTTTGGGTACTTCTGGAGTCTCCACAGGGGAGTCAGGCCTTGTCTCGAGTGGGGGCATGCACGTGCGCTTTCCTTCCAGGCTGTAGCAGCAATGTCACGCTTCCCTTCGCGTGGATCAAAGGATCTGTGGTTTTCCCTCGAGGCTTTCCCACAGGGCTGTCCCACGTGCCACCGTGGTGTGAGTCGATCCTCGGCGTGAAAGATGAGCCAGTGCAGGGCAAAGAGGTTTCTCTGGAATGGACTGAGACATCTGGGGGACTCTTGGAATGGTGGTACGACCATGGAGTTCCTCTCGCCTTTCCTGTTGAGAGTGCCTCCTCTTGAGATGCGATGGGAACGCCGGGAATTCTTTCCCGTGGAAAGCAGGGAAAGGATCCCTCATCTCGAGCTACGAGGGCGAAACGGGGCTCCTCTGGATGTGGGCGGGACCATCGTGCTTCCTCTCGAGTGGAGACGGGTATGGCGGTGAACTTCTTGAGTTGCAGCAAGGGTGTGAAAGACCCTTTCGAAGTTCCAGAGGTTAGGTGTCATTAGTCTCCAGACGCCTCATCGGAAATAGGCCTCATCTCGCCTTGAAGGGAGAACTTCCTGGATTTTCTCGAGTTGCGGCAGGTGTTCTCGAGTTACGACGGATACCTCAGGGTCCCGCCCTGGTGGCCTCAGGAGAGGCCAGTCCCCATGCGAGTTGCTAGTGGGCCTCTCGGGATTCCGCTCCCGTCGATACCGGGGCCAAAAACCTTGTGAGGAGTCAGGGCCGGAACCGAGGATTCCTCTCAGGGGCTGATATGGATCTTTGGGTACTTCTGGAGTCTCCCCAGGGGAGACAGGCCTCGTCTCGAGTGGGGGCATGCACGTGCGCTTTCCTTCCAGGCTGTAGCAGCAATGTCATGCTTCCCGTCGCGTGGATCAAAGGATCTGTGGTTTTCCCTCGAGGCTTTCCCTCGAGGCTTTCCCACAGGGCTGTCCCACGTGCCACCGTGGTGTGAGTCGATCCTCGGCGTGAAAGATGAGCCAGTGCAGGGCAAAGAGGTTCCTCTGGAATGGACTGAGACATCTGGGGGACTCTTGGAATGGTGGTACGACCATGGAGTTCCTCTCGCCTTTCCTGTTGAGAGTGCCTCCTCTTGAGATTCGCCGGGAACGCCGGGAATTCTTTCCCGTTGAAAGCAGGGAAAGGATCCCTCATCTCGAGCTACGAGGGCGAAACGGGTCTCCTCTGTATGTGGGCGGGACCATCGTGCTTCCTCTCGAGTGGAGACGGGTATGGCGGTGAACTTCTTGAGTTGCAGCAAGGGTGTGAAAGACCCTTTCGAAGTTCCAGAGGTTAGGTGTCATTAGTCTCCAGACGCCTCATCGGAAATAGGCCTCATCTCGCCTGGAAGGGAGAACTTCCTGGATTTTCTCGAGTTGCGGCAGGTGTTCTCGAGTTACGACGGGGACCTCAGGGACCTGCCCTGGTGGCCTCAGGAGAGGCCAGTCCCCATGCGAGTTGCTAGGGGGCCTCTCGGGATTCCTCTCCCGTCTATACTGGGGCCAAAAACCTTGTGTGGAGTCAGGGCCGGAACCGAGGATTCCTCTCAGGGGTGACATGGATCTTTGGTTACTTCTGGAGTCTCCCCAGGGGAGTCAGGCCTTGTCTCGAGTGGGGGCATGCACGTGCGCTTTCCTTCCAGGCTGTAGCAGCAATGTCACGCTTCCCTTCGCGTGGATCAAAGGATCTGTGGTTTTCCCTCGAGGCTTACCCACAGGGCTGTCCCACGTGCCACCGTGGTGTAAGTCGATCCTCGGCGTGAAAGATGAGCCAGTGCAGGGCAAAGAGGTTTCTCTGGAATGGACTGAGACATCTGGGGGACTCTTGGAATGGTGGTACGACCATGGAGTTCCTCTCGCCTTTCCTGTTGAGAGTGCCTCCTCTTGAGATGCGATGGGAACGCCGGGAATTCTTTCCCGTTGAAAGCAGGGAAAGGATCCCTCATCTCGAGCTCCGAGGCGGAAACGGGGCTCCTCTGGATGTGGGCGGGACCATCGTGCTTCCTCTCGAGTGGAGACGGGTATGGCGGTGAACTTCTTGAGTTGCAGCAAGGGTGTGAAAGACCCTTTCGAAGTTCCAGAGGTTAGGTGTCATTAGTCTCCAGACGCCTCATCGGAAATAGGCCTCATCTCGCCTTGAAGGGAGAACTTCCTGGATTTTCTCGAGTTGCGGCAGGTGTTCTCGAGTTACGACGGATACCTCAGGGTCCCGCCCTGGTGGCCTCAGGAGAGGCCAGTCCCCATGCGAGGTGCTAGGGGGCCTCTCGGGATTCCTCTCCCGACGATACCGGGGCCAAAAACCTTGTGTGGAGTCAGGGCCGGAACCGAGGATTCCTCTCAGGGGCTGACATGCATCTTTGGGTACTTCTGGAGTCTCCCCAGGGGAGTCAGGCCTCGTCTCGAGTGGGGGCATGCACGTGCGCTTTCCTTCCAGGCTGTAGCAGCAATGTCACGCTTCCCGTGGCGTGGATCAAAGGATCTGTGGTTTTCCCTCGACGCTTTCCCTCGAGGCTTTCCCACAGGGCTGTCCCACGTGCCACCGTGGTGTGAGTCGATCCTCGGCGTGAAAGATGAGCCAGTGCAGGGCAAAGAGGTTCCTCTGGAATGGACTGAGACATCTGGGGGACTCTTGGAATGGTGGTACGACCATGGAGTTCCTCTCGCCTTTCCTGTTGAGAGTGCCTCCTCTTGAGATGCGACGGGAACGCCGGGAATTCTTTCCCGTTGAAAGCAGGGAAAGGATCCCTCATTTCGAGCTACGATGGGGAAACGGGGCTCCTCTGGATGTGGGCGGGACCATCGTGCTTCCTCTCGAGTGGAGACGGGTATGGCGGTGAACTTCTTGAGTTGCAGCAAGGGTGTGAAAGACCCTTTCGAAGTTCCAGAGGTTAGGTGTCATTAGTCTCCAGACGCCTCATCGGAAATAGGCCTCATCTCGCCTGGAAGGGAGAACTTCCTGGATTTTCTCGAGTTGCGGCAGGTGTTCTCGAGTTACGACGGATACCTCAGGGTCCCGCCCTGATGGCCTCAGGAGAGGCCAGTCCCCATGCGAGGTGCTAGGGGGCCTCTCGGGATTCCTCTCCCGACGATACCGGGGCCAAAACCCTTGTGTGGAGTCAGGGCCGGAACCGAGGATTCCTCTCAGGGGTGACATGGATCTTTGGGTACTTCTGGAGTCTCCCCAGGGGAGTCAGGCCTTGTCTCGAGTGGGGGCATGCACGTGCGCTTTCCTTCCAGGCTGTAGCAGCAATGTCACGCTTCCCGTCGCGTGGATCAAAGGATCTGTGGTTTTCCCTCGAGGCTTTCCTTCGAGGCTTTCCCACAGGGCTGTCCCATGTGCCACCGTGGTGTGAGTCGATCCTCGGCGTGAAAGATGAGCCAGTGCAGGGCAAAGATATTCCTCTGGAATGGACTGAGACATCTGGTGGACTCTTGGAATGGTGGTACGACCATGGAGTTCCTCTCGCCTTTCCTGTTGAGAGTGCCTCCTCTTGAGATGCGACGGGAACGCCGGGAATACTTTCCCGTTGAAAGCAGGGAAAGGATCCCTCATCTAGAGCTACGAGGGGGAAACGGGGCTCCTCTGGATGTGGGCGGGACCATCGTGCTTCCTCTCGAGTGGAGACGGGTATGGCGGTGAACTTCTTGACTTGCAGCAAGGGTGTGAAAGACCCTTTCGAAGTTCCAGAGGTTAGGTGTCATTAGTCTCCAGACGCCTCATCGGAAATAGGCCTCATCTCGCCTGGAAGGGAGAACTTCCTGGATTTTCTCGAGTTGCGGCAGGTGTTCTCGAGTTACGACGGGGACCTCAGGGACCCGCTCTGGTGGCCTCAGGAGAGGCCAGTCCCTATGCGAGGTGCTAGGGGGCCTCTCGGGATTCCTCTCCCGAAGATACCGGGGCCAAAAACCTTGTGTGGAGTCAGGGCTGGAACCTAGGATTCCTCTCAGGGGCTGACATGGATCTTTGGGTACTTCTGGAGTCTCCCCAGGGGAGTCAGGCCTCGTCTCGAGTGGGGGCATGCACGTGCGCTTTCCTTCCAGGCTGTAGCAGCAATGTCACGCTTCCCGTGGCTTGGATCAAAGGATCTGTGGTTTCCCTCGAGGCTTTCCCTCGAGGCTTTCCCACAGGGCTGTCCCACGTGCCACCGTGGTGTGAGTCGATCCTCGGCGTGAAAGATGAGCCAGTGCAGGGCAAAGAGGTTCCTCTGGAATGGACTGAGACATCTGGGGGACTCTTGGAATGGTGGTACAACCATGGAGTTCCTCTCGCCTTTCCTGTTGAGAGTGCCTCCTCTTGAGATGCGATGGGAACGCCGGGAATTCTTTCCGTTGAAAGAAGGGAAAGGATCCCTCATCTCGAGCTCCGAGGGGGAAACGGGGCTCCTCTGGATGTGGGCGGGACTATCGTGCTTCCTCTCGAGTGGAGACGGGTATGGGGTTGAACTTCTTGAGTTGCAGCAAGGATGTGAAAGACCCTTTCGAAGTTCCAGAGGATAGGTGTAATTAGTCTCCAGACGCCTCATCGGAAATAGGCCTCATCTCGCCTTGAAGGGAGAACTTCCTGGATTTTCTCGAGTTGCGGCAGGTGTTCTCGAGTTACGACGGGGACCTCAGGGCCCCGCACTGGTGGCCTCAGGAGAAGCCAGTCCCCATGCGAGTTGCTAGGGGGCCTCTCGGGATTCCTCTCCCGTCGATACCGGGGCCAAAAACCTTGTGTGGAGTCAGGGACGGAACCGAGGATTCCTCTCATGGGCTGACATGGATCTTTGGGTACATCTGGATTCTCCCCAGGGGAGTCAGGCCTCGTCTAGAGTGGGGGCATGCACGTGCGCTTTCCTTCCAGGCTGTAGCAGCAATGTCACGCTTCTCGTGGCGTGGATCAAAGCATCTGGGGTTTTCCCTTGAGGCTTTCCCTCGAGGCTTTCCCACAGGTCTGTCCCACGTGCCACCGTGGTGTGAGTCGATCCTCGGCGTGAAAGATGAGCCAGTGCAGGGCAAAGAGGTTCCTCTGGAATGGACTGATACATCTTGGGGACTCTTGGAATGGTGGTACGACCATGGAGTTCCTCTCGCCTTTCCTGTTGAGAGTGCCTCCTCTTGAGTTGCGACGGGAAAGCCGGGAATTCTTTCCCGTTGAAAGCAGGGAAAGGATCCCTCATCTCGAGCTACGAGGGGGAAACGGGGCTCCTCTGGATGTGGGCGGGACCATCGTGCTTCCTCTCGAGTGGAGACGGGTATGGCGGTGAATTTCTTGAGTCGCAGCAAGGGTGTGAAAGACCCTTTCGAAGTTCCAGAGGTTAGGTGTCATTAGTCTCCAGACGCCTCATCGGAAATAGGCCTCATCTCGCCTGGAAGGGAGAACTTCCTGGATTTTCTCGAGTTGCGGCAGGTGTTCTCGAGTTACGACGGGGACCTCAGGGACCTGCCCTGGTGGCCATAGAAGAGGCCAGTCCCCATGCAACTTGCTAGGGGGCCTCTCGGGATACCTCTCCCGTCGATGCCGGGGCCAAAACCCTTGTGTGGAGTCAGGGCCGGAACCGAGGATTCCTCTCAGGGGTGACATGGATCTTTGGGTACTTCTGGAGTCTCCCCAGGGGAGTCAGGGCTTGTCTCGAGTGGCGGCATGCACGTGCGCTTTCCTTCCAGGCTGTAGCAGCAATGTCACGCTTCCCGTGGCTTGGATCAAAGGATCTGTGGTTTTCCCTCGAGGCTTTCCTTCGAGGCTTTCCCACAGGGCTGTCCCACGTGCCACCGTGGTGTGAGTCGATCCTCGGCGTGAAAGATGAGCCAGTGCAGGGCAAAGAGGTTCCTCTGGAATGGACTGAGACATCTGGGGGACTCTTGGAATGGTGGTACGACCATGGAGTTCCTCTCGCCTTTCCTGTTGAGAGTGCCTCCTCTTGAGATGCGACGGGAACGCCGGGAATACTTTCCCGTTGAAAGCAGGGAAAGGATCCCTCATCTCGAGCTACGAGGGGGAAACGGGGCTCCTCTGGATGTGGGCGGGACCATCGTGCTTCCTCTCGAGTGGAGACGGGTATGGCGGTGAACTTCTTGAGTCGCAGCAAGGGTGTGAAAGACCCTTTCGAAGTTCCAGAGGTTAGGTGTCATTAGTCTCCAGACGCCTCATCGGAAATAGGCCTCATCTCGCCTGGAAGGGAGAACTTCCTGGATTTTCTCCAGTTTCGGCAGGTGTTCTCGAGTTACGACGGGGACCTCAGGGACCCACTCTGGTGGCCTCAGGAGAGGCCAGTCCCCATGCGAGGTGCTAGGGGGCCTCTCGGGATTCCTCTCCCGAAGATACCGGGGCCAAAAACCTTGTGTGGAGTCAGGGCTGGAACCTAGGATTCCTCTCAGGGGCTGACATGGATCTTTGGGTACTTCTGGAGTCTCCCCAGGGGAGTCAGGCCTCGTCTCGAGTGGGGGCATGCACGTGCGCTTTCCTTCCAGGCTGTAGCAGCAATGTCACACTTCCCGAGGCGTGGATCATAGGATCTGTGGTTTTCCCTCGAGGCTTTCCCTCGAGGCTTTCCCACAGGGCTGTCCCACGTGCCACCGTGGTGTGAGTCGATCCTCGGCGTGAAAGATGAGCCAGTGCAGGGCAAAGAGGTTCCTCTGGAATGGACTGAGACATCTGCGGGACTCTTGGAATGGTGGTACGACCATGGAGTTCCTCTCGCTTTTCCTGTTGAGAGTGCCTCCTCTTGAGATGCGACGGGAACGACGGGAATTCTTTACCGTTGAAAGCAGGGAAAGGATACCTCATCTCGAGCTACGAGGGGGAAACGGGGCTCCTCTGGATGTGGGCGGGACTATCGTGCTTCCTCTCGAGTGGAGACGGGTAAGGCGGTGAACTTCTTGAGTTGCAGCAAGGGTGTGAAAGACCCTTTCGAAGTTCCATAGGTTAGGTGTCATTAGTCTCCAGACGCCTCATCGGAAATAGGCCTCATCTCGCCTGGAAGGGAGAACTTCCTGGATTTTCTCGAGTTGCGGCAGGTGTTCTCGAGTTACGACGGGGACCTCAGGGACCCGCACTGGTGGCCTCAGGAGAGGCCAGTCCCCATGCGAAGTGCTAGGGGGCCTCTCGGGATTCCTCTCCCGACGATACCGGGGCCAAAAACCTTGTGTGGAGTCAGGGCTGGAACCGAGGATTCCTCTCAGGGGCTGACATGGATCTTTGGGTACTTCTGGAGTCTCCCCAGGGGAGTCAGGCCTCGTCTCGAGTGGGGGCATGCACGTGTGCTTTCCTTCCAGGCTGTAGCAGCAATGTCACGCTTCCCGTGGCTTGGATCAAAGGATCTGTGGTTTTCCCTCGAGGCTTTCCCTCGATGCTTTCCCACAGGGCTGTCCCACGTGCCACCGTGGTGTGAGTCGATCCTCGGCATGAAAGATGAGCCAGTGCAGGGCAAAGAGGTTCCTCTGGAATGGACTGAGACATCTGGGGGACTCTTGGAATGGTGGTACGACCATGGAGTTCCTCTCGCCTTTCCTGTTGAGAGTGCCTCCTCTTGAGATGCGACGGGAACGCCGGGAATTCTTTCCCGTTGAAAGCAGGGAAAGAATCCCTCATCTCGAGCTCCGAGGGGGAAACGGGGCTCCTCTGGATGTGGGCGGGACCATCGTGCTTCCTCTCGAGTGGAGACGGGTATGGCGGTGAACTTCTTGAGTTGCAGCAAGGGTGTGAATGACCCTTTCGAAGTACCAGAGGTTAGGTGTCATTAGTCTCCAGACGCCTCATCGGAAATAGGCCTCATCTCGCCTGGAAGGGAGAACTTCCTGGATTTTCTCGAGTTGCGGCAGGTGTTCTCGAGTTACGACGGAGACCTCAGGGACCCGCCCTGGTGGCCTCAGGGGAGGCCAGGCCCCATGCGAGTTGCTAGGGGGCCTCTCGGGATTCCTCTCCCGTCGATACCGGGGCCAAAAACCTTGTGTGGAGTCAGGGCCGGAACCGAGGATTCCTCTCAGGGGCTGACATGGATCTTTGTGTACTTCTGGAGTCTCCCCAGGGGAGTCAGGCCTCGTCTCGAGTGGGGGCATGCACGTGCGCTTTCCTTCCAGGCTGTAGCAGCAATGTCACGCTTCCCGTCGCGTGGATCAAAGGATCTGTGGTTTTCCCTCGAGGCTTTCCCTCGAGGCTTACCCACAGGGCTGTCCCACGTGCCAACGTGGTGTGACTCGATCATCGGCGTGAAAGATGAGCCAGTGCAGGGCAAAGAGGTTCCTCTGGAATGGACTGAGACATCTGGGGGACTCTTGGAATGGTGGTACAACCATGGAGTTCCTCTCGCCTTTCCTGTTGAGAGTGCCTCCTCTTGAGATGAGATGGGAATGCCGGGAATTCTTTCCGTTGAAAGCAGGGAAAGGATCCCTCATCTAGAGCTCCGAGGGGGAAACGGGGCTCCTCTGGATGTGGGCGGGACCATCGTGCTTCCTCTCGAGTGGAGACGGGTATGGCGGTGAACTTCTTGAGTTGCAGCAAGGGTGTGAAAGACCCTTTCGAAGTTCCAGAGGTTAGGTGTCATTAGTCTCCAGACACCTCATCGGAAATAGGCCTCATCTCGCCTGGAAGGGAGAACTTCCTGGATTTTCTCGAGTTGCGGCAGGTGTTCTCGAGTTACGACGGGGACCTCAGGGACCCGCCCTGGTGGCCTCAGGAGAGGCCAGTCCCCATGCGAGGTGTTAGGGGGCCTCTCGGGATTCCTCTCCCGTCGATACCGGGGCCAAAAACCTTGTGTGGAGTCAGGGCCGGAACCGAGGATTCCTCTCAGGGGCTGACATGGATCTTTGGGTACTTCTGGAGTCTCCCCTGGGGAGTCAGGCCTCGTCTCGAGTGGGGGCATGCACGTGCGCTTTCCTTCCAGGCTGTAGCAGCAATGTCACGCTTCCCGTGGCGTGGATCAAAGGATCTGTGGTTTTCCCTCGAGGTTTTCCCTCGAGGCTTTCCCACAGGGCTGTCCCACGTGCCACCGTGGTGTGAGTCGATCCTCGGCGTGAAAGATGAGCCAGTGCAGGCAAAGAGGTTCCTCTGGAATGGACTGAGACATCTGGGGGACTCTTGGAATGGTGGTACGACCATGGAGTTCCTCTCGCCTTTCCTGTTGAGAGTGCCTCCTCTTGAGATGCGACGGGAACCCCGGGAATTCTTTCCAGTTGAAAGCAGGAAAAGGATCCATCATCTCGAGCTACGAGGGGGAAACGGGGCTCCTCTGGATGTGGGCGGGACCATCGTGCTTCCTCTCGTGTGGAGACGGGTATGGCGGTGAACTTCTTGAGTTGCAGCAAGGGTGTGAAAGACCCTTTCGAAGTTCCAGAGGTTAGGTGTCATTAGTCTCCAGACGCCTCATCGGAAATAGGCCTCATCTCGCCTGGAAGGGAGAACTTCCTGGATTTTCTCGAGTTGCGGCAGGTGTTCTCGAGTTACGACGGGGACCTCAGGGACATGCCCTGGTGGCCTCAGGAGAGGCCAGTCCCCATGCGAGGTGGTAGGGGGCCTCTCGGGATTCCTCTCCCGTCGATACCGGGGCCAAAAACCTTGTGAGGAGTCAGGGCCGGAACCGAGGATTCCTCTCAGCGGCTGATATGGATCTTTGGGTACTTCTGGAGTCTCCCCAGGGGAGACAGGCCTCGTCTCGAGTGGGGGCATGCACGTGCGCTTTCCTTCCAGGCTGTAGCAGCAATGTCACGCTTCCCGTCGCGTGGATCAAAGGATCTGTGGTTTTCCATCGAGGCATTCCCTCGAGGCTTTCCCACAGGGCTGTCCCACGTGCCACCGTGTTGTGAGTCATTCTCGGCGTGAAAGATGAGCCAGTGCAGGGCAAAGAGGTTCCTCTGGAATGGACTGAGACATCTGGGGGACTCTTGGAATGGTGGTACGACCATGGAGTTCCTTTCGCCTTTCCTGTTGAGAGTGCCTCCTCTTGAGTTGCGACGAGAACGCCGGGAATTCTTTCCCGTTGAAAGCAGGGAAAGGATCCCTCATCTCGAGCTCCGAGGGGGAAACGGGGCTCCTCTGGATGTGGGCGGGACCATCGTGCTTCCTCTCGAGTGGAGACGGGTATGGCGGTGAACTTCTTGACTAGCAGCAAGGGTGTGAAAGACCCTTTCGAAGTTCCATAGGTTAGGTGTCATTAGTCTCCAGATGCCTCATCGGAAATAGGCCTCATCTCGCCTGGAAGGGAGAACTTCTTGGATTTTCTCGAGTTGCGACAGGTGTTCTCGAGTTACGTCGGGGACCTCAGGGACCCGCACTGGTGGCCTCAGGAGATGCCAGTCCCCATGCGAGGTGCTAGGGGGCCTCTCGGGATTCCTCTCCCGACGATACCGGGGCCAAAAACCTTGTGTGGAGTCAGGGCTGGAACCGAGGATTCCTCTCAGGGGATGACATGGATCTTTGGGTACTTCTGGAGTCTCCCCAGGGGAGTCAGGCCTCGTCTCGAGTGGGGGCATGCACGTGCGGTTTCCTTCCAGGCTGTAGCAGCAATGTCACGCTTCCCGTGGCTTGGATCAAAGGATCTGTGGTTTTCCCTCGAGGCTTTCCCTCGATGCTTTCCCACAGGGCTGTCCCACGTGCCACCGTGGTGTGAGTCGATCCTCGGCGTGAAAGATGAGCCAGTGCAGGGCAAAGAGGTTCCTCTGGAATGGACTGAGACATCTGGGGGACTCTTGGAATGGTGGTACGACCATGGAGTTCCTCTCGCCTTTCCTGTTGAGAGTGCCTCCTCTTGAGATGCGACTGGAACGCCGGGAATTCTTTCCCGTTGAAAGCAGGGAAAGGATCCCTCATCTCGAGCTCCGAGGGGGAAACGGGGCTCCTCTGGATGTGGGCGGGACCATCGTGCTTCCTCTCGAGTGGAGACGGGTATGGCGGTGAACTTCTTGAGTTGCAGCAAGGGTGTGAAAGACCCTTTCGAAGTACCAGAGGTTAGGTGTCATTAGTGTCCAGACGCCTCATCGGAAATAGTCCTCATCTCGCCTGGAAGGGAGAACTTCCTGGATTTTCTCGAGTTGTGGCAGGTGTTCTCGAGTTTCGACGGGGAGCTCAGGGACCCGCCCTGGTGGCCTCAGGAGAGGCCAGTCCCCATGCGAGTTGCTAGGGGGCCTCTCGGGATTCCTCTCCCGTCGATACCGGGGCCAAAAACCTTGTGTGCAGTCAGGGCCGGAACCGAGGATTCCTCTCAGGGGCTGACATGGATCTTTGGGGACTTCTGGAGTCTCCCCAGGGGAGTCAGGCCTCGTCTCGAGTGGGGGCATGCACGTGCGCTTTCCTTCCAGGCTGTTGCAGCAATGTCACGCTTCCCGTCGCGTGGATCAAAGGATCTGTGGTTTTCCCTCGAGGCTTTCCCTCGAGGCTTTCCCACAGGGCTGTCCCACGTGCCACCGTGTTGTGAGTCATTCTCGGCGTGAAAGATGAGCCAGTGCAGGGCAAAGAGGTTCCTCTGGAATGGACTGAGACATCTGGGGGACTCTTGGAATGGTGGTACGACCATGGAGTTCCTTTCGCCTTTCCTGTTGAGAGTGCCTCCTCTTGAGTTGCGACGAGAACGCCGGGAATTCTTTCCCGTTGAAAGCAGGGAAAGGATCCCTCATCTCGAGCTCCGAGGGGGAAACGGGGCTCCTCTGGATGTGGGCGGGACCATCGTGCTTCCTCTCGAGTGGAGACGGGTATGGCGGTGAACTTCTTGACTAGCAGCAAGGGTGTGAAAGACCCTTTCGAAATTCCAGAGGTTAGGTGTCATTCGTCTCCAGACGCCTCATCGGAAATAGGCCTCATCTCGCCTGGAAGGGAGAACTTCCTGGATTTTCTCGAGTTGCGGCAGGTGTTTTCGAGTTACGACGGGGACCTCAGGGACCCGCTCTGGTGGTCTCAGGAGAGGCCAGTCCCCATGCGCGTTGCTAGGGGGCCTCTCGGGATTCCTCTCCCTTCGATACCGGGGCCAAAAACCTTGTGTGGAGTCAGGGCCGGAACCGAGGATTCCCCTCAGGGGCTGACACGGATCTTTGGGTACTTCTGGAGTCTCCCCAGGGACGTCAGGCTTAGTCACGAGTCGGGGCATGCACGTGCGCTTTCCTTCCAGGCTGTAGCAGCAATGTCACGGTTCCCGTCGCGTGGATCAAAGGATCTGTGGCTTTCCCTCGAGGCTTTCCCACAGGGCTGTCCCACGTGCCACCGTGGTGTGAGTCGATCCTCGGCGTGAAAGATGAGCCAGTGCAGGGCAAAGAGGTTCCTCTGGAATGGACTGAGACATCTGGGGGACTCTTGGAATGGTGGTACGACCATGGAGTTCCTCTCGCCTTTCCTGTTGAGAGTGTCTCCTCTTGAGATGCGACGGGAACGCCGGGAATTCTTTCCCGTTGAAAGCAGGGAAAGGATCCCTCATCTCGAGCTACGAGGGGCAAACGGGGCTCCTCTGGATGTGGGCGGGACCATCGTGCTTCCTCTCGAGTGGAGACGGGTATGGCGGTGAACTTCTTGAGTTGCAGCAAGGGTGTGAAAGACCCTTTCGAAGATCCAGAGGTTAGGTGTCATTAGTCTCCAGACGCCTCATCGGAAATAGGCCTCATCTCGCCTGGAAGGGAGAACTTCCTGGATTTTCTCGAGTTGCGGCAGGTGTTCTCGAGTTACGACGGGGACCTCAGGGACCCGCCCTGGTGGCCTCAGGAGAGGCCAGTCACCATGCGAGTTTCTAGGGGGCCTCTCGGGATTCCTCTCCCGTCGATACCGGGGCCAAAAACCTTGTGTGGTGTCAGGGCCGGAACCGAGGATTCCTCTCAGGGGTGACATGGATCTTTGGTTACTTCTGGAGTCTCCCCAGGGGAGTCAGGCCTTGTCTCGAGTGGGGGCATGCACGTGCGCTTTCCTTCCAGGCTGTAGCAGCAATGTCACGCTTCCCTTCGCGTGGATCAAAGGATCTGTGGTTTTCCCTCGAGGCTTTCCCACAGGGCTGTCCCACGTGCCACCGTGGTGTAAGTCGATCCTCGGCGTGAAAGATGAGCCAGTGCAGGGCAAAGAGGTTTCTCTGGAATGGACTGAGACATCTGGGGGACTCTTGGAATGGTGGTACGACCATGGAGTTCCTCTCGCCTTTCCTGTTGAGAGTGCCTCCTCTTGAGATGCGATGGGAACGCCGGGAATTCTTTCCCGTTGAAAGCAGGGAAAGGATCCCTCATCTCGAGCTCCGAGGCGGAAACGGGGCTCCTCTGGATGTGGGCGGGACCATCGTGCTTCCTCTCGAGTGGAGACGGGTATGGCGGTGAACTTCTTGAGTTGCAGCAAGGGTGTGAAAGACCCTTTCGAAGTTCCAGAGGTTAGGTGTCATTAGTCTCCAGACGCCTCATCGGAAATAGGCCTCATCTCGCCTGGAAGGGAGAACTTCCTGGATTTTCTCGAGTTGCGGCAGGTGTTCTCGAGTTACGACGGGGACCTCAGGGACCCGCTCTGGTGGCCTCAGGAGAGGCCAGTCCCTATGCGAGGTGCTAGGGGGCCTCTCGGGATTCCTCTCCCGAAGATACCGGGGCCAAAAACCTTGTGTGGAGTCAGGGCTGGAACCTAGGATTCCTCTCAGGGGCTGACATGGATCTTTGGGTACTTCTGGAGTCTCCCCAGGGGAGTCAGGCCTCGTCTCGAGTGGGGGCATGCACGTGCGCTTTCCTTCCAGGCTGTAGCAGCAATGTCACGCTTCCCGTGGCTTGGATCAAAGGATCTGTGGTTTCCCTCGAGGCTTTCCCTCGAGGCTTTCCCACAGGGCTGTCCCACGTGCCACCGTGGTGTGAGTCGATCCTCGGCGTGAAAGATGAGCCAGTGCAGGGCAAAGAGGTTCCTCTGGAATGGACTGAGACATCTGGGGGACTCTTGGAATGGTGGTACAACCATGCAGTTCCTCTCGCCTTTCCTGTTGAGAGTGCCTCCTCTTGAGATGCGATGGGAACGCCGGGAATTCTTTCCGTTGAAAGAAGGGAAAGGATCCCTCATCTCGAGCTCCGAGGGGGAAACGGGGCTCCTCTGGATGTGGGCGGGACTATCGTGCTTCCTCTCGAGTGGAGACGGGTATGGGGTTGAACTTCTTGAGTTGCAGCAAGGATGTGAAAGACCCTTTCGAAGTTCCAGAGGATAGGTGTAATTAGTCTCCAGACGCCTCATCGGAAATAGGCCTCATGTCGCCTTGAAGGGAGAACTTCCTGGATTTTCTCGAGTTGCGGCAGGTGTTCTCGAGTTACGACGGGGACCTCAGGGCCCCGCACTGGTGGCCTCAGGAGAAGCCAGTCCCCATGCGAGTTGCTAGGGGGCCTCTCGGGATTCCTCTCCCGTCGATACCGGGGCCAAAAACCTTGTGTGGAGTCAGGGACGGAACCGAGGATTCCTCTCATGGGCTGACATGGATCTTTGGGTACATCTGGATTCTCCCCAGGGGAGTCAGGCCTCGTCTAGAGTGGGGGCATGCACGTGCGCTTTCCTTCCAGGCTGTAGCAGCAATGTCACGCTTCTCGTGGCGTGGATCAAAGCATCTGGGGTTTTCCCTTGAGGCTTTCCCTCGAGGCTTTCCCACAGGTCTGTCCCACGTGCCACCGTGGTGTGAGTCGATCCTCGGCGTGAAAGATGAGCCAGTGCAGGGCAAAGAGGTTCCTCTGGAATGGACTGATACATCTTGGGGACTCTTGGAATGGTGGTACGACCATGGAGTTCCTCTCGCCTTTCCTGTTGAGAGTGCCTCCTCTTGAGTTGCGACGGGAAAGCCGGGAATTCTTTCCCGTTGAAAGCAGGGAAAGGATCCCTCATCTCGAGCTACGAGGGGGAAACGGGGCTCCTCTGGATGTGGGCGGGACCATCGTGCTTCCTCTCGAGTGGAGACGGGTATGGCGGTGAATTTCTTGAGTCGCAGCAAGGGTGTGAAAGACCCTTTCGAAGTTCCAGAGGTTAGGTGTCATTAGTCTCCAGACGCCTCATCGGAAATAGGCCTCATCTCGCCTGGAAGGGAGAACTTCCTGGATTTTCTCGAGTTGCGGCAGGTGTTCTCGAGTTACGACGGGGACCTCAGGGACCTGCCCTGGTGGCCATAGAAGAGGCCAGTCCCCATGCAACTTGCTAGGGGGCCTCTCGGGATACCTCTCCCGTCGATGCCGGGGCCAAAACCCTTGTGTGGAGTCAGGGCCGGAACCGAGGATTCCTCTCAGGGGTGACATGGATCTTTGGGTACTTCTGGAGTCTCCCCAGGGGAGTCAGGGCTTGTCTCGAGTGGCGGCATGCACGTGCGCTTTCCTTCCAGGCTGTAGCAGCAATGTCACGCTTCCCGTCGCGTGGATCAAAGGATCTGTGGTTTTCCCTCGAGGCTTTCCTTCGAGGCTTTCCCACAGGGCTGTCCCACGTGCCACCGTGGTGTGAGTCGATCCTCGGCGTGAAAGATGAGCCAGTGCAGGGCAAAGAGGTTCCTCTGGAATGGACTGAGACATCTGGGGGACTCTTGGAATGGTGGTACGACCATGGAGTTCCTCTCGCCTTTCCTGTTGAGAGTGCCTCCTCTTGAGATGCGACGGGAACGCCGGGAATACTTTCCCGTTGAAAGCAGGGAAAGGATCCCTCATCTCGAGCTACGAGGGGGAAACGGGGCTCCTCTGGATGTGGGCGGGACCATCGTGCTTCCTCTCGAGTGGAGACGGGTATGGCGGTGAACTTCTTGAGTCGCAGCAAGGGTGTGAAAGACCCTTTCGAAGTTCCAGAGGTTAGGTGTCATTAGTCTCCAGACGCCTCATCGGAAATAGGCCTCATCTCGCCTGGAAGGGAGAACTTCCTGGATTTTCTCCAGTTTCGGCAGGTGTTCTCGAGTTACGACGGGGACCTCAGGGACCCACTCTGGTGGCCTCAGGAGAGGCCAGTCCCCATGCGAGGTGCTAGGGGGCCTCTCGGGATTCCTCTCCCGAAGATACCGGGGCCAAAAACCTTGTGTGGAGTCAGGGCTGGAACCTAGGATTCCTCTCAGGGGCTGACATGGATCTTTGGGTACTTCTGGAGTCTCCCCAGGGGAGTCAGGCCTCGTCTCGAGTGGGGGCATGCACGTGCGCTTTCCTTCCAGGCTGTAGCAGCAATGTCACACTTCCCGAGGCGTGGATCATAGGATCTGTGGTTTTCCCTCGAGGCTTTCCCTCGAGGCTTTCCCACAGGGCTGTCCCACGTGCCACCGTGGTGTGAGTCGATCCTCGGCGTGAAAGATGAGCCAGTGCAGGGCAAAGAGGTTCCTCTGGAATGGACTGAGACATCTGCGGGACTCTTGGAATGGTGGTACGACCATGGAGTTCCTCTCGCTTTTCCTGTTGAGAGTGCCTCCTCTTGAGATGCGACGGGAACGACGGGAATTCTTTACCGTTGAAAGCAGGGAAAGGATACCTCATCTCGAGCTACGAGGGGGAAACGGGGCTCCTCTGGATGTGGGCGGGACTATCGTGCTTCCTCTCGAGTGGAGACGGGTAAGGCGGTGAACTTCTTGAGTTGCAGCAAGGGTGTGAAAGACCCTTTCGAAGTTCCATAGGTTAGGTGTCATTAGTCTCCAGACGCCTCATCGGAAATAGGCCTCATCTCGCCTGGAAGGGAGAACTTCCTGGATTTTCTCGAGTTGCGGCAGGTGTTCTCGAGTTACGACGGGGACCTCAGGGACCCGCACTGGTGGCCTCAGGAGAGGCCAGTCCCCATGCGAAGTGCTAGGGGGCCTCTCGGGATTCCTCTCCCGACGATACCGGGGCCAAAAACCTTGTGTGGAGTCAGGGCTGGAACCGAGGATTCCTCTCAGGGGCTGACATGGATCTTTGGGTACTTCTGGAGTCTCCCCAGGGGAGTCAGGCCTCGTCTCGAGTGGGGGCATGCACGTGTGCTTTCCTTCCAGGCTGTAGCAGCAATGTCACGCTTCCCGTGGCTTGGATCAAAGGATCTGTGGTTTTCCCTCGAGGCTTTCCCTCGATGCTTTCCCACAGGGCTGTCCCACGTGCCACCGTGGTGTGAGTCGATCCTCGGCATGAAAGATGAGCCAGTGCAGGGCAAAGAGGTTCCTCTGGAATGGACTGAGACATCTGGGGGACTCTTGGAATGGTGGTACGACCATGGAGTTCCTCTCGCCTTTCCTGTTGAGAGTGCCTCCTCTTGAGATGCGACGGGAACGCCGGGAATTCTTTCCCGTTGAAAGCAGGGAAAGAATCCCTCATCTCGAGCTCCGAGGGGGAAACGGGGCTCCTCTGGATGTGGGCGGGACCATCGTGCTTCCTCTCGAGTGGAGACGGGTATGGCGGTGAACTTCTTGAGTTGCAGCAAGGGTGTGAATGACCCTTTCGAAGTTCCAGAGGTTAGGTGTCATTAGTCTCCAGACGCCTCATCGGAAATAGGCCTCATCTCGCCTGGAAGGGAGAACTTCCTGGATTTTCTCGAGTTGCGGCAGGTGTTCTCGAGTTACGACGGAGACCTCAGGGACCCGCCCTGGTGGCCTCAGGGGAGGCCAGGCCCCATGCGAGTTGCTAGGGGGCCTCTCGGGATTCCTCTCCCGTCGATACCGGGGCCAAAAACCTTGTGTGGAGTCAGGGCCGGAACCGAGGATTCCTCTCAGGGGCTGACATGGATCTTTGTGTACTTCTGGAGTCTCCCCAGGGGAGTCAGGCCTCGTCTCGAGTGGGGGCATGCACGTGCGCTTTCCTTCCAGGCTGTAGCAGCAATGTCACGCTTCCCGTCGCGTGGATCAAAGGATCTGTGGTTTTCCCTCGAGGCTTTCCCTCGAGGCTTACCCACAGGGCTGTCCCACGTGCCAACGTGGTGTGACTCGATCATCGGCGTGAAAGATGAGCCAGTGCAGGGCAAAGAGGTTCCTCTGGAATGGACTGAGACATCTGGGGGACTCTTGGAATGGTGGTACAACCATGGAGTTCCTCTCGCCTTTCCTGTTGAGAGTGCCTCCTCTTGAGATGAGATGGGAATGCCGGGAATTCTTTCCGTTGAAAGCAGGGAAAGGATCCCTCATCTAGAGCTCCGAGGGGGAAACGGGGCTCCTCTGGATGTGGGCGGGACCATCGTGCTTCCTCTCGAGTGGAGACGGGTATGGCGGTGAACTTCTTGAGTTGCAGCAAGGGTGTGAAAGACCCTTTCGAAGTTCCAGAGGTTAGGTGTCATTAGTCTCCAGACACCTCATCGGAAATAGGCCTCATCTCGCCTGGAAGGGAGAACTTCCTGGATTTTCTCGAGTTGCGGCAGGTGTTCTCGAGTTACGACGGGGACCTCAGGGACCCGCCCTGGTGGCCTCAGGAGAGGCCAGTCCCCATGCGAGGTGTTAGGGGGCCTCTCGGGATTCCTCTCCCGTCGATACCGGGGCCAAAAACCTTGTGTGGAGTCAGGGCCGGAACCGAGGATTCCTCTCAGGGGCTGACATGGATCTTTGGGTACTTCTGGAGTCTCCCCTGGGGAGTCAGGCCTCGTCTCGAGTGGGGGCATGCACGTGCGCTTTCCTTCCAGGCTGTAGCAGCAATGTCACGCTTCCCGTGGCGTGGATCAAAGGATCTGTGGTTTTCCCTCGAGGTTTTCCCTCGAGGCTTTCCCACAGGGCTGTCCCACGTGCCACCGTGGTGTGAGTCGATCCTCGGCGTGAAAGATGAGCCAGTGCAGGCAAAGAGGTTCCTCTGGAATGGACTGAGACATCTGGGGGACTCTTGGAATGGTGGTACGACCATGGAGTTCCTCTCGCCTTTCCTGTTGAGAGTGCCTCCTCTTGAGATGCGACGGGAACCCCGGGAATTCTTTCCAGTTGAAAGCAGGAAAAGGATCCATCATCTCGAGCTACGAGGGGGAAACGGGGCTCCTCTGGATGTGGGCGGGACCATCGTGCTTCCTCTCGTGTGGAGACGGGTATGGCGGTGAACTTCTTGAGTTGCAGCAAGGGTGTGAAAGACCCTTTCGAAGTTCCAGAGGTTAGGTGTCATTAGTCTCCAGACGCCTCATCGGAAATAGGCCTCATCTCGCCTGGAAGGGAGAACTTCCTGGATTTTCTCGAGTTGCGGCAGGTGTTCTCGAGTTACGACGGGGACCTCAGGGACATGCCCTGGTGGCCTCAGGAGAGGCCAGTCCCCATGCGAGGTGGTAGGGGGCCTCTCGGGATTCCTCTCCCGTCGATACCGGGGCCAAAAACCTTGTGAGGAGTCAGGGCCGGAACCGAGGATTCCTCTCAGCGGCTGATATGGATCTTTGGGTACTTCTGGAGTCTCCCCAGGGGAGACAGGCCTCGTCTCGAGTGGGGGCATGCACGTGCGCTTTCCTTCCAGGCTGTAGCAGCAATGTCACGCTTCCCGTCGCGTGGATCAAAGGATCTGTGGTTTTCCATCGAGGCATTCCCTCGAGGCTTTCCCACAGGGCTGTCCCACGTGCCACCGTGTTGTGAGTCATTCTCGGCGTGAAAGATGAGCCAGTGCAGGGCAAAGAGGTTCCTCTGGAATGGACTGAGACATCTGGGGGACTCTTGGAATGGTGGTACGACCATGGAGTTCCTTTCGCCTTTCCTGTTGAGAGTGCCTCCTCTTGAGTTGCGACGAGAACGCCGGGAATTCTTTCCCGTTGAAAGCAGGGAAAGGATCCCTCATCTCGAGCTCCGAGGGGGAAACGGGGCTCCTCTGGATGTGGGCGGGACCATCGTGCTTCCTCTCGAGTGGAGACGGGTATGGCGGTGAACTTCTTGACTAGCAGCAAGGGTGTGAAAGACCCTTTCGAAGTTCCATAGGTTAGGTGTCATTAGTCTCCAGATGCCTCATCGGAAATAGGCCTCATCTCGCCTGGAAGGGAGAACTTCTTGGATTTTCTCGAGTTGCGACAGGTGTTCTCGAGTTACGTCGGGGACCTCAGGGACCCGCACTGGTGGCCTCAGGAGATGCCAGTCCCCATGCGAGGTGCTAGGGGGCCTCTCGGGATTCCTCTCCCGACGATACCGGGGCCAAAAACCTTGTGTGGAGTCAGGGCTGGAACCGAGGATTCCTCTCAGGGGATGACATGGATCTTTGGGTACTTCTGGAGTCTCCCCAGGGGAGTCAGGCCTCGTCTCGAGTGGGGGCATGCACGTGCGGTTTCCTTCCAGGCTGTAGCAGCAATGTCACGCTTCCCGTGGCTTGGATCAAAGGATCTGTGGTTTTCCCTCGAGGCTTTCCCTCGATGCTTTCCCACAGGGCTGTCCCACGTGCCACCGTGGTGTGAGTCGATCCTCGGCGTGAAAGATGAGCCAGTGCAGGGCAAAGAGGTTCCTCTGGAATGGACTGAGACATCTGGGGGACTCTTGGAATGGTGGTACGACCATGGAGTTCCTCTCGCCTTTCCTGTTGAGAGTGCCTCCTCTTGAGATGCGACTGGAACGCCGGGAATTCTTTCCCGTTGAAAGCAGGGAAAGGATCCCTCATCTCGAGCTCCGAGGGGGAAACGGGGCTCCTCTGGATGTGGGCGGGACCATCGTGCTTCCTCTCGAGTGGAGACGGGTATGGCGGTGAACTTCTTGAGTTGCAGCAAGGGTGTGAAAGACCCTTTCGAAGTACCAGAGGTTAGGTGTCATTAGTGTCCAGACGCCTCATCGGAAATAGTCCTCATCTCGCCTGGAAGGGAGAACTTCCTGGATTTTCTCGAGTTGTGGCAGGTGTTCTCGAGTTTCGACGGGGAGCTCAGGGACCCGCCCTGGTGGCCTCAGGAGAGGCCAGTCCCCATGCGAGTTGCTAGGGGGCCTCTCGGGATTCCTCTCCCGTCGATACCGGGGCCAAAAACCTTGTGTGCAGTCAGGGCCGGAACCGAGGATTCCTCTCAGGGGCTGACATGGATCTTTGGGGACTTCTGGAGTCTCCCCAGGGGAGTCAGGCCTCGTCTCGAGTGGGGGCATGCACGTGCGCTTTCCTTCCAGGCTGTTGCAGCAATGTCACGCTTCCCGTCGCGTGGATCAAAGGATCTGTGGTTTTCCCTCGAGGCTTTCCCTCGAGGCTTTCCCACAGGGCTGTCCCACGTGTCACCGTGGTGTGAGTCGATCCTCGGCGTGAAAGATGAGCCAGTGCAGGGCAAAGAGGTTCCTCTGGAATGGACTGAGACATCTGGGGGACTCTTGGAATGGTGGTACGACCATGGAGTTGCTCTCGACTTTCCTGTTGAGAGTGCCTCCACTTGAGATGCGACGGGAATGCCGGGAATACTTTCCCGTTGAAAGCAGGGAAAGGATCCCTCATTTCGAGCTACGAGGGGGAAACGGGGCTCCTCTGGATGTGGGCGGGACCATCGTGCTTCCTCTCGAGTGGAGACGGGTATGGCGGTGAACTTCTTGAGTTGCAGCAAGGGTGTGAAAGACCCTTTCGAAATTCCAGAGGTTAGGTGTCATTCGTCTCCAGACGCCTCATCGGAAATAGGCCTCATCTCGCCTGGAAGGGAGAACTTCCTGGATTTTCTCGAGTTGCGGCAGGTGTTTTCGAGTTACGACGGGGACCTCAGGGACCCGCTCTGGTGGTCTCAGGAGAGGCCAGTCCCCATGCGCGTTGCTAGGGGGCCTCTCGGGATTCCTCTCCCTTCGATACCGGGGCCAAAAACCTTGTGTGGAGTCAGGGCCGGAACCGAGGATTCCCCTCAGGGGCTGACACGGATCTTTGGGTACTTCTGGAGTCTCCCCAGGGACGTCAGGCTTAGTCACGAGTCGGGGCATGCACGTGCGCTTTCCTTCCAGGCTGTAGCAGCAATGTCACGGTTCCCGTCGCGTGGATCAAAGGATCTGTGGCTTTCCCTCGAGGCTTTCCCACAGGGCTGTCCCACGTGCCACCGTGGTGTGAGTCGATCCTCGGCGTGAAAGATGAGCCAGTGCAGGGCAAAGAGGTTCCTCTGGAATGGACTGAGACATCTGGGGGACTCTTGGAATGGTGGTACGACCATGGAGTTCCTCTCGCCTTTCCTGTTGAGAGTGTCTCCTCTTGAGATGCGACGGGAACGCCGGGAATTCTTTCCCGTTGAAAGCAGGGAAAGGATCCCTCATCTCGAGCTACGAGGGGCAAACGGGGCTCCTCTGGATGTGGGCGGGACCATCGTGCTTCCTCTCGAGTGGAGACGGGTATGGCGGTGAACTTCTTGAGTTGCAGCAAGGGTGTGAAAGACCCTTTCGAAGATCCAGAGGTTAGGTGTCATTAGTCTCCAGACGCCTCATCGGAAATAGGCCTCATCTCGCCTGGAAGGGAGAACTTCCTGGATTTTCTCGAGTTGCGGCAGGTGTTCTCGAGTTACGACGGGGACCTCAGGGACCCGCCCTGGTGGCCTCAGGAGAGGCCAGTCACCATGCGAGTTTCTAGGGGGCCTCTCGGGATTCCTCTCCCGTCGATACCGGGGCCAAAAACCTTGTGTGGTGTCAGGGCCGGAACCGAGGATTCCTCTCAGGGGTGACATGGATCTTTGGTTACTTCTGGAGTCTCCCCAGGGGAGTCAGGCCTTGTCTCGAGTGGGGGCATGCACGTGCGCTTTCCTTCCAGGCTGTAGCAGCAATGTCACGCTTCCCTTCGCGTGGATCAAAGGATCTGTGGTTTTCCCTCGAGGCTTTCCCACAGGGCTGTCCCACGTGCCACCGTGGTGTAAGTCGATCCTCGGCGTGAAAGATGAGCCAGTGCAGGGCAAAGAGGTTTCTCTGGAATGGACTGAGACATCTGGGGGACTCTTGGAATGGTGGTACGACCATGGAGTTCCTCTCGCCTTTCCTGTTGAGAGTGCCTCCTCTTGAGATGCGATGGGAACGCCGGGAATTCTTTCCCGTTGAAAGCAGGGAAAGGATCCCTCATCTCGAGCTCCGAGGCGGAAACGGGGCTCCTCTGGATGTGGGCGGGACCATCGTGCTTCCTCTCGAGTGGAGACGGGTATGGCGGTGAACTTCTTGAGTTGCAGCAAGGGTGTGAAAGACCCTTTCGAAGTTCCAGAGGTTAGGTGTCATTAGTCTCCAGACGCCTCATCGGAAATAGGCCTCATCTCGCCTTGAAGGGAGAACTTCCTGGATTTTCTCGAGTTGCGGCAGGTGTTCTCGAGTTACGACGGATACCTCAGGGTCCCGCCCTGGTGGCCTCAGGAGAGGCCAGTCCCCATGCGAGGTGCTAGGGGGCCTCTCGGGATTCCTCTCCCGACGATACCGGGGCCAAAAACCTTGTGTGGAGTCAGGGCCGGAACCGAGGATTCCTCTCAGGGGCTGACATGCATCTTTGGGTACTTCTGGAGTCTCCCCAGGGGAGTCAGGCTTCGTCTCGAGTGGGGGCATGCACGTGCGCTTTCCTTCCAGGCTGTAGCAGCAATGTCACGCTTCCCGTGGCGTGGATCAAAGGATCTGTGGTTTTCCCTCGAGGCTTTCCCTCGAGGCTTTCCCACAGGGCTGTCCCACGTGCCACCGTGGTGTGAGTCGATCCTCGGCGTGAAAGATGAGCCAGTGCAGGGCAAAGAGGTTCCTCTGGAATGGACTGAGACATCTGGGGGACTCTTGGAATGGTGGTACGACCATGGAGTTCCTCTCGCCTTTCCTGTTGAGAGTGCCTCCTCTTGAGATGCGACGGGAACGCCGGGAAATCTTTCCCGTTGAAAGCAGGGAAAGGATCCCTCATTTCGAGCTACGAGGGGGAAACGGGGCTCCTCTGGATGTGGGCGGGACCATCGTGCTTCCTCTCGAGTGGAGACGGGTATGGCGGTGAACTTCTTGAGTTGCAGCAAGGGTGTGAAAGACCCTTTCGAAGTTACAGAGGTTAGGTGTCATTAGTCTCCAGACGCCTCATCGGAAATAGGCCTCATCTCGCCTGGAAGGGAGAACTTCCTGGATTTTCTCGAGTTGCGGCAGGTGTTCTCGAGTTACGACGGGGACCTCAGGGACCTGCCCTGGTGGCCTCAGGAGAGGCCAGTCCCCATGCGAGTTGCTAGGGGGCCTCACGGGATTCCTCTCCCGTCGATACTGGGGCCAAAAACCTTGTGTGGAGTCAGGGCCGGAACCGAGGATTCCTCTCAGGGGTGACATGGATCTTTGGGTACTTCTGGAGTCTCCACAGGGGAGTCAGGCCTTGTCTCGAGTGGGGGCAAGCACGTGCGCTTTCCTTCCAGGCTGTAGCAGCAATGTCACGCTTCCCTTCGCGTGGATCAAAGGATCGGTGGTTTTCCCTCGAGGCTTTCCCACAGGGCTGTCCCACGTGCCACCGTGGTGTGAGTCGATCCTCGGCGTGAAAGATGAGCCAGTGCAGGGCAAAGAGGTTTCTCTGGAATGGACTGAGACATCTGGCGGACTCTTGGAATGGTGGTACGACCATGGAGTTCCTCTCGCCTTTCCTGTTGAGAGTGCCTCCTCTTGAGATGCGATGGGAACGCCGGGAATTCTTTCCCGTGGAAAGCAGGGAAAGGATCCCTCATCTCGAGATCCGAGGGGGAAACGGGGCTCCTCTGGATGTGGGCGGGACCATCGTGCTTCCTCTCGAGTGGAGACGGGTATGGCGGTGAACTTCTTGAGTTGCAGCAAGGGTGTGAAAGACCCTTTCGAAGTTCCAGAGGTTAGGTGTCATTAGTCTCCAGACGCCTCATCGGAAATAGGCCTCATCTCGCCTTGAAGGGAGAACTTCCTGGATTTTCTCGAGTTGCGGCAGGTGTTCTCGAGTTACGACGGATACCTCAGGGTCCCGCCCTGGTGGCCTCAGGAGAGGCCAGTCCCCATGCGAGTTGCTAGTGGGCCTCTCGGGATTCCGCTCCCGTCGATACCGGGGCCAAAAACCTTGTGAGGAGTCAGGGCCGGAACCGAGGATTCCTCTCAGGGGCTGATATGGATCTTTGGGTACTTCTGGAGTCTCCCCAGGGGAGACAGGCCTCGTCTCGAGTGGGGGCATGCACGTGCGCTTTCCTTCCAGGCTGTAGCAGCAATGTCATGCTTCCCGTCGCGTGGATCAAAGGATCTGTGGTTTTCCCTCGAGGCTTTCCCTCGAGGCTTTCCCACAGGGCTGTCCCACGTGCCACCGTGGTGTGAGTCGATCCTCGGCGTGAAAGATGAGCCAGTGCAGGGCAAAGAGGTTCCTCTGGAATGGACTGAGACATCTGGGGGACTCTTGGAATGGTGGTACGACCATGGAGTTCCTCTCGCCTTTCCTGTTGAGAGTGCCTCCTCTTGAGATTCGCCGGGAACGCCGGGAATTCTTTCCCGTTGAAAGCAGGGAAAGGATCCCTCATCTCGAGCTACGAGGGGGAAACGGGGCTCCTCTGGATGTGGGCGGGACCATCGTGCTTCCTCTCGAGTGGAGACGGGTATGGCGGTGAACTTCTTGAGTTGCAGCAAGGGTGTGAAAGACCCTTTCGAAGTTCCAGAGGTTAGGTGTCATTAGTCTCCAGACGCCTCATCGGAAATAGGCCTCATCTCGCCTGGAAGGGAGAACTTCCTGGATTTTCTCGAGTTGCGGCAGGTGTTCTCGAGTTACGACGGGGACCTCAGGGACCTGCCCTGGTGGCCATAGAAGAGGCCAGTCCCCATGCAACTTGCTAGGGGGCCTCTCGGGATTCCTCTCCCGTCGATACCGGGGCCAAAAACCTTGTATGGAGTCAGGGCCGGAACCGAGGATTCTTCTCAGGGGCTGACATGGATCTTTGGGTACTCCTGGAGTCTCCCCAGGGGAGTCAGGACTCGTCTCGAGTGGGGGCATGCACGTGCGCTTTCCTTCCAGGCTGTGGCAGCAATGTCACGCTTCCCGTCGCGTGGATCAAAGGATCTGTGGTTTTCCCTCGAGGCTTTCCCACAGGGCTGTCCCACGTGCCACCGTGGTGTGAGTTGATCCTCGGCGTCAAAGATGAGCCAGTGCAGGGCAAAGAGGTTCCTCTGGAATGGACTGAGACATCTGGAGGACTCTTGGAATGGTGGTACGACCATGGAGTTCCTCTCGCCTTTCCTGTTGAGAGTGCCTCCTCTTGAGATGCGACGGGAACGCCGGGAATTCTTTCCCGTTGAAAGCAGGGAAAAGATCCCTCATCTCGAGCTACCAGGGGGCAACGGGGTCCTCTGGATGTGGGCGGGACCATCGTGCTTCCTCTCGAGTGGAGACGGGTATGGCGGTGAACTTCTTGAGTCGCAGCAAGGGTGTGAAAGACCCTTTCGAAGTTCCAGAGGTTAGGTGTCATTAGTCTCCAGACGCCTCATCGGAAATAGGCCTCATCTCGCCTGGAAGGGAGAACTTCCTGGATTTTCTCGAGTTGCGGCAGGTGCTCTCGAGTTACGACGGGGACCTCAGGGACCCGCCCTGGTGGCCTCAGGAGAGGCCAGTCCTCATGCGAGTTGCTAGGGGGCCTCTCGGTATTCCTCTCCCGTCGATACCGGGGCCAAAAACCTTGTGTGGAGTCAGGGCCGGAACCGAGGATTCCTCTCAAGGGCTGACATGGATCTTTGTGTACGCCTGGAGTCTCCCCAGGGGAGTCAAGCCTCGTCTGGAGTGGGGGCGTGCACGTGCGCTTTCCTTCCAGGCTGTAGCAGCAATGTCACGCTTCCCGTCGCGTGGATCAAAGGATCTGTGGTTTTCCCTCGAGGCTTTCCCTCGAGGCTTTCCCACAGGGCTGTCCCACGTGCCACCGTGGTGTGATTTGATCCTTGGCGTGAAAGATGAGCCAGTGCAGGGCAAAGAGTTTCCTCTGGAATGGACTGAGACATCTGGGGGACTCTTGGAATGGTGGTACGACCATGGAGTTCCTCTCGCCTTTCCTGTTGATAGTGTCTCCACTTGAGATGCGACGGGAACGCCGGGAATTCTTTCCCGTTGAAAGCAGGGAAAAGATCCCTCATCTCGAGCTACCAGGGGGAAACGGGGTCCTCTGGATGTGGGCGGGACCATCGTGCTTCCTCTCGAGTGGAGACGGGTATGGCGGTGATCTTCTTGAGTTGCAGCAAGGGTGTGAAAGACCCTTTCGAAGTTCCAGAAGTTAGGTGTCATTCGTCTCCAGACGCCTCATCGGAAATAGGCCTCATCTAGCCTGGAAGGGAGAACTTCCTGGATTTTCTCGAGTTGCGGCAGGTGTTCTCGAGTTAAGACGGGGACATCAGGGACCCGCCCTGGTGGCCTCAGGAGAGGCCAGTCCTCATGCCAGTTGCTAGAGTGCCTCTAGGGATTCCTCTCCCGTCGATACCGGGGCCAAAAACCTTGTGTGGTGTCAGGGCCGGAACAGAGGATTCCTCTCAGGGGTGACATGGATCTTTGGTTACTTCTGGAGTCTCCCCAGGGGAGTCAGGCCTTGTCTCGAGTGGGGGCATGCACGTGCGCTTTCCTTCCAGGCTGTAGCAGCAATGTCACGCTTCCCTTCGCGTGGATCAAAGGATCTGTGGTTTTCCCTCGAGGCTTTCCCACAGGGCTGTCCCACGTGCCACCGTGGTGTAAGTCGATCCTCGGCGTGAAAGATGAGCCAGTGCAGGGCAAAGAGGTTTCTCTGGAATGGACTGAGACATCTGGGGGACTCTTGGAATGGTGGTACGACCATGGAGTTCCTCTCGCCTTTCCTATTGAGAGTGCCTCCTCTTGAGATGCGATGGGAACGCCGGGAATTCTTTCCCGTTGAAAGCAGGGAAAGGATCCCTCATCTCGAGCTCCGAGGCGGAAACGGGGCTCCTCTGGATGTGGGCGGGACCATCGTGCTTCCTCTCGAGTGGAGACGGGTATGGCGGTGAACTTCTTGAGTTGCAGCAAGGGTGTGAAAGACCCTTTCGAAGTTCCAGAGGTTAGGTGTCATTAGTCTCCAGACGCCTCATCGGAAATAGGCCTCATCTCGCCTTGAAGGGAGAACTTCCTGGATTTTCTCGAGTTGCGGCAGGTGTTCTCGAGTTACGACGGATACCTCAGGGTCCCGCCCTGGTGGCCTCAGGAGAGGCCAGTCCCCATGCGAGGTGCTAGGGGGCCTCTCGGGATTCCTCTCCCGACGATACCGGGGCCAAAAACCTTGTGTGGAGTCAGGGCCGGAACCGAGGATTCCTCTCAGGGGCTGACATGCATCTTTGGGTACTTCTGGAGTCTCCCCAGGGGAGTCAGGCTTCGTCTCGAGTGGGGGCATGCACGTGCGCTTTCCTTCCAGGCTGTAGCAGCAATGTCACGCTTCCCGTGGCGTGGATCAAAGGATCTGTGGTTTTCCCTCGAGGCTTTCCCTCGAGGCTTTCCCACAGGGCTGTCCCACGTGCCACCGTGGTGTGAGTCGATCCTCGGCGTGAAAGATGAGCCAGTGCAGGGCAAAGAGGTTCCTCTGGAATGGACTGAGACATCTGGGGGACTCTTGGAATGGTGGTACGACCATGGAGTTCCTCTCGCCTTTCCTGTTGAGAGTGCCTCCTCTTGAGATGCGACGGGAACGCCGGGAAATCTTTCCCGTTGAAAGCAGGGAAAGGATCCCTCATTTCGAGCTACGAGGGGGAAACGGGGCTCCTCTGGATGTGGGCGGGACCATCGTGCTTCCTCTCGAGTGGAGACGGGTATGGCGGTGAACTTCTTGAGTTGCAGCAAGGGTGTGAAAGACCCTTTCGAAGTTACAGAGGTTAGGTGTCATTAGTCTCCAGACGCCTCATCGGAAATAGGCCTCATCTCGCCTGGAAGGGAGAACTTCCTGGATTTTCTCGAGTTGCGGCAGGTGTTCTCGAGTTACGACGGGGACCTCAGGGACCTGCCCTGGTGGCCTCAGGAGAGGCCAGTCCCCATGCGAGTTGCTAGGGGGCCTCTCGGGATTCCTCTCCCGTCGATACTGGGGCCAAAAACCTTGTGTGGAGTCAGGGCCGGAACCGAGGATTCCTCTCAGGGGTGACATGGATCTTTGGGTACTTCTGGAGTCTCCACAGGGGAGTCAGGCCTTGTCTCGAGTGGGGGCATGCACGTGCGCTTTCCTTCCAGGCTGTAGCAGCAATGTCACGCTTCCCTTCGCGTGGATCAAAGGATCTGTGGTTTTCCCTCGAGGCTTTCCCACAGGGCTGTCCCACGTGCCACCGTGGTGTGAGTCGATCCTCGGCGTGAAAGATGAGCCAGTGCAGGGCAAAGAGGTTTCTCTGGAATGGACTGAGACATCTGGGGGACTCTTGGAATGGTGGTACGACCATGGAGTTCCTCTCGCCTTTCCTGTTGAGAGTGCCTCCTCTTGAGATGCGATGGGAACGCCGGGAATTCTTTCCCGTGGAAAGCAGGGAAAGGATCCCTCATCTCGAGCTACGAGGGCGAAACGGGGCTCCTCTGGATGTGGGCGGGACCATCGTGCTTCCTCTCGAGTGGAGACGGGTATGGCGGTGAACTTCTTGAGTTGCAGCAAGGGTGTGAAAGACCCTTTCGAAGTTCCAGAGGTTAGGTGTCATTAGTCTCCAGACGCCTCATCGGAAATAGTCCTCATCTCGCCTTGAAGGGAGAACTTCCTGGATTTTCTCGAGTTGCGGCAGGTGTTCTCGAGTTACGACGGATACCTCAGGGTCCCGCCCTGGTGGCCTCAGGAGAGGCCAGTCCCCATGCGAGTTGCTAGTGGGCCTCTCGGGATTCCGCTCCCGTCGATACCGGGGCCAAAAACCTTGTGAGGAGTCAGGGCCGGAACCGAGGATTCCTCTCAGGGGCTGATATGGATCTTTGGGTACTTCTGGAGTCTCCCCAGGGGAGACAGGCCTCGTCTCGAGTGGGGGCATGCACGTGCGCTTTCCTTCCAGGCTGTAGCAGCAATGTCATGCTTCCCGTCGCGTGGATCAAAGGATCTGTGGTTTTCCCTCGAGGCTTTCCCTCGAGGCTTTCCCACAGGGCTGTCCCACGTGCCACCGTGGTGTGAGTCGATCCTCGGCGTGAAAGATGAGCCAGTGCAGGGCAAAGAGGTTCCTCTGGAATGGACTGAGACATCTGGGGGACTCTTGGAATGGTGGTACGACCATGGAGTTCCTCTCGCCTTTCCTGTTGAGAGTGCCTCCTCTTGAGATTCGCCGGGAACGCCGGGAATTCTTTCCCGTTGAAAGCAGGGAAAGGATCCCTCATCTCGAGCTACGAGGGCGAAACGGGGCTCCTCTGGATGTGGGCGGGACCATCGTGCTTCCTCTCGAGTGGAGACGGGTATGGCGGTGAACTTCTTGAGTTGCAGCAAGGGTGTGAAAGACCCTTTCGAAGTTCCAGAGGTTAGGTGTCATTAGTCTCCAGACGCCTCATCGGAAATAGGCCTCATCTCGCCTGGAAGGGAGAACTTCCTGGATTTTCTCGAGTTGCGGCAGGTGTTCTCGAGTTACGACGGGGACCTCAGGGACCTGCCCTGGTGGCCTCAGGAGAGGCCAGTCCCCATGCGAGTTGCTAGGGGGCCTCTCGGGATTCCTCTCCCGTCTATACTGGGGCCAAAAACCTTGTGTGGAGTCAGGGCCGGAACCGAGGATTCCTCTCAGGGGTGACATGGATCTTTGGTAACTTCTGGAGTCTCCCCAGGGGAGTCAGGCCTTGTCTCGAGTGGGGGCATGCACGTGCGCTTTCCTTCCAGGCTGTAGCAGCAATGTCACGCTTCCCTTCGCGTGGATCAAAGGATCTGTGGTTTTCCCTCGAGGCTTACCCACAGGGCTGTCCCACGTGCCACCGTGGTGTAAGTCGATCCTCGGCGTGAAAGATGAGCCAGTGCAGGGCAAAGAGGTTTCTCTGGAATGGACTGAGACATCTGGGGGACTCTTGGAATGGTGGTACGACCATGGAGTTCCTCTCGCCTTTCCTGTTGAGAGTGCCTCCTCTTGAGATGCGATGGGAACGCCGGGAATTCTTTCCCGTTGAAAGCAGGGAAAGGATCCCTCATCTCGAGCTCCGAGGCGGAAACGGGGCTCCTCTGGATGTGGGCGGGACCATCGTGCTTCCTCTCGAGTGGAGACGGGTATGGCGGTGAACTTCTTGAGTTGCAGCAAGGGTGTGAAAGACCCTTTCGAAGTTCCAGAGGTTAGGTGTCATTAGTCTCCAGACGCCTCATCGGAAATAGGCCTCATCTCGCCTTGAAGGGAGAACTTCCTGGATTTTCTCGAGTTGCGGCAGGTGTTCTCGAGTTACGACGGATACCTCAGGGTCCCGCCCTGGTGGCCTCAGGAGAGGCCAGTCCCCATGCGAGGTGCTAGGGGGCCTCTCGGGATTCCTCTCCCGACGATACCGGGGCCAAAAACCTTGTGTGGAGTCAGGGCCGGAACCGAGGATTCCTCTCAGGGGCTGACATGCATCTTTGGGTACTTCTGGAGTCTCCCCAGGGGAGTCAGGCCTCGTCTCGAGTGGGGGCATGCACGTGCGCTTTCCTTCCAGGCTGTAGCAGCAATGTCACGCTTCCCGTGGCGTGGATCAAAGGATCTGTGGTTTTCCCTCGACGCTTTCCCTCGAGGCTTTCCCACAGGGCTGTCCCACGTGCCACCGTGGTGTGAGTCGATCCTCGGCGTGAAAGATGAGCCAGTGCAGGGCAAAGAGGTTCCTCTGGAATGGACTGAGACATCTGGGGGACTCTTGGAATGGTGGTACGACCATGGAGTTCCTCTCGCCTTTCCTGTTGAGAGTGCCTCCTCTTGAGATGCGACGGGAACGCCGGGAATTCTTTCCCGTTGAAAGCAGGGAAAGGATCCCTCATTTCGAGCTACGATGGGGAAACGGGGCTCCTCTGGATGTGGGCGGGACCATCGTGCTTCCTCTCGAGTGGAGACGGGTATGGCGGTGAACTTCTTGAGTTGCAGCAAGGGTGTGAAAGACCCTTTCGAAGTTCCAGAGGTTAGGTGTCATTAGTCTCCAGACGCCTCATCGGAAATAGGCCTCATCTCGCCTGGAAGGGAGAACTTCCTGGATTTTCTCGAGTTGCGGCAGGTGTTCTCGAGTTACGACGGATACCTCAGGGTCCCGCCCTGATGGCCTCAGGAGAGGCCAGTCCCCATGCGAGGTGCTAGGGGGCCTCTCGGGATTCCTCTCCCGACGATACCGGGGCCAAAACCCTTGTGTGGAGTCAGGGCCGGAACCGAGGATTCCTCTCAGGGGTGACATGGATCTTTGGGTACTTCTGGAGTCTCCCCAGGGGAGTCAGGCCTTGTCTCGAGTGGCGGCATGCACGTGCGCTTTCCTTCCAGGCTGTAGCAGCAATGTCACGCTTCCCGTCGCGTGGATCAAAGGATCTGTGGTTTTCCCTCGAGGCTTTCCTTCGAGGCTTTCCCACAGGGCTGTCCCATGTGCCACCGTGGTGTGAGTCGATCCTCGGCGTGAAAGATGAGCCAGTGCAGGGCAAAGATATTCCTCTGGAATGGACTGAGACATCTGGTGGACTCTTGGAATGGTGGTACGACCATGGAGTTCCTCTCGCCTTTCCTGTTGAGAGTGCCTCCTCTTGAGATGCGACGGGAACGCCGGGAATACTTTCCCGTTGAAAGCAGGGAAAGGATCCCTCATCTAGAGCTACGAGGGGGAAACGGGGCTCCTCTGGATGTGGGCGGGACCATCGTGCTTCCTCTCGAGTGGAGACGGGTATGGCGGTGAACTTCTTGACTTGCAGCAAGGGTGTGAAAGACCCTTTCGAAGTTCCAGAGGTTAGGTGTCATTAGTCTCCAGACGCCTCATCGGAAATAGGCCTCATCTCGCCTGGAAGGGAGAACTTCCTGGATTTTCTCGAGTTGCGGCAGGTGTTCTCGAGTTACGACGGGGACCTCAGGGACCCGCTCTGGTGGCCTCAGGAGAGGCCAGTCCCTATGCGAGGTGCTAGGGGGCCTCTCGGGATTCCTCTCCCGAAGATACCGGGGCCAAAAACCTTGTGTGGAGTCAGGGCTGGAACCTAGGATTCCTCTCAGGGGCTGACATGGATCTTTGGGTACTTCTGGAGTCTCCCCAGGGGAGTCAGGCCTCGTCTCGAGTGGGGGCATGCACGTGCGCTTTCCTTCCAGGCTGTAGCAGCAATGTCACGCTTCCCGTGGCTTGGATCAAAGGATCTGTGGTTTCCCTCGAGGCTTTCCCTCGAGGCTTTCCCACAGGGCTGTCCCACGTGCCACCGTGGTGTGAGTCGATCCTCGGCGTGAAAGATGAGCCAGTGCAGGGCAAAGAGGTTCCTCTGGAATGGACTGAGACATCTGGGGGACTCTTGGAATGGTGGTACAACCATGGAGTTCCTCTCGCCTTTCCTGTTGAGAGTGCCTCCTCTTGAGATGCGATGGGAACGCCGGGAATTCTTTCCGTTGAAAGAAGGGAAAGGATCCCTCATCTCGAGCTCCGAGGGGGAAACGGGGCTCCTCTGGATGTGGGCGGGACTATCGTGCTTCCTCTCGAGTGGAGACGGGTATGGGGTTGAACTTCTTGAGTTGCAGCAAGGATGTGAAAGACCCTTTCGAAGTTCCAGAGGATAGGTGTAATTAGTCTCCAGACGCCTCATCGGAAATAGGCCTCATCTCGCCTTGAAGGGAGAACTTCCTGGATTTTCTCGAGTTGCGGCAGGTGTTCTCGAGTTACGACGGGGACCTCAGGGCCCCGCACTGGTGGCCTCAGGAGAAGCCAGTCCCCATGCGAGTTGCTAGGGGGCCTCTCGGGATTCCTCTCCCGTCGATACCGGGGCCAAAAACCTTGTGTGGAGTCAGGGACGGAACCGAGGATTCCTCTCATGGGCTGACATGGATCTTTGGGTACATCTGGATTCTCCCCAGGGGAGTCAGGCCTCGTCTAGAGTGGGGGCATGCACGTGCGCTTTCCTTCCAGGCTGTAGCAGCAATGTCACGCTTCTCGTGGCGTGGATCAAAGCATCTGGGGTTTTCCCTTGAGGCTTTCCCTCGAGGCTTTCCCACAGGTCTGTCCCACGTGCCACCGTGGTGTGAGTCGATCCTCGGCGTGAAAGATGAGCCAGTGCAGGGCAAAGAGGTTCCTCTGGAATGGACTGAGACATCTGGGGGACTCTTGGAATGGTGGTACGACCATGGAGTTCCTCTCGCCTTTCCTGTTGAGAGTGCCTCCTCTTGAGTTGCGACGGGAAAGCCGGGAATTCTTTCCCGTTGAAAGCAGGGAAAGGATCCCTCATCTCGAGCTACGAGGGGGAAACGGGGCTCCTCTGGATGTGGGCGGGACCATCGTGCTTCCTCTCGAGTGGAGACGGGTATGGCGGTGAATTTCTTGAGTCGCAGCAAGGGTGTGAAAGACCCTTTCGAAGTTCCAGAGGTTAGGTGTCATTAGTCTCCAGACGCCTCATCGGAAATAGGCCTCATCTCGCCTGGAAGGGAGAACTTCCTGGATTTTCTCGAGTTGCGGCAGGTGTTCTCGAGTTACGACGGGGACCTCAGGGACCTGCCCTGGTGGCCATAGAAGAGGCCAGTCCCCATGCAACTTGCTAGGGGGCCTCTCGGGATACCTCTCCCGTCGATGCCGGGGCCAAAACCCTTGTGTGGAGTCAGGGCCGGAACCGAGGATTCCTCTCAGGGGTGACATGGATCTTTGGGTACTTCTGGAGTCTCCCCAGGGGAGTCAGGGCTTGTCTCGAGTGGCGGCATGCACGTGCGCTTTCCTTCCAGGCTGTAGCAGCAATGTCACGCTTCCCGTCGCGTGGATCAAAGGATCTGTGGTTTTCCCTCGAGGCTTTCCTTCGAGGCTTTCCCACAGGGCTGTCCCACGTGCCACCGTGGTGTGAGTCGATCCTCGGCGTGAAAGATGAGCCAGTGCAGGGCAAAGAGGTTCCTCTGGAATGGACTGAGACATCTGGGGGACTCTTGGAATGGTGGTACGACCATGGAGTTCCTCTCGCCTTTCCTGTTGAGAGTGCCTCCTCTTGAGATGCGACGGGAACGCCGGGAATACTTTCCCGTTGAAAGCAGGGAAAGGATCCCTCATCTCGAGCTACGAGGGGGAAACGGGGCTCCTCTGGATGTGGGCGGGACCATCGTGCTTCCTCTCGAGTGGAGACGGGTATGGCGGTGAACTTCTTGACTTGCAGCAAGGGTGTGAAAGACCCTTTCGAAGTTCCAGAGGTTAGGTGTCATTAGTCTCCAGAAACCTCATCGGAAATAGGCCTCATCTAGCCTGGAAGGGAGAACTTCCTGGATTTTCTCGAGTTGCGGCAGGTGTTCTCGAGTTACGACGGGGACCTCAGGGACCCTCTCTGGTGGCCTCAGGAGAGGCCAGTCCCCATGCGAGGTGCTAGGGGGCCTCTCGGGATTCCTCTCCCGAAGATACCGGGGCCAAAAACCGTGGGTGGAGTCAGGGCTGGAACCTAGGATTCCTCTCAGGGGCTGACATGGATCTTTGGGTACTTCTGGAGTCTCCCCAGGGGAGTCAGGCCTCGTCTCGAGTGGGGGCATGCACGTGCGCTTTCTTTCCAGGCTGTAGCAGCAATGTCACGCTTCCCGTCGCGTGGATCAAAGGATCTGTGGTTTTACCTCGAGGCTTTCTCTCGAGGCTTTCCCACAGGGCTGTCCCACGTGCCACCGTGGTGTGAGTCGATCCTCGGCGTGAAAGATGAGCCAGTGCAGGGCAAAGAGGTTCCTCTGGAGTGGACTGAGACATCTGGGGGACTCTTGGAATGGTGGTACGACCATGGAGTTCCTCTCGCCTTTCCTGTTGAGAGTGCCTCCTCTTGAGATGCGACGGGAACGCCGGGAATTCTTTCCCGTTGAAAGCAGGGAAAGGTTCCCTCATCTCGAACTACGAGGGGGAAACGGGGCTCCTCTGGATGTGGGCGGGACTATCGTGCTTCCTCTCAAGTGGAGACGGGTATGGCGGTGAACTTCTTGAGTCGCAGCAAGGGTGTGAAAGACCCTTTCGAAGTTCCAGAGGTTAGGTGTCATTAGTCTCCAGACGCCTCATCGGAAATAGGCCTCATCTCGCCTGGAAGGGAGAACTTCCTGGATTTTCTCCAGTTTCGGCAGGTGTTCTCGAGTTACGACGGGGACCTCAGGGACCCACTCTGGTGGCCTCAGGAGAGGCCAGTCCCCATGCGAGGTGCTAGGGGGCCTCTCGGGATTCCTCTCCCGAAGATACCGTGGCCAAAAACCTTGTGTGGAGTCAGGGCTGGAACCTAGGATTCCTCTCAGGGGCTGACATGGATCTTTGGGTACTTCTGGAGTCTCCCCAGGGGAGTCAGGCCTCGTCTCGAGTGGGGGCATGCACGTGCGCTTTCCTTCCAGGCTGTAGCAGCAATGTCACACTTCCCGAGGCGTGGATCATAGGATCTGTGGTTTTCCCTCGAGGCTTTCCCTCGAGGCTTTCCCACAGGGCTGTCCCACGTGCCACCGTGGTGTGAGTCGATCCTCGGCGTGAAAGATGAGCCAGTGCAGGGCAAAGAGGTTCCTCTGGAATGGACTGAGACATCTGGGGGACTCTTGGAATGGTGGTACGACCATGGAGTTCCTCTCGCTTTTCCTGTTGAGAGTGCCTCCTCTTGAGATGCGACGGGAACGACGGGAATTCTTTACCGTTGAAAGCAGGGAAAGGATACCTCATCTCGAGATACGAGGGGGAAACGGGGCTCCTCTGGATGTGGGCGGGACTATCGTGCTTCCTCTCGAGTGGAGACGGGTAAGGCGGTGAACTTCTTGAGTTGCAGCAAGGGTGTGAAAGACCCTTTCGAAGTTCCATAGGTTAGGTGTCATTAGTCTCCAGACGCCTCATCGGAAATAGGCCTCATCTCGCCTGGAAGGGAGAACTTCCTGGATTTTCTCGAGTTGCGGCAGGTGTTCTCGAGTTACGACGGGGACCTCAGGGACCCGCACTGGTGGCCTCAGGAGAGGCCAGTCCCCATGCGAAGTGCTAGGGGGCCTCTCGGGATTCCTCTCCCGACGATACCGGGGCCAAAAACCTTGTGTGGAGTCAGGGCTGGAACCGAGGATTCCTCTCAGGGGCTGACATGGATCTTTGGGTACTTCTGGAGTCTCCCCAGGGGAGTCAGGCCTCGTCTCGAGTGGGGGCATGCACGTGTGCTTTCCTTCCAGGCTGTAGCAGCAATGTCACGCTTCCCGTGGCTTGGATCAAAGGATCTGTGGTTTTCCCTCGAGGCTTTCCCTCGATGCTTTCCCACAGGGCTGTCCCACGTGCCACCGTGGTGTGAGTCGATCCTCGGCATGAAAGATGAGCCAGTGCAGGGCAAAGAGGTTCCTCTGGAATGGACTGAGACATCTGGGGGACTCTTGGAATGGTGGTACGACCATGGAGTTCCTCTCGCCTTTCCTGTTGAGAGTGCCTCCTCTTGAGATGCGACGGGAACGCCGGGAATTCTTTCCCGTTGAAAGCAGGGAAAGAATCCCTCATCTCGAGCTCCGAGGGGGAAACGGGGCTCCTCTGGATGTGGGCGGGACCATCGTGCTTCCTCTCGAGTGGAGACGGGTATGGCGGTGAACTTCTTGAGTTGCAGCAAGGGTGTGAATGACCCTTTCGAAGTACCAGAGGTTAGGTGTCATTAGTCTCCAGACGCCTCATCGGAAATAGGCCTCATCTCGCCTGGAAGGGAGAACTTCCTGGATTTTCTCGAGTTGCGGCAGGTGTTCTCGAGTTACGACGGAGACCTCAGGGACCCGCCCTGGTGGCCTCAGGGGAGGCCAGGCCCCATGCGAGTTGCTAGGGGGCCTCTCGGGATTCCTCTCCCGTCGATACCGGGTCCAAAAACCTTGTGTGGAGTCAGGGCCGGAACCGAGGATTCCTCTCAGGGGCTGACATGGATCTTTGTGTACTTCTGGAGTCTCCCCAGGGGAGTCAGGCCTCGTCTCGAGTGGGGGCATGCACGTGCGCTTTCCTTCCAGGCTGTAGCAGCAATGTCACGCTTCCCGTCGCGTGGATCAAAGGATCTGTGGTTTTCCCTCGAGGCTTTCCCTCGAGGCTTACCCACAGGGCTGTCCCACGTGCCAACGTGGTGTGAGTCGATCATCGGCGTGAAAGATGAGCCAGTGCAGGGCAAAGAGGTTCCTCTGGAATGGACTGAGACATCTGGGGGACTCTTGGAATGGTGGTACAACCATGGAGTTCCTCTCGCCTTTCCTGTTGAGAGTGCCTCCTCTTGAGATGAGATGGGAATGCCGGGAATTCTTTCCGTTGAAAGCAGGGAAAGGATCCCTCATCTAGAGCTCCGAGGGGGAAACGGGGCTCCTCTGGATGTGGGCGGGACCATCGTGCTTCCTCTCGAGTGGAGACGGGTATGGCGGTGAACTTCTTGAGTTGCAGCAAGGGTGTGAAAGACCCTTTCGAAGTTCCAGAGGTTAGGTGTCATTAGTCTCCAGACACCTCATCGGAAATAGGCCTCATCTCGCCTGGAAGGGAGAACTTCCTGGATTTTCTCGAGTTGCGGCAGGTGTTCTCGAGTTACGACGGGGACCTCAGGGACCCGCCCTGGTGGCCTCAGGAGAGGCCAGTCCCCATGCGAGGTGTTAGGGGGCCTCTCGGGATTCCTCTCCCGTCGATACCGGGGCCAAAAACCTTGTGTGGAGTCAGGGCCGGAACCGAGGATTCCTCTCAGGGGCTGACATGGATCTTTGGGTACTTCTGGAGTCTCCCCTGGGGAGTCAGGCCTCGTCTCGAGTGGGGGCATGCACGTGCGCTTTCCTTCCAGGCTGTAGCAGCAATGTCACGCTTCCCGTGGCGTGGATCAAAGGATCTGTGGTTTTCCCTCGAGGTTTTCCCTCGAGGCTTTCCCACAGGGCTGTCCCACGTGCCACCGTGGTGTGAGTCGATCCTCGGCGTGAAAGATGAGCCAGTGCAGGCAAAGAGGTTCCTCTGGAATGGACTGAGACATCTGGGGGACTCTTGGAATGGTGGTACGACCATGGAGTTCCTCTCGCCTTTCCTGTTGAGAGTGCCTCCTCTTGAGATGCGACGGGAACCCCGGGAATTCTTTCCAGTTGAAAGCAGGAAAAGGATCCATCATCTCGAGCTACGAGGGGGAAACGGGGCTCCTCTGGATGTGGGCGGGACCATCGTGCTTCCTCTCGTGTGGAGACGGGTATGGCGGTGAACTTCTTGAGTTGCAGCAAGGGTGTGAAAGACCCTTTCGAAGTTCCAGAGGTTAGGTGTCATTAGTCTCCAGACGCCTCATCGGAAATAGGCCTCATCTCGCCTGGAAGGGAGAACTTCCTGGATTTTCTCGAGTTGCGGCAGGTGTTCTCGAGTTACGACGGGGACCTCAGGGACATGCCCTGGTGGCCTCAGGAGAGGCCAGTCCCCATGCGAGGTGGTAGGGGGCCTCTCGGGATTCCTCTCCCGTCGATACCGGGGCCAAAAACCTTGTGAGGAGTCAGGGCCGGAACCGAGGATTCCTCTCAGCGGCTGATATGGATCTTTGGGTACTTCTGGAGTCTCCCCAGGGGAGACAGGCCTCGTCTCGAGTGGGGGCATGCACGTGCGCTTTCCTTCCAGGCTGTAGCAGCAATGTCACGCTTCCCGTGGCGTGGATCAAAGGATCTGTGGTTTTCCATCGAGGCATTCCCTCGAGGCTTTCCCACAGGGCTGTCCCACGTGCCACCGTGTTGTGAGTCATTCTCGGCGTGAAAGATGAGCCAGTGCAGGGCAAAGAGGTTCCTCTGGAATGGACTGAGACATCTGGGGGACTCTTGGAATGGTGGTACGACCATGGAGTTCCTTTCGCCTTTCCTGTTGAGAGTGCCTCCTCTTGAGTTGCGACGAGAACGCCGGGAATTCTTTCCCGTTGAAAGCAGGGAAAGGATCCCTCATCTCGAGCTCCGAGGGGGAAACGGGGCTCCTCTGGATGTGGGCGGGACCATCGTGCTTCCTCTCGAGTGGAGACGGGTATGGCGGTGAACTTCTTGACTAGCAGCAAGGGTGTGAAAGACCCTTTCGAAGTTCCATAGGTTAGGTGTCATTAGTCTCCAGATGCCTCATCGGAAATAGGCCTCATCTCGCCTGGAAGGGAGAACTTCTTGGATTTTCTCGAGTTGCGACAGGTGTTCTCGAGTTACGTCGGGGACCTCAGGGACCCGCACTGGTGGCCTCAGGAGATGCCAGTCCCCATGCGAGGTGCTAGGGGGCCTCTCGGGATTCCTCTCCCGACGATACCGGGGCCAAAAACCTTGTGTGGAGTCAGGGCTGGAACCGAGGATTCCTCTCAGGGGATGACATGGATCTTTGGGTACTTCTGGAGTCTCCCCAGGGGAGTCAGGCCTCGTCTCGAGTGGGGGCATGCACGTGCGGTTTCCTTCCAGGCTGTAGCAGCAATGTCACGCTTCCCGTGGCTTGGATCAAAGGATCTGTGGTTTTCCCTCGAGGCTTTCCCTCGATGCTTTCCCACAGGGCTGTCCCACGTGCCACCGTGGTGTGAGTCGATCCTCGGCGTGAAAGATGAGCCAGTGCAGGGCAAAGAGGTTCCTCTGGAATGGACTGAGACATCTGGGGGACTCTTGGAATGGTGGTACGACCATGGAGTTCCTCTCGCCTTTCCTGTTGAGAGTGCCTCCTCTTGAGATGCGACTGGAACGCCGGGAATTCTTTCCCGTTGAAAGCAGGGAAAGGATCCCTCATCTCGAGCTCCGAGGGGGAAACGGGGCTCCTCTGGATGTGGGCGGGACCATCGTGCTTCCTCTCGAGTGGAGACGGGTATGGCGGTGAACTTCTTGAGTTGCAGCAAGGGTGTGAAAGACCCTTTCGAAGTACCAGAGGTTAGGTGTCATTAGTGTCCAGACGCCTCATCGGAAATAGTCCTCATCTCGCCTGGAAGGGAGAACTTCCTGGATTTTCTCGAGTTGTGGCAGGTGTTCTCGAGTTTCGACGGGGAGCTCAGGGACCCGCCCTGGTGGCCTCAGGAGAGGCCAGTCCCCATGCGAGTTGCTAGGGGGCCTCTCGGGATTCCTCTCCCGTCGATACCGGGGCCAAAAACCTTGTGTGCAGTCAGGGCCGGAACCGAGGATTCCTCTCAGGGGCTGACATGGATCTTTGGGGACTTCTGGAGTCTCCCCAGGGGAGTCAGGCCTCGTCTCGAGTGGGGGCATGCACGTGCGCTTTCCTTCCAGGCTGTTGCAGCAATGTCACGCTTCCCGTCGCGTGGATCAAAGGATCTGTGGTTTTCCCTCGAGGCTTTCCCTCGAGGCTTTCCCACAGGGCTGTCCCACGTGTCACCGTGGTGTGAGTCGATCCTCGGCGTGAAAGATGAGCCAGTGCAGGGCAAAGAGGTTCCTCTGGAATGGACTGAGACATCTGGGGGACTCTTGGAATGGTGGTACGACCATGGAGTTGCTCTCGACTTTCCTGTTGAGAGTGCCTCCACTTGAGATGCGACGGGAATGCCGGGAATACTTTCCCGTTGAAAGCAGGGAAAGGATCCCTCATTTCGAGCTACGAGGGGGAAACGGGGCTCCTCTGGATGTGGGCGGGACCATCGTGCTTCCTCTCGAGTGGAGACGGGTATGGCGGTGAACTTCTTGAGTTGCAGCAAGGGTGTGAAAGACCCTTTCGAAATTCCAGAGGTTAGGTGTCATTCGTCTCCAGACGCCTCATCGGAAATAGGCCTCATCTCGCCTGGAAGGGAGAACTTCCTGGATTTTCTCGAGTTGCGGCAGGTGTTTTCGAGTTACGACGGGGACCTCAGGGACCCGCTCTGGTGGTCTCAGGAGAGGCCAGTCCCCATGCGCGTTGCTAGGGGGCCTCTCGGGATTCCTCTCCCTTCGATACCGGGGCCAAAAACCTTGTGTGGAGTCAGGGCCGGAACCGAGGATTCCCCTCAGGGGCTGACACGGATCTTTGGGTACTTCTGGAGTCTCCCCAGGGACGTCAGGCTTAGTCACGAGTCGGGGCATGCACGTGCGCTTTCCTTCCAGGCTGTAGCAGCAATGTCACGGTTCCCGTCGCGTGGATCAAAGGATCTGTGGCTTTCCCTCGAGGCTTTCCCACAGGGCTGTCCCACGTGCCACCGTGGTGTGAGTCGATCCTCGGCGTGAAAGATGAGCCAGTGCAGGGCAAAGAGGTTCCTCTGGAATGGACTGAGACATCTGGGGGACTCTTGGAATGGTGGTACGACCATGGAGTTCCTCTCGCCTTTCCTGTTGAGAGTGTCTCCTCTTGAGATGCGACGGGAACGCCGGGAATTCTTTCCCGTTGAAAGCAGGGAAAGGATCCCTCATCTCGAGCTACGAGGGGCAAACGGGGCTCCTCTGGATGTGGGCGGGACCATCGTGCTTCCTCTCGAGTGGAGACGGGTATGGCGGTGAACTTCTTGAGTTGCAGCAAGGGTGTGAAAGACCCTTTCGAAGATCCAGAGGTTAGGTGTCATTAGTCTCCAGACGCCTCATCGGAAATAGGCCTCATCTCGCCTGGAAGGGAGAACTTCCTGGATTTTCTCGAGTTGCGGCAGGTGTTCTCGAGTTACGACGGGGACCTCAGGGACCCGCCCTGGTGGCCTCAGGAGAGGCCAGTCACCATGCGAGTTTCTAGGGGGCCTCTCGGGATTCCTCTCCCGTCGATACCGGGGCCAAAAACCTTGTGTGGAGTCAGGGCCGGAACCGAGGATTCCTCTCAGGGGCTGACATGGATCTTTGGGTACTTCTGGAGTCTCCCCAGGGGAGTCAGGCCTCGTCTCGATTGGGGGCATGCACGTGCGCTTTCCTTCCAGGCTGTAGCAGCAATGTCAATCTTCCCGTGGCCTGGATCAAAGGATCTGTGGTTTTCCCTCGAGGCTTTCCCTCGAGGCTTTCCCACAGGGCTGTCCGACGTGCCACCGTGGTGTGAGTCGATCCTCGGCGTGAAAGATGAGCCAGTGCAGGGGAAAGAGGTTCCTCTGGAATGGACTGAGACATCTGGGGGACTCTTGGAATGGTGGTACGACCATGGATTTCCTCTCGCCTTTCCTGTTGAGAGTGCCTCCTCTTGAGATGCGACGGGAATGCCGGGAGTTCTTTCCCGTTGAAAGCAGGGAAAGGATCCCACATCTCGAGCTACGAGGGGGAAACGGGGCTCCTCTGGATGTGGGCGGGACCATCGTGCTTCCTCTCGAGTGGAGACGGGTATGGCGGTGAACTTCTTGAGTTGCAGCAAGGGTGTGAAAGTCCCTTTCGAAGTTCCAGAGTTTAGGTGTCATTAGTCTCCAGAAGCCTCATCGGAAATAGGCCTCATCTCGCCTGGAAGGGAGAACTTCCTGGATTTTCTCGAGTTGCGGCAGGTGTTCTCGAGTTACGACGGGGACCTCAGGGACCCGCCCTGGTGGCCTCAGGAGAGGCCAGTCCCCAGGCGAGGTGCTAGGGGGCCTCTCAGGATTCCTCTCCCGACGATACCGGGGCCAAAAACCTTGTGTGGAGTCAGGGCTGGAACCGAGGATTCCTCTCAGGGGCTGACATGGATCTTTAGGTACTTCTGGAGTCTCCCCAGGGGAGTCAGGCCTCGTCTCCAGTGGGGGCATGCACGTGTGGTTTCCTTCCAGGCTGTAGAAGCAATGTCACGCTCCCCGTGGCTTGGATCAAAGGATCTGTGGTTTTCCCTCGAGGATTTCCCTCGAGGCTTTCCCACAGGGCTGTCCCACGTGCCACCGTGGTGTGAGTCGATCCTCGGCGTGAAAGATGAGCCAGTGCAGGGCAAAGAGGTTCCTCTGGAATGGACTGAGACATCTGGGGGACTCTTGGAATGGTGGTATGACCATGGAGTTCCTCTCGCCTTTCCTGTTGAGAGTGCCTCCTCTTGAGATGCGACGGGAACGCCGGGAATTCTTTCCCGTTGAAAGCAGGGAAAGGATCCCTCATCTCGAGCTACGAGGGGGAAACGGGGCTCCTCTGGATGTGGGCGGGACCATCGTGCTTCCTCTCGAGTGGAGACGGGTATGGCGGTGAACTTCTTGAGTTGCAGCAAGGGTGTGAAAGACCCTTTCGAAGTTCCAGAGGTTAGGTGTCATTAGTCTCCAGACGCCTCATCGGAAATAGGCCTCATCTCGCCTGGAAGGGAGAACTTCCTGGATTTTCTCGAGTTGCGGCAGGTGTTCTCGAGTTACGACGGGGACCTCAGGGACCCGACCTGGTGGCCTCAGGAGAGGCCAGTCCCCATGCGAGTTGCTAGGGGGCCTCTCGGGATTCCTCTCCCGTCGATACCGGGGCCAAAAACCTTGGGTGGAGTCAGGGCCGGAACCGAGGATTCCTCTCAGGGGCTGACATGGATATTTGGGTACTTCTGGAGTCTCCCCAGGGGAGTCAGGCCTCGTCTCGTGTGGGGGCATGCACGTGCGCTTTCCTTCCAGGCTTTAGCAGCAATGTCACGCTTCCCGTGGCCTGGATCAAAGGATCTGTGGTTTTCCCTCGAGGCTTTCCCTCGAGGCTTTCCCACAGGGCTGTCCCACGTGCCACCGTGGTGTGAGTCGATCCTCGGCGTGAAAGATGAGCCAGTGCAGGGCAAAGAGGTTCCTCTGGAATGGACTGAGACATCTGGGGGACTCTTGGATTGGTGGTACGACCATGGAGATCCTCTCGCCTTTCCTGTTGAGAGTGCCTCCTCTTGAGATGCGACGGGAACGCCGGGAATTCTTTCCCGTTGAAAGCAGGGAAAGAATCCCTCATCTCGAGCTATGAGGGGGAAACGGGGCTCCTCTGGATGTGGGCGGGATCATCGTGCTTCCTCTCGAGTGGAGTCGGGTATGGCGGTGAACTTCTTGAGTTGCAGCAAGGGTGTGAAAGACCCTTTCGAAGTTCCAGAGGTTAGGTGTCATTAGTCTCCAGACGCCTCATCGGAAATAGGCCTCATCTCGCCTGGAAGGGAGAACTTCCTGGATTTTCTCGAGTTGCGGCAGGTGTTCTCGAGTTACGACGGGGACCTCAGGGACCCGCCCTGGTGGACTCAGGAGAGGCCAGTCCCCATGCGAGTTGCTAGGGGGCCTCTCGGGATTCCTCTCCCGTCGATACCGGGGCCAAAAACCTTGGGTGGAGTCAGGGCCGGAACCGAGGATTCCTCTCAGGGGCTGACATGGATATTTGGGTACTTCTGGAGTCTCCCCAGGGGAGTCAGGCCTCGTCTCGTGTGGGGGCATGCACGTGCGCTTTCCTTCCAGGCTTTAGCAGCAATGTCACGCTTCCCGTGGCCTGGATCAAAGGATCTGTGGTTTTCCCTCGAGGCTTTCCCTCGAGGCTTTCCCACAGGGCTGTCCCACGTGCCACCGTGGTGTGAGTCGATCCTCGGCGTGAAAGATGAGCCAGTGCAGGGCAAAGAGGTTCCTCTGGAATGGACTGAGACATCTGGGGGACTCTTGGAATGGTGGTACGACCATGGAGTTCCTCTCGCCTTTCCTGTTGAGAGTGCCTCCTCTTGAGATGCGACGGGAACGCCGGGAATTCTTTCCCGTTTAAAGCAGGGAAAAGATCCCTCATCTCGAGCTAGGAGGGGGAAACGGGGCTCCTCTGGATGTGGGCGGGACAATCGTGCTTCCTCTCGAGTGGAGACGGGTATGGCGGTGAACTTCTTGAGTTGCAGCAAGGGTGTGAAAGACCCTTTCGAAGTTCCAGAGGTTAGGTGTCATTAGTCTCCAGACGCCTCATCGGAAATAGGCCTCATCTCGCCTGGAAGGGAGAACTTCTTGGATTTTCTCGAGTTGCGGCAGGTGTTCTCGAGTTACGACGGGGACCTCAGGGACCCGCCCTGTTGGCCTCAGGAGAGGCCAGTCCCCATGCGAGTTGCTAGGGGGCCTCTCGGGATTCCTCTCCCGTCGATACCGGGGACAAAAACCTTGTGTGGAGTCAGGGCCGGAACCGAGGATTCCTGTCAGGGGCTGACATGGATCTTTGGGTACTTGTGGAGTCTCCCCAGGGGAGTCAGGCCTCGTCTCGAGTGGGGGCATGCACGTGCGCTTTCCTTCCAGGCTTTAGCAGCAATGTCACGCTTCCCATGGCCTGGATCAAAGGATCTGTGGTTTTCCCTCGAAGCTTTCCCTGGAGGCTTTCCCACAGGGCTGTCCCACGTGCCACCGAGTGTGAGTCGTCCTCGGCGTGAAAGATGAGCCAGAGCAGGGCAAAGAGGTTCCTCTGGAATGGACTGAGACATCTGGGGGACTCTTGGAATGGTGGTACGACCATGGAGTTCCTCTCGCCTTTCCTGTTGAGAGTGCCTCCTCTTGAGATGCGACGGGAACGCCGGGAATTCTTTCCCGTTTAAAGCAGGGAAAGGATCCCTCATCTCGAGCTACGAGGGGGAAACGGTGCTCCTCTGGATGTGGGCGGGACTATCGTGCTTCCTCTCGAGTGGAGACGGGTATGGCGGTGAACTTCTTGAGTTGCAGCAAGGGTGTGAAAGACCCTTTCGAAGTTCCAGAGGTTAGGTGACATTAGTCTCCAGACGCCTCATCGGAAATAGGCCTCATCTCGCCTGGAAGGGAGAACTTCCTGGATTTTCTCGAGTTGCGGCAGGTGTTCTCGAGTTACGGCGGGGACCTCAGGGACCAGCCCTGGAGGCCTCAGGAGAGGCCAATCCCCATGCGAGTTGCTAGGGGGCCTATGGGATTCCTCTCCCGTCGATACCGGGTCCAAAAACCTTGTGTGGAGTCAGGGCCGGAAACGAGGATTCCTCTCAGGTGCTGACATGGATCTTTGGTTACTTCCGGAGTCTCCCCAGGGGAGTCAGGCCTCGTCTCGAGTGGGGACAGGCACGTGCGCTTTCCTTCCAGGCTGTAGCAGCAATGTCACGCTTCCCGTGGCGTGGATCAAAGGATCTGTGGTTTTCCCACGAGGCTTTCCCTCGAGGCTTTCCCACAGGTCTGTCCCACGTGCCACCGTGGTGTGAGTCGATCCTCGGCGTGAAAGATGAGCCAGTGCAGGGCAAAGAGGTTCCTCTGGAATGGACTGAGACATCTGGGGGACTCTTGGAATGGTGTTACCACCATGGAGTTCCTCTCGCCTTTCCTGTTGAGAGTGCCTCCTCTTGAGATGCGACGGGAACGCCGGGAATTCTTTCCTGTTGAAAGCAGGGAAAGGATCCCTCATCTCGAGCTACGAGGGGGAAACGGGGCTCCTCTGGATGTGGGCGGGACCATCGTGCTTCCTCTTGAGTGGCGACGGTTATGGCAGTGAACTTCTTGAGTTGCAACAAGGCTGTGAAAGACCTTTCGAAGTTCCAGAGTTTAGGTGTCATTAGTCTCCAAACGCCTCATCGGAAATAGGATTCTTCTCGCCTGGAAGGGAGAACTTCCTGGATTTTCTCGAGTTGCGGCAGGTGTTCTCGAGTTACGACGGGGACATCAGGGACCCGCCCTGGTGGCCTCAGGAGAGGCCAGTCCCCATGCGAGTTGCTAGGGGGCCTCTCGGGATTCCTCTCCCGTCGATACCGGGGCCAAAAACCTTGTGTGGAGTCAGGGCCGGAACCGAGGATTCCTCTCAGGGGCTGACATGGATATTTAGGTACTTCTGGAGTCTCCCCAGGAGAGTCAGGCCTCGTCTCGTGTGGGGGCATGCACGTGCGCTTTCCTTCCAGGCTTTAGCAGCAATGTCACGCTTCCCGTGGCCTGGATCAAAGGATCTGTGGTTTTCCCTCGAGGCTTTCCCTGGAGGCTTTCCCACAGGGCTGTCCCACGTGCCACCGTGGTGTGAGTCGATCCTCGGCGTGAAAGATGAGCCAGTGCAGGGCAAAGAGGTTCCTCTGGAATGGACTGAGACATCTGGGGGACTCTTGGATTGGTGGTACGACCATGGAGATCCTCTCGCCTTTCCTGTTGAGAGTGCCTCCTCTTGAGATGCGACGGGAACGCCGGGAATTCTTTCCCGTTTAAAGCAGGGAAAGGATCCCTCATCTCGAGCTAGGAGGGGGAAATGGGGCTCCTCTGGATGTGGGCGGGACAATCGTGCTTCCTCTCGAGTGGAGACCGGTATGGCGGTGAACTTCTTGAGTTGCAGCAAGGGTGTGAAAGACCCTTTCGAAGTTCCAGAGGTTAGGTGACATTAGTCTCCAGACGCCTCATCGGAAATAGGCCTCATCTCGCCTGGAAGGGAGAACTTCCTGGATTTTCTCGAGTTGCGGCAGGTGTTCTCGAGTTACGGCGGGGACCTCAGGGACCAGCCCTGGTGGCCTCAGGAGAGGCCAATCCCCATGCGAGTTGCTAGGGGGCCTATGGGATTCCTCTCCCGTCGATACCGGGTCCAAAAACCTTGTGTGGAGTCAGGGCCGGAAACGAGGATTCCTCTCAGGTGCTGACATGGATCTTTGGTTACTTCCGGAGTCTCCCCAGGGGAGTCAGGCCTCGTCTCGAGTGGGGACAGGCACGTGCGCTTTCCTTCCAGGCTGTAGCAGCAATGTCACGCTTCCCGTGGCGTGGATCAAAGGATCTGTGGTTTTCCCACGAGGCTTTCCCTCGAGGCTTTCCCACAGGTCTGTCCCACGTGCCACCGTGGTGTGAGTCGATCCTCGGCGTGAAAGATGAGCCAGTGCAGGGCAAAGAGGTTCCTCTGGAATGGACTGAGACATCTGGGGGACTCTTGGAATGGTGTTACCACCATGGAGTTCCTCTCGCCTTTCCTGTTGAGAGTGCCTCCTCTTGAGATGCGACGGGAACGCCGGGAATTCTTTCCTGTTGAAAGCAGGGAAAGGATCCCTCATCTCGAGCTACGAGGGGGAAACGGGGCTCCTCTGGATGTGGGCGGGACCATCGTGCTTCCTCTTGAGTGGCGACGGTTATGGCAGTGAACTTCTTGAGTTGCAACAAGGGTGTGAAAGACCTTTCGAAGTTCCAGAGTTTAGGTGTCATTAGTCTCCAAACGCCTCATCGGAAATAGGATTCTTCTCGCCTGGAAGGGAGAACTTTCTGGATTTTCTCGAGTTGCGGCAGGTGTTCTCGAGTTACGACGGGGACCTCAGGGACCCGCCCTGGTGGCCTCAGGAGAGGACAGTCCCCATGCGAGTTGCTAGGGGGCCTCTCGGGATTCCTCTCCCATCGATACCGGGGCCAAAAACCTTGTGTGGAGTCAGGGCCGGAACTGAGGATTCCTCTCAGGGGCTGACATGGATCTTTGGGTACTTCTGGAGTCTCCCCAGGGGAGTCAGGCCTCGTCAAGAGTGGGGGCATGCAAGTGCGCTTTCCTTCCAGGCTGTAGCATCAATGTCACGCTTCCCGTGGCGTGGATCAAAGGATCTGTGGTTTTCCCTCGAGGCTTTCCCTCGAGGCTTTCCCACAGGGCTGTCCCACGTGCCACCGTGGTGTGAGTCGATCCTCGGCGTGAAAGATGAGCCAGTGCAGGGCAAAGAGGTTCCTCTGGAATGGACTGAGACATCTGGGGGACTCTTGGAATGGTGGTATGACCATGGAGTTCCTCTCGCCTTTCCTGTTGAGAGTGCCTCCTCTTGAGATGCGACGGGAACGCCGGGAATTCTTTCCCGTTGAAAGCAGGGAAAGGATCCCTCATCTCGAGCTACGCGGGGGAAACGGGGCTCCTCTGGATGTAGGCGGACCATCGTGCTTCCTCTCGAGTGGAGACGGGTATGGCAGAGATCTTCTTGAGTTGCAGCAAGGGAGTGAAAGACACTTTCGAAGTTCCAGAGGTTAGGTGTCATTAGTCTCCAGACGCCTCATCGGAAATAGGCCTCATCTCGCCTGGAAGGGAGAACTTCCTGGATTTTCTCGAGTTGCGGCAGGTGTTCTCGAGTTACGGCCGGGACCTCAGGGACCAGCCCTGGTGGCCTCAGGAGAGGCCAATCCCCATGCGAGTTGCTAGGGGGACTCTGGAATTCCTCTCCCGTCGATACCGGGTCCAAAAACCTTGTGTGGAGTCAGGGCCGGAACCGAGGTTTCCTCTCTGGGGCTGACATGGATCTTTGGGTTCTCCTGGAGTCTAACCAGGGGAGTCAGGCCTCGTCTCGAGTGGGGACAGGCACGTGCGCTTTCCTTCCAGGCTGTAGCAGCAATGTCACGCTTCCCATGGCGTGGATCAAAGGATCTGTGGTTTTCCCTCGAGGCTTTCCCACAGGGCTGTCCCACGTGCCACCGTGGTGTGAGTCGATCCTCGGCGTGAAGGATGAGCCAGTTCAGGGCAAAGAGGTTCCTCTGGAATGGACTGAGACATCTGGGGGACTCTTGGAATGGTGGTACGTCCATGGAGTTCCTCTCGCCTTTCCTGTTGAGAGAGCCTCCTCTTGAGATGCGACGGGAACGCCGAGAATTCTTTCCCGTTGAAAGCAGGGAAAGGATCCCTCATCTGGAGCTATGAGGGGGAAACGGGGCTCCTCTGGATGTGGGCGGGACCATCGTGCTTCCTCTCGAGTGGAGACGGGTATGGCGCTGAACTTCTTGAGTTGCAGCAAGGGTGTGAAAGACCCTTTCGAAGTTCCAGAGGTTAGGTGTCATTAATCTCCAGACGCCTCATCGGAAATAGGCCTCATCTCGCCTGGAAGGAAGAACTTCCTGGATTTTCTCGAGTTGCGGCAGGTGTTCTCGAGTTACGACGGGGACCTCAGGGAACCGCCCTGGTGGCCTCAGGAGAGGCCAGTCCCCATGCGAGTTGTTAAGGGGGCCTCTCGGAATTCCTCTCCCGTCGATACCGGGGCCAAAAACTTTGTGTGGAGTCAGGGCCGGAACCGAGGATTCCTCTCAGGGGCTGACATGGAACTTTGGGTACTTCTGGAGTCTCCCCAGGGGAGTCAGGCCTCGTCTCGAGTGGGGGCATGCACGTGCGCTTTCCTTCCAGGCTGTAGCAGCAATGTCACGCTTCCCGGGGCCTGGATCAAAGGATCTGCGGTTTTCCCTCGAGGCTTTCCCACAGGGCTGTCCCACGTGCCACCGTGTTGTGAGTCGATCCTCGGCGTGAAAGATGAGCCAGTGCAGGGCAAAGAGGTTCCTCTGGAATGGACTGAGACATCTGGGGGACTCTTGGAATGGTGGTACGACCATGGAGTTCCTCTCGCCTTTCCTGTTGAGAGTGCCTCCTCTTGAGATGCGACAGGAACGCCGGGAATTCTTTCCCGTTGAAAGCAGGGAAAGGATCCCTCATCTCGAGCTACGAGGGGGAAACGGGGCTCCTCTGGATGTGGGCGGGACCATCGTGCTTCCTCTCGAGTGGAGACGGGTATGGCGGTGAACTTCTTGAGTTGCAGCAAGGGTGTGAAAGACCCTTTCGAAGTTCCAGAGGTTAGGTGTCATTAGTCTCCAGACGCCTCATCGGAAATAGGCCTCATCTCGCCTGGAAGGGAGAACTTCCTGGATTTTCTCGAGTTGCGGCAGGTGTTCTCGAGTTACGACGGGGACCTCAGGGACCCGCCCTGGTGGCCTCAGGAGAGGCCAGTCCCCATGCGAGTTGCTAAGGGGGCCTCTCGGGATTCCTCTCCCGTCGATACCGGGGCCAAAAACTTTGTGTGGAGTCAGGACCGGAACCGAGGATTCCTCTCAGGGGCTGACATGGATCTTTGGGTACTTCTGGAGTCTCCCCAGGGGAGTCAGGCCTCGTCTCGAGTGGGGGCATGCACGTGCGCTTTCCTTCCAGGCTGTAGCAGCAATGTCACGCTTCCCGTCGCGTGGAACAAAGGATCTGCGGTTTTCCCTCGAGGCTTTCCCACAGGGCTGTCCCACGTTCCACCGTGGTGTGAGTCGATCCTCGGCGTGAAAGATGAGCCAGTGCAGGGCAAAGAGGCTCCTCTGGAATGGACTGAGACATCTGGGGGACTCTTGGAATGGTGGTACGACCATGGAGTTCCTCTCACCTTTCCTTTTGAGAGTGCCTCTTCTTGAGATGCGACGGGAACGCCGGGAATTCTTTCCCGTTGAAAGCAGGGAAAGGATCCCTCATCTCGAGCTACGAGGGGGATACGGGGCTCCTCTGGATGTGGGCGGGACCATCGTGCTTCCTCTCGAGTGGAGAAGGGTATGGCGGTGAACTTCTTGAGTTGCAGCAAGGGTGTGAAAGACCCTTTCGAAGTTCCAGAGGTTAGGTGTCATTAGACTCCAGACGCCTCATCGGAAATAGGCCTCATCTCGCCTGGAAGGGAGAACTTCCTGGATTTTCTCGAGTTGCGGCAGGTGTTCTCGAGTTACGACGGGGACCTCAGGGACCCGCCCTGGTGGCCTCAGGAGAGGCCAGTCCCCATGCGAGTTGCTAGGGGGCCTCTCGGGATTCCTCTCCCGTCGATACCGGGGCCAAAAACCTTGTGTGGAGTCAGGACCGGAACCGAGGATTCCTCTCAGGGGCTGACATGGATCTTTGGGTACTTCTGGAGTCTCCCCAGGGGAGTCAGGCCTCGTCTCGAGTGGGGGCATGCACGTGCGCTTTCCTTCCAGGCTGTAGCAGCAATTTCACGCTTCCCGTCGCGTGGATCAAAGGATCTGCGGTTTTCCCTCGAGGCTTTCCCACAGGGCTGTCCCACGTGCCACCGTGGTGTGAGTCGATCCTCGGCGTGAAAGATGAGCCAGTGCAGGGCAAAGAGGTTCCTCTGGAATGGACTGAGACATCTGGGGGACTCTTAAAATGGTGGTACGACCATGGAGTTCCTCTCGCCTTTCCTCTTGAGAGTGCCTCCTCTTGAGATGCGACGGGAACGCCGGGAATTCTTTCCCGTTGAAAGCAGGGAAAGGATCCCTCATCTCGAGCTACGAGGGGGAAACGGGGCTCCTCTGGATGTGGGCGGGACCATCGTGCTTCCTCTCGAGTGGAGACGGGTATGGCGGTGAACTTCTTGAGTTGCAGCAATGGTGTGAAAGACCCTTTCGAAGTTCCAGAGGTTAGGTGTCATTAATCTCCAGACGCCTCATCGGAAATAGGCCTCATCTCGCCTGGAAGGGAGAACTTCCTGGATTTTCTCGAGTTGCGGCAGGAGTTCTCGAGTTACGACGGGGACCTCAGGGACCCGCCCTGGTGGCCTCAGGAGAGGCCAGTCCCCATGCGTGTTGCTAGGGGGCCTCTCGGGATTCCTCTCCCGTCGATACCGGGGCCAAAAACCTTGTGTGGAGTCAGGACCGGAACCGAGGATTCCTCTCAGGGGCTGACATGGATCTTTGGGTACTTCTGGAGTCTCCCCAGGGGAGTCAGGCCTCGTCTCGAGTGGGGGCATGCACGTGCGCTTTCCTTCCAGGCTGTAGCAGCAATGTCACGCTTCCCGTCGCGTGGATCAAAGGATCTGCGGTTTTCCATCGAGGCTTTCCCTCGAGGCTTTCCCACAGGGCTGTCCCACGTGCCACCGTGGTGTGAGTCGATCCTCGGCGTGAAAGATGAGCCAGTGCAGGGCAAAGAGGTTCCTCTGGAATGGACTGAGACATCTGGGGGACTCTTGGAATGGTGGTACGACCATGGAGTTCCTCTCGCCTTTCCTGTTGAGAGTGCCTCCTCTTGAGATGCGACGGGAACGCCGGGAATTCTTTCCCGTTGAAAGCAGGGAAAGGATCCCTCATCTCGAGCTACGAGGGGGAAACGGGGCTCCTCTGGATGTGGGCGGGACCATCGTGCTTCCTCTCGAGTGGAGACGGGTATGGCGGTGAACTTCTGGAGTTGCAGCAAGGGTGTGAAAGACCCTTTCGAAGTTCCAGAGGTTAGGTGTCATTAGTCTCCAGACGCCTCATCGGAAATAGGCCTCATCTCGCCTGGAAGGGAGAACTTCCTGGATTTTCTCGAGTTGCGGCAGGTGTTCTCGAGTTATGACGGGGACCTCAGGGACCCGCACTGGTGGCCTCAGGAGAGGCCAGTCCCCATGCGAGTTGCTAGGGGGCCTCTCGGGATTCCTCTCCCGTCGATACCGGGGCCAAAAACCTTGTGTGGAGTCAGGGCCGGAACCGAGGATTCCTCTCAGGGGCTGACATGGATCTTTGGGTACTTCTAGAGTCTCCCCAGGGGAGTCAGGCCTCGTCTCGAGTGGGGGCATGCACGTGCGCTTTCCTTCCAGGCTGTAGCAGCAATGTCACGCTTCCCTTCGCGTGGATCAAAGGATCTGTGGTTTTCCCTCGAGGCTTTCCCTCGAGGCTTTCCCACAGGGCTGTCCCACGTGCCACCGTGGTGTGAGTCGATCCTGGCGTGAAAGATGAGCCAGTGCAGGGCAAAGAGGTTCCTCTGGAATGGACTGAGACATCTGGGGGACTCTTGGAATGGTGGTACGACCATGGAGTTCCTCTCGCCTTACCTGTTGAGAGTGCCTCCTCTTGAGATGCGACGGGAACGCCGGGAATTCTTTCCCGTTGAAAGCAGGGAAAGGATCCCTCATCTCGAGCTACGAGGGGGAAACGGGGCTCCTCTGGATGTGGGCGGGACCATCGTGCTTCCTCTCGAGTGGAGACGGGTATGGCGGTGAACTTCTTGAGTCGCAGCAAGGGTGTGAAAGACCCTTTCGAAGTTCCAGATGTTAGGTGTCATTAGTCTCCAGACGCCTCATCGGAAATAGGCCACATCTCGCCTGGAAGGGAGAACTTCCTGGATTTTCTCGAGTTGCGGCAGGTGCTCTCAAGTTACGTCGGGGACCTCAGGGACCCGCCCTGGTGGCCTCAGGAGAGGCCAGTCCCCATGCGAGTTGCTAGGGGGCCTCTTGGGATTCCTCTCCCGTCGATACCGGGGACAAAAACTTTGTGTGGAGTCAGGGCCGGAAACGAGGATTCCTCTCAGGGGCTGACATGGATCTTTGGGTACTTCTGGAGTCTCCCCAGGGGAGTCAGGCCTCGTCTCGAGTGGGGGCATGCACGTGCGCTTTCCTTCCAGGCTGTGGCAGAAATGTCACGCTTCCCGTCGCGTGGATCAAAGGATCTGTGGTTTTCCCTCGAGGCTTTCCTTGAGGCTTTCCCACAGGGCTGCCCCACGTGCCACCGTGGTGTGAGTCGATCCTCGGCGTGAAAGATGAGCCAGTGCAGTGCAAAGAGGTTCCTCTGGAATGGACTGAGACATCTGGGGGACTCTTGGAATGGTGGTACGACCATGGAGTTCCTCTCGCCTTTCCTGTTGAGAGTGCCTCCTCATGAGATGCGACGGGAACGCCGGGAATTCTTTCCCGTTGAAAGCAGGGAAAGGATCCCACATCTCGAGCTACGATGGGGAAACGGGGCTCCTCTGGATGTGGGCGGGACCATCGTGTTTCCTCTCGAGTGGAGACGGGTATGGCGGTGAACTTCTTGAGTTGCAGCAAGGGTGTGAAAGACCCTTCCGAAGTTCCAAAGGTTTGGTGTCATTAGTCTCCAGATGCCTCATCGGAAATAGGCCTCATCTCGCCTGGAAGGGTGAACTTCCTGGATTTTCTCGTGTTGAGGCAGGTGTTCTCGAGTTACGACGGGGACCTCAGGGACCCGCCCTGGTGGCCTCAGGAGAGGCCAGTCCCCATGCGAGTTGCTAGGGGGCCTTTCGGGATTCGTCTCCCGTCGATACCGGGGACAAAAACCTTGTGTGGAGTCAGGGCCGGAACCGAGGATTCCTCTCAGAGGCTGACATGGATCTTTGGGTACTTCTGGAGTCTCCGCAGGGGAGTCAGGCCTCGTCTCGAGTGGGGGCATGCACGTGCGCTTTCCTTCCAGGCTGTAGCAGCAATGTCACGCTTCCCTTCGCGTGGATCAAAGGATCTGTGGTTTTCCCTCGAGGCTTTCCCTCGAGGCTTTCCTACAGGGCTGTCCCACGTGCCACCGTGGTGTGAGTCGATCCTGGCGTGAAAGATGAGCCAGTGCAGGGCAAAGAGGTTCCTCTGGAATGGACTGAGACATCTGGGGGACTCTTGGAATGGTGGTACGACCATGGAGTTCCTCTCGCCTTTCCTGTTGAGAGTGCCTCCTCTTGAGATGCGACGGGAACGCCGGGAATTCTTTCCCGTTGAAAGCAGGGAAAGGATCCCTCATCTCGAGCTACGAGGGGGAAACGGGGCTCCTCTGGATGTGGGCGGGACCATCGTGTTTCCTCTCGAGTGGAGACGGGTATGGCGGTGAACTTCTTGAGTTGCAGCAAGGGTGTGAAAGACCCTTTCGAATTTCCAGAGGTTAGGTGTCATTAGTCTCCAGACGCCTCATCGGAAATAGGCCTCATCTCGCCTGGAAGGGAGAACTTCCTGGATTTTCTCGAGTTGCGGCAGGTGTTCTCGAGTTACGACGGGGACCTCAGGGACCCGCCCTGGTGGCCTCAGGAGAGGCCAGTCCCCATGCGAGTTGCTAGGGGGCCTCTCGGGATTCCTCTCCCGTCGATACCGGGGCCAAAAACCTTGTGTGGAATCAGGGCCGGAACCGAGGATTCCTCTTAGGGGCTGACATGGATCTTTGGGTACTTCTGGAGTCTCCCCAGGGGAGTCAGGCCTCGTCTCGAGTGGGGGCATGCACGTGCGCTTTCCTTCCAGGCTGTAGCAGCAATGTCACGCTTCCCTTCGCGTGGATCAAAGGATCTGTGGTTTTCCCTCGAGGCTTTCCCTCGAGGCTTTCCCACAGGGCTGTCCCACGTGCCACCGTGGTGTGAGTCGATGCTGGCGTGAAAGATGAGCCAGTGCAGGGCAAAGAGGTTCCTCTGGAATGGACTGAGACATCTGGGGGACTCTTGGAATGGTGGTACGACCATGGAGTTCCTCTCGCCTTTCCTGTTGAGAGTGCCTCCTCTTGAGATGCGACGGGAACGCCGGGAATTCTTTCCCGTTGAAAGCAGGGAAAGGATCCCTCATCTCGAGCTACGAGGGGGAAACGGGGCTCCTCTGGATGTGGGCGGGACCATCGTGCTTCCTCTCGAGTGGAGACGGGTATGGCGGTGAACTTCTTGAGTTGCAGCAAGGGTGTGAAAGACCCTTTCGAAGTTCCAGAGGTTAGGTGTCATTAGTCTCCAGACGCCTCATCGGAAATAGGCCTCATCTCGCCTGGAAGGGAGAACTTCCTGGATTTTCCCGAGATGTGGCAGGTGTTCTCGAGTTACGACGGGGACCTCAGGGACCCGCCCTGGTGGCCTCAGGAGAGGCCAGTCCCCATGCGAGTTGCTAGGGGGCCTCTCCGGATTCCTCTCCCGTCGATACCAGGGCCAAAAACCTTGTGTGGAGTCAGGGCCGGAACCGAGGATTCCTCTCAGGAGCTGACATGGATCTTTGGGTACTTCTGGAGTCTCCCCAGGGGAGTCAGGCCTCGTCTCGAGTGGGGGCATGCACGTGCGCTTTCCTTCCAGGCTGTAGCAGCAATGTCACGCTTCCCGTCGCGTGGATCAAAGGATCTGTGGTTTTCCCTCGAGGCTTTCCCACAGGGCTGTCGCACGTGCCACCGTGGTGTGAATCGATCCTCGGCGTGAAAGATGAGCCAGTGCAGGGCAAAGAGGTTCCTCTTGAATGGACTGAGACATCTGGGGGACTCTTGGAATGGTGGTACGACCATGGAGTTCCTCTCGCCTTTCCTGTTGAGAGTGCCTCCTCTTGAGATGCGACGGGAACGCCGGGAATTCTTTCCCTTTGAAAGCAGGGAAAGGATCCCACATCTCGAGCTACGAGGGGGAAACGGGGCTCCTCTGGATGTGGGCGGGACCATCGTGCTTCCTCTCGAGTCGAGACGGGTATGGCGGTGAACTTCTTGAGTTGCAGCAAGGGTGTGAAAGACCCTTTCGAAGTTCCAGAGGTTAGGCGTCATTAGTCTCCAGACGCCTCATCGGAAATAGGCCTAATCTCGCCTGGAAGGGAGAACTTCCTGGATTTTCTCGAGTTGCGGCAGCTGTTCTGGAGTTACGACGGGGACCTCAGGTACCCGCACTGGTGGCCTCAGGAGAGGCCAGTCCCCATGCGAGTTGCTAGGGGGCCTCTCGGGATTCCTCTCCCGTCGATACCGGGGCCAAAAACCTTGTGTGGAGTCAGGGCCGGAACCGAGGATTCCTCTCAGGGGCTGACATGGATCTTTGGGTACTTCTGGAGTCTCCACAGGGGAGTCAGGCCTCGTCTCGAGTGGGGGCATGCACGTGCGCTTTCCTTCCAGGCTGTAGCAGCAATGTCACGCTTCCCTTCGCGTGGATCAAAGGATCTGTGGTTTTCCCTCGAGGCTTTCCCTCGAGGCTTTCCCACAGGGCTGTCCCACGTGCCACCGTGGTGTGAGTCGATCCTCGGCCTGAAAGATGAGCCAGTACAGGGCAAAGAGGTTCTTCTGGAATGGACTGAGACATCTGGGGGACTCTTGGAATGGTGGTACGACCATGGAGTTCCTCTCGCCTTTCCTGTTGAGAGTGCCTCCTCTTGAGATGCGACGGGAACGCCGGGAATTCTTTCCCGTTGAAAGCAGGGAAAGGATCCCTCATCTCGAGCTACGAGGGTGAAACGGGGCTCCTCTGGATGTGGGCGGGACCATCGTGCTTCCTCTCGAGTGGAGACGGGACGGGTATGGCGGTGAACTTCTTGAGTTGCAGCAAGGGTGTGAAAGACCCTTTCGAATTTCCAGAGGTTAGGTGTCATTAGTCTCCAGACGCCTCATCGGAAATAGGCCTCATCTCGCCTGGAAGGGAGAACTTCCTGGATTTTCTCGAGTTGCGGCAGGTGTTCTCGAGTTACGACGGGGACCTCAGGGACCCGCCCTGGTGGCCTCAGGAGAGGCCAGTCCCCATGCGAGTTGCTAGGGGGCCTCTCGGGATTCCTCTCCCGTCGATACCGGGGCCAAAAACCTTGTGTGGAATCAGGGCCGGAACCGAGGATTCCTCTTAGGGGCTGACATGGATCTTTGGGTACTTCTGGAGTCTCCCCAGGGGAGTCAGGCCTCGTCTCGAGTGGGGGCATGCACGTGCGCTTTCCTTCCAGGCTGTAGCAGCAATGTCACGCTTCCCTTCGCGTGGATCAAAGGATCTGTGGTTTTCCCTCGAGGCTTTCCCTCGAGGCTTTCCCACAGGGCTGTCCCACGTGCCACCGTGGTGTGAGTCGATGCTGGCGTGAAAGATGAGCCAGTGCAGGGCAAAGAGGTTCCTCTGGAATGGACTGAGACATCTGGGGGACTCTTGGAATGGTGGTACGACCATGGAGTTCCTCTCGCCTTTCCTGTTGAGAGTGCCTCCTCTTGAGATGCGACGGGAACGCCGGGAATTCTTTCCCGTTGAAAGCAGGGAAAGGATCCCTCATCTCGAGCTACGAGGGGGAAACGGGGCTCCTCTGGATGTGGGCGGGACCATCGTGCTTCCTCTCGAGTGGAGACGGGTATGGCGGTGAACTTCTTGAGTTGCAGCAAGGGTGTGAAAGACCCTTTCGAAGTTCCAGAGGTTAGGTGTCATTAGTCTCCAGACGCCTCATCGGAAATAGGCCTCATCTCGCCTGGAAGGGAGAACTTCCTGGATTTTCCCGAGATGTGGCAGGTGTTCTCGAGTTACGACGGGGACCTCAGGGACCCGCCCTGGTGGCCTCAGGAGAGGCCAGTCCCCATGCGAGTTGCTAGGGGGCCTCTCCGGATTCCTCTCCCGTCGATACCAGGGCCAAAAACCTTGTGTGGAGTCAGGGCCGGAACCGAGGATTCCTCTCAGGAGCTGACATGGATCTTTGGGTACTTCTGGAGTCTCCCCAGGGGAGTCAGGCCTCGTCTCGAGTGGGGGCATGCACGTGCGCTTTCCTTCCAGGCTGTAGCAGCAATGTCACGCTTCCCGTCGCGTGGATCAAAGGATCTGTGGTTTTCCCTCGAGGCTTTCCCACAGGGCTGTCGCACGTGCCACCGTGGTGTGAATCGATCCTCGGCGTGAAAGATGAGCCAGTGCAGGGCAAAGAGGTTCCTCTTGAATGGACTGAGACATCTGGGGGACTCTTGGAATGGTGGTACGACCATGGAGTTCCTCTCGCCTTTCCTGTTGAGAGTGCCTCCTCTTGAGATGCGACGGGAACGCCGGGAATTCTTTCCCTTTGAAAGCAGGGAAAGGATCCCACATCTCGAGCTACGAGGGGGAAACGGGGCTCCTCTGGATGTGGGCGGGACCATCGTGCTTCCTCTCGAGTCGAGACGGGTATGGCGGTGAACTTCTTGAGTTGCAGCAAGGGTGTGAAAGACCCTTTCGAAGTTCCAGAGGTTAGGCGTCATTAGTCTCCAGACGCCTCATCGGAAATAGGCCTAATCTCGCCTGGAAGGGAGAACTTCCTGGATTTTCTCGAGTTGCGGCAGCTGTTCTGGAGTTACGACGGGGACCTCAGGTACCCGCACTGGTGGCCTCAGGAGAGGCCAGTCCCCATGCGAGTTGCTAGGGGGCCTCTCGGGATTCCTCTCCCGTCGATACCGGGGCCAAAAACCTTGTGTGGAGTCAGGGCCGGAACCGAGGATTCCTCTCAGGGGCTGACATGGATCTTTGGGTACTTCTGGAGTCTCCACAGGGGAGTCAGGCCTCGTCTCGAGTGGGGGCATGCACGTGCGCTTTCCTTCCAGGCTGTAGCAGCAATGTCACGCTTCCCTTCGCGTGGATCAAAGGATCTGTGGTTTTCCCTCGAGGCTTTCCCTCGAGGCTTTCCCACAGGGCTGTCCCACGTGCCACCGTGGTGTGAGTCGATCCTCGGCCTGAAAGATGAGCCAGTACAGGGCAAAGAGGTTCTTCTGGAATGGACTGAGACATCTGGGGGACTCTTGGAATGGTGGTACGACCATGGAGTTCCTCTCGCCTTTCCTGTTGAGAGTGCCTCCTCTTGAGATGCGACGGGAACGCCGGGAATTCTTTCCCGTTGAAAGCAGGGAAAGGATCCCTCATCTCGAGCTACGAGGGTGAAACGGGGCTCCTCTGGATGTGGGCGGGACCATCGTGCTTCCTCTCGAGTGGAGACGGGACGGGTATGGCGGTGAACTTCTTGAGTTGCAGCAAGGGTGTGAAAGACCCTTTCGAAGTTCCAGAGGTTAGGTGTCATTAGTCTCCAGACGCCTCATCGGAAATAGGCCTCATCTCGCCTGGAAGGGAGAACTTCCTGGATTTTCTCGAGTTGCGGCAGGTGTTCTCGAGTTACGACGGGGACCTCAGGGACCCGCCCTGGTGGCCTCAGGAGAGGCCAGTCCCCATGCGAGTTGCTAGGGGGCCTTTCGGGATTCGTCTCCCGTTGATACCGGGGACAAAAACCTTGTGTGGAGTCAGGGCCGGAACCGAGGATTCCTCTCAGAGGCTGACATGGATCTTTGGGTACTTCTGGAGTCTCCGCAGGGGAGTCAGGCCTCGTCTCGAGTGGGGGCATGCACGTGCGCTTACCTTCCAGGCTGTAGCAGCAATGTCACGCTTCCCTTCGCGTGGATCAAAGGATCTGTGGTTTTCCCTCGAGGCTTTCCCTCGAGGCTTTCCCACAGGGCTGTCCCACGTGCCACCGTGGTGTGAGTCGATCCTGGCGTGAAAGATGAGCCAGTGCAGGGCAAAGAGGTTCCTCTGGAATGGACTGAGACATCTGGGGGACTCTTGGAATGGTGGTACGACCATGGAGTTCCTCTCGCCTTTCCTGTTGAGAGTGCCTCCTCTTGAGATGCGACGGGAACGCCGGGAATTCTTTCCCGTTGAAAGCAGGGAAAGTATCCCTCATCTCGAGCTACGAGGGGGAAACGGGGCTCCTCTGGATATGGGCGGGACCATCGTGCTTCCTCTCGAGTGGAGACGGGTATGGCGGTGAACTTCTTGACTTGCAGCAAGGGTGTGAAAGACCCTTTCGAAGTTCCAGAGGTTAGGTGTCATTAGTCTCCAGACGCCTCATCGGAAATAGGCCTAATCTCGCCTGGAAGGGAGAACTTCCTGGATTTTCTCGAGTTGCGGCAGCTGTTCTGGAGTTACGACGGGGACCTCAGGGACCCGCACTGGTGGACTCAGGAGAGGCCAGTCCCCATGCGAGTTGCTAGGAGGCCTCTCGAGATTCCTCTCCCGTCGATACCGGGGCCAAAAACCTTGTGTGGAGTCAGGGCCGGAACCGAGGATTCCTCTCAGGGGCTGACATGGATCTTTGGGTACTTCTGGAGTCTCCACAGGGGAGTCAGGCCTCGTCTCGAGTGGGGGCATGCACGTGCGCCTTCCTTCCAGGCTGTAGCAGCAATGTCACGCTTCCCTTCGCGTGGATCAAAGGATCTGTGGTTTTCCCTCGAGGCTTTCCATCGAGGCTTTCCCACAGGGCTGTCCCACGTGCCACCGTGGTGTGAGTCGATCCTGGCGTGAAAGATGAGCCAGTGCAGGGCAAAGAGGTTCCGCTGGAATGGACTGAGACATCTGGGGGACTCTTGGAATGGTGGTACGACCATGGAGTTCCTCTCGCCTTTCCTGTTGAGAATGCCTCCTTTTGAGATGCGACGGGAATGCCGGGAATACTTTCCCGTTGAAAGCAGGGAAAGGATCCCTTATCTCGAGCTACGAGGGGGAAACGGGGCTCCTCTGGATGTGGGCGGGACCATCGTGCTTCCTCTCGAGTGGAGACGGGTATGGCGGTGAACTTCTTGAGTTGCAGCAAGGGTGTGAAAGACCCTTTCGATGTTCCAGAGGTTAGGTGTCATTAGTCTCCAGACGCCTCATCGGAAATAGGCCTCATCTCGCCTGGAAGGGAGAACTTCCTGGATTTTCTCGAGTTGCGGCAGGTGTTCTCGAATTACGACGGGGACCTCAGGGACCCGCCCTGGTGGCCTCAGGAGAGGCCAGTCCCCATGCGAGTTGCTAGGGGGCCTCTCGGGATTCCTCTCCCGTCGATACCGGGGCCAAAAACCTTGTGTGGAGTCAGGGCCGGAACCGAGGATTCCTCTCAGGGGCTGACATGGATCTTTGGGTACTTCTGGAGTCTCCACAGGGGAGTCAGGCCTCGTCTCGAGTGGGGGCATGCACGTGCGCTTTCCTTCCAGGCTGTAGCAGCAATGTCACGCTTCCCTTCGCGTGGATCAAAGGATCTGTGGTTTCCCTCGAGGCTTTCCCTCGAGGCTTTCCCACAGGGCTGTCCCACGTGCCACCGTGGTGTGAGTCGATCCTGGCGTGAAAGATGAGCCAGTGCAGGGCACAGAGGTTCCGCTGGAATGGACTGAGACATCTGGGGGACTCTTGGAATGGTGGTACGACCATGGAGTTCCTCTCGCCTTTCCTGTTGAGAGTGCCTCCTTTTGAGATGCGACGGGAACGCCGGGAATTCTTTCCCGTTGAAAGCAGGGAAAGGATCGCTCATCTCGAGCTACGAGGGGGAAACGGGGCTCCTCTGGATGTGGGCGGGACCATCGTGCTTCCTCTCGAGTGGACACGGGTATGGCGGTGAACTTCTTGAGTTGCAGAAAGGGTGTGAAAGACCCTTTCGAAGTTCCAGAGGTTAGGTGTCATTAGTCTCCAGACGCCTCATCGGAAATAGGGCTCATCTCGCCTGGAAGGGAGAACTTCCTGGATTTTCTCGAGTTGCGGCAGGTGCTCTCGAGTTACGACGGGGACCTCAGGGACCCGCCCTGGTGGCCTCAGGAGAGGCCAGTCCCCATGCGAGATGCTAGGGGGCCTCTCGGGATTCCTCTCCCGTCGATACCGGGGCCAAAAACTTTGTGTGGAGTCAGGTCCGGAAACGAGGATTCCTCTCAGGGGCTTACATGGATCTTTGGGTACTTCTGGAGTCTCCCCAGGGGAGTCAGGCCTCGTCTCGAGTCGGGGCATGCACGTGCGCTTTCCTTCCAGGCTGTAGCAGCAATGTCACGCTTCCCGTGGCGTGGATCAAAGGATCTGTGGTTTTCCCTCGAGGCTTTCCCTCGAGGCTTTCCCACAGGGCTGTCCCACGTGCCACCGTGGTGTGAGTCGATCCTCGGCGTGAAAGATGAGCCAGTGCAGGGCAAAGAGGTTCCTCTGGAATGGACTGAGACATCTGGGGGACTCTTGGAATGGTGGTATGACCATGGAGTTCCTCTCGCCTTTCCTGTTGAGAGTGCCTCCTCTTGAGATGCGACGGGAACGCCGGGAATTCTTTCCCGTTGAAAGCAGGGAAAGGATCGCTCATCTCGAGCTACGAGGGGGAAACGGGGCTCCTCTGGATGTGGGCGGGACCATCGTGCTTCCTCTCGAGTGGAGACGGGTATGGCGGTGAACTTCTTGAGTTGCAGCAAGGGTGTGAAAGACCCTTTCGAAGTTCCAGAGGTTAGGTGTCATTAGTCTCCAGACGCCTCATCGGAAATAGGCCTCATCTCGCCTGGAAGGGAGAACTTCCTGGATTTTCTCGAGTTGCGGCAGGTGTTCTCGAGTTACGACGGGGACCTCAGGGACCCGCCCTGGTGGCCTCAGGAGAGGCCAGTCCCCATGCGAGTTGCTAGGGGGCCTTTCGGGATTCGTCTCCCGTTGATACCGGGGACAAAAACCTTGTGTGGAGTCAGGGCCGGAACCGAGGATTCCTCTCAGAGGCTGACATGGATCTTTGGGTACTTCTGGAGTCTCCGCAGGGGAGTCAGGCCTCGTCTCGAGTGGGGGCATGCACGTGCGCTTACCTTCCAGGCTGTAGCAGCAATGTCACGCTTCCCTTCGCGTGGATCAAAGGATCTGTGGTTTTCCCTCGAGGCTTTCCCTCGAGGCTTTCCCACAGGGCTGTCCCACGTGCCACCGTGGTGTGAGTCGATCCTGGCGTGAAAGATGAGCCAGTGCAGGGCAAAGAGGTTCCTCTGGAATGGACTGAGACATCTGGGGGACTCTTGGAATGGTGGTACGACCATGGAGTTCCTCTCGCCTTTCCTGTTGAGAGTGCCTCCTCTTGAGATGCGACGGGAACGCCGGGAATTCTTTCCCGTTGAAAGCAGGGAAAGTATCCCTCATCTCGAGCTACGAGGGGGAAACGGGGCTCCTCTGGATATGGGCGGGACCATCGTGCTTCCTCTCGAGTGGAGACGGGTATGGCGGTGAACTTCTTGACTTGCAGCAAGGGTGTGAAAGACCCTTTCGAAGTTCCAGAGGTTAGGTGTCATTAGTCTCCAGACGCCTCATCGGAAATAGGCCTAATCTCGCCTGGAAGGGAGAACTTCCTGGATTTTCTCGAGTTGCGGCAGCTGTTCTGGAGTTACGACGGGGACCTCAGGGACCCGCACTGGTGGACTCAGGAGAGGCCAGTCCCCATGCGAGTTGCTAGGAGGCCTCTCGAGATTCCTCTCCCGTCGATACCGGGGCCAAAAACCTTGTGTGGAGTCAGGGCCGGAACCGAGGATTCCTCTCAGGGGCTGACATGGATCTTTGGGTACTTCTGGAGTCTCCACAGGGGAGTCAGGCCTCGTCTCGAGTGGGGGCATGCACGTGCGCCTTCCTTCCAGGCTGTAGCAGCAATGTCACGCTTCCCTTCGCGTGGATCAAAGGATCTGTGGTTTTCCCTCGAGGCTTTCCATCGAGGCTTTCCCACAGGGCTGTCCCACGTGCCACCGTGGTGTGAGTCGATCCTGGCGTGAAAGATGAGCCAGTGCAGGGCAAAGAGGTTCCGCTGGAATGGACTGAGACATCTGGGGGACTCTTGGAATGGTGGTACGACCATGGAGTTCCTCTCGCCTTTCCTGTTGAGAATGCCTCCTTTTGAGATGCGACGGGAATGCCGGGAATACTTTCCCGTTGAAAGCAGGGAAAGGATCCCTTATCTCGAGCTACGAGGGGGAAACGGGGCTCCTCTGGATGTGGGCGGGACCATCGTGCTTCCTCTCGAGTGGAGACGGGTATGGCGGTGAACTTCTTGAGTTGCAGCAAGGGTGTGAAAGACCCTTTCGATGTTCCAGAGGTTAGGTGTCATTAGTCTCCAGACGCCTCATCGGAAATAGGCCTCATCTCGCCTGGAAGGGAGAACTTCCTGGATTTTCTCGAGTTGCGGCAGGTGTTCTCGAATTACGACGGGGACCTCAGGGACCCGCCCTGGTGGCCTCAGGAGAGGCCAGTCCCCATGCGAGTTGCTAGGGGGCCTCTCGGGATTCCTCTCCCGTCGATACCGGGGCCAAAAACCTTGTGTGGAGTCAGGGCCGGAACCGAGGATTCCTCTCAGGGGCTGACATGGATCTTTGGGTACTTCTGGAGTCTCCACAGGGGAGTCAGGCCTCGTCTCGAGTGGGGGCATGCACGTGCGCTTTCCTTCCAGGCTGTAGCAGCAATGTCACGCTTCCCTTCGCGTGGATCAAAGGATCTGTGGTTTCCCTCGAGGCTTTCCCTCGAGGCTTTCCCACAGGGCTGTCCCACGTGCCACCGTGGTGTGAGTCGATCCTGGCGTGAAAGATGAGCCAGTGCAGGGCACAGAGGTTCCGCTGGAATGGACTGAGACATCTGGGGGACTCTTGGAATGGTGGTACGACCATGGAGTTCCTCTCGCCTTTCCTGTTGAGAGTGCCTCCTTTTGAGATGCGACGGGAACGCCGGGAATTCTTTCCCGTTGAAAGCAGGGAAAGGATCGCTCATCTCGAGCTACGAGGGGGAAACGGGGCTCCTCTGGATGTGGGCGGGACCATCGTGCTTCCTCTCGAGTGGACACGGGTATGGCGGTGAACTTCTTGAGTTGCAGAAAGGGTGTGAAAGACCCTTTCGAAGTTCCAGAGGTTAGGTGTCATTAGTCTCCAGACGCCTCATCGGAAATAGGGCTCATCTCGCCTGGAAGGGAGAACTTCCTGGATTTTCTCGAGTTGCGGCAGGTGCTCTCGAGTTACGACGGGGACCTCAGGGACCCGCCCTGGTGGCCTCAGGAGAGGCCAGTCCCCATGCGAGATGCTAGGGGGCCTCTCGGGATTCCTCTCCCGTCGATACCGGGGCCAAAAACTTTGTGTGGAGTCAGGTCCGGAAACGAGGATTCCTCTCAGGGGCTTACATGGATCTTTGGGTACTTCTGGAGTCTCCCCAGGGGAGTCAGGCCTCGTCTCGAGTCGGGGCATGCACGTGCGCTTTCCTTCCAGGCTGTAGCAGCAATGTCACGCTTCCCGTGGCGTGGATCAAAGGATCTGTGGTTTTCCCTCGAGGCTTTCCCTCGAGGCTTTCCCACAGGGCTGTCCCACGTGCCACCGTGGTGTGAGTCGATCCTCGGCGTGAAAGATGAGCCAGTGCAGGGCAAAGAGGTTCCTCTGGAATGGACTGAGACATCTAGGGGACTCTTGGAATGGTGGTATGACCATGGAGTTCCTCTCGCCTTTCCTGTTGAGAGTGCCTCCTCTTGAGATGCGACGGGAACGCCGGGAATTCTTTCCCGTTGAAAGCAGGGAAAGGATCGCTCATCTCGAGCTACGAGGGGGAAACGGGGCTCCTCTGGATGTGGGCGGGACCATCGTGCTTCCTCTCGAGTGGAGACGGGTATGGCGGTGAACTTCTTGAGTTGCAGCAAGGGTGTGAAAGACCCTTTCGAAGTTCCAGAGGTTATGTGCCATTAGTCTCCAGACGCCTCATTGGAAATAGGCCTCATCTCGCCTGGAAGGGAGAACTTCCTGGATTTTCTCGAGGTGCGGCAGGTGTTCTCGAGTTACGACGGGGACCTCAGGAACCCGCACTGGTGGCCTCAGGAGAAGCCACTCCCCATGCGAGTTGCAAGGGGGCCTCTCGGGATTCCTCTCCCGTCGATACCGGGGCCAAAGACCTTGTGTGGAGTCAGGGCCGGAACCGAGGATTCCTCTCAGGGGCAGACATGGATCTTTGGGTACTTCTGGAGTCTCCCCAGGGGAGTCAGGCCTCGTCTCGAGTGGGGGCATGCACGTGCGCTTTCCTTCCAGGCTGTGGCAGAAATGTGACGCTTCCCGTGGCGTGGATCAAAGGATCTGTGGTTTTCCCTCGAGGCTTTCCTCGAGGCTTTCCCACAGGGCTGTCCCACGTGCCACCGTGGTGTGAGTCGATCCTCGGCGTGAAAGATGAGCCAGTGCAGGGCAAAGAGGTTCCTCTGGAATGGACTGAGACATCTGGGGGACTCTTGGAATGGTGGTACGACCATGGAGTTCCTCTCGCCTTTCCTGTTGAGAGTGCCTCCTCTTGAGATGCGACGGGAACGCCGGGAATTCTTTCCCGTTGAAAGCAGGGAAAAGATCCCTCATCTCGAGCTACGAGGGGGAAACGGGGCTCCTCTGGATGTGGGCGGGACCATCGTGCTTCCTCTCGAGTGGAGATGGGTATGGCGGTGAACTTCTTGAGTTGCAGCAAGGGTGTGAAAGACCCTTTCGAAGTTCCAGAGTTTAGGTGTCATTAGTCTCCAGACGCCTCATCGGAAATAGGCCTCATCTCGCCTGGAAGGGAGAACTTCCTGGATTTTCTCGAGTTGCGGCAGGTGTTCTCCAGTTACGACGGGGAACTCAGGGACCCGCCCTGGTGGCCTCAGGAGAGGCCAGTCCCCATGCGAGTTGCTAGGGGGCCTCTCGGTATTCCTCTCCCGTCGATACCGGGGCCAAAAACCTTGTGTGGAGTCAGGGCCGGAACCGAGGATTCCTCTCAGGGGCTGACATGGATCTTTGGGTACTTCTGGAGTCTCCCCAGGGGAATCAGGCCTCGTCTCGAGTGGGGGCATGCACGTGCGCTTTCCTTCCAGGCTGTAGCAGCAATGTCACGATTCCCGTCGCGTGCATCAAAGGATCTGTGGTTTTCCCTCGAGGCTTTCCCACAGGGCTGTCGCACGTGCCACTGTGGTGTGAGTCGATCCTCGGCGTGAAAGATGAGCCAGTGCAGGGCAAAGAGGTTCCTCTGGAATGGACTGAGACATCTGGGGGACTCTTGGAATGGTGGTACGACCATGGAGTTCCTCTCTCCTTTCCTGTTGAGAGTGCCTCCTCTTGAGATGCGACGGGAACGCCGGGAATTCTTTCCCGTTGAAAGCAGGGAAAGGATCCCTCATCTTGATCTACGAGGGGGAAACGGGGCTCCTCTGGATGTGGGCGGGACCATCGTGCTTCCTCTCGAGTGGAGACGGGTATGGCGGTGAACTTCTTGAGTTGCAGCAAGGGTGTGAAAGACCCTTTCGAAGTTCCAGAGGTTAGGTGTCATTAGTCTCCAGACGCCTCATCGGAAATAGGCCTCATCTCGCCTGGAAGGGAGAACTTCCTGGATTTTCTCGAGTTGCGGCAGGTGTTCTCGAGTTACGACGGTGACCTCAGGGACCCGCCCTGGTGGCCTCAGGAGAGGCCAGTACCCATGCGAGGTGCTAGGGGACCTCTTGGGGTTCCTCTCCCGTCAATTCCGGGGCCAAAAACCTTGTGTGTAGTCAGAGCCGGAACCGAGGATTCCTCTCAGGGGCTGACATGGATCTTTGGGTACTTCTGGAGTCTCCCCAGGGGAGTCAGGCCTCGTCTCGAGTGGGGGCATGCACGTGCGCTTTCCTTCCAGGCTGTAGCAGCAATGTCACGCTTCCCGTCGCGTGGATTAAAGGATCTGTGGTTTTCCCTCGAGGCTTTCCCTCGAGGCTTTCCCACAAGCCTCTCCAACGTGCCACCGTGGTGTGAGTCGATCCTCGGCGTGAAAGATGAGCCAGTGCAGGGCAAAGAGGTTCCTCTGGAATGGACTGAGACATCTGGGGGACTCTTGGAATGGTGGTACGACCATGGAGTTCCTCTCGCCTTTCCTGTTGAGAGTGCCTCCGCTTGAGATGCGACGGGAACGCCGGGAATTCTTTCCCATTGAAAGCAGGGAAAGGATTCCTCATCTCGAGCTACGAGGGGGAAAGGGGGCTCCTCGGGATGTGGGCGGGACGATCGTTCTTCCTCTCGAGTGGAGACGGGTATGGCGGTGAACTTCTTGAGTTGCAGCAAGGGTGTGAAAGACCCTTTCGAAGTTCCAGAGGTTAGGTGTCATTAGTCTCCAGACGCCTCATCGGAAATAAGCCTCATCTCGCCTGGAAGGGGGAACTTCCTGGAATTTCTCGAGTTGCGGCTGGTGTTCTCGAGTTACGACGGGGACCTCAGGGACCCGCCCTGGAGGCCTCAGGAGAGGCCAGTCCCCATGCGAGTTGCTAGGGGGCCTCTCGGGATTCCTCTCCCGTCGATACCGGGGCCAAAAACCTTGTGTGGAGTCAGGGCCGGAACCGAGGATTCCTCTCACGGGCTGACATGGATCTTTGGGTACTTCTGGAGTCTCCCCAGGGGAGTCAGGCCTCGTCTCGAGTCGGGGCATGCACGTGCACTTTCCTTCCAGGCTGTAGCAGCAATGTCACGCTTCCCGTGGCGTGGATCAAAGGATCTGTGGTTTTCCCTCGAGGCTTACCCTCGAGGCTTTCCCACAGGGCTGTCCCACATGCCACCGTGGTGTGAGTCGATCCTCGGCGTGAAAGATGAGCCAGTGCAGGGCAAAGAGGTTCCTCTGGAATGGACTGAGACATCTGGGGGACTCTTGGAATGGTGGTACGACCATGGAGTTCCTCTCGCCTTTCCTGTTGAGAGTGCCTCCGCTTGAGATGCGACGGGAACGCCGGGAACTCTTTCCCATTGAAAGCAGGGAAAGGATTCCTCATCTCGAGCTACGAGGGGGAAATGGGGCTCCGCTGGATGTGGGCGGGACGATCGTGCTTCCACTCGAGTGGAGACGGGTATGGCGGTGAACTTCTTGAGTTGCAGCAAGGGTGTGAAAGACCCTTTCGAAGTTCCAGAGGTTAGGTGTCATTAGTCTCCAGACGCCTCATCGGAAATAGGCCTCATCCTGCCTGGAAGGGAGAACTTCCTGGATTTTCTCGAGTTGCGGCAGGTGTTCTCGAGTTACGACGGGGACCTCAGGGACCCGCCCTGGTGGCCTCAGGAGAGGCCAGTCCCCATGCGAGTTGCTAGGGGGCCTCTCGGGATTCCTCTCCCGTCGATACCCGGGCCAAAAACCTTGTGTGGAGTCAGGGCCGGAACCGAGGATTCCTCTCACGGGCTGATATGGATCTTTGGGTACTTCTGGAGTCTCGCCAGGGGAGACAGGCCTCATCTCGAGTGGGGGCATGCACGTGCGCTTTCCTTCCAGGCTGTAGCAGCAATGTCACGCTTCCCATCGCGTGGATCAAAGGATCTGTGGTTTTCCCTCGAGGCTTTCCCTCGAGGCTTCCCACAGGGCTGTCCCACGTGCCACCGTGGTGTGAGTCGATCCTCGGCGTGAAAGATGAGCCAGTGCAGGGCAAAGAGGTTCCTCTGGAATGGACTGAGACATCTGCGGGACTCTTGGAATGGTGGTACGACCATGGAGTTCCTCTCGCCTTTCCTGTTGAGAGTGCCTCCTCTTGAGATGCGACGGGAACGCCGGGAATTCTTTCCCGTTGAAAGCAGGGAAAGGATCGCTCATCTCGAGCTAGGAGGGGGAAACGGGGCTCCTCTGGATGTGGGCGGGACCATCGTGCTTCCTCTCGAGTGGAGACGGGTATGGCGGTGAACTTCTTGAGTTGCAGCAAGGGTGTGAAAGACCCTTTCGAAGTTCCAGAGTTTAGGTGTCATTAGTCTCCAGACGCCTCATCGGAAATAGGCCTCATCTCGCCTGGAAGGGAGAACTTCCTGGATTTTCTCGAGTTGCGGCAGGTGTTCTCGAGTTACGACGGGGACCTCAGGGACCCGCCCTGTTGGCCTCAGGAGAGGCCAGTCCCAATGCGAGTTGCTAGGGGGCCTCTCGGGATTCCTCTCCCGTCGATACCGGGGCCAAAAACCTTGTGTGGAGTCAGGGCCTGAACCGAGGATTCCTCTCAGGGGCTGACATGGATCTTTGGGTACTTCTGGAGTCTCCCCAGGGGAGTCAGGCCTCGTCTCGAGTCGGGGCATGCACGTGCACTTTCCTTCCAGGCTGTAGCAGCAATGTCACGCTTCCCGTGGCGTGGATCAAAGGATCTGTGGTTTTCCCTCGAGGCTTTCCCTCGAGGCTTTCCCACAGGGCTGTCCCACGTGCCACCGTGGTGTGAGTCGATCCTCGGCGTGAAAGATGAGCCAGTGCAGGGCAAAGAGGTTCCTCTGGAATGGACTGAGACATCTGGGGGACTCTTGGAATGGTGGTACGACCATGGAGTTCCTCTCGCCTTTCCTGTTGAGAGTGCCTCCGCTTGAGATGCGACGGGAACGCCGGGAATTCTTTCCCATTGAAAGCAGGGAAAGGATTCCTCATCTCGAGCTACGAGGGGGAAAGGGGGCTCCTCTGGATGTGGGCGGGACGATCGTGCTTCCTCTCGAGTGGAGACGGGTATGGCGGTGAACGTCTTGAGTTGCAGCAAGGGTGTGAAAGACCCTTTCGAAGTTCCAGAGGTTAGGTGTCATTAGTCTCCAGACGCCTCATCGGAAATAGGCCTCATCTCGCCTGGAAGGGGGAACTTCCTGGAATTTCTCGAGTTGCGGCAGGTGTTCTCGAGTTACGACGGGGATCTCAGGGACCCGCCATGGTGGCCTCAGGAAAGACCAGTCCCCATGCGAGTTGCTAGGGGGCCTCTCGGGATTCCTCTCCCGTCGATACCGGGGCCAAAAACCTTGTGTGGAGTCAGGGCCGGAACCGAGGATTCCTCTCACGGGCTGACATGGATCTTTGGGTACTTCTGGAGTCTCCCCAGGGGAGTCAGGCCTCGTCTCGAGTCGGGGCATGCACGTGCACTTTCCTTCCAGGCTGTAGCAGCAATGTCACGCTTCCCGTGGCGTGGATCAAAGGATCTGTGGTTTTCCCTCGAGGCTTTCCCTCGAGGCTTTCCCACAGGGCTGTCCCACGTGCCACCGTGGTGTGAGTCGATCTTCGGCGTGAAAGATGAGCCAGTGCAGGGCAAAGAGCTTCCTCTGGAATGGACTGAGACATCTGGGGGACTCTTGGAATGGTGGTACGACCATGGAGTTCCTCTCGCCTTTCCTGTTGAGAGTGCCTCCGCTTGAGTTGCGACGGGAACGCCGGGAACTCTTTCCCATTGAAAGCAGGGAAAGGATTCCTCATCTCGAGCTACGAGGGGGAAAGGGGGCTCCTCTGGATGTGGGCGGGACGATCGTGCTTCCTCTCGAGTGGAGACGGGTATGGCGGTGAACTTCTTGAGTAGCAGCAAGGGTGTGAAAGACCCTTTCGAAGTTCCAGAGGTTAGGTGTCATTAGTCTCCAGACGCCTCATCGGAAATAGGCCTCATCCTGCCTGGAAGGGAGAACTTCCTGGATTTTCTCGAGTTGCGGCAGGTGTTCTCGAGTTACGACAGGGACCTCAGGGACCCGCCCTGGTGGCCTCAGGAGAGGCCAGTCCCCATGCGAGTTGCTAGGGGGCTTCTCGGGATTCCTCTCCCGTCGATACCGGGGCCAAAAACCTTGTGTGGAGTCAGGGCCGGAACCGAGGATTCCTCTCAGGGGCTGACATGGATCTTTGGGTACTTCTGGAGTCTCCCCAGGGGAGTCAGGCCTCATTTCGAGTGGGGGCATGCACGTGCGCTTTCCTTCCAGGCTGTAGCAGCAATGTCACGCTTCCCGTCGCGTGGATCAAAGGATCTGTGGTTTTCCCTCGAGGCTTTCCCTCGAGGCTTTCCCACAGGGCTGTCCCACGTGCCACCGTGGTGTGAGTCGATCCTCGGCGTGAAAGATGAGCCAGTGCAGGGCAAAGAGGTTCCTCTGGAATGGACTGAGACATCTGGGGGACTCTTGGAATGGTGGTACGACCATGGAGTTCCTCTCGCCTTTCCTGTTGAGAGTGCCTCCTCTTGAGATGCGACGGGAACGCCGGGAATTCTTTCCCGTTGAAAGCAGGGAAAGGATCCCTCATCTCGAGCTACGAGGGGGAAACGGGGCTCCTCTGGATGTGGGCGGGACCATCGTGCTTCCTCTCGAGTGGAGACGGGTATGGCGGTGAACTTCTTGAGTTGCAGCAAGGGTGTGAAAGACCCTTTCGAAGTTCCAGAGGTTAGGTGTCATTAGTCTCCAGACGCCTCATCGGAAATAGGCCTCATCTCGCCTGGAAGGGAGAACTTCCTGGATTTTCTCGAGTTGCGGCAGGTGTTCCCGAGTTACGACGGGGACCTCAGGGACCCGCCCTGGTGGCCTCAGGAGAGGCCAGTCCCCATGCGAGTTGCTAGGCGGCCTCTCGGGATTCCTCTCCCGTCGATACCGGGGCCAAAAACCTTGTGTGGAGTCAGGGCCGGGACCGAGGATTCCTCTCAGGGGCTGACATGGATCTTTGGGTACTTCTGGAGTCTCCCCACGGGAGTCAGGCCTCGTCTCGAGTGGGGGCATGCACGTGCGCTTTCCTTCCAGGCTGTAGCAGCAATGTCACGATTCCCGTCGCATTTATCAAAGGATCTGTGGCTTTCCCTCGAGGCTTTCCCTCGAGGCTTTCCCACAGGGCTGTCCCACGTGCCACCGTGTTGCGAGTCGATCCTCGGCGTGAAAGATGAGCCAGTGCAGGGCAAAGAGTTTCCTCTGGAATGGACTGAGACATCTGGGGGAGTCTTGGAATGGTGGTACGACCATGGAGTTCCTCTCGCCTTTCCTGTTGAGAGTGCCTCCACTTGAGATGCGACGGGAACGCCGGGAATTCTTTCCCGTTGAAAGCAGGGAAAGGATCCCTCATCTCGAGCTACGAGGGGGAAACGGGGCTCCTCTGGATGTGGGTGGGACCATCGTGCTTCCTCTCGAGTGGAGACGGGTATGGCGGTGAACTTCTTGAGTTGCAGCAAGGGTGTGAAAGACCCTTTCGAAGTTCCAGAGGTTAGGTGTCATTAGACTCCAGACGCCTCATCGGAAATAGGCCTCATCTCGCCTGGAAGGGAGAACTTCCTGGATTTTCTCGAGTTGCGGCAGGTGTTCTCGAGTTACGACGGGGAACTCAGGGACCCGCCCTGGTGGCCTCAGGAGAGGCCACTCCCCGTGCGAGTTGCTAGGCGGCCTCTCGGGATTCCTCTCCCGTCGATACCGGGGCCAAAAACCTTGTGTGGAGTCAGGGCCGGAACCGAGGATTCAACTCAGGGGCTGACATGGATCTTTGGGTACTTCTGGAGTCTCCCCAGGGGAGTCAGGCCTCGTCTCGAGTGGTGGCATGAACTTGCGGTTTCCTTCCAGGCTGTAGCAGCAATGTCACGCTTCCCGTCGGGTGGATCAAAGGATCTGTGGTTTTCCCTCGAGGCTTTCCCTCGAGGCTTTCCCACAGGGCTGGCCCACGTGCCACCGTGGTGTGAGTCGATCCTCGGCGTGAAAGATGAGCCAGTGCAGGGCAAAGATGTTCCTCTGGAATGGACTGAGACATCTGGGGGACTCTTGGAATGGTGGTACGACCATGGAGTTCCTCTCGCCTTTCCTGTTGAGAGTGCCTCCTCTTGAGATGCGACGGGAACGCCGGGAATTCTTTCCCGTTGAAAGCAGGGAAGGGATCCCTCATCTCGAGCTACGAGGGGGAAACGGGGCTCCTCTGGATGTGGGCGGGACCATCGTGCTTCCTCTCGAGTGGAGACGGGTATGGCGGTGAACTTCTTGAGTTGCAGCAAGGGTGTGAAAGACCCTTTCGAAGTTCCAGAGGTTAGGTGTCATTAGTCTCCAGACGCCTCATCGGAAATAGGCCTCATCTCGCCTGCAAGGGAGAACTTCCTGGATTTTCTCGAGTTGCGGCAGGTGTTCTCGAGTTACGACGGGGACCTCAGGGACCCGCCCTGGTTGCCTCAGGAGAGGCCAGTCCCCATGCGAGTTGATAGGGGGCCTCTCGGGATTCCTCTCCCGTCGATACCGGGGACAAAAACCTTGTGTGGAGTCAGGGCCGGAACCGAGGATTCCTCTCAGGGGTGACATGTTTCTTTGGGAACTTCTGGAGTCTCCAAAGGGGAGTCAGGCCTCGTCTCGAGTGGGGGCATGCACGTGCGCTTTCCTTCCAGGCTGTAGCAGCAATGTCACGATTCCCGTCGCATTTATCAAAGGATCTGTGGCTTTCCCTCGAGGCTTTCCCTCGAGGCTTTCCCACAGGGCTGTCCCACGTGCCACCTTGTTGCGAGTCGATCCTCGGCGTGAAAGATGAGCCAGTGCAGGGCAAAGAGTTTCCTCTGGAATGGACTGAGACATCTGGGGGAGTCTTGGAATGGTGGTACGACCATGGAGTTCCTCTCGCCTTTCCTGTTGAGAGTGCCTCCACTTGAGATGCGACGGGAACGCCGGGAATTCTTTCCCGTTGAAAGCAGGGAAAGGATCCCTCATCTCGAGCTACGAGGGGGAAACGGGGCTCCTCTGGATGTGGGTGGGACCATCGTGCTTCCTCTCGAGTGGAGACGGGTATGGCGGTGAACTTCTTGAGTTGCAGCAAGGGTGTGAAAGACCCTTTCGAAGTTCCAGAGGTTAGGTGTCATTAGACTCCAGACGCCTCATCGGAAATAGGCCTCATCTCGCCTGGAAGGGAGAACTTCCTGGATTTTCTCGAGTTGCGGCAGGTGTTCTCGAGTTACGACGGGGAACTCAGGGACCCGCCCTGGTGGCCTCAGGAGAGGCCACTCCCCGTGCGAGTTGCTAGGCGGCCTCTCGGGATTCCTCTCCCGTCGATACCGGGGCCAAAAACCTTGTGTGGAGTCAGGGCCGGAACCGAGGATTCCTCTCAGGGGCTGACATGGATCTTTGGGTACTTCTGGAGTCTCCCCAGGGGAGTCAGGCCTCGTCTCGAGTGGTGGCATGAACTTGCGGTTTCCTTCCAGGCTGTAGCAGCAATGTCACGCTTCCCGTCGGGTGGATCAAAGGATCTGTGGTTTTCCCTCGAGGCTTTCCCTCGCGGCTTTCCCACAGGGCTGGCCCACGTGCCACCGTGGTGTGAGTCGATCCTCGGCGTGAAAGATGAGCCAGTGCAGGGCAAAGATGTTCCTCTGGAATGGACTGAGACATCTGGGGGACTCTTGGAATGGTGGTACGACCATGGAGTTCCTCTCGCCTTTCCTGTTGAGAGTGCCTCCTCTTGAGATGCGACGGGAACGCCGGGAATTCTTTCCCGTTGAAAGCAGGGAAGGGATCCCTCATCTCGAGCTACGAGGGGGAAACGGGGCTCCTCTGGATGTGGGCGGGACCATCGTGCTTCCTCTCGAGTGGAGACGGGTATGGCGGTGAACTTCTTGAGTTGCAGCAAGGGTGTGAAAGACCCTTTCGAAGTTCCAGAGGTTAGGTGTCATTAGTCTCCAGACGCCTCATCGGAAATAGGCCTCATCTCGCCTGCAAGGGAGAACTTCCTGGATTTTCTCGAGTTGCGGCAGGTGTTCTCGAGTTACGACGGGGACCTCAGGGACCCGCCCTGGTTGCCTCAGTAGAGGCCAGTCCCCATGCGAGTTTTAGGGGGCCTCTCGGGATTCCTCTCCCGTCGATACCGGGGACAAAAACCTTATGTGGAGTCAGGGCCGGAACCGAGGATTCCTCTCAGGGGTGACATGTTTCTTTGGGAACTTCAGGAGTCTCCAAAGGGGAGTCAGGCCTCGTCTCGAGTGGGGGCATGCACGTGCGCTTTCCTTCCAGGCTGTAGCAGCAATGTCACGATTCCCGTCGCATTTATCAAAGGGTCTGTGGCTTTCCCTCGAGTCTTTCCCTCGAGGCTTTCCCACAGGGCTGTCCCACGTGCCACCGTGGTGTGAATCGATCCTCGGCGTGAAAGATGAGCCAGTGCAGGTCAAAGAGGTTCCTCTGGAATGGACTGAGACATCTAGGGGACTCTAGGAATGGTGGTACGACCATGGAGTTCCTCTCGCCTTTCCTGTTGAGAGTGCCTCTTCTTGAGATGCGACAGGAACGCCGGGAATTCTTTCCCGTTGAAAGCAGGGAAAGGATCCCTCATCTCGAGCTACGAGGGGGAAACGGGGCTCCTCTGGATGTGGGCGGGACCATCGTGCTTCCTCTCGAGTGGAGACGGGTATGCCGGTGAACTTCTTGAGTTGCAGCAAGGGTGTGAAAGACCCTTTCGAAGTTCCAGAGGTTAGGTGTCATTAGTCTCCAGACGCCTCATCGGAAATAGGCCTCATCTCGCCTGCAAGGGAGAACTTCCTGGATTTTCTCGAGTTGCGGCAGGTGTTCTCGAGTTACGACGGGGACCTCAGGGACCCGCCCTGGTTGCCTCAGGAGAGGCCAGTCCCCATGCGAGTTGATAGGGGGCCTCTCGGGATTCCTCTCCCGTCGATACCGGGGACAAAAACCTTGTATGGAGTCAGGGCCGGAACCGAGGATTCCTCTCAGGGGTGACATGTATCTTTGGGTACTTCTGGAGTCTCCAAAGGGGAGTCAGGCCTCGTCTCGAGTGGGGGCATGCACGTGTGCTTTCCTTCCAGGCTGTAGCAGCAATGTCACGCTTCCCGTCGCGTGGATCAAAGGATCTGTGGTTTTCCCTCGAGGCTTTCATTCGAGGCTTTCCCACAGGGCTGTCCCACGTGCCACCGTGGTGTGAGTCGATCCTCGGCGTGAAAGATGAGCCAGTGCAGGGCAAAGAGGTTCCTCTGGAATGGACTGAGACATCTGGGCAATCCTGGAATGGTGGTACGACCATGGAGTTCCTCTCGCCTTTCCTGTTGAGAATGCCTCCTCTTGAGATGCGACGGGAACACTGGGAATTCTTTCCCGTTGAAAGCAGGGAAAGGATCCCTCATCTCGAGCTACGAGGGGGAAACGGGGCTCCTCTGGATGTGGGCGGGACCATCGTGCTTCCTCTCGAGTGGAGACGGGTATGGCGGTGAACTTCTTGAGTTGCAGCAAGGGTGTGAAAGACCCTTTCGAAGTTCCAGAGGTTAGGTGTCATTAGTCTCCAGACGCCTCATCGGAAATAGGCCACATGTCGCCTGGAAGGGAGAACTTCCTGGATTTTCTCGAGTTGCGGCAGGTGTTCTCGAGTTACGACGGGGACCTCAGGGAACCGCCCTGGTGGCCTCAGGAGAGGCCAGTCCCCATGCGAGTTGCTAGGGGGCCTCTCGGGATTCCTCTCCCGTCGATACCGGGGCCAAAAACCTTGTGTGGAGTCAGGCCCGGAACCGAGGATTCCTCTCAGGGGCTGACATGGATCTTTGAGTACTTCTGGAGTCTCCCCAGGGGAGTCAGGCCTCGTCTCGAGTGGGGGCATGCACGTGCGCTTTCCTTCCAGGCTGTAGCAGCAATGTCACGCTTCCCGTCGGGTGGATCAAAGGATCTGTGGTTTTCCCTCGAGGCTTTCCCTCGAGGCTTTCCCACAGGGCTGGCCCACGTGCCACCATGGTGTGAGTCGATCCTCGGCGTGAAAGATGAGCCAGTGCAGGGCAAAGAGGTTCCTCTGGAATGGACTGAGACATCTGGGGGACTCTTGGAATGGTGGTACGACCATGGAGTTCCTCTCGCCTTTCCTGTTGAGAGTGCCTCCTCTTGAGATGCGACGGGAACGCCGGGAATTCTTTCCCTTGAAAGCAGGGAAGGGATCCCTCATCTCGAGCTACGAGGGGGAAACGGGGCTCCTCTGGATGTGGGCGGGACCATCGTGCTTCCTCTCGAGTGGAGACGGGTATGGCGGTGAACTTCTTGAGTTGCAGCAAGGGTGTGAAAGACCCTTTCGAAGTTCCAGAGGTTAGGTGTCATTAGACTCCAGACGCCTCATCGGAAATAGGCCTCATCTCGCCTGCAAGGGAGAACTTCCTGGATTTTCTCGAGTTGCGGCAGGTGTTCTCGAGTTACGACGGGGACCTCAGGGACCCGCCCTGGTTGCCTCAGGAGAGGCCAGTCCCCATGCGAGTTGCTAGGGGGCCTCTCGGGATTCCTCTCCCGTCGATACCGGGGCCAAAAACCTTGAGTGGAGTCAGGGCCGGAACCGAGGATTACTCTCAGGGGTGACATGTATCTTTGGGTACTTCTGGAGTCTCCAAAGGGGAGTCAGGCCTCGTCTCGAGTGGGGGCATGCACGTGCGCTTTCCTTCCAGGCTGCAGCAGCAATGTCACGCTTCCCGTCGCGTGGATCAAAGGATCTGTGGTTTTCCCTCGAGGCTTTCCCTCGAGGCTTTCCCACAAGGCTTTCCCACGTGCCACCGTGGTGTGAGTCGATCCTCGGCGTGAAAGATGAGCCAGGGCAGGGCAAAAGGTTCCTCTGGAATGGACTGAGACATCTGGGGGACTCTTGGAATGGTGGTACGACCATGGAGTTCCTCTCGCCTTTCCTGTTGAGAGTGCCTCCTCTTGAGATGCGACGGGAACGCCGGGAATCCTTTCCCGTTGAAAGCAGGGAAGGGATCCCTCATCTCGAGCTACGAGGGGGAAACGGGGCTCCTCTGGATGTGGGCGGGACCATCGTGCTTCCTCTCGGGTGGAGACGGGTATGGCGGTGAACTTCTTGAGTTGCAGCAAGGGTGTGAAAGACCCTTTCGAAGTTCCAGAGGTTAGGTGTCATTAGACTCCAGACGCCTCATCGGAAATAGGCCTCATCTCGCCTGGAAGGGAGAACTTCCTGGATTTTCTCGAGTTGCGGCAGGTGTTCTCGAGTTACGACGGGGAACTCAGGGACCCGCCCTGGTGGCCTCAGGAGAGGCCACTCCCCGTGCGAGTTGCTAGGCGGCCTCTCGGGATTCCTCTCCCGTCAATACCGGGGCCAAAAACCTTGTGTGGAGTCAGGGCCGGAATCGAGGATTCCTCTCAGGGGCTGACATGGATCTTTGGGTACTTCTGGAGTCTCCCCAGGGGAGTCAGGCCTCGTCTCGAGTGGTGGCATGAACTTGCGCTTTCCTTCCAGGCTGTAGCAGCAATGTCACGCTTCCCGTCGGGTGGATCAAAGGATCTGTGGTTTTCCCTCGAGGCTTTCCCTCGAGGCTTTCCCACAGGGCTGGCCCACGTGCCACCGTGGTGTGAGTCGATCCTCGGCGTGAAAGATGAGCCAGTGCAGGGCAAAGAGGTTCCTCTGGAATGGACTGAGACATCTGGGGGACTCTTGGAATGGTGGTACGACCATGGAGTTCCTCTCGCCTTTCCTGTTGAGAGTGCCTCCTCTTGAGATGCGACGGGAACGCCGGGAATTCTTTCCCGTTGAAAGCAGGGAAGGGATCCCTCATCTCGAGCTACGAGGGGGAAACGGGGCTCCTCTGGATGTGGGCGGGACCATCGTGCTTCCTCTCGAGTGGAGACGGGTATGGCGGTGAACTTCTTGAGTTGCAGCAAGGGTGTGAAAGACCCTTTCGAAGTTCCAGAGGTTAGGTTTCATTAGTCTCCAGACGCCTCATCGGAAATAGGCCTCATCTCGCCTGCAAGGGAGAACTTCCTGGATTTTCTCGAGTTGCGGCAGGTGTTCTCGAGTTACGACGGGGAACTCAGGGACCCGCCCTGGTGGCCTCAGGAGAGGCCAGTCCCCATGCGAGTTGATAGGGGGCCTCTCGGGATTCCTCTCCCGTCGATACCGGGGACAAAAACCTTGTGTGGAGTCAGGGCCGGAACCGAGGATTCCTCTCAGGGGTGACATGTATCTTTGGGTACTTCTGGAGTCTCCAAAGGGGAGTCAGGCCTCGTCTCGAGTGGGGGCATGCACGTGCGCTTTCCTTCCAGGCTGTAGCAGCAATGTCACGATTCCCGTCGCATTTATCAAAGGGTCTGTGGCTTTCCCTCGAGTCTTTCCCTCGAGGCTTTCCCACAGGGCTGTCCCACGTGCCACCGTGGTGTGAATCGATCCTCGGCGTGAAAGATGAGCCAGTGCAGGGCAAAGAGGTTCCTCTGGAATGGACTGAGACATCTGGGCAATCCTGGAATGGTGGTACGACCATGGAGTTCCTCTCGCCTTTCCTGTTGAGAGTGCCACCTCTTGAGATGCGACGGGAACGCCGGGAATTCTTTCCCGTTGAAAGCAGGGAAGGGATCCCTCATCTCGAGCTACGAGGGGGAAACGGGGCTCCTCTGGATGTGGGCGGGACCATCGTGCTTCCTCTCGAGTGGAGACGGGTATGGCGGTGAACTTCTTGAGTTGCAGCAAGGGTGTGAAAGACCCTTTCGAAGTTCCAGAGGTTAGGTGTCATTAGTCTCCAGACGCCTCATCGGAAATAGGCCTCATCTCGCCTGCAAGGGAGAACTTCCTGGATTTTCTCGAGTTGCGGCAGGTGTTCTCGAGTTACGACGGGGACCTCAGGGACCCGCCCTGGTGGCCTCAGGAGAGGCCAGTCCCCATGCGAGTTGATAGGGGGCCTCTCGGGATTCCTCTCCCGTCGATACCGGGGACAAAAACCTTGTGTGGAGTCAGGGCCGGAACCGAGGATTCCTCTCAGGGGTGACATGTATCTTTGGGTACTTCTGGAGTCTCCAAAGGGGAGTCAGGCCTCGTCTCGAGTGGGGGCATGCACGTGCGCTTTCCTTCCAGGCTGTAGCAGCAATGTCACGATTCCCGTCGCATTTATCAAAGGGTCTGTGGCTTTCCCTCGAGTCTTTCCCTCGAGGCTTTCCCACAGGGCTGTCCCACGTGCCACCGTGGTGTGAATCGATCCTCGGCGTGAAAGATGAGCCAGTGCAGGGCAAAGAGGTTCCTCTGGAATGGACTGAGACATCTGGGCAATCCTGGAATGGTGGTACGACCATGGAGTTCCTCTCGCCTTTCCTGTTGAGAATGCCTCCTCTTGAGATGCGACGGGAACACTGGGAATTCTTTCCCGTTGAAAGCAGGGAAAGGATCCCTCATCTCGAGCTACGAGGGGGAAACGGGGCTCCTCTGGATGTGGGCGGGACCATCGTGCTTCCTCTCGAGTGGAGACGGGTATGGCGGTGAACTTCTTGAGTTGCAGCAAGGGTGTGAAAGACCCTTTCGAAGTTCCAGAGGTTAGGTGTCATTAGTCTCCAGACGCCTCATCGGAAATAGGCCACATGTCGCCTGGAAGGGAGAACTTCCTGGATTTTCTCGAGTTGCGGCAGGTGTTCTCGAGTTACGACGGGGACCTCAGGGAACCGCCCTGGTGGCCTCAGGAGAGGCCAGTCCCCATGCGAGTTGCTAGGGGGCCTCTCGGGATTCCTCTCCCGTCGATACCGGGGCCAAAACCTTGTGTGGAGTCAGGCCCGGAACCGAGGATTCCTCTCAGGGGCTGACATGGATCTTTGGGTACTTCTGGAGTCTCCCCAGGGGAGTCAGGCCTCGTCTCGAGTGGGGGCATGCACGTGCGCTTTCCTTCCAGGCTGTAGCACCAATGTCACGCTTCCCGTCGCGTGGATCAAAGGATCTGTGGTTTTCCCTCGAGGCTTTCCCTCGAGGCTTTCCCACAGGGCTGTCCCACGTGCCACCGTGGTGTGAGTCGATCCTCGGCGTGAAAGATGAGCCAGTGCAGGGCAAAGAGGTTCCTCTGGAATGGACTGAGACATCTGGGGGACTCTTGGAATGGTGGTACGACCATGGAGTTCCTCTCGCCTTTCCTGTTGAGAGTGCCTCCTCTTGAGATGCGACGGGAACGCCGGGAATTCTTTCCCGTTGAAAGCAGGGAAAGGATCCCTCATCTCGAGCTACGAGGGGGAAACGGGGCTCCTCTGGATGTGGGCGGGACCATCGTGCTTCCTCTCGAGTGGAGACGGGTATGGCGGTGAACTAATTGAGTTGCAGCAAGGGTGTGAAAGACCCTTTCGAAGTTCCAGAGGTTAGGTGTCATTAGTCTCCAGACGCCTCATCGGAAATAGGCCTCATCTCGCCTGCAAGGGAGAACTTCCTGGATTTTCTCGAGTTGCGGCAGGTGTTCTCGAGTTACGACGGGGACCTCAGGGACCCGCCCTGGTTGCCTCAGGAGAGGCCAGTCCCCATGCGAGTTGCTAGGGGGCCTCTCGGGATTCCTCTCCCGTCGATACCGGGGCCAAAAACCTTGTGTGGAGTCAGGGCCGGAACCGAGGATTACTCTCAGGGGTGACATGTATCTTTGGGTACTTCTGGAGTCTCCCCAGGGTAGTCAGGACTCGTCTCGAGTGGGGGCATGCACGTGCGCTTTCCATCCAGGCTGCAGCAGCAATGTCACGCTTCCCGTCGCGTGGATCAAAGGATCTGTGGTTTTCCCTCGAGGCTTTCCCTCGAGGCTTTCCCACAAGGCTTTCCCACGTGCCACCGTGGTGTGAGTCGATCCTCGGCGTGAAAGATGAGCCAGTGCAGGGCAAAAGGTTCCTCTGGAATGGACTGAGACATCTGGGGGACTCTTGGAATGGTGGTACGACCATGGAGTTCCTCTCGCCTTTCCTGTTGAGAGTGCCTCCTCTTGAGATGCGACGGGAACGCTGGGAACTCTTTCCCGTTGAAAGCAGGGAAAGGATCCCTCATCTCGAGCTACGAGGGGGAAACGGGGCTCCTCTGGATGTGGGCGGGACCATCGTGCTTCCTCTCGAGTGGAGACGGGTATGGCGGTGAACTTCTTGAGTTGCAGCAAGGGTGTGAAAGACCCTTTCGAAGTTCCAGAGTTTAGTTGTCATTAGTCTCCAGACGCCTCATCGGAAATAGGCCTCATCTCGCCTGGAAGGGAGAACTTCCTGGATTTTCTCGAGTTGCGGCAGGTGTTCTCGAGTTACGACGGGGACCTCAGGGACCCGCCCTGGTGGCCTCAGGAGAGGCCAGTCCCCATGCGAGTTGCTAGGGGGCCTCTCGGGATTCCTCTCCCGTCGATACCGGGGCCAAAAACCTTGTGTGGAGTCAGGGCCGGGACCGAGGATTCCTCTCAGGGGCTGACATGGATCTTTGGGTACTTCTGGAGTCTCCCCACGGGAGTCAGGCCTCGTCTCGAGTGGGGGCATGCACGTGCGCTTTCCTTCCAGGCTGTAGCAGCAATGTCACGATTCCCGTCTCATTTATCAAAGGATCTGTGGCTTTCCCTCGAGGCTTTCCCTCGAGGCTTTCCCACAGGGCTGTCCCACGTGCCACCGTGTTGTGAGTCGATCCTCGGCGTGAAAGATGAGCCAGTGCAGGGCAAAGAGTTTCCTCTGGAATGGACTGAGACATCTGGGGGAGTCTTGGAATGGTGGTACGACCATGGAGTTCCTCTCGCCTTTCCTGTTGAGAGTGCCTCCTCTTGAGATGCGACGGGAACGCCGGGAATTCTTTCCCGTTGAAAGCAGGGAAAGGATCCCTCATCTCGAGCTACGAGGGGGAAACGGGGCTCCTCTGGATGTGGGCGGGACCATCGTGCTTCCTCTCGAGTGGAGACGGGTATGGCGGTGAACTTCTTGAGTTGCAGCAAGGGTGTGAAAGACCCTTTAGAAGTTCCAGAGGTTAGGTGTCATTAGACTCCAGACGCCTCATCGGAAATAGGCCTCATCTCGCCTGGAAGGGAGAACTTCCAGGATTTTCTCGAGTTGCGGCAGGTGTTCTCGAGTTACGACGGGGACGTCAGGGACCCGCCCTGGTGGCCTCAGGAGAGGCCACTCCCCGTGCGAGTTGCTAGGCGGCCTCTCGGGATTCCTCTCCCGTCGATACCGGGGCCAAAAACCTTGTGTGGAGTCAGGGCCGGAACCGAGGATTCCTCTCAGGGGCTGACATGGATCTTTGGGTACTTCTGGAGTCTCCCCAGGGGAGTCAGGCCTCGTCTCGAGTGGGGGCATGAACTTGCGCTTTCCTTCCAGGCTGTAGCAGCAATGTCACGCTTCCCGTCGGGTGGATCAAAGGATCTGTGGTTTTCCCTCGAGGCTTTCCCTCGAGGCTTTCCCACAGGGCTGGCCCACGTGCCACCGTGGTGTGAGTCGATCCTCGGCGTGAAAGATGAGCCAGTGCAGGGCAAAGAGGTTCCTCTGGAATGGACTGAGACATCTGGGGGACTCTTGGAATGGTGGTACGACCATGGAGTTCCTCTCGCCTTTCCTGTTGAGAGTGCCTCCTCTTGAGATGCGACGGGAACGCTGGGAACTCTTTCCCGTTGAAAGCAGGGAAAGGATCCCTCATCTCGAGCTACGAGGGGGAAACGGGGCTCCTCTGGATGTGGGCGGGACCATCGTGCTTCCTCTCGAGTGGAGACGGGTATGGCGGTGAACTTCTTGAGTTGCAGCAAGGGTGTGAAAGACCCTTTCGAAGTTCCAGAGTTTAGTTGTCATTAGTCTCCAGACGCCTCATCGGAAATAGGCCTCATCTCGCCTGGAAGGGAGAACTTCCTGGATTTTCTCGAGTTGCGGCAGGTGTTCTCGAGTTACGACGGGGACCTCAGGGACCCGCCCTGGTGGCCTCAGGAGAGGCCAGTCCCCATGCGAGTTGCTAGGGGGCCTCTCGGGATTCCTCTCCCGTCGATACCGGGGCCAAAAACCTTGTGTGGAGTCAGGGCCGGGACCGAGGATTCCTCTCAGGGGCTGACATGGATCTTTGGGTACTTCTGGAGTCTCCCCACGGGAGTCAGGCCTCGTCTCGAGTGGGGGCATGCACGTGCGCTTTCCTTCCAGGCTGTAGCAGCAATGTCACGATTCCCGTCTCATTTATCAAAGGATCTGTGGCTTTCCCTCGAGGCTTTCCCTCGAGGCTTTCCCACAGGGCTGTCCCACGTGCCACCGTGTTGTGAGTCGATCCTCGGCGTGAAAGATGAGCCAGTGCAGGGCAAAGAGTTTCCTCTGGAATGGACTGAGACATCTGGGGGAGTCTTGGAATGGTGGTACGACCATGGAGTTCCTCTCGCCTTTCCTGTTGAGAGTGCCTCCTCTTGAGATGCGACGGGAACGCCGGGAATTCTTTCCCGTTGAAAGCAGGGAAAGGATCCCTCATCTCGAGCTACGAGGGGGAAACGGGGCTCCTCTGGATGTGGGCGGGACCATCGTGCTTCCTCTCGAGTGGAGACGGGTATGGCGGTGAACTTCTTGAGTTGCAGCAAGGGTGTGAAAGACCCTTTAGAAGTTCCAGAGGTTAGGTGTCATTAGACTCCAGACGCCTCATCGGAAATAGGCCTCATCTCGCCTGGAAGGGAGAACTTCCAGGATTTTCTCGAGTTGCGGCAGGTGTTCTCGAGTTACGACGGGGACGTCAGGGACCCGCCCTGGTGGCCTCAGTAGAGGCCACTCCCCGTGCGAGTTGCTAGGCGGCCTCTCGGGATTCCTCTCCCGTCGATACCGGGGCCAAAAACCTTGTGTGGAGTCAGGGCCGGAACCGAGGATTCCTCTCAGGGGCTGACATGGATCTTTGGGTACTTCTGGAGTCTCCCCAGGGGAGTCAGGCCTCGTCTCGAGTGGGGGCATGAACTTGCGCTTTCCTTCCAGGCTGTAGCAGCAATGTCACGCTTCCCGTCGGGTGGATCAAAGGATCTGTGGTTTTCCCTCGAGGCTTTCCCTCGAGGCTTTCCCACAGGGCTGGCCCACGTGCCACCGTGGTGTGAGTCGATCCTCGGCGTGAAAGATGAGCCAGTGCAGGGCAAAGAGGTTCCTCTGGAATGGACTGAGACATCTGGGGGACTCTTGGAATGGTGGTACGACCATGGAGTTCCTCTCGCCTTTCCTGTTGAGAGTGCCTCCTCTTGAGATGCGACGGGAACGCTGGGAACTCTTTCCCGTTGAAAGCAGGGAAAGGATCCCTCATCTCGAGCTACGAGGGGGAAACGGGGCTCCTCTGGATGTGGGCGGGACCATCGTGCTTCCTCTCGAGTGGAGACGGGTATGGCGGTGAACTTCTTGAGTTGCAGCAAGGGTGTGAAAGACCCTTTCGAAGTTCCAGAGTTTAGTTGTCATTAGTCTCCAGACGCCTCATCGGAAATAGGCCTCATCTCGCCTGGAAGGGAGAACTTCCTGGATTTTCTCGAGTTGCGGCAGGTGTTCTCGAGTTACGACGGGGACCTCAGGGACCCGCCCTGGTGGCCTCAGGAGAGGCCAGTCCCCATGCGAGTTGCTAGGGGGCCTCTCGGGATTCCTCTCCCGTCGATACCGGGGCCAAAAACCTTGTGTGGAGTCAGGGCCGGGACCGAGGATTCCTCTCAGGGGCTGACATGGATCTTTGGGTACTTCTGGAGTCTCCCCACGGGAGTCAGGCCTCGTCTCGAGTGGGGGCATGCACGTGCGCTTTCCTTCCAGGCTGTAGCAGCAATGTCACGATTCCCGTCTCATTTATCAAAGGATCTGTGGCTTTCCCTCGAGGCTTTCCCTCGAGGCTTTCCCACAGGGCTGTCCCACGTGCCACCGTGTTGTGAGTCGATCCTCGGCGTGAAAGATGAGCCAGTGCAGGGCAAAGAGTTTCCTCTGGAATGGACTGAGACATCTGGGGGAGTCTTGGAATGGTGGTACGACCATGGAGTTCCTCTCGCCTTTCCTGTTGAGAGTGCCTCCTCTTGAGATGCGACGGGAACGCCGGGAATTCTTTCCCGTTGAAAGCAGGGAAAGGATCCCTCATCTCGAGCTACGAGGGGGAAACGGGGCTCCTCTGGATGTGGGCGGGACCATCGTGCTTCCTCTCGAGTGGAGACGGGTATGGCGGTTAACTTCTTGAGTTGCAGCAAGGGTGTGAAAGACCCTTTAGAAGTTCCAGAGGTTAGGTGTCATTAGACTCCAGACGCCTCATCGGAAATAGGCCTCATCTCGCCTGGAAGGGAGAACTTCCTGGATTTTCTCGAGTTGCGGCAGGTGTTCTCGAGTTACGACGGGGACGTCAGGGACCCGCCCTGGTGGCCTCAGGAGAGGCCACTCCCCGTGCGAGTTGCTAGGCGGCCTCTCGGGATTCCTCTCCCGTCGATACCGGGGCCAAAAACCTTGTGTGGAGTCAGGGCCGGAACCGAGGATTCCTCTCAGGGGCTGACATGGATCTTTGGGTACTTCTGGAGTCTCCCCAGGGGAGTCAGGCCTCGTCTCGAGTGGGGGCATGAACTTGCGCTTTCCTTCCAGGCTGTAGCAGCAATGTCACGCTTCCCGTCGGGTGGATCAAAGGATCTGTGGTTTTCCCTCGAGGCTTTCCCTCGAGGCTTTCCCACAGGGCTGGCCCACGTGCCACCGTGGTGTGAGTCGATCCTCGGCGTGAAAGATGAGCCAGTGCAGGGCAAAGAGGTTCCTCTGGAATGGACTGAGACATCTGGGGGACTCTTGGAATGGTGGTACGACCATGGAGTTCCTCTCGCCTTTCCTGTTGAGAGTGCCTCCTCTTGAGATGCGACGGGAACGCCGGGAATTCTTTCCCGTTGAAAGCAGGGAAGGGATCCCTCATCTCGAGCTACGAGGGGGAAACGGGGCTCCTCTGGATGTGGGCGGGACCATCGTGCTTCCTCTCGAGTGGAGACGGGTATGGCGGTGAACTTCTTGAGTTGCAGCAAGGGTGTGAAAGACCCTTTCGAAGTTCCAGAGGTTAGGTGTCATTAGTCTCCAGACGTCTCATCGGAAATAGGCCTCATCTCGCCTGGAAGGGAGAACTTCCTGGATTTTCTCGAGTTGCGGCAGGTGTTCTCGAGTTACGACGGGGACCTCAGGGACCCGCCCTGGTTGCCTCAGGAGAGGCCAGTCCCCATGCGAGTTGATAGGGGGCCTCTCGGGATTCCTCTCCCGTCGATACCGGGGACAAAAACCTTGTGTGGAGTCAGGGCCGGAACCGAGGATTCCTCTCAGGGGTGACATGTATCTTTGGGTACTTCTGGAGTCTCCAAAGGGGAGTCAGGCCTCGTCTCGAGTGGGGGCATGCACGTGCGCTTTCCTTCCAGGCTGTAGCAGCAATGTCACGATTCCCGTCGCATTTATCAAAGGGTCTGTGGCTTTCCCTCGAGTCTTTCCCTCGAGGCTTTCCCACAGGGCTGTCCCACGTGCCACCGTGGTGTGAATCGATCCTCGGCGTGAAAGATGAGCCAGTGCAGGGCAAAGAGGTTCCTCTGGAATGGACTGAGACATCTGGGCAATCCTGGAATGGTGGTACGACCATGGAGTTCCTCTCGCCTTTCCTGTTGAGAATGCCTCCTCTTGAGATGCGACGGGAACACTGGGAATTCTTTCCCGTTGAAAGCAGGGAAAGGATCCCTCATCTCGAGCTACGAGGGGGAAACGGGGCTCCTCTGGATGTGGGCGGGACCATCGTGCTTCCTCTCGAGTGGAGACGGGTATGGCGGTGAACTTCTTGAGTTGCAGCAAGGGTGTGAAAGACCCTTTCGAAGTTCCAGAGGTTAGGTGTCATTAGTCTCCAGACGCCTCATCGGAAATAGGCCACATGTCTCCTGGAAGGGAGAACTTCCTGGATTTTCTCGAGTTGCGGCAGGTGTTCTCGAGTTACGACGGGGACCTCAGGGAACCGCCCTGGTGGCCTCAGGAGAGGCCAGTCCCCATGCGAGTTGCTAGGGGGCCTCTCGGGATTCCTCTCCCGTCGATACCGGGGCCAAAACCTTGTGTGGAGTCAGGCCCGGAACCGAGGATTCCTCTCAGGGGCTGACATGGATCTTTGGGTACTTCTGGAGTCTCCCCAGGGGAGTCAGGCCTCGTCTCGAGTGGGGGCATGCACGTGTGCTTTCCTTCCAGGCTGTAGCAGCAATGTCACGCTTCCCGTGGCGTGGATCAAAGGATCTGTGGTTTTCCCTCGAGGCTTTCCCTCGAGGCTTTCCCACAGGGCTGTCCCACGTGCCACCGTGGTGTGAGTCGATCCTCGGCGTGAAAGATGAGCCAGTGCAGGGCAAAGAGGTTCCTCTGGAATGGACTGAGACATCTGGGGGACTCTTGGAATGGTGGTACGACCATGGAGTTCCTCTCGCCTTTCCTGTTGAGAGTGCCTCCTCTTGAGATGCGACGGGAACGCCGGGAATTCTTTCCCGTTGAAAGCAGGGAAAGGATCCCTCATCTCGAGCTACGAGGGGGAAACGGGGCTCCTCTGGATGTGGGCGGGACCATCGTGCTTCCTCTCGAGTGGAGACGGGTATGGCGGTGAACTTCTTGAGTTGCAGCAAGGGTGTGAAAGACCCTTTCGAAGTTCCAGAGGTTAGGTGTCATTAGTCTCCAGACGCCTCATCGGAAATAGGCCTCATCTCGCCTGCAAGGGAGAACTTCCTGGATTTTCTCGAGTTGCGGCAGGTGTTCTCGAGTTACGACGGGGACCTCAGGGACCCGCCCTGGTTGCCTCAGGAGAGGCCAGTCCCCATGCGAGTTGCTAGGGGGCCTCTCGGGATTCCTCTCCCGTCGATACCGGGGCCAAAAACCTTGTGTGGAGTCAGGGCCGGAACCGAGGATTACTCTCAGGGGTGACATGTATCTTTGGGTACTTCTGGAGTCTCCCCAGGGGAGTCAGGACTCGTCTCGAGTGGGGGCATGCACGTGCGCTTTCCTTCCAGGCTGCAGCAGCAATGTCACACTTCCCGTCGCGTGGATCAAAGGATCTGTGGTTTTCCCTCGAGGCTTTCCCTCGAGGCTTTCCCACAAGGCTTTCCCACGTGCCACCGTGGTGTGAGTCGATCCTCGGCGTGATAGATGAGCCAGTGCAGGGCAAAAGGTTCCTCTGGAATGGACTGAGACATCTGGGGGACTCTTGGAATGGTGGTACGACCATGGAGTTCCTCTCGCCTTTCCTGTTGAGAGTGCCTCCTCTTGAGATGCGACGGGAACGCTGGGAATTCTTTCCCGTTGAAAGCAGGGAAAGGATCCCTCATCTCGAGCTACGAGGTGGAAACGGGGCTCCTCTGGATGTGGGCGGGACCATCGTGCTTCCTCTCGAGTGGAGACGGGTATGGCGGTGAACTTCTTCAGTTGCAGCAAGGGTGTGAAAGACCCTTTCGAAGTTCCAGAGTTTAGGTGTCATTAGTCTCCAGACGCCTCATCGGAAATAGGCCTCATCTCGCCTGGAAGGGAGAACTTCCTGGATTTTCTCGAGTTGCGGCAGGTGTTCTCGAGTTACGACGGGGACCTCAGGGACCCGCCCTGGTGGCCTCAGGAGAGGCCAGTCCCCATGCGAGTTGCTAGGGGGCCTCTCGGGATTCCTCTCCCGTCGATACCGGGGCCAAAAACCTTGTGTGGAGTCAGGGCCGGGACCGAGGATTCCTCTCAGGGGCTGACATGGATCTTTGGGTACTTCTGGAGTCTCCCCACGGGAGTCAGGCCTCGTCTCGAGTGGGGGCATGCACGTGCGCTTTCCTTCCAGGCTGTAGCAGCAATGTCACGATTCCCGTCGCATTTATCAAAGGATCTGTGGCTTTCCCTCGAGGCTTTCCCTCGAGGCTTTCCCACAGGGCTGTCCCACGTGCCACCGTGTTGTGAGTCGATCCTCGGCGTGAAAGATGAGCCAGTGCAGGGCAAAGAGTTTCCTCTGGAATGGACTGAGATATCTGGGGGAGTCTTGGAATGGTGGTACGACCATGGAGTTCCTCTCGCCTTTCCTGTTGAGAGTGCCTCCTCTTGAGATGCGACGGGAACGCCGTGAATTCTTTCCCGTTGAAAGCAGGGAAAGGATCCCTCATCTCGAGCTACGAGGGGGAAACGGGGCTCCTCTGGATGTGGGCGGGACCATCGTGCTTCCTCTCGAGTGGAGACGGGTATGGCGGTGAACTTCTTGAGTTGCAGCAAGGGTGTGAAAGACCCTTTCGAAGTTCCAGAGGTTAGGTGTCATTAGTCTCCAGACGCCTCATCGGAAATAGGCCACATGTCGCCTGGAAGGGAGAACTTCCTGGATTTTCTCGAGTTGCGGCAGGTGTTCTCGAGTTACGACGGGGACCTCAGGGAACCGCCCTGGTGGCCTCAGGAGAGGCCAGTCCCCATGCAATTTGCTAGGGGGCCTCTCGGGATTCCTCTCCCGTCGATACCGGGGCCAAAAACCTTGTGTGGAGTCAGGCCCGGAACCGAGGATTCCTCTCAGGGGCTGACATGGATCTTTGGGTACTTCTGGAGTCTCCCCAGGGGAGTCAGGCCTCGTCTCGAGTGGGGGCATGCACGTGCGCTTTCCTTCCAGGCTGTAGCAGCAATGTCACGCTTCCCGTCGCGTGGATCAAAGGATCTGTGGTTTTCCCTCGAGTCTTTCCCTCGAGGCTTTCCCACAGGGCTGTCCCACGTGCGACCGTGGTCTGAGTCGATCCTCGGCGTGAAAGATGAGCCAGTGCAGGGCAAAGAGGTTCCTCTGGAATGGACTGAGACATCTGGGGGACTCTTGGAATGGTGGTATGACCATGGAGTTCCTCTCGCCTTTCCTGTTGAGAGTGCCTCCTCTTGAGATGCGACGGGAACGCCGGGAATTCTTTCCCGTTGAAAGCAGGGAAAGGATCCCTCATCTCGAGCTACGAGGGGGAAACGGGGCTCCACTGGATGTGGGCGGGACCATCGTGCTTCCTCTCGAGTGGAGACGGGTATGGCGGTGAACTTCTTGAGTTGCAGCAAGGGTGTGAAAGACCCTTTCGAAGTTCCAGAGGTTAGGTGTCATTAGTCTCCAGACGCCTCATCGGAAATAGGCCTCATCTCGCCTGCAAGGGAGAACTTCCTGGATTTTCTCGAGTTGCGGCAGGTGTTCTCGAGTTACGACGGGGACCTCAGGGACCCGCCCTGGTTGCCTCAGGAGAGGCCAGTCCCCATGCGAGTTGCTAGGGGGCCTCTCGGGATTCCTCTCCCGTCGATACCGGGGCCAAAAACCTTGTGTGGAGTCAGGGCCGGAACCGAGGATTACTCTCAGGGGTGACATGTATCTTTGGGTACTTCTGGAGTCTCCCCAGGGGAGTCAGGACTCGTCTCGAGTGGGGGCATGCACGTGCGCTTTCCTTCCAGGCTGCAGCAGCAATGTCACGCTTCCCGTCGCGTGGATCAAAGGATCTGTGGTTTTCCCTCGAGGCTTTCCCTCGAGGCTTTCCCACAAGGCTTTCCCACGTGCCACCGTTGTGTGAGTCGATCCTCGGCGTGAAAGATGAGCCAGTGCAGGGCAAAAGGTTCCTCTGGAATGGACTGAGACATCTGGGGGAGTCTTGGAATGGTGGTACGACCATGGAGTTCCTCTCGCCTTTCCTGTTGAGAGTGCCTCCTCTTGAGATGCGACGGGAACGCCGGGAATTCTTTCCCGTTGAAAGCAGGGAAAGGATCCCTCATCTCGAGCTACGAGGGGGAAACGGGGCTCCTCTGGATGTGGGCGGGACCATCGTGCTTCCTCTCGAGTGGAGACGGGTATGGCGGTGAACTTCTTGAGTTGCAGCAAGGGTGTGAAAGACCCTTTCGAAGTTCCAGAGGTTAGGTGTCATTAGTCTCCAGACGCCTCATCGGAAATAGGCCTCATCTCGCCTGGAAGGGAGAACTTCCTGGATTTTCTCGAGTTGCGGCAGGTGTTCCCGAGTTACAACGGGGACCTCAGGGACCCGCCCTGGTGGCCTCAGGAGAGGACAGTCCCCATGCGAGTTGCTAGGGGGCCTCTCGGGATTCCTCTCCCGTCGATACCGGGGCCAAAAACCTTGTGTGTAGTCAGGGCCGGGACCGAGGATTCCTCTCAGGGGTGACATGGATCTTTGGGTACTTCTGGAGTCTCCCCAGGGGAGTCAGGCCTCCTCTCGAGTGGGGGCATGCACGTGCGCTTTCCTTCCAGGCTGTAGCAGCAATGTCACGCTGCCCGTCGCGTGGATCAAAGGATCTGTGGTTTTCCCTCGAGGCTTTCCCTCGAGGCTTTCCCACAGGGCTGTCCCACGTGCCACCGTGGTGTGAGTCGATCCTCGGCGTTAAAGATGAGCCAGTGCAGGGCAAAGAGGTTCCTCTGGAATGGACTGAGACATCTGGGGGAGTCTTGGAATGGTGATACGACCATGGAGTTCCTCTCGCCTTTCCTGTTGAGAGTGCCTCCTCTTGAGATTCGACGGGAACGCCGGGAATTCTTTCCCGTTGAAAGCAGGGAAAGGATCCCTCATCTCGAGCTACGAGGGGGAAACGGGGCTCCTCTGGATGTGGGCGGGACCATCGTGCTTCCTCTCGAGTGGAGACGGGTATGGTGGTGAACTTCTTGAGTTGCAGCAAGGGTGTGAAAGACCCTTTCGAAGTTCCAGAGGTTAGGTGTCATTAGTCTCCAGACGCCTCATCGGAAATAGGCCTCATCTCGCCTGCCAGGGAGAACTTCCTGGATTTTCTCGAGTTGCGGCAGGTGTTCTCGAGTTACGACGGGGACCTCAGGGACCCGCCCGGCTGGCCTCAAGAGAGGCCAGTCCCCATGCGAGTTGCTAGGGAGCCTCTCTGGATTCCTCTCCCATCGATACCGGGGCCAAAAACCTTGTGTGGTGTCAGGGCCGGGACCGAGGATTCCTCTCAGGGGTGACAAGGATCTTTGGGTACTTCTGGAGTCTCCCCAGGGGAGTCAGGCCTCCTCTCGAGTGGGGGCATGCACGTGCGCTTTCCTTCCAGGCTGTAGCAGCAATGTCACGCTTCCCGTCGCGTGGATCAAAGGATCTGTGGTTTTCCCTCGAGGCTTTCCCTCGAGGCTTTCCCACAGGGCTGTCCCACGTGCCACCGTGGTGTGAGTCGATCCTCGGCGTGAAAGATGAGCCAGTGCAGGGCAAAGAGGTTCCTCTGGAATGGACTGAGTCATCTGGGGGACTCTTGGAATGGTGGTACGACCATGGAGTTCCTCTCGCCTTTCCTGTTGAGAGTGCCTCCTCTTGAGATGCGACGGGAACGCCGGGAATTCTTTCCCGTTGAAAGCAGGGAAAGGATCCCTCATCTCGAGCTACGAGGGGGAAACGGGGCTCCTCTGGATGTGGGCGGGACCATCGTGCTTCCTCTCGAGTGGAGACGGGTATGGCGGTGAACTTCTTGAGTTGCAGCAAGGGTGTGAAAGTCCCTTTCGAAATTCCAGAGGTTAGGTGTCATTAGTCTCCAGACGCCTCATTGGAAATAGGCCTCATCTCGCCTGGAAGGGAGAACTTGCTGGATTTTCTCGAGTTGCGGCAGGTGTTCTCGAGTTAAGACGGGGACCTCAGGGACCCGCCCTGGTGGCCTCAGGAAAGGCCAGTCCCCATGCGAGTTGCTAGGGGGCCTCTCAGGATTCCTCTCCCGTCGATACCGGGGCCAAAAACCTTGTGTGAAGTCAGGGCCGGAACCGGGGATTCCTCTCAGGGGCTGACATGGATCTTTGTGTACTTCTGGAGTCTCCCCAGGGGAGTCAGGCCTCGTTTCGAGTGGGGGCATGCACGTGCACTTTCCTTCCAGGCTGTAGCAGCAATGTCACGCTTCCCGTCGCGTGGATCAAAGGATCTGTGGTTTTCCCTCGAGGCTTTCCCTCGAGGCTTTCCCACAGGGCTGTCCCACTTGCCACCGTGGTGTGAGTCGATCCTCGGCGTGAAAGATGAGCCAGTGCAGGGCAAAGAGTTTCCTCTGGAATGGACTGAGACATCTGGGGGATTCTTGGAATGGTGGTACGACCATAGAGTTCCTCTCGCCTTTCCTGTTGAGAGTGCCTCCTCTTGAGATGCGACGGGAATGACGGGAATTCTTTCCCGTTGAAAGCAGGGAAAGGATCCCTCATCTCGAGCCAAGAGGGGGAAATGGTGCTCCTCTGGATGTGGGCGGGACCATCGTGCTTCCTCTCGAGTGGAGACGGGTATGGCGGTGAACTTCTTGAGTTGCAGCAAGGGTGTGAAAGACCCTTTCGAAGTTCCAGAGGTTAGGTGTCATTAGTCTCCAGACGCCTCATAGGAAATAGGCCTCATCTCGCCTGGAAGGGAGAACTTCCTGGATTTTCTCGAGTTGCGGCAGGTGTTCTCGAGTTACGACGGGGACCTCAGGGACCCGCCATGGTGGCCTCAGGAAAGGCCAGTCCCCATGCGAGTTTCTAGGGGGCCTCTCAGGATTCCTCTCCCGTCGATACCGGGGCCAAAAACCTTGTGTGGAGTCAGGGCCGGAACCGAGGTTTTCTCTCAGGGGTGACATGGAACTTTGGGTATTTCTGGAGTCTCCCCAGGGGAGTCAGGCCTCGTCTCGAGTGGGGGCATGCACGTGCGCTTTCCTTCCAGGCTGTAGCAGCAATGTCACGCTTCCCGTCGCGTGGATCAAAGGATCTGTGGTTTTCCCTCGAGGCTTTCCCACAGGGCTGTCCCACGTGCCACCGTGGTGTGAGTCGATCCTCGGCGTGAAAGATGAGCCAGTGCAGGGCAAAGAGGTTCCTCTGGAATGGACTGAGACATCTGGGGGACTCTTGGAACGGTGGTACGACCATGGAGTTCCTCTCGCCTTTCCTGTTGAGAGTGCCTCCTCTTGAGATGCGACAGGAACGCCGGGAATTCTTTCCCGTTGAAAGCAGGGAAAGGATCCCTCATCTCGAGCTCCGAGGGGGAAGCGGGGATCCTCTGGATGTGGGCGGGACCATCGTGCTTCCTCTCGAGTGGATACGGGTATGGAGGTGAACTACTTGAGTTGCAGCAAGGGTGTGAAAGACCCTTTCGAAGTTCCATAGTTTAGGTGTCATTAGTCTCTAGACGCCTCATCGGAAATAGGCCTCATCTCGCCTGGAAGGGAGAACTTCCTGGATTTTCTCGAGTTGCGGCAGGTGATCTCGAGTTACGATGGGGACCTCAGGGACCCGCCCTGGTGGCCTCAGGAGAGGCCAGTCCCCAAGCGAGTTGCTACGGGGCCTCTCGGGATTCCTCTCCCGTCGATACCGGGGCCAAAAACCTTGTGTGGAGTCAGGGCCGGAACCGGGGATTCCTCTCAGGGGCTGACATGGATCTTTGGCTACTTCTGGAGTCTCCCCAGGGGAGTCAGGCCTCGTTTCGAGTGGGGGCATGCACGTGCGCTTTCCTTCCAGGCTGTAGCAGCAATGTCACACTTCCCGTCGCGTGGATCAAAGGATCTGCGGTTTTCCCTCGAGGCTTTCCGTCGAGGCTTTCCCACAGGGCTGTCCCACGTGCCACCGTGGTGTGAGTCGATCCTCGGCGTGAAAGATGAGCCAGTGCAGGGCAAAGAGGTTCCTCTGGAATGGACTGAGACATCTGGGGGACTCTTGGAATGGTGGTACGACCATGGAGTTCCTATCGCCTTTTCTGTTGAGAGTGCCTCCTCTTGAGATGCGACGGGAACGCCGGGAATTCTTTCCCGTTTGAAGCAGGGAAAGGATCCCTCATCTCGAGCTACGAGGGGGAAACGGGGCTCCTCTGGATGTGGGCGGGACCATCGTGCTTCCTCTCGATTGGAGACGGGTATGGCGGTGAACTTCTTGAGTTGCAGCAAGGGTGTGAAAGACCCTTTCGAAGTTCCAGAGGTGAGGTGTCATTAGTCTCCAGACGCCTCATCGGAAATAGGCCTCATCTCGCCTGGAAGGGAGAACTTCCTGGATTTTCTCGAGTTGCGGCAGGTGTTCTCGAGTTACGACGGAGACCTCAGGGACCCGCCCTGGTGGCCTCAGGAGAGGCCAGTCCCCATGCGATTTGCTAGGGGGCCTCTCGGGATTCCTCTCCCGTCGATACCGGGGCCAAAAACCTTGTGTGGAGTCAGGGCCGGAACCGAGGATTCCTCTCAGGGGCTGACATGGATCTTTGGGTACTTCTGGAGTCTCCCCAGGGGAGTCAGGCCTCGTCTCGAGTGGGGGCATGCACGTGTGCTTTCCTTCCAGGCTGTAGCAGCAATGTCACGCTTCCCGTCGCGTGGATCAAAGGATCTGTGGTTTTCCCTCGAGGCTTTCCCTTGAGGCTTTCCCACAGGGCTGTCCCACGTGCCACCGTGGTGTGAGTCGATCCTCGGCGTGAAAGATGAGCCAGTGCAGGGTAAAGAGGTTCCTCTGGAATGGACTGAGACATCTGGGGTACTCTTGGAATGGTGGTACGACCATGGAGTTCCTCTCGCCTTTCCTGTTGAGAGTGCCTCCTCTTGAGATGCGACGGGAACGCCGGGAATTCTTTCCCGTTGAAAGCAGGGAAAGGATCCCTCATCTCGAGCTACGAATGTGAAACGGGGCTCCTCTGGATGTGGGCGGGACCATCGTGCTTCCTCTCGAGTGGAGACGGGTATGGCGGTGAACTTCTTGAGTTGCAGCAAGGGTGTGAAAGACCCTTTCGAAGTTCCAGAGGTTAGGTGTCATTAGTCTCCAGACGCCTCATCGGAAATAGGCCTCATCTCGCCTGGAAGGGAGAACTTCCAGGATTTTCTCGAGTTGCGGCATGTGTTCTCGAGTTACGACGGGGACCTCAGGGACCCGCCCTGGTGGCCTCAGGAAAGGCCAGTCCCCATGCGAGTTGCTAGGGGGCCTCTCAGGATTCCTCTCCCGTCGATACCGGGGCCAAAAACCTTGTGTGAAGTCAGGGCCGGAACCGGGGATTCCTCTCAGGGGCTGACATGTATCTTTGTGTACTTCTGGAGTCTCCCCAGGGGAGTCAGGCCTCGTTTCGAGTGGGGGCATGCACGTGCACTTTCCTTCCAGGCTGTAGCAGCAATGTCACACTTCCCGTCGCGTGGATCAAAGGATCTGTGGTTTTCCCTTGAGGCTTTCCCTTGAGGCTTTACCACAGGGCTGTCCCACGTGCCACCGTGGTATGAGTCGATCCTCGGCGTGAAAGATGATCCAGTGCAGGGCAAAGAGGTTCCTCTGGAATGGACTGAGACATCTGGGGGACTCTTGGAATGGTGGTACGACCATGGAGTTCCTCTCGCCTTTCCTGTTGAGAGTGCCTCCTCTTGAGATGCGACGGGAACGCCGGGAATTCTTTCCCGTTGAAAGCAGGGAAAGGATCCCTCATCTCGAGCTACGAGGGGGAAACGGGGCTCCTCTGGATGTGGGCGGGACCATCGTGCTTCCTCTCGAGTGGAGACGGGTATGGCGGTGAACTTCTTGAGTTGCAGCAAGGGTGTGAATGACCCTTTCGAAGTTCCAGAGGTTAGGTGTCATTAGTCTCCAGACGCCTCATAGGAAATAGGCCTCATCTCGCCAAGAAGGGAGAACTTCCTGGATTTTCTCGAGTTGCGGCAGGTGTTCTCGAGTTACGACGGGGACCTCAGGGACCCGCCCTGGTGGCCTCAGGAAAGGCCAGTCCCCATGCGAGTTGCTAGGGGGCCTCTCAGGATTCCTCTCCCGTCGATACCGGGGCCAAAAACCTTGTGTGGAGTCAGGGCCGGAACCGAGGTTTTCTCTCAGGGGTGACATGGAACTTTGGGTATTTCTGGAGTCTCCCCAGGGGAGTCAGGCCTCGTCTCGAGTGGGGGCATGCACGTGCGCTTTCCTTCCAGGCTGTAGCAGCAATGTCACGCTTCCTGTCGCGTGGATCAAAGGATCTGTGGTTTTCCCTCGAGGCTTTCCCTCGAGGCTTTCCCACAGGGCTGTCCCACGTGCCACCGTGGTGTGAGTGGATCCTCGGCGTGAAACATGAGCCAGTGCAGGGCAAAGAGGTTCCTCTGGAATGGACTGAGACATCTGGGGGACTCTTGGAATGGTGGTACGACCATGGAGTTCCTCTCGCCTTTCCTGTTGAGAGTGCCTCCTGTTGAGATCCGTCGGGAACGCCGGGAATTCTTTCCCTTTGAAAGCAGGGAAAGGATCCCTCATCTCGAGCTCCGAGGGGGAAACGGGGCTCCTCTGGATGTGGGCGGGACCATCGTGCTTCCTCTTGTGTAGACACGGGTATGGCGGTGAACTTCTTGAGTTGCAGCAAGGGTGTGAAAGACCCTTTCGAAGTTCCAGACGTTAGGTGTCATTAGTCTCCAGACGCCTCATCGGAAATAGGCCTCATCTCGCCTGGAAGGGAGAATTTCCTGGATTTTCTGGAGTTGCGGCAGGTGTTCTCGAGTTACGACGGGGACCTCAGGGACCCGTCCTGGTGGCCTCAGGAGACGCCAGTCCCCATGCGAGTTGCTAGGGGGCCTCTCGGGATTCCTCTCCCGTCGATACCGTGGCCAAAAACCTTGTGTGGAGTCAGGGCCGGAACCGAGGATTCCTCTCAGGGTCTGATATGGATCTTTGGGTACATCTGGAGTCTCGCCAGGGGAGACAGGCCTCGTCTCGAGTCGGGGCATGCACGTGCACTTTCCTTCCAGGCTGTAGCAGCAATGTCACGCTTCCCATCGCGTGGATCAAAGGATCTGTGGTTTTCCCTCGAGGCTTTCCCTCGAGGCTTTCCCACAGGGCTGTCCCACGTGCCACCGTGGTGTGAGTCGATCCTCGGCGTGAAAGATGAGCCAGTGCAGGGCAAAGAGGTTGCTCTGGAATGGACTGAGAAATCTGTGGGACTCTTGGAATGGTACGACCATGGAGTTCCTCTTGGGTTTCCTGTTGAGAGTGCCTCCTCTTGAGATGCGACGGGAACGCCGGGAATTCTTTCCCGTTGAAAGCAGGGAATGGATCCCTCATCTAGAGCTCCGAGGGGGAAACGGGGCTCCTCTGGATGTGGGCGGGACCATCGTGCTTCCTCTCGAGTGGAGACGGGTATGGCGGTGAACTTCTTGAGTTGCAGCAAGGGTGTGAAAGACCCTTTCGAAGTTCCAGAGGTTAGGTGTCATTAGTCTTCAGACGCCTCATCGGAAATAGGCCTCATCTCGCCTGGAAGGGAGAACTTCCTGGATTTTCTCGAGTTGCGGCAGGTGTTCTCGAGTTACGACGGGGACCTCAGGGACCCGCCCTGGTGGCCTCAGGAGAGGCCATTCCCCATGCGAGTTGCTAGGGGGCCTCTCGGGATACCTCTCCCGTCGATACCGGGGCCAAAAGAATTTTTCGGAGTCAGGGCCGGAACCGAGGATTCCTCTCAGGGGCTGACATGGATCTTTGGGTACTTCTGGAGTCTCCCCAGGGGAGTCAGGCCTCGTCTCGAGTGGGGGCATGCACGTGCGCTTTCCTTCCAGGCTGTAGCAGCAATGTCACGCTTCCCGTCGCGTGGATCAAAGGATCTGTGGTTTTCCCTCGAGGCTTTCCCACAGGGCTGTCCCACGTGCCACCGTGGTGTGAGTCGATCCTCGGCGTGAAAGATGAGCCAGTGCAGGGCAAAGAGGTTCCTCTGGAATGGACTGAGACATCTGGGGGACTCTTGGAATGGTGGTACGACCATGGAGTTCCTCTCGCCTTTTCTGTTGAGAGTGCCTCCTCTTGAGATGCGACGGGAACACCGGGAATTCTTTCCCGTTGAAAGCAGGTCAAGGATCCCTCATCTCGAGCTCCGAGGGGGAAACGGGGCTCCTCTGGATGTGGGCGGGACCATCGTGCTTCCTCTCGAGTGGAGACGGGTATGTCGGTGAACTTCTTGAGTTGCAGCAAGGGTGTGAAAGACCCTTTCGAAGTGCCAGAGGTTAGGTGTCATTAGTCTCCAGACGCCTCATCGGAAATAGGCCTCATCTCGCCTGGAAGGGAGAACTTCCTGGATTTTCTCGAGTTGCGGCAGGTGTTCCCGAGTTACGACGGGGACCTCAGGGACCCGCCCTGGTGGCCTCAGGAGAGGCCAGTCCCCATGCGCGTTGCTAGGGGGCCTCTCGGGATTCCTCTCCCGTCGATACCGGGGCCAAAAACCTTGTGTGGAGTCAGGGCCGGAACCGAGGATTCCTCTCAGGGGCTGACATGGATCTTTGGGTACTTCTGGAGTCTCCCCAGGGGAGTCAGGCCTCGTCTCGAGTGGGGGCATGCACGTGCGCTTTCCTTCCAGGCTGTAGCAGCAATGTCACGCTTCCCGTCGCGTGGATCAAAGGATCTGTGGTTTTCCCTCGAGGCTTTCCCTCGAGGCTTTCCCACAGGGCTGTCCCACGTGCCACCGTGGTGTGAGTCGATCCTCGGCGTGAAAGATGAGCCAGTGCAGGGCAAAGAGGTTCCTCTGGAATGGACTGAGACATCTGGGGGACTCTTGGAATGGTGGTACGACCATGGAGTTCCTCTCGCCTTTCCTGTTGAGAGTGCCTCCTCTTGAGATGCGACGGGAACGCCGGGAATTCTTTCCCGTTGAAAGCAGGGAAAGGATCCCTCATCTCGAGCTACGAGGGGGAAACGGGGCTCCTCTGGATGTGGGCGGGACCATCGTGCTTCCTCTCGAGCGGAGACAGGTATGGCGGTGAACTTCTTGAGTTGCAGCAAGGGTGTGAAAGACCCTTTCGAAGTTCCAGAGGTTAGGTGTCATTAGTCTCCAGACGCCTCATCGGAAATAGGCCTCATCTCGCCTGGAAGGGAGAACTTCCTGGATTTTCTCGAGTTGCGGCAGGTGTTCTCGAGTTACGACGGGGACCTCAGGGACCCGCCCTGGTGGCCTCAGGAGAGGCCAGTCCCCATGCGAGTTGCTAGGGTGCTTCTCGGGATTCCTCTCCCGTCGATACCGGGGCCAAAAACCTTGTGTGGAGTCAGGGCCGGAACCGAGGATTCCACTCAGGGGCTGACGTGGATTTTTGGGAACTTCTGGAGTCTCCCCAGGGGAGTCAGGCCTCGTCTCGAGTGGGGGCATGCACGTGCGCTTTCCCTCCAGGCTGTAGCATCAATGTCACGCTTTCCGTCCCGTGGATCAAAGGATCTGTGGTTTTCCCTCGAGGCTTTCCCTCGAGGCTTTCCCACAGGGCTGTCCCACGTGCCACCGTGGTGTGAGTCGATCCTCGGCGTGAAAGAAGAGCCAGTGCAGGGCAAAGAGGTTCCTCTGGAATGGACTGAGGCATCTGGGGAATCTTGGAATGGTGGTACGACCATGGAGTTCCTCTCGCCTTTCCTGTTGAGAGTGCCTCCTCTTGAGATGCGTCGGGAACGCCGGAAATTCTTTCCCGTTGAAAGCAGGGAAAGGATCCCTCATCTCGAGCTACGAGGGGGAAACGGGGCTCCTCTCTATGTGGGCGGGACCATCGTGCTTCCTATCGAGTGGAGACGGGTATGGCGGTGAACTTCTTGAGTTGCAGCAAGGGTGTGAAAGACCCTTTCGAAGTTCCACAGGTTAGGTGTCATTAGTCTCCAGACGCCTCATCGAAAATAGGCCTCATCTCGCCTGAATGGGAGAACTTCCTGGATTTTCTCGAGTTGCGGCAGGTGTTCTCGAGTTACGACGGGGACCTCAGGGAACCGCTCTGGTCGCCTCAGGAAAGGCCAGTTACCATGCGAGTTGCTAGGGGGCCTCTCGGGATTTCTCTCCCGTGGATACCGGGGCCAAAAACCTTGAGTGCAGTCAGGGCCGGAACCGAGGATTCCTCTCAGGGGCTGACATGGATCTTGGGGTACTTCTGGAGTCTCCCCAGGGGAGTCAGGCCTAGTCTCGCGTGGGGGCATGCACGTGCGCTTTCCTTCCAGGCTATAGCAGCAATGTCACGCTTCCCGTCGCGTGGATCAAAGGATCTGTGGATTTCCCTCGAGGCTTTCCCTCGAGGCTTTCCCACAGGGCTGTCCCACGTGCCACCGTGGTGTGAGTCGATCCTCGGCGTGAAAGATGAGCCAGTGCAGGGCAAAGAGGTTCCTCTGGAATGGACTGAGACATCTGGGGGACTCTTGGAATGGTGGTACGACCATGGAGTTCCTCTCGCCTTTCCTGTTGAGAGTGCCTCCTCTTGAGATTCGACGGGAAGGCCGGGAATTCTTTCCCATTGAAAGCAGGGAAAGGATTCCTCATCTCGAGCTACGAGGGGCAAACGGGGCTCCTCTGGATGTGGGCGGGACCATCGTGCTTCCTCTCGAGTGGAGACGGATATGGCGGTGAACTTCTTGAGTTGCAGCAAGGGTGTGAAAGACCCTTTCGAAGTTCCAGAGGTTAGGTGTCATTAGTCTCCAGACGCCTCATCGGAAATAGGCCTCATCTCGCCTGCAAGGGAGAACTTCCTGGATTTTCTCGAGTTGCGGCAGGTGTTCTCGAATTACGATGGGGACCTCAGGGCCCCGCCCTGGTGGCCTCAGGAAAGGCCAGTCCCCATGCGAGTTCCTAGGGGGCCTCTCGGGATTCCTCTCCCGTTGATACCGGGGCCAAAATCCTTGTGTGGAGTCAGGGCCGGAACCGAGGATTCCTCTCAGGGGCTGACATGGGTCTTTGGGTACTTCTGGAGTCTCCCCAGGTGAGTCAGGCCTCTTCTCGAGTGGGGGCATGCACGTCCGCTTTTCTTACAGGCTGTAGCAGCAATGTCACTCTTCCCGTCGCGTGGATCAAAGGATCTGTGGTTTTCCCTCGAGGCTTTCCCACAGGGCTGTCCCACGTGCCACCGTGGTGTGAGTCGATCCTCGGCGTGAAAGATGAGCCAGTGCAGGGCAAAGAGGTTGCTCTGGAATGGACTGAGAAATCTGTGGGACTCTTGGAATGGTACGACCATGGAGTTCCTCTTGGGTTTCCTGTTGAGAGTGCCTCCTCTTGAGATGCGACGGGAACGCCGGGAATTCTTTCCCGTTGAAAGCAGGGAATGGATTCCTCATCTAGAGCTCCGAGGGGGAAACGGGGCTCCTCTGGATGTGGGCGGGACCATCGTGCTTCCTCTCGAGTGGAGACGGGTATGGCGGTGAACTTCTTGAGTTGCAGCAAGGGTGTGAAAGACCCTTTCGAAGTTCCAGAGGTTAGGTGTCATTAGTCTCCAGACGCCTCATCGGAAATAGGCCTCATCTCGCCTGGAAGGGAGAACTTCCTGGATTTTCTCGAGTTGGGGCAGGTGTTCTCGAGTTACGACGGGGACCTCAGGGACCCGCCCTGGTGGCCTCAGGAGAGGCCATTCCCCATGCGAGTTGCTAGGGGGCCTCTCGGGATACCTCTCCCGTCGATACCGGGGCCAAAAGAATTTTTCGGAGTCAGGGCCGGAACCGAGGATTCCTCTCAGGGGCTGACATGGATCTTTGGGTACTTCTGGAGTCTCCCCAGGGGAGTCAGGCCTCGTCTCGAGTGGGGGCATGCACGTGCGCTTTCCTTCCAGGCTGTAGCAGCAATGTCACGCTTCCCATCGCGTGGATCAAAGGATCTGTGGTTTTCCCTCGAGGCTTTCCCTCGAGGCTTTCCCACAGGGCTGTCCCACGTGCCACCGTGGTGTGAGTCGATCCTCGGCGTGAAAGATGAGCCAGTGCAGGGCAAAGAGGTTCCTCTGGAATGGACTGAGACATCTGGGGGACTCTTGGAATGGTGTTACGACCATGGAGTTCCTCTCGCCTTTTCTGTTGAGAGTGCCTCCTCTTGAGACGCGACAGGAACACCGGGAATTCTTTCCCGTTGAAAGCAGGTCAAGGATCCCTCATCTCGAGCTCCGAGGGGGAAACGGGGCTCCTCTGGATGTGGGCGGGACCATCGTGCTTCCTCTCGAGTGGAGACGGGTATGTCGGTGAACTTCTTGAGTTGCAGCAAGGGTGTGAAAGACCCTTTCGAAGTGCCAGAGGTTAGGTGTCATTAGTCTCCAGACGCCTCATCGGAAATAGGCCTCATCTCGCCTGGAAGGGAGAACTTCCTGGATTTTCTCGAGTTGCGGCAGGTGTTCTCGAGTTACGACGGGGACCTCAGGGACCCGCCCTGGTGGCCTCAGGAGAGGCCAGTCCCCATTCGCGTTGCTAGGGGGCCTCTCGGGATTCCTCTCCCGTCGATACCGGGGCCAAAAACCTTGTGTGGAGTCAGGGCCGGAACCGAGGATTCCTCTCAGGGGCTGACATGGATCTTTGGGTACTTCTGGAGTCTCCCCAGGGGAGTCAGGCCTCGTCTCGAGTGGGGGCATGCACGTGCGCTTTCCTTCCAGGCTGTAGCAGCAATGTCACGCTTCCCGTCGCGTGGATCAAAGGATCTGTGGTTTTCCCTCGAGGCTTTCCCTCGAGGCTTTCCCACAGGGCTGTCCCACGTGCCACCGTGGTGTGAGTCGATCCTCGGCGTGAAAGATGAGCCACTGCAGGGCAAAGAGGTTCCTCTGGAATGGACTGAGACATCTGGGGGACTCTTGGAATGGTGGTACGACCATGGAGTTCCTCTCGGCTTTCCTGTGGAGAGTGCCTCCTCTTGAGATGCGACGGGAACGCCGGGAATTCTTTCCCGTTGAAAGCAGGGAAAGGATCCCTCATCTCGAGCTCCGAGGGGGAAACGGGGCTCCTCTGGATGTGGGCGGGACCATCGTGCTTCCTCGCGAGTGGAGACGGGTATGGCGGTGAACTTCTTGAGTTGCAGCAAGGGTGTGAAAGACCCTTTCGAAGTTCCAGAGGTTAGGTGTCATTAGTCTCCAGACGCCTCATCGGAAATAGGCCTCATCTCGCCTGGAAGGGAGAACTTCCTGGATTTTCTCGAGTTGCGGCAGGTGTTCCCGAGTTACGACGGGGACCTCAGGGACCCGCCCTGGTGGCCTCAGGAGAGGCCAGTCCCCATGCGAGTTGCTAGGGGGCCTCTCGGGATTCCTCTCCCGTCGATACCGGGCCAAAAACCTTGTGTGCAGTCAGGGCCGGAACCGAGGATTCCTCTCAGGGGCTGACATGGATCTTGGGGTACTTCTGGAGTCTCCCCAGGGGAGTCAGGCCTCGTCTCAAGTGGGGGCATGCACGTGCGCTTTCCTTCCAAGCTATAGCAGCAATGTCATGCTTCTCGTCGCGTGGATCAAAGGATCTGTGGTTTTCCCTAGCGGCTGTCCCTCGAGGCTTTCCCACAGGGCTGTCCCACGTGCCACCATTGTGTGAGTCGATCTTCGCCATGAAAGATGAGCCAGTACAGGGCAAAGAGCTTCCTCTGGAATCGACTGAGACATCTGGGGGACTCTTGGAATCGTGGTACGACCATGGAGTTCCTCTCGCCTTTCCTGTTGAGAGTGCCTCCTCTTGAGATGCGACGGGAACGCCGGGAATTCTTCCCCTTTGAAAGCAGGGAAAGGATCCCTCATCTCGAGCTCCGAGGGGGAAACGGGGCTCCTCTGGATGTGGGCGGGACCATCGTGCTTCCTCTCGAGTGGAGACGGGTATGGCGGTGAACTTCTTGAGTTGCAGCAAGGGTGTGAAAGACCCTTTCGAAGTTCCAGAGGTTAGGTGTCATTAGTCTCCAGACGCCTCATTGGAAATAGGCCTCATCTCGCCTGGAAGGGAGAACTTCCTGGATTTTCTCGAGTTGCGGCAGGTGTACTCGAGTTACGACGGGGACCTCAGGGACCCGCCCAGGTGGCCTCAGGAGAGGCCAGTCCCCATGCGAGGTGCTAGGGGGCCTCTCGGGATTCCTCTGCCGTCGATACCGGGGCCAAAAACCTTGTGTGCAGTCAGGGCCGGAACCGAGGATTCTTCTCAGGGGCTGACATGGATCTTTGGGTACTTCTGGAGTCTCCCCAGGGGAGTCAGGCCTCGTCTCGAGTGGGGGCATGCACGTGCGCTTTCCTTCCAGGCTGTAGCAGCAATGTCACGCTTCCCGTCACGTGGATCAAAGGATCTGTGGTTTTCCCTCGAGGCTTTCAAACAGGGCTGTCCCACGTGCCACCATTGTGTGAGTCAATCGTCGGCGTGAAAGATGAGCCAGTGCAGGGCAAAGAGGTTCCTCTGGAATGGACTGAGACATCTGGGGGACTCTTGGAATGGTGGTAAGACCATGGAGTTACTCTCGCCTTTCCTGTTGAGAGTGCCTCCTCTTGAGATGCGACCGGAACGCCGGGAATTCTTTCCCGTTGAAAGCAGGGAAAGGATCCCTCATCTCGAACTCCGAGGGGGAAACGGGGCTCCTCTGGATGTGGGCGGGACCATCGTGTTTCCTCTCGAGTGGAGACGGTTATGGCGGTGAACTTCTTGAGTTGCAGTAAGGGTGTGAAAGAACCTTTCGAAGTTCCAGAGGTTAGGTGTCATTAGTCTCCAGACACCTCATCGGAAATAGGCCTCATCTAGCCTGGAAGGGAGAACTTCCTGGATTTTCTCGAGTTGCGGCAGGTGTTCTCGAGTTATGACGGGGACCTCAGGGACCCGCCCTGGTGGCCTCAGGAGAGGCCAGTCCCCATGCGAGTTGCTAGGGGGCCTCTCTGTATTCCTCTCCCGACGATACCGGGGCCAAAACCCTTGTGTGGAGTCAGGGCCGGAACCGAGGATTCCTCTCAGGGGCTGATAAGGATCTTTGGGTACTTCTGAAGTCTCCCCAGGGGCGTCAGGCCTCGTCTCGAGTGGGGGCATGCACGTGCGCTTTCCTTCCAGGCTGTAGCAGCAATGTCACGCTTCCCGTCGCGTGGATCAAAGGATCTGTGGTTTTCCCTCGAGGCTTTCCCCCAGGGCTGTCCCACGTGCCACCGTGGTGTGAGTCGATCCTCGGCGTGAAAGATGAGCCAGTGCAGGGCAAAAAGGTTCCTCTGGAATGGACTGAGACATTTGGGGGACTCTTGGCATGGTGGTACGAACATGGAGTTCCTCTCGCCTTTCCTGTTGAGAGTGCCTCCTCTTGAGTTGCGACGGGAACGCCGGGAATTCTTTCCCGTTGAAAGCAGGGAAAGGATCCCTCATCTCGAGCTACGAGGGGGAAACGGGGCTCCTCTGAATGTGGGCGGGACCATCGTGCTTCTTCTCGAGTGGAGACGGGTATGGCGGTGAACTTCTTGAGTTGCAGCAAGGGTGTGAAAGACCCTTTCGAAGTTCCAGAGGTTAGGTGTCATTAGTCTCCAGACGCCTCATCGGAAATAGGCCTCATCTCGCCTGGAAGGGAGAACTTCCTGGATTTTCTCGAGTTGCGGCAGGTGTTCTCGAGTTACGACAGGGACCTCAGGGACCCGCCCTGGTGGCCTCAGGAGAGGCCAGTCCCCATGTGAGTTGCTAGGGGCCCTCACGGGATTCTTCTCCCGTCGATACCGGGGCCAAAAACCTTGTGTGCAGTCAGGGCTGGAACCGAGGATTCCTCTCAGGGGCTGACATGGATCTTTGGGTACTTCTGGAGTCTCCCCAGGGGAGTCAGGCCTCGTCTCGAGTGGGGGCATGCACGTGCGTTTTCCTTCCAGGCTGTAGCAGCAATGTCACGCTTCCCGTCGCGTGGATCAAAGGATCTGTGGTTTTCCCTCGAGGCTTTCCCTCGAGGCTTTCCCACAGGGCTGTCCCACGTGCCACCGTGGTGTGAGTCGATCCTCGGCGTGAAAGATGAGCCAGTGCAGGGCAAAGAGGTTCCTCTGGAATGGACTGAGACATCTGGGGGACTCTTGGCATGGTGGTACGAACATGGAGTTCCTCTCGCCTTTCCTGTTGAGAGTGCCTCCTCTTGAGATGCGACGGGAACGCCGGGAATTCTTTCCCGTTGAAGGCAGGGAAAGGATTCCTCATCTCGACCTACGAGGGGCAAACGGGGCTCCTCTGGATGTGGGCAGGATCATCGTGCTTCCTCTCGAGTGGAGACGGGTATGGCGGTGAACTTCTTGAGTTGCAGCAAGGGTGTGAAAGACCCTTTCGAAGTTCCAGAGGTTAGGTGTCATTAGTCTCCAGACGCCTCATCGGAAATAGGCCTCAGCTCGCCTGGAAGGGAGAACTTCCTGGATTTTCTCGAGTTGCGGCAGGTGTTCTCGAGTTACGATGGGGACCTCAGGGCCCCGCCCTGGTGGCCTCAGGAAAGGCCAGTCCCCATGCGAGTTCCTAGGGGGCCTCTCGGGATTCCTCTCCCGTTGATACCGAGGCCAAAATCCTTGTGTGGAGTCAGGGCCGGAACCGAGGATTCCTCTCAGGGGCTGACATGGGTCTTTGGGTACTTCTGGAGTCTCCCCAGGTGAGTCAGGCCTCTTCTCGAGTGGGGGCATGCACGTCCGCTTTTCTTACAGGCTGTAGCAGCAATGTCACACTTCCCGTCGCGTGGATCAAAGGATCTGTGGTTTTCCCTCGAGGCTTTCCCACAGGGCTGTCCCACGTGCCACCGTGGTGTGAGTCGATCCTCGGCGTGAAAGATGAGCCAGTGCAGGGCAAAGAGGTTGCTCTGGAATGGACTGAGAAATCTTCGGGACTCTTGGAATGGTGGTACGACCATGGAGTTCCTCTTTCGTTTCCTGTTGAGAGTGCCTCCTCTTGAAATGCGACGGGAACACCGGGAATTCTTTCCCATTGAAAGCACGGAAAGGATACCTCATCTCGAGCTACGAGGGGGAAACGGGGCTCCTCTGGTTGTGGGTGGGACGATCGTGCTTCTTTTCGAGTGGAGACGGGTATGGCGGTGAACTTCTTGAGTTGCAGCAAGGGTGTGAAAGACCCTATCGAAGTTCCAGAGGTTAGGTGTCATTAGTCTCCAGACGCCTCATCGGAAATAGGCCTCATCTCGCCTGGAAGGGAGAACTTCCTAGATTTTCTCGAGTTTCGGCAGGTGTTCTCGAGTTACGAAGGGGACCTCAGGGACCCGCCCTGGTGGCCTCAGGAAAGGCCAGTCCCCATGCGAGTTGCTAGGGTGCTTCTCGGGATTCCTCTCCCGTCGATACCGGGGCCAAAAACCTTGTGTGGAGTCAGGGCCGGAACCGAGGATTCCACTCAGGGGCTGACGTGGATTTTTGGGAACTTCTGGAGTCTCCCCAGGGGAGTCAGGCCTCGTCTCGAGTGGGGGAATGAACATGCGCTTTCCTTCCAGGCTGTAGCAGCAATGTCACTCTTCCCGTCGCGTGGATCAAAGGATCTGTGGTTTTCCCTCGAGGCTTTCCCTCGAGGCTTTCCCACAGGACTGTCCCACGTGCCACCGTGGTGTGAGTCGATCCTTGGCCTGAAAGATGAGCCAGTGCAGGGCAAAGAGGTTCCTCTGGAATGGACTGAGACATCTGCGGGACTCTTGGAATGGTAGTACGACCATGGAGTTCCTCTTGCGTTTCCTGTTGAGAGTGCCTCCTCTTGAGAGGCGACGGGAACGCCGGGAATTCTTTCCCGTTGAAAGCAGGGAAAGGATCCCGCATCTCGAGCTACGAGTGGGAAACGGGTCTCCTCTGTATGTGGGCGGGACCATTGTGCTTTCTCTCGAGTGGAGACGGGTATGGCGGTGAACTTCTTGAGTTGCAGCAAGGGTGTGAAAGACCCTTTCGAAGTGCCAGAGGTTAGGTGTCATTAGTCTCCAGACGCCTCATCGGAAATAGGCCTCATCTCGCCTGGAAGGGAGAACTTCCTGGATTTTCTCGAGTTGCAGCAGGTGTTCCCGAGTTACCACGGGGATCTCAGGGACCCGCCCTGGTGGCCTCAGGAGAGGCCAGTCCCCATGCGAGTTGCTAGGGGGCCTCTCGGGATTCCTCTCCCGTCGATACCGGGGCCAAAAACCTTGTGTGGAGTCAGGGCCGGAACCGAGTATTCCTCTCAGGGGCTGATATGGATCTTTGGGTACTTCTGGAGACTCGCCTGGGGAGACAGGCCACGTGTCCAGTGGGGGCATGCACGTGCGCTTTCCTTCCAGGCAGTAGCAGCAATGTCACACTTCCCGTCGCGTGGATCAAAGGATCTGTGATTTTCCCTCGAGGCTTTCCCTCGAGGCTTTCCCACAGGGCTGTCCCACGTGCCACAGTGGTGTGAGTGGATCCTCGGCGTGAAAGATGAGCCAGTGCAGGGCAAAGAGGTTCCTCTGGAATGGACTGAGACATCTGGGGGACTCTTGGAATGGTGGTACGACCATGGAGTTCCTCTCGCCTTTCCTGTTGAGAGTGCCTCCTCTTGAGATGCGACGGGAACGCCGGGAATACTTTCCCGTTGAAAGCAGGGAAAGGATCCCTCATCTCGAGCTACGAGGGGGAAATGGTGCTCCTCTGGATGTGGACGGGACCATCATGCTTCCTCACCAGTGGAGACGGGCATGGCAGTGAACTTCTTGAGTTGCATCAAGGGTGTGAAAGACGCTTTCAAAGTTCCAGAGGTTAGGTGTCATTAGTCTCCAGACGCCTCATCGGAAATAGGCCTCATCTCGCATGGAAGCTAGAACTTCCTGGATTTTCTCGAGTTGTGGCAGGTGTTCTCGAGTTACGACGGGGACCTCAGGGACCCGCCCTGGTGGCCTCAGGAAAGGCCAGTCCCCATGCGAGTTGCTAGGGGGCCTCTTGTTATTCCTCTCCCGTCGATACCGGGGCCAAAAACCTTGTGTGCAGTCAGGGCCGGAACCGAGGATTCCTCTCAGGGGCTGACATGGATCTTGGGGTACTTCTGGAGTCTCCCCAGGGGAGTCAGGCCTCGTCTCAAGTGGGGGCATGCACGTGCGCTTTCCTTCCAAGCTATAGCAGCAATGTCATGCTTCTCGTCGCGTGGATCAAAGGATCTGTGGTTTTCCCTAGCGGCTGTCCCTCGAGGCTTTCCCACAGGGCTGTCCCACGTGCCACCATTGTGTGAGTCGATCTTCGCCATGAAAGATGAGCCAGTACAGGGCAAAGAGCTTCCTCTGGAATCGACTGAGACATCTGGGGGACTCTTGGAATCGTGGTACGACCATGGAGTTCCTCTCGCCTTTCCTGTTGAGAGTGCCTCCTCTTGAGATGCGACGGGAACGCCGGGAATTCTTCCCCTTTGAAAGCAGGGAAAGGATCCCTCATCTCGAGCTCCGAGGGGGAAACGGGGCTCCTCTGGATGTGGGCGGGACCATCGTGCTTCCTCTCGAGTGGAGACGGGTATGGCGGTGAACTTCTTGAGTTGCAGCAAGGGTGTGAAAGACCCTTTCGAAGTTCCAGAGGTTAGGTGTCATTAGTCTCCAGACGCCTCATTGGAAATAGGCCTCATCTCGCCTGGAAGGGAGAACTTCCTGGATTTTCTCGAGTTGCGGCAGGTGTACTCGAGTTACGACGGGGACCTCAGGGACCCGCCCAGGTGGCCTCAGGAGAGGCCAGTCCCCATGCGAGGTGCTAGGGGGCCTCTCGGGATTCCTCTGCCGTCGATACCGGGGCCAAAAACCTTGTGTGCAGTCAGGGCCGGAACCGAGGATTCTTCTCAGGGGCTGACATGGATCTTTGGGTACTTCTGGAGTCTCCCCAGGGGAGTCAGGCCTCGTCTCGAGTGGGGGCATGCACGTGCGCTTTCCTTCCAGGCTGTAGCAGCAATGTCACGCTTCCCGTCACGTGGATCAAAGGATCTGTGGTTTTCCCTCGAGGCTTTCAAACAGGGCTGTCCCACGTGCCACCATGGTGTGAGTCAATCGTCGGCGTGAAAGATGAGCCAGTGCAGGGCAAAGAGGTTCCTCTGGAATGGACTGAGACATCTGGGGGACTCTTGGAATGGTGGTAAGACCATGGAGTTACTCTCGCCTTTCCTGTTGAGAGTGCCTCCTCTTGAGATGCGACCGGAACGCCGGGAATTCTTTCCCGTTGAAAGCAGGGAAAGGATCCCTCATCTCGAACTCCGAGGGGGAAACGGGGCTCCTCTGGATGTGGGCGGGACCATCGTGTTTCCTCTCGAGTGGAGACGGTTATGGCGGTGAACTTCTTGAGTTGCAGTAAGGGTGTGAAAGAACCTTTCGAAGTTCCAGAGGTTAGGTGTCATTAGTCTCCAGACACCTCATCGGAAATAGGCCTCATCTAGCCTGGAAGGGAGAACTTCCTGGATTTTCTCGAGTTGCGGCAGGTGTTCTCGAGTTATGACGGGGACCTCAGGGACCCGCCCTGGTGGCCTCAGGAGAGGCCAGTCCCCATGCGAGTTGCTAGGGGGCCTCTCTGTATTCCTCTCCCGACGATACCGGGGCCAAAACCCTTGTGTGGAGTCAGGGCCGGAACCGAGGATTCCTCTCAGGGGCTGATAAGGATCTTTGGGTACTTCTGAAGTCTCCCCAGGGGCGTCAGGCCTCGTCTCGAGTGGGGGCATGCACGTGCGCTTTCCTTCCAGGCTGTAGCAGCAATGTCACGCTTCCCGTCGCGTGGATCAAAGGATCTGTGGTTTTCCCTCGAGGCTTTCCCCCAGGGCTGTCCCACGTGCCACCGTGGTGTGAGTCGATCCTCGGCGTGAAAGATGAGCCAGTGCAGGGCAAAAAGGTTCCTCTGGAATGGACTGAGACATTTGGGGGACTCTTGGCATGGTGGTACGAACATGGAGTTCCTCTCGCCTTTCCTGTTGAGAGTGCCTCCTCTTGAGTTGCGACGGGAACGCCGGGAATTCTTTCCCGTTGAAAGCAGGGAAAGGATCCCTCATCTCGAGCTACGAGGGGGAAACGGGGCTCCTCTGAATGTGGGCGGGACCATCGTGCTTCTTCTCGAGTGGAGACGGGTATGGCGGTGAACTTCTTGAGTTGCAGCAAGGGTGTGAAAGACCCTTTCGAAGTTCCAGAGGTTAGGTGTCATTAGTCTCCAGACGCCTCATCGGAAATAGGCCTCATCTCGCCTGGAAGGGAGAACTTCCTGGATTTTCTCGAGTTGCGGCAGGTGTTCTCGAATTACGACAGGGACCTCAGGGACCCGCCCTGGTGGCCTCAGGAGAGGCCAGTCCCCATGTGAGTTGCTAGGGGCCCTCACGGGATTCTTCTCCCGTCGATACCGGGGCCAAAAACCTTGTGTGCAGTCAGGGCTGGAACCGAGGATTCCTCTCAGGGGCTGACATGGATCTTTGGGTACTTCTGGAGTCTCCCCAGGGGAGTCAGGCCTCGTCTCGAGTGGGGGCATGCACGTGCGTTTTCCTTCCAGGCTGTAGCAGCAATGTCACGCTTCCCGTCGCGTGGATCAAAGGATCTGTGGTTTTCCCTCGAGGCTTTCCCTCGAGGCTTTCCCACAGGGCTGTCCCACGTGCCACCGTGGTGTGAGTCGATCCTCGGCGTGAAAGATGAGCCAGTGCAGGGCAAAGAGGTTCCTCTGGAATGGACTGAGACATCTGGGGGACTCTTGGCATGGTGGTACGAACATGGAGTTCCTCTCGCCTTTCCTGTTGAGAGTGCCTCCTCTTGAGATGCGACGGGAACGCCGGGAATTCTTTCCCGTTGAAGGCAGGGAAAGGATTCCTCATCTCGACCTACGAGGGGCAAACGGGGCTCCTCTGGATGTGGGCAGGATCATCGTGCTTCCTCTCGAGTGGAGACGGGTATGGCGGTGAACTTCTTGAGTTGCAGCAAGGGTGTGAAAGACCCTTTCGAAGTTCCAGAGGTTAGGTGTCATTAGTCTCCAGACGCCTCATCGGAAATAGGCCTCAGCTCGCCTGGAAGGGAGAACTTCCTGGATTTTCTCGAGTTGCGGCAGGTGTTCTCGAGTTACGATGGGGACCTCAGGGCCCCGCCCTGGTGGCCTCAGGAAAGGCCAGTCCCCATGCGAGTTCCTAGGGGGCCTCTCGGGATTCCTCTCCCGTTGATACCGAGGCCAAAATCCTTGTGTGGAGTCATGGCCGGAACCGAGGATTCCTCTCAGGGGCTGACATGGGTCTTTGGGTACTTCTGGAGTCTCCCCAGGTGAGTCAGGCCTCTTCTCGAGTGGGGGCATGCACGTCCGCTTTTCTTACAGGCTGTAGCAGCAATGTCACACTTCCCGTCGCGTGGATCAAAGGATCTGTGGTTTTCCCTCGAGGCTTTCCCACAGGGCTGTCCCACGTGCCACCGTGGTGTGAGTCGATCCTCGGCGTGAAAGATGAGCCAGTGCAGGGCAAAGAGGTTGCTCTGGAATGGACTGAGAAATCTTCGGGACTCTTGGAATGGTGGTACGACCATGGAGTTCCTCTTTCGTTTCCTGTTGAGAGTGCCTCCTCTTGAAATGCGACGGGAACACCGGGAATTCTTTCCCATTGAAAGCACGGAAAGGATACCTCATCTCGAGCTACGAGGGGGAAACGGGGCTCCTCTGGTTGTGGGTGGGACGATCGTGCTTCTTTTCGAGTGGAGACGGGTATGGCGGTGAACTTCTTGAGTTGCAGCAAGGGTGTGAAAGACCCTATCGAAGTTCCAGAGGTGAGGTGTCATTAGTCTCCAGACGCCTCATCGGAAATAGGCCTCATCTCGCCTGGAAGGGAGAACTTCCTGGATTTTCTCGAGTTTCGGCAGGTGTTCTCGAGTTACGAAGGGGACCTCAGGGACCCGCCCTGGTGGCCTCAGGAAAGGCCAGTCCCCATGCGAGTTGCTAGGGTGCTTCTCGGGATTCCTCTCCCGTCGATACCGGGGCCAAAAACCTTGTGTGGAGTCAGGGCCGGAACCGAGGATTCCACTCAGGGGCTGACGTGGATTTTTGGGAACTTCTGGAGTCTCCCCAGGGGAGTCAGGCCTCGTCTCGAGTGGGGGAATGAACATGCGCTTTCCTTCCAGGCTGTAGCAGCAATGTCACTCTTCCCGTCGCGTGGATCAAAGGATCTGTGGTTTTCCCTCGAGGCTTTCCCTCGAGGCTTTCCCACAGGACTGTCCCACGTGCCACCGTGGTGTGAGTCGATCCTTGGCCTGAAAGATGAGCCAGTGCAGGGCAAAGAGGTTCCTCTGGAATGGACTGAGACATCTGCGGGACTGTTGGAATGGTAGTACGACCATGGAGTTCCTCTTGCGTTTCCTGTTGAGAGTGCCTCCTCTTGAGAGGCGACGGGAACGCCGGGAATTCTTTCCCGTTGAAAGCAGGGAAAGGATCCCGCATCTCGAGCTACGAGTGGGAAACGGGTCTCCTCTGTATGTGGGCGGGACCATTGTGCTTTCTCTCGAGTGGAGACGGGTATGGCGGTGAACTTCTTGAGTTGCAGCAAGGGTGTGAAAGACCCTTTCGAAGTGCCAGAGGTTAGGTGTCATTAGTCTCCAGACGCCTCATCGGAAATAGGCCTCATCTCGCCTGGAAGGGAGAACTTCCTGGATTTTCTCGAGTTGCAGCAGGTGTTCCCGAGTTACCACGGGGATCTCAGGGACCCGCCCTGTTGGCCTCAGGAGAGGCCAGTCCCCATGCGAGTTGCTAGGGGGCCTCTCGGGATTCCTCTCCCGTCGATACCGGGGCCAAAAACCTTGTGTGGAGTCAGGGCCGGAACCGAGTATTCCTCTCAGGGGCTGATATGGATCTTTGGGTACTTCTGGAGACTCGCCTGGGGAGACAGGCCACGTGTCCAGTGGGGGCATGCACGTGCGCTTTACTTCCAGGCAGTAGCAGCAATGTCACACTTCCCGTCGCGTGGATCAAAGGATCTGTGATTTTCCCTCGAGGCTTTCCCTCGAGGCTTTCCCACAGGGCTGTCCCACGTGCCACAGTGGTGTGAGTGGATCCTCGGCGTGAAAGATGAGCCAGTGCAGGGCAAAGAGGTTCCTCTGGAATGGACTGAGACATCTGGGGGACTCTTGGAATGGTGGTACGACCATGGAGTTCCTCTCGCCTTTCCTGTTGAGAGTGCCTCCTCTTGAGATGCGACGGGAACGCCGGGAATACTTTCCCGTTGAAAGCAGGGAAAGGATCCCTCATCTCGAGCTACGAGGGGGAAATGGTGCTCCTCTGGATGTGGACGGGACCATCATGCTTCCTCACCAGTGGAGACGGGCATGGCAGTGAACTTCTTGAGTTGCATCAAGGGTGTGAAAGACGCTTTCAAAGTTCCAGAGGTTAGGTGTCATTAGTCTCCAGACGCCTCATCGGAAATAGGCCTCATCTCGCATGGAAGCTAGAACTTCCTGGATTTTCTCGAGTTGTGGCAGGTGTTCTCGAGTTACGACGGGGACCTCAGGGACCCGCCCTGGTGGCCTCAGGAAAGGCCAGTCCCCATGCGAGTTGCTAGGGGGCCTCTTGTTATTCCTCTCCCGTCGATACCGGGGCCAAAAACCTTGTGTGGAGTCAGGGCCGGAACCGAGGATTCCTCTCAGGGGCTGACATGGATGTTTGGGTACTTCTGGAGTCTCCCCAGGGGAGTCAGGCCTCGTCTGGATTGGGGGAATGCACGTGCGCTTTCCTTCCAGGCTGTAGCAGCAATGTCACGCTTCCCGTCGCGTGGATCAAAGGATCTGTGGTTTTCCCTCGAGGCTTTCCCTCGAGGCTTTCCCAAAGGGCTGTTCCACGTGCCACCCTGGTGTGAGTCAATCCTCGGCGTGAAAGATGAGCCAGTGCAGGGCAAAGAGCTTCCTCTGGAATGGACTGAGACATCTGGGGTCTCTTGGAATGGTGGTACGACTATGGAGTTCCTCTCGCCTTTCCTGTTGAGAGTGCCTCCTCTTGAGATGCGACGGGAACGCCGGGAATTCTTTCCCGTTGAAAGCAGGAAAAGGATCCCTCATCTCGAGCTATGAGGGGGAAACGGGGCTCCTCTGGATGTGGGCAGGACCATCGTGCTTCCTTTCGAGTGGACAGGGGTATGGCGGTGAACTTCGTGAGTTGCAGCAAGGGTGTGAAAGACCCTTTCGAAGTTCCAGAGATTAGGTGTCATTAGTCTCCAGACGCCTCATCTGAAATAGGCCTCATCTCGCCTGGAAGGGAGAACTTCCTGGATTTTCTCGAATTGGGACAGGTGTTCTCGAGTTACGACGGGGACCACAGGGCCCCGCGCTGGTGGCCTCAGGAAATGACAGTTCCCATGCGAGTTGCTAGGGGGCCTCTCGGGATTCCTCTCCCGTCGATACCGGGGCCAAAAACCTTGTGTGCAGTCAGGGCCGGAACCGAGGATTCCTCTCAGGGGCTGACATGGATCTTGGGGTACTTCTGGAGTCTCCCCAGGGGAGTCAGGCCTCGTCTCAAGTGGGAGCATGCACGTGCGCTTTCCTTCCAGGCTATAGCAGCAATGTCATGCTTCTCGTCGCGTGGATCAAAGGATCTGTGGTTTTCCCTCGCGGCTGTCCCTCGAGGCTTTCCCACAGGGCTGTCCCACGTGCCACCATTGTGTGAGTCGATCTTCGCCATGAAAGATGAGCCAGTGCAGGGCAAAGAGCTTCCTCTGGAATCGACTGAGACATCTGGGGGACTCTTGGAATGGTGGTACGACCATGGAGTTCCTCTCGCCTTTCCTGTTGAGAGTGCCTCCTCTTGAGATGCGACGGGAACGCTGGGAATTCTTCCCCGTTGAAAGCAGGGAAAGGATCCCTCATCTCGAGCTCCGAGGGGGAAACGGGGCTCCTCTGGATGTGGGCGGGACCATCGTGCTTCCTCTCGAGTGGAGACGGGTATGGCGGTGAACTTCTTGAGTTGCAGCAAGGGTGTGAAAGACCCTTTCGAAGTTCCACAGGTTAGGTGTCACTAGTCTCCAGACGCCTCATCGAAAATAGGCCTCATCTCGCCTGAAAGGGAGAACTTCCTGGATTTTCTCGAGTTGCGGCAGGTGTTCTCGAGTTACGACGGGGACCTCAGGGAACCGCCCTGGTGGCCTCAGGAAAGGCCAGTCCCCATGCGAGTTGCTAGGGGGCCTCTCGGGATTTCTCTCCCGTCGATTCCGGGGCCAAAAACCTTGTGTGCAGTCAGGGCCGGAACCGAGGATTCCTCTCATGGGCTGACATGGATCTTGGGGTACCTCTGGAGTCTCCCCAGGGGAGTCAGGCCTAGTCTCGCGTGGGGGCATGCACGTGCGCTTTCCTTCCAGGCTATAGCAGCAATGTCACGCTTCCCGTCGCGTGGATCAAAGGATCTGTGGATTTCCCTCGAGGCTTTCCCTTGAGGCTTTCCCACAGGGCTGTCCCACGTGCCACCGTGGTGTGAGTCGATCCTCGGCGTGAAAGATGAGCCAGTGCAGGGCAAAGAGGTTCCTCTGGAATGGACTGAGACATCTGGGGGACTCTTGGAATGGTGGTACGACCATGGAGTTCCTCTCGCCTTTCCTGTTGAGAGTGCCTCCTCTTGAGATTCGACGGGAAGGCCGGGAATTCTTTCCCATTGAAAGCAGGGAAAGGATTCTTCATCTCGAGCTACGAGGGGCAAACGGGGCTCCTCTGGATGTGGGTGGGACCATCGTGCTTCCTCTCGAGTGGAGACGGGTATGGTGGTGAACTTCTTGACTTGCAGCAAGGGTGTGAAAGACCCTTTCGAAGTTCCAGAGGTTAGGTGTCATTAGTCTCCAGACGCCTCATCGGAAATAGGCCTCATCTCGCCTGGAACGGACAACTTCCTGGATTTTCTCGAGTTGCGGCAGGTGTTCTCGAGTTACGATGGGGACCTCAGGGCCCCGCCCTGGTGGCCTCAGGAAAGGCCAGTCCCCATGCGAGTTCCTAGGGGGCCTCTCGGGATTCCTCTCCCGTTGATACCGGGGCCAAAATCCTTGTGTGGAGTCAGGGCCGGAACCGAGGATTCCTCTCAGGGGCTGACATGGGTCTTTGGGTACTTCTGGAGTCTCCCCAGGTGAGTCAGGCCTCTTCTCGAGTGGGGGCATGCACGTCCGCTTTTCTTATAGGCTGTAGCAGCAATGTCACTCTTCCCGTCGCGTGGATCAAAGGATCTGTGGTTTTCCCTCGACGCTTTCCCACAGGGCTGTCCCACGTGCCACCGTGCTGTGAGTCGATCCACGGCGTGAAAGATGAGCCAGTGCAGGGCAAAGAGGTTGCTCTGGAATGGACTGAGAAATCTGGGGGACTCTTAGAATGGTACGACCATGGAGATCCTCTTGCGTTTCCTGTTGAGAGTGCCTCCTCTTGAGATGCGACGGGAACACCGGGAATTCTTTCCCGTTGAAATCAGGTCAAGGATCCCTCATCTCGAGCTCCGAGATGGAAACGGGGCTCCTCTGGATGTGGGCGGGACCATCGTGCTTCCTCTCGAGTGGAGACGGGTATGGCGGTGAACTTCTTGAGTTGCAGCAAGGGTGTGAAAGACCCTTTGGAAGTGCCAGAGGTTAGGTGTCATTAGTCTCCAGACGCCTCATCGGAAATAGGCCTCATCTCTCCTGGAAGGGAGAACTTCCTGGATTTTCTCGAGTTGCGGCAGGTGTTCTCGAGTTACGACGGGGACCTCAGGGACCCGCCCTGGTGGCCTCAGGAGAGGCCAGTCCCCATGCGAGTTGCTAGGGGGCCTCTCGGGATTCCTCTCCCGTCGATACCGGGGCCAAAAACCTTGTGTGGAGTCAGGGCCGGAACCGAGGATTCCTCTCAGGGGCTGAAATGGATCTTTGGGTACTTCTGGAGTCTCCCCAGGGGAGTCATGCCTCGTCTCGAGTGGGGGCATGCACGTGCGCTTTCCTTCCAGGCTGTAGCAGCAATGTCACGCTTCCCGTCGCGTGGATCACAGGATCTGTGGTTTTCCCTCGAGGCTTTCCCTCGAGGCTTTCCGACACGGCTGTCCCACGTGCCACCGTGGTGTGAGTCGATCCTCGGCGTGAAAGATGAGCCAGTGCAGGGCAAAGAGGTTCCTCTGGAATGGACTGAGACATCTGGGGGACTCATGGAATGGTGGTATGACCATGGAGTTCCTCTCGCCTTTCCTGTTGAGAGTGCCTCCTCTTGAGATGCGACGGGAACGCCGGGAATTCTTTCCCGTTGAAAGCAGGGAAAGGATCCCTCATCTCGAGCTACGAGGGGGAAACGGGGCTCCTCTGGATGTGGTCGGGACCATCGTGCTTCCTCTCGAGTGGAGACGGGTATGGCGGTGAACTTCTTGAGTTGCAGCAAGGGTGTGAAAGACCCTTTTGAAGTCCCAGAGATTAGGTGTCATTTGACTCCAGACGCCTCATCGGAAATAGGCCTCATCTCGCCTGGAAGGGAGAACTTCCTGGATATTCTCGAGTTGCGGCAGGTGTTCTCAAGTTACGACGGGGACGTCAGGGACCCGCCCTGGTGGCCTCAGGAAAGGCCATTCCCCATGCGAGTTGCTAGGGTGCCTCTCGGGATTCCTCTCCCATCGATACCGGGGCCAAAAAACTTGTGTGGAGTCAGGGCCGGAACCGAGGATTCCTCTAAGGTGCTGACATGGATCTTTGGGTCTTTCTGGAGTCTCCCCAGGGGAGTCAGGCCTCGTCTCGAGTGGGGGCATGCACGTGCGCTTTCCTTCCAGGCTGTAGCAGCAATGTCTCGCTTCCCGTCGCGTGGATCAAAGGATCTGTGGTTTTCCCTCGAGGCTTTCCCACAGGGCTGTCCCACGTGCCACCGTGGTTTGAGTCGATCCTCGTCGTGAAAGATGAGCCAGTGCAGGGCAAAGAGGTTCCTCTGGAATGGACTGAGACATCTGGGGGACTCTTGGAATGGTGGTACGACCATGGAGTTCCTTTCGCCTTTCCTGTTGAGAGTGCCTCCTCTTGAAATGCGACGGGAACACCGGGAATTCTTTCCCATTGAAAGCACGGAAAGGATCCCTCATCTCGAGCTACGAGGGGGAAACGGGGCTCCTCTGGTTGTGGGTGGGACGATCGTGCTTCTTTTCGAGTGGAGACGGGTATGGCGGTGAACTTCTTGAGTTGCAGCAAGGGTGTGAAAGACCCTATCGAAGTTCCAGAGGTTAGGTGTCATTAGTCTCCAGACGCCTCATCGGAAATAGGCCTCATCTCGCCTGGAAGGGAGAACTTCCTGGATTTTCTCGAGTTTCGGCAGGTGTTCTCGAGTTACGAAGGGGACCTCAGGGACCCGCCCTGGTGGCCTCAGGAAAGGCCAGTCCCCATGCGAGTTGCTAGGGTGCTTCTCGGGATTCCTCTCCCGTCGATACCGGGGCCAAAAACCTTGTGTGGAGTCAGGGCCGGAACCGAGGATTCCACTCAGGGGCTGACGTGGATTTTTGGGAACTTCTGGAGTCTCCCCAGGGGAGTCAGGCCTCGTCTCGAGTGGGGGAATGAACATGCGCTTTCCTTCCAGGCTGTAGCAGCAATGTCACTCTTCCCGTCTCGTGGATCAAAGGATCTGTGGTTTTCCCTCGAGGCTTTCCCTCGAGGCTTTCCCACAGGACTGTCCCACGTGCCACCGTGGTGTGAGTCGATCCTTGGCCTGAAAGATGAGCCAGTGCAGGGAAAAGAGGTTCCTCTGGAATGGACTGAGACATCTGGGGGACTCTTGGAATGGTAGTACGACCATGGAGTTCCTCTTGCGTTTCCTGTTGAGAGTGCCTCCTCTTGAGAGGCGACGGGAACGCCGGGAATTCTTTCCCGTTGAAAGCAGGGAAAGGATCCCTCATCTCGAGCTACGAGGGGGAAACGGGGCTCCTCTGGATGTGGGCAGGACCATCGTGCTTCCTTTCGAGTGGACAGGGGTATGGCGGTGAACTTCGAGAGTTGCAGCAAGGGTGTGAAAGACCCTTTCGAAGTTCCAGAGGTTAGGTGTCATTATTCTCCAGACGCCTCATCGGAAATAGGCCTCATCTCGACTGGAAGGGAGAACTTCCTGGATTTTCTCGAGTTGCGGCAGGTGTTCTCGAGTTACGACGGGGACCTCAGGGACCCGCCCTGGTGGCCTCAGGAAAGGCCAGTCCCATGCGTGTTGCTCGGGGGCCACTCGGGATTCCTCTCCCGTCGATACCGGGGCCAAAAACCTTGTGTGGAGTCAGGGCCGGAACCGAGGATTCCTCTCAGGGGCTGACATGGATCTTTGGGTACTTCTGGAGTCTCCCCAGGTGAGTCAGGCCTCGTCTCGAGTGGGGGCATGCACGTGCGCTTTCCTTCCAGGCTGTAGCAGCAATGTCACGCTTCCCGTCGCGTGGATCAAAGGATCTGTGGTTTTCCCTCGAGGCTTTCCCTCGAGGCTTTCCCCCAGGGCTGTCCCACGTGCCACCGTGGTGTGAGTGGATCCTCGGCGTGAAAGATGAGCCAGTGCATGGCAAAGAGGTTGCTCTGGAATGGACTGAGACATCTGGGGGACTCTTGGAATGGTGGTACGACCATGGAGTTCCTCTTGCGTTTCCTGTTGAGAGTGCCTCCTCTTGAAATGCGACGGGAACACCGGGAATTCTTTCCCATTGAAAGCACGGAAAGGATCCCTCATCTCGAGCTCCGAGGGGGAAACGGGGCTCCTCTGGTTGTGGGTGGGACGATCGTGCTTCTTCTTGAGTGGAGACGGGTATGGCGGTGAACTTCTTGAGTTGCAGCAAGGGTGTGAAAGACCCTATCGAAGTTCCAGAGGTTAGGTGTCATTAGTCTCCAGACGCCTCATCGGAAATAGGCCTCATCTCGCCTGGAAGGGAGAACTTCCTGGATTTTCTCGAGTTTCGGCAGGTGTTCTCGAGTTACGAAGGGGACCTCAGGGACCCGCCCTGGTGGCCTCAGGAAAGGCCAGTCCCCATGCGAGTTGCTAGGGTGCTTCTCGGGATTCCTCTCCCGTCGATACCGGGGCCAAAAACCTTGTGTGGAGTCAGGGCCGGAACCGAGGATTCCACTCAGGGGCTGACGTGGATTTTTGGGAACTTCTGGAGTCTCCCCAGGGGAGTCAGGCCTGGTCTCGAGTGGGGGAATGCACATGCGCTTTCCTTCCAGGCTGTAGCAGCAATGTCACTCTTCCCGTCGCGTGGATCAAAGGATCTGTGGTTTTCCCTCGAGGCTTTCCCTCGAGGCTTTCCCACAGGACTGTCCCACGTGCCACCGTGGTGTGAGTCGATCCTTGGCCTGAAAGATGAGCCAGTGCAGGGAAAAGAGGTTCCTCTGGAATGGACTGAGACATCTGGGGGACTCTTGGAATGGTAGTACGACCATGGAGTTTCTCTTGCGTTTCCTGTTGAGAGTGCCTCCTCTTGAGATGCGACGGGAACGCCGGGAATTCTTTCCCGTTGAAAGCAGGGAAAGGATCCCGCATCTCGAGCTACGAGGGGGAAACGGGTCTCCTCTGTATGTGGGCGGGACCATTGTGCTTTCTCTCGAGTGGAGACGGGTATGGCGGTGAACTTCGAGAGTTGCAGCAAGGGTGTGAAAGACCCTTTCGAAGTTCCAGAGGTTAGGTGTCATTAGTCTCCAGACGCCTCATTGGAAATAGGCCTCATCTCGCCTGGAAGGGAGAACTTCCTGGACGTTCTCGAGTTGCGGCAGGTGTTCTCGAGTTACGACGGGGACCTCAGGGACCCGCCCTGGTGGCCTCAGGAAAGGCCAGTCTCCATGCGAATTGCCAGGGCGCCTCTGGGGATTCCTCTCCCGTCAATACTGGGGCCAAAAACCTTGTGTGGAGTCAGGGCCGGAACTGAGGATTCCTCTCAGGGGCTGACATGGATCTTTGGGTACTTCTGGAGGCTCCCCAGGGGAGTCAGGCCACGTCTCGAGTGGGGGCATCCACGAGCGCTTTCCTTCCAGGCTGTAGCAGCAATGTCACGCTTCCCGTCTTGTGGATCAAAGGATCTGCGGTTTTCGCTTGAGGCTTTCCCACAGGGCTGTCCCACGTGCCACCGTGGTGTGAGTCGATCCTCGGCGTGAAAGATGAGCCAGTGCAGGGCAAAGAGGTTCCTCTGGAATGGACTGAGACATCTGGGGGACTCTTGGAATGGTGGTACGACCATGGAGTTCCTCTCGCCTTTCCTGTTGAGAGTGCCTCCTCTTGAGATGCGACGGGAACACCGGGAATTCTTTCCCGTTGAAAGCACGGAAAGGATCCCTCATCTCGAGCTCCGAGGGGGAAACGGGGCTCCTCTGGATGTGGGCGGGACCATCGTGCTTCCTCTCGAGTGGAGACGGGTATGGCGGTGAACTTCTTGAGATGCAGCAAGGGTGTGAAAGACCCTTTCGAAGTTCCAGAGGTTAGGTGTCATTAGTATCCAGATGCCTCATCGAAAATAGGCCTCATCTCGCCTGAAAGGGAGAACTTCCTGGATTTTTTCGAGTTGCGGCAGGTGTTCTCGAGTTACGACGGGGACCTCAGGGACCCGCCCTGGTGGCCTCAGGAAAGGCCAGTCCCCATGCGAGTTGCGAGGGGGCCTCTCGCGATTCCTCTCCCGTCGATACCGGGGCCAAAAATCTTGTGTGGAGTCAGGGCCGGAACCGAGGATTCCTCTCAGGGGCTGACATGGAACTTTGGGTACTTCTGGAGACTCCCCAGGGGAGTCAGGCCTCGTCTCGAGTGGGGGCATGCACGTGCGCTTTCCCTCCAGGCTGTAGCATCAATGTCACGCTTCCCGTCGCGTTGATCAAAGGATCTGTGGTTTTCCCTCTAGGCTTTCCCTCGAGGCTTTCCCACAGGGCTGTCCCACGTGCCACCGTGGTGTGAGTCGATCCTCGGCGTGAAAGATGAGCCAGTGCAGGGCAAAGAGGTTCCTCTGGAATGGACTGAGGCATCTGGGGAATCTTGGAATGGTGGTACGACCATGGAGTTCCTCTCGCCTTTCCTGTTGAGAGTGCCTCCTCTTGAGATGCGTCGGGAACGCCGGAAATTCTTTCCCGTTGAAAGCAGGGAAAGGATCCCTCATCTCGAGCTACGAGGGGGAAACGGGACTCCTCTCTATGTGGGCGGGACCTTCGTGCTTCCTCTCGAGTGGAGACGGGTATGGCGGTGAACTTCTTGAGTTGCAGCAAGGGTGTGAAAGACCCTTTCGAAGTTCCACAGGTTAGGTGTCACTAGTCTCCAGACGCCTCATCGAAAATAGGCCTCATCTTGCCTGAAAGGGAGAACTTCCTGGATTTTCTCGAGTTGCGGCAGGTGTTCTCGAGTTACGACGGGGACCTCAGGGAACCGCCCTGGTGGCCTCAGGAAAGGCCAGTCCCCATGCGAGTTGCTAGGGGGCCTCTCGGGATTTCTCTCCCGTCGATTCCGGGGCCAAAAACCTTGTGTGCAGTCAGGGCCGGAACCGAGGATTCCTCTCAGGGGCTGACATGGATCTTGGGGTACCTCTGGAGTCTCCCCAGGGGAGTCAGGCGTCGTCTCGCGTGGGGGCATGCACGTGCGCTTTCCTTCCAGGCTATAGCAGCAATGTCACGCTTCCCGTCGCGTGGATCAAAGGATCTGTGGATTTCCCTCGAGGCTTTCCCTCGAGGCTTTCCCACAGGGCTGTCCCACGTGCCACCGTGGTGTGAGTCGATCCTCCGCGTGAAAGATGAGCCAGTGCAGGGCAAAGAGGTTCCTCTGGAATGGACTGAGACATCTGGGGGACTCTTGGAATGGTGGTACGACCATGGAGCTCCTCTCGCCTTTCCTGTTGAGAGTGCCTCCTCTTGAGATGCGACGGAAACGCCGGGAATTCTTTCCCGTTGAAAGTTGGGAAAGGATCCCTCATCTCGAGCTACGAGGAGGAAACGGGGCTCCTCTGGATGTGGGCGGAACCATCGTGCTTCCTCTCGATTGGAGACGGGTATGGCGGTGAACTTCTTGAGTTGCAGTAAGGGTGTGAAAGACCCTTTCGAAGTTCCAGAGGTTAGGTGTCATTAGTCTCCAGACGCCTCATCGAAAATAGTCCTCATCTCGCCTGGAAGGGAGAACTTCCTGGATTTTCTCGAGTTGCGGCAGGTGTTCTCGAGTTACGACGGGGACCTCAGGGACCCGCCCTGGTGGCCTCAAGAGAGGCCAGTCCCAATGCTAGTTGCTAGGGGGCCTCTCGGGATTCCTCTCCCGTAGATACCGGGGCCAAAAACCTTGTGTGGAGTCAGGGCCGGAACCGAGGATTCCTTTCAGGGGCTGACATGGATCTTTGGGTCTTTCTAGAGTCTACCGAGGTGAGTCAGGCCTCGTCTCGAGTGGGGGCATGCACGTGCGCTTTCCATCCAGGCTGTAGCAGCAATGTCACGCTTCCCGTCGCGTGGATCAAAGGATATGTGGTTTTCCCTCGAGGCTTTCCCACAGGGCTGTCCCACGTGACACCGTGGTGTGAGTCGATCCTCGGCGTGAAAGATGAGCCAGTGCAGGGCAAAAAGGTTCCTCTGGAATCGACTGAGACATCTGGGGGACTCTTGGCATGGTGGTACGACCATGGAGTTCCTCTCGCCTTTCCTGTTGAGAGTGCCTCCTCTTGAGATGCGACGGGAACGCCGGGAATTCTTTCCCGTTGAAAGCAGGGAAAGGATCCCTCATCTCGAGCTACGAGGGGGAAACGGGGCCCCTCTGGATGTGGGCGGGACCATCGTGCTTCCTCTCGAGTGGAGACGGGTATGGCGGTGAACTTCCTTAGTTGCAGCAAGGGTGTGAAAGACCCTTTTGAAGATCCAGAGGTTAGGTGTCATTAGTCTCCAGATGTCTCATCGGAAATAGGCCTCATCTCGGCTGGAAGGGATAACTTCCTGGATTTTCTCGAGTTGCGGCAGGTGTTCTCGAGTTACGACGGGGACCTCAGGGACCCGCCCTGGTGGCCTCAGGAGAGGCCAGTCCCCATGCGAGTTGCTAGGGGGCCTCTCGGGATTCCTCTCCCGTCGATACCGGGGCCAAAAACCTTGTGTGGAGTCAGGGCCGGAACCGAGGATTACTTTCCGGGTCTGACATGGATCTTTGGGTACTTCTGGAGTCTCCCCAGGTGAGTCAGGCCTCGTCTCGAGTGGGGGCATGCACGTGCGCTTTCCTTCCAGGCTGTAGCAGCAATGTCACGCTTCCCGTCGCGTGGATCAAAGGATCTGTGGTTTTCCCTCGAGGCTTTCCCTCGAGGCTTTCCCCCAGGGCTGTCCCACGTGCCACCGTGGTGTGAGTGGATCCTCGGCGTGAAAGATGAGCCAGTGCATGGCAAAGAGGTTGCTCTGGAATGGACTGAGACATCTGGGGGACTCTTGGAATGGTGGTACGACCATGGAGTTCCTCTTGCGTTTCCTGTTGAGAGTGCCTCCTCTTGAAATGCGACGGGAACACCGGGAATTCTTTCCCATTGAAAGCACGGAAAGGATCCCTCATCTCGAGCTCCGAGGGGGAAACGGGGCTCCTCTGGTTGTGGGTGGGACGATCGTGCTTCTTCTTGAGTGGAGACGGGTATGGCGGTGAACTTCTTGAGTTGCAGCAAGGGTGTGAAAGACCCTATCGAAGTTCCAGAGGTTAGGTGTCATTAGTCTCCAGACGCCTCATCGGAAATAGGCCTCATCTCGCCTGGAAGGGAGAACTTCCTGGATTTTCTCGAGTTTCGGCAGGTGTTCTCGAGTTACGAAGGGGACCTCAGGGACCCGCCCTGGTGGCCTCAGGAAAGGCCAGTCCTCATGCGAGTTGCTAGGGTGCTTCTCGGGATTCCTCTCCCGTCGATACCGGGGCCAAAAACCTTGTGTGGAGTCAGGGCCGGAACCGAGGATTCCACTCAGGGGCTGACGTGGATTTTTGGGAACTTCTGGAGTCTCCCCAGGGGAGTCAGGCCTGGTCTCGAGTGGGGGAATGCACATGCGCTTTCCTTCCAGGCTGTAGCAGCAATGTCACTCTTCCCGACGCGTGGATCAAAGGATCTGTGGTTTTCCCTCGAGGCTTTCCCTCGAGGCTTTCCCACAGGACTGTCCCACGTGCCACCGTGGTGTGAGTCGATCCTTGGCCTGAAAGATGAGCCAGTGCAGGGAAAAGAGGTTCCTCTGGAATGGACTGAGACATCTGGGGGACTCTTGGAATGGTAGTACGACCATGGAGTTTCTCTTGCGTTTCCTGTTGAGAGTGCCTCCTCTTGAGATGCGACGGGAACGCCGGGAATTCTTTCCCGTTGAAAGCAGGGAAAGGATCCCGCATCTCGAGCTACGAGGGGGAAACGGGTCTCCTCTGTATGTGGGCGGGACCATTGTGCTTTCTCTCGAGTGGAGACGGGTATGGCGGTGAACTTCGAGAGTTGCAGCAAGGGTGTGAAAGACCCTTTCGAAGTTCCAGAGGTTAGGTGTCATTAGTCTCCAGACGCCTCATTGGAAATAGGCCTCATCTCGCCTGGAAGGGAGAACTTCCTGGACGTTCTCGAGTTGCGGCAGGTGTTCTCGAGTTACGACGGGGACCTCAGGGACCCGCCCTGGTGGCCTCAGGAAAGGCCAGTCTCCATGCGAATTGCCAGGGCGCCTCTGGGGATTCCTCTCCCGTCAATACTGGGGCCAAAAACCTTGTGTGGAGTCAGGGCCGGAACTGAGGATTCCTCTCAGGGGCTGACATGGATCTTTGGGTACTTCTGGAGGCTCCCCAGGGGAGTCAGGCCACGTCTCAAGTGGGGGCATCCACGAGCGCTTTCCTTCCAGGCTGTAGCAGCAATGTCACGCTTCCCGTCTTGTGGATCAAAGGATCTGCGGTTTTCGCTTGAGGCTTTCCCACAGGGCTGTCCCACGTGCCACCGTGGTGTGAGTCGATCCTCGGCGTGAAAGATGAGCCAGTGCAGGGCAAAGAGGTTCCTCTGGAATGGACTGAGACATCTGGGGGACTCTTGGAATGGTGGTACGACCATGGAGTTCCTCTCGCCTTTCCTGTTGAGAGTGCCTCCTCTTGAGATGCGACGGGAACACCGGGAATTCTTTCCCGTTGAAAGCACGGAAAGGATCCCTCATCTCGAGCTCCGAGGGGGAAACGGGGCTCCTCTGGATGTGGGCGGGACCATCGTGCTTCCTCTCGAGTGGAGACGGGTATGGCGGTGAACTTCTTGAGATGCAGCAAGGGTGTGAAAGACCCTTTCGAAGTTCCAGAGGTTAGGTGTCATTAGTATCCAGATGCCTCATCGAAAATAGGCCTCATCTCGCCTGAAAGGGAGAACTTCCTGGATTTTTTCGAGTTGCGGCAGGTGTTCTCGAGTTACGACGGGGACCTCAGGGACCCGCCCTGGTGGCCTCAGGAAAGGCCAGTCCCCATGCGAGTTGCGAGGAGGCCTCTCGCGATTCCTCTCCCGTCGATACCGGGGCCAAAAATCTTGTGTGGAGTCAGGGCCGGAACCGAGGATTCCTCTCAGGGGCTGACATGGAACTTTGGGTACTTCTGGAGACTCCCCAGGGGAGTCAGGCCTCGTCTCGAGTGGGGGCATGCACGTGCGCTTTCCCTCCAGGCTGTAGCATCAATGTCACGCTTCCCGTCGCGTTGATCAAAGGATCTGTGGTTTTCCCTCTAGGCTTTCCCTCGAGGCTTTCCCACAGGGCTGTCCCACGTGCCACCGTGGTGTGAGTCGATCCTCGGCGTGAAAGATGAGCCAGTGCAGGGCAAAGAGGTTCCTCTGGAATGGACTGAGGCATCTGGGGAATCTTGGAATGGTGGTACGACCATGGAGTTCCTCTCGCCTTTCCTGTTGAGAGTGCCTCCTCTTGAGATGCGTCGGGAACGCCGGAAATTCTTTCCCGTTGAAAGCAGGGAAAGGATCCCTCATCTCGAGCTACGAGGGGGAAACGGGACTCCTCTCTATGTGGGCGGGACCTTCGTGCTTCCTCTCGAGTGGAGACGGGTATGGCGGTGAACTTCTTGAGTTGCAGCAAGGGTGTGAAAGACCCTTTCGAAGTTCCACAGGTTAGGTGTCACTAGTCTCCAGACGCCTCATCGAAAATAGGCCTCATCTCGCCTGAAAGGGAGAACTTCCTGGATTTTCTCGAGTTGCGGCAGGTGTTCTCGAGTTACGACGGGGACCTCAGGGAACCGCCCTGGTGGCCTCAGGAAAGGCCAGTCCCCATGCGAGTTGCTAGGGGGCCTCTCGGGATTTCTCTCCCGTCGATTCCGGGGCCAAAAACCTTGTGTGCAGTCAGGGCCGGAACCGAGGATTCCTCTCAGGGGCTGACATGGATCCTGGGGTACCTCTGGAGTCTCCCCAGGGGAGTCAGGCGTCGTCTCGCGTGGGGGCATGCACGTGCGCTTTCCTTCCAGGCTATAGCAGCAATGTCACGCTTCCCGTCGCGTGGATCAAAGGATCTGTGGATTTCCCTCGAGGCTTTCCCTCGAGGCTTTCCCACAGGGCTGTCCCACGTGCCACCGTGGTGTGAGTCGATCCTCCGCGTGAAAGATGAGCCAGTGCAGGGCAAAGAGGTTCCTCTGGAATGGACTGAGACATCTGGGGGACTCTTGGAATGGTGGTACGACCATGGAGCTCCTCTCGCCTTTCCTGTTGAGAGTGCCTCCTCTTGAGATGCGACGGAAACGCCGGGAATTCTTTCCCGTTGAAAGCAGGGAAAGGATCCCTCATCTCGAGCTACGAGGAGGAAACGGGGCTCCTCTGGATGTGGGCGGAACCATCGTGCTTCCTCTCGATTGGAGACGGGTATGGCGGTGAACTTCTTGAGTTGCAGTAAGGGTGTGAAAGACCCTTTCGAAGTTCCAGAGGTTAGGTGTCATTAGTCTCCAGACGCCTCATCGAAAATAGGCCTCATCTCGCCTGGAAGGGAGAACTTCCTGGATTTTCTCGAGTTGCGGCAGGTGTTCTCGAGTTACGACGGGGACCTCAGGGACCCGCCCTGGTGGCCTCAAGAGAGGCCAGTCCCAATGCTAGTTGCTAGGGGGCCTCTCGGGATTCCTCTCCCGTAGATACCGGGGCCAAAAACCTTGTGTGGAGTCAGGGCCGGAACCGAGGATTCCTTTCAGGGGCTGACATGGATCTTTGGGTCTTTCTAGAGTCTACCGAGGTGAGTCAGGCCTCGTCTCGAGTGGGGGCATGCACGTGCGCTTTCCATCCAGGCTGTAGCAGCAATGTCACGCTTCCCGTCGCGTGGATCAAAGGATATGTGGTTTTCCCTCGAGGCTTTCCCACAGGGCTGTCCCACGTGACACCGTGGTGTGAGTCGATCCTCGGCGTGAAAGATGAGCCAGTGCAGGGCAAAAAGGTTCCTCTGGAATCGACTGAGACATCTGGGGGACTCTTGGCATGGTGGTACGACCATGGAGTTCCTCTCGCCTTTCCTGTTGAGAGTGCCTCCTCTTGAGATGCGACGGGAACGCCGGGAATTCTTTCCCGTTGAAAGCAGGGAAAGGATCCCTCATCTCGAGCTACGAGGGGGAAACGGGGCCCCTCTGGATGTGGGCGGGACCATCGTGCTTCCTCTCGAGTGGAGACGGGTATGGCGGTGAACTTCCTTAGTTGCAGCAAGGGTGTGAAAGACCCTTTTGAAGATCCAGAGGTTAGGTGTCATTAGTCTCCAGATGTCTCATCGGAAATAGGCCTCATCTCGGCTGGAAGGGATAACTTCCTGGATTTTCTCGAGTTGCGGCAGGTGTTCTCGAGTTACGACGGGGACCTCAGGGACCCGCCCTGGTGGCCTCAGGAGAGGCCAGTCCCCATGCGAGTTGCTAGGGGGCCTCTCGGGATTCCTCTCCCGTCGATACCGGGGCCAAAAACCTTGTGTGGAGTCAGGGCCGGAACCGAGGATTACTTTCCGGGTCTGACATGGATCTTTGGGTACTTGTGGAGTCTCCCCAGGGGGGTCAGGCCTCGTCTCGAGTGGTGGCATGGACGTGCGCTATCCTTCCAGGCTGTAGCAGCAATGTCACGCTTCCCGTCACGTGGATCAAAGGATCTGTGGTTTTCCCTCGAGGCTTTCCCTTGAGGCTTTCCCACAGGGCTCTCCCACGTGCCACCGTGGTGTGATTCGATCCTCGGCATGAAAGATGAGCCAGTTCAGAGCAAAGAGGTTCCTCTGGAATGGACTGAGACATCTGGGGGACTCTTGGAATTGTTGTACGACCATGGAGTTCCTCTCGCCTTTCCTGTTGAGAGTGCCTCCTCTTGAGATGCGACGGGAACGCCGGGAATTCTTTCCCGTTGAAAGCAGGGAAAGGATCCCTCATCTCGAGCTACGAGGGGGAAACGGGGCTCCTCTGGATGTGGGCGGGACCATCGTGCTTCCTCTCGAGTGGAGACGGGTATGGCGGTGAACTTCTTGAGTTGCAGCAAGGTTGTGAAAGACCCTTTTGAAGTCCCAGAGATTAGGTGTCATTAGACTCCAGACGCCTCATCGGAAATAGGCCTCATCTCGCCTGGAAGGGAGAACTTCCTGGATATTCTCGAGTTGCGGCAGGTGTTCTCAAGTTACGACGGGGACGTCAGGGACCGCCCTGGTGGCCTCAGGAAAGGCCATTCCTCATGCGAGTTGCTAGGGTGCCTCTCGGGATTCCTCTCCCATCGATACCGGGGCCAAAAAACTTGTGTGGAGTCAGGGCCGGAACCGAGGATTCCTCTAAGGGGCTGACATGGATCTTTCGGTCTTTCTGGAGTCTCCCCAGGGGAGTCAGGCCTCGTCTCGAGTGGGGGCATGCACGTGCGCTTTCCTTCCAGGCTGAAGCAGCAATGTCACGATTCCCGTCATGTGGATCAAAGGATCTGTGCTTTTCCCTCTAGGCTTTCCCTCGAGGCTATCCCACAGGGCTGTGCCACGTGCCACCGTGGTGTGAGTCGATCCTCGGCGTGAAAGATGAGCCAGTGCAGGGCAAAGAGGTTCCTCTCGAATAGCCTGAGACATCTGGGTGACTCTTGGAATTGTGGTACGACCATGGAGTTCCTCTCGCCTTTCCTGTTGAGAGTGCTTCCTCTTGAGATGCGACGGGAACGCCGGGAATTCTTTCCCGTTGAAAGCAGGGAAAGGATCCCTCATCTCGAGCTACGAGAGGGAAACGGGGCTCCTCTGGATGTGGGCGGGACCATCGTGCTTCCTTTCGAGTGGAGACAGGTATGGCGGTGAACTTCTTGAGTTGCAGCAAGGGTGCGAAAGACCCTTTCGAAGTTCCAGAGGTTAGGTGTCATAAGTCTCCAGACGCCTCATCGGAAATAGGCCTCAACTCGCCTGGAAGGGAGAACTTCCTGAAGTTTCTCGAGTTGCGGCATGTGTTCTCGAGTTACGACGGGGACCTCAGGGACCCGCCCTGGGGACTCAGGAAAGGCCAGTCCCCATGCGAGTTGCTCGGGGGCCGCTCGGGATTCCTTTCCTGTCGATACCGGGGCCAAAAACCTTGTGTGGAGTCAGGGCCGGAACCGAGGATTCCTCTCAGGGGCTGACATGGATCTTTGGGTACTTCTGGAGTCTCCCCAGGGGAGTCAGGCCTCGTCTCGAGTGGGGGCATGCACGTGCGCTTTCCTTCCAGGCTGTAGCAGCAATGTCAAGCTTCCCGTCGCGTGGATCAAAGGATCTGTGGTTTTCCCTCGAGGCTTTCCCTCGAGGCTTTCCCACAGGGCTGTCCCACGTGCCACCGTGGTGTGAGTCGATCCTCGGCATGAAAGATGAGCCAGTGCAGGGCAAAGAGGTTCCTCTGGAATGGACTGAGACATCTGGGGGACTCTTGGAATGGTGGTACGACCATGGAATTATTCTCGCCTTTCCTGTTGAGAGTGCCTCCTCTTGAGATGCGACGGGATCGCCGGGAATTCTTTCCCGTTGAAAGCAGGGAAAGGATCCCTCATCTGGAGCTACGAGGGGGAAACGGGGCTCCTCGGGATGTGGGCGGGACCATCGTGCTTCCTCTCGAGGGGAGACGGGTATGGCGGTGAACTTTTTCAGTTGCAGCAAGGGTGTGAAAGACCCTTTCGAAGTTCCAGAGGTTAGGTGTCATTAGTCTCCAAACGCCTCATCGGAAATAGGCCTCATTTCGCCTGGAAAGGAGGACTTCCTGGATTTTCTCGAGTTGCGGCAGGTGTTCTCGAGTTACGACGGGGACCTCAGGGACCCGCCCTGATGGCCTCAGAAACGGCCAGTCCCCATGCTAGTTGCTAGGGGGCCTCTCGGGATTCCTCTCCCGTCGATACCGGGGACAAAAACCTTGTGTGGAGTCAGGGCCGGAACCGGGGATTCCTCTCAGGGGCTGACATGGATCTTTGGGTATTTCTGGAGTCTCCCCAGGGGAGTCAGGCCTCGTCTCGAGTGGGGGCATCCACGTGCGCTTTCCTTCCAGGCTGTAGCAGCAATGTCATGCTTCCCGACGCGTGGATCAAAGGATCTGTGGTTTTCCCTCGAGGCTTTCCCTCGAGGCTTTCCCACAGGGCTGTCCCACGTGCCACCGTGGTGTAAGTCGATCCTCGGCGTGAAAGATGAGCCAGTGCAGGGCAAAGAGGTTCCTCTGGAATGGACTGAGACATCTGGGGGACTCTTGGAATGGTGGTTCGACCATGGAGCTCCTCTCGCCTTTCCTGTTGAGAGTGCCTCCTCTTGAGATGCGACGGAAACGCCGGGAATTCTTTCCCGTTGAAAGCAGGGAAAGGATCCCTCATCTCGAGCTACGAGGGGGAAACGGGGCTCCACTGGATGTGGGCGGAACCATCGTGCTTCCTCTCGAGTGGAGACGGGTATGGCGGTGAACTTCTTGAGTTACATTAAGGGTGTGAAAGACCCTTTCGAAGTTCCAGAGGTTAGGTGTCATTAGTCTCCAGACGCCTCATCGGAAATAGGCCTCATCTCGCCTGGAAGGGAGAACTTCCTGGATTTTCTCGAGTTGCGGCAGGTGTTCTCGAGTTACGACGGGGACCTCAGGGACCCGCCCTGGTGGCCTCAAGAACGGCCAGTCCCCATGCTAGTTGCTAGGGGGCCTCTCGGGATTCCTCTCCCGTAGATACCGGGGCCAAAAACCTTGTGTGGAGTCAGGGCCGGAACCGAGGATTCCTCTCAGGGGCTGACATGGATCTTTGGGTCTTTATAGAGTCTCCCGAGGGGAGTCAGGCCTCGTCTCGAGTGGGGGCATGCACGTGCGCTTTCCATCCAGGCTGTAGCAGCAATGTCACGCTTCCCGTCGCGTGGATCAAAGGATCTGTGGTTTTCCCTCGAGGCTTTCCCACAGGGCTGTCCCACGTGACACCGTGGTGTGAGTCGATCCTCGGCGTGAAAGATGAGGCAGTGCAGGGCAAAAAGGTTCCTCTGGAATGGACTGAGACATCTGGGGGACTCTTGGCATGGTGGTACGACCATGGAGTTCCTCTCGCCTTTCCTGTTGAGAGTGCCTCCTCTTGAGATGCGACGGGAACGCCGGGAATTCTTTCCCGTTGAAAGCAGGGAAAGGATCCCTCATCTCGAGCTACGAGGGGGAAACGGGGCCCCTCTGGATGTGGGCGGGACCATCGTGCTTCCTCTCGAGTGGAGACGGGTATGGCGGTGAACTTCCTTAGTTGCAGCAAGGGTGTGAAAGACCCTTTTGAAGATCCAGAGGTTAGGTGTCATTAGTCTCCAGATGTCTCATCGGAAATAGGCCTCATCTCGGCTGGAAGGGATAACTTCCTGGATTTTCTCGAGTTGCGGCAGGTGTTCTCGAGTTACGACGGGGACCTCAGGGACCCGCCCTGGTGGCCTCAGGAAAGGCCAGTCCCCATGCGAGTTGCTAGAGGGCCTCTCGGGATTCCTCTCCCGTCGATACCGGGGCCAAAAACCTTGTGTGGAGTCAGGGCCGGAACCGAGGATTCCTCTCAGGGGCTGACATGGATCTTTGGGTACTTCTGGAGTCTCCCCAGGGGAGTCAGGCCTCGTCTCGAGTGGGGGCATGCACGTGCGCTTTCCTTCCAGGCTGTAGCAGCAATGTCATGCTTCTCGTCGCGTGGATCAAAGGATCTGTGGTTTTCCCTCGAGGCTTTCCCTCGAGGCTTTCCCACAGGGCTGTCCCACGTGCCACCGTGGTGTGAGTCGATCCTCGTCGTGAGAGATGAGCCAGTGCAGGGCAAAGAGGTTCCTCTGGAATGGACTGAGACATCTGGGGGACTCTTGGAATGGTGGTACGACCATGGAGTTCCTCTCGCCTTTCCTGTTGAGAGTGCCTCCTCTTGAGATGTGACGGGAATGCCGGGAATTCTTTCCCGTTGAAAGCAGGGAAAGGATCGCACATCTCGAGCTCCGAAGAGGAAACGGGGCTCCTCTGGATGTGGGCGGGACCATCGTGCTTTCTCTCGAGTGGAGACGGGTATGGCGGTGAACTTGTTGAGTTGCAGCAAGGGTGTGAAAGACCCTTTCGAAGTTCCCGAGGTTAGGTGTCATTCGTCTCCAGACGCCTCATCGGAAATAGGCCTCATCTCGCCTGGAAGGGAGAACTTCCTGTATTTTCTCGAGTTGCGGCAGGTGTTCTCGAGTTACGACGGGGACCTCAGGGACCCGCCCTGGGGACTCAGGAAAGGCCAGTCCCCATGCGAGTTGCTCGGGGGCCGCTCGGGATTCCTTTCCTGTCGATACCGGGGCCAAAAACCTTGTGTGGAGTCAGGGCCGGAACCGAGGATTCCTCTCAGGGGCTGACATGGATCTTTGGGTACTTCTGGAGTCTCCCCAGGGGAGTCAGGCCTCGTCTCGAGTGGGGGCATGCACGTGCGCTTTCCTTCCAGGCTGTAGCAGCAATGTCAAGCTTCCCGTCGCGTGGATCAAAGGATCTGTGGTTTTCCCTCGAGGCTTTCCCTCGAGGCTTTCCCACAGGGCTGTCCCACGTGCCACCGTGGTGTGAGTCGATCCTCGGCATGAAAGATGAGCCAGTGCAGGGCAAAGAGGTTCCTCTGGAATGGACTGAGACATCTGGGGGACTCTTGGAATGGTGGTACGACCATGGAATTATTCTCGCCTTTCCTGTTGAGAGTGCCTCCTCTTGAGATGCGACGGGATCGCCGGGAATTCTTTCCCGTTGAAAGCAGGGAAAGGATCCCTCATCTGGAGCTACGAGGGGGAAACGGGGCTCCTCGGGATGTGGGCGGGACCATCGTGCTTCCTCTCGAGGGGAGACGGGTATGGCGGTGAACTTTTTCAGTTGCAGTAAGGGTGTGAAAGACCCTTTCGAAGTTCCAGAGGTTAGGTGTCATTAGTCTCCAAACGCCTCATCGGAAATAGGCCTCATTTCGCCTGGAAAGGAGGACTTCCTGGATTTTCTCGAGTTGCGGCAGGTGTTCTCGAGTTACGACGGGGACCTCAGGGACCCGCCCTGATGGCCTCAGAAACGGCCAGTCCCCATGCTAGTTGCTAGGGGGCCTCTCGGGATTCCTCTCCCGTCGATACCGGGGACAAAAACCTTGTGTGGAGTCAGGGCCGGAACCGGGGATTCCTCTCAGGGGCTGACATGGATCTTTGGGTATTTCTGGAGTCTCCCCAGGGGAGTCAGGCCTCGTCTCGAGTGGGGGCATCCACGTGCGCTTTCCTTCCAGGCTGTAGCAGCAATGTCATGCTTCCCGTCGCGTGGATCAAAGGATCTGTGGTTTTCCCTCGAGGCTTTCCCTCGAGGCTTTCCCACAGGGCTGTCCCACGTGCCACCGTGGTGTAAGTCGATCCTCGGCGTGAAAGATGAGCCAGTGCAGGGCAAAGAGGTTCCTCTGGAATGGACTGAGACATCTGGGGGACTCTTGGAATGGTGGTTCGACCATGGAGCTCCTCTCGCCTTTCCTGTTGAGAGTGCCTCCTCTTGAGATGCGACGGAAACGCCGGGAATTCTTTCCCGTTGAAAGCAGGGAAAGGATCCCTCATCTCGAGCTACGAGGGGGAAACGGGGCTCCACTGGATGTGGGCGGAACCATCGTGCTTCCTCTCGAGTGGAGACGGGTATGGCGGTGAACTTCTTGAGTTACATTAAGGGTGTGAAAGACCCTTTCGAAGTTCCAGAGGTTAGGTGTCATTAGTCTCCAGACGCCTCATCGGAAATAGGCCTCATCTCGCCTGGAAGGGAGAACTTCCTGGATTTTCTCGAGTTGCGGCAGGTGTTCTCGAGTTACGACGGGGACCTCAGGGACCCGCCCTGGTGGCCTCAAGAACGGCCAGTCCCCATGCTAGTTGCTAGGGGGCCTCTCGGGATTCCTCTCCCGTAGATACCGGGGCCAAAAACCTTGTGTGGAGTCAGGGCCGGAACCGAGGATTCCTCTCAGGGGCTGACATGGATCTTTGGGTCTTTATAGAGTCTCCCGAGGGGAGTCAGGCCTCGTCTCGAGTGGGGGCATGCACGTGCGCTTTCCATCCAGGCTGTAGCAGCAATGTCACGCTTCCCGTCGCGTGGATCAAAGGATCTGTGGTTTTCCCTCGAGGCTTTCCCACAGGGCTGTCCCACGTGACACCGTGGTGTGAGTCGATCCTCGGCGTGAAAGATGAGGCAGTGCAGGGCAAAAAGGTTCCTCTGGAATGGACTGAGACATCTGGGGGACTCTTGGCATGGTGGTACGACCATGGAGTTCCTCTCGCCTTTCCTGTTGAGAGTGCCTCCTCTTGAGATGCGACGGGAACGCCGGGAATTCTTTCCCGTTGAAAGCAGGGAAAGGATCCCTCATCTCGAGCTACGAGGGGGAAACGGGGCCCCTCTGGATGTGGGCGGGACCATCGTGCTTCCTCTCGAGTGGAGACGGGTATGGCGGTGAACTTCCTTAGTTGCAGCAAGGGTGTGAAAGACCCTTTTGAAGATCCAGAGGTTAGGTGTCATTAGTCTCCAGATGTCTCATCGGAAATAGGCCTCATCTCGGCTGGAAGGGATAACTTCCTGGATTTTCTCGAGTTGCGGCAGGTGTTCTCGAGTTACGACGGGGACCTCAGGGACCCGCCCTGGTGGCCTCAGGAAAGGCCAGTCCCCATGCGAGTTGCTAGAGGGCCTCTCGGGATTCCTCTCCCGTCGATACCGGGGCCAAAAACCTTGTGTGGAGTCAGGGCCGGAACCGAGGATTCCTCTCAGGGGCTGACATGGATCTTTGGGTACTTCTGGAGTCTCCCCAGGGGAGTCAGGCCTCGTCTCGAGTGGGGGCATGCACGTGCGCTTTCCTTCCAGGCTGTAGCAGCAATGTCATGCTTCTCGTCGCGTGGATCAAAGGATCTGTGGTTTTCCCTCGAGGCTTTCCCTCGAGGCTTTCCCACAGGGCTGTCCCACGTGCCACCGTGGTGTGAGTCGATCCTCTTCGTGAGAGATGAGCCAGTGCAGGGCAAAGAGGTTCCTCTGGAATGGACTGAGACATCTGGGGGACTCTTGGAATGGTGGTACGACCATGGAGTTCCTCTCGCCTTTCCTGTTGAGAGTGCCTCCTCTTGAGATGTGACGGGAATGCCGGGAATTCTTTCCCGTTGAAAGCAGGGAAAGGATCGCACATCTCGAGCTCCGAAGAGGAAACGGGGCTCCTCTGGATGTGGGCGGGACCATCGTGCTTTCTCTCGAGTGGAGACGGGTATGGCGGTGAACTTGTTGAGTTGCAGCAAGGGTGTGAAAGACCCTTTCGAAGTTCCCGAGGTTAGGTGTCATTCGTCTCCAGACGCCTCATCGGAAATAGGCCTCATCTCGCCTGGAAGGGAGAACTTCCTGTATTTTCTCGAGTTGCGGCAGGTGTTCTCGAGTTACGACGGGGACATCAGGGACCCGCCCTGGTGGCCTCAGGAGAGGCCAGTCCTCATGCCAGTTGCTAGAGGGCCTCTAGGGATTCCTCTCCCGTCGATACCGGGGCCAAAAACCTTGTGTGGTGTCAGGGCCGGAACCGAGGATTCCTCTCAGGGGCTGACATGGATCTTTGGGTACTTCTGGAGTCTCCCTAGGGGAGTCAGGCCTCCTCTCGAGTTGGGGCATGCACGTGTGCTTTCCTTCCAGGCTGTAGCAGCAATGTCACGCTTCCCGTCGCGTGGATCAAAGGATCGGTGGTTTTCCCTCGAGGCTTTCCCACAGGGCTGTCCCACGTGCCACTGTGGTGTGAGTCGACCTCGCTGTGAAAGATGAGCCAGTGCAGGGCAAGAGGTTCCTCTGGAATGGAATGAGACATCTGGGGGACTCGTGGAATGGTGGTACGGCCATGGAGTTCCTCTCGCCTTTCATTTTGAGAGTGCCTCCTCTTGAGATGCGATGGGAACGCCGGGAATTCTTTCCCGTTGAAAGCAGGGAAAGGATCCCTCATCTCGAACTACGAGGGGGAAACGGGGCTTTCTGGATGTGGGCGGGACCATAGTGCTTTCTCTGGAGTGGAGACGTGTATGGCGGTGATCTTCTTGAGTTGCAGCAAGGGTGTCAAAGGCCCTTTCGAAGTTCCAGAGGTTAGGTGTCATTAGTCTCCAGACGCCTCATCGGAAATAGGCCTCATCTCTCCTGGAAGGGAGAACTTCCTGGATTTTCTCGAGTTGCGGCAGGTGTTCTCGAGTTACGACGGGGACCTCAGGGACCCGCCCTGGTGGCCTCAGGAAAGGCCAGTCCCCATGCGAGTTGCTAGGGGGCCTCTCGGGATTCCTCTCCCGTCGATACCGGGGCCAAAAACCTTGTGTGGAGTCAGGGCCGGAACCGAGGATTCCTCTCAGGGGCTGACATGGATCTTTGGGTACTTCTGGAGTCTCCCCAGGGGAGTCAGGCCTCGTCTCGAGTGGGGGCATGCACGTGCGCTTTCCTTCCAGGCTGTAGCAGCAATGTCACACTTCCCGTCGCGTGGATCAAAGGATCTGTGGTTTTCCCTCGAGGCTTTCCCTCGAGGCTTTCCCACAGGGCTGTCCCACGGGCCACCGTGGTGTGAGTCGATCCTCGGCGTGAAAGATGAGCCAGTGCAGGGCAAAGAGGTTCCTCTGGAATGGACTGAGACATCTGGGGGACTCTTGGAATGGTGGTACGACCATGGAGTTCCTCTCGCCTTTCCTGTTGAGAGTGCCTCCTCTTGAGATGCGATGGGAACGCCGGGAATTCTTTCCCGTTGAAAGCAGGGAAAGGATCCCTCATCTCGAGCTCCGAGGCGGAAACGGGGCTCCTCTGGATGTGGGCGGGACCATCGTGCTTCCTCTCGAGTGGAGACGGGTATGGCGGTGAACTTCTTGAGTTGCAGCAAGGGTGTGAAAGACCCTTTCGAAGTTCCAGAGGTTAGGTGTCATTAGTCTCCAGACGCCTCATCGGAAATAGGCCTCATCTCGCCTTGAAGGGAGAACTTCCTGGATTTTCTCGAGTTGCGGCAGGTGTTCTCGAGTTACGACGGATACCTCAGGGTCCCGCCCCGGTGGCCTCAGGAGAGGCCAGTCCCCATGCGAGGTGCTAGGGGGCCTCTCGGGATTCCTCTTCCGAAGATACCGGGGCCAAAAACCTTGTGTGGAGTCAGGGCCGGAACCGAGGATTCCTCTCAGGGGCTGACATGCATCTTTGGGTACTTCTGGAGTCTCCCCAGGGGAGTCAGGCCTCGTCTCGAGTGGGGGCATGCACGTGCGCTTTCCTTCCAGGCTGTAGCAGCAATGTCACGCTTCCCGTGGCGTGGATCAAAGGATCTGTGGTTTTCCCTCGAGGCTTTCCCTCGAGGCTTTCCCACAGGGCTGTCCCACGTGCCACCGTGGTGTGAGTCGATCCTCGGCGTGAAAGATGAGCCAGTGCAGGGCAAAGAGGTTCCTCTGGAATGGACTGAGACATCTGGGGGACTCTTGGAATGGTGGTACAACCATGGATTTCCTCTCGCCTTTCCTGTTGAGAGTGCCTCCTCTTGAGATGCGACGGGAACGCCGGGAATTCTTTCCCGTTGAAAGCAGGGAAAGGATCCCTCATTTCGAGCTACGAGGGGGAAACGGGGCTCCTCTGGATGTGGGCGGGACCATCGTGCTTCCTCTCGAGTGGAGACGGGTATGGCGGTGAACTTCTTGAGTTGCAGCAAGGGTGTGAAAGACCCTTTCGAAGTTACAGAGGTTAGGTGTCATTAGTCTCCAGACGCCTCATCGGAAATAGGCCTCATCTCGCCTGGAAGGGAGAACTTCCTGGATTTTCTCGAGTTGCGGCAGGTGTTCTCGAGTTACGACGGGGACCTCAGGGACCTGCCCTGGTGGCCTCAGGAGAGGCCAGTCCCCATGCGAGTTGCTAGGGGGCCTCTCGGGATTCCTCTCCCGTCTATACTGGGGCCAAAAACCTTGTGTGGAGTCAGGGCCGGAACCGAGGATTCCTCTCAGGGGTGACATGGATCTTTGGGTACTTCTGGAGTCTCCCCAGGGGAGTCAGGCCTTGTCTCGAGTGGGGGCATGCACGTGCGCTTTCCTTCCAGGCTGTAGCAGCAATGTCACGCTTCCCTTCTCGTGGATCAAAGGATCTGTGGTTTTCCCTCGAGGCTTTCCCACAGGGCTGTCCCACGTGCCACCGTGGTGTGAGTCGATCCTCGGCGTGAAAGATGAGCCAGTGCAGGGCAAAGAGGTTCCTCTGGAATGGACTGAGACATCTGGGGGACTCTTGGAATGGTGGTACGACCATGGAGTTCCTCTCGCCTTTCCTGTTGAGAGTGCCTCCTCTTGAGATGCGATGGGAACGCCGGGAATTCTTTCCCGTGGAAAGCAGGGAAAGGATCCCTCATCTCGAGCTCCGAGGGGGAAACGGGGCTCCTCTGGATGTGGGCGGGACCATCGTGCTTCCTCTCGAGTGGAGACGGGTATGGCGGTGAACTTCTTGAGTTGCAGCAAGGGTGTGAAAGACCCTTTCGAAGTTCCAGAGGTTAGGTGTCATTAGTCTCCAGACGCCTCATCGGAAATAGGCCTCATCTCGCCTGGAAGGGAGAATTTCCTGGATTTTCTCGAGTTGCGGCAGGTGTTCTCGAGTTACGACGGATACCTCAGGGTCCCGCCCTGGTGGCCTCAGGAGAGGCCAGTCCCCATGCGAGTTGCTAGTGGGCCTCTCGGGATTCCGCTCCCGTCGATACCGGGGCCAAAAACCTTGTGAGGAGTCAGGGCCGGAACCGAGGATTCCTCTCAGGGGCTGATATGGATCTTTGGGTACTTCTGGAGTCTCCCCAGGGGAGACAGGCCTCGTCTCGAGTGGGGGCATGCACGTGCGCTTTCCTTCCAGGCTGTAGCAGCAATGTCACGCTTCCCGTCGCGTGGATCAAAGGATCTGTGGTTTTCCCTCGAGGCTTTCCCTCGAGGCTTTCCCACAGGGCTGTCCCACGTGCCACCGTGGTGTGAGTCGATCCTCGGCGTGAAAGATGAGCCAGTGCAGGGCAAAGAGGTTCCTCTGGAATGGACTGAGACATCTGGGGGACTCTTGGAATGGTGGTACGACCATGGAGTTCCTCTCGCCTTTCCTGTTGAGAGTGCCTCCTCTTGAGATTCGCCGGGAACGCCGGGAATTCTTTTCCGTTGAAAGCAGGGAAAGGATCCCTCATCTCGAGCTCCGAGGGGGAAACGGGGCTCCTCTGGATGTGGGCGGGACCATCGTGCTTCCTCTCGAGTGGAGACGGGTATGGCGGTGAACTTCTTGAGTTGCAGCAAGGGTGTGAAAGACCCTTTCAAATTACAGAGGTTAGGTGTCATTAGTCTCCAGACGCCTCATCGGAAATAGGCCTCATCTCGCCTGGAAGGGAGAACTTCCTGGATTTTCTCGAGTTGCGGCAGGTGTTCTCGAGTTACGACGGGGACCTCAGGGACCTGCCCTGGTGGCCTCAGGAGAGGCCAGTCCCCATGCGAGTTGCTAGGGGGCCTCTCGGGATTCCTCTCCCGTCTATACTGGGGCCAAAAACCTTGTGTGGAGTCAGGGCCGGAACCGAGGATTCCTCTCAGGGGTGACATGGATCTTTGGGTACTTCTGGAGTCTCCCCAGGGGAGTCAGGCCTTGTCTCGAGTGGGGGCATGCACGTGCGCTTTCCTTCCAGGCTGTAGCAGCAATGTCACGCTTCCCTTCTCGTGGATCAAAGGATCTGTGGTTTTCCCTCGAGGCTTTCCCACAGGGCTGTCCCACGTGCCACCGTGGTGTGAGTCGATCCTCGGCGTGAAAGATGAGCCAGTGCAGGGCAAAGAGGTTCCTCTGGAATGGACTGAGACATCTGGGGGACTCTTGGAATGGTGGTACGACCATGGAGTTCCTCTCGCCTTTCCTGTTGAGAGTGCCTCCTCTTGAGATGCGATGGGAACGCCGGGAATTCTTTCCCGTGGAAAGCAGGGAAAGGATCCCTCATCTCGAGCTCCGAGGGGGAAACGGGGCTCCTCTGGATGTGGGCGGGACCATCGTGCTTCCTCTCGAGTGGAGACGGGTATGGCGGTGAACTTCTTGAGTTGCAGCAAGGGTGTGAAAGACCCTTTCGAAGTTCCAGAGGTTAGGTGTCATTAGTCTCCAGACGCCTCATCGGAAATAGGCCTCATCTCGCCTGGAAGGGAGAATTTCCTGGATTTTCTCGAGTTGCGGCAGGTGTTCTCGAGTTACGACGGATACCTCAGGGTCCCGCCCTGGTGGCCTCAGGAGAGGCCAGTCCCCATGCGAGTTGCTAGTGGGCCTCTCGGGATTCCGCTCCCGTCGATACCGGGGCCAAAAACCTTGTGAGGAGTCAGGGCCGGAACCGAGGATTCCTCTCAGGGGCTGATATGGATCTTTGGGTACTTCTGGAGTCTCCCCAGGGGAGACAGGCCTCGTCTCGAGTGGGGGCATGCACGTGCGCTTTCCTTCCAGGCTGTAGCAGCAATGTCACGCTTCCCGTCGCGTGGATCAAAGGATCTGTGGTTTTCCCTCGAGGCTTTCCCTCGAGGCTTTCCCACAGGGCTGTCCCACGTGCCACCGTGGTGTGAGTCGATCCTCGGCGTGAAAGATGAGCCAGTGCAGGGCAAAGAGGTTCCTCTGGAATGGACTGAGACATCTGGGGGACTCTTGGAATGGTGGTACGACCATGGAGTTCCTCTCGCCTTTCCTGTTGAGAGTGCCTCCTCTTGAGATTCGCCGGGAACGCCGGGAATTCTTTTCCGTTGAAAGCAGGGAAAGGATCCCTCATCTCGAGCTCCGAGGGGGAAACGGGGCTCCTCTGGATGTGGGCGGGACCATCGTGCTTCCTCTCGAGTGGAGACGGGTATGGCGGTGAACTTCTTGAGTTGCAGCAAGGGTGTGAAAGACCCTTTCAAATTACAGAGGTTAGGTGTCATTAGTCTCCAGACGCCTCATCGGAAATAGGCCTCATCTCGCCTGGAAGGGAGAACTTCCTGGATTTTCTCGAGTTGCGGCAGGTGTTCTCGAGTTACGACGGGGACCT